>NC_056691.1:62000000-64640809 GCF_018350215.1 Panthera leo | reverse complement strand
AAAAATAAATAAAAAGACGTTTAAAAAAATAATTGAATAAACGAATTAAATTATAATCTACCATTTTTTGACATGGAACATCAGAAAGAACAGCTGTCTTTATACCAATGCAGGGGTGATTCGATTATCTAAGATTATTTTAGTTCTGCAACAATCTATTAAAATACAGTATCAAAATTTGAGCAGATAGTAGGATGTCTTAAGGAATAATTGAAAATTTAATCTTAGAATCTTCAGCTATATGATGATTGTTCATGGATTATTCAATTGTTTGACAATTTGTTGAATATGGGACAGTTTTTGGTTGTCAGATATTTCCTGGATAGGAAATCACAACTGTTGAAAAGTAAGTTATTGGAAAATCAATATTAAATTATATTTATAACTAGAATATTCTTTGTCAAGGCCAATTTTTGGCCTCTTAAAAGATGACACTGTCATGTTTAAACTATTGATTGCTTTCTGCCATTATCAAATGTTTGGATGAGATGTTAAAACTTTCATATCTGTACAAGAGTTAGACTTTTAGATACTCACTTTAAACCTGTAGAATAAATCATGTTTGTGCTGATAGAAGAGAAGGATGAGGGAGGAAATTTAATGGAGTCATCAAAGACCATTTCACATTCATCTTTTCAAATTCCGTGAAGTGAAAGTTGGGGAAACAAAAATTGGGAATGAGAAGACCTTATGTATTTATTTTAGCAATGCAAACAAAAGTAGCTAGAAAATATCCTGCTACTCTATTTTGCTAAATTACTAGAGCATGCTGTAATAGATGTTACAAAAGTGAATCTATCAGTGTCTGCTTACTAGGAAATTCAGCTTAAGACAATTCATATGAGAAGTGGGGTCCAGGAAAGCAGACAATAGGGTGATGTGTTGTAGCTGGATTACTTGCTGCCAGACTGGCAATAGGACTTCACACTGATTCCTCCTATCAGTGGAACATAGACCCTCACACAAGATAATAGTACAGTTGTTTGCACTTTTGGTAAACTGGGATGGTATACTGCTGGGAAGAAATGAATTAGTTGATAGGAAATATATTGCATTTGAAAAATGTGGGGAAAATAATAAATGTGTGGATAGTGAAATTGGGTAGCTGTGATGAGAACAATTAATAGGTAAGTGAAATCTAAGTGCTAAAGCCAAATAGTCTCTAGTTTCACATAAAAAAAAGCCCTCCTCTCTTTAAAAGGAGAGCAGAGCAAACTGAGGGCTTGCCCCAGGAATCAACTATCAAATTAGTTGAGCTCCCAAAAAGGTACTTCTGATATGCCAAGGTCACAGTCCTGTTTGGGAAAGAATGAGAACTTGCTCCATGAGATGAGAAATTTTGACTGATACACTGAAAAGTCTTGGAAGTGCATATTTTTAGGATCACCTGAACCTGTTCAAATGGCCCAATATTTTCTATTAAAAACTGTCACTATGCCTTGGTTGAAGATTAAGAGACTTGCCCCTAAGACAACATGTGCGCTGCGCCTCTCACAATATGTATTCATTTTCTCTTCTTGACCAAATCCCAGTAGATACGATTAAGTTACAGCATGCATTTAAGGATAAGTGGGATCTGATAAGTAAAAAAGTAATCAGACTTTCCTAGTGCAAACCAGCAGAGTCTGGTAACATGTGCAAGGGATATCAGCAGCTCTTGAAACTAAAGTTGGATAAATTAGAGGTTATCAATTTGTGGGTGTTTCCTGGAATCCAGAATTTAATGCGCTGAAAGAACACAAGGAGATGATATAAACAAGACGCTAAGGTGGCTTTTAAAAGCATGAGAAAAATGGCCCTTCATAATTCAATAATTAGTTTAATTGGTTATTTTATAGATTACCTTGGACTTTGGGCTTCCTCATTGTGTTAAAAAAATGATAATAAAATTCTCCTTTGATACCCTGACTTCATTATTTATCAAATTGTGATTTTTGTCAAGACTAAGTTCTCTTTATTCTCATTCTAAATTGTTTATCTTATCCATTTTCTTTGAATTGGGGATTTCTAATGTCTTTATTCTTTTGTATCTGACTTTTATCTTTCTTTCTCATTTAACTCATTAACTAGGCTAAATCATACCTAATGTGCTTTGGAACATACTTCCTCCTGCATGGAGGTTACTCCTTAAGTCTTCTGAATATTCAATTACTCTTTCTAAAATGAAATTTCCCACTGGATTTTAAGTACATTTAACATTGCCCTTTGAAAAGAAAATAAGAGTAAGAAAATCCCCTCATTCCACCATCCTTTTACACCTACTCTATTTTTATCCTTTTCTAGCAAAACTTGTGAAAATTCTAAGCATTTCCTTCATTTATTTCCTATTCACTCCCTCTTAAAAACTGTAATTCTAATTCCAAACCCTATCACTCCACCCAAATTGTTCATTCTAAATTGGCAGTAAACCCTCATGTAACTAAGTACAATGAACATGCTTTATTCCTTATCTTGATGCAGTCTTGATAGGTGAAACTTTCTTCCTAGGCTTAAATGAAATAATCTGCTACCTTTTCTCCTCCCTCTCTAGCAAATCCTTTTGCTATCTTCTGAGAACTGTGTAACTCTTTATCCAAATATAAAATATTTGAGTTCCTCAGTATCAGCTTTCTGTTCTACCCTTTTCTCATTTTGTGGTTCCTCTGGGAAACCGATCAGATCTAAGATGAAATTGCCATTTATACAAAGAAGCCATCCATATTTTCATTCCCAGCATCTATCTATTTCTCTGAGTTTGTAGTAGTTTCCTTGAGTTCTCCTCTTAGATCCTTAAAGGGCAACTAAGTTTCAATATGTTCAAAACTGAGTTCTGGTTTTTCATTCACATAATAGAGGTTTTGTTTTTTTTTTGCTCCTTATAGTCATTAATGGCACTACCATCCAGCCAATAATACATAGAAGTTATGCAAATGCAGAGATCATTCTGGACTCCTAACGCTTCCATAACGACCATATTACATGCATAAATTTGGTGTACTGAATTATGTTTCAAATTCTTGACTCCTGTATAGTAGGATTATATATCTGCGCCATTTCTTGGGTCATTTTTATAGTGTTTCCCTTATACTCCTGATGTGATTAAGCTTGCTTTCTTGCACTGTTGCAAACCACCATGACAACAACATCTCTCAGAATAGCCGCACACTCTTTGTCCTAGGCCTGAGAATAATAACACACTGACTGAGCAGACCTGAAACCAGCCAGTAGCTTGGCGTATCTTAAGGCTCAGACAAGTCCAGTTTAGATAAAATAAATGGTAGTTTATTTCCACACCTGCAAACCTGTGGACTTATAAGCATGAAAATATGTATTTATTGTAATCCAGAAAGATTGTCAAGTTTTTTAATAGGCTGCAGAACCTGATGATTGAGATCATTAGTCCTATTACTTTTACCCCTTAAATAACTTTTTAAAAAAATTTTTTAATATTTATTTATTTTTGAGAGAGTGAGACAAAGTGAGAGTGGGGGAGGGGCAGCGAGAGAGGGAGACACAGAATCTGAAGCAGGCTCCAGGCTCTGAGCTGTCAGCACAGAGCCTGACACGGGGCTCGAACCCACAGACTGTGAGATCATGACCTGAGCCAAAGTCGGACGCTCAACCGACTGAGCCACCCAGGCGCCCCAATATCTCTTGACTTGATTTACTTTTCTGCATCTCTTCCCTCTAATCAAGTTATTACTCTTATATCTTAAATACTTAAATAATTGCCTAATGACTCTACCTGTGTCTATTCTTGTCTCTTTGTGTTTTGTCTCAATGTTGCTTCCAGAGCCATGGTTTAGAGATACGAATTTGATCAAAATACCTTCATTTTCTTCCATTTCTCATTTATACTTATGCACTTCAAACGCTGTTCTTTCCTTTTAAAAAGAGACACAATTTTCAAAAGACTTTTGTAAATGAGCTTATTGGTCTTTCCTGCTGCCCTATCCCCTTTGCTTCAATCAAATGGACTTTGGTTCCTTCACACTTGTGTTTTCCTGGCATCAAAACCGTACTCCCATTGTTTCTTTTGACTGGCACACTCACCTAGTTTCGTTTTTTTTTCTGGCTAACTCCTTGCTACCATTCAGATCTCGGTTCATTTATCCCTTCCTCAAAAAATACTTCACATGTTTCCTGACCAGGTCAAAACTCTATCTTCCCTTTCTTTTATCCTTTGGTTTTGTAGTACTTACACCACTTGAAAGTATACATCTATTTCATTGTTACTTCTAACCTTACATGAAAATGTGAGTTCTTAAGAATGTGACAGGTCAATAGGACAATGCCTGGTATATAGAAGTTGCTCATTATATAGAAATAAATTTTATTTTAACCATTGCTTCCAGCAGCTGTCATACTGAAACTTACTACTGTCAAAAATTTTTGCTTTGATGTATCACTTAGCCACATCTCACTTACTTTGAACTGAAATAACATATTTGTTGAAATTACTGCTTGGTTTGCAGGCATATGGATTTGCTACATCTCATCTTGCATATATGCAATCAAAAGTTTTTCCACTTTGCAGATCAGCCAATTATGTTTTATTGTTGCCATTGATTGCATTGGATTACTGTTATTCATTTTTAAAAGAATATTTTTTCACATCTCTTAAAATATGGCTCAGAGTGGAATGCTAAAACTTGAAGTTGAAGGCTAGCTCATTCTATTTTATTTTCATACTTGTTGACTCTAAAGAATATTCAATAGGCATATGCATTTATATAATATTTTTATAAAATAAGCTTAGTTTTAATTTTACTGTGTAAAAATTTTTTCTTTTTGTTTTTATACTTGTTAAAAAATGATTAATCTTTCAGAAGGATTGATATATGCCAGAATAAAAATGTAACTGCTTAAACTTTGTCATTTGAAATTATTTTTTAGTTCCCAGCAGAAAATAAATGTCCTTTATTTGAGATAAGACGTTTTAAAATTACTTCAGCTCACTTGAGCATAAGAGTCCATCTTCTCATTCCAGCCTTCATACTTGAAAAATTACTATCCTACATGATAGGGTAACGAAAACTCAAATATGACCTACAATGTCCCATTCAAATCAAAAGAAGAAGGACAAAGTCCTTGATTCTTTTTTCTCCAGGTCCATTAGGAGTGGACAAGAAAGAAAGTAAACAGAGCTGGGGCAACAGAAGTAGGGCATGGATATAACCACCTACTTAAGCTTTTAGGGATGGAGTCAGACCTGCTAGGTTTGTAATCAAAGGCCCTGGAAGGACATATTCCAGGAACAAAGATGATATCATGGAAGTGTATTTAATGTTTGTGAAACTGAAGTCCAATCCCAAATAAGCTATGTATATATGTGTATATATATGTGTGTATACATATATATATGTGTGTATGTGTATATATATACATATGTGTGTATATGTTATATATATTACTAAATATATATATTACTATATATATTTATATATATTACTTATTAGTTATTAATTACTTATTTATTTACTTATATTAGTTATTTACTTATTAATTACTAATTAATTACTTATTAATATATATTAATATATTATATATTAATATATTACAAATATATATTACTAAAATAAAATATATGTATTTACATATATACGTATGTATGTACATATATATGTATGTATGTACATATATGTACATATATACGTATGTATGTACATATATATGTATGTATATACATATATGTGTGTGTGTATATATATTACTAGATTAACTTAATTTGTTCATCTCCTTGCTAAAGGTCTAGAAATACTCTGGTGAAAGATGAAATGAATTAATACAATGCTCAGCATAAACATATATTTAAAAATAACTTAGAAATATGACTGATGGGGGCGCCTGGGTGGCTCAGTCGGTTAAACGGCCGACTTCGGCTCAGGTCATGATCTCGCGGTCTGTGAGTTCGAGCCCCGGGTCGGGCTCTGTGCTGACAGCTCAGAGCCTGGAGCCTGTTTCAGATTCTGTGTCTCCCTCTCTCTGACCCTCCCCTGTTATGGTGTGTCTCTCTCTGTCTCAAAAGTAAATAAACGTTAAAAATAAAAAAAAAAGAAATATGACTGATAATCTCAAGGAGAGTCAACAATAAATGAAGATGCACATATGATCCGGAGGTTTCAACTAGCAAAGAAGGATTTTAAAATAACTATGATTTAATATGTTGAAATCAAAAGAGAAATAAGATAACAGTAGAAAAACACTTTTCAATACAGAATTACAATTTAGAAATGAACTAAATCAGTGTTCATGAATTGGAAGAATCAGTATTGTAAAGATAATTTTTCCCAAATTGATAACATAAATTCATTGCATTTCCACGAAACTCCAAGTAAATTTTCTCTGCACATTTTCTCTGGTCACTGATAGATTTTGATATGTATCTATATGTATATAGTTTTTTGTTTTTTGTTTTTTTTTTTTTTGATAACGTGTGCTTAAGTCTGCTGGGGAAATGACTGTTGAAACCAAAATCTCCCAACCCTTATAGAGATCTCTCTATAAGGGTAAGATAGAAGAGAAAGAAAACAATTTTATTACTGAATAAACATTATTCAGGATGTAGTATGTCTGCATCACAGGCAATCCCCTAAGCTATTGTAAAGACAGAAGTTTCACCCTTTTATGTAACCAAACAGATACAATTCATTATATACATGTTCTCAAGATAAATGACTAGTCCTCAAGTAAGAAAGAGTACTGAACAGCACAACTTGTTATGTGTAATTCATACTAAGTTTACTTAGTATTTGGGATGACTATACATATTAGTAAATTTGCTTTATAAAAAAGAAGTCATTTTGTAATGTAGAATGAGGCCTTCTGAAGTTAGACTCCTATACCTGAAGAAGGTGGGAGATAGGGACACTATCTTGTTTACATTTCAAAGAAACACTTTCTAGATCCTTAAGAAAGACAATTTTGGTCTTATAGCTGGCAAGAGGCTTGTTTTTTTAAAAAGACTTATATACATTTAAGAGAGAGAGGAACTGACAAGTTTTCTAAGATCTATTTTCTAAGAAAAGTTAGGATGAATGGGAGATGTAGGGGTTAAGTCTTTTCCCTTATTACCAACAGGGAGAATGAAACCTTTTTTTTTTTTTTTCTTTTTTCTTTAGGTTGTATTTGTCCTTAAAATTTCCTTCCCACTTTAACATAAAATAGTAACATTACAATTTTTTAGCTATCTCCATTGCTGTTTCTATCTTTTTCTGGTCAGGTTGCAGCCATCTAAATATCCAGCAAGTCCATGGTAAAGAAAAGCAAGTATCAGAATTAACATAGAATAACAACCTTACTAAAATTTTATTTTTTAAATTTTAAAAAAATGTTTGTTTTTGAGAGAGAATGAGAATGAGGGGGGGAGAGGCAGAGGGAGAGGGATACACAGAATCCAAAGCAGGTTCCAGGCTATGAGCTGTCAGCACAGAGTTGTCTGTGCTGACAGCTCAGAGCCTGACATGGGACTTGAACCCATGAACCATGAGATCATGACCTGAAGTGAAGTCAGACGCTTAACTGACTGAGCCACCGCAGTGCTCCATCTGTTGTGTTTCTTAAATTCCACATTTGAGTGAAATCAGGTATTTGTCTTTCTCTGACTTATTTTGCTTAGCATAATACATTCTGGTTACATCCACATTGTTGCAAGTGGGCACATTTTATTCTATTTGATCACCAAGTAATATTCCATTTGTGTGTGTGTGTGTTTGTATACACCACATCTTTGTCTATTCATCAGTCGATGGACATTTGGGTTCTTTGAATACTTTGGCTATTGTTAATAGTGCTGCTATAAACATTGGGGTGCATGTGCCCCTTCTAATCAGCATTTTTGCTTTGGATAAATACCTAGTAGTGCAATTGCTAGAACTGTTTTTAATTTTGAGTAACTATTTTTAATTTTGAGAACTCTGTTCTCCAGAGTGGCTGCCCCAGTTTTCATTCCAACCAACAGTGTAAGAGGGTTCCCATTTTTCTGCATCCTCACCAAAACCTATTGTTTCTTGTGTTGTTGATTTTAGCCATTATGACAGGTGTAAGATGGTATCTTACTGGGGTTTTTATATGTATTTCCCTGATAATGAGTGATGTTGAGCATCTTTCCATGTGTCTTTTAGCCATCTGGATGTCTTCTTTGGAAAAGTGCCTGTTCATGTCTTTTGCCTGTTTCTTCACTGGATTATTTGGTTTTGGGTGTTGAGTATAATAACTGCCATATAGATTTTGAATACTAACTCTTTATCAGGTCATTTGAAAATATCTTCTCCCATTTTGTCAGTTGCCTTTTGGTTTTGTTGATTGTTTCCTTTGCTGTGCAGAAGTTTTTTGTCTTGATGAGGTCCCAATAGTTCATTTTTGCTTTTGTTTCCATTGCCTTTGGGGACCTGTCTAGTATGAGGTTGCTGTGGCTGAGGTCGAAGAGGTTGTTGCCTGTTTTCTCCACTAGGATTTTGATGGTTTCCTGTCTTACAGTTAGGTCCTTCATCCATTTTGAGTTTATATTTGTATATGGTGTAAGAAAATGGTCCAATTTTATTCTGGATGTCCACAATCTGCATGTCCAGTTATCACAACACAATTTGTTGACAAGCTGTCTTTTTTTCCATTGGACATTCTTTCCTGCTTTGTTTATGATTAGTTGGCCATGCATTTGTGGGTCCATTTCTGGGTTCTCTATTCTATTCCATTGATCTATGTGTCTTTTTTTTTTTTTTTCTAGTATCATACTGTCTTGATGATTACAGCTTTGTAATACAGCTTGAAGTCCAGAATTGTGATGCCTTCAGCTTTGGTTTTCTTTTTTCAATAATACTTTGCCTTTTTGGGGTCTCCTCTGGTTCCATACAAATTTTACAAAATGATTTGTTCCAGCTCTGTGAAGAATGCTGTTATTTTGAAAGAGATTGCATTGAATAGGTAGATTGTTTTGAGTAGTATATACATGTTAGCAATATTCTTCCAATCCATGAGCATGGAAGGTTTTTCCATTTCTTTGTGTCTTCTTCAATTTCTTTTATAAGCTATCTGTAGTTTTCAGCATAGAGATCTTTTATCTCTTTGGTTAGGTTTATTCCTAGGTATTTTATGTTTTTTGTGCAGTGGTAAATGGGATAGATTACTTCATTTCTTTTTCTGCTGCTTCATTATTGGCGTATAGAAATGCAACCAATTTCTATAGATTGACTTTATATCATGCGACTGCTGAATTCATGGATCAGTTCTAGCAGTTTTTTTTTGTGGAATCTTTTGGGTTTTCCATATAGAGTATTATGTCATCTGCAAAGAGTGAAAGTTTGACCTCCTCTTGGCCTATTTGGATGCCTTTTCTTTCTTTCTTTCTTTTTTTTTTTTTTTTTTTTGTCTGATTACTGAGACTAGGTCTTCCAGTGCTATGTTGAACAACAGTGATGAGAGTGGACATCCCTGTCATATTTCTGACAGGAGAGGAAAAGCTCTATTTCTCCCCATTGAAGACGATACTAGCTGTGGGTCTTTAGTATATGGCCTTCATGATGTTGAGGTATGTTCCTTCTATCCCTACTTCCTTGCGGATTTTTATCAAGAAAGGATGCTGTATTTTGTCAAATGCATTCTCTGCATCTATTGAGAGGATCATATTCCTATCCTGTTATTAATATAATGTATCATGTTGATTTATTTGTGGGTATTGAACCACTCCTGCAGCCCAGGAATAAATGCCATTTGATTGTACTGAATAATTAATGTGTTGTTGGATTCAATTTGCTAGTATCTTGTTGAGAATTTTTGCATCTATGTTCATCAGGGAATTTAGGCTGTAATTCTCCTTTTTAGCATGGTCAAGAAAAGTTTGGAAAGAACACAAGTACTTGGAGATTAAAGAACATCCTACTAAAGAATCAATGGGTTAAAGAGAGAAATTAACGAGGAAATAAAAAAGTGCCTGGAAGCCAATGAAAATGGAAACATGACCAACAGTCCAAAACCTTTGAGATACAAGGGTGGTCATAAGAGGGAAGTGTATAACAATCCTGGCCTTCCTAAAGAGGGAAGAAAGTTCTCAAATACACAACCTAATCTTACATCTAAAGGAGCTGGAGAAAGAACAGCAAATAAAGCCCAAAACCAGCAGAAGATAGGAAATAGTAAAGATTAGAGTAGAAATTAATGATCTTGAAATAAAAAGAACAAAACAAAACAAACAAAACAGGACAGATCAATGAAAATAGGAGCTGGTTCTTTGAAATAATTATCCAAATTGATAAATCCCTAACCAGACTGATCAAAAAGAAAAAGAAAAGGACCCAAATAAATAAAATCACAAATGAAAGAGAGAATACAACCCACACCACAGAAATACAAACAATAGAATATTATGAGCAATTATATGTCAACAAATTGGGCAATTTGGAAGAAAAGGATAAATTCCTAGAAACAGATAAACTATGAAAACTAAAACTCAAGGAATAGAAAATTTGAACAGACCCATAATAGGTAAAGAAATGGAATCAGTAATCAAAAATCTCCCAAGAAACATGAGTCCGGGGCCAGATGGCTTCCCAGGGGAATTCTACCAAACATTTAAAGAAGACTTAATACCTATTCTTTTGAATTTGATTCAAAAAATAGAAATGGAAAGAAAACTTCCAAACTCATTCTGTGAGGCCAGCATTACCTTGATTCTAAATCCAATAACTGTTATTAACCAATCAGTTTAATTCCAGACAAGGGCTAAGTTCCTCAGGTTTTATGGTAAGTCACCACAACATAGCCTTATGTTGCTGGGCTACTTTTATCCCAAGTATCCCAAGTATCAATAAACATTATCAAATCTGTAATATGAGTAGATATATCAGATAAATCATGTTGGGTTTTTCAAAATTGGAATCTCTAAAATTGGGAGAGAAGTTGTAGCCAATTTTAGTTGTTGAAAGGCTCTCAGGTTCTGAGGTCCACGGTTATCATGCAGTTCCATCAGAGGTTGTGATGACTTTGCAAAAGCTGGAATCTACTGTCTTTACTGGTGTCATAAATGGCCTAAGATTTTTTAATAGACCACTTTACCTACAAAATGAGTTGACTCCTAGATTTTAACACTCTGTAGCCTGTAGCTGACAGAAGATGCCCTAAATATCTTACTTCAGTTTGCCAATATTGAAATTTGTGTGGTGCGGCTTTATACCCCTGTGAAGCAAAGGGGTGTGTGTGTGTGTGTGTGTGTGTGTGTGTGTGTGTGTGTGTGTTACCTAAAGTGATTGCTTTAAGAAAAGCAGGAGGAAGTCTCTTCCCTGTTTTCAATAGGGAACTGGAAACTATATGAAGAAAACATTGAATGTAAATGGCTTAAACTCTCCAATAAAAGTCAGATGTTGGCAGAATGGGTAAAAACAAATGAACCAGTTTTATACTACCTATAGGAGACTCACGTTAGATCCAAAGACACAGATTGAAAGGATGGAAAATGATACTGAAATAGTAACCAAAAGAAAAAAGGGTAGCTATACTAATGTTAGAGTTTAAATTTAAATAAATTTTCAAGAGACAAGGGGCATTATATATTAATAACACATTTAATACAACATGAAGATATAATTATAAAAACTTTTATATACCTAATGACAGAATATCAAAATCAAACTGATAGAATTGAAAGAAGAACTTGAGGGGCACCTGGGTGGCTCAGTCGGTTGAGCCTCTGACTTCGACTCAGGCCATTATCTCACAGTTCGTGAGTTCGAGCCTCGCGTCAGGCTCTGTGTGGACAGCTCGGAGCCTGGAGCCTGCTTTGGATTCTGTGTCTCCCTCTCTGCCCCTCCCCACTTGCTGTGTGTGTGTGTGTCTCAAATATAAATAAACATTAAAAAAAATTTAAAAACTTGATAGTTCTACAATAATAGCTAGAAACTTTAGTGCTCCACTCTCAATAATGGTTAGAAAAAGTACATAAGGAAGAAATGACTTAAAATAACAAACCAGTTAGATCTAACATATATCCACTTCAGTCAACAACAGCTACTCATTCTTCTTAAGTACACATGGGAAATTTTCCAGGGTAGGCCATATCTTAGACCACATATTAAGTCTCAATAGATTGAAAAGATACCATACAAGGTATCTTTTTTATGCACAACAGAAAGAAGAAATCAATAACAGAAGTTAAGCTGAAAAATGCCAAAACAGTAGAAACTAACAAACTTTAAAAACCATTTGAAAAAAAAAAACAAAAACAACCATTTGAACAGGGGTGCCTATGTAACTCAGTTGGTTAAGTGTCTGACTCTTGATTTCAACTCAGGTCATGATATCACCATTTGTGAGATCCAGCCCCTTGTTGGGCTCTGTGTTGACAGCATGGAGGCTGCTTGGGATTCTCTTTGTCTGTCTGTCTCTCTCTTTCTCTCTCTTTCTGTCCCTCCCCTGCTTTCTCTCTCTTTCTCTAAATAAACAATTGAACAAAGAAGATGTCACAGGGAAATTAGAAAATAATGAATGAAAATGAAGGCACAATATACCACAACCAACAAGACACAGCAAAAGCTGTGGTAAGGGGGAAATTTACTTACAGATATACTTATGTTAAAAAACATTAACAATGAAATCAACAACCTAACTTTACAACTTAAACTAGAAAAAAGAACAAACTAAACCTTAAGCCAGCAGAAGGAAGGAAATAGTAAATGTTAAAACAGGCATAAATGAAACAGAGAAATGATAGAAAAAAATTAATGAAACCAAAAGTTTTTTTTTTTTTAAAGATCAGCATAGACCTGCCAATGGAGCCAAGAAAAAGATGTCCAACATCTCTAGTCATTAGAGAAATGCAAATCAAAACTATAGCGAAATACTAGCTCACCCCCATTAGGATAAGTACTGTCAAAAAGACAAAATTTAACCGTTATTAGCAAGAGTGTATAGAATTTAGAACCCTTGTGCATTGTAGGTGGGAATGTGAAATGGTACACCCACTATAGAAAATAATATGATCTTCCCTCAGAAATTAAAAATAGAATCATCACATGATCCAGGAATTCCACTTCTGGGTATATGCCCAAATGATTAAAAGTAAGGTCTTGAAGGGATATTCGTATCCCCATGCTCATAGCAGCATTATTCACATTTGCTAAAATGTGGAAGCAACCCAGGTGTCTATTGATGGATGAATGGATAACCAAAATGTGGTATAGGCATAAAATGGAATATTATTCAGCCTTTAAAAGGTGGGGATTTCTGACTTGCTAAAAATAAAGAGTTTTGAAGACTTTATGCTAAAGAAATAAGCCAGTCAAAAAAAAAAAATAAATGTAGTATTATTCTACTTATATTGAGATAGAGTGAACAAAACCCTAAAGATAGAAAATAGAGTGGTGGTTGCTAGGGGGAGGGGGAAATGGGGACTTACTGTTTAATGGGAATAGAGTTTTAGTTTTCCAACATGAAAAGGTTTATAGAGAGACATAGTGGTGATGGTTGCATACCATTATGAATGTATCTAATACCACTGAACTGTACATTTTAAGTGTTTAAAATGGTGAATTTTATGTTGTATGTATTTTACTACATTTAAAAAATTTTGGAAAGACTGAGTCTGAATGATCAAGACTTTGATAGGTAGAAATGGAAAGAAAAGGGCATTTCACAAAAAATGCAAAATCTGAGTCATGAAAGGTCTTAGGCTTGCTAATTGTCGTAAGGCATTGTTTGACCTGTGTTGACCCATGCAAGGTGTTGAAATTTAGGCTGTGGTTTGTATACCTCATTTCCTGGCAAAAGAGAGGAAACATGGCTGTTCAGACTGTGGAGGAACTGGGCATTAATTGTACCTGGAGGTACAATCTAGAGAGCTGTTGGGAAGAGAGATGAAAAAAATCAATGATATTTTTATATATTGACATGTTAATTCTTTTGTTGCCATTGCTTCTTGTAGCCTCAGTTTTGTTTATGGATTCATTTATCTTTTTCCCTAAAATATGTTTTCTCAAAATTTCTTGATACTTAATGCTTTTCAATGAGAGAGTTCAGCTGAATATACAGTTAATTTGACAGTTACTTTTTCTTGGAATTTGAAGGTAACAGTTCCTGTTTTTATGGTCTCTATTGGGCTCATAAAAGTGTTGTCAGTCAAGAGGTATCTGGGTGGCTCAGCTGGTCATCGGACTTTGGCTCAGGTCATGATCTCACGGGTTTGTGAGTTTGAGCCCCACATCTGGCTCACTGCTATCAGCCTGTCAGTGCAGAGCCTGCTTCAGATTCTCTGTCCTCCTCCTGCTGTCCCTCCTTCACTTGCACTCTCCCAAAAATAAAAATTAAAAACAAAAAGTATTATCGGTCAAGTTGCAGTTATTTGAAATTAATGAACTTTTTCTTAACTCTTATTTCTTTTTCTGATTAGGGTTTTGTCATAGAGTTTAAATATTTATAATGAGAAAGATACAGTATACTTCTTTAAAAATTTTACCTAAGTCTTTATTTAATATGGGAAAATGATAGCAATTACTTTTTGGAAAACGATTTCTCCCATTTTCTTCTACAAATCCTGTTAGATATAGATTGGACCTTCTCATTCTATGTCCTATGCCTCTAACTCCTTCTTTAGTAATTTTTTTTTTATTTCTCCGTGATTTATTCTGAAAATTTCCTATGCTCTGTACATCATTTCACTAATCATTTCTTTTGGTTATACATTTCTGATATGCTATTTAAGCTTTACATTCAGGATTTTTTAGTTCTAGTGACTCCTTTTCTATTTCATTTTTTCCATTCCAGTTTTTGAAATAAAATGTTAGTTTATCTCTTATTTTGTAATAACTTAAAACATTTGGTAATTTTTTCTCATTTGAATAATTTTCTTTGTGTTCAAATTTTAGTTCTCTAATGTCAATTTTTTCCCCCATTGTATGAAGTATAAATTTTATTTGAAAGTTTCTCATTTAAAGAGTTGCTTTCATCCCTCTATCCTCAACCCCCATGAGTGGAGAAAAATACAGTCACAAAATGTTTTTTTCTGTTGTTGTAACTCCTCTTATGTTCCCAGAGTTTTAGTTGTCTCCAGAACAATTTGTAAATGAGTTTTATTTTTCTGGGTCTCTCACTTTATCAGAAATATAAATTCATATTTTAGGTTTACAGTCCTTGCTGAATGTACTTTTTTTTTTTTTATCTAGATTTCTGAGCTGTGACCAGTTTCCCTGACATTTGCTTACTCAGTGGAGTTCTTTTTTATCATTCTTATCCAAAGTCAGGTCAGCCATTTTGAAAAGCTGAGGGTCCTTAGTTCCAGCACTATACTTGATAGAAGCTTAATTTCACGTTTGCTATCTTCTGATGGGTATTATAGTCTAATTCTTAGGGTCATTATCTGAGTTTCCTGGCCACCATAGAATCGGCTGATATGTTTACCACTGACCTTCCACTTTCTTCATCTGTAGTAGCTGTAGATGTCCTTTTTCTTTTTATTTCTAAACCTGATTGTGGTTTAAAAATTTTTACCTTTTAATTTATAATTTCAGTATACATGTATTTACAGTGAGGATAGTAAGAGAAAAGGTGGAGAGATGGCTGTAACATCTTGATAGATCATGGAATCAAAAAAAATTGTAATATGAGGTAAAACATTTAAATCCCTGTGGAGTGGACTCTCTCAATACTTGAGGGCCAAGGAAAGGACTGCTTAGTTACATTTAGGCTAACATAAAACTATAATTGAGACTAAAATTGAAATTGAAAAGAGATGTGGAACTGTGATTATAAGGAGTGCAAATACTTTGTGTAGTAATGATAACAGTTGAATACATTGTGGTGGTGTTCTGTCTTTCCTCAGAAAAAAATGCTTCTTTCTTAGAGGGGATTTAGTCTGTACTGTGTTGGTAAACACACATTTATTCTTCTGGAGAAGTGTATGGGTTTTTGTTGGTTTGTTTTTGAGCACGTGGAAAAGACTGCGGGAGAGGTATGCAAGTCTTATTTCCACCTGAATCAAGATGAGAGATTGTTTGAAGTATCTGGATGGGATGTAAGAAGTGCTGTCTTGGACTGAACAGATATTGCCCTTAATCTGATAGAAGTTTTTGAGGAATGAGAAATATTCCTGGAGTTTCCCATTTAATTTGGCAAGGGTTTTAAATAAAAACTACCAATTTCCTTTTTTTAAAACTGATTACAAATATTTATCCCCTTGAATTTTCTGGTTAAGTTAGAAATTCGGTAATTACAGGGGAAAAAACATTCTGTCAAACATTTTTGAGATCGGAAATATGGCCTGTGAAGTTAGTCAGTATTTTGGGTTGAGAAGTAAATCTC
The DNA here is from genome assembly GCF_018350215.1 of Panthera leo. Lineage (NCBI taxonomy): Eukaryota > Metazoa > Chordata > Mammalia > Carnivora > Felidae > Panthera > Panthera leo. Next base: position 64,624,549 of record NC_056691.1, on the reverse strand, counting down.
TTCCCTTCTAAGTGCCTCATTCACTCTGAACTGGATTCTGAGCAGATCATGTGTGCTTAAGGGCACCCTGAGGTGAATCTGGATTTTGACACAGAACAAGTGACAGAGAGGAAGCCCTTTAGCTTATTAGAAAGGCATCTGGAAGAACCTTGCCACTCACAGTGTGGTGAACAGGGCGGTGGCGGTGGCAGCATCACCTGGGCACTTGGGCTCCACCTGAAACCTCCTGCAAACTCTGCATGTTAATAAGATCCCCGGCAATGTGTAATGGACATTCAAGTCTGAGAAGTTCTGCTGTAAAGAACTGAGCAAGATGTGCCATGGCTGTGGCTCTTAATTTCTGTCCTGTTTAGTTTGTTGCATAATCCAATTACTACCATATTTTGTTGTCTTTGAACCTTTAGTAAAGAGCTGTTATCCCAACTTAGTCTCATAAAGACAAAAGAAAATTAAGTCATGCATGTGCATCTGCCATGGGGCAGAGTGACAAAACAGAGGTAAATGACTTCAGAGGCCACTGTGGTAAGAAATAGGAGATTCAATATTAGGTGTTAACTGTTTCAAACTGTAGAAGATAATGAGAAGCTGCATGGTCGGGGGTCTGTAGAAAAAAGTTTCTTGAGACCATAGTTAGTGGCACAGAGATCTGAATTGAGTGAACACTGTGCTGTATTTTTCTTTATGTGTTAGTGCCCTGTATAGTGCAATAGTGTCTATGGTTGGAACTGGATAATTGCTCATTGAATTAAATTAACATGCAGTGAATAAAAACTTCTTGACATGTGGATTATTTCATATTTTATTCTATGTAATTATAGTAAGTCCAACTCTTGGGATCTTGTACAAAGTAATCTTCATTCTGTTCTCTGAAACTTTACAGAACAAGTCTGTGTTCTTATATATAAAGCAACCCTTAAATATTTGAAGCTTTCCATGTTGATATCCCAAGCTCTAATGCCCAACATTTTACCTCCTCTACAGACTGACAGAACTCACATTTTTCAGATATTTCCTCAGGGAGTCATTTACTCAGACCCTTCATCGTTATGACCATAGTACTCATACCAAGCATAAATGTGTTCGAGTCTCTTTTGAAGAGGAGAGATAAGAATTAAAGAGCGAGGCATGGGAGAGACTGTTTTCCTTTTCATATCTCAGGATATTCTGAGGATTTCGGAGCTACTAAGACTTGAGAGAATTAAGCTGAAGAAAACTCATCTGAAGTGTTTGAATAGACAAAATCAATGACTGCTGGTTAAATGAGAGGCACATAGCAAATACACTGTAAAATGAATTAAATGGTAATGAAAATACCTGGAGAAAATTTGATTAGAATCGGGGGAATCTACAAAGGTATCCAGATAATAAGATATGAATTTCCAAAGCCCATTTAATTCTGTCAGTGTAACTTAGTAAATTGGCAGTTAGTCTCATTAAAAGAATTAAGTACATCAAAGTTTTCATATTAAGGGTACTGTTGTGGAAAACTTTGGGTGTAACTGAAGTTATTTGTGGATCCACAGGGGTGGGTCCTTTAACCTATCTTTAAGAAATTTTACATTTTTTAAAAATTAAACTCAATACGCCATACTTGGTAAAACTGATAAAGTTAGAATGCCACTTATCATACATGAATGCAAATAAACAAAAACTTACGTGCGTTTCAGGTGGCTGTGCTCTGTGGAGAATATTCCAAATAATTATTTTGAAGCCTATAGTTATTGAGGATTAGATCATTGAACTCTGTCAAAATGAAGGAACTGATGCTTGGTAAACTTAAAATCAAATATAGAAAAATCTAGACATGATTAAGGACATATTGGGGAAGTAGTTGAAAACTTAAAATATACTTGGGTATAAGGTTCAATCAGCTAATGAATACATGGTAGTCAAGACCGTAATATACCCAATGAGAAAGTCTCAATACAATGAAGGTCTCAGATGGCCACAGAATGAGACCGATTGTTTCCAATTTAATGAAATTATAGCCTGTGATGTAGATCCTCAGGGATATGAACAAAAAGAGCAGAAAAAAACATCAGAGACCCAGGAAGATGAATGGATATTATAGTCTTCAAAGATAACAAAAATAAAGCTAATGAAGGAGTAATATGGAAGTTTCAGGTAGACAGTTTTTATCAGTGGTCATTTTAGACAGACTTGGAGAGCTGTAAATTTGTTAGCAAAGACTCAAATGAAAAAAGGCTCCAAGAGGCTGACGTGGATTAAAATCCATAAATTAATTAGGTTGGGGGTGTTAATAGCCAGGAAAGCAGACTTTCAGGAACAGTATATAGAGGTCAAAATTTGTGTTTTAAGTATGGGTGGAATTGATTGTTGTGACCTATTTCTTTACAGAATACAGAAATAAAGAATAAATAGCTAATTTGCTTATATAGCATCACATGGATCCTATCTTTGTATCGAGGAAGAGGGTATGGCATACAGAACGGTGAAAATGCGTTGTGTGTTAAATAATTTGACTCAGATTTTAATTGCAACAGATCTAGAGAGGAGAGAGCAAAATAACTATCAACACTACTTGTTTTACAAAACTAGGCTAATGGTTTATTTTATATATTTAACCAACTGACAAGTGTTTCTAGGGTAGAAACCACCTCTTGGAAACAGATCTATGCAGGCAGAGTATTAATTTTTGTGTTATTTGGACAAATCATTTGTTAATGCTGATCAAATTCTGTGTCCTTCTCTGAACAATTAGAAGTTCTAGGAAAAAAATGTATAAAATATGTTTCCAGCTTGTCACATTATAGTTTCCTTTTTGGCTCCTATATTTAAGAGTTGGAGTTAAATTCTGTTGAAATTCCAGTTCCTAATAGCCATGTGACCTTAACTAAATGAGTCTCTTTATGCCTCTGTTTCCTAATCTGTAAAGTGGGTATCCACTTGAAATAGTTCTTAAGAGGATTAAATGAGATGTTATATGTGAACTGATGAGAAGATTGCCTGGCACATAATATGCACACAATAAATGTTGGATGTTATCATGTTAGCAATCAAAAGTATGAAATTCTCTTGAAATGACATTCATTTATATTTCACATTTATCTTATTGCCTTGGAATACAGTTTAAGAGCTGTAATACCCTGAACCCATGGCCTATCAAGATGTTCCCTAATTGTTATTATTCCCTAAAATTTTATACTGTATCATTGCTGTTACCATGTTACTATCCATAAATTGTTTCTCACTTTTATATCTCAGTGTAATCCATTTATAAACAGTGAAAGGATCATTCCACAAGTGAAGCAAAAATAAAACAAAATTTAGATAATGTTTAATAAGTTAACTTAATTAAAAAAGAGCTGGGACTTAATATCTTTAGTGCCCTAAAACTCCAATGAGACCATTTAAAATAGCAGTAGCTAGGAATACAATTAAGGAAAACTATTTCACTTTCTCATATTTTCCCCTCTCCTGTATACACATACGTGCACGCACACACGTACACTTCATACATCTTTCTCTTCCTACCTAATCTAAATTTTATTAAGGGAAGTAAATACTGACATCATTAAGCATTTTTGTCAAATGATTTTGTAGTTTCTTACCACAGCTATAGTTTGTTGGCATAGAGTTGTTCAGTGACTGATGAAATACTTCCCTCAGATATCTGCGTTCGTGTGTAAGCAGCATTGCATATAATTTTCCTTTCTTTCTGGATTTAACTGAATATTTTGAGTTCTATAGTATTGAGTACAAAACAAAAATTTAGGACTATTAAGGGATATATTACAGGTAAGCCTGATTTAATTCTGATACAACTAATTTACATTTAAAATTGAATCTGTTTATATGATAAAAAGGAATCATCAAACACAATTAGTAAGTTTTATTTTTTAGAGGAGTTTTAGGTTCACAGCAAAACTGAGCAGAAAGTACAGAGTTCCCAAATGCATAAACACACCTATGATTGACATCCTGTATTATAGTGGTGCATTTGTTACTATCAATAAACATGCACTGACTCATCATTACCACCCAAAGTCCATAGTTTACATTAGGGTTTACTCTTGGTATCCTACGTTGTATGGGTTTTGTCAAATGTATAATGCGTATCTGCCTTTGTGGTATTTTAGTTCTGATCCATAAAAATAATTTAAGCTTATACTTAAAGTCCTGATAAGATGGATAAAAATTTAACTAGACATTTCTTTACCCATTGAAAATTCATTCACCCTAGTGCCACTAGTTAAGACCTATAATAGGGAATGAAAATCCAAGCCGCCTTTAAGAAATTAACCTCTGAAGCTCGTAAGTAGCTTAAAACTATGTCTACTTCAGCTAACTATTGTCAAGTAAAACCCCAACAATTTAATGTCTTTTTAAAAAAACTTGTTTTTAATGTTTATTTAGAGTGTTTATTCAGAGCATGAGCAGGGGAGGGGCAGAGAGGGAGACACAGAATCCATAGCATGCTCCAGGCTCTGAGCTGTCAGCACAGAGCCTGATGTGGAGTTCGAACCCACACACTATGAGATCATGACCTGAGCTGAAGTCAGACGCTTAACTGACTGAGCCACCTAGGTGCCCTGCCACAACATGGTCTTAAAACCATGTTGGCTTATTATTTCTAGGATGCTGTGAGTTCAGTAGGTGGTGGTTCTTTTGGTTTCACCCGAGCTCCTTCAAGGACTGAATTTGGCTAAAGTGTTTGGGTTGGAAGGTCGGAAGTCCCCACACACACACATCTCACAGTTGTTACTTGGCTGTCACCTGCGGCAACTCAGTTTTCTTTTACATGGCTACTAATACTCCAATAAGCTCAGTCATTTGTTTACAGGGCGTTCTGAAAGCACTATTTCCAGAGAGCAAAGGCAAAGCCACAAGGCATCTTGAAGCTTAGGTTCAAAAACTCCTGCTGCATCATGTCTGGTACATTCTATTAGTGAAAGAAAGATTTGGGCCCATCCAAATTTAACAGGTAGGAAAATAGACTCCAACAGTTGATGAGAGGAACTCCAAAGATTTGTGGCCATATTTAATCTGCCACACTGTCCTATTACTGATATTAAAATCTTTGGAATGACCTTAGAAATGTTTATGAAAAAAATAGGGCAAAATTTTCAATGAGTTTGTCAAGAATAAATCCTCCATTGTCAAGTGTGTAAACCTCTTGCTGGTTGTAAGCTCCTTAATTGATGAGTGATTCTTATTCTTATTTCTATCCCTTCTATTTAGTATAGGTTTTGAGGTAGAGTATGCATTGGAAAGCACTTGTTTCATGAATGACTTATTAAACAATAAAATTATTTCTACAAAAGTCATACAATATCTGAAGAGCACATGCTGAAACTTTAAACTTTTCAGGCCAAAGGGACTCCAGTAGGCTTAGTCATAATTAACCTCAGAGCATTAATAAAAGTAGCAATTCAAAGGGTTTTATAAATTCAGTAAAGTATGTTTTAGATATTTAGTGAGTACTTCAAGTAGGAAGTTCTCAGTTGTCTTTCTCAAGGTGGACTAAATGTGCACTTTGGGGCCCATCGTGGAGATGCTTTTCAAAATAAAACACTTCATTTAATATAAGATGCCATCAAAAATGACTTAAAGTATATTATTAGGATGATCTAAAATCTTAAATCGTTTTGCAAGGTTAATATATGTGCAGTTTAAAATTCAAATTAACATTACTTTGTTTTCTTGAATCATTAGTGAATGTGTTGGTAGATCTGTAGAGAAATCACTATATTTATAACTGTTAATGACTTTAAAAGTACATATTTATTAAGAGTACAAGGTCTAGAGTGAGGCTGTTTGAAATCTCAGGCAAACATTTTTTTTAAATGTTTATTTTGAGAGGGGGAAGGGGGGAAAGGGGGAGGGGGAGAGAGAGAAGCGTGAGTCAAGGGAGGGGCAGAGACAGAGAATCCCACTCAGACTTCTTGCTGTCAGTGCAGAGCCAGATGCAGATGATCTCATGAACCGTGATGTGAGATCATGACCTGAGCTGAAATAGTCAGTCGCTTAACCACTGAGCCACCCAGGCACCCTTCTCAGGCATTTTATATTTGTATGATTTGAAACAAGTTATATCATTAAGCTTACATTGCTCATCTGGAAAACTGGGATAACAGTAGCTACTACAACATAAAAAGTAGGCTCAAGGTATAAATCAGATGATTGATGTAAAGATCAAGTAGATCTAAAGATCATAGTGACCAGAACATAAGTCATCAGTAATACTTACCTGATTTTTATTGTTATATTTGTATTAACTCTTAAAGACAATTGGTAAATTCTTTTATCTAAAGTGATGACAGGAATCTCTAAAACTAGGTAAAAATTTTAAATGTATATGTAATTTTTTTCTTCCATATCCTATTTGGAAAACAGTGATTATAGTGCTGAACTAATTATGTGAATTGAAAAGTAGTACTTGGCAGGCAGTGCATTTCTGAATGATAACAGTATGCCTCAGGTGGCATTAAAGCATACTAAGCTGAAGGCTATCAATTTTACCACCTGAGAAGTGTTCTAATTAACCCAAAATGCAGAGCCTAAAGTGGCTGCTCCATTACTGCCAATGAGAGAAACAGTTGGGTCCTTAGATTTATTAGCCTGCAAATTGTTGACTGTCAGTTCCAAAACACCAACTGTGCTTTCTATTTGCAAGTGTTCTCTCGTATTCAGTTGAAGTGTAAGGTCAGTTAATTATAGAAGGAAATATATTAAGTGGTAATAGAAGTGGGGGGGGCATCGAGGACAAACTTATCCTGCCTGGAAACCCAGCTCCATTACTTTTTTCCTATGTGACCTTGGAGAATTATTTAATTAAAGCATATTTCCTTATCTATGAGTTGAAGATAAATAATCTCTTTATATATTGTAGTGAAGATTAGTGAAGATACACTTAATATGCCTAGAATAGTTTTGATGTATAATTATCATGGATTTTGTTTTTTTTCTGCTTCTGCCTCTCATCCTTCATAACATACAGAACAGTCAAATGAGTGAACCTGAGTGAGGCAGCTTAGTGTGTTAATCTTATTTTATGTATTAAGGAATACAATTACCTGCAACAGTACAAAGTTATTTATATAAAAACTATATTCTCAAATTCATTTTTTTTTCTCTTAAGCCGTTAACCTGTTAATACATTGATCTATTCAGGGCTAAAAAAATTACAGCGTTTAGCAGACAGAACCTTTTTCTTCTATAATAAAACTTTCATTTTATTGGGCAGACCAGATGAATAAGTGTGATGTCATCCCTACTATTGCATCTAAAATGTTTACAGTGATGCAGTGGCACTTACTTCATTGCTGTTTTCAATGATCCATATTAGGGAACTGTTTCATAAAAGAATATGCTTTAAAATGTTTCCAAGTCAGTGACTAAATCCTTTCCTTTGAATGGAAAGCCATGTGCAATCTACTTCTTGATTATTCAGTATAATGAAGTCATTTTATGAAGTGTTTTAAGTTTATGTTCAAGAAAACCTGGAAATGGTAGTATTGAGGGCAATCCTGAGGTAAGTAAAAATGTGATCTTCTATACATGGCTACCATAGTCTTAGGATAAAATAATCAAATTTGCAAGGAGTTATATCAACTCTTTGTTGTGATGACAGTGTATAACTTTAATTCTGCATTGTTAGTTCCAAATTATATACATAATTTTCTTCCAGATGCAGCTTGAAGTTATGCATGGATAACCATGTGAAAGCTACCCATTCTAAATTCTGGGCAGAATATAGATCCTTTCCTTCCCCACTCTGTCCTGTCTTAAGGAGGATATAGTTCAGCAGGTCAAATGAAAAGATCAGTAGTTCTCCTGGAGGGTAAAGTATAGCATTTGTTTTTGTTTTGTTTGTATGTATGTGTATGTGTGCTTTAGCAAATCTGTTAAAATTCTACTCCAAGGTAGTATGGTAGTGAAGAAGGAAATTAATGCCTCAAGGTAGTACAAAATGCATGCTTATTGTAGATTTCACTGTGATGTAAAATATGGTCACCACTAGCAGTATCTGACCATTGAGCCCCTAAAATGTAGCTCTGAAGTGAGATGGGCTGTTAGTTTAAAAATATTTACTGGATTTTAAGGACCTAGTATAAAATATTTAAAGCATCAAAAATCCTTTATAATTTTCTTAGTTTATTAGGTTTTATTGCCATAATATTTTGGGTTAACTAAAAACAAGTTTTTAAAATGAATTTTATCTATTTTTATTGTTTAAAATGTGGCTTCCAGAAAAATTAAAATTGTATGTTGCTCGCATCATATTTCTATTAAGTACTGTCTATTCATATATACTGTATATCTATATCTTATTTACAAAGCCTGCCTTCTACATTTTTCCATAGGAATTTAGGGCTAATATCCTAAGTATGTGTTCTCTCTCAACTTTTTTCTTTGTTTTTGTTTTAGAGGTTCAGTTTATAGCATCTGTGGGATACCAAATAAAGAATTAAATGTTTAAAATATGTAAGATATAGGAATAAAGTATGCTTCTTATGTATAGAATTCTGCATGTCATGTGCATTAATTTGAATAGCATGTTTAAATGATCAGAAGTGGCCCAAGGGTATGTTTCTTTACTGAGTGAATCATTCTTGTGGCAGATGAAAAGGACAAGCCTGGAATCCAGCCTTGTGGACTACATAAAGCATTTGTATATTAACATATAAAATGTCTGAACAAGCTCTGAGGAATGTATAATAAAAGGAGACTACTAGACCTCAGTAATCACCTACAAAAACATACCCTTAAAAAAGACCCTGCTGTGAGTGGAATCTTCAGCAATGGCTCTGACAAAAACTGTGAATATAGGAGAAGGCTAAGAAATCACTGTCAACACTGGTGATGGCTGTGGTACCAATACATTTTTTTTGAAATTGATTTACCAAAAAAAAAAAATAATAAACACGCACAGACACATAGAATTAGACATTTGTCCTTTCTGCTTTGATCTGTATGTCAGGGTGACCACAAATTGTTAAAGGAAAGAATAAAAGAATTCCAAGTAAGAAATTCAGAAGAAATGACAGAAAAAGAATAATAACCATGTGGGCTGCAACAGTATCCACAGTTATCCACTATGTTTTTTTTCCAATGATACCTAACAGACTTTTACCTCCGGAAGTAAAGTCTTGTTTCTTCACTTTTTGCATAGAGCTTTGTGACTTGCTTTGACCAATAAGAATACAGTGGTTTACATAGGTGATTGGGGGATTAAGGAGGGCACTTTTTGTGATGGGTACCAGGTATTGTATATAAGTGTAGCATCACTAAATTGTGTATCCTGGGAACTAATATTACACTGCTTGTTAACTAGTTGGAATTTAAATCAAAAACTTAAGAGTACAGTGAATAAGATGCCAGTTCTAAGCCTAAACCTCAAGAAATTTTGCATGCTTTTCATTTCACTTTTTGAACCCTGGTACACTATGTAAACGAGCCCAGGCTAGCCTGCTGGATGATAAAAGATATCTTAGAGCAGCCAGCTCTAGCCAGTGGGCCAGCTGAGCTCAAATACACAAGTTAGCCCAGCTGAGATGAATTGCACCTATCCTGGCAGAACCACACAGCTGACCAGAGGCTCATGAGCAATGATATATGGTTATTATTGTAAGTCACTTAGTTTTGGTGTAGCTTGTTATGCAGCAGTAGATGACTGGTTGAACAACCATTTTTAAACTCCCAATGAGATAAAGGGTCTAGGCAATAATTATTTTAAAGCTATAGATGTAAAATGAAAATGATACCATAAATAACTTTGGAGATATAGGTAGAAAAATGATTTCTGTAATAAAAAAAATAGTTATGCTATAGAAATTTGGAAAGGTGACAGTTATTTGATACGATGTGATTTAAGTGTTTTGTATTTCAGAAAGAGAATGAATATCTTTAATAACTTTAGACTTTAATGTCTTAATTCAGGTAGAATTCCCAGAGTAAATAAATATAAAGCACCTCACAATAAATATACTATAAATATAAATTCACATTATGGGAAAAATATAAAGCTTTACTGAAGCACCTAAAAGAATTCCGAAGGAATAATTGTATTATATTCATGAACAGAGGGTTACAGAATCATAAATTCTAATTCCAAATTCACTTACAGATTGACAAGCTAACTTGTTTATAAGTAAAAAAATTTTTTTTGGTAGGTAAAGGAGTAAGGTTAGCCATCCTATACCTTAAACAAAAAGAAAATGAGACCTTTCCCTTTTAAACTTTAAGACTTTTATAAAGCAACAGTAATTAAGAGTCTGGTATTGGTCAAAGATTAGCTTAGACCATTGAACTATATATTTCACATACATAGGGATACTTTGCAAATGTTAGATGTATCCTTGCCTATAAGAAGGAATAAATTGTTTAAAACTGATGTAGTGGTATAGTGAAAATATTTTTTTTACAAGGAATAGTGAAAGTAAATCTGTGTTTATGACAAATTGGTGTCAATTCCACATAAATATGGGAGGGTTTTTAGTATAAAAGACAAGACTTTAAAATAATAGAAAATATAAGTACCATTTATAAAACTGGAGCAGGAAAATACTTTTAAACAAAACATACAGAGCACAAACATAAATGTTGATCAATTTTACTCCTTTAAAGTTCTATTAAAAGAGCCATAAAGAAAATTAAATGACATAAACATAAAATACGTTATTCAATCTAACAAAGGATTAATATCTAGAATATAAAAGATTCCTGATACTCAAGAAATACCAAAACCAAGATAAAAACACATAAAAATGATACTTGTATAAAAGGCATATCTAGGCATTTCACTGAAGGGATAGCATGACTAATAAACTATGTGAAATGATGCCTATACCCGTTTTCAATCAGGACAATGCTAACATCATGCTTTACTATCCATACCACCTCCCCTGCCACCAAAAACAATTTAAAAAGGCTTGGCACTGATATTAAACTATGGTGTTGTATTCTGTTTTTAGGCTTTCTGATATGAAAAACAAGACACACATAATCTAGAACATAGTGGTTTTTTTTCCCTAGAATTAATTTATATGTGAACCCAAAGACTTGTATAGGGCTATGAATAGTATTCTAGTGTTTAATAGAATAAAAACTGGAAAAAATCCAAGTATTCATTTACCAGATGAATAAAAAGCAAAATTATGGTGTTTTTACACAGTGAACTATTACTCAGTAATGGAGATAAATTAACTACATTTTTATACATCAGTATAGTTGAATGGTCCAGGCATAATAATGAGGAACAAAGCAAGTTACAAAGTAATTTTATGCAGTGTGTGTGTGTGTATAAATATATATAATCCATTTATATATAATCTCAAAACATGAAAAAGTCAGCAGTACTAAACAAATTGCAATTTGCACATACATGGAGTACTATTTAGCAACAAAAAGGAATAAACTATTATGTGCTACTAGGTAGACACATTGAAAACATTATGCTCCTTGGAAGAAATCACACAAAAGACTAGACCCTGCATTGTATACAAACTGTATTCTGGACAAAGCAGAATTACAAGGACTGAAATAAGAGTAGTGGTTGCCAGAGACTCTAGGGGAGAGAGTTGACCTCAAAACTAAGGGAACTTTTTATGGGGATGGAAATGTTCATTACCTTGTTTGCTGATACTGGATGCCTGAAAAATATGATATTAAAACTTGTCAGGCTTATTTAAATGTATAACTTGATCTTAAAATAAAAAACTAAACATTTGAGGAAATATGTGATTGTAATAAAACTATAAAGACAAGAGAATGATAAGCATATGTTTCTCCTAATAGTCACCAATATGATAAGAAAGAAGATGGGATCAGGAAATAGTGATTTTAAAGTTTTGTTTTACTTTCCTTAAGCTTGATGTTGGTAAGCAGTTGTATTATTAAAATTATATGTATGATACATATGAACTAGTTCATGAAAACATACTAATAATACCTAGGATGGGGTAAAAAAAATAGCACCAAGAAATACTATATTTAGCTATTAGTCAAGAGATAGCAAGATCAAAAAAATTAAAATCAAGGGGTGCCTAGGTGTCTCAGTCGGTTGAGCATCTAACTTTCAGCTCAGGTCTTGATCTTGTGATTCGTGGGTTGGAGCCCCACATCGGACTTGGTGCTGTCAGCCTGGAGCCCACTTCAGATTGTCAGTCTTTCTCTCTGCTGCTCCCCCACTTTCTCAAAAAATTAAAATAATCATACACATGTATGAGAATTACTTTAAAAAATAACAGGTGTTACCAAGGATAAGGAAAAAAGGAACTCTGTTTTTTATTTATAACATAAGTTATTCGATATAACATTTGCAACCCAAGTCAGTTTATAAATTCTAATTTCACATGGATTAAAGATTTCAGATAAATCACAGTAATGCTTTGTTACATGCATTAAGGCTGGTGACTGCTGAAGTCTCTTGGGTATGTACAAACAGGAAATGACACCCAGATTATGGGTGAAGAGTGTCTACGTTATTTAAACCAAACAAACAAAAGTCAGTAAAAAATATCTTGCTTTTTTTTATTGTGACACATAACTCACTATTAACTCGGGGAAAATTGTGAAAGTTATTTAAAAATACGTACATATAAACTGCACAGTTGTCAAGCTGATTTATAAATGTTGGTTACACTGATTATAATTACCGTAGTTCCAAGGTGATGCAAACACAAAGTGAGTTATATACTCAATATTAGATACTAGTAATATCCTTTAGGTATACTACAGTTTTATGTTAGCTGTATTGTACATATGTTTTTAAATACATGCATTCATACAAACTGTATATTACATGTGGGATATCAGATACATCACTGTTATATAATATACACATCATTGTTTTGCATGCTAAGATAAGTTTTAGTGCAGGAAATGTCATTGCATTCCATGTTGTTTAGTACACAGTTGGTCAACTCTTCAGATTAGTTTTCCAGTACATTCTTTAGATAGTGGGTCTGGGTTTGCACTTGTAATTTTAAAGTTTCCAGAAATCTGTTTTAACCACATCTCTCTTATTCCTGGAAAGTTTGATCTGTGTAGGGTAGTAACAAATCTCAAATTTTGATGAGGAATATATGAGTGCGTTTCTTTCTGGGATGACTCTGACATTGTGATGGAGGATGGTATCCACTCAGGTCATGGAAAAATAAGTTGAACTTGTGTTGAACTTCTGAGAAAATACGGTCTTCAAAAACAACAAAAACGAATGACTTGAAAAAATGAGTATCAAGTGTTAGCAAGGATAAGGAATAAGAAACTTTATTGTGGTATAACACACATAACATGTATGCCATTCATAAATTTCAGATGTACAGCGCAGTATTACTCCACATGTACGTTGTTGTGAAATCTTTTCATCCTGTATTACTGAAACTCTGTACCCATTGCAGGGAACATCCCATTTTCCCTTACTGTCAAGCCCTGGGAACCATCATTCTGTTTTCTGTCTCTATGAATTTGACTACTTTAAGTATCTTATGTAAGTGGATTAATGCAATATTAGCTTTTCTGTGCCTGGTTTCTTTCACTTAGCATGTGCCTTCAAGGTTCATGCATACTGTAGTGTATAGCAGGATATCCTTTTTTATCATTTTTAGAGAGCGAGACAGAAAACTCATGCACTGAAGTGGGGGGAGGGACAGAGGGAGGGAGAAGAATCTCAAGCAGGCTCCAGGCCCAGTGTAGAGCCAGTGCAGGGCTTAATCTTACAACCGTGAGATCATGACCTGAGCCAAAATCCAGAGTCTGATGCTTTTAATTGACTGAGCCACCCAGGCACCCCAAGGATCTCCTTTTTAAAAGCTGGGTAATATTCCTTTGTACCACATCTTATGTATTAATTTAGTCAATCGACACTTAGATTTTTTTCACCTCTTGGCTATTGTGAATATTGCTGTAGTGAACATGAGTGCAAATATCTCTTTGAGATCACTTTTCAGTTGTTGTGGGTAAATACTCAAAAGTGGGATTACTGGATCATAATCAAGGTTCCTTTTTTAAGGAAACTCCATCTTATTTTTATAGCAGCTGTACCAGTTTGCATTCTCACCAACAGAGCACAAGGGTTGTAATTTCTCCATACTTTTGCCAACACTTTTTAAAATTATATAATCATGCTAATAAGTGTGAGGTGATAATTCGTTGCAGTTTTTTTAACATTTTCATTTCCATGATGATTAGTGATGTTGAACATCTTTTCATATGCCTATTGGCCTGTTTCCTTTGGAGAAGTTCCTGTGCAATCCTTTGCCTGTTTAAAAGTTAGGTTATTCTTGTTACCGAGGTGTATAGTTTCTTTATATCTTTTGGAAATTAACCCCTTATTAGCAATATGACCTGCACATATTTTTTTCTCATTATGTTGGTGGCTTTGATCTATTGAGTATTTCATGCTGCACAGGATAAAAACCTGTACAGATAAGCAGTTTGATATAATCCCGTTTGTCTATTTTTGCTTCTGTTGCCTGTTAGAGGAAATTATTATATACATATAGTGGAATATGATGAGAATTTTTTGCTTCCATATTCATTCAGGATATTGTTCAGTTTTCATATAGTGTCTTTGACTAGCATTGGTAGAAAGTAATGCTGAACTTGTAAAATGAGTTTGAAATTTCTTCAAATTTTTGGAAGAGTCTGGGGAAGGGTTGGTGTTAATTCTTTAAATGTTGGGTAAACTTCTCCAGTGAAGCCATGTGTTCCTAGGCTTTTCTTTGTTGGGAGGCTTTTGATTACTGATTGAGTCTCCTTACCACTTATGTCTGTCACACTGTGAAAGGGGGGTTCTGGTGAGTGAGTATCACAGATTTTTATGCTCGCTTAGATGTGGCTGGATCTGTGTTTACTTACAGTGCAAGAGCCTCTTAACTGGCTTCTAGATTTTTCATGGCATTTCTTCATGTATTGTTGAATCAGTGTCTCCATGGCGGAAGGAAGGTCTGGGGTATTCTGTTTCACCATCTTAATTCACCTCACCCCTGGAATACACTGTTGGAAATAGTTTGAATTTGGATAGCTCATAATTAAAAACAAATCTGTTTGTATTTACTAATGATGAATATTTGTTCAACTTGTGATCCTGCAGTTTCCTTTTAGGTATATATTCAAAATAAGTGTCCCATTCATTCATAAGTGTCCCAAACTAAAAGTAGTCCATAAAAATCGGATACATAAATCCTGGTGTTGTCATACAATGGAATTATGTGGATTGTTCTATAAAACACCTCTTTCTGACAGGCATGATATTGCATACAAATAAGCTTGATGTTACATGGATCCATTAATATGAACTACAGAGGAAATAAGTCTCTGGTAATAGACCAGAATATTGGTTTTTTTGGGGGGATAGTATTGTGTAGGAGGGAACACAAAGAGGGCTCTGATCCTGGCAGTGTTCTTGTTGATCTAGATACCATTATACTGACATGTTTTCTATGTGTGTAATATCAAGATGAATATTTAGGATTTATACATTTTGTTGTATGTACACAATACTTAAATTAAAAAATAAATTTTAGCCAACAAATTAGACAACCTAGAAGAAATGGATAAATTCCTAGAAGCACATAACCTGGCAAGACTGAGACAGGAAGAAATGGAAAATTCAAGAGACTGATTACCAGCCATGAACTTGAATCAGTAATTTAAAAAATACCAACGGAAAAAAGTCCAGGACAAGACTGTTTCACAGGCGAATTCTACCAAATATTAAAAAAAAATTTTTTTGAGAGAGAGCACGAGAAAGCACGTGAGAGAGAGAGAGAGGCTGAGCACAGGCAGGGGAGGGGCAGAGAGAGAGAGGTAGACACAGAATCCAAAGCAGGTTCCAGGGTCTCAGCTGTCAGCACAGAGCCTGATGCTGGGCTTGAACTCACAAACCATAAGATCATGACCTAAGCTGAAGTCAAATGCTTAATCGACTGAGCCATCCAGGTGCCTCAAATTCTACCAAACATTTAAAGAAGAGTTAATACCTATTCTTTTCAAACTATTCCAAAAAACAGAAATGGAAGGAAAACTTCCAAATTCATTTTGTGGGGCTAGGACTACCCTGATACCAAAGCCAGATAAAGACAATGCAAAAAAAGAGAACTACAAGGACAATATCTCAGATGAACATAGGTGCAAAAATCCTAAACAAAATGTTAGTAAACCAAATCCATCAATAAAATATTCACTATGGTTGAGTGGAATTTATTCTTGGAATGTAATGGTGGTTCACTTTTCACAAATCAATTAATGTGATTTATCATTAAGAGAAAGGGTAAATACCATATGATCATTTCCAATAGTTGCATAAAAGATTTTGACAAAGTATAGCATCCATTCAGAAGAGCCCTAGTCTAGGGAGGTCTACAGGGAACATCCCTCAACATAATGAAGGCCTTCTATGAGAAAAGCCTACAGCTAACGTCATTCTCAGTGGGGGAGAAACAGAGTTTTCCCCTGAGGGCAGGAATAAGACCAGGGTATCCTCTTTCACCACTTTTATTCAACATGGTACCCACAAGCAATCAGACAACAAAAAGAAATAAGGCATCCAAATTGGTACGGAGGAGGTGTTGATACTATAAATAGAAAACCCTAAAGACTCCTCCAAAAGAGTACTGGAACTGCTAAATTAATTCAGTGAGTTCAAGAAATTGAAGACAAAGAAATGGAAAGACCTTCCATGCTCAGACTGGAAGACCAAATATTGTTAAAATGTCTCTATTAAACAATCTACAAAGCAATCTACACATTAATGCAATCCCTATCAAAATATGAACGGCATTTTTCACAGAATGAGAAAAAATAATTCTAAAATTTGTTTGGAACCACAAAAGACCCCATATAGCCAAAGCAGTCTTGCAGAAGAAAAATGAAGGAAGCAAGCATCACAATCACCACAGACTTTTAAGTTATATTACCAAGCTGTAGTAATCAAAACAGTATGCTACTAGCACAAAGACACATAGATCAATGACACATAGTAGAAAACCCAGAAATCCACAGTGATACAGTCAATTAATCTTTGACAAAGCAGGAAAGAATATGCAACAGGAAAAAGAAAATCTCTTCAACAAATCGTACTGGGAAAACTGGACCACTTTCTTACATCATATACAAAAATAAATTTGAAATGGATTAAAGACCTCAATGTGAGACCTGAAACCATGAAAATCCTAGAAGAGAGCACAGATCATAATTTCTCTGACATTGGCCATAGCAATATTTTTCTAGGTAGGTCTCTTGAGGCAAGGGAAATAAAAAAAGTAAACTGTGGGGACTGTATCAAAATAAGCTTATTCACAGTGAAGAAAATAATCAAAAATAAAAGGCAGCCTAGTGAATGGGGGAAGACCTATAAAAGGTTAGTATCCAAAACGTATAAAAAAAACCCCACATAACTTCTATATCCAAACACCCCTAAAAAATAATCCAAATAAAACTGGACAGAAGACATGAATAGACATTTCTCCAAAGAATACATCTAGATGGCCAAAAGACACATGAAAAGATGTTCAGCATCAACAGTCATCAAAGGAATGCAAATTAAAACTACAATGAGCTGCCACTTCACACTTGTTGGAATGGCTAAATAAACACAAGATACAACAAGTGTTGGGGGAGATGTAGAGGAAAAGGAACTCTTGTGCACTGGTGATGGAAATGCAAGTGGTGAAGCCACAGTAGAAGACAGTATTAAGGTTCCTCAAAAAGTTAAAAATAGAACTACCCAATGATGCATTACTCCCGCTACTAGGTATTTACCCCCAAAATACAAGAACACTAATTCAGAGGGATACATGCACCCCTATGCTTATTGTAGCATTAATTATAGCCAAGATATAGAAGCAGCCCAAGTAAGCATTTATGAATGGATAAAGAAGATGTGGTAAATGTATATACACAATGGAATCTTGCCATTTGCAACAATATGGACAGAGCTAGAAAATAGTGAGATAAGTCAGGAAAAGACGAATATCATATGATTTGACTCTCATTTGGAATTTAATAAGACAGATGAATGTATAGGAAGGGTGGTGTTGGGGAGAGGAGAGATACACATAAGCCACAAGAGACTCTTAATAGACCATAAATTCAGGGTTGATGGAGGGAGGTGGGTGACTAAATGGGTGATGAGTATTAAGGAGGGCACTTGTTGGGTTGAGCACTGGGTATTGTATGTATATTATGAATCACTGAATTTTCCTGAAACCACTATTGCACTGTATGTTAACTAAAATTTAAATAAAATATATACATGTATATACCAATTTGTATGTATTTATTTAAATAACCAGAAAAAATAACAGTTTGTACATTTGGTAGATTTATTTTAAAATAGCCTATGTCTTTAAATTTCTTTATTTTAGATGGTTGGGTAGAATGTCCTGTATATCTCTGAATTGAGAGGGAAAAACAACTTTATAACAATATGTCAGATTATAAAAAGAGAATACCTGTAATCATCAGTATTTAACACACAGATACTGTTTAATGATTCAATACAAAATTCTTAGAACATCTTTGCACCTAGATTTTTAATAGTGTTTCTGAAATAAAAGACATTACTTTGTTTGCTCTCCCACAGGACATCAGTCTTTACATGTTTTGCTTTCTTGGTATTTCTCTGTTAATTTTCTTTGTGCTAAATTTCAACATTTGCTCCAGGACTTTGCTCAAATATAATCTATTCTCTGAACCTTTTCTTAACTTCATCAGATGAATGAATCATTTTCTCCTTTTTTACTCCTAAAGCCTTTGGATTTACCTCCGTTGACTGTAATGGGATATGTGCAATGTCTAGCAAATAGCAAGTCCTCAAGAATAACTTTTGTATTCTCTACTATGGTACTTGTTCCCATTACTACATTGTTAAAAGGAATTCCTGTTCCACTGTGATGACATGTCAGTCTTTTTATTTCCAGTGTTTGGCCTAGCATCTAGCACTTAGCTGATTATTCAATAAATGGTTGCTCAAAAGATAAAGGAACTAATAAAGCACTTACATAGTGATGAAAGAAGAAATATACAGAAAATGGATCACTTATGTTAAATGATTCTCTAGTTTGGGAAGAAATCTGATGGAGAAAAACTTTGTTAAAGATGAGCTTTTTATAAGGATGTGAGTAACTACTTCAGGAAGAATGCTTTCACAAGTAAAAAAAAAAAAAACAAAACCCCACAAATAACCCCCCAAAAAACAGAAGGTCACATTCTCTAAGAACATGAGGTAAACAATTTGCTGTTACTTCAACTTAATTGTATAAAATTTGATATTCATATATATGTGTTAAAATTTCTTCTAAAGAAAACATATAAATGTGGAAAAGATTAAAGAAAACAATAAAAGTAAAGTACATTCTTTCTATCAATATCTTCTGTTTCTTGGAAGACCAAAATTGATGATCAGGGAATACAAAGAAAATCAGGCATAGGCGTTTCCCTTAAGTGGCATTTTGCTTTATCCTTTGCCAGTTCCTTAAGGGAGTTGGGTTCAAAGGGATTATATTATCACGTGTGTGTTCACATATGTATATTAGTTATGCATGTTTGTGTATGCATGTATTTATGTATAATGATTTGCTCGAGATAACTATTTGATATAAACTGTGGATATGGATGCAGATTTTTTCAAGCTAACTTTTTTAGCAAATTACACACATTGTTAGATGAAATGAATTTATTATTTGCAGTTAAATGTCGTTTTCCCTCTATAAAGAACTTTTTCAAGTATTGTTACATTGATTAAAAGACTCAAGTTGAATCTAGAAGACACCCTGATGTCAAGATTGAGCTATCCAGAGGGCAGATTAGGTAAATACTGTTTTCCTCCCTCAAAAGGCCATGTATCCCCCCAAAAGGCCATGTATTCCTGAAGTAGCAATATGAATCCAGGCTCACAGTAAGTGTGTAATTGGGTCTGCTTCTTAAAAGTTTACATCCTGAGGAAACCATTTTTCCTACATTGTTGCTGCTGCAAATGAAAAGGACTTATGCTTATTTATTTGAATAAACAATATCTACTCAGGTAAGAAAGAAATAGCATAGTTTCCATCCCATATAGTTCCATTAAAGATGAGAAGGACTCAATACTAAGTGAAATAAGTCAGTCACAGAAAGACCGATACCACATTATTTTACTTATGTGTGGAATTTAAGAAATAAGTGAACAAGAAAAAAAAGACAAACCAACAAACAGACTCTTAACTATAGAGAACTGATAGTTACCAGAGGGGAGCTAGGTGGGGGGGGGGGGTGAAATAGGTGATGGGGATTAAAGAGTACACTTTACACTTACCATGTTGAGCACTGAGTAATGTACAGAATTGTTGAATCACTATATTGTACACCTGAAACTAAATAATGCTATATGTTAACTGTACTGGAATTAAACTTAAATGGGGCAGATGGCTTTACACATGTTTGTGAGTTGTTTTGTTATTCAAAAGCAAATCAAGTGAAGTTGCAGTGGAAATCTCCTACTGGCAAGAAATATCTTTGCAAAAAAGGGAAGGACTCTCACATAGGAATTCATTAGAATGTGCTGGCTCTGTAGCCATCTTACGAGAGCAGCTGAAGCAATTTCTCTAATACCACTGCTTTCAGACTATTTGTTTTATGCCTAGAAGTCACTCCGCAAAATGTTACAAGTTAATATATCAACAGGCTTCTCATTAACCCTTCAACAAGTCATTGACCCTTCAACAAATAAAAAAAAAAATTTATTCTCCAAAGTATCTCAGTTTGGACAATAAATTATATGGTCACTGTATTTATAGACCTATTAGCCACTTCACTTCTGAAACATGTTTTAAGAGGTGAGTGATGCTTTCACATATCATAACGTGACTTATTCCAAGGCATCCTGTTTGATCTAGCTCCAAAGATTCCTCCTTAAAAAATTTTTACATGTTACAAAATTATTATTTCCAAATTAAAATCTGATAATGCCACTCTAAAGAATGTAAATGGCTCTACCAAACTTAAAGGATAAAAGTTTAATTCCATTTTTGGCATATGAAGATAGAAATATTATCATAATATCCAAATGTTTCCTGATCAATTCCTAATACTTCCTTAAGTGTATACATCATGTTAGTTATGTTAAATTTCTTGTGATTTCTCATGCCTCTGTGTTTTTACTCTTGCTGATCCCTCTATGTAGAATAGACTTTAGTCCTTATTTGTCTAAATTATTTCTTATTTTCACCTTTTTAAAGGAGAAAAAAGGTGATCTTAACAACTAAGTCAAGCATCTCCTCAATATAGTGGCATCATATGCATGCTTCTCATTCTAGGACTTATAATATTAGTTAATTTAAGATTTACACTTTGTTTTTCATTCTAAACTCAGCAACTTGAAGGATTATATATTATTAATATTTTGCTGTTCTATAACTCACCATTATGTCTGACATATCAACTATTTAATAAATAGTTCCAAAAATGAATAATTTTATTTCGGTATTCCGTATTTGTCATAATGAGCTTACATGGACAAACATACAAATGGAGGCGATTTATGTATAACCTGCGAATTGTTTCTGTTTCGATGACTTTAGTTAATGAAACAACATAAACTAAGGAAATTTATTTTTTTGCCGATTTAATGATGCTAATTGTAGTCTGTGTATATTTTTGTCACAAATTCTTTCATAAATTATTTTGGACAATAAATATGGATGAATAAGCAATGGATATGTTATGAATAATAATGTATGAAAGCAATGAATTTTTCCTTTTAATATCCTCTCTGTAATTGGAGAGTGGAGAATGGACCATTACTCACAAAAATTGCAAATAATGCAAATATCCTTGAAGTTAATCCTCAAGGAGAAAATACAAGCAGTTTGAAAATGAGCACAGAACACCAATAGGAAACTTGGAAAAGAACTGTTAAGTCCATAAAAAATTATATGAAAATATGAACAACTTCACTAGTTATTATACAAAAGTAAATTATCAGAATTTCAAAAAAGTGCCATTTTAGGCCCACTAAATTTGCAAAATTAAAAATCAATGGTGATAATATACCATCAAGTGTGTAGTAAAACTGATAAGAATGCTAGTGGTAGGAAAAATTGTTACAGCCTTCTTTAAAAATATTTAGTAATGTACTTCAAATATCATAGAAATTTTTATAGTTTTCCAATAATCTGCATTGTAAATGTATTTAAAAATACAACACCAAATGAAGCTTAAAATTATGAATAAAGGTACTCTTTAGGGTATTATTTATAAAGTGTACTGTATTACAGTATCCCTGAAGAGGCTATTAATTATGGAAAACCAATTTTTTATTGAGGTATAATTCACATACAGTATCAGTTTTAGGTGTACAACATAGTGATTTGACATTTGTATACTTTGCGATAATCTATTACTATCTGTTACTTACATAGTTAATATGGCATTATTGACTATATTCCCCATGCTGTACATAACATCCCCATGACTTTTATTTATTTTATAATGGAGGTTTGTACGTTTTAACACCCTTCACCCATTTTGCTCTCCCTCCAACCCTTCTACCTCTCCTCCCCTCTGGCAACCACAAATCTGTTTTCTGCATCTATGGGTCTGGGGTTTTGTTTCGTGTTTTAGATTCCACATTTGGGGGAAATTGTGTATTTGTCATTCTCTGACATTTAGCATTAAACTCTCAGGGTTCATCCATATTGTTGCAAACGATAAGTTGTTTTTTTTTTTTTTTTTTTAATGCCTGAGTGGCATTCCATTTTGTATATATACAAAATGTTGGTGGACATGTAGGTTGCTTTCATATCTTGGCTATTGAAATAATGCTGCAGTGAACATAGAGATACATGTATCTTTTTGAATTCATGTTTTTGATTTCTTTGGATATATACCCATTAATGGAATTGCTGGATCATATGGTATCTCTATTTTTAACTTTTTGAGGAACATCTATTCACTTGTCTACAGTGGCTGCATGAATTTATATTCCCACCAACAGTGTACAAGGGTTCCACTTTTCCATATCCTTGCTAATACTTATTTCTTCTTTATGAGTATAGCCATTCTGACTTGTGTGAGGTGATAACTCATTCTGGTTAGCACTTATGGCCTCTGATGATTAGTGATGTTGAGAATTTTTTCATGTGCCTGCAGGCTATTTGTCTTCTTTGAACCAAAAAAAAATGCCTGTTTAGATTCTCTACCCATTTTTTAATTGGTTTGGTTTTTTGTTACTGAGTTTTAGGAGTTCTTCATATTTTTTTGGATATTAACCACTTACTGAGATATGATTTGCAAATATCTTCTCCCATTCATTAGGTTGCCTTTTTCTTTTGTTGATGGTTTCCTTTGCCGTACAGAACCTTTTAGCTTGATATAGTCCCATTATAATATTTTTGCTTTGGTTTACCTTGGCGTTTGAAGTCACCTCCAAAAAACCATCACTAAGACTGATGTCAAGGAGCTTACTGCCTATTTTTTCTTCTAGGATTAGTGAGTTAAAGAGCCATTGCATTAGCATCTATGTATGGACCATGATCGTTCTTCAGAGAGAAACCTGAACCATCTCATATTGTCCTTTGTGGAACTGATTGGCTTAGCCTTTTGTGCATTTAAGGGATATATTTAGAAGCAGCCTAATAGGTATTATCACCCCATATAATATGACCCTTTTTAATACACAGTGAGGATATTATCTTTATATTAAAACCTAAATGAGAAATGCATATCTGGTGTAGGAGATAATTGTTGTATTTCTGAGTAATCTTGAATTAACATTATGGTTAGTAAAACATTCCTTTTTACCCTGTTGGCTTCTAGGAATATTAAGGACAAAGATAAATTATATTGCAGTATAGGATATTGTGTTACTTTGTCTTCTAAATTTATTTTTGAGATCTACCTAATTTTTGTGTTGGCATAAAATAATTTTTAAACTAGCATAGTGTTTGACATAAACTAGGCATAAAGATAAATATTAAATAAGGGAAATACCTGCTTTCAGTGGTTTTCTTCATCTATAATGATACTCAGTAGAGGCTGAAAGATTTTATCAAAGTAAGATGTCTTCAAATTACAAGTAGTTAATAAAAGTATTTGGTCTTTTAATTGAGTAAAATATATTATTTTTTGAGTAAATAAATGATTTGCCCAAGGTATTATAGCTAGTGAATATCTGAAACTACACTTAAACCAAGCTAGTTTTATTTCAGGTATGGGAATTTGTTGTGGTTTTTCAGTGTGTGTGTGTGTGCGCGCGCGTGTGTATGTGTGTGTACTTCTAAGCTACTGGTACTACCCTGCTCCAAATTTCTTTCATATTAGAACCTTTGTATATATGTAGTGTATATAAATACTGCATATAAACGTATATTATACATACGATAATATACGTTGTTAGGTATATTGTATATAGCATCTATATGCATATATGCATGCTTCTATCAAACATTATCAAATATTATTTACAAAATGTTTTTTAACGTTTATTTATTATTGAGAGACAGAGACAGAGGGTGAGCATGTGAGGGGCAGGGGCGGGGGGAAACACAGAATCTGAAGCAGGCTCCAGGCTCTGAGCTGTCAGCACAGAACCCGATGCGGGGCTCAAACTCATGAACTGTGAGATCATGAGCTGAGCCAAAGTTGGTCGCTTAACCGACTGAGCCACCCAGGCACCCCGTTATCAAATATTATTGAATAGACATTTATTTTTTGCACCTTTAAGTCAAAATTGTATTTGAAATGTTTATCCTTGCTAACTAAATACATACATCTTTTGAAATCTTTCTGACTAATCTCTGCTTCAATGTCAAGCAGAGGAGGTTCTGGCTTCTGCCTTTTTTCTAATATCTCCAGCAAACCATAGATCTAACAGTATTATTCTGTTTCTTATTAGAAGTTCTTAAATTTCATTAAATTTTGACCTTGTGGCCCTTGATTATTGCATTACAGTTTCTATCACTGCTTGATTCAGTAACACAAGCTGCTGTATATCTCTTTTGATAACCTTTTTTTTTTATTTCAAAGAGCATTTTTATGATTAGTGTATATGACAGCAGAACACATATATAGAGTTAAATTCTGCTCAGAGCATAGGTTGACACACTGAAAAGTATCATCATTTTTTTTTTTACTGACAGCTATATGTTCTTAATTTTATACTGCATATGCATATTTCATTCTGTGCTTCAAATAGATTTTGTGTAGAAGGGCAGTAGAAACTGATAAAAATTATGCCATTCGAGTTTCATTTCAATATAATTAATATGTCCTAATAGTAGAACTTTCCAAATATGGCAAATACTGACTTGAGGCAAGAGGGGTTTCTGCTCAGATACTTCTTAGAGACTTGGTTTGATGAATTTCTGAGTTATTAATCAGGTAGAGTTTGTGGGATGGAGCAGTATTGAGTAATATTGCTTCATGAATTGACTGAGGGCTAAGACTAGTTTATTGCTAAAATTTTGTCTGTGTTTTATCAAATGCTTTTTCTGCATCTATTGAGAGGATCATATGGTTCTTTTCCTTTATTAATGTGGCATATCACATTGATCAATCTGTGAATATTAACCAGCCCTGCATCCCAAGAATAAATCCCACTTGATCATGGTGAATAATTTTTTAATGTATTATTATATTTAATTTGCTAGTATCTTATTGAAAAGTTTTGTATCCATGCTCATCAGGGATATTGGTCTGTATTTCTCCTTTTTAGTGGGGTCTTTGTTTGGTTTTGGAATCAGGGTAATGCTGTCCTCGTAGAATGAGTTTGGAAGTTTTTCTTCGATTTCTATTTTTTTGGAATAGTTTGAGAAAAATAGATAATAACTCTTCCTTAAATATCTTGTTTAATTCTACTGGGAAGTCAAACTGGACTTTTGATTGTTGGAAGAATTTTGATTATTGATTCAATTTCTATGCTGGTTATGGGTCTGTTCAAATTTTCTATTTCTTCCTGTCACAGAGTTGATTGTATGTTTCTGGGAATTTGTCCATTTCTTCTAGATTGCCTAGTTTGTTGGCATATAGTTTATAATATTCTCTTATTATTGTTTGTGTTTTTGCAGTGTTGGTTGTGATCTCTCCTCTTTCATTTGTGATTTTATTTGGGTCCTTTTCTCTTTTGTTTTTGATTAGTCTAGCCTAGGGGTTTATCAATTTGATTCTTTCAAAGAATTAGCTCTTAGTTTCATTGATTTGTTCTTCTGGTTTCTTGTTGTTGTTTCTATATAATTGATTACTTCTCTAATATTTTTATTTGCTTGCTTCTGCTGGCTTTAGGTTTATTTTCTGTTCCTTTTCTAGCTCCTTAAGGTGTAAGGTTAGGTTGTATATTTGAGACTTTTCCTGTTTCTTTAGGTAGGCCTGCATTGCCCTCTTAGGTCCCTCAAAGACTCTTAGGACCACCTTTGCTGCATCCCAAAGGTTGTGGACTGTCGTGTTTTCATTTCAATTTGATTTTATGTAGTTTGTAAATATCTTCTTTAATTTCCTGGTTAACCCATTCATTCTTTTTAAAGTTTACTTATTTATTTTGATAAATGGGGGAGAGATTACAAGTGTGGAAGGGGCCAAGAGAGAGGGAGAGAGAAAATTCCCAGCAGGCTTCATGCTGTCAGTTCAGACCACAATGTGGGGCTAAATATTAAAAACCATGAGATCATGACCTGAGCCAAAATCAAGAGCTGGGCACTCAACTCACTGAGATGCCCTAACCCATTCATTCTTTAGTAGGATGTTCTTTAATCTCCATGTATTTGTGGTCTTTCCAATTTTTTTTCTTTTAGTTGACTTAAAGTTTCATTCCATTGAGGTTGGAAAATATGCACGGTTTGATCTCAGTCTTTTTGTACTTGTTGAGAGCTGATTTGTGACCCAGTATGTGATCTATTCTGGAGAATATTCCATGTGTACTCAAAAAGAATGTATATTCTACTGCTTTAGGATGAAATGTTCTGAATATATCCGTTAAGTGAATCTGGTCCAGTGTGTCATTCAAAACCATTGTTTTCTTGTTGATTTTCTGCCAGTTGCCATAAATGGGGTGCTAAAGTCCCTTACTATTACTGCATTATTATCAATGAGTCTCCTTATGTTTCCTATTGTTGTGTGTGTGTGTGTGTGTGTGTGTGTGTATATATATCTATCTATCTATATATATATAGATAGATAGATAGATAGATGCTCTCAAGTTGAGAGCATAAATATCTACAATTGTTAGATCTTCTTGATGGATAGACCACTTAATTATATATAATGCCCTTCTTCATCTCTTGTTATAGGTCTTTGGTTTAAAATCTAGTTTGTCTGATATATGTATGGCTTCCCAAGCTTTCTTTTGAAGTCCATTGTCATGATAAGATACTTCTGCATCCTTTCACTTTCAATCTGCAGATGTCCTTTAGGTCTAAAATGAGTCTTTTGTAGGCAGCATATAGGTGGGTCTTGTTTTTTAATCCATTCTGATACCCTGTGTCTTTTGATTGGAACATTTAGTACATTTAAATAAAGAGTGATTTCAAAAGATATGAATTTAGTGCTATTGTGTTACCTGTAAAGTTGGTGTTTCTGGTGATGTTCTCTGTTACTTTTTAGTCTTTGTTGCTTTTGGTCTTTTTTATTCCCACCTAAAGAATCCCTTCTAATATTTCTTGCAGGGTTGGTTTAGTGGTCACAAACTCCTTTAGTTTGTATTGTTTGGGAAACCCTTTATCTCTCCATCTATTCTAAATGACAGCCTTTCTGGATAAATTATTCTTGATTGCATGTCTTTCCTGTTCATCATATTGAATATATCGTGCTACTCCCCTTCTGGCCTGCTAAGGTTCTGTGGACCAATCTGCTGCAAACCTGATCTGTCTTCTCTTGTTGGTTAAGGCCATTTATCCCCTTGATGATTACAGGATTCTTTCTTTGTCTATGTATTATGTGAATTTGACTCTGATATGTCTTGGTGATAGCTGGCTTTTGTTGAATTTTGTGGATGTTCTCCGTGCCTCCTGAATTTTGATTATCTGTTTCTTTTTTTTTTTTAATTTTTTTTTAACATTTATTTATTTTTGAGACAGAGAGAGACAGAGCATGAACAGGGGAGGAGCGCAGAGAGAGGGAGACACAGAATCTGAAACAGGCTCCAGGCTCTGAGCTGTCAGTACAGAGCCTGACGCGGGGCTCAAACTCACAGACTGTGAGATCATGACCTGAGCTGAAGTCGGACGCTTAACCGACGAGCCACCCAGGCGCCCCTTGATTATCTGTTTCTATCCCTAGATTAGGGATGTTTTTACCCATAATTTGTTCAAACAAACCTGCTGCTTTTTCTTTCTCTTTTCCTATGAAACAAATGTTATTATAAGTCTACATTTATTATGCAATACCTTTCTTTTCCTCTTGTTTTCAGTTCCATTATTTTCCATAAATTTATCTTCTGTATCACATAATTCATTCCTCTCCTTTAGACATCCTCATTAGCATTGCATCAATTCAGTTTTCCATCTCAGTTATAGGATTTTTTTGGCCTGACTACTTTTTAGTTCTTTTATCTTTGTAGTAAGGGATTAAGTGTCTTCTATGCTTTTATCAAGCCCAGTTGTCTCCTTAGTTATTGTTTTAAATTCTTGTTTTAGACATCTTACAAGTATCTATTTTAATTAAATCCCTGGCTGTGACTTCTTGTTTTTCATATGGAGTGAATTTCTATGTATTATTGTTTTGTCAGCGTCATTGCTTTTATTTGTGTGTGCATGATTGTTAGTATGTTGTATTCCTGCTCTTGAGAATAATGACTATAATTAAGAGATTAAAAAAAAAAGTGAGATCCTATTTCTCCTAGTGCTGAGGCTTTGTAGCAATATAATATGATGCATTTGAGGGGTTTGTGCTGTTCTAATAAGGGTGGGGCCTAACATTTTGATTCTTGGGTGGATTTGCCCTGGCGGAGATGGCACCTTCAGGGCGCAGGGGGGTGGGACTCGGTTTAAGCAGCTTCAGGGTGCTGTTTTGCTTCCTAAAGTCAGTCAGTAGTTTTGGGGTTGGGAGGGTGGGGGAGTGAATGGAGTTGGCCTGCTCTCTTGTCCTCAAAATAGGGAGTTTGCCCCTACCACTCTTCAAAAAGCCCTAACAGAAGAACGAACAATCACCTTTTTTGTGTCCTCAGCTTCTGCCAGATCCTTGCCTTCATCCTGTCCAAGTTGTCTGCCTGCTGGGCAGCCCAGTACTCCTCTATGTTTTATCTCAGACATGTGGCTGGGTATGAAAATACTAAACTCCAAATTTTAGGGACTTGCGTGACATGGACCTGCACTGATCCTCTGGGGGACGGTCTTACCATGATTTTGCCGTTTTCCTTTTTGTCCCAGAAAAGCAGTTGGACAACTGCGCAGCAGTTTGGAGTTGATGGTAACGTTCAGCACAAAGCGAGCACCAAGGTTTGCTGTCCGCAGACTGTGTCTTTGTTTCTATATTAGGGGACAAGGCAGCACATTGGTGCTGCTGGTTCTTTGCCCCACCCCCGGGAGAGGCTGTGCTGCTGCTACTCCAAATGCACTCCAAGCAGGGTAACTGTTTCTCCCTATGAGACCCAGGAGATCCTCAGACCACACTGCCTGCTCCTGTGTCTCCACTCTCCTTCCCCACAGGAGCATCCCACCTGGCCAGACACAACTCTAGTAATGGTGCCGACTTTTAAAACTTCCAACTTTGCAGTCTGCTGCTTATAATAACTTGTGGTCAGACTCTTTTTCCCAGTCAGTAGTTTTGGGGAAGTGTTTTTCTTGCACAATCCCCTCCATGTCCTTTTAGTTTTTCCCACTTTCTCTCTAGATCCTCTTTCTGTGATCAAGGCTTCCTCCCCTTCACAGCACCCACAATTCTTTTCTCCCCCAAATCAACTCTCTGGAACTCCTACATTCCATGATTTGGCCACTTTTCTACGTCTAGTTGTGCAGTTCTGCTCTCTCAGTCCTCAGATCGATTTCTTTGGTGCTCAGAATAATTTGATATTTATCTAGCTGTGTTTGAAGGATGAGGCTAGCTTAGAGTCCCCCAATTCCTCTGCCATTTTAACTCCTCTCCAAAAAGATTATATTTAACTTTTGAGAATTCATTCTAATACTACAGGCCTCTACTTCCATTCCTCTTTAGATCTCATGCTCAATATCTCCACTGGAACCTTAAAATTACCGTTCAGTCAAGTTCTTCAGTCTTTACATACCATCGACATTAGAGTAACTCAGTTACTTTTCTACTCTTGACCAAACCAGCAAAATGGCTTTGAACTAATGTAAAACTGGAGTATGTGACTATGTACGGACATCTATTAGTATTTATCCTGGTGTTTATTAAATTAATATTATTTTTCTAACTTGATGGAAATTTCCAATTTTCCCTTTCTTCAACAAATGAAGTAATGATACATTGTTGTAAGTTATTATGACTGTGGAGTTGTATGTTTTGATCCTCTTTAAATTCCTCATTCTATAGGATAATATCTAAGTTGTTACCAATATATAATAATTCTCTACCTTAAAATTTTTCGTGTTTGACAAGTTATTCTTGTTGACAGGATTTTTATTTCAACGGTAGGAAAAATGTATCATGAATCATAATTTTATTTTTTAAATGAAGCTCTTTCTGGGCAGAAGTATTGCCTGAAGGGAGCCTGGGTGGCTCTGTTAGTTGAGCATCTGGCTCTTGATTTCAGCTTAGGTCATGCTCCCAGGGTTGTGGGATGAGACCTGCATCAGACTGAATGCTGAGTGGGGACCCTACTTGAGATTCTATCTCTCCCTCTCTCTCTGTTCCTCTCCCCTACTCAGGCTCTCTCTGTCTCTGTCTCTCAATAACTAAATAAATAATTATTTAAAACCTGTGCTTTGGAACTTCATTGTATATATTTAGTAAATGCAATGTAACAACATTTTTGACATTATTACACAATAGAAGGAGTAATTGATCACATCCAGACATGGATTAGATCATAATTCTCTTTGGTTGCTCTACACGAGTCTTTTGGACATATTTTAAGTTTTAAAGAGAAAATATATTTTCACATATTTGCAAATTATGCCAACTTATTTATCAAGGCTATCATGTGGTATATTATGGGTTAGCTACAGAGAGACATCCTTGAATATCTTATTCATCTCTGGGACTGTATCACATAGGATTATTCTTTCCATATTGTAGATGCTTGATAACAGTTTGTTAAATATGTGATGGTATAACAACACATGAATTTAATTTGTATATGGTAGAGAATCACAACAATTAAATAGTATGATAACAGTTTCTAGGTGGAACTTTATAGAATAGAATTGTAGGGGAAAATCAATGGGAGAAAGACATCAAGGAGGCTCTTGAAATAATGTAAATTCTATATGAAGAGCATTTAGAATAGAGAGTCTGTCCAGAAGTGAATATGGATTCCAAAATATAAAGAAGGAACTGTGAGTTGAATATGAAAACCAAAGAGAAGTCATTATATATTAATTTAAATTGAATATAATAAAAATTTCTAAGCAGTATTCAAACTTGCTACTCTACAGTAACTGAGAATATGGAATTTCCCATTACCAAAATCTTAAACTATTTGATTGTAAAGACTGTTTTTCCATTATCCATTATAATATATCTTATAATCGTTGCTCAATGATTTTTCAATAAATGCATGAATAAAATAAAAAATCACAATGTTTTAGGGTCAAAAGAAGAATTCAGAACAATTATGTTTTAATGTTTTGAGAAGATCTTTGGAAAAGTATAAAGCATAACTTATACAGGTATAAGACTTCTGTTCCAAGATTATTAAAAATAGCATTGTTTACATCCTTAAAAATGTTCAGCAATCAGTATCCAGCAATAGTGGAGCTATTTTTCCTTATTCATTCTTGGCACAAGCCTTCTATCTGTGGAGTTAGAGAAAAGCAACATTCTAGTTCAGTTAGCTGAATATAATTGTCTTAAGGCAACTCGGAATGTCACACTGTTTCTACATTTTGAAAAGTTCCTATACCTAAAAAACAGTAAGTACTCCTGAGAGGCCCTTACACAATCCTTAGCTGATTAGCCCACTTGGAGTTTGAGGCAGCTGTGCAGGCAAGTTGTTTTGCATCTGAATATGGATTTTTATGAAGCTACATAGTTTTTGTAAATAAACCTGAAGAAAGGCTACACCTGTGCTTCCAGAATGTTGTGAAAATTCTCAGATGGCTGTTCTTTTTTGATCAAAATGTATCATTATAAACTTGTTTTGAGACCGTTTCTTGGTTTGGCATTGTCCCATGTGTTTGAGAAGCATAAACTCTCCAATGAAGTGTTCAGCAAATCTTGAAACTGACAACGATAGGAAAACCACAACATTTTGGGGGCAGGGTAGGAACATACTATGTTGGGAAAATATTTTTAAGTACAGAGTAAAAATGCAGCTATTGTAGTGTTGTGACTGTTAAATTAACATTTGTTATGTGGTACCCAGGGTGTTGGTTGGTTAGCTAAGTTTTCAACAAAAGAGCACCAGAGAATTGAAGTAAGAGTTTTATTACTCACAGGCCCTGGAGGAGGTACACACAGCATGCTTGGAGGGGCCATGTGAGGAGGTCAAGGCAGAATCAGGTAGAGAATGTGGCAGGACCTGAGATGTTATTAGGTTCCATGGGTAGAGTGCTTTGGGGTTTCCAGGCTAAGGACAGATTGGTCAGTGTAACCGAAGAGCAGGACTTCAGTAAACTCCAGAAGGGCACCCAAGGGGAAGGTCCTGGGAAGTGGGGGAGACCGTTAGTCACAAAGATAATTGAGGGATTCATATCAATCACATATTTATTTATAACTCTTTGGATAGTTATTTAAGGCATATGATTGTGAGAAGGGATAGCAGTTAGTCAAGGGCCCTGTCTGTCACTTGGCCACACAAAATTGATGCTGAGTAGCAATATTACAGAGTAGTTTAGGTAGAATCTTTTTTTTTAAGTTTATTTATTTATTTTTAAGGGGGAGAGTGTGCACACAACTTGGGGAGGGACAGAGAGAATCCCAAGCAGGCTCTGTACCGACAGTGCAAAGCCTGACGCAGAGCTCAAACTCAGATGATCTCGCAAGATCATGAGACGAACCAAAGCTGGATGCTTCACTGAGACACCCAGGCACCCCTGGGTAAACTCCTGACAAGTAGCATTAAACACGTAGATTGAAAGTGGGCAAAGTGGTGTGGCCCTGGGAAAATTGCCAGGTTGAGGAGTTAACTAGGTTTAAATAGCCATCATGTACTAACTACCTTTGTGACCTTGACCAAATTAATTTATTTTTCTAAACTTTAATTTTTTATCACTACCATAAATATAATGGCTGTGGTGATTTTATCTTCTATTAAAACAATATGTATTGAGTCTCTAATTCACTGTGGTCTAGGTATGCCTAACATAATCACTAAAGTCCCTTAAAACCAGAGATTTCTTCAACTGGTTGCCAAGGGGAACTCAAATTCAAAATGGGAGATGGATTTG
Source organism: Panthera leo (assembly GCF_018350215.1). NCBI lineage: Eukaryota > Metazoa > Chordata > Mammalia > Carnivora > Felidae > Panthera > Panthera leo. Next base: position 64,591,109 of record NC_056691.1, on the reverse strand, counting down.
ATGTGAGGGAGGTTCTCCATTGGTGGCTTTGAGCTTGAGGAGGCCACAGAGCAAAGACCTAGAGGCTGAGAGTAGTCTGACCAGCAGAAAGCTGTGAACAATAGGAATGAGCATTAAAGTGGTTTTTTTGATACGGTCTTGAGACCTTGATTTCAGCCTAATGAGAACCTGGGCAGAGAACCCAGTCAAGCCTGCCTATATATCTGAACTGCTGTACCATGAGATAATAGATGTCATTTTTTAAACACCTAAGTTGTGGTGGTTTGACATGAATCAGTAGACAACATATCTTTAGTCAGGTTCTTTCAGTGTTAAATTCTCTCTTTTATCATATTTATTTTTAGATGTTTATTGTCTCCCAAGCTTTGAAGATATTAATTGCTTTTTGTTTTTTTTTTGGATTTTTATTGTAGTTATTGTCTGAATTCTGTTTTAAGAAGTCAGTTTGAATTTAATTTTGGCTTGTTTTAAATAATCTCTTAGCTACTTTGGTAGTCTTTTTTAAAAAAAAAATTGTACAACAGTATGCTTGGATATAATTTTTTTATCTGTCTTCTGTATTTTTATACTTTTAGCATGAGATATTTTGTGCCACAGCATTACTAAAGAAAGTGAACTGTATTTAAAAATTTTCATTTAAAAAAAGGGGAATTTTCAAATTGAAATTAGTTTCATGGTCATTTAAAAGGTTTTGCTTATTGTTCATTCTATAGACAAAATAAATGAAGAATTAGATCAATAAGGATTTGTACATTTCAATTAGGCAGCTTCACCTTTGTACTCTATATACCTATACAAATATGTGTCTTTGTATTTAATTTTGATCTCTGAAGATATCCCTTACTATCTTGGTAGTTCTATGATAGTTTTATAAAAGTGGTTTTATAAAATATTATTTCATGTTTTCAGAGATTTTTTTTCAAGGTATCCAGTTATCTATAACAGCAGATATATAAGTAGAAAAGGCCTAGTTTGTAACGTAGGTGATGCAGAGATAAGGGTGTAAGAAGAAGGAATAACATAGTCATATTTGCATTTTTTTAAAGTTACCCTGTCAGTAATATGAGGAGTATATTGTAGGATGTAATGAACTGAGGAAGGGAATGAAAATCTTATTTAGAAACATAGTGGTATGGATGGAAAATAAAGGAAGATGTAAGAGGATCTTGGGTGGTAAACTCAACAAGAATTTGTCAATTGTTGGAATTAAAGGGTAAGAAGAAGGAATGTGGCCATATTTTAAACAATTGCTTACTGTATTTATGAGTTTTTATCGAGTGGTTTCTAACCAACCCACAAAGGGATCAGAAAAGGAGATAGATTGGGAGATAGTAGTGGCCCAAAAAGCTTTTTTTTGTTTTTGTTTTTGTTTTTGTTTTGAGAGAGAGCACGTGAGAGGAAGGAGTGGATGGAGAGGGGGAGAGAGAATCTTAAGCAGGCTCCACACCCAGCATGGAGCCCCATGGGTGGCTCGATTTCACAACTGTGAGATCATGACCTGAGCCGGAATCTAGAGTTGGATGCTTAACTGACTGAGCCACCAAGGTGCCCCGTGGCCCAAAAGTATTTTATTATGTGTGTTTTGAGATTGTTTATGTGGAGACCGAGCTGTCCCAGTAGACATATGGAGTTACTGATTTGAAATTCAAAAGAGAGATGGCAACACATACACACACTTTAAGAGAAACATGAACAAATAGAATAACTTGAAGCTTTGTTACTTTGTACCATGATAATGGACAGGCAGAGTTTATAGTAAACAGAGAAACAGTGTACTAGGGGTCAGCAGAGTTGGTTTTAGTATTTAGAACAGGAATTTGACCTGGGAAAAATGAGAACTTTCGCTATATGTTCATTTCATTTCTGCCTACTGGTTTTTCTTTTCTAAATGCCCTTGATGATGGAGAATAGACTGTATTAATTTCCTGCATTGTCATGCTATTATTCAGTGAAGGAAAACACATTCCAAAAGTTAGTTTTAAAAATGTTACTGTTCTGAGGCATCTGTGTGGCTCAGTCAGTTAAGCACTCAGGTCATGATCTCAGATCAAGCCCTGCCTCAGGCTCTGTGCTGACAGTGTGGAGCCTGCTTGGGATTCTCTTTCTCCCTCTAACTCTGCCCCTTTCCTGCTTGCACACACTCTCACAATAAACTTAAAAAAAACCAAACCAAAAAAAAAAAAAAAAAAACAGACACTTAGGATATCTTCCACATATCTTCCATATGATAGTGGAAAAACATGAGGTGGTAGGTTTTTAAAAGTTGCAACCCGGTCTCCCTCAAGAATGTTTTATTCCTAAACAATCTTTTGTAAATGTATTGTACCTTGTTACTCAAAGGTTCAGTTTTTTTTTCTTTCTCACAGTGAAATCTATAATCAAATTGCATATCTTATGGACAGTTACATTCAACATGCATCTCCAAAGAAATAACACACCAAATGTGGGATGTTTTGCATGGAAGCAGTTTGATTCCATGCTTATTATGAATTCTTTGGTGCAGAATTACTGGAGATTGCTCACAAGAAGCAGAATAATTTATGCTAAAAATACGTTGAAAGTATTTTCCCCATCCATAATTCATTAGAAATAGTGTTCAGGGAACATCAAAGCTATGAAATGAAATAAACCTTATAAAGTAATGATAAAATAACAGATGATAGCAACCTAATTCAGGGAGAAATATCAACGGTTTCATTTGTTACCGTATGTGAATTCAAATAGCATAAGTTCTTTTGGTACAACTTGCAATATTACCAGGAGGATACTTTTAGGGTAAAAGTGTAAAGTGTCTGTTGATGTCATCATTAAAAATTTTATGTTTACAGCATTGTAGTGAAGTGCAGTGAATATAACTTAATTTACTGTAACATCCTTCAAACTTTTCCTTAAAATTTTCAAAATAAACATTGTTAGAAATAAATACCAAATGAAAGCAAGCTTATCTATCTATTCTTTTCAAATATAATACCATGTGTTTGTACAAAACTTTAATGTTCATACATTAGTCAAAGTTAAAAAATAGCAAGTGAAAAAAAAGCAATGAAAAATTGTGTTTACAATATTAATTCCTAGCTTACTAAGGTTTTAAGTTGTAAATGAACGTTATATCACCGAAACTGCTATTTTATATATTCAGATTTTCTGAAAATTTTCATGTATAATTTTTACTTTATGAAGCTAATATAGTGGCTTGCATTGATTGGTTTTCTAAGGTTAAAAAATCTATGTTCTTGTTATAAACCAAGCTTACACAGGATTAGCTTTTTAAAATATAGTTTAGACTTTGTGTGATAATATTTTAGTTTTTATTTTTACAACTGTATTTAAGGTTATTTGCCTTAGGATTTTCCTTGTACTGCCCTTACTGATTTCATATCAAGGCTTAAACTAATTCTCTGGCATATTTTGTTCAAATTTAGAATTTTTTGGTAGAACTTAGCAGCAAAGTCCTCTGAATTCAGAATTTTGTTTATGAAAGCTTTTGTTCAACAATTAAACTTTATTGTTATAGGTGTTTTCAGGCACTCTAACTACTCTTCAGTTTCTTTTAATATTTTCCCTAGAAATTTATGTATTTAATGCATATTTTGAATTTATTAGCATACAGTTGTTTACAATGTACTCCAGAAACATTTTAATATTTGCAGAATATGAATTGATGCCCTACATTTCATTACATCTACTTGTTTTTTTAATTTTTGGTCTTTTTCCTTGTTTTTCTGTCAGTCTTGCTAGAGATTTATTTGTTTTATTTGAATTTTTAAAGAATTAGCTTTTGACCATATTGAACTTTTGTGTTTTTTCTTTTATGCAGCTTCTTTTATATTTCATACCTTCTAATTTATTTTGTTGTATCTTTCCTTTATTTTTCTAATACACATTTTCTTTTCTCTGTCTCTTTTTCTTTTGGTCAAAAAGAGTTTATTTACAATGTAAGTTTCTTTTTTTTTATTGCTTAATTTGAGAGACAGAGTGCTTTCAAGTGCAGGAGGGGCTGAGAGAGAGGGAGAGGGAGAATCCCCAGCAGGTTCCATGCTGTTAGCACAGAGCCCAACATAGAGCTTGATTACATGAACTGTGAGATCATGACCTGAACTGATACTAAGACTTGGATGCTTAACCAACTGAGCCACCGAGGCATCCCAAACTTATTTACAATTTAAATCCTGGGAAGTTTGTTTAAAAAGCCTCAGAAAGTTGTAAGGCACATGCCTAAATAGGATTACAGATCATTACAAAACTTAAAACTTATTTAACCAAAGTGACAATAAGAGTTTCCAAAGGCAAATATGTAGAGTTACATAGTTGTTAGCAAAAGTTAATTCCTATAACACTGAGAACTTTGAACTTTAATCAAAGACCTGATAAAGACAAAACATAGAAGTTTTGGGTTTTTTTTAAGCTGTATTAATAGTCTGAGTATGCCATATTTTTATTTAAAATATTTTCCTAAAATCCTATGTTTTGTCAGCCTGTAGGTTACTTAGGATAGGATAATTTTTGAGTTTTCCAAACATATGAGGACTTCCTAGTTATTTTTTGGATGTTGGTCCCTAACATATTTGTACTGAAGGTAGAAAATACACTGGCATTTCATACTTTGTTGAGGCATGTTTATCTTTTTTATTTTTGTATTTTTTATTAATTTTTTAAAGTTTTTATTTATTTTTGAGGCAGAGACAGAGCATGAGCAGGGAAGGGGCAGAGAGAGAGGGAGACACAGAATCTGAAGCAAGCTCCAGGCTCTGAACTGTCAGCACAGAGCCCGACGTGGGGCTTGAACTCACAGACTGTGAGATCATGACCTGAGCCAAAGTCGGACGCTCAACCGACTGAGCCACCCAGGTGCCCCAAGACATGTTTATCTTTTTGCGTGAGTTCCTTCCAAGACAGTTTCTTCATCAACATACTTGGCCTCAAGCAACTACTGATCTACCATTGCAGATTTGTCTTTGGCTAGAGTTTCACAAGAATGGAATCACAAGATACAACTTTTGTGTGTCTGACTTTTCTAGTTATTTAGTGGGAATGTTAGTCTGCCATAGTTAATGATAGCCAGAAGAAAAGGTCCTCCCTGATAATTGTGAAAATCAACTTCATTAAAGTTTAAATTACATAGAATAAAATACATCCATTTTAAGGGTACACTCTGATGAGTATTGACAGTTTTAACACTCATGTAACCAACTCACTATTCAAGTTGTAAAAATTGTCATCAGTTCAAAATAATTCCCTCATGCCCCTTTGTAGTAAAAAACTTCTTCCATCCCATGTATGTACATACATACATACTTGATCCATTCATCAGTTGGGCTGTTGAATAGATGATGGGAATTAGAGAGTGCAGTTGTTGTGATGGGCCCCAAGTGTTACATGAAAATGTTGAATCATTGAATTGTACACCTGAAACTATTATTATGGTGTATGTTAAAAAAAAAAAAAAAATCCCCCCCCCCCCACCTCTGGAAAAAAGATACCATGAACCATCTGACTGTCATGTTAGACAATTTTTAATTGTTTTAAATTTCATATATGTTTCATTTCAAGGTAATTTGTTTTTGGAGTGAGATAAACATTAACTTTGATTTTTTTTAAAAATGGAGGCATCCATTCATTTCTATGCATTTGCTGAGAGACTATGTTTTTCTATTGGATTAACTTAGTGTTTTGTCAAAAACACCAAAAAAATCTATTCTGAAGCAATTATTTGGTTTCATTGATCTATAAATATATATTTACACTAATATCAAACTCTTAAATATTTTCTTTATCACTAACATTGAAAAACCATTCCTCTATAATTTCTTATGATTATGGCTGCAGAATTTTCATAGTTGCCTTTTACCAGGTTGAGTGAGTTTCCTTTTACTGAGTGATAAGCTGGTAAATGTTTGACAACCAGTTTTCTGGGGTTAAAGTGGAGGCCTGGTTGGTCACATTAGCCAGTTTTCATGGTATAAAAACTCTCACTGTAGCCACTTAAATTATCAATATGATATTAATTAAAACACACAATTTTTGAAAATTTAAGTTTCCTTTGGCTAGCTCCAGCATATCATGCTTCTATTTCTAGATTGCTGAGAATTTTTATAACTCTTAATAAAAACACCTATATTTAGAAGTAACTTATCTTTTTAAAAATGACCTCTTTTTATTCTGCATCATCCCTCTTTATCACTTCCTTTTGTGCTTGATTACTTCTGTCAATTTTCTGTAGTACATTTTTTTTATTTTCTATGGATGTCCCTTGATTTCCTTTTAAATACTCTTTGCTAAACATTTATAAAGCTTAAAGATACTGGGAGTATTTATTAGATCACTTAAAAATTATCCTTAAAACAGGTATGATCCTTGTTCAGTATATTTTTGGTATATACTTTTTAATAATAAAAGTGTTATGGCTATACATTTTCCTCTAAGTCTAGCTTTTACTTGCTCTCCCAGATTTTGTTATGTTTTCTTTTAGTAGTTTGTGGTGTTTAACTTTTGTTTCCTTTTTTGATTGAAGAGTTATATAGGAACAAAATTATAAGCAAAGAATGTTCCCTGAATATGTATCCTTTTATTTTTTATTTTTTTTGACCAAGAGGCAAAATATTAGAGTATAAGATTCGAAATAATAGTATCAAAGCTTTCTTTACAGAGAGGGGGGGCACTCAAAAGTGAAAGCCTGCAGAATGTATATCCTTTTAAAATGTGTTTATATTTTCCTTATATCTGCTTTGAATACTTTCTATATATTTTCCATAGGCTTGATAAAGACTGCTTACTTTCTAGTATAGGAGGATATAAATAGTTTGTATAGAGAGATGAATATATGATTGATTCTTTGGTTACATTGTTAAATTTCCTTCATCCAATTTTTTCTTCATTTTCTATATTTGATTGATTCTAATCAAGATAAGTTGATGTATTCGGTTTAAGAATTTTTATTAATATTTACCTAATACATTTGCTATATTTTAATAATTTGAGTAGCTTCATTTTCATCTGAACAAAAACAAATGTACCTGTTATACATTCAACATCCATATAAATTATAAAAAACATTCTTTACTTTACAAATGTTTGTTAAATAGCAGTTGTATTATAATTTTGACTACAATCTAGAGGGCCTCATACCTTGATAGTTTATTTCAATCTTATAGGGAAAGGGTAATAGCCAGCTATATTGTGGATTTGGCATATGATTACTGCTATAAAATATTGTGCTAAGGTGGAGGAAAGTATAAAGATACATTATTATAATCTTTTTTAAAAGGAACTGCTGAATCTGAAATATGCCTGATTTATAATTTTATCTTTGTCTTTAAAGTATTTGCTAGTGTTTTATATTTCTCTAGTTCTTCCTTCTGAATAATTTTATTTTTCCTTATTTCCTTTACTTATATCAGCCTACTTGTAGTCAGAGAAGGTATTTTGAACACAAGTAACTCTAAGCCAAATATTATTATGGCATCTTGTTTTAAACATTTTATGAAAAAATGTGGAAACTTCAACTTATGATTACTTAATGGATATCATCAATGATAGAGCCCCGTATTAGCCAGGATTTTAGGATAAAAAGGAATTTAATCTGTTTATATCTTATTTTTTTCAGATGAGAAATATTTGGTTATCTTTTCTTAGTAAATTACTCATTTCCTCATATTTCAAGATCATTTTGAAACATAGAGGAGCAAGTACTATTTATCTTAACATACCTAATTCCTTGCAGGGGTAACAGAGCTAAAACAGGGCATTGCAGAAAATATTGAAGCAATTACATTCCAAATTGTTTATAATATTTAAGTTATATTGTTAAGCAAGTGTTATAATGATTATTCTTGGTGGTGGTCAGAGAAAAGACTCAATTTGATGGGAAGAAGAGGTGTAAAAAATCCAATCTTCCACAGTTATGATACTTTTATTTACTAAGCTTTATTTAGTTTGCTTTCACAGCTTTCACTGAGGGGGTTTTACAGTGCATTTGGTAGTGGCAAATGCTTGATAATTCCCTAGCATGTATGGAAGTATAAAATAACACTTCCAACCTTTAAGACCAAACACTTTGGTAAATACCACAGATGCCAAATTGCTCTAGCAGGTGCTAAATTGCTACTAGTATATCACCTTGGGATATGATGAAGATAAATGGAGCACTGTGTATTTTCCCAGTATTCCACAATTACTGGAACACCTGTGCTAAACGATGTGGGGCTAATGCGCCATAAACATCCTCACAGTGCTCAAAGGACCTTCTAGTTTCACATTTCAACTTGCTTAGCAGAGCCTTAATGTAGGTGTTGGAAGTGTTTGACCTATCCTTGACACAGCACCACATAGTGACATATCAGTGCCATTCCAATGGAAGCTGACATTTTTCTTTCTCTGTCCAGTTTTTATTTATCTCCTTACCTTATCTATTTTAATATTCTATCCATTCTTACTTCATTGTTGTTATAGGACTATGTGTGTCTCCCATTGCTTCACGAGTTGTCTTCACTCTTTGCTTTAATATCAAAGACAGGTGTCATTGTAGTGATGTTGGATGCTGTTACCACTGTAGTTCCACCTCTTCTGTTTTTCAGCAAATCACCTTTAGGATATGTACACACTGATAGGCAATATGGAGGTTTTAAAGATGACAGTAATATGTTAAATGGAAATGCTTGTAAATATATTTGTGTTGTGAATCTGGCAAATGTTTTTGATATTTGTGTCCGTTTTTAACAACTTTAAGCATTAAAAAACAATTAAGTGTGTGTGTTTATTAATGTGTTTACAAGAACAATATACGTAGTTTTTGTGAATTAAGTTGCTATTTCTGTTACAGACTATTTTTTTCTCTTAAGCTACTAAGTTTTTGAGTAATATTTATTTTTTTTACATACACTAGTATGCTATTTTTATTTAGGCATAATTGATATATGTTAGTTTCAGGTGTACAGTGATTCAACATTTATATACACTGTGAAATGATCACCACAGTAAGTCTAGACACTGCCTGGCACCATAAAATGTTATAAAACATTTTTGTGTGTGTGTGTGATGAGAACCTTCAAGATCTACTCCTAGTAACCTTCAAATATGCACACAATACCATTGACTATAGTCACCATGCTGCACACGGTATCCCCATGACCTGTTCATTTCACAGCTGGAAGTCTGTTACAGATTATTTTTAACAGCCTTATTGTGATACAGTTCACATACCATACAGTTCAACATTTGAAAGTGTATAATACGGTGTTTTTAGTATGTTCATAGGGTTGTGTGACTATTACTACAACTTAGTTTTGGAGCATTTTTGTCCCCTGGGAAGGAAATTCATGTACTCACTAACAGTTGCTCCTTATCCCCCCACACTGTACCTCCTCCTGCCTTAGGCAACCACTGATCTAATATGTGTCTTTATAAATGTGTCTTTTTATTTTTATTATTTTAAAGATAATCTTTTACTTGTCATCAGTTTTAATTTTATGAACTGAAAGGTGGATTTCTCCCTTTCCATGGGGTTCATAGAATTTTGTAATTTATGGCTTCATATTTTTTTTTGTCATTTTGTGAAATCTATCTTCAATTAGTGTCTGCCCCACCTGTCTTCCCTCTCTTAGGCTACGTTGCCTTGCCACCAGTGTGTGTATACTTTTATATAGCTCATCTTATAGATTGAGGTCTCTCTGTAGTATATCTCATATAGATCTTGTAATTGTATTTTATATTTCACATTTTAGGTGTGAGATATATTTTATTTCTAATGTTCCATCACTATCAGAATTAGAAGCGGTAGTGGAGAAAGCAAGGGAAATTCTGAGAAAGTGTACTTTTTATGTATTTCAGAGCCCAAACCATTTTCATGGATTTATTTGACTAACATTCACAGTTTGCAGCTGTTTCTGAAATAAACACGGAAGGATCTCTATGAATCTAGAGCATACCGAGCTTTCACCTCTACAACTGTGTAGTTGCTTTAGTTTTTTTTTTTTTTTAAGATCTTAATTAGAAAATAAGAAACCCTGTGACTTTTCATAAAAAAGTAAGCATGCAGAGAGGCATGAACTACTTTATCACAATGGCTTTCAGTGTCTTTGAAATATGAATTAGTATTTTATTATTAGGTCAGAAGTCACCATCCAGGCTTATCCAGGAAGTGATTCTTCTTCAAAAATGATGACCTAGAGTAGAGGAAAGATACAGATTTGATAATCCCTGAATGTACAGTACTGCTCCAACCCCAACAATTTTAAACTCCAAAAATATCATCTTGAATCCATAGAAATAGGCAAAACAGACCTTAATATGTGGAACAGTAAAAAATAAACTTTTTTTTGGTATTATTTAACAGCACTTATGAACTACAGTATCTGAAACTTGCTCTGTGAATTTGTTTGGAATGAATAATGTGGAGATAAGTTTTTTAGTAAAAGAAAATATTTTTCTTCATATACCCATGCAAACATAAAATAGTATGACATATTCATAAAGTTTAATGAAATTTTGTTTGAATAAGGTATTTATTGATGTTTGCTTGAAGATAGTCTCCTCTTTAAAAAATAAGGTCAAGTGTCATCTCCTCGAATTTAAAACATTAGATAAATAAAGGCAAACCAGAGTCCATTTCCATTACCAGCATTCACTCTTGAAATATTTATAGCAAACCCTTATGACTCACATTTTAGCAGCTGATCTATTATGCCAAATTATTGTTTTTTAGGTCATATAAAGGACTATGAGCAGGTAAGTAAGAGACTATAAGCTAAATTGTCAGAGAAAAATTGACAGAACTATCTTTTATTTTGTCGTCATAGTGCTGTTTTTTATCTGAATAAAAGTTCATTTCCTGAATTAATTTTAATAGATTAATCATGTTAAAAAATGAGTCAAAATAACCACCTTAAAAAGTTAAACATATTCAACTAAAAAGGTAATGATGTGAAAAGTGGAGGATTCAATTCTAGTTTGGGAAGTATGCCCAAGTTTCCAATAAATGAATCATGGAAGTGTTTGTGTAATAATCCCTCCAATAATGAGTTTGCTGTCAGTGTATAATCATATTGAGTAATTAAATTCCAATGAATTCAGTTGCTAAGTCAGGCATATGCTTTGAGTTATTAGTATGGCCAGGGACCTCAGTCCCAGGTGCCTGCTTTGAGCAACTTGCCTGGGTCAGGTTAGAACAGTTTTTCTACTAATAGCTACAGTTCCCTTCTGTAGAGGCTTTGCTACTGAAATCAGCTATTAACCAGTACCTGTTGTAGGAAGACAGGTATGAACCAAAGACAGAATCTGTTAGTCTGGCTACGAATGCCATCCTGCCAGCACACAGATCTCTGCCCAAATCTGGATTCCTAGTTCTGTGATATGGCTCAGAATGAAATAAACACTATCCTCTTGCCATCTTCCTCTTCTGCCTACCAAGATTGCAAATACTTACTTATGGAGTAATTTCGTGTTCTCTTGCTTCCTCCTTTCCTCTCTCCCTCCTTTTCTTCTCTCCTTTCATTCTGTCTGTCTCTCTCTCTCTCTCTCTCTCTCTCTCTCTCACACACACACACACACATCACTTTTTCTCTTGTTATAGTATTATAATTTAGTTCATACTTTCATGTTTTCACTCTAGAATTTCTGTGCAATAGTGTAATCAAAATATATTCCTAGACCAAATGGATCCTACCTAAGGAGGAATGCTGATAGAACTTATTGAGGGTTCATCTCTGTTTGTATATAACTTTAATATAAACATGTAAAGGCATATTGAGAAAGACAAATAGCATATAATTTCACTCATATATGGAATCTTATAAAAACAAATTAATAAAAAACAGAATCAGACCTATTAATACAGAGCAAAAACTGATGCTTGCCAGAGGGAGGGAGGGTGAGGGGATGGGCAAAATGGGAGAAGGGGAGTGGGAGATCTAGGCTTCCAGTCATGGAATGAATAAGTCACAGGAATAAAAGGCCAGCATAGGTAAGATAGTCAGTGATACTGTAATAGCATGGTATGGTGGACAGATGGTAACTACACTTGCGGTGAGCATACCATAATATATAGAGAAGCTGAATCACTATGCTGTACACCTACCTGAACTAGTATAACATTGTGGGTCAACTACTCAAAAAATGGAAAGTAAAAGAAATAATCTAAGAAAAAAATTCCTGAAAAGTCATAACAGTCAATAGTATGGACTTAGATGTCAGACCTGAGTTGAATTCACTGTCCTGCAATTACTAGGTGAGTGATTTGAAAAAGTTATTTCATGGCTGAGTAATATTCCACTGTGTATATATACCACATGTTCTTAATCCATTCATTAGTCGAAGGACACTTGGGCTATTAATAGGTGATGGGGATTAAAGAGAGCACTTGTTGGGTGAGCACCAGGTGTTTTGGTTGTATTGAGGTGTTGAGTCACTATATTGTACACCTGAAACTAATATTACACTGTATGTTAACTTTTAAAGTTTTTATTTAAGTTCTAGTTATTTCACAGACCCCCTCAAATTCATTAAATGCATTATTGGTATGGTAAACCACACCATCAATCTTGTGTAATCATTTTGAGAGTTAACAGTCATTATACATGAAAGTGCCTAGCACATTACTTGGAGCCAGGTGAACACTCAGGTAGCTAATACACTTACTTAGCTGTCTCCAGGTATTTGTCGGTAATATGAACATGAAAGTCACTCATTGAAAACGTAATCAAATTTTATTTGGTGTTTTTTCTTAGCCGTGCATAGTTGATATTTTCTAATTGGAAAAATCACCATTAAAATATGATAGTCCGTTTCTCTTGTCTGACCCAGGCAACCATTGATTGGCCTTTTCTCATACTTTATTATGATTTGACTTCCCTGGAATTTCAATAAAAGTGCTTTTACAGTATGTATTCTTTTACATCTGGCTTTTTTTGCTCATCATATGGAAAGGGATGTGGAAGGACATTTTTGGGCTGATATGTGTATTTTCTGTTAATTTTAGGTGGTGGTGAAATAGGTATATACATTTATAAAAAGTCATCAAAATGCATAATCAAAATGGGTTCATTTTATTATATGGAAAATATATATCAATAAAGTTGATGTAAAGAAAGCCAAGCAAAGAAAACTCCAGGCCAAAATGCTTTTAGTAATAAAATAATTTAAAATTATATGAAGAAATACTACAAAAGACTTTCAGATACAGAAAAAGAAAAAAGAAATATTCCCAAAGTAATTCTCTAAAAGCCAACAAAAAAGAAATTTGCAGGCAAATCTCCTTCATGAATGCAGGTATAAAAATCCAAAACATGTTACTAAATCAAATTCAGTCAACAATAACATCATATAACAAAAATTTATGTATGTGTGTATATATGTGTGTGTGTGTATATATATTTATATACACACGTATATGTGTGTGTATATATGTAATGTGGTGTATACGTATAATGAACTTAAAGGTTTCATTCCAGAAATGCAAATCTGTTATAACAATAGAATATGTAACGCTGTATCTCAGCACATTAAGAAAAAATAGAAAAATGTGACCATATTGTTAGAGTCAGAAAAAGGGTTTGATAAAATACAGCGCATTGATTTTCATATTCTAGCCAATTAGAAATATAAAGTACCTAACTTAATTTGATAAGGAGTATCTGCTAGTAACTTAGAACAAACATTATGCTTAATGATTAATTATTAAAACTCTTCCATTAATACCTGAAAAACAAAAATTATGCCTGAAGTACGACTCATGTTCAACATTATACTGATCATTCTAGACAGTAGGATTATAAAAAAAGGAAGTAAGGTATAAGGATGGGAAGTTAAGTTTTAAAACTGTCTTTTATAGGTTATTATGTATATGCAAAAATATCTAGTGAATCAGAATTAAATTTTGTTTTATATTCATTTATTTTTGAGAGAGACAGCGCTAGTGGGGATGGGGAAGAGAAAGAGAGGGAGAAACAGAATCCGAAGCAGACTCCAGGCTCTGAGCCGTCAGCACAGAACCCAAAGCAGGGCTTGAAATCACAAACAGTGAATCATGACCTGAGCTGAAGTCAGACGCTTAACTGACTGAGCCACCCAGATGCCCCATCAAATCAGAATTTTTTTGAATTAAATATAACAAGTTCATTATCTGTTACTTCCTTTATGTTTCATACCTGTCAGAATGGCTAAAATCAACAACACAGGAAACAACAAGTATTGGCAAGGATGTGGAGAAAGGGGAACCTTCTTACCCTGTTGGTGGGAATGCAAACTGGTGCAGCCACTCTGGAAAACAGTATGGAAGTTTCTCAGAAAGTTCAAAATAGAACTACCCTACTATTCAGCAATTGTACTACTAGGTATTTAACCAAAGAATACAAAAGTATTAATTTGAAGGGATATATGCACCCTGATGTGTATAGTAGCATTATTTACAATAGCCAAATTATGGAAACAGACCATAATTGATGGATGGATGGATGGATGAAGAAAATGTGGTATATATATTATATATACATAGTAAAATATTACTCCATAAAAAAAGAGTGAAATCTTGCCATTTGCAACAACGTGGATGGAGGTGGAGAGTACAATGCTAAGTGAAATAAGTCAGAGAAAGGCAAATACCATATGATTTCACCCATATGTAGAATTTAAGAAACAAAGCAAATGAGCAAAGGGAAGTAAAAAGGAGGAGGCAAGCCAAGAAATACTCTGAAGTATAGAGAACAAACTAATGGTTACCAGAGGGGGAGGTGGGTTTGGATGGGTAAAATAAGTGATATAGGTTAAGGAGTGCCCTTGTTGTGATGAGTACCAGGTATTGTAGGGAAGTGTTGAATCACTATTGTACACCTAAAACTAGTATTACATTGTATGTTAGCTAACAAATTTAATTAAAAATTTAAATACATAACAAGTTCACTGTATACAAAGTCAAGATAGAAAAGTATATTTCTTTGTATCGGAAACAAATAATATGAAAATTATTGTTTCTTTGTATTCTGGTAATGTTTTGCTTTCCTGTTTGAGTTCTAGTGGTTTTGGATTGTTTCGTGGACATTGTAAATTATATTTTGTAGAGATTTCCAATTCTGTTATACTCTTCATGTTAGTGTGGATTTCTTTTTGCTT
The DNA here is from genome assembly GCF_018350215.1 of Panthera leo. Lineage (NCBI taxonomy): Eukaryota > Metazoa > Chordata > Mammalia > Carnivora > Felidae > Panthera > Panthera leo. The sequence goes on along the minus strand of NC_056691.1, from coordinate 64,576,010 downwards.
TAGCATGAAATTAACTTGGGGAGCTTTAAACTCCACACTGTATCTCTTTTGTGGGAGGTCACAGCTGAAATATTTTTTTTTTAGTTCTTTGTGTTCTTATATGGACTGCTTGGGTATACTCTGGACATGCATGGTTCTGTGATCAACCAGAGAATTAAGGATATTATATGCTGAATTAAAAAAAATTGAGATATAATTGACATTATGGTAGTTTCAGGTATACAATATAATGATTTAATATATGTGTATATTGTGAAATGATCACCACAATAAGTTTAGTTAATATTTACCACCATCCATGGTTAATTTTTTTCTTGTGAGAACTTTTAAGATCTGTTAGCAACTTTCAAGTATACAATACAATATTATTAACTATAGTCCCCATGCTCCATATGTATATATGTATACATATTCTGTATATACTGTATATATGTAGCCTCCATGCTTATAAGTCCCCTAGGACTTATTAATTTTATAACTAGAAATTTGTACCTTTTGATGCCCTATACCCATTTTGACGCTCTATCTGCTACCTCTCACCTGTGGCAATCACCAGGGGTGATTCTCTATATCTATGAGTTTGTTTGTTTTTAGATTCCACATAAAAGTGAAATTTTATGGTATTTGCCTTTCTATGACTTCTTTCACTTAATGTCCTCAGGGTCTATTCATTATATCCATTGTGGGGGGCCGGGCCCCGGTGCGAGGCTGAGACCTGGTCGAGCAACGTTCCCTGTTGACTTAGCCAACCCGGTGGTTCCCCCTCCCATTCCCCCACTCTCAAGGTCATACGAAAGCCTTGTCAAGGCTGAGAAAGTTAGTTCCTGAAGCCTGTGGTCTGCAGGTGTTGGCAGTAATGCTACCTCCCTTTTTCTACCCCGAGTCAGATAGAAACAAACATGGGAATTGTGTTTTGCTAGCAATCTTATCAACAAGGTCTTGTTGTGACCTGTCTAGAAAATTCACAAGAAACACAGAACAAAATGTTTTGGTTGGCAGCGATTATGTGAAACCTGATTATTCTTAGAATGACCTGATCCATAAGAGTCTTATATTGTAAAAGATTGTGTACAGCAACAATAAAACCGTCACTCGGGCCATCAGCCCAGGGGACCCTCCTGTTTCCAAACTTTCTTCTCTCTCTTTTTTCTTGCATTCCCCTACCCTCAGGACCCTGACCTCGGTGTTTGTCGCGCCGGTCGCGACAATCCATGTTGTCACAAATGACAGTATTTCCTTTTTTTTTTTATGGTTGTCCATTACACACAGACAGACATATACATCTATACCCCATTTTATTTATTTATCTGTCAGTGGATAGTTGGTTTCTATGTCTTGGCTATTGTAAATAAAGCCACAGTGAACATGGAAGTACAGATATCTTTTTGAATTAGTGTTTTTGTTTCCTTCGGATCAATACCCATAAATGGAATAGCTGAATTTTATACTTTTCTTTTTTTTTGGGGGGGGGGTACCTCCATACAGTTTTCTACCAATTTACATTTTCATATGTGCAGAATTTGATGCTCACTCTTTCTGACTTTGCCTCCCCAGTATTTTTCTCCTCACTTTCTAGCTGTGGTCTTACCCTAACTTAGGCTTTCTAGTAACTCAATGCAGTGTACTTCTATGTAATTGTTGAAGGCCATATGTGACGCTGACTGAAGTCTTCCCTCATTTTAGAAATCATAAAAGCGTGAATCTCATTTAATGCCTATTTCTTCCTTTGAGAAAATATTTCTTGATTTTATTCACTAGACATTTCATGGATGTATAGTACTGTTATTGGTGTTTTTATGTATGTATTTTTAAAGTTTATTTTTTTTTTTGAGAGAGAGGGAGAGCATGTGGGAGAGGGACACAGAGAGAGAGGGAAACAGAATCCTGAGCAGGCTTCGCACCGTCAGCTCAGAGCCTGCTGATGCAGGTCCTGACTCACCAACTGTGAGATCATGACCTGAACCGAAATCAAGGGTCAGAGGCTTAACCTACTGAGCCACCCAGGCACCTAGTTGTTGTTTTTAATACATAATTAGTTGTTATTTGTGGAGAGGCTGGTCTTATTTGAGCCTCACTCCTATCAGTGAAAATAAAAGCACTTTCTGTTAAAATTAAACATATTTGTAACCTATGACTGAATAATTTTATTCTTACTTACATAGTCAATTAAAGTCTGTGTATATGTACTCAGAGAAAAGAATAGAAATGTTCATAGGAGCTTTATCTTATAATTAAAAATTTAAGTCATTCAGATTCAATCAGTGATGTAATAGGTGAATACATATTGTTATATTCACACATAGAATACTGTAGAGTAAGAACAATGTAATGATTACAGGTACCAATGACAATGTAATTGATTTTTAAGAGACATTTTAATAAAAAAATGCAAGAATGTATACTGCATGATTCCATTTATAGAAATTCAAAAATAGAAAAAATGGAAATACATTTTTTAATGTGTACTTATTTTTCAGAGACAGAGTGTGAGTGGGGGAGGGACAGAGAGAGAGAGGGAGACACAGACTCCCAAGCAGGCTCCATGCTCTGAGCTGTTAGCACAGGGCCTGATGCGGGGCTTGAACCCATGAACAATGAGCTCATGACCTGAGCCGAAGTCAGGTGCTTAACTGACTAACCCATACAGATGCCCCAAAACTGTATTTTTTCAAGCTAGGATTTAGGGCCCTTTGGAGACGTAGCATGGCCATTGTGATTTTGAGTGCCTACTGGTATGATGACTGAGCTCTGGATTATCTCTGTGCACATTTCTTATGTATACCATATAAAATTTAGAAGTTAATGAAAAATTTCAGAAATACAAAGAGGTCGGGGCGCCTGGGTGGCTCGGTCGGTTAAACGTCCGACTTCGGCTCAGGTCATGATCTCACAGTCCGTGGGTTCGAGCCCCGCGTCGGGCTCTGTGCTGACAGCTCAGAGCCTGGAGCCTGTTTCAGATTCTGTGTCTCCCTCTCTCTGTGACCCTCCCCCGTTCATGCTCTGTCTCTCTCTGTCTCAAAAATAAATAAACGTCAAAAAAATTTTTTTAAAAAGAAATACAAAGAGGCCACAATATAACTAGAAAATAGAAATAAAAATATTAAATATAAATAAGTAGATCTTCCAAACATATTGTTGGTTAAAAAAAAATCAAGCAGAATAATGAGTGTGTATTATCTCATTGTTTAAGTAACTGTGTGATGTGTCTGTAAATGGGTAAGAAAAAACTTAAGTGATACAGAAATGTAAGATAGATTTTTATTTTTCTCCATTTACCTGCCTCTTAAATATTGTATAATGTTGAAAAAGTAAATGATTAATGTGTACCAGAGAATGAGGATGGGATGGGGATGTGAGTCTATAGGGGAGTAGCGTTAGGAAGTTCCTTTGTGTTGATGGAATAGTTCTATATGTTGATTCTATGGATGCATGGCATGAAATTGCATGCAACTATACCCCTCCACGCGCGCGCACACACACACACACACACGAATGTATGCAAAAATGAGTGAAAACTAAATGAGGTCTATAGTCTAGTTAAAAATACTGATCAATTTTAGTTTCATACTTTTGATATTGTACTACTGTCATTTAAGATGTCACCATTGGCAAACACTGTGAAGGTTCACAGAACTCTATTCTTTTTGCAACTTCCTTGTCTATAGGTATTTCAAAATAAACATTAAAAACAAAACCTTAATGACATTCATACTTTTAAGTTGTATTTTTTCTGTTCGTGATAGAGAATATATGACATCATTAAATTATAATAAGCCTCGACATAAGTAAATGACAGTATTGATTTGATGGAATAAGAAATAAGTGATGTGGAAAATTAAAGTAGATTAACAAATAATCATAAGCTATTTTTATTCAAAGGAAAAAAATATATTGAATTAGAAGCCCAACAGAGATATTTACTTTAATCTGTTATACAAAACTTTTCCCTTCTACCCCACCACATGTACCTAGAAAGACATTTTATTTTTGTGATTTCAAACTATTTTCATATCTCACAATTAATGGGGCTTGACCACCTAATTGTTTTATTGTTTTATGATCTCCTATGCTTATGTTTGAGTGCTATTCCTTTTATTTTTTATCATTTTAAGCACAATTATTTAAACTTTTGAAACATTGATGTTTCAGATACTTAACGTACAAATCTGTGCATTTATTGAGTTTGGTGTATGTCTTTTACATCATGGCATTGTCTCTGATACTTTGTAACTTTTTTTCAGTCGTATTTCCCAGGATTTATCTATTCTCTCTTCATCGACATCATAGGTTCTTCAGTGTATACAGTCAGTGATTTTACATTAAGGACTTGGAGCTCCAGGCTCCAGGCATCTAGAAGGCCGTTAGATCTTTAGCCCTTAGGTTTTGCTTTGGTTTTCCCTTCTTTTTTTTTTTTAAGCTTTATTTTTGAGAGAGAGACAGAGTGCGAGAGCGGGGCGGGGAGAGGGAGGGTGGAGCAGAGAGAGAAGGAGACATAGACTCTGAAGCAGGCTCCAGGCTCTGAGCTGTTAGCACAGAGCACGATGTGGGGCTCAAACTTGGGAACTGTGAGATCATGGCCTGAGCTGAAGGCGGACACTTAACCAACTGAGCCACCTAGGTGCCCCTCTGGTTTTCCCTTCTATTTCGTGCCCTGAACATTATTATTTCATGTTTGTGCATTTTATAATATACTATATACATTTTCATAGGGAAAGCTTTGTGTTTTTTGTTCTACTAAAATACCAAATCTTAGTGCTCTGACACCAGGAAGCTATTTTCCTTGCAGAATATGGTGGAGCACGTTGAAATTTATTTGAGGGTAGTTATGATACCTTATAAAATGTTAAATAATGTTTTAAAATAAGAATTACATATAGGAATAAATTGAAATGAGGTAACAAAAATCTCTAACTATATATATATATATTTAAAATCCTTCATTATTTAATGATAAAATTAAGTTACTATCATAAAGATAATTTAAATCAATATATTGAAGAGAAAGAATCTATTGGCTACAACTTTCTGGATCCATTATTGGAAAACATTTTATACTTAAATGTCTGTAAAATATAATTGTCACTTCATCTTTGTTTTCTAGAGTAATTTTAATATCCATAGAGTGTTTATGAAAATGTTTTGATAATTTCATGCATTGAAAATGTGATATTTATTATAATTTTAATTCTTTTAAAAAGTATGTAATTTAAGGATGGAGAGGCCTTGGGGCACCTGGGTGGCTTAGTTGGTTAAGTGTCCAACTTCAGCTGAGGTCATGATCTTACAGTCCGTGAGTTCGAGCCCCATGTTGGGCTCTGTGCTGACAGCTCAGAACCGGCAGCCTGCTTCAGATTCTGTGTCTCCCTCTCTGTCTGCCTCTTCCCCAATTGCACTCTCTGTCTCTCTCTCTCAAAAATAAACAAATATTAAAAAGAAAAAAAAGGATGGAGAGGCCTATATATTGCATTCCTCTGTTAATATAATCACCATAGATAACAGCTATTTTTCCAACTTTTTCCTAAGTAATACATACATTCTTAGATATCTGTGATATAAATATAATATTTACTGATTCAAACATGGGCTCTTTGAATATGTAAAACAATGTATTTTCACAATTTTACATAAATATAGGTTACATAAAAATAGGTTGTATAGTAGGCTAAATGCAACCTTTTTTTACAAGGTTCATATGCAGTTTAATATGTGGAAGGAAATTTGATATGCTTAGTATAGTTTTTAAAAAAAAGTTTTAATTTATTAGTATTCAGTCCAGATTTTTCCCATAACTCATATTCATTACCATAAAACCCAGCTACTACAATTATGTACAAAGATTTGTAATTAATATTCTATTATAATACTTCTTAATACAGCTTTTTTTTTTTTTTACTCCCAACACATGTTTTTAGGAAACCATCTACTAAATATGATGAGATAATGAGGTTGCTTGCTTTAAAACATTTTCAGTGTGTGACGTTTCCATATATTGCAGACACTCAAAAGAATCTGTGATCTTTTTGGTAAATCTGATACTGTCAGCTCTATGGATCTTATTTTATTGTCCTTTGATATTTACTGGTAACAGCATTAGTTTTTAATTTAGAAGAAGTAAAAGTTAATTTCTCTACTCTTCAACTTCCCTCCTGTACCTCCTATTAAGTATACCTAAAAATCTTGTATATTATATATATTATAAAAATCTTGAATATTATATACAAAACAAACAAGACTGTGAAGTGTGGAGAAAAGGCAGACTTGGCTAGGCACTTAAGGACATGGGGAACAACATGATGATAATTTCTCTGGGCTTTTGGCCTTAATATGTAACAGATATGAAGCTAAAGAAGCCAGAAATCTGGAAATGCCAGTGAGGCACAGTCCTACGTTCCTCCTAAAAAAGCCCCAATAATTATCTCAGTTACCCCCAAATTTAATTTAAAAATAAATTAGGCTTATTAAAGTATTTAGCTGAAAAGATAAATTTCTCATTTTGCTTGTTTTGTTTCCATAGGTTTTATTAAACAAAATATTTGTTGCAAACAAAAACAATGCATTTGTTCAACTAATGTATTTTATTGAAAATTATATTGAGGTAATTATAGATTCACAGGCAGTTGTAAGAATAAATAAAGATACCATATATCCTTTATTTTTATTTCTTATTTAAAAAATTAAAAAAATTTTTTGAATGTTTATTTACTTTTGAGAGAGAGAGACAGAGACAGAGCATGATGGGGGAGGGGCGGAGAGAGGAGACACAGAATCAGAAGCAGGCCCCAAGCTGTCAGCACAGGCCACCGTGCGGGGCTCAAACTCAGGAGCCTTGAGATATGACCTGAGCCGAAGTTGGATGCTCAACCGACTGAGCCACCCAGGCACCCCCCCATACCCTTTATCAATTCCCTCCAATGTTTTAGCATTTTGTAAAACTGTAGTACAATGAGGATATTGATACTGATAACACCCACTGATTTTACTCAGATTTCCTCAGTTGTACTCCTGTGTGTGTTTAATTCTGTACAATTGTGTCGTGACTATGTTCTTTTGTCCAACCTTGTGGATTGTATCCACAATCAAGATACTGAACAGTTCAGTGGTCCCAAGAACCCCTCATATTGCCTCTTTGTAATCATAATTATCTCCCTCTTTTACTTACCCAGACCCTAGCACCTGGCAATCACTAATCTCATATGCATCTCTAAAATTTTGTTATTTCATGGTGTTCTATGTGTTACGGAACCAGGCTGGAACACTGGCAGAAAAACCAAGCGGCACTCGGAGATCTTGGTGGATTGGAGATTTATTTAACACCAGCGGGCTCAGAGGAGACCGTTTCTCCAAAGATCTGAGCGCCGAATGCAAGTGGGGAGGGTAATTTATAGTCGACAGCTTTCCTATCTGGGGGGGGGGGGGGGGGTTTGCATGCGCAGCAAACAAAGGAAGAAGAACCCAGAGGAGGGGTTTTCTAAGCTAGAGACCAGAGTTTGTTTCAGCCCCATTGGCCATTTTTGGCATACTTATTCACTTCTCCAACATATGAACGGAATGATACAATGTAACCTTTTGATAATGGCTTTTTTTTTTTTAATCTCAAAATGCCTGAAGATTTCCTCAAGTGATCATAAGTATCAATAGCTCATTCTTTTTTATTTCTGTTGTAATATTCCATGTTTTTGTATATGCCTGTTGAAGGTGTGGGTTCTTTTCAGTGTTGGATTATTAAAAATAAAGCTGCTGTGAAAATAAAGCTGCTGCAGACATTTGTGAACATAAGTTTTACTTGTCTAGGGAAAATGGCCAAGATTTACAATTGCCAAGACATGATAGGTTCATATTTATTTTTGTGAGGAAACTGCTCAGTTGTCTTCTACAGTGTCTCTGATGAAGTTTTGGGGTGATAGGTTCATGGGGTCTACATCTGATGGCCAAGAAAGAATTCTTGAAGACGTCTTTGGTGCAAAAAAAAAAAAAAAAAAAAGATGATTTTATTAAAGCATGGGGACAGGACCCATAGTCAGAAGGACTGGATACACTGAATACACTGGAGTCATGATGGTAACTCATTATATACCCTCAGGTTGGGAGGGGGTCAGGGATTGAGTAAGTCTCTAAGGTATTTTGGAAGCAAGGTTTCCAGGACCTTTAGGAGCTAGCTGTTGCTAGGGAAACACCATTTATCACCATTTATTTATTAAAAAAATTTTTTAATGTTTTTATTTATTTTTGAAGGGGAGAGAGAGAGAGAGAGACAGAGCATGAGCAAGGGAGGAGCAGAGAGAGAGGGAGACACAGAATTCGAAGCAGGCTCCAGGCTCTAAGCTGTCAGCACAGAGCCCCATGAGGGGCTCAAACCCACAAACTGTGAGATCATGACCTGAACCAAAGCCGGACGCTCAACTGACTGAGCCACCCTGGCGCCCCTATCACCATTTATTAAAACCCCAGTCGTGAGAGTCCTCAGATGCATATCTATGGGGGGCCATAAGCTTGGAGCTTGATTGCCAGCATATATCCTGGGGCAGTTGAAATAAAGGAAGTAGACCTACAGGATCCTTGAGGTTGGGACAGTGTTAAGCCAAGGTTCTCTTTGGCCCCTTGCAAAGTGTCATCATCATCAAGGCAGCTGAACTAGAGGGAGGTCACTCTGCTGGTTTCAAGAACTTGTCAATGGGCTGTAGGCAGTAAGGGAATTTAGTTTTTCATTTGCCTTAGTTTCCCACATAACCATGGCAAGTACTTAAACCCCTTTCTTTTGTTCTTGGGTAGCTGGGAGTGTTCCAGGAATATCACACATATTCTATGGGTGGGGGGGAAGGGGGGTGCCAACCTGTATTTGGCCCTCAGGCTGTCTCATGCTTCCTCATCAACTGTACAATTATTGTACATTCTCATCAGCAATGTATAAGTGATAAAATTTGTCTGCATTCCTGCCATTGTGATATTGTCACTATTTTTTTTATTCTAGGCATTATGATAGGTGTGTAGTAACATTTTGTTGTAGTTTTAATTGGCATTTCCTTGATGGTGTTTGTTTTTTATTTAAATCTGTGACCTATTTTGAGTTAAATTTTACGTAATTTTGTGGGGTTTAGGTCAAGATTCTTGTTTTTCACTATTCATGTTCAATTGCCCCAGTAGTGCTTGTTGAATAGATTGTACTACCTTCATTAAATTGCTTTTGTGTCTTTGTCAGAAATCATTTGAGCATATTTGTGTGGGTCTATTTCTGGATTCCTTATTTCATAGATAGTTTTTTAATGGTATTCAGAATTAAGGTTTGCAGAGGATACTGAGGTGAGTGAATCATAATCTTTTCTTCAAAATGCTTAAGGTGTTAGAGGAGCAGGGGATTTTAGCAGATGTCATAGAACATAAAAAAGAGACTGGGCTTGAAACGTGTCAGTACTTTTGGGTACAGTGGAGGGAGGCCGAGTGTAAGGAGGGAGTTACCAAGGAGGACACTAAAGAATAGGTTAGAAAGAATAACAGGTAAGAGGATAAAGAGAGAAACCATTTCAGGTATAAGAAGGAGCTAATATTGTAGATGCTTTAAGTATGGAAATTTATAGAAGTTTGAAGTGGTCTGGGGCATTTGGAAAACTGCTCTTTGGTATGGCCTAAGCATAGAGTCCAGGAGGGCCTGAGGAAAGAGATTAGGTTGGAAGCATTAAGAAGACAGGTTGTGGAAGACCAGTTTAATGTTCTAAGGGCTTGGCAAAAGGGAGGTATTAAAATATTTTAAGCTGGAGAGTAATGTAATCAGTATAAAAGAAACTATTGTGGGCTTCATATTTGTTTCCTAAAAATCAGTTATACTATATATTTGTATGAGCCCCTGTACTTTCTCTCTGTTTTTATAACAGGATTTCTCTAGCCCCTTACTTTCTGATTCACTTTATACAAACAGAATTCTGCCCATAGTCATGAAAATAAAGGCCTTACAAATGACAGATAAGGGGAGAAAGGGCTATTGATTCAGGTACAAAAGAACAAGGGATTTTAGAATTGTATCCATTTGAAAGAATATTTTACATAAAATCAGAATCCAAAAAGCATTTACACAATTGATCCTATAATTAGCAATGATGAAACCATTCTTGTAAAATTACTGCATGGTTCCATTTTATGGTCGGTGGATTAAAGTATCTCCTTTGTAATTTTGCTTTTTTTCTTGCCTAGTATATTAATGGATCTTATTGAATATAACTAATCAAATCAATGCATATAACTTTGGAAAGTTTATTTTGGAAGACTATTTTTACCCTCACTGTGTAAATGAAGTTACCTTTACTTATTTGTGTTAGATCATTTACTGTAAAATGCTCACAAAGGAGTTTATAATTAAATAAATTTCAATAAAATATTCAATTTGCATAATTTAATATATATACTTTGAATTTGTGAGGCGTAAACACAGGTAAATATAATAGGGGTACCAATCATGGCCAAATTTATTTTAAAAAACCTATACCAACACATATAAAAAATTAAAGTATTATAAAAATATCATGTTACGCCTTAGACCTGAGTAAAATTAAAAGATTCTTGGAAAAATTCCATAACTAACAGGAGAGAAATTAGCATACAGTGATAGTATGGTCGATGTATGAATAAATACAAAGCACTTGCTAATTACTCTAAAGATGATATTTTGGTAAAGTTAGCAGTAAAGCAGTGATTAATTAACTTCTTGTGGTATTGAGTAAAATTCACACTAGACGAGATGACTAAAATGTTTAGCATTTAGTAGCTATTGAATAAGTCTTAACTCTGATTAGAGTGAATTTCTCATACCTGGATTTTGGATTTCCATTCTCTTGTATATTTTTAACTTTCTTATTATTCCCTTTTTAGATTTTAGACCTGCCCAAGGGCAGCAACTTTAAATGTTGACTCTACCTTTGCCTCATTTTGTGTGCTTGATCTTCCCTCTGTTTTGACCCATCATCACTGGATTCTGATAACACATAGCTACACTTTAGCTATTCAGGTAGCTGGTCCTGTTTTCTACTGGATCATCTTCCCCTTTCCCTTTTAATCTTGGTATCTCTCACATTTGTATTCCTGGTCATTTTCTTCTCGTTCTGTGTTCTCTCTCTCTCAGCATTTTCATCCATTTTCATTGAATTAACTATCATAAATAGTCTGTTGGTTATATTCCAGACCTTGAGCTTCAAGGCCATATATGTAACTGCTAATGAACAAATAAGAGATGATAATTTGAAATGCTATATTGATGGCTTAAATAGAATTTTTCATTCATGAGTTGCTGCAGTATTTTATGAGTAAAATGGGTAAGAACAACAAAAGAATCCCATTTCTTCAAACAAGGACTTAAAATTTAACAGTGTTGTCATGATCTCATTCTACGCTCCCAAATGAGTTAAGCTATGTTTGTAACTGTTTAACCAAGAGAAGTTTGAGATGCTGACATGATGGTAGCAGTTAAGAAATCCTCTGATGTTAGTTTCAACTTCTTGAAACTATTATACAGACTGTCATTTTTAAAAATTCCAGTATAATTAACATAGCTTATTATTATTTCAGGTATACAATATAGAGATTCAACAATTCTATGTATTACTCAGTGGTCATTATGATAAGTGTACTCTGAATCCCCATCACCTATTTCACCCATCTCTCAACCCGTTTCCACTCTGTAAACCAGCAGCTTGTTCTGTATAGTTTGGTTTGTCTCTTTTTTTTCCCCATTGTTCTTTTGTTTCTTAAATTCTGCATGAGTGAAGCCATATGGTGTTTGTTTTTCTCTGACTTTTTTCACTTAGCATTATACTCTAGATCCATCCACGTTGTTGTAAAAGGCTAGATTTCATTCCTTTTTTATGGCAGAATAGTATTCCAGTGTGTATATATACTTCTTTATTCATTCATCTATTCTGTTGATGGACACTTAGGTTACATTCATATCTTGACTATTATAAACAGTGCTGCAAAAACCATAGGGATGCATATTATTTTCCAATTAGTGTATTTATTTTCTGTGGGTGAATACCTAGTAGTGGAATTACTGGATCATATGGTAATTCTGCTTTTAATTTTTTGATATACCTCCATATTGTTTTCCACAGTGGCTATACCAATTTACTTTCCTGCCAATAGTGCATGAGGGCTCCTTTTTCTCCACATCTTCCTCAATACTTGTTGTTTCTTGAGTGGTTGATTTTAGCCATTCTGACGGGTGTGAAGTAGTATTTCATTGTGGTTTGACTTATATTTCCCTGATGATGAATGATGTTGAGAATCTTTTCATGTATTTGTTGGTCATCTTTATGTCTTCTCTGGAGAATTATCTCTTCATGTCTTCTGCCAACTTTTTAAATTAGATTGTTTTGTGCATGCATGTGTGTGCACACACGTGTGTGTGTGTTGAGTTGTGTAAGTTCTTTATACATTTTGGATACTGACCCTTTCCCATAAAATGTCATTTTCAAATATTTTCTACCGTTATGTAGGTTGTTTTTTAGGTTTTTGATAGTTTTCTTTGCTGTTCAGAACTTTTGATTTTGTTGTAGTCTCAATAGTTTACTTTTACTTTTATTTTCCTTGCCTCAGGAGACCTATCTAGAAAAGTGTTTCTGTGGCCAATGTCAGAGAAATTACTACCTGTGCTTTCTTCTAGGATATTTCTTCTAGGTCTCACATTTAGGTGTTTAACCCATTTTGAGTTTACTTTTGTGTATGGTGTAAGAAAGTTTCATTTGTTTGCTTGTAGCTCTGCAGTTTTCCAAACACCATTTGTAGAAGAGACTGTCTTCCTATTATATATTCTTGCTGCCTTTGTTGAAGATTAATTGACCGTACAATTGTGTTTGTGTGTGTGTGTGTCTGTCTGTCTTTCTGGGCTCTCTATCCTATTCTGTTGACCTATGCATCTATTTTTGTGTCGGCATACTGCTTTGATTATTACAGCTTTGTAGTGTATCTTGAAATTTTAGATTGTTATACCTCCAGCTTTGTACTTCTTTTTTAAGATTGCTCTGTCCATTTTGGGTCTTTGGTGGTTTCATACAAATTTTAGGATTATTTGTTCTAGTTCCATGAAAAAAACTGATAGGTTTTGCATTATATCTGTAGACTCCTTTGGGTAGTATGGATGTTTTAACAATATTTATTCTTCTAATCTATGAGCAAGAAATATCTTTGTTCATGTCATCTTCAGTGTATTTCAATCATCAGTGTTTTATAATTATCAGAGTACAGGTCTTATATCTCCTTGGTTAAGTTTATTTCTGGGTATTTTATTATTTTTAGTGCAATTGAAAATGGGATTTTGTTCCTAATTTCTCTTTCTGCTACTTCATTATGAGTATATAGAAATGCAGTGGGTTTCTGTATACGATTGTGTATCCTGTGACCTTACTGAATTCATTGATGAGTCCTAATAGTTTTTTGGTAGAGTCTTTAGGGTTTTCTATATATAGTATCAGGTCATCTGCAAATAATTAAAATTTTACTTTTTCCCTTTTTTAATATGAAATTTATTGTCGAATTGGTTTCCATACAACACCCAGTGCTCATCCCCACAGGTGCCCTCCTCAATGCCCATCACACACTTTCCCCTCCCTCTCACCCCCCATCAACCCTCAGTTTATTCTCAGATTTTAAGAGTCTCTTATGGTTTGCCTCCTTCCCTCTCTGTAACTTTTTTTTTCCCCTTCCCCTCCTCCATGGTCCTCTGTTAAGTTTCTCAGGATCTACATAAGAGTGAAAACATATGGTATCCATCTTTCTCTGTATGACTTATTTCACTTAGCATAACACTCTCCAGTTCCATCCACGTTGCTACAAAAGGCTGTATTTCATTTTTTCTCATTGCCAAGTAGTATTCCATTGTGTATATAAACCACAACTTCTTTACCCATTCATCGATTGATAGACATTTAGGATTTTTCCATAATTTGGCTATTGTTGAAAGTGCTGCTATAAACATTGGGGTACAAGTGCCCCTATGCATCAGCACTCCTGTAACCCTTGGGTAAATTCCTAGCTGTGCTATTGCTGGGTTATAGGGTAGATCTATTTTTAATTTTTTGAGGATCCTCCACACTGTTTTCCACAGTGGCTGCACCAGTTTGCATTCCCACCAACAGTGCAAGAGGGTTCCCATTTCTCCACATCCTCTCCAGTAACTATAGTCTCCTAATTTGTTCATTTTAGCCACTCTGACTGGCGTGGGGGGATATCTGAGTGTGGTTTTGATTTATATTTCCCAGATGAGGAGTGACGTTGAGCATCTTTTCATGTGCTGGTTGTGGGTCTGTTCAAATTTTCTATTTCTTCTATTTCTATTTCTTCCTGTTTGAGTTTTGGAAATGTGTGGGTGCTTAGGAATTTGTCCATTTCTTCCAGGTTGTCCAGTTTGTTGGCATATAGTTTTTCATAGTATTCCCTGATAATTACTTGTATCTCTGAGGGATTAGTTGTCATAATTCCATTTTCATTCATGATTTTATCTATTTGGGTCCTCTCCCTTTTCTTTTTGAGAAGCCGGGCTAGAGGTTTATGAATTTTGTTTACTTTTTCAAAAAACCAACTCTTGGTTTCACTGATCTGCTCTACTGTTTTTTGTTTTTTTTTTTTTTTTTTTTTTTTTTTTTAGATTCTATATTGTTTATTTCTTCTCTGATCTTTATTATTTCTCTTCTGAGACTGGGTTTGGGGTGTCCTTGCTGTTCTGCTTCTATTTCCATTAGGTGTGCTGTTAGATTTTGTATTTGGGATTTTTCTTGTTTCTTGAAATGGGCCTGGATTACAATATATTTTCCTCTCAGGACTGCCTTTGCTGCATACCAAAACGTTTGGATTGTTGTATTTTCATTTTCATTTGTTTCCATATATTTTTTAATTTCTTCTTTAATTGCCTCATTGACCCATTCATTCTTTAGTAGGGTGTTCTTTAACCTCCATGCTTTTGGAGGTTTTCCAGACGTTTTCCTGTGGTTGATTTCAAGTTTCATAGCATTGTGATCTGAAAGTGTGCATGGTATGATCTCCATTCTTTTATACTTATGAAGGGCTGTTTTGTGACCCAGTATGTGATCAGTCTTGGAGAATGTTCCATGTACACTTGAGAAGAAAGTATATTCTGTTGCTTTGGGATGCAGATTTCTAAATATATCTGTCAGGTCCATCTGATCCAATGTATCATTCAGGGCCCTTGTTTCTTTATTGATCCTCTGTCTAGATGACCTATCCATTGTTGTAAGTGGAGTATTAAAGTCCCCTGCAATTACCACATTCTTATCAATAAGGTTGCTTATGTTTGTGATTGTTTTATATATTTGGGGGCTCTCTTATTCGGCGCATAGACATTTATAATTGTTAGTTCTTCTTGATGGATAGACCCTGTAATTATTATATAATGCCCTTCTTTATCTCTTGTTACAGCTTTTAATTTAAAGTCTAGTTTGTCTGATATAAGTATAGCTATTCCAGCTTTCTTTTGACTTCCAGTAGCATGATAGATAGTTCTCCATCCCCTCACTTTCAATCTGAAGGTGTCCTCAGATCTAATTTGAGTCTCTTGTAGGCAGCAGATAGATGGGTCTTTTTTTTTTTTTTTTTTTTTTTTTTTTTTTTTTTTTTTTTAATCCATTCTGATAGCCTGTGTCTTTTGGTTGGAGCATTTAATCCATATACATGTTATCAGTGTTATTATTGAAAGATATGGGTTTAGAGTCATTGTGATGTCTGTAGGTTTCATGCTTGAAGTGGTGTCTCTGGTACTCTGTGGTCCTTGTAACATTTCACTCAGAGTCCCCCTTAGGATCTCTTGTAGGGCTGGTTTAGTGGTAATGAATCCTTCAGTTTTTGTTTGTTTAGGAAAACCTTTATCTCTCCTTCTGTTCTGAATGACAGACTTGCTGGATAAAGAATTCTTGGCTGCATATTTTTTTTCTGTTCATCACATTAAAGATTTCCTGCCATTCCTTTCTGGCCTGCCAAGTTTCAGTAGCTAGGTCTGCCACTACTCTTATGGGTCTCCCTTTGTAAGTTAGAATTCTGCTTTCAGAATTCTCTCTTTATCCTTGTATTTTGCCAGTTTCACTATATGTCGTACAGAAGATCGATTCAAGTTAGGTCTGAAGGGAGTTCTCTGTGCCTCTTGGATATCAATGCCTGTTTCCTTCCCCAGATCAGGGAAGTTCTCAGCTATGATTTAAGTACACCTTCAGCCCTTTCTCTTTCTCTCTTCTTCTTCTGGAATTCCTATGATACAGATATTGTTCTGTTTGATTGCATCACTTAGTTCTCTACTTCTCCCCTCATACTCCCGGATTTTTTTTATCTCTCTTTTCCTCAGCTTCCTCTTTTTCCATAATTTTTTCTTCTAATTCACCTGTTCTCTCCCTCTTCAATCCTTGCTATGGCCACCTCCATTTTATTTTGCACCTCATTTATAGCATTTTTTAGTTCCTCATGACTATTTTTTAGTTCCTTGATCTCTGGAGCAATAGATTCTCTGTAGTCCTCTATGCTTTTTTCAAGCCCAGAAATTAATTTTATGACTACTATTCTAAATTCTTATTCCGTTATATTGCTTAAATCGGTTTTGATAATTTCATTAGCTTCCTGGAGTTTATTTTGAGGAGAATTCTTCCATTTCATCATTTTGGGTAGTCCCTGTGGTAGCTCTAAACTGCAGGGTGCTTCCCCTCTCCTGTCCGGAGAACCTTGTGTTGGTGGGCGGGGCAGCAGTCAGACCAGATGTCTGCCCCAGCCAACTACTGGGGCCACAATCAGACTGGTGGCCTACCTTATCTTCTCCTCTCCCAGGGACAGGACTCACTGTGGAGTGGTGTGGCCCCTGTCTGGACTGCTTGCACACTGCTTGTGGTGCTGCTTCCATGGGATCTTGCCAAGGGCATATTAGCGGGGGTGGATCTGCAAGGTGCACATGGGCGGGAGGGGCAGGCTTAGCCAACTTTGCCAGTGGTCCTCTGCAACTGCTTGCACACTGCTTGTGGTGCTGCTTCCATGGGATCTTGCCAAGGGCATATTAGCGGGGGTGGATCTACAAGGTGCACAGGGGTGGGAGGGGCAGGCTTAGCTAGCTTTGCCAGTGGTCCTCTGCAGGAGTGGCCCTGCAGCACCAGGAGGGAGGCAGGCCCATTGGAGGGATGGATCCACAGAAGCACAGTGTTGGGCGTTTGCACAGTACAAGCAAGTTCGGTGCTGGGAACTGGTTCCCTTTGGAATTTTGGCTGGGGATGGGAGAGGGAAATGGTACTTGCCAGCACCTTTGTTCCCCACTGAGCTGAGCTCTGTCTTCCAGGGTTCAACAACTCTCCCACCCGGTATCCTCTTGCCCTCCCCACTCTCCGAGAGCAGAGCTGTTGACTTTTACCATTACCATCTGGACTCCAGAACTCACACAGTCCGGCCCCTCGGCTTTTGCAAGCTAGACTTCAGAGGCTCTGCCCTGCTGGGCGGGCTGCTCTTTTATCACCCCGGCTCCCTCCTGCCAGTCTGTGTAGCACGCAACACCTCTCTGTCCTTCCTACCCTCTTCTGTAGGCCTCTTGTCAACGCTTGCCTCCAGAGAGTCCATTCTGCTAGTCTTCCGGCAGTTTTCTGGCTTATTTAGGCCACTAAATCTAATGGAATCTAAGCGATCAGCAGGGCAAGGTGAGCTCAGTATCCTCCTATGCTGCCATCTTCCCTCATCTCCTACTTCTTCCTTATCAATTTGGATGTCTTCTGTTTTTTTTTTTTTAATTTTTTTTCATTTATTTATTATTTAGAGACAGAGTATGAGCATGGGAAGGGCAGAGAGAGGGGGAGACATAGAATCTGAAGCAGGCTCTAGGCTCTGAGCTGTCAGGACAGAGCCCCCACACAGGGCTCAAACTCACAAACTGCAAGATCATGACCTGCGCCAAAGTCAGACACTTAACCGACTAAGTCATCTAGGTGCCCCAGGATGTCTTCTATTTCTTATTGTTTGAATGCTGTGGCTAAGACTTCCAGTACTCTATTAAGTAAAGTAGTTGGAGTGGACATTTTTGTCTTGTTCTTGATTTTAGGAGAAAAGCTCTCAGTTTTTACCCATTATGATATTAGCTATGTCTTTTTCCTACATGGGCTTAGTAATGTTGATGTGTGTTCCCTCTAAACCCTTAGTTGAGGATTTTTTCATGAATGGGTATTGTACTTTGTCAAATGCCTTTTTTTCATCTGTTGAAATGCACATATGGTTTCTAATCCTTTCTCTTGTTGATGTGACATACCATGTTGATTGATTGATTTGCAGATGTTGAACCACCCTTGCATCCTAGAAATACATACCACTTGATTGTGGTGAATGATTTTTTTTTTTTCTTGATGGATTCTATCGGATTCTGTTTCCTAGTATTTTGTTTAGGATTTTTGCATCTATATACATCAGAGATATTGGCCTATATTTATTTATTTTTTTAAATAGTGCCTTTATCTTGTTTTATGCTGGCCTTTTAGAATGAGTTTGGCAATTTGGACTAGATTGAGAAGAATTGGTTTAACTCTTCTTTGAATATTTGGTAGAAATCAATAATCTTTTTCTGGATTTTGTTGGGACTTTTTGGATTACTGATCCGGTTTCATTGCTAGTAATCAGTTCAAATTTTCTGTTTCTCTCTGATTCAGTTTTGGTAGATTTATGTTTTAGAAATGTATCCATTTCTTTTAGATTGTCCAATTTATTGACATATAATTTTTTTCATAATATTTTCTTATAATTCTTTGTATTTCTGTGGTGTCAATTGTCATTTCTTCTCCTTAACTTCGGATTTTGTTTACTTGAGTCTTATTTATTTTTGTTGAGTCTGGCTAAAAGTTTATCAATTTTTTTGATCTTTCAAAGAACCAAAACCAGCTCCTGGTTTTGTTTTTTTGTTTGTTTTTTACTTTCCATTTCATTTGTTTCTGCTCTAATCTCTGTTATTTCCTTCCTTCTACTAGTTTTGCATTTTGTTGTTTTTTTAAGCTTTAGCTATAACGTTAGGTTGTTTGGGAAATATTTCTTTCCTCTTGGGGTAGGATTGTATTGCTATAATCTTCTCAGAACAGCTTCTGCTGAATCCTAAAGATTTTGTACTATTGTGTTTTCATTTTTATTAGTCTCCATGTAATTTTTGATTTCCTCTTTTATTTTCTGGTTGACCCATTCATTGTTTGGTAGCATCTTATTTTGCCTCCATGTATTTATGTTTTTTTTCCATATTTTTCTTGTGATTGATTTCTGGTTTTATAACATTATGGTTGGAAAATATGTTTGGTATGAATTTATTATTTTTTAATTTCTTAAGACTCATTTTGCAGCCTAATATGTGATCTAATCTGGATGGTGTTCTATGGGCACTTGTAAAGAATGTGAATTCTGATCTTTTAGGGTGAAATGTTATGAATATATCTGTTAGATTCGTCTGGTTCAACGTACCTTTCAAAACCACTGTTTCATTGTGGATTTTCTGTTTGGGTGGTATATCCATTGAAGTAAGTGGGGGGTATTAAAGTCTCCCATTATTGCATTAATAGGTGCTTTATATATTTCAGTATTTCCATTTTGGGTGCATAATTATTTATAATTGTTGTCTTTTCTGATGGATTATTTCCTTTATGGTAGTATCTGTCTTTGTCTCTTGTTACAGTCTACATTTTAAGGTGTATTTTGTCTGAAATAAGTATTGCTACCCTGGCTTTCTTTGCACTTCCATTTGCCTGATAAATGTCTTCCATCCCTTCACTTTAAATCTGCATGTATCTTTATATCTGAAATATATCTCTTATAGGTAGCAGATAGACGGGTCTTGTTTTTTATCTATTCTGTCACCCTGTGTCTTTTGACTGGAGCATTTATTCCATTTGTATTTGAAATAATTACTATGTAGGTATGTACTTATTGCCATCTTATTATTTTGTGTTTGTTTATGTAGCTCTCTGTTCCTTTCTTGTTCTTTTCTCTCATAGTTACTGGCTTCCTTTTTGATATACTTGGATTCCTCTCTCTTTAGTTTTTGAATATGTCTTGCTGGATTTTGATTTGTGTTTACCATTAGGTTTGTATATAACATCTTATGCCTACAGTAGTGTATATTAAGTTGATGGTTGGTTAAGTTTGAACCTAATTTTTCCTTCTTTTTCCTCCATGTTTCAGGTATATGGTGTCATACTTATATGCTTTTATTTGGTGAATTCTTTGAGCGACTTCTATAGATAAACTTAATTTTATTGCTTTTGTGCTTCCTCCTTTTCTTACTCCTACTTGGGGGCAGGGCATGCTTTTAGCAAATTAGGTATATAGTATTGGTGCTGCACAGGTTCCATGCAGGTGTCCCTGTTTGAGGCTGGGGTGCATGGGAGGGAAATGTCACCCATCAGTTCCTCTTTTCCCAGAAAAGTCTCCCCATGATCTCTATTCCTCCAGCACAGACTCTGAGATTAGTGAATAGATCTCTTGTATAGTCCAGGCATTTTTTAAACTGCTGCTTCTATGCCGTATCTCCATGGGACTGTTGTACTGTTTCTTTAATTGTGGGAACTCAGTTTCTTATCACCCTCCTGGCTCTTCTTGAGCCAAACCTGATGATTTTTAAGGTTCCAGGTGTTAAGGCCTGCTGATTGTAAGAACTCATGAAATTATGCCTTTCTGGTTTTCAAAGCCAAATGTTATAGGGATCCGTCTTTCTGTGTAGTTTCTTTGTGCCTGGTGCCTAGTGTGAAGGCATGTTGTTGTTGTTGTTTTCCTCCTCTGCACCCTTGGCATCCCTTCCTTCTGTAGCTAGTTCTTTGGGTCTGTTTAGCTCCTTCTCTCGTCTCTGATTTGCTACTCTCTTCGATATGGCCTCTTCTCTATATTTAGCTGTGGAGATTCTGTTCTGCCAGTCTTTGGGTCAATTTCTGGGTTATTTACACTGATGTGAGTGGTATCTGGTTGTATCCGTGGGAAGAAATGAGCTTAGAATCCTTCTGCGTTGCCATATTCCCAGATGGTCATTTAAAAAAAAAAAAAAACAACAAAAAAACTTTTTTAAATTGGTTATAGCATATATACAAAAAAAAAAAAAAATGCACAGCTCCTAAGCCAGCATGTGGACATCTATGTATAATCTTTTCTCAGGTAAAGAAATACCATATTTTCAGTATTTCATAAGCTTCCCTCTGCCTTCTCACAATTATTACCCTTTTCTTCCTATTACTGTTTTTTTTTTTAAAGTAGAAAAGAAATATGTAGACTTATGGCAGCAGTTAGAAAATCCTCAGGTAGTCGGTTTCAACTTTTCTGTGCCCTGAACATAGGCCATCATTAGTTTTGATGTGCTGATTGCGTAATACCCTTGTAGGTTCACGTTCAGTGGAGACAAACGTAACTTGGGAAACAGAGTTATAATTTGCCCTCATCAAAATATATGGGCCTTTTTTCTTGAGAAGATATATGTAGCAGCAAGGAAATCTAAAATATATTACTAGGTCTGCATTAGATTTCTGTGTCAGCTAAGGAGCCTGAAGGGAGAGTCATGATTTTGGACATGCTGTTTCTAATGAAAATGCTGAAGTTGTCTCATGAATTCTTATGCTGTAAGTACACAATGTAGTCTGCAAAGGCCTCAAATAGGTAACTGACTAGAACACTTAAATTAAAATTTGGTTCTGGGGAATGATGTATATTAAAACCAAATTTTGTAAGTTGTAATTGATGTTCAAATGGTTCTGCTGTTGAAAGTATATGCTCAAAAGAAACGGACAGTATAGGTGGTCTTGTTACCTGATTGGTCTATGTGATACTTGTTTCATCAAGATGATAAAATATATTTTTATATTTTCTTTTTTTTTTTTTTCCAACGTTTTTTTATTTATTTTTGGGACAGAGAGAGACAGAGCATGAACGGGGGAGGGGCAGAGAGAGAGGGAGACACAGAATCGGAAACAGGCTCCAGGCTCCGAGCCATCAGCCCAGAGCCTGACGCGGGGCTCGAACTCACGGACCGCGAGATCGTGACCTGGCTGAAGTCGGACGCTTAACCGGCTGCGCCACCCAGGCGCCCCTATTTTTATATTTTCTAATGGGGAGAAAAGTAAACATTGTGATAAGCTCCACAAGCCATTCCTTCCTACTATATACTTGATAACACATCATGTTTGACATTCAAGCACAAGACAAAATCTGATTATGAAGCTCTGAAGGTGGCAAATCTAACATCGTACCTCAGTGGCATTTGAAGGTCTAGAGATCTGAGAGATTGTACATGTTCCCAAGTACAATCAGGAAAGTCTGGCTTGAAAATGTCTACATAGAGAACTGTAGGTGACAATACCATGTGTAGGAGAAAGGTATACAAATGGAGGGCAAATTTCAGGTTTATAGCTGTTCAGACTCCTCAATGTCTGAATAACACAAATCTTCATCATGGTAACAAAAGCCTTTTCAAATTTTGAATGAAACTTTCTTCCTATTGTAACTGCCATTGCATCCCTATGTCCACATAACACACTAATCAGGAAGTACTAAGCTCTACTTTGTGTAATCTGTATTTATTTAGTATTTATAGTATTTATATTACATATATATTATATATATATATAAGTAGTATTTATATACTATTTATATTAGGATGATTCTGAATAGTAGCTATGGTGGTTAAACTTTATTCTAAATGCATTAGAAAGTACTAACAAATTCAGATTTCTGAAACTGCAGTCAGTTGTGTGTTTACACTTGGAACTATTGAAAATTAACCATATATTACTATCTATTTGACCTTTAATGAGAAAATTTTTTTAATGATAAAATTGGGGGGTGTATAGTGTGTGCTTTGGTGATACATATATAATTTCTACAAGAGAAGCACATAAATTTGTGAACCAAAGAAAATTTCTGGCCCTTATAATACATAAGTATGTATGTACTATACATACATAAGTATACATAAGTATAATATTTAAGTATATAAATACTATAAATGCTTGTGTTTCTATGAGTACTATGTTTCTGGAGAATATAATTCTGGCATGGAGGAGGCCAGAATAAAGCTTTTGTCACATGGCACAAACTGTGCAACCTATCTACCACAGTGTGTATATTCCTTCCAGACTTGAAAACCACATTTTGAAAAATACAGATTCCATAAAGCGCAGCAATGGATAGAGCCTTAACACATTTTTAAAAAGCTTTGTTTTGGGGAATAGTTGCATACACTTCCAAAACTCATTTGGCTCATTCATTACAACACCAAGATACTAGGATTTAATATCACCCATTTTACTTGCACAGTTTTCCTGCATGTTTGTCAGAGAAGAGAAGGTGACAGTGACTTGAACTATGAAAGTATGCAGTAAGCTCTGTTATCTTGATGTAAATAGTTTGGAAAAGACTAATTTGATAGCTAAGAACAGAAAAGGATTAGGAGAGGTAAAGTATGTAAACTTTCTTTATTAAAATGAACACTTTGCAAATATTCCATTTGTCTTTTGTTTTAGCTGAATTAGCCAACGATTGATCGCTTTCTTTTCCAGCATCTTCATGAACAATATATCTTTGCTTTATAATTCTCCATAGTTCTCAGTATTTAAGGAAGAATTATGTTTCAAAATCACATTATGGAGACATAAATTGCAGCTCTACCATAAACTGAAAAAAGAGCATCATTTGTGGAAAAATAATTTATGTATTTAATCTTTTTTTTATCTTCACTTTCCCATCTTTTATGTCTCACAAAGCGGTTGTCTAGTACGTGACTTTCAGTCATCTATTCAGTCAATCTGTTATTAATTATCAAACATTAACTGTTCAGTTACTCTTTGGCAGACTTCACAATGCTGTCTGCATTAAGTCTATGGCATTTTTTGGGAAACCATCTTTTGGCACCTCCTCACTTGTGATTGGCACCTACATTGTCTAAGTGCTGCTTTTCTCTCATACTGCATCCTGAAGCTCCAAGTGACATGCTTTGAGGACACTAGGCCTTCCTTTTTGCTATCTGGCCAAACAGCTCATAGTCGGTTGAAGCTTTTCCCACATTTTCTGGATTTAGATGAAGCAGCACACCACAGAATATTAGATCTGACATTGTGAGGGCCTCCAAATGGCCCAGAAGATGGAATTCAGAATAGAAAGGGACACATCACCCTGTGGGTTGAGTTTTGACCAGTAGGAATTAAGAGATACATTTCCCCTCTCCTCACTCTCTCATAGACTACCCCAAAGACTAGCTCACTCTCCTGTTCTAATCAGACAAATCCTGTGTAGAAAGTGTGTAAGTCTCATGAGCAACCATATCTCTCATTACTTGTAGTCATTTAGTGGTAGCAGGACTGATAGTGCATCAGTTTGTAATCCTCCTGTCTTTCTTTCCTTATATGCTATGCCTGTTTTTTTTACCACTATATTTTGAGTACTTAAAACATGGCCTGGCACACACTAAATACCTATCACTGACAATATTCTCAATATTTCCATATTATGTTAATTATTTTGTATCCATGTATGGTCTTTCTTGGTATTAAAATTCCATTGTTGTTACCCATATAGAGATCAGTGTTGCTAGAAAAAATAAAAATAAAAACAACTCACACTGAGTCATAGTGAACATCTCTTGATGTGAAACAGCGATGGTCAAAATAATTTTGAAAAAAAAAAAACCCCGAAACTTGAAACTATTGGGAGACATTTATTGATTTGATTTACAAAGGATGTACTAAACCAAAGCTTAGAGACAAAGTTGTTTTTTTTTTTTTTTTTTTTTTTTTAACTTTCCCACCTCATGCTGCCCCATTCCACTGGGCAAAGCTCACAGTGGTAGCTGACCCATAAAGAGGCCAACGAATTTCATCTTCTGAATTATCAGCATCCCTCATTCTTTTAATGAGCTGTAACAACTGTGCAATGAATCATTTGGCTATGGGTAGAGGATGCCCTGGGGGTGAGCAGCAGGGCCTGTGAAAGTGAAATTTCTTAAATGAAATGAAATCTGTCTCAAAGCCTATTAATAATTTGAAGAAATAGCCGTGCACAAGAATCAGAAAATACCTTCATGACTTAGGAAAGCTTTTTATAGGTAGTTCACAGCTGTATTTGAGATTTAAATGAAGGGTAGGTTTTGAAAATTTGTATGCTTGTATATATATTTATCAATGCAGTATTTAGGAAGTATGACTTGGAAAAATAAGTTCTTTACAAAATATTATGAAAAGAAAGAAAACTAACATGTTTTGAGTACTATGCAAGATACTTTCCCTGTTCTGTAATCTACAGAACAGATTACATGAAGTTGATATATTTTGTCATTTAGGATAATTTCTAGGCTCCATACTTTAGAAGTGCTGAAGCCTAGATTCAATAGATTCAATACTGTATTTGTGTGAATCCAGTATTTTGTTTTTTCCCCATTATGTCCCATAGCTTTAGCTTCCAGGTTTTTAAAATTTTTTTTTAAACTTTTATTTATTTTTGAGAGACAGAGAACATGAATGGTGGAAGAGCAGAGAGAGAGGGAGACACAGAATCTGAAGCAGGCTCCAGGCTCTGAGCTGTCAGCACAGAGACTGATGCAGGACTCGAACCCATGAACTGTCAGATCCTGACCTGAGCCCAAGTCAGATGCTTAACCAACTGAGCCACCCAGGCACCTCTAGCTTCCAGCTTTCTCCATCCTTATGATACTGTACATATTTGCTATTAGAGGGAATTTAAGTGAGATTTAATGTTTTCAAATATATTTAATGATCTTTTTGATTATTGCTAAATAATTCTATTTCCACTGAAATAGTTATTTCCTCTAAATAGAAGTTTAACAAAATTTAAAGAAAAATACTGCAGATCTAGAGGTTTGCTGGATACCTGACATTTTTGCAATTAGAAAATATAGTCCTAAATGACATCATTCTTTACTGTTTCATCCTTTACTGAGATACACACATGGCTCTTCAGGACCACAGAGGTAAGAACAGCATGCATTTACCTCTGAGTCTCGGCCCCTATGAGTTAACTCATTCACTTTTATGCCTTTAAACGCCAAATATATCTTTTGGCTTCCAGTTTGTATCTCACTTCACACTTCCCTTTCAAATGGATGAGTGCTTGTGAGGCCACATACTTTTCCTCATCATTCATGAGTACCAGAAAGTTGTATGATCATTATAAATTGCCAACATGAACTTTTAGTAATAAACATGTTTTACTTATGTAATAAAATCTCTGAAATTCTTCTTAGCAAAGTCCTACTGTGGGCTAGATCCTAATTGACAATATATGCTGTCAATTAGTAAGGGTATAATTTGTACCCTTACTAGTTAAGTATATAGTTATAGAGTAGTAAGTATATAATATAATTCTCTCCTTCATTATTGTTTATGGGAAAATAAGAAGCAAGTAGAGGTTAGGAAGGCAGGGGATTTCCTTATCAATATTGTCAAACAATGCTGTTACCATGTCTGGGTTTATAAGTTGTTTAAATCTCACTGCTTCCTAAATAGAGAATTTTGTTGGGAGTTTTGTTGTTGGCAAATCCTGTCCAGTCCTGCAATTGCTTCATCCTTTCTCATAGTCATATACTCAATAGACATCTTTTCCTTCTAATTTCCATATCAGCCTTTAGGTAGCTTGCATGGCATGAGTAGGTAGCTCTCTGTCCTATATGCCCCACAGATGTTCCACAAGATCCACTCAAGCATTCTCCTGAAGCATCCCTGGGAGTAGAGATGAATCCCAAGGCAGGAGCCACTCCCTTTTGTTTTGCCCCCAAAGCAGGGGCCCATCTCTCATCCTGTAGATTTCCCAAGAAGACTTAAAAAATACCTGTTTGGTGTGTATTTCCTAACTGCCAGGCAATTTATGAAGCTCTCCAAAGAATCCCATTAAATCTCCTTTGAGGAAGGGTGGGACTTACTGTACAAGGCTTTTTTTTCCAAATAGCTTTCCTTCAACAACTTTCTCATTTTCTAGCCACACAACAGTGTCAATGCTTATGAAAGTAAATGTAAATAAATCCTCCAATACTTTCTTTTTGTAGCCACCAGGAAGGTCTATCTCAGTAATTGCTTTGGAATTTGATATCTGCTGAATATTTGTTTCAAATTTCAAATTTTCAAATTTTAACATTCTATTGTGATACCATAGATCTACCTAATGTCTGCATTTGGGTGATGTTAGGCATATCCAAGTTAATATCAAAACAGGTAATTTGCACTTCCTCTTTCTTCCTTGTATCAATAAATGTTTACATGTCCATTTATCTAATTGAGAAGCAAATGACTTCAGATACAGTCTGTATTCTCCCTTCCTGTAACCTACCCCCTATGTAATCTGTCAGCAGTTCTTATTCAGACTATCTTAAAACGATGTAATGGAATCTCTCCACTTCATCTCTAGTACCTTCACACTACCCCCTTCCATTGCTTCACTAGATGACTACAATAGCTTTTTTATTGGTCTCCCTGCCTCCACTCTTGGTACAATCCACCTGTCCTCTTAGAATTGAGTTACATTATCCAGAATGGCTTTTAAAAATAACTCAGATTATATCACTTATCTGTTCAAAATCTCTTGAGGTTTTTCCATTGTTGTGTGAAAGCATAATAAAATCGAAGTTAAGAATGCCTTCTATGACTAAACACATGAACAAACATCTCCTCAGCCTCATTTTATACTTTCTAATCACATTGTCTCCTTTTCATTTCCATAAAAATGCCAAAAATTTCCTATTTAAGGGCCTTTCACTTGCCTTTCTATCATCCTGTGCCTTTCTGTCCTGGAGTACCATTAAGCTGACCCCCATTTATTATTCAAGTCGGAATTAAAATGACACCATTTCTAAAAGGTCTCTGATTATCTGAAACAAAACACCTTCCCAAAAAGTAATTACTCCCTATCATGTAGCTCTAATTTATCTTTCTTAAAACCTACCACACTTACAATAAATTTTGTGTATTTTGAGGGTCCATTTTATTGTTTTCTTTCCCTGTAAGTCAGTGTTAGATCTTCAGAGAAAAGACCATAGCTCTCTTACCTACAACTGCATTTCTAGTTGTAAACATTTCCAACTACAAACGCATAAAATTCATTCATACTGTAAAGCTTTTTTTCATCTCCCACAAATATTTTCTATGGATACATTTAAATACTTGTTTTTTAAAATTTGATTTAGTAAATTATGCATTCACATATTTGTAATGATCATGTACTGTTTAATAGATAATAGTTTATCTATGATATAAGCATTTTATGTAGAAAATAACTTCGTAAGTGCAACGATAAAGATACACAGATGATATGACAATGGTAAGTACATAGATAATGGTAGTAGTGTCGCAGAGAGAATAAAGCTTCTAGGAGGTACTTAGCCAGAACTAATTTCTTTAGAATATGCATCAAAACAAGGATTGGTTAGTAGCAATCAAGGTAAAAGGAACACAATAATCAAAGACTTAGGGCTGAATAAAGGGATGTGGATCTATAAATATGAAAGGAGTTAATATGATGATGGAAAGCTATGGCAGAAAATCTGTTTTAAGAATATTGAACTTAAAATGACAAATATAATAAATTATGGAATGTTTAAGTACGCATTATATCTGATCACATTTACCATTTGAAAATATATGAGGCATACAGAAGCTCATAGATAGGTCTACAATTAAAGAGTGTTTCATTAATCTAAAATTATGAAGACACCATCTAAGGTGTGAACGTGGCTATGGATAGATTCAAGATAGAATTCTAACAATAGAAATTTTTAAATGAGGTGAGTGATAGGCTGCAAGAGTGAGGGAGAGGTCAAGGATGACTTACTGGTTTTTGATTGAAAGGTAGAAAGATTCACTTTGAGAAGGGGAACGTGTTTAAAATTTAAGTTTGATCAGGTTAAATTATTTAAAATTGTAGTATAGTTGAAACATAAGTTAATTTTGAAATGTCTGGAAGATTTCCAGATTGAGATGTGCACCAGGTGAGGGATATCTGTTGGAGGTAGAGATTTGGGAGTCATTGTTAACGGTTATTTTGAAGCCTTAGGTAACTTGTATTAGATAATCAAAGGAAGTGTGTTTGTCTTCTGTGTGGTAAATAACCAGTTTGAAAATCTGATGTTGAGTTCTTTTTGGTGGGGGGGGGGAGGGGGCAGAGAGAGGAGAGGGAGAGAGAGAGAGACAGAGAAAAAGAGAGAGCATGAACATGAGCATGAACAGGGGAGGGGCACAGGGAGAGAGAGAATCTTAAGCAGGCTCCATGACCAGTGCAGAGCCTGACGCAAGGATCGATCTCATGACTGTGAGATGATGACCCCAAATCAAGAGTCACATGCTTAACTGACTGAGCCACCCAGGTGCCCCTTGATGTTGAACTTTTAAGTCCCCAAAGATGATGATAGAAGCTGAATTGGATGGGAAAACTGTGGGTAATTTGACAAACTCTTTGATTAATTAGGAATAGCTGCGAGTCCTAAATCAATAGATGACACAGATGAGAACGTTATAGAATAGATTGGATAATTTTCAAAGAAAAAGCAGTGTTGTTAGAAATAATTTGAAGATTATTAGTCTGAAATAAACTCTGTCTTAAGCATTTTACCTCTAATTTAAAAACTTGAAATAATACAGGGTCAAATTAATGAGAAATTTATTTTTTTTAATTCAAATCCAACTTAGTTAACATATAGTGTAATAATGATGTCAGGAATAGAATGTAGTATTATATATATGTTGTGTATGTAAGAATCATATAAAACACCCAGTACTCATCTCAACAAGTGTGTTCCTTACTGCTCCTTGCCCATTTAGCCCATCCTCCAACCCAACACCCCTCCAGCAACCCTCAGTATGTTCTCTGTATTTAAGAATTTCTTATGGTTTATTTCCATTTCTGTTTTTATATTTTTGTTTCTCTTCCCTTATGTTCATCTGTTTTGTATCTTAAATTCCACAAATGAGTGAAGTCATATGATACGTGTCTTTGATTTATTTTGCTTAGCTTGATACACTCTAGTTCCATCCACTTTGTTGCAAATGGCAACATTTCATTCTTTTTGATTACTGAGTAGTATTCCATTACACACACACACACACACACCCCACATCTTCTTTATCCATACATCAGTCAACAGACATGTGGGCTCTGAGAAATTTCTTTTTGAGAGGACTGTAGAAGTAGAGCTTTCAGGAGAGGACACTAGCTTTCTTATGACAAATTAGTTTTTTGTTTTTTTTGTTTTTTTTTAGGAACAGTTTGGGGTTTAAGGTGTGTTACTTATACTAAAGAAAGAGCGGTGTAACATAGCGTTAAGAATATGTGATGATTAAGTAACTGGCTCCAAGTTTTCAAGTAGACTGTTTTCGTAAAGTTGAATTCAAGTAAACAACAAGGGGAATCTTGTGGTGGAATGATGATGAAGCTAGCAGCTCCACCCACATTTTAAAGCACAAAGCTGTATAAATCTAATCTATAGATTTAGAATCTTAGGAAACCCTCCTTCATAGATTTATTGTATATTCTGTGCACAGGAATATATTTGGTGTCATGCAGTATAAAACACAATTATCTATTAATAAGAATCATAAGGGTACCTGCATGGTTCAGTCATTTGGGTGACTGACTCTTGATTTCAGCTCAGGTCATGATCTCATGGTTATGGGATTAAGCCCCGTGTTGGGCTCCATGCTGACTGAGGAGCCTGCTTGGGATTCATCCTCTCCCTCTCTCTCTGCCCCTAACCCACTCATGTTTTCTCTCTCTCTCAAAATAAATAAATAAGAATCATATAAATAATTATAATGCCAATAAAAATTATCACCATCATGACTTTCATTGTAATGGAAAATGGTTAAGATTTCTGTATAAATTCATCTCATGTAACAAAGTCTCAAAAGACTATTTGTCCAAGCGTTGTCATGTGGTTATCCCCTTGGGCAGAGGAAAAGAGGACATCTTTTTGTGTAATCTTTTAGTTTTTTAATTGTGGTGAAATTCACATGATGTAAAATTAACCCAACAATTCAGTGACATTTAGTACATTCACAATATTGGGGAACCACCATTTTTGTCTGTTTATAAAACATTTTCATTGCCCCCAGATTAATACCTCATACTTACTAAGCTATTACTCCTCATTCTTCCTTTCCCCTGGACCCTCAAAACCACCAATTTGCTTTTTGCCTATAAATCTATAGAGATATCCTTGTTATAACATGTATCAGTACTCCATTCCTTTTTATGGAATAATATTTCAATATGGAATAATATCTCATTGAATGTATATACTATAATTTGTTCATTCATACATTGATGAACATTAGGATTTTTCCCACCTTTGGTTATTTTAAATAGTGCTGTTGTGAATATCCATGTACAATTGTTTAAATTTTCAAATCTTAGGGTAACATATCTAGGAGTGGGATTTCTGTGTTATATAGTGATCCTATGCTTAATTTTTTGAGGAATCACCAAACTGGTTTCCACAGTGACTGTACCATTATGCATTCCCATCAGCAGTATTCAGTGATTCCAATTTATCCTTGTACTTGCCAAGTCTTGTTATTTTCTGTTTGTTACTATTGTTGTTATAGTTGTTGTTAAAGCTGTGAAATAGTGTCTAATGATTTTAATTTGCACATTCCTAATGGCTAATGAAGTTAAGAATTTTATCATGTGCTTGTTGACCATTTATTTCTATATCTTCTTTGGAGAAATGTCTATTCAAGTCTTTTGCCCATATTTTAATTGTTTTTTGTTGTTAGGAATAAGACCTCTTATATGCTGCCAACAAAGGGACACATACAAAGGAGACGTTCCTTTGTGTCCAAAAGGATACATACAAATGTGAAATATTCTTACCTAAATAAAAATCATAAGTCAGAGAAAGACAATTACATGATTTCACTAATAAGTGGAATTTAAGAAACAAAACAGATGAACATAGGGGAAGGGAAGCAAAAATAAGATAAAAACAGAGACTAAGGCAAACCATGAGACTCTTAAATACAGAGAACAAACTGAGGGTTGCTGGAGGGGAGGTGGGTGGGGGGATGGGCTAAATGGGTAATGGGCATTAAGGGGGGCAGTTGTTGGGATGAGTGCTAGGTGTTGTATGTAAGTGATGTATCACTGGGTTCTACTCCTGAAACAAATGCTATACTGTATGTCAACTAACTTGAATTTAAATACATAAATTTATAAAAAGATCATTGGATTTTGAACAACCAAATAAATGTATGCCATAATATTTTTAGGTCTCCTGCCTTACTCAAGAGAGAATCTATTTTGACATTTATTGCATTGAATTTTTTTTCTTTGAATTTAAGGAGTGTTAAAGGGGAGGGCCAGATCTCCTTCATGGTTAATACTACATATTACACAATATTTGTTGACTTATTTGTTAATTTAACAATGACTTGTTAAATTGAGGATCACTGAGTATAACTTCCATAAGATTATTTTATCAAGTTGCTGAAAATCAGAACATATATGTTCTCTTCTATGTCTTTTTCTATTTTCAAGTAGTGGTTATGTACTAAATTGGAAGTAACATGCAACTGATTTCTGTACATTGATTTTGTATCCTGCAACTTTGCTGAATTCATGTATCAGTTCTAGCAGACTTTTGGTGGAGTCTATCGGATTTTCCATGTATAATATGTCATCTGCAAAAAGCGAAAGCTTGACTTCATCTTTGCCAATTTGGATGCCTTTGATTTCCTTTTGTTGTCTGATTGCTGATGCTAGAACTTCCAACACTATGTTAAACAACAGCGCTGAGAGTGGGCATCCCTGTCGTGTTCCTGATCTCAGGGAAAAAGCTCTCAGTTTTTCCCCATTGAGGATGATGTTAGCTGTGGGCTTTTCATAAATGGCTTTTATGATCTTTAAGTATGTTCCTTCTATCCCGACTTTCTCAAGGGTTTTTATTAAGAAAGGGTGCTGGATTTTGTCAAAGGCCTTTTCTGCATCGATTGACAGGATCATATGGTTCTTATCTTTTGTTTTATTAATGTGATGTATCACGTTGATTGATTTGCAAATGTTGAACCAGCCCTGCATCCCAGGAATGAGTCCCACTCCATCATGGTGAATAACTCTTTTTATATGCTGTTGAATTCGATTTGCTAGTATCTTATTGAGAATTTTTGCATCCATATTCATCAGGGATATTGGCCTGTAGTTCTCTTTTTTTACTGGGTCTCTGTCTGGTTTAGGAATCAAAGTAATACTGGCGTCATAGAATGAGTCTGGAAGTTTTCCTTCCCTTTCTATTTCTTGGAATAGCTTGAGAAGGATAGGTATTATCTCTGCTTTAAACGTCTGGTAGAACTCCCAGTGAAGCAATGGGCAGAAAACATGAATAGACACTTCTCTAAAGAAGACATCCGGATGGCCAACAGGCACATGAAAAGATGCTCAACGTTGCTCCTTATCAGGGAAATACAAATAAAACCACACTCAGATATCACCTCATGCCAGTCAGAGTGGCCAAAATGAACAAATCAGGAGACTGTAGATGCTGGCGAGGATGTGGAGAAACGGGAACCCTCTTGCACTGTTGGTGGGAATGCAAATTGGTGCAGCCACTCTGGAAAGCAGTGTGGAGGTTCCTCAGAAAATTAAAAATAGACCTACCCTATGACCCAGCAATAGCACTGCTAGGAATTTACCCAAGGGATACAGGAGTACTGATGCATAGGGGCACTTGTACCCCAATGTTTATAGCAGCACTCTCAACAATAGCCAAATTATGGAAAGAGCCTAAATGGCCATCAACTGATGAATGGATAAAGAAATTGTGGTTTATATACACAATGGAGTACTACATGGCAATGAGAAAGAACGAAATATGGCCCTTTGTAGCAACATGGATGGAAGTGGAGAGTGTGATGCTAAGTGAAATAAGCCATACAGAGAAAGACAGATACCATATTGTTTCACTCTTATGTGGATCCTGAGAAACTTAACAGAAACCCATGGAGGAGGGGAAGGAAAAAAAAAAAAAAAGAGGTTAGAGTGGGAGAGAGCCAAAGCATAAGAGACTGTTAAAAACTGAGAACAAACTGAGGGTTGATGGGGGGTCGAGGGGGGGGAGGGTGGGTGATGGGTATTGAGGAGGGCACCTTTTGGGATGAGCACTGGGTGTTGTATGGAAACCAATTTGACAATAAATTTTATATATTGAAAAAAAATAAATTGGAAGTAACATTTTCAGCAGATTATTGGTTACACTTTAAATGTTAGTTATTGGCTGTTAATAGTATGCACTTATTTGGAAGAGTCTTGTTGGGGAAAAACTGAAGTATTAGGGCATGATTTTTGAATAGTCAGCATAAATAAAATTCAGATGGACAGAACATTGAGCTAGAAGGACTCTAACCACATCACTCATTGAGTTGTTCTTATAGCACCTAAAAGTGCATTATGAAGGCCTATTTGGAATGAAGAATGTTTTAATAATAGACATTTATATTCAATCAGTAGGAAAGGCTTTGAAAGTCTATCTGTGACAAGCACAGGAAATATAACATTTAAATGGACTCAAACATTTCTCACTAAGTAATTTGCAGAGTTTGTGAAACTGTTATATTTTAGTCACCCAGGAAGAAAATCCCTAATCCATTTATTAGGCTTGTCTTTTTATTTACACATATCTTTGTTCTCTCAGTGTAGGCAGTGAACGAGATAGACTTGCATGTTCCTTCTGTGGCTGTCATTATGAGTCTGAATATAACCAAGCTAATGAAAGCAATTTCATTTTTATTGTCAAAGAAAATGCAACTGATGATATAGTTTTGATATACTTGTGGTATTTAAAAACAAAACACCTCTCAATGAGTCTTAAGATTCCAGCTTATGATTGGATAGAAATCATTATTTTATTCCTAAATCCATGTCGGACCTTAAATATGTTACAAATTATCCCAGCAACTGGATAATGCCTATGAACAAGTGGCTAATGTCCCTTACCAGTTGGTAAATTAGTATAGTGTGCTTGTGTGAAAATTCTTGTTCTCCACCCATGCATTTGTTTGTTCAAACAATTGTTTCTTAGTGATTATTAAGTGAAAAATATCTTACTCCCTAAATGGAAAGGCAGCAATAGAAGAGCATGATTTTGAGTGTGAGAGGTTCACATTTGAATTCCTCCTATTACATTTTTGTAGCTTTGTAACTTTGACAAATTATGTAATTTCCTGTCTTCTGTTTTTATTTGACTAGTAACTTAGCTTCCTATCTAAAAGATAGTAGTAACTTTACTATTATTCATTTTTCCTCTGTGGACAACTACATTGACTGTAAAGGCAACTCTTTTAAAAGTGGCTCATGCCATTAGATTGCTAGCCACCATGTTAGTGACAAGTTTTATTTTTCTGAATAGTTTTTACTCAAAATGTAGTTAATTCCTAGTTACTTAATAGCTGAGCTGAGCACAATATATAAAAAAACACCTCAAAATGTAAATAACAAAAACCTAAAAGAATTTCATGCACATGGTTTATGGGAAAATTAGGAAAAAAGTCTATAGGCAGCTAATGCAAGTTGATGAAGAGTTATATACAAAAATAAGAAATACTTGGCATTCTAATCATTTTTATTTAGTTCATTTTAGATAAACTAGGGAATATAGGTAACATCTGGAGGCACTTAAAACAGCACATATTCATAGTTTGGATACTGGTATATAGTCCTTACTGAACTGAATTGAGCTTTGCATTTTCTAGCTTTTTACTACCATAGAATCAAACTCTTAGTTTCCTTTGTTTTCAGGTGGTATGTTTCTGTCAATATCTGCTTAAATATTCTAATACCTAGGAATTCTTTGCCTACTGCCAAGCCTAGTCTGAATACCAGTATTGTTTACCCTAAAATGTTCTCTTTTACATAGTTTTTAAGTACTTTTATTAAAGTAGGCCAACATTTTAAAAATCAGTATCTTCCCATTGAAAATCTGATCTTCTTTATTTCTTGGGGAAAATGACCAAAAGATTTGGAAACATTGACCAGCATTCTACTGGAGCTAAATTGCTCTTACACAGTTTAGACAAGATAACACTTTCCAGTTCAACAAAATACCATCAATTTATTGTTTCTTTGACAGAAAAGCTGAATGTCAACTATAATTCATCATCACATTTGTTGTTTCTCTTAGAATAAGCAAATATTTCCCTGTTTCTAGGTCTCTAACAAAAATGTGTAAGTGAAAAGTAAATCTGGACGAGGTAATGATTGTAAAAAGTGGGAGAGACTATTTCCTTAGGAAATAAACATTTTTCTGAGAATGGACTATGAAAGCAAAATATTTAGCATTAAATATGTATCTTTTGCCTTATACCCACCTTTACTTCTATAGGTAGGTAGTGGAGTTTGTGAACCCTGGTTTGAGATACCCAACAATAGAAATACTTATGAATCTTGATTTCTGTATTTCAATCAGTTGTATGCTATTTACCAACAGAAGTGGGGTTTATTAGTTTAACCCAATTTTCAAGTTAGGAATATCAGAGGAATGCATCTGCAATAGAAAATTAAGAAGTAGCCATACAGTACCTAATAGCCTAAGAAACTTAATCTGTTTTCCAAACCACTTGACTTACTGTCTAGGTTTTTTTTTTTTTTTTTCTTTTTTCCTTTTTTCCACTGAGGAATATCAAGTTCAATATCTTATTCGTGCAGACTTCAAATGAAATCAGATTGTCTTTTCTTTCAAACATAAATCCAGTAATTAGTATCTAGTCATCAGTCTCGTATATGGATTGTTTCTTGGAAACCAAAGACAATAATTGAGTTTAAAATGCTGTGCCTAACATTTCAGGGTGATACACAGCAAATGCAGTGGAGAATATTTTTCTGTCACTGTGGATTTCTTAATGTAAATTCACTTAAGTGAAGGGGCTATCAATTTGTAGTGTATTATCGCACTCTAGTTAAGACCAAGCTTCATTGAACACATGCCCACCCCCTACACAGAATAAATTGCATCTTGGCAGTTCAATTCTTTTAAATAAATATTTTCTCTCTTTTAATTTTAAATAAGCCTTTACCATCTGTTCTGTCCTTTAGTTACGAAAATGCCAAAGAACATAACTTACTACTGTGCCATTTACAAACTGTAGGCAGAGAAGTGACTTAGTACTTGGCATGTCTTTGTTCTCAATTCTACCCAATATTTGTTTTTCCTTTTCTCATGCTTCAAATATAATGGAAGATATTATTCTGACATACAGAAGTCTTTTCCAGCAAAAATGGAACACAGGAAAAATGATTAATTTGAAAGACTTAACCAAAGCCGAATCTGCAGAAATGTGAAATACCTGAAGGATTGTAATCATATAGACAGTATGTTAAGCCTAACTTTATCAGGCAGATGCTATGCAGATTGCATTATAGCCAAGATCCTTGGTAAAGGAAACTCATTTTGTCTTCTCAGAGGGGCAAGAGAGATTTCCAAGGAAACCAAGAATTAATGCTTGCATTCATCCTGTATACACGTTTGTTACATCCTGCATATTCCAGGCATATAGCAAAAATTACCTGGACATTAATATGACATCACAACATTGAATAGAAGAGTGGTATAAGAAGTCTGTGTAAAATACAAAAGTTACATTCAATTTAATTCCTTGAACAAAGAACATGGTGAGGAACTTAGCTGAATATATTCATATTGAAAAATAAAAGCTGCTGATTAAGAAATGACAACAAAACCCCTAAACCTTTGTAATGTATTTATATTGAGAATTCATAATAGGAGGGGCCACCATGGCGGAGAAGTAGGGGGATCCATACTTCCCACGTCTCTCAAACAAAGAAGTGCAGAAGCCAAAGGACTTTGAACACCAGAGCCTGGGAGGAAAAGAGACTGAATGTACCAGGAAGAAAATGGGAAAGCTGGAGAAAAGA
The DNA here is from genome assembly GCF_018350215.1 of Panthera leo. Taxonomy (NCBI): domain Eukaryota; kingdom Metazoa; phylum Chordata; class Mammalia; order Carnivora; family Felidae; genus Panthera; species Panthera leo. The sequence continues at coordinate 64,538,141 of NC_056691.1, read as the reverse complement.
TAGGTGGGTGACTGAGAACTGGGGGAGATGAAAAAAGGCCACATGGGCACGGAGGAGAGGGACCCCCTTCTGCGGAGAGACAAAGGGAAGAGAAAGAGCAGCTAGGAAAGTGTAGGACCCTATCTGGACAGGAGAAAGACCTTGGACCGAGACTGAGAGGGATCCGATCTCCAACTGCGGGGCTTTCTTCGGACTGAGGCCAGCTCCCTGTTTGTGCACCTGGGGAGGAGGGGAGCCAGGCCTGGGTGCAGTGGTAATTCTGGAGATCAGTCCGCAGTTGGAGAAAGTGGTTACCTCCCTGGAGGGCTGCGCGATAGTACGTAGCCTGCCTGTGTCCGCCACCCCTGGGCTCTGTGGCTGGGCTGAGGGTGTAGTCTGCAGTAGGAAAAGGTGGCTGTCTTCCTGGAGTGCCGTGGGAATGGACAATGCCTGTGTCTGCCTGCGTCTGCCTGCGTCCCTGAGGCTGCGGCTCAGTCCGCAGTAGGAGAAGGTTGTCCTCCCTGAAGTGCGGAGGCAAACATAAAGCCAGCCAGGACCACAGATCCCGCGCACAGAGAGGCGCTTCCCCAGTGCCAGAGCGCATGGAGCAGGACTTTGAATCCTAGCCAAGCACAGGATCAGGGGAATTGTGGGAGCAGGAAGGAACCCCCCGCCGGCTGCACCCGTGGCACAGTGAGGACGATTCAAACAGAGTCCGCCGGATCAGGCTCTGTGGAGAAGAGACTAGGGAATCACCATTTCACCTCCCCCCACTCCACCACCACCGAGGCGGGGCCTCAGGGATCACTCCTGGGGCCCATAGTGGAGGTGGGTCCAGATTACACCAAAGTGCACTTCTTGCACTGGGTAACTGCGTATCCACCAGGGCGGCGCAGACCCTGCCCACAGCTACTCCAGATAAGCACTGCAGCATTGCCTGGATTAACTCTAGGTCAATTCTGGATATTCTATACTTTCTATTACTCCATCTTGTAATTTTTAACCTGGTATTTTCTATACTTTACATCTGAAACTACTCACTGAACATCAGATATTTCTCATTAAACCCTCCTTCATTGATGGGTGTTAAAAATATCACGCACCAAACTCCTCTGTTCTTTTACTGTCAATAGTAAAATTTTAAGTATCAGAGTTTATTATTTCTTCTTAAAATTTAAAATATTGATTGCATTTGCAACACAGGATAGCTCCTTGGAATAATGGGTACATTTTATGTTCATCTTTCCATCTTCCAATTGACCTTACTTGAATATTATTTCATTTCAAATTGAAGATCCTGTGAAAAGTCACAAAAGCATTCCTTTTCTTTTTCATCAAAATGTGTCACCTGCCCTATTTCTAACAGCCAGATTATTTTATCGGTTGTTTTAATAAGTTCTTCAGATGGACCAACTCTGTACTGGGATCACTTTTAATCTGTTAAATTGTAGAAATATGTAGCAACATATTAATTTAAAATAATGAAGTACTTGGACAACATACATTCCTAATGGAAATCAAGTTTTGATTTTACCCACATGCTTCATTCTAGCTTACAAAATAAAAGTAGCAGAGTAATATTTTGAATAATTTTTCACAAAGAAGGAAAGAAGTAGCAAGGAAGGAATTAGGAAGGAAGGGATGAAAAATATTGCTATTTACGTAACCTCAACTCCATACTTTCTGATATATTCTATTTTTTATTGCCTTTGATTTTTAATGTTTATTTATTTTTGAGAGAGAGGGAGCGTGCGAGAGAGAGGGAGGCACAGAATCAGAAGCAGGCTCCAGGCTCCAAGCTGTCAGCACAGAGCCTGATGTGGGGCTCAAACTCAAACCGTGAGATCTGACCTGAGCTGAAGTTGGACACTTAACCGACTGAGCCACCCAGGCGCCCCAGTTGCCATTGATTTTTAGATAGGTGTTGAGATTTATTGTCTGTGTTTTTATGTCATTATTGTTTAAATTACTGTTAGAAGAGAAATCTTGGCAATGTTATAAGAACATCTATAAAGTGAATGAAGAAATTCTGAAATAGGATTTAAGGAAAGAAAAACTGTGGTGACCTCCAATAAGTAAAATGCAGTTTCCTCCCTATTAGTAGAATCAGCAAATGATGGTCTGAAATCATGTAGAGAAAGAGCATGATAGACAACTAGGCACAACGGCAAGGTTGTATGATTTCCAAAAAAATGGCAAGGAGATAATGTGTTGAAGAAGATCAGAAACAGGTTTTGAAGTAACCTTAAATCATGAATATTGTGTTCCAGGTTAATCCCATGAAAATGGAAACTTCTTTTTATTAGTAGGGCTGTGGATCAGCACAATCAAATGAAATTTTAGGCATCTTCGAATTGAAAAAAAATCACAAAATTGCACTATTTATTCTAGACAACACCTTTACCTGTTAGTGAATAAATTCTGAGTACTAAGGTGTCTCAGGAATTTCTAGTATGTTCGTTCATTCTACACATTTCTTGGCTTTATGGATAACATTTGATGTTGATTAAACTCGACGTAACTTGAACTGAATACTGATCCAATATTTCAGACATTCTCAAGAGCTCTGATGAGTGGGAATATGACATCCAGAAATATTTCACACTACTGACTACATTGTAAATAATGCAATAAATTCCCATATTAATATGAAATAACATGTATAATTATTATTTCAATATTAAAAATGTCTTCTCATATGAATTTTACTAATGTGAAATTAATGGTTATTTTTAGTTACAAACATTTATTATCACTTCATCATAAATATGCTTAGTTTTGTTTTCTTTGTAAATTTTCAATTTTGTAATGAAGTTTAAGTTTACATTATTTTCACAAACAAAATTAGATATTATTTGTAATTTAGAAAATCCCGAATTTACTCTTCTCCTCTAAAACATTTTCTTCTCTCTGAAAATATAAAGAAGTCTTATCTATATTATAAGTCTGTAAGTCTATATTATAAGATCCTGTCATTTTGTCTCTAGCTAATTGTCCCAGAGAATTAACCATAGAAGGCCCACTAGGAATACTACTCCTTCCGTCTGTCAATAGTGACTAGCTTCTGTTTGGTCCCTTGGACCAACCCAGGTCTGTTAGAATTCTTTCTCAAGATGTTTAAACCAGGAATTGGGAAAATAGTCCATTCTCTCCAGGTAGGTAGCCATATATGTGAAACTAAGGAGCCCATGGTGACCATGTGGAAAAGTGTGCAGTGACTCTCAGATGTTAAGTGCTTTACCATGTTTCTTTGTATTAAATCATTATTTGCATCATGAAAGTCCAATTCACAATTATCCTTTTTAATCCCAAACACAAAACTTTCCTCTGTCCTCTAAAAGAGATTGTCATATTGTATTTAAGAGCTTGACTGAAGACATTAGACAAACATTGTCTTTGGGAATACAAATGGTAAGTAACCCTGTTTACACAAATGACATTGCATGTTGTGGATTGAAGGTATGGTCAGGATACTTACTTGCTGAAAAATATTCCCTTAATGCTATATTTGAGACATTGGGTCCTGGTTTCATTCTTAGATGGCTAAATAGATTTGTCTAAAAAGCACATTACTGTTTGTCAATCCTGCCAACTTCATCCTGCCATTGCCAAGGTAAAGAATTTTTATTCAACCAGATTAGGTCTTCTTTGATGCAAAAGCTTATTTGGGAGTATATAGTACTAATACAAAAGGTAGAACTGTAAGAAAAGGCACGCTACTTAAACATAATGAAGATAGATACGTAATGTAAAAAACTTTTCCACCTATTTTTTCCCAAATTCATTATTATTTTTTGTTCTATTAAAAGCTGTGGAAATTATAAGGACACATGAATGATAGGTTCTGAACTGGAGGATGAGATATGTGGCTTTATTTATTTACTTTTTTCATATTAACCTAGTTACATAACATCTTTGAGCGTCAGGTAAATGGAAACAATAATCTGCTCTACCAATAACATAGGTCTGTTGTTAAAATCTAGTGAGAATACATTTGGTGAAAGAATTTGGTAAGCCCTAAAATATTGTAGTGGAATCTAATTTTATATGTTTTGTTGTAATATGAATTGGAATATATTATAAAATAAACCATATCTCCCTTAACATATTTAATTCATATCAAAATGTTATACAACCAAGCCTGAAAATCACGAGTAGACATAGTTGACTAATATAGTTGTTGTTATTATAGTCCTCATCAGGAAGATTATGCATATTCAGAATGTATTTTTATTCTGTTTAAAAAATGATTTACAATGCCCATATTCTTTCATTTGCTTTGCTATAAAAATTTCAAAGTCAACTGTTTAGCTTTTTATTAAAGGAGCTAACTGTTCTTTCAGTCTTTCATCTCTTATTTCTGCTACCATGTAGCAGTTCTTAGGTTTTTATAATTATATTTATGGTCTCTCAGTAGCAATTGGGAGGGTTTCCAAAGATTACCTGAACCATGGCATGTAAGTGTATTTTAAGCATTTATATTTTTCAGGAATTTTTGAGATTTTCCATTTATTATAGATAATGTGAAATGCAATTCAACAAAATTATGAGTCCATTTTATTTTATATTTTTCAGAAGTTTTTGGACTGTGAGTCATGCAGGAAATCAAAACAACTCAAAATCTTGCCTTAAGTGTTAATTATTTCTCACATTTGTCCTTTGAAAGTGCAAAGCACTGCTGAATATTTGAAGCCAACCAGGGAGTAAAGTCCTTGGTTCTGAAGAATTATCATTTTTGTTTTATTTTGTTTTGTTTTTTCCCTGATAGCAAAAGTTCAGTTCTTCAGTTCCTACGATTTGTCATGCTGGCTCTGGTATGCATTGTCTAGAAACTATTCACTTCCACCACTACTTCTTAGTGCTTCTAGGATTTATTCATCTTTTTTCAGTTGCTAGGTGACTGGGCAGTGTGAATACTGATTGCATCTCTTTGTATATTGCTGACCAATGTGACTCCCTAGCGCTTATCCCAATCCATAGTTCAAAGATGGCCCTCAAATATTTGTCAGATCTACATGAACCCAATTCTGATTAAATGGGGGAGAAAAAGGAAATAAAATATAATCTTAGAAGAAAATTGTCAGAAGTGATCAAAGGAAAATATAGTGTCTGGAAAACCATAAATAATATTTTTAAAACCTATAGAATGAGCAAAAGAATAAATGAATACATAGTAGGCTTAATATTAAGCACCCACTTTAGGTTTTAAAGTGGAAACTGACAAACTGGATTTCAAGTGAATTTGGGTAACGTGGGTATCAGGAAAGTTGGAAGTTTTGTCAGAGTTTATTTTCTGTCTCCTGCAGAAGAAACCAATGTTTTTCCAGTAGTGTAAGGCTAACCAAAAACAGTAACTTCAAACAGATGTCTTGACATATCAGTGTGGTGGTGATCACATGGAAAAACAGTACCTCTTCAGAAATACCACATAAGCTTGAAGCCTGACTGATTTTTGCAGGAGTACATGAGGAACAGCTGTTACAGATTGGAGTACATTACACAAATAAGTGTAATATCCAGGAATTGCAAGGAGTTACAAAGAATTTTTTCAAAAGAAGGCTAAAAACGTGACCCCCCAAACTGCCTAAAATCTAGCTTAATTCTCTTGAGTAATATAGCCTAAGTAGCAGAATTTAGGAATATTACGTTTATCTTGCAGGAAGCTAAGAGTTTTATGCAAATGCAATGAATGTGGTCAGAGAAACTTCTGTAGAGACTGAGAATGATTCAATGGGTATACATAAACAGAGTGATCTTTACAATGAACTCAGTAAGCAAGAAAATAGAGATTTGAGAATGAATACCTAATTGATCATATGTCTTCAAAAATACTGATCAAAACCCAGCTACTGTGGATCCAAGGCCTTTTAATTTGTATTTTTAGATAAAGAAAAGTCATTGTCTTGTTCACTAATCAATGTGGGAAATCATTATCAGGAACACGTAGGATTTTAGAGAGGGCAGGGAAAACATGAGATACTGCGTGCAAAGCCTTTAGAACCAGGTATGGCATACTAAGCCTGAGGACATATTAGGTAGTAGTAGAGGTGGTAGTAATTTTAAAGCTTAGGCCTAGCTAAAAATTTATGCAATTTATATCATAAATCTAAGACTCTCCAATGAAAAAAGCAGGAAAAAACCAGGGATATATAAAAATAACTATTAGAGAAAAAAGAAAGCCTAATTAATAGAAATAGTTTTCTTATAGAAAAGAAGTGTTGGCAAATACACCATCACTAAATATATGCTTTGTATACCATTTCTGATAATATATTATCCTTACTTCAACAGGTTGCTGAAGTATCTTTATATTTGGGTCTCTTTTCATTTGTATCCAAAAAAGTAATCTCAAATAATCTGTGCATTATGGGAAACTTTTTGCCATTAAGCCAAAACCAATAATGCAAATCTGATTCACTTCTATACTGTATTAACTAAGTATAGGTATCATTTGTAATCTTTAGTATTCTGTTTCTAAAGTGTGATATAACCTGAAACCATAGGAAGTTAGTTATTTAAATTTCTAAGGTTGAAGGAAGGAAATCTTATAAACTGCATGTAATAATGGAATTCAGATGACAATAGTATGTTTTGGGAATCCCATCATAGAATGAGCTCTTCCGTAAGGCAGGGATCTTCCACAATCCTAGAACACTCTCTTGCTAAAGCTAAAAAGGCCAGATAGAGCATGCATGTGAGCAGGTAACCTAAGCTTGACAAATCTAATCCCCCCAAATTATTTTAATAAATTGGTGTAAGACAGAAACACGTTAAAATTCATTCTTTTGCTGGTAACAGTGATATTTTAGTAAGTGTGCCATAGTGTGCCAGTGGTGGGACCATGGAACCAAGTTGTTCCTGAGTTATGCCCTTGGTCATGAATTCAGTTGCCTACATATTCTTGATTCTTGGCTAGTTTTCTCAGATAAATTTTCTAGCATCTTCTTGTTTATATGGGCTACTCCATAGCTTTCCAATAAATTCTATTTCAGAGTCTGTTATTACTGGGATCTAAAAAGTTTGTTACAGATAACGACACCTAGATAGAGGGAATTTGAGTGGGTTGGTGTCTTGCACATTTGAAATTAGAGGCAGCACAAATTTAATAATCAGAGTTTGGGTAAAAGCACACAATGCGTAGTAGAGAAATAGCCACATAATCATGTATATTTATTTGAAAATAATTTCCAGATAAAAATAAGTGGTTGGGGACAGAATTACCAATTCCATACAACAGTATGACAGGCATAAGGAATATCAGAGTGAAAAAGCCACAAATATTGCACTTGGATAGCTTAAAGAAAAACTGTTCGGACAACTAATAACCTGAGGCACCAAATGAATGTTTCAGGCTTTCTATTTCTATCCAGAATTGATCTCTTATACTCTGATGTTGCAAGCTGAAGTAACTGAAAACCTAATGTGAAGTTTTGCCTTTAAGGTTACTAAATTAAAATGTTACTTGTTTTGTAACCTTGCTTGGCCTCTTTTGTAAAATTTGGGGCATTTATTGTTTTAAATGTGGGAGACCAAGAATTGGAAATGTTAGAGTTTAGAGACTTTTATCTCTCTCGAAATCTCAAGAATGATAGTGAAATTTTTAAAAAAAGAAAAATAGAAAAACATGTTACTGAAAGAACTTACTAAAGTGCCCTTTCCCCTTGGCAATGAAACAGATTTTTCCTCTCTGTTAAATCATTGTTATGTCATGAATGTAGGGAATTATGTGGGAAATTCGGCAAGTTCTCTTGTTGTGGCATTACATTTGCTCTTCTCTGTGTCTACCACCATATCTAGAATTAAGTTCAGATGTGTTATTGGGAGTGGAGGAACAATTCCAAAATACAAAAGTAGCTGGAATATTTTTCTAATTTATGTATATAAAATATATTGAGGATATGTGTGAAGACGTTTTGATGATGCTTGACTAAGAAGAGAAGAATAACATGTTGAATCAATCTGGATTTATTAATAGAAGTACATTTACCAGAATTTCTCGATTAGTTTTGTTAATTCTAGCAGTGGGGCATTGTTCAAATTTTTGTGCACCTGTTGACAATTGGATGCAGTGGCAAATAAAGTTGAGGTACCAGAATTTCCTTTATTTTATGTTGGGAAATGAATCCAATGATTTAGGGAAATAAAAATGATGTACTGGACTTTAAATATGTAAACTCACCTATTACCCCTCTCATCCTAGAGGACTCCATAAACATATCCTCTACCAAAGTCTGAAAAAATATATTGGTGTGTAGGGAGTTTCCAAAATTCCCAGATTCAGTGATTCACTATGAGGACTCACAGGATTCATGATGTAGTTGTATTCATGGCTATGATTTATTACAGTGAAGGGGTACAAAACAAAATCAGCGAAGGCAAAATGTGCATGAGGGGAAAGTCCAGAGGAAACCAAGCTCAAGCTTTGAACAATCTTCTCTTGGTGGAGGCCTATATGACATGTTTAATTCCTCTAGCAAGGAGTTAGGACAGCAAGTGAGAAATGTCGTCTACCAGGGAAGCTCATTAGAGATTCACTACTCAATGTTTTTATTGAGACCTGGTCACATAGGCACCTTCTTCTTAGCACATGCCAAAATTTCAGACTTCAGAAGTAAAGCAGGTGTTCAGCATAAACCATGTTGTTTACACAAACCATCTAGGCATGGTGAGCCATTTTTATCAGTTCTAGGAATTGTGAGAGCCCTTGTAAAATCCCAAGTTTCCAGAATCTAGCCAAGTTCCAACTTTACATGTAGGCCTTTCTAAGCTGTGTTAGCTCTCAGCTGACCAATTGATGAGGGAGCAGAATTTTTGAAAAATGCCTGAATGTCTCTGTTCTGTAGTCTTGCTTTCTGATGTGAGATTGTATAGTTGAAAAAGGACCCTTGATTTGAAAGAGGGTGAGAGGATAGCAGGGTGCCAGATGGCAAGTAGAGGCACTTAGTTTCTACTTGTTCAGGGGCCAAATGGATATGGTTTACCTCAATAAACAAGAGAATCAACATGGCAAACAAAACAATCTAACCCTAAAGGATCTTTCTTCATTATAATTGTTCATGATGGCCTTAGGAATAAATGACTCATCTGTTCATACAGATAAGGTGCTACTTGGAATTCATAATCAAAACAGACAAAAAATTTTAGGTTTCAGTGAATCTGGTTATTTAGCCATAAAAACTGCAAGTTTTAAATGTTCACTAGTTATTAATTTGTAAATTTATAAATTATAAACTAGTTATTTATTTGTAAATAAAGGGAGACTAGGTTCACCTAAGGAAGCATATGGTAGTCAAATCATAGATATTCTCACTCTCCTTCTTACTATACCCTAGGGTGATCTGCACCTATTTATTCAAGTAACAGTAAACAGTGTAAAGGAGAATACAGAGTTTATTTCAGGGAATACTCGACAGTTGCTATGGTAGATTGTAACCTGCGCATCCGACCACTTACTATGCATATGTATATTTTAAATTCCATGTTGAAGACCTTATTCTTACAATCCTTCTAGTGATATGTGTGTGTGTTGTTTTAAATTAACTCTAATAAATTTGTTCTGAGATAATGTTCCTTTGGTACAAATTTGTCACTGACACCTACAAGAAAATGTGGAAGAGGCTTATGATAGGTAAAGTAATATACTTTTTAAACTAGTCAGTTGTGTGTTAAGTCCAATGGAATCCATGCATTGAAATGTCTCCCATTTATAAGTGAATAGTAAGGATACATCTCAACTAACATCCTCTCATACTTGTTTTTCTTACCTTTGGGAAATTCATGACTTTAAGAAAGATGAAATGGAAGTTCCTGGAATAGTTCTGTGTGTCAATAGTCAAAAGCAATAGTGCACTTCTGTGTGAATCTCACATCATAAAACTAGCAAATTTCAGAAGTGATAATCCCTATTACATTACCATTTAACTCTTCAGTTTGGCTGAGACAAAAGATAAATTTATCCTTAAGAGTTACAGAGCTTTATCATGAATTTAATTAGGTGGTTTCCAATTGCAACTACTATCCCAAATGTGCTTTCCTTACTAAAGCAAATCAATACAGCCCCTGGCATCTGGTATGCTGTTATTGATCCAGAGATAACTTTTTTCCCCACTCTAAACCAGTAAACAGCAAACATAAAAAGCTTTCTGCTTTCACCTGGCAGGGGCAGCAGCTTAGTAGGGTACTTAAAAATCTTAAGCCATCATCTAGTTTTCTTTAAAAATCTTGGAAAACAGGAAGTAGAGTTTTCTTCATTAAATGTCTAGGTAAGAAAAACCATCTTACTCAAAAATGTGTAACAAAGGCAATGAAAAAACAGATTTTCATCCTCACTAAACTTTCTACATGTACAGTGACTTGCAGCATACTGCAAAATCTCCTTCAAAGGAACAGATAAATCCATCATAGAACCAGTTTCACCAGGAAAGAGTTAAAACACCTAGTGAGTTCAATAAAAATTGAGTTGTAATGGGGATGCAAGGTACAGCATGGCCGCTATAGTTAATAATACTCTATTAATAATACTATATTGTACATTTGAAAGTTGTTACTGAATCTTAAAAGTTCTCAAAAAAAATTGTTGACTACGTATGGTGAGGGATGTTAACTAGACTTATTGGTTTGCTCATCTTACAATACATACAAATGTCAAATTGTGCTATTCACCCAAAACTAATGTAACCTTGCACTGTCCATTATGCCTCAATTAAAAAATGAAAAGTGAGAAACATTTAGATGCAATTCAAATTACTTTTGAGGATACTACTCCAATTGATGTAGTTGTCATTGAAAGGCTTTTACATTTAAACCATTTACCTGTTAGATTTCAGTTGGAGCAATTTCGTATTCACCTTTATAACTCAGCAAGTCCACTGATGCTCACAGTTCTTGTAGTAGAAAAGGGTGCTTTATTTAAACCAAGGCAAAACCTATCTCAAACCAACTCATCTTCCAATCTTGTGAGAAACACAAGGCCCTGATTTGTTTCTTTCTTCCTTTCCTTTCCTTTCCTTTCCTTTCCTTTCCTTTCCTTTCCTTTCCTTTCCTTTCCTTTCCTTTCCTTTCCTTCTTTCATTGAAGTCATTCTCTCTTTAATAAGTAGTGATTCTCCTTTAAAACAAAAGGCCTTTCATCTGCTACTAAACCCTTACGAAGTTTGAACGTCTGACCATGCATGGGACAAGTGAACATGCCTCCTAGAAAGTTGTCTTTTATCAACTAGATGGTGTCTATCTGCTTAGCATTAAGGCAGTTGTGCCCTGAAACACTCTTTTCTTCTTGTGAATGTACTTTTAATGACACCAGACCCAAGGGTATTCTGAAGGCGTATGTTAGTTGTGGGTAAAAGCTTCTTCTATCCCCAACACTTTGGTTTCACTTCTCCTCTGTCCTTAATGCACACTCAAGGATTCATGTGGAATGCCTTATAAATAACTGAATGAGTTGGAAAACAGCTTGATTTATAAATGACTTTATTGATTGTAACAGCCAAATGTTTACTGCTGTGCCGTTAGAACCTCATACAGAAGTGCCCTCAACATCTACAGGGAAGTTCTTTTATTGTAAAAACAAAAAAAAAAAAAAACAAACAAAAACAAACAACAACAACAAAAAAAAACAAAAAACTCTAAGCAGGAAACATCATTGCCTCTGCCAGGAAGATGAGTTGGTTTGAGATAATAATCTTCAGGGATTCATGGGAAGTGACCAGTTTTTTTGGCTAATGATCAGAGATTTGGGAGGAATAAAATTGGAGAATTAGTGATAACGGTGTTTCAAGAAGAAGTATATGACTGGACCTCACGAAACTTGTAAAATAGTTGCTTTAAATACATATTAAATGTCCCACTCTGGAGGTGGTTCCTTTTTTTTAGTTTTTTTTTAAATTTTATTTTTACTTATTTTGAGAGAGAGCGAGCGAGCGAGAGCGCACACAAGCAGGGAAAGAGAAAGGGAGAGCGAGAGCCCAAGCAGGCTAGGTACTGTCAGCACAGAGCCCAATATGGGGCTCAGTCTCACAAACTGTGAGATTGTTACCTGAGCCAAGATCAAGAGTTGGTCGCTCAACTGACTGAGTTACCCAGGCACCCCCAAGGAGGTGGTTCTTCATGTTAGTTAAGCACATCTACTTGTATAAATATCAGTGATCTCTAAATAATTTAAAATCAGGCATTACTATGTATAACAGGAAAAATAAAAGTCCAGCAATTTTAAAAACTTAGAAGTATATTTTTCTCTAATAGAAAACACCTTGAGCTATGCAGTCCATGGCTGTTATGGGAGTTTCATTTTCATGAGTGAACTATTTTCTTTCTATTTTCTGCCTCACTCTTACTAACATTCCTTCCACTTTCAAGTTCAGCTCATGGCAAAGAATTGTTACTGGAGACTCCAGCCCTCAATTTTGCATGCTAAGGGACAGGAATGAGGGAGGGCTGGACTACAAAATGACCCAAATATCAGCTAAGCTATGTTTCGGAAATCTTTCACAATAGTTTTTTTATCACTGATCAGAACTTAACCATGTGCTTTCACCTGGATGGGGGACAAACAAAAGTCTTTTAGGTAGACACATTGCAGCTCTACATAAAATTTACACTCTTATTTTAAGGATGAAAAAGCAAAGAATAGTGGGAAACAATCATGTGAACTTGTTTTATTTGCCACCCCTTAGCTTGATCAATGTCTTGATAAAACAAAAGCTATTTAGGTAGAGACAGATACATAGACATATACATATACACATATACACATATATAATCAACAACATAGATATATCTAGTGCAAAGACTTGCTTATTCTACATCATAGCTGCGTCTTGCACTTTGCAAGAATAAGGTGATTTGGGTAATATCAGTAATAAGATACATACTCATTCATCTGGTAATATATGATTTATTTCTTCCTTAACCAAAGTCCTCAGATCTGGGAACCATGAGGTGGAAGACTTGATGACTTCTGTTACCGTCATATCTAATTACTTATATGTAAGTTTCTAACCCATAGTTTCTGGAGTCTATTGATTTAACTTAAAAGGAGAAATGATTCTACAAAAGGACACAAAACAAGTTTCCAATAAATGGAAGGTATTACCTCTGTATATCAAACTGTGACAAGGCTTTACAATGGGTTAAGGGAGGTGTATAGATGGAACTAGTACTACCATGGCCAGGGTAAATATTAATAGAAACTACTACAACTATTTACAATACAGGGGTAAGAAAAATTCTTAGGTGACACAGGAATGAAGATTTGGTTTAACCACATGGTAGGCAGAATAATGGTTCCCCAAAGATGTCAACATCTTAATTCCCAAACTCTGTAATTGTTTTATCTCTAAAAAGTACATTGTAGGTGCTGTTAAGGTAAGGAATGCCCAGTTGGTCCTAAGATGATCACAGGTGGCCTTTAAGAGGGAGGCAGGGGAATAAGAGATTTTAAAAGTGTTATACACCTGGTTTTAAGGGAACACAAGAGTCCTCTAGAAGACAGAAAAACAGAGCTAGGTTCTTCCCTAAAGCCTACAGAAGAAATGCAGCCCTGCCAGAATCTTGATTTTATTCAGTAAGACATGTTTCAGAACTCTAAAATAATACACGTTTGTGTTGTTTTAAGCCACAAAGTTATAGCAACAATAGGAAATTAAAGTACACTACTTGGTCAAAAATTTTAAAACCGGTGTTGCTTGAGGGGAAAGGACACATGGAATGCTAACACCAGAAAACAAGCTTTTGGAGGTGATGGATTTGTTATGGCATAGATTGTGGTGTTAGTTTCACGGGTGTATATTTATCTCCAAACTCAACAAGTTGTATACATTAAATACGTACAGCTTTTTATGTTTTAAAAAAGACCATTCAAAAAGGTGGGGAAAAATTAAAATACTGATTACAACCACATGGGTAGTTGTAGAAATGAATACTGCAACCTCTATTTAGTTTTTATTCTTGGCTGAATCATACATGTATTTATTTTATCTGATTTTGTGTCTGGTTTCCTATTTTTGTTTTTTTTTTAAATAAGGGACTTTTGTGGTGGTGAAGTGTGTGTGTGTGTGGGTGTGTGTAGGTGTGTGTAGGTGTGTGTAGGTATATGGGATATGGAAGCAGAAGGGTGCCTGAACTAGAGGAGGTTTTTATTTCCCCTAGAGATCTTGGCTTGGAACTGGTTAATGTAGTTAACTTATGAGATTTTGGTGAGGTCTCTGGGAATGTGGATGATTCCAATTTCTGTAGTTTGAAAAATGGTTGCATTATTCTGATTAAATCAATGGAGACAAACACCAAAATGGGGCAAGGACATATAAACTTGACCAATCTGAAGCTCCCATTTGAAATTTTTAATTTGGAGTGAATGAGCAAGGATATTTTGGGACTCATTCATGTTAGAAAAGAAAGACAACACTACTAGAGGCAGTATCCAGTCTTTTGTGGCAATAGTATCTTAACCACAATATTTGTGTTCATGATATTGACTCTATTTTTTGGCACCATACCTTCTCTTTTGGATTTTACACTTATGGCACTATTGTTTCTCCAGTCTTCCCATAGATTCTGTGAATTATCTGGTATTCTTTTAATATAATCCTTTTTGTCTTTTTTTAAATATTGGGGTTGACTTTTATTTGGAGGGAGATAAGTTTAACTTAAATATCATGACAAATATTAGGTTATATTTTGGCCTGGGTCAAGATATTTCCAAAGTTTTACATGGATTGAGCAAACCATGTCATAATATATCTCAGATCACTTTGCTCTAACCCTGTACATTTTGGATGAGTGATATGGCTAAGATCATACTTCCAGGTTCCTGAAAGTGGAAAAAGAAACTCCATAGATAAATGGCACAAGGATAGCTGTCATAGTTTACATAAAAATTGACATTTAGATTTATTTTTGATGCACATTTATACATAGGTACATTTGTGTAGCAAATACTGTTCAGCTCTGGATCTGTTGAAAGCAGTCAGTTTCTATAAAAATAAGACTGAGGACTGGATTTTGACTGTGTTAGTTCAACCTGATAACACATTCCTGGAAGTTTTTTAGACAGTTTTGTCTTGTCTAAATATTTTCAAGCTGTAAGGGTAGGAAGATTGAAATTATCTAGCATTTTTTTTCTATGATCATTATGCTCTAAAATACTGTGGCAGTCAATATATCTCTAGGCCAACAGTTCTCAAATTTTGATCTCAGGACACTTATAAATTATTGAAGAACACATGAACTTTTGTATGTGTGGTATATATCTATCAGTATTTATCATGTTAGTTAATCTGATAGTCAAAATATAATATGGAAATAAACATTCCATTAGTTTCCAGAGTCCTATTATCACATGTCTTGTAACCTCTGGAAATCTCTTTTGCACATGCATTAGAGAAAAAGAAAAGGCAAACCATGCCCTACTATGAAAAGTTTTAATTTCATGAACTCACTTGTTTTAGAGACTCCCAACAGTCTATAGACAACATTTTGAGAAATGTTTTGTAGGCATCTGTAAATACAAGTTCTCATATTTCCAAGATTTTACAACAGCTCAAATATTTTATTTAAGCATTGATACATGTCTAAGTATACTTGTTTCAATTTTGTAATACGTGCTTCTTGTTTAATATTTATACTTATTTTGTAGATAAAGCAATTGAAACTCAGAGAAGCAAATAATTCATCTGTAGTGATAGTATTGGTGGATTTCAAAGTTAGTCTCCCTAATTCATTCAAACAGAGGTGTTGCTGTTTTTACTATATCATCCTTTAACATTCCAGAAGGAATAGGTGACATCTACAGTTAAGGTTCAATGTATACTGGATTATAGTTTTCAAGGAATTAATATTAATTTGAAAATATTATATGTTAACTTGGAATGTAGATTATTTTTGTTACCAACTCACTGTAGCATCGTGGGCATTTTTTTTTATTTGTCTTTGAAAATTGTGACTAATGCCCTAAAATTTCCAATGGCTAATTTTTGAATTTGTGTTGTATAGAATGATCTCTCCATGAAAAAAATGAAGCGCGCTGTCCAGTTTTTTATTTTCATTTTCTTATTCTATGATGAAATATGAAGTTTACCTTTTTAAAAGGATCATCTTTGGTAAAAAGAAGAGGAAAGCTATTTTGTCCTTTAGTTTTTTTTTTTTTTGTTTTTTTGTTTTTTTTTTTTTTTGAGTTAGAGTTACGTAATTGCCAAGGGTTTCTGTCAGGAGAGAAAATTTCATTCAATTGTCCATTTAGAGACAAAATTTCTGTTTTCTCTGAAATTTTGAAGTGGCTATAACTCTCCAAGAAAATGAGAACATTGTTGACACCTGATATTTCCACTGTTAGGGATCAAATCACTAAACATTTGATTTGTCACATCGTATGCTCACAGTGTGGGGGGGCTTCTTGCTAAAAATGTTACTTTAAAAAAATGTTACTTTAATTGCACTTCTCTCTCTCTCTCTTTTGGCGGGGTGGGGGGGTAGTCCAATAAATAAACTCACTTTGGAAATATCTTGAACTCAATCAGAGCTGAAGTTAGAATTCCACTTCTTTAAAAAAAAATTTTTTTAATGTTTATTTATTTTTGAGACAGAGGGAGACAAAGCGTGAGTGGGGGGTGGGGTGCAGAGCAGGAGACACAGAATCTGAAATAGGCTCCAGTCTCTGAGCTGTCAGCACAGAGCCCAATGCAGGGCTTGAACCCACAAACCATGAGATCACGACCTGAGCTGAATTCTGATGCTTAACCGACCTAGCCACCCAGGTGCTCCAGAATTCCACTTCTATTGCTTAATGTCTAGGTTATCTGGGCTGCATTATTCTTTGTAAAATATAAGTCAATTCACCAAACTCCTATTGGGGTATTATGTACATTATTATGGCATTATTGTGAGCACTGGAATTAGAGACATGGGCTGGGACAGTCTATTTGCTATTTTTGTTTTAGTGTTGCTATATTGAATTGAAAGAAAGGACACATACAGAAAGCTTCGCACCATAATTGCCTCATATTTTTAATTAACCATCTGTAAAAGTTAATTACATTTTCCTGTAGGGGCTAACACATTTTTCAGTGGTTAAAACATTTGTTTTTCAGCATGTCATTTAAGAAATTGGATATGATTACCACTGAAGTTCACTTTAATTTTACTATCTTATCTTGAAAAATGTGTGAATATTCAAGATTAAAATGGGTACTTTGTGCATAAAACATACCACTATGATTCTATACAGCAGTTTATTAGCAAAGTTTTAAATGTGTAGGAAACATGACTGACTCATTCTAGGTAGACCAATTGGAAATATTTGCCTTTTTGTATTTTGTTTTGTGATAATTGTAAACATCTCATACAAGTTTGTCTTTAATTTCTTTATTACTTCTGTGGTATGATGTTTTTTAACTCCTAGGATGACATAGTGGTTTTAGAAAAAAAAAATACAATCTGCTTTATTGTTTCGCATGATGCTCATAGAATGATAGTAATGATTCCAATATAGGAAATATAGTAACTCAGAGACCGTAGGTAAAAATTACATATTACACTTACATATCATAAATGCTTATGCCTATCCATCATCTGTTAATCTATATACCTAGAAAAAAACCCACACACTTACATTTAAATGTTCTGCTATTACTGTGTTTTCGATCTGGGAACCATGTGTGCTTTTTCTTTTTATCAATGTACATCCAATTCTTAGAACTAACACATAGTTAGTTCTACATATACATAGTTCAACATATATATTTGTTGAAAAATGGATAGATGGGCTAATGAATGAGTGTAGAGAAAAAGAGTGTTATAGAGAGTACAGGAAAGAGAGCAATTAATTCTTGCTGGGGAATTCTTTTAGAATAGGTGTTACTTTAACTGGTTCTTAAAGAAGGAATGGAAATGCATACATTAGGAAAAGAAAAATGAGAAATTTTTCTAGGTAGGGGAAACAGAGCAAACAGACTTAAAGTAGAACACATGTATTTTGGGGGATAGATAGCATAGAGCCTAGTTGGTAAAGACAGAGAAAACATAAAAGGAAGACTGGCAGATATGTTCATAAAATTATGATTGGGACATCTGTTTGCTTATTTTTGAATGTTTTCACAAGAATTAGATATTTTTTTTCCATACATGATGAAAAATTAATCAGCTGAAGACCAACATGGTGCTTAGTATTCTTTTTCTTCTCATTAAACTTTTGTTTTAATGGATGTCAAAATTCTGTGATGGATTTTTGGTCAAGTTTTGACTAAAATCAGTACTTTTAAATGGAAACAACTGGACCAAAATTTCATTCATATGTAGAATTTAAGAAATGAAACAGATGAATATAGGGGGAAAAAAAGAAAGGCAAACCGTATGATGGACTTTTATCTATAGAGAGCAAACTGAAGATTGCTGGAGGGGTGGTGGGTGGGGGATGGTTTAAAGGAGTGATGTGTATTAAGGAGGGCATTTGTTGTGAGGTGTTGTATGTAAGCGATGAATTAACAAATTCTACTTCTGAAACTAAGTTACAATATATATGTTAACTGGAATTTAAATAAAAACTTGAAACTACAAAAAAAGTACTTATTTTATCTCCTTTACTTCTGAATGTTTTATTGTTATCTTTACCCAGTCTTTTACTATTAAACTTAAATGGTCAAGTAACACAAACAGTTCTGAGACCATTCTTCCACCAGTGATGAAGACTGGTGGGGAGCCTGGGTGGCTTACTCAGTTGAGTGTCTGACTCTTGATTTTGGCTTGGGTAGTGATCCCAAGGTTGTGGAATCAAACCCCTCGTCTGGCTCTGCAGTGAGCAGGGAGCCTACTTGGGATTCTTTCTCTGTCTCTCTGTCCCTCTTCCCTGCTTGCTCTTTCTCAAAAAGAGAAATAAAAAAAAAATGATGAGTGACAGATATTGGGGATAGTATTCATTTAACCTTCCGAGCTTTTTGGGAAGACTTGGTGACCTCGCCAGCTCCAGTTGCCTTCTCTTTCAGTGCTTTTATGACACCCTCAGCAACCATCTGTCTCATGTCACAAACAGCAAAATACCCCAGAGGAGGATAGAGAAGCTCTCAACACACATAGGCTTGCCAGGAACCATATCAATTATGGCAGTATCAACAGATTTCAAGAAGTTGGGGGGCCATTTTCCAGCATTTTTCTAGAACAATGATCAATCCAATGTGAGCTGTGCAACAGTTCAGCATAGGTGGGTATCCAGTACTGAGTTGGCCTGGATGGTTCAGGATAATCACCTGAGCTGTAATGCCAGCTCCTTGCATTGGTGGTGGCTCATTTTTGCTGTCACCAGCCACATTGCCATGACAAACATCCTTGACAGTTATGTCCTTGATGTTGAAGCCCACATTGTTCCTGGGAAGAGCCTCCCTCAGAGCTTCATGTGCATTTCAACAGACTTTACTTCACTTGTAACATTGCAACAAAGATGACCACCATGCTGGGTTTAAGAACAACAGTCTCCACTCTGCCCACAGAGACAGTATCGATACCAACAATTTTGTAGACATCCTGGAGGGGCAGACACAAGGGCTTTTCAGTGGGATGAGTTGGAGGTAGAATGCAATTCAGAGCTTCAAGCAGTGTGGTTCCACTGGTATTACCATCTTTATGGATGGATAAATATACCTTTAACCAAGGTATATTAGCACTTGGCTCGAGCATGTTGTCTCCATTCCAACCAGACATTGACAAAAATGCTGCTGCGTCGTGGTTGTAGCCAAGTTTCTTTCTTTTTTAAAAAGTTTATTTATACTAGAAGAGGAGGGGCAGAGAGAGAGGGAAATAGAGAGTCCCAAGCAGAGTCCTTGTTGCCAGTGCAGAGACTGACATGGGACTCGATTCCATGAACCACGATAGCATGACCTGAGCAGAAATCCAGAGTCAGACGCTTAACTGACTGACCCACCAGGCACCCCACCAGTTATTTTAATGTAGGTGCTGGCTTCCTTGATGATTTCGTTGTATCTCTTCTGGCTATAGAATAGCCCAGTAGAAGCCATTTTGTTAACACCAACAATTAGTTGTTTCCGACCCAGTGCATAAGGCAAAAGGGCATGTTCACAGATCTGACCTGCTTTAGATTCGCCAACACGATCAGCAACAATCAGAATAGCAGAGCCAGCCTGAGATGTGTCTATAATCATGTTTTTTATAAAGTCTCTGTGTTCTGGGGCATCAGTGATATTTGCTGATCTCAAATTTCCACAGGAAAATAGCAATGGTGATACCATGGTCATGTTCAGCTTTCAGTTTATCCAAGACCCAGGCATACCTAAAGGAGCCCTTCCCCATCTCAGCAGACTCCTTCTCAAATTTTTTGATAGTTTGTTGATTCTACCACATTTGTAGGTCAGATGACCTGTGGTACTAGAGTTGGAGAATCAATGTGTCCAATGACGATGATGTTGACACGAGTCTTTTCCCATTTTGGTTTAGGTTTAGGTTTAGGTTTAGTGATGGTTTTCACAACACCTGAATTCTGGCAGCAAATCTGTTGTGCAAAAGTGAAGTTCAGTATTCTAATAGAGAACCCATAAATGGCTTTAGTTTCTTCACTCAAAGAGTGAAATGATGGGGGGCACCTGGGTGGCTCAGTTGAGCATCCAACTTTGGCTCAGGTCATGATCTCGTGGTCGGTGAGTTCGAGCCCTGTGTGGGGCTCTGTGCTGACAGCTCGGAGCCTGGAACCTGCTTTGGATTCTGTCTCCCTCTCTCTGCCCCTCCCCCACTCATGCGTGTGTGCTCGCTCGCTCTTTCTGTCAAAAATAAAACATTAAAAAAAAATTTTTAAAAAGTGAAATGATTGGTCTGGCTATGGTCTTCTCAGGTTTTATATAGTACTAATATATCAGTATAATTGGAATCAAAACCATCTGATCTAAAATGATAAATTCATTCTTTTGCAAAATTTAAATGGCTACTTGTATCTACTAAATGATTTCCTGTACTATTCCTTACAATTGTTAGCTTATGACCCAAATTAGCTGATTTGTCAGTTATTAATACCTCTGTAGATAGTTCATTTTTACCTCTCCCTTATCTAAGAAGTTTTCCCAGATCTATGGGAAAATTATGAAAAATTTTTCTGGCCCATTATTACTAATAGGTTTATTAGGGCATATCTACTTTAAATCCTGATAGAACAAGGTAGATCATAAATGAAAGCATAACATTAGATTCATACTTATATTTTAATACATAGTTTTTGGGTAATATTTATAAATAAATGCTTCTGAAGACCACATGTAATTTGTGTAATGTTAATAGCTTAAAACTGCTTTAATATTTGAAAAAAATTGTATATTCTAATAGTGTTAACTCTTTCTGACTGAATCATTTATATGCTCAATGATAGCTGCATGACTAAGTACAGCACAGTGTGAGGATCAGATTCCACATAATTTTTAGAAGCACTTTTGTTATTCTGATTTTTTAAAATATTTATTTATTTTTGAGAGAGAGACAGCATGGTCATGGGAGAGACAGAGAGAGAGGGAGACACAGAATCTGAAGCAGGCTCCAGGCTCTGAGCTGTCAGCACAGAGCCCGACATGAGGCTTGAACTCCCAAACCATGATATCATGACCTCAGCTGAAGTCAGACTCTTAACCGACTGAGCTGCCCAGGCTCCCCTTGTTGTTCTGATTTCTAATCAAGATTGAAGACAGCTTCAAAATTCAACACCTCATTTTACCAAATATCAATGCCAGCATCAGTGCCAGTGTTTTCTTAACCTCATATCAATTCTGCCCTAAAATAAAGTTCTTGGATACCCGTTACCCACCTTCAGAGTTAACATCAGTTATAGTCATGGTACTGTTCTCAAAATTAAGATAAGTGGGATGATACTATAAACACTGGTAAAATACTATTAACTAAAATACAAAATTTATTTGGATTTTGCTATCTTTCCTCTATTTTTTTTTTATTCCAAGATCTAATCCAGAACCCTACCTTGCAGTTAGTTGTCCTCTCTTCTTAGTTGCCTCTGGTTTGTGACAGTTCCTCAGTCTTTTGTCTTCCATGACATTGACATTTCTGAAGAGCATTTGACACTTTTGAAAGTATTTTATAGAATGTCATTCAGTTTGAGTCTGATGTCTGGCTGATGTTTTCTCATGATTATGTTGAAGTTTTGAATTTTGGTAAAAAAAATAGAAGAGATGGGCCCTGCTAATATGAATGGATCACATCAACAGTTGCATGATGTCAGTATGCTTATTATGCTGATATTAACTTTGATCTTTTGGTTAAGGTGATGTCTACCTAGTTTCTCCAACTGTATAGTTACAATTTTACCTCAGGTAATTAAGCAGTATCAGAGGGAGAATCATTTGAGGTTATCCAAAATTCTATTTCTCTTTGTAATTTTATTCACTAATGTTGAGCTACAACAATTATTACTGTGGGGTTCTGGTCTTCCTTCATTACATTTATAAAATTGAAAATTTAATGAAGAGTTCTATTTATACTGCCATGGACCCGTGGATATTTGCTTTAATCTCTGGGTTATTATACAAAACTATCAATACTTGTTTCTCAAATTGTTTTAGATTTGGCCACTGAGAGCTCTTTCATATTGGCTTCTGTGTCCCTTTGACATGCTGTCATCATTGTCCTCTTCTTTTATCAGTTCTTTATCTCTTGGCAATATTAAGATACTCCTGGTTTATGTTTATTTTCTTTATCTTTGCCTTAGAATCAACTACTTCCAAGAGTCCCCGGTCCCTTTTATTGGGGGATGGTATTTAGAAACTAAGGTCTGTGCACTGGTTCACTAGTTGTACTAGCTGCTACCTCAGTATCACTGCTCTAGGTTCTCTCGTTGGATACAGACAGGAAATGCTTCACACTCCTATATTTCTTTTATATACACACATATTTCTAAAATGTGTGAAATCATACCAAACTCAAAATAACTAATAACTCCAAATAACTGGTAACTCCAAATCTAATCCAACACTTTGGGATTTATTATATCATTCTCTATTTGGTGACTTCTGGCTTCTTCCATCAGTGGGAAACCTGTCTTTCATTTTCTAAAGTATATGTATTTATTTGTTATACATGTAATGTACAGTTGACCATGAAAAATACAGAGGTTATGGGCACTGACATCACTCTAAGTCTAAAATTTGTGTGTAACTTTTAACCCACTTCCCCCACAGAATTTAACTGCTGGTAGCCTACTTTCGGCCAGCTTACCAATAACAGTTGATCGATACATATTTTGTATGTTACACGTATTATATAGTGTGTTCTTACAATAAAGTAAGCTAGAGAAAGGAAGATGTTAAGAAATTCATAAGGTAAATATATTTAGAGCGCTTTACTTTAGTGAAAAAAATCTGTGTATAAGTGGACCCACACAGTTCAAACCCATGTTGTCCAAGGGTCAACTGTGTATCTCTATATATTCATTGTGTTCAATTATGGCAGAAATGAGGGCAATAGCTGGTAGCTGGTAGCTGTATAACAGATGTCAACAGTAAAAGGGACTAAGTACATTGAGATTCTGTGTTGAACCAGTGGGTTCAATTAAAAGATTGTTTGACTTCTTGACTTTTTCAGCCGTTTCTTAGCTCAGTAATTAAACAACCTAATGCCTTTGAGAGGATTTCAAGGTCCAATAAAAATGGAAACCTGTATCATCTGTAACCAAATTTTAACATTTAGTATTAGTATACCTCTAATAAAGTTTGTATTTGAAAGCATGCTTTGCCTATTCAGCAGGCAAAATTTAATAATAATGTTGATACTAGTAATAGCAATAAACACCTAAATTTGTATAATACCCCACAACTTCTCAAAGTACTTTAATATATTAAGTCACTATGTTGGCAGCGAAAAGAGACGGAATAGTTGTGTTACAAAACACCAGGTTCAAACATTGGCCAAATCCTGAGCTTATATTCACCAAGTAAGCACCATTGTGGCACAGGGATTGTCATCTACTCTTTGATCATTTTGTACTTGTATTAGTCAGGATTCTATCAGAGAAGTAGAACTAGAAGAATCTGGACCTCCAACACAAGCCAGAGTCCACGACTATGAGTGAAAATCCATACGGATTCTTGTTGCCTCTGACCTTGATGGTATGGCTGTCTTGTAGGAACCAGGACCTTCCTCTTGGAGCTGAATCTATAGCTGGGGTCAGAGAACAGAAGGAGAATCCAGAGGAAGACTTTGCGAATACCTCCAGCCAAAATGATGAGCCAGCAGGTAAGTGACAATGTGTGTGAGCTACTAAATAGCTGCCACTTCACTTCTGTCTTCCACAAAAACCTCCCATAGATGGAAACATACAAGAAAAGGCATTTTGGGAAATACAGTTCAGCCTAGTAAAGCTGACGCTTTACAAAGCCACCATACAGTGCCTAATTGTTCTTTAGCAAACTTTGAGATTTTTTTTTTTAGTTTAGTTTAGTTTTTTTAGTTTAAAGCTAATAAAATTATAATGCTGTTATGAGGATTAAACTTATAAAAATATGCAAAGCATATATTTAAGTATTTCACATATTTGATTTAGTAAAAATAAATCTTTTCTTCATATATGTAATTAGTATCAATGATTTCATTCACTGCCTTTTGAAAGAGTCAAGAAAAACTACAGCAATCAAAAGCTTTGAATTACTACCAAAAATAAATGTACACAATGAGTATATTTTAAAGATGAAGTCAAGAAAGACCTCTGTGGAAATTATTAAGAAAAAGTTGATACTTCAGTTTTGTATACATAAGTACATAATTTCTAAAACAATTCTTTGTGAATGTATAAATATACATTTGCAAATATTTAATTCTTTAGGTTCTGTACTTGTGAGATTAAATGTTAAAAATATGTAATGTCTATCCTGAATACTAGTTGGCAATCAGGTAACTCCATTTCCCCCCTCCACCACCTTTCTTCCTTATCCCACAGAATCTTGATGTACTTCTGGATGTGACTGGATATAGTAAATGAAGTTACTAGTTCAGTTACTTCAATTTTGCACCAGAGTTATTTTAAGTTAAGATAATGCTAAAGAATAATAAGTGTATGGGGGTGCCTGTGTGGCCCAGTCGGTTGAGTAACCGACTTTGGCTCAGGTCACGATCTTGCAGTTTGTGAATTCTAGCCCCATATTGGGGTCTGTGCTGACTGCTCAGAGCCTGGAGTCTGCTTCTGATTCTGTGTCTTCCTCTCTCTGCCCTTTCCCCGCTCATACTCTGTTTCTCCCTGTCTCTCAAAAATGAATAAACGTTAGGGGCGCCTGGGTGGCTCAGTCGGTTGGGCGTCCGACTTCAGCTCAGGTCACGATCTCACGGTCCGTGAGTTCGAGCCCCACGTCGGGCTCTGGGCTGGTGGCTCAGAGCCTGGAGCCTGCTTCCGATTCTGTGTCTCCCTCTCTCTCTGCCCCTCCCCCATTCATGCTCTGTCTCTCTCAGTCTTAGAAATAAATAAACATTAAAAAAAATTAAAAAAAAAATGAATAAACGTTAAAAAAATTAAAAAAAGAATAATAAATGTAGGTACTTTTGCTTTCTATATACACCTGTTTTATTTAAGTGGTATTTTTGTTTAAAAAGCAAAATTATCAGTTATCTCTGTTTACCTTAATAATATTTAAATATCTGTGAGTTTTGGGTTTTTGTCTCTAGATAATATCAAAATTACCCTACAACATTAATCTTTTATATTGGAACATTGAGCATTATCTGGTTATGTTTTAATACCCTTGTTTATTCATCAAGTTACTAGATCAAAAAGTTGATGTTGTGTGTGCAAAGCTCATACAGATTGATAAGAAAAATACTTTGGCAATGTAAGAAAAAGCAAGTGTGATAGAAAATTCACAAGAGATTTTAAAATATTAAAAATGGAAAAAATATTTCAACCTCATTTATAATTACTTGAACCGTATTAAATTGCCATTCTTGTGTATCAAAATCAGTCTATATTGATAATTTAGTATTTTTTAAACTAGTAATGTAAGAAGTTAAAATTAAATAGAAATTTTATTTGGTGTTTTAAATTACCAAATATAAAAAATAACATAACTAATGCTGATAAGGACAGGAAGTGTATTGTACTGAACAATATAATCATAGTAAATACAAACAACATTATTTTCCTGAAAGGAAATTTGTTACCTTATACCAGCAAATAAAAAATAATTATTTAGACAGAGAACAAGACCGAATATGGTATGTATATGAACATGGTTTGTATAGGATGATAGCCTGGATTCAAATCTTCGATTGGCCATTTATTTTCTGTTTATCTTGTATAGATTTCTTAACCTCTATATGCTTCCATTTTCTCATCTGTAAAGAAGAAATAATTGTGGAATTAAATATGATAATGAATATGAAAAAAGCACAGTGTCTAACATATAATAAGTGATAAATTATTGGCAACATTCTAAATGAGTAGCAAGAAAAGAAGAAATCAAAGTTCTTACACTCTGAAGTAATAAACAGCCCTCTGTACTTAAATCATGACATATTTCTAAAGAAACAGAATAATCCTTTATATGAAGTGCAGTTAAAGCATGATATAATATAGCATATATAATATGATTTCAATATGGAAATCTTCTAAAAATTAATAGTGGTTTAAAAAGGCTCAAAAATTTCAACTTGATTCAGATCACTTTGAAATGCTACAAAAATATTCATATACCAAAAATTCTTTACATGTACTAGACAAAAAAAGTTGAAGTCATAACTAGAAGAAACTCTAGTAAATGTTTGTAACGTAGTGATATATTAGTCTGGGTTCTCCAGAGAAACAAAACCAACAGGAGCTATATATACCTGTTATATTTGTTGAATTATTGTAAGGAATTGACTCACATGATTATGGAGGCCCAAAAGTCCTAAGATCTGAAGTCAGCAAGCTGAAGAACCAATGATATTGATACCAGTCTGGGTCTGAAGGGCTGAGAACCAGGAAAACTGATGGTATAAGACTTGGTCCAGGTTGTTGTTAGAGACTGACAAGGCTGTAAGAGAAAAGGAAAAGCTGTGCTCTTGGTATGTAATGTACATATTTTCCATAGGCATAGCATGGACTAAAATATTTTTAAAACCTTAGATCTTGAATCCTATTAATTAGTGTATATGTTTCACTTAGGAAAATTACCTAACAGTGTTGTGAAGTGTTAGATTTTGAAGGAAACAAGCCATGATTTATAGGAAAACATCACCTAAAGTCTGCTGAATTTAGATTATCTGGCATTTCAATTTGTTTTTTAACCTGTTCTCAAGGTTACCATATTTAGTTAGTGGTCATAAATCAGATTCATAAGGCAATCTGTTATTCTTATTACATAGTGGGTGAGGTTTTTCTACCATTTTTTCTTACATTGTTTCAATAAAGAAGTACACACTGAAATAATTTATTAACAATACAGCTTCCGTTATGCAGGGTTAGTTTATATGAACAAGTTTAACACTGTTTATTAGCATAATTGCTTATTTTAGAGGCAAATGAGCAATTAGTATTAATGTATTAACAGTAGTGTTTTAGGGAGATTAGGGATGCTATACCAAAATACTATAGACTGGGTGGCTTATACATAGCAGAAATTTATTGCTTACCATTCTGGAGGTGGAAAGTCTAAGATCAAGGTGCTGGCATGGTCAGATTCTAGGGAGGACTTTCTTACAGGTTGCAGATTGCTGACTTCTTTGTATCTTTACATGGTGGAAGTTGGTGAGAGAATTCTCAGACCTCTTTTATAAGGCCATGGTTCTCATTTATGAGGTTTCTACCTTCATGATTTAATCACCTCCTAAAGGCTCCATCCCCCAGTGCCATCATCTTGGGAATTAGGTTTTCAACATATAAATTTGGGAGAAACAAATACTCAATATAAAGTTTGTTGATGTGTTCTTACATAATTATCTAAATGAATTGTTCTTGAATGTACAGCCATACATATAGGTGTACACAGAATCATCTGTTGTGGTAGGCAAGTGTGAAAAATTCAAAAAAACTAATACTTACTGTAGATACATTTTTTAACATTTAAAGCATTTTTCATTTACAACAATGAAATCTTTGGCTTACTACTAAAGCTAAGGCTACCTTAGAAAATACAACTTGTGGATATTTAACTTGTGGTAAAGTCTCTAATTTGTGGTAAAAATGTATAAAATAAACGAGATGCCTGGGTGGCTCAGTCGGTTAAGTCTCTGACTTTGGCCCAGGTCATGATCTCATGATTCACAAGTTCAAGCCCTGATCTGTGTTGACAGCTCTGAGTCTGGAGCCTGCTTCACATTCTGTGTCTCCCGTTTTCTCTACCCTCCCCCCCCTCAAAAATAAGTAAACGTTAGAAAAAAAATTTTAACATATTTTTGAGGTGTCAGTTTATTTTACAATTCAGAATATACTAGTGTCTGTAGAAACCGACAGTGTATAAATGAATTTAGTGGGGTTATTTAACCATTTTTAAGTCAATTTAGAGTAGTATGGAACTAGGCACTGTGGAAAAATATAATATGGAGTTATTTGTATTTTTTCATCATTTCTACATCATCATATGCATTTAAACGTATAGAATGCATAAGACACTTTGACTTAATGCATAGTAGTGCTTCAAATAAAATAATTTAGCAGAATTTGGACCTTACTTAGCTCCAACTTTTACCCAGGAATACGTGATTGATCATATGATAGGGCTGACTGTCCACCAGAAGTCTGTCCACCCTGCCATCATACAGTGCTGTTACTGGATAGCTGTTCATGTTCTATCTCTCTTGTACTTAGAAATTTTCATGTGCCTGAGTTATAGTGAATGGAATAGAAACAGTGGTAATGTGCATCAGTTATGGTTCTGGAAAAATAAAATCCTTTTCATTCTGCAATGGTTTTTCTCTTTCTGGCCAACTTCAGTGTACCCTGTAGGTTAATCTTGAAATCTGTGCATTGAAGATGGCAGTCTGTCAACATAGATGCCTGAATTAAAGCATGGATGTGGGTAGTCCAAAACCTGGTTATTTTCCCAGTAAGGTTTTGTTAGAAATAATGAATTTCTGTGTACATGTATGGGATGTTAAGCCACTGAAACTCAGTGACTGCACAGATTCTGCTTATATTTTGCAAGCCTCAATTAGACAACATTTACTGCTGTTAATTGTTTAAAATGTTGAAACGATTGAGCAAAAGATTTATGCATTATAACTACTTCCAATGCAGTGTGTATGTACATGTGCACATGTCTGCACACGAACACTTGATACGGAGTTATTTCAATTACCACCAAATCTGATTAAGAAAAAAAGTTAATTCTAATCCCTGGGTACATCTGCTATAGAAGATCTCAGGTCTTTAGGGAGAGTCAGGCTGTGGCCAGATAATTAAACACATAAATACCTAGAATTTTAATTGCTATGTTATAATATATTATACCATAATAAGTGCTGGAGATACAAGTGAGATCTCATCTCTGCTCTAAATATGGGAAAAATGAATACTATGTGGGAAAGTGTAAATGACATGGGAACTAAAATATGGTGAATAGTATTGTGGATAGTAAAATGAAAGTTTTTTCATAAAGGGAGATTAGAACAAGGGAAGTTAAGGAGACAAGTTTGCCTTATGTTTAGAGAACACTACTTAAATGCATTTGCAAACATAAGGAAGTCAGACAAGGCCAAGTTTGAAAGAATAATCCAGTGAAGTATGGAGAACTTTCTCAAAAAAAAAAAAAAAAAAGAAAGAAAGAAAAGAAAGGAAATCTTTGATTAGGTTTCAGATTTAAAATTTTTTTTTTAATTTTTTTTTAACGTTTATTTATTTTTGAGACAGAGAGAGACAGATCATGAACGGGGGAGGGTCAGAGAGAGAGGGAGACACAGAATGCGAAGCAGGCTCCAGGCTTCAAGCTTTCAGCACAGAGCCCGACATGGGGCTCGAACCCATGGACCGCGTAATCATGACCTGAGCCAAAGTCGGACGCTTAACCGACTGAGCCACCCAGGCGTCCCGGTTTCAGATTTTAAACATGCAAATTATCCTTTGGGAAACAGCTTTTAAAGAAGGTATATCAATTCTTGAGAGCTAAAGATAACTGTAGCTTAGGAGCATAAATTTCTGGGAAGCCATAATGAATTTATAAAGGAAAGAGCAGACAAGAGAGTCCCTGTAATTCATAAGGATTTGAAGGTACCTGGTTTAAAGATACATATATTTTTGCAGATTATTTTCTAAATTGAAAATATGCAGAACAGCTAAAATTAACATTTTAATGAATTGTGTAACATATAAGACTGTAACCCCTTCTTATTTGTCAAATAAATCTAGATCCAAGTATAAATTAGAGGGAATAGGAAATACACAGGTGAGAGATTATATTTTTCAAAAATCGCTGTAGAAACATTTATGTTCCTACTTACCCTTACGGAGCAATGCCAGTCCTCCATCAATAGATTGGGTCTACTTTTCCTTCCCTATGTATTGGGTAGGCTTGTGATTCTTCCCCACAATGGAGTATGGTGGACATTATGTTACATGATTTATGAGGCTACGTTTTATAAAGAAAACCACATATGGCTTCTTCCTGGCAAGGTTGTATTCTTGCTTGCCCTCTGCACTCATAGTTTCGTGATACACTTGGAACTCACTTGGCCATCAGATCCTTAAGAAGCCCATGCTGTATCATGTGGAAAGACAACATGGAAAAACCCATATTTAGAAGAACCGAGGTACCCATCTCATATCTAACATCATCCTCCAGTCATTTAAGGGAATTCTCCTCACATTATTCTAGCTCCTACTCTTTGGGTCTTTTGTTTGACTCTCCAAACATTCTGAAGCAGAATCAAGTCATTTCCCCTGCACCCAGCTGAAACTGTAGACCCGTAGTATTCATAAATATAACAAATGGTTGTTTTACTGCACTAAGGTTCAGTAAAGGTGCTACTGTCTCACTTTCTTCACTTCTTATGTGACTTGGAAATCAGAAGTTAAACTTTCCTCTCTTTTTGTTTTGTTTTTTTTTTTTTTTTTTACGTCTGACTTTTAAATGAGAGGATTTGGGGATGTTAACAAAATAAAGCTTTCATTGTTTAACCTAGCATATTCATCTATACATTTTATAAACATAAAACTTATAATTTAAAATCCTTAAAATTACTAAAATCTTCTTTCTGTCTTGCCTTTTTCTTCATTATTATTTATTCACTAGGTGCATTCATTATCTATGACTATGTAAAAAAATTATCACAAATTTAGGAGCTTGAAATGATACCATTTATTATTTCACAATTTGTGTGGGTTAGAAGTCTGGGTACAGACTTACACGGGTTCTCTGCTAAGGATATCATGAGGCTGAAACCAGGCTACGTACTCATCTGGAATCTTGCGCAGGAAATGATCTACTTCTAGGCATCCTAAGATTACAGGCAGAACCCATTTCTTTTCAATTGTCTGATGCATTGACACTTATGTATTCTAAGCCAGCAACAAATAAAAAGAGTGTTTATCTCTGCTTATTTGAGTGTCTGATCTCTACAAGATGTTTTGAAGGGTTTCTCTAATTAGGTCAGGCTTACAAAGGTCAATCTCCATTTTAAATAACTTAAAGTTAGATGTCCTACCCAAACTCAAGGAGAGTTTGGCATGGGTACTAGGGTGTAAGAATCATGGGTACCACTATAGTGTGTGTTTTCCATAATAGGTAAGTGAATTCTTACTTAATATTTCATTCTCAGTCAAGACATAAAATCTTGATTTCTTTGGCAAATATTTGTAAAACTTTACTATGACCAAAGGTCCAATATTTGTTAACATACTATCATCATGATGAAAAGTACTGCTCTAAATTTCATGAATGTCAAACAGTTTTCCATTCAAATTTTATAAAACTCAATTTAATAAATACAATTGAAAATAGAAACTTCTGTGGCATTAGGGACAAAAGAATCTGAATTCAAAGTCTAGCTTTGGGGGGCTGCCTGAGTGGCTCAGTCAGTTAAGTGTCTGACTTCAGCTTAGGTCATGATCTCATAGTTTGTGAGTTCGAGCCGCAGTCGAGCTCTGTGCTGACAGCTCAGAGCTTGGAGCCTGCTAAGGATTCTGCGTCTCCCTCTCTCTCTGCCCTTCTCCTGCTCATGCTCTGTCTCAAAACTAAAGATTAAACATTAAAAAAAAATTTTTTTTTTTTAAAGTCTAGCTTTGGGTCTACCCGTTGTGTGTCTTTGTACAAAATGTCTTATCTCTCAGAACCTCAGATTTCTTATCTGCAATTAGCATATTTTATTTCTGTGTTAGTATGGGTGGATTCAAAGCAATCTAAATTATAAGTTTTGCTTCTGGCTACTAAAAACTAGTATGTGAAATATAGTTGCATGTATGTATAGTATATGTATATTATGCATATATGTATATGCATATATATGTAAAACTATACTATGTATTATGAGACCTATACATATATATAACTGGAAAGTCAGAAAAAGTTTCCAACCTAATATTATATCTTTATTTCATTGGGTAATTTTTCATTTATTATACTGTGCCAAAATGACATCACATTCTGTTTTCTATTTTTATCACCATTTCATACTGAAAAGTACAAATATAAACAATAAATCTTGTCTTTTCAGGTAGAACAAAGTTACCTTCCTTTTAAAAAATTCCTTCTCTTTTTTTAATGTTTCTTTTTTTATTTTGAGAGAGAGAGAGAGAAAGAGGGAGAATGAATAAATGTGAGCATTGGAGGGGCAGAGAGATAGGGAGAGAGAATTCCAAGCCGGCTTAACACTGTCACCGCTGAACCCTATGCAGGGCTTGATCTCACAAACTGTGAAATCAAGAGTCAGACACTTAACTGACTGAGCCACGTATGGAGAAATAGTAAGAAGGAGACAGATTTCAAGTTAAAGGGAAGAAGAGCATTCTAATAGTGAAATCTGCCTCACTATACCAATCTAGAAAAGTTTCAGATTAACCAACCTGATGTTACGATAAAAATTGTATCTTTAGAATCTTGGGGAAACTACTGTTTCCATCTGGGAATTCCTGGTAGTTTCTAAGATCTTTCATGAATTATAAAGCCAAGTTTCTTTTAGCCTTTTTGGTGAATAAATTTTGCACTACCTTTCAAAAGGGCAGTCAGCATAATCCAGAAGTCCTCCCTTAGGGTGTATTTTGTTTATCCCTGATAACTGTGAGTTACATTCAGCCCATCATGGATGGTTTTATAGAAACACTATGAACAACATATGAAAGTATGTTACATATGCTTTTTATTGCTAACGTCCTCTCTTTTATGGTGTAATTGGTAGTGTTTTGTTATTTTATTCCATGCTCTCAGTATTGATGATTCTGAAGTCAGAAGTGGCTCTAGAGATTTCAACTGTAGTTTGACGATCTTCATTCTTGTGTTCTGCTATTGACATCATTCAGCCAGACTTTGTGTGCTTCTATCTGGCATGCTGTCAACAATCAAGTCCTAGCTATACTCCAATTCAAATACCAGAGAATGTATTTCATTTGTAAGTATTAGCTGGGCATTGCGTTTTATTCTAGGCTGCATATTAGGTCATTGATCATCATTCAGTCACCCTTGGTCCACTCTGCTGATGTGCTCTAAAGTCAGTGTCCCCTTCTTTACACTGATTTCTTCAGTGGATGTCTGTTATTGAAAAGTTTTACATAAGAAGCTGTATAAGAAATAATTGCATATGTTCAGTTGAGTGAACTATTGTTTACCATATGTGATAATCATTCATTTAATAAGCAATGACTTCTACTAGGGCCAAGATCTATGTAGGTGTCTCCAAAAATCTTTTGCCCTTTAATATCAAAGTAGTAGAAATTGTATTCAATAATCATATGACACAGATGCTACAGAGATGGAAGAATTTTCTACAGTATGTCTTAGTCCTTCATTATATCCCAAAAGTGTGTCTCAATGTAGTGACCAGAATTCCAGCAAGTAAAACAGCATGTCACCCCCATAGTTGGACTCAGTAAATAAACATAATTTGGCCCAACAGTGGAAGGGGAAATGTCTTAATTACATGATAGAAAGGTAGTATTTTGAAGTCCTTTGTGCATTCTTAAGGAATTTTTAATAACAGATTTGACAGTAAGTGGTTATTGCTTTGTGTGTTTATTTTAGAATATAGTCTTAATGTAAGATTTACTTTTAACTAACCCAGTAATAAGATGTCCCAGTATTTTCTTTATCCGGGCACCTAGTACATGGCAGAATTTTATTTAGTGAGAAAGCTTCCAGTTTCTTCTTTAACCAGGTGGATATTGAAATTCACCCTAAGGGTTCCGGAAGATGGCGGCATAGGAGGACGCGGGGCTCACAGCGCGTCCTGCCGATCACTTAGATTCCACCTACACCTGCCTAAAGAACCCAGAAAACCGCCAGAGGATTAGCAGAACGGAGTCTCCGGAGCCAAGCGCAGACTAGAGGCCCACGGAAGAGGGTAGGAAGGGCGGCGAGGCGGTGCGCGCTCCACGGACTGGCGGGAGGGAGCCGGGGCGGAGGGGCGGCTCGCCGGCCAAGCAGAGCCCCCGAGTCTGGCTGGCAAAAGCGGAAGGGCCGGACGGACTGTGTTCCGACAGCAAGCGCGACTTAGCGTCTGGGAGGTCATAAGTTAACAGCTCTGCTCGGAAAGCGGGAAGGCTGGAGGACAAAGGGAGGGAGAGCTGCTGAGCCCCCGGACGGCAGAGCTCAGCTTGGCGGGGAACAAAGGCGCCAGCGCCATCTCCCCCGCCCATCCCCCAGCCAAAATCCCAAAGGGAACCAGTTCCTGCCAGGGAACTTGCTCGCTCCGCGCAAACACCCAACTCTGTGCTTCTGCGGAGCCAAACCTCCGGCAGCATATCTGACTCCCTCCCGCTGCCACAGGGCTCCTCCTGAAGCGGATCACCTAAGGAGAAGTGAGCTAAGCCTGCCCCTCCAGCCCCCGTGCACCTTGCCTACCCACCCCAGCTAATACGCCAGATCCCCAGCAACACAAGCCTGGCAGTGTGCAAGTAGCCCAGACGGGACACGCCACCCCACAGTGAATCCCGCCCCTAGGAGAGGGGAAGAGAAGGCACACACCAGTCTGACTGTGGCCCCAGCAGTGGGCTGGGGGCAGACATCGGGTCGGACTGCGGCCCCGCCCACTAACTCCAGTTATACACCACAGCACAGGGGAAGTGCACTGCAGGTCCTCACCACGCCAGGGACTCTCCAAAATGACCAAACGGAAGAATTCCCCTCAGAAGAATCTCCAGGAAATAACAACAGCTAATGAACTGATCAAAAAGGATTTAAATAATATAACAGAAAGTGAATTTAGAATAATAGTCATAAAATTAATCGCTGGGCTTGAAAACAGTATACAGGACAGCAGAGAATCTCTTGCCACAAAGATCGAGGGACTAAGGAACAGTCACGAGGAGTTGAAAAACGCTTTAAACGAATTGCAAAACAAAATGGAATCCACGATGGCTCGGCTTGAAGAGGCAGAGGAGAGAATAGGTGAACTAGAAGATAAAGTTATGGAAAAAGAGGAAGCTGAGAGAAAGAGAGATAAAAAAATCCAGGAGTATGAGGGGAAAATTAGAGAACTAAGTGATACACTAAAAAAAAATAATATACGCATAATTGGGATCCCAGAGGAGGAAGAGAGAGGGAAGGGTGCTGAAGGGGTACTTGAACAAATTATAGCTGAGAACTTCCCTGAACTGGGGAAGGAAAAAGGCATTGAAATCCAAGAGGCACAGAGAACTCCCTTCAGACGTAACTTGAATCGATCTTCTGCACGACATATCATAGTGAAACTGGCAAAATACAAGGATAAAGAGAAAATTCTGAAAGCAGCAAGGGATAAACGTGCCCTCACATATAAAGGGAGACCTATAAGACTCGTGACTGATCTCTCCTTTGAAACTTGGCAGGCCAGAAAGGCTTGGCACGATATCTACAGTGTGCTAAACAGAAAAAATATGCAGCCGAGAATCCTTTATCCAGCAAGTCTGTCATTTAGAATAGAAGGAGAGATAAAGGTCTTCCCAAACAAACAAAAACTGAAGGAATTTGTCACCACGAAACCAGCCCTACAAGAGATCCTAAGGGGGATCCTGTGAGACAAAGTACCAGAGACATCACTACAAGCATAAAACATACAGACATCACAATGACTCTAAACCCATATCTTTCTAT
The DNA here is from genome assembly GCF_018350215.1 of Panthera leo. NCBI lineage: Eukaryota > Metazoa > Chordata > Mammalia > Carnivora > Felidae > Panthera > Panthera leo. Next base: position 64,501,999 of record NC_056691.1, on the reverse strand, counting down.
AATAACACTGAATGTAAATGGATTAAATGCGCCAACTAAAAGACATAGGGTATCAGAATGGATAAAAAAACAAGACCCATCTATTTGCTGTCTACAAGAGACTCATTTTAGATCTGAGGACACCTTTAGATTGAGAGTGAGGGGATGGAGAACTATTTATCATGCTCCTGGAAGCCAAAAGAAAGCTGGAGTAGCCATACTTATATCAGACAAACTAGACTTTAAATTAAAGGCTGTAACAAGAGATGAAGAAGGGCATTATATAATAATCACAGGGTCTATCCACCAGGAAGAGATAACTATTATAAATGTCTATGCACCAAATACCCGAGCCCCCAGATATATAAAACAATTACTCATAAACATAAGCAACCTTATTGATAAGAATGGGGTCATTGCAGGGGACTTTAACACCCCACTTACAGAAATGGATAGATCATCTAGACACACAGTCAATAAAGAAACAAGGGCCCTGAATGATACATTGGATCAGATGGACTTGACAGATATATTTAGAACTCTGCATCCCAAAGCAACAGAATATACTTTCTTCTCGAGTGCACATGGAACATTCTCCAAGATAGATCATATACTGGGTCACAAAACAGCCCTTCATAAGTTTACAAGAATTGAAATTATACCATGCATACTTTCAGACCACAATGCTATGAAGCTTGAAATCAACCACAGGAAAAAGTCTGGAAAACCTCCAAAAGCATGGAGATTAAAGAACACCCTACTAACGAATGAGTGGGTCAACCAGGCAATTAGAGAAGAAATTAAAACATATATGGAAACAAATGAAAATGAAAATACAACAATCCAAACACTTTGGGATGCAGCGAAGGCAGTCCTGAGAGGAAAATACATTGCAATCCAGGCCTATCTCAAGAAACAAGAAAAATCCCAAATACAAAATCTAACAGCACACCTAAAGGAAATAGAAGCAGAACAGCAAAGGCAGCCTAAACCCAGCAGAAGAAGAGAAATCATAAAGATCAGAGCAGAAATAAACAATATAGAATCTAAAAAAACTGTAGAGCAGATCAACGAAACCAAGAGTTGGTTTTTTGAAAAAATAAACAAAATTGACAAACCTCTAGCCAGGCTTCTCAAAAAGAAAAGGGAGATGACCCAAATAGATAAAATCATGAATGAAAATGGAATGATTACAACCAATCCCTCAGAGATACAAACAATTATCAGGGAATACTATGAAAAATTATATGCCAGCAAATTGGACAACCTGGAAGAAATGGACAAATTTCTAAATACCCACACTCTTCCAAAACTCAATCAGGAGGAAATAGAAAGCTTGAACAGACCCATAACCAGCGAAGAAATTGAATCGGTTATCAAAAATCTCCCAACAAATAAGAGTCCAGGACCAGATGGCTTCCCAGGGGAGTTCTACCAGACATTTAAAGCAGAGATAATACCTATCCTTCTCAAGCTATTCCAAGAAATAGAAAGGGAAGGAAAACTTCCAGACTCATTCTATGAAGCCAGTATTACTTTGATTCCTAAACCAGACAGAGACCCAGTAAAAAAAGAGAACTACAGGCCAATATCCCTGATGAATATGGATGCAAAAATTCTTAATAAGATACTAGCAAATCGAATTCAACAGCATATAAAAAGAATTATTCACCATGATCAAGTGGGATTCATTCCTGGGATGCAGGGCTGGTTCAACATTCGCAAATCGATCAACGTGATACATCACATTAACAAAAAAAAAGAGAAGAACCATATGATCCTGTCAATCGATGCAGAAAAGGCCTTTGACAAAATCCAGCACCCTTTCTTAATAAAAACCCTTGAGAAAGTCGGGATAGAAGGAACATACTTAAAGATCATAAAGGCCATTTATGAAAAGCCCACAGCTAACATCATCCTCAACGGGGAAAAACTGAGAGCCTTTTCCCTGAGATCAGGAACACGACAGGGATGCCCACTGTCACCGCTGCTGTTTAATATAGTGCTGGAAGTTCTAGCATCAGCAATCAGACAACAAAAGGAAATCAAAGGCATCAAAATTGGCAAAGATGAAGTCAAGCTTTCGCTTTTTGCAGATGACATGATATTATACATGGAAAATCCGATAGACTCCACCAGAAGTCTGCTAGAACTGATACATGAATTCAGCAAAGTTGCAGGATACAAAATCAATGTGCAGAAATCAGTTGCATTCTTATACACTAACAATGAAGCAACAGAAAGACAAATGAAGAAACTGATCCCATTCACAATTGCACCAAGAAGCATAAAATACCTAGGAATAAATCTAACCAAAGATGTAAAAGATCTGTATGCTGAAAACTATAGAAAGCTTATGCAGGTAATTGAAGAAGATATAAAGAAATGGAAAGACATTCCCTGCTCATGGATTGGAAGAATAAATATTGTCAAAATGTCAATACTACCCAAAGCTATCTACACATTCAATGCAATCCCAATCAAAATTGCACCAGCATTCTTCTCGAAACTAGAACAAGCAATCCTAAAATTCATATGGAACCACAAAAGGCCCCGAATAGCCAAAGTCATTTTGAAGAAGAAGACCAAAGCAGGAGGCATCACAATCCCAGACTTTAGCCTCTACTACAAAGCTGTCATCATCAAGACAGCATGGTATTGGCATAAAAACAGACACATAGACCAATGGAATAGAATAGAAACCCCAGAACTAGACCCACAAACGTATGGCCAACTCATCTTTGACAAAGCAGGAAAGAACATCCAATGGAAAAAAGACAGTCTCTTTAACAAATGGTGCTGGGAGAACTGGACAGCAACATGCAGAAGGTTGAAACTAGACCACTTTCTCACACCATTCACAAAAATAAACTCAAAATGGATAAAGGACCTGAATGTGAGACAGGAAACCATCAAAACCTTAGAGGAGAAAGCAGGAAAAGACCTCTCTGACCTCAGCCGTAGCAATCTCTTACTCGGCACATCCCCAAAGGCAAGGGAATTAAAAGCAAAAGTGAATTACTGGGACCTTATGAAGATAAAAAGCTTCTGCACAGCAAAGGAAACAACCAACAAAACTAAAAGGCAACCAACGGAATGGGAAAAGATATTTGCAAATGACACATCGGACAAAGGGCTAGTATCCAAAATCTATAAAGAGCTCATCAAACTCCACACCCGAAAAACAAATAACCCAGTGAAGAAATGGGCAGAAAACATGAATAGACACTTCTCTAAAGAAGACATCCGGATGGCCAACAGGCACATGAAAAGATGTTCAACGTCGCTCCTTATCAGGGAAATACAAATCAAAACCACACTCAGATACCACCTCACGCCAGTCAGAGTGGCCAAAATGAAGAAATCAGGAGACTATAGATGCTGGAGAGGATGTGGAGAAACAGGAACCCTCTTGCACTGTTGGTGGGAATGCAAATTGGTGCAGCCGCTCTGGAAAGCAGTGTGGAGGTTCCTCAGAAAATTAAAAATAGACCTACCCTATGACCCAGCAATAGCACTGCTAGGAATTTATCCAAGGGATACAGGAGTACTGATGCATAGGGGCACCTGTACCCCAATGTTTATAGCGGCACTCTCAACAATAGCCAAATTATGGAAAGAGCCTAAATGTCCATCAACTGATGAATGGATAAAGAAACTGTGGTTTATATACACAATGGAATACTACGTGGCAATGAGAAAAAATGAAATATGGCCTTTTGTAGCAACATGGATGGAACTGGAGAGTGTGATGCTAAGTGAAATAAGCCATACAGAGAAAGACAGATACCATATGGTTTCACTCTTATGTGGATCCTGAGAAACATAACAGAAACCCATGGGGGAGGGGAAGGAAAAAAAAAAAAAAAAAAAAAAAGAGGTTAGAGTGGGAGAGAGCCAAAGCATTAGAGACTGTTAAAAAACTGAGAACAAACTGAGGGTTGATGGGGGGTGGGAGGGAGGGCAGGGTGGGAGGGAGGACAGGGTGGGTGATGGGTATTGAGGAGGGCACCTTTTGGGATGAGCACTGGGTGTTGTATGGAAACCAATTTGACAGTAAATTTCATATATTAAAAAATAAAAAAAAAAAAAAAAAAAAAAAGTGAAATTCACCCTAATTTTCCAGCTGGTTAAAGACCTAAATGTAAAATAATACTTCATTGTAAAACTGTAAGAGAATATAAATACCTTAAAGTGGAAAACTTAATTTTAGAGATATTTTATGAAAAAGCATGATTCAAAAAATAAAATATTGATATATTTTACTGTGTCGAAACAATTTCTGTTGGGTGAAAGATACAATATGTAATATTGTAATATATTCAATATATTATATATTGTGTATAATATATATATTGTATATGTTGTAACATATTGTATATATTGTACATATATACAATATATGTATATATATACAATATGTACATATTTATATATATATACATATATACAATATATGTATATATATACAATATGTACATATTTATATGTATATATATATACATATATATTGTGTATATATTGTAATATATTTTATATATATCGTATATATTATAATATTGTAATATTATAACAATGTTAAAGGACAAGTCATAGAGTGGAGAAATGATAATATATCTACATTATCATATGTATGACTGGAGAGGATATATATTCAAAATAGTTTTTTGAAACTACATGATAAATAATAAACTAACAGAAAAGGGAAACTTACAAGAATTACTGAGAAACAGGAAACCAGAAAAGTAAATAAACATTTCAAAAATACTCAACTTTGCATGAAATAAGTAGAAGAAAAACTCTACAATAAGCTACTCTTTCAAATTTATCAGAGGGCAACAATCAGAAAGTTTGGCAAATATCAAAGAAGGAAAAAAACAATTCCTTTGAGTGTCTACGTTGGAAAAATCATGCTGAAGAGCATTTAACAATGTGTTATGAAGGTGAAGGTGTAAATTACTTAAGACTCAATAAACTGACTTCTAGTTAGATACCCTAAAGAAAGTGCTATGCACATGCAGCAGGATTCATTCCAGAACTGAATTCGCCTATATATGCCATCAATAGGTAATTGAATAAAGATATTGTGGAATTTTTACAAATGGAACATTGCATGAAGTTAGAATGTATTACATAATATGTAGCAAGTGACTAAAGCATGTTGGAAAATGATATATCAATATCCTTAAAATGTTACAGTATATGTATACATTTTCCTTAATACATATTTCATGGAAAAATAGAAATATAAACAAGAAAATTACTCAAAGAGATGGAAATAAAGTAAAGTAGAACGCAGGAGGTTTTAATTATATCTGTGGGGGTGGGGAAGGGTGTGGTATGAAGCACGTGTGATAACACCCCAACATTTGTTAATTATGAGTGGCCAAAACTTAGGTGATTTGGGATTTCTATCCACTTTATTTTTTTGATTTTTTAAAAGCTTTTCTTTAAATTCCAGTTAGATTACATACTGCACATTAGTTTCAGGTATATAATTTAGTGATTCAGCACTTTTATACAACTCTGGTACTCATCACAAATGCCCTCTATAATCTCCATCACCTATTTACCCCATTCTCCCACCTGCCTCCCTTCTGGTAACTATCAGTTCTCTATAGTTAAGAGTTTATTTCTTGCTTTGCCTCTCTCTCTCTCTCTCTCTCTCTCTCTCTCTCTCTCTCTCTCTTTTTCCCTCTGCTTATTCTGTTTCTTTAAAAAATTTTTTTAATATTCATTTTTGAGAGAGAGAGCGCAAGTGAGCACGAGATGGGGAGGGGCAGAGAGTGAGGGAGACACATAATCGGAAGCAGGCTCCAGGCTCTGAGCTGTCAGCACAGAGCCGAGCCTACGTGAGGCTCGAACTAACAGACTGCGAGATTGTGACCTGAGCTGAAATCCAGTCAGATGCTTATCCGACTGAGCCACCCAGACACCTCTCTTTTCTTCTCTTTCTTAAATTCCACTATATTGTCTCTAACTCTGTATATTCAGTTTAAAAATTACCTTTCAAGGAAACATTTTTGTTCCAGGAAGAGTTAAGTGCCTCTGCTTAGTTATGAAATGTAGGAGAGATAGGCATTCTCTCTTCTTAAGTGTATATGAATAAGTGCTTATTTCATAAAGATAGGCCAGTAGTGTACAGAGAAGTTGCTTAGGGAACATGTAGTCAAAATTATTTTGGGGTCCAGAAACTTAAAAGGAAAAGATACAAGCAGTTACTTTTTCCATTTCTCAAGTGGTTTATGCTCTTTTTGAAAGAATTTCCACTGGTTTAAAAAAGAAGGAGAAGGAGACGGGAAGGTCCCTTTGTTCATCAGTAGTAATTACAATGTGGGGTTTGGGAGTCCAGACTGATCTGTGTACTCCACATTAGAGACTGAGAACTGTTGGAGTGGAGTGTTCTGACCAGCCTGTGACTAAGGCTCAAAGTTGCTCCACAAAATCATTTTTGTGTGTGCTCATATGTCTGGAAAACTCACCAGTTTATTAGGGTAAAATGATAGAGCTCAAAATAAAACAAAAAGAAGCACAAATATGAGGTACTTCTGCAACAAGTGTGAAAAGATCGGGAGTGATCTAACCATTTTCCTATAAGGCTATTCATTTTGCTGGAGTTCTGTTGCTCTTCAGTTTATAGAAGAAATCTGCTAATGTGAAATAATTTTAAATTCTTCACTGCCATGATTTTTAGAGAGGAGTATGCTGTTTCTTATCTGAAATTTAGACATTTGATCACATGTTTAAAGAGAAGCAGGGATCATATATTCACTTTGTTTGCCCTTTTACTAAGTATTAATATAGGCTTCACAGTTATTGTGAAGATACATAATGTTAACCATATTAATTAATGAAACAAAGCTTACAGAAGTGAAGCCATCTGCCTGTAGTTTTGCAGCAAAGTGCTTATAGGTGGACATATTTGTTGAATGAGTAAACAAATATTTATGACCCAAAGTTGTGGTTTAAAGCAAGGGCTGGCTTTGTGATTCATGCTCTTCAACGATAACTCACAGTTGACATTTTATATATATATTCTAAAATTCTGATTGTATTCCCTTAAGATCAATAGCTACCATTAGAAATATTCTTCCACTTAATTCACAGGATGTTCAGATGTTGGGTGCTGTATATGGAATTTTGTATGCCTGAATAAAGCCATGAATTTCATTTCAAAAGTCACCTAAGATTCTCAAGAATGTCTGAGATCTGAAACATGCCAGTGAACATTGAGGATGGTTTTAAAAGTATATATTCAGTCAGACTTTTGGAGCAAAACTTCTTGAGGATAGAAAATTATTAAAAATCTTACTCTCTAATTTATGAGTTTTTAGGAATTATTGTATGCTTCCAGAACTTGTTTTGTGCATTATGTAGTTATTTGAGTAGAGCATCAATCACGTCAGACAATTTGGGCTCATTGTAGTAATAATTTGCTTTCGATTCCCACATATTAATCTTTAGAGCTTATCTGCTGAGTCAATAATTTTGAAATCACCTTTTGCAGTAATTAGAACATGCAATAGAGATTTGTGCAAATGAATGCACTGAAAGTTTTATGTGGTGGTCATTATAGCCATACATCATCTCACTTTTCTTGGCTGTACTTGAAGGTGGGATTCCAGACTCATGTCTGTGCACTAGTGAAAGAGACATTTCTGAGAGAGGTCTTCTGGCTGGAATCTGAAAATCTTTTGAGAAGACCAAACAGTACTGTTTTTGTTCTGTTTTGTTTTGTTTCTTGAAGGGAAAGATTCGAGGTTGAAAAGTAACTCAGGTAGGACATCACTGCTATTTTTTTCCCTTTTAATTGAAGTATACGTGACACACACTGTTAGATTAATTTCAGGTGTAAAACATACCGATTTGACAACTCTGTAGTTACACTATGCTCACCACAACTGTAGCTACCATCTGTTACCGTACAATGTTATTACAGGACCATTGACTACATTTCTTATGCTGTGCCTTTCAACATTGTGACTTATTCATTTTATAACTGGAAGTCTATAATTCTCACTCCCCTTCACACTTTTTTCCCATCCCCCTATTTCCCCTCTCTCTGGTAACCAGCAGTTTGTCCCTCTATTTATGCGTCTGTTTCTGCTTTTGTTTGTTTTGTTTTTGAGATTCTACACATAAGTGAAATTATACGGTATTTGTCTTTCTCTGACTTGTTTTATGTTGTAAAATGCCCCCAGGCATTTATGTCACAAATGGGAAGAGCTCATCCTTTCTTATGGCTGTACAGTATTTGTGTGTGTGTGTGTGTATGTGTGTGTGTGTACCATATCTTCTTTATCCATTCATCTGTGGATGGACATTAGATTGCTATGATATCTTCGCTATGGTGGTTAATGCTGCATTAAACATAGAGGTGCATGTATCTCTTCAAATTAGTGTTTTCATGTGCTTTGGGTAAATACCCAGTAATGGAATTATTGGATTGTATGGTATTAAAAAAAAAAAATTAAGAGCCTTCATAATGTTTTCCACAGTGGCTGCACCAGTTTGCATTCCCACCAACAGTGCACAAAGGTTCCTTTTTCTCTACATCCTTTGTTGACACTTGTTATTTCTTGTCTTTTTGTCCTAGCCATTCTGATAAGTGTAAGATGATATCTCACTGTGATTTTGATATTCATTTCCCTGATGATAAGTAATATTGAGCATCTTCATGTGTCTGTTGGCCATCTGTATGTCTTCTTTGCAAAAAAGGTCTTTTCAGGTCCATTTTTTTAAGTAGGATTATTTGTGTTTTTTTTTTTTTTTATATATATATTGAGTTGTAGAAGTTCTTTATATTTTTGGACCACTTGTTGGGTATATCATTTGCAAATGTCTCCTCCTATTCATTAGGTTGTTTTTTTTTCACTTTGTTGATGGCTTCTTTCACTGTGCAAATGCTTTTTATGTTGTTGTACTCCCAATAGTTAATTTTTGCTTTTTCTTTTCTTTGTCCTAGAAGACGTATCTAGAAAAGTGTTACTAAGACTGATGTCAAACAGATTATTACCTGTGTTCTGTTCTTGGAGTTTTATGGTTTCAGGTCTCATACTTGGGTCTTTAATTCATTTTGAATTTATTTTGTGTATAGTGTAAAAAGCCCAGAAAGCAGAAAAAAACCAGAAAAAAGAAATTACTACTACTAGCAGTAGTTGTAGTAGCAGCAGCAATAGCAGCAACACTGGTAGAAAAATAATAGCTTACTTTCATTGGAGGTGTTTTTTTATATATATATTCCAAGAACTTGGCTATGTATTTGTATAAGAAAATGTAATTTAACCTTCATGACAACCTTGCTATATAGATGGTATTATATTATATAGATGGTATTAAAAGATATCAAATTTTTTGCCCAAGTAGCAGGAAGAATGCAACACAATCAATTCCAGACAGGATTAACTGAGAATGAGTATACATTCAGGTTGTAGACACCTGCATGAGTCACCAGTTAGGAGATAATTGGACAGTGAAGGAAAGATAGAAGAATGTAATACCAAACACTTTGTTTGTTCAAACTTAGATAACTTGACTGTGTTACTCATATAAGCATGGAACTGATAGGAAATAGACTAAATAATTAATACACTCAATATTAACAAACATATGTCTAAAACTTTGGGATGCCTTGACTTGTTAAGATGGGATATCTAATGGGAGGGATGGATCAAGTAAAAGTTTGGTGTCAGAAAATTAGTGCAATAAAATCCTTGCTACTTCTGTAACTATCACTCCTCTATGTCTGTCAAAGTGTCTTATCAAATTTCATGTATTTCTTCAGAAGTTTTTTAGTGCTTGTTCCATTCCATATACTGCTGTGCTCTTTATGCATTATGCTGAGAGGATGGTGCCTCATCGTATGAAATGAGGTCCCTATATTCACTGATGCATTGAAGGATACAAACTCAGACACAACTGACTAGTATACAAACACAGAAGCACCATAAATTTGGATAGTGCACCATAAGAATTTTAAAAATTATGAATTTTATCCTTGAAACTATAAGGATTGTCAGATAATTCTTTCAGGGTAATGTGATATTTACTCTGTTCAAGATGTACAGCTGTACTTTATACAGAAGGCAGGTACTATGTGGACAGGGAATAATAACAAACTTGCATGCCCTCTGCTTTTAATAAGTATATTTTCACACCCTCTAAACATACTTACTTCTCATTTAAATATCTCTGGGACATTGATGGTGGGCTATGCTATTACAAGATTTAATTACAGGATTTAATTCTCTGCAAGAATGAGAAAACTGACCTCCTATTTCAGCACAAACGTCCTTATCTACCTTCCCTGGTTTCTCTTTTGTCAGTGCCCTGATTTTCATTCCCTTGTAGTTTCTCCCCTACTGTCAGCACCACCACTCCAAAAATAAGTAAATGAACAATATATAGAAGTCACCCATGGGAGCAACCTGTGTAACATAGATATTCTCTGAGGTTTTCAAATCATTCCCTCTTACTTGGGTGGCGGCTGCTTCTCAAGGATTTTTGGCTTTCTCTTTTTATCATTTCCATATCTGTGTACCAACATCTGTCTGTAGTTTTAAGTGTGAGAGGAATGCTGTAGTCCTGTCCTGGCCTCCACAGATTAAAAGTTTTTGAGAAAGTTTCTCTACTTTTATTGTTGTATACAGGACGTATCCTAGAGCTTTAACTATTTCTCCATGAAATTACATTCACTGTGATTGTCACACCTTACAATCAAGTATCCAATTCATGCTTCAGAAAGGTGGTTTAAGTGGGTAACCTCTAAGGCTCCTTACAACTCCAGCGTTATTTAATTCTATATGATTTTCTCTGAAAAGGAGGAACTCCAGGGGATGGGGCAGTCAGTGGGTGGACAGGAAAGCTTTTACATTTAATTCCCCATAATTTTCTCTGGGTAAGTGCAATGTCATAAAATGATGACTGAACTAATAGGTATCTTAAAGGAAGGGAAAGGAAGTAATGCTTTTATGCCTTCATGAAAAACTATGACCCAGTTTTAAAATGTATATAATAGAATGCTATGAAGATAATTACAGTATTTATAATCAATGTTCTTTCTAAATATCTTATTTGCATTTTACAGTTCTTTTTTCTAAGATAGTTCACTAATGTTAACTATTTACACACTTTTTTGAATGCCATCTACATAAGTAATTTCTTACTTGGGGAAAGTGCAACAATTGAGGATTTGACCTGCTTTTAATATAAAAAGTATTTGTCGTAGTGGTATTGGTTCATTTGCTTCTGAGATCTGAGGAAAGCTGTTTCTTCCCACCCATACCTTCTTCAGTTTATGAATCTTTAAAAAAAACAAGAAGAATCATAATTGGAATCTTTAAAATTCTTAGAAATGTTTGAAGGTTAGAGAGGTAGGTGTTCTTTTATACTCCATATAGCCAGGCACACACACACCCAAAATAGAGGGGTTTTTTTTGTACAATTTTAAAAATTGCCTAAAAACAAAAACAGGTACATTAAAATCTGAAATTCTGTTTGCTTGTTTTTTTGTGTTTTTGTTTTTTGAGAGAGGAAAGGAAGGAAGGAGGGAGGGAGGGAGTGAGGAAGGAAGGAAGAGAGAGAGAGAGAGAGAGAGAGAAAGAGAAAGAGAAAGAGAAAGAGAGAGAAAGAGGCAGGGGCAGAGGGTGAGGGAAAGAGAATCTTAAGCAGGCACCACGCAGAGCCTGACATGGAACTTGATCTCACAACCATGAGCTCTAGACCTGAGCTAAAATCAAGAGTCAAGTGCTTAAACTGCTGAACCATCCAGAGCCCTTGCAGTTCTATTCTTAAATTCTTTGCATCTGAGAAAATTTTGAGGAACAAGGTGTGTTTCAGGGTGTCTTGATAGTTCTTAATAGGCCCTGTGTCTTCTGGGGCCTTGCTACTGTAAACCAGTAGCCTAGGAATAACTAAAGATGCAGGTCATATATTTATTGTGCATATTTATATCCATCTTTCTGCTGCTAATACAAATTCTGATCAGGTCCTAAGAAATAACCCTTCATAGTGTTGTTAAGAATTACTGCTGTGATGTACTCTTTTTGGCTTCACAGGCTCTGCCCTCAGAAGTTTAAAGAAGTCTTATCAGTATGTTTTTCTATGGACTTTTTGAGATTCTCAAGTCATCTTGAAAATGCCTACATATTTAAAAATCATTTTTCTAGTGAAAATTATATGGACTTGGAGATCATATGTAGCTAGATTTGTTTCCTGGACCTGGCATTTACTACCTGTGTGAGTTTAGGAAATCTATTTAATCTACCTAGGACTCTTTTTCATAAGACTGTGGTGTAAATTAGATGACAGAGTCTATGTAAAACCCATGTATAGCAACTTCCTTGTTGGCCAGTTATCCCATTTCAATTCTTCTGCTCTAGTTACAGAATTACACAAATTCATAATTTGAATTCCATTATGAATTTGTGTAATTCTGTAACTAGACATATACTTACCTTGAGTAAAGACTTTATTCCCCAGCTTTCTTGGTTGTGGTCATGACAAAATGGAAGTGTTATATGGAGGATATGGGAGGTTTCATAAATTATATTAGTGAATAAACTTATTTGATCAAACAGTAACAGTGTGTCTCAAGCCCTCAAGCATATAGAAACAATTATCAAGCAGAATAATTCAAGACCTCAAAGATCATCTCCTATGACTGGCCAAAGGATAGTCTAGGTTTTGAATGTTCAAATATTGAGTAATCCAGGCCTCCTGAGTCCACTCTCCTGTTCATCTGAGTCGTCTTCCTTATGGTATAGTGGAAGTGATGCTGGAGTTGTAACCTAATTCCCCATCTGTATTCTCTCTTCTTTTTATCTCATCACAGACTTCATTCATCCATGATATCTCTGTTTCTTTAACTTTCTCTTTTTTTTAGATTTTAAAAATGTCTTTTTTATTGTTATTGTTATTGCTATTATTATTGCCATATAAAGAACACTTTATATGGCATCTGTACCCTTAACAAAGTCTTCAGTGTACGATACAGTGTTACTAACTGTGGACACAATGTTGCACAGCACATGTGTAGAACTCACTCATCTGGTATAACCAAAAGTTGATACCTGTTGAACAATAACATCATACTACCCCTTCCCCCCAGTCCTTGGAAACCAACATTCTGCTCTGTTTCTATGCAGTCTGATTATTTTAGATACTCCATTCAAGTGTAATCATGCAGTATTTGTCCTTCTGTGGCTGGTTTATTCATAATGTCCTCCAGATGCGTCCATGTTACATATGGCAGGGTGTCCTTTTTTTTATTATTTACATTTTTACACTGTATATTAACTAAAATTTAACTTTCTTTGCTACCTCTTCCCAAACCCAATTTGGAAAAAAAAAAAAAAAAAAAGAAAATTCTCTATCCCTTCCTTCAACCACAGTCCTATTTCCATCCTCCTTATTTATGGTAATTGCTTGAAAAATGTTTTTATACTCGTCTCTATATTTCTTAATTTATCATTAATTCCTACTCACCTATTGCTGAATTGATAATAGAAATTACTAGTGACTTCTTTGTTTCATAACTGAAGAAAATAATATTTCATGGTTGTTCTTATGTGGGTGCAATTAAGTCTTAGCCTACCTCTGTACCAAAAGCTTTTCCTTTGGATTCTGTGATAATTCAATGTTGATGCATTCAGGAACATAAATTAGTACCTTATTATGTGTCAGGTACTGCTCTAAGAACTAACTAGGTATGTCATAACAACCACCACCATTTTTACTCATCTAGCACTTACGCTGAGAAAGAAGCTGAGCATAAATTATGTAATTCCCTATAATTCCTGCAGTGCCCCACGAGAAAGCCACTATTATTTTCTACATTTTACAGAGGAAAAAAACTTTACTTAAGAGAAGTCTGTTAACTAAGGCTTAACAATTAATTATGAAGTCTTTGGACTGGAACCATGATCTATTAAATCTCAAAGTCCATGAACTTAATTTTCTTTGAAAAAAAAAAGTTCTATAGTCCTTATTTTCAGTTGTCTGGGCATATAGAAGGACTTGACTGCAGCATGATGGTGGTTAGTTTCTATGGTTTGCAACTGCTCTTTCTGCTCTTTTGAATACTGTTTCCCCAGTGATTTATGACCTTAGTCTTAACTTACTTAACTTCTGGGTACCTTACAGTGGTGACTCTCCTTTGTGTTCCTGTGTCCTCTCCAATAACTTACCCTTAATATAGGATTTACCAGAGTGTAATTTAATGGTCTGTTTATTAGTATACATTTCCCAATAGACTGTAATTTGCTTGATAACTTCAATGGCTGGCACTTACTGAAACATCTATTTTTTTTCAATGAAGGAATGAATGATTATAATTTTGTGTTATTTTTTTGCCAAAGAATACCAGCCTTTCATGTTTTGAAAATAACTTCTTAGTTGTCTTCTTTCTAACCATTTCTTCAGTAATGTTCAAGTACTCCTATGCTCCTGCATATATACACAATGCTTCTTTTTTTCTTATCCACAGAATGTTCTTGCCATATTCCCAAATTCTTATCCATCAAGACTTCTCCCAGACATGAACTCTGCTATGAATCCTTCAGTGACTCTGCATTGTTTATGTAGGCAATAACATGTCGTTATATCTTATATTTTATTTTCTCTGGTTCTCTTTCTAAAGAGTGAGGATTTACATTATTCATTCTTAAGTAGCCAAAGTCCTTAGTGGTATAAACACTGAAATATCTTCTTAATAAATAATAGCCACTGTTATGTCTCAGAGCCTTTAAGATATAGATTGGTGTAATCTACAAATTATTTACTTATCTATTAAAATCTAGTTTTAAAATATGTTTGGAATTATTTCAAGGACTTTTTTTTAAATTAAATACCAAACAATGTAGAACTGAAACTGAGATGCTTTTATGAATGCAGTTGCCCTCTACCATGTGTTCCATATGTTTGTGTACATCATTTTTTAAAAGATTTATTTCTTTGTTTTGAGAGAGAGAGTGAGCACACGGGAGGGGCAGAAAGAGAGAGAGAATATCCAGTCAGGTTCCGCACTGATAGTGCAGAGTTCAAACCTAAGAAACATGAGATCGCGACCTGAGCCAAAATCAAGAGTCAGACTCTTAACCGACTGAGCCACCCAGGCGCCCCTGTACTTTATTGAAGAATCAACATTTCATTTATATACCTGAGATGTTTCTTTTGACAATTACGTTCATATTATCTCCTAATGAAGCTGTTTTTTTTTTATTTTATCAATTACAGGAATTGTTTTTATTAGATAAAGATTTGAAAATCTTACATATTCTTATTTTTGTGACTGAAAAAGTTTTCCCTAAAGTATTTTTTAATGCTCTCCAGACTCGTTTGCTAACCTACAAATTAAAAAAAAAATTATTTTTCTCCTTATGTTGTTAAAGGATGGTTTTAATTATTTATAGACACATGGTAAGAAAAGGCGATTTATCATGTTGCAGAAACCCATCACTGATTAGTAAAGATTATCCACTTTTTCTCAGATTGATGAATTATTTCCAGTTGTTTACAGAGAAACAGTACAAGCAGTAATGTCTGGGCACCTGGAAAAAATGACCTGTATGTAAATAAATGTTGTTTTCAGTTGTGGAAGATTTCATCCTTTCTAGCACAGGTACACATCCACTATAATTTTATAAACAGTTTTAAGTGCATTAAAAAAATAAAAAAGATAAATTCACAGTAAACTGGGACTAGGGATTACCTGCTTGAACTACTCTGTCTCTTAAATTCCATTAATATAGAATTATCATGCAGTATTTAGTAGTCACTGGATCATATTCAGAATTCATTTTGCTCTTTTAAAGCCTTTATTACTCAATATCCTATTACTTTTACAGGTCATAAAAAGTAAACTTTTGGTTAACTTTGTTTCTTTTTAGAAGTCTAATTTGGAAAGTTTTTAGGGAGTTGGCACCAGGGAAATAGCGACTGTAAATTTGTAGCTATGGTATAATGGTCTTCAGATTGGGTTTTGTTTCAAATCCCACTTCTGCAGTATACTAGCTACGTGATGCTCAAGCTATTTATTTAATCCCTGTAAGTATCACTTTCTTTATAAAATACAGTAACAAATACTAGATCTTTATGATATTAAGAGATTCAAATGAAGCAATGCATATAAAGCACGAGCATTTGATAAGTAAGTTCTCGAAAAAGTTAAGCATAGTTATTATTAGCTCTATTGTTATTTTTTAAATTACCATTATTACAAATGCTGTGGTTTGTATCTATGCTTTAATGAATGGCCACTGATTGTATTATGAATATCTTAAGAATGAGATTATTGTTCCATGTCAGAGTGAGCCTAAAATACATCCCTGCATAGGTAGATATACAACCAAAGCTGTATCTGTAGATTTTTTTTGCTTATTTTCAAACATTATAATCAATATATCAATAATAGAAGTGAGCTGTAGTTAGTAAGATTAAAATAATAGTCGTTCATTAATTGTATCAAATATATAAGATGTTAATACAAGGTGGGCTAATCGAGTGCAAGATGTTATTACTAGGTGAAAGGTGTATGAAGGAAGGACAGTATACGGCAATCTCTGTATTATCTGCTGAACTTTTCTGTAAGTTTAAAATGGTTCTAAATATAAAGTCTATTAATTAATTTGAAAATGATTGTTTAAAATATGTATGTTTAAATTTGGTGATATATGTGAAGAGCATTGAATGTATCCATATACTTCAAGACAAATAGATTTTTAATGAATTCCTCTTTTTTAGAAAATACTCAAAAATATGAAGAAAAATTAAGAAATATTTGTTATGTAATAATTTTGAGGGCTATAAGTTAAGAGCATACCATCATTTATATATTTAAGTAAATTATTTTCCAAATAGAGAATGTTATACAGACAAACTAAATTGTGTTCAAGGAAGTTTAAGGTTGCCTGTCAATTTGATGAGCATATTTTCCAAAACCAAAGATAATTTGAGAAAAATCTATTTTTTCAATGAGTAAAAATTATAGTCTAAGCACTATCAAAACATTTATGATATATTTTCATGACACTTCAAGGATTTCAGAAATAACCATACACATAGAAGAAATGAAAATCAGTTATACATTTTTTTATGATCCCTTTATCTCTATTAACTATCACTTCACTATAGAAATTTCACAGTATCTTCTTTCAAAATGTTAACATTTCTCTTAATAGCACGACCTAGAGGTAGATATAATTGTTTTATTTAATACTTTTAAGAACATGGACATTGGAATCAAAGAACACTAAATCCTAGCTTTGGCACTTAAAAGCTATGATTTGGATGTTAATGTATTTTTATTTAATATCCAGTTTCTAAATAGCGGCCCAGTTTGTAAATAGGGAGTATTACACTTTACATCCAAATGACTACTTGAAGAAAAAAAAGAAATATTGGATATAACATGAGCTTTAGAACAAAAGCTTGTAGCAAACATCCAGTCATCATGCATCATGGCTACTTTTACCAACTACCCATTTATCTAGAAAGGTTTTATTTATACTTATCTCAAAATGTATTACATATTTAATATTGTAGCAAAAAAATATTCTTTAACGTTTCATCATAGAGGAACCCCAGGGTTCCTCTTTGGGGTGATGAAAGTGTTTTGGAATGAGTGGTGATGGTTATGCAACAGTGTAAATATACTAAAAAACAAAACAAAACAAAACAAAAAACTGTACTTACTAACATGCATTAACATGTTTACATGATTTGATGATATACTAATTGTATCTCAATTATAATGTTTAAAATCTACACATAGTACTAGTTTAGGGGGTGTATACATTGTAATTTTTCAAGAATGTGAATTTGAAACTATTTGTATGTTCTCTAACATAAACCTGATTGTTAGAGTTGAGCATAAACAGCAGAAACACCATTCTAGATATTTTAAAATCATTGGAATGATTATAGAATCAAATTATACTCTAGGCTTTCCATATGATTCCCATAACAAACAGATTCTGAGATTTAAGGATGCTACTAACTCTGGGGAATAGATCCAAGGCTGTTTTTTTTTCTTATTTCTTTGTAAGTCTCAAAAGAGTTCTTCTATTAGGAAATATTCAGATTTGTAGTTGCAAGGGAATCTGGGAAATGTGGTTTTTAATTTTCTAAAATCCCAACTGGATGCTATACTAGAATTTGAAAGAGATCATTTAAATGTCTAAAATTAGCTACTAAAAGTATTTTGAACCTTTGGGGCACCTGGATGACTCAGTCAGTTAAGCGTCTGACTTTGGCTCAGGTCATGATCTCATGGTTCCTGAGTTCGAGCCCTGTGTTGGGCTCTGTGCTGACAGCTCAGATCCTGGAGCCTGCTTCAGATTCTGTGTCTCCCTCTCTCTTGACCCCTTCCCTGCTCACGCTCTGTCTTGTCTCTCTCTCTCTCTCTCTCTCTCTCTCTCTCTCTCTCTCAAAAATAAACAAACATTAAAAAAAATTAAAGACATTTTGAACTTTCAAAATAGAAAGGTTGAAATTATTCTTAAAATAGTCTTGTCTATCACAATACTAAATTATAATTATAATTATAATAATAATAATTATTATTATTATTATTATTAGTGTTGGAATTAAAATATTTTAATGGTATACTTAATAAAATAATACTAAAATCAGGACCCAACCTTTGGAAAATTATTCTCCCCATTTCACTCTAAAAATTCCATCTGTGAAGGTTCTTTGAGCCATCTGGTCATCTTAATTCTAACTACTGCAATTTTTATCAAGATTATTATAAGAGCCTCCTAATTGTGATCTACGTGCTTCAGTTTCTCCTTGTACTCAGTCCTGCAAATATAATTATTTCCTTGAACATTCTAAAATTCCCCAATTTGAAAAGGTCAAACACTATATTATCTACACGAATCTTGCATTATTTAAGTATAACCTGATTCCCCTACATAAATTCTATCACCTTTAGCTTTATGTCTCCACAAAACTCATATAAACTGTGCCTGGAATTCTTCTCTAACCATAGGGTAAATTTTTCCACTTGTGCATGTTTCTTGTGCCTGGCATTTATTCTGTCACTTCAGAAATACTAATCTACCCATGGTTTAGACTAAAATATGTGCTTACATACAATTCTTCCTCTGATGCTTCCAGAGTGTTGGATTGCCCCATCCCCCCGCAATTTTCTGATTTTGTGGGACCTTTTTACACAGCATTTCTTTTTTTTTTTTTTTTTTTTTTTTTTATTTACTTTTGGGACAGAGAGAGACAGAGCATGAACGGGGGAGGCGCAGAGAGAGAGGGAGACACAGAATCGGAAACAGGCTCCAGGCTCCGAGCCATCAGCCCAGAGCCTGACGCGGGGCTCGAACTCACGGACCGCGAGATCGTGACCTGGCTGAAGTCGGACGCTTAACCGACTGCGCCACCCAGGCGCCCCTTTACACAGCATTTCTAACATGTCTTCAATGCAGGGACAAAATAGCACTTTTATTTTTATTTCCACATACCAATATTTAGCCTGACACAAAACAGATACCCAATAATTGTTTAGATAAGAGTATATAAATATAAGAATAAACAAATGGATGTATAATTTAACTGTCCCTTCACAAGGTTATAAGTACAGTAATTTATTTTTGAGCATTAGAGGACAATCCAGTGTTATGCTTCCCAATTGTAAATTTTGGTAAAGTTCAAGGACCAGTTTTTAAAGTTTGTATTAAGATCCTGGATTGTCAATTCTGCTTGACTTGATTTGGATTTCAGTCTAATAAGAAATAACAGTACTGCAATCATGAGGCTTCAATTAGACCTAGACACATTGGTAGGAATATCAGTTAAGGTACAGTTAAAATATTGTGAGAAGGAATTAGGTTCTGAATTCTATTATTTCACATCAGTAGGCGATTGGTGTGAAATGAAAGTCACTGAAGATAATTTTTTCTCATGAACTTCTCTGACCTACTATTAGGAATAAAAGTTAAAGAATTGTTTCTTATTTAAAGAAACATTACTAAATGAAAAATGCATACACACTCAAACATATATGCACAGGAACTCTCTTGGCAGTACTTACTATTTATTTTTAACCTCAGAAATGAGTCTTTATGCCATACATGCCCTTGGTGACTTTACATCATCTTAAATGAGGCCATAAAGAAAGAAAGTGGCTGCAGCAGGAAACTATAAATTAGTGCTAGTAGGGTCTACAGAAGCCCCAACTGTAAACATATTAAACTAGGAAACTTGAACTTCATTCTTGTACTTACTATCAGCTTTTATTAACAAAAATATAATTAAAATCCCACTGTGCATCTTCAAGTTTTATCTCAAAGCCAATAACAAAGTTATTGAATGCTGAAGCACAATATCTTTACAGCCAAAATTTCTGCAACTAACAATTTAATTAGATATGGGCAGGCATACCTGTAGGTGAGTAGTCAGAACTAATGTCCCAAGTAAGCAATCTGTGCCATGGTCTTTAAAAATGATAGTCTTCTTGGCATATCTGTGTATACTTTGGATTTTCCCTGAATAAGAGTTTTAAATAGAAAAAAAAATAAGCCATATATATGGAATGAATTGATAAATTTATAATAGCAAAAATGAAAAATATCCAAATATCCATCAGTAGGGAGTTAAGAAAATTCCACCTCATGGAATATTACACCTATACTTTTTAAAAAGATAATTTTAAAATAGGTAGAATTGTTACTTCTCAAATATAAAATGAACAAGTGCTAATTATTTGACCTATAAGTAAAGGATACAGTAAGGTGTTAAAAAATAATTCAGGGGAGAATCCAGGGAACAGACACATGCATGGACAGTGGCAATTACTGAAATAAATTTGTATTAGATACAAATTTGACTTCTTCCAGGGTGGTGAAATGTATGAAATTGAATTAGTTGTCCCTTCACCAGAAAAAAGTTTTTTTTTTTTTTTTTTTTTTTTTTTTTTTTGCATCTTTAGGGTTGTTCAGGCTTCCTGATTGGAAGGTGTTCCTAAATTACATTATAGAGACAGGAAAATCTGTCAGAATCCAGAACTACTTGAGTTAAGGTAATCATTGGGAATACAGTGACCATGGCAGTTAGAGATTGCAAGCAGAATACCTGAGAGGAGAAACCTCAGAAAGAGAATTCCAGAAACTTGTAAGGTCCCTTAGTTTTTATTTAGGTATCAATGGATGTAAGTTAGAAAACTGTCTGAGGCTGGGAAAAGAAGTGGGCAAAAGAAACAGAGAACAATCCCAAAGCTCAAACAGAGCTGGGAAAACTTCATTTCCCACTAACTAGAGTGGAAAACATCATTATTCATAGGACATCGGATGGAATAATTGGAGAATTTTACCTAAAATTAGCCAAAGACTAATTTCTTATCTAAGAAATTTTAACAATAAAACCAGAAAAGGATTTCCAAGCAATTTAACTTAATTCCAAGGCAAAGTTAAAGAGTAATTATAAAAATACAACATATCTAGCTTCCAACAAGATAAAATTCTTCATATCAGGCATTCAAATAAGAAAAATATCAGGAATACAAAGATGCAGGAAAGTTTGACCCATAATGGGGAAAAATCAATATTAATAATCTTTGTGAGAGCATTCATAATAGAACTAGCAAACAAGGGGACTAAATGTTATATAAATATATTCTCTATACTCACAAAGGCTGAGAGAGGATTGTATATCAAGTAGAGATATGGGAGAAATAAAATGGCCCAAGTAAACTCCTAGATAAGAAAACAAAAATATTTGAGATAAAAAATATGCTACATATGGTATCAGAATGGATAAGAAAACATGACCCATCTATATGCCGCCTATAAGAAACTCATTTTAGACCTAAAGACACCTGCAGATTGGAAGTAAGGGGATGGAGAACCATCTATCACATTAATGATCCTCAAGAGAAAGCTGGGGTAGCCATACTTATATCAGAAAAACTGGATGTTTTATTTTATTTATTTGTCTTATTTATTTATTAATGTTTATTTTTGAGACACAGAGAGAGTGCTTGCATAAGCAGGGGATGGGCAGAGAGAGAGAGAGGGAGACGGAGGATCAAGGATCTGAAGCAGGCGCTATGCTGAGGGTGGAGATCCCAATGCAGGGCTCAAATTCATAAGTTGCGAGATCATGACACTTAACCAACTGAGGCACCCAAGCACCCCTATATTTTAAAATAAAGAGTTAAAAATAAATAAAAGTAAATAAATAAAGACTGTAATAAGAGATGAAGAAGGGCATTATATCATAATTAGGGGTCTATCCACCAAGAAGAGCTATCAATTATAAATATTTATGCCCCCAACTTGAAAGCACACAAATATATAAATCACTTAATCACAAATATAACGAAACTCTTTGATAATACCATAATAGTAGGGGACTTTAACATCCCACTTATAGCAATGGGCAGATCATGTAAGCAGAAAATCAACAAGGAAACAATGGCTTTGAATGACACCCTGGACCAGATTGACTTACCAGATATATTCAGAACATTTCTTCCTAAAGCATCAGAATAAGCATTCTTGTTGAGTACACATGGAACATTGTCCAGAATGAATCACATACTGGTTCACAAGTCAGCCCTCAACAACTGCAAAAAGATTGATTAAACACCATGCATATTTTCAAAACACAATGTTATGAAACTTGAAATCAACCACAAGAAAACATTTGAAAAGACAATGAATACTTGGAGATTAAAGAATGTCTTACTAAAGGATGGATGGGTTAATCAAGAAATTAAAGAGGAAATTAAAAAGTGCATGGAAGCCAATGAAAATGAAAACACCACAGTCCAAAACCTCTGTAAGGCAGTAAAGGCGGTCATAAGACAGAATTATTTATTAATCCAGACCTTCCTAAAGAAGGAAGAAAGGTCTCAAATACACAACCTAACCTTACACGTAAAGGAGCTGGAAAAAGAACAGCAAATAAAGCCTAAAGCCAATACAAGAAGAGAAATAATAAAGATTAAAGCAGAAATCAATGCTATGGGAAAAACGAAAAACAAAAAAAGAACAGATCAGTGAAACTAGGAGCTGGTTCTTGAAAGATTTAACAAAATTGAGAAACCCCTGGCCAGATTGGTCAAAAAGGAAAAGGAAAGGACCTAAATAAATAAAATCACAAAGGGGAGAGATCACAAACAACACCACAGAAATACAAACAATAATAAGAGGATATTATGAGCAATTATATGCCGATAAATTGGGCAATCTGGAAGAAATGGACAAATCCTGTCAATAGATGCAGAAAAAGCATTTGACAAAATACATCATCCTTTCTTGATAAAAACCCTCAAGAAAAGTAGGGAGAGAAGGAACATAGCTCGGGATCATAACTGCCATATATAAGGACCCACAGCTAATATTATCCTTAGTGGGGAAAAACTGAGAGCATTCCCCCTAAGGTCAGGAACAAGACAGAGATGTCCACTCTCACGTTGCTATTTAACATAATACTGGAAGTATTAGTTTCAGGAATCAGACAACAAAAAGAAAAGGATCCAAATTGGCAAGGATGATGTCAAACTTTTACTGTTTGCAAACAACATGATACTCTAAGTGGAAAACCCAAAAGACTCCACCAAAAAACTTCTAGACCTGATACATGAATTCATCAAAGTCACAGGGTATAAAATCAACATACAGAATTTGGTTGCATTTCCTTACGCCAATAATGAAGCAGCAGAAAGAGAAACCAAGTAATTGATCCCAATTACAATTGCACCAAAATCCATAAAATACCTAGGAATAAACTTAGCCAAGGAGGTGAAAAATCTATGTACTGAAAACTATAGAAAGCTTATAAAAGAAATTGCAGAAGAAAGAAAGAAATGGAAAAAACATTCCATGCTCATGGACTGAAAGAACATTGTTAAAATGTCAATACTACCCACAGCAATCTACATATTCACTGTAATCCCTATCAAAATAATACCAGCATTCTACACAGAGATAGAACAATTAAAAAATTTGTATGGAACCCGAAAAGACCCTGGATAGCCAAAACAATGTTGAAAAAGAAAACCAAAGCTGGAAACATCAGCGTTCTGGACTTTAAGCTATATTACAAAGCTGTAATTATCAAGACAGTATGGTACTTGCACAAAAACAGACACATAGATCAATAGAACAGAATAGAGGACTCAGAAATGGACCCACAAATGTATGTCCGCCTAATCTTTGGCAAAGCTGGAAGGAATATCCAGTGGGGGGGGGGTGGCGGGGAGACAGTTTATTCAGCATATGGTGTTTGGAAAACTGGATGGCAACATGCAGAAGAATGACCTGGACCATTTTCTTACATGATACACAAAAATAAACTCAAAATGGATGAAAGACCTAAATGTAAGACAGGAAACCATAAATATCCTAGAGGAGAAAACAGGCAACAACCTCTTTGACATCAGTCACAGCAAGCTTGTACTTGATATGTCTCCAGAAGCAAGGGAAACAAAAGCAAAAATGAACTGTTGGGACCTCCTCAAGATAAAAAGCTTCAGTGAAGGAAACAATCAGCAAAACTGTAAGGCAACTTAATGGAATGGGAGAAGATATTTGCAGATGACAGATAACAGGTTAGTATCCAAAACCTCTAAAGAACTTATTAGACTCAACACCCGAAAAACAAATAATCCAGTGAAGAAATGGGCAAAAGACATGAATAGACACTTCTCCAAAGAAGACATCCATATGGCTAACAGACACATGAAAAAATGCTCAACATCACTCATCATCAGGTAAATACAAATCAAAACCACAATGAGATACCACTTCACTTGGAATGGCTAAAATTAACAACTTAGGGAAAAACATGTTGGTGATGATGCAGAGAAAGGGAAACTCTTTTGTACTGCTGGTAGGAATGAAAACTGGTGTAGGCACTCCGGTAAACAGTATGGAGGTTCCTAAAAATTATAAATAGACCTACCCTATGACACAGCAATTGCACTACTAGTTTTTTACCCAGAGATACAAAAATGCTGATTCAAAGGGGCACATGCGCCCCAGTGTTTTTAGAAGCCCTATCTACAATAGCTAAAGTATGGAAAGAGACCAAATGCCCATCAACTGATGAATGGGTAAAGAAGATGTGGTATAAATATACAATGGAATATTGCTCGGCTATCAAAAAGAATGAAATCATTCCATTTGCAACAACGTGGATGGAACTAGGGCATGTTATGCTAAGTGAAATAAGAGAAAGACAAATATCATATGATTTCACTCATGTGGAATTTAAGAAACAAAACAGATGAATATAGGGGAAGGGAAGCAAAAACAAGATAAAAACAGAGGAAGCCAAATCATACGAGGCTTTTAAATAAAGAGAACAACCTGAGGGTTGCTGGAGGGGATGTGGGTGGAGGGATGGGCTAAATGGGCAATGGGCTTTAAGGAGGGCACTTGTTGAGATGAACCCTGGGTGTTATATGTAAGTGATGAATCACTAAATTCTATTCCTGAAATCATTATTACACTGTATATTAACTAACCTGGATTTAAGTTAAAAAAAAATAAAATAAATATGCTACATGTAATTAACAGCAGATTAGACATTGAAGAAGTAAGTTAATAGAATGCATTGCATTGGTAACTATTGAAAATAAAACACAGAGAAGGAAAAAAGGTCCAACTACAAAAGAATGAACTGAGTATCAGTAAATTATGAGACATTGGCTTTTCTAAGTGTTACTGGAATTCCTAATGGAAAGGGATGAAGAGAGAAAAAATATTTGAATAACTGATGAACTTTTCCTAATTTGATTAAAACCATAAAGCTACAGATCTGCCAATGTCAAAATACTCCAACCACAAATAAACAAGACTATTTAAATTTGTATTCAAACGACCATTAAATATTAATGAGAATAATACCTCAGGCATAAAAGAGGTAAAAAGATTTTATCACCAGCAGCCCCTCACTTATAGGTATGTTAAAAGAAGTCTTTTAGGCACATAATGTAGGGACATCTGGATCTACACAAAGGAATTAAGAGTAGGGAAAATGATAAATATCTTTGGAAATATGTTTTTACCATCTATTTTTCTAGTTTTAAAAATCTTTTAAAGATAATTAGCTCTTTAAAGAAAAATGAATAATTAGCAAATGTCAATGACCACCCCAGTTGTCAGGGGAAATTAGGATAAACTATGTGTGACAAATAGAGCTATCAAGTCCTCTTGCCTGAGGACTACTTACCATGTACTTTTTGAACATGTATGCAATCGGTTGTATCTGATTGACTATATATACAAGGGTAAGATTTCTTTCTGTCTTTGTAGTCTCTTAGGGGATTGCTTGTGTTGTACATTACATTCTAGTTTAATGCCTAGTCTAAAATAAAGCTGAATTTTGACCACACTATGCAGCATATATTAAGATTGGCTCAAAAATATTCATAGCTATAAATATTAAAAAGTATACATTGTAAATATTTTGATGTTTATTTAGTTTTGAGAGAGAGAGAGAGAGAGAGAGAGAGAGAGAGAGAGAGAGAGCGCGCACCAGTGGGGGAGGGCAGAGAGAGAGACTGGGAGACCCAGAATCCAAAGCAGGCTCCAGGCTCTTAGCTGCCCACATAGTGTCTGACGCAGGGCTCAAATTCACAAACCATGAGATCATGACCTGAGCCGAAGTTGGACGCTTAACCAATTGAGCCACCCAAGTGCCCCTAAAATGTATCTATCCTAAAAGAAATCATGGATATAAATATTTGGGACTTTGGATAGGCAAAGACTTCTTAAGTATGATACCAAATGTATGACCCATAAAAGAGGAAGACAGTAACAAATAGAACTTCATCAAGAGTAAAATCTTCCCCTCTTTGAAAGTTACCATTAGAGAATGCAAGATAAGCAACAAAGTAGGAGAAAATATTTACAAATTGTGTATCTGACAAATGATTTGTATTCAGAATATGTAAGGACTCTTAGAATAGAAAATAGATAACTTTGAGTCCATGCTAATGTAAATACATGACTGGCTACTTAAGATAGAGGAAAACAGACAAATGTCCACGCAAATAATCCCCCAAAATTTGTATCAATACCTTTTCCCAGGGAGATAGAACATAACTCCCCACTCCTTACATGTGGGTTGTACATATTGACTTTGTTCTAAAGAGTGCAGTATGGAAAGGGGGGAAAGTGTAACCTTACAGTCATTATTACCTCAGTCATGTGATTAGTATTAACATTAAGAATGTCAAATCAGAGTGACAGAATGTGCTTCTGATATGTTATTTAAATAGCTTTTATTCTCTGGTTTTCCTTCCCAAAATATAAAATGCAGTCTAATCATGAGACAATATCAGAAAAATCCCAGTAGAGAGGCATGCTGCAAAATAACGAACTGATACTCTTCAGTACTCCGAAGGCTATCAAAAACAAAGTTAACAGAATTGTATTGCATATTTGAACTCTGCTAAGATGATGGATTTTAAGTTTTATTACTATAAAACAAAGAGAAACAGTAACTGAGGTGATGTAAATGTTAATTAGTTTGATTGTGCTCCATATTTATCAGTATATACATATATAAAATATTAAGTTGTATACCTTAAATATATATAATTTTTCACTGTCAGGTTACCTCAGTAAAGCTGGGGGAAAAGTTGTTCATCAATAAAAACAAACAAGGAAAGTCTGAGAAACTGTTACAGCCATGAGCATTGTAAATAGATAAGACAAGTAAATGTGGAATCCTGGCTAGAGATCTGGAACAGAAAAAGAATGTTAGGTAAAAACTAAAGAAATATGAATAAAGTTTGGACTTTAGTTTCTAATTAATGAATAATATTGGTTCAATATTGGTGGCAAATATACCATACTAATGTAAGATGTTGCTAATAGGGGTATTGGGGTGTGAGGTTTATGAGAACTCTGTACCATCTTTTCAACTGTTTTGTGTTTCTAAAACTGTTTACTTTTTAAAGGTGTTTATATACCAAAGATTCTCTTGCTAGGTAATTTACCCAATATAAATTAAAGCATATGATCATACCAAAAATTGTACACACATTTTTAGCAGCTTTATTTGAAATAGACATCAACTAAAACCAATACAAATGTCCATCAACAAATGGATATACAAAATGTGGTTTATCCAAACAATGTAGCACAACTCAGCCACACAATCAAATATTGATACAGGCAACAATATGAATGAAAATTAAAACAATTATGCTGAATGAGAGTTCAGAAAAAATATTTTGCATACTGTATGATCCTATTCTGGGAAAATTCTGTAAAATACAAAGTTATCTCTAGTGACAGAGAAGATCAGTAGATGCCAGAGGACTGTGGGTAGGGATAGGAGGGAAGAAGAATGGATTGCAGAAAGTTGTGATTCAGGCAAGCTGGGTCTGAGAATCTGGAGAGGGGTCCCACAGGACCAGCCAAGAGGGTCCTTGGCTTCACACAGGATAGAAATCAAATTGGAGCCAGAGAAAGCGAAAACAATTTATTGAATACTGTAAGTGGCAGGTAGAGAATAATAGATGGAGTGTCTGGGAGGCTCAGAAAGGAAAGGAGGGGTCTCATTGTCACTAGGGATTAGGGGCTATATTGGAAAAGGTGTCTATGATATGTATTCCTGTAGGAATCCAAGCTAGTGTCCAATCAAAGGCAAGTGACAGGTGAATAATAGGTATTATTTCAGAAATCATGAGGGTAGGGAGTGTTGATGCCAGAATCAGTTGAGGTTTGTGTGAAGCTAATGTCCTAGAAAATGTTTGGGATCTGGCTCTTAGATATTATCGGATATTTGGGGGCCTAGGACAAAACTCAGAATGATTTACTTTATTGCTTCTCCCTTGAGGTAGGAACAAAACTTCTTTGGCTGATTCAGAAGCAAAATATAGAACATGAGTAAATGAGGCCTAGTAGAAAAATAGCAGAGCCTTTTTTTTAAGTTTATTTATTTATTTTGAGAGAGAGAGAGAGGGAGGGAGTGCATGAGCAGGGGAGAGGCAAAGAGAGAATCCCAGGCAGGCTCTGCACTGTCAGTGTGGGGCCTGACTCCAGGCTTGAACTCATGAACCACGAGATCATGACCTGAGCTGAAACCAAGAGTGGGATGCTCAACAGACTGACCCATCCAGGTGCCCTAAGATGGAGCCATTCTAAAAAGGAGTCCCTTCAGCTTTCCTACCTCGGTTGCATGGCGATTTCAGAAGGTAATGAATATGTTGGTTGTGGTAATGGCTTCATAGTTTAATAGATATATCAACCTTATCAAACTGTACCCTTTTAATTTATGAAATTTATTATATATTAGTTATACTCAACAAGTCTATTAAATGTAAAACTAAGGAGGCAATAAAACAAAGAGCTGAAAATATAATTGCATAAATAACTAATAATTTTATCTCAACTGGTAATTGTTTAAAGTTTTATTCTCCCAAATTTTTACTTACTATATGTCATTTCATCTAGATTAAATAGACAAATTTTGCCTAGTTTTTGGACTAAAATTTTTATTAAAATGACTGTACAAAGGAATTGATTTCCCCAAACATACTTTTGAAACAGTTGTCAGTTACATTTTCCTGTTCAACAAACACAATCCTATCTCCCAGGGAACTTCACTTAAAGTGCATTAATATTCATAATCTATCTGAAAGTCATCACAGTAGTCATTCTTTCCACTTAGACATTTTATTTTCCTGTTAAAATGCAAATATATTATCTGGGAGGATGAGCACATTAAATCATTAACAGCCATTGGAAATATGGTTCAATTAGCTCAATAGTCTCTCTCTACTCCTTGAAAGAATTAGGAGGAGTTAATGGTATCAGGGAGTTGGTACTCAGGACAAGTAATTGACTTTGAAGAATCAGCTCTCCTTAAGCATCTTGGTAAACAGCCAAATGAGAGGCATCAGAGAACCTGATTACCTAGGTAGGTTACAAAGAAATGAGAAACTAGTCATAATCTTAACTAAAACATCTTTGTCCTTTGTCTTAAATTGTTTTTGGTATGTGAAGATATTTAGACATTCGAGCACTTCCATGCTTAGTCTTTTTAAAAGTATACATTAAAAACTACAGAATTTTCAAACATTTAAAAAGATGGTTGTTATTTCAAATCTGTAAGTTTACATTAGTGACTTTCATTTTTGATATTCTGCCTTTTTATGTAAATATTATAGTTGCCAGGCTGGACATATTCTGGCAGTTTTATGATTTATAATTTTATAGAGCTAAAAAAACTCTCATGACATTTTGGTTATGAGGCATTATCATCATTCTTTTGGTCAATATATTTATGGAATGCCTGTTCACTCTAGGAGTAGGGTTGTAATGGGGAAATAAAAACTTGAAACACAAAATTTCTCTTTCAACCATATTTAATTGGGGAGTGTACAATATAGGAATTTTAATCACATAACATACCTGAATTACAAAGTGACCTTAAAATGTATTTGTTATTAACATATGAAATGTGTTATTCTATTGAATTTCAAACCAATATAATATTTGTTAGAGGAAAATATAGTCTCTGACTACAAGAGCCACAAAAAACTGACAGAAGCAGTGAGGAATAAAACCTCTAGCAAGGGAAATGTATCATTCCTAAAGGTAAAGATAATTAGATAACTAGTCCTATTTTCAGTTTTTTCTACCTCAGCCTTTTGCACTTACTCTTGGGTGGAGAATTATGGTTTTAGAAGCCTAAGAACGTAGTTTGTATGAATCGATTTGCATCTCATTAATTAATAACACATAATTATATGTAAGTACTGCCAAATGTGTATATATTCCCGGTGAGATTTTTAGGACAGAGATCTCAGAAATCAACAAGATCATATGTAAATTTCAGATAATGACAATAGAAGGATTTATTTTATTTTAATTTAATTTTGATTTGATTTGATTTAATTTAATTTTATTTTAATGTTTATTTATTTTTAGAGCGAGCAAGCAGGGAAAGGAATAAGAGAGAGAGGGAGAGATTCCCAAGCAGGGTCCACACTTAGCATCAACCTTGGCACGGAGTTCAAAATCACAACCATGAGATCATGACCTGAGCCAGTATCAAGAGTTGGATGCTTAACAGACTGAGTCACCCAGATGCCCCAAGAAGGATTTATTTTAAATTGAATTAAGATATTTTTAAAATTCCTAAATATTTACTTATGATTCCATGTACAAGATTTATTCATCAACTTTATTAATTTGTAATTGAATAAGCTGATTCACTTAAGGCAGCATGTTCCATTTGAAGAAAAGGAAGAAGGGATTATATATTGATATTGACAATAGAAAATAAGATGTGGGATACAGCAGTGGATACCAGGTACAGAAAATAAAGAGTGGAGGAAGACTAGGAATGACTAAACTGAAGAATATATATGGCATATACATGTTCATCTACAAATACATACATAATACATATGAATATGAACTTAAATATTAAGGGCAAATGTAAATTAAAAATAAGAGACTTAATTTTCCTTATTGAAGTAAGAAAAGAGATTTCTCTCCTATCCATTCTCTTAGAGCATTTACTTTAGAAAGCTTGTAATTGTAAGTACTTTTTTCTCTTTGAAATCTATATAAATCCTTTTGAAAACTAGGCATTTTGTCAGCTTTATGACCCGACAATATCTTTCTCAAGACGTGGGAACCATTTCTTTGAAATGTAAACATGAAGCTAGATAGCAAACCTGACTCCCAGTTTCTACAGCAAGGCCTGAACTTAACCGGTAGACACCTTGCTTCAAGTTGTAAAACTACCTCTTGCAATAAAGACATATGAAGTTTTTTTTTCTTCTGGATAAAGTCAATTCTTTTTTTTTTTTTTATTTTTTTAATGTTTATTTTTGAGAGAGATAGAGACTGTGCATGAGCAGGGAAGGGGCAGAGAAAGAGGGAGACACAGGATCCAAAGCAGCTCCAGCCTCTGAGCTGTCAGCATAGATCTGGGCTCGAACTCATGAATCAGGAGATCATGACCTGAGCCAAAGTCAAAGGCTAATAACCACGCCACCACGGCACCCCAGATAAGGTCAATTCTTAACATTTGGTCAGCCCAACTAATAGATACATTTAGGGTGAACTCTGTGTGACAGAAGGTGCTGTCAACCTCTTATGTGAAGCCTGGTCATTGTTTATGTTGTTTATGTTGTACCTGCTTGGCTATGTAGGAGTGAGGGTGGGTTGCCTGTGATGTGCATTACATTTCAGCTTAATGCTTATTTAACAGTGAAAGTGTTTTCTTTCTCTAATACCTTTGTGGGAAGGATTTCTGAGTTGACAGAATTTTGTTTTTAATTATATTTCCTTAAGGGGCGCCTAGGTGGCTCAGTCGGTTGAGCATCCGACTTCAGCTCAGGTCACGATCTTGCAGTCCGTGGGTTCGAACCCCGCGTCGGGCTCTGGGCTGATGGCTCGGAGCCTGGAGCCTGCTTCCGGTTCTGTGTCTCCCTCTCTCTCTGCCCCTCCCCCGTTCATGCTCTGTCTCTCTCTGTCTCAAAAATAAATAAACGTTAAAAAAATTATATTTCCTTAATAATATGCATATACATATACAATTACAATATATGTGTACATACATGTATGTATGTGTTGTGCTTCTGCCCAAATTTTTGTAGTGATATCACAACTATAGCCATTTATGTATTTTCAAGGTTGAAACGATTCTGATTAAACTGAGAGAGAGGTTTAGAAGAAGTTTACTTTTATGCTTTCAAAACCCTGATTGAGTACTATATTTTTTTGGTATTCCTGAAGCATTATGAAAATTACTGAAAGCTAAGTATATAAAGTATGTAACATAATTTTAAACATCTGTAATTAGAAGTGTGTATTGCTTTGTATGCATATTGAGAGCTACATAATGTTAGATCTAATACCAGAGTGTTAATAGATAGCAAAAGGAGGATCTGGGGCAGTGGTGTAAAATTATTTGGGACTATTGCTGTCAGGTTATTCTTAGCTTTTATCACATTTTAAGAACTAATAGAGACACGTGAGATATTTTCCCACTGTATTCATGTATAAGAAGAATTATGGAAATACACTATATATTTATAAGAAGTCTAGATATGGTTTATTCTGTGGAAGGAGTCTCATGCTTCTTAGAAGTTTTCTGTTTTTGAACACAAAGTCAAACATGAATTTATCCTGAAGGTTCAGATTCACGTGTGTATGTGGAGAGAGAGAGAGAGAGAGAGAGAGAGAGTGTGTTTTCAAATAATTGCAACCTGAAACCTAGAGAACTCTTTCATTTTTGACACTGAGACCTTTCTTTACCTCAGTGAATTTTCATTTTTCGTTTAGAAATTATTTTCAATTATTGTTGATGCAGCCATTATCTATAAGCTATTTTTCTTGGTTTTATACTTCATGTTTTGTTATGATTTTTTAAAATTTTTTCTGTACATTCATATATATTTACCCAGATCAGTCTCCTTTCATTGTAAAGTCATACATTTGTCTCCAGAAAGTGTTTCATTTAAAGCTCACAAAGGATTTTTCATTATTATTTTTATTTATTTTTTAATGAGATAATTAAAAAAAATGTTTAATGTTTGTTTATCTTTTGAGAGAGAGAGCACAAGCAGGGGAGGGGCAGAGAGAGAGAGAGAGACACAAAATCCAAAGCAGACTCCAGCTGTCAGCACAGAGCCAACCTGATGTGGGACTTGAACCCATGAACTGTGAGATCATGATCTGAGGCGAAGTTGACTACTTGGCTGACTGAGCCACCCAGGCACCCCTATTTTAAAAAAAAATTTAATTCAGTTTCTTGACCATGTGTTCCAACAGTTAAACTATTTAACCACCTGTGGTTTGTATTCGTTTTGTTTGATACTCTCTCTGACATGGCCCTCATGGATGATTTGGGACTACCATCATCCCTCCCTTCCTTCCTTCCTTCCTTCCTTCCTTCCTTCCTTCCTTCCTTCCTTCCTTCCATTCTTCCTACCTCCTTCCTTCTAACTCACTTCATCTCAGTATCTTATGAGGCAAATGGAATCAATTCTTTGGATAGTGAAACACAGTGATACCCACATTTGTGAGCCTACAACATAATAGTAGACACGATGCCTATCCTTTATAGTTATCTAGAAAAACCCTCTCTGGTCTTGGATTTCTTTCTGATCCTCCTACATGAGTGGCACAGAAATTCGGCCTACCTGCTTAATCTCTTGGCTCCTTAGAGGATCTGATTTTCATACAAGGCCAATGTGGACTTACTCCCAGTGCTCCTATAGGATCCACAGATCTCTAAGTAGCAAGCTGCTAGCAGAATTCAGAGATCTTTTGTGTTTTATTGTCTACTTTTCTCAAAGGGAGAGGTAATTCTACAGCAGTTTTATAATTAGGTAATTTTTTTAATTCACTCTACCAGTATCTGAATTTCAATTTTTGTGTGTAGACCATTTACATCTAATACAGTTATTGATATGTCAGAGATTTAGTGAGCTATTTTATTTTCTGCTTTCTGTTTGTTCTCTCTGCCTTTTATTTCTGTTTTACTTTTCCTGCCTGCTTTGGGTTATTTTGGAATTGATGTAATTTTTTTGTTTTGAATGCATCTCTTTGCATTATTTTTTTAATAGTTGTTCTTGGTGTTACATTATATATATGTAACTTATCACAGTCTGTTGGTATTGACATTTTACCAGGTTGAACAAAGTATACAATGTATAAAATTACTCTCTCATTATGTCCTTTTACCTTTTTCATTTATCATATAATTGATTTAAATATTTATGTATATTGAAAAGTATATCAGCTAGTATTATAATTTTGCTTTAGTCATAAAACACTCTTTAGAAAATTCAAAATGAATATAATAATGTGTATAATCGCCCAGTTACCCAGTCTTTTATTATTCCTGTTGTTCTTTCTCCATTCCTTGTATTACAGGATTCTGTAGTGATTAGATAATTCCCTTTAGCTGTTTTTTTAGGTAGGGCTGCTGACAACAAATTCACTTAGTTTTCTTTTATCCCCCTAGGATATTTTCACTGGAAATAGAATTCTGATTTGAAAGTTCTTTTCTTTCAGCATTTAAAACATAGAGATCCATTTTATTCTGGCCTCCATAGTTTCATGTGAGAAATCCACTGTCATTAGATTTGGTTCCAGGTTAAGCGTCAGTCCTCTCTGACTTCTTGTGAGGTATTTTCTTTGCCTTCATTTCCCAGCTGTAACTATGATGTGCTTTGCAGTGACTGTTATTGTGTTTATCCTAATTAGGGTTTATTTAGCCTCTTAAATCTATAGATTTACATCTTCTGCCAAATTTGGGAAGTTGTATTCCTTTATTCCTTTAAGTACTTTTTCAACCTCACCCTGTTTCTCTTATCTTTGCTGGTCTCCCACAAAATACATGGTAAATCTTTAGCTATACTTGTCACAGGTCCCAAAGTCTCTCTTCATGTTTTCTTTTTTCTGACTCTTGTTCAGATTGGGTAATTCCTTCTTCTATGTTTTAATTCACTGATTTGTTCCTGTGTATGCTTTATTCTGCTATTAAAGCCAATACTGAATTTGTGTGTTGTGGGAAGGAGTTATGTATATTTTAGTCCTAAAATTAGTATTTGGTTCTTCATGTCTTATACTTTTATATGTTTTTTCCATTGGTCTCAAATATGTAGATAAATGCTTGTTGAAGCATTTTTATAATGGCTCCTTTAAAACTTTTGTTAGATAATTCTTATGTCTTTGTTATATACATTGTGTCTTTTTCATTCAAGTTGGAGTTCTCCTTATTTTCAGTAATATGGGTGTTTTTTATCTTGTGGTTATTATAAGACTCTGGAACTTATTCAAAGATTTTATTTGATCTGGCTTTCCCTGATACTGTTGTGGCAAAGAAAAAAAAAATATGAAGAAAGGAAAAGAAAAAAAGGAAAAGAAGAGAAGAGAAAAAAAGAAAGAAAAAGAATTGGGTAGGAATCCAGGCTCCCTCCCCTGCCTCTATTGATACTTGTAAGGGTGAGGGCTCCTCATTACTGCTGTGGGAGTTCTGGCTTCTCTCCAGACCTCTACAGATGTTACCTTACTGATGAGGATAAGAATGCCTTGTTACTGCTTCTCTTATGAGTTCTGCTGACACCATAGGGATCTTGTTATTACTTGGTGGTGATGAAAATCCTGACTCTCCAATAGGTCCTGAAACCCAAGTCCTCAAACATAAAAATATTGTAAACAGACAAAGGTATCAATCATACTTTTACTGCATGGTTTCTTTTGTAATTTTTAAGCTGGTAAATAATTTTCATTATTGAAGTTTCAGCTATTTCTATTTCCATTTTTATAATTGATATACCTTTTATAAAGATATTTTAACTGTTTCATCTATAGTATATTCTAGTGAAAGTTGAGGTGTGAGACTCTTAAATTTTATTTGCAAGCTATTAACTACTAACCCAATACAGTGTATGGAATAACTTTTTCCAGTTAGTTTATAATACTTTTTAAAAATAAATATTTTATTTATTTATTTATTTTTGAGAGAGAGAGAGAGCGTGAGCATGGGAGGGGTAAAGAGAGAGAGGGAGACACAGAATCTGAAGCAGGCTCCGGGCTCTGAGCTGTCAGCACAGAGCCCAACACGGGGCTCTAACTCACGAGCTCTGAGATCATGACCTGAGCTGAAGTCAGCCGCCCAACCGACTGAGCCACCCAGGTGCCCCTATAATGCTTTTTAATTAGGCCTAAAATCCTTTATATGTCTTAGTTCTGTTTTTATGTTCTGTCTTGCATACTATAAGCATAATTTTTAATCTTTTAATCTTTCTGCATCATGATTTATATAGTGATCTTATTCACACTATTATTGTCCAATAATTATTTTCCTTCTGAAAACTATTTTCTTTTTTTAAAAGTTTATTTATTTATTTTGAGAAAGAGAGCACACATGAGTGGGGGAGGGGCAGAGAGAGAGAATACCAAGCAGGCTCTGTGCTGTCAGTGAGGAGGCCAGTGTGGGACTTGAACCCATGAATGGTGAGATCATGGCCTAAACCAAAATCAAGAATTGGAAGTTCAACAAAACTGAGCCACCCAGGCACCTCCTGAAAAATATTTTCTAATTTGCTTTTTAACTGTATTTGTAAGAATAGAAATCCAAGTTCTGCACATGATATGTACAAATATGAGAAGAAGAAGTTGTTAGTACCAAGTGGGAATAAAATCCCAGCTTCATATTAGATCATCTCTGACACTACCCCAGTGGGGTAGTAGGTGACTCTTTATAGCCAAGCAAAGGAGGAAATCCAAACTCCCTAGCTCGCCTTTGCTGGTCATGGTGGAATGGGGCCATATTTGTATATAGAAGTTGTAGTCTAAAATTTTTCTGTCTTGCTAGTTTATCCCTTTCCTGGTTTTTTGATTAGAGGGAGAGTTTTTATTGGGGCTTTCTTGATTTGTGTTCATTTATATCTCTGGTTTGCCAGCTTCTTCATGTCTAAGCCTAGGAAATATGAGGCAAAATAAAACTCCAGGAAACTCATCACTGTGTTGTTTCTTGGCTTCCATGGTCTTTCATTGTTTTTCCTTCCTTCCAACTTTCAGAGCCTTATTATTATTTGCTTTATATGTAATATGAAGGATATTTAATTGTACTTAGTGTGAACAGTAGGGAAATAGAAGTCTAATCTACCTTTTTGTCAAAGGAAGTTGATTGTTCTCTTTGAAATAGAATTTCTATTGTGCTTAGTGTTTTTATATATACTGGAAATTATTTCAGTGACCTTGGCATTTACTCCCAATAAAAACCTTTTCATAAATTTTGGACTCGTGTGTGTGTGTGTGCACATGTATGTGTAAGTGTGTGTGCCGATAAGAAATAGAATCCAGATTTCTGACTGAATGACTTAGCATCATACAACTTTTTGATTCATTTAGAAAATTTTTTCCTAACTGTAAATGTACTACCATTATCTGAACTCTTAATATTATACTGATCTCTGGACAAATGTCTTTTTTTTTAAATTTTTTTAAATGTTTATTTATTTTTGAGACAGAGACAGAGCATGAACAGGGGAGGGGCAGAGAGAGAGGGAGACACAGAATAGGAAGCAGGCTCCAGGCTCTGAGCCATCAGCCCAGAGCCCGACACGGGGCTCGAACTCACAGACCGTGAGGTTGTGACCTGAGTTGAAGTCGGACGCCTAACCAACAGAGCCACCCAGGCGCCCCTGGACAAATGTCTTTTTGATTAATATTTCTTTTGAACTGGGATTGGGATCACTGTGAGTAAATATTTGTTGCTTTACATTCATTTTTACACTTTTTTCTTGTCCTTTATTCTTTTTGACACAGTCAACATACCAATTACAGTGTAGAAACTCCATGAAAGGGACTTTTTTTATTTGCCAGGTAATTTGTATGCCTCAGTTGGTACAAGGTTATTCTCCTTTCTTTTCTGAAGAATCAATATATGGTTTATGGTGCTTTTAATAGGGAACAAATACACTGAATTGTACTGTATATTCTTATAGGCTTATGGTATTTTCCACATTTTATGCCAGATAATTTCATTGGTTATATCTTTGAGTTATAACTCAAGTAAAGTAGATTATTTTAAAAATTAGATGGTTAAAAAAAAAATAAACATGTGAACAGTAGTTTTCCAAAAGTGGCATGCTTGGACAATCACCAAAGGCTTTCTCATTCAAACACTAGTTCATTCAAAAGGCATTTACTTAGCACCAGGTATTACACTCACCATTAAGTTAAACATGGATAAACTTTTGGAAATTACAAGATCTTTCACTGTTCAAAAATGCAGAGGAAGCCATCACATCATAAACAACATTGGGAATAACATCTATCTAACCACTGGTGTTAGGTTTTATATACCTATTTTAAGGATATATAAAAATAGCAAGTGTACGCTTATTTTTCAAGTTTAATTTCAATTATATTCTGAAAGGTGAAATTAGAACATTTTTCTACCTGCCATACTTATCTAATTGAATTGTTATATTCTTACTATTTGCATGATTTTATAGTGAAATTTAAAGTGCTGTCATTAACTTTGTATGAAAATGATTTTAAAAATCATTAAATGCTTTAATGACTTTTAGGATATAATAAAATATAAAATATGGTCTCATTTAATAATATATTTATTGATCATTTTTATACATCTGTTCTCTTCATTAATGTCTTAAATGTATTATTCCACTTAATTTTTACAGCAATCCCATAATATAGAACCATGATTGCCTCAGTTTTACATAAAATATATCAAGTCTATATGTTTCATTTTGAACATATAGAATGTCCAACAGCTAGTAAATATTTAAAAAGCCCAACCCGTGTTTGTCTTATCCTAATATTTAAGTTTTTAAAAGTTGTAATACACTGTATAAGTACCAATCCAAAGGAATTACCACAGAGCTTTGTTAGGGCAGCTTTAAAATATTTACTTTAAAGTCTGAAAATGAAGTTCTAGGGTATTAGACACAGAGTTTGTCCTTCAGTACAGGTTAGATTCTAATTTACCACAGGTCATGTAAAATATCTAGAAATAAAAACCAACCTAGAGCTATAAAATAAAAAGTGACCTTTAAAATCCAATATTACAGACAAACAACTTTTGCCTCTAGAGGCTGTTGAAGGACAAAATAGGGATAGGAAAATTCACTCTCATTTCCTAGTACACATATCACTTTTTCTAGCTAGAGCAGCAGCCACTAGAATTAAGGGCTTAGAGCTGCAGAAATTAGAGTGCCTTTGGAAAACCTCTATACCTTGTAACAAACAAACAGAAACCAGCAGCTTCTAATAGTGGTCTTAAGGTGAAAAGGGTCAGTAGGAGATTCCCTAATATGTTGTTTTGTCCACTCTTTCTGCAATCCTTTCACCCTCTGAAACAAACAAACAAACAAACAAAAACTTTAGGTTTCAAGAATTAAAACCTTAGTATTACAAGAAACCTAATTGGAATAACTATTGTGAGCAGCATAATTAGAACACACAGAGAAGCTGCTGCCAATATTTTGAATCCTAGTGTAATTAATGCGGTTCATGACATTTCCCATCTAACCACTAAGATGTCTAATAGAGGAACCATTGCGCATTTGCTTAAATTACTTCAATGTATTGAGTCAAGATTTTCAAATTTTCTAGCACAGAAACTATGCTATTAATGAACATTTGAAAATGATCAGACTTGCAAATTTAAGGAGCATATCTTTAAATTTTACTTTCAGAAAGTCTGGGGTGACTCCCAGCACCTTGCTTCCTGGAGCAGGGAATAAATAGGCAGATAACTTTCCTTTGGTTAAGTATAGCTGGATGTATTATCCTCAGTGCTGCATTTGATTTTTGAAAATTAAGGGTTTTTGGCAATTAGATAAAATTTTATGTCATAGTCCTAAAACTCCATCTAAAGATCATCATTACTGCTTTCACTATAATGGTTGCCCTATGTACCAAGCTGGTCAGATGATTAAGTTAAATAATCATAGACCTATTTGATAATTCCATCTAATTGCAGATATGTTTACAGAGTGTGGACACTAGAAATTAGAAGTTACCCCACTTAAATCCCATTAAAATGGAATGCCATTATTATAGACATGCTCATCAATGTATTCAGCATGCCTTCTTCTCTGTCTTTTGAAGTAAGTGCCAGTGCTAAATCAATATGCTAAAATATTTTGTTGAAAGCTACCACCAGACTGAGAGAAAGCATGAAGGTATAGGACTTGGGTCCAGACAACGTTGCAAAATATTTAACAATCTACAGTTGCTCCTGAAATATAGTGAGACTCTGCTCTAAACTGCCTGACCACACACCAGACTTTCGTTATAAGACTTATTTGCACTGTTTCCTTCTGAAGTACTATGAGTATTTAACTACCAAAACTATAACCAGTTTTCTCTAGCTATCATAACAATTTTAACCGATTTTATTGTTGACTTCTTTCACCATTGACAAATGTCAAAATACTTAGCAAAATAGACAAGAAGAATGTATTACAGAAGAATACATATAGTATGAAAAGCTAAATGTAAACATGAAGAGTCAGAACTGAATCTTATAGTGACTTGTTGTTTATATGGACAGTTGATCCTCATTATAGTAAAGTGTCCTGCAAACAATGAATTGATGAATACTGAACCATTGCTCCTAGCAGAAATATAGGGACAGATTCCTGTGAGTCTCTTGTCACAACATTTTATCAGCCAAACAATACATAATTTGTGTTATGTGTGTTTCTGTTTAAAGATACCTTTTTTTAATATACACCATTGATTCATTAACATTGAACTCACTGGCAACAGCACTATAACTCATATGGAAAGATGCTTATCTAACTCACATATTTTGTCCATAAGACATTTCATCACCTTCTCATGCTTAGGAACTCTAAATGGCACTTCAGCACTATGCTTAGGAATCATTTTAAAAGTGAAATCACTACTAAAAAATACAAACCTGAGAAAAAGTGACACTAAGTAGACAGTGAAAAAGACACATTTATACTATGAGAGCTGAAATCCAAAGATGGAACATCACCTTGTTCTATCTCACCTGGGAATGTATGCATCAGGAGACTCCCAACTTTTTTTTTTTACCTGTTTGTGTTTAGCTATAATTAATCATGAAAGTACTGTGATAGTTGATTTGGGGATCACAAATACATTTTAGCAAGTATGCAAATTGCAAATATGGAATCTGAATAGTAAGGGCAGCTATATGTGTAAAATTATTGAGGAATGTAAGGAAATGATTATTGCATATAAGTCTTTCCTCTAAGGAGGCTGTGAAATCAGAAAAGGTATCCAAGGAGTTATGAGGTTATGGTAATACATTATTTATTAAGCTGTAGAAACTTACACAACTTTTTCATTATTACTGCATAAACTGTACAAATATATTTTTTAGTTTAGTGTATATGTAAAAGTTTCATAATGGAAAAGAATCAAGCACAATAAAACATTGTAAATAGACAAATGTATCATATTTCTTCTGTGTGATTCTTCAGTAATTTTTAAGCTGGTAAGTTATTTCCATTATTAAAGTCTCAAATACATTGAAATCTTAGATTGCAAGTAAATTGTTCTTCAAGTGTTCTGCAAGACGAGCAAACATTTCTAATCATTTTTAACTTGATAAACGAGTGATGTCTTTCAATACGTGTAGTAAGTGGTGCGAATGTCACATGATCACAACTGAACCATTGGTTCTTGAAATTTGCTTTGATATATGAGTGCTTTGTATTACAGCATGTTTCTAGAATGAATTATGCTCGCAAACCAGGGTTTTACTATATTTCTTTTTTTTTTTTTAAGTTTATTTTGAGAGAGAGGGAGCATAAGCAAGGGAAAGACAGATAAGGATCATAAGTAGGTTCCATGCTGTCAGCACAGAACTGGACACAGGACTTGAACTCACAAACTGTGAGATCATGACCTGAGCTGAAATCATGAGTGGGACGC
Source organism: Panthera leo (assembly GCF_018350215.1). NCBI lineage: Eukaryota > Metazoa > Chordata > Mammalia > Carnivora > Felidae > Panthera > Panthera leo. The sequence goes on along the minus strand of NC_056691.1, from coordinate 64,459,610 downwards.
TTAACCTACTGAGCCACCCAGATAACCCTCAACTTTCTAATTCCATTTTCATAGTTGATATACTTTATATAAAGATACTTTAACTGTTTCATCTACAGTATATTTTAATGAAAGTTGAGGTGTCAGGGTGCCTCAGTCAGTTGGGCATCTGACTTCGGCTCAGATAAGGATCTCGCGCGATTCATGAGTTGGAGCCCCATGTTGGGCTCTGTGCTGACAGCTCAGAGCCTGGAGCCTGCTTTGGATTCTGTGTCTCCCACTCTCTCTGCCTTTCCCCATTCATGCTTTCTTTCTCTTTCTCTTTCTCAAAAATAAACATTATTTTTTTAAATAAGTTGAGGTGTGAGACTCTAAGTTTTATTTGAAAGTACCGCAACACATTTTATGGAATAACCCTTTTCTAGTTAGTTTATAATTCTTTTTTAATCAGGCTTAAAATCCTTGTATATGTCTTAGTTCTGTTTTTGTGTTCTCTCTGTCTAGCACTCTGTAGACACGTTTTAATCTTTCTACTTGATATTTTATATAGTGGTTTTACTTTCACTATTCTTGTCCAATAATCATTTCCCTTCTGAAAAGTATTTTAACTGTATTTGTATACCTTATCATATATGAGATACTATAATTTATAATAAAATCCTTTATAGTATATAAAACTAAGAAAAAAAATTCAACTAAAGCAGGACACTCCCTCAATTAGAAAACACACTTTGATTTTAGAGCTGTTAACATGTAAAAAAAAAAATGTACATTGTAGAATCAATGAAATACAATATTTTTTATGTGGACTTTAGAATAAATTTGTAAGTTCCAATATACATTCCATTAAATATTGGTAGATGTGTGTTAAACCTATAATTTCATTTTAGAAAATAATTAATAGGCTTTCTATCTTGCATTATAGTATAAAACTCTATACGCTCTAGTCCTATCTCCTTAATTTTTATTAAAAATAGATCCAGATGTAGCACATTTTTATTATGGCTATTCCTATATATTTATGACTTTTGTCTGGTACTTTCAAGGTTAAGTGTGTTTTCGTTATATTCTTCAATTTTATTTTCCTGATAAATAAGTATGCAATTGGTATTCTAATTTTATCTTATCATTCTTCAATTCCTTGGGTTCTTTTGTAACTGTTTCTCTTTACTCTTTTGTATATGATGCTATTATCTGTAAATAATGATAAATCTCCTTTCTTCCCTATATTTATAATATTTATTTTATGTTGTAGGTTAGTGCATTTATTACCAGATAAACTCATTTAGTTTTATTTAAGTATTTATTATTCATTTATTTCTGACCATGAAACTAACACATGCTTACTGATAATTTGGAAAACATGAAAAGATACAAAGAAGAAAATAAAAATCATGTATCATTGTATTATCCAGAAATAGTTCTATACTTTTTATAAAATATAATCATATTGAATATGCTATTTTGTTATGTGCTTTCTTTACCTGATATATTATAAAAATTTACCCATGTAAATGAATAATCTTCTATGACATTATTTAAAATCAAAATTTAACCAATCTTGGACATATTTTTTTTAGTATAGTTGACACTCAATGTTACATTAATTTCAGGTGTCCAACATAGTGATTCAACAATTTTATACATTATGCTCTGTTCACAAGTGTAGATACCATCTGCCATCTACCATCTTCCCAATACATCACTATAACAATATAGCGATATCATTCACTAATTTGAAAGATACTTGTATCCCTATATTTATTGAAGCATTATTTACAATAGCCAAGGTATGGAAGCAACCTAAATGCTCATCAATAGACACATGGATAAGGAAGATGTGGCAAGTATATACAATGGAATATTATGCAACCTTAAGTTCATTTTAGTTTTGTCCTTCTCAGAATCATTAGTTATTCTCTGATGTTTCTAAAGTCAAGTGCTAGCACTTTCCAGCACTTGGTAACACTTGGATTTAAAATTATCAACTAGGAGAGATGGTGTATTTTTCACTGATAGGTTTGCATTCTCTTTCCGATTCTGTTATGATAAAAGATTCACTGGTGTACTTTTGCAAAATATGGCCTGTCAGTTTCAAAAATTTATTCCCCCAAATTGTTAGAGGCTTGTAAGAATCCCTAAAAAATTTCCAAATTATTTTTTAGCCACTTGTACAAATTCACTGTAAACTCTGATTCTTTAAAATCACTAAAGAAATAATGAGTACCCACATAATTGGATATAAATCAGTAACACAGAATCATAAAGTCTTGGTAGTAGCTTGATATACTCCAGTCTTTTCCTAGGTGACATTGTTATTAGGTAGAAAGAATTTGTATACAATCGCTGAAAATTTTGCATTAAAGTGGTATTTTAAGTAAGAAAGATCCAGCTACTCGGATGGGCCAGAATTCTGAGTGCACTCCACAACTTCATCTTCAGATTTGTATATACCCACCCATACCCTTAAAATGTCAATTCAAAGTCATTATCATTTTTAGTGTTTACTAGGGGAGTTTATGTTTTCAACATTTGAAACTGGAAAATAATTCTGAGCCCAGGATCCAGTAAAGGAAAAATAATGAACGGACCTGCAATAATATGCACCATTATGTGGTTTAGTATCTGTAAGAAGGGACAATGCATTTAGAAGCTGAAACAAAAAATATTCTTCATACTGAAATGTTCTTTTTGAAATCAAGCGAGTATAACTTGGTTTTATATATGAGATTCTTTCTTGTTTGCACTTCTTTCTTTTTTATCCTAAAACAATTAATTTTGATTTTTAATTAACATCTTTCAAAAGTTTGAAATATCCCACAGAATTTCCTTTATATTTGGCTGTTTTATCTTTAGTGTCATGTTTCAGGTTGATATTCAGTTATGCATATTTATTTAAACCCAGTTTTCCTGAAAATATGGGACCCTAAGTCCTTGATTGTTATTCTCATCTAGTCACCTACCAATCCTTGTGGTTTCATAGAACAAGGGACTGTTTTACAATGCTAGGAGATTTGATTCCAAACTCTAATGCAATCCCTCATGATCTCCTGGACTACAAGGAATCACTAATGGTTGCACTACAGACAACTCCAGAGCCTGGATCAAACAGTAGCAAATGACTCTATAGTCCCTTTCCTCCAAACTCCACACTGATGCTCAATGTTCTCTGTCTTCAGGACTCTAGTGGCAAGAATAGAATTGTCCCAATATACAAATATGTTAGCAAGAAACAAAAACATCAGAGCAAAATATTAATTTGAAATTTTCTTGGCCTTGAATTTACCTAGGCCTTCCCAGGCAGAGAAAAAGCTAATCTTATTTTTTTGGAATCATGGAAAAATGTTTCCAGAGAATACAAAGAGCAGAATCAAGAAAAAGAGAGTCAAGTGAGAATGGCCTGGAAATTTTCTAAGAGTATGCATGCATTTTTGGAGAAAGGAATCAAATGGCCATTTGATTTAAAAAAAATAGTGTTTACACTTCTTCTGAGAAATATACTTATTAATATCTTCATAAACACTTTTTGTTGAGTTCTAGTTGATAGTGCTGTGGAGGAAAGGCCAGCTGTGATATTCTTCTTATTAGCTATTTTCTGGTTTTGTCCTTATTGCTTTTCTTCAAATAGTTAGTTCTCATCTTTACCCAAACAAACCATTTTATAGCCCATTCACAGTCAACTGTAGATTCTTCTTTTTCTATCAAAGGAAGAAATATGCAAAGAATTAGGGAATCTCTGCCCACGCTTTTTCAGGTCATTACTTTTCTCCCCAGTCATGCCCCCTTATCCGTATGGGACTACTGTTGAAAGTTGTTGAAAGCTTTTAGAAGGGAATATGATGTTTCCCTCAAAGTTACTGAAATTTGAAAATCTATGCATTAATTAAATGAGGACATATTGTGCCTCAGTTTGGGAATTCCATCTGACTTAAGATACTTATTGATTATGCTCATTTTTGGTGCCTGAACAAATTCAAGTAAGATTATGTAATGTGCATTAGAGACCAACAACTACAACAAAAAGCCCAAAATAGGAGATAGTGAAATAGTCTACTACTCAGTAATAAATAGTAAACAAATATCTTTCTGCTTTTACATAGAGAATTTAAAAGATTTCAGAGTAATTGTGTTCTTCATACATGAAATATCATGGCCTTGTACACTATATCCTCTTTATATTGTACTTTAAATTATTCTGTTTCATTACAATAGATAAATCTTGGTTTCCTATTTGGAGTTCTGAGTTTCCCCTTTAGCAGTTGTGATTGTCCTCTAGTAGGAATTGTGTCGCTCTTTTAGTGTTTTTCATACGAAAATAGTCTGGAAGAACAACAGGACATATAATACGATCAAAGCACCAGCTATGTATCCATAAAATTTAGGAAATGCAAATATATATCTAGAATCAAATATGGCCACAGTAGCTTCCTATACATAAGGGCCAAACTTCTCATAATAAGCAAAAGTGTTCTCCCAGAGAAAATAATACGAACTATAATCTAGGTTCACATTTTTATTAACAACTAGGATTGATAATAAAGGCTTTATAATATTTGGGGGAAAGATAGGGAAAATGGGAGCTAAAAGATAAGATTTCCTGTTTTGTAATTTTGGCAGAATGCCTGCCAATTGCTGTTAGTTGTCTGGAGTTTATAACCTGTGAAATTAAAAGTAAATTGGGTTTGGGAGTTGGGGAGCTGCACTATTTAAAGTTTTTAAAAATACACATGCATTTTTTTTTTCATTTAAAGCTATTCTACCTGTTAGAAGCATTTGCATTAGTACAGATTCGACTTTGTCATTGTTTCTTAACCAGACTGATTCTAACCACAACTCTATTAGTTAAGAGACTTGCTTGGTACTTCGGGTGTTCATTCATCATGATACTATCTGCTAGCCTGAAGACAGGGCATTAGCTTGGTGGTTCTCTTGAGAACACTTTAAACTCTAAATCTTATGTGTTAATTGCAGCATTATTTATTCAATAAAAATATCATCACCCAAATGTTTTCAAATAGTAATTGATTCAGTAACTCATGTCAATGCAGTTACCAAAATGAATGAACTTAATGTATATATTTTAACATCAAAAAGGAAAAACAAAATCAAATTGCTGATACTAGTTACCATTTAGGAATGAGATCAGACAGGAATGAGAAGAACTTTTTAAAATATAAATTTGGTACTATATATATATATATATATATATATATATATATTTTTTTTTTTTTTTTAATAAAGTGCATGTTGCAAAACGTATGCTTGTGTAATTAAAACCTGTGAAATGATACAATGTAAATGTAAAAGCTCAATTGGAGGAACCTTATAGAGGGATCTCTATTATATGTCTATGGATTTCACTCCTGAGAACTTTATTAGAAACCAAATGTTGCATCCATTAGCCTTTCTCTAATTTTATTCTCAAAGAAAAGCCAACAAACAACCTTAAAAACAATAAAAATGTGTTTCCATTCATACCTTGCTTTTCCCTAGTGTTTGCATCTCTTGGCATTTAATTAACCATCACAGTTGCAGAATAAAATGTCTTTGTGTGATTTTTCTGCTGCATTTGGAATTCACTGAGAAATGTTTGTAAAGTAACAGAATAAAGGGAAAATGAATCTGGGTAGCAAATATTTTCCCACCTACCACAATGGACATCATTAATGGAAAGTCTGTAAGTCAGACTTCCCTGTTTGGAGCAATTCCTACCCCAGTGCCCTGGAAGGGGTGGGCATGAAGACACTGAAATCTCTCTAACCAGGAAAAAAGAATGATCAAGATCCAAGAGCTTTTCCCTCTACAGATAGGCATTTACTTATCAAAAGTGCAGCTGACTGCATTCTGAGATTTTTCAAGGCAACCTATATTGAGAATTCCTAAAACCCATATGATCAGTTTTGTCTATAGAGATCGTTGACCATGTATATGGCTTTCCTCTTTCTTAAGACTTTGCCCACCTAAATGTAGCTGTTCTAGTAGTTTGATAATCCTTCTGTGGTCCTCGGTATTTATCTTTAATCCCACTAACGGCAGCTGTTCTTGCAGTTAGTTGTAAGTATAGCTTTGTTGTTCTAAGTGACTTTCTTCTCCCTAATTCCTGTTGGGCTTTCCTACAGGTTTGCAGAAGTAAGGAAACTTGAGAGTCACTGGGCGAGAGGAAAGAGACAGAGAATGCCAAATAGAGAGATGGATTTGCCCTATTTGGCTCTGGCCTATTTTACCTTACCAAGTTACTAGAAAGAAGTGAAATTTGCTTCAGTACCCTTTATAACATTCTCCCATTCTGTTCTCTCCAAATTCATCCTAACATGTTCTACTTATAAACCTAAGATAGCTCTACTCTTTTTTAAAAGTGGAAGTCCAAAGTTATTTAATTTATTTTTCCTTCTTAAGTTAGTATTTGTTGAAGACCAAAACAATGTTCCACAGATTCCTTTAGGGGATGGGGAAGAAGAGAGGGGCTGAACCTCTGCTCAAAAATAACTTAATTTCCAAGAACAAGTCATGATATGCACAGCATTTCTTTGTTGTATTTCCATTGATTTGTTTGAATACCTGGTTTTACTTTCCATCAGATTGTGTGACAAATAGCTCTTGAATTATTGAGAGTTGTAATGTTTCTGGTCTTCTGTAATTTAGATTCTGGGTGAAGAGTTTTAAAACTATTATTTCTAAATGCAAAAGAGGAAGCTTGATATTAGAACCCTTATAAAAGTCCTTTAAAATAATGCTTCTCCAAATATTACAGTTCTGGATTAAACGCTTTCCTGAAATGATATTGAATTAGTAGACTGACAAAGTGAGATAGTTTTGAATAAGAACATGTGCCATTTAACGCTAATTTTAAATAAAAGGCACTAAAAAGAGTTGTTTAAAAATACTAATGTAACTACGATTTGACACCTGATTAAATTACCCTTGAATTGTAAGGTCCAGTTTTAACAGGAATGACTTATGATTATGACTTAACATGAGAGATTATCAATCTTTTAATATAATGGTTTTCACTTTATAGTTTTAGAAACAACCCTGGATTATTTATTTTCTCTGAAGAGATGGATACAGTTTGAAATTAATGAGTTGTCCAATATCTGACCTATTTGTGGGCCTCAGGGGAGATGTATATTTTTTGTCCCTTAAAAAAGAGCTGATAATAAATGGCTATATTTTAAAATTTGGCATTGGCTGGGTTTGGTTGGCAGATGCAAGAAACTAATCTCTGGTAAAAAAAATTTCTTACATGTAATTGCTTACATAATAACAGAATGGAAATTTATAGTTTACAAGGTACTTCCTTATACATTATATTTTATATTCACTATAATAATAAGTGAAATAAGTGTTATTACTACTATGCAAATTAAGAGATCAAAAAAAATGAGTCTCACAAAGGCTAAATGATTTGCCAAAGCATGGATTGATTGGACTCAAATATGTGATTCAAACTTGGCTGTTCTGATTCCAAATTCCATCTCTCTATCTGTGAATGGGTATCTGAGCTTTATACAACAAATCACATCTTAGTTCCTCTTGTGTACCTATTCCGCAGCAATAAAGATGCATTTTGTGTAAATACAAAATATGACATTATTCATATAATATAATGTGTTAATCTGAATATAAGGTCATTTGAGGAAAATTAATAAGACATCTTAAGACATTTTAAAAATCACATTTGAGAAATAATTAAAGATGTTTTGTTTTCTAAACTACATATAGTGGAAAATATCAAAGAGGCATAGTCCTTGGAACTAGGAAATTGAAAATGTAGTCCAGAATGTTAAACCGAAATGCATGGAAGACTAAAACATTATTTAACAAAATTGTTTAATGTTTTAAGAGAAGGATGAAAAATATAGACTGCAGGAATGAGAGTTTTTGTCTTTTTATTTTTCTCCCCTTTCTTATTCTATTTCACCATGTTTTGGGATATCTTAAGACTGAAATGAAGGGATATGTAGACATCTCTTTTGAGGATCTGGGATTTATATTTCTTATTGCTTTTGATGGACTCCTATTACAGCTCCCCAGCTTGTGTTTTATTAAAATCACAGTATCATGCAGAAATTCATACAGAAGTTAATTTTCTCTTGATCAATTTTCTCTTGAAACACATCACATAAAATTTGTAAAACTAAGAAAATCAGTCCCTAAAAAGCAATAAGCTAGTTGCAGCTCTAAATCGACAGGGCCACCATGTTTCTGTTTGTATTTGTCATCTTTTTATTTATTTTTTTTTAACGTTTATGTATTTTTGGGAGAGAGAGCACAAGAGCACACGTGAGTGGGGGAGGCGCAGAGAGAGAAGGAGAGAGAGAACCTCAAGCAGGCTCCACACTGTCGGCACAGAGCCTGATGTGGGCCTCAAACTCACAAACTGTGAGATCATAACCTGAGCCAAAATCAAGAGTCAGACACTTAACCACCTGAGCCACCCATGCACCCCTGTATTTGTCATCTTAAGAACAAGTGTGCAGGAATGGTCAAGGTAAAAAAAAATCCGTGTCATAATGAATTTTTGCATATAAAACTAGATTGGAGATGGTTTACTCCTCCCTGTAAGAGAAATAAAATCAGTTATTCAAGATTGTATTAAATGAGATAACACATGAAAGGAATTTCATACAAGCACTATAAATAGTGATATTATCACAGTCATTATTGAAATAACTCTCAGTGTTGAAACCACCCCTATAGCCTTAAGGTAAAATGTTTGCCAGAAGCAATGCAAAATATTAATAGGATTTTATCTTTTAGTTTCTGTTCCTGCTATCACCTCTCCTAATGCTTATTTTAATGCCTGTTAAACAATTTGTGCTTTCTTTTCTCCCATAAGCCTCAGTACAAGGTAATCTATGTTGCCTCTTAGACTGTGAAAGCAGAACAACTGACTACCCTATCTATGTTCCTGTAACAGTTAAATACCACCTCTAAGATCCCTTATTGTGTCATGTTATTAATATTAATTTATATTTGTCTCTCCATTGTGGCTTCTCGGGGCAAGACCTATCCTGCTTGCTCATTTTTACATTAGAGAGATAAGAGCCAGTAAAATTGCTGAAAAAGTTGCATGCAGATATACTACTTCAGCACTCATATCCATAAACATTTAAGTGCCTACTGTCCCAGGAATCATGTTAGTTGTTGGGGAGGTAGAGTATTAGCCCTTAAGGAGTTTTGCATTCTACAATGGGAGGCAGATAATGAGCATGCCAAAGCATAAGTACATTGGGATTAAAGATATTTTCCAGTCATATAAAAAGAAAATAAGACGGGATAATTCATGACTCCTTTAAATAGGTTGTTAAAGGAAAACAAACTCTGAGGAGGTGAGTCCTCAATAATGAGAAGTCAACCAATCATTTGAAAGATCTGGGGTAACAGGATCTGAGGCAAAGACAACAGCCAGTAAAAAAATGTAAGAAGTTGGAATTACTTATGAGGCTTGAAAGAACAAATTTTTGAAAGGTTTTTTGTATTATCTTTTATTCAAAATTAATTACTTCTGTAAATGAAGCCTTCATAAGTGCACATCTTTAATGGGAGAGTGTTAGGAGTAAGGGAAGATTTTTATAAGGCTACATTATATATTTCTTTTCATTCTCAAAGGAAATGTTAAGTAGTAATTAATATACAAAGATTTGGTGTCCTTGATCTAAATTGTGGTCAGTGGGTCCAAGGACAGCAGTAAGAAGCAGTGATATAGTGAATTTGCAACAGTTGTTCATTGGAAAATTGGAAATAAGTGATAAGAAACCCTCAATTTATTGTAATCTGTCTAAAGTGGCACTAATAAAGCTCTGAAGAGGATAATGAAGAAAAGGGTATTCTTATTAGGTAATCAGAGATGTGCTTTATAAATGAAGTAAAATTTTAGAGTAAGACACAGAATTAAAACTTTCAGATCACTGCCTCGATAATGTTGTTTGAATATCACCCCTATTTGAACTTGAAAGATAAAAGGTGGCATTCATGTTTGAAATTTGAGTTTATTACAGAGGTTAGTTGCCTACTTTTAAATATCATTTTAGATCTCTGCCTTTATATCAAGCTATCTTAATTTTTTAAATTATTGAGATAATTACTGTGATTTTTCATTCCTGCATATATTCCCTTATAAACTCAAGGAGTACACACTTATGAACACTTCAAGTTTCTGAAAAAGGATGAAGTGAAAAAAAGTCTAGTGTCCAGATGGCTCCTGTAGTGAATAAACATTCCCAGAGTAACCCAAGGCATTTCATTTGATCCAAATGCATGTATACTTGATCATTGTAAAGAGTAAGAGCATTGATGGAAGATGTTGATTCCACAAATCACCTGTAGTATGAGAAGAGAAAATAATACTGTAGAAAATCTGTCCTGTTTCTTTTGTACTTTCCTTTCTTGAGTCCAATGGGTGTCATTCTTTTTCAAAATACACTATGATCAAATATTCTCCACTTTTCTTAATCAGAAAATAAATTTAAATATTAACTCCATGCTTAAATGACATTTTTGAGTCTATAAAGGACCAGCAAATAGTAATAGCTATGTTTCTATCACCATCTCAAATGCTAAGTCCAAAACCAACTCTGTCCACATTGATTCTAGTACTTTAGGAATGACTTCTTAAAAACAGACACCATTCACATTCATTCCAGCATTCTAGCCTCTACATGAGCTAGACTTGAGGAGGGTGTTGAATTCATGGTTAATGAGAAAATGTGTACAGTATTTGAAAACAACAGGGTAAAGATGTAGGGTTGCCTATAGGTCTAAGAATCTGAAGTAGAAACATTTGAAGATTATGAATAAAATATTTTAAAATGTAAATTTATTCAATCATAGTTTTTTGCTTTTGTAATTTTACTGTAACAAAAGGAATATGGTCAGTGATATTATAATAGTGTTATGTGGTGTCAGATGATAACTAGACTGTGGTGAGCATAGCATAATACATAGAGAAGTTGAATCATTATGTTGTGTACCTGAAACTAATGTAACATTGTGTGTGAAATATTCTGAAATGAAAAAAATTAAAAAGAAAAGCCTTCATAAAAATGTTTTTAACACATGTAATTCTGTAGAGAGTGTTGATGACTTTGTGGATGCCAGTATATACCAAAAGCTTTACAATTTTATATATCCTTTGTCTCAGAAATTCTATTACTAAATATTAAGGGAATAATCAGAGATTATTATGATATTGCACTACGGTAATAATTGCACATACATGGAAGAAAATGAAAAAGCACTGAATTATAAATTTTAAACAAATGAATTGTAAGGTATGTGAATTATATCCCCAAAAAGCTTAAAAATAAGACTTAAAAGATATAAGATCTAAATTTGAACTTCAAGAGATAAAAAAAAAAAACAACAAAACAACTATAATTTTTGAGATTAAAAATACACAGGATGTGATTAATAGCAGAAAACGCTGTTGAAGAAAATACAGGTTGATTTCGAAGACATAGTGACAGATACTATCCAAAATGTAACACAAGAGTTTAAAGACTTTAAGAGAAGTACAGAGTTAGAGCATTAACACAACTTAAAGTAACTGAAAACATTGGAATCCCCCCCAAATTGTGGGACACAGAAGAACGTATGTGAAAATCATGGCCAGATTTTTTTCCCAAATTTGATATGTCAAACTCACAGATCCAAGATGTAGAACAAATCCCTTGTACAAGAAGCACAAAGAAAACTACAAAAAAGGCACATCATATTCAAATTACTTAAAATGAGTGATAAAGAGAATATCTTAAAGGTAGCCAGAGAGAGAGAGAGAGAGAGAGAGATACATTAGCTATAGCAAAATAACAATTAATGACAGCAGATTTCTCATCATAAACAATGCACCTGAGAAGGCAGAGGAACAATATTTCTAAAGTATAGAAAGAAACATTGCTTTGGATTCTATACTTAATAAAATATTTTTGAAGCATGAAGATGAAATAAAGACCTTTTTAATCATTGAAAATATGAAATATGTCATAATTAGTAGAAATGCACTATAAGAAATATTAAAAGAAGTTCTTCTGGCAGAAGGAAAATGATACCTGGTGAAAGTATAGATCTTGGAAATAAAGAGCACCATAAATGATGAAGACACAGAGTTAAGATTTTTATTCTTATTCAAATCTCTTTAACATAAGATGACTGAATATAAAAAATGCAATGAGGCAGTATAGTATATACAAAATAAGGTTAGGAAAATGATAGTACATGTGCTAGCAGGGGAGAAATAGAAATATACTATTATAAGATTCTTACACATTTCATGAAGTACTTTGATATTAAAATAGACTATAAATTAAAGATATATACAATATATATTTCCTAATACAACTAAAAGAGCTATAGCAGATAAGTAAAAAGGAAGTTAACATTGAAGCATAGAAAAATCAATGAATTCAAAATAAGGCAGAATAAAAAGAAAAGTAAAAGGGAAAAAACCAAATTGGTAAAGAGGAAAAAAATAGCAAGGTGGTAGATTTTTAATCCAATGATGTCTTTAATCCAAAGTAAAGCAGAAAACCCCTTTTTTTGGATACCCTGAAAAATTGCACATAACATGACTCAATTACATGTTTACAACTAATCAGTTGTTTCTTCTCAGGATGTTTAATCTTGAAGAAATCATGCATATGTTCAGGGTCAGTAGGAGATAAATTGTGACAGCTGGATTTAGTGTCTAGAGTTCTGTTGATTAGTGTTTGTTGTCAGTGGGTCTCTAGGTAATGACAGAGTGTTGACTTCCCATTGTATCAGATATGCTTGTCCCATGTAAATAGTGTCAGTGTGTCTTACCCTGTTGGTTCTCACTAGAACTTGATTTTTAAAATCTGTTTATTTGATTATGGGAGAAACTTGATATTCTTCTAACAATAGGTATATATTGATTGCTAAAATCAATAATTGCTGATTTAAAATCAAATTACACCTATAAAAACCAGTCATTTTTTACTCTCAAAGAGCAGAAACAAACTCTAAGTTATGCAGTACAATTTGATAAAAGGGTTTACATTCTGGTGGTAGGAACAAATAAGCAGAAAAACAATCGAATAATTCAGTTAATATATATGAAAATTACCTCAGTTCATAATAAGAACTCTGATAGAAATATATGAATAATGGGACAGAAAATTGGATTGTTTCAGATGATAACTCCTTTAGCTTGGGTGGTCAAGGATTTAAGCAGTAATGTTAGAGTGAGAATATAACTATTGAACAAAGCTTTGAAGGAATAAGAGGCATTTCCTCTTGGCTACAGATGAATCTGCCTTTAGATAATTAGACAGTAATGAGTACAAAGTTATAAATGTTTTTCCTGATTATACAATAAAACACATTTCTTTTTGTTTCCTTGTCAGGTTACCCTGTAAAATAAATATCTTGCGTTCCAAATTGTGCACCAGAGCAATTATACTGTTACTCATACCAGTTGTGTATAAAAATGCCCATATCCATTAGTGCCCCAGTAATAGGAACTAAATTTTTTGTTGTGGTTTTAATCTTTGTCAGTCTCATGAGTGAAAATTTTTATTTTAAAATATTTTTTTCACTTGGAAGTTCCATTTTCTTATCATTGATCCAGTTTCTTTTTTAAATTAGAATTTTATTTAACTGATGGGTGTTTTATGTGTATACTATGAGAAGAACTTCTTTTCAAACTCTACCTATATGCCCCATCCTCCAGCATTTATTCAGGCTCCCCTCATTTGCACCACCTCCCACATCCTGCATTATGTATAAGCATGCCTTGAAACCTGTAGTTTCAACCCATAGTTGAAATCACTGCCTTAGTGTGCCTCCATCATTGTTGGAGAGTGTCATATCTTTCAAATATTTCCAGGGTACTAATACGGGAGTAATTTCTAATTTTAAACTTGCTTCTAAACAAGTTTGCAAACTTAAGTTATGCATTCAGGATATATCACCTGTAATATTAGCTAATTCTAATGGTTATGATGAAGTACAGGAGCTATTTTTAAATAAGGTAAAGTCAACTCAGAGCCATCATGAAATTATTCATTTTGTGAAAATGATGAACTTATCTGAAGTACTGAAACATAAAGTCTTGATATTTTAATATTATAAATTTTCCTTAATCTGGTTATGGATCATAATTCCTTCTGGAAAGTAAAAAAGTAAGAGTTCCATCATATCCTTCCCCCCCCCCCCCCGCCCTGACAATGTAGATGATCGTAAAATGATAATATCCTAAGATCTGGAGTCCAGGAGAGTTGTAGGTTGCACTTAAACGTTGAGGTTTAAGTTGCTTCTGCCTTAGTCTTTCCCAGAAAATGTTAAATTGGAGGTTTATGCTTTTGTGCAATTCTAAATACTTTTCAAATATCATCATGTTCATTATTCCTTACATGTATAGGCTTTCCTGGGAATCCCTCAGAAGTGATGATTAACAAAATAGTAATCTGACATTCTTGAGTCCCTGTCAAAATTCCTTCAACTTATTTCCAAAAATATTCAGTTAGAGAATTGTAGGATGATACAGGTTTATAAATACTCCTTTGTCTTAATTTAAACAGGATAAGGCAAGTTGAGACTTCCAGAGAACTATAAATGTACCTGTCAGAATCAGAACTGTAGAAGTGTTTCAAATGTTGGACTGGATCATGAAAGAAGTGTACAGACAATAGTGTAACTTGTAGCATTCATATATCTTTGTATTACTCATACTGTTTGATTTGACATCCGTCTTCAAAATGGTTGAAGAAGACCGGGATGGAAGAAGAACTTAGATATGCTAAGAGAGTCAGGACCTTCTTAATCTATTTATAACTGTGTGAAGACTGGACATCAAGATCGATTTCTGTCAGTCCTTTCTGTTTCAGTAATTGAAGATCTCATGTATCTTATCTTGGAAGTTTCTTTCTTGTTTAAATTTTTATTAAATTTGTACCAGTATTTCTTAGTTGTCTAAGGTTTGAGTGCCTTACCACATGTCTAATTTCAGCTTACATTTGCCATGTTGGTTCTTGCTTCTCATGCCCTGAGTGCCTGATTACGAATTCTAACTGTAGAGTTACCTCCTATGTCCAGAGATTTCTGCATCTGGGAGACATTAATAAGAATGATCTATGGCCACTGGCAGAATCAGTTGATTTCAGAGTATTTAAAGCCCAATTCTGTTGGTGGCAGCATTCACCCAGAATTAAACTATGAAGATCTACTCAATATTGTTTCATCACATCTACTTTCGAACATGAACTTGGAGAATTGGCTGCATTTATTATATGGTTAAGCATATATATAAACTCTTTCTCTGAGTTCCAGTCACAAAATTGAATATACAGACAGTATTATTAGGAATAGAAGGCTAAAATGAACCTGAATGATTTCCTCTGGGTATGGTTAGTCACATTGTTTTTCAATATCTTTGTTCCTTATTTATACTATAAACAGAATTACTTTCTTTGCTGGGCTATCATTCAATAGTGTTCAGTAACATATCTGACATACTTTTAGACCTTATGCTTGTAAAATAGTGTGTTACAGTACCTGAACCTTGATACGTTTTATAAAATCAAGCCAGACATGTACTTTTTTGTAATAATTTACTTTTATTTACAGTTTATCTATTGTGTTATGTTCTGGTTTGAAAGTCTGTTGAGCTTATTATTCTTAAGACATTGTCATGATTGATATAAAACCTAATGTCTTTTTTCTTAGAAAATTGTACTTACTACTCCACACATCCTTTACAAGAAGTAATTCTAGCATATTTCTTTAAGAAACAAGAAGTAGGCTATTATACACTGACAGTATTTTAGTGCCTCTCTGTTAAAATAATAAAATATATTTATATTTTATTTACATTATTATATATATTATATGTTATAAAATAGTAAACTGCTATGTACATTAGATAAGGATCAGCTTTTCAATAAATGGTTACAAGTGGCCATAAAATAATTGATTGACAGATTATTAAGAATATAATAAAAATCCTCCTAAGTAATATCCAGAAGCCTTTAAGGTCTTACGTAAAAAGCCACTGCCCAGGACTAACATCAGAGACTTTTGACCTAGAATGGGGAGACCAACCATTCCAATTAACTATTCCAATTTGCTCAGGCCTTACTATCTAAGCTGTGTACTTCCAGTTTTAAAAACAAGAACATCCTGGGAAACCTAGAATGAGTTGGTTATCCTACCCAGACGCTAAGTATAAATTCAGTGAACAGCATGGTTTTAGGAAAGCCATGCTGTACATGAACAAGGTGAAACAAACTAAACCAATTGTAGATTTATTAAACAATCAAAGAATGTTTCAGAGTAACTCTATTTATATGTTTTTTGGTTTTTTTTTTTTTGCGGTGGGGGAGAGCACACACACGTGAGCATGAGTGGGGGAAGGGCAGAGAGAGAGAGAGAGAAAGAAAGAGAAACTTAAGCAGGTTTCACACCCAGCATGGAGCCCAATGTGGGGCTTAATCCCACAAACTGTGAGATCATGACCTGAGTGAAATCAAGAGTCAGACACTTAGAACTGACTGAGCCACCCAGGCTCTCCCAGAGTAACCCATTTTAAATTGTAAGGAATTAAATAAATAGTCATCTTCATTAAATAAAAGAGGAGGCCCTAGGAAAGATAGATATAATTGCTGCTTTTTTAAAAATTAAAAAATAGTCTGAATAGCCAAAAGGACAAAGTTGAAAGACTAAGTAGTGTTGTTACAGACTAATGTTAAGGGATGTAACTAGAATGTAGCACACAAATAAAAAGTTGGAAGGCATGGGGGGAAAAGGCATTGCAAAATTCTCTGTATTTGGATTTTCAAAAATAATAGAATAGAGAAGACAATCTAAACAAAATATATATCATCTTCTAAAGCACAGAGTGCACTTACATACAGACATATATTTTAAGTGAAAAGCATACCTCTAATACTTTTTAAAAGACAATAGAATATTCTATTTGGGATATATGGGATTAGGATAAAAAAGATATGACAAAAGTAAATAAAAGATATAGTTATTATATAAATATTTTAAGACTTTGTATGACAAAATGGAGAAAAAAGGACAAGGTACAGTGGTAGAGATTACAGAGAAATGCATATAAATGACAGTTGGGAAGTATTTAAAGAACGCTATCAATAAGAATTGAGCAACCTAGGAGAAAATGGTAAAGTACACTAAATGCAGTTCACAAAGGGGAAAATAGATGACCATCAAATACTAGAGAAGTGACTATACCTTGGACCAGTTAGAATACATTTCTCAGTATTCCCTTGCAGGAAATTTTGTCCAGTTTACTGAATTCTGGCCTGTAGACTGTGGGAAGACATGATATATGCTAATTCTATTCCTGGTTTATAAAACCTCCCCACTTGAATCCTGCACTTTCTTTCCCCGTCGACTAAATACAGAAGACATTTTGTACATAGAGCAGTGTGGAGCCTTAAGGCGAAAGGTATATAGATCCCTCCCTGAATGCCTGCAGGAATCAGAGCCTTCCTGTACGCCTGCTCTGTGCTGAGAGGTAAGTTAGAAGGACAGTTTTACTGTGTAAAACAGAAATTTTGGGTTTTTCATAGCACTTAACCTCTCCTTACTCCTGCCAAATATAGAGATACTGTTGAATTTCTCCCATATAGTAAAATACCTTCTACATGAAGGCTTAGGATATATTGTTTATGGATATAAACTTATGAAGGAAAGTATTCATGAGAAAAATATGCATCTACTTTGGTATAGTTGCTACTTCTGCAGAGAATGTGGGAAAAGATTGCAGAGTGATTTTTAGTAGTATCTATATCACTTATTTGCAAAGATGGTAATGTGGTATGGTAATTGTATATCTTATATGGTAAAATGTTACATCTTTTGTCTAATAGATGTAAGGATGTAAAATGTATTTTTAACATTTAATGTGCCTAACTACTTTAATAAAAAAAGTAAAAGTGGGACTTGGAGTAAATAAATATAAATAAATTTCTTATAATTTGTTAGATTGAAGAAAAATGTTAATATACAGTTGGAATAATTTCATCTAGTACCAAACAAAATAAATCTTGATGCCTAGATTTCATAAATGTATATTTATTTAGAATTTAGTCTTTTTGTTTTTACTAAGAACAAGAGGTATTTTGGTTCTGGTATATTGGTTATATAATGACAAAGACTTAATTATATAAAATTGTAGATATTGAAGCAGTATTTCTCAATCCCATGATTCCTCCACTTCTTTACCATAATGGATACAGGAAGTTAAAATGATATTAAGGTTTAAATTGATAGAAGATCATTTGAAATTTAGGGCTCTTATAGTATTTGTGAAAGCCTTTCCATTTCGGTCTGGTATACCCACATCTCCCCTAGGATATTTCCTTTCTGTATACCAGATGGAATTCTCCTACTATTATAGTTTTTGGAAATATTTTGGACTTAGAAATCTTGGGTTGATTTCTGGTAATGTTAAGAGGTTATTAAGCTATTGTTTATTGGATTTTCTGGTATATTATGGATGGAAATATTTCATTATCTTGTCCATTAGCCACAGTGTATAATATAAATAAATATATTACTCTTTGGCATATATATATTATTCTCTTAGAGTTTAACTCACTGCTTTTGGATAAAGTGATACAAATGTTTTCACATATATCTACCTAAAGACCTGGCTAGTGGTTACTTACATAATGACCTATTTATTACTTAGCCTTTAAATTCCTGTCTGTCTGTTAGTGGATACCTTCTTAAATGTACCAGGTATATAACATAGTAATAGTAAAGTAAGTATACTGTCGATTTTTAGTGTTTGAAGTTAATTTATTCATAATCAAAACACAGCTTAATTTTAAATACCTAAAAGATGGTTAAAATTTTTTTCCCTCAAAGTCTTTATTATTTGTAGGTTAGAAATTCAGTTTTTGTGATCTTCTCTCATCTGATTTTCAGTGCTTCATTTTATTCTCATTGCCTCCTATATATTTATCCAGAATTATTTTCTTGAAGAGATTCTCATGGAATTTCCATGTAGAAAGGTACACTGCCTGGGTAGTTGCTTTACTGTTAAGAACACTTCTCTAGCTCTGGATCTATTTGAAAGAGGTACAATTTTGAACAGCTATTATGCTTATTAACGTTTTTTAACTTTCCACACATTTGTTAGCCAGAAAAAGTTTTATGCCATTTAGCATCTAGTGAAAATATTGCTAATTCAGGATAGGGGTCATTTACAGAACCAGCTAAGCAATTGCCAGAAATCTTGTTTCAGAGGAAACGATAGGAACCAGTTCCAAAAGAGTTTCAGAAACTCAAAGACACTACAGAATCTGCAATTGGCAGGCAATAAGAACTTAAGCAGTCTTGGGCTTTGGGTAAATATGATGACAGCTGCCTTGCAAAATATGCCCATGCCCGTAACCAAAATATCAGAGGTTTCTTTGATGCTAGTGGTAGAGCCCAAAATTAAATTGTGTATAATATGTGGTTGGGTTATTGCATGGTTGATGGAAAACAGTGTTTTTATTGTCACATGAAGTTCAAAAGTATAAACTTTAAAACACAACTGAGCAAACACGCATCTGAGAGATTCTGAAATGAGACAGTTACTTCAAAATTCTCATCCCCTGCAAAAGAAAACAGCTTTAGCCTTTACTCTGAAAAACAGGGCTGGGATAGTCACTGATTAAAAACTAATTTTGCATCATTGCTAAGGAATTTTATTTTAGGATTTTATTGTGTCCATAAAGTTGAATAACATAAAATAGAAAAGCTGGTACCAGTTCTTCCGACAATAGAGGAGAGAAAATTATACTTCACAATATAGGTTCAAATGTAGTTTAATGTAAAATTGTGCAGCCTCTATGAAAGACAGTATGGAGGTTCCTCAAAAAGTTACAAATAGAATTGCCATTTGATCTAGAAGTATCGCTCACTGCTGGAAATACATTCAGAAGAATTGAAAGCAGTGTCTCAAAGAGGGATTTGTACACCCATGTTGATAGCACCACCTTTCACAATAGCCAAGAGGTGGAAGCAAACCAAGTATCCCTTCAAAGATGAATGGATAAACAAAATATGGCATATGCATACATGCAGTCTCATTAAGACTTGAAAGGAAACTCTCTCGCATGCTATGACATAGATGAACCCTGCAGACAGTGATGCTAAGTGAAATTAGCCAGTCACAAAAAGACAAATACTGTCTGATTCGATTTATATGAAGTCTCTATAGTAGTCAGATTCATAGAAAAAGTTGCCAGGGCTCGGGTGGAGGGAGAAGAAATGGGGAGTTTATGTGCACAGACTTTCAGGTTTGCAGGATGAAAAAGTTGTGGCAATTGGTTGCACAGCAATGTGAATGTATTTAATGGTATTGAACAGTACACTTAAAACTGGTTAAGATGATAAATATTATGTGTATTTTACCACAACTGTAAAAAAATATAGGTTCATTCTACTAATCATATTTGGCAGTAATAAAGAAGAATATCCTTGAACTAAAAATATATGCTACATTTTCTGAAACAATATTTGAGATGTAGCTTCAAATAAGTATAGAAATACTAAGTCCCCATGTGTAGGTAGAACTGTGGGTTATAAAGTCTGCAATGACAAGTAAAGCAGAAATCCATCCCTCTGAAGTATGGTAACAATTTTCTGAGCCAGTCTCTTGGCTCTAGCTTTTTTATTAGTTTCTTTCTCTTTACAGCCATTCTGAGATCACAGACACCCAGTATGTAACACATAGGGTAACATTTAGAGGGGAAAAAATCAAGTGGATTTCTACTTTATATTACACACACAAATTACAGTTGAACTAAATATTTTAATATCAAGCCTGGAACAAACATTTCTGATTGTTTTTGAATATTTAGAACATTTCTAATAAAAAGGGAAATGAAAAATCAAATGTTTAATAGATCAGAAAGCCTAGAATATAAGTCCTTCTCTAAATTAAGAAAAAAAATAAGTAAAAGACAAAGATAATATTAGGAAAGATACAGATAATATAACAAAACTTCCATATTCTTAATATACCTAGGATAATAAAAAAATGAATAAGACAGTATTATTCAATGAGGAAAATAACAGATTATTCACAGAAGAGATAGAAATTTTCAGTAATAAATTATGACTATTTCAACTGGAAAACAAAAATTAAAAGGTAAACAAATGGAAGTAGCAGTGACTTTTGTTTTTGCTTACCAAATGTGCAGATATTTAGAAAGAAAATGATAGTAAGTGCTGATACTGTATGTTAAAATTGCTATTCTCCTACATTGTTGGAAGGATTTTATGTTGTATTGAGAGCCTCAAAATCACTGTATTTTTTGATGGTGTATTTTTTATACCATGCAGAATCTCTGCAAGGAAAAAATTAGAATTCTGGGAAAATATATATATATATATATATATGTGTGTATATATATATATATATATGTGTATATATATATATATATATGTGTGTATATATATATATATATATGTGTATATATATATATATATATGTGTGTATATATATATATATATATATATATATACACACATATAATGAAATTTAATGTATCATAATTTATAATTTCTGTGCTGGTGAAATGAAATTTTATGTAGGATAAATGAATGTTGTTGAATAGCATTTAAGAAAAAAAATGTTACACAAGTGTTGTATATATTAAAAACCATATATAAATATAGAAAAAAATAAACTTATTGTAAAATACTTAGTGGTGTTTTTAGTGGATTGTCAGATTATGGTTATTTTTTTTTCTCTTTGAAATATTTTATATTTTCTAAAAATATATATATAATTTTATCATAAAAAAATATTTTGAACATTATTAAGTAACCATAGAATTCAGAATTGGAATATGCATTACATACTGAAAGGTTTAAGTTGAGGTTTGTATTCTCATTATATATAACATGTGAATTCTAACAATATGTTCCATTTTCTATTTTGTCTTAACGTTGATTGCTATTTCTGAGGTACATAAAAGCCTTTGGTGGTACATTTGATTTTCATGCAGCATTCCATTTTCTCATCTTTCAAGATGAAGAATTGAAAACTTAAAAGTTGATTTGAGAAAAGTAGAAAGGAATTAGGAGGATAATATGCTTGGAATTATCAGCAGTGTGATCAACTACCATCTATAAGTATTTATGGGGCAGGGCCCCAGTTAGACCGTGAATCACGGAGATCAGATAGGCCTGGAAGAAGAAAGAGATACAAATATTTGTTTGGTTAAAAATGGGATGTTAAGGTAGGTTCTAGAATTCCTGTGTCTAATGGAAACTGTTCTAAAAATTGGAGCAGGACTGAGACTTCAACTTGATATCAATAGAAATTGATGAAGTATTGAAATTATTTAATTGATCTCCTTTATTTCCATGCAGGGACTTGCTCTTTTTCTCCAGTCTACTGTATGGCCTATTATGTTTTCTTGTCGTTATTGGTTTGCAGTTCTTTCTTCTCCACTGGACTTGAGCCTTCTGTAAAAACAGAATCTACCTCTTGTCTTATGGTTCCATCACTTAGGACAGTGCTTAGTTCAAAACAGATACCCAATCAATGTGTTCCTTAAGTTCCTTTCCTTCATCTTCCTCCTACCAACTAACATTACTCAGGAATTCTATGTGCCACCCCTTGTAATAAATATTTAACATAAAATATCTCATTTAATCCTCATATCATACCTATTAAATTATTAATGCCCTTCTCCATACCAGCCTTGTAGAGAAGAAAGCCAAAGATCAGCCTGGGCAAGAAAGTTGCATGGCTCCTTAAACTTGCAAGCAGACATATGATTAGCTAATGTGAACTGTGAGTCAATGGAGTAGATAAAATATGGGAGCAGATAATGACTTACAGTGTTTTGTAGAATATTTTGCCCTATTTTCTAAATTGGTGGTGATTATCCAAAATTTATTTTGAAGGATTTTGGCATCTTATGTGAACGAGAAGTCATTCAAATTTTGGCTAAATTTGTGATAAATGCAGGTAAACTCAAATGCTAAAATGTCTGTACCCTACCAATGCAGTGGACAATTTACATTAAAAAAATAGACTCCCTTCAGTGAATGAGTCCACGGTTTTTTCTTGATAACTTAGATTATTTGATAATTTGCATGAAGCAATTTAGATGAAAATAACATGCAAATGATGTTGGTGCATTTGACTTTTAATAGTGCAAACAAAATTAATACCCCGTTTTACTTAAAATTTCAAAACAGCCGATTTTATGACATCCAGTTAATAAGATAATATCAAATATTTTTCCCCAAATAATATGATTGGCTCCATTGATCTTAAACTCTAGAATCTGAAATTCACATGGTAATGTTAAAATGCCACAGCTTGCAGTTCGATTCCATCAAAAAAATGCTTTCAACACATTTTAGTTTTCATAAATCAAAAACTGTGCTCTGAGGCACGTTTGTAAGTTTGGATCAACCTGCACAGCTGAGCAAACATTTTCTAATGAATTTCATTAAGAGTTCAAATCTGCATTAGAGATGAACTAAATGGAGAATGTAGTCCTTGAAGAAATAGGATTAGAGTGCTTCTTCCCTCTCCATATCTTCTTCACGAAACTTGCTGCATAGAGAGTTTCCTGGGAAAAATGCCTTCTGGCTTATGGGTCAATCCAACTGGGCCCTACATTTATCCTACAACTCAAACTCTTAGAATAATGAGAGGTTTCTAAAAAGGAATTCTAATTCAGAATTCAGAGAGGTATGCATGGCTCCTTGCTTATGGGAGAAATGAGAGACAGAAGGTCTAAAGTTATACCTGCCTTGACTATAATTTTACCGAGTAAATAGCTTTCAAATCACATTGTATTTATTCACCTAATAAATAAAGCCACACTTTTAGAATATTTCTCTTTTACCTTCTTTTTGTTGTGTGGTTATATATAATTTGTTAGTAAATGTTTTGTTTTAGAATAATTTTAGATTTACAGAATTAGTGTAAATATAGCAGAGTTTCCATATGCAGCACACCTGGTTTCTCCTATGATTGACACCTTACCTTAGTATTTGTCACAATTAATGAACTGATGCTGATACATTATTATTAAAGTTTATACTCTTTCAGACCTAAGTTTTTTTTTTTCTTAGTATCTTTTTTTGGTTTGAGGATTCTGTCCCGATGATCACACTACATTTAGGAGTCCTGTCGTCTTAGGATCCCCATGACTGTGACAGTTTCTTAAATTTTCCTTGTTTTGATGTTTTTTTTAGGAGGTCTTGTCAGATATTTTGTAGACAGAGCATTGTACTAATATTGGATGTTTTCTCTCATGGTAAAACTGGGGTAACCTGCTTTTGGAGAGAAAGACCCCAAGGGTAAATCAGATTCTCACATCCTATCAAGCGTGACAGTGTTAATATGTTATCACTAGTGATGTAAATATTGGTCATCTACCTTGAGATAGTATTTTTCAGGTCTCTCCTGTAAAGTTACTATTTTTTTGTTCTCCTTTCACATAATGTATCCTTTGGAAGAAATTCACTATATGCAGTTGACCCACACTGGAAGAATGGAGAATTATGCCATAGTTCCTTGAAAGCAGAGTATCTACATAAATTATTTGCAATTTTTCTGTGGGATACATATATACATATACATATACACACACACACACACACACACATATATGTATATATATATGTATATATATATATATATATATCCCATTTGTTTACTCAAGTATTTATATTAGCATGGACTCATTTATTTATACTTTGAGTTAGTATCCAATATTACTTTGTATATTTTGTTGTTGTTTTTTTTTTTTAATTCTTCCAGTTTTGGCTATTGGAACTCTTTCATTTGCCTCCTGTCACCTTTTGACATACTCTGTTGGTTTTTTTGTTTTGTTTTGAAAAAGTTCAACATGCTTATTTTCTGATACAACAAAATGTGCCAGATAGGTTCATCTTGCATGTTTTCTGCCCCGTCCTAGAGTCAACCAATTCTGTAAGGATCTCTGTTTCTTTTATTGGAAGGAAGAAATAGAAATCAAAATATGTGTGTTACGTGTATACATTGCTACTATGGTGTTGTTACTTCTAGGCAAGGGAATTGTGTTTGTAAGTATATACTAACTTGTGTATACATGTACATATGCAAACACACATATATACATTTCTATATGTAACCAACTATATATATTATTTTAAGTTAAGCATGGATCTGTAGTAAAGTCTCCAACTCTAATCCTTTACTACATGACTCCCTTTGCTTGTCTGTAACCCCTCACTTGAAAAGTGAGATCATTTAGCCAGATATTTAGTTAATTATTGAAGTATACATGTATAGTGGTATCTGAATTGTTAACTATATCCATGTAGGAAACAACTTTATCGTTAGTGCTTCTGCAAAATAACAGTGGTCTTTAATCTTACTGATAATATTAATTTCCAAAATTTCTTAGGTCAGCAGCTTATTCTTCTCATTTCCTTGATGGAGTTTCTTTCATACATTGGTAATAAACTGAAATTCTTTTGCCACATTCTGCATTCCATACTGTGACCCCATAATCTCCTAAATAGTTTTTTGTTTTACATAATTTTACTATATGTACTCTAAATTCTGTGGGTTTTGAGAAAAGCTTAATGATGTTTTCTACTTACAGTACCGTACAAAATAGTTTGACAGTCTTGAAAAATCCCATGTGTCATGTATTCAAACTTCTCACGAATTCCTAAACTTTTGGCAACCACTGATTTTTTTTATAGCTTTTTCAGAATGTCACTTATTTGAAATAATACAGTATGTAGCTTTTCCAGACTGGCTTCTTTCACTTTGCAATATGTATTAGGTAGAAACTAGACATGAGCAGTGGAAGGAACAGACTGAGGCAGAGTCCTAAGTCCTTGATGGGGAATAATAGAAATATGACCATGAGAAGTCAGCTACACATTAAAATCCCTGCGGTACACCACCCTGAACTTGTGGTTTCTAAGACCTTTGGGGCTGACAGATCAAGAGCCACAGGTGCAGAGCATGCACTGTCCTCCTCCATCTCTGCCCTGGGATAACTCCTTGAGAAGCTCTGCCCCCCAGGAGAAAGGCTGCCATGACAGTTCTGCTACAAACTTTGTAGTGTCAAAACCCCCCCTCCAAACCTGTGGGAGGAGTCCCCCAAATGATTGGAAGCAGCCTCCATCAGAGACCACCCCACCTAGGTCACAGCTCCTCCCAGCCCAGAGACTCCCGGTAACATCCAATTCCAAAACAACCTAGAGGCCATTCCACCTCATGGAATCTGCCTGCTCTCCTGTCTTGATTGTGTACTCTTGCTTTAATGAACTTGTGCTTGCTACTTTCCTTCTGGCCCTTTATTGGAGCATGGATCTCACTGTAAATCTCCTGAGGAATCCAAGGACCCAGACCTCCATTCACACAATACAGATTCTCCTACCATCAACGTACGCATTTACGTTTCTGTCACATTCTTTTATGGCTTGATGTCTTGTTTTTTGTTTTAATCACTGAACAGTGTTACATGGATGTGTTAAAGCTTGTGTATCCATTCACATTTTGAAAGACTTTGTGGTTGTCTGCAGTTTTGACATTATAAATAAAGCTTCTGTGAAGATTTATATACAGGTTTTTGTATAGGCATAACTTGAAATCAGTTCGGTATGTGACTGTTAGATGGCAAAGTAAGACTATTTAGAATTTGGCAAGAAACTATCAAACTTCCTATCATTTTGCATTCCTGTTATTAATGAATGTGAATTCCTGTTGCTCATATCCTCACCAGTAGCTGACAGTTGACATTGTTGCCGCCTTCTTTTCTTCCTCCTTCTCCTCCTTTCAGTTTTCCCTTTCCTCCTCCTCTTCCTCTTCCTTTGCATTATAGACATCCCTAATGGTTGTGCAGTGATATATTTTTGCTGTTTTAATTGTAAGTTTCCGAATGACAAATGTTAAGTATCTATTCCCAAGATGTTTGCCATTTTTATAACTTCATTTTGAGATGTTGTTTAACTATTTTATTTAGATCTTTTAAATATATATATATTATATATATATATATATAATATATATATATATTTATTTATTTTAAGAGAGAGAGAGAATGTGGGGGGGGGGAGGGGCAGAGAGAGAGAGGGAGAGAGAGGGTCCCAAGCAGGCTCCATGCTGTCAGTACAGAGTTGGAGGTGGGGCTTGATCTCAGGAACTGCGAGATCATG
Source organism: Panthera leo (assembly GCF_018350215.1). Lineage (NCBI taxonomy): Eukaryota > Metazoa > Chordata > Mammalia > Carnivora > Felidae > Panthera > Panthera leo. The sequence goes on along the minus strand of NC_056691.1, from coordinate 64,432,457 downwards.
ACCTGAGTGGAAATCCAGAGTCAGATGCTTACCTGACTGAGCCACCCAGGTACACACTATTTAGATCTTTTAAATCTTAAGAGTTCTTTGAATACTTTGGATACTAGCCCTTTACTAGGTAAGTGATTGGAAACTATTTTATGGCAATCTATACCTTTTTTCATTCTCTTAATAGTATCTTTCACAGAGCAGAAAATTTAAATTTTAGTAAAATCTAATTATTTTTTCTTTCATGAATGGTGCTGTTGTACTTTAAAATTCATCACCAAATCCAAGGTCATACAAGTTTTATTCTATCATTTCTTGAGAATTATTTTAGTTTTCAGTTTTACATTTAAGTCTATGAACCAAAGTTAATTATTGCGTATGGTGTAAGGTTAGTTTCTATGATTTTGTTTGTTTTGCATATGAACACTTAGTTGTTCCAGTACCATTTGTTGGAAAGGCTGTAATTTATGTGTCTAATCTTTTACCAGTACCACACTGCCTTATTTAAGATAGTTTTATAATAAGTGTAGCTTTATAGTAAGGTAGTTTGAGTTCTCCAATTTGTTCCTTTTCCATGTTATATTGGCTGCTCTAGGTCCTTTGCATTTTCATTAAGAAAAAAATAGAATTAGTTTATTGATATCTAAAAAATAAATTCTGGGATGTTGATTGGAATGCTGTTAAATCCATATATCAAGATTGACATTTTAAAAATATTGAAACTTCTAGTCCATGAACATGAAACATATCCCTCCATATATTTAAATATTGTTTGCTATTAAAATAAGTTTTCACTTTGTTTTGAGATTTCCACAGAGGTCCTATATGGTTTCTTGTATTTATACAGGGTTATAGATATGTATGAATAAATACTTGTGGAGGATATACTACTGTAAATGTTACTAAAAAAATGTCAAACTCCTACCTTTCATTGCTGTTACATAGGAAAGCAATTGATTTGTGTATCAACTTTGTATGCTGTGACCTTGCTATATTCACTTAGTCCTAGGAGGTTATTATTGTTAGTTTTTATAAATTATTTGGAATTTTCTGTACATAAATATTTATACAACCATTTGAAAACAGAAACAGTTTCTTTTTTTCCTTTCCAATCTGTGCACCTCATATTTACTTTTCTTGTCATATTGTACCAGCTAGAACATATAGGGTCATGTTCAGTATGAGTAATGAGATAACACATCCTTCCCTTACATGTTCCTGATCTTAGGGAACAAGTATCCAATTTTCACAGTAAAGTGGGATTTCAGCTGTAGATATTTTGTAAATGTTCTTTATCAAATTGACAAAGTTACTCTCTCCTGCTAATTTGCTGAGTTTTTTTCATGAGTTGGTGTTGGATTTCGCAAACACTTTTTTAATTTCAATTGGTAGATTTATGAAATGTGATAAATTGTACTGACTGATTTTCTGATGTCAACTAGCCTGGCACACCTTAAAAAAGGTAAAAAGTTGTGATTGTGTTTTATAATCATTACATATGTTGTTGGATTCTATTTGCTAATATTTTTGGAGGATGTTCTCTGTTTATGTTCATGAGGTATAATGGTCTATAGTTTTCCTTCACTGTAATGTGTTTATTTGGATTTGATATTTAGGTGATTATGACTTCACTGAATGAGTTAGAAGGTTCTTCCTTTCCTTCTATTTTCTGGAAAAGGTCCTTAAATGTTTGGTAGAATTTAAAAATGAAACTATTGGGACCTGATGATATCTTTTTTTGGAAAGATTAAATAATTGATTTAATATCTCTCTTTAATACAGGGCTATTCATGTTATTGTTGTTGTTGTTGTAAAAAGTGTTTCTAGGGGCGCCTGGGTGGCGCAGTCGGTTAAGCGTCCGACTTCAGCCAGGTCACGATCTTGCGGTCCGTGAGTTCGAGCCCCGCGTCAGGCTCTGGGCTGATGGCTCGGAGCCTGGAGCCTGTTTCCGATTCTGTGTCTCCCTCTCTCACTGACCCTCCCCGCTCATGCTGTGTCTCTCTCTGTCCCAAAAATAAATAAAAAACGTTGAAAAAAAAAAAATTAAAAAGTGTTTCTTTATTTCAGGTAATTGGCCTGACTTTCATCAAAGTTACTAGAGTTTTGGACATAGAGTGGTCTATAATAATCCTTTGCATATCTGTGGGATCAGTAATGATGATCCCCTTTTTATTTCTGATTTGCTGATTTGGTATCTTTTTTTTATCTTTTCAAATAAACAGCTTTTGTTTTTTATTGATTTTTCTCTCTTTTTCCCCATTTTCAATTTTACTGATTTCTGCTGTAATTTTTATTTTTTCTTCTACCATAGGCTTAAATTGCTCTTCTCTCAGTGTTTGCCTAACATGGAAGCTCAGGTTATTGATTTTAGATCTTACTTCTTTTCTAATGTACATTTAATCCTAAATTTTTCTTCTGTATGCTCCATTCATGAAAAATGTTGGTAAATTGATTTTTCATTTTCACTTCATTCAAAATATTTTAAAATTCCTTTTGAAACTTGTCTTTTGACTGATACACTCATTATATGTGTGTTGTTAATTTCTAAATGTTGGACTTTTTCCTGCTATCTTTTCGTTATTTCTAGTTTAATTCCTTTGTGATCAGAGAACATACTTTGTATGATTTATTTTTTAAGTTGTCTTCCTAAGGCATGTTTGTGGACTTGAATGTGGTCTGTCTTGGTGAATGTTCTATGTAAGCTTGAAAAAAATAATTTTGCTACTGTTAGATCTTATAAGTGTCAGATCAGGTTGATTGCTACTGCTATTTACAATTATACCTCATTGATTTTTTTTCCTACTTGATTATCAATTACTGTTATTAGTATAAAAAAGTAAATTTAAGGTACCATATATATTTTTCTTATTGCTGTATTATGAAATTAGTGATTTAAGAAATCAGGTAATAGATATAGACGAGTGGCTTGTAGAAAAAAGTAGAAGAAATGAAGTAGATCTGAATGAAATGACATGCTGTCAGGAGTCTGTGAATTCAATAATATAATTACATCTTAAGTCATAGCCCTGAATAGAAAAATCATCACTACAAAAATTTTTCAGTGATATTGAGTACAAAAAGCCACTCTGTCAGATTGCAAATTAATATGGCAAAAATCTCTAAAGCATTTAGAGAGGAAACAAATTTGTAAGTGAAAGATCACATTTAAAGTATAGAAATTTAGTATCACTGTATTTGATTCAAGAACATTAAAATCAGAAATAATCACAGTTTTATCATAAGAAACCTTTCTTGGATTGAATAAATGCCTTAATTGAAACAGTGAAAAATTTAGACACATGCTAGGAAAAAGTCTGTTCTGAGGAAATTAGCTTTTTTGTGTTTTCAAGGTTTGTTTTTGTTTTTAACCTCATACTTTTATTTGTGAACTCCTAATACTGTCTTCCAGTGGAATATTCTGTAATGTTACTCCAATTAACATAGTAAAATCAAAGTCACAGGTCAATAGAGTATGAACTTCCAATCATTTCATCAGGGAGGTGGGGAGAGTAAGTTGGGGGTGGGGAGGATAAGAAAAGAGACCTGAAATGCTATACTTTACAAATTTGTAAAGGGAACAGCAACGTCACTGAACGTTGAAATCAATGGGTGCCACTAAAAATGACTTCCCTGAAAATCTGTATAAAGAGGAGTTTACAAGCCAATAAGGAAATGAATAAAAACAAAGAATCAAAATATAATTAGTTAAAATGACAGATACTGAGAAGCAAAATTATGGAATCTCAGATCTATGTGTAAATAACAATCCTAGTAAGATTCAAAATATTTGTGTTAGGTAATCAATCTATGAAAACTATAATAATAATTGCCATAGGAAAAATAAAAGAGAATAAAGAGAAATTGAAGCAAAAATTAGCCATCCCCGATTTAACCAACTAGAAACAATGCAGGAGGGGGAATGGGAGTATAGTATTGTGTCAGTTTCTTTATTTCACTGGGTAGAAGGCAATAAAAAAATTAACATGATGAGTTAGAGAAGTAGAGATTCAAGTGTAAAAATATGGCTTCAAGTATAATGCACAAAAGTAACGTATCACTGCATGGCTTCCAAATTATTTTTAAAAATACTGAACAAAAATAAGGTTCTCTGTTGGCAAATAACTTCTTTTTTAAAAATATAAAATAAAACTGTAGGAATTGTATGTAGAAGGAGGAGGCAAAGATGAAAAAGAGAAAGGATAGCAGAAGGAGCAGAAGTAGTAGGAGTAGAAGGTAGAGGAAGAAGAGGAAAGGTGGGGGAGAAATATAAAACTATAGCGAGAAAGGTGTGTTAGGACAATAAGTATATTGTACATGTGTCCAATTATTCTCTTAAAGTTTGTATTTCAGAAATAAAAAATAGCAAATGTAATCAATTATATGTTCTCTGCTTTTGGAAGACATAAAGCAACTACTTAGCAACATGGGATATGCAACAAGTTATAAAAAACAATATAAGTAAAAACATAAGTACTTTGTGGCTTACACATGAATTATAATTAAAATTCTAGACAATAAAGTAATATTTGAGAATGCAAATGAGGTGGGAGATTATTACTTAAGTGGTATAAAGTTAAGTTTGAGTATGTAGTGATTATACAGTAAATTGGGCCTAAAAATTCTGAAATGTATCTGAACTATGGGAAATTCAAACATGTATGTGTCATAATGTAAAAATGTAGTAATATTTCTATTTTTAAGTTTTATTGAGATACAATTCAAATACCATGCAATTTGTCCATTTAAGTATACAATTTGATGTTTTTAGTATATTTCTAAGTCATGTATCTATCACCACAATTATTTTTAATATTTTCATAGCCCCAAAAAAGAAACCCAATACCCATTAGCATTCACTCCCCATTTCCAGAAACTCCCACTCCTACCGTAGTCCTAAACAACTGCTAATCCACTTCTGTCTCTATAGATTTACTTATATGGGACAATCTATATAAATGGTGTCATACAATATATTGCCCTTTGTGACTTGATCCTTATCATCCATGTTGTAGCATGTAACAATTTTCTTTCTTTTTTATTGTCTAAAAATTCATTTTGTGGATATACTATATTTATCCTTTCATATTTGATAGGCATTTGAGCCCTTTTCACTTTTTGGCTATTATGAACGATACTACTGTGAACTTATAAATACTTTTTTGTTGTTTTGGTATGGCTGCATGTTTTTATTTCTCTTGGAGTGGAATTGCTTGTTCATATGGTGACTCTATGTTTACCTATTTGCAGAACTACCATGGAGGGTTTTTTTTTTTGTTGTTGTGTTGTTGTTTTAAATGGCTGTATCTACCAGCCATGGAAGCAATACATGGTGCTTCCAATTTCTCCATAGCCTTGTCAGCACATGTCATTATCTTTGTTTTGTTTTAGCCATTATAGTGGGCATGAAGTGACATCTCACTGTGGTTTAGAATTGCATTGCCCTAGTGGCTAATCATGTTGAGCACCTTTTCATATGCTTATTGGTCCCTTGTCTATCATCTTTGTAGAAAGGTCTATTCAGATTTTTGTCCATTTCAATTATTTATGTTATTGAGTTGTCTATCATGTTTATATAGTCTTAGGGCAAATATTTTCTTTCTGTGGGTTTTCTTTTTCATGGTGATGTTCTTTGAACTACAGAAGTGTTTTTTGAAAACTTTCATGAGATCCAGTTTATCTGTTTTTATTGTTATTGCTTGTGCTTTTGATGTCCTATCTAAGAAACCAAACTAACCCAAATCACAGCGATTTATTCCTTGGTGTTTGCTTAAGAATTTTATAGTGTTTTAGCTGTTAGGCCTATGGCATATTTTGGTTAATTTTTGTATATGATAAAAGGTATGGGTCCAACTTCATACCTTTGCCTTGGTTATCTTGTTCCAACCCAGTTTGTTGAAAGAACTGTATTTAAACTTTGCATTATCTTGGCACCCTTATCAAAAATCATTGAAGTATAAATTTAAGGTTTCTTTCTTTCAGGGCTCTCATTGCTATGTATTCATTTAGCATTATATCAGTAATTCACTATCTTGATTATTATACCTTTGTAGTAAGTGTTGAAATTGTGAAGCATGAGTACTTCTCTGTTCTTCTTTTTCAATATTATTTTATTATTTTCATAATTTTATAATTATATTATTTTGGCTATACTGGGTCCCTTTATTTTCATGTAAATTTAAGGATCATCTTGTCAATTTCTGCAAAAAAGGAAGTTGAAGTTTTAATAGACTTTGCATTGAATTTGAAGATCAATTTGAGGAGTATTGGCATCTCAACAATAGTAAGTCTTCTAGTCTTGAGTATAGGATATCATTCCATTTAGCTAGATCTTATATCCTTCAACAATGTTTTGTAACTTTAGTGTAGTTTCTTATACTTCTTATGTTCAATTTATTCTTAACATTTAAAAATATTACTGTGTATATGTTTGCTTTCTAATTTCATTTTGGATTTAGCTGAGTACTCTGACAATCTTTTCTCCTGATCTCCCATTAAGCTTCCAGCAAATCTGCATCATTGGTATCAAACCCAGATGTTAGCCTCCATTAATTGCTAGCTGATTGCTTTATTGTTGATGACCATGTCTTGGTTATAAATTGTTTCACACCTTGATATGATTAAACTTGAATTACTTGGTAAGATCTACGGAGTGGTTAGTTTTTGATGCTTGCTCACACCCCACCCTGGGAAGAACCTCTGAGTATACAGCAGAAGGAGCATGTTTGGGGTGTTGAAGGCAGGAACTTGATCTTCCCCAGATGCCTTACAGATCTCTTTCCTATGGAGAGAAGCTGCTTCTGGCGGGGGGGGGGGGGGGGGGGGGAGTGAGAACTGCCCAGTGTGGACCTCCTGTAGTGCAGAAATGGGGGGATGGGCTCTGCTATGTTCAGTGGCTGCCAAATTTATTGTTTCTGCCCAAGGAAGCTAGAGATTAGAACTGAAACTTGACTGGCAAGATTATCAGAGCACTGTCCTGCAACACACAAGTTGGCAGAAAAGGGGGACTCTGCTTTTCACCAGCTGCCCCACTGGATCCATACTAGAATTTGAGGATAGGATGATAGCACCATTGTCCCACTGCTACTACCCACTTGATATAAGCCTTCTACAGTGAGGAGAATATAAGGAGTAATGGGATCTGCTGGTGTTCATCAGCCTAATCTACCCAGAATAGCTTTTCTACCCATGGAGCTGGAGGACAGTCACTGGCAGAACTGTGAGCAGATGATAGAATCCTCTAGATCAAGTGCCAAGGCTGTGCATATTAAGCCCAATAGATATTTTGTTAAATTTGGCCAATTTTGTTAAATTATTGCATGTTCTTTAATAAATCCCCAAAGACGTTAAATAATTATTATTGCCAATTTTTATATCTATTTAGTAGATACCTTACCAGTGGGAGAGGTTTCCCCAAGTTCCTCAAACTGTCATTCTGGAAGTCTTACTGCTTCATAGGATTTTCAGTTAAACATTTGAAAGCCAGTAGTATAAGTAGATATATAAACACATGTGCACGCATGTTTGTGCACACACACACATGCAAACACACCCCACACCTAACAGTGACAGGACTATTTTGGAAGAAATATCTCTGAAATGTTAGGAGCCTTACTTTGTTTTTCCAATGTTAGTATACCCTGAAGGAGAAAGTGGCAAATTTCCAAAACTTTGGAGCAGAATATAGCATTGATTTGGGACACTGAGATATTCTAGAAATTGGAACATGCCTTTTGAAATGTGAGATTTTTAGTACCTCAACAGTTACCATAGTGGTGGATGCATCTAATCCCCATGGATTTTGAGATTTAAGTAGCAAATAATGCCTAAGTTTCTGATACTAGCTCAACTTCAACAATGCCAACTGTTCCACCAGTAGATAAATTACACATATTTTAACAAAAAAAAAATGATTCTAAAGAAAAGACAATAGCCAAAAATACCTCATAAAAAATTAGGGGAGAGGAGACAAAGATGATAATAATGAAAACTAACATCATGATGTTTACTCCTTCCCTCAGGCAAAAGAATGAACAGAGACATTTATGAGATGATTCCATTAACATAGAAAATAGTTTGCATTTGGCAAGGAATCATTGTGTTTATAATGCTTAGAATCCAGCTATTAATTTTGCTGTATATTATTATAAAAACTGTTATAAATCATAGAAACATAATAAAAGCTTAATATGGGAATGTCTGTGAAGCCATATAGAAGTGAGTGTCTATGTATGTTTGTGTATGTGAAAATACTAATTACAAAAGTATTTTTGAAAAATGGAACACAATTGTAACTATAGTAAGTGTGAAATTAAGTCACATGCTTAAAATTATAGTAGAGTGAAATCCAATTAGTGACAAAAAGAGTTAATTAAAAAGCAAAATAAGGTATACCAAACACCATAAAGATAAAGATACAAGAAACAACGAGTGTTAAATGTTATGCGAGTTCACCTTGATAACATCTTAACCTTGAGGGAGAATAGCTGCATTATGGAAACAAAAAGCGGTCCTTCATAGTTGAATTCTAGTGAATCAATGAAGAGTTTGTTGAGAGAGATGTAGGTATAAGAACTTGAGAGTTCTAGAAAGCAATATTTTTTCAGTGTGTAAAAGTTAAGCCATTAAGTAACTTAAGCATAAAGATGACAATTAGATTTGCACTAAAAATACCACAACATTTCTGCTTACCACTGGGAATAGTGTAGAAAGGGACCAGAGTATAAGCAGGAAGATGAAGACTGTTTCAATAGTTCATGTGTCCTATGTATTGGTGCATTGGACTAGGGTGGTAGCAATAGGTCTGTAAGGAAATAAATAAATCTGAGAGGTATTTGGGAGGAGATTTGAGAAATGAGCTTTAAAAAAAAGAAATCGTGGCATGCAGATTGCTGGTTTGAACAACTAATTGAAAAGTAGTTGTAATTTCTGATACAGGACATTGAGAAAAGAAAAAGACCAGTTTTAGAAAGGAGCATAAAAATTTTAGCTTGAGACATTGTTAGTTTGGAGTATTTATAAGGAGACAAATTAAAGAATATGAAGAATTAGTAGAATATTCAGATCAGAGTTCAAGAGAGCTCAAAGCCTAAGATGGATATATAAGAGATGGTGGTGATGGAGTTTAAACCATTGGAGTAGATAGGATCTCCTTGTAGATAGGAATATTTATATAGTTGGGTTGGGGCATAAGGCAGACAGAAGGAAAGGAAAAGAGAAAAGAGCATGGGGGGCACAAAAAAGGACTAGAGATATTTCAATTTTTAAATATCAGCTGACAGAGAAGGTGACCATGGAAATGGAAAGAAACAACCCGCATAGTACAAACATGTCACAATACTATTGTTTTATAGTGTTTGAGGGTGAGAGTACTTATAGAAGGATATGATTAGTATTGGTACCGTCTGGCCAGGTAATGAAGGAGCTGAAAAGCTTTGAGTGGATTAGTGACTTCGAAGCTATTACTATCTTGGAATAAGATATTTTGGAGCCATATCCAATTTAGATTACATTTAAATTTTTAGCAAAATGTCAATGAAAAAGACAGGAGGCTAGGAGTATAAAATTCAGCATTTTCTATGCTTTTCATGACTTGTTTTCTAAAATCTTTGTAATAAAATCAAAACCAAAGTAGGTGTCAAGTCAAAATTGCTGACTCTGCTTTGACAGGGTAAAATTAGCATTACACCAAAACAGGAATGGAAAAGAAGAGTCAGAAGCACAGTTGGACTTCCTGTGTAATGGAGATCCTGTATGATGTTCCATCTATTTTATTCCTCCAGCCTCAACATCTTAATAGGAAAAGAGATTACTGGGCAAAACAAAAACTTTAAAAAGTCCACTGATAAAATGATAGGAGTGGGATTATTTTTTGCAGTTTATAAAAATGAATCACACGTGGAATACATAAAACAAGTAAGCGTATAATGCCTGGAACTATGGACCTTAAAGCTAGCTATATTAAAGTTTTTAACAAAACTATTCCCAGTTATAATTTGTATTATTCTTATTTATATTTTCTTTGAGTACTAGTCAATGCAATTATAGGAAAATTAAGTAAGAGTTAAGTATTAGAAGAGTTTCTCCCATGCTACAGGTGATAGGATTATCTACATTAAAAAAGTACATAATCAGCCAAACAGGTATCAGAAATAATAAATGTTAAACCAGCCCTACAAGAGATCCTAAGGGGGATCCTGTGACACAAAGTACCAGAGACATCACTACAAGCATAAAACATACAGACATCACAATGACTCTAAACCCATATCTTTCTATAATAACACTGACTGTAAATGGACTAAATGAGCCAACCAAAAGACATAGGGTATCAGAATGGAAAAAAAAAAAAAAAAAAAAACAAGACCCATCTATTTGCGGTCTACAAGAGATTCATTTTAGACCTGAGTACACCTTCAGATTGAGAGTGAGGGGATGGAGAACTATTTATCATGCTACTGGAAGTCAAAAGAAAGCTGGAGTAGCTATACTTCTATCAGACAAACTAGACTTTAAATTAAAGGCTGTAACAAGAGATGAAGAAGGGCATTATATAATAATCACAGGGTCTATCCATCAGGAAGAGCTAACAATTATAAATGTCTATGCGCTGAATACAGGAGCCCCAAATATATAAAACAATTACTCACAAACATAAGCAACTTTATTGATAAGAATGGGGTAATTGCAGGGGACTTTAACACTCCACTTACAGAAATGGATAGATCATCTAGACACACAGTCAATAAAGAAACAAGGGCCCTGAATGATACATTGGATCAGATGGACTTGACAGATATATTTAGAACTCTGCATCCCAAAGCAACAGAATATACTTTCTTCTCGAGTGAACATGGAACATTCTCCAAGATAGATCACATACTGGGTCACAAAACAGCCCTTCGTAAGTATACAAGAATTGAGATCATACCATGCATACTTTCGGCCCACAATGCTATGAAGCTTGAAATCAACCACAGGAAAAACTCTGGAAAACCTCCAAAAGCATGGAGGTTAAAGAACACTCTACTAAAGAATGAGTGGGTCAACCAGGCAATTAGAGAAGAAATTTAAAAATATATGGATACAAACAAAAATGAAAATACAACAATCCAAACGCTTTGGGATGCAGCGAAGGCAGTCCTGAGAGGAAAATACATTGCAATCCAGGCCTATCTCAATGAAACAAGAAAAATCCCCAATACAAAATCTAACAACAGCACACCTAAAGGAAATAGAAGCAGAACAGCAAAGGCAGCCTAAACCCAGCAGAAGAAGAGAAATAATAAAGATCAGAGCAGAAATAAACAATATAGAATCTAAAAAAACTGTAGAGCAGATCAATGAAACCAAGAGTTGGTTTTTTGAAAAAATAAACAAAATTGATAAACCTCTAGCCAGGCTTGTCAAAAAGAAAAGAGAGATGACCCAAAGAGATAAAATCATGAATGAAAATGGAATTACTACAACCAATCCCTCAGAGATACAAGCAAATATCAGGGAATACTATGAAAAATTATATGCCAACAAACTGGACAACCTGGAAGAAATGGACAAATTCCGAAACACCCACACGCTTCCAAAACTCAGGAGGAAATAGAAAGCTTGAACAGACCCATAACCAGCGAAGAAATTGAATCAGTCATCAAAAATCTCCCAACAAATAAGCGTCCAGGACCAGATGGCTTCCCAGGGGTGTTCTACCAGACGTTTAAAGCAGAGATAATACCTATCCTTCTCAAGCTATTCCAAGAAATAGAAAGGGAAGGAAAACTTCCACACTCATTCTATGAAGCCAGTATTAACTTTGATTCCTAAACCAGACAGAGACCCAGTAAAAAAAGAGAACTAAAGGCCAATATCCCTGATGAATATGGATGCAAAAATTCTCAATAAGATACTAGCAAATCGAATTCACCAGCATATAAAAAGAATTATTCACCATGATCAAGTGGGATTCATTCCTGGGATGCAGGGCTGGTTCAACATTCGCAAATCAATCAATGTGATACATCACATTAATAAAAGAAAAGAACCATATGATCCTGTCAATTGACGCCGAAAAGGCATTTGACAAAATTCAGCACCCTTTCTTAATAAAAACCCTCGAGAAAGTCAGGATAGAAGGAACATACTTAAACATCATAAAAGCCATTTATGAAAAACCCACAGCTAACATCATTCTCAATGGGGAAAAACTGAGAGCTTTTCCCTGAGATCAGGAACACGACAGGGATGTCCACTCTCACCGCTGTTGTTTAACATAGTGTTGGAAGTTCTAGCATCAGCAATCAGACAACAAAAGGAAATCAAAGGCATCAAAATTAGCAAAGATGAAGTCAAGCTTTCACTTTTTGCAGATGACATGATCTTATACATGGAAAATCCGATAGACTCCACCAGAAGTCTGCTAGAACTGATACATGAATTCAGCAAAGTTGCAGGATACAAAATCAATGTACAGAAATCAGTTGCATTCTTATACACTAACAATGAAGCAACAGAAAGACAAATAAAGAAACTGATCCCATTCACAATTGCACCAAGAAGCATAAAATACCTAGGAATAAATCTAACCAAAGATGTAAAAGATCTGTATGCTGAAAACTATAGAAAGCTTATGAAGGACATTGAAGAAGATATAAAGAAATGGAAAAACATTCCGTGCTCATGGGTTGGAAGAATAAATATTGTCAAAATGTCAATACTACCCAAAGCTATCTACACGTTCAATGCAATCCCAATCAAAATTGCACCAGCATTCTTCTCAAAGCTAGAACAAGCAATCCTAAAATTCATATGGAACCACAAAAGGCCCCGAATAGCCAAAGTAATTTTGAAGAAGACCAAAGCAGGAGGCATCACAATCCCAGACTTTAGCCTCTACTACAAAGCTGTCATCATCAAGACAGCATGGTATTGGCACAAAAACAGACACATAGACCAACGGAATAGAATAGAAACCCCAGAACTAGACCCACAAACGTATGGCCAACTCATCTTTGACAAAGCAGGAAAGAACATCCAATGGAAAAAAGACAGTCTCTTTAACAAATGGTGCTGGGAGAACTGGACAGCAACATGCAGAAGATTGAAACTAGACCACTTTCTCACACCATTCACAAAAATAAACTCAAAATGGATGAAGGACCTGAATGTGAGACAGGAAACCATCAAAACCTTAGAGGAGAAAGCAGGAAAAGACCTCTCTGACCTCAGCTGCAGCAATTTCTTACTTGACACATCCCCAAAGGCAAGGGAATTAAAAGCAAAAATGAACTACTGGGGCCTTATGAAGATAAAAAGCTTCTGCACAGCAAAGGAAACAACCAACAAAACTAAAAGGCAACCAACGGAATGGGAAAAGATATTTGCAAATGACATATCGGACAAAGGGCTAGTATCCAAAATCTATAAAGAGCTCACCAAACTCCCCACCCGAAAAACAAATAACCCAGTGAAGAAATGGGCAGAAAATATGAATAGACACTTCTCTAAAGAAGACATCCGGATGGCCAACAGGCACATGAAAAGATGCTCAATGTTGCTCCTTATCAGGGAAATACAAATCAAAACCACACTCAGATATCACCTCACACCAGTCAGAGTGGCCAAAATGAACAAATCAGGAGACTATAGATGCTGGCGAGGATGTGGAGAAACGGGAACCCTCTTGCACTGTTGGTGGGAATGCAAATTGGTGCAGCCACTCTGGAAAACAGTGTGGAGGTTCCTCAAAAAAATTAAAAATAGTCCTATCCTATGACCCAGCAATACACTGCTAGGAATTTACCCAAGGGATATAGGAGTACTGATGCATACAGGCACTTGTACCCCAATGTTTATAGCAGCACTCTCAACAATAGCCAAATTATGGAAAGAGCCTAAATGTCCATCAACTGATGAATGGATAAAGAAATTGTGGTTTATATACACAATGGAGTACTACATGGCAATGAGAAAGAACTAAATAGGGCCCTTTGTAGCAACATGGATGGAACTGGAGAGTGTTCTGCTAAGTGAAATAAGCCATACAGAGAAAGACAGATACCATATGTTTTCACTCTTACGTGGATCCTGAGAAACTTAACAGAAACCCATGGGGAAGGGGAAGGAAAAAAAAAAGTTAGAGTGGGAGAGAGCCAAAGCATAAGAGACTCTTAAAAACTGAGAACAAACTGTGGGTTGATTGGGGGTGGGAGGGAGGGGACAGTGGGTGATGGGCATTGAGGAGGGCACCTCTTGGGATGAGCACTGGGTGTTTTATGGAAACCAATTTGACAATAAATTTCATATATTGAAAAAAAAAGTAATAAGTGTTTCAGTAGAGTTTTTGTTGTGCAATAAATACACAAATATCATGGATTTTTTTTCTGTACCAGAGTGCTAGTAAGGATAATGATGCGGAATAAGATATTTTGTTCACAGCAGTGAGAAAAATGTAAAAAAAAAAAAAAACAAAAACTTTTTTCTGGGGTTGAGTATGTATAGATTGTGAGTGGAATGGTTTGGTCCAGTTTGTTGTTTCTTCCTTTCTAAATTTCTGCAGATTTTAAGATCCAGGATTGATATAAGGGTTTAGAATCATAGCAGGCCTTTATACTGCATTGTCATACAATTGAGGACCTGAAGAGCGGCTAAAATAATTCACGCCATGGTTCAGACTATCTCAACAAAGCAGAATATCAAGATTGCAAGCCAAAGCTTTTTATGAAATTCTTTGCTCTGTGCTTCGCTTACTGTTGCTGAATAACAAAGTATACCAAATCTTAATGGGTTCAACTACAACATTTATCGTATCACAATTTCTGTGCTAGAATTTGGCATCAGCTTAACTGAACAGTTTTGGCATTGGCATCAAGTGCTAAAAGCCTCAATAAAAAATACACGATACTGGAACTTCAGCAAATGGCTGGTGGACTGAATTGATGATGTTAACCTAGTACGCCAAGTTCTAGCTTTTATTTTCTAGTATGATAAATTTGGATCAAAGCATAGGTAAAGTTGGGATTCAAATGGAAATTTCAGTCAGGTATTTCTCAATGGAGTGGTGCTCAGTTGTTTAGGACATCAGAAATTGTTTAGAACCAGTGCCAAGTCTCTCATGAATATCACTTTTATAGAGCTTAATGTGAAATAAAACTGTTATTGCACCAGCCCTGTACTACCAAATATTTAAAATATAAAAAATAAATAAATAAAAACAAGCTAAATCCTAGCCCTCAACCAGCTTCCCAGCAAAATTTATGTCCCAGAATATAAATTTGGTGGTATTTAGGAGCCTAGCAGAGACTGATATTTATTAAATAAATAAATAAATAAATAAATAAATAAATAAATAAATAAAGTTAGATTTATTTATAAATTTATTTATCAAAACAGCAGTCTATTTCAGAATCCATGCTTTTTGCATTTAAACTAAATTGACGTAAACATTTGATCTATGATACTTTAAAATATCTTGAGGGATATTTCCACATGTGCAAATTGTCTCTTAGAAAAGGAAAGTAATCAAATCACTTAGTTTCAGTTTTTCTTTTGAATACCACAATTGTACTGAAAGAGAGCTGTCTTGAGAATGTGCTGCTTTATTAATCCCAGACCACATTACTAATTAAGACACATTGTCCAGTGTCTTCCCTAAAAGCAGTAATGTAAGTAAGCCTACATTTTTTTTTATATCGGTCTTTTTGGCTATCAGTATCTCACTTTTCATTTTATATGTATCTAATCTGTCTCTTAAGATTTCTCATTTGTCTTAAGGAAAACTCTTTCCACTTTTAGTTTATGTGTCTTCTGCGTTCCTTTTCGTTTTCATTCTGACAGTACGACAGAATCCACTCTAGTTTCCCGTTGATTTATTGGTTTCCAGGGGCAGTGCTTTAATTTCAGGCCTTTTAAATTGCTTTCTTACCCTTCGGGTTTGCAATAGTTTCATGAGTATTTTAACTAACTTAAGAAATTGGCATATTTTCACAACAATAAGAGTGAGCCATCAGTTCTTTTTGTGTTTTAATAAAATCAGACACCTTTTCATGGGAAAACTTCTATTTGGCTCTCATACATAGTTTATAAACCTAGAATTCATGTGAGACCATATAGGACCCTGATTCCTAAGTCTGGGGACAACCACATGCATCTAAGTTTGAATATTTACTATTCCTGTCCTTGCTTTTAATCCCAAATGGAAGTCGGGGTAGTTTATCCAGTGTTGTCTACTTAGCATTAAGTTAAAGCTAGAAGCTCACGCCTAAATGCTCTATGGGACTTACTGAAATCAACAGCTTTAAAAAAAGAAAAGTAGGACATGTTATTTTGTTCAACATTGCGTCAGGAAGATTGCATTCAGCTTCAGCATCTCCTGCAATAAAAGGTAAAGCTAAATATAGCCAATAGAATATCAAGAGCTCATACTGCAAAGGCCATGGCTATTTATCTACATCCACCGGTGAGATCCCCAGGCCATTTGAATAAGGTTCAGCAGGGCACACCTCAGTTGAAGTTTTAGACTTCTTGCACACCTCTCCAAAGAGAAGCAGAGCTACTCGTAATAAATTTGTCTAGAGAAGGAAAGTTGGTTGAGTGCAAAGGCAGGCTGACTCCTGGAAAGTAGGGAGAAAAGGGTGATTGATTAACCATCATTTACTTTTATGCAAACAAAGTCAAAGAAAAGGAATATATGATTATGTTAAGTCAGAGCAGGGAAAAATAACAGAATGATAGAGTGTATTTTTAGGGTAGATCAAGAAAATATATTAAGGCAATTTAAGCAGAGAGAGCGCTGTCTTTTTAGGATCATATTTCCTGACACATAATAAGTGTTTAATACATTCTAGTATTTTTAAAATATACACCAATATGAGAATCTGTTTTTATTTTTAGTCAAAGTCACAAAAATAATTTATATTCTGTAGTTTCCTATACCTTGTGTGACCCTGTTATTGTCTATCTTGGCTAGAAACACTGACTCTTTAACTCGAAGGTAAGAAAAATGAATTTCTGAACAAACTTAAAAAAAAATTCAGCAGTGACACTAGCCTCGCATTATCTTAACTGTCAACGTCACTGAAAACTAAAATTCATAGGTGAAATACAGACATGTTTATCATGTCTGTCTCTGCCTTTGTTATTTTCTGCCTTCTCTAATGTCATGTATTTAATAAATACCACCTGTCAAATGGTGTGCTGTGGAGTCCTCAGTACAATCTCAGTATAATAGTAATTGCGAAGTCTGATCTAGAATACCTTTACCCGTTTTTGGACAATATACTACGAAAAATGATATTAGAAGTTAAAATGATTATCTAATTGGAAAATATCATATTGACCAACCCTGAACAAATATCATCATTTATAATATCACTCAAAAGATACAAATTACAGACTAAAATAAACATAAAATAACTATAGTATAAACTTTCAAAAATCTAGTCTTATTGCTACTGGTCTATCAGAAATATGACTACACGCTTTCAAGCCATTGAGAGAGAGAGAGAGAGAGAGAGAGAGAGAGAGGACTGACTCCTAACGTATTAGAATGGTTTTGCATTTTTGGCTGTTTCCCCATGTTGACTAAGAATGAGAGAAAAAAGATCCAAGTTAGTATAAGTCAGATGTTGTCTGAGGAAAAACTTGAAATTACATTCACCTATATTAGGAAACTGAGAATCAATAGAGAGATGTAGAGGTTAAGGGCATAGGTCCTGAGATGAAGAGTCATACATAGTTCAAATCCTGGCTATTCCACTTGTAATCTCTGTGTGGTGTGCAAATCACCTCTCTGTGCCTTAGGTTCCTTATCTGTATGTTAATAGTATCTGTCTCAGTAGAGTTTTTATGGTGTATATGATATGTCCATAACATATTTAATCATATCTAAGTGTCTGCCCTTATTTTTAGTGATAGTTCATTTTTATCCTGTTCTCTGCAGCAAAGATGGTACAGGAAGCTCACATGTTTGGGCTGAGTTCTTAGTCCTGGTGAAATAACACAGTTCGACTATGCTGGGTTCATAGGCTACCACTGATCAGCACCCTAGTGCACTACTTTGGTAGGTCCCCCTTTGTTACTCTTCACAAAATTACTGCTCAAGTGGTTGTGAATTTTATTGAGCACTGAGAGATATTTTCTGATATATAATTATATAACAAAGACCTCACCCATCTCCTTAAAAAGTCTTTTATTCTCACTAACCATCAACACTTACAATGTGCCAGTTACATTATCTGCTTTTTTAAACAACTTTTATATATATCTTTTATTTAGAGAATCTTTTTTTCTTTTTTCTCAGAATACACTTATATTTGCTTTCTAGTTATTCAGATACGTACAGATCTTACCTTCAGGACTATATTAATTCAACTTAATAGAATAACAATATTTATTGAAACCATTCAAATGACAAAAAATACCGACAGTGGCTGTGAAGTGCCTTTTTACCCATGATACTCTTACTTAATTTTAAATGTTGAACTGTGTGAATGGGAGAAAAGGAGTTCCTAATACTTTTTTCCCCTCCTTTCCCCCTATTACTTTAGATTAATTGGTATTCATTGGAGGTATAGTTGGCAATATAATTTACAGGGCCCAGTACAAAGTGAAAATGCAGGGCCCTGGTTTGGGGCAGGAATCAGTTTCTTTTTCTCCAGAGCCCACCACCCTAACCCTGCAGACCTCCAAAGGATTGCAGATTCCATGCTGGGATGCACTCAGTATCTGGATGGGGAATGTGTGAAGAGTTCCCCATCAAATCCCCTTGGAAGGTACTATTCAGCTAACTGCCAGCGTCAGGGAGGCTGCAACCTTGCCCAGCCCCAGACACTGCAAGTCTCTCACTTAAATCTGATCCTAGCCATTCCAGTCCTGCATTGTCTAATAGGACTCATTTATAAAACACCAATTCAAAGATAATTTTTAAATGATGTCTATAGAACATGAAACCCCAAGTGTAGGGCCTTTTTAAGTGCTGGACACTATGCAACTTTACTCATCAATGGAGCCAATCCTGATGAGAGGAATTGATAGAGAGTTCAAATATAATTCCTTTGGAAGAATTACACTGCTGTCCGTATTTAATGCTGATTTCTGCTCATGAAGATAAGGAGAGCTCAACATTTCTCTAGTAGATGCCCCTTGAGACCTTAAACTCAGATTATAGAAGATGGACTGGAAATTCTTCATGAGGCTAGCTGCCTAAATAGAAACACTGGGGGATATAAAAATGTTTAACAGATACAGTGGAAGAATATGATATTCCAGCTCAAGTAAATAGTATTGTAAAAATACCAGGGAAAGGAAGGATAAAATATATTTTGGAAGAAAAGGAATGTTGACATATAATGTTGGATTAAAGAGGAAAGGTGGGGAAATAGTGGAAGTGGGATTGAAAATAAATTAGCACTTGATTGTAAATGCTTAATATTTAAATTGAAAAAAAAATGTTTGAAATTCAAAAGCAATCTGTTAAAGGGAAATGATCTATACTAGTATTGATGGGTACAGATTTTAATTTTATTGACAAGAATTTTCTTCCCTGATGATGATTTTGAATTAACTCAAAACTACTTCATGTTCGCAAGTTTATCTGCTAAATTTCAAACTGTCAAGGAGGACTGTATTAAAAATGGGGAAAACTAGGAATTAGGAACCTGAATACTGGCATTTTTGGGATCTTTGGGGCGTTCAGGTAGATACAAACCTTGTAATGGGGAAATTCTTGGGAATAATAGCCTAGAATAAGTGTAAGTTTTCAAATCCATACAAGAACCAACCCAAATTACAAAAATATGAGAATATAAAATGAAAAACATCAGTGTTGAAATTAGAGAATGTCAAACATAGAACTGCAAACTTTGAGGAAATCCTGAAATTCCTGACAAAAGAATTATGTGGTAAAGGAGAGAAGTGTCCCCCCACATCCCAATCTTTAAGGAGCAAAAGCTGAAGACAAGGTCAAGGTAGGATAGTAGAAAAAAAAAATAGATGATTTTAACTAAGAATGTTTTAAGAGTTTGACAAAATAGAAGCCACAAACAACTATGTGTAGGTGGAATGTAAGTTAGGGAAGAACACACATGGAAATAGACACACGTAGTATGGAGAGTAGATTTTTTTAATTGATATTTTCACCATCATGTTTAATGCGTTCACTCAAAATTAGAGCTGGCAATCAACTCCCATGACAGGAAGATTTGCAACTGAATGGGATTTTAGACTCCTCCAGGGTGTTAGAATTTTTAGTATATCTTCATGGTAGTCCTAAAATATAATCAGAGCAGAGTCACATCAGATGGTAAAATTCTTCTATTCTTCTACTGAAGCTGTGAGTTCCAAACCCAGCACTTTAGGATTCTGAGTGATTAAATCTGTGAAATAAACTAGTTTCATATGTCCCTTTTCATGGGCATAATTGTGTCCCTCCAAATTCAAATGTTGAAATCCTAACCCCCAGTATCTCAGAATGTGTCTGTATTTGGAGATAAGTAAATTATGTAGGTGATTATGGCTAAATGAAGTCATTAAGGTGGGTCCCAAACCAATATGACTGATGTACCCTCTAAGAAGATATTTGAGACACAGACGTACTTCATGTTTCACTGGGGTGATGGGGGGAAACATCATGAAGGAGAAGTTTCTGAAGAGATAAACAGAGCATGCTGAATATAGTTGATGGCCATTCTTTTTTTTTCCAGATCATTTCCTTTATTAAACAAAATAAGAGGCAACAAATAAAAACTCTGAAAATTAAAGAGCTCTTTATGAAATAAACATATTCCAGGTGATTCTAGGCCTTCAGCATTATTGGATGCCCTTTATATCTAAATAAGAAATCTTTAAGTATAATTAAATCATCTTTGAGATTTTCTCTATTACTCTGAATTTCAGAAGGATTCAGTATTAATAGGAGATATATATTAATGGTTAATTCATTTATAAGCTTGTTTCACAAGTGTTGCTCACCTTAAGCCCCCTTTTGAAATTCCTTCTCTGTCCTCTTTATAATTACCATTTTCCCAATTAAACATCATTTATGCCATTAAACAAAACTAGCGGTACAAATGTCTTTCTTTGTAAGTATGGGGCTAGCAGATGATAACAATAGATGTGGCAAGAAAGACCTTACATACTAAATATCACTCTCCTAAAATTAGATGTCCATTACACATAAAAGATAATTTTTCCCTGGCTTTCTTATGCCCTTTATTGGTGTCTTACTCTTGCCTCTTAGGATAACTTTCTCCAGCATTAACCATCACCTTCCCTCTCCACCCCCAGCCCCAACTCCAAAAAAAAAAAAAAAATCCTGTTTGTTTCTTACGTAGAGAAATTGACTTTTTGTAAAGTAAACACCTTCTATCTGGGTTATGTTTAGAAGGCCTCATCTTTCATGCTCAACTACCCCATTATTCTGTTAACGTACTTTAAGACAAAGTGAATTTCTCTTCCTAAGAGGAAGTTACTTGACCTGGTGAATCAACTGAATCAATTGACATACAGCTTTTTCTTTTTTGCTACTTTTTTACGAGCAGTGATTAATGAGAAGGTAAGACAACAATATGAAATTAATTGGGAACTATCAGAGATAAAATAATTCAAACCAAAAAAAAAATTAAATTCTATACTAGAATATATTGTCCTTAGAAGTAGTAAATGGGAGAAAATATAACAATTATAGGATTACTACTGTGCATACACACACAAAAAGTCTATGAAAATTCTAAAGAAAACAGTAAAGAAATGATACGAATAAAAGAAAAAAATCGATAAATGAAAAATGCATTGTTTTAAAATTCTTAATACACTTTACCTACATGCAATTACAGTAGGGTTTCTGATGGGTGGGAGACTTCACATAGTCATAATCTTGATCATCTTTGTTTCACTTTCATTAGGTGGTTTAGCGAATGACTCCCATTAAAGCTGTTCTCCTGGTTTGGCTCTAAGCCTTGAATAAAGGTCAGGAGAAGAATAATCATCCTGCATTAATTGCTACCTGCACCTCACAACAATTCTGGTGCTAGCATTATGTTAGTTTTGTATCTTTTTTCTGCCCAGAAAGAGCAGGAGTAGGCAATGATATTCCCATGGCAATGTGTTAGAGAAAAAAATCTGCCCCATAGCCTACTTTCTGACCATAGTGGTAAACAACTGCTACCAGAGAGGTTGCTGCTTTTCCTCAATCTTAGGCCACTCTCTCTACCCAGCTTTTCAGTTCTTTATCAACTTTAACATTCATTCATTCATATCTCCAGATCTATGCTTGAACTGGGAATCAGCAGTACACATTAATTTCCATCTTCCCATTTTTTTTCTGGTTTTGCATATATTTGAAGTTGAAGAGATACTGATATTTGTGCAATCCTGGATCTAAGGAGAACATCTTCTAAAAGTTATAGCTAGTCAAAGCCAAAGTGCCCTATTCTGTGTTGAAACATTGTTGTACACCTGAACCTAATGTAAAATTAAAATTGTGTATCAACTGTGGTTCAATTACATAAAAATCCCTACGCTGAAAGGTAGTGATCCATATCACTTGACATACTCACATAGGCATTCCAAGGAACATTCAAGGTAAATTATTTTGGACATGATTTATATTGAAATTGTCTTAAGGATGCTTTTATTTAGATAAATCATTAGATTTTCAAACATATCGTGTGGTGCTTAATTGTGGTATCAGTAAAAACCACATCTTACCTTTTTTCTCCACAAAAATGTATTTCGAATGCCCAGGCTTTTTTTTTCACTTCCTTTATCCAAAGGCTGAACTTTACCATTCCATGTTCTTTTACCCTCTCTATACACCATGAAACTTCCTTCTCTGGTTATTGCCAGCTATAGGAATTACAAATGTAATTACTGTGGCAACTATCTCCTTTTGCATGTAAGAACTTAGGAAATGTATAAATTTAGCTTATAACTTTTTGAGAACCATAAAGTTAATTCTTGAACAGATTCAGCACCTTGAGTAGATTTCCTGTTATTTTTTCTCTGATACTTTTGTTTAATAAGAAAACTAGGAGTTAATCTTTGGTTACCCCCCTCAATATTCTCTCCTAAAAATATTATTCATTTGTAACATATTATACTTTATCTCCATAAGCAATTTTGATTTTATCACGTATGAGGCTCCAGATTAGGCTGAAGAAGTCACGAGTTTCATTTAAATCATTTGACAAGAATGGGCACCTGGGTGACTCAGTGGGTTAAGAGTAGGACTCTTCATTTCCACTCAGATAATGACCTCATGATTTGTGAGTTTGAGCCTGGCTGTCAGCGCAGAGGCTACTTGAGATCTTCTCTTTTCCTCTCTCTCTCTGTCCCTCCCTGCTCTTGATCTCTCTCTTTCTCTCTCAAATAAGAAAAAAAATTTTTAATTTAGAAAAATTTTTAAAATAAATCATTTAACAAGGAGAAGGTTGAAATGGAAGCTGTGCTTTATTAAAAATTATTAGATCTCTTCAGATGCCATATTGAATTCAAGATCAAAACACCAGAGTTCTTCCAAATTTCTCATGAATTATTGTCCAATAGATTAAAAATAGATCTTACAGAGCATGATGAAAAATACCAAAATTACTGACAAAAGACCAGGATTGATAAATGGATATTCCACATTATTTATAAGCTTTTGAGCAATTCTCTATCTTAAAATGATTACTCCCCTCTTATTTTTAAAAAAGAATAATCCAAGATTTAGCAAATTATTTTTTGTGACTTGACAAAGATATATGTTGCCAAGGGAATTTGAGTAATGTTTCTTAAGAATTACTTTCGTCTATTCTCTGGATTTAACATGTTCTCAAAGAGACCAAACTTTGTGTAAAAAATAATACAAATAATACAAATACAAATAATACAAATAAAATTCTGGATGTTTATGGGCCTTAGGTTAATCCCATCTTATTGGTAGGCAAATTTTTGTATACTTCAGAAGGAAACTTTAGAAAACTTCACACTGTAAACCCACAGAGTAGTGGTTTTGGATTTCTGACATCTCTTGTGAAATTGGACCCTACTTAGAACTGTATCAATAATGCTTTATCCACTTAGCCATCCTCCCTTCCCCCATTTTCCAAATTGGTTAGCTTCAACCGGACCCCATTTTTGTCACTTAGGCGGTTTCATCAGCTTTCAAGAACTGCTGCAGAATGACTGTCACCTCTTCTATAGAAAAATCTTAAATTCCCTTAACCTGAAGTACCAAAATTCAATAGTAAGTGACAGCCATCAAACCTACGTTGACAATGTCAAACATGAAGCATTTTTTTAAGAAAAATAATATAGTTCATGTCTTGTAGTATTTGGAAAGCCTACATTATCAAAGTTACATAGTAACTTAAAGGAAGAAAATCCAAGCAACTTTCAACTTTATAGAAGCAAAAAATAGAGAAGAAATGCAAGTTTTGTTTATATGTAAAAACGATGATCAGGAAAATGAAAACTTCAATCAATTAGTTATATATAGGGGTGTGTGTGTGTGTGCATATATGGATAGTTTGAGCATTAAATGTCAATCCTTCAACACATGTATGAATATCAAGGAAATCCTTACGTAGGAGGGGTTAGAGAACATTTTTGGATGATTTCTATCCTTTCATCTAATATGGATACCCTTTATGACAAACTCACTTCAGTTGTATATTGTTTTCTAGTTAATAAAGAACTGACCTATTCGTGATTCAATATTAACAAGCTTCTACTATCCAAAGCTTTAATCCCTAAACATCTGTATTATGTTATGGCCTGAGTTCTCAACATTGTATTTCCTGATTCCAGAGCCTCATGGATTTTTGCTACATTTCTTTTCTTGGATTCTGAGCAATATCTCTAAATCCTTCCAATAATTGTCATTTTTATCAATATAGCTAATTTAAATATATATTTTCTGACAAAGACTGCACTTTCTATATATGTGTGTATATATATATATATATATATATACACACATATATATATGCACATATATATAAATTGACTACAATATTCAAACATGTTAAAAATTATGTAATTTTCACATGATAAATATCCTTTTTTTCCATTGGAATCTTGTAAATGGCTCAAAAGCTGAGGATAAAGGATTTTCATAAGAGAATGGATGTCCCTGCTCTTGATCATCCTTGAAAATTGAGCAGAATATGAGGCAAACATCTGGATTACAAGAGTAGACATCTTCTCCTATACCAAGTCCAGGTTTTATGGAAGTATAAAATCTTAAGCAACTCCAATGGGGGGAGAGTGATATGCCCCTGGGCATATATGTCAGAATAGAAATTAGAAACTTGTGGGACCACTGTCGTTTTTCCTTCCAGTAATAGTGGCAGAAACAAAATCTAGCAGCATCACCAAATCAAAAGCGTAAGCATCCTATTTTTGAAAAATTCTAAATGGAATCAGTGTCTAAGGAGTAGCTCAGCAGTGTATTCTGCCACTGACCCTTCCTCTTCTACAGGCTTGTGACCAGTAAGCATTTCATGCAGAGATTACTAGATAAGGAAATCAAGTATCAACTTAATTTTGGCAAGAATTGGTATAAAAAAATGAAAGAAAAAAAGAAAAGTGGGTAGAAAACATGGAGAGGGCTGAGGGCAGAAGAGAAGCTTCATTCTTCTCACCTCATTTAAACTTCATAACCTCTTTCTTTGTGTCAACCTATATCCTAGCCTCTATCTGCAACAGCTCCATACTGGCTCATCTTTTAAGTGAAATGATTTTTATTAAGCACCCGCATACTTTCATGGCAGCAACATTATATTCACAAGATACAAATATATAAGTAGATATTCAATAATGCAATATTTATTCTATGGTATGACTTCAGTTCCAGTTGGCACATTCCCTAAGCCTTCCAAATTTCAACGTAAAGTGTGCTTTAGGGTCTTACAATTTTTTACCATCTTCAAATTTTTCATAAACTGGGCCTTCATTAAACTTCATTGCTCCAAAACAACCAGAATATATTTTTGGCTCTGTTTTCATGTTGCAGTCTTAAATAACAGAGCCCTAGCATTTCATACAGAAAGAATTAAAGGAAAGCATCTGGGAAGATAATTCAATCCATACCTGTTACCTAATACTTCAAAGGAAATCTCAAACAATGGACTTGCTGGACGTTATAGTCTCCTTAATGCCAGAGGCCAAATTTGAAATAAGTTTGATGTGAGATACATCTTACTTGGCCCTAGAAAAGGCCTGAATTATGAAACTAATACCTTGAAATTGCTGAAAAAAAATGAAGATTCTTATTCTTTTTAACCCCAATTGTGATCTTGTGAGTAAGCACAATAGTCGAAACTACATTACTAATCAACCTGTGTATACTAAAGCCAAGCAAGGAGGGAAGATGGTTAAAATGATACAGAATTTGATCAACATAACCCTTCATCTTCCCATGTAGCATTTAGATAGCAAATATTAAAAATATTACATGTACTTACTGAAAGCTTAGCCAGAACACCTTTGTATAAAGGAGGGTGGGTACAGTGTGTTCTACTTATGCTTTCTTTAGGATTTGTTGGATCTATAGTGTGTGTGCACAGCCACACACACACACACACACACACACAAAATTGCTGTGTGTGTATAATTTGAACAGTCTGTTTCGCCAATGAAAGACTCTGGCAGAACCTGCAGTGAAAAATACATCTTGTGCCATACACTAAAATGGGACCACCTAACTCTTTCTTGAATCAAATTTATTTCCATTCAGAATGAAAAATCAGAGAAAGGCCCATTTTTGTTTTGTTGAGTTTTGTTTTTTGTTAATGATTATTAGTATTAACTATACATTTTACCAGTTTTCTTTCTCATCATTATTTCTTATATTTCATGATTCTTCATTGATGAATTTATTAGTGTGCAAGAATACACTTAAGAGTAATTCACTCTTAGAAGGTCATTGCATGGTAGATTTTCACTGCTTGCATTTCTGAAAATGGTTTTATTTAGCTTTCTGTAGTATATACTACTGTGGTTGAGTTTGTTATGAGTAAAGAGGTTTACTCTCTCTGGAAGCATTTTGTGTCATCCTTGTCCAGGGACTATGCTAATCTTCTCTGTGTCTTTCCACTTTTAGTATTATGTGCTGCTGAAGCAAGGTCTCTCTGGAAACTTTTTATACTACATTTTTGTCTTTTTAATTTTTTTTAATAATTTACCATGATACTCCTTAAATTGTGCATTTTATATGAAAATATATCATAAAAATATAAGAAACATGTGACACATAAGGAATAAGAAAAAAATATTTGTGTGCCCACTAATCACCTTTAATCCAGAACTTTCTGGTCATTGTAGAATTCCTACTGGCCTTTCCCTGACAAAAATCAACATCCTCTTCTTCCATCTAGAGGACTACTAGCCTCAATTTTGTTTTATGTTTTGTCTTTCTTGACAACGTCATCACATATGTGTGAATTGCTAAAAATTATATTTTAAGTTACATGTATTTGACATTTCAATAGGTGATATCATAAAAATAATTATTAGGCTTTCATATTTCCTTCTCTGTAAATTGCCTCTGTGTATGTCCATTTATCATCTGGATACTTTATGGGTTTTTTTGTAAGTTTATAGGAATCCTATATATAATCTCAGCTCTAAATTCTGCAGTCACATGGGTTGAAAATAGCATTGATTAAAGTGCTGTCATATGACACTGACATATATGGCATCTTTAAAAATAATACTTGAAAATTATGTGGCAGATAAGTCTTACTCTTTGGGAATTCCTTGACTATTCTTGGCATTTTATGACTTAAATTTATGTTTATTAATTTCTACCAAATCCTATTGAAATTTTGATTAGAATTGAATTTATATCTCATTTATGATAAATATGGGATCTTGTTATATTGAGTATGAGTACATATCTCTTGATTTATTAATGTCTCCTCCAATATATATCAGTAATTTTTATGTATACTCAACATAAACTATACATAAAATATATAAACTATATATAAATATTATAAATGCATTTTACTCTATAAAAATTTTACCCACATTTTCTTAGATTTTACCCCTTAGGTACATTAGAGGTTTTGTTTCTATGTTAAGTGATATATTTTAATTAAATATTAGAAATGCTTTTAGTTCTAACATTAAAGTGCAATAAAATTTCAGATATTAATTTTGTATAGAAGCAAATTTTCCATTGTTAATTTTAATAATTTTGTACAATCTAAAATTTTTATAAATCTACTTGTAGATTCTTTTTACTATATCATTTATAAAAAAGGATCTGACTTATTTTTTGCTATCCCCTTAATTTTCTTTGACTTCTTGCACTGGACAGTGTCTCCAGCAGAATATGAAATGACGTCAGTAAAAATGGATGCCTTTTACTTGTTTCTAGTCATAAAATAAATACTTTAAATATTTCACATTATGTGTTTTTTTCCAGTTTTATAATGGTTAAGGATTGTCACATTGAGAAAACTCTATTTTCTGTTTATTTTGGTGAGATGTTTTTTAACATAACAGGTTGTGATTCCTTAATCCCCATTTTGGTAACCATTGGGATGATTACTTGATTTTCTCATATACAAATTAGTCAGTTTATAATAATTTTTTTCTCATACTAAAAAACAATAAATTCCTGTGGTAAGTTTAAATTATTCAAGGTGTATTATCACCTTTAGTTGTTCTTAATTTGGTGTGAAGGTATCTATTTTAAGATATTTGCATCTATATTTATATGTGAGATTTGCTTATAATTCTACCTTTAATATTATTTTTATGTTGGTACCAAGGTTAAGAGATTTGGTTAAAGTAACATAGATGTGTTCTCTTTCTGGACTTTACAATAATTGTGGTGAATTTGATTTGTTTGTTCCTTGAATGTTAGAAGGTAGGACTGCTTGGACCTGCCCTTTTTTGTAGGATGATTTTTAAAAACCATATTGGGTTTTGTGATGATTAGAGTAATACTTAAGTTTTTTGTTTTGAGTCAGTTTTGGCAAATATTATGTTTTTTTTGGAAGTGCAAGTTTTCGAATTTATTGGGATAAAGATTTCACAATTTCCATCCATTATTTTTTAATATTGCTGTCCCCTTTTTTCACACTATTTTGCTTTCCTAATGTGATCTGTTTTTTGCCTTCTCTCTTTCTTCATTGATCTTAGTTTGTAAATCTTAAAGATTTATGAATCTTATTTTGTGAATCTCACTTTTGTTGATAAATTGATCATATATTTTTAATTTTATTTTTATAATTTTCTCTTTGTCCTTTGATATTTTATTACATTCTGTTTTAGTTTTTCTAACTTGCTAAGTTGCATTATAGAAAGTTCTGTACTGTAATTTTAATTAGATTCACAAGTTTTATTGTATAATTTTGTCATTTCTTTATCTTTCTGATTTTATTAAAAAAATTTTATTCTTTAATTTATATAGGGATTGCTATTAATTTCCAAACAATTAGAATCTTCCAAAACTATGTGTATTCTTTATTTGTAACTTAACATATGATTTTTTTTTTCATTTCTTGAGACTTGCTTTCGAGATTTGAATGAGAACAGTTTTCATGAGTGGACCTTGCATGGTAGAGAAAAGGGTATATATTTTCTTAGTTATTAGGAGTAAAGTTGGATAATTTATCGATTATATTTAGGTGTTGATTATGTTGAACTTTTAAAAATTCTTACTGATATTTAATGTCTATCATTTACAGAGAGAGATGAGTTAAATTTTCCCATTAGGATAGTGGATCTGTGTCTCCTTTTACTTCAGTCAATTTTTGCTTTATATTTTTGAGATACTTTTAATTAGGTGCATAAAAAATTAGAATTATCATTTTCCTGGTGAATTGAATCATATGTTATTGGTAGTGACTCTCATTTCAAACTTTCATTTCCCTAATTAGTGATTCTTTTATTGACTTCAAAATATCGATACCAGTGACCTTTTGGTATTAACCTACAATTTTTTAATGTTATTGTTGTTTAATTATTATTTTTAATTTTTTATATTTATATTTTATTGATATTTTTGATATATTTTATTGATACGGAAAATATTCGTAAAAGGTGGCTTATTGTTTAGTGTGAAATATAACATTTGTATGAAATGATATATAAATACAATGTATCTGCCTTTCATGAGTTTTAGCATATTGTTTAGATCAAACTGTACTTGATAATTGTAGGGAAAAACTAGAGTGTGCTCCTGGGATTCAGATGTGTCACCTTCATTCTTTTTGGAGTTCAAGGTTCTAATTTCCTAGGCAGAGCAAACCACCCAAAGGCATTATTGCCCTGTGTTTACCAATCCATAACAACTATTATAGAAAAAAACCAATGGGGTTGGAGACAGAGAAAGAAACAGATGCACGTGCATGCATACAAAGAGGGAGGGAGGGAGGGAGGGAGGGAGAGAGAGAGAGAGAGAGAGAGAGAGAAGGAATTTTACATATAGAATTTTTAGTTTGTCAGACCTCCCAGTTTGTCAGCTTCTCTTGAATTATTTTAACACATGTGTCCTGAGAAAAGTAACTAGGTTGCAAAAACAAAGGCTGTTAAGCTTGCCACATCATGGACTTCTAAGGAAATTATGGATAGTACTTAAACACAATTTATTCTGAGAAGTTTTATCTTACTAAGGGGTGAGGGATTTACCTACTCTGTAAGTACGTACTAGCTTACTAGAAATTTCTGTAGAAGATCTTTACCTCTGTCAAGGTTTATCTCCTGAGTCAGAGGTCAATTTAAATATGCTTTAAAATTTTTAGAGATACTTATATATTTCTAGAATAAAGAGTTCCAAGGAATCAACCTAAAATTCTAATGTAGCATTTCTGAAATAGAACACATTATATGTACACACATATGCATTCACATATACATTACACAAACATATATATATACATATATACTTACACTCTACTTACATGGACTTGTCTAAATTTTGTAAATGTTTATTGCATATGCCATCAGTTTTTATTAAACTTACATTTCATAAAAATAAAACAAAATACTAGGTTTATATCCTTTTATAATAAAAGTTTAATGTAATAATTATTCAATAAGTATTTCTGTGTATCATGATTGTGTTGTATGCTAAATCTATCATAAATTTTATTGTACTTTCATAAAATTTTAGAAGAACATTTAAAGTCTACAGTTTATTTTTCAAATCAAATATATAATTATCTAGACTGAGATTTTAGTGACTATTATTAAAATTTCTTAGAATTGTTCATTTGAATTTACTGCAGAAAATTTAGTTTATTAGTTATTTTTCTATAATGTAACACTTGAATTCCGAATTCTTTCTATTGCCCTCAGATACATAGCTTTCACAATAAGACAATTAAAATGCATAAAAAATGTATTTGAATAAGAGTAAAACCATATGTTTAGAAATATTTAAAATAACAAAATTATTATGAATGAAAAGTGTATTTCCCTATATTTGTACTAAAATGGGACATAGTCCTGTTAATTTTATTCTAACTTATAATTATTTTATTATGCTCTGTTTTAAGATAAACTAAATGCCATCATTTTTTTTGAATGCATGCAACTGCATTCACATAGCACATAAAGTAATAACATGCTGGCATTTAAAAATATAATCTTGAGTATCAGTTTTCTGAAATGTCAGAGCAGCAGAATATCTGGTATTTAGTTTCTTTGTCAGAAATAATGTGTTTACTACTTCTTGTTTTATAATTCCCAGTAGTTGACATGGGCATTATGAAGGATTACAAGAAATCACTTACCTTTGTTCATATTATATCTCTGGCATTTGTAATATTTTATATTACCATGGATTAAAATAGCACATAAAATGCAATATTGACTTTGGTCTATATGACTTGACATTATTAAAAATATTTGTTTTTCATTTTATTAATGAGTTTTAAAACCATACAATGTAACTTGTTGAGATATTAGAATTTGTTTCAGTGCCTTTATGCTACTGAAGAAACACTGAAGCTCAGTAATGTTTACTTGTCTAAACTAACCTTAGACTTAAACCCCACTCTCCTGATTACTAGTTAACCAAACTAAGTCCCTCTAATTTAGACTAGGGTATTTCAATAATGTATAAGCATGATTTTTGTGTGTGTGTGTTTTTGCTAGTATTATATCATTTGACCTGCAACTCTCATTCATTGAAATCTCCTTTTATATATATGAGAATGACTGCTTTAAAGAGTATCAATGTCTGGCACCTGGGTGGATCATTGGGTTAAACAACAGACTCTTGGCTCAGGTCATGATCTCACAGTGGTGAGATCCAGACCTGTGTCAGGCACCGTCTCACTGTCATGAGATCAAGCACCATGTCTGGCTCTGTGCTGAGCATAGAGCCTGCTTGTGATTCTCCCTCTCCCTCTGCCCCCACTTTCAGTCTCATTCAAAATAATTTTTTTTTTAACTATCAGTATCAAAGTAAAACATTGCAAAACCAATTGGCCTGTTATCAATATTCACTACTTGCAGAAACCATACATGAAACAATTTTCTAGTAATCTTTATCTCTGTACTCACCATTATATGATTTATTTGACACTAGATGTCAGTTTTCTCTTATTCTATTCAATTCTTAGCAGAATTTAAGATACTATAAACTGATTAATTGAAATGTAAAAAAAAGGAATTATAGAAGTATTTCTTTACATTTTTTTAATGTTTGTTTATTTATGGGAGACAGAGAGTGGGGGAGGGACGGAGAGAGAGAGAAACAGAATCAGAATCAGGCTCCAGGCTCTGAGCCATCAACATAGAGCCCGATGCGGGGCTCGAACCCATGAAGCACAGGATCATGACCTGGGCTGAAGTCGGTTGTTCAACTGACTGAGCCACCCAGGCATCCCTAGAGGTATTTCTTTTTTTTTTTTTTTTTAATTTTTTTAACATTTTTATTTATTTTTGAGAGACAGAGAGAGACAGAGCGTGAGTGGGAGAAGGGCAGAGAGTAAGGGAGACACAGAATCCAAAGCAGGCTCCAGGCTCTGAGCTGTCAGCACAGAGCCCTACGTGGGGCTCGAACTCACCAACTGTGAGATTATGACCTGAGCCCAGGTAGGAGGCTTAATCGACTGGACAACCCAGGCACCCCTTTAGAGGTATTTCTTGATGACACACATAAAGATAAGGGGAAAACATGAAATATTTTGGAAAATATCGTGTTAACTAGAGCTGATTCCTTAATAATATCATAGATAGATAAATAGATGAATCTTTACCTTGTCTCCAGGCATAATTCATTTTTTCTAATGCTTTTTAGAATTAATGGTATTTGGATGTGAGATAGTACTTTCCCATTCTGCTTTGAGTTCTGTGTTTTATATTCTTTTCTTGTCCCTCCTTCATGATGACATGATGGTTGAGCTAGGATTCAAATGCATATTTTCAGTTTCCGTATTTTTGTTTTCTATAGCATATTCCTGCAAATACAACTCCTATGACTTACTAATCAGAGTGCAATATTTGTGAAGAGACACACTAAAGTCTATCAGCAGTGGGAAGAGTAGTAGCAGGACAGGTTCCTTTGAGACTAATGGAGCCAAGCAGTTATGCATTGAACAACTGCTTTTCTTAAAAAATTGTAGAGTGGGAACTTTACATATGTGATGTAATTTTATGTAATTTTAATAGAACTGTACATTTTTGCAGATAAAGTAATGATGCTATGAAGAAACTGAGGTGAGGTGTTAAAGAACAATTTCCCCAAATCCCGGAACAATTAAGCCACAAAATCTTGGTCTAAATCCTAGTGTGCTGTGAGATTTAAATTCAGATTGAAAGTCTGCTTTTACCATTATTTTTGAAAATTTTCTCCTGTTAGCTTAACTGCTCTATGTTCAGTTAAACAGAGACAACATGTTAGGACTGGTATGAGGATTAAATGACAATACAAGAAAAGTGTTTAGAAAATAGTTAGTGGCAAATAAATATTGGGTGATTTTGCTATTGCTGTTATTTCAATTTAGAAATATTTTGTTGATTATTTGAGTAGTGATATGAATTATTATTATATTGAAATATTTTTATATTTTGCCATTGCTTTTAAAAGATTTTCCTGGTTGTGCAATAATGTGGTATATGACTTCTCAGTAGATAACTTTTCTGTCTCTTTTCAGTGATTTACTATTGGCTTTTTTCATGAATAGTACTTGATACCTCCTAGAAAAAAGATTGAATATATCCACAAGTAGTGACATATATTTTAAATATATCTAATAATTTTTTAAATTTTTCTTTATTTTATTACTATTATTGATGTTTCTGATATGGAATTAGGGCCACAGATATAAAAACTGCTTTCTTAAATGTTTGCCACTAAAATAATAAAGCAAATAAATAGCCTTTTCAACCAACTAGATTATGTTTATTCACAGCACCAGAATGTGAAATGTTATTTTCATATGTAATAATATTTTTAGTGATTCACATTAATTTCAATATTGAATATATACAGAAGAAATAGTTTATTTTATTCTCAAATGTAGTCTTTTGATAATTTAATACTTATATTAGTATATGATATATAATAGTATAATAATGTGAGAAATAGAAATATTAAAATATAGAATAATAATTAGAGTCTAAATAAATAATTTCTTTTTCTTTATGTGACTTATGTCTAACCAAAAAGCACAAATAAAGTTTAATACTTGGATGGATGGAAGTCATGCACCTTTTTTTTTTTTTTTTTTTTTGGAAATGTAGTTATATATACAATTCAAGAATGGCTCAAAGTTGAGTCAATCCCCTTTCATTAGTGGAGCAAAATTCTTACAATTGCCTCGTAATAAAATCTAGATTTACTAATATCTTTGCTACCTCTAGTTTCTCTAGAGTATACAGCAAGATATTTATGGGGAAAATGATGTGACCATCTCCTACTCTACATAGTTATATGAATTAATTGCAAACAAAATGGAAAATCTATTAATTTTCCATGCAAATAATTTACTATTTTAAATTATTTTCTATGGTGCCAATAATAAGAAATGTTTCTAAATCTAGAAGACTGAATTGATAATAATTTAAAGACATTTTAACTCACTGCAAAAACTAATGCTTTGTACACAGAGGTTGGACAGAGAATATTTTGATGAATTTGGATGACCAGCAGACAAGGTTTACGTATGACCTAAATGATGGTTTCTTGTATACCATCCTGCGCTTAAACATTATGTAAATCAGCAAAATTAAAGTTGAGTGTATATCATAGTCCTTAAATAATAAAACCATGAAAAATCTTCACCAAGGTTCCCCTGTACTTCCAGAAAGACCTTTATAAGTGTTCTTTTTTCTACATATCTTTCCTTAGTTCTTCCATGCTCATGTTTGCAGTTATCTCTGTGCTGTTTAGCATCTTCTTGTCTTATAATATTCTCTAAATGATAGAACATTACAAAGAATTAATGATTGCCTCTGGGGATGAGTTTAATGGAATAAAAATTTACACAACTAAAACAACTACACCAATATTTCTAAATTTAGAACTTGATGTAACTCTCGGGTGCTATTACTTCACTCTTCTTATACAATGTCTACTGCAAATGTTTTCTTTCATAGCAGTGTCTATTCAGTACAAAAATCATATGAATTTTGTGAAAAGAAAATAAGTTATTGACTATAGAACTTAGGAATTCAAGCGTTTTATTCCATTTATTCTATATGGTGATAGTATGTATATGTATATATGTAGAAAATTCCTAGATGTACATGGACCAATAGCCATGCTTTTTATTTTTTTTAATTAAGGGCCTTGTCATAGGATATCCATGAATGGTGAATATTTTGTAGATATTGTAAAAATTCACAAAAAAAAATGGTGAAGAAAGAGGTAATTTGATTACTCACACACATGCATATACATGAACACTAGATATATCTGTTAGGTGTGTGTGTGTGTGTGTGTGTGTGTGCGCGAGAGAGAGAGAGAGAGAGAGAGAGAGAGAGAAAGAGATAGTACTTAATTTAGTCAGGATTTTTTTTCAGATACAAAGAATATAATGTTTTAATAGCGATTATGCCTAAGTCAGAGCATTTTACTTTTCAGTAGTTTGTTTTTAACTTTTTATTTTGTCATAATTTCAGTCTTCAGAAAAGTTGCAGTAATAGAGCTTAATTCTTCTTCTTTGGTAGCAGATAATCATTATCAAACCTAATGTAAAACATTTTATCTTAAAATTAAAAATTTTTATAGCAAGTAACAAGACAATGTATCATTCATCCAAATTTGTTGCAGGAATATCTGTTTCTCTTGAAATTTGGAGATTAATCTATAATTAAAATTGTTTAAATGATTTGAATTTATACATTTTGTTTACATTCTACTTGAAAAAATTCCAACTCTATCTCTAAGTACATTTCCCAGAATTTATATATTTAGGACTAAAAATTCTATATGAAGCAAAAAAAAATAGTAAGGTCAGTTTTCTTGGACATTTAATCCATATTACTGATGAAATAAAAAAAAACATTGTTACTAGGAAATGCTGTATTTTACCTGTCAAATATATTTTCCCAAGGATTAAAATATGTATATTTCTATGGTTTTGATTAGAACATTATTTTATTTTCTATTCTTCAATAAAGCCTGAAAATATCACTTCCTTTTTTCTTTTTGAATAGAGCTACCAAAGAAAACTTAGATTAGAGATGATGTGAGAAGGGAGAATAAAGACACACATTTAATAATCAAACTTTTTCCTTAGTAGGCATAAGCAGAACCAGTGGAATGGGAATTTGAAGATCACCATCCTCATCCAAATTATGTCACTGAGAAACTATAAAAACTGGTATATTACTGAATCTCATTTGACCTCAGTCTCCTCAATAGGTAGCATTAGAAAAATTTTCTCAGATTTCACCTGTTAAAATATCTACATAGTTTAGAAAATCCAAGGCTAGAAAATGTGATATATCTAAAAGGGATATTATCAGATTGAAAAACCAAGAAAAGTACTTTTCCATGAAAAAGGTACAATTAGAGATTCGCTAGTAGATTAGGTAGCACTTTCAAGGTTAGCTGTCTAATCCTAGATAACTCATTTTTTTTTCATTATGGTAAAAACACTTAACATGAAATCTATCTTAATTTTTTATAGGTGTGTGGTACAGTATTGTTAATACATGATGTACAGCAGATCTCTATAATGTATACATCTTGTATAACTGAAACTTAATACCTGTTGAGGAACAGCTCCCCTTATCTCCCTCCTTCCATCCCCTCGAAATTACTATTCTACTCTGTTTCTAGGAGTTTGACTATTTTGGATGTCTCATGTAAGTGGAATCATGCAGTATTTGTCCTATAACATACTTATTTCACTTAACATGATGTCCTCCAGATTCATTCATGTAATTGCATATAACAGCATTTCCTTCTGTTTTAAAATCAAATATTGTATGCATATGTCACATTTTCTTCATTCATTCACTGATGGACATTTAGGTTTTCATATTTTGGCTTTTTGAATACCATAGTGAGGATGAGAGTGCAGCTATCTCTTTGAGATCCGGTTATGAATTATTTTGGATATATACCCAGGAGTGGGATTGCTGGATCATTTGGTAGTTTTATTTTTAATTTTTTGAGGAACTTCTGTACTGATTTCCATAGTGACAGCATTATCTTATATTTGTATCAACAATGTACGTGGGTTCTAATTTCCCCATGTCCTCACCCACACTTGTTATCTTTGTTTTTCTGGGAGAAATTAGGGATGCCAAGCATATTTTCCTGTGTCTGTTGGCGATTTTATGTTCTCTTTGGAGAAATTCCTCTTCAAGTCCTTGCACCATTTCTTAAGTTCATTATTTGATTTTTTGTTGCTGAGTTGTAGGATTTTTGTAGTCTATTTTTTGCTTTTGTTGACTACATGTTGATGATAAATCTAAGAAATTACTGTCAAGACCAATGTCATGAAGTTTTCCTATGTTTTCTTTTAGGAGTTTCACACTTTCAGATCCTATATCCATTTTGAGCTCATTTTTGTATATGATATATGTATCATATATTTTGTATATGGAATAAGCTATAACATTCTTTTGAATGTGGATATTCAGTTTCTTAAACATCATTTTTGGGAATCTATCATTTCTCCATGTGTACTCTTGGTACCTTTGTTAAAGATCAATTAACTGTATATGTATGGGTTTATTCACAAATGTGTGGAAATATAACAACACACTCTTGAACAATGAGTGGGTCAAAGAAGAAATCAAAAGGGAAATAAGAAAATAACTCAAGATAAACAAAAAAAGTGTACCAAGAGCACCTGGATGGCCTAGTCATTTGAGTGTCTGACTCCAGCTTAGGTCATGATCTCATGGTTTGTGAGTTCAAGCCCCACATCAGGCTTGCTGCTGTCAGTGCAGAGCCTGCTTTGGATCCTCTGTCCCCCTCTCTCTCTGCCCCTACCCCACTTGTGCTCTCTCTCAGAAATAAATAAACATTAAATGGGGCGCCTGGGTGGCTCAGTCGGTTGAGCATCCAACTTCGGCTCAGGTCATGATCTCACAGTTCGTGAGTTTGAGCCCCGCATTGGGCTCTGTGCTGACAGCTCAGAGCCTAGAGCCTGCTTCGGATTCTGTGTCTCCCTCTCTCTCTGCTCCTCCCCCACTCATGCTCTGTCTCTCTCTATCAAAAATAAATAAACATTAAAAAAATTTTTTTAAATACATATTAAAAAAAAAATACAAAATACCAAAACATATGGGATGGAGCCAAATCAGTAGGAAGAAGAAAGCTTGTAACAGTAACATATACGTTAAAAAAGAAGAGATATCTTAACCTGACTTTACAACTCAAGTAACCAAGAAAAGAACAACCTAAGCCCAAAGCCAGTGGAAGAAAGAAATAATAAAGCAGAAATAAATGAAATATAGTACAAAAATACAATAGAAAAAAATTAAAACTGACTTGGCTTTTGAAGAGATAAACAGACTTGAAAAACCTTTTACTACACTAAGAAAGCAAGCAAGGTAAAACACAAATTAAACAATAGAAGAGATAATTACAAGGGATGCTTCAAAAATAAAGAGAATCATAAGGGACTGCTATGAACAGTTATACACCAACATATTAGATAACCCCAAAGAATGGATAAATTCCTGGAAACATACAGCCTACCAATATTGAATCATGAAGAAATAAAAAATCTGAACAGATCAATAATGAGTAAAGAGATTGACTCAATAATAAAAAAACCTCCCAGGAAAGAAAAGTCCAGGACCACATGGCTTGTCTGGTGAATTAAAACAAACATTTAAAGAAGAATTAATAACAATTCTTCTGAAACTCTTCCAGAAAAAATAGAAAAGCAGAGAATACTTGCAAACTCATTTTGTGAGGCCAGCATTACTCTGATACTAAAACTGGATAAAAACATTATAAGAAAAAATTACATGCCAAAATCCCTGATTAATATAGATGAAAACTTCCTCAGCAAAATGGTAGTAAACTGAATTCAACAACACATTATTAGAAGGCTCATACACCATGATCAAGTGGTTTTATCACTGGGAATGCAAGGATAGTTTAAAATACACAAGTAATGTGATACACAACACCAGTGAATGACAAAAATCACATGATCATCTCAGTAGCTGCAGGAGAATCATCTCACAACATTCAACGTGTTTTCATGATAAAAAATCTTAAAAAAAAACGAAATATAGAATTTACCTCAGCATAATAAAAGCCATATATGAAAAGCCAATGACTAACATCTTACTCAACCTTGCCACCCAAAGCTTTTCTTCTAAGATCTATAACAAGACCAGGATGCCCACTCCAGCAACTTATATTCAACATTTTAATAGAAGTCTTAGAGAAGTCAGGCATGAAAAATAAATAAAAGGCATTTAATACAGAAAGAAAGAAAGAGTTATCTTTGTAGATGACATGAACATATAAGTAGAAAACTCAAAAGACTCCACAAAAAATTAGTGGAACTAATGAACAAAGTAGTTAACTCGCTGACTTACAGATATTAAAAGTAAACTGTGAAAAGAGTCCTAACCTTAGATCCATGCTGGTGTAGAAAGAGTGACTTACCAAGATCACACAGTCTGTAGTATTAGAACCCAAAAAAGATGTCAGTGAGTTGACTTCTTTGTGGGGCAGCAGCAGTTGTAGTAGTAATAGCAATGGTAATGATAATGGCAAGCCTTCTGTTGTGTGCCAGGCACTGTTTATGTTTTGCACACATTGACTATCACAACAACCCTGTGCCATAGATTTTATTATCATGTTAATTTCACAGATGAGGAAACTTAA
Organism: Panthera leo; assembly: GCF_018350215.1. Classification (NCBI taxonomy): domain Eukaryota; kingdom Metazoa; phylum Chordata; class Mammalia; order Carnivora; family Felidae; genus Panthera; species Panthera leo. The sequence goes on along the minus strand of NC_056691.1, from coordinate 64,392,223 downwards.
GTACAGAGAGGTTATTTAAGCAGATAACAGAGTTGGTAGTTTGCAGGTTTAAAATGTAGGTACTCTGGTTCTCAGAGTGCATACTGGTTTCTTAAAAAGTAAAAAAAAAACTTTTTTAAGTTTTTCTAATATCACAAACATAAATCTTTTTCAAACTCATAAAATAATTTCAGAGACACAACTAATACATTTTGGGTCAGCTTGATTATTAGCAAAGATAATGCAGTGTGTACATATAGTTGACCCTTGAACAATGCAGGAATTTGGGGTGCTGACCCATCCCCTGCATAGTCAAAAATCTGCGTATAACTTTTGACACCCCCGCCCCCCACAAAATTTAACTAGTAGTAAGCTACTGTTGACTGGAAACCTTGCCCATAACATAAGTAGTCAATTATCATATATTTTTGTATGTTATTTGTGTTACATACTGTACTGTTATAATAAAGTAAGCTAGAGAAAAAAGTATTAAGAAAAACATAAGGAAGAGAAAGTATATTTACTGAACTGTGCTGTAAAAAATTTGCGTGTAAGTGGACCACACAGTTCAAACTGTGTTTCAAGGGTCAACTACATTCATCCTTAAAAGCCACTTTTAATTATAAAGAAAATAGGTAATTGCTGCCTTCTTTTCCTTGTAATAGCCCTTAAGCCAAGCTCTTTTGACACTGTAGAAAACAACAAAGGGTCAATAGGCAGAAATCTGAAATTGGATATTTCTCAATAAAAAGAGATAATTGTCCTAAGAGTGAAAACAAAACAAATCCCCCCTTCCCTATATGAGAGTGAGGCACAGGTGGTGGTTTGTTGATAAATGTTTAACAACTGTCTCTCTCAGAAAAAATGTACGTGTTTTATACATAAGGTTATTATACACTTTATATATAAGGTATATACCACACAATTTACAAATAATAATAAATACACTATACCCTTATTGTAAACTCAAAAAATAAATAAAACTAGTGGACAAATTCAATAATTCCTGAGATGTGAAATCAACATACAAAAATCAGTTGTGTTACTTTGTTTCTTTGCTTCTTAGTTCATTTGTTTTTTAGATTCCGATGTAGGTGAAATTTATATGAAATAGTTGTATCACATAGACATTGTTGGATACAGAGAACAAACTATGGTTGCCCAAGAGAAGGTTGGTAGGAGGATGAGTAAAATACATAAAGAGAATGATACAACTTGCAGTTATAAAATAAGTGGTTATGAAGATGAAAAGTATAGGATAGAGGGTTTGGTCTATAATATTATAATGTTTGGTGACAGATAGTAACTACACTTATGGTGAGCACTGAGTAGTGTATAGAATTATTGAATCAATATGTCGTACAACTGAAACTTATATAACATTGCATGTCCATTATACTTTAATTAAAAAAATTAGTTGTGTTTCTGTAATAAACTATCTGATAAAGGAAATTAAGAAAATGATTCTATTTACAATAGCATCAAAAATAAAATACTTAAAAATAAACTTAACCAAGGAGGTAAAAGATTGTGTGTACTGAAACTATAAAACATTGATGAAAGAAATTAGAAACAAATAGAAATCATTCTATGTTTATGGATTGGAAGACTTAATATTGTTAAAATGTCTATACTGCACAGTGCATTTTCTAGATTCAGTGCAATCCCTATCAAAATCTCAATAGCATTGTTTACTATAACAGAAAAAACAATTATATATATGCAACCATAAAATACCCCAAATAGCCAAAACCATTTTGATAAAGAAAAAGCTGAAGGAATCAACATTCTGATGTCAAAATTTATTACAAAGCTACAGTAATTAAAATAGTATGGTACTTACATAAAAACAGACATACAGACAAGTGGAACAGAATAGCCCAGAAATAAATCCACACATAATGGTCAACTGAACTTTGACAAGGGTGCCAAGAGTACAATGGGGAAAGATGGTCCCTTCAACAAAGTGTGTTAGGAAAACAACATTTACATGCAAAAGAATGAAAGTGGACAATTACCTTATCTTACACTGTATGGAAATATAAACTTAAAATGAATTAAAATCTAAAAAATGCAAAATGTAAAACTTAAACCTAGAAGAAAATCCAGGGGAAAATCTTTATGGCTTTGGTGTAGACAATGATTGTATGACAACAAAGGCACAGGCAATAAAAGCAAAAAATAGACAAGTGGCACTACTTCAAAGGATATCTTCACAGCAAGGAAAACAATCAACAGAGTGAAAGGCAATTTGTGGAATGGGAGAAAGTGTTTTTAATTCAATTAGTTTTACAGCAACATTTCTTAAGGAGGTAATATGTATACTGCAGTGCAGATATCACTGAGGACATGGAAGGATAAAGTGTGACCCTTTGAAAGAAGGTCATGAATACTAGCAACTGAAAGGAGATAATGAATGGCATGGAGAAGTCATGTTAATCTCCAGATGTCTACTTCATGCTGGAGTGTGGATTGTAATACAGGTATAACTAGGTTTTTTTTCAATTGGAGTAGCATCTTAGATGTCTAGGACAAGGCTTGAACTATTTCCATCTATAAAACAGAGAAGTGGTGCTTTGAGTTATGTGAAACACAGGCAGAAAATACTGTTTTGAGTGCAAAATCAATTGTTATTGATGTTAGTACTTATTTCCTATTTATATATTTAAAATTATTGTTGATAGTTTTATTAGAATTAAAGAAAATTGATAATATCTAAATTTTCCTGCAGTTTTAGAAAATTGGACATAATGTGATATTTGTTCCCCCTACATAAAACAGAGTTCTCAAATCCATCAGTCATTTCATCTTTCATGACATTCACTTTTAACAGATTTTCTTACTTGTTCTGTGTTATTGACAATATTGCATAGACACACAGAGACATACACATACAGAGGAGAAAAATAATTCGAAAGCACCTTGCAAATAACCATACCACTGCAGTTGATAAGTCAAGATGTGGAATATTTATAGAATTCTATAAAATCAGACATGACTAATTAATGATCTATTATACTACTTTATTTTTTCACATAAGGAGGCCAGAAGATTGACATATTTCTTTCAGGACATATACGTTTCTAAAGATTTGTTTTTGTTTTATGATATTTCTTTTTTTTATGATATTCTGTGGTTTTAGTCACATTTGAAATTCTTTAGCCACCACTCCAAGCCTTTGCAGTGAATTAATCATGTATTAACAAGCATACAAAGCTAGCAATTCTTTCACATCTGTATTTCACTTTTACAGCTCTCCGTTTTACTCGAGGGAAAATGAATCAGTAAAAGAGGAAAAATATCTTATACATTCAAACTGTGTGATTAAAAGGCTAAATTGAGAAGTGAAAGATACGGCAGGATTATTGAGTAGGAGTTTGTCCTTTATGTGGATTTTTGCCTTTGAATTGATCTACTAACTTGTTTCACCTCCACTTTTGGCTTTGGTACTAAGGAGACAAGGTAAAGAGGGTTAGAAAAACACCCTATAATTGACAACTAATTGTCTCTGCTGCTCGTTGTTATGTGTGAAGAAAAGTTAGCAAATAACTAAAAGTTAGAAAACTGGATACTTCTTAGAGACATGTATTAATTGTCATTGATAGGAGGATATTTATATTGCTGTATTATATTTTTATTTTAATGGCTAAAACCCTATATTTCATATGAGTGGCAATATAATTTTTTCTTTAATCATTTCCATATATTTCTAACAACTCATAACCTACATTTGGGAAATAGAACACAGCTTTGGAGAAAAGCTAATATCCTCTGCCATAGGTCAAGGTATAAGCTGATGAATAAAGTCATTTAGAGGTTATCCTAGTAGTCCTTATGGAAGAATTAAGTAACTTAGTTCAGGAATCAGAGCTACATATAAAGACTCAAAAAAAAAAAAAAACAAAAACAAAAACAAAAAACTATGTGTACTTTCCCCCTGGATTTTAGAGGGGATAAAATCTTAATTTCTCTTATGGAGTGGGAATAGGAAATTAAAATAAAAGTCTACTAATACCAGTCTATAAATAGGAAGGAGAGTACTAAGCTAGGTAACACAACTTCCAAGTTGAGCTAACCATTAGAAATGGAGTAAAGTGGGGCACCTGTGTGGCTCAGTCAGTTAAGTGTCTGACTTCCATTCAGATCATAATCTCACAGTTGGTGAGTTAGAGCCCCACATCAGGCTCCACACTGACAGTGCAGAGCCTGCTTGGGATTCTGTCTCTTTCTGTCTCTCTCTGCCCCTCTCCAACTTGTGTGCTCTCTGCCTCTCTCTCTCAAAATAATAATAAATAAACTTAAAAAATACAATGCCCTTTGAAATGGAGTAAAGTTACATTATAGGAGCCTTGTCAAATGAGATTGGGCCATATCCATATCCTTTTGAGCTAAATAAATAACAGAATTAGAATTATATATATATATATATATATATATATATATATATATATATATATATATATATATATATGAGACACCCAAAAAGCTGTGCAAGTTTAATGTGTACAACTTGATGACTTGATGATTTTGGAGGTACGTATACACCTATGAAACCATCACCACAATCTGTATCATAAGCATTATCCATAACCTCCAAAAGTTTCCTCCTACCTTTTTTATATACTATTATCGTCATCTATATAAGAAAACATAACATAAGATCCCCTCTTAGCAATTTTTTAAGCATACATTACTTCTGAAAAAACTAAACATAGCCTTATCATACAATCCAGCAATTGCACTCCATAGTATTTTCTCAAATAGGATGAAAAGATATGTACATGCAAAAATGCAGATGAATGTTTATAGCATCTTTATTCAGTATTGCTAAAATTTAGAGTCAAACAAGATGTCTTTTGGTAGGTGAATAGATAAATAATCTGTGGTACATCTAGACAATGTAATATTACTCAATGCTAAAAAGAAATGAGCTTTCAAGCCATGAAAAGACATGGGAGAATATTAAATGCATGTAGATAAATAAGAGAAGCCAGCCTGAAAAAGTTACCTATTCTATAATTTCAGCTATATGACTATGGAGACGGTGAAAAGATCGGCAGTTGCCAGATGTAAGAGGGAAAGATGAGATGAAACAGTAGAGCACGTAGATTTTTAGGGGCAGTGAAATTACTCTGTATGATACTGTTGGTTGATATATGTCATTATGCATTAAAAATCCATAGAATGTACACCACCTAGAGTGAACCCTAATGGAAATTATGTGTTTTGAGTGATAATGATATGTCAATGTAGGCTTATCAGTTGTAATAAATATACTACCCGGGTGGTGGATGTTGATAAATGGAGGAAGCTATGCATGTATAGGTGGATATATGGGAAAAATCTTCCCCTTATCATCAATATTTCTGTGAACCTAAAAATACTCTAAAAATAAAATATATTTTAAATGTTTGGAAAGGTAAAATTTAAGCTAAGTATAAATAATTAGGAGTCAGCAATGTAAAGTTCTAGAAGAATTGTGTTATAGGCAGAGGAAACAGTGTGAAGCCTTGAAAGTGTAATGATCTATATGGTTAAATACAGAAAGAAATCCAGTGTCACAAGAGCATGGTAGACAATTTTGCTACCACATGAAGGCAGATAAGTAGTCAGAAACCAGATAATTAAAGGCTATATAAGCTAGAGCAAAAAAAAAAAAAAAAAGAAAGAAAGCAAGCAAGCAAGCTTATGCTAAATGTGACATCAATACACTAGAAGACTTAGAGTAATGGAGGAACATGATTTCTGGGTTGAGAAGGGGTGTTTGGTGGTTACGAGAGTTGAAGTAGGTGGTTTTACCTGCATTTAGGGGGCTTTGGGATTTCCAAGTGAAATATAATGGCTGATTGGACTTCTAATGTAAAAGTGGTATAAATGGAGTGAAGCAGAACAATTTAAATATTGGTGGTAGCCAGGCAGGACTTAATAATAGATAAGCATGGAGAAACAAAATAATTGTGAATGACCCACCAATTTTTGATTGAGTCAGCAGTCATCATTTACTGAGTTGGTGAATACCTGGGGAAAACAGGTTTGGGTGGAGAGGTATTGAGTTCTCTTTGGGACTTGTTAATTTTGAGATGTCTAGAAGACAGTCAAGTATATGCTTTAACTTAATATTTAGACACATGATTTTGGATCTAAATGGAAAGGTCAGTACTAGATTTAAAATACAGGATTCAGGGCACCTGGGTGGTTCAGTGGGTTTAAGCATCTGACTCTTAGTTTTGTCTCAGGTCATGATCTCACAGTTCATGCATTCAAGCCCTGCATCAGGTTCTGTGCTGACAGTGCAGAGCATGCTTGGGATTCTCTTTCTCCCTGTCTCTCTGCCCCTCCTCCATTCACTGTCTCTGTCTCTCTCTCTCAAAAATAAACTAAAAAAAAATAAATAAAACGAAGGCTTCAGCAGAATAAGAATGATGTATAAAGCCATGGGAATAGATGGAATAAATATAGAGAAATACATAGAAAAGAGGGGCTAGGATAAAAAGACATTGCAACTGGAACTCCAAGAGGTTCTCGGGGGACCTTCATGCATTTCAGTAGAATGGTAAAGACAGCTCAGTTATTATTGTACTATACATTAAATTTTAACCTAAAAGTTGACTTCTGAATACTATGTTAGACAATAATCTAAGGGCTTTTGTTTTAAAGGAATAGGGGATTTTAAAAATGTTTTAGTGTTTATTTTTGAGAGAGAGAGAGAGAGAGAGAGAGAGAAAGGAAGAGAGACAAGCATGAGTGGGGGAGAGTTGGCAGACAGAGAGGGAGACACAGAATCTGAAGCAGGCTCCAGGCTCTAGGCTCTAGGCTCTGAGCTGTCAGCACAGAGCCCGATGTGGGGCTCTAACTCGTGAACCATGAGATCATGACCTGAGCCAAAGCTGGAAACTTAACTGAGCTACCCAGGCTCCCCTAGGGGATTTTAAATGATTCCCTAAATCCTCGGAGAGATGCTAACATTTTCAGAAAATTTTGAAAATCTGAATATAGTATTTTACTATAAAGCAAAGGGAGAAAAAGAATGATTTTCCTGGAAGAGGGAGAGAATAGTGGGACAGGATTTGACTCTATGTCATTACAGCTGAGTCAGATCTGCAAGGTAGGGCAGCCTGGAAGACCATAAATTCCAGTAGCCATGAATCCTTGAGTAGTTGATGTAGGGGAACAGGGGCCAATGTTTAAAGACCAGGCAACATAATTATACTTCTGTTCACAGAAAGGTAGCTCTTGAAAGTATGTGGAATAGGAGTATCAAGGAGAAGCTTTATTTTGTATTCAGAATTTATATTGGGATGGATAAAAATGAGGGAAAGTCACTTAGCAAGTTCTGCAACAATGTTGAGTTTATCTGAGAGAGAATGTTAAAGAAATTTAATTTCCACTAATTGGGCATTCAGAGAGTTTTGCGTTGTGCTTTATATTGCTTTTTTTAAAAAAATTTTTGTCACATTAATAGGACTTATGGATCACGAGAGAGTTTAACATAGTTATAAAAATACAAAGTTAATTGTTTTCATATATAAAAAATATGTAAATGCTTTCACTCTGTTAGACCCTGTTGAATTCTGGATAATTTGGTTTTGTATATGTATTAGCAATTTATCAGGTGTCTCTTTAGACTTGTTTAAATTTACTTACTGTGCGGGGCACCTGGGGTGGGTCAGTCAGTTGAGCATCTGACTCTTTACTTCAGCTCAGGTCATTATCTCACGGTTGTGGGGTTGAGCCCCATGTTGGTCTCTGTGCTGAGCCTGGGGCCTGCTTGGGATTCTCCCTCTCTCTCTCTCTTCCCCTCTCCCTCTCCCTCTTCCTCTTCCTCTCCCTCTCCCTCCCTTTTCTCCTTCCCCGCACACCCCCAAAAATAAATAAAATAAAAAATAAATTTACTTACCTTGGCAATTTGGAAAAGTTTGATTTTCCTGTCTTAAATGGAGAGAAGTTGGCTACTATATTCTGTTTAAAGAAAAAAAACCCAAAAAACTCTTGATAATTGTTAGTTTCCATGTATCAAAAATCAGTCTCCTCTCTCATGATAAATAATTCTAATTAACCTTTTTGTTGATACTTTTAAAGTCTTCATTCTTGTGTTATTGTTACCAAATTCATCAGTAATTTCTATAATGAGAAAGCCCTAAGTAAATTCTACTCAATTCTACCAAATTCCAGCAAAACATACTCGGCAGATGACACAGATTTTTATAAGAATGGTATATTTCAATTCAAACTTTAAATTGACTCAATTACTGTTTAATCCAGTTTCGCTTAAAAAACAAAACTAACTTACCAAGTGTGTTTGTCTTGGCTTGGATGTGGAATTTAATTTCCATCAACCTGGTGTGGCTGTTTACACTTCAGGGATGATGGTATAGGTTCACAAGGAAGCAATTCTTTTCTTCCTTCCTTCCTTCCTTCCTTCCTTCCTTCCTTCCTTCCGTATTTTTTTTGAAGAATGCTACTTTTAATTTGTACTTATTTGAAAGACTTTCTGAAATTTTTTTGACTTCCTCTGATACACCTATAGTTCTTTATTTAAATCTGTGGATGCAGCTTCACAGTTTGATTATATAGATTGAATGTCTACCTCCTTGGATTTTTTTGAAGTCTTGATATATTTTTTTTTTTTTTTGCTATCCACAGATCCAGTGTCATTAACTTCTACATCCTGATTTGAATATTCTTCTTTGAACATTTCTAGGGATTTTTCATTGAATCCTTCATATCCCCAAACTTAGCATATGTATCCTCCAAGTTCTTCATTGAATCATCTCTTAATTTTTCTTTTCTTCTTTATATTTTTATGATTTTATGAGTCTTTCTTTGTATTCTTCTTTGCTCCACTTTAAAAATTATTTGATTCTTTGAGGCCCCCTGTCACTCATAGATTTAGTATCAGATTGCTAAAATTGTTTTATCAAACATGCTTTTGAATTTTATCCAAGGCCTACTTGCCTTTCTTTGCCTTAGCATCCTTCTTTGCATCCTTCTTTGCATCCTTTGTATCCTTCTTTGCATCAGGAGATTCTGTGTCAGTATCTTTCTTGGCATCTTTCTTGGCATTCTTCTTGGCATCTTTCTTGGCATCATCTTTTGATTCAGTATCTGTCCCGCTGGGCTTTTCATCTTTCTTCTCTTTTTTACTCACCTTTCTCTTTGCATCTTTCTTGGATTCTTTCTTGTCTTTTGACTCATCATCTTTTTCTCCTGGTTTCTTTGAATCTTTTTTCCCATCCTTATCCTTCTTGGCACCCTTCTTTTCATCTTCAGATGCTATACTTGATTCTTTGCTCTTCTTTGAATCTTTCTTATCTTTCTTGGCATCTTTCTTTGAATTCTTTTTTTCACCTTCAGATTCTGTACCTGACTCCTTGACCTTTTTTGAATCTTTCTTTTCTTTCTTGGCATCTTTCTTTTCACCTTCAGATTCTGTACCTGACTCTTTGTCCTTTGAGTCTTTCTTATCTTTCTTGGCACCTTTTGTGGACCCTTTCTTTTCACCTTCAGATTCTATACCTATCTCCTTGTCCTTTGAATCTTTCTTATCTTTCTTGGCACCTTTCGTGGCCCCTTTCTTTTCACCTTCAGATTCTGTACCTGACTCCTTGCCCTTTTTTGAATCTTTCTTTTCTTTCTTGGCATCTTTCTTGTCACCTTCAGATTCTGTACCTGACTCTTTGTCCTTTGAGTCTTTCTTATCTTTCTTGGCACCTTTCGTGGCCCCTTTCTTTTCACCTTCAGATTCTGTACCTGACTTCTTGTCCTTTGAATCTTTCTTTTCATTATTGGCATCTTTCTTGGCATCTTTCTTCTCACCTTCAGATTCTATACCTGACTCCTTGTCCTTTGAATCTTTCTTTTCTTTCTTGGCACCTTTCTTGGCATCTTTCTTTTCACCTTCAGATTCTGTACCTGACTCCTTACCCTTCTTTGAATCTTTTCTTTCTTTTTTGGTATCCTTTTTTGCACCTTTTTGTTCCTCTTCAGATTCTGTAGCTGACTCCTTACCCTTCTTTGTATGTTTCTTCTCTTTTTTGACATCTGTTTTTGCAACATCTTTTTCACCTTTAGTTCCTGTTTCTATATCCTTATCTTTCTTTGACTCCTTCCTAGTTATTAGTGGTCCCTTTGAAACTGTGGATTCTGATTCTGATTCTGATTTGTCTTTCTTGTCTGCTTTCTTGTGTTCTTTATCTTTCTTACCTCTTGCTGGAGATACAGGTTTGTGTACATCTGCTACTTTAGCAACCTCCTTGGAGTGATGGGTTGGTTTATGTGGGGGCCATATCCTGGCAGCTAAATAATCAGATGGTCTTTCAGAAATTCTCATTAAAGAACTGTGCATCCATAACGGTCGTTTAGGACCTTCTCTTAATTTCTCTTCATCATATTTCTGAAATATTGGTTAGAATAATGATGAACAACTTGTGTGCAAGTTACACAGCCTTTATTACCAGATATCAAATACATTTTAACTTTAACCATTAAAAGATTTTAGATTTTGATAAGTGGATACATTGTAGATCTCAGTTTATTTTGCTTTTCCAATTTCATTCTTTTTATGACTAATTGATATTCATGTATTATTGTGGGCCTTATTTCAATTTAGAGGATCTTCATAATTCCCTCAAGATATTATGTTAAAATTGGTAGAGACCTCCACTGACTAATGACATATCAGCATTTATGATTTCACAATCAGGGAGGCTTTTTTTTCCTCAGTGTTCTGGAGAATTCTTAAAATATTCTGCCCACTCTCCATTACTAGGCTAACTCAGAAACTATTCTCTAATATCTAATAGTTTCATGTTCAGGCATATCCTGTTCTCTATTATCACATTCAAGGTCTCTGGAATTTGGATTGCTACATGTGGTTAAAAGTACAAGCCTAAAACTGCTACTGCTTGGCAAGATATAAATTGATATCTTTCAGATAGGAAACTACAATGATAAAATCTGTAACATTCAGTGCAAGTAAATTTGTGCAGAATGGTACATTTTCTTTTCAACTCCTAACCAAGTATTGGCAAAATCTTAATTGCAAAAAAAGCAAACTTTGCAAGTAATGATAACAAATAATGGAAAAATAAATTGAATAAAGAAAGAAAGGAAAAGCAAAGAGTGTGAGATTACAGAATAAGCTAGGATCACTACTGATTAGAAACACTCCCTGAAACAAACAAGAGTTGATACATTTATCTTGTGAAAGTTTTTTTTTTAACATTTCATATCCCATGATGACTCCACACACATTAAGAAATATTTATCTTCAAGTATTCAGAATACTGAATTCTACATTGAAGAAGTATTAAAACTTCATCAGGGTATAATATAACCCCACAACTTTAATGAGGGAGTTTCTCTAGCTAGGGAACATTTTCTGAATGTTCTTATTAACTGCAGCATTAGGATCCTCAGATTTTTGTGCTTCTTGAACACACATTTTCTATAGTGTGGTGTTACTAAAGAAATAATATGAAATAAGAGGCCCAATTTTTATACAGTGAAATGAAAATAAAATATATCTACTTTTGTCAAGTAGTAGAATTTGAATTACCTTTAACTGTGCTGTCCAATATGGTATATAAGCCTCAAGAGAAATGAATTGAATTGAGTTGAGATGTAAAATTCAATTCCTCAGTTGGACTAGCCTCTCAAAATGAATGTTCAATAGCTAAATTGGAATGCAAAGACATAAATATTTCCATCATCACAGAAATCCCATTGGTCAGCACTGATCTGTAAAGCACATAACTATACATGATTTCACAAGTTTATCACTAGTAAGATTATATGATCTTTTCAATACTCACAGGAGCTGTATTGTCTCGTAGTTGAGATGGTTTTGATCTCCTTTTTTTTCCTGGCCGTGGTGGTTTGGGAAATACCAGGGCAAAGTATTGCTGATTCCATGATTTTTTGCTTAATTCACTGACTAAAATAAGAAAATATTTAACAAACATTTTAGAGTAAGTAGAATTTCATCAGAACTAAAACGGCAGTAAGATAATAGACTTCATGAATAAACAAATGATACGAATTATGGCTTCATTTATTTTATTAATATTTGGAATTCTCTGCTATCAGTACATGAAAATAAAAATTTATTTTTCTATTTTGATCAGTTTTACAGATAACTAGTCATTGTAAAACTAATACAGTCTGTGATATAAATGCAAAGAAACATCTTTACTGCTTTCTTATAATCTTTCTGTCTCTCCAGGTCTGGATTCTTGCTATAGATTCTTTAGGTTAGAATAAATTCTATTGAGATCAGAAAATATGGTAACTACTTCTGTAGCCTCCAAAGTACTTAGCACAGTACTTGTTATAAAATATTTCGTAAATATATGATTGAATCTAAATGCTACTGCTTAAGATTCCTTTAGTTAGTAATTTTCCAAGCTACAAGAGTAAATGTTGTGCACTTAATAACAGCATTGTTGTTATTGGGTGATGGGTATTAAGGAGGGCATTTGTTTTGACGAGCACTGGGTATTATAAATAAGTGATGAACCACTTAATTCTACTCCTGAAACCAATATTACACTATATGTTAACCAACTAGAATTTAAATAAAAATTTGAAAAAAATGTAAGTGGCATATTAATGAAAAAATCTAACAAATTAAGAGTACCTATAGAATTGTGACTGTGAGGGTAAAGTTACCTGGAAACTATAAGAGAATGGCTAGAGACATTTAGGGTACAAATGAAACTAGTGAGAAATTTTCACTGCATTTAAACACGTGCAGTAGTAGTACTTTGTGTAAGAGAAAATATACTTTTCCCATGAGTCTCCTGAAAACAGGATCGATGAGAAAATATACAGAATGAAAGAGATATTTAAGCTCACTATATGAGGGAAAATCATTTGATATATGAAGGCCTTCAACATCAGATTGTTGGGTTTTTGGCCTATTATCAGGGGGATATAGTCTAGCAGGAATGTAGTACAAGTCATTGTGGTTATTGGTGAGTTGTTTATCCAATTTCTAGACTACTTTTCAACTGTAAGATTATCTGATTTTTTATTTCTAACATGTATCATTTCTAACATAACACCTTTATGTTGCTGAACCTATTTGCTTAAACTTTGTTTGATTTAAAAACAAAATATCTTAGAAAGTGTTTGCTGAGTCCATGAGTAAGGTGCCTTATAAGTAAAAGGGTTTATTTTTAATAATATTCTGTAAGAGGTCTTGCTTTATCCCTTTGAATAGAGGATAATAATCACTTATCCTTAAAATAATCTTAAAATTAATCATGTTTCAAAAGTAAATATTAAATTCTTTCTTACCTGGAATGTAATTATCATATGTTCCAAAGTTTATTTTTTGGCTATTAAAATAAGAGGGAAAGTTTTTAATTAATTTATATATAATCACTCTAATGATTACTATTATGTGTAAGCACTTGCCATCACCAACTAGAGAAATAGTTTGCATTCTCAGATCTCTACTATTATGTAAGATTACTTTATTCTAGAAGAAACAGAAATGAGTACATGTGTGTCTTTTGCACAAACTTTAACATAACTAAAACAAAGTAAATAAAAAAAAGTTTATAAAGTTACCAAATTGCCATGTCTGAAATATAAACTTTAAAAAAGAATTGTGACATCATAGTTGAATTATTTTTCTCTATCTCATGCTCCAGATTCACTTGCAATTGAATTTTAGCAAATATGTCACTTTAAAAGCATTACTTAAGCAAAATCAGATCCTCAAAATATTCTCAGAACTTAAGCAAATCTGAATCATTCAATGACATACTTATATGTGTGTGAATGTGTATGTGTGTCAGTGTGCACCATAAGTATCGATACGGATTTTTATTTGTTTTAATTTTTGTTCTTTAGGAATATCTGAGAAATAAAAACTATTTTGCAAAGTATTTTTCATTTAAAAGTTTCCATTTGTTTCAGTACTATATGAGCATGTTTTATTATCTAATATTCGCATTGGAGGCATACATTAATATTTCATATAAAAAGGTTATTTTAGACATTTTTTAAATGTTTGTTTAGTTTTGAGAGTGAGAGAGACAGAATTGGAGTAGGGGAGAAGAGAGAGAGAGAGATACAGAATCCAAAGCAGTCTTCAGGGTCTGAACTGTCACCATAAAGCCTGATGTGGGGCTCGAAGTCACAAACAGTGAATCATGACCTGAGCCCAAGTCAGATGCGCAACCCACTGAGCCACCCAGGTACCCCTAAAAATGTTATTTTACAACATCTCATTGCATTACAAAAATAAAGCCATTGTTGATCGTGTGTGAGTTTGGGGCTTACAGACACGCATAAACACACACACACACACACACACACACACACAAACACACATACACAGGATCTTACTTATTTTGACATTATATAAATATTAAGAATTAATTACATAGTAAAATTAAAAAAAAAAAAACCAAAACGGTGAATAAACAAAAAGCAGAACCAGATCCATAAACAGAACAAACTAATGGTTTGTGGGGGAAAGCGAAATGGGTGAAGGGGAGTGGGAATACAGGCTTCCAGTTGGGGAATGAATAAGTCACTAGAATAAAAGAGAATAAAAGGCACAGTATAGGGAATATAGGCAATGATACTGTAATAATGTTTTATGGTGACAAATGGTAGCTACACTTGGGATGAGCATAGCATAATGGAGAAGTCTAATGTACACCTTAAATTAATGTAACATTGCATGTCAACTGTACTCAAAGAAATTGAAAAATAAAGTACATTAAAATAAGTATCTTGATATTTTTATTTAGGCTCTATTTCCTAGCACAAAACTTGGCACATTTTTGTCACTCTATAAAAATTTAAATGATTTTAATTGAATAAAATTTAGGATGTATTAACCAATAAGTTATCTGGTTTAGTTTTTTTTAAGCTTTTATTTAAATTCCAATTAACATACAGTGTAATATTAGTTTCATGGTTACAATATAGTGCTATCACACTTCCATACATCACTCAGTGCTCATCACAACAAGTGCACTCCTTAATTCCCATCACCTATTTAATCTACTTCACCACCCATCTCCCCCTGGTAACCATCAGTTTGTTCTCTGTAGTTAAGAGTCTGTTTCTTGGTTTACCTCTCTTTTTCTTTAACCTTTGTTCATTTGGTTCTTAATTCCACATATGAGTGAAATCATATGGTATTCGTTTTTCTCTGACTCATTTCGCTTAACATAATACTCTGTAGCTCCATCCACACAGTTGGGTGTTGTTGCTGGTGATGGTTTTTCTTCTTAACTGAGGACATGCATTAAAATCACTTGCCCTGTTGTATCTGAATCTCTAAGTCTGGATCTGGCCAATCTGAATCTCTAGGTTTGGATCTAGCCAATGTATGTTAATATATTGCTGAAGAAATTTTGATGTTCAGCTATGGTTATGAACATCTCTGTTTTAAATACTCTGAAAGAGGAAATATTTCAGATTCATGAAACAATATTAAATTTGTGATTTAAAATGTACATAGGCATGATCCATTTATTTCTTGTATAATTTCTATAGTTGTTCTTTAATCAACAAGTAATTGAATTAGAAATCAAAGTCACTATATAGAAAATATACAATTTTTTAAAAAATCGTTCTTCTAAAAAACCTATCATCAAATCACAGTGCACATTTACGAAAAGAAACAATTAAGAATAACATAGTATCAAAAATTGTGGACTACAGTTCACAAAGGAGAATTTATAGTTTTAATGACTGGTATTAGAAAAAAGTTTACAACAGTGTTTTAAATCCCTGCTTTAATATTAGGAAAATATGAAAAATAAATGAATAAAATTAGGAAAATATCAAACTAAGTTCAAAGTTAGAGGGAGTAAATAATAAAGCTATAAGCCAGAAACAAAGTAAACACAAAATTAAAGCAAATTAAAAAATCCAAAATTTGTTTTTTTTAATTATTAAAATTGATTAGCTCTTAGACTGATAAAATAAAGAGAAAATACAAATTACCAATATCAGGATTGATGCAAGTTTTTTAACTACGTAGATTTTAAAGGATAATGGGAAATATTATTTATAATTGTATGGCAAAAATTTCAGCAGCTCAAATGATATAGATGAGCTCCTTGTAAAACTAATTTAGCAAAACACATGATTAAATAATAAATATGTGAATGGGCTCCATAATAAGTAAATTGAATCCATTATCAAAAACCTTCCAAGAAAGGAAAGCACAGACCTAAACTCGGATCTTAAAAAAAAAAATTAGGAAAAATACTAACTCTACACAAGGCTTTGAGAAACAAGAGGTAGGGGAAAGAAGTTTCAACTCATTTTGACACCAATATAAATAATTCTGACACTAAAACTTCTCAAAGAAATTTTGAGAAGTTATGAGAAATGAGTATATAGACTAATATCTTGCATTAACACAGACACAAAACTTCCTTAGCAATTTGTTAACCAGTTACTGAACAATATATAAAATGGCAAATACATCATGGTCATTGAAATTTACTTTCTGGAATATAAGTTTGGTTTAACATGTATAAATCAACCCAGGCAGTCACTCCAAATAACAAATAAGAAAATTCATCTAATAATTTCAAGATATATAGAAGATTTTTTTTCAATATTTTGAGAGAGAGAGAGTACAAGTGGGGTAGGGGCAGAGAGAGAGAGCACAGCCGGGTAGGGGCACAGAGAGAGAGAGAGTTCTCTGTGACTCGGATGCTTAACCAACTGAGCCACCCAGGCGTCCCGCAGAAGAATTTTTGAAAAAAATTATATCAATTCATAATTTAAAACTCTGAGAAAAATAGAAATAGAAGACACCTTCCTCAAATGGATAAAATGTCTCCGGACAATACTCATTTCTAAAATCAGTTGTGGAATGTTGACTATCTTTCCTCTAGAAACCAGAAATAAGGCAAAGATGCTCACTCTTTCTAATCAACCTTGCAATCCAGACTATTTTGTTCCATAAGACAATGAAACATTAAGATTGGAAAGGAAGAAGTAAAATTGTCTTTGTTCATAGAAGACATGCTTGAGTGGACTATCCAGTAACATCTACAAAAAGAATGCTTTAGGGAGGGGCACCTGGGTGACTCAGTCAAACATCCCACTTTTGGTTGATTCTTGGTTTCCACTCAGGTCATGATCTCACAGTTCCTGAGTTCAAGCCCTGTGTTGAGCTTGATGTTGACAAGTCAGAGCTTGCTTGGGATTCTCTGTCTCTCTCTCTCTCTCTCTCTGCCCTTCCCGTTTGTGCTCTCTTTCTCCCTCTCAAAATAAATAAATTGGGGCACGTGGGTGGCTCAGTTGGTTAAGCATCTGACTTCGGCCCAGATCATGACCTCATGGTTCTTGAGTTTGAGCCTTGCATCAGGCTTTGTGCTGAAGGCTCAGAGCCTGGAGCCTGCTTCAGATTCTGTGTCTCTCTCTCTGCCCCTCCCCTGCTCACCCTCTGTCTTTCAAAAATGAAGAAACGTTTAAAGAATTTTTTTAAATAATATAAATAAATAAAAATAAACTTAAAAAATTATTTAGAGCTGTTAAGTGAATGTAATAAGATTGTATGATATAGGCTCTAATTATATAAGTTATGAAATCTTGCCATTTGGATGGAGCTAGAATGTATTATGCTAAGCAAAGAAAGTCAGAGAAAGTCAAATACCGTATGATTTCACTCATATGGAATTTAAGAAACAAAACAGATGAACATGGGGAAAGGAAGGAAAAATAAGAAAAAACAAAGAGGCAAACCATAAGAGACTCTTAAATACAGAGAACAAACTGAAGGTTGCTGGAGGGGTGTTGGGTGGGGGGATCGCCAAGATGGATGATGGGCATCAAGGAGGGCACTTGTTGGGATGAGCACTGGGTGTTACATGTAAATGATGAGTCACTAAATTATTCTCCTGAAGCCGTTAATACACTATATGTTAACTAACTTGGATTTAAATAAAAATTTTTTAAAAATT
This sequence comes from Panthera leo, assembly GCF_018350215.1. Lineage (NCBI taxonomy): Eukaryota > Metazoa > Chordata > Mammalia > Carnivora > Felidae > Panthera > Panthera leo. The sequence continues at coordinate 64,374,293 of NC_056691.1, read as the reverse complement.
ACATATTTTTAAATATAAATGGAAAAATTTAAAAATATAAATTTAAGAACACAGTATAATTTGCAATACCATAAAAAACTACTTAGAGGTAAATTTATTGAAATATGTGCAAGAAAACTAAGAGGCGTTTGGATAGCTCAGTTAAGTGTCCGACTTTAGTTCAGGTCATGACCTCATAGTTTACAAGTTCAAGTCTTGGATCAGGCTCTTTGCTGTCAGCATATAGCCCGCTCGAGATCCTCTGTCCCCCTTTCTGTCTGCCCCTCCCCTGCTCATGCTTGCTCTTGGTCGCTTGCTCTTTGTCTCAAAAATAAACATTAAAAGGGGTGCTTCAATGGCTCAGTTCATTAAGTGTCTAACTTTGGCTCAGGTCATGATCTCACAGTCTATGAGATTATTGGGCTCTGTGTGAATTTTTGAGGAAAATTTTATATATATATATACATACACACACATACATATGTATATATATACACACACATATGCATATGTATAAACCTATATTTTTATTCATATGCATAATATATATTTGCTGATTCACAGACATCCTTTGTACTTTATACCTACCAAAACAACTAAAATTAAAGGCTAACGACGTAACAGCAAAGGTGTAGAGTATCTGACATGTTCAGCATTGGTGGTAGGTGTAAAATAGTACAGTCACTTTGGAATACCACTTGATGTTTGTAAAATAAAGTTAAACATATGTGTGCTATACGTATGATTCAGCATTTCCACTGTACCTTACCCAGGAGAAGTTCACAAAAAGACTTGGACAAAATGTGTATAGCAGCTTTATTCATAATAACCAAAAACTAAAGTAACTCAAATGTCTATCAGCAGAATGGAAAAACTAAGTGTGGTATATTCATGTAATGGAATACTGCTCTGCAATGTAAAGGAATGTACTGTTGATATATGCAACATGAATGAATCAAAAAGAAATTATACTGAAAGAAAATCCAGAAACACAAAAGTATATACTGTATGATCTAATTTGTATGAATTTCAAGCATAGGCAAGGCTCTCTATGGTAATTTAACAGCCCCGTTGTGGGGGAGTGGCAGAGTGGTTGATTAGAAAGTGACACAATGTAACTTAATGGCGTGGTTGAAAATTCTTAATGTTTCTTAAGGTTGGTTAGGTTAGGGTTAGTGACAAATAAGTTTAATTCTCTTTCATTTTCACTGGGAAGATTTTATAGGATCCCAAAATAGCCATGATCTTAATACTCTAGTTCTCACTATGCCATAAACAATTCAATAAATTTAACCTGCTGGGAATAGATACCATTTTTCTACTTTTTTGCCTAAATCAGGTCCTCCTGGCAATAGCATCTCTCCCTTTACCTCTCTGGGACATCAAGAAATTTCTAGACCAGGATGCAGTTAGATTCAATTTTTAAAGTTTTTATTAAACCACACACACACACACACACACACACACACACACACACACACAAAGTCAGCATATTTTTTTTATATTTTCTATTTTGAAACAATTGGTTAATTCATAAAAAGAAAAAATGCAACAAGTCAAAAAGGTTGTTCTGTCTTGAGATATCTAGTTTTTGAATTAAGATCTCTGGCTATATATATATAAGGAAACATAATAACTAATACTTCATCTTAACCATGGTGCAATGGAAAACAGGTGCCACAAAAACCTGCCTTCACTTCAGGTGTAGTGCACACATTTAATCATTTCAAAATCAGTCTCAGTGTCTCTGAGCTTTTTTTTTTTCCTTAATCTCAAGATTTCTTTTAATTTTTTTTTATTTGAGTATAGTTGGCACACAGTGTTACACTAATTTCAGGTGTGTAGCATAGTGATTGGACGAGTTTATATGTTATGCTTTGCTCACAGCAAGTGTAGCTGCCATCTGTCACCATACAACACTATTACAGTGTCATTGACTGTATTCCATATGCTGTGCCTTTTATTCTATGACTTATTTCTTCCATTACTTGAAACCTGTATGTCCCATTCTCCTTCATGCATTTTGCCCATCCCCACAATCCTCCTCCCCTCTGACAACCATCACTTTGTTCTCTGTATTTATAGGTCTGATTCTTCATTTTGTGTTAGATTCCACATATGTGTGAGCTTTAAGTAAAGAAGGTGCCCATTGTTAGCATTGTGGAATGTCATGCATTCATGAGTTAGAAAGGGAAACTGGGTTTGGGTTTTCCTAAATAAAAAATTGAGATCCCAAAGTAGGAGACATGGGGATCTTTATTTTTTATGACAAAAATCTATTTTTATATTACCACTGGAAATAAGTTGTTTTTTTCCTTTTAAAGGAGTAAATGTGTAACTGTATTTGTAGGACTTTTTTTTCTTAGTCTTAAAATTTTTAATCTTTGTATACAATAAACCTGCCCTTACTCTTACCTTTAACTGTATCTCTGGTATATCTTTGAAATGTATAATAAATTCAAAGAATAAGGGCTCTCAATAATGTTATACCTACTTTATTTTGATTTAAAATGGCTACAGACAATCATTATATGTGAGTTTCATAACATATCCTGCTGGCTGACTTTTGATTTTTGTATTCTGCATCAGATATATGACAAATAAAGTACTTGGCAGAAAGTTTTCCAGGGACAGACTGGGTCTGAGTCACTCTTGTATTTGCTCTAGAGGTCTCTTTTTTAAGGCAAAACTCAACTGTCACATGGCTATTGTCTTGGTGAAAGATGACTCTAGATATAGTATGGTCAAATTCACTCTTTTTTTTTTTTTTAACATTTTTCTAGAGTAGTGTTTCTCAACCTGGGTTTATTATTAATGCCTTGCCTGCAGTGGACATTTGCAACATCTGAGATATTTTTATCACAATTGTGTGTATCTTTTGGTTTGGGGGGGGGGGGTGTACACACAGTGCTGATAGTGGCATCTAGTGGGTAGAGACCAGGGATGCTGCTAGCTACTTACACTGCAGAGTACCTCCCTGCCCCCTGCCCAGTCCTCCAGTAAGTAGTTATCCTTCCTAATATGTCAATAGTGTTAAGATTCATATACCTTGTTCTATATCAAGGTGAATTCCTAGGCAAGATGGTACGAGAGGACCTTATTAATGCAACTCGAGGGATGAAAAAAATGTATAGTCAATATGGGATCCAAAAGTTAATACTGGAAGTTTAAGAAGTTCACGTTTTAGATAGCCCCATTCTTTGTGAAAACCTCTCTTACTTCCTTCAATAACCTTAGGTCTATTCAGTATTAGAAATGGAAGGATTGGGTTGACTGATACAACCTGAGTTGGAGGAAAAGGCAGGAAGAGGAGAAACATTTGAACGGTGCTGTTGAGGTTTTGATGAACAAGGGTATTAAAGAGGAATAAGTGGGGAGGGGGAAAACTGAACTGAAAGGAGAAAATTTCTTCTATCAACTATAAGTTGATAGCCATGACACAGAAATGTAAGTCCAGAATTAAGGTCCTGTCATAGAATTCAGAGGAAAAAGCACAAAATTATTTTCTGTATCTCAAATTCTCTTGTAACTGAATTGAAAGTTGCCATTTGAACCCAAAGAAATATAAGATTTTGTTATTAAGGACTTGTATGTGTGCTTCATTAGCTAACAATGAGGCCATTTGATTATGAATTGAACGACACGTTCCTTCTATGATACATGAGAGTTTTAGGATTATACCAGAAAACAACATAAAGAAATAGTCATAGAACCATAAATAAGTTTTTAACTCTTTGTGTGAAGTTCTCTGAAAGTCATGCAGTGCTCATGATAATAGTAATGCCATCAATATTTTATTGTGCTTCAACATTTTAAAGTAATTATTATACAGTGTAATTCTGTCATGTTACATGCCAAAGTACAGATTGCTTTGTAATCATCAGCAAGTCCCTCACCCTTTAATTATTACACATACTTTGAACCCTTTTACTGATGGTAGTCCTTTATGATTGCATTATAAGGGAGTAGGCACTAGGGACTTTTAAAGCCCATTTTGTTTATTTTCAAGAGTTGTATTTTATTTTTCTTCAAAAGTACTGTCCAAAATAAAAACCAGTTACATTCTTTCTATTTCATAGTTCATACTTTCACCTTTGTTCCAAGTCTACATAGTTAAAAGGCTTACATAATTTAAGGTCTTCTTTCCCTACCTCATTATAACACAACATAAATTAAGCATAAGGAAGCTACTATTGTCAAACTTCCCATGTCTGCATAATCTGCTTTTCATTGCAAAGTATTTTTGCCTACTCACTATTTCTCAAGGGGAATACAGTTAGTATTTAATTGATCTTCTTTCTGTTGGGATGCCCCACTTATTACCAAAGGTTTAGCATCCTTGATACACGCCCTCTAAAAGTCAGTAGACTCCTCAGTCACTGTGACATTAAAAAAACAAACAAACAAACAAAAAAAACAAGGGGCGCCTGGGTGGCTCAATCGGTTGAGTGTCTGACTCTTGATTTCTGCTCCAGTCACGATCTCACAGTTCATGAGTTTGAGCCCCACGTCGAGCTCTGTGCTGACAGTGAGGAGCCTGCTTGGGAGTCTCTCTCTTCCTCTCTCAGTGCCACTCTCTCTCTCAAAAATAAAGTTTAAAACAAAACAGAAAGCAAAAACAAAACAAAAAAACATTCCCAGAGATTTCCAAATAGGCTCCAAGATGTGAAAGTTCCCTGAATGAGAACCATGAAACATTTTATTCTGTATGTTACAAAATACAGTATGATAAAAAAAAATGAAGTAAGGATCACATTCAAAAAGATTTATCCAAAACTATGCATATATTTCACTGAAATGAATTAGTTAAGTCTTGGATCAAAACAGCCTATGATGTTGCTTGAGAATGTATGTGTCTGCTAAACACATACTCTCTTGTTTATAATGAATAATAATGGACATCTCTTTATACTAAAGAGAATAAATATAAAGCTAACTAGAGCATTTCAGTTATTTTAAAAATATAAAATTTGACAAGAGGACTTACAATCTTGGTACAGACATTTCCACCACCTATGATTTGCCAGGACTTAAGTAAGCACTGTAAGTTCAAATTAATGATGTTGAGAGGTGACATCATAAAGAGGCCAAGAGCACTGGGAGTTAAAGGGAAAAACTTTAAGCAATCACTTTAACTTGTATTTTATGTTTTCTAATATTCAGTCTAAGATTTGTGTTTTCTTTCACTCATTATTACTGACAGACTACAACTGGTGGTTTAAAAATAACCAGTTGGTTTTACATCTTATAAAATTCTTGTTTAAGTTTTTCATGTAATTTTAATTTTTGACTAATAAGACAAAAAGATGAATCTGAGTATCTATTAAAATAAATTGTAATCCTAACTTCCTTGATATTCATGTGTCTTTTGTTAAATTCTTTGTATAACTTTGTGCCTTTTACCGTTTCCCATCTTAAACACACGGGTTGCTCATAGATACAAGATTTTAAATAAGGCTAGGTGCTTACTAAAATTTGAATATAGGAGCACGTCAGTAGCTCAGTCGGTTTAGCATCTGGCTCTTGATTGCAACTCATGTCATGATCTCACAGTTCATGACCATTGGACTCTGCTCTGGCAGTGCAGAGCCTGCTTGGGATTCTCTCTCTGTCTCTCTTTCTACCCCTTCCCTCCTCCTCTCTCTCTCTCTCTCTCTCTCAAAATAAATAAACTTAATTTTTTTTTTAAATTATCAAGTTACTGATAGATCTCAGGTCATTTTTACTATACCCACCCTCCACCCCACTAACAGATGAATGCAAATACAAGTAGTATTTGAACATGCTGCCATTATCTTGCTCCTTTTAGGGAAATTCAGCTGATTTTTTTTCCCCTTAAGGAATAGTTTCATTAAACTTCAGCTACTGTAGGAGATCAGTTACAAAAATCTCAGTGGTTTTAACTCAGTGAAACTTATTATCTTATGTCTCAGACCATGGTAAGCTCTAGGGTGGTTGAGGTAGGAGGTTTCCATAACAAGATTTAAATTTTTTTAATGTTTATTTTTGAGAGAGAGAGAGTGAGCAAACAAGGGAGGGGCAGAGAGAAAGGGAGACACAGAATCCAAAGCAGGCTCCAGGCTCCGAGCTGTCAGCCCAGAGCCAGACACAGGGCTCAAACCCACAAACTGCGAGATCATGACCGGAGCTGAAGTCCGGTGCTTAACTGACTGAGCCACCTGGGTGCTCCTCCAAAACAATGTTTAGTAATTCAGGTTTCTCTGATTTAATGGCTTCATTATCCACTAACTTAACACTATTAATGCTGTTGGTTTTTTGCAAAGTGATGATTAGCAAAGTATGATTTCTGAATCCACAGTATTTTGTTAAGACTTTATAATAAATACCTGGTTTATGAAAGTAGGTATACCCAGTGCATTTCTTCTGTCAGCATGTAGTAAGGTCCAGATCATTACTGGGCAGCCAACAATACTTGCCTTCTGCACCATGACCTCTTGAATTAATCTCTCAGTCATTTTAACTGTATGTAATCTTTTAAGATCTCAGAGACCTAATGATCTTTTTATTCTAAGCTTGTATTAATTTTCTATTGCTGTATAACAAATTATCAGATACTTAGTGTTATAATAGAAAACATTTATAATCTCATAATTCTGGGGGCACCTGGGTGGCCCATTTGACTAAGCTTCTGACTTCAGCTCAGTTCATGATCTCGTGGTTCGTGAGTTTGAACTGTCAGCTCAGAGCCTGGAGCCTGCTTCAGATTCTGTGTCTCCCTCTCTCTCTCTCTGCTCCTCCCCTGCTCATGCTCGCTCTCTCTCACTCTCTCAAAAAATAAACATTAAAAAAATTTTATAATCTCATATTCTGTAGTTCAGAAATCTCAGGTTCAGTTGGTTCCTCTGCTCAGTGTCTCATAGGCTGAAGTCAATTTGTTGACTAGTCTCTTAGCTGGAGGCTCTGAGAAACAATCTGTTTCCAAGCAACATTCCACTTGCAGAATTCACTTCCTTGTGACTGGTTCTGATGTCTGTGTTTTCTTGTGTGTTATCACTGTCTGCTACTTTTTGCTCCTAGAAGGTGCCTACGTTCCTTCTCAGATGACCCCCTCCCTCTTCAAACCAGCAGCATTTCAAATCCTTCTCCTAGTTCATATCTGTGTTCTTTTTCTCCCTTCGTCCACTGTTACCAGATGAGGAAAATTTTGTTTTCTAAACAGCTCATTGGGTACATTAGGCCCCTGTAGATATCTCTCTGAAGGTCACCTGTCCCTCATAACAGATCATAACCATGGGGATAATATCTCTTCATAGTCACAAGTCCCACCTATGCTCAAAATGAAAGGTCATTGGGGGTCATTCTTCACATTCTGCCTATGGCTTCACATAAAGCCAAAATTAGACTAAAGTCTTTATTTGAGGCTTATGAGAAATATATCAGCCTGATATATGTTATTTTTATGTCCTAAGAGTTTGCCAATGTCTATCCAGCAGCACTATGATTATATACAAGCATTTTGTTGTTTTTTAAAAGGCCATTCAGCTTAGTAAGTATGTCTTCAAATATAAATATTGTATTTAAAAACTATGTGTAAAATAAAAATATAAAAGTATAAATAGATAATATATTTTAAGGGTTTTATAGGTTATAAAATAATTTGTGTATATTAACTCATTTTTTCTTATAATAATACAGTATGAAGTGCGTACAGTTGGTCCTTGATATTTACAGCTATTTCCTAACATTTTATAATAGATTACCAATTTAAAAGTATGGTTATATAATTTTCCCCATAAAAGATAGATCATTAGATAGATAGATAGATTGATTATTCAAGCTTGTGCTGGTTTCAAAGTTCACAGAATTACGTATACAATATATATATGTGATTATTAACTTATTTATGTATCCATGTATCATCAACTTATTTATTTCTCTCTGTGTTGCTTAAAAGATTTAAGACACCTAACAAGGGTATTATAAATGTAGAAATAAAATTATTAAGTATAATTTAAGCTATTTGTATTGTATAGTAGTTTGTGTCATTATTGTGAAGATTAACCACAAAATTATATAAATATCTAAAGTTTTTTTTATTATTTTTAAATGTAACTAAAATGTTAAGTGATCAGCATGATAAAATATTGTAAAATAAATAAAGTTTTTAACAATTATCTCAGTTACAAATGGATTATTACTGGTAGCCTATGATCTATTCAAATTGTTAACCTTATGCCCTCCCCAAAAGTGACCACAATTATCATAACTATTATACTATTAATTTGTCTGTTTTTGAAATCCTATTATAGTATGTAATATGTATTTTCTTTAATGTGGTTTCTTTCAATATACACTTTTATATTCATCCATCTAGTTGCATATGTTTGCAGTTTGTTCACAATTTTTCTGTATGTGTAATTATTTGTGTATTATGGCATTGTATGTATATAACATTGTTTATATATTCTTAAATTGATGAATTTATTTTACATCTAATTTTTAACTATTTTTAATTATTTTATTATGGTCAATTTTTCATATGTATTTTGGCAGACATGATCGTATGTGTATGTTGATATATAACATTTATAAAAGTATTTGATGGTGGGGTTTAATGATGCTCAACTTTAGACAATGCCAAATAATTTTCCAAAGTATCTGTATCACTGGTGGTGTATGAGAGAGATCTCTTGTTCATCCCTGTCCTCTCAACAGTGGTTTTTATGAATTATTTTAATTTTAGCTAGTTTGAAGTTATGTGATTGTATATCACTGTTGTTTTAAATTACGTTTTCCTGATTATTAATAATTAGGAACACTGGTGAAAGAGCAGGTGTAGGGAAAACAACAACAACACATAACCTACCAAAGGAGAAAAAGAAGAATTATAGCAAACTTTTCATAAAAAAATTACATAAGCCATAGATGTATTAAAAGCAAAAGAGAAATTTATATAACATATTGACATAATAATTAGAATGTTTGCCTGGGTGGTTCAGTCGATTAAGCCTCTTGATTTTGGTTCAGGTCATAACCTCACCGTTTGCAGGATCAAACCCCACATCAGCACAGAACCTGCTTGGGATTCTCTCTCTCAGCATCTCTTTCTGCCCCTCCCCTGCTGCTGCTGCTCACCCTCTCTCTAAAAAGAAATAAACATTAAAAAAATTAAGAAGAAGAAATAACAACTAGAAGCTGGAATGACTGTATTAACTTTGTACAAAGTAGGTATCAGACCAAGAAATATAACCAAGGATTATATTTCCTAGAATATTACATAGGGGCACCTGAGTGGTACAGTCAGTTAAGCATCTTTTTTATGGCTGAGTAATATTCCAGTGTGTGTGTGTGTGTGTGTGTGTGTGTGTGTGTGTGTGTGTGTGTGTATGTATGTGTGTGTGTGTGCGTGTGTGTGTGTGTGTTTGTGTGTGTGTGTCCCCTAAATCTTTTTTATCCATTCATCTATTGATGGACACTTGGATTGCTTTCATACTTTGGCTATTGTAAATAATTCGTTAATAAACATGGATGCATATATCTTTTGGAATTAGTGTTTTTCATTTTCATTGAGTAAATACCCTGCATTGGAATTACTGGATCATATAGTAATTCTGTTTTTACACTGTTATCCGCAGTGGATGCACCAGCTTGCATTGCTACTAACTGTGCATGACTATTCCTTTTCCTCTACATCCTCACCAACACTTGTTGTTTCTTGTGTTTTTGATTTTAGCCATTCTGACTGGTGTGAGGCGATAGCTCATTGTGGCTTTGATTTGCATTTCTCTGATGAGAGGTGATATTGAGCATGTTTTCCTGTTTGATAACCATCTGTATGTCTTCTTTGGAGACATGCCTATTCATATCTTCTGCCCAGTTTTTAAAATGGGATTATTTGCTTTTGGTGTTGAGTTGCAAAAAATTCTCCATATACTTTGGATACTAACCCTTTATCAGATATATCATTTTCAAATATCTTGTCCCATTTAGTAGCTTGTCGTTTTATTTTGTTGATTTTTTATTTTGCTGTGCAGAAACTTAATTTTGATGTAGTCGCATTCTTTTATTCTTACTTTTACATCCCTTGCCTCAGGAGACCTATGTAGAAAAGTGTTGCTATTGCCATAATACTACCTATGCTCTCTTCTAGGACTTTTATGACTTCAGGTCTCACATTTAGGTCTTTAATCCTTTTTGAGTTTATTTTTGTATATGCAGAAAGCAGTCCAGTTTCATTCTTTTGCATGTACCTGTCCAGTTTTCCCAGCATCATTTATTGAAGAGACTCTTTTTCCCATTGGATATTCTTGCATCCTTTGTCAAAGATTAATTGACCATGTATGGTGGATTTATTTATAGACTCTATTCTGTTCCATGATTTATATTTTCCTTGTGCCAGTACCATACTGTTTTGGTTATGGCAGCTTTGTAGTATATATTAAAATCTGGGATTGTGATATGTCCAGCTTAGTACTTCTTTTTCAAGACTGTGTTGGCTATTCAGAGTCTTCTATAGTTTCATACACATTTAAGAATTTTCTAGTTCTGTGAAAAATGCTGTGGACATTTTGATAGGGATTGCATTATATCTGTATATTGCTTTGGGTAGCATGGACATTATAACATTTGTTCTTCCAATCCAGGAACATGGAATACCATCCCATTTGTGTCATCTTCAGTTTCTTTCATCACTGTTTTATAGTTTTCAGAATACAGATCTTTTACCTCCTTGGTTATGCTTATTCCTAGGTATTTTATTATTTTTGGTGCATTTGCAAATGGGGTTGCTTTATTAATTTCTGTTTTTGTTGTTTCATTATTAAGTGTATAGGAATGCATTAGATTTCTGTATATTGATTTTGTATCCTGTGACCCTACTGAATTCATTGATGAGTTCTAGTAGTTTTTTGGTGGAGTCTTTGGGTTTTTTTTATATTTAGTGTTATGTCATTCACAAATAGTGAATGCTTTACTTCTTCCTTACCAATTTGAATGCCTTTTATTTCTTTTCATTATCTGATTGCTGTGGCTAGGACTTCTAGTACCATGTTGAATAAAAATGGTAAGAGTAGACATTCTTGTCTTATTCCTGACCCAAGAGGAAAAGCTCGCAGTATTTCACCATTAAGTATGATGTTAACTATGGGTTTTTTGTTTGTTTTATTTTAATATTTACTTATTTATTTTGGAGAGAGAGAGCACACACATGAGTCGGGGAGGGACAGAAAGAGGAAGAGAGAAACCCAAACAGTCTGCACTGTCAGCACAGGGACCTAGATGGGGCTCGATCTCCTGAACCATAAGACCTGAGCCAAAATCAAGAGTCAGAAACTTAAGTGAATGAACCACCCAGGCATCCCTAGCTGTGGGTTTTTTATACATCGCCTTTATTATGTTGATGTATGTTCGCTAAGCCTGATTTACTGAGGGTTTTTTATCATGAATGGATATTTTTACTTTGTCAAATGCTTTTTCTGCATCTATTGAAAGGATCCTATAGTTTTTATCCTTTCTTTCATTGATGTGAGGTACTGCATTGATGTATTTGCAAATATTGAACCACCCTTGCATCCCAGGAATCAATCTCACTTGATTGTGGTGAATGATTTTTTTAAATACATTGTCAGATTTAATTTGCTAATATTTTGAAGATTTTTGCATCTACATTCATCAGAGATACTGGCCTGTAGTTCTCCTTTTTTTTTTTTTTTTTTGGTGGTGTCTTTTTCTGGTTCGGCTATCAGGATAATACTGGCCTCATTGAATGAATTTGGAAGCTTTCCTTCCTCTTCTAATGTTTTGGAACATTTTGAAAAGAATAGGTATTAACTCCTCTTTAAATGTTTGGTAGAATTCACCTGTGAAGCCATTTCATCCTGCAGTTTTGTTTTTAGGAGTTTTTTGATCACTGATTCAATTTCATTTTCTATTTCTTCTTGATTCAGTTTTGGGAGGTTATGTTTGTTTCTAGGAATTTATTCCTTCTAGGTTGTCCAATTTGTTGGCATATAATTTTTCACAATAGTCTCTTAAAATACTTTGTGTTGCCGTGGTGTCAGTTGTTATTTCTCCTCTTTTCATTTCTTATTTTGTTTATTTCAGTCCCCACCCCCACCCCTTTTGTTGAGTCTAGCTAAAGTTTAATCAGTTTTGTTGATCTTTTAAAAGAAACAACTTTTGGTTTCATTGATACGTTCTATTGTTTTTGTTTTGTTCTTTTGGGTTTGTTTTTAGTTTCTATTTTATGTAATTCTGCTGTAATCTTTATTATTTTCTTTCTTCTACTGTCCTGGGTTTTGTTTGTTCTTTTTCTTCCTCCTCCATGTATAAGGTTAGTTTGTTTGAGATTTTTCATGCTTCTTGAGGTAGTCCTGTATAGATATAAATAAAGCAGTTTTTACTGCTTCCAAAAATTTTGGATCGTTGTGTGTTCATTTGTCTCCATGTGTTTTTCAATTTTGTCTTTGATTTCTTAGTTGGCCTATACATTGTCTAGTAGCATGTTATTTAATCTCTATGTATGTGTGTTCTTTCCAGATTTCTTGAGGTTTTTAGTTTCTTACTCTTCTGGTCAGAAAAGATGCACGGTATGACTTCAGTCTTTTTTAATTTGTTGAGACTTGTTTTGTGGCCTAATATGTGATCTGTTCTGGAGAACGTTCTATGCATACTTGAAAGTAATGTGTATTCTGCTGTTTCAGGATGAAATGTTAATAGATCTGTTAGATCCATGTGGTTCAATGTGTCATTTAAAGCTACTGTTTCCTTGTTGATTTTCTGTTTGGGATGATCTATCCATTGATCCAAATGGAATGTTAAAGCCCTACTATTATTGTATGACTAGCAATTACTTCCTTTATGTTTGTAATAGCTGTTTTATGTATTTAGATGCTCACATTTTGGATGCATAAATATTTACAATTGTTATATCTTGTTGGATTGGATTGTTCCCTTTATGATTATGTAGTGTTCTTTGTCTCTGTGCAGTCTCTTTTAAAGTGTATTTTGTGTATTATAAGTATTGCTACCATGTCTTTCTTTTCACTTCCATTTGCATGATAAATGAGCTTTCATCCCTTCACTTTCAATCTGCATGTATCTTTAGATCTGAAATGAGTCTCTTGTAGATACCATATAGATGGGTCTTGCTTTTTTATCTGTTCCATCACTGTGTCTTTTGAAAGGAATGTTTAGTCCATTTGCATTCAGAATAATTACTGGTAAGTATGTACTCATTGCCATTTTGTTACTTGTTTTATGGTTGTTTTTGTAGTTCTTCTCTGTTCCTTTCTTTTCCTGCTCTTTTCTCTCATAGTTACTGGATTCCTTTGTGATACACTTGGATTCCTTTCTCTTCATTTTTTGTATATCCCTTACTGGTTTTTAATTTGTGGAGATATATAATTTTTTCTGCATTTAGCAGTCTATATTCAGTTGAAGTTTGAACCCATTCTAAAAGCACTAATTTTTACTCCTCTCATTCCTACATTTTAGGTATATAATGTTATACTTTACATTCTTTTATTTTGTGAATGCCTTGACTAATTTTTATAGATATAATTAATTTTTACTGCTTTTGTGTCTCCTACTTTTTTTGTATGTATGTGTGTGCCACCTACTTTCTTACTTCTGCTTACAGTTTTTTCTTTGTTCTCAGAAGAGTACATTTCTAGTAAGGCTGGTTAGGTGGTAATGAATTCCTTTAACTTTTGTCTAGGAAACTTTATCTCTCCTATTCTGAACGATAGCCTTGTTGGGCAGATTATTCTTGGTTGTAGATATTTTTCTTTCAGCACTTGAGTATATCATGCTGCTCCTCTCTGGCCTGCAAAGTTTCTGCTGAAAAATCTCCTGATAGCTTTTTGGGATTTCCCTTGTATATAACTATTTTATTTTCTCTTGCTGCTTTTGTAGTTTTCTCTTTATCACTACTTCTTGCCATCATAATTACTAGGTGTCTTGGTGTAGACCTCCTTGGGTTGATTTTCTTGAGGCTGATTTTCTTTCTCTGCCTCCTGCATTTCTGTTTCCTTCCCAGATTTGGGAAGTTTTCAGCTGTTATTTCTTCAAATAAATTTTCTGCCCCCTCTTTTCTCTCTTTTCCTTTTGGGATCCTCATAATGAAAATGTTGTCATGCTTACTGGTATTTCTGAGTTTCCTTAATTTTTTTTTCATTTTTTACTGTTCTTTTTTTATCTCTCCTGTTCACCTTGCTTGCTTTCTACTACTCTGTCCTCCAGGTTGCTGGTCCATTTGTCTGCTTCCTGTAGTCTACAATTTATTCCCTCTAGTGTATTTTTAATTTGTTATTGATTTACTCATCTGTGATTTGTTCTTTTTTGTGTTTTCTGTGTCTATGTTGAAGGTCTCACTGAGGCCTTCCATTCTTTTCTCAAGTCCAGTGAGTATTTTTATAACCATTATTTAATATTTTTAAAGAAAGAGAGATAGAGAAAGAAAAGCAGCAGCAGCAGCAGCAGCATGTGAGTCAGGGAGAGGGCCAGAGGGAGAGAATCTTAAGTAGGGTCCACACTCAGTGAAGAGCCTGACAGACTCAATGTCATGACTGTAAGATTATAACCTGAGCTGAACTCGAGTTTGATGCTTAACTGACTAAGTTACCCAGGTGCCCCAGGTACCCGTTAAATTCTTTATCAGGCATATTACTTATATTTGTATTAAGTCCTTTGCTCTTATTTTTGTCCTGGTCTTTTTTGGGGGCATATTCTTCTGTCTCCTCATTGAGTCTAATTCTCTTTGGTTTTTTTCTATGTGTTAGGAACATTAGCTACATTGGCTGATCTTGAAAGTAGTAGTGTTATGAAGAAGAGATCCTGTAGTGTCTTGCAATACAATGTCCCCTATCCACCAGAACATGGTGCTTCAAGGGTGTCTCTTATTTGCGTGCATCCTACTGTTGAAGGCATTTGCCTTCAGACCAGTTGTCTGTAATGGCTGTCTTTGCCTGTTGTGGGTAGTGTTTAGGCCCTGTGTTGTTAGTGGATGAGTCTGGGGCTGCCTTGGGCTTGAGTTGAATCAGACCAGGCATTTTCCAGAGCTGCAGTAGCATTGAACTGCAGGGTACTCTCCCTGTATTGTACCCTGAAAAGCTTTGGTTGATGGTTAAGTCCTGCATCACACCAGACCACTGCTAGACTGCAGTGGAACTGGTATGTGTGGTTATCTTCCTCTCTTTTTATAGCAGGCATCACTCTGATGTGGTGCTGATCTCTGTCCATGCTCCTTGCATACTACCATACTTGTGATGCTACCTGGAGGAACTTTTCCTGAGGGTGTGTTTGAGAGGCTGGGTCTGCAGAAGAGTATAGGTGGAGGGTGCTTGGTGTTATCAAGGTTTGCACTGGTTTTCTGTGTGAGGAGGCTTGATTGGAGTAAACAGATCCTCAGAGGTGTGTGGGGCAAGGTGGATGTTAACAAGCTAGGCAGAGACTGTTCATGGTGCACAGGTTCCTATGGGTGTCTGTGTATTTAGGCTGGGGGCAGGGAAAGGAAATGGTGCCTGCCAGCTCCTTTTTAAATTTTTATTTATTTTTTTGAGAAGTCTCCCTAAGATCCATGCCTATTTAGCACATGCTCTAATATTAGTAAATAAATCTCTCTCCTGTATATCCCAGGCACTTTTCAAACTACTACTTCTGTGCTGTATCTCAGCAGGGCTGTTAGTTGTGCTGTCTCTTTAAGTTCAGATTCCCAGTTTCCCATTGCCCTCAGACTCTCCCAGAATTGAGCCCTCAGATTTTTAAAATTCCTCATTAAGCCCCAGTGACTGAAGAAGTTAAGCCCCTCTGGTTTTCAAAGCCAAAATTGATGGGGATTCATCTTCCTAGTATGGATCCCCTGTGCCTGGAGTGTCTTGTGTGGGGTCTGATCTTCTCTCTTCTCTGTAACTTTGGCATCCGTTTCTCCCACAGACAGTCCTGTGGGTCAGTTTGGCTCCTGACTGTGTCTCCGCCCTTTCTACCCTCTGTGATGTGGCCTCTTCTCTACATTTAGCTCTGGAGAGTTTGTTATGCCAGTCTTCAGCTCACTTTCTGGATTATTTGCACTGGTGTGAGTAATATACAGGAGGATCCATGGGACAAGGTGAGCCTGTGGTCTTCCTACTCCACCATCTTCCCTGCTATCACACTTTACTACTTTTGATAATAGATAGGAAAAATTGAAAACACTAAGAATATAGAAGACTCAGAAAACTATCAGTCACCATGTCTAGTTTACATTTAAAATATTCAGTCCAATATGAGGTGCTTTGAGGGCTTAGTCAGCTAAGCGTCCTATTCCTGATTTTAGCTCAGGTCATGATCTCATGGTTTGTGAGATCCAGCCCTGCATTGGGCTCTGTGCTGACAGTGCAGAGCCTGCTTGGGATTCTCTCTCTCTCTGCCCCTCTTCCACTCATGAGAGCTGTCTCTCAAAATAAATAAATAAGCATTTAAAATATTCAGTCCAAACAATAGGAGAATATTTATTCAGGTTTTCAGGTAAGTGTATTCAGCTTTCTCCAAAATAGAGCATATCATCAACCATAAAAAGATCTTGAAAATATACATCATGCAAAGTATGTTCATGGGCCATAATGGAATTAAACTAGAAAATAATAAGAAAATATCCAGAAAGTCACCAGCTATTTAGAGATTAAACAAAATTCTTCTAGGGGCACCTTGGGTGGCTCAGTCCATTAAGCATCCAACTCTTGATTTCAGCTCAGGTCATGATGTCAAGGTTTGTGAGTTTGAGCCCTGCATCGGGCTCTGTACTGATAGTATGGGGCCTGCTTGGGATTCTTTCCCCTCTCTCACTCTCTTTCTCTCAAATAAATAAATAAACATTAAAAAAAAACCACAAAATTCTTCAAATAACACAGGTATCAAGAAAACTCAAGTGAATATATAAGTTTGCTTAACTTTTTATTTTAACTCATTTTTGAATTGCCAATAAATTGTAAAATAATATAGGTTTCCCTGTCACATTTATCCAAATCCCCCTGATGTTAATTAACAACTTGTATCCTAACCAAAACTTAAATTAACATCATTCACAACGAGCAAAACTATGAAATTAGGCTCATCAATATTTTTTCTTTCTCTGGCTCTAAAATCAAATACTTCTCTAAGCCCTGGTCCCTTATATAAAAACCAAGATATTAACAGATATTTACTGCCAGCTGTTGGTTTTGCATATCTGTTTTTTTGAAAATGTTCCACAGATATGTCAAATTCAAGAAATTAAAACAGAAGAAATAAGTCTTCCCCTTATCCAGAAAGTATTACATCTTTTCAGGTTAAAATATTCTTTCTCATGGGGCACCTGGGTGGCTCAGTCAGTTGAGCATCCAACTTCGGCTCAGGTCATGATCTTGTGGTCTGTGAGTTTGAGCCCCGTGTTGGGCTCTGTGCTGACAACTCAGAGCCTAGAGCCTGCTTCAGATTCTGTGTCTCCTCCTCTCTCTGTGCTTCCCCTGCTCACACTGTGTCTCTATCTCTCTCAAAAATAAACATTAAAAAAATTAAAAAATAAAGAATAAAATACTCTTTCTCAACATCAAATTAAAACTTATGTTAGAAAGCAATTTAAAAATACAAAAATACACATAATAGAATTTGTTCTTTTAACTCACTTCACAGAGATAACAGCTTTGGAATCACAATATAGTGTTTATACCACAAAAGAAGTGTAAAATTATAATCAATAGATTTTAAATAATGGAATATCATTTATTCCACACAAATACTTATTAAATTGAGATGATATTATGAATACAGATTTATATATTTTCTGGACTTATCATTATCTTGAAACCCATTTATGATTAAAATAAAATGAAAATTGAATTGCTCAATAAAAATGGTGGGAATAGGTTGAAAACACATAGGAGCCAAGCTGAAAGATCTTCCAACAGCAAAATCTGGAACAATTTGAAAACAAAATAATATGTGTGTTGGACTGTAATCCATGAAATAGTGTAAATATCCATGAGTTCATAAATAGTTGGATAAATAAAGGGAGAGAAAAGAGACAACTCATCCTTAGAGAATAAATCCAGTAATAAATGCAGAAGCATTGAAGGACCTAGAAAATGTCATTAGAATATGACATGAATAATTAAGTCTGAATTTAAAACACTGAATAGAAAAATCACCACTATAGAACTGAAGTTGTTATATTGCATATAAACAAGTGACTCAGATTGCAAATTAGAATGGCAAATGTTTAAACCATTTTGATACAACAGCTTTTCAAATATAATACTTTAATCATTTATCTGCCTATATTTTAGACCTCTATATTTTTGTGTATATTTGTGAAATCATCTTAAATCCTGTATATGTATATTTAATATTTTGTTGTTACAAAACCGTTCATGTTTTTGTTTTTGCTTCTCAAAAGAAATTAATGAATTTAGAAGACTCTGGGTCACAAACAGAAATACAAAATTTTCTATATATTTTTTTCAATTTGGTCTTGTAAGAGTGTTTTGAAAGGTCAGTGACAATTTGATCAAACTAAACTCATGGGAGAGAGGTCTTAAACCAAACTTGCCATTAGGCCAGAGGTTCAGGGCTGATGGAGCTCCAGCATATATGTGTGTGGGTGTGGGTGTATGTCTGTGTGCCTGTATGCATATGTGTGTGTGAGTGTACGTGCATGTATGTACACACATAGTTCTCCAAAGAGCTTGCAGGAATAGGGTAAGAGGGGTAGGGATGAGAAAAATCAGAGTCAGCTCTTGGATCAGAAAAAGTCTAGAGCAACTTGGCCCTGGGCAGGAATTCTTGGTGGGCCAACTCCTTAACTTGATATACAAGTTATAGATTAATTTATATGGCATGTGGGCTTACAACTGTATTCTTGTCGTAGCCCCAGCAGATGTTAGAGGAGAGTATAATCTGAATCACAATTTTTGCAACTTTAGTCAGATCTTTTTTCACACTAACTTTTGTTATTATGTAGTCTTTTTCTTATCTATCGCATTATGTCATGCCTTGATCTACTATGAACCTATAAACTATGTGCAGTAGCAGAGTAAGAGAATAATAATGTCCAACAGTAATTATATCAATGTAGATAAAGGTATCAACTTGGCATAGATCACCAGAGTTCACAGAAAAGAGTTAAAAAATTAAGAATATAAATAGAATATCTGTAAAGACACATGAAAACTATGTTTGCATTATACATGTATATAAAGGATCTTAACATTTAGTGTGAAAGGATTAGACGTAAACAACTCTATGTATTGATACTGTTGTGCATAGATGTTTTCAGTTAATATCCATCACATATTCCCATGTGTAATTCATTAGCAACTATTCATATCTCTTTAGTCATTAGACATTTGAAATTATTTTTCTCCTGCCCACTGTAGACAAATCAGGTAAACAGTTTCTCTTATTTAATGATACTTCATAAATTTATAACAACCCGCATTCTTCAATTTACAGTGAGGGAATTAGAAAGAAAAAGAGATGATTTTGCAAATGCTATTTAAACCACTTTTTCAGAGCTATGCTCACCAGTGTCATATCCTGGGATCTCATGGTTCCTGCATATATATCAACTAATCAACACTAGAAAGTTTCTTTAAGATAAAAAAGGTCTCTTGGTACCAGGGACAATGCCCAGGACTTCAGTTTTCCTCTTAAACTCCAAACTCCCAGATAAACTCAAATATTCAATGTAGATTCTAGCAACATATATGTAAATATATCTAATAAAGGTGATTATAAAACTGCAAAAGACATAAAAGGCAGACTACAGAATAGGAAAAGATATTTGCAAATGAAATATCTGATGAAGGGTTAGTATCCAAAATATATAAAGAACTTATGAAACAACACCCCAAAAACAAATAATCCAATTTAAAAAATGGGCAGGAGACATGAATAGACATTTTTCCAAAGAAGATGTAGAGATAGCCAACAGATGTATGAAACGTTGCTCAATATCACTCATCATCAGGGAAATACAAATGAAAACTACAATGAGATATCACCTTACACCAGTCAGAATGGCTAAAATCAACACAAGAAACAATAGGTGTTGGTGAGTATGTAGTAAAAGGGGAGCCACACTGTTGGTGGGAATGCAAACTGGTGCAGTCATTCTGTGAAACAGGATGGAGGTTCCTCAAAAAAGTTAAAAATACAACTACCCAGCAATTGCACTAGGTATTTACCCAAAGGATACAAAAACACTAATTCAGAGGGATACATGCACCCTGATGTTTATAGCAGCGTTATCTACGATAGCCAAATTGTGGAAACAGCCCAAGTGTCCATCGACTGATGAATGAGTAAAGAAGAAGTAGTATATATGCAAAATGGAATATTAGTGATGACAAATAATGAAATCTTGCAATTTGCAATGACATGGATGGAACTAGAAAGTATTAAGCTGAGTGAGTCAGAGGAGAAATACCATATGATTTGTCTCATTTGGAATTTAAGAAACAAATGAACGAAAGGGAAAAAAGGAAGAATGAGAAAGGCAAACCAGGAAACAGGCTTTTAACTCTAGAGAACAAACTAATGGTTACCAACAGGGAGATGGGTGGGAGAATGAGTGAAATAGGTGATGGGGATTAAAGTGCCCTTGTTGTGATGAGCACCAGGTGTGGTACGAAAGTGTTGAATGACTATATTGTACACCTGAAACTAATATTACACTATGTTAACCAACTGAAATTTAAAAACTTAAAACTGAAAAGACAAATGTAATGAGAATACTACAAAAAATGCAGAATTTACCTAGGGATAAAATTACTTCCCAGAGAAAGTGAAGATGCATTACAGATTAAAGTAAGATTGAATTATCTACTGATTAATGATGTCTCTTAACATAAACCAAAATTGTGAGTGAAAAAAAATTAGATCTGTCTAATACTATTATTGGTTTACAAAATATCTTATCCAAATAGATCTATATGGTGGCTGTTATTTTCCTTATTTTTTTCCCTTGAGTTTAGGCCTTCTTTTTCAAATTACTAGAATCTTGACGCACATCTGTCTAGGTCCTGTGAGACAAAACTCCCAATAATTTCTTATAAAGCTATCTAGGCTTCTATTGGAAATCTGTATATTTCTATTTATAAAGCTTTCTTTTGGTAAAAATATCTATTTCTGGGTTATAAAAAGTTTCTTTGGTGTCAAGCACAACTATGTGTTCATTTAAATATATTTAATATATCTATGTATTGAGAAGTTATTAGAGATTTTTTTGTCATGTGCTCAGTTTACTGCCTGCCATGGTTTGTGCATTTCTGAAGGTGTCTGTGGATTTGAAGGCAGACCTTTACTTAACTATTGAAGTAACGTCTGAATTTCCACATCAAATATGAACATGTAAATATGGGGGGATTATCAGTGAGTTGAAACTGAAGTATTCTTCTGTTTCATATAATGACTGATGCAAAACAAGCTTCACAGCTTTTTATAGATTTGTGAATCATCAGTAGCTCTATCTTTAAAATATGAAGATACCTCAGATCCATTTAGAAACTACCTGACATTGGTCTACAGGGACTATGGTAATTTAACAAGTGGCCTCTCTGTGACCCTCAAGAATTTCCTTTCTTTAAGCTGATGTCACCCATTCAGGAAGCATCAGGAGTGGTCTGCCTCTTACCTGCTGCCTGGAAGAAAATAAATGATTAAAAATATTTTTTGAATAAATTAATAATTAGAAATCAAATAAACTATTGAATAAGAGATCAAGTAAATAAGTGCCACAGTCTTTACCATTGTCTTTCTTGGAAACACAACTTAGAATTTGAAAGAGGCAGTTGGTTTGGGCTTATCACCCCCTTGTCCAAATGTCTGCAAAGTTAAGTGTCAAAGTAGTCTCATAAAACATATGTGTATTAATAAAGTTAGATCGAGTGTTTTCAGGCCTGATGAATTTTGACATATTGAAGAAATCAAGTTATTGCCATAGAAAAAGTGATTTCCAAAATACTGATTAACTTGTTATCGGTATATAAAAGATCTAACCATTCTTATTCTCAAAATTTTATCAGTAAATGTAGACAAAATTATTGATAAACTTTAAGAACTTTTCTTGTTGAAGTATAGTTGAAATACGATGATGCATAGTGATCCAACAATTTCATACTATCTCTAAGAACCTTAGATGTTTAAACCAGTGATTTAGTGTGCTCCATTAAACTCGACAATTAACATACATCTACTCTCCTCCATTTAATGCTGGTTATCAGTATGCATCTTTCTATGTGGGAATATTTCTTTAGCACATGTTGGAATCAACTTGAGAACCTATTAAATACTAATTGTTAGGACCCAACTCCAGAGTTTCTGATTTAATGATTCTCTAATAGGCTTGTGAATTTGCATTTCTGACAAGTTCCCAGGTGGATATAATGCTTCTTTCTGGTCAGGGGACCATGTTGAAAACTCTTGTTTTATGCTATGACTTGATCAATTTGTAAATGATTATTTAATTTTGTTATAGGGGATTGTTAGAGTGAGTCATTATTACCATATGTAAACATCTATTAGTAATGACATCACATTGTCTTTTTTGGGGAAAAATGAAAATATCTTTCTTTTCCTGTATTAAAATAAAAATCTACATATAAAATGTATTCATCATTTGGGGATACTTTTCATAAGGAATAATCTAGGAAAAAAATATAGATAAGAATTCTTAGTTCATCTTTTAATACATTTTATACTATATTTCATGTTTCTGTTAAAACCAAGAGAATGCAAATGCTATTGGATAAATAGTTTGTCATCAATGACATTTATCCATAAATCATTTTTGGCTTGGAAAATTACCTAAACTACATAGTTAGAAGATTGCTTTCCTTCCTTTGTGCTTAGCTGCAAATTTATTAGCTTAAGAATCTTCTTCCTCTGACAAGTGTATTTTTTGGGGGGGTTACCTAAGTGACAGTAATTAAATGGTTAGTGAAAGGGATGTTTAAACATGCAAGATATAACGTGCAAATTTTGGTTTTGCTGCTATGCCAAGTACAGAAAAACTTATACAAGTGACAACCATAGAACAAAATACATTGCCTTGAAAACAACTGATTTTGATCACAAAATCTTCTTTTTAAACTATTCCATTTCACTTTGATGTTAAAGTACATCTATTTTATTTGCTTGGGGATATTCTCCAAATGCAGGCATCTGTCAAACCCAAGCATCTTTTGTATTGTGAATGTCAAAACACAGTATTTCTTAACATGGGATTCTAGAGAAACCGCTTTGGCTAAATCAGTTGTTACAGGATTACAGATATGCAGCTTTTCAGTCATACAACAGGTATTTATTAATTTTCTATGGCATATCAGGAGTTGTATTATTTATGATATGCAAATGCATGATTTTGTTTCCCTAAATATATTAAAATAGAGAAATATGGGAGCAAATAATTTCAAACAAATTTAAGAAGTGTTATAAAAGTAAAAGTGAACAATTATCAAAGATTTACTTTACATTTTGTTATAATTCAATTAACAGAACAGGTTCCATTGTTATTATTATCCTGATTCCTAAGGGTAACATTTGATTAAATTGCAGATTGAGGGGTTGTACCTAGGTAATATGGCTCTGGAATCAGTTCTTTTAACCACTATGCATATAAATCATAATTTTTCTATTTGCAGAAGCAAGTCTGAGAGATTATGTAATCACAGAGAACCATTCCTGCCCAGAGAATTCAGAGAGTAATGTGTTATAGAAAGTTAATATTTAATCTGCTTGTCAAGGGAGAAGAAGTATATGAGCGTCTATAAAGCCATAGAGGTCTAAACAAAGCAAGGAGCAAAAGAAAGCAGTTGTATGTGGAACAACTGGAAGAAAAGGTGTTGAATGATTAAGTTGGGATTTAGATAGGGGTAAATTTGGCATAATGTCTGTGCAAAGAAAAATTAAGGTGATGGTAGAGGAGGGAGCAAATGCACAGTTTAGAAACATAAAACAAAATAGTGATCTTTGTGAAAAATGTGAATAATATGTTGCCATGGAATTCAAGGAGTTATATACAGTTTCCCACCTATTTAGTGTCTCTGTCACCCTGCATGAGAAATAGACAAAGCACTAATCTTGGTTTCAGTGTTCCCATGTGTAAAAGAAAAGTAAGGAACTTGATGTTCTTTTCAGTTCCATTTCTACTGAATCAACACTATTCTTAAAGCAAAAATTCATGGATGGAAGTGCTTTTCCTTTTAGATCATTAAGTGTGTGAATAAGTAAATAACTGTAACTTGAGCAGTGAATGGGTTAAATCCCTTATAATCTATCAATGTTATTAATAACTTTAAATGACATTTTCTGCTTCAATTGATATTGTTAGTGATGAATAAATTATGGAAACCAATGTAACATAAAGATAGCAGGAGAAATTTCTTTTTTTTTTTAATATTTTTTAATGTTTACTTTTGAGAGGGAGAGAGAGAGACAAAGACAGAGAGTGAGGAAAGGAGAGAGAAAGAGGGAGACACAGAATCTGAAGCAGGCTCCAGGCTCTGTGCTGTCAACACAGAGCCCGACACGGGGCTCAAACTCACAAACTGTGAGATCATGACCTGAGCTGAAGTCAGATGCTTAACTGACTGAGCCACCCAGGCACCCCAGCAGGAGAGATTTCGTATGGAATCCTCCAATAACTGAGAGTCATGGGAAGATTTAAAAAAAAATTAATGCTTATTTATTTTTGAGAGAGAAAGAGTGTGAGCAGGGGAGGGTCAGAGAGAGAGGGAGACACAGAATCTGAAGCAGTCTCCAGGCTTCGAATTGTCAGCAACAGAGCCCGATGTGGGGCTCAAACTCATGAACCATGAGATCATGACCTGTACTGAAGTCAGATGCTTAACTGACTGAGCCACCCAGGCACCCTGTGTCATGGGGAAATTTTAAGCGGTGTGATCATTTGATTTATAAAAGTTCATTCTTGCTAGAGTCCAGTGTAGGGCTTTCAAAACTACTCTGCCTTGAGGATATTCTGTGAGGAGAATAGAGGGAGTGACCATTTAAAAGCTTTCTACTCATCTGAGTGTATTTAGGTTCAGTATTAGACTTCTTTAATATTTGGCACTGTAAAGTTAATATTTTTGTAATTTGGAAACGTGATTTACAGGGTTATGGTATGGATTAAACTGAGGTTATGCAGGACAAGACACAAACTACAAACAATAGCATAATAGTATATAAGGATAATAGTTTCCCTTCCCACTTCTTGTCTAATGTTCTTCAAAATGCCCAAGACACAATAATAGGGAGTGGTAGCTTCATGCGAGTAAAGGCTGAGTAAAGTAAAATAAAAGAAGCCCATTAATTTGAGCATAAATTTTGGCATAATATTACCTTACAAACAATGTAAGTATCTTTTTAAGTCTTCATCTATCCAATAAGCACTGAGAACTACTTCTTGGGGATTAACCTTGAATAAGAAGCTGACTATAGAATGCTGGTCAAGTAAATGAACATTCATGTTGAATAGGAATTTTCCTGTAGTCATTTTTAAAAAGTTACCTATAAAAATATAATATGGTATTAAAATTAGTATATTAAAGCTGTAATAAAAAGGAATGGTGTTATTCTTATAAAAGGTAAACATGCTCATTTGGAATAGTCAAAATAAAAAAAATAGTCAAAATAGTCTAAAACTGGAATAGTCAAAATAAAAAAAACTACATTTTTCAAGAGTTAAATTTTAAGAGTTGTCTTCTGCCCATTTCTTCACTGGATTATTTGTTTTTTGGGTGTTGATTTTGGTAAGTTCTTTATAGATCTTGGATACTAACCTTGTATCAACTCCAGAGACAACAGATGTTGGCTAGGATGCAAAGAAAGGGGAACCCTTTCACTGCGTTGGTAGGAATGCAAACTGGTGCAGCCACTTGGGAAAACAGTGTGGAGGTTCCTTGAAAAGTTAAAAGTAGAATTACCCTACCACCCAGCAATTGCACTCCTAGTATTTATCCAAAGGATACAAAAATGCTGATTCGAAGGGGTACATGCACCCCAGTGTTCATAGCAGAGCTATCAACAATAGCCAAATTATGGAAAGAGCCCAAGTGTCCATCGACTGATGAATGGATTAAGAAGATGTGGTGTATATATACAATGGAATACTACTTGGCGATGAATTAAATCTTGCCATTGGCAACAATGTGGATGGAACTAGATGGTATTAGGCTAAGTGAAATACTTCAGTCAGAGAAAGACAAATATATGATTTCACTCTTATGTGGAATTTGAGAAACTCAACAGATGAACATAAGGGAAGGGAAGGAAACATAAGATGAAAACAGAGAAGGAGGCAAACCAGAAGAGACTCTTAAAAACAGAGAACAAACTAAGAATTGCTGGAGGGGAGTTGTTGGGGGCATGGGTTAAATGGGTGATGGGCATTAAGAAAGGCACTTTGCAGAATGAGCACTGGGTGTCATATGTAAGAGATGAATCACTGAGTTCTACTCCTGAAGCCAAGACTAAACTGCATGTTAACTAACTTGAATTTAAATTTAAAAAAAAAATTAAAAATAAAAATGTGTATTATACTTTGCAAAAAAATAAAATAAAACTAAAAAATTGATCCTTTGTAACAACAACAAAATTTAAGTTTCCCTGCACTCAAAGAATACCTGAGGTTTTCTCAAACATTTTGCTCATTTTCAAAGATGCCAAAACAAATTTACAGCAATTATGAAAGAAGAACAATAAAAGTTCAACCAATTAAAAATGACCTAAAAGATATGTTTTTTGCCTTCTGGAAGATGATAGTCTATACACGAAAATAAACATATAAATATATTTGTAATTAAAGTGTAAGACATAGTCAGGTGCCTAGGTAACTCAGTCGGTTAAGCATCAGACTCTTGATCTCGGCTCAGGTTGTGATCTCATCGTTCTTGGGACTGAGTCCCACATTGGGCTCTGCGCACAGAGCTTTCTGGGGATTGCCTCCTCCTTCCCCACTCATGCTCACTCTCAATAAATAAATAAACTTAGAAAGTGTAAGAAATAGTATTACACAGAAGAGAAGGGTTGATATGGATAAAGTGTTGGTATGCATATGTGTTTAGCATATCTTTATTCAAAGATGAAAAAGTAGTTTGAATATAGGTAAATGATAGTTGTTTATTTTTATAAAATATCAGTGATTCACTTACATTGTTCTCAAGTGGAAACGTTAGCATCCGTTATGCTAAAACTGTAATAGAATTCAGTAAAATGCTAAAATAATTACACATGATGAATTATGTTATATCCAATATGTAAAATTTTGCAGTTAACTTTTTAAAAGGAATGTAATGAGAAAACAGATAGTGCAACAGATGTTTTATTGTTCTAAAGTTGTTTTTTCTAGTTCATATTTGTAAAATTAATTTATTTTTGCAGAAATACTAGATTTTTCATTCTGTACATAAAATATTAAAATACTGTGTGAAGAGAATAGACATGACAAATTTATGTAGCATGAGAATATTTTCTGGAAGTTGAGAACTAATTTTTAATTTTTTCCTTACTGACTAGAGCATATATAAATTATTTTAATCCTCCATAAGACTTCTCAAACATTCTGTTAATATACAGACCTGCAGACAAAAAACATACTCATTACAATTAGGATTATTTAAATTTTTCAATAATACCATCAAAATGCTCTTACACCCTGAGGGAAGATTCGAATGTTATGTGTAAAATAAAAATGGTAGTTTTAGTGTATCAAACATTTTTCATCATTTTCTTACCTTTGTGTTAGGTGTTTGCAAACAGGCTCCAAGCTATGTTTTCCTGTATTTCTTATTAACATTACCAAACTAATTTAAAATTCTCTGGTTCATAGTACTGTTTCCATAATTCCATAAATCCATACTAATGTTTCCATTTTACTATAATCTGTATGCCTGCCTTGTCAGCATTCAACTACAATATCATCTTACACACAACTTTTCTCCATAGGTCCCACTAGAACACAAGATCCAGAGGGGAATTTTCATTTCTTTTTTTCATTGTTGTATCACTAGTTACTAATTCTTATGTTATTACTGTATACTGTATGCCTAATATATAGGTATTTAAATAATAACGGTTATTAGTCTCTCAACATTGGCCCCGAATTTATAACCTTCTCAGTACACATCTCCTGATCTATTATTTCTTCAACTCAGCTACATTTTTATCACCACTCAAATTAAGTCATCTTAAGCCCATTTCAGCTGAAATTCATGGTTTTTCCTTATTTTCATTATAATTAATAGATTTTATCTGACACCTGTCTCCTACTTAGGCCATTTAATAACTTCAAAAATACCATTAGTAGAATATTTAAAGCTAGAAAAGCAATTAGGACACATATATTCTGTTGTGATTTGACCTACATTTCTGTGTTCAACAAGGGATTAATCCATGGAGGACCTCTGGCAAATCATAATTAATTGGTATGGAAATATATATGCATAAATTTCATCTGATTCTGAAAGGAATCTTTGTCTTCACAAAACCAGTGATTTGGAAAATTTTGGCCATGACCCACAACAATATACTTTTTGTTTATTTTGACCAGTGTACTCAAATATATACGAATACAAAAATAACTGTGTATTATAAAAAATTATCCTCATTATACATGAACCATACTTTCATTTTCTTTTCTATTATTTTAGTACATTCTAAGCTTATCACTTAAAATACTGGTCAGAGATTATTAAACAAACTCTGTAACCTAGAGGCAAGTCATATATTGCAGTCTTAAAAACACTGACCCTCTGGGGTCCCTGGGTGGCTCAGTTGGTAAGTGTCTGACTCTTGATTTCAGCTCCGGTCATAATCTCACAGTCATGAATTGAGCCCCACATCAGGTTCCACGCTGACCATGGAGCCTGCTTGGGATTCTCTCTCTCTCTCTCTCTCTCTCTCTCTCTCCCTCTCCCTCTCTCTCTCTCTCTGCTCCTCCCTCGCTCATGCTCACTTTTTCTCTCTCTCAAAAAAAAAAAAAAATATATATATAATATATATATAATATATATATATATATATATATATATTATATATATATTTGTTAAAAAAAACACTGATCCACCATAACATCTTCATCTTAAATATAAGGAAATACACACAATTGAATTTGATTCATTAATAGTGATGGCTCTCAAATTCCTAAGCTAAAACTGATCTTAAATTTCGTTGTAAGGGAAAGATACTCAGCCTCACAAAATGGTTATTATAACACAGGTAACTGGATATAGATTTACTCTGTAATGGCTTTATGAAAAATCATTATATCTTAATTCCCATAACAATGTCAAGTACCATTCACACCTTCTTGCAAGATTTTGAATGATAGAAATAAGCTGTTCAATTTCTAAATATATATGTAAATAAGTATTTGCATACTTTTATTTCTTCCAAAAACATGGTCATAAAGCCTTTGTCATTAATTTGTCATGTAATTGCCTACAAAATGGATGGATGTGCTTCTTTTATAAAACTTCAGCAATACAAAATGAGTAATTTATAAATGAAATGCAGGCTTTTATAGAGATAGAGTACATATGGATATAGATTTCTATAGCTGCTATTCTGAGTGTTTCTTAATTCTTGAGGGAATAAAATTCATACTTATGATGTACCCAATTGCTGATGTTTACAGTAGATCTACATTTTTTTCTACATATGTGTGAAAGTATATGAAGCCAGAAATATGTTTATAACAAGTTTCATAGTGGGAATGTATCTATATGAGTTATTTTTGCATAGCTATAGAATTTAAAACGTTATTACACCTGTGATCTTAACTTTAAATAGTTGTTAATTATAACTACTGCTTATGGTTGTTGTGAGAATTAAATACAATTTTATATAAAGAGTGTCCCTAGCTAGTGTTTGGTATATAACAAATGCTCAAGGGTTATTTTGTTGGGCAGTTTGGAAGTAAAGTGTTAAACATGGTAAATAAGAATTGTTTTTTCCCCAATGGGTATAAAGGTTCTATTATGCTAAATGAATAAGTTCTAGAGATCTGCTGTACAACACAGTACCTGTAATTGACAATACCTATTGTGAACTTAAAATATGTTAAGAGGGTAGGTCTGATGTTGAATCACAAACAAACAACAACAGCAACAATAAGAAAAAGACACACTCATACAAAAGAACACAAGGGGAAAAAAAATCCAAAGATCACCTTGTCCAAAGAAGATCACCTGAGAAAATACTAAAAATGTTCATCTATATGTTAACTTCTTAGGTTTAAACACAGAGTGAACCATTCCTAGAATGACTGGACAGATTCTTGACAGAAACTTAATTATGATAAGAAAAGGAGAACAGGAAAATAAATTTATCACACCAATATAGATATATTACGCTATTATTTAATGACCACAGTTTGGGTATTAGTGTCTTGCCGATGTCTGCAGATACAAGAGAGGATGAAATGTTATCCCTGTCCTCCATAGCTTAGTCTGGTGGTGTTGGGAGTGATGTATAAGAGAATGGACAATGACAATAGATTTTCAGTCCTTTTTAAAAAAAAGTTTATTGAGGGGCGCCTGGGTGGCTCAGCCGGTTGAGCCATAATATGTTCATCTCTGCTTGCTTTTTGTAAGACTTGAATTTCTCATGGTTCAGTGGATTTGTTGATTAGAACTCCCTCAGTTTGTATATAAGCAAAGTTAGCTTTGTGTAAGAAACATTTCTGAGGTTAGACTTGTTCTAAATGGAATCCATATCTTCAAAACAGATGAGTTCCTATTACTGCATAAACATGAAACAGAAATTGCTGGAAAATCTGAACAAATCTTTGCTGCAAGTCCTGAGTCACCTGCAAAAGGAGATGGGTTTTTTTTTTTAATTTTTTTTTTTTAATGTTTATTTATTTTTGAGACAGAGAGAGACAGAGCATGAACGGGGGAGGGTCAGAGAGACACAGAAGCTGAAACAGGCTCCAGGCTCTGAGCTATCAGCACAGAGCCCGACGCGGGGCTCGAACTCACGGACCGCAAGATCA
The DNA here is from genome assembly GCF_018350215.1 of Panthera leo. NCBI lineage: Eukaryota > Metazoa > Chordata > Mammalia > Carnivora > Felidae > Panthera > Panthera leo. Next base: position 64,343,347 of record NC_056691.1, on the reverse strand, counting down.
TGACCTGAGCCGAAGTCGGCCGCTTAACCGACTGAGCCACCCAGGCGCCCCAGGAGATGGTTTTAAGAGTCATAGTACACAAGTCCTATGCCATGCAGTTTCCCCAGAGATCATGTATAAGTTACAAAAGAGAAGGATGGAAAGCATGAGGTGTCTGCCTGGTATTCTTTTAATGTATTAACTTTTGTCTTGAGAAATACTGTATTTGTATTACTTTGTTATATACACATATATGTATATAGAGTTTGTATGCACACATTGTAATACACACTCCATCTATCTATGAGAGTTGGAGAGAGAAAAAAGAGAACCTCAACAATTTACTTACTCTAAGAAGAAAGCTGTAATTTTCAATGTCAGTCATTCTACTGTAAGCAAGATAATTGAATCACCTTGGTCCTTAGAAGCAAAGGACAGGTATGTCTTCAGAGCTTCACAATGGATGAGCCTCTCTTTATCAGTCATTCCTAAGTCAGAGGCAAAAAAAGAAAAAGAAAAAAAAAAACACTTCAGTGACTAATGGTTAAGAAAAAGTGATGTGAGTTTCTATTACTTAGATAAATAAAACTTAATAACTTAAAATAACCCCTTTCAATGGATGACAGTCTCTTAAAGATCTAAATGTTATACTCACATAAAGGCTGAAAGAGCTAATAACCATAGGTGTGCAAGGAAATGGTTATCTTTTGATAACTTTGTTTACCAATTCCTAAAATAGAAGCGTGAAGAATAAAATATAATGGTAAATCTAACAGTGCTTTAGAATGAAGCATATCTAAATTTTTTAAAAAAGGAAAATACAAATCTATCGAAAGGAGAACAAATAGAACTAGGATAGTAAGAAAACTAATATTTGGTGTTACATCAGCTGGTTGCAGTGTATTATAATGGGAAAGAAATGTTTCCTTTCCATGTCATAACATAGAGTGATATTAAGAGCCAGAAATATGGGCCTAACAATGATACAGAAGAAAAAATTAACTCAAATTGGATTGAAGACCTAATTATATTATCTGAAAGTATAAAATTCCAAAGAGAAAATATAGGGGAAAAGTTTTGTGACATTGGATTTAGCAATGATTTCTTGAGTATGACACCAAAATCACAGGCAACAAAAGCAAAAATAAACACATGGGCCTATATAAAAATAAAATTTCTGCATAGCAAAGGAAACAATAAACAGTAAAAATGCTACCTATGGAAAGGGAGAAGATATTTGAAAACCATATGTAAGGGGTAAATATCTAAAATTTTAAAATTCCTACAACCCCAAAACAACAACGACAACAACAACAACAAACTAAATGTCTGATTTAAAAGAAAATTGGCCCCAGGATTTGAGTAGACATTTTTCCAACAAATATATAAAAATGACCAAAAAATATATGAAAAGATATTCCACATCATTAATCAGGGAAATACAAATCAAAACCACAGTGAGATTTCTCTTCACAACTTTTACCACAGTCACTATCAAAACAAACAAACAAACAAACAAACAAAAAACTTAAAATAACAAATGTTGGAGAGGATGCTGAGAAATTGGAAGCCTTATACACTGTTGATGGGAATATAAAATGCAGCCTTTATGAAAAATTTTAAAAGAAGTTCCTAAAAAATTAATAATATAATTACCATATAATCCAGCAACCCCACTACTGGGGTTTGTTTCAAAGGAAACAAAATCACTATTCCGAAGAGATTTTTGTTCTCTCATGTTCATTGCAGCATTATTCACAATAGCCAGGAGGTGGAAGTAACCTTAAATGGAAGAATGGGTGAATGGATAAATAAAATGTGGTATATACTTAGAATGGAATATTATTCTGCTTTTTAAAACTTTTTGTAATTAAAAAAAGTTTTGTTTAAAAAATATCTGAAAGTTTATTAACAAATTCTGAAGTACACATACAATAATATCTTTTTGACTTCCCATATTTTTCTAACTTGACCTTACCTATTTCATGTGCCCATTTTTTTTTTTAAATCCAAGGTAGTTAACATAGAGTGTAATATGATTTCAGGAGTAGAATTTAGTGATATATCACTTATATGCAACACCCAATGCTCTTCACAGGTGACCTCCCTAATGCCCATCATCCATTTAGCCTATCCCCCCACCCAACACTCCACCAGCAGCCCTCTATTTGTTCTCTGTATTCTCTGTCTCTTATTGTTTCCCTCCCTCTCTGTTTTTATCTTATTTTTGCTTCCCTTCCCCATGTTCATCTGTTTTGTTTCTTAAATTCCACATGAGTGAAATCATATAATTGTCTTTCTCTGAGTTATTTTGCTTAGCATAATACATTCTAGTTCCATGCATGTTGTTGCAAATGTTAAGATTTCATTATTTTTCATTGTCGAGTAGTATTCCATTGTGTGCGTGTGTGCGTGCATGTGTTTTCCATTTGTTAGTTGATGGACATTTGGGCTCTTTCCATAATTTGGCTATTGTCGATAGTGCTGCTGTAAACATTGGGGTGCATGTGCCTCTTCGAATCAGCATTTTTGTATCCTTTTGATTAATACTAGTTGTGCAATTGCTGGGTGATAGGGTAGTTCTGTTTTTAATTTTTTTAGGAACCTCCATACTGTTTTCCAGAGTGGCTGCACCAGTTTGCATTCCCACCAACAGTGCAGGAGGGTTCCCCTTTCTCCACATCTGCAGCAACACCTGTTGTTTCTTGTATTGTTAATTTCAGCTATTCTGACAGGTGTGAGGTGGTATCTCACGGTTTTGATTTGTAGCTCCCTGATGATGAGTGATGAGCATCTTGGTTTTGATTTGTAGCTCCCTGATGATGAGTGATGAGCATCTTTTCATGTGTCTGGTAGCCATCTGGATATCTTCTTTGGAAAAGTATCTATTCATGTCTTCTGCCCATTTCTTCACTGGATTATTTGTGTTTTGGGTGTTGAGTTTGAGACGTTCTTTATAGATTTTAGATACTAACCTTTTATTTGATATGTCATTTGCAAATATCCTCTCCCATTACGTCAGTTGCCTTTTAGTTTTTGTAGGTTGTGTCCTTCTCTGTGCAGAAGCTTTTTATCTTGATGAGGTCCCAAAAGTTCATTTTTGTTTTTGTCTCCCTTGCCTCCAGAGACATGTCAAGTAAGAAGTTGCTGCAGCTGAGGTCAAAGAGGCTATTGTCTGTTTTCTCCTCTAGGATTTTGATGGTTTCATGTTTTACATTTAGGTCTTTCATCCATTTTGAGTTTATTTTTGTGTATGGTGGAAGAAAGTGGTCTAGGTTTACTCTTCTGGATGTTGCTGTGCAGCTTTCCCAACACCATTTCCTGAATAGACTATATTTTTTTATTGGATATTCTCTCCTACTTTGACAAAGATTGGTTGGCCATATGGCTTTGGGTCTATTTCTGGATTTTTCTATTCTGTTCCATTGATCTGTGTGTCTGTTTTGTGCCAGAACCATTCTGTCTTGATGATTACAACTTTGTAATACATCTTGAAGTCCAGAATTGTGATGCTTCAAGCTTTGGTTTTCTTCTTCAACATTACTTTGTCTATTCAGATACTTTTATGGTTCCATACATATTTTAGAATTGTTCGTTCTAGGTCTGTAAAGAATGCTGATGTTATTTTGCATTCTTTTTTTTTAACATGTTTTATTTTTTATTTTTTAAAAAATTTATATCCAAATTAGTTAGCATATAGTGCAACAATGATTTCAGGAGTAGATTCCTTAGTGCCCCTTACCCATTTAGCCCACTCCCCCTCCCACAACCTCTCCAGTAACCCTCAGTTTGTTCTTCATATTTATGAGTCTCTTCTGTTTTGTCTCCCTCCCTGTTTTTATATTATTTTTGTTTCCCTTCCCTTATGTTCATCTGTTTTGTCTCTTAAAGTCCTTATATGAGTGAAGTCATATGATATTTGTCTTTCTCTGACTGAGCGATTTCACTTAGCATAATACCCTCCAGTTCCATCCACGTAGTTGCAAATGGCAAGATTTCATTCTTTTTGATGGCCAAATAATGCTCCATTGTGTGTGTGTGTGTGTGTGTGTGTGTGTGTGTGTGTGTATACACATACATATACATATACATATACATATACATATACATATACATACATACCACATCTTCTTTATCCATTCATCAATTGATGGATATTTTGGCTCTTTCCATACTTTGCATTCTGATAGGGATTGCATTGAATGTGTAGATTGCTTTGGGTAGTATCAGCATTTTAACAGTGTTCTGCCAATCTATGAGCATGAGATGTTTTCCCATTTCTTTGTGTCCTCTCATAAACTTTCTATACTTTTCAGAATATAGATATTTTACCTCTTTGGTTAGATTTACTCCTAGGTATTTTATGGTTTCCGGGGCAGTTGTAAATGGGATCCTTCCTTGATTTCTCTTTCTGTTGCTTAATTATTGATGCATAGAAATGCAACCAATTTCCATATGTTGATTTTATAACCTGTGACTTTGCTGAATTCATGTATCAATTCTAGCAGTTTTTTGGTGGAGTCTTTTGTTTTTTACATGTGGACTATCCTCTACGAACAGTGAAAGTTTGACTTCCTGCTTGCCAATCTGTATGCCTTTTTTTCTTTTTGTTGTCACATTTCTGAGGGCAGGACTTCCAACACTGTGTTGAACAACAGTGTTGAGAGTAGACATTCCTGTCATGTTCCTGACCTTAGGGGGAATGCTCTCAGTTTTTCCCCATTGGGGAGGATATTAGTTATATTTCTTTTGTATATGGCCTCTATGCTGTTGAGATGTGTTCCTTCTATCCCTACTTTCTTGAGGGTTTTTTATCAAGAAATGATGCTGTATTTTGTCAAATGCTTTTTCTGCCTCTATTTAGAAGATCATATGGTTCTTTTCCTTTGTTTTATTAATATCATATTGATTTATTTGCAGATATTGAACCAGCCCTGCATCCCAGGTATAAATACCACTTGATAGTGGTGAATAATTCTTTATGTATTGTTGGATCCTGTTTGCTAGTATCTTGTTGAGAATTTTTGTATCCATGTTCATCAGGGAAATTGATCTCTTGTTCTTTTTAGTAGGGTCTTGTCTGGTTTTGGAATCCAGGTAATGCTGCCCTCATAAAAGGAGTTTGGAAGTTTTCCTTCTGTTTCTCTTTTTTAGAAGAGTTTGAGAAGAATTGGTATTAGTCTTCCTTAAATGTTAGCCTCTGGATAACCATCAACTCTGGACGCTTTTTGTGGGGAGATTTTTTATTACTGCTTCAGTTTTGTCACTGGTTATGGGTCTGTTCAAATTTTCTATTCCTGTTTAAGTTTTGATAGTTTATATGTTTCTAGGAATTTGTCCATTTCTTCCAGATTGTTCAATTTGTTGGCATATAATTGCTCATAATATTCTCTTATTGGTTATATTTCTGCAGTGTTCGTTGTGATTGTTCTACTTTAACTCATGATTTTATTTATTTGGGTCCTTTTTCTTTTTGATTAGTCAGGCTAGAGACTTATTAATTTTGTTAATTCTTTCAAAGAACCAAGTCCTGGTTGTGTTGATTTATTCTAGTTTTTTTTTAATTTCAATATCATTGATTTCTGCTCTCATCTTTATCATCTCCCTTCTTCTGTTGGCTTTGAGCTTTATTTGTTGTTCTTTCTCCAGCTTCTCTAGGTGTAAGGTTAACTTGTGTATTTGAGACCTTTCTTCCTTCATTAGGAAGGCCTGGATTGGTATAAATTCCCTCTTGTAACCATCTTTTCTGTGCCCTAGAAGTGTTGAACTGTCGTGTTTTCATTTTCTTTAGCTTCTATGTATTTTTTAATTTACTCTTTAATTTTGTGATTAACTCATTCGTGTGTTAGTAGGATTTGTTTAAATTTTTAAGTGCTTATTTGGGGGGGGGAGAGGGAGAGAGAGACAGAGGATGAGTGGGGGAGGGGCAGAGAGAGAAGGAGACACAGAATCCGAAGCAGGCTCCAGGCTCTGAGCTGTCAGCACAGAGCCTGATGCGGGGTCTGAGCCCAAGAATCATGAGATCATGACCTGAGCCAAAGTCCAGTGCTTAACTGACTAAGCCACCCAGGTGCCTGGATGTTTTTAAATCTCCAATTATTTATGATCTTCCAAATTTTTTTCTTTCTTGTGGTTGATTTCAAGTTTCATATCATTGTGATCTGAAAGTATGCATGGTATGATATCAGTCTTTTTGTACTTGTTGAGGGCTGATTTGTGACCCAGTATGTGATCTTTTCTGGAGAATGCTCCATGTACACTTGACAAGAATGTGTATTCTGCTGCCTCCAGATGAAATGTTCTGAATACATATGTTAAGTCCATCTGGTCCAGTGTGTCATTCAGAGCCATTGTTTCCTTATTGATTTTCTGCTTATGTGATCTGTCCATTGTAGTAAGTGGGGTGTTGAAGTCCCCTACCAGTATGGTATTATCATCAGTGAGTTTCTTTTGTTTGTGATTAATTGATTTATACATTTGGACTCTTTCAAGTTGGGGGCATTAATATTTACAATTGTAGATCTTCTTGATGTTTAGCACCCTTTAATTATCATATAACACCCTTCTTTATCTCTTGTTATAGTCTTTGGTTTAAAATCTAGTTTGTCTAAGTATGGCTACTCTGGCTTTCTTTTGATGTCCATTAGCATGATAGGTGGTTTTACATATCCCTGCTTTCAATCTGTAGGTGCATTTAGGTCTAAAATGAGTCTCTTGTAGGTAGAATATAGATGGGTCTTGTTTTCTTTAAAATTTTTTTAAAATTTATTTATTTTTGAGACAGAGACAGAGCATAAACAGGGGAGGGTCAGAGAGAGAGGGAGACACAGAATCTGAAGCAGGCTCCAGGCTCTGAGCTGTCAGCACAGAGCCCGACGCGGGGCTCAAACTCACGGACCACAAGATCATGACTTGAGCCGATGTTGGATGCTTAACTGACTGAGCCACCCAGGCACCCCAGATGGGGCTTGTTCTTATCCATTCTGATACCATGTCTTTTGACTGGGGTGCTTAGTCCATTTACATTTAGAGTGATTATTGAAAGAGATTAATTTCGTGCCATTGTGTTGTCTGTAGAGTTGGTGTTTCTGATGACATTCACTATTCCTTTCTAGTCTTTCTTGCTTTGGTCTTTGTTTTGTTTTGTTTTGTCTTTTTTCCACTCAGAGATCCCCTTTAAAATTTCTTACAGGGCTGGTTTAGTGGTCATGAACTCCTTTAGTTTTGGGGTTTTTTTTTGGGGGGGGTGGATTCTTTAAATCTCCTTCTATTCTGAGTGATAGCCTTGTTGGATAAAGAATTCTTGGCTGCATATTTTTCCCATTCTGTACGTTGAATATACCCTATCACTCCTTTCTGGCCTGCTAAGTTTCTGTGGACTGATCTGCTGTGAACCTGATCTGTCTTCCTTTGTTGGTTAAGGGCTTTTTTCCCTTGTTGCTTTCATAATTCTTTCCTTGTCTGGGCATTTTGTGAATTTGATTGATATGCCATGGTGATGGTCAGTTTTTGTTTATTCTAATAGGACTTCTCTCCGCTTCTTGGATTTTGATGTCTGTGTCCTTCCCCAGATAGGAAAGGAAAGTTTTCTGCTAAAATTTGCTCACATAAATCTTCTACCCCCTTTTCTTTTTCTTCATCTTCTGGGACTCTTATTGTACAAATGTTATTCTTCCTTAGTAAGTCACTGAGTTTTCTAAGTCCTGTATTGTGATTTTTTGCCTTTCTTTCCCTTTTTTTCTGCTTCATTATTCTCCATAATTTTATCTTCTATATCACCAATTTGCTGTTTTCCCTCTCCATCCTTGCTGTTATGACATCCATTCAAGATGCATCTCGGTTATAGCATTTTTAATTTTGGCCTGACTAGATTTTAGTCTTTTTTATATATGGAGAAAGGGATTCTCTGATGTCTTCTATGCATTTTTCAATCCCAGCAAATATGATTATCATAGCATTAAATTCTAGTTCTGACATCTTACTATGTTGATTAAATCCCTGGACATCATGTCTTCCTGTTCTTTCTTTTGGGGGTGAATTTCTTAGTCTTGTCCTTTTGGAGGAAGAAAACAATTAATAAAATAAAAATTTAAAACAAAACAAAAAAAATCAAAAGAAGCTTGATCCTAGGTGTGTTTTGATCTGCTTATTGAAAGAAGCTTTGTACAATAGAGAAAAAAGGAAAGGAAGGGATAAAAATAAAATAAAAGTTTAAAAATACAAAAAATACAAATAAATAAAATAAAATTAAGAATAGAATAAAAATTTAAAAAAAATTAAAAAAGTATTTTCTCTTTCTGTAGACAAGAAAGAAAAATAAAAAAAAAAAAAGAAAAAAGAAAACAATTTAAGCAAAAACAGAAGCAAAGAAAATGAATAAAGAACCAGCAAACAGAATGAAACTTGAATGAGGTTACATCCACTTCCCCTAGAGCTGAAACCTTGAAGCACTCTTCAGTCCACTTACTAAACAGGTGGAGGGATTTGTGCTGTTCTTCTAGGGAATGTGCCTGGAGGGCACAACTGGGCAGGGCCTGGTGTAAGGACTCTGTTCTCCACTAGGTGGCATTGCTGAGCATACTGTGGTGGATACGTATGTGAGTGCGTGTGCCTGTGAATGATAGATGTGAAAATGCCTTCAACCATCTCCCTAGTCTCTGCTACAGGAACTTCCATGATCACCTACCTGTGATCAAGCATCCCTCCTTTATCTCAGGGCTCTGTCGACTTCTATCCTTGTCCAAGCTGTTTGCCTTCCAGGTAGCACTTCCCTCTAAAGTTTTACCTCAGATGGGGTTGTTTTTCAAAACCCCACACTTCAGGGGCACCTGAGTGGCTCAGTGAGCATCCAACTTTGGCTCAAGGCATGATCTCACAGTTCATAAGTTCAAGCCCCACATCAGGCTCTGATGACAACTCAGAGCTTGGAGCCTGCATCCCTCTCTCTCTGCCCCTCCCCCACTCGTACTCTGTCTCTCTCTCTCTCAAAATAAATAAAAACATGCAAAAAATTAATAAAAAAATAAAACCTCACACTTCAGAGACCAGCCCCCTCAGGTTGGACCCACCCTGACTCTCTAGGGGAGTGGCTTACTGCATAATGGCTGGGTGCCAGTTTGCCCCAGAAAACATTTGCACCATCATGCAATAGCAGAGGTTCAGAGATTATGGCAAATTACAACACACAGCTGGCTCCAGGTTACACCACACTCTGGCATCTTTGTCCCAATACCAGCAAACCTGGCTTCTCTCTGGGGTCCACTGGGACCTTTGCCCACAGGGAGGCCATATGGCCTCTAGCAAATGCAGTTCAATCAGAGGAACAGCTTTACCCTGTGTGGTACTTGGACCTCTCAGACTGCGCTGCCTGCTCTTGGGGATTCACCATACTTCCTCACCATTGCACCACCAGGCACTGAGCTCTGAAACCTTCGGACTCTGCGCTCCCCCATTCATAGAAACTGGCAGTATTGGAACCCTCTCCTTTCTCCCCATCAGTGGTTGTGGGGAACAGATTTCTTGTTCAGTCCCCTGTGAGCATTCTGTCTCTCTCTCTCTCTCTCTCTCTCTCTCTCTCTCTCTCTTTCTCTCTCTCTCTCTTTCTCTCTCTCTCTCTTTCTCTCTCTCTCTCTCTCTCTCTCTCTCTCTCTCTTTCCAGCTACTTTCGGGGGGAGTCCTTTTCTTGTGCAGTCCTGATGTGCTGTGCTCTCCCCCTTTCTTTTTCTATTTCCTCTCCACAAAAATTGCTCCCTACCCTCTGTAGCTCTGCAGTTTATTTCTACCCCAATTCACCTCTCCGCACCACATACCTGGGAAGTTCTGTGGCTCAAGTTATGTAGATTGTTGTGTTAATCCTCAGATCAATTTCCTAGGTGTTCAAAATGGTTTGGTGCTAGTCTAGCTGTGTTTCAGGGACGGGACAAGCTCAGGGTCCCCATACTCGTCTGCCATCTTAACTCCTTCCTCAAGTTCTTTCAAATTTTTATTATTTTTTGAGAGATTATTCAGCTTTAAAAAAGGAGGTCATCCTATTGTATGCTACAACATGAATGAATCTGGAGGCCATTATGATAAGTGAAATAAGACAGTAAAAAATAAAATAAAAAACACAAATACTGCATGATTTCATTTCTGTGAGATATTGCAAGTTGTCAAACTCTTAGAAACAGAAAGTAGAATGATGGTTGCCAAGGGCTGGAGGCAGGGGTAAAAGGCATGTTACTGTTCAATGGGTAGAGAATTTCCATTTTGCAAGATGAAAAACGTTACAGATCTCTTGCACAGTAATATGCATATAGTTAATACTAGTGTACTGTGCTTTTAAAAAGGATTAAAGTGGTAAATTTTGTTATGTTTTTTAGCACAATAAAAAAGAATGCATAGTGCCCTTCCCTTTTATATAATATCTGTAAGAATTATAAATCAAAATGTGAAAATTCAAAAGATTTTAAAGTGTATAGAATATATCTATAGAATATGCCATAATGACTTGAAAGAAATAATTACATTGTGAGAGTATAAAAACTATACTATAATTGTAAATTGGAGATTGTCCTTTTGATATATAGCTAGCTGGGTACTTGCTGAGTTCTCCACTTCAAATCTAATGTATTTTTGTCCTCAAGCCTTGACTCCTAGGATGCTTCATATGTCACTGGTCTCTCTCCTTTACCATATACAAGTCCAATTATTCAATAATACAAACTACATTATCAAGAAGGGTTTCTTAAATTTATTATCCCTTCAACTGCATTTACCAAGTAGCTACATATAAAGTTGTCAAAGTCATTGCAAGGTAGAATAGAATAATGTATTCTACTTTTGTTGAATTGTATTTAGAGAGGATGGCAAAATGAACTCATATCATGCAGAGTTTTATGGTTTGTACTCATAGCTCCTCTCCCATTTCTTTTTTATTTTTTTATTTTTTTGCTCCTCTCCCATTTCTAAGGCTAATATGTGAGTTGCAAGAATTAAGCCAGAAGAAAATTATACTAATCATTTATCTCTTATCAGTCTTTCAGATTATGATTAATTTAGCTTACTATCAAGCTCTAAATACCTATTTGACAACATCAACTCTAAATAAATGAAATACAGTAAAATTCGACAAATATTCACTGATTATATTAACCTGGTATATTGTGCTATGGAGTTAAAAACATGGAGTAAATTTGGCCTCAAGGAAATTGGTGTAAATGGGAGATAATTCATCTATGTGGATATAAGAAGAGGAAGAGGGAGAAGGAGAGAGAGGGAGAGAAAATGTATTAGCACTGAGGAAAGATTCAAACAAAAAATTATTAGTTTACCCAGGACAACATGATATATGAAATATTACATAAATATTATACCAGAGAATTATGTAGTATGTTGTATAAGGACAGTATCAGACTCACATTGTGAGGTCATTCACTTACATAAATTTAAAATAAATAAAGTCAAATTGCTATTAGATATTTTTGACTGATTTATTTAATTAATAACATGTGTGCTCTTCTGTCATTTCACTTTTATTAAAATATGTCCATCATGGTATTGAAATTGCTACATCTCAAAAGATCTTTTTCAATACACTGTAAGTAAAAAATATCTATAATTGCAGGAAATGGTGGAGTTAAGTCACAATTTTAAAAGAGGACCTTTTAAAATATTACTGTTATAACTTCATAAAGTGTTTCAGTTCACAAGATGTCATATGGTCACTCATATAAGGAACTGGCATAAAACTATAGGCTGAGTCAAAAAGTAAGGCAGAAGTTGCATTAGTAAAAAGAATGCTGGGGCGCCTGGGTGGCTCAGTCGGTTGAGCAACCGACTCAGCTCAGGTCATGATCTCACAGTTTGTGAGTTCAAGCCCTGTGTTGGGCTCTGTGCTGACAGCTCAGAGCCTGGAGCCGGCTTCGGATTCTGTGTTCCCTCTCTGTCTGCCCCTCCCCGACTCATGCTCTGCCTCTGTCTCAGAAATAAATAAACATTAAACAACAACAAAAAAAAAAATTAAAAAAGAAAAAAGAATGAAAAACATAGCAAAAAAAAAAATGGTTTCTCAGAGTCTCTGGCTGCCACTGAATTGCTAAGTGATGTTTGGGCTTTCTGCAAACTGATCCTAAATGAATCTATAAGCAACTGTGTGTTTATATATATATACAATATATTGTATAGCATGCCATACATATAATCATTTTAAAATATGTTCTTTGCCTTGAGAAAGTGTTTACTCAAAACAGGAAAGGAGAGATTTTCTGGAGTAAGTTGTTTAGAATCATTGGAAAATACGTGATACAAGCTTGATACTTTGTCAAGTAGCCATGTGTTTTGGACATTTTTATGGGTTAGTGATGAATTTAATTCACCATTGTACTTTTAAGCATTCATATATTTTGAATGTTAAAAGTTTGGGAAAGAGTGTAAAACACAATTTTTAAATTGCCCAAAATTATCTTCAAGGAGTCTACACCACTTAATGGTTTAATAAAGAGTTTGAGTTATTTGCACATGCGCACACACATACACACAATTTAAGTACAGAAATTAAAAAAAAATCAAAACTGGAGGAAAGCTTTGTGCTTTCTCCATTTATTCAAAGTTCTTTTAGGTACTTTGTTAAAAATTTGAAGTTTCATCCTAAATGCGCAGTAGGTTTGTTACATTTATTTTGAATTATTTAAAAATTTTTGTCTTGTCTGTGAACTTTTTTCCTTCATATTTCTTTTAAGTTTTTATTTAAATTCTAGTTAGTTAACATATAGTGTAACATTGGTTTACATGTAACACCCAGTTCTTATCACAAGGGTCCTCCTTTTCCCCCTCCCCCAAAGGTTTTATTTATATTCAAGTTAGTTACCATATAATGTAGTAGTGGTTTCAGGAGTAGAATTTAGTGATTCATCACTTACATATAACACCCAGTGCTCATCACAACAAGTGCCCTCCTTAATGTCCCTCAGCCCATCCCCCAACCCACCTCCCCTCCGGCAACCCTCAGTTTGTTCTCCATAGTTAAGAGTTTCTTATGGTTTGCCTCCCTCTGCCCCCCAACTTCCCCTACATTTATCTGTTTTGTTTCTTAATTTCCACATAAGAATGAAATCATGTAGTATCTGTCTTTCTCTGATCGACTTACTTCTGTCATGTCCCCGATTTCGAATCCAAGAGACCACCAAGGAGCCGATACCAATGCAAACGCATGAGGGTTTGTTTGCAAGCTCCAGCTTGGACCCAAGTATACCCGACACAGCGGAGCAGGGACTTGGACCCCTAGGTTAAAAGGGGTAGCAGTTTTATAGGGGCCAGTGGCCAATGAGATTATAACACACACAGAAAGTTGCATAGTCATGTCAGTCCACACGCAGGTGGCCAGTTGAATTACTGTTACCCTATAGTAACTGTTTGAACTAGCCTATCACTCTGGTCAGAATTGGTGCACAAGTTTGGCGGGCAAAAGGAGGGTTTTAAGAATTGGTGTGCAAGTTTGGCGGGCAAAAGGCGGGGTTTACATTCTTTGGCAGTTAGGGGTTCCGCATTCCTATATGAGCCGGTTTCCAGTAAGGGTGTGCTCAGCGGCTTGACTAGGGTGGGGGAGTGTCTTAAGCAATAAGTAGGTCATGTGAGGGTTATACATGAGATGGTGGGTGTAGCTCAAAATGGAGTTAGTCTTGCTCTGCTCTTCCAGGGGTAGGGGATTTTTGTTAAATTCCTTGGGTCCCACACTTCACTTCGCATAACTGTAGCTCCATCTACATCATTGCAAATGGCAAGATTTCATTCTTTTTGATGGCTCATATTCCATTGTATGTATATGTGTATGTGTGTACGTGTGTGCGTGTGTATACACATGCGCATGCACACACACACACTACATCTTTATTTAGTCATCAGTCAATGGACATTTGGGCTCTTTCCATAATTTGGCTATTGTTGATAATGCTGTTGTAAACATCAGTGTGATGTGCCCCTTCAAATCAGCAGTTTTGTATCCTTTGGGTAAATACCTAGTAGTGCAATTGTTGGATTGGAGGGTAGTTCTATTTTTAACTTTTTGATGATCTTCCGTATTTTTTTTTCACAGTGGCTGTACCAGTTTGCATTCCCACCAGCAGTGTAAGAGGATTTCCCTTTCTCTGCACCCTCGCCAACATTTGTTGTTTCCTGTAACAATTTTAGCCATTCTGATAGGTGTGAGGGAGTGTCCCATCATGGTTTTGATTTGTATTTCCCTGATGATGAGTGACGTTGAACATCTTTTCATGAGTCTGTCAGTCATATACATGTCTTCTTTTTTTCCTTTACACTTCTATGATTTGCTTAGAGAACAGTCTAAGTTTCTCAATATGTAATTTTTAACGAATCACATTACTAAACTATTTCATTAGTTTTACTACAGATGGCTCCTTTTTTTAATGTGAAAATCATATGGCAAGTATTACTGGTCTTCATCTGTAGAATACATTTTATTTATTTTCTTGATTTCTTTTAACTGTTTTTTAACATAACTTTCAGAACAATTACAATATGATTTTTATTAGCAACCATCCTCATGTTGATCTTTTCACTATTAGTATTAGGGCTAGTAAACATCCCATTATTTTAAAGTCATTGATTTAAAAAAAAATTAGGATTGAAGATGATTTATCCAGCACATTTAAAGCATTTATAAATGTGTTAGTCTGCTCAGGCTACCATAAGTAGTCTTCATGGTTCTGGGAGGCAAGAATTCATGATGCAGAAGCCACCAAATTTGAATTCTGGTGGGAGCTATCTTTCCAGCTTGTAGATGGATGCCTTCTATCTCTGTACTCATATGGCCCTTTTTCTACTTAGTTTTTAAAAACACAAGAACTATTAAAGGAATTAATATTTCATTTATCCTGTAGTATGAAACTGTTTCTCATATTTTTATTAATTTTAATGATTTTTTGGCATAAAGAGTTCTTAAATTCATTTCTATTCCTTTAAATATAAAAGGCTGCAAGTGGAATTACAAAGACATAATTATTACTGAATTCAATAACCATTTACTCTTTTTTGGTTTAAAATAGAGATCCCTCGATAGATAGATGATAGATAGATGATAAATAGATAGATAGTATATATACAAAAACCACCATACAAGTATACTTATTTAAATTAATGATAAACCATATGAGTGTACTTATTTAAGTTAACTGAAATGACTGCTTTATATAAAACAAGTGTTCATGTGTTTTATAGTCCCATGTTTCCTCATTTTTCTAATTTGTGAGACATATCTATTTAGTTATATCTATCCTTTGAAAATGAAATTTTTGTATCATAAATTAGTTTTAAGAGACATCATTAATTCAGGTATATGAAATGTGAAAAAATGAGTAGAATTAAGGAAAATGCATTTTGAAATACATTTGAAATAGATATGCATGTAGGAATCTAAATGCAGGAGTATCATGAAAAAAAAAAATGAGCAGAACAGGTTAGAGTGGAGTAGGATTGATGCTGAAATGAGTATTATTTGGTACTTTAAGGTAGGTAGTGTTTTAAGCCTAATTAAAAACTTGGCATATAGGAATTGAAAGAGTGGAACTCATTTCTAATGAGCAAAATGCAAATTAGCTCTTCAATAGGATATCATTTTATCATTTACCACTCATGATACAACTTTTTCAATCAGGGTTCAGGAGAGTGTTAAGATAGAATCCCTTAAGGCCTTGAACATTTGTAATGAATTAACTTCTCTCCAGTTCATTTAAAACGGCACTAGTTATATTCCATCCTTGGGAGAATTGAGAAGATTGTCACTCACTGCATTTTGTGTTCTGTGATTCAGATAAGAAACCCCAACTGAGAAAGGCTGTGAGAAGAATAATTTTAATAAATTGCTAATATACATTGAGGAAGATGTTATATGAGGTAAATTGGTAAAATGTTTTTATGAGAATTTGGCAATATTCAGTATAAATGAAGATGCACACATTCTTTGGGGTAGCAATTTACTCCCTAGGCATACACTTTTGGTAACATTTTCATGTATGTAGATGAAGTTAGGGACAACAGTGTTTGTACTGGAAGAGGGGAGGGAAAGGGAGAATAAATGAACTACAGTTGCATATTTTTACTTATTAAATTGTTATTTTTTAAATTTAAATCCAAGTTAACATATTGTGTAATAATGTTTTCAGGAATAGAAGTTAGTGATTCATCACTTAACATATAACAGCCAGTGCTCATCCCAACCAGTGTCCTCCTTGATCTCCTCACCCATTTAGCCCATCCCCCCCCAACACCCTGCCAACAAACCTCAGTTTGTTCTCTGTACTTAAGAGTCTCTTATGGTTTGCCTCCCTCTCTGTTTTTATCTTATTTTTGCTTCCCTTCCCCTATGTTCATCTGTTTTGTTTCTTAAATTCCACATATGAGTGAAATAATGTTTTTCTCTTATTGACTTATTTTGCTTAGTGTAATACACTCTAGTTCCATCCATGTTGTTGCAAATGGCAAGATTTGATTCTTTTTGATCACCAAGTAATATTCCAGTGTGTGTGTGTGTGTGTGTGTGTGTGTGTGTACACGCACGTGTGTGTATGCATGCCACATTGTCTTTATCCATTCATCAGTTGATGGACATTTGGTCTCTTCCCATACTTTGGCTGTTGTCAATAGTGTTACAAACATTGGGGTGCATGTGCCCCTTGGAATCAGCACTCTTGTATCCTTTGGATAAATATCTAGTAGTGTTCTTTTATTTACGTTTCCCCTTTCAGAAAGTGTGAATAGGATTATGGCTTATATATCTTTTTTTTCTCATGCTTAATAATTGAACAATACTACCCATTCTTTCATTTCAAAAAAATAAGGAAACACCCTAAATATTTTGCACAACAAAGATGGAAAATGCTACAGTAAATTCTATATTTACTCTGATATATTTACTGTTTTATATATTACATCATTTGATACTTAACACATTTGATCCTGTATCTGCTTGTCTCCTTAATTCATGCTCTCTCCACTTCTGAATTCACCAGTTTTTTTGAAAAAAAAAATAAGAGGAATTAGATTTATTTCAATGTAACTTTCATATTTATTCCAATGAATTATGACTTGGTTTACTATTATTATTAAAAATATATTGAAATTTAATTTTTCCTTTTCCATGATACAATTATACATATTTTCACAAATTTATGAATTACATCTTACCTTCTGTTTACGTAGAACAGACTTAGGATAATAGATAAAATTACATTCTAAAACATTGAGTACAGTTAACAAAAACAATGTTTATAATATTTATTAACTTTCTCTGATTTTAGTACCATTTTATTAATTTATTAAATAAGAGCCGTAGTTTTCTCAGGACCTACTATATGAGAACTTTATTTTTAATATTCCTCAACATACACTTTCCCTGCTGCTTGCTTAAGATGACTCCAACATAGCATATATCAATATTAAATCTGTTGTATATTTTAAGGGCAACCTCTTTCTTTAGAATTCCAAGGAAATTATTCTAGTTGAATGAAGTCTGCTCTTCATTATGTGCAATTAAAAACCAATTTTAACTTACATATGGAACATTGATATTTTCTTTGATTTCTCCATTGTTACTGGGACCTCTCACTCAACCCATCCTACTAAAAATCATCCTCGTGCAAGTATCTTTATCACTAATTCATATTTCACTGGTTTCTAATCATGATGCAAATTCTCTGGGTTAGAAAAATGCTCTGTCTGGTGTTGCGGTCTTGGAAGTTCTCTACCATTAACCTGTGCATCTTTCCTCAAGTTGCATTTACTTTTTTAGCTGAACGATCTTGTATCAGTTTTCATTGCAACTGTAACTGTAAGAAAATCAGCTTTTATTCATTTTTTTCCTGTCCACTGGCAGGTCTCCTCATGAGGTTTTATTGAATTTCAAGAAAGTATTTTCCACTTTCATTTTTTTCCTTTTCTGTCCGGGATGGCCTTTTCCTTTTGTCTTTCATGTGCTGTAACTTTTTTAAAAGTTCATTTGTTCCAATGTTGATGCCATCTGAAGTAAGGAAGGTACATGCTGCAAAATGTAAATTAAATCATGCACAGTATCAAAGGTAAGCCCTCTTTCTGTTCTAGTTCTTTTACTTTAGTCATGATCACGGTTTCAAAAATAATATGTATAAAAGCGTTCATGCACTCTATATTACAGGTATCTCTTTGGAGGAAGCAGTGATGACGAATGGAACTGTGTCCATGTTGCACCAGTGCCCTTCGGCATTTATTTTAACATGAAGTATTAAATTGTTCAGACCCAGCTTCAACTATGAGCTTTGCAAAAAGAGAAATGCACAGCCCTTGGGTTTTAAGCCTTCAAAGGAGGTTCTACCATAGAATCCTTGGTAGGTAGAATCTAGGTAGAATGCCTCTAGAGAGAGGCATTGTTATCCATATTTTACAGAAGAGGCTTGTCTGCACTACCCTCCAGTAAGAGTTAGAGGTAGAAATCATACCAAATTTAACTCTAAATCCTGCACAACTAAATACAATGCCATGTTACTTTCCATGTGACTGTCAATAAGGTCTCCCCTCTAGATGCCTTCACTCCTCATTAACCCCAAATTAAGCTAATAAAGCTTGAAAGACAGGTCAGGCATAGTGGTGTCACTGCTATCTGATCTCACCCTCAAGTCACCTGGCACAATGCACTAAGGCCCTTGTATTTTACTACACTTGTAATAACAACGATCTTTACTGCCTTGATGTGAGTTTAGCATGTATGAGTTTCTTTTACCATGAGGCACTGGAATTTCAGTTGCAGGTTGCAATTTGTTTATGCATTACACATATTCATGCCAGGTAACTACTTTTTCCTCAGTCTCTAAGAAAATAATGATTAAAAGTTGACCATGGAATTTAAATGTCAGTGGCTGCTAGATACTGATGAATCCACTACTCATATAGTTTTCTTTATGGCCACCAGAAATTTTACTTTAGGACTTTTCTAGACGAGAGAGATCATGATGGATGAATGTCCCATAAGCTTCTACATGTTCAGTACCATCTTTTAGTTATCTCGTCCTTTGCAATAGGAAACAAATTTTGCCAGTTTTGAGAGTGCCTCCAGCTACCATCACTGTATCATAATGTTGCATTTATACAATTTTTAATATAATTTCTCTTGGAAAGCTTTCTAAGTACTCAAAATCCATCTCTTGTGAAAAAAAAACATCAAAACTAGTAGAGTTTAATCTATCGTAAAAATTGTCATAATAGCAGAATCACCTTCTAGGAGATTAAATTAGTGACAACTGCTTCAGACACATTTTATAATTCTCTTTTGCTATGAGTATCTGCCTTCAGTCCTTCCTTGTAAAACTTCAGTTAACACCAGAACCATGTAAAAAGACCCTATTTTCTATAGTACTTTTATAAGGCCTCTTTACACTTTCTAGTTACATGGAACCCCTTTTGTGATGGTTAATTTAATGTGTCAACTTGACTAGGCTCAGGGATACTCACATAGCTGATAAAACATTATTTATGGATGTTTCTGTTAGGGTGTTTCTAGAAGAGACTGGTATTTAAATTCACAAAGATTGCCTCACCAATATGATAGTCATCATTCAGTCCATGAAGGCCCTGAATAGAACATAAGAAGGGCAAATTTTCTTTCTGCTTGAACTGGAACATCTATCTATGCCTGCCTTCAAACATTAGCATTTCTGGTGCTCAGGCCACCAGACTGGGACTGGGACTTACACCATGGGCTCCCCTGGTTCTCAGGCTTTGGGTCTGGATTGGAACTACACCTCTGGTTTTCCTGGGCCTCCTGGTCACAGAAAGCAGATTGTGGGACTGCTCTACCTCCATAATTGCCTGAGACAATTCCTCATAAGAAATCCTTTCTAAATCTCTATATATATCCAATTAGCTCTGTTTCTTTAGAGAACCCTAATATACCTATCATCTATTAAATAAAGCAGTATTCTTGCAAATCAGGAATAGAAGACTCTTATCCACCTGCCTCCTGTCCAGTTGAGCACAGCCCTTCTGTGAAGAGACTCTATAGAAATGTTTAAGGATGTGGGGTTTGTTTCAAGAATATCTGGGTTCAGAGTCTGGCTCTATTACTAGTCATAAAACCTTGGTTAAGTTATGCAACTACTCTCAGTTTCTTCATCTATAAGGTAGGAGTATGTGATAATAGTACCTACATTTTAGGATTGGTGTGAGACTTAAGTGTTTTAATTTGTATAGAACTCTTAGAACAGTGTTAAACCTATAAAAAGCTCTTATTTATTGGTTATTATTTTATGATTGCACACTTGGTTTCATAGGAATGTATTAATGGAAATTTGCATTCTATTTTCAAGTATTCACTACAAAAAATATTTTAAACAGTTTATATAAACTATCTTTCAATTCCAGAAACATTGTATACACCTTTCTATTTCTCATTCAGTACTTGTATCAAAGTTTTCCAGAAAAACAGAATAGGATGTGTATATTTATGAGTAACATATATGTGTTATATATATTTATATATGTGTGTGTGTGTGTGTGTGTATATATATATATATATATATATAGTAATCTTTAAATACATGTATATACTCTCTAAATATATCTGTTATATATAATCTCTAAAACATAATTATTATATAATAGATTGAAACCTATTTATGGATTCTCTTCTTCTATGGAGTCTTCTAATAGAACACTATCATACTTATCCTCATACTTTAGGTAAGACCAGCATCTTTAAAGAATTGTCTTACTACTAGACCTCATTTCTTGTTCCATTTTATATCCTCAATGTATGTCAGTCGATATGTTTCACACTCTGCAAATTGCTCTTGCTGGAGGCATCAGAAAGTTCTTTGTTACCTTATCATTCATCTTAATTTATACTTTAAGTATTTTGAGGGTGTTTGTTTGTTTGTTTTACATTTTGATACTTTAGTCTTCTTTCTTAGAAATGAGTCATGAGGGGTGC
Organism: Panthera leo; assembly: GCF_018350215.1. Classification (NCBI taxonomy): domain Eukaryota; kingdom Metazoa; phylum Chordata; class Mammalia; order Carnivora; family Felidae; genus Panthera; species Panthera leo. The sequence continues at coordinate 64,322,418 of NC_056691.1, read as the reverse complement.
CTGGGTGGCTCAGTTGCTTGCATGTCCGACTTCTGCTCAGGTCATGATCTCATGGTTCGTGAGTTCGAGCCCCACGTCGGACTCAGTGCTGCTGGCTCAGAGCCTGGAGCCTGCTTTAGATTCTGTGTCTCCCTCTCTCTCTGCCCCTCGCACTCTGACTCTCTCTCTCTCTCTCAAAAATAAACATTAAAAAAAATGAGTCATGCAAAAATTCCTACAAGTTAGAAATGCCTTATGCAAAATAACTCAGTGTGAAATTTATAGTAGATAGAACAGTAAGTAGTCTTTAAAAACTCATGCCCATCCAGAAACTCAGAATGTGACCTTACTTGAAAATAGTGTCTTTGCAGATGTGATTAAGGTAAAGTTCAACATGACATCATAATAGATTAGAATGGGCCCTAAATCCAATGAGAGTGTTCTGATATGAGATGGAATAGGACATACAGAGACACAGGGAAATAAATGGTATAAAGATGTCAGCAGAGACCACATGTATCTACCACTGAAGTGATGTTTCTACATGGAAAGCCAGCAAATGCTGGGAAGCCAATAGAGCCAGGTGAAAAGCATAGAGTTGATTCTCCCTCAGAGCCTCCATAAGGAACCAACCCTGTGACATCTTGATTTCAGACTTCTGGTTGTCAGAATTGGTATAGAATACATTTTTGTCATTGCAAGCCACCAAATTTATGGTAATTTATTTTGGAAGCCCTAGAAACTAATACAGAATTCATTACATAAACATTTACAAAGTAATTGTTACCTGCCAGGGATTGATGTGTACACCAGGCATGTGACATTCTGTAAAACACAGCCCTAGCCATCAATTCGCAAGTTTAATTAGAGTAAACTTGGGGAATGACAGTAATATAGATAGATACAATTTGCTAACTAAGCAACTGAGTTTAAGCAATGGAGTAGAAAAAAAAAACCTTTTTTTTTTTTCCTTTTTACACTTCACTACATTTTGCTACGTTACGTTTACATTTGTTGGCCTTTTGATGACACTTCAGAGCTTGAAAATATGATCAGCTTCGTCTACATATCATTAACACCCTTCTCTTTTTATTGAAGAATGAAGGTAATATCTGGTGGGAATATATCTGTAGCTTTAAATGACATAAATTGATATTCTCTCTTTCATCAGAGAAGATAATGATATTCAAAGTTATAACTAAAATAAAGCAAATAAAGTAATCTGAGTTGGAAGGCAAATATATTTTTCCCCTTATTTCAGTATCAGCCAAGAAGAGGAAATATTATATAAACAGACAAGTTACTGGAACTCAAAGGTTTAATAATGCTTCACAGCCTTGTGAGCTCAAGTGACATGAAAAATCAAACAAGATATTAAGGTCTGGGGATGCTGGAATCAGATCTGAAATTCCTCAACCACACACACACACACACACACACACACACACACACACACATAAATATAAATAATATGTATGGTTCAACGTTTTCAAGAATTAAAAGAAAAACTTGTGTGAAGAATCAGTGCACAATTTCTTTGCTTTCATACTTTCAGGCTAAAATCCAAATTTATTTAACACAATCTATTTGGATGTTCGATATTTGGAATTCAAGTTTAGATTTATTTTTATCCCGTTGTGCTCTGAGCAAGAAATCAATAAATCAGTATATTTCTCAACAGTGTCCTCTCACTATTTCTTTTTTTCTCCATTATCTATAAAACATACAATAAACTTTGAATATAAGCAGACTAGAGTAGTTCCTTATTATTGGAATACAAAAAGTGGGATTGAGAAGAAATGTGCTTAACTGATAAAGTTAAGGGTTTAGATTTTAGAGTTACTGCTAAAGCAATAAGACAAATTTTGAAGTATATTGCTTTCTCTAAAGAGAGATAGTGGACATTTTAAAAAGAGGTTTGCATTTACAAGAATTTCTTACAGTTTGCATGTTCAGTGGCAAGAGAGACTGGACTCAGAGTGAATAGGACATGGAAGCAAAAAACATAGGAGAGAGGTACTATGCACAGTGGGGACGGATCAGATAGAACCCTTTCAAAAGGAAAGACACATGGAAAAACCTAACTGGGTGCAAAATCAGCAACAAATAATAAAATGGGAAAAGCCTCCTTTGTTATTCTTTTCTTACTTAGAATTGGGCCCTTATGGAAGAGCATTTGTTTTGATAAAAGTGACCTCAGGAGAGTCATAGGAGTAACATCAGTGAGTTTTGCTAAATGTTTAGGCAATGAGAAAAGGAAATTCAGTCATCACTGAATTATTTAGGGGCTGATTATCGAGGTGATAGACTCTTTCAGAATTTTTTTTCCTGTTTTCCATCTGTTGCTCACAATTGGTCATTTCACTGCTCATTAGCCTCCTTACCAGAGGGATGGAAATTATTTTGAAACTCCTGCATCTTTAAATGCTGTATCTCGTTTGCATCTCAATCAAGATTTTGGTGTTTTTGTTTTTAACTCTGTGGATTTCAGTAATCCATTTCCTAGCATCCAGGAGTATTTTAGAGCAGGAATAACTCTTGAAAAATCATTTACTCCAATGCTACCAGAAATGTTAAATGATTTGTCCCAAGTCACATAGTTGGAAGGAAGGAAAAAGAATTGGCTCAAACTGCAGATGTCCTTAAAATTAATGTGCCATTTCTTCAGCTGAGGTCACTACCTGTCTTTACTACCTTATGATGAAATTGAAAATTAGCTTTAAAAAAATAAGCGCATTGGGAATTCTGTAGGTTTATCTACTTACTGCTCAGGTCCATATCACCTTCTCACACAAGCTGTTCCTATCTTTATTTTATAATACCAGCTTAGGCTGCCTCCCATCAGACTTCATGCCTTAAGGTTCTTTTCCTTTTAAGCCTGGCTGTAGCATGGGAAGCAAACTTCTAAGCCTCTTTGGTCCCATCAAAACAAGCATACATGTTCACTTTTTATGTTAGTTTGTAATGCTTTTTAGATCATTACTGCAAGAAAATAAGAATCGAGAAAAAGAGCAGCTTGTTTAGAGATAAATCATTTCTTGAATGGTAGGTAACTGGAGATTTCCAAACTGGAAATTTCATTGAACTTGTACTCTCTTGTTTTGTCTGAATTTGGGACTCTCATATGCTCCCCTGCTTTCTAACCACAATCCTCTTAATTACTCCAGGAATCAGTTGGGGAAAATAATAGGTGTCCTTCGCTTCTAGCATGACTGTCACACTTGAAGGCATATACTTATTTGGGCTAAAGATTTAAATTTTAAAAAGTGGCAGAAAAGGACAAGAAGATAATAGTAGCAGTGTGATAAGTATTTTTTTTCTTTAAAGGACATTGCTACATGGTGTGTGCCTGTGTGTACATGTGTGTGTGTGTATTAGTGTGTGTTTTTATTACCCAGTTTCTGTTTTGCATTTGAAATTAAATCAACCACTCGGGGAAATAGAGTGACCTATGTAGCATTTTATAGACTTTTTTTAATGGCATGTAACTGATTTTCAATAATTCACCTACCTTATTACAATAACTTTAAAGTATTTTACAAGTAATAGCAACCTGCTGCATTCTCATTAATAATAGACACAAAACTAGGATGAAAATATGTATGTCAGAAGTCATTCAACATCAGTTTAAGCAAACATTTATTTCAATGCTACTATGCTCCATTAATTATTATATTGCAATAATTTGATATTTTATCATACTTTTCCATTAACCCTTTCCACATCCCTTTTCACAAAACTAGACGCCTTTATTTATTACTTCAGCATTCCACAAACATGTTCAGATTGAGAAGACTGGCCTGTATTTTGAAAACCCTTGCCTCTGCATTCATTCGCCTATTTCTATAAAACTATATTATCTTAAAATTTTGTTTCTGCATTTGTATTAACATCTCCTTCCTTAGAATCATTGTTCCATGCTTCTAGGTAGGTTCAAAGGAGAGAAGGGAACCAAGATTAGTCAAAGGCCAACCAAGTGCCAGACATTTGCCATCTAATTTAATCCTAACTGAAAAAATAAGTACGATAACCTTCGTTTTTACAGACAAGAAAGCAAAGCCTCAGAAAAGGCTTATCCAGTATCATGGCACAAGCAATTGTAAAAGCTGTTACTTTACCTATGATAAACTGACCTCAGATTAGGTCTTTCCCACACTGAAGCTCTTCGCTACACTTTACTATCTATATCTATATCTACATCTATATCTATATCTATATCTATATATCTATATAGATATCAACAACATTGCATTTTTAGCTATCTGAGGGGAGGAACAATAATATAAAACTTTACCTCCAAGTAATAGAATATTTTGCCATATGTGGAAAAAAAAGTGTTTACTGAATCAAATAAATAGCTACTCAATATTACAAATAAAAGAAGTGAATTATACAAAAAGATACACTTAAAATCCTATTATAATTAGGCAATAATAATTTTGAATCATTAAGAGAGGTGAATGTGATTAAGCATATAATAGGCACCTCCAAATGAGGATGGGGAAGAGGTTCATTAAAAAGCTAATTCTCAACTTAAGTGTTTAAATAGTTTACTGAGAAATGCTGTACTGCCTGGCAGTATTTCTTGGGGAACAAAGGCTGACTTTGGTTTAAAAGTACTTCTGTAATGGCTAGTAGACTCACTTTAGTTAATCAACCTGGAAAGTTTTGCAATCAGAGCTGGAGCAAGATACATGGAAAACACTAGGGTAGTTTCTAATAAGGGTAAATAGGATCCCTTCAAATCAAACACTGTGTTAGCCACATAAGAAGGAGCTGGATCTTTTAACACTTGCACATGTTATTGTTGCAGGTGACTTATTTTGTTTGAATCATTGATTTGTAGCACCTAAGGTAGATTGGTTCAATTGGGTTCAAATTGATTGATTATGCTTGGCAGTTTTCTAATATGTGAAGGTTAGTGGATTGCATCCCATAAGGAGAAGAATCTTACATTGCTTGGTAAAGAGTGTATATGTAGGCTGGGTGTTTAACCCATAATAGAAATTAATGGATCATGAGTTTCATCTGGTATTACCCTATCATTCTCTGCTCCGAGGCTACAGACTAAAGCTATAATCCACATTAGCCCTCAGTAGATGTACGCCACAGGCCTCAAAGGGATTGAGTCAATAAACACTGCTGCATTAGTAAAATCTCATACTCATTACTCAAAAACCATCCCTAAACATATGCATAATTAAGGATTTATTGGTGCTGTGATCACTTCACAAGCAAGACAACACCTTCCTACAAGGATTTCATAGAAAATACACAAATGGCCAGTTTCTATGTTCTCAATTAGGTGTCTGCCAACTTTCTGTAAAGGATTAAATAATAAATATTTTAGATTCTCTAGGCCATAAGGTGTCTGTGGCAACTATGCAACTTTGTCATTCTAGCATGAAAGTAGCTAAAGACAATACATAAACAAATGGCATGAAAGTGTTCCAATAAAAATTTACTTACAGAATTTATTTATAGAAATAGAGGGAAAGATATGACCTACAGGCCAGATATGAGCTTAGTAAATTGAAAAAATTATTTGAGTGAGAGCTTGCGCATGCGTGCACAAGTGGGGGGGAGGGCAGAGAGAAGGAGAGACAGAATCCCAAGTAGGCTCCACACCATTAGTGCAGATTACAATTGCGGGGCTCAGACTTACAGACCATGAGATCATGACCTGAGCCGACATCAAGAGTTGGGCACTTACCCGACTGTACCACCCAGGCACCCCTGAGCTTAAAAGCCTAGGCTTTAATTTACTGACTCCAACTCTAGATATCATATGGGAATTATTTCATTTAATTATTACAACATATATGAATTTTATTATTATTTCTCCTTTAAAAATGAGTATATTGAGAAACATAATGCTTAAGCCTATTGTCATTTATTCAAAAGTTGAGCTATGATTTGAAACCATATTTTTTGACCTGTTTACCATCACACTTATTCTTATATGTATTCTTTTGGTCAAGTGTTTGTATTAGTTAAGACCAATTTCAGCTCTGAATGACAAAAAAAATACAAAATAGTAACAGCTTAAGATAAAAGTTGATCTTTAATTTAAAGTCAGACCAGTGGTCCAGGATTGATATGAAACAAGTAATATCCAGAAATCCCATTTTTTTTCATCTTGTTATCCTGTGATTTTCAACAAGAACCTTATAACTTATGATTTGACATACCTGCTCTAGCTCCAGCTAACATACCCAAACTTAAAACAGCATATAAAAGTAAAGAGTGATACAGAAGAGCAGTGCCATTTGCTTGAATGAAACTGCCCATCTGTTACATAGAACACTTCTATTTTTTTCTCAAGACATTCAGGAAAGCTTGGAAATAGCCTACTATAGGCAACTACATGCTCAGATAAAATCACAGTTTCTATTTACTCTAGAAGAAAGAGGAATTGAAATGGGGAAATTGGTAGATTCTCACAAGAGTTATACTTTCTCTGCTTAATGCAAGGCAAGTAGAAGTGTGAGGTAGTAGCTAAAATTGACTGATCTACAAATACTGTGTGTGGGCTTTACATGGGCTCTGTCACCTAGTCATCATAGTCCATTGAGAAAGAGCCGTAGGTAGATTAAATAACTCCCCCAAGTCCACACAGATAGTAAATAGCAGGTCAGGAAACACATCAAACTACATATAATCTCTTAAGTCCATACATTTTCACTAGAGGAGTAATTTTGAACAAGTTAGGGGTTTTAAAACCAACTTGAGAATGTGACAAAGCCGAAGTCCATGGAAAAACATTTATATTACTAAAATTTGTCTTAAAAATCTGCTTACATATGAAGAACTTGGACCCCTTGTGCACTATTGGGAATGAAAAATGGTGCAGCCACTGTGGAAAACAGTATGGTGGTTCCTCAAAAAATTAGAAATTAAAAACAAAATTAACATATGGTCTAATAGTTTCATGTCTGGGTGTAAACCGTAAAGAATTGAAAGCAGGGTCTGGAAGAGATATTTGTACACCTGTGTTCATAGCAGCATTATTATAAAATTTTTTTAACGTTTATTTTTGAGACAGAGAGAGACAGAGCATGAACAGGGGAGGGTCAGAGAGAGGGAGACACAGAATCTGAAACAGGCTCCAGGCTCTGAGCTGTCAGCCCAGAGCCCGACGTGGGGCTTGAACTCACTGACCGCGAGATCATGACCTGAGTCGAAGTCAGCCGCTTAACCGACTGAGCCACCAAGGTGCCCCGATAGCAGCATTATTATAATAGCCCAAAATGGAAGCAACCTGAGTGTCCGTCACCATTGAGGGGTGAATTGGATGAAGAAACTGTAGTGTGTAAATGTAACATAACATAATTGTATCACTATATTATTATATGTAATGCAAACATATACATATATAATATACACACATATACATCAATGTATATATGGATCCGTCAATGGATCAGTGAGTGTTGGCACCATTGTATGTTGTACAGTGAAGTGTATCTCTCACAGTGCAAGATAAAAAGAACTTAGCACAATGAGAGGAATGGTGTGGAAACAGAAAAACCTCTTAAAAATGCCTAATATTTGTAAGATGCTTTCTGAAACAGTTATAGATATGGGAATTAGCTTTATTTGCACTGATATTCTGGTATCAGACTTTTACTTCAGTCATCTTTCCTATTGGAAGTTCTATAATTAACAGGACAAGGAATTCCAAAGTTTTATATATAAGTTTATTGGAATCTAGTGTATTAATTATGTAGTCTATTTCATATCAGTAACACACTGGAAATAATAGCAGTCTTCCTCCCAGGAAAGTGACACTTTTGCAAATATGTAGTTTATAAATAAAAACCGTTTTCATTCACATCCTGACATTACATATCTTGCTGATGTCCCAGAGTCATCACTGAATCATATGATATTTGATTTTATTACAGTTCCCGTGTTGGAAGATTATATGGAATAGAATAGCTTTAAATAAATGAACGTTTGGGGCACTTTAAATATCACCTCTTTGTATCTCTAAAATTCATAGCTGAATGTCTAATTCTTTATATTGCAACCAGCAAACATGTGACACCTAGAGACTTACTCTAATGGGCCAGGATGTGGACTTGAGTTCAAGAGCAGAACTCCCATATTTTTCAGATAAATTAAAATAATGCTGAACTGAGTCTAGTTGATGGATTTGCTTCATAAGGCACTATTACCAAAAATTTAGAATGAAGACCTAGACAAAAGAATGAGGTAAGAAACCTCATTTCCAGAACAACAATAACATGATGGGAGAATGGGAAGACAGAAGAAAGAGATGCTCCAAATCAGATTACATCACAGGAGCACAGCACTTGGGCATTGAACTGATTCAATTTAACTGTGAAGATAAAACAGCTATCCATTTTGGAAGGGAAATGAGATGGTTGGATCTGTTTAAGTATGGCTCATTTCATACTTAGTTTGAATTCTAGAAATGGAAGAACTAGTGAATGAGGAGTTTAGCTGAGGGTTAAGTTTGCTGTGAAAGAAAAACACAGGAAAATGAGGCAGGATTGACAAATATCTGACTGCTGACTCCTGCTTGCATTCTCTTGAATTATGCAATCATACAAGCTCTGCTTTATGAATGTCTTAATTTTTCCACTGGGTAAAAACATATTAAGTCATCAGGAATAGTAAATGATATGGTGGTATCTATTTAGCAGGAAATAGAGATGCACCGTCTTAGTGCAGAAAATTATACAATCCTGTTATTTAATTACATTTATTAACATGACATTTGTATATGGTAAGGAAAGCATACCCAGAGTTGGCACAGTGTGTCCTAGAAGATTCCCAGATATTAGATGCCAATAGGGAGGCCAGAGGAAAGAGCGTGTGACAGCAAGAGCAGGCCAAGATTTGGCTGCAAAAAAAGAGCCAGAAAAAGATGGTAGTCCAAATGGCTGAGAGGGGGGGTATGTGTGCCCCAAAGTAGGTCAGTGGGCAGAAAATATGGTGGGATGCCAGAATCAAAGGAAAAGATACCTGCCCAGACCAATGAATACCTAAGACCCTTAAGACAGGACTCTGCCAGTCTTGCCATGGAACGCACGGATTCTTTCAAAAAGGAAAATGGGAAACACACACACACACACACACACACACACACACACACACACACACACCACGGAGCTGCTTTCAGTGTCTTCAGCCCCCATAAAAAAGCAAGGAGCAGGAAGGCCCATTATACATAGCCATTTCAGTAACAGACACTGTCCTAATCCCAAACCCTGAAGAAAGTAGAGCTGCCATAATGGGCTCCAAAAGCTCAGGGGCACATGCACCACTGGGGCCTGATCCTGGAAATACTCCTTCACCTTTTATAGTGGGTAAAATTCAAATAGTTCATATTTTGCAAAATTTGAAAATGAATTTTGGGGGGTGATTAGATCCTGCATTCATAGTGAAGGAAAAGCTGCCAGTGGTCCCTGTGATCTCTTTGTCCTTGCTGGAGGCTACAGAGATCTGAACTGTTTCCCATCTCTCAGCACAGCCTAAATAAAATTCTGTAGGGTTCCTGTAGATTCCCCTTCCTCTACATCCATATGTGGAGAACAAAATACATCCCAGTTCATTGTGTGTAGTCATAGAATAGGGAGGCTACTGTGGCTACTTCTCACCCACCTGGATTAACAGAAGCATGTGAAATATAAAATAGTACAATGAACAAGTGAAAAATTTGAAGGTCATCTGTAAGATGTGATACAGACAGTATCAGAACAACAGATTCCATGGCTAGTGTGTTCCTTCCTTTAGTATTTTTTTAGTTCCCATTTCATGTTTAAAGCAACATTACACAAGGCAGAAGCCTTCAGATCATATTCTCATTTCACAGCAGGGCTAGGACCTCTTGTAAATGTGAAGCACAAGAGTTGCGGCTATTAGAAAGTTAAGACCCACTTATGAAAATAGCTTTCTGCCACTATTCTTCTCAGCATAAACTTGGAAACCTCCTTGTGTTCTCTAAGGCAGGGGCACATGTGAAGCAAGCTGCTAAAGGAGGTCGTACTGCTAAGAGAAGATAATACGAAAGATTTGATTCCCTGTAGCAGACAAAATAAGTCTACTGGAGAATCTAGCCAGGCATATATATGCCTGAGAAATGTGATCATCTTTTCCCTTCATCATCATTGATTACACTAATATCCTCTCCTAAAAGAGAACACTATGACTTAAGGACAGATTTAGGCTGTATTCAATACTTATTTATATGATCTCTCTATTCCTGACATTCAGACACTCAGTCAAGTATTTTGATTAGTTCGGACAAGGCAGGGGGCAAAGCATTTGAAAATAATGGTAACTGAAACATGCTCTTTTTCTACCCTGGATTCAAAGTCTGTTAAATATATGTAACTGAGATAACTCCTGTGTACAAAGATAAATCACACTATTATCATTACAGAAAGCAAATGTATAGATTACATATTAAGAATGTTCTATCAGGGGAATCTGGGTGGCTCAGTCAATTAAGCATCCAACTTTGGCTCTGGTCATGATCTCATGGTTTGGGTTCGTGGGTTCAAGCCCAGCGTCGGTCTCTGTACTGACAGCTTAGAGCCTGGAGCCTGCTTCAGATTCCGTGTCTCCCTCTCTCTCTGCCCCTCCCCCACTTGTGCGTGCATGTGTGCTCTCTCTCTTTCTCTCTTTCTCAAAAATAAACATTAAAAACAAAAAAAAATCTATCAGATGTGTTAATTAACTAGATGGGAGGCATCCTTTCACAATGTACACGTATATCACATCACCATCATGTACGTTTTAAATATCTGTGTTGTATACAGTTTGTTAATCATGCCTTAATAAAACAAAATTTTTAAAGAGCATGTTCAGGGCCCCTGGATGGTTTAGTCGGTTAAGTGTCTGACTCTTGATTTCAGCTCAGGTCATGACCTCAGAGTTCATGAGTTTGAGCCCCACAGAAGATTCTGTGCTGATCCTCAGGAGTCTGCTTGGGATGCTCTGTCTCCTCTCTCTGCCCCTCCTCTGCTCATGTACATTCTCCCTCTCTCAAAAATAAATTTTTTAAAAAAAGAGAACGTTTTACCAGGAAAAAAAAGACACATTTGTTTTTTGCTGAATGCCTACAACTACTGTATGTAATAATTATTATTAATAATCCTATTGAAAACATGAAATAACTGAGCTAAGTGTGTTTAACTTTGTATTCTAATAAATCTTTGCAGTAATATTTATTATATACCATTACTGAGCTGACCCTAAAATACAAGACATAGCTATAGAATTAGGCAGTTGCTGGAAAATGTAGGAATTCCTGAGATTTCTGTTTATTGTCTAATGGGGAATAGTAGACCATTAAAAAGTTCTAACCATAGAAGATGCAGATTTCTATTAACATTTCAAAAGGAGCCCATAGAATCTTTTGAGAAGCTTTGAAGATAATGGATTATAAATTGGTAAGAATGGATTCATGGAGACAGGTTAGAGGGCAATTTTCAGGAAAATTGAATGTGATTTGAAAATTGAATTCATGGGCTTGGTAGTAAGAAAGAGGTATTAAAATGACACCAGGTCTCTAAGTGAGCAAAGGAATGGATATCTTTAATGGATTACAAAAGCCTGGCAAAGAAGGCTCAGTGTGTGTGTGTGTGTGTGTGTGTGTGTGTGTGTGTTGCTTTGTATTTATTTTTCAAGAGGAGTGGATCCCCTTTTTGAGGCATATGACCTGTGTGTAATAGGGATTAATGAGGGTTTACCATGTTTATAATTTTATTTCCAAAATCTATGTATTAGGAAGGATTCTAAGGTTCCAAATAGTGGTCTTCTCAAACTAGAAGTCTACTATCTTCTTTCCAGCAAAGTTTTGTTCACTATGGGCATTTAAGAAATGTTTTTTTGTTTTTTCTTGACTAGCCAGGGTAGTAATGTGACTCTTGTTGGGATATATCAATGGCTTTGATATTAGAGCTATGCTCTTGAATTTTTCTTTTTCTTCAGTGGTAGCATCATTTTCTGATCCACTGAACAAAATAATTTGAGAAAGGAAATTCAAGTTATGTTGAGTAAGGTTATTTTCATGGACTTACCTCTTTAACTAAGCCTTTACCATCTGTTGTCTTTACATGTTTAAGATGTACATAATTAACTGAGCAATCATGTCATGAAAGAAAGGGTATGTGTGATTTCAGCACACCCTGATATTCTTTTATATAGCACATCTGTTAGGAAAAGATTTTCTTCTAAACACATGACTCAGGTACAAATCATAGGAAATAATTTTCTTCTTTGATCAGCTTTTTCTAAAATGAACAGAAAACAGAAACAAATTTATGAATTCTGTTTCCATTGAAAATACTTGGTAAGTTATGGGCAAGTTATATTCAGTGCTTATATTATCCCCAGCACAAACCATACAAAAGAATATATTGTATCTCCATTTTTATTTGTCTGTCATAACTCAGTAAACTCTACTAAACTTATTCTTTAACTTAACATGCTTTTTCTATCACTAGCACTTGTAATATGCTGTTTATTCTTCTTGAAACATCCTCATAGATTTGGAAATTGTTTCTCTGTATAGCACATCTCTCCAATCATGTTATGCTCACCTTATATTTACCAGAGCATAACATATACACCCTTTCATTGCAGTTACTTACTCATCTATTCCCAGCCATAGAACATAAATTCTGTTAAACTGCAGATGTTACCTTTCTGGTGTAACTAAGTATCCTAAGAATGTAACTAATAGTGTAAGCTCAAAAATATTTGGTAAACTAATTTAGTTAATAAATGGTATCATTTTTACTACCAATTTTAAGCAAAGGTATAAGTGACTAAAAATGCAAAGAATCCACTGACCTATAATATCTGAAGATGAGTCCAAGAAGGTATATATTTGTAGAGAAGCTATGTCTGTGAATAAAATAAGAGGTATCATTTCAAATGTAAATTTCAGTTTCACAATGGAAATAGAAATATATGAGAGATATTTCTAGTTAAGAACTTTCTTAAAAAATGTATAACATGTGTGTGTGTATCAAAAAAAATAAAATCTGCAGTTACATGATAGAAAAATTTACAGAAAATTGTACTTTGTCAGTTTTGAAAGTATCAGCATCGTGGGAGAGGAACACTGAACTTAATAATAGAAAAATAATAAATCGGAGTGTAGAGCCATTGCTTCTTTATAAATTTTAGAGGAAAATAAGGCCTAGATATTTAAAAACAAAATCATTAAGTTTGCCCTAAAATTCAGTCCGTTGTAAGCATAAATTTAGCACTTCCATGAAAAAGAAAACAAAAAGGATGCAAGAAAAATAGACCACCAAATCCTATTCTTTCATATCCCTTTAGACACAGTCATTTCCAATTAACTTCTGTTTACACTATATGTATTCCTTTCTTCTACTTCTTTGGTAACCACCCAAGGGCCTACATATCCCCAAATCATGTTATTGTGGATTAATTTCCCATGAATCTAAAAGGTCCTCAAATGAATTACTTTGTTCTCCTATCTCTCACCATAATTCTCAGAACTCAGAATCACCACTGAGTTCAAACAGTGAAATATCTTGACTTCTTTTCCCAGTGCTCTAGTGAAATGACTATTGCAAATATATATGTCTTGGTTCAAATGTGTTTTACATTCAGTCTACTGAAATTTGCCATAGTATTCAGCCCTGTTATAGATTGTTTGACTAATTTATTTCTGTTTAATTTATTTTGGCATCTTATGTTATCTCCAGTGAAAATTACAGTGATGATCCTATTTTCACTAGTAGGGTGGACTAAATAATTAAAACCAAAATACAAATAGAACTATAAACAAAGAATATTCTGAATAGGTATCTTTAAAAATATCTGGCACAAAGCTAAGTCATCGTCAAAACCTAAAAGTGTGGTGAAAGTATAATCTTTGGGAAATAAGAGAACTCCAAAGCTTGATTACAATCTCAGACTTTCTATCAAATTCTGGAGACCTGAAGGTTCTGTTTTAAAGTTTTAAGAGATATGAAAAATAGAATTTGAACACTAGAACTCACCAAAAATGATAATCTGAGGATATACCTCTACATAAGACACCTAAAACTGTTTACTTTTAAGAGTGAATGGAGGAAAAATTCAATATACTAAAGAGAATAGGAAGAAAATCCCTGCTGAATTTTGATCATCTCTTCAGTGGAAATAAAGTCACAAGTGATAATTGATAACCACATGTCAAATCTTGCATGGTTTTTCAGTCATTTACCAAAATTCAAACTATGTGTGTAAACTGAAAAAAACCTGAAAATTTAATTTAGTGTGATTTTTGCTTGAATGCACTAAGAGGCAGAAGTAAATAAATACAAAAATGTTACAAGGGACACAAAGAATATGAGTTTTTACTCCACATTCATAGCAAAAATAAGAAAATAAACACCATGAACAATATCCAGCAGGCAAAAAGAAATTTTAGGTGCTTAGTATTTTTTTAATTAAGAGCTTTTTAAACATTTTTTTAATTTTTTTAACGTTTATTTATTATTGAGAGACAGAGCATGAGCATGGGAGAGGCAGAGAGGGAGACACAGAATCCGAAGCAGGCTCCAGGCTCTGAGCTGTCAGCACAGAGCCCGACGTGGGGCTTGAACTCACAAATGGCAAGATCATGACCTGAGCCGAAGTCAGACACTTAACCAACTGAGCCACCCAGGGGTCCTTTAAACATTTCTTAATAACAGTATATATTTGGGAATGTGAGATTGTATATAGTCTAACCCATACAGGGCATACTGTTTATGCTACATAATAACTCCCAACAAGCAATTTTACTGTGGTATGACAAATTCTGGAGGGTCATAACATTTGAAATACTATATCTGATTCAATGTATACAATATGTTTGACTCTCAGCAAGTTGTTCCTCCAATCCAGACTCAATTCATCCGTCAAAGGAAGGAGTTTGCACTAGAGGATGCATAAAAGCCTTTCCAAGTCTTTCTGTTCTTTGTGATTCTTTAAAAGTCAATATTTTGCTTATTCATTTCAGTCTGTTCACACATGTGAAAGCTTGGTGTTGGCAAAGCAGAGACAAGCAGCAGGAAGATATGACTTACAGAAAAATAAAATCAATAACTCCAAACTGGATGCTTCAAAGATTATGTGTGTCCTTTGTCTCTCCTCTGGGAGAAAATGTTTGCAAGGATAGAAAAGATGTCAGAAGAACAAATGAGAGCTCCTAGGGAGCAGCCAGAAAAAAAGATGGAGGAGCTGGTTGGTAAGGTAGTAGAGAGAATATCACAGTTTTGTTGAAGGGGTTTGAAAAATTGTGAGTTTTGTCGAGCTTTTAAATATGAAATTTCACGAATGCTGCAAGATGTTTCTTATGTGCCGTTGGTATTTATGTAGTTAATAGGTAAAGTTACCCTTTTTGCCCATCTCCTAAGTCCCCCTGCATATTCCCAGAAACACAATCATGACCTTCCTATTTCTATATAAGGAAAAGTTTCTGTTTAAATAAGTAAATGCTTAGAGATAATACAAACATAGCTCAAGGTCACATATTTCTGTTTCTATCCTTTGTCCCTGTTGTCTATTATTTTTGTTACTAAGTTACTTATATTTTGTTATTTAATTATTTTGTACAATTTTGTCTACATGTCCATTTCTGTCTAGTTCCAGAAAAAGTCTTATTTTTTTTCTTGTCCACTCCTCTCCATTTATGATTACCCCTCTCTAATAATACTCAAGGCAGAAAAATAGAGCCAAAGCATTAACATTGAGTAGAACTCAGAGAATACTCAAGGCAGAAAAATAGAGCCAAAGCATTAGCAATGAGTAGAACTCGAGATCTTGCTCCAAGTAATAACATTTTACAGATGAAGAATAAGACAGAGGTAGAAGGTAACTCACTGAACCTCATTTAACCAGTAACAGTGTAACTTGAACAAGTGATTCAGTCTGGGATACAATAAGGCCGTATATTATTAGATAAAATGGCAAAGAAACAATTGTGTACTGTGGTTTTAACCTCATTGAATATTTTGTTAAATTGAATTATTTGAGTTAAAAGAACTTACTTGTTTTTACTTAAAACATTTTTATGTTTGGTGGATTTCAAGTAAGGTAATAAAGGTAAAATTATCTTTCCGCTAGTGCTTTTAGCTAGAAGTCCATTGAATGGTAGGTCAGTAATATGATCAATTTTGTACTTCAGGAAAAGACATCCTATAATTCCAAGGAGGATAAACTCAAAGGTAGGGCCAAGAAAAATGGAATAAACCCATCACAGAAGGACAAACACCTCATGATCCTGCCCGCTTACATGAGAAATTTAAAATAGGCAAACCCATAAAAACAGATAGCAACATGGTGGTTTCCAGGGGTTGGGAGGAAAGGAGAGTGGGGAGTTGTTGCTCAGTAGGTACAGACTTTCAGTTTGCAAGATGAACAAGTTCTGGAGATCTGCTATACAACATAGTGCCTTTGGTTAGCAATTCGTATTGTACACTTAAAACTTTGTTGAGAGAAGAGCTCACGTTAAGTGTTCTTACTTCAAACAAGGAGAGTAGAAGGAAATTTTGGAGGTGATGTATTTATTACCTTGATTGTGGTATAGATTTCACAGATACATGCATATCTTCAAACTCATCACATTTTATACATCAGATACATTGGAGAAAGCTGAGGCCATCAGGCTGCTGGCAGGTCCTGAAAAGTACCACTTGAGATTCACCCAAAAAGAGTAGACTGAGAAACCCACCAGAGGCCCATCAAGCACACTGCTATATGCATCATCCATGGGTGCTGCCAGATTAGGGATCAGGTACAATGACAAAGCCAATATCTACCTGAAGTTTATAGAGTGGGTTTTCTTTTCATACATAAAGGACTTTTCTTCTTCAGTCATTAACTTTGCAAGCAAAGAGAATTAGCTCAACTGTTATCAGGGTTTAAAGTTAAAACCATAAGGATAAAAAACTAGGTTCAACTGTGGAGAAGAAGCCAACTGGAAGAGAATGAAGTGGAGTAACTTGGAATATGGGTTTGACTGTGTCAGACCAACAGGATTAGATACAAATTGATAGTTACCTATTCTCTTTATAGTTAGTTGATACCTCAAATTTTCTAGCTGTGTTATAAACCTCATTTTGTTCATTCAAAAAAGAAATGCCAGTCTATTATTGGTTTATTATACTCCAATAAAGAGGTTTCTTAAGAAAAGGTATAAATGAGAGATTACTTAAAACTACTTAATTACTTAAAACTACTTACAATAATTTGAGTGAAACAGAGACCAAACTATTGTTGCAGGTGAAGGGAAAGATGATTACTTCCAATCCTTTTGTATTAGATGTAAAATGCTTTTGCAACATTCAGGATCTAGCTTAGGTAAGGATAAGCATGGATTCCACTTGATGGTTAAGATTTATAATGTTGCCACAGACTGTGGACTGTTAAAGTATGGCAAAGGTAAAGGTCAGAATGAATTATTTTTCTGAGTGTATTTTCCACATGGACATTAAATTCATACTAGGTAATATAAGGAAATAAAGGTGAAATAATAAAGAAGCAGAATATGTGATTTAAAAAAAAAAAGCAAAGTGAAAGAGCAGATGCAACCAGATACCTGCATGGCTCACTTGGCTAAGGGTCCAACTCCTGGTTTCGGCTTGGGTCACAATCTCACAGTTGGTGAGTTCGAGCCCCACAGTGGGCTGTGCGCTGACAGTGCGGAGCCTGCTTGGGATTCTCTCTCTCTCTCTCTCTCTCTCTCTCTCTCTCTCTCTCTCTCCCCCCTCTCTCTCCCTCTCTCTCCCTCTCTCTCCCTCTCTCTCCCTCTCTCTCCCTCTCTCTCTCCCTCTCCCCCTCTCCCTCTCCCTCTCCCTCTCCCTCTCCCTCTCCCTCTCTCCCCCTCTCCCCTTCAGAATAAATAAGCTTAAAAAAAACAGATTCTTGGGGCACCTGGGTGGCTCAGTCGGTTAAGCAGTCAACTTCGGCTCAGGTCATGATCTCGCAGTTCGTGAGTTTGAGCCCCGCATCGGGCTCTGTGCTGACAGCTCAGAGCCTGGAGCCTGTTTTGGATCCTGTGTCCCCCCCCCCCTCTCTGCCCCTCCCCTGCTTGTGCTTTGTCTCTCTCTGTCTTTCAAAAATGAATAAACATTAAATTTTTTTTTAAAAAAAAGCAGATTCAAGAAACTACTAAGGAAACAGTACCCTCAGAGTCAAGTTATGTATTGAAAGGAGGGAGAGAGAATTGGGTCATATTTCACGTACACAATGGATGATGTATAAAGTATTTTTCATGAAGGAAGTATTCCCAAATTGCAATAAAAGTGAGGGTTAGTAATAGAAAATTTTAGGAGTAGTTAGTTTAAAAACAAACAAACAAAAAAGGTAGAGATGAAAGTATAAAACAAAAAATAAGTTTAGAAATGTCATTATCATAAATGGAAACACTAAAATGCATTTTCTGATTTTGATCATTATTTAGCCTAAATTCAATATGATAACTCTTCTGCCTTGCAAATCTAATTTTGCAGACATTGATTTTCACTCTCAGCAGACATTCTGCAATAGCCTAACATTACAACAGTTTGATGTCTTATCAGAAGGGTATCTCTGAGTTTCTGTTCTTATGCTTTTTGTGATAAGTTTTGCTGAGCTTTTTAAAATTTTTATTAAAAATTTTTTAATGTTTATTTATTATTGAGAGAGAAAGACAGAGCATGAGCATGGGAGGGGCAGAGAGAGGAGGAGACACAGAATCTGAAGCAGGCTCCAGGTTCTCAGCTGTCAGCACAGAGCCCAATGTGGGGCTCGAACTCTTGAACAACACAATCATGACCTGAGCGGAAGGTGGATGCCTAAAGGACTAAGCCACCCAGATGCTCCTGCTGAGCTTTTAAATGACAGATATTTCATGGTTTTATTTTATATGCATACCTAGCTTTCTGCATAGCACACAGATTTGCATAAAAATGAGCTCGGGGCACAGGGTGGCTCAGTTGGTTGAGCTTGTGACTCTTGATTTTGGCTCAGGCCATAATCTCAAGGATCCTGTGAGAGATTGAGCTCTGCCTGGAACTCTGCTCTCTCCTTGGAATTCTTTCTCTCCCTTTCTCTGAACCCATCCCCCACTCTTGCTCTCTCATTCTTGCTCTCTCAAAATTAACATTTTTAAAAATTTTCTTAAGAAATGAGCATTAGCACAGTCCTTGAAAAGGATTAAGTTCTTAATAAGTGTCTCCTGAGTTAAATTGTTTTGCACATATATTTGAATCGATATGGAACAGGTGTGAATATTGCAGAAATTTTGTGATATATATGTATCACAGATACACAAATGATATAAAATACAAATTCCATTTCATTAAGGAAAGGATATTCTCTATTTTATTCACTTCTGATTCCTCATCTACAATGTGCCAGGCACAAAGTAAAACTTTATTAGTACTTACTAAATGAATAAATCAGTGAAAAAAATGAAAGAAAATGTCATGTTTGGAAACACAAAAAAATGTTCCAAAATATTCAGAATATCAGAAAATACAGAAAATAATGAATCAATAATTCAGTGGTTTTATTTAACAAATGTTAAATGTTATTTAAACAGATATTAGATGTTAAACCAGCCCCAACAAGAAAAGTATCAGGAAACTTTCAAGGTAATTAACTTTTAGGATAGTTAAATGGAAGGATTCAATTTAAAACTCATTTATAAATTTTGATTTAGCTATTTTAGACATGTGCTCATATAAAATGCATGTGGAACATGTATTGTTGTTTTCTGATTTATATTTGATTCTTTAAAAATCAGTATGTGCCTGGCACTGAACTAATGAATTTACAGATATTCACTTATTTTATCCTTATAGGAACATTATGGGTAAAATCAGACCCAAAATTTACAAAAAGTAGACTCTTATGAAGTACAGCGTATCATATATATGCTGTACTAAAAATGAATGGTAAAAATATATTTAGACCGTTTAAATAAAATATATCAAAAAGGCCATTGGATTAATACTGTATAAAGTTAAACTGGAGTACCGTAACATTTCAAATAGAATCCGAATTCTGACTAAAAACACATCACTTTTTTATGAAGAAATTAACATTTGGCTCCTAACCCTTCCTTTTCATCTTCCACCAGCATGTGTCAATTCGGCTTTCTCAATACTTCACAATTCATTCCCTCCCCTCCATCCCACTCCTTGAACTTAATTTTGTCCCATATCATCATGCATTTTGATTACTGTAAGGGCCACCTGGCAGATCCTAGTACTTTCTTCTCAGTAAAATGTATTCCATAGTTATCTCTTCAAAATGCAAACCTGATTAGAACATGTTCTAACATCTTTTTTCCAGTGGATTCTAATTGCCTTCAACATTAAATCAA
The DNA here is from genome assembly GCF_018350215.1 of Panthera leo. NCBI lineage: Eukaryota > Metazoa > Chordata > Mammalia > Carnivora > Felidae > Panthera > Panthera leo. Next base: position 64,302,086 of record NC_056691.1, on the reverse strand, counting down.
AAGTCTTTAGCATGACACACAAATTTATTATTAGTTGGCCCTCTGTTTAACTTTACAATCTGTACTCTCCTTTTTTTTTTTTTTTCTCATTCTTTCTCCATACTCAGTTAACCTGAACTATATTCAGTGTACAAAATGCACGCAGTTCCTTCATTTTCTAGGCATTTTCACAGGACACTCTCTCTACATAGAATGGCCTCTCTCTCCAGTTCCCCATCTTTATCAAATGCCTTCTCATCTCAGTAGCTTCTTTGACTCATCACTCCTAAGCCCCCAAACCCAGCCCCCCCCAAATAGCCATGATATATACCTCTGTAGTAAGAAATATCAAACACTGATCTTACTGCCTGTTGCTGTTTTTAGCATGAAAACATGGGCTCCTTTGGGCATGGAATGTTTAAATCTTTATTCCCAGTTACTCGTATGTGCCAGGCACAGGGTAAGTACTTGATAATTGAGGGAAGAATAAATGAAGACAGGATAGCATGGGCACAAATGGCTTTCCAGTCATCTTAAATTATCTTTTTTATCAGTACATTTCCTGTGGTCCTTCGTAGTATTATGCAAATTAGTTTCTGAGTGTGCAATTACAAGCACAATAGCTATCCCAAAAAGAGTTACTTTTTATTGGAACATTAAAGATTACTGCTTTGCAGAATAGAATTTTGGGTAATTTGGCAGTCTATAGAGATTGCCGGTTGTGGATGATTCTAGTTCCTGCTGAAATAGGCACTCCTTTGATAACCTCACTTTCTGAAGTTATTACTAGGCTCATCAGGTTTCATATACAGCACCTAAACTGATATAATAGTACCATGAAAATCTGCCATGTGTGGGTTCTTAAGCTGATTGTCATTTGTATTATCTTACAGAAGAGGCAAATAAACCACTCAAATACATAAAGCATTGTTCATATATAGCATTCTTTTATAATAGTGCAGAATTGCAAGATGTCCAATTAGGTTTTATGGCACTAAGATTGTGATTTATATCATCTGTAGGAAAGAAAAGAAAAAAAATTTAAATGGGGCAATGAAAATGGGACAGTACCCTATCAAATAAATCTTAGCAATACACATTCAAAGTGTCATATGCAGAAACAGATATAAATACATGAAAGACGGTATCACTGCTGAAGTAATGGCTCATTGAGATGCATGTTTGCTGAGAAAAGAAACTATCATGTTTTGCTTACAGGGTCAAACTAGCTATGGAATAATGCTAACACCTTTTAATACAAACTGGATATTTCTTTTTTAAATGAAGAACAAACTAATCAGAAAGGTTTTCAGATTCACTGTGGTGCTGCACAGTTCTTCAGATGCTTCTTATTGTTTTGAAAGGGCAAGTTCATTGAGATTGACAGTTCAGCAGCAATGGTCTGTCTAGTATCTTCTCTGTGGCTTGAACGGTACACATTCTACATGTTGCAGTACTTTAAGAGTCATGCTAAAAATTCACATTTGCTCTGGGTTTGCTTGTTGGTAACTGCCTTAGAGTAAAAACACTTCTTTTGAGGGATGGTTATGGGTACAATAAACTATGCAGTACACCTCTTCATCTGATTTTGGAAACTCTTACAATCAAAATGTCAAGTCATAGAGCTATTTTTGTATCATTTTAGGGTGGCAGAACTCTGCATGTGCCAGGGTCTGAGAAAATACAAAGACCAGTTAGGAAGGACCTAGGCTCTTTCAGCCTTGTGCCATATGTATATTCATAAACTATATCTCTTCTGCAGCTGGAGTATAAACATCTTTTCTCACACTTACGCTTATCCTCCTTCTGAACCTATTCATCTGTTTACCTGTCTGGCTATCTATCTATCTATCTATTTATCTATCATCAGTAGACTTCATGCCCAACAAAAAGCCCAACACAGGGCTTGAATTCATGACCCTGATATCAATACCTGCACTGAGATCAAAAGCCAAACACTTAACCAACTGAGCCACCCAGGTGCTCTGTTTATTTCTTATATGGGACATACCACCCTCTGTATTGTGTAGTAATGACTGTCTATATATTTACAGAAAATACAGTTAGCAGTAGAGCACAAGACCTGTCAGTCTCTCTCTCTTCTCCATATTTCTGTTTTTATTTCTTTCCCACCCCAGAATGATAACACATTTTTCTCCATGTTTTCTCTCCTCTCATCACACTCGTTTGTTGGCTCTTTACGTCCCTAATATGATATTCTAGAATCCACGTGAATTTAAATTCCGTTAAAGTTAATAATTTGACAATACTTTTCACTGCTGTATCACTGATAGGGAAATAATTTGATGTTGTAATAGTTGAATTGTTAAATAATAAATTAATAATCAAGGTAGATCCTAGACTTTTTCTTCTGTGGAGCTCTCCCTGCCTATCGTATCCAGTAACTTTAGGTACCATCTGTATGCTAGTGACTCTTTTCCACTCTTATGGACTTATTTTCTTACATATCTTAGCTATTGCAATATAACTTAAAAAAAACGAAGAATAACCTAGTTTCATACTATGGATATCTTTTCCATAGCCTGTATATTCCCAAATTGTTTGCTCTTGTTTAATTTTTGGAATATGGACTTCTCGTTTTGTATCCCAAATTTGTTGCAAATTTTTGCTCCTCTTCCTCATTTTTAGCAAAAATTCAGACTTCACTTCAGGTTCTGAAACTAAGCATCTCTTCAAAAGTTTCTCTTATTCTTTGGGTTTCAGTATCACATATTAACTTGGATAAGAATCTCAAATTATGTTCCATGGAACATTATCTATTGTCAATTCAGCCTCTCATTTTCCTTGCCCCAATGACTTACCCAACCCCATATTTAAAAAGAAAATTATATATATATATATATATATATATATATATATATATATATATATATATAAAATACAGTGGCCTACAATAAAATTCAATTTCTCTGTAACAGACCTTATTATTTTCCCCTCATACCTGCTCCTCTGTCATCTGCTTTCTTAAATGTTTCCACTATAATGCTGCAGAACTGTATAATGTACAGTACAATTTTTATTTTATCATCTTGAATAAAAACACAGAATAAGGTAGGACACCAGACATGAGCCAACATCTCGTGAACATCAGCAATGCAATTCAGTCACCCATATTCTGAAATATATGTCCAAATCATATACCTTTGAATCATATTTGAGGTCTGATTTTTATTCCCTACTTATCAGACAACTGCCAAGCCGAAAAAAATTTTCCTGTGGATCAGGCAAGAGTATAGGACGTTATATGTATTAAAAAATAATGATAAAAAAATTACCAATAATGATAAAGGAAAAATATTTTTAAATATATGAAGGACTAAAAATCATTGACCCTACACACACACACACACACACACACACACACACACGCACACACACACACACACACATAAATATCATATATGCTATTCCTAAATAAAAGCCTTGTTTTGGGGCGCCTGGGTGGCGCAGTCGGTTAAGCGTCCGACTTCAGCCAGGTCACGATCTCGCGGTCCGTGAGTTCGATCCCCGCGTCAGGCTCTGGGCTGATGGCTCGGAGCCTGGAGCCTGTTTCCGATTCTGTGTCTCCCTCTCTCTCTGCCCCTCCCCCGTTCATGCTCTGTCTCTCTCTGTCCCAAAAATAAAAAATGTTGAAAAAAAAAAATAAATAAAAATAAAAGCCTTGTTTTAAGATACATTCTTGTTTTTTTTTAATTAACAAATTGATCATCTATCTGTATTTTTTCATAGGATTGCATATTATGGGTATAGCAAAATTAACTCATCTTGGTTAGTCATATTTATGGGTTTCTTTCATAGTTTTGGATGTGTAGCAACACAATTACCTTATTTTAGTTTCTGAAAGCATACCTTTGCACATGTAGTTTCCTTTGTCTGGAAAATTCTCTTCCCTGCTTTCTTTTTCCCTTTTCATATCTCAGATGAAATGTCATTTCCTTAGGGAATATTTCTTTGATCTCATGGGTGAGGTTCCATTTTTAGGAGCCCCTCTCAGTCTTAACTCTTGCCATGCTCCTATTATCTTTGAAATGTTAGGCTAAATATAACTAACTCTTAATACTAATACTCTTAATACCAATTAGTGATTGATACTAAATCACTTCAGTATACTTTAGTGTAAATACTCTGCCACCATGTTCTTATAGCATCCTGTGTTTATTTTCATAATACTTTCACAGTTTATATCTAACCATCTGTATGAATAGTTGATTTTTTCTTACTAATCTGTAATCTTTATGAAGGCATATATTGGATCTATTTTGTTTATCATTTTATTCCCAGTGTGTAGTATAGGTCCTGATATAGATGCTCAATAATAGAATGAATGAGTGAATAAATTATTCAAAGAATATCATTGAAAATCTACTTCTGATTCCATTTGAAAGATTACTGAAAAAATATATTCCTAGACAAAACTGTTTCCTCAAGGGGTCTGTGTATTTACATTTTGATAGAACCTGCCAAACTTCCTGAAGAGTTATGTGTTTTACACGGTTGCTATGCCTGTTGCTAGTTAGCAGGGAATGATATTCTATCCAGGAGACATTAAGCTCAGAGCAAACATTATTCGAGATAATTGATTCAAAAGAGTTAAGAGATCATTGAAGCCTAGGTAGGGAGGCATAAGGCATAAAGGCCAAGTAAGACAGTAAATTGGAATGCTATCTGGGTGAACTCTCCTGGCCTAGTGAGGATGGCCCTTCCCAATCAGTGCATTCTAGGTTGTCTTCACTATGAACTGACACGAACTGACTGCTAATATATATTAATATATATAAATATATAATGTATATTATGTATGTAATATTATATATGTATATTATACATATTATGTATATGTATATAATATGTATACATATTATGTATATGTATATTATAATATACATATTATATATATATATGCCTCTATCTCATTAGCATCATAAAATACCCCAAACTTCTCCCCCTACATACCTTTATTTAACCATTTTTCCATTCCAGAAACTTGGAAGTTATCTTAGACAATTTATGCATCATTTTTCTCCTCATTCAGTCTGTTGAAATTCTGTTTTAAACTTCAGAATACATCTTAAATCCAACAAGTGCTTTGATATGCATTTACATTACCATCAATGTTGCTGTTTTATTTTCCTCCAGTAGCCTAGATGTTCAACATTATATACAAATATGTAATATGTGAGAGAGGCCCCACAAAGGAAAGTAAAAGCACACCAAGTGTTAGGCTTGAATTGTGTTGTAATGACAACCCTCAAAATGAATTTGAAACGGAGTTTAACTCTTCCATAATAACTGAAAAAAAATAGTTGTTTTAAAATACCGAATACTGACATAATCAATAATCAAAATTGGATAACTTTAGTTAACTGTTAGCTGTTACTCATTCAACAAATATATACTAATAATCTATGAATCATTTAGTTTTGAAAAAAAAATTTAATGTTTATTTTTGAGAGAGACAGAGACAGAGCGTGAGTGGGGGAGGGGCAGAGAGAAAGGGAGACACAGAATCCGAAGCAGGCTCCAGGCTCTGAGCTTGAGCTTGTCAGCCCTACGTGGGGCTGGAACTCACGAACTGTGAGATCATGACCTGAGCCAAAGTCGAACACTCAACCGGCTGAGCCCCTCATGAAGTTACTTTTTTAATGGGAAGCGACAGATTATAAAATCATGAACAAGATAATTATTATATATAATATATAATATGGCAATAATAAAGCAAAGTATGTGAGTATGTGATCATGGAGTATATAATAAATAGGCAATATTCTTTTTTAATACATAGTCAATTTGTGGTTGTATGTACTACATACATAAAACATTAAATCTTGGCATTACACTAGCCAAATTTCATGTGCTCAATATCACATGAGGTTAGTGGATATTGGACATCCTGTATTGGATAGTACAGCTCTATATTATACTCAGATGGTTATGCAAGAATGTACATGATAGAAAAAGAGGATAACATTCCTTTAATATCATGGTTTTCAGCCTTGGGTGCACAGTGGAATCACATTTGGGAGCTTTTAAAAAATCTCAATGTCCAGACTGCAATTCAGATCGATTAAATCTCTATCTCTCAGAAAGGGATATAAGCATTAATATTTCTCCCTGAGTTATTCTACTCTACGGCCAGCCAAGGGTAAGGACCCGTATTATAATACATGACAATTTCAGAGGAAAACTATTAGAACAGGATATGCCATAGGTTCAAAAGCAAGCAGGTCTCCTTTTAGAAAAAAAAAAAAGTATGATACCATTATCTTTTCAAAATAAACTAATGTTAATCAGTGTCTCATTCTTAGTGTACATTCTAAGCCCATTCACATCTTTGTTCACATATAACTTTCCAAAATCCAATGTAGTGCCCCCTATACTTTAGCTGGAGATTAACCAAACTCAGTTTAAGAAGTTGACATGATTAGATCTATGTTTCAGACAAAGTATTAGACATCAGTATGTACGATGAATTGCCAATGACGAGAGAAAAGTTGTAGGAAGATCAACTATAAGAGTGAGGGGATAAAATCAAGGGATTTAGGCTTATAAATGTTGCAGCAGAAAAAAAGAAGTATGAATTTACAAATGTTAGTCTTTTTTTTTTTTTAACAATTCATGCACTTTTTTTAAAAAAAGCGACAACTCTTAACATGAAAGTTATTACCTACTGTTTCATTGTATATGTTTATGAAGGCTGGGGATTGATTCATTTGTGTCCCCTGTGTTATGTTGAAGAGGGAGAGAATATGAGGAAATTGGACAAGTCAGAGATGTTTTGAAGATTATTTTGTTTTGTTTTTGTTTTGGGTTTTTTTTTTTTGAGTATAGATGACACAAAACATTATATTGGTTTCAGGTGTACAACTTAGTGATTTGACAAGTTTATACATTATGTTATGTTCACCACAAGGATGGCTATCAGCTGGCCCATTACATCGCTATTATATCACTGACCATATTCCTTATACTGTGCTTAAAAATTATCATTATTATTATTTTCATTTATTTTAGAGAGAGATAGCATGAACAGGGGAGATGGGCAGAGACAGAGAGTAAGAGAGAGTCCTAAGCAGGCCTGATGCAGGGCTAGATACCATGACCCTGGGATAATGACCTGAGCCAAAATCAAGAGTTGGACGCTTAATCCACTGAGCCGCCCAGGTGCCCCAATACTGTGTTTTTTATTCCCGTAACTTACTCATTACATAAATGGAGGCCTATACCTCCCTCTCCCCTTCACCCATTTTTGCTCAATCCCCCTTGCCCCTTCTGGCAACCATGAGTTTGTTCTCTGTGTTTATAGTTCTGATTCTGCTTTTTGTTTGTTTATTCATTTTTTAGATTCCATTTGTGAATGGAACCATATGGCATTTGTCTTTCTCAGTCTGACTTGTTTCATTTAGTGTAATACTCTCTAGGTCTGTCCCTTTTGTCTCAGATGACACAATCTCATCCTTTTTATGGCCATGTAGTATTCCATTGTGTATATATACCACAGTTTCTTTAACCATTCATCTATTGATGGAACTAAATTGTTTCTATGTCTTTGACTATTGTAAATAACACTGCAATAAACATAGGAGTGCATATATCTTTTAAGTTAAGATTTTTTAAGTTTGTTTGTTTGTTTGTTTGTTTGAGAGGAAGAGCATGTGAGTAGGGAAGGGGCAGAGAGAGAGGAAAGAGAGAGAGGAAAGAGAGAGAACTCCAAGCAGGCTCTGCACTGTCAGTGCAGAGCTGGATGCAGGGCTCAAACTCACAAACCCCAAGATCATAACCTGGACCAAAACCAGAGTCCCATGCTCAACTGACTGATCCACCCAGGCACCCCTGAATTAAGATTCTTAATTTCATTGGTAGAGAGGAGCATAATACCATGAACAAGAAATGAAATTCAAGAGGTTGTCGAGGGAAACATAATTGATCTTATTTTTTTTTTTAGTTTATTAGTTTACCTGCAAGGCATCCAGAATAAAATGTATGAGGTTGATTTGAGCTAGAAATATAGATTAGTCTATACTATATTGTTTGCCAAAGATATCTTCTCATTTTTAAGGCTTTGTAATTTTTGCTTATGAGCTTGATATCTAGCATGAAGCTTGGCATGCAGACTATTGTGGAACTTAACCAGCATGAATTACAAGGGAATTGTACATATTAACATGACTTGGAAAGGGAGTCAATGAAGAGCCCTTGATTCTCATCATTTGTACTAAGGTTTAAGGCAACTCAATAACTGTATCCATTAAAACATTTTGTATGGTAATTGATAATTTTGAGATATAATATTCATAAGAAAACCACATCATGAGCAAAGAGTGATGCTAAAGAAGGGAGAGAACATGAAAACAAACAAACTATTGTATAAATTCTACTTCAGAGTCAGGATTGGTCAGTGTATTGGTTTGCTAGAGCTACCATAACAAAGTACATAGGCTGGGAAGCTTAGACAGTAGAAATTGATTTTATCACAGTTGTGGAGGCTGGAAGTCTAAGATCAAGGTTTGGACAGATTGGTTCCTGGTGATACCTCTCTTCTTTGCTTGCAGATGGCCTCTTTCTGCCATCCTCATTACCTTATTTTAACTGAATTACCTTTTTAAAAGATCATCCATAAAAATAGCCATATTCTGAAGTTACCAAGTGTTGGAGTTCCAATATATGAATTGTGGACAATGGGCATAATTTGGACTGTAAGAGTCCAGGAATTGGTTTATAACTTACATTGTTAATATGGGTCAAGAGTGGCAAATGACAGAGATAAGATAAATGAGATGGGGTAGCCTTGTTGCAGAAAGTGGCTTAGTTCATGGAAGTGGAAAAAATTTCTCCTTGGATGCCTGGGAATATTCGTAAGATATAAATAGAGAAATCAATCAGCTATATAAAGCCTAAAACTGCACTAAGACTTTTAGAAATGTATATACTTTTTGGCATTCCTAGAAACTTAAATTAAAAATAACCAGAGTACAAGACAATTTAGTAAAAAAAAAATAAAATAAAATAAATTGACTCTGTAAACTCATTATCTTCATAATAGTAGCATAATAAAATAATAAAGGTTTTTTTTTCAACATGAACACCTAGAAAACAATCTAAGCTATAACTTTGTAGAGAAGAAGTTCCAATTTTAATTAATTCCAAAAGTACACATAAATGTGAAAGGTGACAAATTTGGTTATATAAAACCCAAACACCTCATGTTTTTCTCTTATTTACACAATTAAAGGCTGAAATATTTTCTGTATATTTAAAATAAAGATTCTTGACAATGGATTTTCCCCAGTTCTCTTCCAAGCAGAGACAGAGTTTGACATGTGAAACTCATTTGTCTACGTTATCTGTAAGCTGGAAGAATAGAGACTGAATTCAAACAAATAATATGTTGAACTTGCCAAAAGATATATTTTGAGAGATAGTGTATGCTTTATGGATTTAGAATTAAAGTAAGTGTCTTTATAATAAAGTAAGGCCTTCCTGAGGAACTCTGAGAGAACAAAACCAGTTCTCTGATTATTCTTTCACTTCCCTCTTACCTGGAGTTTGGTAATTCATCCCTTCATTAGGTGTATGAAAAAATTTGTTTTTTGTTTGTGTGTGTGTGTGTGTCTGTGTGATCTGCTTATGTGACACTAATAGGCATATCGTTTTATGTAGGTATACATATATACTTATTAATGCACTTTTATAACTAATTTAGTTGTAATTTAGTTATATTTTGTAAAATATTTTATTGGGCCAAATATTGTAAGTTTATAAAAATGAAAATAACTCAGCAAATATAAGAGCAGAAGGCAAGCTAACTGAAAATAAATATGGAGAATTTGTGTTCAAAATTATCATAAGTTTTACTTTATGGACCTAAAGTAGTGTTGGACTTTGTTAGGGAAGTATAGAAAATTTTGTGTAGTTTAGTATGAACCTGTGCATAATGCATAAAGCCCCCAGTTAGACTTATGGTGCCTGAAATTGCAGTATGGTGGGTCTAGGTGTTCTGGAAGCAGTAAGAATTTATTTCTGTCTTTACATTTTCTATGCCATGACAATTCCAAAGAAGTGGAAAACAAAAAGGACTAGTAATGGATCAGGATGTATAGAAATAGGACAAGGGGACAAAGAAAGGAGAATAAAAGGAAGGACTAGGGGAGGACACATAGAATACATGAGAGGAAGTAAAAAAAAATGGACAAGGGAAAATAGAAGGAACAAGGAAGAAAGATGATAAAAGAAGATCATCATTTTATTGGGAGGGAGAGGAGGTATTATTGGGAGAAGAACAGATGAAAAGAAAGAAAACAGTAGGAAAAGGAGAGAAAAGAAAAAGAAAAGGAGAAATACATAGAAAAGAAACAGAAGTCTGAAGATGGAAAACAGTCATGATGATTTACAAATATTTTCTATTTTTATTCAAATAATATTCAAAATATTATATATTTTTAGTTTAATGAAACCTTACAAGGTATCTATAAAATATAATTTAATAACCAAATTGTATAAATAAAGTAAAAAAAATTAAGAAAGACATTAATATATGCCAAGGCCAGTTTTCTGATATAATGTAACATAGTCCTTGATTTATTTAGGATGGCAGTTTTGTTTTGTTTTTTGTACACTACAACCTAATAATTAATAGCCGAAAATACTTCTGTATAGCTTCTTAGGTTTATAAACTTGTAACAATGCCTATTTTGCAAAAACTCTAATAATTGTTAAAGGAGAAACTAAAAATAATACTCTATTAAAATTTTACTGAGAGATTACAAAATTTTCTCAATAGAAATAAAAATAGTTTAGGATGAACAAAAACAGTGTCTTTAAAAAATTGGGCATATAAAAAGTATGGAATTTCTTTGGTATAAGAACTTATAAAGGACACTAGGGAATTTGAGGTCTTTGGAAACTCTCAGGTGAGTCACACAAAGGAGGAATATATATGTTTTATGTCGTTAGTAAGTAAGAAATACACATTTTTCAGTTGTGGAAAGTATCTATGGTTCCCATACAATTTGAACTCTCTGAGAATAAAATAAAGAAGGATTTGTTATGTTTTATTTGTTCTCCTTGTTGACTGTGTTTGTGACTGCTTCTAAAATGATCGAATGGTCACCTAGCAAGTGTCTCTTCAGGCAGCACTTAGACAACCCACCTGGATGCCAACATACAGCCCAGATATTTTAAAAATAAAAATAAAAATAAACACATTAAATAATACCATGTGTCAGATAGAAGGAAGAAGAGCATTTTGGCTAGTTTATGATTAGAAATTCAACTAGCAGCTGGATATTTGGGTCATATTGTTGTGATCAAATAATTAACTGCAGAATGTACACATTTTCTTTCCAAAAGATTTTGTGTTTCTATGAAGGAGATGAACTGATAACAGTTAACAAATTTTTTGGCTACTTGTACCTGATAAATAAGTTATTTACTTCAATATTTTATAAACATGAATGATTCAAATTTAAATGGCTGCACTTTTAGTGTTTTCAAAAAATTTCACCTGATTTAAAGTTTCCCAACACTCCATTGAATCATAGACCTGCATTCTATATCTGATTTATCAGTGGCAATCTAAAGGACCAGAAATGTGCAATTATACTCAAGTTTACCCTATCTTTTTTTGAGTATAGTTTACACACGATGTTATATTAGCTTCAGGTGTACAACATACTGATTCAACACATCTCTGTATACTACTCTATACTCACAACAAGTGCAGCTACCATCTGTCACCATACAATGATATTACAGTATCATTGACTATATTTCCCATGCTGTACCTTTTATTCCCATGACTTATTCATTCCATGACTGAGAGCCTCTATCTCCCACTCCCCTCTACCCATTTTGTCCATCCCTCCACCTCACTTCCCTCTGGCAACCATCAGTTTGTTCCCTGTATTTGTAAGTATGATTCTGCCTTTTGTTTGTTTATTCATTTATTTTATATTTTAGATTTCACAGTTGAGTGAAATCTTTACTTTTGAGTTATTGTGTGACTTGACTTTGTCTTTAATTATCATCAAAAATTTTGTTCATTTGCTTTCATAAGAACATACTTTCTTCTGTGGTACAGATATAAATCTTGAAAAATACATCAGCATTTTACATAATTATCTTGGAAAGATATTAAATGCTTATTAGTATTGCATTAGTACTGGCATTATTTTCTTTAGTTCAGCTTTTTATTGAACAGGTTCCAGAAGAGGTTTAGTCAAAAAGATCAAAGTACGTGTCATCAACAGACTCCTCTGATTCTTCTTTCTTTGCTTCCACTTCCTTCTTCTCAGCTGGGGCAGCAGTGGTGGAGGGAGCGGAATCTCCTGCTGGTGCAGCACCAGCTTCTGGGGCAGGTCCACCAGCGCCTACATTGCAGATGAGGCTCCGATGTTGACATTGGCTAGGGTCTTTGCCAACAAGCCTGGCCAGAAAGGTTCAACATTTACCCACGCTGCTTTAATGAGAACGTTGATCTTACCCTCCATAACTGTCACCTCATCTGACATGGAGGATGAAGGCCGAATAGATGCATTGAGCTCCAAGATGGAGACCATGACACCAGCAAGTGCTGAGTGGGCACTGCCAGGCACAGTGCTAACCACAGTGGGATGAAGTGTGGGTCTCAACCCAATGCGGCCTTATATTCCTTGGAAGGACCAAGCACCTTAGCAGCAGCTGAAGAAAGCTGCCATTAGCATTATTTTAAGAGCTAAACTGTAAAGAAAAATAATTTTTACATAAAATAAAAGAGCAATATTTTACGTGAAAAGCTTTTAAAGACTGTATGTCATCTAGGATAGTATAGACATTAAATTGATGACTGTTGCACTCGGTAACATAGTAGTAAATGTTAACTGGCTCTCAAAAATTAAAAAAAAAAAAAAGTAGACTTGACTTTAAACCAGTGTCCATAAATGTTCTTACCCTAGCAGATTTCCTGAAAATGGAGTTGGGGAAGAGAGGTGCATAATTGTTTCCAGTGAGCTGATACGAGCTAGCTTCAGTGGATCATTGCTTATATTGAAGTAATGTTTGGAAGACACAACATAAACTGTATATAATAGAGGATAATATTCATTAAATCAAGCAAAATATACTGGTTTCAAAATTACACTATTTTATTACAACTATAGATTTCAAAACTGATCATCAGTTAAGTAAATAGTAATACTTCCTTCAATATATTCACTTTATATTTTATCGATAGACTCAATACTTGCCACTCTCCCTGGGTGTATCTGAGTGAACTATCAGTTCTGTAATTTATTTACCTGTCTCAACTGTATGTCAATCTTCCTATATAGTCTGAACAGATTTTTCTTGGCTGTTTTCCTTTAATTGTCCATGTTTATATATATTTCTAAGGTATAAACAATGTGTTTCTAATGTGTACTTAATACACATATAGCTAATTTATATCCACTGTACACATATCTCTATTTATCCATACTCATACTAATATCTATGCTTATTCCATCTCCTCTGGTTTATCGATATCTAACCATTTGTTATAATAATGTAAATCTTTGTTTATAATTCACAATTTGAGCTAAATGAGTTAAAAAATAATTGGACACATTTAATGTATAAATATGAATTGATTTCTACCAAAATACAAATATTAGCATTAGATTTATTTTTCTTGTTTTCATAAAGGGAAAAAGTTAAATACCATGAAGACTCTAGGCCCTTAACGTGGTTGGTCAGAGAATGCTAATGAAGTTAAAAGGAAAGTCAAGTTTCTGATGCAGAAGATTAATTGCCAAATCCACAGTTTAGTTTTTTGATGGTTACTTACATGGAGTTAAAGGTCTAGCTGAAGATAAAAATCCAAATATTTCTATCTTCTACCAATTGTATTCTTCGTAATTCCTTAATAATTTTAGATAAGTTTTAATAAAATATGAAAATAAAACAGGACAATATATATGAGGGCAAAAATAGAAGTCTACATTTCAGGCCAAGTAAAAAAGAAGAGGTAAAATAAAGGTTAAGACAGAAGAGTAACTATGATTAACCACTTTTGTTAAGACAAAAAAAAGGTTATATGTGTTTCTTTTAAAGGAAATTACCATTACATTTCCCAATTCAAAAATATAACTTCATGGTCTTAATTAGGGTAGATTTCCTTAGAAAACTTGTATTCAAGTATTTCCTTCGAATTAAATATTACCACATAATTATTTGTTTATATAAGTTTGTACTTAATAGTTTCAATTATATGTCATGGCAATGTTTTTCATACAATATTTATTATCTTAGTCCTAAAACTTGATAAACACCAACAAAACCATACTACTTTTCCTCGGTAAGAAAGTGAGAAATGACATTTGCAGAGATGAAAATAATTTCCTATATCTCTAAAAAAGTTACTTTTCATTGTGATCAGAAATATTTCTAGTAAGCACCTTTGAGAAATATAAAAATGTTTTTTCCAGGTTATTCTCTTGCCCTTTGATGCCATGTATTTGGTATATAGCAATGAGAAGCTTATGGGACCTGTGAAAAATGCTAAGTTCAGTAATGTGTGCCTAATAATAAAATTGGAAGGCCTTTAGAAACACGTGAGGTTAAGACAGAATTGACTCCAAAGAACACTATGAAATACAGTGATAAATTTTCATCTTCCACTTTTATTTCTTCATGCTCCTTTGATTCTCTCTTCTCCATATAACTCTCTCTTTCTCTTATAGACTGCTGAAACATTACATGGGAATTCTGTTCTTCAATCAGATAATTCTTTCTGATTTTAGTATTGGCCATGGAGGGATTAGAACATGGTAGAAAGAGCCCTGAGCCTAGAAGTCATCCTGTACATCATGTGCACATTTAGAGGGACATTAAAAGTGATACAATACATAGGACAAATTTAGGACTGAAAGAAAAAATGGACACAAAATTGAGCAAACTCTGCAATTCTGGGTATGAGAGAAGAAAGCATACCCATTTTGTGGGGCAGTTGCTTAGTGCATAGCAACGTCATAAACCATTAACTACAACACCATACCATGAAGGATGGCCTCATGTAACAAGTGAAGCTCAACTGGCAGTAAACATCAGAGGATTCAATGAAATAATTTTGTGTCTTAAAAGGCCTTAGAATATGGTCACACAGAATCCAGGAACAGATGGTACTGTGTAGTGCAGGTTGGCAGAAAGTCCTTTCAAGGAATTGTATCAGTATATATCATGCCTCAAGTCAACTCAGTGGGTTTAAAGAAAAAATTTTGATTACTTGGAAGGATAGTAAGAAAATTGGCAAGGCTGTAGTTCAAAAACAACCAAAAATGCCTGGGAGGTTCTCTAGGTATGGATGAAGATCACTAAGTAATTTAAAAATAAACTCTAGGGAAGAATAACCAGTTGGAATCAGCAAGAACAACTATTTAGTTCTGATCTTAGAGAATGGAATAAAAACTATTTAACCTACAGTTGTAAGACAAAATATATGACCCTAGGTAAAATTTGAGTATCTGTTAATATTGAATAATTGCAATATTTGGGTAATATTTTTACTTAAAATTTTATTGTTTGATTCAAAATTAACTGTGTCTTTTTGTGCCTATGTGTGGAAAATCTAGTGATCTTAATTTAATGACAGCTGCATGTGAGAGCTAGCCTTGTGCATCGCACCAGGCCTGAATCTGCAAGAGAAGACAACTTTAGAGAGAAGAATGTAGGTAGAGGTTGGGAGACAAACAGTCCCAGGTATCTGTATGGCATAAGTCTATATCTGAAACCAATTTCCTTAAACTGTTAATTTTTAATAATGACATGAGACAGACTAATCCCTTGATTTGTGTAGAGCATTGCCATATATGTAGCCCACCACGAATTATAATTTCTAGTCTGTGGCATTCAGTGAAGGGTAACCTGCCATAATATTTGAAGTTTATACATCTGAAAGACAAGCAGACATTTTTATTTTTATGTCTATTTTTTATTATCTTTTTAAGTTTTTATTTATTTTGAGAGAGTGCAAGCAGGGGTAGGGGCAAAGATAGAGGGGGACAGAGGATCTGAAGCAGGCTCCACACTGACAGCAGAGAGCCCAATGCGGGGCTCAAATTCACGAACCGTGAGATCAGGACCTGAGCCAAAGTCAGGCTCTTAATTGACTGAGCCACCCAGGTCCCCCAAGGAGACTTTTTTTTTTTTTTTTAAATAAATTCCAGTTTGAACTGTAATTTGACTTTACGATAGCACTCATTTCATTTTCATTATTAACTTTTAAGTTCTGGAAGAGTTAAGCCTTCTTTATTTGTCTAAGAAATGAATTATGTCACTCCAAATGATTGTGTCCCATGATGGATGAATGGATAAAGAAAATGTAACACACACACACACACACACACACACACACACACTGGAATAGTATTCAGCCATATAAAAGAAGGAAATCCTGTCATTTGTGACAACATGTATGATCCTTAGGATATTATGCTAAGTGAAATGTCAGGCAGAGAAAGACAAATGCTATATGATCTCATTTATATGTAGATTCCCAAAAAGCCAAACTCATAGAAATAGAGAGTAGGGACACCTCAATGGGTGATCTCAATGATCATGACATGGAGCCCCATGTCAGGCTCCACACTGAGCATGAAGCCTGCTTAAGATTCTCTCTCTCCCTCTCTCCCTCTCCCTCTGCCCTTCCCCAACTCGTGCTCTCTTGCTCTCTCTCAAAAAATAGATAAAATATAATTAATCACATACCATACCATACCATACCATAAATATGGAGAGTAGAATGGTGGTTGCCAGAGCTGGAAGGTAGGAAAAACGGGGAAATGTTGCTCAAATTGTATGAACTTCCATTTATAAGGCAAAAAAAGTTCTGGAGTACCTAAATACACAGAATCATGACTGTCATTAACATGCTGTGTTATGTATTCTGTACTTGCTAAGACTGTATCCTAAATGTTCTTACTGCAAAAAAATAAAGTAGTTATATTAGGTAATAGATGTGTTAACTTTTTGTGGTAATCATTTCACAATGTATGTGTGTATCAAATTATCATGTACATCTCAAATTTATACAGTGTTGTATGTAAATTATATCTCAGTAACACTAGAGTGAAGAAAAGAATGAATACTAAAAACAAATATCTGAACTGTAACCTAGATCTTGGTAGCACATTCTGAATTCTTCATGTCCCCATTCAGGAAGCATAGTGTATAATTCCTTTTTCAGAAGGGTTGGCTAGAAGAGGGGAATTGGGACATAAACTTATATTTATTGCCTGAGATTTTTACTTTATCAGTCTCTAATAGTAGCCATTACTCTGCTAATAACATAGTTGTACAGTTGAGGCTGAAATTTTATTTCCTGGGAATTTATGGTTTGTAGTGTTAATATCCAAGCTTATGAAACCTATATACTATGCCCTGAAGCTCATGAGTTTGGGGTATAAGGCAGTGCTTTGTCCTGGTCATATCTTAAATGGGGATGGAGTTGACAGTGGCTATACCTAGTAATGTGCAGTTTTCTGGTGAAATTACTTTTTATTTAATTACTCGTCCCTGCCTCTTTACTACATTTTAATACCAAGAACAAAATGAGGTCCCAAGGCCAATTCCCAAAGGGTAATATTTTTATTAATATAGAAAACAATCCTGGTAATTGTCAGAGTTATGGGGTCTAGGAGAGAAGTTTTGACTGCTTGCTTTTCCTTGTATGTATTTCAGGAGGTGTTAAATCAGAAGATTCTATATTTCCTTTTAAAAATCATATGTAATTGGTAGGAAAACATTAAGTGACAGCTTAAGAGAAAAGTCCGTTCTCTTTAGAGCATGGGTGAATGAGAGCTCATTGAGATAGAAGGTGTCTTAAATGTCACTTCAGGGAGTGACCTGCTTCAGGTCATAGAGGACATATGACCCTTGCTGGCCGCTAGTACCAGAACACTAAGAAAGAAGACATAAATTATAGAATGAGACCATGAAGGCAGATTCTTTGTTCACATCTCCTTGGAAGCATTTCTAGTTCTTTTTAATAGAATATAGATTCTTATGATAATATAAAGATTTATTGTTTCTAAACAAGAAAGATCTATAGCAAAGTCTGCGTTGAACAAGAGCTTTCATTATGAAACTTTTATAAAACTATACCCTGGCACAAGGGTTTAGGGGTCTCACTTTGTCTGATCCTGATCATTGTTTGTTATAAGAGGAAAAAGCATGTTTTTTTAGAGTCTTTAAGCCAGATTCAGTGGGCTATAATTCTCTGATAAACCACGATGAAGATAGGGATAGAGAGGAAGGGAAAAGTCTAATAATATAGTTTAAAATCTTGAAACATATACCCAAATAACAATAGCCTGAAATTTTTATAATTCATGGTAAGAAATGTAAAGCATGATGGTTAAAAGTATTGAAGCCAGAAGGCAACTACACCTTCCTAGCTCTTTGAACTTTACCTGGTTACTTATCTCCCTTTTCCTCAATAAGTGCATTTGTGCAATGAGAATAAGAATGATAATAAATACTAATTCTAATGATAACATTTATTTTATTGCATTACAAAAATAATCAAATTAATACATAATGTCATAGACTCTGGGTCTAAAGTTCTCTCTTGTTTCGAAAGAGAGTGGACGCAGGATGAAAAGTGAGAGAAGGCTAATGTCTGGGAAAAGACAAGAGCCCCGAATAAGGGTTCTGGTCCCATTTTTATTAGGATCAGAAGGCTTACAAACATGGTGATGGATGTGCACAAAGAGACAATGAATCTGTGATCATTAACTTGTGGATGTGAAGGAAAGGGGATCTTGAAGATATTCGGGGTTAGGGGGTTGGGTTAATACAAAACAAAATCCTGAAGGTGTTTTCAGTGGACATGAGGCACCACCTCTGTTTATCTTAGCTAGCCTAGGGGATGAGACAGGTAGGACATGTGACTTCAGGGTTGACAAGACACCTTTCTTTTGTTAATCATCTCCCCTCTGGGCAACTTCGCTCTATAGCACACAGCTGCAGTCTGTAGCCCAATTTACCTGTTTACCTAACTTGGTCCTTCCTTCCTGTGAAAGCAGCTTTCTGCTATAGTACTAAATTGGGGGACACTTCCACCCTGAATACCTAATCTTGTTTATTTCCTATACCTATGTTCTATATTGGGGCCTTTGCCCCTCCATCTCTATACTGGGGCTTCTGCCCTGCCTTCCTATACTTATTTACCTAATCTTGTTTACCCAAACTTGGGTGTGAGCATCCTATGGCTTTGTACTTCTTTATACCTTGTTAACTCATTGGTGTAAGCCCAGGGGATTCCTAAGCTTATTTCCCCCATGTGTATAGAACAGTACACATAATAAACACTCATTAAACATTAGCTGATATTCAATGTATCCTCTGTTCCGGGCATTGTGATAGGTATGTTTCTATTTATTGTAGCTGATTTAGTTTTAAAGTAACCCTGAAAATGACACTTAGTATCCATACATTTTTCACATATGGAAAACTGTTGTTTACAAATTGCAAGTTAATGTATACTCATTATACCAGGTCAGGGTTTGTATGCAAAATATCTAAACAAGTAGTAAAACTCAAAAGATCTGAGTGGGCCTCCTGGATGGCTCCCTTGGTTAAGCGCCGACCTCGGCTCAGGTCATGAATGATCTCACAGTTTGTGAGTTTGAGCCCCGCATTGGGCTCTGTGCTGACAGCTCAGAGCCTGTAGTCAGCTTCGCATTCTGTATCTCCCTCTCTCTCTGCTTGTCCCCTGCTCATGCTCTGTCTCTCTCTGTTTCTCAAAAATAAATAAACATTAAAAAATTTAAAAAAATAACTCAAAAGATCTGAGCAAACATCTCACTAAAGATAATATATAAGTGGAAAATAAACATATGAAAAAATACTAAACATCATTTTTAGGTAAATGCAAAGTAACACAGCAGTTATCTATTAGGATGGCTAAAATTCAAAACTCTTAGGGGCGCCTGGGTGGCTCAGTCAGTTGAGCATCTGACTTTGGCTCAGGTCATGATCTCGCAGTCTGTGAGTTCAAACCCCATGTCGGGCTCTGTGCTGACAACTCAGAGCCTGGAGCCTGCTCCCGATTCTGTCTCCCCCTCTCTCTCTGCCCCTCCCCTGTGCGCGCTCTCTCTCTCTCTGTCAAAAATAAATATTAAAAATTTTTTTTAAATAAAAAAAATTCAAAACTCTTAAAATACCAGCTGATGTCACAAATATGGAGCAGCAGGAACCCACCTTAATATCTGGTGGGAATGTGAATGGTACAGCCACTTTGGAAGATCTCTGACAGTATTTTATAAAGCTAGCCATATTCTTACTATATGATCCAAAAATCAAGCTCCTAGATATATACTTAACTGATTTGAAAACATATCCAGGGGCACCTGGGTGACTCAGTTGATTAAGCATCTCACTTTGGCTCAGGTCATGATCTCACGGTTCATGTGTTGGTACCCCATGTTGGGATCTGTGCTGACAGCTCAGAGCTGTTATGCCCAGAATTCGTGATCCCCAAAGACCACCAGGGAGCCGAGTGTGATACAAAAGCAAAAGAGCCTTTATTCGAGCTAGCTTGAGCTCAATCCTCTACCTGCACTGACGCAGCAGTGAGATACCGGGGAGAGAGAGCGAGTTTCAAAAGGACAAAGGTTTTATTGGGGCCTAGGGGCAGTTGGTGAGGTAATGGCTGTGGGCTCAGCCGATTGGCTGGGGAAGGGTCGGAGTCCTGTCAGGCAGGTGAGCGGGAGGTTACTCAAGGAGAGGAGGCGTGGTCAAGGTGAAGGACACAGAACAAAATGGAGTCGGTCGGCGTAGGCCCACCCTTTCAAGAGCCTCGAGCCTGATTCAGATTCTGTGTCTTCATCTCTCTCTGCTCTTTCTGCCTCTCCCTCTCTCTCACAATTTCAAAAATAAATAAAGATTAATTTTTAATTGTAAAAAAGAAAATTTATGTCCATACAAATACCTGTACATGAATGTTTGTAGCATTTCCATTCATGATCTCCAAAAGCTGGAAGGTATCACTATATTCTTTAATCTGTAAATGAAAGAAAATATCTGTGGTGCATCTATAAAATTAAATACAGCATACCTCATTTTATTTTTTTTTTCCTTTATTGTGCCTCACAGGTTTTGTTTTGTTTTGTTTTGTTTTTTTCAAGTTGAAGGCAACCCTGTGTCAAGCAAGTCTGCTGGCATCATTTTCCAACAGCATTTGCTCACTTTATGTCTCTATGTCATATTTTGGTAATTCTCAAATATTTCAGACTTTTTCATTATATTTGTTAGGGTGATCTATGATCAATTATTACAACTCCCTGAAAGCTCAGATGATCGGTAGCATTTTAAAGCAATCTTTTTTAAATTAAGGTTTATACATTGATTTTTAGACATAATGTGACTGCACACTTACTAGACTACGGGATAGTATAAACATAACTTTTATATCCATTGGGAAATCAAAAATTTCATTTGATTCAGTTTATTATGGTATTTGCTTTATTGTGGTGGTGTGGAGTGAACTTGGAGTACCTGCAAGGTATGCCTGTACTGTTCAGTGATAAATAGGAATGAGCCATGAAAAGATATGAACAAATCATAAATCATAAATTCATATTGCTAAATTAAGCTCATCTGAAAGGGCTAATACTGTATGTTTACATTAATATGACATTCTGGAAGTGGCGCAAGTATGAAGAATGTTTGCTATAGACTTGAGGGGGTAGTTAAATAAGTGAAGCACAGGGTCTTTTGGTTTTTGGTTTTTTTTAGGCCAGTGAAACTTTTTGAGTATAACACTACAATGGTAGATATATAACACTATGCATTTGTCAAAACCAATAGAACTTTATGATGTAAAGAATAGTGTGTGCACACTTTAGGTAAATAATAAAATTCTTTGATAGGCTGTTGGATCCTAAGGGGGAATGGTGCCCGTGACAAAAGAATCTAACAGTATTTCATATGTATAAAATAACTTCGTGAATGTGAATGTGATGGGGGAAGATGTGCTTATGTAGGTGACTTTGGAAATGAGTGGACACTAATGATAAAGGAAAACTGGGGGGAACCTGGGTAGCTCAGTCAGTCAAGCATCCAACTTCGGCTCAGCTCATGATCTCACAGTCTGTGAGTTCTAGCCCCCCATCAGGCTCTGTGCTGACAGCTCAGAGCCTGGAGCCTGCTTCCAATTCTGTGTCTCCCTCTCTCTCTGCCCCTCCCCAACTCGTGCTATCTGTCTCTCTAAAATTAAATAAATAAACTTAAAAATTTAAAAAAAAACTTTTTTAAGGAACCATACATACATAGCACATTACTCTTGTTGGTAAAATATGGGGAACTGGTTAATAATTTTGAAGCCATTTTATGTAAATATTGAAATAACCAATTAAATAGAAGGATGGCAGGTGATAGGATCCATGTTTTTCATGATTGGAGTGATGGATTAGATAGAAACAAGAGTAGGAGATTAAAATTACCCATGTGTTAATAGAGTTAGATACATCCATATGAATTCATGAGGATTTAAATACAGAAACAGATGGTTAAATATAGAAATATTTAAAGATGAGTATAGATGCAGGTTCATATACACACATATATTACCTTGTGCTGTCAGTTTAAAGAAGCTAGAAGCAACAAAATCTCAGTAGCAACAAACATACCTAGCTCCCGCAGTTCCTACTACCACCTCTTTGAAGAAATGGTTGATTCTAGAAACAGAACAGAAATAATAGAATGAGTCTGGAGCATCTTATGGTACCAAATAATTGATCCAGAGAAAAGGGGGGAAAAAAGGAAAAAAAACCATGACAGGGTCTGTCAAAAGACCCTCAAAAGACGCCTGTTGAAAGAGCTCCCAGTGGCCAAAGCTGGCATAATTCGAAACGAAAGCAAGGAAGGAAGGAAGGAAGGGTGAGGGAGGGAAGGAAGGACAGATGAAGGAGAGAGGGAAAAGAAGGGAAGGAGGGAGGCAGGCAAAGAAAGTTTGATTATTATAATAACCCAGGTTGTAAATATCCATGACTCAATACTACTATAAATATGTTATTGAATAAATAAATAAGGGAGAATAGGTAGATCTCCAGTGCAAGAGAATTCCAAATTATTTTTGTAGATGTCTTGCCCTCAAGGAGGTGGAGCAGAACTCTTCACTTTTTAAGTATGGGCTGTGCATTGTAACTTCCTTCCAAAGAGTACAGCAGGAATGATTGAGATATAGAGTAACTTTGCACTGGAGCAGCTTACCTAACTACCTCAACTGGGTGATCAAGGTCGAGATCAACAGTGATAAGTCATGTTGATAAGTACCCTTGATCTGACATGATGAAACTGCCACTTCACCTCTGCAAAACCAACAATCATTCTAATCATGAGAAAAGCATAAAATAAATATCAACTGGGGCATACAGAACACCTGTTCTGCACTCCTCAAAACTTTAAAGGTCATCAAAAACAGGAAAATCTGAGAAACTTTAACAGTCAAGAGGAACCTAAGGACACATGATGACTCAGTGTAATGTGGATGTGATTGTGCAACAGAAAAAATAACTCTATGTAAAATTAAGGCAATCTGAATAAAGTATGGATTTTAGTTAATAATGATATATACTATCTCACTGAATGTGCCAAACAAATGTAAGATTTAAATAATAAATGAAGCCAAGGGTGGGATTTATGTAAACTTTCTGTGCTATCCACAATTTATATGTAAATCTAAAATTTCCTAAAATAAATCACATATTAATAACCATCTATATGTAAGTACACAGACACACACACACACACACAGAACCAATATAGAATATAGATTTGAATACTTTAGAGCATAACATAAATGACATTATTCAGCACATGTGCTCATTCTTCATTTTTTGACAAATAATTTCGGCAAAAAAGAATTGTTTTGATTCCACATGGATATGTGCAGCTCTCTTTCATTCATTTTAAAGGAATGTGATTGTAATGATCACATTTTAGTTTATTTTTCCATTCTTCTTTTGATGCATGCTGGGATTGATTTTAATGTTTTGGCTATAGCTAATGGTGGTACTGTGAACAGTATGCTTACTTATTGAATGTAGGAAATTGTGTCTAAAGTGCATAACTACAAATGGCATTACTGGGTAATGGAGAATTCACATCTGCAACCAAAATAGGAATGACTCAATTGCATTTTTAATTTTTTTTTCAAGTTTACTTATTTATTTTGAGAGAGACAGAGTCAGCGTAAGAAAGGGAGGGGCAGAGAGAGAGGGAGACAGAATCCCAAGCAGGCTCTTCACCTTCAGTGCACAGCCCAATGTGGGGCTTGAACTCACGAAATCATGAGATCATGACCTGAGCTGAAACTGAGAGACGCTTAACCGACTGAACCACCCAGGTGCCCCATCAATTGCATTTTCTATGTACACTCCCACTGGAAGTGTATGAGTGTTCTTATATCTTTAAATAAGAACAAATATTTAAATTTAGAATAAATAATTGTCATCTTTTTAAAATGTCATTTTAATGCATGTGACATGGTATCTCACTTTGATTTTAAATCATGGTCCTTTATTATTAGTGAGATGGATTTCTTGTCCATATGTATTATGTATTTCTTTTTTGTCATATTTATATTAACAGCTGTACATTCTGTATTATAATATCTGTCAGTCATATATATGTATACATATACATCATGTATACATATATGTATACATATATATGACTGACAGATATTATAATATATATTATATAATATTATATATATATATACAGTAAATATGCACCTTTTGCTTATTTTTTTTCATGTTGTTTATGCTGTCTCTGTGGTTTTGCTTTTGTATTAAGAAAATTTTTGCTAGAATGATATCCTGAAGTTTGAGGAATTCAACCCACCTGAATTTTATCTGGTATGAGTTAGCAAATAATCCCTCTCCCAATTAATATAAGCCAGTGTTTGAGTACCTTTACATTTTTGTATGTACCATTGTATCTCTTCCTCACTGACTTGCAATTCAACTATGTCATAAATGAATCTGTTATATGTGTTTCTCTCTCTGGATTTTCTACGATGTTTTATTGTGAACATACTTGTTTATTTCTGAAGCCATTAGAGATATTATACTTGGAATACTGGCTCTGTCACTGGACATTTTATATAATCATGGAAACTTTCATTATTTGTCAAATGATCAAAATAGTAACGTTTATATTATGTTTATATAATATAATATTTATATTCTACTTGTTAACAATTTAATATATAGAAAAATCTAACGACGCCTATACAACAATAGCTATTCAGTAAGTGACATTTCCTCTTAATTTATTGGTCTGTGTACTCATGTTATATTTGGCTGTCTTTTATTTCCTTCTCTTTGATGTACATATTTGGATCTGTAGATCATGGATGTGCAAAGACCATGAATAACCAAAACTTGTATAACACAAAGATGAACAAATTTCTGTATTTATTTGGATTCAGGAATTTATATTTTCTCATACTTCTCAGATAACTATTTTTTTTACAAGAGAAAAAATCTACACTTTACATTTCAGTAAGTTTAAATCCCTGAGGGGTATAGCGATTTTATGGCTAATAGCTTTAGCAGGAAGGTTGCTTCAGAATTTGTCATAAACCGTGCCCCTGTTTCCATGAGCACGAGTTATCTTTCCCCAGATTACTCTGCTTTTGTTCAGTTTGCCATCAGGAGTCACTGTGTTGTTCTTTGCTTTGTACACATAAGCACATCTCTTGCCTGTTTAGAATTCAGTTTCATCTAAAGCATAAGCACCTTAAATTTTAAGAAGAGCTGTGTGTTCCCTCTGGTTCCAGACACCCCACTTATACCCAGCAAAAAAGGCCTTGGACCACATCTTCCAGACATTGTTGTCATTTTAGGAGTCCTGTTCCCAGTAGGCCTCCAGAGGCTCCAAGATGGTGGAAAGGAAAGGCTTCAGTTAATTCTAATATGCAGAAGTCCGAAAACAGTTGCTATAGGAACTATAAGAGATAGGAAGACTAAACAAGAAGACTATTAGCTGACAACTGACCCACAGATATAAAGGTTAAATTAATAAACATGCTAAATGTTGTTCAAAAAGGCAGCATGGCACTGGGGCATGGATAAAGGGAAAACATATAAGAACTTGGAACTTTTAATTTTTCTTTGTAATGTTCTTTTTTTCTTATATAACATGAAACCGTATTTTAATAGGAAATTAGCTGTAGTAATTTTATCTTTCTCATAAGTTAAATATTTTAATGGTATATATGACCTTCTTTAACCCTACATTTAATCCTAAAGTCTTGGGGGTTTTTCCTTTAAAACCTGTATTATCTGATATTTGTATACTAACGCCAGCTTAAACAATTCCAATGATGCTGATGGTACTAGAGAAGAACAATGCCCCCCTCCCAGCCCCATCACCCCACACATATCATGAGTCATTAGCAGTTTTCCGATATATTAGAAATGTTCCTATATTCTTTATGTCTGCATTTGTAGAGAATTACTGTTTTTTGATAATTACTCATTATAACTTCAGAAGCCAAGATGCCCCTGACAACTAGGAAATAGTTTTTGTCAGTTCAGCTACCCATTTACACAGGCAGCTATTAATTTTCCCTGGTGGCTTGCACTCTAGTGCAGCAGTACCCTTGTTTTATGTTTGAAATTGTTACATAATAATGTTGAAATGGCTGAAGGGAATCATTTGTAGCAGTTTTATTCCCTCACATGGGAGAAAATAGCAAAATAAATCAACAAAGCAAATGTGTACTAAAGCAAGTGCAAACAGCACTGATGAATGATGAAAATAATGACATTGGATTTAAAGCTACTTATCTTTATAATGACTTTTCTTATAGGAATTCTAACACCTGCCCCATTAAGTTTGAATAAAACAAAGTCATCTTTGAACAAACTTTTTTACATTAGCATTTGTACCTATGATTTAGTAAAAATCCTAGGTTATGGTGTGTATTTTTACATGTTAAATTTTATATAAGTTTTATATAAATATAAATACAAATAATATAAATATAAATACAAATAATATATTTATTATATATATAACATCCTCAAATATCTTCATGGCTCTCTTCCTCACTTATATATCACCTTAGGATTCACTACCTAAAGCTTCATGGACATTCCCGTCCTTGCTTCAGTTAATATACCATTTGTTCAACATTTCTTATTTTACTAACAAGGACATCGTTTTGTTATACATTAACTGTATGTTCTATAATATGTAAGATGGAATGAATTTGGGGAAGTTAAGATGATATTTTCATCTCTCAGTCCTGTTCTGTGAAAAATAGTATTAATATATTTTACAATGCTTAGTAATTCCCCATATTTGAACTAATTTTTGTACCTTTTCATTTGTTTTTTTAAAATTTTTAAATGTTTATTATTTTTGAGAGAGAGTCAGGGAGAACGTAAGGGAAGGGAAGAGAGAGAGGGTGACACAGAATCTGAAGAAGGCTCCAGGCTGTAAGCTATCTTCACAGAAGCTAGACACAGGGCTCGAACTCATGAACTGTGAGATCATGACTTGAGCTGAAGTCGTACACTTAACCAACTGAGCCACCCAGGCACCTCTTGTACCTTCTCATTTAACTGTTCATGTTCTTCTCCAGGACATTAGTCCAGGGTAATTGGGGATAGTGAGAGGAGGCAGTGAAAATCATACTGTATTCCAAGTAAGTTTAATTTAGTACAGATTCCCTAAGTATCTGCCATGCAACCGATAGCTGTTAACTAGCAACCTGTCCATATATGCTATAGAAATAATTGTTTTGGAAATTTCTAATGTTAAGAAAGTAAGTCTCCACATAGGATGTTCTATCTTCCTCACAGATATAGAAGCTAGCTGTGATACATTTGGTATTTCCTATATTTATGCATATGTTGAATAAAATTTATGTCCCTAGAACTCAGATTTCTCTTTAAAATAGTCTTTGTCAACAAAATGATGTTTTACTTCATTATTTCATTTGTCAGTCCATGACATCAATCCATTCTTTTTCTTAGCAATTCTTTCAATAAACCCATATCTAGTGTAAAATGTGTGCATAAAACTTTAATGTATATGTTACAGAAAAATATTAGTATTTCTGTTTAATATTTATATGACTAAAGGAATGAAAATTATACAACTAATGACAATATGAAAGTAAAATTTTTAAAAAGTGCCCTCATTCTTTATGTAAGAACATTGATGTTTTGGAGGTAATTATTATATAAAATAAGGAGGTTTATGAAACATAGTTGAAATATATAGAAATAATATATAAATGCATATTATAAACCCATGAAAATAAGTATAAATATTAAATTATATATCCATACATATTTATGCATGAGAACTGCTTATGTGCACTGAATAATTATGTCCTGACTCAAGAGTCTCATGACTTAGGCCATCTTCAAAGAAACTGTGGTCCAGCAACTTACTAGCTTGTAAGTAGGATAAAATCTAAAACCCTTCGGAGTTCTTGATAGATTATTTGACTTTATTCTTTGTGAATGACCAAACAAATGTAAGCTCAGATTAGAGGTTTACTAACTACACCTATAAGTGCCACGTATTAGGTTCTAGCAAACTTTCCATATTCATATGTCCTTTTCATTGTATAGCATGATTATGGTAACTGTTTACATGTTTTAATGTCTAATACACTTTATAAGTCTATTCTATTTATTGGCACATTTAAACTGCAGAGTAGCTAACTCTATGGATTGAGCATTATTCCTTGCTGAAGGGGTGGTGGGTGGGGGTTGGGTTAAAGAGGTGATAGTTATTAAGGTTATTAAGGCAGGAACTTGTGATAAGCCCTGGGCATTGTATGTAAGTGATGAATCGCTAAACTCTCCTGAAACCAATATTACACTATATATTAACTAACTGGAATTTAATTAAAATTTGAAACTACCAAAACAAATAAATACAATAAAAAGAATTATTCCTGTTTTACAGATGGAAAACAAACAAACAAACAAACAAACAAAAACCTGAGAAATCAAATGAGTGCTCCAGGGTCACGTAGCTAGTCATGTCAGATCAAGGATTTGAATCCAGGTATTTGAATAGTACTTCATCTGCAAAATCGACAATGACCTACTTCTTTGGTATTTTTTTCTCAGAGTGGTTTCCTTTAATAGGTCGATCTTTCAGGACTTGCCCTTGTCTCTACGCCATAGTAATGAATTGAATTGGGAAATTTGAATACCCAGAAAAGTAGTCAACTAGGACATAATATTAGGTAATTCATATCTAACTTGTAAAATCTTGGAAGAGAGAGACAAAGTTTTATTCCTTAAATTAGTAACCACAGTAACAGCAACAACCTGACATATATTTGCTTTTTAAATTAAGGACTAAGTATGAAAGGAAGAATAATAAAGAAAGAATGGAAGGAAAGAAAGTAGAGACAGGGAACAAGGAAAGTCAGTATTACTCACAGGTAACAGTTGTGAGAAAGGTGCAGAATAAAGCCTAAGTGTAAAATAATACTGTTCTTTTTGGAAGTGTTCATAGCTTTTCAAAAGAATTGGAAATAGTTGTTTATCTGCTTTGCTGTAGAAGTTTATACATTTAATACTTAGGAATGCAAGTAAAAATAATAAAAACCCAACTGCTGAATAATGCATACTTATGAAGGATAGCAACTTTCCTCTTTCAAAATGATTTTTATAGAACTGATACATAACCATTAATATTATCAAACACTGTGCAGTGAAGTTTAAAAGAGGTAACAAATTAAAGGACTGCCCATAACAATTTTGCCAGTCTTCCATTGTCATACCTGGCAGACCTTCGTGCTTCAATGATATATTTGGGAAAAGGGATTGTCAGTCAAAATAGATATAGTATATAATTTTACTATAACTGAACAGAACTTTAATATTAGACATTCTTTTTCTGAGTAGTGGCATATAATGTTAAAACTTCATTTTAGAAGTCAGTAAATTTAGGGAACTTATCAATAATTTACCACTTAGAAACAATGAATTTCCAAACTATGCTGAGTTAAAAGAGAATGGTGATAGTGAATATTTAGGTCATCTAGAACAAGATCTCAGGATAGAAAGACTGTACTAAGTCACCTGAATGTACCCACCTCACATCCACACTTTCTAACTTATTTTTTTTTCCTAAATCAAACAGATGCTAGAAGTTCTAGGAGAATTTTCTCCTTTTGTTAAGCAACTATTTCTTACCAATATAGCATTGGGATAAAAACCAATTATTGTCATAGTAATGTGTAAATGTTGTAATTTTATTTTTTGTTAACATGTAATTACATGTAAACTCTGTAGTGTGAAGAAATGCAGATTCCCTTGCGATTATGAAGTTTTAGAACATAGTTGATCAATATGTGAGGGCCTCCAGCTTCAGCTGTTGACAGAGGTATAGTGAAGAGTATGTGATTCACAATATCACAGTGAATTGTGGAAACTCAAATTGGAGGCAGACCTGAACTGAAAAGAGTATTTGAGGCCAAAGGATACTAATAGAAATGTAGGTTGAAAAATGGTGTTGAAGAATAAGTGACCTCTGAATCCTGTCAAATTTTCTGAGGAGTTGACAGGAAGAGATTCTGAGAAAATAAGGGCCTATGTTTCACTAACAGAATGGGGATTTTATTCTTAAAAATATTAGCAAACCAGCCTAATATGGAACACATTATAAATATTGGACATCCTACTTAAGAATGGTCTCTATTAGGTATTGTAACTTAATGTTATTTATTTGGGAATATTTTTGTAAATACATTTTAAAAATTTTATTAGTGGACGAAATTTGTTCTTTATGACAATTACTCTGTGATAAAACAAATACCACAAAATATAAGCTACACAAACATATGACTTATTTAAAAAAATAAACTATTTGAGGATTGAAATGAAAGGATTCTAAAATTAGAAATTTGTATAAAAAGCTGCAGAGAGAATGCCATTTACCAAAGCATTGCATATGCAAATAACGAAGCATAAGTTTGGAAGTGTAAAATCAGTAAAATAAAGGCACAATATGTAAAACTGGGTTTTAGTGATGATAGGTTAAAAATATTGAAATAATTTTTGCAAGGGGCATCTGGGTGGTTCAGTTAAGTGTCTGACTTTGGCTCGGGTCATGATCTCACAGTTCAGGAGTTCAAGCCCCATATGGGGCTCTCTGCTGTCAGCACAGAACCCACTTCAGATCTTCTGTCCCCGCCCCCCCCCCTTGCCCCTCCCCAGCTTGTGCTCTTGCCCTCTCAAAAATAAATTTAAAAAGAAAAGAAAAGGAAGGAAGAAGTTGCATTTAAGTAATGTTTGGGGTGCCTGAGTGGCTAAGTCAGTTAAGCAGCCAACTCTTTATTTTGGCTCAGGTCATGATCTCATGGTTTTAAGTTGGAGACCCACATTAATATCTGTGCTAACAGTGTGGAGCCTACTTGGGATTCATATTCTCTCTCTCTCTCTCTCTCCCCCTCTCTCTCTCCCCCTCTCTCTCTCTCCCCCTCTCTCTCCCTCCCCCTCTCTCTCCCTCCCTCCCTCCCTCCTTCTCCATCCCTTCCCCCCCCCATTCCTTCCCACTTCTGCTCTCTCTCTGTCTCTCAAAATAAATAAATAAACTTTAAAAAAAGAAATAATTGGGGCGCCTGGGTGGCTCAGTCGGTTGAGCGATCAACTTTGGCTCAGGTCATGATCTCGCGGTCTGTGAGTTCGAGCCCCACGTCGGGCTCTTTGCTGACAGCTCGGGGCCTGGAGCCTGTTTCAGGTTCTGTGTCTCCCTCTCTCTCTGACCCTCCCCCGTTCATGCTCTGTTTCTCTCTGTCTCAAAAATAAATAAACGTTTAAAAAAAAGAATTTTTGCGAAATACCTACTTTTATTCCTAGTTACTCAGAAATGCAAACTTTCCCAAAGCATTTTAATGCATGTTGTGCATATATGTCTGTTTGTATATATAATATATGCAATTAACTTCTAAAAATATATCCTATTCCATTTTCTACTACTAGAATGTAGAAAGATGAAAATAGAGTTCACTTTCTCCAAAGATAAGGGGAAGAAAAGACAGATAATTGGCTAATGAAACACAATTTTCTTAAACCGTTCAGAAAGCTGAAGTTGGAAGGTAACAGGTAGTGAAATCTAAGAAAGGATAGCACCTTCTCTAATGGGTTAATTAGACTGTCTTGTTGCAGAACATGGGAAGGAATTGGGACCACAATACAAGCAGAAGAAAAGAAATCAGCTAAAATTTCAACAAATTGCTAATGACAGTTTGGGCTGGAGTGATAGTATATACAGCCCCTAGACACAGAGAGTAGAGGGTTTGTTTATTTGTAGACTACCATGGCTTTCCACTAGGCGCTTTTACAAAAGCTTGTGGGAGTTGCAAGAGACCAGAGAGCCACTCTTCCTGGTATAGGTACTGGGAGGACAGGAGGTACTCTGCAAAAAAGGCACAAACCCTGCAGTCTTTCTCAGAGGCTTTTCTCAAAGCCTCAACCCTCTGTGGGAGGCACAGAATTTATCTTTCCTTGAAACAAAGAAAGGCACATTGTTGCTAAAAGAAGATAAAGAAAGTTTAGGTTCCTATGCTAATATTATTACAGATCTCCTATCACTGGGGGAAGGTGGAAAACTTTCTCCATTCCATGACTCACCACAGATAAAAGACAGAACTTCACTACCATGAGAAGGAGGGATAGGAATGCTGAAAAAACCCCACCTCTGAGATGCAATTATGCAGACCTCACTTATCTATAAGAACATACCCCACTGTTAGCCTAGCAAGCAACAAGTAACAAGAAGAAATATTTACCACTAGGGGATAAGAGCATGAGGTACATACTTAAAGAAGCAGCTGAAACCTGAGGGGAGAACACTAATTCCAAGGAAAATCCACCTTTGGAATATTGAAAGTAACCATAGCAATTAAAACCTCTGTGCTAACTGCCTGAAAAGAGATTACCTTTTTCCAGGCATAAGACTCACCTCACTATTTATTGTTATTAGACACCTGGGTAGCTCAGTTCCAACTCTTGATTTCAGCTCAGGTCATGATCTCATTATTGATGAGGTTTAGCCCTGCATCCAGATCCACACTGAGCATGGAGCCTGCTTGGGATTCTCTTTCCTTCTCTCTCTCTGCTCATACCTTGCTTGCACTCACTCTTTCTCTCTCAAAATAAGTAAACATTTAAAAACATATGTATCTATTGTTTAATACAAGATGTCTGGCATTAGTTAAAACCTCTGAGGTATTATAAAAGTTATATATGTATATATGTACATGTATATAGCTTTTATATATGTATACATACATATATGTATATATTACACTTTAATATATGATATGATACATATATACATATACATGTATATATATGTGTGTGTGCATATATATATGCACACACACATATATATAGATACACATATATATGTATCTATATATATATCCATATACATATATATGTGTATCTATATATATATCCATATACATATATGTGTGTGTGTGTATCTATATATATATCCATATACATATATGTGTGTGTGTATGTGTATATATATATATATATATGTATGTATATGTATGTATGTGTGTGTGTATGTATGTATATCTATATCTATATCTATATATCTATATCTATATATCTATATATATATATATCTATCTATATATATATATATAGAGATAGATATATATATATATATCTCAAGTGATCTAGAGAGCCAGGCTAAAATGACACAGGCATTGGACAGAGACTTTAAATAACTATAATTAAAATGTTGAATAATCTAGGGGAAATAGCTAATAAATGCATGAACATATAGGGAATTTTAGAAAAGAGCTGGAAACTAGAAGAAAGGGTTTAAATGAAAGCTACCCCCAAAAAGCAGTAATAGTGTTGATATCCTTTGATAGACTCATTCTGTAGACTTAACAGAGCTGAAGAAAAAACTTAGAGAAATTGAAAATAGGTCAATATGGATTACCAATCTGAAACATAAAGAGAAGAAAAGGGTGAGAGGCAGGAAGGACAGATGATGAAGTGGTCATATAGTTTAACATACATGAAATTGGAAATCCAGAAAGAGAAGAGAAAACAAGAAATGTTTAATTGATAATTGCCAAGAAATTTTAAAATCTAATAAAAGAATCCATGAATCCAAAAAGTGAAGACAAGTCAAAGTAAGATCAATATCAAAGGCAGACACACACACACACACACGCACGCACTTGTATACACCCATAAACACAAACACACCAAGACAAATAATATTCAGATAGCTCAAAATCAAGATAAAAGGAAAGATACATCAAATGCAAAAAATAAAAAATAAAAATAATAATGATAGATTTTTCATCAGAAGACTTACAGACCTGTTGGCAATGGAGTGATTTTCAAATACTGAGGAAAGTTACGCAAAATTGTAATCTTGTATTGAATTTAAATATCTTTAACAATAGGAAACTATAAAGACTTTCAGACAAAAATTGAAAGATGAATTGCCTGCCAACATGCACTACAAGAAATGGTAAAGAATGTTTATACAGAAACTTTTATCAGAGGTCAACTTGGATCTACACAAAGAAACGTATAGTTCTGGAAATGGTAAAAAGGAAAGGAAATATAAAGGCATTTATCTTTATTTTTAATTCATAGAGATAATTGACTGCCTAAAACAAGAATAGTAGCAATAATTGTGGATTTTATATGATGTAAATTTAAATGTATGGTAACAACTCAAAGGATGGGAAAATAAATTGGAACCACACTGCTCTAAAGTTCATATAATGTAGACAAAATGTATGGTACTTAAGGATCCCCTGTGATAAATTGAAGATATATATTATAAAACTGAGAGTAACGAATAATAGAGTTATTGAATCATTATGTTGTATACCTGAAACGAATGTAACATTATATGTCAACTACACTAAAAGAAAAAAAAAAGATAAAAAACATACATTTAATGCAATTCAGGCAGAAAAAAGATAAAGAACAGATAGAAAAAATGAAAAGCAACTGGGAAGATGATATATTTATATCCAAACATATCAATAACTGTATTAATTGTAAATGATATGAACACCTTAATAAAAAGACAGTGATTGGAAGGTTGGTAATAAAAGCAAGATCCAGCAAGATTCAGATCAAGGATTATTATAAGAGACGAGGGGGGATATCGCATAAAGATAAAAGACTGTATTTAGCAGGGAAACACAATATGCTTAAATGTTTAATGTACTTAAGAATAGAACTTCAAATTTAATGAAGTAAAACCTGATGGAACCAAAAAAAGAACTAAACAAATTGACAGAGTTTAAGACATCAACCTTCATCTTTCAGTAACTGATACAGCAAATAGAAAATCTGTCAAGTTACAGAGCTCTGAACACTATCAACTAACTCAACCTAATTTACAATTTTAAGAACACTCCACCCAATATAGTAAATACATATTCTTTAAAGAGTTTATTTCTCTATAGTTAGTATCTTACATTAACATGGTATATTTGTCATACCTAAGAAACCAAATATGATACCTCATTATTAACTAAACCGCATGTTTGATTCAGATTTCACTAGATTTTCCATTCTTTCGAACCTTCTATTCCAGGATCCCATCCAAGATATTACATTGCATTTAGTTGTCATGTCTCCTTAGTCTCTCTAGTCTGTAACAATTTTCCCATCTTTTCTTGTTTTTCACTATCTTAGCAGCTTTGAGGAATACTTTTCAGATATTCCATAGAATATGTCTTACTTGGGTTTTTCTCTTATATTCCTCTTAATTATATTGAGATTATGGGTTTTTTAGGGGACAAAGATGAAGTACCCTTTTATCACATCAGGCTGGGGATACATGATATCAATATGACTTATTGTTAATGTTAATCTGATTCATCTTGCCAGTTTTTGCTGCAGTAAAGTTACATCTTTACCGTACTCTATTCTTTGGAAGCAAGTCATTAAGTGTCGCCTGCACTCAAGGGAGAGGGGAGATAATTAAGATTCACCTCCTGAAGTGGAATGTATTTATATGAATCAACTTGGATTCTTTTTTTAAGTAAAATAGGCCTCTCTCTTTTCCTCTATGTATTTAATCATTTGTTTACATCAGTATGGACTCATGGATATCTTTTTTTTTTTTTTAGTTTTGGATTATAATCCAGTACTGTGTATGGATTGTATGCTAATATTAATAATTATTATTAGTAAAATATTAACAGTCACCACTTACTGAACGATCATTAATTTTGACTGAAGGGCATATCAGGTTTGCATCAAACCATGTCATTTGTCATTGCTTTCTAGTTAATTAAATAACTTGTTAGAGTGACTATTTTTAAACAGGAAGTCCTCATATAAACAATTTAATTTATCATCGGTCATTCTCCCACCCTTCTATTTCTGAAACCTTTCATCTGTTCTCATTTTTATTAGCCAGATGAATCTTTGGAGATGGGAATATTACCAAATATTATTGTGAATCTTGTTATTACTACAAATCATGGCAGGTATTTTTTTTTTTTTGGTCACAAATAAAAAAGGGAACCAGTTTTCACTTATATGCTATATTTTTGTTTTCATTTTAACTGGGTTGTGAAAACATTATAAGATAAATGAGACATGAAGATTATAACTTATTGATACATCTTGTTTCAGTTTCTGGGCAAAATAACGTATGCTTTTATTATGAAATAGCTTGTGTATATGCAGTCATTCTCTCTTATCTACAGCAGAGATTACTCATTAAATGTGTTTCAGCAAATATACTTATTTTAAACTCTTTTAATATTTATATGTTCCGTATATTTGATGCTAGATTGCATTATACCTGAGGGACATGATTGTTAGTATTACCAGCAAGTAGAAAATGTCCCTACCTGAATCCTGGAGAGGTGTAGTGGAAAGTGTTCCTTACAACATCGTAGTACAACATTCATCTGTCCTATTAAATTATGCTAGAGTCTATGGAAGAGAAGAATAAAAAAAGTAACAACAAAACCCTGATGAAATAACTCAAACACTAAAAAGAATCATCTTAACTTCAAGTCTAAAGTGATTCAAATCATCTACAAATATTGATAAAGATGCAATACCCCTACTTTTAAAATTTTATTTTTAAGAAAACCTGCATATATTTATGGTATACAACCTTAATTTGTTTTGATATACATATACAACCTTGATTTAATATGTATATTCATGTTGAAATGATTATTTCAGTCATGGTAATTAACATATAATCTCACATACTTACCATTACTTTTTGTGTGATGAGAGCACCTGAAATCTCTCTTGGTAAATTTCCAGTATTTAATACAGTGTTATTAACTACAATCATATCTGTACATTAAATCTCTAGTTTTATTTATCCAATATAACTGCAACTTTGCAATCTTTGATCAACATTTTCCCATTTCTCCTACCTCCTCACTCCTGGTAACCATGTTTCTACTCACTGTTTCTATGTCTTCAGCTTTTTAAGATTTCATGTGTAAGTGAGATCATTCTTTTTTTTTTTTTTTCTTTCTGCCTATTTCACTTAGGACAATGTCCTCCAAGTCAGTCCATGTTGTTGCAAACGGCAAGACTGTTTTTAAAATCTGATTTTATATCTAGATATCTATGTCTGTCTATCTATCTACCTAGCTCTATGACTATTTCTTTATCAATTCTTCCATTGAACATTTAGGTTGTTTTCATATCTTGGCTGTTGTGAATAATGCTGCAATGAACACAGAGTGCCAGTATCTGTTTGAGATACAGTCCACTTCCTTTGGGTGTGCATCCAGAAAGGGGATTGCTGGATCATATGGTAGTTCTATTTTTCGAGTTTTGAAGATTCTCCATGATGTCTTCTGTAATGGCTGTACCAATTTATATTTACACTAAAGGTGTACAAGAATTACTTTTCTCCAAATCCTTGCCAATATTTATCTTTTATTATTTTTTTTTAAATAGTAGCTTACCTAGTAGGTGTAAGATAATGTTTCATTGTCTTTGTTTGACTTGCATTTCCCTGATGATTAATGATGTTGGAGCACCCTTTTGTATACCTATTGACCATTTTTATATCTTTGGAAAATGCCTATTTTAGGTCTTTTGCCTGTTTTTTTTTCTTTGCCTGTTTTTAATTAGTTCTTTTTTTATTATTTGTGAGTTCCTTATCTTTTTTATATATTAATCTCTTACAGATGTATAGTTTGCAAATATTTTCTCACATTCTGTAAGTTGTCTTTTCATTGTGTTGATTATTGTCTTTCATTATGTTGACTGTTGTGCAGAATTTTTTTTTTCGTTTGACATAGTCTCGGCTGTTTACTTTTTCTTTTGCTGCCTGCACTTTTGATGTTAAATCCAAAAAATCTTTGCTATGACCAGTGTCAAAGAGACTTTTCCTCTATGTTTTCTCATAGAATTTTATGGTTTCAGGTCTTATGTCTAAGCCTCTAATCCATTTTGAGTTTACTTTTGTGTATGGTAAAAGATAAGGGTCCAATTTCATTCTTTTGCATGTGGGTGTTCAGCCTTCCCATCACTATTTAAAAGAGATGATCTTGTCTCCATTGTGATTCTTAGCATCTTTATCAAAAATTAGTTGATTGTGTATGCTTGGACTTGTTTCTGGATTTTTTTTTTTTTTTTTTTTTTTTTTTTTGGTCTGTGTGTCTGTTCTTATGCCAGTACCATCTTCTTGTGATTATTATAACTTGGTAATATATTTTGAAATCAAGTAATATGATATTTCCAACTCTAAAGTTCTTTCTCAGGATTGTTTTGGCTATTTTTGGAGTACTCTGAATTTTATTGTGAGTGAATAAAATAGCAACTTTATCATAAAATGGAAAACAAATGCAAATATTTAGAATTTCATTCACTGATGAGAACTATCAGAACTACTGCCAAGTAATTTGTCACTACTCCTTCATGATCATTTTATTTGTACTAGACATCAGGTATATAAAAATATGGTATTGTCTTACCCTAGAAAAATACATTTCAGATATGTATACATTAATATGAATTACGAATTTATTCTTAAATTTGTTTTTCATTAAATTCTCATGGGATAAAATTCTAATGTGTAAAATTATTTAGGGACTTAATATTTCTTGTATTTCTACCCAGTATAGAACTTTTGCTACAGATCATTATTAACTTCTTATTGCCTCATAAACCCGCATACTTTCCCTGATCGATTTTACTACATTATGATCGAGACTACCGCAGTGATCTGCACTAAATTACCTGTATCCGAAGTCTGTCTGATCCAGATGCAGAAATTTAGTCTGGCGTATGGATAATTTTTAAAGCATATAGGACCTCATTGTATGTATTTGATGCACCAACTTTGTCTCACTTTTCCACAATGATTTTATTTTTGTTGGTTTTTTGTATTAAATTTTATGCCTGGAATATGTTAAATATAATATAACAGCACCTTAATTTTTCTCTTTTTTGCATCTAGATGAATTACAAATCATAAAGTAAAATTAACATCACCTGAAATTTTAGAAATTTTAGAAATTTTAGAAAGCTCTAAAGTGACTATAATTTTTGGTTGTATCCATTTCAGTAATAGATCTGTTGTTAACACTCTATGACATTGGAGCAAATGGAAGAGCCTGAAGCAGACTAGTTAGAGGAAGATAGTGAAATTCACTTCTAAATATAAAGTGTTTATTAGCATCAGATTAAATAGAATTGTTACATACCAGTGAAAAGGTACTAAACAGACATATATGTGTTTACCTGTGTATCATCATAGTCATAAACCAAGCCTAAAAAAGGTCTAGAGATGGCACAAGAAGGGAGTTGTGAATTTTATATAAAAAGTCCAAGTAAATATCTTCCTGTTTTGTATTTGGCAACAACGAAAGAAGGAAAAAAATCAGCATCAAAAACAAAGCTTGCCAGGCAGGCAAAGGAACAGATCCTTTTGCCAGCAAAAGGAACAGATCCACAGTTATAAAAATTCCTCATGTCAGGGGCTAGGGTTTTACCCAATATACTAGAATGTGCCTAAACAGAATTGACCTAATAGTGCTATACTTTCTTCATGTAATATGGGATTGTCCATTTTATTTTAAAATTTTGATTAAAATATTAAATCAGTTGTTAGTTACTTTGTGTGGAAATTCTGAACACCTTTTGTAAAAAAAAAGATAATAACTGTTTTTGGGGCACCTGCATAGCTCAGGTTGTTGTGTCTGACTCTTGATTTCAGCTCAGGTCATGATCTCAGATCTTAAGATCTCAGATCTCAGGTCCTGAGATCAAGCCCTGTGCCTGGCTCTGCACTGGGGGTGCAGCCTGCTTAAGACTCTATTTTCCCCTCTGCCCCTCCCAAGCTCATATGTGGGCATTCTCTCTCTCTCAATAAATAAATAAATAAATAAATAAATAAATAAATAAATAAAAATAAGAATAATAATAACTGTTTGGAAAACTTCTGTTGATATTTGTCTAGTTGCCCTATTGCTAAATGTTTATCCCTAGAATATCCAAGATCTTGTCTTTATGATTGTGTTTACATTGGTAAAAGGTAGATGGACAAAAAAGTATAATTTTCATTTTAATTTGTGAGGTTATTATCATCACTTATAATATCACTATAATCAGGTTCTTTATAATCAGGTTCCTCAAAACAGGCTGGTTTAAGTTTTCAACAAAGTTTGTAGTCGTGTCTGATGAGATTATATACAGGATATCTTAAAAGTATCACTGCAGTTTCTTTGCTTTAAAAATTTCAAAAATACAAATGTACAAGTATATTTTTAAGGTTATTAAATTTATTTTATACTTATTTACTTCCAGTGTTGAGTAATGATTTTTAAATGAACAGACTTTATTATTTTGAGCAGTTTTAAGTTTACAGGAAAATTGAACAGAAAGTACAGGGTTCCATTTACCATTTACCACTTTCCCCTAGTTTTCCCTGTTGTTAACATTATTATATTAATGTTATACTCTTGTTACAATTGGTGAGATAATCTTTTGAATTACTGGTTTATAGTTACATTAGGGTTATTCTTTTGTGTTGTGTATTCAGTGGGTTTTGACAAATGTTTGATGACATGTATCCACTATTACCAACATACAGAAAATTTTTACTGCACTAAAAATACCCTGTGAATTCCACCTATTCATTTCTCCTTCCCTCCCCACACATCCTGACAACCAATGATATTTTCATTGTCTCCAGAGTTTTCCTTTTCCAAATATCATATAGTTGAAATCCTAAAGTATAGTGCCTTTTCAGATTTTTTTTTCCATTCAATAATATGCGATTAAGATTCTTCAATGTCTTTTCTGGTCCTGATACTTCATTTCTTTTTATTGCTGAATAATATTCCATTATGTAGAATACCACAGTTTGCTAATCCATTTACTTATTTAAGTTTTTATTTAA
Organism: Panthera leo; assembly: GCF_018350215.1. Lineage (NCBI taxonomy): Eukaryota > Metazoa > Chordata > Mammalia > Carnivora > Felidae > Panthera > Panthera leo. The sequence continues at coordinate 64,260,689 of NC_056691.1, read as the reverse complement.
ATTCCAGTTAGTTAATATACAGTGTAATATTAATTTCAGGTGTGCACCTGACATTTCCATACAGTACCCAGAGCTCATCACAAGTGCACTCCTTAATCCCCATCACCTATTTAACCCACATCCCTACCCAGATAAGCATCAGTATATTCTCTATAGTTGTGTCTGGTTTTGTTGTTGTTCTTGTTTTGCTTCCTTCTCTCTTGTTTTTCCTTTGCTAACTTATTTTGTTTCTTAAAGTCCACATATGAGTGAAATCATATGATATTAATCTTTCTCTGACTTACTCCACTTAGCATACTACTCTCTGGCTCCATCCATGTCATCGCAAATGGCAAGATTTCATTCTTTTTTGTGACTGTAATATTCTAGTATGTATGTTTGTATGTGTGTGTACACACACACACACACATAACTTTTACTTATTGAAGAACATTTTGGTCACTTCCAAGTCTGGGAAATTATATATAAAACCACAATAAACATTTGTGTGCAGGGTTTTGTGCAAACATAAGCTTTCAGCTCATTTGGGTAAATACCAAGGAGCATGATTATTGGCTCCTATGGTAAGAGAATGTTTCGTTTTGTAACAAACGACCGAACTTCCTTCCCAAGTGACTCTACCATTCTCAATTCAATGAATGAGAATTCTGGTTTCTCCATATCTTTTCTGGCATTTAGTGTTGCCAGTGTTTTGGATCCTTGCTATTTCACTTGATGTTACCGGTGTCTCATTGTTTTAGTCTGTGTTTCCTTAATGGCATATAGTATTGGCCATCTTTTCTCATGCTACTTTGGAGAATTGTGTTTTTAGATCTGTTGCCCATTTGTTGATTGCATTGTTTACTTTTTATTGATGACTTTAAGAGTTTGTATATTTTGGATAATAGTTGTTTGTTACACATAGCTTTTGAAAATATATTCCCTTAGTCTGTGACTTATCTGTTCATTCTATTAACAGTATTTTTGTCAGATCAGAAGTTTTTAATTATAATGAAGTCCAGTTTATCATTTTTTCATATAACTTACTTTTGCCATTTTACTTAAGAAGTCATAGACAAACCCAAGGTCACCAAGATTTTTTTCTTGAGTTATCTTTGAGTTTTCTTAGAAAAATGAATTTTAATTGTAATACACAGGAATGTATTGCAGATTGAAAAAATGAATCAGGATGAGAAAAGAGAAGTGTATGTCAAATTTTAAGATCCAGGTCAATCTCATAAGTGGATTTTGACAAGAGGAATCCACTCCATACTTGTATCACTAACCTCACAATTCTAATCTCTTAGGGTGAAAATATCTGTCTGGACAAACTTAGATGACATTTCTATTGTTCCACTAATAAATAACATTTTATCTTGATGGATAATTTCAAAATTGGAGTAAAAAATGGGTAAGAGTCAATTCCCTAACAGCTAAGTCAGAAAAAAGATATGGGAAACCAGAGTATTTAACACAAAGGAAAAATCACAACCCCCCCCCCCCCCCCCCAAATAGTAGTGTTTTAGCTTGTAATAACATAACAGATAGTTCTTCAGAGACATTTTTGTTCTTACTTTCCATTCACTACCTTGGAAGATCTAAGATATATATTCCCTTTTTATTTTTTTTCTTCATGTATGTCATTTGTGGAATTTGGACAAGCAATCCAAAAATTTATGTTCAGTGATTTTTACAAAATATAATCAAGGACATTTTTGTGGAGTGCCAATTATATTTATTTATTTGATAAGTTCTTAGGGTAAATAAATCCAGGAATAGAACATAATTATTAAAGGTAGTGCCGTTTTCCTAATTAAGTATTCTATTCGAAGGCAAGTCCCTAATGACTAGCTATTAAAATGGACTTTCTATCTGTTAGATAGATAATGGTTAAAACTGAATTTGATTCATTGATTTGATGCTGTATGTATGCTCAGTGGGGTTTATGGATTGCTATCATTCATCCATCAAGAATTCTAAAACTAAGTGCTGTCTTCATATCAGTCATGGGTGAATATGGTGCTGGCCTGTTTAATTGACTGGAAAACACTTAATGCACCAAGATTAATAGAAATGGAACTTAGACTCTAAATCCTATTTCTCAGTGGTAATTCAGTTACTATTACTCTGGGAAAAATTTCTAGGTAAAAATTTAGAAACCATAAGAATATCAATTAAAAATAGATGCTTCCCTCAGAAACAAATAAAAAAAGAAGCATCCTTTAAGTATAGCCAAACCATGCTAGAAAATTAATTTCCCCTTAATGCTACATGTTATGTTCAGTTACCGTGTCTTTTTATATAATGAAAGTCCCTTGAACTACTATATTCCATTGTCAAATATTGTATACCTCTGGGAATTTTTTCCACTACTTCATCATTTGATGAACAAATGGATGACATTCATTCCTTTAATGCATTTTTATTTACACTTAAAATGTTCCAAGTACCCTTTTAGGTATGAAAGTTACAAAGATAAATAAACATAATTCCTTCTATCAATAAGCATTCTTCTGGAAAAGAGAAGACATATAAGATTATGGAAATGTGAAATTTCCGCATAACTGTCTAGACATATGATCAAATCAAACAAAAATGGTGTGAATCTTCGTCTTTACTGAAACTGGGGAATGGCTTCAAACCAACATAAACATTAAGGTAATTCTAGTAGTAAACCAGAAGATAGAAAAAGCTTGAAATAAATAATGGAGGGATGACTCACAATTCTGATTCCCAAGAAATTGGCAGGTAAATCTTCCTCCTATCCTATAAATTACATAGGCCAAAAAATGTATCTCATTTATTATTAGGATCTTTCCTCTGGCAGTTCATTTAAACCTGTAGGGGCAAGTCTTTCCTTGCCTTTTCCTAGTTTCTAGTGGTTTGCCTGCAACCTTCAGCATTTATTCCTCAGTTGCAACATCTCAGTCTTTGCCTCCATTATCTCCTGGCATTATCCCTGCCTGTGTCTGTTTCACATAGTGTTTCCCTCTAAGAATGCCAATCATAATGAATTAGGGACCACCCTAATGACTTCATCTTAACTTGATTACATCTGCAAAGAGTATGTCCAGGAGGTCACTTTCACAGATACAAGAGTTAAGACATCAACATATATTTCTGAAAAACACAATTCAACCCAAAACAGTGAGTTCTCATCTTTATTACAGACTTTTTCTGGAAGTGGCCTTTCCCTAATGATAGATAAGAGTGAATCTGTCATTTGAAGTTGAGACTACTGTGTATACCATTACATTCCCTCCTCAACAGGAAAGAATCATAACACTTATTTTAAGAAAATCCGCAACAAATTTTTTTAGAACATAAAAGAAGGTACAAATTAATAATGGTGATGGCAGACAGAGAAATATAATAAAAGAAAAGAAAAATATTGGAAAGGATAAATTAATGAAAATCTGGTTTGTGTGCTTAATTTAAAAAATAGAGGAAAGCATTAAGGTTAGTATTGAAAATGGATTTATCCACAGACATAACAAAATAATAGATTTTTAAGAGAATATTATCTGTAAACTTTAAGATTTTTTTTAAGTTTTTTTTTTTTTAATGTTTATTTTTGAGAGAGAGAGTGAGAGACAGAGCGTGAGTTGGTGAGGAGCAGGGAATCCGAAGTGGGTTCCAGGCTCCGAGCTGTCAGCATAGGGCCTGACACGGGGCTTGAACTCATGAGCTGTGAGATCATGACCTGAGCTGAAGTCAGATACTTAACCAGCTTAACCACCCAGGTGCCCCAAGATATTTTTTAATCTGAAGGAAATAGATTTCTTCATGTTAAGTAAACTACCAATATTGATAAAAGAAGGACAAAGGACTTGATAAATTAATTATCATAGAAGAAATTGTGAAAATCATTGGAAGTTTATTCTCTCTTTTTTTAAGGTTTATTTATTTATTTTTGAGAGAGAGAGAGAGAGAAAGAGAGAAGAGAAGAGAACAAGCAGGAGGGACCAGAGAGAGAGGAAGAGAGACAATCCCAAAGCAGGCTCCCCTCCTCACTGTCAGCATGGAGCCTGATCTGGGACTGAAACTCACAAACCATGAGATCATGACCTAAGCTGAAACCAAAAGTCAAATGCTTAACCGATTAAGCCACCCAGGCACCCCTGGAAATTTATTCTTAAAAAGCACCCTGACTACATGATTTTAAATAGGTTCCACCTAACTGTTAAATAGTAGTTAAATCCAGTATAATTGAAAATACTCGAGACTAAAAAAAACATGAAATCTCTTTAATTTATTAACCAGGATATGTTTAAAATAATGTAATAATGTAAATCAGTAAAATAAAACCACTACTTATGATTATGGATACAAAATAAAATAAAAGGAAATGGAATTATTCAATTTATCAATAGATTGTCAGGATTTATTCCAAGGCCTAAAGGGCAAATTAACATTAAGAAATTTAATGTGTTAATAAATTATACAAAGAAAAAAGCATTGTCTTTTTTTTTCTTTCCAAGTTTTTGTTTAAATTCCAGCTAGTTAACATGCTGTTTTATATTCTTTTTAAGTATAAAATTTAGTGATTCATCACTTGCATGCAACACCCAGTGTTCATCCCAAGTGTACTCCTTAAGCCCCATCACCTATTTAACCCTTCCCCCCACCAACTTCCCCTCCTGTAACCAGCAGTTTGTTCTCTCTAGTTAGGAGACTGTTTCTTGGTTTTCTTCTTTCTCCCCTCTATGTTCATTTGTTTTGTTTCTTAAAGTCCACATATGAGTGAAATCATATGGTATTTATCTTTCTCGGACTGACTTATTTCACTTAGCATAATGCTCTCTAGCTCCATCTAAGTCATTGCAAATGGCAAGATTTCCTTCTTTTTATGGTTGAGTAATATTCCATTATATATATGTATGTGTGTATATACACATACATGCACACACACTACTTCTTCGTTATCCATTCATCAATCAATGGACATTTGGGCTCTTTCCATAATTTGGCTGTTTTTTGATAATGCTGCTATAAACATCAAGTTGCATATATCCCTTTGAATTAGTATTTTTGTATTCTTTGGATAAATATCTAGTAGTGCAATTGCTGGATCATAGGGTAGTTCTATTTTTAACTTTTTGAGGAACTTCCATACTGCTTTCGACAGTGTCTGTACCAGGTTGCATTTCCACCAACAGTGTAAGAATGTTCTTCTTTGTCCACAACCTCACCAATACCTGTAATTTCCTGTAAAAACGTGGTCTTATCAAAGATGCTATAGAAAAGTTGATAATATTCAGCCAAGGTCACTCATTAAAAATCCAAACAAATTTTGACATTTGAATGCTTCACAATAATTTCTCCACAGTGACAGCTGCTTCGAATACTCCTGCAGGCACTCAGCTTTGCATTTTGTTGTGCTAGATATATGCTCACTTTTCACTGAGGCATGAGTAGAATCAAGATCTATTCTTCACTGTGATTGTTAGTATAGACTTAGATTGATGGGAATGACACTAGATTAGTAAGATTTACTTAATCTCTGATGTAAACTGACTAGTGTAAAAACATTTATCAGGTTCACCTCTAGAATTTGATAGATTTGGTAATAATGATAATGGAATTTTCGTGGATATATTCTATGAATATATTATTATATATTCCATAGATATATTTTTTCCATAGTTTTATAAAATTGGTGGGGCAAGATTAGCCCTTAGACTTGGAGTTTGAGATGAAACAGTGGAGCAATTGGCCTTTTTTTTTTTTTAGAGAGAGAGACAAAGAATACATGAGCAGGGGAAAGGGGAAAAAGGGGAGAGCTAGAGAGAGAGAGCAAGAGATGAAGAGAGAGATGATCATCATGGAGCCCAGTGCAGGGCCTAATCCCATTACCCCAGGATCATGACCTGAGCCAAAATCAAGAGTCAGATGCTCAACTGACTAAGCCACCCAGGCACCACAGCAATTGGCTCTTTGGTGGCAAAATTATCTCAGAATTTTTATCTGCATCTTAATTTTATTGTGCGCACCAAAATTATTCTTTGGCATGGATTAAAGAATAATTGATATTCAGGGATATCAAGAAAAAATGCTGATTTAGATATTCCCCCATTTGAGTGAGGTACCAAGTGTTGCAGCCAAGACAAAGGCAGATTTTTGCTGAATTCTGATGTCAAAACCAACGTTTGGGCATTCCTATACTGAAAACTCAGGCTTATGTTCATGTTTCATTTTATTGTGTCTGTGTAAATGTGGTGGAAAACACATCCTCAGTCATGTGATAAACACTTGTACTGATTTTCAACTTAAAGCTCATCTCTATTGAAAGGTAAGCTTTGCTTCTCATGAAGACTTCTTTCATCTTCAGAGAGTTAATCACCCACAACTAATTATTTAATACTAACATTGTTCTTAGGTCTGTTTTTACATATAGTACTCTGCGTGGTAATACTTCATGTATATATTTATCTTTCTTTTCAGACTGTGAGTTCATTAAGATAAAAACAAATGGACTGCATGAGTTCAATACATTATGAGGAAAACCACACGTTAATAAGATTTGAATCAAAGTGGGCTGGTCAATTCATGTTATACAGAGACATTTCAAATAATGGACAGACTCCTGTAGCAGAAATAAAACAAAATATGCCACGAGATCATGAGATTTGTAAATAAAATATGAAAATTATCTAACATGACAGAACAATGGAAAAGGACAGAAAATTCTATTTTGTAACTTTAAGGAAACAAAATACTTAATCATTTGTCATAGGTGAAATGAATTCTTAACTCAATCTACCTTGCAATTTTCTGACAGAAAGGAGTGCTGGCCATCATATCATCTAGGAATTCCCCCATGTGCTTTAGTCTGTCAGCTGAAAAAGATTCAATTGATTATGACAGATGGGCATGAAGTCTGTCACAGTTCTGGTGGATCAAGGAGGGAGAAGCTTGATAAATGCTGAGAGACAGATTATGTCTTGATTATTTTCGCAGAGTCAATCATCTGTGTACTGTGTACTTATTATAATCTAAGAAAATTATTGCCCACTAATTGGCATACATTGTACTTCATTTTTTGACTTAAAATGTCAATGATAATTTTATGCCTGAAATGATTACATGTAGCAACAGAGAAACACACCTAACAAAATCATCAACTTTATAGTCTTCACTTTTAAGACCTATTGATATTCCAAGATTTATCTCTACCATATGAAATAAATAATTAGGTATATCTTAAATATGGAAATATGAAAAATATATGACTAGGTTATGACCATGTCCAGTCAACATTCTCTTAATATTTTATGCTAACCTAATAGCACAATTATTAATTATTTCCATAAAACTCTCATTTAAAAAAAAAAAAAAACACTTGGAAATCTTATATAATCTTTCTGATTTGTAAGTTAACTTTTTGAGCTCCAATGCTTAAATTATACATGAATAAGTCAGATAAGAGAAAATGCAATTTTTTATTTATATTTTTTTCCAATGTATACAATATATCAGGCTGGTATTCTTCAGGCAAGCAAAACAGGAAGGAGCTTTACATGAGAGGGAGCCTTATTTTTATACACTTCAGTTTTAATTATTATTACAACTTGAGAAATGTATTCCTTTCTATAGAATCCCTGTTTTTCAAATGATGTTCTTTTTAGGTTCCTCATCATATCCAATAGTTAAAAGGGGGAATCCTTTTTAAATGTTTTCTTAACTTTGCATGCTATGCCTATCCAGAGTCAATTGCTCTCACATCCCTCCCTTGCCCGTCCCTGTTCTGTTTGGCACAGTGGAGGCCCTGATATTAGGTTTCTTTGGCTGCAGTTTCAGCCGGCTTTCAGCTTGTTTTGAGTTAATGAGAGGCACTAGTGGGAGATAACAGAGTGATGTTCTTCCGAAAATTAAAAATAGAACTACCATATGATCCAGATATTCTACTCTGGATTTTGGATGAATATCCAAAGGAAACAAAACACTAATTCAAAAAGGTATCTACAACCCCATTTATTGCAGCATTATTTACAATAGCCAAGACATGGAGACAATTTAAGTGTTCACTGATGGATAAGTGGATAAAGAAAATATAGATTAAAAAAATAAAAATGCAAACACACACACTCACACACACATATATGTCCATCTCCCTCATCAACTTTTCCAGCATTGGTTCCAGCTCCCAAGTGACAGGCCATGGTTACAACTTTTGAAGGTTGATCCCAATCTTCCCTTTTTTCTTAGCAGCTTAGGGGTTGTAGTATTCTGCTACTGCTAATCTCTGGGTATCCTTAGTTTCTTCTCTTGTCTTTTTAGCTTTTCCGTCACCTACGTAGCTAGTTCTCTATTAAGCTACCCAAATGGATTCTGAATGACATATACTCCAACTTAAAAAAATTAGTAGCTTCCTTTTGTGTCATGTTGAATATACTTTAAGGGTATACAGTGGCTATGACCCAGTACTGGAATCAATTATGAATGCATGTCATGGATGAGGACATGATATGTTAACTATCCACATGCCATATAACTGCTTTACTAGCCACTTCTGAATTATACCTTGCTAAGTTTGCCATCACAATATTTCTTATCATTTATAATCTTAGAATTAGTCTTTTTCCCCAAGGACCGCATATGTTTTGAAAATAATCTTTATTATAAAACTGTTTAAAACTTAAGGCCTTCATTGCCTTAAGACCACCTATTCTTAAGCTCATAAAATCTGGTTTCCATTTTTTGGCAAGTGTTGGAAATGAGATGAGAACCTAAGTGTCCTGTTGCTACGATAACACAAAACAACAAACTTAGTACATTAAAACAGCTCAAATTTATTATCTTATAGCTCTGGAGATCATAAATTTCACTGGACTAAAAATCAAGGTGTCTGAGAAGCTTTATTCTTCCTGGAGGCTCTGAAGAACCATGTATAAATCATATTTTTGAGCTCCTGGAAGTTGCCCCCCTCCTTGTTACTTGTGAGTCACTTCCATTTTCCAAGTCAGCCATTGCATCACTCTCACCTCTGCTCTGTCCTCACTTACCCTTCTCTGATTCTGATCCTCTTGTCTACTTACAGGGGACCTTTTGATTGCATTTAACCAACCTCGACAAATAGAATAATCTCTCAATTTCAAGATCTTTAACTTAATCACAACTGCAAACACTCTTTTACCAGATATAGTGACAAATTCACAGGTTTGAGGGATTAGTATTACATGGACTTTTTTGAGGGGCCATTATTCTATCCATCACAAATCCACATCTATTTAAATGTGTGTCACATGTGTTCAGCGTCTATGGAATACAGCCTTCCTATTATAATGTGTTACAGGACTCTGTTAACTCCTATTTGATTGAATGAGGGACATTCCATTTAAGGTGTTTGTTTTGTTTTTTTTAGTGTTATGAAAATTCAATTTTATTTTGAAGTAGATCAGCACATATTTATACATCATGGATGTACTTTAAGGTAAAAAAAAATGCATTGTTAATTTATTTTGAATTGAAATGCCAGGAAATAGTCTTTGATAAAATTGTAACCACTGAAAGGTCAAAAAAGAAAAAATGTTAAGAGCTTTGTAGTTTGGATTAACATTAGAATCTCTGTTTTTCCCATTAATAATACAGAAAAAACATGTCTTTTAACTTCTTATCTAAAATACAACAGATTTTTACTGAAACTATTTTATAATTCATTTTCTTCTAAACTTACAAGGTCAGTTATAAGGGAAGGGATATTATAGTGATCATTAGAACCTTCTTTCTCTGGGAAAAGAACACTTTAGAAAAGCAATCTTATCATTCAAAGTTTTTATTTTAGAAAGAAAATCTAAGGTACATTACTTCAAACCAAATTGTAGATGTAGTGTCAGGTCACATTCATTCCCACTGGTGCAGGTACCTAGTCAAATCTACCAAAAACTGAGTACAAGAAGATAAATCTAGACATTAAATTCGACAATGTGAGCCTTTTATATCTTATTTACACTCTGTCTGATGCCTAATACAAAGAATATTAATAGAGTCAATGTATTTCTAGATGTTTTAATAAGCATCAATGGCTAAAAACGTCAAATGGAGATTTTTCTGTTGTTGTAGTACAATCTGGGCTTTAATTGTTCATTTAAATGCTCCTTGCAGGTTATTTGATAATACAGTTATGTGTTTCCTTTACCTGATATATTTGAATTAAGCCCAGGTTGCTAATAAGCCTAGCTCTTTTTAAAAGGCAGAATACAATGTTTATTTGTTATTCACCTTACATTATACCTTAACAATAATTTTTAACTTACTGAAGTTATCAGCATGCTCACTGCATATGTTGTTGCCATGAAAGCTGCTTTCTGAAGCACATGAGGTCTTTGTACTGTATCACCAATATTGAAAATGTGTGTATTGACAGTAGGCTGGGGAAGTAAAAGGGCCACACTTACAGTGTTAGAAGCTATCAACATGTACTTTTATAGTGGGTAAACGTTTTTGAGAACGATCTTCTTTTCTAGAATACTTCAAAAATAAGAGTGGTAAGTGTTTTAAATAATTAAAGGCTACTTCAAAATGGGCGAGTGGATACTTGGGAATATTGAGAAAGAAGATTTATTTGGTTCATGCTAACAATTACACGGAAAAAAAGATATCAGTAACAAAGATTTCTCATGAGAACATGAAGCCTGGGGCTGCTCGATATTCACACTAATTTGGGCAAATAAATTATGGCTGATAAAATTTATTCCCTGAGAATATATTTGCAACCACCTCTGGCAACCACTAGTTTGTTCTCTGTATTTAAGAGTCTGTTTTCTTGTCCGTCTCTTTTTTTTCTTTTTTCATTTATTTTGTTTCTTAAATTCCACATATGAGTAAAATCATGTGATACTTGTCTTTCTCTGACTGACTTATTTCACTTAGCTTATGCCTTTTAGACCCATCATGTTGTTAAAAATGGCAAGATTTCATTGTTTTTATGGCTGAGTAATATTCCATGGTATGTATTTATGTATGTATATGTATATATGTATGTATATGTATATATATGTGTATTATGTATGTATGTGTACTCACTAGTGTGAATGGTATATATACACATACATACATAAATACATACTATGTGTATATATACACATATATAGATCACATCTTCTTTATCCATTCATCTATTGATAAACATGGGCTGCTTCCATAATTTGACTGTTGTAAGTAATGCTGCAGTAAACATAGCGGTGCATATATCTTTTCAAATTAGTGTTTTCATTTTTTTTTGGTTAAATACCCAGGAATGAAATTACTGCATCATATGGTAATTCTATTTTTTTTTTTTTGAGCAACCTCCATACTGTTTTCCACAGGGACAGTACCAATTTACATTCCCACCAACAATGCACAAGGGTTCCTTTTTCTCTACATCTTCACTAACATTTAGTATCTTGTTGTGGTTTTGATTTTAGCCATTTTTACAGGTGTAATGTGATACCCTATTGTGGTTTTAATTTGCATTTCACTTAAGATGAGTGATGTTGAGAATCTTTTCATGTGTCTGATGGCCATTTGTATCTTTCCTTTATACAAATGTCTGTTTGGGCCTTCTGCCCATATTTATTGAATTATGATGATGATGATGATGATGATGATATTAGTGTTGAGTTGTGTAGGGATCTTTATATATTTTAGATACTAAACTGTTACCAGAGTTATATCATTGGATATATCATTTGGAAATATCTTCTCCATTACAGTAGATTGTATTTTCCTTTGTTGATTATTTTCTTCACTATGCAAAGCTTTTTATTTTGGTGTAGTCCCAATAGGTTATTTTTGCTTTTGTTTCCCTTGCCATAGGAGACATATATAGAAAAAAGTTTTTGTGGCCTATGTCAAAGAAATTATTGTATATGTTTTCTTCCAAGAATTTTATGGTTTCAGGTCTCACATTTAGGTTTTGAATCCATTTTGAGTTTATTTTTGTGTATGGCATAAGAAAATGGTCCAGTTTTATTCTTTTTTTACTTTTACATGTAGCTGTCCAATTTTCCCAGTACTATTTATTAAATAGACTTTTTCCTATTGTATATTCTTGCTTCCTTTGTTGAAATTAATTGACCATTTGACCATAAAAACATGGGTTTATTTCTGGATTTTCTATTCTGTTCCATTGATCTATGTGTCTATTTTTGTTCCAGTAACATTCTATTTGGTTATTACAGCTTTGTAGTAGTATATCTAGAAGGTTGGGACTCTGATACCTCCACTTTTGTTCTTTGCGTTCAAGATTGTTTTGGCTATTCAGAGTCTTTTATGGTTCCATACAAATTTTGGGATTATTTGTTCTAGTTCTGTGAAAAATGTTTTTGGTATTTTGATAGGAATTGCATTAAGCCTGTAGATTGCTTTGGGTAGTATGAAATTTTAACAATATTTGTTCTTCACGTCCATGAGCATGGAATATCTTTACATTTATATGTGTCAATTCATCAATGTTTTATATTTATTTGTATTTATATTTATATTTATATATATTTAATGTTTCAATTCATCAATGTTTTATAGTTTGTGGAGTGCAGATCTTTCACCTCCTTGGTTGAGTTTATTCCTAAATGTTTTATTATTTTTTATGTAATTGTAAATAGGGTTGCCTTCTTAATTTCTGTTTCTGCTACTTCATTTTTAGTGGATAGAAATGCAACAGATTTCTGTATATTAATTTTGTATTCTGGTGCTTTACTGAATTAATCATTAGTTTTAGTAGTATCAGTTTTGGTGGAATTCCTTAGTGGTGTTGTTGTTGTTGTTGTTGTTGTTGTTGTTGTTACTGCTCCTGTTTTGTATTATTTGCTTGATGTAGTTGAGAGATGGGGAAATTTCAAGGCAACAGGGTGCTTAAAATTGTTACTAAAGTGAAAAGAGCATTAACAGAGAAAGAGAATTAAATAAATGAAAGTAATAGAGCACAGGTGGCCGTCTGATCATTTGTAAAAACCTTGGAGAAGACATTTTTTCTTTTTAAAGAACTTGAAATGGGTGTTCAAGCTAATCTAGATGATAAGGACAGGGTGATTTTAATTAAGAGCTAAGTTACAAGTTTTGTGCCTTTTACATTTTTTTCTGCCAGTACTAAATTTATATTCAAGGGTAGGTATTTCATTTTTTATTACGAGTGATTTTACAATAACTGGTGTTAGGTATTTTTAATCAGATTATTTGTGGTTATTCTTCCTTTCACTAATCCATTGTTTTCCCTCTGTTATGTTCAGGGTATATAGTGATGAACCAAAAACATATGTGCCCTTATGTCATGGAGCTTATAGTCTAATGGGCAATACAAAAAATAATCAAGTAAATAACTATTGTGTACATCTATAAAGGAACATTAAATGTGACTTTATAGAGGGATATGGGAGAGGAATTACTTAAGAAAGGTTGCAAGTTCACATTTAAAAATGTCCTTCACATATTTGAAGGTGCAGATATGACTCCTGGGTATATGTGTTGTCATACAAAGAAACATTTCTGAAAGAATAAAGGGCATAATTTATTTTACTTCATTACCAAAATACTCCTTGGCTGGATCTATTTTTAATTTTGTTTTATAAGACACCTCTTACTTAATAATAACATGATTATGCAGTCAACACAGGTACGAATATTCTCATTTAATACTATAGACAAATGAGGCACAGAGCTTAATTATAGTTTGTTCAGGTCAAATTCCAGCCATATTTAAAACCTTGGCCTTTACCCTATGCAGTACAGGACCTTTCAGATCATGTGGTGATCTCTTTTTACTGGGTAGTTTTTGATTATCACTTGACAGTCTATCGGTATCAGATACCTGAAAATTTAATTTACTTGACATAAAATACAGAAATATATTGTAAAATAAAGATTGTTATATTTTTAAAAAACCCACCTGGATTGCTATTGTTAACTGCATCTTTAAAGCCAGCATAATACATTTTCAAAGTAAAAACAAATCTCTTCTTTGAGATTTTTCTCTCAATCTGACAGGGAAAGAATTTTCTTCTACCAGATCACTTTGATCATTTCAAGGGAGAGAAGCAGAAAAGAGAAGAGTAGGAAAATTGAAGAAAGAGAATGAGAAAGAATAAAGAAAGATGCAGAACTACTAGAATAGAAATGTAGAATAAAAGATAATGAACAGTACTCCTTCAAAGATGAAGGAACAGGGAAAATGGTTTTATTTTTATCTTTTTTATTTTTATTTTTTAAGTTTTTATTTTAATTCCAATTAGTTAACATACAATGATGTATTAATTTCAGGTGTATAGTATAGTAATATAACACTTCCATGCAATGCCCTGTGCTCATCACAGCAAGGGCACTCCCTAATCCCCATCACCTATTTTACCCATTCCCCAAACCACCTCCCCTCTGTTAACCATCAGTTTGTTCTCTAGAGTTAAGAGTAGGCTTCTTGGTTTGCCTCTCTCCCTCTCTCTTTAGGGAAAATGTCTTCCTTATTTAAAGGACAGTTAGGGGCACCTGGGTGGCTCAGTCGGCTAAGTGTCCAACTCTTGATTTTGGCTTGGATCATGATCTCACGGCTCATGGGAATTCTGGAATTCTTAGAATTCTATCTCTGCCCTTCCCCCTGCTCTCTCTCTTTCTCACTCTCTCTCAAAAAAATAAACATTTAAAATAGATAGCATATTACTTATAAATAAGGCAAAAATGAGTGAGAACGTAAGAGTCATCTTATTTTTTTTTTGAGAGAGAGAGCTCATACACACACACACACACACACACACACACACACACACACGTGCACAAGCAGGGGAGGGATAGAGAGAGGGAGAGAGAGAGAATCTTAAGCAGGTTCATGCCCAGCCCAGAGCCCAATGCAGGACTCCATCTCACAATTGTGAGATCATGACCTGAGCCACAGTCGAGAGTAAGACACTTAACCAACTGAGTCAGCCAGGTGCCCCAAGAGTCATCTTTCTTTAACTATAAACTACTCAATACTCAACTGTAGTAATATGTGGCAAAGTAGGGTAGTGTCAAAATATTTAATCTCTATCTTGACCTCTTTTTTCCTTATACTGCATGTCACATTCACAGATTTATTTCATCAGATTGATTTCATCAGATTGATTATCACATATTCTATCCTTCCCTATCCTCTCAATGGCCAGTGTTTATCAGTAAATATTCAGTAATAGACATAATCACTAAACTGTATTCAGCAATTAAAATAGGTACATATTCTGTGATTCCCTCATTTCAAAGTATTCATTTTATAATTTAGAGATTTCTGAAGATAAGATTTAAAAGATAATGCTTTTTATTAGGGGAGCATAGCAAAATAAAACATGTCTAATGGAAGTAAAGATTATATTTTCTAAGTGTGTATTTTCATTTTCCTATTTTATTTTACATATTTTATATGAATAAGTATGTATGTGTGTGTATATATATATATATATATATATATATATATATGAATTATGTTTATTTAGACTCCAGAGTACAAGAGCTCACACATTTTATAATAAAACCTACCATATTTTTTTCTTCTTATAATTGGTCCCAAGACTATATTTAGTATCAAGTGTGAAAGGATTAATATGGTAATTTATATTTTATTTCTTTTGCCACACAAGAGAAAACTAAATTGATTTTAATGTATTACTTATTATTTTGGTTAAATATCTGCAAGACTACATATTCACATGAATCTTAAATTAGGAGTATATTTAAAAGCATGAATTTTTGCTTTGAAATAAGTAAAATCATAAGAATTCTTCATATAGGAATTCAGGTGAAAAAAATTTTTAAAAGATTACATTTGTAGGGTGTTCAGAGAATGTATCTTTCAGAGAAAGCTTTCACTGGTACTATAATAGCTGGGTCAAGACATTTTGTATGGCAAAGAGTAGTTCTTGTTGCATCTGGGAGACTGACAACAGACTCTAGCTGATGTCAGATGAAAACAGAGCACATACAAGAAAAATTGAACAGTGTTACATCTTTGGGCTACTGATGCAGTTGGAAAAGAGATATTCCCTAGGAATAAAATGTTCAAACGAGATCTAAGTGGGAGAGACTCTGTGATGATAAATGAAATTGTATGGTTTCTTCATGGCCCATAAAATTGGATTTTATTTCATTCTAATTGGTTTTTGATTTAAAACTCCTAACACAAAGAAAAATCTTAAAAGGAGAAGAATCTTAAAAGAACAGTTTGAGTATCTTTATTATATGAGGTTTGACCTTAGTAGTTCCCTATTGAACTATGTAACCATTTTATCATTATTGGAGAACAGTATGTTGAATCTATAAGATGAACACATCATAGGAAGACATACAAATTACTTGCTCACCTGAGTCAGCTTCAGAATGTTTACATAACCTCATCTATGGCTGATATAACTGCCAGAGAGCAAGTGTTTATTAACTGTCCCATGTCTCCTGTATTTTCAGTTTCTTATAGTTAACTACAAATGAGACACAATTAATAATGTTTGAAAATGTGTAATCTTCCAGTTAAAAGATAAAAAGAAATACTATATACACTTTACTAGGTTCTGTAGATACTAGAAAATGGCAAGACTCTCAAAAGATTTATGATTGTGTATGACAAATGACATGATTTATCAGCTGAGGGAATTAAAGGTATGACATTTCCTCAGATGTTTTGTTCAATGCCAGGTATATAAAAAGGGAATTAATTCAGATAAAAAAATGAAGAAGAAAAGAAGAATTTAAAGGACTCTAAATTATTTCACAAGACACATGATGGAAGGCAGCATGGCATTTTAAAATAGCAAAGAGTGGGCTCACAGGGGAGTTAGGTATATCACTTCAGTATTTGAAAGCCTGTCATGAGCAAAGGGATTAATGTCTCTTTTAGATAAGTATTTCAAATATAGATTTGTGTGTAAGTGAAGGTAAGGTTTTGTGCCAGAAGGATCTAAGTATGTCTGCTACCTGAGATAATGAGTGCCCAGTCCCTATAGGTTTTAAAGCATTGGTTCAATGTACATTAAAGATGAATGCTTTGAAAGAAATTTAGCAGTCGTGTAGGGAGTATTTATCTGGTGTTATTGGAATTAATTTGGCTTTTTTAATGAATTTGAGCAACTAAATGGTTCAAAAATATAATCCTGGCATGGCTGTGTGTGGGTATGTATTTAGAAGTCAGTTACTGCATTTACTGTATTGGTTAGATCAATGGCAGTGTGTTCACAATGGCGATGTGAAGATCCAAACTTAACATGTATGTTGTCATTTCTAAAGGAAATAGGCTGAACAGAGTTTGAATCATGTTAAAAATCCAGGTATTTCTGACAAAAATCTTTCATATCCTTAATACTCAACTCTGAGTTAAAATCAAGAATGTTAAATATAATTTATTAGAAAAAAATAGTGGCTTTTTAAAGTCAGCCATCCCTAGGTTGAAGCTGCTTGCCTGTACCACTTAGATGGATTGTAAACAGGATTTAAGTGTGAAGATAAAGTTAAATGATTTTTCTAAAGGTCCTATTCAATATCCGACACATATTACAGGCTCATAAATGTTAGTTTCATTTTTTAAAATGAACATGTTTTCAGGTTCAGGAGAGAAAAGTAACAATTTTTATTAATAATCCCCAACAAGTAAGAATACAGTTTGAATATGACTCATAAAATAATGAACTTACTTTCATCGTTACTTACTCCACTAAATTAACGGCAATAAATAGGCACCCCCACTCCCATCCTGCCCCAAATCCATTCCCACATTTGGAGGCCAGTTTAAGCTTATGGAAGCAGAAGTCTTGTATAACTATCTTATCTCTACCCACTGAGTTATAACTAATGAATATGACTACATGGTTTCCGGCTAAGTCCCAGGTACATCCAACTGGAGACCATGTAAACCCTAACTTCAGGGTTATTCAATACTGAACTCTACCTGAAATAATGGTCTCTGTAGTTACTGTTGAAACCACCACTTCTTAAGCTGACGGCAAATTTGCCATCCTCCTGTCAAAACTCCCTTTAATTTCTAGAAGTCAGAAAAAATGGACAGAAACAAAGGAAGTCTTCAATACAGAGTGCTGAACTCTTGTAACTGGTTCTGAGGGAAGGAAGCATAGAGATGTCCAAATAACATTGGTCGTTAGGACAACATTAACAATAGTCTCTCTTGCCATGAGTAAACATTTTCCTTCTATACATATGGTTTATATACATTATCTCCACTGCAAAATTATAAATAAAATTGCATTTATCTTAATACTAAGCATGATATTTTGATTTGTGCCATAAAATAGCTTTTATTTTCACAGGTATGGATTCACAAATTCTAAATGTTTCTTTTTATTAGTTTCTGTTGTTAGAACAAAGAAACTTCAATTGACTTTTCATCTATTTCTGACATAGCAAGTTTGAATTAATAGATTCACCCAAGTATGGACAGTCTCATAGATTTTAATTTAATAAATGGATTTTTTATTATAAATTTTCTATAGTACAGGCACAGATAGACATATGATTGCCTAATTTATTTTTTTTGTTTTTTTGTTTTTTTTTTTGTTTTTTTGTTATTTATTTATTTATTTATTTATTTATTTATTTATTTATTTTAATATATGAAATTTATTGTCAAATTGGTTTCCATACAACACCCAGTGCTCATCCCAAAAGGTGCCCTCCTCAATACCCATCACCCACCCTCCCCTCCCTCCCACCCCCCCCATCAACCCTCAGTTTGTTCTCAGTTTTTAACAGTCTCTTATGCTTTGGCTCTCTCCCACTCTAACCTCTTTTTTTTTTTTTTCTTCCCCTCCCCCATGGGTTTCTGTTACGTTTCTCAGGATCCACATAAGAGTGAAACCATATGGTATCTGTCTTTCTCTGTATGGCTTATTTCACTTAGCATCACACTCTCCAGTTCCATCCACGTTGCTACAAAAGGCCATATTTCATTCTTTCTCATTGCCATGTAGTATTCCATTGTGTATATAAACCACAATTTCTTTATCCATTCATCAGTTGATGGACATTTAGGCTCTTCCCATAATTTGGCTATTGTTGAGAGTGCTGCTATAAACATTGGGGTACAAGTGCCCCTATAATGATTGCCTAATTTAAATAACTATGGATTTTCTTAACCTACTGGAATTATTAAGCATCTGTATTTGTCAGCAAATATAAATAAGTCTTAGTTAAGATAAACAATAAAAATAATCTCTTTAAAATCATACACCCTTCCTTTCCTGAAAAATATAACTTACTATCATAAAAATGCACTTTATGATTTGATTTTTTAAAATTATTTGGAAGTAGTGTAGTACACAGTAACCCATAATATGACTACTCGATGATTCATCACTCTCTACATACTCTCTACATACTAGATTGTGTTATATAATTTTATGCCTTCAAATATAATTATGAGTTTTCCTCTCCTATTCCTTCTCTCCTCTTTATCTTCCTCTACCTTTACCTTTCCTTCATTAATTATTCAACCCTAAAGCCATTAGTTGGGAGAAGAGCAAAGTAGACTTCATTTGAAAGGATACCCTGGCTTAGGGTGTAAGAGCTCAAACAGAGTGACAAAGACATCCATATTGAGAGGCTATTTATTAGCATAAGGAGTCAAAGATAAGTGAGGGCAGAGGGCATCCACATGGAGAATAAGCCTGGCCTGCCCTTTTGAAATGCTAGTGAAAAGGGTGACCACACAGATTACAGCCTGCCATGAGGAATCAAAGTCCAAGTGAAGTCAGAAAAGCAATCCCTCAAAGAAAGGTTTTTGAAACCTAGTAGACTAACAATGTTGTCCAAGTGTGTGGATATCCTGGTGCAGGTTGGCAGTGCCATGTGAGGGAAATAAGGTGATTCATGCCTCGAGAAGTCCCAGAATGGGTTGGCAGAGCCAAAGTAAAGTGAAGGATGCATACATGCAGGGGGATAACCTATTGTGGAGAGGCAGATCCAAATGGAACAAGTATTATCATTTGCCAAGTGTGAGTTATCAGAGCCCAAGAGAATTACAGAGGGCATTCTTACTGGTAGAAGAACTGGCATGATGTGTTAGATTATGCATTAGCTGAGGAAGACCTCCATGCAAATGCATAGAGTAGAATAGGATGTGAAAGTTCCAGCTAGAGAGATACAGAAGAACAGAGGATACTCACAATTCATGGAAGTATTCTGAAATGGGATGACAGATGAGAGTCAAAGTCAGGGAGATGAGCATCCTTCTGAAAATGTGGCCTGACAAGCCATATGACAGCCCCAGCATGGTGAAGATCTTTGCATAGAGAGGTGCTGAGGCACCGGAGTCTAACTGGTGTGAAGTGCTTCCACAAGGAGAGAGAGCCCAGTATGGCCATTCAGAGCTTGAGAAGAATCAGGAAACTGTCTATGTGGGAAAAAAGCACAATTAAAGGGTGACAGAACCTAAAAATGAGAGCAGCCTAGCAGTTATTGAGTCTGAATGAGTAAGGAAGATATCCCAAAGTGGAGGCAGTCCTGTGTAAGGTGTCGGAGTACAAATGGGACAAAGAGGAGCAAAGAGTAGGGAGGTCCAATGTGATGTGTCAGTCCCATCAGGTAAAGGAAGGTGACCATGCAATGGGTTGGTCTGGAATGGAATACTGAAGCCCTAAGGGGGCATTGAGGATGTTTACATGGGACAGGGAACATATGGATGGGTATTAGAGCCTCAGTGGGTCACCATGGTACTGGCAAAGGAAAAGAAGTTGTTAGATTTAAGAGGATGGACCAAAGAAATGAACATATTAAACATAATAGAAGCTGGTTTTCTCACTGTTTGGGAAGAGAATTATCAAAAGGAAGAAAATTATTAGATTGGCACTGGTGTTGTCAGTATGAATGCATGGTTTTAAATATATAAAAACAAACAGGAAAAATAAAAAGGATATCTGCTTCAGTCCATGAAGGAATAATTTCTAAAGGATGTGCCTTATATCATAAAAAACTAGTAAACTGGAGAAAAAGTGGTGAAAAAAAACTGTTCATAAACATCAGACAAGAGTAAGTGCAGAAATTTGGCTTTTGACCATAACACCCTTTGTTTTAGGAATATATTAGTTAATATTTTTAAATTTAAAAATATTTTTTTTTGGCGGGGGGGGGGGGGGGTGGTGGGACAGGGTAGCAGGGGAAGGGCAGAGAGAGAGAGAAAGAATCCCAAGTAGGCTGCGCACTGTGGGCACCAAACAGGGCTCAATCCCACGAGCCATAAGATCATGACCTGAGCCAAAAATCAAGAGTCAGGCGCTTAACTGACTGAACCACCCAGCCAGCCTATTTTGTTTAATGATTAAAGAAAACACTTCTGTACTTTATTTTATAAACTTAATTGCATAATTAACTACATACATTAGATTCTTACAATCTATTGAACAAACATATTTATGAAAACGTCACTTACACTACAATCATTTGTTTCTCATGTTGCGAATGTTTGCTTAATCACAAATTATTTAATATATTGAGAATATTTTTTTTAAATGTGTAAATTTAGAGTGGTTGATAAACTGATTTATGCAGATTTTCTATATGAGATAAACTAATAGACTTTATAGTTCATAACTATATAACTCTTTTGTGTCCATATTTGAGTGATTTATTTTTTTAAGTTTTTATTTAAATTCCAGTTAGCATACAATGTAATGCTAGTTTTAGGTGTAAAATAGTGATTCAGCACTTCTATACATTACCCTGTGCTCATCACAACTGCAGTCCTTAATCCCCATCACCAGTTTCACCCATTCCCCCCACCCACCTCCCCTCTGGTAACCATCAGTTTGTTCTCCACAGTTAAAAGTCTGTTTCTTGGTTTGTGCACCCCCCCCCCCCAACACCTCTCTCTCTTTTGACAAGGGAGAGGGCAGAAGGAGAGGGAAAGAGAAAATCTTAATCAGGCTCCATGCCCACACAAAGCCTGTTATGGTGCTCAGTCTCATGACTAAGCTCATGACCTGGGCCAAAATCAAGAGTAAGATGTTTAACCAACTGAGCCACCTAGGTGCCCCAGTGATCTCTCTGTCTCTGTCTCTGTCTCTGTCTCTGTCTCTTTTTTTCCCCCTTTGCTCCTTTGTTTTGTTTCTTAAATTCCACATATGAGTAAAATCATGTGGTATTTCTCTTTCTCTGGCTGACTTGTTTTGTTTAGTATAATACTTGGTAGCTCCATTCACATCCTTGCAAAGGGCAAGATTTCATTCTTCCATTCTTTTATACTTACTACTTCTTTATCCATTCATGAGTCAATGGACACTTGGTTTGTTAACATAATTTGGCTATTGTACTTAATGATGCTATAAACATCAGGGTGAGTGTATCCCTTTGAATTAGCATTTTTGTATTCTTTGAGTAAATACCTAGTAGTGCAATTGCTTGATCATAGAATGGTTCTATTTTAAACATTTTGAGGAACCTCCGTACTGTTTTCCAGAGTGGCTGTACCAGTTTGCATTCCCACCAACAGTGCAAGAGGGTTTCCCTTTCTCCACATCATCACCAACACCTGTTCTTTCTAGTGTTGTTGATTTTGGCCATTCTGACAGTTGTGAGGTGATATCTCATGATAGTTTTGGTTTGAATTTCCCCAATGATGAATGATGTTGAGCGTCTTTTCATGTGGCTGTTGGCCATCTATAGGTCTTCTTTGTGAAAGTGTCTATTCATATCTTCTGCCCATTTTTAATTGGATTATTTGGTTTTTATATGTTGAATTATATAGGTTCTTTACATATTTTGGATACTAAACCTTTTTCGGATATGTCACTTGCAAATATCTTTTCCCATTCCATAGGTTGCCTTTTTGTTTGTTTTGTTGATTATTTTCTTCACTGTGCAAAAGCTTTGTTTTTGATGAAGTCTCCATAGTTTGTTTTTGCTTTTCTTTCCCTTGCCTCAGGAGACATATCTACAAAGAAGTTGCTACATACAGCCAGTGTCAAAGAGGTTACTGTCTAACAGGATTTTTATGGTTTTAGGTCTTATATTTAGGTCTTTAATCCATTTTGAATTTATTTTTGTATATTGTGTAAGCAAATGGTCCAGTTTCATTTTTTTTTGCATGTTGGTGTCCAGTTTTCCCAACATAATTTGTTCAAGAGACTTTTTCCCATTGGATATTCCGTCCTGCTTTGTTGAAGATTGACCATATTGTTGTGGGTTTATTTGGGATTTCTATTCAGTGTTACTGACTTATATGTCTGTTTCTGTGCCAGTACCATATTTGTTTGATTACTATAGCTTTGTAATATAATTGAAGTTTAGAATTGTGATGCCTGCCACATTTCTTTTCTTTTCAACTTTGCTTTGGTTACTCGGGGTCTTATGTGGTTCCATACCAATTTTAGGATTGTTTGTTCTAGCTCTGTGAAAAATAATGTTGGTATTTTGATATATATTTCATTAAATGTATAGATTGCTTTGGGTAGTATAGACATTATAATAACAATGAGCATATTTCTTCATTATAGACATTATAATAACAAAGAACAATAGTTCTAACCCATGAACATGGGGTGTCTTTCAATTTCCTTGTGTCATCTTTCTTTCATCGGTGTTTTATAGTTTTTAGAGAATAAGTCTTTAAGCAACTTGTTAGTTTTTTTCATAGGTATCTTATTGCTTCTGGCATGGTTGTAATGAGATTGACTCCTTGATTTCTTTTTCTCCTATTTCGTTATTGGTTTATAGAAATGCAACAGATTTCTGCACATTGATTTAATATACTGTGACTTTACTGAATTTGTGTATCAGTTCTAGCAAGATTTTGGGTGGAGTCTTCCAGGTTCTACAGGTCTTCCATGTAGAGCATTATATCATCTGCAAAGTATGAAAGATTTACTTATTCCTTACTCGGATGCCTTTTATTTCTTATTGTTTTCTGATAGTTGTGTCTAGGACTTCCATTACAATGTAAAATAATAGTGGTGAGAGTGGACATCCCTGTCTTTTTCCTGACCTAGAAGAAAACCTCTCAGTTTTTCCCCATTGAAGATGATATTAGGTGTGAGTTCTTTGTTTATGGCCTTTATTATGTTGAACTACGGTCCCTCTAACCCTATTTTGTTGAGGGTTTTTTTTTTATCATGAATGGATGTTGTACTTTGTCAAATGTTGTTTCTGCATCTATTTAAATGCTTATATGATTCTTACCCTTTTCTTTGTTAATGTGATAGGTCACATTGATTTGTAAATATGAAACTACCTTGCAGCCCAGGAGTAAATCCCACTTGACTATAGGGAATGATCCTTTTAATGTACTGTTGGATTTGGTTTGCTGGCATTTTATTGAGAATTTTTGCATCCATATTTATCAGGCATACTGACCCGTAGTTCTCTTTTTTAGTGGAGTCTTTATCTGGCTTTAGTATCACGGTAATGCTGGCCTCATCAAATGAATTTGGAAGTTTTCCTTCCTTTTTTAATATTTTCGAATAGTTTGAGAAGAATAGATATTCACTCTCGGTCTGTTCAAGTTTTCTATTTCTTCCTGTTTCACTTTTGGTAGTTTCTATATTTATAGGGATTTATCCACTTATTCTGGGTTGTCCAATATCTTGGCATGTAGTTTTTCATAATATTTTCTTACAATTGTTTGTATTTTTGTGTTGTTGGTTATTTCTCCTCTCTCATTTGTGATTTTATTTACTTGGGTCCTTTCTCATTTCTTTTTGATACATCTTGCTAGAAGTTATCAATTTCATGATTTTTTTCTTCAAAGAACTCACCCCTGGATTCATTGATCTGTTCTATTTATTTTTTAGTTTCTATATCATTTATTTCTGCTCTGATCTTTATTATTTCTGTCCTTCTTCTGGCTTTAGGCTAATTTCTTGTTCTTTTTCTGGCTCCATTAGGTTAGGTTGTTTATTTGAGATTTTTCTTGGCTTCGTAAGGTAGCCTGTATTGCTATATACTTCCCTCTTAGGACCACTGTGCTGCATCTCAAAGGTTTTCAACTGTTGTCTTTTCATTTTCATTTGTTTCCATTTTTTTTCTTTGATTTCCTGTTTGAACTACTCATTGTATAGTAGCATGTTCTTTAACTTCCATGTATATGTGGTCTTTCCAGAAATTTTCTTGTGATTGTCTTCTAGTTTCATAGATATCAGTTAATATTTTTAATCCAGCAGACTGTAGGTAGTAGGTACACAGTTATTTAAAAGAAATTATTTTATTTAATCCTTACAATAGCCCTATGAGAGACATTATATTCCTCTTATATTAACAAGGGAAATGGGGCTGAGGATAAAATGACTTTATAAATCCAGTCTGTATTAGAACATGGGAAGTCTGAAGCTAAGACTGTTCTCTAAACTGGGAAGTACAATGTAGAATTGACACATAAGTAATTAACAAAATTATTATGGCTATTCCAGTAAAGAAGCTGTCAAGTAAAATTACAAAGGCAAAACTGTTCAATGTGGCAAAATTGTCTTTAATTTTTTTTTAAATATTTTGAGATCCTGTGAATTCAGAAAGAAATTACAAATAGAAATGTGCATTTTTGAGAAGGAGCTTTATTTAGTCATTAGTTTATAATGACTGAGAAAAAAATTCACGAGCCAGTTATTATGTGCTAAGGCTTCCACATTTTCCCATGTATTAGAATCAGCTTGTGTTTTGAGTTATATGAAAATACACGCATGGTAGGTGTTTATTTCTCTCACACATAGAAATTTATCAACTATTAAATACTAGTTAAGAGGGAGGCTTTAAGGGTGCTTGGGTGACTCTGTCAGTTGAGATTCAGACTTCGGCTCATGGTGTCAGTCTGGCTCAGGTCATGATCTCAGGGTTCGTGAGCTGGAGCCCCATGTGGGGCTCTCTGCTCTCAGTGCAGAGCCCACTTCAGATCCTGTTTCCGTCTCTCTCTGTCCCTCCCCTGCTTGTGCTTTCTCTCTCTCTCTCTCTCTCTCTTTCTCTCTTTTTCTCTCTCTCAATAAATAAATAAGTAATAAATAAATAAATAAACTTTTTTTAAAAGGAAGAGCTTTAGAAAAAAGTGTCTTTGCATAAATAAATTAAATTTTACAATCCAAAATTCTAAAGTCTGTATGACTCAAGTTACATAACATTTCTGCTAAAATCACAGAAGTCCATTAATAACATATACTAAAAAATACTCGCATGCTAACGGAAGTTAGTAAAATTTGACTTTACTAAAAAAAAAATTTAAAGTAGATCTGACCTATCCATAAATAAGTAGAAATTGATTATATATACTTTTATTATGACATTACTTATATTCATTCTATCTCTTCAGTTAGTAGGAAAGGCCATTTATTTTTAAGCATTAAAAATAAAGGACACAAAAGAGACTCATCTTTACCAATTACCCTGTATAGGAGAGCAGAAAATGAAATGGGAAATATCATTAGCATAGATAAATAGGTGCATGACCCCATTAATTAAGCTGTAGGGGGCATTCTACACATAAAGAATTATATCTCATCTTTTATCTAATCATTATCTTTTTACAAACAGTTTCTCTGTCACTTTGTTCTGTTAAGAAGTCCTCTATCCATGATGTCACAGATGCCATTATCCTCATGGGGTGAAAACTTCAACCTGGCTAATGGGGACACATAGGACATAAATCTGAGCTCAAATCAGTTAAGAGAATAGATATGTGGCTTGCCAGTGTGGCACTTTGGCACAGTTCAAAAAAGAGTATCAAACAACTTTTTCAATAACCACCTCAGTGTTTTAATCTACAAAATGAGAAGGCCCATCTTTCTAGAAAAGCATGTTAGGAATTTTTGTTTTCAATGTCTCTTTTGTTTCTTTTATAAAAAAGTTTTATGGAGGTTCAGTTGGCATACAATAAACTGCATGCAGTCAAGTATACATTTTGATAAATTCTGGCATATATATTCACCCATAAAACCATCACCACAACCAAGATAATAAACCTATCAACATTCTCTAGAAGTTCTGTTGTGAACGTTAGTAATTACTCTTGCTCATCTCTCTTTGACAGAAACCACTGATCAACTTTTTGTTCCTGGAGATCAGTTTGTATTTTCTATAATTTTACATTAATAGAATCGTATAGTGTGTACTCTTTTTGTCTTCTTTCACTAAACATACTTATTATGAGGTTCAATGAACCACGGGAATCTACCCCAAAAACCAAGAGCATACTTTACACACAGTATGGTAGCCAATTTGACAATAAATCATTTAAAAAGAATTATCATGAGGGGCGCCTGGGTGGCTCAGTCAGTTGAGCATCTGGCTTAAGCTCAGGTCATGATCTCACAGTTTGTGGGTTTGAGCCCCTCATCGGGCTCTGTCCTGACAGCTTAGAGCCTGGAACCTGCTTCAAATTCTGTGTCTCCCTCTCTCTCTGCTCCTCCCCCACTCATGCTCTGTCTCTCTCTCTCTCCTTCAAAAATAAATAAAAACATTAAAAATTTTTTTTTGAAAAAAAAGTTATGAGGTTTATTTATGTTGTACCATTTATCAATAGTTCGTTTGTGTCCATTGTATGGATATACCACAGTTTGTTTATTCATTTGCCTGTTGGCAGATATTTAAGTTTTTCCGGGTTGCTTTTTATTTTTATTTTTATTTTTTGCTATATTAAGTCATTTTATGAATTTTTAAATATGATTATTTTCCCTAAATATGATTATTTCCTATGGTCTACATAACAAATTGACATAGGCGTGGTTGTTACTTTACGTTTTAGTAATCTTATGTATTAACTGTGTGGTCATTCATAATTTTAACAGAATATGACCAAACTGAGTCAATGGTGTGGATCAATCAATTTCCTATTTTGAAATATTTCAGAGTAATTGAAATTTTAAAAAGTGAAGAGTAATAAGTTACTGGGTATTTCCTCTTTTATTTTTTAAGTTAACCTCAATGATATCCAAATGCTGAGAGCCCATTACATCACTTGCATCTGGTTTTACATTAAAGTACATGTTATTTTCTATAAATGACTGGAAAACAAGGGATGATATTGGCACTGGAACAGTTTTTCTATCTATTTTGTGTCACTAAACCACACAGAATAAGGTTTTGTGTGGTTTTTTTTTCTGGTATTTGCAGGGTATACAAATTTAGAGTAAATGATGGCCACAAAATGTGATTTAATGACTTCATTTTTATTTATTACTACAGTGATCACTGTAATAATGATTTGGATATGTTGAGATAAGTAGGTCTATAAATTGTCAACCTAATTTAGCAATGTTGACAGTAACCTTGACAGTAACCTTGACAAAAACATTTTGATGGATAAATGGAGAGACAGCTAAAAGCCCAACTGGAGTGAAGGAGAGAATCCTTATATGCTACTTTATAAAAACTATAAGAAATTTGTGGACACATAAAATATAGACTATAATATTATGTATATTATTACAGTATGTAGACTCTGTATTTATAAACATATATGTGTTTGCCTTTCCCAAATGCATACCTCCATTCATTCTATGACTTCAAGTCACATTGGATTACTCACCATTTCGCAGAGTTCTTACCATTCACTTCTTACTGCCTCAACCTTCGCATTCCCCTGGATTACTCAGCTCTGAGTCATTGCTTTTTCTCATTACAGGGAAATAATTTATTACAACTTATAGGAGTCTGCTATTTTAATAATTGTAACTTTGAAATTCTGTATACATGCAAAGTTTCTACCATTTTCGATATGATTAGTAAATATAAGTTACAATCTTTACTTATTTTTTTATCAAAAATTTATGGTGTTGAGCCTGCATAGCTGTTTTACTAAAGTGATTTTCTGTTACTTCTGTGCTCATAACTAGACTACAGTTGCCATCCTTTTCTATGGTTAGGTATGTGTATGGCAGAGTTCTAGTCAATGAAATGCATTTATGCCTGTTACAGCCCTGGTCCATAAGTAACCTCCATAAGCTCCTTCACCATTTCTTTTCCTTCTTCCCCCTTTTTCTGGTTGTATATTAATATTCAGAGTGACCTTGGAAGCTATGTATTGACAATGGCAGAGCTCTGTCAGCCTGGATTATTGAATAACTACAAAGAATTTACCCTCTCCACACCAATGATCAGGATCACCAACTTTCATCGTAAGCATCTGGGATTTTTTGTGCAATTTCACATATTTACCTCTGGCAATATGAAGAATTATCAGCATTTGAAATGAATTGTTATTGTGGTTGTTTTATCTTCTGAAAGTTTCAAAGATCTCAGATAAAAGTTTTACCTATGGCTAAAATCCCTCCCAGAACTCTAGAAGTGAAAAGCTATTCCTTGTAGTGGTTGCACTATTTTTAATTTTAGAGTAAACCCTAGTAGTGATAGCTTTTTAAAATGTTACATAATATGAATGTTGAGTAAATGCTGGGAATATTTGTAATTTGATAGGATTAATGCCCCATTTCTGATTAGACATGAAACATCATAGAAATTCATAAGTACTTGAGCTGTTACTCCAAATCAGCAGGTAACATGCATTCATCACATTGTGTAACTGTATGTGTAATCTTCCCAAACATTTATAGTTTTTAGCACCTATGCTAAATATGAGCATGGAAGAAAGGTATATTTTTCACCAGTTTCAACAACCCAGTTGAAAAGACTGATCATGATTGTGTTCATATTATCCTGCACAAGGACTGCGATTGTAGTCCCTTGATCAAACTCCTTTGGAATTATCTGTCGTATAGCCTGTCAGGTCTGTACCCATGGATGCTGCCGTGTCACACACTATCCATATCATAGTGATTGGATACGATATTCCTCATTGGAAGGTACAAGTGAAAATTAGGGAACAAAATCAATATGCTCCTGCTGTATTTATTGACCTTGTCAAAACAGGATATAATCAGGAAGCCTGCACTCAGAGTGCTGATTTTTCACTGCCATCTTCATTTACTGGTAGCAGCACTCTTACTTTCTAAAAGGAACTCTGAGGATCAATATAACCACTAATAATTTTGACTCACCGATAACTGATCTACACTGTGATTTGGATCTGCTTTATTGTATTCACTGACAGATGAGAAAACTTGGAATTGAATCCATACTATGCCAAAGCAACGAGAGAATGTTTAAAAAAATTCTAGAAAACTGTTTTGCCGTGACCCATACAAAAGAGCCTGATTGTTTTCAATAAATAAGGATTTTTTTAAAAATCTTTTAGTATGTAATTCTAGGAAAAAATAATTTTCTTCAAAAAGAACTGTCTTCAAGAGACATAGATAATAACATTTATAGAGCATCTTCAGTATTGCACTAAAAGATGTGTATTTTAAGTTTCATAATTTAAAGAGAAAGATTGCCTTTTCTAATGAAGGTAGTTTAATTTTATCCAATGATCCTACATTTGGGAAGGTTGTACTACAACTGGTGATAATTCCAGAATACTGAGAAACTTCTTCAAGTGTCTTTTTTCATACACAGTGGCATCAGAAAAGAAATGTATTTTATTCAACTACAAGAATATTTAATGAAAGTACATTGGAATTTTGGTGGAAATACAAATTGGTGCAGCCACTGTGGAAAATATTATGGACATTCCTCAAAAGATTAAAATAGAATTGCCATATGATTCAACAATTCCACTACTGAGTGTTTACCCAAAGAATGAAAGCACTAATTTGAAAAGATATATGCACCCTTATGTTTATTGCAGTACTACTTACTATAGCCAACAAATGGAAGCAGCCCAAGTATCCATGGATACATGAGTGGATAAAGAAGATTTGGTGTGTATACACACACACACACGCACGCACACACACACAATGGAATATTACTCAGCCATAAAAAGAATTAAATGTTGCCATTCACAACAACATGGAAGGACCTACAGGGTATAATGCTAAGCGAAATAAGTCAGACAGAAAAGGACCATATGATTTTACTCATATGTGGAATTTAAGAAACAAAACAAAGACATAAAAAGACGAAAAGACAGACTCTTAAATACAGAAAACAAACTGGTAGTTGCCAGAGGGATGTGGTTGGGGGTTAGGTGAGATAGATAAAAGATACTAAGAGTACATGTATCTTGATGAGCAGTGAGAAATGTATATAATTATTGAATCATTGTATTGTACACCTAAAACTAATATAATACTATATATGAATAAAAATTTAAAAATTAAAAGGTATATATATATATACATATATGTATATATACAAAAGGTATATACATATATGTATATATATATATGTACATATATAGGTATATATAGACACACACACATATGCATATATCCCTTTATACCTATATACACATATGTGTGTGTGTGTGTGTGTATGTGTGTGTGTATATATATATATATATATATAGAGAGAGAGAGAGAGAGAGAGATTGATTGATTGATTGGAGTATTGGAGTCCTGGGTACAGATGAATTCCAATATAACAGCCTATGTTCCTCTTGCTCTACCTATTGTACAAAATCATTTGGCATATTTTGGGGGTGACACATTTTATTTTCAGAAATTCACCTGCAGTACATTGCAGTGATATCAATATACATTTAGAATTGTTTCCTCCTTTTAAAATGAAAATTTTTAAATTAAAATTCCATCCTTTCCTAGGCTGCTACTGCTTTCCACATAGTAGTTTCATTTCAACTAGTTTATTCCACTAGAGTAATTGTTGAGACCAGATGATCACTTGAAATAGGATATTAACTAACATTTCAAGAGAAAACAGAAGGGAAGTCCAACTTCTACCATCTGTGGCTATCCTTGCAGTGAGCAGGCCCTGACTCATCCTCAGGGAGCCCTGGCAGGTGTGGTCCTACCTAGTCAGAGCGAGGCTCCAGGAAACAGGATAGTTCTCCCCAAATGTGTGGTATCAACAAGCCTGTCCCTGTCAAAGGATTCAGTCGTCACTCCCTGAGGCCCACAGATGACAAGAGTTTTCCCCCAACTTTGGATCATAGATTTTTTTTTTAACCTTAGTCCTCATATTCCTGTCAAAATATTGAACTCCAATCAAGGCAGTTGACATTATTTGTGTCCCAGATCTTCAAAGGAAACCTCCCTCTATCTCCACAGAAAAAGACATCAGAAGACAATAGGTACACCGTGCTGTGAGGAGGAAGGATGCACACTAGATTCATGTGTGCTCTTGAAAAGAGCTTAAGAATTAAAAAAACAGAGTGGGGTTGTCCAGGTACCCACAACTTTAATCCAAAATGTTCTCCCTCTTAATTAGTGCACAAATCACTGAAAAATGCCACATCCTCAACATTTTCCTGACATGTTGGTTCTTTATAATTGATTTTTAGAAGTTCCCTGAAGAGTAGGCACAATGCTATGGAATGAAGAAAGTAATTAAATTCAACATAGTAATAAGAGATTTTGAAATTATTTTTCTTGCCTGGAGCACCTTTAATCCATCAATGTGGTTTTCTCTGAGATGAAATTCACTGTGAATATTAAGTGCATGGCCTGTATTAATTTATGATGGTTAAGGTATTTGTTTAACCAAATTAAGCATCACGTATTCATTGAGGAGAAATTAATAGGGATTATTCAGGATATATGAGAGGAATTCATTGACTATGCAATTAATTTAAATATATATAAACAGATTGTTATGTGAGCTGTTTAGGCATATAATTATGTCATTAAATTACCATACCAATTCATTTAGAAAACTATAAATGGTAATGATGTTGTCTAATGTTTACGTTTGCTTAAAAAGTAATTCAAAATGGTATATTTAACTCTATTTTGTTTGTTTTCTTATTATATCATAATGCTGAATCAAGTTCCCATTTGTATTTATTTAAATATTACTTTGTTATTTTTTTAATGTAGAGCAGTCAGAAGCCTATAGAAGAGTTAGCAGTACAACATAAGAATAATTTTTTTTCTTGAAATATTTAGGAGTTAACTGCTGACCCAATACTCCATAAATCCATGTTTCCTGGAAACATGGACATTCTTCTAGACAAAACAGAAAGAAGGAAGTACCACAATTCAATAATCAAAAAATGGTATTGATGCATTACTAACATCTAACTCTTAGACCCACTTCAAATTTTACCATGTCCCCATAATATCCTTTATAACAAGATAATTCAGTTCCGAATCATTCATTGCATTTACTTGTTTCAGCTTTATTGGAGTTTAACTGACAAATACAAGTGTAAGACATTTAAAATGCTAATCATGGTGATGTGATAAACTTCTACGTGGTGAAAAGATTCCCACCATCATCTAGTTAATTAATACATCTATCACATCACATATTTATCTCTCTTTTTTCTTTGTTTGTTGGTAAGTACATTTAAATTTTACTCTGTTAGCAAATTGTTATAAACTATAGTCACCATGTTTTGCATTAGATCATCATACCTGATTGATCTTATTGCTGAAAGTTCGTACCCTTTTACTCACCTCCCATTTCCCCCACCTCCAGGCAATAACTTTTCTACTCTATTTCTAAGGGTTTGACCCCCCTTTTTCTTACTTCCACATCTAAGTGACATCATGTCATACTTACCTTTCTCTTTCTGGCTTATTACACTTAGCATAATGACCTGAGGGTCCATCTGTGTTGTCATAAATGGAGGGATTTCCTTCATTCTCAGGGCTGAATAATATTCCACTGTGTGTGTGTGTTTGTGTGCACGAACGTGCACATGCCATATCTTTATTCATCCATTGATTGACACTTATGTTATTTCCATATTTTGGCTCTTATGAATAACCATTCATTGCATTTAGACACCATATCTTTTTAGTCTCCAGTCTAGACTGTTTGTAACTTCTTTGGCTTTGAAGATTACAGGCCAGTTTTCTGGATTGTCCCTGAATTTATGTTTATCTGGTTTTTCTTCATGGTTATATTCACGTCATGTATCTTCATCAAGAATATCAGAAGAGTGATTATATGTTGTTTTCACTGTATCTTATCAGGTGGTAATACAGTTTCAATTTGCCTCATTATTGATCTTCATTTTGAACACTTGATAAAGTTGATATATTCCATGTTTCTCTATCAGATAGATTCTCTTTTCCTTATAATTATTAAGATTTTCAAAAGATATAATTTGAAACAATATAATTATATTGAAACAATTTTGAAATTGTTGAAATTATGTTGAAACAATATTTGAAACAATATAATTTATATTTCAATATAAATTGAAACAATATAAAAATCCTATTCTTCATAAAATGATACACATATACATTCTTATGTAATTTTTTCAGTTTTTTTTTAATATTTAATGGGTTATAATCATCATTTACTTGGATATGCAAAATATTCTCACTTTGGCCAGTTTGGGGCCCATTCAATCTGGCTTTGGTTTCTTTAACTATGTTCCCATCATTCTTTTAGCACTTTCTTGCTTTGGGGCACAGTAAGAAGCTCCAGGCTGTCTTATACTTTTCCTACCACAAATCTAGAAGTAACCATTTGCCCGAGGATTTCTAATTTGTTTTAGTAGAAAATTTAGAAGCCGAAATCTGGTTGCTAGGTGTACTCATTGACATTGAAACCTTGCTACTCCCAGTCTACACACACACACATGCATATTTTACTTTCAGTTTATCTGCCATTCATCATATATCTGTTTAAGAACTATGAACTCAAACCAAGATTCCAAACTCCTATTTAACATTATGAACTTTTATATTTATAATTTCATTGTTTAACACTGAGAACACTGTTCTCTACTACATTTAATAAAATTACTTATTTGATCATTTTTCTAATTTATAACCAATCTTCCATTTCTGCTGCCACTCCTTCTTCTGTGTAGATGCTGGCCTTGCCCTTGCAACCACACTCCAGCAGCTCCTTATAGGAATGCCCTCCCCACCACATGCAGACTCTTAGTCCACAAGATAAGTCATCCATCCAGGGTAGCTTTCCTCCTTACCCTACTCAGCAGTGATTCACCACACGGGGAGAAATGCCCACATTCCTACATGGATGTCCTTCTCACCCTGCTTGGAATCCAAAACCTTTTACATGGCTTTCCCCCCTTGAGTCCTTCCTCACCCAATTTAGGCTTATATACTCTACTCTGAGCTGCTGCTGCAGAAGGAGGCAGGAGTGCTCTGCTCCCACTGATGGATTCAGAATTGAACTGTTCAGGAAGAGAATTTAAGGAGAAGGAAGGGAAAAA
This sequence comes from Panthera leo, assembly GCF_018350215.1. Taxonomy (NCBI): domain Eukaryota; kingdom Metazoa; phylum Chordata; class Mammalia; order Carnivora; family Felidae; genus Panthera; species Panthera leo. The sequence continues at coordinate 64,225,642 of NC_056691.1, read as the reverse complement.
AGAAGGGGGTTAGGAAGAGGAAGTGAAAGTAAAAAAGGAAAAGAAAAATTTTAAATTGTTTAGTGTAGAAAAATAATACAGACTTCATGTAACACATTAAAAAACTGAAAAAATGTGAAACATTAAGTTTCTATTTTTGAAGTAATCTGTCATTTATATGTATCAGCCATTTTTGTCACATATCCTACAAATATATCTTTCAATCTATGTTTTGCTTTTTGATTTGATTCTGGTATTTGTTAAATGTTTTATGTGGAATCATCTAAGCCTATATTACCTTTGTTTTGTTACTAAAATATCTAAAGCAGGCAAACAAAAACAACAAATTTTTAGGCTTTAATTTGCTTTATTTTTCTTGCATAAAACTCTGTGGTGGCCACAGCTGGAGCCTGGGTCCTCTGCATGGAGACTCTGGTGTGGGTCTTTACAAGATGGTCAGTGAGTCCCTGATAGGGAGACTTTGTGAACACACTCTATTCCCAGAGGTCAGAGGTGAGATAGATGTAGGTCTTGGAAATGGCATCAAACTTGGCCTTGGTGAAGTTGCTCAGGATGACAGTGCAGCTGTTGGCCAAGGTGTGGCAGTCATCAATACCAGTCACCATCAGTAGCTTCTTGAGCACAGGGGCTGAGACAGTGCCAGTTAGGCTTTTTAATTATTGGCTTGGGAAGACAATTACTTTTATATTATTGTTTTTATTTTGTGTGCACTGTAAATCATTTAAAGTGATTCAAGAAAGATCTACATACTAAAGCTTGAGCTTATATATGCGAAACAAGTGGTTCCTTGTGAAATTAAAAATAAAAACATAGTCTGTAAATCCATTTTGAGTTCCTGCTTATTCTTTTGACAATTCCAACTAGGCAGTTAGGCTTGCAGTGAGACTCAAAGCTCTGTGCTAAAGAGACAGCGTTCAGTTATCTTATTTTCCAAAGTCTTGCATGACAAGAATCATTCAAAATGAATTAAGACAGGGAGCAGCCTAAGTGTGCATCAATAGGTGAATGGATAAACAAATTTTTATATATTCATACACTGGAGCTCAACAATAAAAATAAATAAATAACTGGTACATGTAACAACATGGATGACTTCCAAAGTAACTATGTTGAGTGAAATAAGCCAGACAAAAAGTATACATGCTATATCATTCCATTTATGTACAAGTCTAGAAAATGCAAACTAATATTTAGTGACACAAAGATCTTGAGGTCACAAATGATCTTGAGATCATGACCTGAGCTGAAATCAAGTCAGACACTTGACTGACTTAGCCACGCAGGTGCCCCTAGATTTTATTTTTAATGTTATAAAATAATAGATTAGCTTTTTTTTCTTCCAGATGCATGTAGATAAAAATATAAATAACAATAATTAAAGTTCTCTTATGAATGAAATAAAATAATATTTGTAATAGAATAATCCCCTGTACAAATTTTAAACTATTCCTATAGTTTTATAATAATGACTTTTTTATCCTATGTCAGTATTAATGCATTTTGTGTGGAGTGGATTTATAGCACATTTTATGATGTGTTAAGATATAGCCGACTTAAAATTTTCAAAATTGATTTGGCTTTTATTTAACTATTTTCTTCCTTTGGAACTTTGAAATCGTTCCTTCCAGGTTTTTGTTTTTTAACTCCTTTAGACTCTGATTAGACTTGCATTAATTACAGTAAAATTTTTAGGATGGTAAGTTTGGTATTCTAAGAAATTTCCTCTATCTCTTTTTGATATCTTTCAATGAAACGTCATAGTTTGAACTACGTAAGTACTGTCTTTCCTGTGAATTTTTTTGTACCCTATACTCCTTTTTTTTTTTTTTTTTACTAATTTAACAAGGTATCTTCTATTTCTAACATATAATTTCTGTTATATAAATCTATTTTTATGTAATATAGTTTTTAAATTTGTAAATAGGAATTCTTTTTGCTTTCTGATTAATACAAGTTATTTTCTTATTGTATTAGCAATTAACCTAAAATACCATGTTGTAGTAATGTAGAATGATGTGTAGAGTGCACATTTCATTTTAAAACTAGTATATATATGTAAAGAAGATTAAATATACATCATAAAAATTTTTAAATACAAAATAGCATATTATGTAAGACATTCTGGAATTAGACACTACCAGACATCAGTTACTAGCTTTTTGAGCTTTGAAACTTATGTAACCTCCCTAAGCCTCAAAGTCTTTACCTGTCAAACTAAATAATCATGACTACTTTCTGGTTGAAATGAAATTAAGTAAAACAACCTACTAACATATTTATAATGTTAAATGAGTAAGCATGTAAGGAAAATAAGCTAAAAGAAAAACATATTTAAAGAATAGTAACCTTGGGGCTCCTGGGTGGCTCCATCAGTTAAGTGTCTGACTTAGGCTTCAGTCATGATCTCATGGTTTGTAAGTTCAAGCCCTGCATTGGGCTCTGAACTGACAGTTCAGAGCCTGCCTGGGATTCTGTCTGTCTGTCTCTCTCTCTCTCTGTCCCTCCCTCCTACCTCTCAAAATAAATAAATAAATTTTAAAAACTAATAGTAACCTAGCAATTAGTAACCATTAAATAAAAATAGCCATTTTTATTGCTTATGAGAATTATAGAATTCAGTATATAAGGCAATATGCTTTTGAGGAAAGAAGTAATGGCTATTTAAATAACAAAAGTCATGGTATACATACTAAACCATTCTTGTTAGCTTGATAAACATAGAAGAGTAATTTAGCCATTTGGGCCTGTTCCCTGATATATAAATTAGTGATAATAAATGATTTTTCTGTTTGAATTGTTGAATCCAAAAAAAGGTGAATGAGTTTCATGTCCCTTTGTAAAATTATAATGGAAAAGTCACTGACATCTGGAACTTAGGCATTTTATGGGTATTTGATAATGTAATACGTAATATGTCTTATAATCTAGAATATGGTAAACTGAATATAAATGAACTAAATTTCTGTTTGTAATTCAGAATAAGTGGCGAATATGCTGGAGCAACAACATACCTTGTTTCTGTATTTGTTTGGATCATTCAGGGAAGTCCTTTTCCTATACTTGATTTTAGATTGAGTCCTGAATCCATGAGCATAACTTCTTATTCACTGATGTGTTTGGTGAAGTTGCTAATTGCTTGCAAGACCTTTTTATACTACAAGGAAAAATTCAGTGTTTAAATTGTCTGTAAATTTCCATGGACTCTGAAAGAATGTGAGAGAACTCCTGGAACAAAACAGGCTTTCAATAGGAATTCTCTGTTCTATTAGGTAGTAAATTGGATCTTAGGCAGATTTATGGTTAAGTGCAATATATAGCATAGTGAATGGAGGAAGCAAATGTAGAAGGAGGAAAGAAAGGGAACTCAAGAAAAATATAGCACAACTAATATAAGGAAAAGGACTGAAGAAAAGTTGCAAAGATAAAGAAATGGAGCAATCAGAATTAGACATATGGAAAAAATAGAAAGATATTAAAACATTGATGTTTCCAGTTCATTATAGTCCTTTTTTAAGCAAGTTATTTTTGTCTTTCTGTACATTTGCTAAAGGTCTTGGAGTATGACATTCTCAAGTATATTTTAAGGGTTACTCGCATTGACCGACAAATTAGCAAGAATTTAAAAATATGTGATTCCATTAAAAAAATCTGTTTATCTTTGTAGGTCCTCCATAGAGCTAATACTTTTAGAACAATCATTTCAAATATATGAGTATTATGCAAACACTAAGAGTTTGGAGTCATCAAAAATCATTTACTACATATGCCGGGAAATAATTATTGATAGCTTTGTATGTTACTAGTATTCTGTTATACTCTTTTACCTTTTAGTCTCGTTTAATTGTGACCAAATTTTTAGAAAGTAAGAACTCAGCTTCAGAGCAGATCTGTTCATCCTGCAAGATCACAACTGCATAAGTCGGGGAAAAAATGAGTAAAAATCAAATTTTCATGGTCAACTCCAAGATGAGATTTTTAAAAATGTGGTAGCCACAATTGTTGTAAATATAATTTGTTTACCACCAGCTAAGTTTATTAGTTAATAGTAAGGTAATTTCTAAGAATAGAGATTTCATTCTTTTTAAGTCACCAAACCTTTGACTGCATTAATAAAATATCCCTTTACCAAGTCACTTAAAGGACTTCAGCTAAATACTGCATAAAGTTCAGGTCAAATGAAAACTAAGAATTGTCACAGTCCTTGAGAAAGCAGAATAATATTCTGGAAAATAAGGAAAGAAACAGGCAGAATTTCTCAAGTATTCACAAGGTTGACCTATTTCTATGTGTAAAGTAAATGTTTGGTTGGAAGGAAAGCTTGGACAATCCTTCGATTGACTGCAGGGAGACATGAATGAGTAGCCGGGAAGTATTGTGTTCTGGAGACTTAGCCAAGAATTTATTTCTTCATTCTGTCTAATGGATCTTTAAGTAATTTTAGACTCTGTGATAAACCTCAAGCCAGAGGAGATTCTGTATTTTCCAGTTGAACCCCAACTAATCATCAAAATTATTGCTGTTAAATGTGTCTGGGATATGAGGAGTCAGTGAATCCTGTCAATTGTAAAACTGTGAAAAAGATTGAAAATATAGTGTAGGTAACAAAAGAAACCTCAGGTTTTTCTGTAATACATTTTTACTAAGGTTTCTTTAAAAATGTCAAAATCTTATACTTGTTAATTATTGGTTGTGTGAACACAGGTTTTTTTTATTATTGTCTTTCTTTTTCCTGCATTCTAAAACATTGAAAGCAATAAAAAAAGATCTGTTACTATAGTATGAGCTTATATATGGAGAAAAAATCAAATGCTTCCCTGTGAAATTATAAACAAGCTAAGAGTCTATAAATTCACTCTGAGTTCATAATGACTTTTAGAATTTTCCAACATAGCATTATGTTTGCAAGCAAGACCAAAGCTAGTGCTATAAAGACCATTTAGGTACCTTATATACCAAGTTCTTGGGTGAAAACATTCATGAAAAACTCTCTCTACTTTTGGAAATATTTTTAAACTATTTTCTAAACTATCGAATCTATTTTATTTTTTTAACTCTTAAAACAAATACTCCTTACACTGGTTGTTGGGTTTTAAATATGTTTAGCCTAAAGCGCACTAAGTAGAAGCCAGTATGCCTGAATCTATAGCTTATTCTGTCGCTCTGTAGTCCTATTACCTTCCCTACTCCTTACTTTGCTTATTTGAAAAAAGAAGGGTATGGAGTGTTAAACTATACAGAATGAGAGTTGTTTCCCTGTTCTTTTCTTTTCTCTTAGATATGAAAGCTTTTGCTCTCATTTAGAACAGCAAGAAGATAAAATGTGTTCACCTTTTTTTATGGTAAAATATGCTAATCTGTGGACACTTTGAAAACAATAACTCATCCAAAATTTCTACATCACAAGAAATAGAGTTTGGATATTATAAATAATTAATTTAAATTGTGGACTGCACTGTGCCTTACTTGATGTATGGGCTGTGTTCTTTAATGCTGTTTTTGAAAATAAAGTTTATTCTCTAAAACTGTGTTGCCCATATAGTAGGCACGTGTAGCTGTTTACATTTACATTCAAATTAGTTAAAATTTTGAAAAACTCAGTCACCTCCCACTGAGATATTTTGTCTTCAATAGCCGCATGTAGCTAATGGCCACCACTGGACATTTCTGTCATTGCAGAAAGTTCTATTGTCAATGCTTCTCTAAAAATCTAGACAGACCACAATGGTATGCTGGAGATGCATATGTAGATGATTATCGGCATGTTAGCCATACAGAGGAAACCATTGCCATGTGGCAAAAAGAAGATAATAAAAATTTGTTCCTGGCAAGATTAGTATGAGAACTGAAAACAATGTAAGAGAGATGAGTGAACCTAGAAAGAATTCAGTAAACCACAGAAATACTGAAAACTGTAAATGTTCTCTCACCTATGTTAAATATATACCTGTCTATAGGTATGGATACAAATTTCTCTGTTTTTTAAAAAGAAATCTCTGATTTTGTAAATAAAGTAGGTAAAGGGAACCAGAAGTAATTATGAGGGTTAGTGTATACATAGGAGCTGGGAAAGGAACAGGAGAGACTAAAGAGTGTTTGTTGCTTGTTATACTCAACAAGTGTCAAAGTTGATGCATTTACCATGAAGAGAGTAGACTGTTTAGGTTCTTCTATCACTCTTCTCAGAAATGAACCCTCTGGATACCCTACCAAGTGTTAGGTAGTGTTAGAATTTAATGAAACACTTGTACTAGGTCTTGGTTGATATGCAGACCAAGAGAAGTATCTAGGAACTTTGGTGGTAGAGAGGAGGGAAGGATTGTTGCTCTACATTGCATAAACTGTGTCATTGGAATATTGAATATTGTTGCCCTCAAAAGGCATTTGTTCTCAAATAGAGATAAAGTGACAATAATTTCTGCTATTTTGTGTTTTGCTTTTGTTTTTATCTTTTCCTTGCTGTTAGTTTCCTTTCCCCCACCTTTATTGAGGTGTAATTGACAAGTAAAATTGTATATAAATATGTACAACTTGATTTTTTAGTATATGTACACATTGCAAAATAACTTCAATTTGCATAGTTACCATTGTCTCTCTTCCTCCCTTCCTCTCTCTCTCTTTTTCTTCCTTCTTTCCTTCCTTCTCTCCCTTCTTCCCTCCCTTCTCTCCTCCCTTCCTGCCCTCCCTCCTTTCCCTTCCCTTCTCCTCTTCCCCTTCCTCTTTCTTTCTTTCTCTCTTCCTTTCTCTTTCTTTCTTAGAAACACTTAAGATTTACCCTCTTATCAAATTTCAAGTATATAATAAAGTATTGTTAACGGTTGTCATATTGCTGTACATTAGATCTCTAGAATTTATTCATCTTACATAACTTAAACTTTGTACCCTTCGAGCAACATTTTCCTATTCCCCCTGCCCTGCTCTTGGCTTATCACAATTCTGTTCTCTGCTTCTGTGAATTTGACTGCTGTTTTGACTCTGTCTTGCTATTGAAGAAATCTACTAACCCTATGCAGTGACTAAGAAACAGTCTTTATTTTTAAATTTTTATGATTGAAGTATAGTTGACGTACAATGTTATGTTTGTTTCAGTGATACACCATAGTAATTTGAAAATTCCATACAGTACACAATGTTCATCACAGTAAGTATAGTTCCATCTACCATCATGTAATGTTATTACAATATTACTGACTATATTCCCTATGCTGTAATTTTCATCCCCATGACTTATTTACTTTATAACTGGAAGTTTACACGTTTTTATCTTCTTCACCTATTTCTTCCATTCCCCATCTCTTTCCCCACTGGCAACATCAGTTTGTTCTCTGCATTTATGAGTCTAAAATTTCTATTTTGTTTTGTTTTGTTTTAGATTCTACATATGAGTGAAATCATAAGGCATTTGTCATTGTCTGACTTATTTCACTTAATGTAATAGCACCTAGGCCTATCCATGCTATCACAAATGGCAAGATCTCATTCTATTTTATGGCTGAGTATTATTCCATTGTATGTATGTATGTGTCTGTGTGTGTGTGTGTGTGTGTGTGTGTGTGTGTGTATATATATACACACATATATATATATGTGTATATATATATTCATCTATTGATGGACACGGGTTGTTTCCATATCTTGGCTATGTAAACAACGCTACAGTAAACATAGGGATGTATATATCTTTTCAAATTAGTATTTTAATTTTCTTTGGAAAAATAGTAGTTTAACTACTAGATCAAATGGTATTACTAATTTTAATTTTTTGAGTAACTTTTATACTGTTTTCCACAATGCTTGATCCGATTTATATTCCCACCAAAAGTGCACAAGAGTTTCCTTTTCTACACATCCTCATCAAAACTTGTTATTTCTTGTCTTTTTGATGGTAGTGATTCTGCCTGCTGTGAGGTGATATCTCTTTGTAGTTTTGATTTGCATTTCCCTGATGAATAATAATGTAGAGTATCTTTTCATGTGTCTGTTGGTCATCTGCATATCTTCTTGGAAAAAATGTCTATTTGTGTCCTTTCCCCATTTTTTAATTAACTTGTTTGTTTTGGGGATGTTGAGTTGTGTAAGTTCTTTGTACATTTTGGGATTAACCCCTTATCCAATATATTATCTGCAAATATCTTGCCTTTTTGTTTTGTTGATGGTTTCCTTCGCTGTGCAGGAGCTTTTTATTTTGATGTAGTCCCAATAGTTTATTTTTGCTTTTGTTTCCCTTGCCTAAGGAGACATATCCATAAATATGCTCTAAGGGCAGTATCCAGGAGATTACTGCCTATGTTTTCTTCTAGGAGTTTTATGGTTTCAGATCCACATTTAGGTCTTTAATCCATTTTGAGTTTGTTTTTGTGTGTATTGTAAGTTAGTGGTCCAGTTTCATTCTTTTGCATGTAGCTGTCCAGTTTTCCTAACACCATTTATTGAAGAGACTGTCTTTTCCCTATTGTATATTCTTGCCTCCTTTGTAATAGATTAATTGACCACGTAAGTATGAGTTTAGGGCGCCTCAGTGGCTCATTCAGTTAAGCATCCACCTCTTGATTTCGGCTCAGGTCATGATCATGAGATCGAACCCCTCGTTGGGCTCTGTGCTGGGCGTGGAGCCTGCTTGACATTCTGTCTCCCTCTGCCCCTTCCTTGTTCGTTCTTTCTTTCTTTCTTTCTTTCTCTCTCTCTCTCTCTCTCTCAGAAATAGATGATAGATCGATAAATAGATAGTGTGAGTTTATTTCCAGACTCTCTATCCTGTTTTATTGACCTATGTGTCTATGTTTGTGCCAGTATCATACATTTTGATTCATTCCAGGAGACTTTTAAATGACTTCAGCAGATGAAAAAAGTAACAATTCATATATATCTGTAATTTAAGTGATAGAAGAAGTTTCAAGTGAATCTTTACTTGTAAAACAGCCCTTTAGAGCATTCCTTGTCCTTTATTTTTCAAATTCATGTAAGGAAATTAAAAACAACAACAACATAAAAAAACAACAGAGTGTATCAGAAACCCCTACTGGGCTGTCTCAGGTCTCTCAGCTTCATTTGATTCTGCCCAGTCACCTCTGTAGAGACTGGCTCTTATTAATGTCCATGGTTATATCACCATCAAGAGTGGTGACTGACTGTCTTTCACTTTCAGAGATACATGAAACATCAGATCACAGGTCATGGTATCTGGCCTCCCCAGGGAGAGCTTAAAGAACCAGGTGATGTAACCTAGAGTTGCAGAAGAGTGAAGTATTAAGCAGTGAAGGAAAGATGATGGGTGGGAAATACAGATAAATCACCCTTTTATCTCTTCTCTCATGCCCCAGCATAATGGACAGTGATATTGCACATGGATAAATGACTGGTTATATGTATGCTGAAGCAATAAGCAACTTGGTTATATTCTGTCTTCTCTCCCTTTAATGCACACACTGTCCTGATATTACAACTACTAATAAAGAATCAGCACTTAAATCTGCTTTAGAAAGGGTACCTCTGGTTGAAGATTGCTTTCCTTTGCCAAGGGACTTAATCCACAAAATCATCAGTTACAGAGATTGTAACCTAAGAAGGGTTGTTAGACTTGTGGGCTGTAAATGTAGAAAGTGTGCCATAGCTTGATTGCCAGCTTCCAGAATATTTTGTTGGTTTGGATTCCAGAGAATTCAGATTAGTGGATTAACCGGTATAAATGACCAAACTGAAAGCTCAGGTAAGGTGCACACTGTCTCTCATACACAGAAACCATAAGATGTTGAGTGTCCCTCTTGATGCTGGAAATAAACACACAGTGATCTTCCTTTGCTGAGGAGATTGAGAATTATGAATACATTCACATAATCCCAAGAAATTTTACTTACTAGCAGTTTTTTTTTCAGCTTTGCTGCGGTTTATCAACCATCCTTGCTGCTGTAGGTTTGACAACACTATAGCCAACTTTATTGGTACTGAGACTTTTGATTTGCCAAGCAATAGGATGGTATTCATATAGTCAACACTGCATATCAGAGAGTAGAGATACTTAGACTAAATCCTGGCACCTCTCTGATGGCAAATGACAGGGATTTTAGTTATCTCTGTCCCGTTAGCACTTCTCTCTATGTACTCTTTCCAACTGGACAAATTCTTTCTGGCATTTATGGAACAGTGAGGTCTAAGTATAAAACACATTGATTCCTATTCTCTTTAATATATGAGAATGGAAAAAGTAATTGAATTGGTCCAAAGGGTCCCACCATAAGGTCATTTTAGCTTCTGTGGATATTAGTCAAACCTTATTAGCTCAACCCAGTTATCTCATTCCCTGACATAACATAGAAGAAAGGTGGTTTGGGTGTTTATATCCATCAGAACAATAAAAGTTTGACTGTCTCTACTCTCTGAAATTTTCTAGACTATTTGGATGGGTACTTATGATCCTAAATTCCTCTTGGAGACAGAGCCCCACCCCTAATAGTCTTTTTCCTTAAAGCGTCTGAGTTTAGAGTAAGGAAGGAGTGAACAATTAAGGTGAACAAAGGGAGATACCAGTTTTATGTGATTATGTAAGGCTCATTTACTTTCCTCTTCAAGCAGTTCAGTAGCTGCTTACAGGTCAACAAAAGGATTTTCTAGTGTTTTTAGTCTTCCCAAAGCTATATATCCAGTGTCAAGATCATCACGACTGACACAATCTGTTTTCTCTTTGGGGAACCCCTGAGTCTGCAGTCACAGCCATATTGTTTCTGGATGGGGCCATAGGTTTTGCACCCTTTGGCTGACTCAGGCTTACTCATGCAGTAGTAACATTTCTTAAGGAATTTACTTTAACAGAAAGCATTTGTTGTCCAATTGTACCGATAACATCTCTTAGGCTTTCACCAAATTTTAACATAAATGCTATATGAATTTTCTAGGAAAGTTCAGATGATTGCATATTTACCAAGATTTATTTGGGTCAGTTTCTCGTTCCCCACTGAGTAACATTCAGCAGCATTGTATATCCAATATGAATATTAAGCAATGGCTCGCCTATGGTTTAACATGGTCATTGTCTGTTTTAGAAAATTCTGAGAGGCCAGATCTCTCTTACACAAACCAGGACCCATCACAAACAAGCAAACAAACAAAAGAGAACAACACACACAAGCGTACACACACACACACACACACACACACACGCACACAGACAAATCTCTGAGATGTTTTCTTTTGTCTCTGAATGGATCTAATGTTGACATAATAAACAGCAGAATGAGAGTAAACCATAAGCTCTAGACTTTCATCCTTGACAACCATTGTGCTACTCCATCCTTTATTTTTCAATTGATCAAAAGTTCTAATGATTCACCTTGTTTCTGTACATAGTGGTCACAAACATCCCTTATTTCATGCTCAGTAAAGGTATACAGTTCTTTAAGTACCTTTGAAGTGGTGCTGAATCTTCTGAACATTCAGATGAATCTTTATGGGAAGATCTAAAGATGAATGGCAGACTGGTGAGGAAGACCCCTTCTCCCTACTCAGTGGAGAGTTGGCAAGAAGACAGCACCATTTAACAAAGAAGTTCTGGCATTTGGCTTGTATCTGCCAACCTGTACCTCCTCATTGATAGTCACTATGGGGGAAGGCCATTTATTATCTGTTGACTATGCAATTTGATCAATATATCTGTTCCTTATTCCTTTGGACTTACCTCAGATCTTGTGAGTCATTCCACAGGACCCTCAACCTTCCACTTCCACAAAGCCATTTCTCTGTCAACATCCCATCCTCCTTGCCAAAACTGTCAAGAACTGTGAATAGATTTTATCCTACTTGTATGCTAACAAGTTAGTTTCATACTTGTAGAAAACATGCAATACCTGGTTAAGAGACAAAGACTTTCTTACAGCACAACAAGCTGTGAGTATAGCATCGTATCACATCAGTTCTTCTTGCCCCCAAGTCCCTTGAGGGTGATGTGGATGAACCCAGATAGATGCTCACCCAAGCAGCTACAGGTAAGGTACCTTAACCTAGGGAACCCAAATTTGTTATTATGGACAACAAAGATCCCTGTCCTTACTTTTCCAAAAGTCACTATCTCTGTCTTGTGTTCACTATGTAAACATCCTTGAAAAGATCATCCAGAACATAGGACTGTTACTATTGCTGCTTAAAAGAGAGCAAACAGAGAACTGATAACAATTGAAATTTGTCTTACAATACAATATATGGTATATCCTCTTGAATATACCATATTGTCCAAAAGGAATATTTATGTTGAAATTGTTTGCTATAGTTGTTCACTACATATAAACCAGGACAAATTGCTTGATAATGATATTCAGATATTCAGTTACAATGATTTTTGTTTTGCCTGTTCTATCATTTGCTGAGTAAGGGGTACAAAGTGTTCAATCACAACTGTGGAATGGTCTATTTTTCCCCTTTATTCTAACAATTTTTGCTACACTTAATTTGGAGCTTCAATCTTGGACACAAAAGCAGTTGTTATTCTGTCTTCCTAATGAAGTGATTATTATAATAAAATATCACTCTTTATTTCTGGTAATACTCATTATATTAAAATATAATTTTAATAGCCATTCTAGCCTTCTAATGCTTACTATTTGCATGGTGATTCTTTTTCAGTCTATTTACTTTTACCTATTGCTAATTTTAATATTTAAAATGTATCTCATAGATAACATCAAATTGATTTTTACACTTTTGTCTATTCTGACAACCTGTGTTTTTCAGTTACAATATTTAGTACATTAACTTATAATGTAATTACATTGTAATGTAATTCTTGATTCACATCACAATTTTGATTCTGTAACATCACGGAAGATTTTTTTGTAGTGATCAATTATGTGATTCTGAAATCTTTATGAAAATCAATGGACCTAGTATAGCCAAAACAATTTGGTGAAAGAAGATAAAAGTTGTACTGTGTACACAACCTGATACCAGGACTTACTGTAAACCTACAGTGATCAAGATAGTAGTATACTATTGGTGAAAATATAGACACAAATAACAACGTTGTTTATTTGAGAGTCCAGAAGTAGACACAAAAATATATGGGTAACTTATTTCGGCAAATATATATATAAAAAAAATAATTCAATGAGGGGTGCCTGGGTGGTTCAGTCAGTTAAGCATCTGACTCTTGATTTCAGCTCAGGTGATGAGCTCACAGTCATGGGATCAAACCTCACATTGGGCTCTGCACTGAGTGGAGCCTGCTTGGGATTTTCTCTCTCTCTCCCCCATCAGTCATTAGGGAAATGCAAGCTAACACCACAATGAAATAGCATGCATACCTATAAGAATGGTTAAAATCAAGATATCATTATCATTATAAAATTTACGATACCAAGTTCTTGAAAGGATGCAGAGAAACTGGAAATTTCATAAATTACTAGAGAAACAAAATGGCACAGGCATTTTGGCCAATTGTTTGTCAGCTTTAAAATTTTAACATATACTCTTCATATGTCCTAGCAACCACACCCCTAAGTTTTGCCCAATAAATGAAAATTTAGCTTCATTCATATGCCTGTTTTTGGTGACTTTTTTTTTATATAACCTCCCAAATCTGGAAATAACCAAAAAAAAAAAAAATGCTGCAACTGGTGAATGGATATAAAAAGTAGGATATAGTCATATAATGAAATGCTACTGATCAGTAAAAATAAATGCACAGCTGTTTCACATACAACACAGATAAATTTTAAACATTATGCTAAGCGAAAGAGGTCAGACTCAGGGGCTATGTATGATTCCATTTATATGAGAGAAAGGAGGTAAACAACAAAGTAATTAATGTGTACTTAGCAAAAATAAGGATAAATGATATGAATTTTTAAAAAGCAGAGGTTGGGATGCCTGGGTGGCTCATTGAGTTAAGTATCCAACTTGGTTTTGGCTCAGGTCATGATCTTGCGGTTTGTGAGTTTGAGCCCCACGTTGGGCTCTGCACTAATAGCATGGACCCTGCTGGGATTCTTTCTCTCTCTCCCTCTCTCTCTGCCCCTCCTCTGCTCATGCTTTCTCTCTCAAAATGAATAAACATGAAATTTTTTAAAAATAACAAAGCGGAGGATGAGGATAAGGAGTGTTCGGTGATGGAATCATATAAGGGAACATTTCACTGAAAAGTTGCTTTGAGTAAAGATCTGAAGGAGGTGAGGGGACAAGTCACAAGTAAATTGTCAGTAATAATGTGATGTAAAAAAAAAAAGGTCAGTCTAGGACTATATCCAATGTTTTGTGGTAGTAGCACAGAGCAGGAGACTAAACCTCTGACCTGAGTATTGAAGCATAGATGCATAATCTGTTCTCTTTAGATGTATAAAACATAGTTCAATATAAAATATTTTCCATGTTAGTAAGATATAAAGGGATTCTAGTCAGAAACTTCAACATTTCTGAGGACACAAAGATAAAGGTCCTGGTGTATGGTATTTCCTTGTGGGGAGGAAGAGGGAGGCGTAATGTAACTAAAGGAAATGAGGAGACTGAAATAAGCCAATCTTGTACAATTCAATAGTATTCTGTAGAAAGAGGATTCATTTGAAGTTTACAACAAGATAAGTAGCGTAATCAAATTTATAATAACTTTTATTGCACCTTTTTTAACACTGTGGTCTAAGGTCCTCAGACAGTGAAATCCTCTGACAGCAAGAAATCACAAAAATTGAATGAAGGAAGCAGATAGTGGAAACATAAGTAGCAGTGGAACTGCATGACAAATCAGTGTCAACTGGAGATGTTTTCCGATGGTACATTCTGAAACCTTGTTATCAGCTCTGTTCTCGCCTTCAAGATTTTGTAAAAATGAAAATACTGTTTTCAATATGCAGCATAACAAAAGTTATATCCCACTTTGCTATGGCATATTTGTTCTTTTTCTATAGTTTTCCTCCAAACCATTATACTAAAAACATTTTGATGTACATTTTTCTGACTTTATTTGATACATGTTTATTAAAATAAAATGCACATAAAAGTAAAAGATTAAGCCAGGGTATTACCACTGTTAGCACTTTATTTAGTTTTACGTTGATTTTCCTATTTGTGAGACTTTTATTTGAATGAATGAAACCATCTCTGGTGAGCAGTTTTGTATCTTGGTTTATTTTTGTTAAAAATTTCTCAATATCTTACTATGTCATTAAAAACTACTTGAGACTTTTGATTTAACCTCCCACATGTGGAAAGTTTGGAGGTAATCACACCCATCTTCACAACAAGAAAACATGCTCAGAGGAACTGAACTGAATTAGAACATAGGGATTGGACACAAAGTAAATTGAGATTAAACTGAAATGTTTAGTTACCTGTATTGATATGTAAATAAAAATGGGAACTAGGAATCCATTGTGGTCTTGGCAAATGTTAGGTACTTAAATATTTATCAATGCTATGGAAGGATGTGAGCCAGAGGTGCTAAGGGGATCTAATGTTGCTATACCTCTTTATCCCTTTTTTTGAATTCTTTTATGAGAAAGTTAATGATACTAGATAGATGGCAAATGTCTTTGACCTAGAGATGAAAGCATAAAAACAGTTTGTCTCATTTATTCAATGATGAGCACTTTTTTCACATTTTATTATCCCAACTGGGGATTTGCCTTGTGATCACTACCAACTTAAACCCATAGTTTGTTAATCAACAAGATGATGTTCATTTCATTTCCTATGCATGTGGTCAAAGTCGTTGCCATAATTTGAATTATTTATGTATATATATAATATATATCTATATATTATTTATATGTGTATATATAGAGATTCATGGTTTAAAAAATCTTCAAAAACATTGTAAACATTCAGCATTGAAATGAAGTAATTTGCATATAGAAAGGTCTAAAACCAGAGCAGTACGATATATGATAAAAATTAATGTGTAAAAGAATCCACAGAGTGTTTTTACAATAAGAATACAATATAAGTTTAAAGTGATGTGAATAGTTTTTCCACCATTTAACAGTGTTTTTGTTTTCAAAAGCCGACTTCCATGCTTTGGAGCCAGAACATAGGGGAAGACAGAGTTTAGGATAAAGAGGAATAATAGCTTTATTGCTTTGCCAGACAAAGGAGGCTGCTGCAGGCTGTGGCTGCAAGCCCTTGGGAGTAAGGGGCTGAGGGGGTTCTAGGGAAATACAGGACCTAGCGGGTTTAGAGGGGAAGTGTTGCCAACATCTTGAGGCATTTTCAGGGTGATACCGGCTTCCTGAAACAAAAGGCTCAGAAGGGAGGAGGGAGGTTTGTGGAAGAGAGGAAAACGGTTACTTTAAAATCCCATTTCACTGAAGCATTAGTGCAGCCATTTTGATTTTTGTTTAATGCTTTTAAGCAGTTTCACTTTTACTTTTGATGTATAAAATGTTGGTAAATATTACAATTAATGGCATCTTAAATTCAATAGACTACAGAAATTAGATATGATTCCATTTTCACAATGTAATAATTTCCTTAGGTGGTGATAACCTCTCTGACCTTTAGTGGGCTCATCTGCTAAAACAAACAAACAAACAAAAAAAAGACAGCATCTCATTGACAGTATTTTTATAAGGGTTTATGGGATGGTATATAAGAATATACTCCGTAAATGTCAAGTTACAAGGCAGGTGCAAGGAATTATTTCCTGTAATTAAAGCATGGGATAGGTTTATCAGAATTAGAAATAAAAAATTAATAATGAATATGGGAACATGGCATTTTACCAGCTAGAAACCTCTTGAAATTGTCATTCAAAGAATTAATGAAAATAGTGTGGAGCTGACATAATATAAGAAGTAATTAAGAGGAATACAATAAACATCCCAGAAAGAGAACATAAATTTGTAATATATGATCAAGGAGACATCATTAAACAATGGAATAAATATCTATGAAAGTATCGGGATAAACTCTTTATCCATTTAAAAATAAATTTTTTGTAGTTTTATGGGGTTTTTATGTTTTTGTTTATTTTTGAGAGAGAGAGAGAGAGAGGGAGAGAGAGAAATTGGAGCTGGGGAGGGGCAGAGAGAGAGGGAGACACAGAATCTGAAGCAGGCTCCAGGCTCTGAGCTGTTAGTGGGGCTTGAACTCATGAACGGTGAGATCATGAGATCATGACCTGAGCTGAAGTCAGATGCTCAACCGACTGAACCACCCAAGCGTCCCAACTCTTTACCCATTTTAAAGAATAAATTTAAATATACATTTCAAAACTCCACATAAATTTTCCAAATCATTTAAAATATATATATTTTTTAATATATATTTAATATATATTTTTTTAATATTTTTTATTGTTTAAAAAGTGAGTTACATACATACACATATAAAAGCAAAACTATGTGCAAGTGCCACCATCCAGCAACAGACATTGCTCTTTTATTTCTGGTGAATATGTTTTCTAGTGTTCTTGTAATGCATATACACACACATATTTTAAATGCATAAGTAATATCACATCCAGTTTTTTGACCCTGCCTTTTGCGAGCATCACTGCTTTATGTCCATCCACACAATGAAATGTATTTATGAAAATTATGAATGGTTTCACAATGTTCAATTATACGAATGGAACATACTTTATGTAACCATTGTATAATTAGTGAACATTTAACGTATTTGTAACTTTAACATATGAAGACTAATGAAATGAATACACATTCTATTGCATAATATTTGGACACATTCAAACATATTAGGAATAAAATACTACAAATTAAATTTTGATTTATAGCCTCTATCTGTTGTCATCATTTACATGCTTACTACATTATATGATGATAGTTCTAACCCTGCATTCAACCACTAAGAAAAAATTCATATGCTTAATTTGAAAGTTGTGTGGATGTACTGAAGATAGGTGATTCTTATTTTAACTTGCATTTTTAATCATTAGTAGGCTTTAGTGTAATATTGTATTGAACATTTCTATATTTTCTTCTTTGAATGAACTCTTGCCCTCTGAGAAATATTGTGCAATACCTAGAAAATCCCAAATTTTAATTCTATATCACTAAGATGGTATATAAGTATGTGACTCATAGGAATGTTGAGGCAAATGAATGAGTTAGTGTATATAAAGCAGTTAGGATAGAGTCTGGCATATAATATAATAAACATATCAAATGTTAGCTATGATTACTATTACAGTTATTGTTCATAAGAGTACTGCTGCTAATATCGACATAGAATATTTGTTAACATAGAATAGCTGTCATGTTAATACTAATTTAAAAATAAATGTTATAACACAATATATATGGTTCCATTATTCATTAACCTACAACATTATGTGAGTTATATCTACCTTTCTACATAGAACTAGATGTTTTCTATTTTTTCATGAAATGTTACATTTACTAATTATTTCTGAGACATAGAGTTGCATGTCTTATTTTTGTTATGTGTTTCACTTTTCTAAAGCAACTATCTATCCTTGTCTAATAAATGGAAAACTATTTTAAGAAAATGAGCATAGCCAGGGTCCCAGTTTCAATGTAAATACTGTCAGATCCTCAGTATAGTTAACTAGCTAACATAGAGATCCTCCTTCCCATATGGGCTCACTATATCATCCCTGGAAAGAACTGAAAAAAGAAGACTTGACACAGGTAAGCATGGTTCCCTAGCAAAGCTTCAGTCTCTGTAGAGGGAGGTAATTCTGACAAAGTCATGTATGTAATAATATTTGACCCCTGAAGAACTCATACACCCTGGTAGGGAAAGATCTGCAAGCAGAGAATGTAGGAGAGATCATCAAACAAATGATCTATACCTGTGATTGTGTGTTTCTTTGAGTACCAGAGACAGCACTCGCCAGGGAGGACAGTTAATATATAACATATATAACTCAGATGTGAGTTTGGGAAAGACAGTTCAGTCCTAAAGGGTAGTCATATTTTCAAATTTAGAGTTACCTTCTATGTATCTGGAGATACCTTTGTAGGCAATCAACAGAGTGGCAAAGAACCTCCCATAGGAACTATGGGTCATTTACAACATAAAGTCAAGGCAAAGAAGAAAAGGAAATGTGTGTAGTGAACACATCTGAAATAGCTCTTGAGGACTCCAAAGAACAATCACAAGGTTAACTGCAGTGCTCTTGGAGATACTGCCTTGATGCTGAAGGCAAGAGCCAGATAGATAGATCTATTTTGTAATCAGTAGATATCATTGCAAGCAGCAAATTCTGGAAAACTTTGAAAAGCAAATTCAATGTGGTGATATGAATCCAATTCCAAGTGTTAATGTGTGGGTAAAGTGCCGTCCTCCCCACTTTGAATAAGGCAAGGAACCTATAATCAGAGTCAAGAAAACATTCAAGACAAGAAATGGAGCCACAGGATAATACATAAGAAGCAAGAATGATAGATGTGGGATATCACTCATCACCTGACACTCAATGAAGGATAAATTGTCATCTGTGTCAAAAGACTGTTTTTATTGATCAGCCAATCCTTGTCAGCAAGTTGAATTATGGATAATGTCAGTCTCTGCCATTCCATTGCCAGACTGCCTGCCTGCCTGGTTCCAAGAGATGTCAGAAAAAATAACTCACTCCCCTTTATACAAATGATTGACAGGGTACAGAAACTGCAAAGCCAAACAAGGATGAGTAGCACCATTGCAACTGGGAATAACATTTATGTAATCCCGTCTAGCAACATGGAGATGAAATGAA
The DNA here is from genome assembly GCF_018350215.1 of Panthera leo. Classification (NCBI taxonomy): domain Eukaryota; kingdom Metazoa; phylum Chordata; class Mammalia; order Carnivora; family Felidae; genus Panthera; species Panthera leo. The sequence continues at coordinate 64,205,991 of NC_056691.1, read as the reverse complement.
AAAGCATTGTGCCTTGTGAGGCAGCCTCTTAGGGAGACAAAAAGGAACATCTATTATAATTTTAAGAATGATGGATTTGCACATGTCCCAGACCTCATACAGGAAGATCTAGGACAGAATAGTTCTTGTTTTTCCTTAATACATCGAATCTTACTTCATGTGATTACACCTTTATTTTCTTTTCATGATATAAGAGCAGAGATATTATAATCTAAACATTGTATTTCTTCATGATATTCTCTTTCTAGTTTTATTCTGGTCAGACATAATCAAGCATCATTTTCCAAAGAGTTAAATCATTCAAACACAGTTACTAAAATTAATCATTTTCTCCTGTTTTCATAATTGCATATATACTGTATAATGTTCTAGAAAACCTACTCACATACACATAAGCAAATAGAAAAACACACACCCACTCATACACACACACACACACACACACACACACACACACACATACACACACACACACACACATTTATTTTTCTATTCCCCTCAATTTCATTTCTTTATCCAACCAGGATAGTCCAGGTTTCACATTTTAAGCTATTAGATATTTATATTTTATTTAAGTATTTAGCAATATGAAACTTATCCCTCAATACCTTTCAAAAAGTATTTTAATATTCTTTGTATATATTCTTAATATCAAGTTCCAAAGTTTTAAAAAAAATTTTCTTTTGGAATTATATTTTTTCTGTATATTTATATTTTTCTTGGTATTTTACTATATTTACTCTTCGTATCCAAGAATATTATAGACTTCTTTGTTTATTCAGGTTTTTTTTTATCTCTTCATTACAATTTAGTGACATATTAATGTCAATATTAAAAAGTGTATAAATAGGTATTTTATATTTTTCTTGTCATTAAGAATGAAGTCTCACTTTTCCATTTCAGTTTCTTCATGGGTACTGCAAATATGTAAGAAATTTCTAACCTTTTCTATGTTTATTTAATTAACTATATTACTGATCTCTCATGCCCTAAGATGACTTTTTACCCAGCTGATTTTCTTATATTTTCTAGGTAATCATGTTACATGCAGAACATAATTTTATCATCTTTAATCATAAATTCAGACCCCTAATTTAAGCAGTACATTCATAGAAGTACCAGTGCCTATAATTGTATCTGATAAATAGTAGTTTGATAATTATTTATTCAATAATGATCAATGTTAGTTATAGTATGTAGAGTAGTAAAATTTTCCTAAATCTAATGTAAATTTTTCCAGTGCTTTGTAGATTTATCTTTAATATGTGCAAGAAATTGTATGCAGTTATTACGAATACACACCTAAAATAAGGAATATGCTAAAATTATCAATTGCTGTAAGGATTTGTTTCATTTAACTTTATATACATTTTATTAATATATATTCGATAATAGAAATCTGTTTTAAGAACTCCTTATTTTAATGAATGGTGTTGAATTACTCTTCACAAGAATCTTACCTTTTGGTGGTGCCTGAATGTCTCATTGGGTTAAGTGTCATAAGTCCTACTTCAGCTCAGGTCATTATCTCAGGTCATTATTTTCATGAGTTGGGAGCCCCATTGGGGGACTCTGGGCTGACAGCTCAGAGCCTGGAGCCTGCTTCAGATTCTGTGTCTCCCTCGCTCTTTGCCCCTCCCTCGCTCTTTGCCCCTTGCTCACTCGCTTGCGCTCTCTCTCTCTCAAAAATAAATAAACATTAAAAATCATCATCATCATCATCATCATCTTACCTTTTCAGGACATTGTTGTCTCACTTTCCTGTTCTGAAGCTCAAAGACAGGTTTATTTAAATACTACTAGAGTGAAGCTGTAAGAGGGAGGATAGAGGGAAAGAAAGCACAAAGGGTAACCACTGAGAAGAATCTGAGCTCCTATTTGGTATTTTAAATAACTTGCTTATATATTTACACCAACCCAAGGTGGTGGATATACCTGATTGTCATACTGTGTACCCCTAATCATTCATGCAGTTTAAGGGCTTAGGCTACTTCTGAGGGGAAAAAAAAATGGTCCTCGTTTATATCTCATTTCTTCTCTTTCTCCCAATAAGGTATTTCTTATGAATCCTAAAGAGGAAAAAATAAGGATATTCTGTAACTGCAGTTTGTAAGTTCTTATTTGACCTGTTATTTAACAGTAACGTATTTTCATTGATGTCAGTTATACACGCACTTATAATATGAATTGCTAGCTTCATCTTGGTCATGGAAAGTGACCAGTTATCTTTTGACCTCTATGGACTTAGTGAATTTTATTTCAGAGACCATAGAACTTTTATAAGCATATACAACTGGAGTAACCAACTGGTCTGCAGAAGCATTTCATTTTGACAGTAAAATGTTTTCTTTTTTTTTTCTTATTTGCATACCATTTGAAGGCATCATTCTGCCTTTCACTGCAGCCTTTGTAATTTCTATTTCTTTACACAAGATTATTTCACACACTTGCTTTACCTGTTTAGTCCCAGCATGCATGGCGATTTATCACATCTGTTCCAGATATTTTTTTATTTACTCCATTTGTTGTGATTGAGGTTAAATTATTAAAGAATGACATCATTGTATTCTTGTCAGTTCACCGCCCTCTAGTTCCTCAATATTTACTTCATATATTTTGTGTCTTACTGTTTGAAGAAGAGTTATGTTCAATTGATGTTCAGTATACTTTAGATACTGTATCAAAATGGCTTATTTCCTGTGTATTAATTTTTCTTGAATTAACTGTTATCCAGTAATATTTGAAGTATTGCATGGATTTTAATTATACCTTTGAAATTCTTTTTATAGTAAAACCATATGACTTGTTTAGTTAAGGCTTGTCTTTATAGACTTTTTTATTTAGTCTTTTTACATACAACTTAAATATCTTAATCATTTAATGTGGAGGTTGATTGCCAATCTGATAACAATGGTTCTGCAGCGTTAGTCTTAATTTTTGTCAGGGAGATTTAGCAGGTACGCTTCTAGTCTTGAATTCTGAAATGGACTTTTTCTTTATTTTTTTCTCATTATCTTTTCTTTCTGGTTTATACTAGTCTATTTTCTTAGCTCTTGATACCTCTTTCATTGAGTTCATGATTTTTTTTTAAGAACATAAAACTGTTTAAGCCATTCAAATTGCATGAGAATTTTTTTCAACCTTTAAAGCTATGCTAATTGCAGCATTGTTTTTAATAGGAAATTATATAAACAATGGATAAATCCCTCAATAGGGCTAGCATAAATAAATTATTGGGACACCTGTTCAATGAGGTATTATGCATATCCTATAGAAAAATGTGCTATGTGCTAATTTGGAAGAGTACCTAAGATATCTTTGAAGAGGAAAGGTGATGTTCAGAAAAATGCATAGAATATTCCCATTTATATAATAAATTGATATTCAGGTCACTTAAATATCTGGAAGGATATGTAATAAATATTAATAGTTATATCACAAAAAGGAGACTAGAGTTTGTTCAAATGAAACATATACTAACTTAAATCCCCTTTATCTTATTAGGGAGATATTATCATGAGCCATATACATTAAAAAAAAGTTTGTTTAAAATATATTCTCTAATATGTATAATATGTATGTCTTATGTAATATAAAATAGATCATGTAAAATAATATACTTCCTACTTATTTTTTAAAATCTGTGCATAAGCTTTATTTTGTTGACCTACTTCTTTTTTTTTTCAACGTTTTTTTTTTTTTTTTTTTTTTTTTATTTATTTATTTTTGGGACAGAGAGAGACAGAGCATGAACGGGGGAGGGGCAGAGAGAGAGGGAGACACACAGAATTGGAAACAGGCTCCAGGCTCCGAGCCATCAGCCCAGAGCCTGACGCGGGGCTCGAACTCACAGACCGCGAGATCGTGACCTGGCTGAAGTCGGACGCTTAACCGACTGCGCCACCCAGGCGCCCAACCTACTTCTTTAAATTATACCTTCAGGTTACATATGGCCTAATATTTGGTGAAAATTAAATGTATTGAATCTCTTAAAGTCCATTGAACTCTGTTCAATGTATATGTTACTAGAAACCATCTCTCTACTAATGATTTGTAGTTGTTAGAATTTTTGATCAGTCTATATGCCCAGAAACCTGACAAACATGTGGTTGGGCAGGCACTCGATTTTGATCTTGACCATGACTTCATGGTTAGAATCCTTCCCAATCTTTTCTTAAATAGGAACAGCAGCTGGTACAGTAAAAAGAACAGAATAAACACAAACAATGGCTTCTGGTAAACTAGAGATAAGATATCAAGATGTACTTCAGAATCTTCCTTACCTAACAGAATCTGTAACACCTGTGAGCAAGTACCAGCTGGGCTGAAATCATGAAGGGAAAAGAACAGGGATTTCTTCTTATCCTAAGGGCCAAAGTAGACAGAAATAAATATTTTCTTGAAAGAGAGTTAGAAGCCACCACAAGGAAATCTGAAGGAAGCTTGTGAGACTAATAGAGGGCTACAAAAGGCTCCAGTTTATTCATGAGATGAAAATGAATAGTGAGACCCACTAAGAGAGTTATAAGGCAGCACAGCCTAAGTCCTCAGGATTTCAGAAACACAATAAAAATAAGTTTTAAAAGCAGATCTTTCCTCCAGAATATGGAGATGAATCTAAATGATGAAACTGCTAGGATTGCATTCAAATTGAGCAGGACTGTACCAGGATAAAGAAAAGGTTCAGATAGAGCAAATGGAGTATGGTCAGTAGACAGCAGGTCACAAAACTCTTATTTAAATTTTTTTTAATCCTGTTTGTGTGTATTTATCCAAATGGTGAGTATACAGATCAATTAATTTCACAAACCAAGCATCTCTGTTGTTAAGAGCTGAATTGTGTTCCTCATAGGTTCATAGGCTGAAGTCCTAACACCCAATGCCTTAGAATGTGGCTGGATATGTTTGGAGATATAGTCTTTAAAGAAGTAATTAACTTAAAATGAGGTCATCTGGGTAGGCCCTAATCAAATATCACAGGCATTCTCATAAGAAGAGGAGATTTGGACATGGGCACAGAGTGAAAACCACGTGAAGTCACAGGGAAGAGAAGATGGCCATCTAGAAGCCTAAGAGAGAAGCTTCAGAAGAAAACAACACTGCCAACACCTTGATCTTGAACTTCCAACCCCCAGAATTTTGGAGAAAAAATTCTGTTGTTTAAAGCACTTAGTCTGTGTTATTTGTTACAGCATTCCTAGCAAACAAATATACCTGTGTAACTAGTACTGAAAAGACAAATAAAAGCAACAGAATTTTAAGTCCTATGGGGCCAGAGATGGTAAATAATAGAGCTGTTTGGAACCTTTTTATTGGGGTATTTTATGTGTGTATGTATGTGTATTAATATATAGAGAGATAAATATAATGTCTCTTTGATGAGTATCTATGTGATGTTAATTCATTAATTAAGGTATATGAGGTATATAAAATATTCTATTATGTATGTGTCTCTATATTCTATTGTAGATGTGTGTTTGGATGACTGGCAAAAATTATATTTGAATTATTTGCTGTCAAAAAGAAAATTGTAGTTGAATATGTCACATATGTAGAGAAATACATGGAATAATATACCCTATTTAAATTATTTTACATTAGGCGATTTACTATAAGAACATTTAGAAAATAGGGACTCATAAATATTTTTAAACATACAGCACTGTGTTGGGCACCAGGGTGGCTCAGTCGGTTAAGCATCTGACTCTTGATTCCGGCTCAGGTCATGATTTCATGGTTGTGAGATCGAGCCCCGTGTTGCACTCTGCACTGAGCTTAAAGCCTGTTTGGGATTTTCTGTGGCTTTTCTGTCACTTTCTCTCTACCTCTCCCCGGCGCGCGCTCTCTCTCTCTCTCTCTCTCTCTTAAATAAATAAACATTAAAAAAAGCACAGCATTGTAATTTTTCAAAAACAAAGGAGAAATTCTCTTTATTCTTACTATCTTTTTTCAGCATAATTTAGTTGACTTTCATTATGTATGACTTATAGAAATAACATACATATTTCAGTAAAAATAAATGCTTACCATGCAAAGTCATTAAGAAAGCTTTGAGCTTGGTAATATGAAAAATCAAAATAAAAACTCTTTGCTATAAAATACATATTTAATTTTTCTAATATGGAAAAATATATTGATTTCATTTATGATTTTGTATTCAATGCCATTGATGAATTATGAATGCTCATAATTTAATTATAGATTTCTTATGTTATTTTACATTTATTGATTGGAAAACTTAATTTTTGTAATGGTACCAAGTTCATTTCACATTCATATCACAACTCCATCACTTCTCTCAAACCATTCTTTTTTTTTTTTTAATGTTTATTTTTGAGAGAGAGACAGAGCACGAGCGGGAGAGGGACAGAGAGAGAGGGAGACAAAGAATCTGAAGCAGGCTCCAGGCTCAGAGCCTTCAGCACAGAGTCCGACGGTGGGTGGGGGGGTGGGGGGTGCTTGGACCCACGAGCCATGAGACCATGACCTGAGCTGAAGTCAGACGCCTAACCCACCGAGCCACCCAGGCACCCCTCAAACCATTCTAATTAAATAAGCAGTAGAAATAAAAACAATATCCTCTTCTTAAAAAAATCCCCAAATTTTCCCTAGTCCCTTTCTCCAATCACATGACCTCTCATAATCTCTCATACAATGAGATTCTGAAGCTGAAATTCCAAATAGACCATTATGTTTTTGTATTTACATACTGCCCACTCAAAAAAAGCAACAGCATTTCAAGAGAAGAATGACTGTCCAATTTAGGTTAAATTTAGGTACCATATCTGTGTGTCAGGCTATGTACAATGCAGATAGTTATGAAGAATTTTTCAGTCTTCCCTCGGGTGGTCTGTGTATCAGTAAGAAGAATTTATAGCACCTACTCTAAATTTCACTTTAGTTCTTTCATCTATAAAATCAGGTTTTTGCCCAGTAATTTCTAAGTTATTTTCCTTCCCATAACTAGGGGAAGTGTTTGAAACTGGATCTTTCAGCACTCGTTTCTATTTACAAGACAACCATCAACTGGAAATAATGCTGAGTCTAAAACTCAACCACAGAAGTGGACTCTTTTCCCAACATTCCTACTTATATCCAGTGAATCACCTGAGGCTCTACTGGTGTTATAAGAAAGGCAGACTGAATTAAAAATTTGGGCAGTGACTTTTTGGAATTTGACTTTATAGCAAGTATTCTTGTTGTATGAATACCCACCAAAACCTGAGTCCCTCATCCAAGCCTTTTTACTTCTTTTGACACAGAGGATCATCTGACTTTACTTAAATTCGTGAAAATTATCCTATTTTCATGTGGATCTTATTTCTCCAAATTACATATAATATATATATACATATATATACATATATATATATGTATATATATGTATATATATTTCAAACACAATAGTGCTTATTTCTCTAAATATATATGTATGTAGTTATAAATTTTCTCTAAAATGAATGTTTTGTTCTTTTATAATTTTTCTCTCCTCTTTCCTTCCCTCTCAGCTTTTGTTGACACACAAAAGCAAGAAGAATAACTCTCTTCTTTCTGCAGTAGGCACTTCTCTTCTTTGGTTACCAAAGACATTATTCCAGCCCTCAACATTTGGCAATATCTTGAAATATTATTGGTTGTCACATGTGAGGAGGGGAATTGCTACCAGCATCTAATGAGTGAAATCCAGGAATACTGTTAAACATCTTAAAATGCAGAAGATGGCATCGCACCTTCCAAAAAATTATCTGGCCTAAAATGTCAGTAGTGCTGAGATTAAGAAACCCTCATTACCATTTCTATGTCCAAACTACATAGAAAGAAATTATTTCTTTAAATTAACTTCTAAAATTAGCATCAATTAATAGATTCATCAAAATTTAATTTGAAGGTCATATTATTTGGTAACTTGTAGATAGATCGACTTCTACAGCACGGATTTATTCTGCAAGTATAAATTTTTCTACATATTCACTTTTACCTTGAAGGATTTAGATAAATTACTGAAGTTTTTGAGCCTAGTTATCATTGAGAAGACTACATTATGTGCATAAAGCGTCTAACATACTGTATGTGATCAATAGACAGTCGCTGTCACAGTGTGTTATTTTAATCATTATTACTGTCATATATAACGGTTTGTTCAGCATCCCACGTGAAAGGTATCAGGTATGCTAATATCCTGAGTTTCAGAAGAGGTTTCATCTTATGGATATGTTGTTGCTTAACTGTGGCCAGATATTAAAAATATCAGCTTTATCTTCAAAGACAGTATTAGTCCCAGATCTAGAACTTATTATCTGACACATCACCTACTTTTTATAGGTCTTTATTAGCTTTATTTTTATTAAAAAAAAAAAAGTGGGGCATTTTGGAACTGGAAGTAAAGTGGTTTAATATTCCTTAACTGCAAAATGATGACTATAATATCTACTTTATAGAGTTAGTGTTATTACCAAACCAGATAATATATTCTAAAGCACTGTGTGAATCTGACACATTTTTTTACAGTCAAATCATCATAATTTGAATTTTTTTTCATTCCAGGATTTATTTTTTGAATTTTTTATGATGAATAGAAGGCATGCTAGTTGGAATTTTTTTTCTATAATTTCTGATCAAGAGTCTTTCAATAAAATGGCAAATACATATATGAAAGAAATAAATCAAAGAATATTATTTGAGATGGTGCAGTTGAAGAGATTTAGTGACAGAATCTTTAAGTTAGTTTTGTAGATTTGCTCCCAAGTTTCTGACCATTATTAAGTATTTACAATTTCATCTATTTTAGACCAGTTTTCAGATACATTTCAGTAACTATAAAAATCTGATGATGAACCATAATCAAATGATAATTTTTTCTAGACCTTTTACCCACAGATTTTAAGAGTTCTGCCCCTATTTTGGCAGTGGGGGGATGTCTTGTGGGATATAATTAACTATTTTCTATCATTTATTTTGAAAATTATTAAGATAGAGCATAATATACCCAAATTTTTGCCATGAACATTGTGTTTTGATATGCTAATAGCTACACTATGAAATAAGGAACAATAGTCATATAATCTGGGAAAATATTGGGATATTTGAAATTAAATAGGTATCTTTAATTTAGGAGTTCTCAGAACACTTTTTACATTAATGCACATGGTAAATATCAAAGAGCTTTAGCGAATATAGGTCCCGTCTCTACAAAACTCTTTCCATCTCTTTTCCCTTTATCTTACATAGTTGTTCCCTGGGAGCTATGTGCTATGTGCCAGTCATAACTGGCCCAAGATGGTTATCTTCTTTCCTTGTTTCTGCATCGTATACCTAAGTTAAGGAATGTATAGCACTGCCTTCAGACAGTAATGCATTTACCAGTGGGTATGTGGTTCATTGAAATGTAACAGTAAGGTCTAAGGTCTTTGTGATTTATTATTATTATTATTATTATTATTATTATTATTATTCTGATAGGCGTCTGGGAAGAGACACAATATGCTCTTTACATGTTTGTTTTTATTTATTTTTTAAGTTTATTTATTTATTTATTTTGAGAGAGAGAGAGAGAGAGAGAGAACGAGAGAACGAGAACAAGAAGGGAAATGGCAGAGAGGTGAGACAGAATCCCAAGCAGGCTTCACACCATTAGCCCAGAGCCTGATTCAGGGCTCAGTCACCTGAAATCATTACCCGAGCTGAGATCCAGTGAGAGGCTTAACTGCTTAACCAATTGCGCCACCCAGGCGCCCTCTATGTTTGTTTTTAAACATTGTTTGCCAGAAGCATGAGACATTTTTTTCTGAGGAAGCCTGAGTATGAAGCCAAGAATTAGAAGAGGTTTGGGGGAGAGCAGTCGACATTTTGTAAAGTCTTTAGAATCAGTTCAACCCTAAAGTTTGCCCTTTTCGACTTTCAGTCGTGTGTGATAATAAATTTTTCTCTATTTAATTGTATTTGATTTGTGTTGAATGATAAACAAATTCTAACATTATGATGTAAAAGGGTAATGGTTTCAAAGAGTTTTTGATGATAAAATAATTTTGTTCAGAATGTCCATTCATAGAACATTTTTTTAAAATCTAGTATAGAAGGAAAAGGATGGTTTATAGAGTTAAACTGTTAATGAGTTCCCATCCTTTCTGATTTATTACCAATTTGCACTGGCAGGTGATGTAATCTCTATATAATTAGTTCTTATTTGATAAAATTATTATAACAAAACTCCCCATATTATGATAAAACTGTTTCAAGGGTGAGATAATATGTATGAAAGGCTTACTATAGTGCTTTACAAATAGTAAGTGCTCAATAAATGTTGCCTATTATCATAATTACTATTTTATCATAATTAGATATTTCTTCATATGACAGGAAATATATATTAAGTTGACCAGAATACTGTTTGAGAATATCAAGACAGTTTTTATGTCCTACCACAATGTATGCTGTACATATCCTAGTAAGGCACAATAATTTAAAAACTAGATCTCTGAGTAATATTTTAAGATCTTATAAAACGTACTGTTAATGTGTGTTAAAATTTTTTTTAGTGTTCATTTTTGAGACAGAGATGGGGGAAGGGCAGAGAGAGAAGGGGACATAGGATCTGAAGCGGGCTCTGTGCTGACAACAGAGAGCCCGAAGCGGGACTCGAACTCACCAACCATGAGATCATGACCTGAGTTGAAGGCGGATGCTTAACTGACTGAGCCACTCAGGTACTCCAATGTGTATTAAAATGTTTTCTAGCCATATTTAGGATAATAAAATCCTCTCTATATTAAGTATATCCAGTCTTCATATATTGGACATAAAGTCATAGCATCAGAAAATTCTAAAATTGAGGAAAAACTTCCTAGATAGCCAAGCCTGACTATACAAATGGACTTTGTAGTGTATCTTACAGGTTCATATCATGTATTTTCAATGCCAGGGTGTGGTGGAGCCCTCCCTAAGGAATGTGGTGGAGGCCTTCTCAAAACAAAGGTGACATGCACCATGGCCAAACCAACTCTTATACACGTATGCCTAAGTCTGACGTGACTCTGTAACTTGGACAGTGTCCAGTTAGACTATATGTGTCACCATATGTGGGAGACAAAAAAGTAGAAATTGCATAAGAGGTTACATGCTGCTGTGCTCTGAGCTTAGCCTTTTTGGGGTCTTAGCCCTCTGAGCCCATGCCGGCATGAATAAAGCTGCTTCCTGGAAGGAAGACCCTCAGTGTCCCATCTCTCTGTGTGAGAATCCTGCTACAAGGGCATTCGCAGACCATGCATTTCCCTATTACACAACACTGATTGTTAAAAAAAAATCTTCTAAAATACTTATCCTTATTGAATTCACAGGAGGAAAATATAAATATATACCCTATTGGAACATTTGGCTGAAACTTTCTCATGATTTAGGCACTGTGCTAAGTGTTGTACATGCTTTACTTTAAATAGTTCCATAGCTCTATAAAAATATATTATTGTTTCTACTTTAAACTGAGGGAATTGAGATATCAAGATGCTAAATAAAATTACCCTAAGGCATATAGTTAATAACTAAATTATTCAGGGTTTTGCTTCATATATTCTTGAGTCTAAAGCATCTGATCCTAACTTCTAGGCAATAGTGTTTTTGAATAATTATTTTGAACACTTACTGAATACATACTGCTCATTACCTCATGAGAAAGGAGCTCAATTTAAAGTACAGAAAACTAAAACAAAGAAATACCAATTTGGCCAACTTCACACAGCTAGGAAAAGGTATAAGTGAGATTTTAAATAAGATGGTCAGATACCAATCTGTACTTTTCACTGCTCTGTTTTACTCTTCAAGGAAATGTTGAAGACTTATTTGTGAACTAATACAAAAAAACAGTTTTTTGAATCAGATTTATAATAGTTTGATATATTAACTTATATCAACATAATCTGATAATCACAAGGAAACAAATAATCAAAAGGTGGTGAAATAGATTGAAAATGTGTTCATTTGTTACTCAATAAGGTGATTGATCTGTTTAAATCTCAATCTAAATATACTATTTGAAAATTAAACATAAAGGATAATGTAAAGGGTATAATTATTCTTCAATATAAAATCCCACTTCAACAATTTAAATACATATCTTTCTAAATAAAGTCAATGCCTGTAGTTAATGCTATTTTTAGTCTATCCTGTACATTGCTCGTAGTATAATTTTAAATAGTAATTTTGATCTATTGCTGAATGTTTAATATATTTTGTACCTCATTTAATTATCACAACAAACCACTTACTAATAGGAATATGAGCTCAATGAGAGTTTTATAGCTTTTCCAAGGACAGAGATTGTCCTTTGTTATTTTTTCAATCATATTGTTTTAAAATGAAAGACAAAATCTGAGACAGTGTTTCATGTAATAGAAGACTAAGAAAAACAATAGGTAAATGCAATTAGTACATACAATTCTGAATTAACTCCTAGACTAGAAAAACCAAATAACTTTATTTTTTTTCAAGATATGAAATTTATTGTCAAATTGGTTTCCATACAACACCCAGTGCTCATCCCAAAAGGTGCCCTCCTCAATACCCATCACCCACCCTGCCCTCCCCCCCAACCCCCCATCAACCCTCAGTTTGTTCTCAGTTTTTAAGAGTCTCTTATGCTTTGGCTCTTTCCCACTCTAACCTCTTTTTTTTTTCCTTCCTCTCCCCCATGGGTTTCTGTTAAGTTTCTCAGGATCCACATAAGAGTGAAAACATACGATATCTGTCTTTCTCTGTATGGCTTATTTCACGTAGCATCACACTTTCCAGTTCCATCCACGTTGCTACAAAGGGCCATATTTCGTTCTTTCTCAATGCCACATAGTACTCCATTGTGTATATAAACCACCATTTCTTTATCCATTCATCAGTTGATGGACATTTAGGCTCTTTCCATAATTTGGCTATTGTTGAGAGTGCTGCTATAAACATTGGGGTACAAGTGCCCCTATGCATCAATACTCCTGTATCCCTTGGATAAATTCCTAGCAGTGCTATTGCTGGGTCATAGGGTAGGTCTATTTTTAATTTCCTGAGGAACCTCCACACTGTTTTCCAGAGTGGCTGCACCAGTTTGCATTCCCACCAACAGTGCAAGAGGGTTCCCATTTCTCCACATCCTCGCCAGCATCTATAGTCTCCTGATTTGTTCATTTTGGCCGCTCTGACTGGAGTGAGGTGATATCTGAGTGTGGTTTTGATTTGTATTTCCCTGATGAGGAGCAACATTGAGCATCCTTTCATGTGCCTGTTGGCCATCCGGATGTCTTCTTTAGAGAAGTGTCTATTCATGTTTTCTGCCCATTTCTTCACTGGGTTATTTGTTTTTCGGGTGTGGAGTTTGGTGAGCTCTTTATAGATTTTGGATACTAGCCCTTTGTCCGATATGTCATTTGCAAATATCTTTTCCCATTCCGTTGGTTGCCTTTTAGTTTTGTTGGTTGTTTCCTTTTCTGTGCAGAAGCTTTTTATCTTCATAAGGTCCCAGTAATTCATTTTTGCTTTTAATTCCCTTGCCTTTGGGGATGTGTCGAATGAGAGATTGCTGCGGCTGAGGTCAGAGAGGTCTTTTCCTGCTTTCTCCTCTAGGGTTTGATGGTTTCCTGTCTCACATTCAGGTCCTTCATCCATTTTGAGTTTATTTTTGTGAATGGTGTGAGAAAGTGGTCTAGTTTCAATCTTCTGCATGCTGCTGTCCAGTTCTCCCAGCACCATTTGTTAAAGAGACTGTCTTTTTTCCATTGGATATTCTTTCCTGCTTTGTCAAAGATGAGTTGGCCATACGTTTGTGGGTCTAGTTCTGGGGTTTCTATTCTATTCCATTGGTCTATGTGTCTATTTTTGTGCCAATACCATGCTGTCTTGATGATTACAGCTTTGTAGTAGAGACTAAAGTCTAGGATTGTGATGCCTCCTGCCTTGGTCTTCTTCTTCAAAATTACTTTGGCTATTCGGGGCCTTTTGTGGTTCCATATGAATTTTAGGATTGCTTGTTCTAGTTTCGAGAAGAATGCTGGTGCAATTTTGATTGGGATTGCATTGAATGTGTAGATAGCTTTGGGTAGTATTGACATTTTGACAATATTTATTCTTCCAATCCATGAGCACGGAATGTTTTTCCATTTCTTTATATCTTCTTCAATTTCCTTCATAAGCTTTCTATAGTTTTCAGCATACAGATCTTTTACATCTTTGGTTAGATTTATTCCTAGGTACTTTATGCTTCTTGGTGCAGTTGTGAATGGGATCAGTTTCTTTATTTATCTTTCTGTTGCTTCATTATTAGTGTATAAGAATGCAACTGATTTCTGTACATTGATTTTGTATCCTGCAACTTTGCTAAATTCATGTATCAGTTCTAGCAGACTGCTGGTGGAGTCTATTGGGTTTTCCATGTATGATATCATGTCATCTGCAAAAAGTGAAAGCTTAACTTCATCTTTGCCAATTTTGATGCCTTTGATTTCTTTTTGTTGTCTGATTACTGATGCTAGAACTTCCAACACTATGTTAAACAACAGCGGTGAGAGTGGACATCCCTGTCGTGTTTCTTATCTCAGGGGAAAAGCTCTCAGTTTTTCCCCATTGAGGATGATGTTAGCTATGGGCTTTTCATAAATGGCTTTTATGATGTTTAAGTATGTTCCTTCTATCCCGACTTTCTCGAGGGTTTTTATTAAGAAAGGTTGCTGGATTTTGTCAAAGGCCTTTTCTGCATCGATTGACAGGATCATATGGTTCTTATCTTTTCTTTTAATAATGTGATGTATCACGTTGATTGATTTGCGAATGTTGAACCAGCCCTGCATCCCAGGAATGAATCCCACTTGATCATGGTGAATAATTCTTTTTATACGCTGTTGAATTCGATTTGCTACTATCTTATTGAGAATTTTTGCATCCATATTCATCAGGGATATTGGCCTGTAGTTCTCTTTTTTTACTGGGTCTCTGTCTGGTTTAGGAATCAAAATAATACAGGTTTCATAGAATGAGTCTGGAAGTTTTCCTTCCTTTTCTATTTTTTGGAATACCTTGAGAAGGATAGGTATTATCTCTGCTTTAAACGTCTGGTAGAACTCCCCTGGGAAGCCATCCGGTCCTGGACTCTTATTTGTTGGGAGATTTTTGATAACCGATTCAATTGTTTCGCTATTATGAGTCTGTTCAAGCTTTCTATTTCCTCCTGATTGAGTTTTGGAAGAGTGTGGGTGTTTAGGAATTTGTCCATTTCTTCCAGGTTGTCCAGTTTGTTGGCATATAATTTTTCATAGTATTCCCTGATAATTGTTTGTATCTCTGAGGGATTGGTTGTAATAATTCCATTTTCATTCATGATTTTATCTATTTGGGTCATCTCCCTTTTCTTTTTGAGAAGCCTGGCTAGAGGTTTGTCAATTTTGTTTATTTTTTCAAACAACCAACTCTTGGTTTCGTTGATCTGCTCTACAGTTTTTTTAGATTCTATATTGTTTATTTCTGCTCTGATCTTTAGTATTTCTCTTCTTCTGCTGGGTTTAGGCTGTCTTTGCTGTTCTGCTTCTATTTCCTTTAGGTGTGCTGTTAGATTTTGTATTTGGATTTTTCTTGTTTCTTGAGATAGGCCTGGATTGCAATGTATTTTCCTCTCAGGACTGCTTCTGCTGTGTCCCAAAGCATTTGGATTGTTGTATTTTCATTTTCGTTTGTTTCCATATATTTTTTTAATTTCTTCTCTAATTACCTGGTTGACCCACTCATTCTTTAGTAGGGTGTTTTTTAACCTCCATGCTTATGGAGGTTTTCCAGACGTTTTCCTGTGGTTGATTTCAAGATTCATAGCATTGTGGTCTGAAAATATGCATGGTATGATCTCAATTCTTGTATACTTATGAAGGGCTGTTTTGTGACTCAGTATGTGATCTATCTTGGAGAATGTTCCATGTTCACTCGAGAAGAAAGTATATTCTGTTGCTTTGGGATGCAGAGTTCTAAATATATCTGTCAAATCCATCTGATCCAATGTATCATTCAGGGCCCTTGTTTCTTTATTGACCGTGTGTCTAGATGATCTATCCATTTCTGTAAGTGGGGTGTTAAAGTCCCCTGCAATGACCACATTCTTATCAATAAGGTTGCTTATGTTTATGAGTAACTGTTTTATATATTTGGGGGCTCCGGTATTCAGCGCATAGACATTTATAATTGTTAGCTCTTCCTGATGGATAGACCCTGTGATTATTATATAATGCCCTTCTTCATCTTGTGTTACAGCTTTTAATTTAAAGTCTAGTTTGTCTGATATAAGTATGGCTACTCCAGCTTTCTTTCGACTTCCAGTAGCATGATAAATAGTTCTCCATCCCCTCACTCTCAATCTAAAGGTGTCCTCAGGTCTAAAATGAGTCTTTTGTAGACAGTAAATAGATGGGTCTTGTTTTTTTATCCATTCTGATACCCTATGTCTTTTGGTTGGCACATTTAATCCATTTACATCAGTGTTATTATAGAAAGATACGGGTTTAGAGTCATTGTGATGTCTGTATGTTTTATGCTTGTATCGATGTCTCTGGTACTTTGTCTCACAGGATCCCCCTTAGGATCTCTTGTAGGGCTGGTTTAGTGGTGACGAATTCCTTCAGTTTTTGTTTGTTTGGGAAGGCCTTTATCTCTCCTTCTATTCTAAATGACAGACTTGCTGGATAAAGGATTCTTGACTGCATATTTTTTTCTGTTCAACACATTGAAGATTTCATGCCAATCCTTTCTGGCCTGCCAAGTTCAAAAGAGAGATCAGTCACGAGTCTTATAGGTCTCCCTTTATATGTTAGGGCACGTTTATCCCTAGCTGCTTTCAGAATTTTCTCTTTATCCTTGTATCTTGCCAGTTTCACTATGATATGTCATGCAGAAGATGGACTCAAGTTACATCTGAAGGGAGTTCTCTGTGCCTCTTGGATTTCAATGCCTTTTTCCTTCCCCAGTTCAGGGAAGTTCTCAGCTATTCTTTCTTCAAGTACACCTTCAGCACCTTTCCCTCTCTCTTCCTCCTCTGGGATACCAATTATGCGTATGTTATTTCTTTTTAGTGTATCACTTAGTTCTCTAATTTTCCCCTCATACTCCTGGATTTTTTTATCACTCTTTCTCTCAGCTTCCTCTTTTTTCATAACTTTATCTTCTAGTTCACCTATTCTCTCTCCTCTGCCTCTTCAATCCGAGCCGTGGTCATTTCCATTTTATTTTGCATGTCGTTTAAAGCGTTTTTCAGCTCCTCGTGACTGTTCCTTAGTCCCTTGATCTCTGTGGCAAGAGATTCTCTGCTGTCCTCTATACTGTTTTCAAGCCCAGCGATTAATTTTATGACTATTATTCTAAATTCACTTTCTGTTATATTATTTAAATCCTTTTTGATCAGTTCATTAGCTGTTGTTATTTCCTGGAGATTCTTCTGAGGGGAATTCTTCCGTTTGGTCATTTTGGATAGTCCCTGGAGTGGTGAGGACCTGCAGGGCACTTCCCCTGTGCTGTGGTATATAACTGGAGTTGGTGGGTGGGGCCGCAGTCAGACCTGTTGTCTGCCCCCAGCCCACCTCTGGGGCCACAGTCAGACTGGTGTGTGCCTTCTCTTTCCCTCTCCTAGGGGCGGGATTCACTGTGGGGTGGCGTGGCCCGTCTGGGCTACTTGCACACTGCCAGGCTTGTGATGCTGGGGATCTGGCGTATTAGCTGGGGTGGGTAGGCAAGTTGCACGGGGGCAGGAGGGGCAGTCTTAGCTCACTTCTCCTTAGGTGATCCACTCCAGGAGGGTCCCTGTGGCAGTGGGAGGGAGTCAGACCCGCTGCTGGAGGGGTGGCTCCGCAGAAGCACAGCATTGGGTGTTTGCGGGGAGCAAGCAATTTCCCTGGCAGGAAGTGGTTCCCTTTGGGATTTGGGCTGGAGGATGGGTAAGGGAGATGGCTCTGACGAGCGCCTTTGTTCCCCGCCAAACTGAGCCCTGTCGTCCCGGGACTCAGCAACTCTTCCTCCCTTTGTCCTCCAGCCTTCCCACTTTCCGAGCAGAGCTGTTAGCTTATGACCTCCCAGATGCTCAGTCACGCTTGCTGTGGGAACACACTCCATCTGTCCCCTCCGCTTTTGCAAGCCAGACTCGGGCTCTGTTGGCCGGCAGGCTGCCCCTCGGCCCAGCTCCCTCCCGCCAGTCCGTGGAGCATGCACCACCTCTCTGCCCTTCCTACCCTCTTCCGTGGGCCTCTCCTCTGCGCTTGGCTCCGGAGACTCCACTCTGCTAGTCTTCTGGTGGTTTTCTGGGTTATTTAGGCAGGTGTAGGTGGAATCTAAGTGATCAGCAGGACGCGCGTGGTGAGCCCAGCGTCCTTCTACGCCGCCATCTTCCTCAATCAAGTTTTTCATGTCACAGAATAACTTTAAAGAACAATGTTAGGACCATGAAGGAATTTGTATGTAGATGTTGCTAGATAAGCAGGTATTAACATTGTATCAATGTTCAATATATTGATTTTAATAATTATATTGTGGTTATATAATAGAAAGCCCCCCTTCTTAGGAAATATATGTTGAAATACTAAGGTATAAAAGGCATTATGTCTCTAACTTACACTCAAAAGATTAGGAAAATACATATATATTACACAATCATATATTGGGAGGGGGAGTAACAGAGAAGGGAACAGAAAGAGACACAGAAAGAAAATGACAATGATAAAACAAATGGGGAAATATTTAATTAATTGATAAGCCTGAGTAAAGGGTATATGAGTATGTGTACTATTTTGGCAATTTTTCTGTATATGTATCATATCATATCAAAATTACACACATGTACCCGCACATAATGAGTTACTCTTGATATTTTGTTCCTTATCTGTAAAATAAGATGTCAATGCTTTACTTCCTAGAGTTCTTTGAGAAATAAATGCAATAATATATATCAACCCATGTATAGAAGGAGAAATCTTTCTATATTTTTAGTTTTGTTTTATAATTAAGGAAGCAAGGATTAAATAACTTACCAAAAAGGACATCATACTGCTAGAAATTAGCATAGTTGTACCTCACAATGTATATCTTCTCAAAATGTAATTATCTCAAAATCATTAACTTTTTAAAAATGTAGTCTGAAATTGGAATATGTGTAGACAATAATAGTAACATAGTTCACTGAAAAGCATAATTTAACCAATTTGTGGCTTTCTTTGCATCTTAGTTATCTTCTGCCTGTTTATGTGATTTCAGATAGAATTAGTAAATGACAACTTAGGTTTTAAATATTTTAAACAATGATATTAATTCACTGGAACTCACATTTCATCAATTTATTGAAGATATTACTAGCACTGCTTTATGCTTTACTCCAATTAATTGCTTATGTAAGAATAAGAAACAAAGGTGGGGGGGGGGAGATGAGAATGGAATAAACTCAACCAATATAATCTAACATTCTACTATGAAATATTTCATCATGACTCCAATTGACAGTTTTAAGGAAGGTAAATGTTACAAGTAGAAGTTGTTGTCTCTAGTTGTCATTACAGATTTTGCAAGGTAATTTTGTCCTAATTAAAAATTCTGATAGAATTCAACAGCATTCCATTTAGCCTTTGATAAAAATTCTTTGAATCATAGAAAAGTGATAAACATATATCAGTTTGGGGCTAAAAAGAAAGAAACCAAGGAAACTAGATCTATATTACATATGAAGTCAACCAAGTAGTAATTTATAATTTTGATATCCTGTAACTTGAACATTCTTTGGTATCCAATTGATTATTTATAAAAGTACACTACCCACTATATGTCTCACAATCAATATAGAATATAAATGTAATAGGCTTTAATTCAGGAAATAAAGGAATGAAGTTGCCCATGTAGGCATGAATGGAAGTATATATTCTATGAAAAATGTGGAGAGTAAAAGTTGTGTGTGTGTGTGTGCATGTGTATGAGTGTGTGTGCATGCACACCTGCTTGCAGGCAGCATACAAATGACAAATATTCTAAAAATAACACTTTTATTTTCATGAAATGAGTACTGGTTTTGCCTTCCAGAATTTATTAATTAATGTCTCACATCTGCAATCTCCAAGATATGTGAACTAAACAGTTATGTAACAGTGCCCCTCTCAGTTTTTCCATGTTTGAAATAGATTTGAAGATAACAAATATTTTTTCCAATCAAAGGACATAGAGTGATTAAAAAAAAGAAGACCCATCTATATGCTGTCTGCAAGAAACTCATTTTAAGCCTAAAGTTAACCTTCAAGCTGAAAATGAGAGGATGGAGAACATCTATCATGCAAATGGATGTCAAAAGAAAGCCAGACTAAATACATGAATTCAGCAAAGTTGCAGGATATAAAAATCAATGTATAGAAATCTGTTGCATTTCTATATACCAGTATGAAGCAGCAGAAAAAGAATCAGGGAATCAATCCCATTTACAATTGCACCAAAACCAATAAAATACCTAAGTATAAACCTAACCAAAGAGCTAACAGATCTATACTCTGAAAACTATAGAACACCTATGAAAGAAATTGAAGATGACACAAAGAAATGGGAAAAATTACATGCTCATGGATTGGAAGAACAAACGTTGTTACAATGTCAATACTCCCCAAAGCAATGTATGTATTCAATGCAATCGCTATCAAAATACTACCAGCACTTTTCACAGAGCTAGAACAGACAATCCTAAAATTTGTATGGGACCACAAAAGACCCCAAATAGCCAAGGCAATCCTGAAGAAGAAAAGCAAGGAATCGCGATTCCAGACTTGAAGATATATTACAAACCTGTAGTCCTGAAGACAGTATGGTACTGGCACAAACACAGACACATAAAACAATGGAACAGAATAGAAAACCCATAAATGGACCCACAACTCTATGGTAAACTGTCAACACAGCAGGAAAGAATATCCAGTGGGAAAAAGTCTCTTCAACAAATGGTGTTGGGAAAACTAGACAGCAAGATGCAAAAGAATGAAATTGGGCCACTTTTTTACACCATACACAAGATAAATTCAAAATGGATGAAATATCTGAATGTGAGACAGGAAACCATCAAAATCCTAGAAGGAAACACAAGCAGCAACCTCTTTGACCTCGGTCAGAGCAGCCTCCTTCTAGACAAGTCATGGAAGGCAAGGAAAACAAAAGCAAATATGAACGATTGGGGTTTCATGAAGATAAAAAAAAACTTCTGCACAAGAAGAAAACAATCAACAAAGCTAAAAGGCAACCTATGGAATGGGAAAACATACATGGAAATGACATATCCAATAAAGGATCAGTATCCAAAATATATAAAGACCTTCTACAACTCAACAGATAAAAAGAAGTAATCCAATTAAAAATAGGCAGAAGACATGAAAAGATATTTTTCCAAAGAAGACATACAGACAGCCAATAGACACATGAAAATTTGCTCAACATCACTCATCATCAGGGAAATACAAATCAAAACTACAATGAGATATCACCTCACACCTGTCAGAATGGCTAAAATAAGCAACACAGGAAACAACAGGTGTTGGCAAGGACGTGGAGAAAGGGGAACCCTATTGCACTGCTGGTGGGAAAGCAAACTAATGCAACCACTCTGGAAAAAAAAAAAACGGAGTTTCCTTACAAAGTTAATAGAACTACCCTGTGATCCAGTGATTAAACTACTAGGTTTTTACCTGAAGAATACAATAAAACTAATTCAAAGGGATACATTCACCTTTAAGTTTATAGCAGCCTTAAGTACAATAGCCAAATTTTGGAAACTGCCCAAGTGTCCATTGATTGATGAATGGATAAGGAAGTGGCATATATAACATTGGAATATTATTCAACCATAAAGTAGAATGAAATCTTGCTACTTGAAATAGCATGGATGGAGCTAGAGAGTATTATACTAAGTGAAATATGTCAGTCAGAGAAATACAAATACCATATGATTTCACTCATTTGTGGAATTTAAGAAACAAACAAGCAACGGAAAGAGAGAGAGAGAAACCAAAGAACAGACTCTCTTTTTTTTAATGTTTATTTATTTTTGAGAGACACAGAGACAGAATGCGAGTGGGTTGGGGCAGAGAGAGAGGGAGGCACAGAATCTGAAGCAGGCTCCAGGCTCTGAGCTGTCAGCCCAGAGCCTGACGTGGGGCTTGAACTCATGAGCTGTGAGATCATGACCTCAGCCAAAGTCAGATGCTCAACCAACTGAGCCACCCAGGCACCCCTACCAAAGAACAGACTCTTAACTATAGAGAACAAATTGATGGTTACCAGAGGGGAGGCCTGTGGGGGGAATGGATTAAACGGGTGATGGGAATTAAAGAGTGTACTTGTTGTAATGAGCACTGGTGTTGTGTGGAAGTGCTGAATCACTGTCTTGTACACCTGACTAATATTACACTGTATTTCAACTAACTGGAATTAAAATAAGAATTTAAAAAATCAGTTTGTTGTAATTCCAAAATAAAATAAAATAATAAAATAAAATATGCTTCAGTGTCTTATTAAACAATGTGTGTAGCTGCATATAGGAGCACAACAGTCACTTAATTTGGGTTTGTACCTAAAAATGTTATAAAACAAGAGTAAACGAAAATCTCCAAAATACACCATCAACATAATTTGAAGACAGAAATCTCATAAAAACTAAATAAACATAAGTTGTGGGAAACACATACACATCTGAATATGTAACATGGACTGGGAATTAGATAATAGCAAGCAATAAATATTAATGTTTTCTAGATACAATAATGACTTTTTGGTTGTGTCACAAATAGTATTTGTATATTTAGATACATTCTCAAGTTGTGGGAAACACATACACATCTGAATATGTAACATGGACTGGGAGTTAGATAATAGCAAGCAATAAATATTAATGTTTTCTAGATACAATAATGACTTTTTGGTTGTGTCACAAATAGTATTTACATATTTAGATACATTCTCAAGTTGTATGGGTGAAATGACATGAAATCTATACTTTTCTTTAAAATATGTCAGAACATTAAACTGAAACTAGCAGAATCTGCACAAAAACATTTCCGTTAGGTGGCAAAGAAAATATGTAAGTGCTGAGAAAACTAAATATAACTAGAACTTTAAAAACATCCAGGTTCATGAGTATAGATCTAGGAGGAGGGGCATCTCAGCCATCAGATTACTGGGAGAGGTGAAAGGCTGATCTCTGAGATTTGAGAAAGATTCCTCAATCTCCTCTCTATATATGATCCCCATAAAAAGAACTGTTTTTGATAAAATCAAACTCAGTTTGATATGAATAATAAGTAAATTAAAACTGCTGCATCCACACTTAACTTTACACATAAGGTGGTGAAAATACTGCTGCTAAATGCAACAAGAATTTTTTTTAAAAATATATTTAAAAAACTCTAAAGACATTTGAAAGCTGCTAAAATAAGGAAAAGAGAGAGAAAAACATTTTGGAGAAGTGAGATTTTTTAAAAAGTGAGCCAAAGATCGTATTTTATGGTAATAGTTTTGCCCATTGCAGAGAGTTACTCAGTTTTTCCATGGTCTGTCCCATGCATATAGGAAGAATACACGCTATTAAACTTATCTTTGTTTTTTCTTCTGTTAATCTATTTTATATTAATTTTTAGACTAACTAAAGAATCTAGAAGGGAAGAAAGAGAACTATTCCTCCCCTACACATGTACAAGAAGCTTTGAAGAGGGGGGGAACAAAAGAATGGAGTAGGTAGAACCAGGTTGAGAAGGAAACTTTTTACTGTGTCACTTTTTGTGCTGTGTTATTTTTGAGTCATGGGACCACATGATCAACTAATAAAATTAAATTAAAAATGAATAAGGAGAAAAAAAGCTGAAACTATGCAGCTACTTTGCTCATGGGGACATTTTTCAATTTTGAACAGGGATGAAAATGGTGATGCCTGGAATGGAAAACTTGAGCTTTGCCTAACAAATATTTAGAGTTCAAGACAGTGGGGAAGGTTGATAGTGAACAGTCTTTAGGAGATGTGGTGGGCTATGTCTCTGGAGCAGAGGACCCAGAAGTAGATAGAACTTTCCAAATTGGAGCCCATACTTGAGCTAACTGGTTCTGATTGGATTAAGGTGATTCAATCCCACTTTATTTGTCTAGAACAGGAAAGAGTGAATAATCTCTAGGGGAAGATAATATGATCTAGATACTCTATAATTTTGTACATACAATGGTCTTCATTCAAATAAAAAATACTGCAAGGAGATAAGACCATATAAATGAAAATCAAGAGGAAAAAATGAAAGACAGAACTAAAGATGATTTATATATTGGAATTAGTAGACAAGATTTTTAAATAACCATTATGAATATGTTCAAAATATGGAATAATGAAAGATGTAGACTAAAACCTGGAAAACTTCACAAGAAAACTAGATTTTCTAAAAAGAGATCCAGGAGACACACTTTTGAGTGGCACTTTTAAAGTCTGCTGCCTCATAAAAACAATGAATATACCAGCAAAACAAACAAAACTTACCTTTTCAGAATTCTTAAAAGATTTATGACAATCCAGGGAACATTTATTCAAAAAATGCTTACTCGTGGTAAAAACTAAGTTCTGTGGAATGTTTTTGTTTTGTTTTTTTAAAATTTAGAAAGAGAGCTGGGGAGGGGCAAAAGAGAGACAGAGAGACAGAGAATCTCAAGCAAGTTCCATGCTTAGCATGGAGTCCAATGTAGAGCTTGGTCCCACGACCTGGGATCATGACCTGAGCCAAAATCAAGAGTCAGATGCTCAACAGACTGATCCGCCCAGGTGCCCCATTGTGGAGTTTTAACTAGCCCTATTCTCACTTCCCATTCCCTAATGCAATAGCCTTGAAAACAACTTCACATCCATGGTAGTTGTGAAAAATAGCACCTAGCCACAAGAAGGACACTGTGTTCAGAACACTACAGAAACCACTACCCCCACTTTTTTGTTACTATTTGAACTATGGGGTAGTCTTCTGGAATTGCTCCATTCTCAGGGATTAGTTTTATTTGATCTGAGTCAGAGTTAGCTCTATGCAAACAATCCTATCTTCAGAGTGTTTATAGAACAATCCTATCTTCAGAGTGTTTGTAGAAAACAATCAATGGCTATTGATTAACACTGAATCCCCCTTGGGAGGCAATAACAGTTGGGGCTAACAAGAGATTGACTAAAATACTTCAGAGGAAATGCTGTGGAATAAAATGGCTATAGCAGGTTTTGTAAAGCTGCAATATATTCCTGAGAATGTAGAATATCACACACGTTACTGGGCTGTGTACAGGATTTTTAACCCAGTTAAAAAGTAGACACAAGATCTGACAGACATATGACCAAAGAATATATACAGATAGCAAATAAGCATATCACAAGATCTCAACATCTTACGTTATTAGGGAATTGCAAATTTAAAAAGACAACAAAATAACTACACACCTATTAGAATGTCTAAAATCCAAAACACTGACCACATTAAATGCTAGGGAGGATTAAGGTAGCAGGAATTCTGATTCACTGCTGGTGAGAATGAAAAATGGTAGTTACTTTTCTAAAAAGGTAGTTTCTTAGAAAAGTAAACATACTCTTACCATATAATCCATCAATTGTGTTCACTCTTTATCCATATGAGTTGAAAACTTATATCTGTACAAAAACCTACACATGGAAGTTTGTCAAAAATTGGAGGCAACCAAGATGCCTTTTATTGGGTGAACGGCCTTAACTGTAGTACATCCATACAATGGAATATTATTAAATCATAAAAGAAATAAGATATCAAACTATGGAAATACACGGAGGAACCTTAAGTGCATATTGCGACATGAAAGAAGCCAGTCTGAGAAACTATACACTGTGCTCTAGGTGCTGGCTGTTCCTCAAAGTCAAGCCTTCTGCCCTATGCTATAATTGAATCTTGAAACCAGTTGTCGTTGGAATTTATGAGTCAGCTGCCTCATTGATCTTTTATTGTTGATTTTCAATAAGTTACAAAAATACTGGATTTGTATGATACTCATAATCCCAAATCAAGTTGGAATCATCTTGGAGATACCTCTTTGGCAACAAATTTGAAAAATCAAACCCTGGATGCTTATGGGAGGACTTGTTACTTTGCTATAGCCTAGTCAGTTTCTCCTCTGGGGAGTTGTCAGGGAAGTTACATATATTTTGTGAGGGCAGTGTTGGTGGGGCATGATGGGATCTAGGACTGAGAATAGAATGCTTAGATGAAAGATTAAATGTAGACTTTCAATCTGAATACTTCCGAATATAATTTGCATGAGACTGTGACCAAAATTAAGAGGAGGAAGAGCCAGAAAAAGGCTCAACCAAAGCTTTTAAGTACTCTTGTCTAGCACAGAGAGAAGAAAACCCTGGGCTTTTTTGAAAACCCCACAATATAAACTGTTATCAGAAGCTTTTGTTTGTGTCCTGTGCAAAGATCCTTTGTGGAACAGAGTATAAATTTCTTCCTTGCCTTACTATTAACAATTAATAAGACACGTTTTACCATTCACCTATTTAAATCTAAGTTTTTCAAAGAATAAAAGTAATTCTTGTTTGACTTGTAGCATATTTAAAAACAAAACAAAAACACTCCTCATAAATTATATTATTCTCAAAACCATTAACTTTGTTATGACTTTTTAATTAAAATCTATTTTATTACGTCATCAAAAATGATAGGTTATATTGTGCTTGGTCATAGAACTAATTAGTTACAAATCTAGAATTAAAAAACCAGCTTCATTAAATGCTTTTTTTCCTCGTTCATTTCATCAGACTATAATGCTTCATGGTAAACGTCTTCTTAGGTGGCTCAAATCCACTTCTAAAACAAAACAAAAAAAAGTGTAAAATCCTACTTACATTCATAGCCTGACTTCCATATATGTGTAAGTGCCAAGTTTTACTTCTAAATATGTCATTGTAGCAGTGCACACCCAGATAAGCTAATATATTCAAAGGTAGAGCAAGACAATGGGCAGCAAATGTTTAGGATATCACCACGGTGTTATCTGTCCTTATCTGCCTTGAAAAGTATTGAAGTCTAGAAAATGTATCTCATACATAGAAATAGATATAGAAATTGTCTCTATGTATATATGATATAGCATATGTAATTTATATAAAGAGCTTGAGCTGAAAATAATATATTACACACACATACACCCATACACACTTATGTATAGCAAGTTTACTTCTATCATTTTGGTTGTTAATGGTAGTAAACCTATAGAAATGTATTTTGTTAGTAATATATTGCTCAGTAAATTACCCCACAAATTAGAAGTTCTAAACAAAACCATGTATTATCTCACACAGATTCTGAGGAATCAGAAACCTGATAATGGCATAACTGGGTGAAGCTAGGTAATTCTGCCTCAGAGTCTCTGAAGAGGTGGCTTTTACCTACTCAACTCATTAGAAGTGAGGCAGTAAGTGAGCCCATAATCAGGATCATGCGTACCGGGAGTCGAGATCATTGGAGCAATCTGAAAACTGGCCGCTACTTCAAACTTTAAACTCAAACTCTAAACACAGTAAATGCCCCCCAATTACTGTTTGCTGGTTTATTAAATATTTTTAAATCTTTTTTTTAATGTTTATTTTTTGAAGGAGGGAGAGAGAGAGTGAGCAGGGGAGGGGCAGGCAGAGAGGGAGACACAGAATCTGAAGCAGGCTCCAAGCTCTGAGCTGTCAGCACAGAGCCCAATGCGGGGCTTGAACCCACGATCTACGAGATCATGACCTGAGCCGAAATTGGACGCTTAACTCACTGAGCCACCCAGGCGCCCCGGTTTATTAAATATTTTTAATGAATTATTTGATATTCTCACCAGAAGAATAAAGATTACTATAGACAATGAAGTCTATTAGAAAGTATGTGGATGACAGCCTGGATTCTGCTTCTTGTTCTGCAATTAGTTAATGCTGCAACATTTCAGAAGATTCTCTTTGTGACACAGATTTTTCATCTACTTACTCATTCAACAAAAAACATACTAAGCACCTATGCTTTGTTCCAGATGTTGGTATATATCTGTTCAAATATTCTTGCTCTTGTAGAGATTATCTTCTAGTTGACTTCAAATTAGTATGTAGCTCTAAAAATTAGATTGGAAATCTATTTTATACATGAAAGTCTATAGGAGAAGTCCCAATGGTCTGGTCTAAAGCCAGGAAGTAGGACACAGATAATTTCCAAATTGCAAAGTACAGAGCTGAAGATAATCACAAAATAAAATGTCTGGTGTTCATTCAAATGGGACAGCATTAGAGAATAAGCTGAATTTAGGGCAACCAACCAGAGCAAAGGGGCTCAGGATTTGAGGATAATAGAGCCTGAAGCAACTCCCCGAGTCTTTACCAAGTGGCCATAGGTAATTTTTATTGGGGATTTTAAATTAAGCCATGTGTGGAAAGGGAGCTGTTAAAGAAGCAATTCCAGCTTGATCAACCTACTAAGACTATGCTCCTGCTAATTGTACAGCAATATATTTCCCAGGATGCATGGCAGGAGACTCTAAGATAATGCTGTGTAATCGCAAGGTTTAAGAAAACGTATCTTCTCGGAGCCCAACACTTGTCCATATAATTTTTTTGTACTCATTAACTAGAGGGCTTCAGAAGAGGTGAATCTCACTGGACCTAATAAACAAGTAGCAATATCGTGTAATTTAAAGCATATGAGGCAGGAATACTCCTCAGGGCACCGGGATTTTCAGCATATTTCATGAATTTTTCTCACAGAAGAGTGCTTTGTTGATCTTTTATTTTAAAGGAGGAGGGGAAGATTAAAGAATCCCTAGATTTTGTTGCCTTATCAGTATGTGTAGAGATCTTTATGAATGCGTGTAGGTAGAGAGGCTCTTATTTATGTGAAAAAGTGTTCTAGTTAGAGTAATGTAATACCTGTTGTCAGTAGAGCTCATCTGAATTTCTCAGTTAAATACTTCATTTAAACATAAAAAAAATGGCAAGCAGGAGTTGGGTTGGCTTTTGGAGGTTTGCTACAAAAATCTCTGAATTCATCTTTATTGCTGAGTGTACAGAAAGAGTGCAGGTGGTCTGGAAGGTGGTATCAAAGGATACAAGGGCTTGCAGTTCTTGGGAATGTCCTGCCATCTCTACAGTCTGTAATCAAATGAAGCACAGATGGTGAGCAGGGCCCAGACTTTCAGAGCGTAAGTAATGTGTATCCTGAAATGCAATAAAAGGAAGGATTGGTTACACTGGGTCCCGAGAACTCAGGGATTGTTTTTTGAGGGTATAGTGGAAGTATTCCCAGGGTTGCTGAGCTAAAGTGAATTTTACTTCTCTTTAACTTAAAAGCTAGATAAATATATTTTAGCATAGATTCTTGTAAGATGGGGTTAGAGAATTATAGTATCTAAACCAAAAGGAAAAACATAGAAATAGGAGAGCATAAATATGGTAAGGAACTAAAGATTGGGAAACTTGAAAGGTTTCTATAGCATACATGGATACATAGTCTAGAGCTTAGGCAATATGATTTTCAGGTAATGATAGTCATAAAGTGTTTTGTTGTTTTTAAATTGCTGTCTCATTATGTGTAAACCAAGTATACTGATAAATGCTTTTTTGGAATTTTTTTAGTTACACAAATATTTCTTGCAAGGATTCTCCTAATACTAAAAGGTGTACTAGTGATAAAGTTTAAAATGAGAAGAAATTAAATGGATTAGCATCCTTGGTTGATTACTTTGACATGTTTAGGGCAAAAATGAAATAAATTGGGCTTAAAATATAAATACTTGATCTATGTAATACTTGTATTATGAATTAAAGAAAAAATAATTCTGAGGAATTAACATTGATATTTTGAATTTTTGTGAGAGAGTATCAATATGATGAATAAAGAAAGAAAGGAAAAAATCAAAACTCCTTACCCACTGATGCAAAAGAATATATGGCAGGAGTTGAAATAAATAAGCAAGGAAATAAGTATTTCTATAGCTTCCATTACCTTCTACTTACTATTCACTACTGACTTCTACTCACTACTTCCAAATGTCCATATTCTTTCCCCATTCTCTCTTCTGTGCTTCAGATTCTGTTATAAACTATCCATCTATCATTTGCTTTTGGAATTCTTATTGATATAGCTACCAAGAATGCAGTGTCTCTTCAGCTGCCCTCAGAAATGTCTATTAGTTTATAAAAATGTTTATTTCTTTAAGGGGTTAGAATTTTGTAGTGTTTTGCAGTGCTTGATATGTCTTGATTATAGTGTTTGTTGATGAGAGGACATATTGCAGAATGGTCACTGAAGTTTGACAGCCCAGGTTTGCTTCTTAGCTCTAACATTTCTTCACAAAGTAGAGGTCCTTGTTTGCTGATATATTTTCTAACTTCTCAAGTAGAATATGTTTCAATAGAACAAAGTAAGACAAAATAAACCATAGAAATGGAAACATTGGCTCATACACATTATGCATTCAACAAATATTACATAAATGAGTGAATGAATGAATGGAACTCAAACCTCTCTAAGCTGATAAGAAGATATATTCAACAGAACTTCTTCCTTTCTCCCTAAAAGCTAAACAAAAAAAAAAAAAAAAGATCAGATTTCTCCCCCTTAATATTTTCAGTTATAAATGATAACATAAGTAATCTAGTAGACACTAATGTAGTGCTCATGTGACAACTGATAGTTTGGACTTGAGAAACCTCAGTGGTTTCAAGACTTTGGCTTCTCTAGGGATCATATGATCCAAATCAGCCTAACTAGGTTAGGAATGTTGTTGAAAGATGATATTTCAGTGATAGGATTATAGTTTGAAGCCATTAAAGAACAGAAAGTGTGCTATGTTCATTTTATTATTCCAAATGATTATTCCAAATGATTATCACTATATGATTTACTTAAAAATCCTTCCCTGCTGATTTGAAATAAAAATATAAAAAGATTTATATATAGCTGGAAGTCCCTGGACTCACAGTTCTATTCCATTGCTTGGCCATCTCATCTCTGTGCCAGAACCATATCATTTTAATTATGTATCTTTGTAATTATTTCAGTACCTTGTGGAAGAAGTTTCTTTTGATTCCACTTCTTTTTTCTTTTTTTTTTGCCAAAAATGATTGTATCCAAAGGTTTATTCTTCCCAATGAGTGTAAAACTATTTTTAAGTTTCAAAAAATAAACACTATTATATTAAAATTATATTTATTTATAGATGATATTAGTTTGCACAGAATTGGCATTTTACTAATATTGGCTTTCTTATTGGGGAATTGATCAGTTCCAATTTTATGTTTCTTTTTTTAAATTTCGTTTTAATGTTTATTCATTTATTTTAAAAGAAAGAGAGCAAGAGAGAGCACGAGCAGGAGAAGGGCAGAGAGAGGGAGAGAAAGAATCCCAAGTAGGCTCCATGTTGCTAGTGGGAAATCTGATGCAGAGCTTGAACCCACGAACTATGATATCATTACCTGAGCTGAAATCAAGAGTCAGAGGCATAACCAACTGAGCCACCCAGGCGCCCCCCAGTTTTTTTTTTTTTTTTTAAAAAGTTTGTGTACTTCCCTTTACATTGGTGATTCAGGCTAATTGTTAGTTTTTATGATATTGTTCACTAGAATTGTCATTATGAATTGACTGTTTTGTATTGCATTTTTCTATAGGGTAACTTTGATATATAGGAAAACTGTAGTTTTCATACTTTTCTTTTGTAATACCTATTTTACTTTCATTTAGGTGACATAATTGTTTAAGTGGATTCCCCCCAGATTTCAAATAGATTATCATATCATTTTCAAGTCATAAGCGTTTTTACCGTTTCTTCTCTGAATTATAGGGCTTATTTCCTCTTCCTGATTTATGATATTTTCTGAAACCTGTAGTTATGAACTACAGTGATGACAGTGAGCAAATTTAAATGGGATGTTGATTTCACCGAGAAGTTTTGCTTTTAAATATTCTTAGACAAGATTTTTCAGATTGTATATTTTTAAGTTTATCTTGTAAACATGGAAAGTTATATTAATAGAGTTTTTCATACTGCTGAGCTATCCTTTGATATCCTTTTTTCTGTGGCACCTCCCACACTCTTTGAAGGCTTACCTTTATCACAAATATTTGGGAAGAAAAGTTCTTGTTTTATTTCCACTCAGAAATCAGTCCATACTTTAGTATACTTCTCCACTGCCTCCTGACTTGTAGCAGCATTCTTACCTTCCGTGGCTGCTCTTTCTCTTCTTCCTGCAAGAGCTCAAGTAAGAAATACAGATTTAATTTTTACTTTATTTACTTAAAACATTGCCAACAAATGCTGTTGTGCATAAGTCTCTCCAAAAGATTTCAGGTTCAAAATCAGAATTTTTGTTTTGTGTTCAAAACAATCTGCCATAGTCATTTTTTTAATATAACTATGTGTCCTCTTAGACTGTTTACTATCATTTCATTGGCACCTATATCCTACTGTTTGTTTTTCATTTTTCTAATTATGACTTGCCATACAGATAGTGCTATATACCAGGCATATTTTGCTAATCATTATATGTTGGCCTTTAAAAACATAGGAATTCACAAAAAGATTCCAAGGTAGCTTTTGTTTTTCAACTCCTCTAACTTTAAAGTGGTTAAGCCAGGTAATTTTGGCTTCATAAAAAAAAATTTTGGAAAATTTTACATTGTTCTTTTTGAGCTTGAAGTTTTTATATTAAATGAGAATTTTCTCTTTCTTGTTTACTAGAGTCAATTCTTCAAGCTACAGGATATGACACCTTGGATTAGTATTTCTTAGCAAAATTCTGTAATTGTTATTTAATTCACATCTGGCCCTTATTCCATTTTAGTTTTTCCCAAATATCTTTCTCTTTACCACAAGTTTGGTTGGTATTCTTCGATATTCTTTTGATCTATTTATCATTATCTATATTTATTTATTTTCCAATTATATAATTTCTATTTCCAATTAGTTAAGACAATTCTGTTTTAATCACTTTCAATGTTTACTGTCCTTTTTTTTTTTGAGAGAGAGAGAGAGAGAGAGAGAGGTAGAGAGAGAATCTTAAGCAGGCTCCATGCCCAGCATAGAGCCCAGTGTGGAGCTAGATCTCATGACCGCTTAACCAACAGAGCCACCCAGGCACCCCCGCCATTATTTTATTATACAACTTTGTGATTTAAAAAAAATTAGTTTCCGTTTGGTTAGAGTATATTTTAGAGAACTGTACATATCAACACCATCTCCCCTCACCACTGGGTGGATACATGGGTGGTTTGTATTTTTCACTTGAGCATATTATTCATGTATCACATTGAATTATTCACATTGAATATGTATTAACATATCAGTGATAAATATAATACCTGTGCTTATAATAAGTAACAAATATATATACTTATATATTTAACAATATATAAAACAATTTATATTAAACTACATACACACACAGATAAATACATATACATACAGTTCATTACCTTTGACTCCCCTACAACCTTACCTATGTCAGGCCCAGTAAAGTATTATTTTTGACACACTTCAAGAGGCCACTTTTTGCATATTACTAGTGATGATACAAATTTTATTATATTCATAAGTACTTTTCATGATAATGGTGGCATATTAGTTACATTTAAGGGAGATTAGGGGAAAATGGTTGTGCTCAAATGTCTTCCCATTAATAATTAATCGTTTTTTTTTCGACACTGTGATTTCTAGCATTATCTTTTACTTTACCCACTGTGTGTCAAGTCTTAACTTTCTTTATACAACAGTAAATTGTATGCTGTTTTGAAATGTGAGCTCTTGGGTATTCATAAATGGATGGCTATCTAATGTAACTACAGTTTGGTGTGCTATATAAAGATTCTGTTGGGGCGCCTGGGTGGCTCAGTTGGTTAGCGTCAGACTTCAGCTCAGGTCATGATCTCACAGTCCGTGAGTTTGAGCCCCAAGTCAGTCTCTGTGCTGACAGCTCGGGGCCTGGAGCCTGCTTCGGATTCTGTGTCTCCCTCTCTCTCTGCCCCTCCCCTGCTCATGTTCTGTCTCTCTCTGTCTCAAAAATAAATAAAAACATTAAAAAATTAAAAAAATAATAAAGATTCTCTTGAGTTTCCCTGGAGATTATCAATATTTGATTTCTTGTGAACTGAAACATGAAATGTAGGATGTGCTTAGGTACTGGATATTCAGTGTTTTCATAGATAGTATGAGAGTAGGATTTAGACCCCTTTTCATACAGAAAAGCATTTTCTCAGTTACGTAGTGATGCAATATGGGAAGACTTCTAAAAAAGCCTTCCAGACACAAATTACTGGAACCTGTTTGGTCAGCAAAGATGTTATGCAGTCTCATGAAAATGAACTCTACTGAAAAATGTCTTGCTCTTTCCTGTTTCAGAATTACCTGAAAACACTGCCTGGCCAGAATTGCATTAACTGTGGATACTTAGAGTCCTATTTTTAAGTGTAATTGAGAATACTGATGGAAATATTTTAGAAGAGCGTTTATGTATAGTAAAAGAGTCTAAGTTATACCATTCATAAGGATTTGGTTAGAGAAATTGCTTTATTGACTTCGTGATGCTTTCAACAAATTAAACTTGGGCACCAATTGAATATTGCTTAGCAAGAATATTCATATAGGTCCCTATGAAATGTTCATTGCTTGGATTAATTCCATCATAATCATTTTTTCTGATTCTTTTTTAATTATTACCTTCAAATGATATTTATTTCAAAATATTTTGCAAACCTCTCCAATATCTTGGTTTGAATAAGTAATATAAATATATGTAAGGGCTTATTTAATCAACCTTAACTGTTGCCTTTGCACCAACCTTTGAGTTAAAAGAAATTCTTTCAAAGACATTGAAAAGCCAAGTGAAAGGAATGGTCATGAGCATTTGGCTTAAAAGATAGTGAAGAAACTTTTTCTAAATGAGTTGTGTAAATATATGCAGAATGTGCTACTTTGTGAGGGAACTAAGTCAAAAGACATGTGACTGAATACTTAGAGAAAGTACAAAAAGGATTAGAAGGCATGAAATTCTAGTTCAAGTCCCGGTTTCATTACTTACTAACAAGTGATTTTACCAATAAAATGAGATTTAAGCTATCTTCTCTATCAGATAACTGGATTGTTACATGTGAGATATATGTTAAAGTGTTTTATAATACCAGCTAAATAATTTATATTATGTTTAATGAAAATAACAATATTAAATTTTGCCTATTGATATGTGTCTGGTACCTTTATATATGAGCTCATTTAATCCTTACAACGCCCCTTTGATGAATATACTTTTTTATTATTTTTTGACAGTGAAGAAAATGAAGCTTAAGAGTGGTTAGATCACTGTCCCAGGATTATACAACCAAAGATGTTAGAGCTGGTATTTTACACGCAGATATGTCATTTTGCCAGACTGTCTCCATCACCTTAATTAACAATAAGTAGGGACAGTAGACTTAATGTATGTCTAAATTTTATTCTACATCCGATATTCTGTGTTTCTAACTAAAGTATTTCTCAGTACACCTGTCAGAAGATTTTGAACCTCATGTAAATTTAGAAGAGCTTATAATGCTTAGCAACATTCCGGGAACATCCCTGGCATAGTCTAAACTATAGTAAAAGGAATAAAATGATAACTAGAAAAAAGAGGAAGAGAGAAGAGGTATTGGTCAGAGAAACTGGCAAAAAAAAAGTTATTGGCTTACACAACAGTGTCAGAAATTAACAGCACTGCCTAAAGAGAAGCAGATGTTTTCAGGTAACATATGAGTTAATTAAAAGGAAGGTGTCCCAAATGATTGTGATTCCCTAGTAAACAATCTCTGAAAGTGAAGCACCAGAATATACTACGCGTATTAGCACCAGGATGTATTGAACTTAAAGGGTCTTAATATGTTAAGGATAATAATGCTGCTTTAAAGTTCATAGGACTTTACAAGTTTACTTATAATTTATGGGAATTTTATCTCATTAAGTTTATCCTTAAGTTTGACTAAGAACTTAGTTTTTGTAAATGAAATCTGACTAAGGGTTGACGGAAAGTATCTTGTTTCTATTAAACACTCACTATGTACTAGACACTCTGGACTCCACGCACCTCATATAAGCTTCGCAGCAGTCCAAAATGTGGGTATTATCTTCATCATTTCACTATCACTATTAAGGCTGGAATACTAGAGAAGAAGCTAATATTGTTTCTGAACCAGTACTTGAATCTATTAAAATCTGTTACCTATCTTAAAGTAAAATATTTACTTATTCAGAAAGGGTTGTCATTGTCTATCTCATCCCCTCTGAAAGCACATGATGAAGCCATTATTCAGTGAGTGGAATGAGAATACACCCTAAGTGTACCAGAGAGAATCAGTGTTTTAGTTAAACTGGAGTTACATAAAGTTTAAATTACCTTACTGCAACTTCTTGGGCCTTTTCCACTTTTGGTCTTTGGTATCCATCACATCCATGTAGCGGCTACTATGGAGCCAGATTGCCTGGCTGTGAAAATCTACGGTTACCCACCCGGTTGTGATATTGGGCAAGTTACGCAGTAGATCTTTGCCTCAGCTTTCTCATCTCTAAAATGGACAGAAAAAAAAACGCATTGGCTTCATAGGATTTTGTAAGGAGTAAACAACTTAATATGGACAAAGTAAAACTGCTTAACACATGGAAACTCAAAAAAAGAAAGTTGTCATTCTAATAATAATTATTATTTTTGCTGTCCTTGGACAATATTCCTAGTAGGCTGGGCTTCTAATATTAACAATAACCCTGGTAACATTGCTCATATATTTAATGAAAAATAGGCAGAAGTATTAAGTAAAATTATTAAATTCTATAAAGTGTAAAGTGGTTTTATTATTTTTATGGGGTCAAAGTCTTATTAAATTCGGCAATCTGTGGTGTTAATAAGCACAATAAATTTCTGCTGTTTCGCTTTCAGAGCTTTATGGGAAAACTACACCCAATTGGAATTCCATCTTTAACACTATGCTTCCAGAAAACCTTTTCTCTATAGTCCTTATTACTACTTCTTTAAATCTTATCCTCAGCTAACACACCAAAGATGAGGAGGAGGAGGATGAAGGTGGTGATAAGAATGACAATAATGGGGCCCATGGGTGGCTCAGTGGGTTAAGCCTCTAACTTCAGCTCACATCACGATCTCAAGGCTCATGAGCCCCAGTTCTGGTTCAGGCTCTATGCTGACAACTCCCATTCTGTGTCTTCCTTTCTCTCTGTCCCTCCCCCACTTGCTCTCTGTCTCTCTTTCTCTCTCTCTCTCTCTCCCTCTCTCTCTCAAAAATAAATAAACAATAAGAAAATTTCAATTAAAAAAAAAAGAATGATAACAATGATGGAAGTCTTGCTATGTGCCAGGCACAAGAGAATTTTTATTTCAACCAGCGACAAAACAGACACACCTGGTCTCATAATTATTATTTATTTTGCTGGTAAAAATAGGTTTCAAGTTGAATGTCTTTACCCTATTATACTCATATATTAAATGACAGTGTTTCATTTTCCAAGTTTATTTTCCTACTGAAGTTTAGTTGAGAGACCAAAACTCAGAAAACCAAGTCTAGATAATGATGGCAAAGCAATTCTTTTTGTTCTTTCTGTTCTTCCTTTTTGATCTTCAAGCTGGAGGCAACCTATTTCAATCTATTGCACTGAGGCTCTTTCCTAACTTTATTAATTGCATCCACATTCTCTCAGGATATAGTAAAA
Source organism: Panthera leo (assembly GCF_018350215.1). Classification (NCBI taxonomy): domain Eukaryota; kingdom Metazoa; phylum Chordata; class Mammalia; order Carnivora; family Felidae; genus Panthera; species Panthera leo. The sequence continues at coordinate 64,168,242 of NC_056691.1, read as the reverse complement.
GAAGGAACTTTAAATTGTCTAAAGTTTAACCTTTTATTAAAATGTACTTGATTAATAAAAATTCAAGGTCATTTTGTGATTCAGAAGTGTCTGGAAATGTCTGAAAGGCTGATGCTTCAGTCTTACAAGGTGTCCATTTGCAGGAGCGCCAGGAAAGCTCCTTCCGCCCTCCGCCACTGCCCCTATCCTTCCCATCCTCCTCCTCCTTTTCATCCTCCCCCCTCATTCTTCCCCCTCCCCCCCTTCCTTCTCTGTGTGTGAGTGTGTGTGTGTGTGTGTGTGTGTGTGTGTCAGGGCTCTTGGTGGAGACAATATCCTAAGGGAAGGGAGAATCTGAGATTCAAGTATAATCCAAATTTACTGAGGAAGGACTAAAAGAAAGATCTGGATAATAAATGTCTTTTAATCATACTCCTTTTCCAGTATGTCTCCCAGCCTGAAAATAGGAACTTTCCATGAAGTGCAAGTCAAGTTGAAAACCCTGTTTCACTATGTGAATGTGATTGTATATTCATGTAACATTTGGTTGCAAATAATCAACAGCTAGCTTAATCACAGAGAGTAAAATAATGGAATGATGCATCGTCAAGAAATACAGCTAGACGCCATGAGGGATTGAAACCAGGAATTTGCATGTGAAGAACTGAGTTTATTATCACATTATTCCCAATGATGTCTTCTTTTCTTATCTCTTGTATTATTCTGAGTGTTTTATTCTTTTCTCATTCTTGTAGACCTTTTATTTATTATTGAGATAGAATTAACATACGGTGTTTTATTATAGTGTATAGGTATAGTGTATACAGGTGTAAAATATAGTGATTCAAAAATTCTTTACATTACTCCGTGCTCATCACAGGAAGTATACTCTTAAACCCCTTCACCTGTTTCATCCATCCCTGCTCTCTGGTAACCATCGGTTTGTTCTCCATATCCAAGAATCTGGTTTTTTTGGTCTCTTTTTTTCTTTGTTCATTTATACTATTTCTTAAATTCCACATATGAGTGAAATCATATGGTTAGACCTTTTATTTTAAATGTCTCTGGGCATATTAGTAAAAACCAATCTCAGCCCCAACTTTCCATAATTTCACACCTGACTCTGTAAGTGAGAGATTTTCCCTGATCAGTCTGTATGTATGATCAAACTGTGCTACAGTTCTCTACCCCGTTACCTTGCTTCGTCTTCATGATCATATTACATATTTATTTTATTACTTAGTTTTTCACCCTCACCCAATTAGAAGATCCAAAGGAGCACATACATTATCTGTTTTGCTCCTCAGAATCTAGTATAATGCTGTCAAAAAATAAACATCTAGTACATATGTGTTCAATGAATCATTGTTGGATAAATTTCAGGGTTCAGTCACACACATAAAAATAACTGACCTGTAAACTAAATACATACATAATAAGTCAGTTGGTGTGTTTGTGTGTGTGAATGAGAGAGAGAGAGAGAGAATGTAAGAGTCTCAGAATACAGAATGCCTGAAGTAGGTATTGTTAACAGAAGAACAATTGCCTGGAAGCCTTTCCTCCCTTTACTTTCAGACTCAACAGGATTGTTATCACAGAAAATAGTCAGCTTCTTCTCTGTAAATTAAGATTCCACTCTTACTCTACTCCTTGGAAGAATATCCAGGGGAAATGGGGAGTGCCTAGGCAAGCCAAATATTGCCCCAATGATTTCTCTCCCTCCCTCCCTCCCTCTCTCTTATATATATAATTATATATATTATATATAAAATTATATATATATATATGGCATATATATATATATAACATATAACCGATTACTTATCACATACCAAACATGAAGCCAAATGGTTTACATATATTATCCTACTCTGTGTACACATCAGGTTTATGTTGTGAATGCTATTATCATCAGCCCCAATTTAGAGATGAAGAAACTGACTCCGAGGGATTTGGTACATTGGTGACTATGATCCAGCTTAAAAATGATGGAGTGAGGGTTTTCATTTGGGCAGTCCAAGTCTAAAGCCTGTGTTCTTACCTAAGACTCTGCTACTTTATTATTACCCCCAGGGAATTTTAAGCTGCTGGTTAAGTCCCAGTTGATTTCAGTTAGATTTTTACCATTTCATGGTCCTTAATTTTATACGCCATATTCCATCCCAGATATAACTATCACAAATCTTCCTATTCCCCTCAGTTTCACTTTTGTATGAAAGCCTGTGTTCAATTCATGCTACAGTGCTACACACAGATCCCATATCTTCCAAAATAAATACAAAAATCTAGTTTGTTGACATTTCTGTCTACATCCTAAAGGATACTGTCCTCTTCTACATTGAACAAAGCTGAATTCCTAAATTTTCCTGTAAAATAACTCATGTTATTTTCCCTCTAGTTTGCTTTGTTATTTTCTGAAGTTTTGTTGCTTTCCAGTGAATGCATTAAACTTAATTCTTATAAACTGCTTAGTTTGGCCCTTTTTTAAAAACTCTTCTCATTGAATCCCTTGTAATTTAAGAGTGCTGCAATGAAAATATAAGGTGTTTTTGTGTTAAGCTTTTCCATCCATTGTTCCTTTTATCTTCCTGTTTATTTTGTAAAATTACTGAATTTGAAAGCGGTCTCTTTACCCACGCACTCCTTTTTTTTTGGTAAGCACTTCAGATATTAAAATCTTGGGACTTAGAGCTGTGTTTAAATTTTTACCACAACGAATTGTTAGCTTAATGAGTCATTTCATCTCCCCAAATGACAGTGGTTCTGCACTCCTCAGGGTTGTTGTATAAAGAAGATAACTAATTTAACCATGCCTTCTGCTCTTCAAAGCTTTCCAGAATGGAATGTTGTAATTTTCTGTGACAACAGCTTTCACCTAAGCCAGATCAGCATATTCTCACAGATGCCCCTTTCCTATCACATTGTTAATTATTTCCTGCTTTGGGTGGCCTATTTTATGTAGATATAAAGGAAATAATGTTGTAAAATAGTTACAACATAATCCATTGAAGGTTGGAAATATATATATAACGTATATATAACATATAATATATACATTCATAACCTTAAGTTTGTAAACAGTATGAGTCAGCAAGTAAAAAGTGACCCTCAGGGATATGATACAGCTAAATACTATGGAGACTGAGAAACTCCTGGGGAGCCAGACAAGTTGATTTCAATTCATGATACTTTTACTAGCTGTGTCATCTATGGCAAGTTACTTAATCTCTATGTGACTTACTACATCTCTGTATTACTTATTACTTATTACTTAATTTCCTCATACATAAAAATAGAATAAAAATGTCTACCTCAGAGTTTATTGTGAATGTTAAATGAAAAAAAAATTACGTGAAGGGCTCAATTAGTGTTAGCTGGGATTTCTAGTGTGTTCCTCTGATCTATCTATGTATTTTTGTGACATCACCATACTGTTTTGATCACTACAGCTTTGTAATATAACTTAAAGCCCAGAATTGTGATGCCTCCAGTTTTGCTTTGCTTTTTTCAAGATTACCTCAGCTATTCGGGGTCTTTTCAGGTTCCATACAAATTTCAGGATTGTTTGTTCCAGGCTCTGTGAAAATGCTGTTGGTATTTTGATAGAGATTGCATTAAATGTGAAGATTGCTTTGGATAGTATAGACATTTTAACAATATTTGTTCTTCTGATCCATGAGCATGGAATTTCTTTCCATTTCTTTGTGTCCTCTTCTTCAATTTCTTTCATCAGTGTTTTATAGTTTTCAGAGTATAGGTCTTTCACCTCTTTGGTTAAGTTTATTTTCTTGTGGGGCGTTCAACGGCTCAATGATTATTTCATTGTTTTTGTTTGCTACTGTCATTGACTTGTACCTTATCTATGGGAAAATTTTAATCAGTTATCAACATTTAACTTTAAATTTAGAAAAATCACATGTATTAAGTAATCTATGCCCTCTGTCTCTACCCCTGGCCCATCATCATTTGCAGGTATTGATTTATTCTTCACCACAGGCATGTATTTTAATCAGTTATGAGTCAAGTATCCTGCCCAGACTTTTGCCATAGTGATGATTATGTAATCCACAACAGTGCTCTGGTCATAGAATTTTAAAACTGGAGCTAAGGGAAATGAAGTGTTTAGTTCTCAGTGGCAAAACTGGAAAAAATATGTAAAGCCATGCTTACAACCTTATGAAGAAATCTCTGTTTAGGGAATTAAATTAGCATAGGAAAATATGGACAAAAGAGAAAAAAAAATTGATAGTTTTTGAAGCTCATCTATCCCCTACCAAATAAATGTTGTTTCTTTGTATTGCCTAAACTGATTCAGGTTGGACCTTCTGTGTCCTGTAATCCAAAGAGAGCCCTGGACTTTATCTTTATACAATTAAATGTATCATTTTATAGTTACCTATACCACAGGTATTAATTATTCCTATTGTTCAACTGTGCAAGCTGAAAAAGAGGAAATGTCAATGACTAACTGTCAGCCAAAGAGTAAGACATAAGACACTATGGAATTCTATTTTGAGATAAACGTCTGTGGTAAAGAATAAAATATAGAGCAGAAAAGCAGAAGTTTGAAAAGAAGTATTTCTAGATTTCCCTTGTTTCTGTGCTTTCTGGAGAGCAAATTGCTTCCTTTTTGCTGTTTGTAACCCACTTACTAGCATAAACCCTAGTTATTTTAAGAGTATAGTTCTTCCATTTCTATGCTTAATTAAAGGTCATGATTAATTGAAATTGTAACAGCTTATCACTGCCCTGATTTAATTCCAAATGGTAGAGTACACTAAATTACAACTGTTTCTGGAATTCACTAAGGATAGTAGTTAATTTTATTTCCTTGACCAGTACTTTGGTTACTATTGCTTTAATCAAGCTTCCTATCCACCTGAATCAGCCATCACATACTCAAGAATAGAACATTTTCTACAAAATACTGTGGTGTATTTTTATTATAACTGCCTTAATAGAGAATTAGAGCCATACTATGTATCAACAGCCTTCACCGTTGAACAACTCCAAACTAATGATCTCTTATGAATAATTGTAGGGAATACATGGAATAATGGGTGTTTAATATGCTCACAACTGGCTGGTGTTGCAAGCATTCATTTCACTTTCTTGCATAAATAACTGGTGAGATGGTAACAAGAAAATGTGCCTTCAGTATCCAATTGCCGAAGGAAAACCTCGAGCTTAACAACCTCAGGGACACCCAGTTGATGTAGCTCTTAAACTCAGCAGAGTAAAAACCTGAATGGCCATTGAATCAATCACAGCAGGTTTTGCTTTGGTAAGGAAAATCAAGAACTCTCAATGACTTAAAATAATAAGTATTTATTTTTTACCCATGTTACAGAAGGAATAGCACATTGTCAGAATAACAAAATGCCACATTGGACTATAATACCAAAGCCTGTAAAGGATGCAGGAAAGAGAAACCTCATGCTCTACTCTCAGGAGTACAAATAGTTACAGTCATCTGAGAAAGCAATCTGGCATTATTTATTGAAATTAAGTGTGTGTGTGTGCGTGTGCTTTGTGGTTCAGTAATTCCACTTCTAGGTATATCCCAGACGAAGTCTCCCAAGGCTTATAGGGATGACACATAATTCTGAGTAATAGAAAGGGAATGATATTTATGGTATAATTCTCTTTATATAAATTAAATCATTTATCTCACAAATATACTATATATTTAACAAGACTACACATATACTTAAGTACCTGTATAAAACACATGGTATACTTCTAGAACAGTGGGGAGTAAGAGTGGTGATAAAAGATGAGAAAATTTGTTTTTAATTTTTTTAATGTTATTTATTTTTGAGAGAGAGAGACAGAGCATGAGGGGGAGGGGTAGAGAGAGACACATACATAGAATCCCAAGCAGGCTCCAGGCTCTGAGCTGTCAGCACAGAGCCCGATGTGGGGCTAACCCATGAACTGTGAGATCACAACCTGAGCCAAAGTTAGATGCTTAACTGACTGAGCCACCCAGGCTTCCCTAGAAAAGAAAATTTGATGTTTATTTATTTTTGAGAGAAAGAGAGAGAGCACGTGCGCACACACACACACACACACGCATACACGCATGAATGGGGGAGGGGCAGAGGGAGAAGCAGGGACAGAGGATTCAAAGAGGGCTCGGTGCTGAGCCTGATGCAGAGCTTGAACTCACTAACTGAACTTTGAGATCATGACCTGAGCTGAAGTCAGATGCTCAACCAACTGAGCCACCCAGGCACACCAAAGATCAGAAAATTTAAGTATAAGATACCCTGTGCTAAACTCATGATTGGGGAGGGGGGGGGGGTTAGTGCTATAAGGTGAAGAATATGATTTACCAAATAATTTGACCCATCGGCAAATCAGAATTTTTACAAATGGTCAAGGGTTCAAAATAATCTCTGAGAATATTTATTTTTGTCTTAACCATCTTTGTTCCATTATGACCAAGTCTACAGGAGAAATTTATTTTTGGATATGACCATCACTGGCTAATATATTTTCTGCACCTAGGGAATCCATTCAATCATTTAATAATTAGCAATTTAATTCTTAATTTCTACAAGTCACCAGGATATAAAAATGAAAAAAAAAGTTTTCCCCTTACATTCAGAGATAATACAACACAAGAAAAAATTAGAAAGTATAATAATACAATAAAAATTTAGTAAACTAAAATGTGGTGTCATAAATGATAAAATATTAGATCAGGGTGGGGTGCAAGACAAATACAGAGATTAGAGTTTTGGAAAATTATGTCAATAGTTGTAGTGAAGATGTTCTATATCTAAGTACATAACACCTGCCTCCGCTGCTTCTAATTTAGCCTCTTATCCATCTATTCTTCCACTCATCCATCCATCCATCCACTAATATTAATGATCGCCTACTATGCCCTGGACAAACAGTATCCTGGGTCCTGTTGTATAATACCCAAGGTAGTCAAAGTCCCTCTCTTAATGAAGGTTTAGTGATTTTGTCAGAATTTAGATACGGCCACTGTTTTGGGATTTAAAACAAGTCAACCAGACTCCCTATTTTTCTATAAATATAAACCGGATCAAACATGCACTTGAAGGCTAAGTAGGACTAAACATTTAGGCCTATGCTGAAAGGAAACATTTCTTAGGCAAATTTCATCATAAATCTGTGAAAATATCAGATGAGGCAAGTATAAATGAGTCAACATTTCCATCTTTCAATTTCTTTAAAACTAGCATTGAGAGAGTTTTGCTTGTTTAAGGTTTATATGTAGATTTTAACAACAGATAAATTCTATTACATAGCTAATTGAGCCATTTCTTTGAGTTTAAGGACAGAGGTTTCATTTTGTAAAAACCAGTGATCAGGTTATATTTGGATCCTGATAACAAAGAAATATAGATAAGTAAATATTGACAAATGTTTGAAAGAGGATGATAAATTGCTATTACACAGCCATTACCCCAAAAGTAAAAGGAGGAATGCCCATATTCTTAGTTTGGTAAAATGGAGAAATCAGTGGCATCTTATGCCAAGATTTTTGAGACCGCTTTTAAGACTTATTTTTCTTCAAAAATATACTATTTAAAATTCTATATATTCTTATTTCTATTTCCAAATAGTTTCTTTATAATACTTGTACTTTTTATTTTAATACTCCTACCCATGGAAAATAAGGGAATGCATAAAATTTTTAAAGTTCAATATAAATTCAATATAAACATTTTAAAAATTCAATATACATTGTAGTCTATGTGTTTCTGGCATTTTTTCTTTTCGTACACAAACATACCCATCATACACACACATACACACACATTACATATGCATTGTATAGATTTTTGACATTTTTTATTTAATAACATTTCTTGAGTATTTTCCATGTCAAAAAATTCACTTTTAAAGCATTTTCACTGAGCTTTAATTTACAAACAATATGATTTACAATGACTTCTAACATTGTATATATAATATGTGTATGTACATATATATACATATACATGTGTATATATATACACACACACACACACACACACACACACACACACACACACACACACAGTAGAGCCTTGGATTCTAAATAACTTGTTCTGTGAGTGTTCTGCAAGATGAACAAACATTTCTAATAAAGTTTAACTTGATAAATGAGCGATGTTTTGCAATACAAGTAGTATGTGATGCTGAATGTCACATGATCACCACTGAGCCAGTGGTTCTTGAAATTCACTTTGATATACAAGTGCTTTGGATTATAAGCATGTTTCCAGAACAAATTTTGCTCACAAACCAAGGTTTTACTGTATATATATCCCTATGACACTCCCAATTGATGGTATATATGTAGTTGTAACTAACACACAAGCAGAAAAACGTTTCTTCTTTTTTTCTTCTCCTCAGAGTTGCCTTCTGCCCCAGCAATCACTATCAACAACCATTTCATCTTGCTCCCCATGTCTGGCAACCACTGATCTGATTTCTACCATTAGACACTACTTTTTCTGTTCTAGAAGTTTATACAAATTGGTTCATGAAGTATTTATTCTTTTATATACAGCTGTTTCACTCAGCATGATGTTTACGACTTTCATCCTTGTTGCTGCATGTATCAGTTTATTTCTTTTTATTGTTGAGTGGTATTTTACTATATGAATGTATCACAATTTGTAGTTCATGTGGCTTGTTTCCAAATTTTAGCTAATATGAATGAAGCTCCTCTGAACAGGAGCTTGTTGGGAGAAGTCTTTTATGGACATATCCAACATTATATTAATAGTTGTATTTCATTCTTACATCAATACATCTAAAATAGGTATTAATTTTCTTATTTTAACCTTTCCCTATCAAAACCAATGCTGGTATAGACGGACATGTTTTAATCTAAATAATTTTACACATTCTTGATTTTTTATTGAAACTAAATTCCTTGAATTTTAATTGCTTGATCAAGAATTTTGATATATTTATAGACAAATGTCACATCAAAATTGTAAAAGTTCAAAATTTTTCCTTTATTTTTGCACAAGTTGAAAATAACTGAGTGGCATTAGTCCTTTTGTTTCTTTCCACTCTGCTAGGGACAGAGTGTTGAAGTGCTGTTTGTAGGGCAAGGTGAAGGGGTGTGCAGATGGAGGGACCCTATGTCCTGTGTTGTTATTTTATTGAATTAATTTAATTAACCACTATGTTTGAATGTTCTTTTAACCTCTTTACACACACACACACACACACACACACACACACACACACAAACAGTAGTTTATATTGCATCTCGATTATGTGCATGTGTTTATGTGCGTGTGTGTGTGTGTGTGTGTGTGTGTGTGTGTGTGCGCATTTGTGTATGTAAATTTTAAGAACTAAAGAATCAAAAATAATGAAATTCCTTCTGGTGGACATTTTTCCTTTCTGGATATGCAGCATTCTTGGAACAGCTCCTTATTTCCTTTTGGTAACCTATCCCCCTTCCACACTGTGTGCAGTCAAATGGATTGGTTATTATTTTAGGGTCATCATCCCTTGAGTTAAGGAAACACAGGACTGACTACCATTTAGATACACACTCACCTAGATATTCTATCATAAATTAGAGACAGTAAACAGCAACCTCACCAAATCATTTCTGATGGAGCAGCAGCTTGTCGCTTGTCAAGTGTCACTGATGTTAGTGTTGCAAACATGGTGTTTGTATTTAGCAGATGCAATAGAGGTATTTTTGTGGGATCCGTTCTGTGGCCCCCTTTTTGTCATTGTTCATTGCTATTTAGCTCTGCACCCCGTTCTCAGGTCTACCCACAGTTTCTTGGATCTACTAAATATTCTTTTAATAAATGCTGTTTTTTTTTTTAATGTTTATTCATTTTTTGAGAGAGAGCACAAGTCGGGGAGGGGCAGAGAGAGAGGGAGACACAGGATCAAAGCAGGCTCCAGGCTCTGAGCTGTCAGCACAGAGCCCAACGCGGGGCTCGAACCCACAAACTGCAAGATCATGACCTGAGATGAAGTTGGACGCTTAACCGATTGACCCACCCAGGCACCCCAGTAAATATTGTTTTTTAATTAAATCCACGTTAGATTTCAGTTGCTTTAAACTGAAAAAACCTATAGGTAAATGTAATCAGTTTGAGCATAGTGTCTTGGTCTTTTAAGTCAATCCTCTTTCCATTTCTGTGCATTTCTTGTTGACTTTTTCTTTTCTATTCTCTTATACAGATAGTAGCCCACTCTCCTACATATATAGAAAAAATTTTATATGGATCAGTCAATATTACAACTTGGTTCATTTTTTTAATTATAATGTAAAATGTTACAAACTATTTGCATACTTTACCTCAGGTTGAAAGTCACGCATATAAGCCAGATTCCTTCTCTTCTTCTGTATATGCAATTTTCTGTATTATTTTTTTGTTTTTCTCCCCTACTTCATTCTTAAATGTAAAAATAAAACTTCCTAGAATAAGGCCATCATTGGAGCTGACTAGTTTTCCCTCTCTAGCCCTAACTTGTGCAACCATCTTTCTAGCTTTGTATAACTGTGCAGTCTTCTAGGAGAATCACTTCACATGTGTCTCTCCCCAGTGAATTGTTGAAAGTGCCCGACATTTACATGAATGTTTTAAAAACTAAATTCATACATTTTTGTTTTTTTAGTCTCAGAACAGTTTTATGATATAGTTTAGGATAACATTATTGTATTAACTTTGTAAATTATACCTTAAAATTAAAAAAAAAAACCTTAAGTTTATGTCCTTTTAAAATATTGGAATTTTAATTTTTCATAATGTTATTATTTCTGTTAAATTTCCTAGAAGGCAGAAATTATAGATATTTTAATTAAATATTAAAATGATTGTAAAACTGTCACAGGATAACTACCATCATTTATTTCTGCTGCTATCTTCTATCACTTCCCTATACTTTTTGAAGATGTGGTCAGGTTTTCTTAAAGTAATTTTTTTTTCATTTTCCTTTTTTTGTTTGTTTGAAACTACTTCAATTTACAGAAGTTTCAAGTACTATATCATAACCTTTAATTTTTATAAACCATTTGGGACACAGTCTCATACATCATGCCCATCACCCTCTAGTATTTGTGTGTGTGGGTCCTATGAAGACATTATCCTATATAATCACATTGTAACCATCAAAATCAGGAAAGTAGCATTCAGACATTACTACCATCTATTCCTAAGATCCCATTCAGATATCTCCAGATAGTCCCTATGTCTTTGTAGCAAAATATCCAGAACAGAATCTAGTGTTACACTGAGTTGCAGGATCCCTTTAGTCTCCATTGATTTGGAAGAATTTGTCCATCTTTATTTGACATTCATATTTGTGACACTTTTGAGAATTACAGGCAATATGGTTTAGAAAATGCTACTCAATTTCAGTTTGCCTAAACCTCATGATCACATTTAAGGTTTTTCCATATGGTAAGAATATCACAGATGTAATCATGCATTCTTTTCATCACCTCCTATCTGATGGTGTGTGATTTTGATTTGTCCTTTATATAACCCTCTTGATTAAGATAGGATCTCCCAAGATTCTCCACTGTAAAGATAATTTTGATTGTATTTTGGAATAAATGATTGTTTTGTATAAAAGTACTTTCATATTATATGTTTTATACATTTTTAAGAGAGAGAGACAGACAGAGTGTGAGCAGGGAGGGACAGAGAGGGAGACACAGAATCTGAAGCAGGCTTCAGGCTATGAGCTGTCAGCACAGAGCCTGATGTGGGGCTCGAGCTCACAAACCATGAAATCATGACCTGAGCGGAAGTCAGACACTTAACTGACTGAGCCCCAACTTTTTTTTTCAGTACATGAAATTTATTGTCAAATTGGTTTCCATACAACACCCAGTGCTCATCCCAAAAGGTGCCCTCCTCAATACCCATCACCCACCCCCCATCAACCCTCAATTTGCTCTCAGTTTTTAAGAGTCTCTTATGCTTTGGCTCTCTCCCACTCTAACCCCTTTTTTTCTTTTCCCTTCCCCTCCCCCATGGGTTTCTGTTAAGTTTCTCAGGATCCACATAAGAGTGAAACCATATGGTATCTGTCTTTCTCTGTATGACTTATTTCACTTAACATAACACTCTCCAGTTCCATCCACGTTGCTACAAAGGGCCATATTTCATTCTTTCTTGTTGCCACGTAGTACTCCATTGTGTATATACACCAAAATTTCTTTATCCACTCATCAGTTGATGGATATGTAGGCTCTTTCCATAATTTGGCTATTGTTGAGAGTGCTGCTATACACATTGGGGTACAAGTGCCCCTATGCATCAGTACTCCTGTATCCCTTGGGTAAATTCCTAGCAGTGCTATTGCTGGGTCATAGGGTAGGTCTATTTTTCATTTTTTGAGGAACCTCCACACTGTTTTCCAGAGTTGCTGCACCAATTTGCATTCCCACCAACAGTGAAAGAGGGTTCCCATTTCTCCACATCCTTGCCAGCATCTGTAGTCTCCTGATTTGTTCATTTTGGCCACTCTGACTGGCGTGAGGTGATATCTGAGTGTGGTTTTGATTTGTATTTCCCTGATGAGAAGTGACGTTGAGCATCTTTTCATGTGCCTGTTGGCCATCCGGATGTCTTCTTTAGAGAAGTGTCTATTCATGTTTTCTGCCCATTTCTTCACTGGGTTATTTGTTTTTTGGGTGTGGAGTTTGGTGAGCTCTTTATAGATTTTGGATACTAGCCCTTTGTCCAATATGTCATTTGCAAATATCTTTTCCCATTCCATTGGTTGCATTTTAGTTTTGTTGATTGTTACCTTTGCAGTGCTGAAGCTTTTGATCTTCATTAAGTCCCATTGTTCATTTTTGCTTTGAATTCCCTTGCCTTTGGTCAAGTAAGAAATTGCTACGGCTGAGGTCAGAGAGGTCTTTTCCTGCTTTCTCCTCTTTGGTTTTGATAGTTTCCTGTCTCACATTCAGGTCCCTTATCCATTTTGAGTTATTTTTGTGAATGGTGTAAGGAAGTGGTCTAGTTTCATTCTTCTGCATGTTGCTGTCCAGTTCTCCCAGCACTATTTGCTAAATAGACTGTCTTTATTCCATTGGATGTTCTTTCCTGCTTTGTCAAAGATGAGTTGGCCATACGTTTGTGGGTCTAGTTCTGGGGTTTCTATAATATTCCATTGGTCTATGTGTCTGTTTTTGTGCCAATACCATGCTGTCTTGATGATTACAGCTTTGCAGTAGAGGCTAAAGTCTGGGATTGTGATGCCTCCTGCTTTGGTCTTCTTCAAAATTACTTTGGCTATTCGGGGCCTTTTGTGGTTCCATATGAATTTTAGGATTGCTTGTTCTAGCTTCAAGAAGAATGCTGGTGCAATTTTGATTGGGATTGCATTGATTGTGTAGATAGCTTTGGGTAGTATTGACATTTTGACAATATTTATTCTTCCAATCCATGAGCACGGAATATTTTTCCATTTCTTTATATCTTCTTCAATTTCCTTCATAAGCTTTCTATAGTTTTCAGCATACAGATCTTGTACATCTTTGGTTAGGTTTATTCCTAAGTATTTTATGCTTTTTGGTGCAATTATGAATGGGATCAGTTTCTTTATTTGTCTTTCTGTTGCTTCATTGTTAGTGTATAAGAATGCAACTGATTTCTGTACATTGATTTTGTATCCTGCCACTTTGCTGAATTCATGTTTCAGTTCTAGCAGACTTTTGGTGGAGTCTATCGGATTTTCCATGTATAATATCATGTCATCTGCAGAAAGTGAAAGCTTGACTTCATCTTTGCCAATTTGGATGCCTTTGATTTCCTTTTGTTGTGTGATTACTGATGCCAGAACTTCCAGCACTATGTTAACAGCAGTGGTGAGAGTGGAAATCCCTGTCGTGTTCCTGATCTCAGGGGAAAAGCTCTCAGTTTTTCCCCATTGAGGATGATGTTAGCTGTGGGCTTTTCATAAATGGCTTTTATGATGTTTAAGTATGTTCCCTATATCCTGACTTTCTCGAGGGTTTTCATCAAGAAAGGTTGCTGAATTTTGTCAAATGCCTTCTCAGCGTCGATTGACAGGATCATATGTTTCTTATCTTTTCTTTTATTAATGTGATGTATCATGTTGATTGATTTGCGAATGTTGTACCAGCCCTGCATCCCAGGAATGAATGCCACTTGATCATGGTGAATAATTCTTTTTATATGCTGTTGAATTCGATTTGCTAGTATCTTATTGACAATTTTTGCATCCATATTCATCAGGGATATTGGCCTGTAGTTCTCTTTGTTTTACTGGGTCTCTGTCTGGTTTAGCAATCAAAGTAATACCAGTTTCATAGAATGAGTGTGGAAGTTTTCCTTCCCTTTCTATTTTTTCGAATAGCTTGAGAAGGATAGGTATTATCTCTGCTTTAAACCTCTGGTAGAACTCCCCTGGGAAGCCATCCGGTCCTGGACTCTTATTTGTTGGGAGATTTTTGATAACTGATTGAATTGCTTCGCTGGTTATGGGTCTGTTCAAGCTTTCTATTTCCTCCTGATTGAGTTTTGGAAGAGTGTGGGTGTTTAGGAATTTGTCCATTTCTTCCAGGTTGTCCAGTTTGTTGGCATATAATTTTTCATAGTATTCCCTGATAATTGTTTGTATCTCTGAGGGATTGGTTGTAATCATTCCATTTTCATTCATGATTTTATCTATTTGGGTCATCTCCCTTTTCTTTTTGGCAAGCCTGGCTAGAGGTTTGTCAATTTTGTTTATTTTTTCAAACAACCAACTCTTGGTTTCGTTGATCTGCTCTACCATTTTTTTAGATTCTATTTTGTTTATTTCTGCTGTGATCTTTATCATTTCTCTTCTTCTTCTGCTGGGTTTAGGCTGTCTTTGCTGTTCTGCTTCTATTTCCTTTTGGTGTACTGTTAGATTTTGTATTTGGGATTTTTCTTGTTTCTTGAGATAGGCCTGGATTGCAATGTGTTTTCCTCTCAGGACTGCCTTCGCTGTATCCCAAAGCGTTTGGATTGTTGTATTTTCATTTTCTTTGTTTCCGTATATTTTTTAATTTCTTCTCTAATTGCCTGGTTGACCCACTCATTCTTTGGTAGGGTGTTCTTTAACCTCCATGCTTATGGAGGTTTTCCAGACGTTTTCCTGTGGTTGATTTCAAGCTTCATAGCATTGTGGTCTGAAAGTATGCATGGTATGATCTCAACTCTTGTATACTTATGAAGGGCTGTTTTGTGACTCAGTATGTGATCTATCTTGGAGAATGTTTCATGTGCACTCGAGAAGAAAGTATATTCTGTTGCTTTGGGATGCAGAGTTCTAAATATATCTGTCAAATCCATCTGGTCCAATGTATCATTCAGGGCCCTTGTTTCTTTATTGACCGTGTGTCTAGATGATCTATCCGTTTCTGTAAGTGGGGTGTTAAAGTCCCCTGCAATTACCACATTCTTATCCATAAGGTTGCTTATGTTTGTGAGTAATTGTTTTATATATTTGGGGGCTCCTGTATTCGGCGCCTAGACATTTATAATTGTTAGCTCTTCCTGATGGGTAGACCCTGTGATTATTATATAATGCCCTTCTTTATCTCTTGTTATAGCCCTTAATTTAAAGTCTAGTTTGTCTGATATAAGTATGGCTACTCCAGCTTTCTTTTGACTTCCAGTAGCATGATAAATAGTTCTCCATCCCCTCACTCTCAATCTGAAGGTGTCCTCACGTCTAAAATGAGTCTTTTGTAGACAGCAAATAGATGGGTCTTGTTTTTTTATCCATTCTGTTACCTTATGTCTTTTGGTTGGTGCATTTAGTCCATTTACGTTCAGTGTTATTATAGAAAGATATGGGTTTAGAGTCATTGTGATGTCCATAGGTTTCATGCTTATAGTGATGTCTCTGGTACTTTGTCTCACGGGATCCCCCTTGGATCTCTTGTAGGACTGGTTTAGTGGTGACGAATTCCTTCAGTTTTTGTTTGTTTGGGAAGGCCTTTATCTCTCCTTCTATTCTAAATGACAGACTTGCTGGATAAAGGATTCTCGGCTTCATATTTTTTCTGTTCATCACATTAAAGAACTCCTGCCATTCCTTTCTGGCCTGCCAAGTTTCAGTGAGAGATCGGTCACGAGTCTTATAGGTCTCCCTTTATATGTTAGAGCACGTTTATCCCTAGCTGCTTTCAGAATTTTCTCTTTATCCTTGTATTTTGCCAGTTTCACTATATGTCGTGCAAATGATCGATTCAAGGTATGCCTGAAGGGAGTTCTCTGTGCCTCTTGGATTTCAGTGACTTTTTCCTTCCCCAGATCAGGGAAGTTCTCAGCTACGATTTCTTCAAGTACCCCTTCAGCACCTTTCCCTCTCTCTTTCTCCTCTGGAATACCAATTATGCGTAGATTATTTCTCTTTAGTGCCTCACTTAGTTCTCTAATTTTCCCCTCATACTCCTGGATTTTTTTCTCTCTTTTTCTCAGCTTTTCTTTTCCATAATTTTATCTTCTAGTTCACCTATTCTCTCCTCTGCCTTTTCAATCCGAGCCATGGTCATTTCCATTTTATTTGCAGCTGGTTTATAGCATTTTTTAGCTCCTCCTGACTGTTCCTTAGTCCCTTGATCTCTGTAGCAATAGATTCTCTGCTGTCCTCTATACTGTTTTCAAGCCCAGCAATTAATTTTATGACTATCAGCCGAAATTCACTTTCTGTTATATTGTTTAAATCGTTTTTGATCAGGGGCGCCTGGGTAGCTCAGTCAGTTAAGCAACTGACTTTGGCTCAGGTCATGATCTCACAGCTTGTGGGTTCAAGCCCCATGTCGGGCCCTGTGCTGACAGCTCAGAGCCTGGAGCCTGCTTCGGATTCTGTGTCTCCCTCTCTCTCTCTCTCTGCCCCTCCCCCGCTCACACTCTGTCTCTCTCTCTCTCAAAAAATAAATAAACATTAAAAAACGTTTTAAAAAAAATAAAAATAAATCGTTTTTGATCAGTTCATTAGCTGTTGTTATATCCTGGACACTCTTTTGAGGGGAATTCTTCCGTTTAGTCATTTTGGATAGTCCTTGGAGTGGTGTGGGACTGCTGGGCACTTCCCCTGTGCTGTCCTGAATAACTTGCATTGGTGGGCGGGCCGCAGCCAGACCTGATGTCTGGCCACAGCACACTGCTGGGGCCACAGTCAGACTGGTGTGTACCTTCTCTTCACATCTCCTAGTGGTGGGATTCACTGTTGGGTGTCCTGGCCCGTCTGGGCTACTTACACACTGCCAGGCTTGTGGTGCTGGGGATCTGGCATATTAGCTGGGGTGGATAGGCAAGTTGCACAGGGGCGGGAGGGGCAGGCTCAGCTCACTTATCCTTCAGTGATCTGCTGCTTCAGGAGGGGCCCTGTGGCAGCGGGATGGAGTCAGACCCGCCGGAGGGATGGATCCACAGAAGCACAGCGTTGGGTGTTTGAGTGCTGCAAGCAAGTTCCCTAGCAGGAACTGGTTCCCTTTGGGATTTGGCTGGGGGATGGGCGAGGGAGATGGCCCTGGCAAGTACCTTTGTTCCCTGCCAAGCTGCGGTCTGTCATCTGGGGCTCAACAGCTCTCCCTCCTGTCGTCCTCCAGCCCTCCTGCTCTCCGAGCAGAGCTGTTAACTTATAACCTTCCAGATGTTAAGTCCCGCTTGCTGTCAGAACACACTCCATCTGGCCCCTCTGCTTTTGCAAGCCAGACACGGGGTCTCTGCTTGGCTGGCAGGCTACCCATCTGCCACGGCTCCCTCCCGCCAGTCCGTGGAGCGTGCACCGCCTCTCCACCCCTCCTACCCTCTTCTGTGGGCCTCTTGTCTGCACTTGGCTCCAGAGAATCCATTCTACTAGTCTTCTGGTGATTTTCTGGGTTATTTAGGCAGGTGTAGGGGGAATCTAAGTGATCCACAGGACGTGGTGAGCCCAGCATCCTCCTAAGTCGCCATCTTCCCCTGAGCCCCAACTTTTATATTATGTAAAGATTCTATACTTCATCAAGTTTTAAAATGATTCATTTATTCTTTGACATCAGTATGGACACATGGACTCCTGTTTTATTCAAAGAATGTAAAATTTTATTATTATTATGTTTCTGATACTTAGATTGGCCAGTGTGATCAGCTTTAAGCTGGATTCTTTGTCCTTTATCCTCTTCCCTGGGCTTTCCTCTACATGGATGCTATCTCTGCAGAATCAGGTTTTGACATCCTGCATCAGGTCAGCATCACATCCCACTTCTTACCATATGCATATTTCCCTCATCTTGCTTAGTCTCTAATGCTCCATTCAGGCCACCATGGCTCCCCCAACTTCCCACCATACTTTCCACTAAGTCCCACCTTGGACTTCCCGCTAAATCTAACGTAGTTGTTGGACTAAATTTTTTAAGGGAAGGAAAATGGAAGGGAGAAGAAAGAGGAAGAGGGAAGGAGCAGATATTGTGTCTTAAAATTACAAATGATAGCAGTACAATGAGCAATACCATGGTAACAGCTTTTTTTATTTGTTTTGGTTTTGTCTCCAGAATCACCGTTTCTTACAAGGTTAAGTGAATTGTTCTTTAGAACTCTCCCTTTTCGAGTTTGCAATAAGAATGGATCTAATTATAGTGCCTGCAGTTGGGGAGACTAAGTTTTCACCTGTGCAGTGAAATCCTCTGCAGATCATGAACATGAGAATTATAGCTACACTAATAAAGCAAATGGTAATGTTGCTGAGAAATTAATAATATGTATTAATGTGACAGTACACATATTTCAGAGGAAAAGCTATAAGACTAATTTAGAACCATAACAACAAAATAATATATCCATGCTAAGACAATAAAAATGTAGCTCTTTGATAAAGTTAATTTTAAAAAGTAGATATAACTGTTATTTCTATTTATTAGAAAAACCTATACTGAAGGAAATAAGTAAGATTTAACTCTAAACATACAGAGAGTTAAGCAAAAGGCTAAAGATTGCCAATGAAATATAGTTATCAATTCAAAACTGAGCATACATCCAAATCATTTCAGACTTCAAAATCTTTCCTGTTCTTACGTGATTTCAGATTTTAAAATTTCCTTTTACATCAGGAGTATTTCAGCCAGTACTTCAGAAGACAGATGCTGAATAGGAGTTAATGATATAAGCAATTCACTGGGAAATGATTCTAGTGAGAGCTAAAAGAAGGAGGGAGCTGAACTGGGCCTGATAAACCTTCCACCCACTCTGTGGACACATATGAAAGCAAAGGGAGGTGGAGAAGGACTAGTAAGGGTTTCTGACTGATACAGATCTGAAAGTGTATCAAATATCCAAAGGGACAGTTTTGAATAACGATGGCCTTGGGGCGCCTGGGTGGCTTAGTCGGTTAAGTGGTTAAGCAAGTGTCTTACTCTTGATACTAGCTCAGGTCTTGATCACCTGGTCATGAAATTGAGCCCCACATTGGGCTCTGCCCTGAGCACAGAGCCTGCTTGGAATTCTCTCTTTCCCCCTCTCTCCATGCCCCTCCCCCCCGTCTCTCTCTCTCTCTGTCTCTGTCTCTCTCTCTCTCTCTCTCTCTCTCTCTCTCAACAAACAAACAAACATTAAAAGATGGCCCATTAGTGGAATCCTTTGTTGCTCTGATCTGCACACCGTGTTGAGTCATTGGCTGAAGCCTGCTCATGAAGAGTTATTTTAGTCTCACAAACTGAAATTTACCCTGAAGATGCTAAAACAGAGGGCAGTCGGGGCGCCTGGGTGGCTCGGTAGGTTAAGCGTCCGACTTCAGCTCAGATCATGATCTCACAGACCGTTAGTTCGAGCCCGCGTCAGGCTCTGGGCTGATGGCTCAGAGCCTGGAGCCTGCTTCCGATTCTGTGTCTCCCTCTCTGTCTGCCCCTCCCCCGTTCATGCTCTGTCTCTCTCTGTCTCAAAAATAAACGTAAAAAAAAAAAAAATTTAAAACAGAGGGCAGTCAGCTAATTCCACTTCTTTCTGTTAGTCAAGAAGTTCTTTCTTTCTTTTTTTAATTTTTTTTTAACGTTTATTTATTTTTGAGACAGAGACAGAGCATGAACAGGGGAGGGGCAGAGAGAGAGGAAGACACAGAATCCGAAGCAGGCTCCAGGCTCTGAGCCATCAGCCCAGAGCCCGACGCGGGGCTCGAACTCACGGACCGCGAGATCGTGACCCGAGCTGAAGTCGGATGCCCAACCGACTGAGCCACCCAGGCGCCCCAAGAAGTTCTTTCTTAAACAGAGATCCAAGTGTTGCATTTCCATGGTTACAACAGCCAGATAATTTTATTTAAACAAAAAAATTTTTAACTTCTCAATTTATCAATGTGATAACGTATCCTCTGATTCATTCAGTGCATATTGAATATCAAGGTACTATGATGAATATGAACTATTTCTCTCAAGGAGCTTAAAATCCGGAGGTAGGGGAAAAAATAGTAAAAAGGCATTAGAATAGATTATAGCAGATATTATAATAAGGTTAAATATAGAAAATTCTGTAAGAACAAGAGTTGAGCCCTTAACCCAGCCTTCAGAGACTCCTAAGTCTTTCCAAAGTAAGTGTAGATAAACTGAAGTCTAAATGAAGCAGAAAATATTTTGTCCTAAAAGAGATAGGTTGGAAAAGTATGTGCAGAAGACTATATTTTAGAGCAGATAGTATCTTTGGATTTGGCTTAATATATTTAGAGCTAAAATCAGACTGTATACACACACCCACCTTCTCCCATACCCCAAATCACTCAAAAGTAACTGAAATATATATTTTCAAAAATAAATCCATCATAGTTCAAAAATGAGAAAATATAGTATCAGCAGACCAGAAATTAGAAATACTTCTCAAAGTTGGAAAGCATATGGCTCAGATTAACAAAAGAACTGGAAAACCAAAGCTCAGTGTATGAGTAAATTACAAAGATGACAAAACTACAATCTCAGAGTAAACAGGTCCAGAGTAATGGGTGATTTCTGGGGCAACAGTCAGGGTAATTATCGGAAAGGAGTCACTATCAGGAGACCAGCACACCCCTTCCTTAGTCCCAACATATACAAGGCCTGAGCTGAATAACAGATAATAATTGCACACGAAAGGAACTAACTTCCTAGGGAGGGCTTTTAGTGGAATATGGACCAAACAGAGGGAAAATAATGATATATGTTCAGTTTAGCCTTTTCTTTTTTCTGTCCAGAAGCATCAAGGTATCCTTATATAGGTACACTTCTAAAAATGTGATCATCTAATATAGAGTAACTGTTTTTGCTACAACCGAGAATATGAGTGTCCACTGTCCAAAAATTATTACTCTGATGTCTTATTAATTATAGTCTGAGAGATGTCCAGCCCACTCCTCGCAAATTTCTCCCCTAAATCAGTACTGATAGTCTGTAACTTGCAAAGTTTATGACTAGCAGCATTCTTTATGTCATTTCTATTTCAGCAAAGACAAATCATTTCGTGACTGTAAAGTATAGAACATAAATATAGTCCATTTGCAGTAAGTAGCTGACTGGTCCTCCAGGGTTATGTGAGCCATTTTCTTTAGTCAGAAATGCAGGTCTCTGGACACCAAGCAGTGGTAGCAGAAAGATCAGTCGAAGTGATGCTTAATCCATGTGGATAAGGTCATGTATAATCTCTGTTCCTATTACCATAGCCTATTTGATTATGATCTAATTAAAATAGAAGAGAGAGGCAAGAAAGGGAGGATGAGTGTCATTCATAAGTGATCATCTTATCAACCTGATTATTTAGAGCTGCCTACACAGTAGGGACTTTGGATATGAATTTCCAAGGATACAAATTCTCTGTCACTCTAGGTTTATTTTCAGATATCTAACCATACAAAGCTTCATCACACATACTGAAAACCAGTCCTTCAATTTTCCCATTCATTCTCTTGAGCATCCTCCCATTCCAGTAATCGCTATACCATCTTTCCACCCAGATATAGTGAATCATGAGATTGATTATACTACTTAGAGTTCTACCTATTGGTAGGAATTCTCTTTTCCGTTTTAATTCAAAGCCACCACTATTCTGGGCTGTAAAGCTGCAGCTGTTTATATCCAGCTGGTGCAAAAATATTCTGTACGTAAGTATGTAAAACATACTTAACATAGAAAAGTCATATGAAAGAATTATTTTTATTGAGGATTGTGGAAAACTATTTTAAGCAGGGGAATGTCACATTCAGATATCTTTAGGAAGGTAATTCCAGCAAAAATATGAAGATAGATTTAAAGGAAGATAATAAGATCAGTGCAAGCAAGTGAAATAATTATCTATTAATCCAAACGAGAATGATGAAAATAAAGAAGTTGTTACAAGAAGAGAAAAGGGGTTATATTAGAACAACAGTTTTGAAATACAAACGGGGGGCTCCTGGGTAGCTCAGTTAAGCATCCGATTTCACCTCAGGCCATGATCTCATGGTTTGTGAGTTCAAGCCCTGTGTTGGGCTCTATGCTGACAGCTCAGAGCCTGGATTCTGTTTCAGATTCTGTGTCTCCCTCTCTGTCTCTCTGACCCTCCCCTGCTTTCATTCTCTCTGTCTCAAAAATAAACATTGAAAATTTTTTTGGAAATACAAACTGTCTTTATAATTCTGAATAAGAAAGATATATAACTTAAAATGTTCTTGCAATTTATGGTGACTTTGTAGATTATAAAATTATATCTATGGGTTTGACATTTAAGATATTTTTCAAAGACATTAAATACTTGTATCTCCCTCTCATAATTAACAGTGCTGGTAGGAATGCGTTTAAAATATTTTGCACTTGCTTTTGAGGGCTATGTATTTGTGCAATCTGTCCATACTTGTGTCATTTAACAACATATTGTGCATATCTTTTTATATCATTCACATATTAAAAAAAAAAAAAAGTAGAGAGGGCCCGGCTACTTTGTCAGCACTTTGGATACAAAATAGATTAAAAAAAAAAAAAAAAAAAAAAAAAAAAAAAACTCTTCTTTTTCAGCACATACATAATAAATGGATAAATTCTATAATACTTATATAATTCATAAATAAATTATGTGCTTTATAATTATAAGTGCTGTAGAAATAAAATAGAGAGGGATAAGAGGGATTAGAGGTGCGGGGAAGTTAAAATCTTGTGCAGGATGATCAGAGCAGACTTCATCAGGAAGGTATTGAAGGGAGACAAGTGAACGAGATAAGCACGTCTCTGGAGGAAATACAATGTGCCCAGCAGGGACACATAGCACATCATGGCACAATCTTTAATATAGGGTGGGCTGAAATGTATGTTCCTCTTCCTTTATTCTTCCACTTTTCTTTCCTCACATGATGAGACATAGGCAACTGGTTGTTACCCTTGTACTTGGAAACTACAACAAGGGAAATATATGGATTTTTATCTGTGGCTTGTAGCTTTTGTAGTCCGTGTATTTTTCAGAGTATCTCTAATCTCTGGATCTTGATAATAAACGTAAGTCATACTTTTTTTTTGCTTTTAAAGACTACTGGAAGGAACCTGTCTATGAAAGATATATAGACACATAAATGTAGATATACATGTAGATACAGATACAAGTATATAAATATAGACACAGATAGATAATAGATATAGGTATAGACACAGATATACATATACACACACTAGTAAGGCATAAGAAAGAACAAGATCTTGCCATTTGCGACAAGGATGCACCTACAGGATATTATGCTAAGTGAAATAAATCAGACAGAGAAAAACAAAAACCATGTGATTTCACTTATATGTGTTACATTAAAAAAAAGCAAATAAACAACAGTTTAATAAAAAACAGCTTCATACATAAAGAGAAAAAACTGGTGGTTGGCAGGGGCTGGGGGATGAATGAAGTAGGTGATGGGGATTAAGAGATACAAACTTCCAGTTATAAAATAAATAAGTCACGGAGATGATAAGTACAGCATAGGGAATATAGTCAGTAATACTGTAATGATGTTATATGCCAACAGATGGTGATGACACTTGTGGTGAGCATTGCATAATGTATAGGATCATTAAATCAATCACTGTGTTGTGCACCTGAATGTCAACTATACTTCAATAATAATTTTTTTAAATAAAGAGGACTAGTGGATATGAAACTACAATCAAACTAAAATTTGCCATTCATTTATTAACATTTTCAATGGAAGTGTTAAATATTTCTGTTAGAAATAGTTTTTCTCTTATGTTCAAACATTTAAAGGATTAACTTTTAAAATTTGTACTAATGAACTGTTGCTGTGGATTTGCTTTGTGCTCACAGCAAAAAGCAATGAATCACAGCATCAAGGCTTAAGCTGAATTCTCTCTATAACCCACAGACAAGAAAGAGGTCCATAAGGCACTGTTTGAACATCTTAAAAAAAAAAAAAAAAAAGGAAATTCTTACACAGAGCAGAAGTAAACATCACTGCTATTGCCAACCATTTATAGGATAAATAACTTCTATTTTTGTTTTTAATTATAAAATTGAAAACTAAAATTCCTGGTAAAATTGTCTCATTCCTTCTCAGGGATCCAAGATGTTTATATGAATTACCAACTGTAATTTGAGGTTTACGCCTTAGACATCAATGTCTTTCCCAACTGCACACCATTTAACATAAGTATCTTAAAATTAATGAAATATAGATGATATACTTTTCTAATTTGCAATGCTACTAGTTTTTGTTTTTATTTTGTTTTTGTAATTTCACTCTGTCTTTGGTTACTTCCATTGATTTCTCTCTGAGTGTTGAGATGTATCTATCTGCTTGAAGCATCATCGTACTCTAAAGTCAGACCCCAAACATTTTTTTAAGTAAGGTTTCATTAAATTGCAAAATCACATAATCCATTTTTTAAAATTACCTTTTCAAACATGATATTAATCAAAATACTGGTAGTAGCAGAACAATAATCAATTTTAAGATATGAAGAGGTTCACAATATATCCAGGAAAACCAAAATCAGATTTTGAGTGTTTTTAGCCAGAAGCATGGCTGGCACTGCTCCTTCTCGTTGATATGGGAGCTGACGGTACAGATGAAGAGCTTGTGACCCTATCACTAGTACGTCTTCTACTGCTAGTCCTGAAGCGGGATGTTTGCTCCACTCCGGAACATTTACCAAGATTTGGAGTCTACATGCTCTTTCCTCAGGCTGCTCTCTATCTACCATAGAATTGGGGGGATTTCATCTTATTGGGACAATCAAGTATTTATTAGAAATAAGATTTATAATGTGATAAATTCCTTAAATAAAGATATCAAGACTATGTGAAAGATGCTGGGCAGCCACCATCCTCAACTAATAATCTATGACACTACTAAATGAGCATTGATATCCCAGTATTATAAAGAGAAGACTAAGACCTACTTGATTGCCCTAGTTCTGCTTGCCACAAAAATGTATCTTTCTTATATACTATAGTCCTTATAATATTTCGTGTTTCCCATTTATAGACCTTTGGACTATATTGAATGTCTTGAAAAACAAGCAAGCAAGGAAGCCACTGTGATGGTTCTGAAGGGGTTATACTGATGGCAGACTATATTAAAATTATCTAGTAAAAACTGTAATTGCATGGTTAATGAAAGCTATTAGGTAAAAATTAAACAATTTAATGTAAAACCTGCCACGTCCTTAGTGACAAATACATGAATATAATAAGTACAGTAAAAACAAATTCAGTTTTGCAGCATAGCTTTCTAGAAAATAATTCCCACTTGGATATGAATGTGAATAATCAATTTAAGTTCCTCCTCTACTGCAGCAACCACTGTCAGTGCTACTGTTGATTCTGATTCTCCCTATTCCAAACATGGAGAACTTGTTCATAGGTTTAAAACATGTAGAATTTTAGATTTGGAAAGACTCTTGGATAATTTATAGTCCCGTATTTTCAGTTAACAAGTAATGAAATTTAGATCTATAACTATGAATTTGCTTTCCAAAGTTTATTCACTAATCTCATAGGATGATACAGCTTAACTTCTGAAGACATGGTCTTTCCACCATCACTGAATAAATTGTCGGAGTCACAACTCTGGCAATAGCATGTGCTGACATTTTATTGTTAGACACATAATTATGTATACATGACTTGCCTCCACTAATAGAAATATATATATATATATATACATATATATATGTATATATATATGTGTGTGTATATATATATATATATATATATATATATGTGTGTGTGTGTGTGTGTTCCATTTAATCCAGTAGAATTCAAACTCTAAGTACAATGAAGTAATTTGAAGAATTGATTCTTATATGAGTATGGCACCCTTTAATTGAGCTTAAGTTTTCTAATTTTAATGAGGGAAATACCTTTAATTCTGTGAGCTTAGTGCAAAGATTTAGCTGTTATATGAACATTTTATGTCAGTTAATAACTGTCAATGAATATTCCATCCCTTTTATTTATTTCTTAAATCCTTACAACTGTGATAGATAATAATCAGTGAAACTGAAATAAAAGTGAATCCTAGGGAAAGTTCTGGGATAGTTGGAATTTCATTGAAGTGTTACAGGTAAGTAAATTTGGTGCAAAAAATTAATATGTTATTCAATGACTAAGATAAATTCTGTTTATTTTTTTTAATTTTTTTTTACATTTATTTATTTTTGAGAAACAGAGTGAGACAAAGCATGAGCGGGGGAGGGGCAGAGAGAGAGGGAGACACAGAGTCTGAAGCAAGCTCCAGGCTCTGAGCTGTCAGCACAGAGACTGATGCAGGGCTTGAACCCACGAATGTGAGATCATGACCTGAGCCAAAGTCAGACGCTCAACCAACTAAGCCACCCAGGCGCCCAATAAATTCTGTTTAAATAAAATTATTCAGAAATATAATGTTTATGATTTCCAATGGAAATCAAAGATCATATTATTGAAGCTAAGGGCATAAAGGAGATTGAAATATAATAAAATGATGCCTGTCATAATTCCGGGAAATGTCTTCATGCAAGGGAAAGAAGACCAATAAAAATCAAGCAAATCATACAGCCTTTCTCTTCAATTTAAAGGGAATTAACTAGTGCTAATAGGGCACATCATGCCTCCTAAGAAAACAAAAATAAATTGTGTGCTATGAAAATGAAGATGCTCTTATGGATAATCATTATGGATGAGAGAATATCTTCTCATATTCTCATAGAAGATAATCTCTCATTCATAATTAAATTATACTATATTACCACAAAGTTTAATATATAAAAACAAATTATTAGTGCTGTCTTATTTGTTGTCCTTTATTTGTGCCTACATGTACCTACACTGAACTACAAGTATTTCCTTAGACATCTATGGGGCTGCATATCAGTATTTGTTTAAACCAGCTAATAAGTTAGTCATTTTTAATGTCTCCTGCCCAAATAGATGGCTGATGTTGGTTAAGACATTTGTAGGTTGCCTGAATGGCTCAGTTGGGTAAGCATCCAACTCTTGATTTCAGTTCAGGTCATGATCTAACAGTTCATGGGTTGAAGCCCTGCATCAGGCTCCATGCTGACTGCGCAGAGCCTGCTTGGGATTCTCTCTCCCTTTGTCTCTGCCCCTCCCCTGCTCATTCTAGACCTCTTGCTCACAAGCTTGCGCTCTCTCCCTCTCTCTCTCTCTCTGTGTCTCAAAATAAATAAATAAACATTAAAAGTAAAAGGTGTTTGTCTTGTCTTTTAATGGCTGTTTTGCTTGTTATTTATTATTTTATTATTCTGCTGTTTTTTATTTTATGTAAAATTGGTATATAACTTTACATATGTTTTAAGTGTGCAACATTATAATTAGACACCTGTATACACTACAAAGTGATCACTACCAAAAGTCTAGTTATTGTCCATTACCATAAAACTGACCTCCTTCACCCATTTTGGCCTCTCCCCAAATCCCTTCTGCTCTGGCAACCATCAATTTGTTTTCTGTACCCATGAATTTGTTTTGTATTGATTGGTTTGTTTGATTTCATTAGATACCACATATAAGTGAAATCATATAGTATTTTTCTTTGTGTGACTTATTTCACTCAGGATATTGTGTTTTGTTAGTATTCTTCAATCCAGCCAGTCCAGAACATGATGAAAACTTTAATTCCAGGAAATCCATAAAATTGATGGATACTTTTCAGTTCTAATGAGATGTTCACAATTATATATGTAAAATTTATTTATGTAGCACAGCAACCATTTCATTTATTTTTCACCCCCAAAACCCACCTCATAATTAAAATAGTTTTAAGCATTAAAAGCAATTTATTTTTTTTATTTTTTTTAATGTTTATTTTTGACAGAGAGAGAGAGAGACAGAGCATGAGTGGGGGAGGGGCAGAGAGAGAGGGAGACACAGAATCTGAAGCAGGCTCCAGGCTCTGAGCTGTCAGCACAGAGCCCAATGCAGGGCTCAAACCCACATACTGTGAGATCGTGACCTGAGCTGAAGTCAGACGCTCAACTGACTGAGCCACCCAGGCACCCCAGAAGCAATTTATTTTTTATAGGAAGCCAATCATAATGAAACATTTTCATGTTTGTAACTGGGCTGGAAATTAAATTTACACATCAATATTAAAAATGGATACAACAGATTGGAGAAATTGAGAGTGGTGAGAGAGAAATCTTTTTTTAATCAGAAGAGACACTGGACTGAGATTTACCAATTTTTGTATTGTTAAAATTTGAAATGTGTAGTGAAACTTTTTTCTATAAAAGAAATCTGAAAAAGACATCTGAGAAGTAATTAAATACATAAACTTTTTGTACTAAATATTGACATTATCTGAAAGCATTGTGCTTTTCACGGGACAAAAATCCATACAAACTTTTGCAGTTATCAGTGGCAAATTATTAGGGCTTAACTCTTAGATAAAAATAGATCAAAACACCTCACACTCATCTGTGGATATATTCTCACTCCATTTCACATATAGTATCATCTACATATAAGTAAAAAATAGAATATTATTGATGCTACTAACTTTTATTTTTAACTCTGTATCCTTTGTTTTGTTTGAGTTGTTACATGGGACATAAATCTGAGAACATTTTAGGGAAAACTTAAGAAAACAATAATTTTCATAATTTGACTATCAACTCTGCAGGAAAAGAATCAACTTGCTTAATTATCTACTTTTACCTTCTTTGCTGTTCTGTATATCCTCAAATTATGTGATTCTGTGTGTGTATGTGCATGTATTTACATGTGCAATATTTCCAAGAGTGAATTTGGAATCAGGCAGCCATAGATTTGAAACATGTTTCTTCCATTGACTAACTGTACAGTTGTTACAAATACTAATTTTTCTGGGTCTTTCCTCTTCCATTCAGTATTTTAAATGGACATATCTTTCCATATAATTTTGTTTATAAGAGGTAAAGAGGGAGAGAGAAAGAGAGAGGGAGATAAGATAAGGTGAGATGAGATGAGATGAGATGAGATAGATGTAAAGTATAAAGTACTTGAGATAATTTCAGGTTCACAGAGGATCCTCCAATAATAAGTATTATTTTCCTTCTCTACTTTGTAAACCCAAACTATACTTTATGAGTCAGCCAAATATTACCTCTTCTACAAAGTTTTGTCTATAATTCTATAATTTTTAATAAAATTCCAGTGCATTTCTCTATTACATTATCAATGTCACTATTATACTACCTATCATTCTGTGTAGTGGATATTTGCATTTGTGGCTCTACTGTCTCTATTCAGGTGTTCTTGAGGACTGTGACCATGTTAATTTCATAGTAATAGTAATCTCAGAAACAACCACAGGACCTGGTCCTTAATGGTCTTTAAAAATGAACTAAGAAGAATATTAAATTACTAAATTATTCGTTTAGTAATAGATTATTATTTACAATTGAAAGTTTATATATTTTTAAAATAAAACCGCTATACAAAGAGTTACCAGAATGGATTCAAGCCCTAACTATATGACTAATTGTCTATGTGACCTTGCAGAAGTAATTTTCTCTCTATTAATATGTGAAAGGAGATGATGATTAAATTATACCTACATTATTTCCAGTTGTAATATTTTATTATTCCGTACTTTTAAGTATCTTCCTGAAAACTAAACATCAGTTTACTTATATGATAATAATTCAGGAATTTGTTTTTTTTTTTTTTTTTTTTTTTTTTTTTTATTTTATTTTTGGGACAGAGAGAGACAGAGCATGAACGGGGGAGGGGCAGAGAGAGAGGGAGACACAGAATCGGAAACAGGCTCCAGGCTCCGAGCCATCAGCCCAGAGCCTGACGCGGGGCTCGAACTCACGGACCGCGAGATCGTGACCTGGCTGAAGTCGGACGCTTAACCGACTGCGCCACCCAGGCGCCCCAGGAATTTGTTTTTAAAAGGACATATATGCATTAATAATAAGCAAAAAACCTCAGTCACTTCTAAGGGTATAATTCAGACTTTCTTTGAGTTTTACCTTCTCTCTGCAAAAGAACCCTTATGGTAAGCGGAGAATGTTTACTCTTACCTAAGCAATAGGCATGATTTATTACATGTGCTGGTTAAGACTTTTTCACAAGAATCCTTTGGTTAATGTTGCCAGTAAATATGTATGGGACTTAATGACACTGTTATTAATCACTGAGAATCAAAGAAGGATATAAAGAAAGCAAGAAAGAAAACAGCCTGGATCTCTGAGACGGAACATTCTTATCTTAGCCAATTATAATAACCTTGTTAAAAGCTAAAGATCAGAGCTGTTTTTTTAGCAGAGAGATGAAATAAAGAAAAATGGAATATTTGGTGGCTTCACAAGCTTGTGTGAGAATCCTAACCAGTGGTGTTTTCTTTGACTTGTTTGTATTATCTTGTCTTACTGTGTCTTTTGAGAGTGGCATTCTAGAAGCACTGAGAGGCCAGTTTCCTTAAAATTGTTGATTTAACAATTGCTCATTTAAAACTTGAATCTATTAGGCTACAGTTGCAACTAACTAAAACTAACGTAAGCTACCTCATGTTCAAAAGCAGAATTTGAGATGAGGACACACTGTTGTTTACTGAAACCTGACAGCTGAAATATAGTGATAGTTTTCTCAGAAGTGGACAGGACCCGCAAATTAGTAGAACTTCATAATTGACTTAGTCTTTCCTGTTGCTCACTTTCTGTGCTTTCTTCCATGTCAAAGCCAAGCTTTCTCTATTCCTTCTCCTCATGATGTAACACATTTCACTGAGGACTTTAAATTTATAGGATACAAACTGGACCACCAGTTTGTACATCTCCTATGACAATTCCAACATCCTAAGAAAGAACTTATGGCTTACATGGTTTTATTACTAGTCATGTGAAGTTAGGTATGGCACAACACTGGCTGTAGTGATCCAATGATAGGGAGATGCTCTTTCAATCAGTATCTCAATTGAGTTTCAAAGGCTGAAAAGATACCTAAGTATTTCTGCTTTAGAATCTTAAATCTTTAAGTCTTTTTTCATTTTACTTAGTATTCTTTCAAGAGGAAAGCTAGCATCCAAGATACGTGTGAGATTATGAGAGATTTTGAAACCATTTATATAGTCCATACTCCTTTTCTCTATCATGGATTGCTTAAAGAGGACTTAGTCCAGTCCTCTTGTTAAAAATAGTATTTACTATAATATTTAATAATGGCCTGCTTATATTTAATGTCTTTTAGAACAATATTCAAGTTTTTAATGGATTACATATTATTTAGAAACTTGTAAGATGCTATATATATATATATATATATAACATTTGCAATCAAGAGGTACACAAACTTGCTTCAAAAGTGTAGAGAAAATCTTAGTACACCCTGTTCAAATGTTTATTGACCTACTAATTCATAGGTTATTGATTCATTCACATATTGACTGAATATTTTATTTTTTTAATTTTTTTAAAGTTTATTTTTGAGAAAGCACAAGCACAAGTGGGGGAGGGACAGGGGGAGAGAGAGAGAGAGAGAGAGAGAGAGAATGAGAATCCCAAGCAGGCTCCACACTGTCATCATGGAGCCCAACGTGGGGCTTGAATTCTCAAACTGTGAGATCATGATCTGAGCCAAAGTTAGACGCTTAACAGACTGAGCCACCCAGGCGCTGCCATTGCTTTTTCTTAAAGAAGCTCATCAGATACTATTTTTTTCCTACCTCTTCCATTCCTGTGCAAGCACAGTTCACATTGTTCTGAGTTGATGTGTATCTTTCCAGTCAATTTTATTAAATTTATATATATGCAAGCTTAAATCTTATAATTATTTTGTGTTAATGTTGGAGTTGAAACAATATGCAATTGATAAAGCTTGCATTTGACTCGTAATTTTTGTTTTTACTATTTATCCATGGTTGATATATACAAAGAGGTATAATTTATTCATTAATTTTAACTATTACACAGCATTAATTCCTGTACTGATACTCCGTTTGCTTCAAATTTTCATCATTAATAACAATCCTGCAATGAACACTATTTTACATAATTTCTTTTGAGTTTTTTTAAATGTTCAATTGTATGTACCTTAAAGTAGAAATGAATACTCATTTGCATTATCAATTTTACTAGATGCTGTCCTGTTGCTCTCTAACATGAAGCTGGGATTTAAAACGCCTACTATCATGGTAAGAGACTTACATTTTCTCTTTGTCTCTGAAGCAAGAATTTTTGTATCTTTTCATTTCCTTAATTTGACATATTTCACTTCCTTAATTTGAACATGTATTTTACTGTTTAAATGTGTAATTTTCTGTTTACTGGTGATGTTGACATTCTTTACATTCTTTAATTGGTTATTTTAAACCTCTTTTGTGAATTGCCTGGTCATATTCTTTGTCTCTTGTTCTATTGTATGGTTTAACATTTTTAAAATCAGTATAAGTCCTTTATACAATTTTAAACTGACTTTTTGACTTTCAAGTATGTTGTAAATAATGCAATAATCCACCTTAGCCCATTTTATTCTAAGATGGACTGTGTTGTGTTTTGCTGAAGTATATAGTTACTATATTTATTATATAAAAACCTTAAAGTCAGTTAAAATGCCAGTGGAAAAACATGTGAAAAGAAAAGACTAAAAAGATATTTCACAGATGAAGAAGAAGAGCATCTTAAAATGAAGGAAAATAATAAATGTAAGTAGGGGCAATTGTATATATTATTAATTTTTGATTCATAAGCTCTTTTGAAAAGAGAGATGCTATAACAAAATGCAGTATTTAGAATTCATCTGGGGAACAAAAATAAGTGGATTGCTGCTTTCATAAATATAAATAATGAAATCATTTCAGCAGAGGTGATTTCCAATTTGAAATAAGAGAAACTCCCTGATTATTTCTTTTACTATGAGAACTTCAGGGTATCAGCAGTTTTATTTGACAAAACACAATTAGAACAAATATTTATTAATATTGAAGCAATACAATTTAATATTTTGATCAGTATTTCAAACATTTTTAGACATGTGATGGCTCTTTCGACCATGTCCATTATCCTTATAGAGCTGTAAAGTATTTGCTTACTCTAGTTCACTTAATATAATTTATATAATTTGAAAATTTCAGTAATAGTCACAAGGTCCATATACTGTATTTTTTAATACATCTACCTTTTTACATAATATGCTTACTCAAATAAAATTAGCATGTTCACTTATCTCACTATATTTTTGTACCTGGTTATATTTCCTCTATGCAATATGTTCTAATACATTTTCCACATGTATCAGAAAGAAAACACCTCCTAAACTTTTCATTTGCTAAAATTATTCTAATAAATTCTAATACTTTCTTGATTTAAAAAATAATCAGATATCTCCACAAAGGGTAAAGACAACCCTTGAAATGGGAGAAAAGCATTTATCTAACAAGAGTTTTGAATCTAGAATAAGAACTCTTAGAACTCTAGCAGAAAGAAAAATAACCCAGTTAAACAATGAGCAAGGGATGTTAATAGCATTTCTCCAGAAAAGGTATGTAAATGGCCAATAAGTCCATGAAAGGATTTTCAACATTAGTAAGCCATCAGGGAAATGAAAATTGAAACCACAATAACATACAATAACATGCTACCTCACACCCATTAAGATGACTATAATCAAAAACTCATAAAGTAGCAAGTGTTAACAAGGTTGTGGAAGAATTGGAACCCTCATATACTGCTGATGGGAATGTAAAATGGTGCAGCCACTTTGGAAAATTTTCATTGCTGAAAGTTTCAACCTAGAGTTACCATGTGATCCAACAATTCCACTCCTAGGTATATGCTCAAGAAAAATGAAAACATATGTCCACCAGAGAACATTTACAAAAATGTCCTTAACAGCAGTATTCATAATAGCCAAACAATAGAAACACGTTTACATGGCAGTTCTTCAGAAATATGGTCTAGTAGGCTGGGAGAACTGGTATGTTTCAGAGGACACAGTTGTTCCTGAGGATGCTAATTAATTTATGATGACACAGTTTGGATACCCTAGCTCTATCATGGGCATCTTTTCTCTAAACTACTGGCTTTGAATACTTGATTAGCAATATAAGGAGACTGTGCTGTCATGTTGTTGATGGGAAGAACTAAACCAGTCCAGCCTTAGGTCACATGGCATTTTTGTGAGGATTATTTAAAAAGGTACTTCTTTTTAGTGTTTGCAACCTTCTGTTAGGGTACGTGTGTGGGCAACGAGGCTGAATTTTCACACATTCTTCCTCATTTGGCAGCCTTGCGGCATCTGTATGATAATGCTCAGCGTCCTTTACCAAAGCAATCTCCAACATGGTGCTTCCAAGTTTTACTTTAAAAGTAGATTAAAACTGTATACACAGGGGATGCTATTGAACTTGGCCCATGAATAAATAACTCCGCTGTAAATATCATTGACAACATACAGTAAAATCACTATATAGTGTGCCTCACTGCACTAGAATCCTGTAGTGAGATTTTACTATCCATTAAATCACTAGAAGCTCCTTGCGAGTGATCTTGGCTTTTATCAAAGGGTTACACTTCACATTACCACTTCAGATATTCCATCTTACACATCACTAACTCACAGATAATCAGGGATGGACTCCTGGGGTTTATTGTACTTTGATTATAGGACTGGTTTAATTGCACGTGACTGATGCAAACCACCTTCTTTTCCCAAAACCTGCTTCTTTGCAATGCTTCTCCCTCTCTAGCCTTAGAATTTTCATGCATGACTTCAGTCTTATGATGATTATATTTGCTATATTAGAATAAAGGAAAAATAGCAAACTGTTCAGACTAGACAAGTTAGAAAGAAGTTAGTCACCTTTATTAATATTTACTTAGGGTTATTTCTTAGTTAATGAACTTTAGGACTTCAGGGTTTCCAGTAGTTTCCAAATAACTGACTGTGCATTGTTAAATTGGTAGTTAAAAAAAAAATCCACCAGAAAATGTTTTTACCCAGGACTAAAAACCACTTCAACTACAATTTTATTTACTTAGCTGCCTAATCCAAGCTTTCATTGCAATATCATAATATACATTTGGGGGGATACTAACTTTTTAATATAGTTAACACATATTTGGCTATCTTGATTTTATTGAGAAAAAGGAACTGACCAATTACAGAAATTTATGTGGCTTGGACAGCTTAACGTATTTACTATCTGGCGTTTTTACTTTTATTTGAACATAACTTAATCTTATAATCTTCAGTGTGAATGATACCAAATTATCTCTATGATTTATGGAGAAATGAGTAATCATTTTATATTTGTCTTCATTACTTTCCTTTAAATATAACTCCTTTTATAACTGGACAAACTGATTATAAATATTCATATGGGAGGAAAAGGCATAATATCACAAGATAGTACAAATGAAATTTAAAAACCAGCCACCCACAGGGAAGACAGGTGTTCAATGCATAAAACTGCTATATGATGCATAGAGAATGTCTACAAATGACCAAGAAAATGACAAAGGATTCAATAACTGAGTTAATATTACAAGTATACAATTTCCACAAGAAGAAAAATAAACTTCCATTAAAAATCTAAAAAAAAGCCTCTATATCACTAGTAATAAGATGAATCAACAAAGTAAGCCAACAATCAAGTCATAACAATCATTATAAAATTTTATGGATAGCAACAATAAGAAACTGGCAGTATTATTTTATCAAAATTTAAATAAGCAGAATATTAACTATAGGTCACATGTAAAGATGTTACATTTTAAAGAACAATCTCAGATCCTGTACTTCTGTTTCTGAATGTATTCTCTTACATATTTACACCAGAGATATGTATTAGGATGCCCACATAAGTATGGTCTCTATTAGGAAAAAAAATAGAAACAATATCAACATCTATAATAGGAAAATGAATGAAGATGTTGCTTTATATTAATAGAAAACACAGTGTAGGAAGTAAAATAAATGAATTGTATCAAAATTGTAAAGTGTAAACAGGTGGATGTCTAAAATAAAGCGGTGAGAAAAGCAAGTCATGGGTGTGGCCACCTAGAGATGCGGGACTTTGAGACAAATAACATGACTGAGTCTATCTGAGGTTACCTTCCTTGAGGAGAGGAAAAGTGTATTTTTTACAACATGATTTGCATGTTGACTACTTTCTCCATCAACTCAATTATAATTATATATATATTAATGTTCTAGTGTCTAATTTTGGAGAAAAATAATGAAGACACTCTACTTTTTTGAGAAAGAATAAAAACAAAACATCTTTTTGACAGCATCACCTAAGTCCTAGTCATTTCTTTGAGGGCAAAATACCATTTGACCCATACTTAGAAGGGATAAGTGAAGAGTACTTGGCAAATACTTGTACAAAAGTAAACAAACCATAAATGAGACTATGTCATATAGAACCATAAAATCTTTAAAAATTTCATGCACTGTGAATCTTTAATAAGATTTTATTACCAGTTAGTAATAATACCATGAAGAACACATAAAATTATGTTAATCTATTTACCGACACACAGTTTTGGCTTTCTTGCTGAGGGCAACTACTCTCAAGGCCCCATAGTCTTAACCATCATCAGAAATTCATTATGGCTTTCCAAGTACAAGTATAATCTATAATTTTAAGTATCAAGGGAGAAATGTCTACTCTAATTAAAAGAACATAAAAGACAGCTTTTTTTACTGTGTGAGCAAGCTGGACTCCTTGCTATTTAAAAATCAAACGCAATTTGTAGGCAGCCCCAACTTGCAAAAGGGCTGTGTTTCACAATTTCATTTATAAGACATTTGTGAGCTCAAAAGCTCTTTATCAGTATAAACAGTATCTTAAAAGATTATTTGGTTTACAGATATTTTATAGAGTTATTTAATCAACAGAATTCCTGAAATTAAACTTGATTCTCTAATTTATATTTCCCTATAGAAGTGGTTGATTGTCCTTTTTACTCTTAGCTTTTTTTTTTCTTTCCATTTTTGCTTGGCTCTCTAATTCATAATTTAAAAAAATATAGAATTTTCAAAAGTAAGTTTGCAGACATCAAGAAATTCGTCATTGTGCTTTGTGAATCTATGTGTTCTACTGGTCTCCTCACCACATCTTTCAGAAACTATCTCCTATATCCACTCACAATCCACATGGGCTCATCCACTACCAGGAATAAGTGTTAGCCCCTGTAAGATGCACATCTTTTGAGTTCTCATTTGAGTTCACAACAGCATGCTAAGCATTTGGGGGAAATACACCTGATATTTGAAATCTGAAACATTCAGAACAGTATCAGAGAAGTCAGTATAATTAAGGAACGTCTGTCTTACAAAGTATTCGTATCTTAACGATGTCTGGAAAGATATCATGGTTATTGCATGTTTCACTCCATCATTTTTAGAACTGTGTCATTGCCTAGACTAATTCACTGCATCTGTATAATGTTTTGCATACACTTGAGGCTAAGTTCTCACATGGTCCAGTAAGAATATACTTTTAAACCACCTATTCATAGCAAGGTCTATTCTCCTTTGCATTAGATTGGAAGACATGCTTAGCTTGATATTCAGTTTGATTGAGATCACCAACCACAATAGTGGTATTTTTAAATATGGTCCCTATATTTTAAATCTAGTCTCATTTAATCCTCACAAAAATAAAATGAAATAAATTCTATAATTATTTCATTTTATAAGTAAAAACTAAGATTCAGAGAGGTTAGTCAGACCAAGATCACTTCAAAAGCTATGTAACAGAAATGGAATTAGAACCAAGTCTGGCAAATTCCAGAATATTATTTCTTTGTTACTAGACTATAACACTTTTTTTTATTACTAAATGTTACATTAACAAAAAAAGAATGGAGTTAGAACAAGTAAATTTCCCTGAAATGACACATTTCATTCAAAATAACTTTTGTTTAAGATTCTATTAATAATGAAACTCTTAGTACTTAATTTCACCTAGGTATTTGTATCTACTGAGAATATATTCTTTTCACAAAGATCGTGCTGATTGGCTGCTTGGATTTATCTAAATTCAATTTGATTTTATTTTCATGATGTTGATTAAAATATAGTGCTTTCAATATCTTGGTAAAAAAAAACTGCTTTTACTTCAGTTTAAATTGAGAAGAAAACCTGCAAATTGGTATTATGTTTTAATAAGTTCACTTTATAATACGTACATGTACATTCTAATTCATTCCCCATAAATATCACTGAGGTCCTGATGTATTCTAGGTATTGGGCTGAAGGCTAGGGAATGGAAATTGTAATAGAACATGAACCAGATCCTCAAGAAGTTCAAAGTGTATTGTATAATATGGAGATAACAATATAAATAAACACAGTATTTATTCTCTGTTATTCATCCTATAACATTCCCTAACAGTAAGTGGAGGGAAAATCCAGACATTATGAGAGAAGCCAAAGACTACTTTCATATTGTTTAGAATATTGTCCTTACATACCAGAAGGATTTCAGAGTTTGGGAAATAACCTAAAGGGATGACAGAGAAAATAAATTGCCCAAGAAATTTGATCTTTCTGGCACCAGTGAGGGGCATACTAGGATCAAAATATAAACAAAATGGGGAATATTCTGTGATAATTTAATTTTTTTTCTGTTTAAATCTTTGCAAAGAATAGTCACCATCAGGGCAGAGAACAGGAGGGGTAGAATCCTAGAAAATGTTGGTGAGCTATAACAAATAGAATAGTGTGTGTGTGTGTGTGTGTGTGTGTGTGTGTGCGCGCGCGCGCGCGCGCACGTGCGCGCATTTCATTTAATATTTTGCATCACTATAAATTTCTATAAGTTTATTGTGTCTGATTCTCTAGTGTTTTACTGAAAGGTGTTTTCAGGGCCTAAGAAAATATCTCGGACGATTTATCTTTGGCTACCACATGTTTTAGCTTTCTATATTATTAATATTACACTCAAAATAATATTTGATGACTGTTACACATCATATATATATATATATATATATATATGTGAATAGTATATCTTTTAGTATAAAGGAACTCTCTAAGAGTCTATTTTTTGTTTACCTCATTTTTCTTCGTTCATTTGTTTCTTAGATTCCACTTATGAGTGTAATCAAATGGTATTTGTCTTTTTCTTTTATTTCACTTAGCCTTACAGTCTCTAGATCCATCCATGGCATTGCAAATGGCAAGATTTCATTCTTTTTTTATGGTCGAGTAATTTTAAAAGGATATAACTTAGTCCTTATAATATTTTGTGTGTGTAGCTGTTGGTGTCCACTCTCTCAACATTTGCCAAATATTTTTTGGTTAACCAGTCATTGTAATTTTGTGTTTTAGTAGTAAATAGCTTGAATAAAGATCCAAAGCAAAGCACAGGCTTGGGATTTATTTACACTGTTTCAATCACAGTCTCAGTACTTCTAGCTAAAGGGTTATGAATTTCTTGGAGCCTAAATTTCCTTACTTGAAAATAATTTCACCTACATAATTGAGTTGTATGAAGAGTTATTTTAGAAGAGATATGATAATATAATGTGTGCTCAATAAGTAGCTCTTATTATTTTTTTTTGTCCTTGAAACACTTGGTCTTCTATTATATATCTAATTCTTAATACTTCTTTACGTTCACCATATTATCCACTTAACTCCGTGTTTTTCAATATGTTCCATATCTATATTGCTTACCTGGATTTTCGTCACATTGATTTTAAACTTATATACATTATTTTTTCCAGTAGTGGATCATCATATACTTTTAAAATGACAGCCTGGGTGGCTGTCATTTAAGTAACCAACTTCAGCTCAGGCCGTGATCTCATAGTTTGTGAGTTCTAGTCCTGCGTCAGGTTCTGTGCTGACAGCTCAGAGCCTGGAGCCTGGGTCTGATTCTGTGTCTCCCTCTCTCTCTGCCCCTCCAAGCCCCCTCAAAAAAAAGATAAATAAATGAACATTTAAAAAAACTTACTTTTAAAAATTATTAAATAAAGTTATAATGTTCTGAGACCCTGGCCTCATATAATAATATGATAAACTTAGCATTATACTCTGAATTTGTTATATTGTTTGTCCTATATTTCTGATAAATTTTATCAAAATTTTGTTCAATAATTATTTGATCTTTTGATGCTATTTTTTTACTTGCATGTTTTCTTAAATATATTATTATTATTTAGACAATTGTGATTTATTTAATTGTTCATTGCCTAGCCATTTTAATGTTTTTCTAGTCACTACTTCTTCAAATTGACTTGATATTTGGATTAATATATTGTGGTAGCCAAAATGTGTTTAAGAGTACATTGCTTTATCAGTAAGACTATTGTGGGTATAAACTCTCTGACTCTCAGAGTGTATCAGAATACCTTTATGATTACTTTCACAGGACTGACACATTAGGCATAAAATTCTTGGAGTTCAAATTGTTTCCCCACAGGTTCCATTTCCTTTTAATATTTGGAAGTACAGAGCGATAGTTTTTAGAAGAAACTAGCATTGCCTTGCTGGGGATCTTGTTTTATTTTTTCTATAATATTTTATTTTATTTTTTTTTAATTTTTTTTTTCAATGTTTTTTATTTATTTTTGGGACAGAGAGAGACAGAGCATGAACGGGGGAGGGGCAGAGAGAGAGGGAGACACAGAATGGGAAACAGGCTCCAGGCTCCGAGCCATCAGCCCAGAGCCTGACGCGGGGCTCGAACTCACGGACCGCGAGATCGTGACCTGGCTGAAGTCGGACGCTTAACCGACTGCGCCACCCAGGCGCCCCATATAATATTTTAAATGAAAATGTTCTTTTCAT
Organism: Panthera leo; assembly: GCF_018350215.1. NCBI lineage: Eukaryota > Metazoa > Chordata > Mammalia > Carnivora > Felidae > Panthera > Panthera leo. The sequence continues at coordinate 64,127,101 of NC_056691.1, read as the reverse complement.
TGATTTTACCATAGTCACTAACTTCTTTTTATTTTTAATTAGATAATTTTATCAATCTCCATGCCTGTCCTTTTTCTCGTTTACCTTTGGCTTATTAATAACATGTTAGCTCTGGGTGAATTTTTTAAGTCTTCCTTCTACTTTCCCAATTGTACATGTTATAATATTCTACCTGCTCCTTCTATTTTTTTTTTTTATTTTAGTTTATTTCATTTTATTTGGGCATCATGCTTTCAACTTTTCTCATTTCAAACTATTTCTTCACAATGACTGTATAAATCTGGAAACACAGATGCAATATCCATTTGAATCTTCTTAAGAATATGAACAGAAATGCTCTCCTGTTCTTATTCTTTTTTGGAGTATAACAAATATGCAGATCCTAAGTGGACAGCTCCATGCATTATCACACAATGAACACACTTAGGTAGCCACCACCCAAAGAAACAAATACTAGGTGATGTTCTATCAATGCCCAATTACTATGATTTGCTTCCTCTTTCGTGAAAGTTTATTGCTTTCCTGAATTCTTTCTGATACATTAGTTTTGCCTATGCTTTGTGTTGTTTTGTTTTGTTTTGTTTCTAATGGAATTGTATGGTATGTATTATGGTGAGTCTGGCTTGTTTCCTTCTTGCAAGATTCACCCACATCGTCATATGTGGCTACAATTTGTCCATTTTTTTATAGCCGTATGATATTATGTTTTATGAGTAAACCACACTTCATCACCTCTTCTGTTGTTAGACATTTGAATTGTCCCCATTTTTTGGCCTTTTTAACTTATACTGTTGTAAATAGGCACATATTTCCCTTAGGTATACACCTAGGACTAGAAATGATAAGTAATAAGTAATAGGGTACACACAAGTTCAACTTTGGTAGATAGTGCCAAATGACTTTCCAAAACAGCTATGAAAGTTTACATAACTGTCAGGAATACTGGTGACCTAATACTACATAAGAAACAAAATAAATCTTACTTCCCTAACACAATAACTCTTTTATTATACCTCATGAATTCTGGATCAGGAATTCAACTTCAATTTACTTATGAACAATATGAAGGGTAGGGGTGCCTACCTCCATGCATGCAAAAATCCGTGTATAACTTTTGACTCCCCCCTACCCACCCCCCGCCGCAAATCTAACTACCAATAGCCTACTGTTGACTGGAAATCTTACTGATAATATAAGCAGTCATTTGACACATACTTTGCATGTTAGGTGTATTATATACTATATATTCTTACAACAGAGTAAACTAGAAAAAAGGAAATGTTACTAAGAAAATCCTAAGAAAGAGAAAATACATTTATAGTTCTTGCCATCTCAACAAAAATCCACATATAAGTGACTTGCCCAATTCAAACCCATGTTGTTCAAGGGTCGACTGTATTTGAGAATGATTTTTATGAGAGAATACATAGTGTGTTTGGCAATAGTTTTTAGGTTAGAGACTTTTTATTTTTCTTTTAGGCCGGAGTTCTTCAGTTTGGTCAGAAAAGATAGGATAACCATCAGAATTCAAAAGAGTTGGTAAACTTAATTAAAATACTGGATTGATCCATGAATAAATATTCTCTAGTGATTCAAAAATAAAGTTATTCTTGTCAAGGAATTTGCAGTCTAAAATTGGAAGTTGCATGTAAAAGGAGCATCTAAAAGCACTCAGATTGTATACATTTCATAAAGGAATGATACGTGCATAAAAAGTATTGAGGGACCATGGAGGCTTCTCTCTGGAAGACTCAAGATTCCAGAAATGTGCTGGAAATTAATGGTGAGCAAAGAAGTCTCAAGATGCCTTATTTTAAAAGAAAGGAAATTCTAGTTTGGCACATTCATGCATCCAAAAGTTGTTTTGATGTACAAACTTTTTATTCATTAGGTAAGTCTTCAAGAGTAGGCAATAATAAGGTCATAGAGATTTTTACATCATAGTACTCAGGATGAATTTAATTATGTGTACAGTGAAGAGCTATTTTATTTATTTTTAATTTTTTAATGTTTATTTTTGAGAGACAGAGAGAGAGAGAGAGAGAATGAGAATGAGTGGGGGAGGGGCAGAGAGAGTGGGAGACACAGAATCTGAAGTAAACTCCAGGCTCTGAGCTGTCAGCACACAGCCCGACATTTGGCTAGGGCCCACAAACCAGGAGATCATGACCTGAGCTGAAGTCCAGTGCTTAACCGACTGAGCCACCCAGGCACTCCAATGAAGAGCCATTTAAGAATTTTTTTTTTAACGTTTATTTATTTTTGAGACAGAGAGAGACAGAGCATGAATGGGGGGGGGGGGTCAGAGAGAGAGGGAGACACAGAATCGGAAGCAGGCTCCAGGCTCTGAGCTGTCAGCACAGAGCCCAACGTGGGGCTCAAACTCACGGACCGTGAGATCATGACCTGAGCTGAAGTCGGACGCTTAACCCGACCAAGCCACCCAGGCGCCCGGAAGAGCCATTTTAAATAAGGTGGAGACATGGCTTAGTTTTGGAAACGGTATTCTGGCATCTGTGGTAAATCAGTTGAAAATATGGGCAAGTAGAGACAAAAAAAATACTTGAGAGACAAATGCAGTTTTCCACATGCAATTATTAAGTCTCAATTGGGATTAAACATATGAGGAGGGTAAAAACTATATTAAAGAGGCAGAATCAGTGATACCTATATAACAACTGAGTGAAGATTAAGGAGAGGAAAAGTCATCTGTCTGGATGAATGCCAAATTCACTGAGATCAGAATATATGGGACAAGCTAGCTCTAGCGTTTTTCTTCATGCCCTAAGATGGTCTATAGTGGAAGCAAATGAACCAATAAACAAGAATGTAACGAAACTTCACTTAAAGGGAATATTGATGAACTAGGAAATCAATCTAATATATTTTTGAAATAAAACACACATGTGCGCACACACACACACACACCATGTCATTTTTCTTATAGTCGCCAAAATCAGCTCCCATATGTGCACCTACAGTAAATACAGTCATTTTTGCTAGAAAATTTTAAACAAAAGCACAGGCATCAGAGGACATGAAGGGTGCAAAAGCACTGGTCAAAAGCCACACCTTCATTGAAATGGGATAGGAGTCTTAGGACTCCTGAAAAGAAAATTATGTGTATACCACCAGAAAATGAACCAGCAAATAATATTCCATTCACCCATCATTTCTCGTGGAGGCAGACCCATCCTTTCTCGTGGAGACAGAAAGAATTTTATCCCACATTCAAGGCAAGTTTTTCCTTCTCCAGAAAATGAAAACAAGAGAATCTAAACCTCTATTCAGAATAATATTAGGTTAGACAAGTATTTAAATTTTTTACATAAATTTGTGCTTACTACAGGACTGGGTAAGGTGAATTTGGCTGTGTACCTGCTGTTTTTGGAAATGGTTTCATGCACAAGGTATTTTTCTTGCCAATTTTTATGTGTTTTGCCTTTCTATGCCAGCAACTTGTTTGCCAAGATGTTGTGTTAAGCTAACTTCTGTTTTCACTAGAAAACATAGAAACATAGTGGGGCTTCCTTAATAGCTGGAGAGGATCCCAATTAATCACACCTTTATGACAGTTAGTGGTTCATATCCTCAGAAGTAAGGTTACAATTATACAAAAGAAATAGAAAACTTTTGTCCAATAAGCTTCCTTGACTGAATTTCTAAAGTTTCATGATAATTTGTAAATAAAGTCTGACACATTAAGGGATTCTAAACATTTAGCTTACAGAATGCTTAAAAGACATTATTTTTCACTGAAAAACACACAGAATCATGAGCAGAGACTTTAAACAAAATGTTGAATTACAGTTTTTGATCAGATATGTAACCTGTGTAGTAGTCTTACTCCATATATTAGGAATGAGAGTAACAAAGCCATCAGATAGAACATTCCTTTCTGAAGGTTTAAGAGTGGGTTTTAGCCTGTCAATCTCATTTTTTCAGGTGCCAAGGTTCAATTTAAAAAACATGGGCCCATACACATGTACAAAGCTACAACTATATCTGTTATGCTTGCTTTTCCCAATAGGCACAGGCATATTTATGGGAACTGTCATTTGGACTGATAAAGTGTGTGCAGAAGGGAAGAAAAGGTCATTCTTGCATAGAATATCAGAGATGTCAGTAATTTGAGAACTAATGACTTAAATCTTAGGGAGAAATGAAGAAAACAGAGTGGCATGCTTCATGATTTATTTGATGCTTACCAAATGGCATGTGTACAATAAATCTTCTTCATCCCAAAATATGTGCGATGGTCCCCAAAATTGTCCTCAGTTAAGGAGGTGGGTATAAAATAGACAAAATGAAGCATAAAGATTATATGAAGATTGTTAGGATACTAAAGAAGACTTTTGAAAGTCAAGAACTATGAAATAATGCATTCAGTTCACAGATCTCACTATCCTAGGCATCTAGAAATAAATGACCAAATGTATTTCAACCCATGAGTTTAAAAATAATTTAATTTAGGAAATATATGCTTGTCATTATTCACAACATGAATCACTGGGGAATAAGCATGCAGTACAGGTGTACAAATAGCAAATTTTTTAAAAATACCATGTGTCCAAGAATATATTTATTCAATTATAGTATTATATGTAAATAATTATTAACATTATGTCTCTGAAAAATAATGAAAACCGTGTATACAATACTAGGAGAAGAAAAGCATTAAGAGATTGAGAAGAAAAGGATACAAAAACAGTACATAGTACATACACCATGATACCAATTGTTTAAAAACATTTCTTTTATATTTACATGACTTATATAAAATATTAGGGATTTTAAAGTTATTTCTGAATAAAGAGATTATATTTGATTTAAATGTTTTATAACTTTTCACATTGTGGATTTTTTAATTTATGACTTTTATTATTTATTATTGTTTTAAAATCAAAAGGCTTAATTTTCTTTTAACATATAACTATTATGTGACATGTAAACATAAATTTGGAAGATGTAGATCTTTATAGAAAGAGTGGAAAACTATCAGTATAGTTTATTAACTAAAACTAAGAGATAGATAAAACACCTTTGAGGAGTGCTCAGAGTATCACACAGTTTCCCTGCTGTGTTGTTCTGAACACAGTTTTCTTTTCAGTCACCATCTCCACAGGGATGCACCTCATGATGAAGAATTTTCTCCAGGTGGAGCATTCTACTTTCCTGCTTCTAGGTGCAATGCATACTCTCATCAACCCTTTGGTACAAGATCAATGAGAGTAATGAGGGACATAAGAGTCTACTCAGCCTGTATTTATGCCCAGGAAGAACAAAATTACATTTGAATCTCAGGAAAGTATTCTTTTTTTGAAGTTCTGCTGCCCTGGCCCTGGCATTAGGAGATACTACTGCTTTGGATTTTATAAACTGCCATAGCAATTGAAGCAGGCATATTTCAATTAACATATTTGAGAAATGAAGTGACCATTTATTTAGTTTATTTTTTGGACATTTTTTTTTACACTTTCCTCTTTTTTTTTTTGATAATTAAAGGAAGATATTAGTGTGGACTGAATGTAGAGTTGATTATTTTTTACTCTACTACTTACCCAATTTAATATCATAACTAAAGTTAAATTTGAAAGAGAACTGCTCTTTCTTTATTCATGAAACCTTTTCATATCATGAGAAAGAATTTTTAAATAATGTTTTCCAAAATAGAAATATATATATATATGTATATGTGTGTATATATATATATACATATATACATATATACACACACACACACACACACACACACATATATATATAGTTGATTTGGAATCTTACCAATCAAGAGAGCTCATTCTTATTTTCTTATGTGAGTGAACAAAGGGGAAGAATCAAAATAACAATGCAGTCAGTGGTCTTGTGGATCTGTGGCTTCAAGCCTGAAGAGTACTAAAACGGCCCATGTTCAAAGGCAGCAATGAAAATGCCTTCTTCATTCACTTTACCTAACCAGAATTGCACTTTGGATGGCAACAACAACAGGGCTAAAGGCACTTGGGAAGTTCTAGATATCCTATGTTCAGAAATAATTAGGATTTATCTCCAACAACAGATGTGTGTAGACAGTTGTTGAATAGTTACTACTGCTAGATACTGCATTAAGTGCTTTGCACAAAACAATTTTATTTAATTTTCCAAATGACCCTGGATATTGCATTATCATTTCCATTTCCTAGAAGATTAAAGTGAGGCCTGAAAATACATTATCAAAAAATGCGCAACAATTTATTGCAGAACTGAGTTGAACCAAGGTTTATGTGAATCCAAAGCCCATGTTCTTAACCCAGACTTACATTATTAAAAACCAATACCAAACTATTGATTCAGTAGTCACTATTAAGTAATAATTAATAAAAAATATTTATCAAAAATGCTTAATTACTTATTTAACATTATTTATATTGAGTTAATACATGCCAAACTAATTTAATTGTATTAATATTCTGTTTTTACCAATGGAATTGTACTCTGTTAGGATTATTTAAAAAGCCTCAAGAGAAGACATACAAAAGTTCTTCAATGTCCAAGAATTATTGGTTTTGGTAAAATGTCTACATAAAATGGAGACTACTCTTTCATCGTAAATAATGAAAAAAAAAAGAATTGTTGAATGAAATTTAGTACTGAAAAATAATACCAAAGATTAAGAAAATAAATTTGTTTAAAACTATATTTACACTCAGTTTTAAATTAAAATTAGCAGATAATTCTTCAACAAAAGAAGCAGGTAATTGAATATTTTTAATACTGTCCTACTTCTGACACTTCTTCTGACAAATATTGCAGAATAGAGGAGGATGACAACTACTTTTTGTTTGACTTTCTGATCACAAGAATGAAGATAATCCTTTTTGCAGTAATGTCAAATGCACATCACATTTCCTGAGGACTTTTCTTAATCCCTTTGTTTCTCTATACAGTCTTGTAAAACATGGGGCTCAGATAATAATAGAATAAATACAGGCACAATTTGATGAATGGATTGAACTTGAAGTGTGCTCAGTGTGCTGAACAAACTTATTTTCACTAGGTCTTACTGCTATAACTGTTACTTCTCTCTCTCTGGTATATGGTATTATTCTCAGCCAGGTTATCTATCTGATGTTTACATTATGATGAACTAGATCTTAACTCTTTCCATAATCTGATATAGACAATGCTTGTCCATTGGAGGAGGGGAGCATTTAGTGTCCAAGAATCACTTTTGATGAATTTGGTTCTGGCTTCTGAGAAGGTGAAAGAAAGAAACCCTTTCTCAGGGTTTAGGATAGATATGACCACCCCCTGTCAAATAGGCCAAGGTTGTCATGCACGGGTCTCAGTTACCATAGTTTGTTGCATGTACTTAAACATTGAGCAGGCAAGTCAGAAGAAGTTCTACTCATAAATACATGCTTTGAACGAAACCAGCGTATATTTCTTTCTTTCCTTCAAGTTCTCTGAAAGCAGAGAGAATCATTCCTCTGTACTCAACCAGAATGAGGGCTTGTTCTTTTGGAAGAAAACACAGTTCTCTTTTTTGAGTGTAGTTGACACACAATGTTATATTAGTTTCAGGCGTACAAGGTAGTGATTGGACAAGTTTATATGATATGTTCACCACCAGTGTAACTACCATCTGTCCTATTACCTCGCTATTACAGTAGCGTTGACTGTATTCCTTATGCTCTGCTCTTTTATTTCCATGATTTAACTTGTTCCATAACTGAAGGCCTATATCTCCCTCTCCCTTTCACCCATTTTACTCACCCCTCCACTACCCTTTCCTCTGGCAGCCATCAGTTTGTCCTCTGTATGTATAGTTCTGATTCTGTTTTTTGTTCTTTATTTTTAAGAATCCATTTATAAGTGTAATTATATGTATTTGTATTTCTTAATCTGACTTATTTCACTTAGCATAATACCCTCTAGGTCCATCCATGTTGTCTCGAATAGCAAATTTCACCTTTATTATGGCTGTGTAATATTCCATCGTGTGTGTGTGTGTGTGTGTGTGTGTGTGTGTGTGTGTGTGTGTGTGTGTTTGGGTGTGTGTACAACATTTTCCTTAGCTGTTCATCTATTGATGGACATTTGGGTTATTTCCATATCTTACCTATTATAAATAATGCTGAAAGAAACATAGGGGTACACAGTTCTCTTTCCATTTCCTCCCTTATCTTCCCCCACCATGCACAAAAGGCAAACTGTGCATTTTCTTCATATTTCAATCTGACCATTCAATCCATTTTCTTTGCTCAGTAAGCATTTGATAAATGCTTGCATTCATCTCAGTTCCTAGTCCTCTATAGGCATTCGACAAATTCTTACAGAGAGAATATGTGTACAGTAAACAAACAAAAAATAAATAGAATAACTAGAATTACTTACGATGTTTTATTTATGTTATTTGAAATTACTTTATTTGACATATTTGGACAGTTACTCTACTTTTATGGAAACTTTATCATGGGATATTTACAAAGTTCATTCTGATTATGTTAAATCATATCTTTCATTCGTAAGCAGACAGCATTATAAGAAATGGACAAATTTTTGAAGACAATCATGGTGGTAAATTGAGCAAGTCATAACTCTTCCATAATAATGAATCCTTAGGCTCCTCCAGAGCACCATTATGGTTTGTTTTATTTTATTTTTTTATTTATTCATCAGATATTAACAATACGCCTCAGTTCAAGGCACATTATTATCATTGATCCATACAAGGTTCTCCAGTTTTATCATTTATTTGTTCCATTTTATCCCCATCTCCAAAGTAACCATTCTGTTGTGCTTTATTCCTATTTATTTTTAAGTGCTTAAAAATGTGATGTGTGATTTTGTTGGCATCTGTGTTAAAGTATGAAAATCCTTATAGATCTCATTCAACTTCTATTTTTTGGATGAAGCCCTTTTTTTTTTTTTCTTTTTCAGATCTGATCTTATTTCTATGTATACATCAGATGTGTTCCTTCTAATGCTTCTTTAACAACCCATGTAGGTATTCTGTCTACCCAAACTGCCCCCCAACTCCCACCATTGTAAACAACACTGCAGTAAATATCTTTATATATTTCATGTTAAAAAAGGAAGAAATAGATGAACTTTCTTACCCTGCAGTTAAAGGAATTTCTGCTCTCTAGACATTAATCACAATCTTAACATCAAATCTCCTAATTTAATATATTGGGAAACTTCAAATTAATCCATACCTCATGAATATTTTCAATGGCATTAATTTCGGGGGGTATTTTTGATATATCAGATGGTTATCTCTTAACTCTTACAAATAAATACTGCTAAGATCTTCAACTTCTTTATTTTATAAAATTGTTTCGATTATATTAGGCCATTTCCATTTTTACATACATTTAAAATATTTCATCTACTTTTACAAAATTCCTGCTGAGATTTGATTGAGACTGTATACAAGTATATACATCCTTCTGGAGACAAAGGACATATTGAAGATATTGAATGATCCAATTTATGGGCAGAGAATCTCTATTAAGGTCTTCTTTAATTTTTCTTAGCACTATGAAATAGTTTTTGGTACAGATCTTGTACATTTTTAGTTAAAATTTTTTCTAAGTATTTTCTGCTTTTTAATGCAATATAAATGTTATTTTTAATTTCATTTATCAATTGCCTTGGCTAACATACAATCTGATTATTTGAACAATATATTTCTACTATTAATGAAAAATGCACAAATGCTATTTTTGAAAACCTATAATTTCTTTCTTTAAATCATTGTAAAAGTATTTCAGTGATGATATAATTGAATTATTGATGTTAAGAGCCAAAACAATCTGATAACAGTATTCTGAAGACTAGAAATATGTTCAGTGATGGTTCTTCCTGCTTATTAAAATATAAACTGTGGGGGCGCCTGGGTGGTTCAGTCGGTTAAGCAACTGACTTCAGCTCGGGTCGTGATCTCACAGTTCGTGGGTTCAAGCCCTGCGTCGGGCTCTGTGCTGTCAACTCAGAGCCTGGACCTGCTTCAGACTTTGTGTCTCCCTCTTTCTCTGCCCCTCTCACACATACCTCTGTCTCTCTCTACCAAAAATAAAAACATAAAAAAAAAAGTTTTTAATAAAATATAAACTATGTACAATATATTTTTTATGCATCTATAATTTGACTACATAATTAGAATTTCTCAATAAAACTCAAAAATATATTTTAAGTGAAAGAATTACTTAATTCTAAATTATCATTTAAGGTTGGCCTTTTCCATATTATAAGGCAAACTCAAAGGGCTTTGAACCACTTATTTTGCTTAGTAATTTTTTTTTTCCTTAGGAATTCTTACTGAAAATAATCCAAACTTAAAGAATCCAAGGGATGAGAAATATTAAAGTTTAAAATCTAGTTAAATAATACAAATATTAGATATTTAAATATTCAGTATCATCATTAGCTATTTATGTTGTTTTATGTTGTTACCCACTACTAATTAAAAGTAGAAGTTTAATTTATTCCCACATTATCATATCTCACTGAGAAGAAATGACAGGAAAACATGGGATTTGTTCCATGTTTTTGGTTCAGTGAGTGCCTTAACCCTTTGGTCAGATTGATTTCTATTTCAACGTAGTAGTTAAGATTGAAGGTTTTTAAGTGTGTATGACTGAATTTAAATTCACATACATAATAGCCACATAAACGGGTATATTAGTTTCCTAGGGCTCGTATCATAAAGTACCACAAACTGGGTGATTTACAACAAAAGAAATTAGTCTCACAGTTCAGGAGGCTAGAAATTCAAAATCAAAATATTGGCAGTGTCTGTTTCTTCTGGAGGCAGTAAGGGAGATTCTCTTCTATCCTACGATCCTGCCTTCTGGCAGTTGCCAAAATGTTTGCATTCCTTGCTGATAGATGCTTCACTCCAATTTCTGCTTCCGTCTTCATATGTTGTTCTGTCTGTGTGTCTATCTGCCTTTAAATACCCCTCTTTTAAAAAAAAAAATGTTAGAGCGCACAAGCTGGGGAGGGGCAGAGAGAGAGAGGGAGACACAGATTCCAAAGCAGGCTCCAGGCTCTGAGCACAGAGCCCGATGCAGGGCTTGAACCTACACACCATGAGATCATGACCTGAGCCAAAGTCAGACATTTAAATGACTGAGCCACCCATGTGCCCCCCCTTCTCTCTGTTTTTAATGTTTATTTATTTTGAGAGAGAGAGAGAGAACAAGTCAGTGGTGGGTGGGCAGAGGGAGAGGAAGAGAAAGAATCCCAAGCAGGCTCCGCGCTGTCAGCACAGAGCCCCATGCAGGGTTTGAACTCACGAACCACAAGATCATGACCAGAGCTAAAGTCAGATGCTCAACCGACTGAGCCACCCAGGAGCCCCAATACCCCTCTTACTATAAAGATACCATTCATTGAATTAGGTCTCACTTCGACCAGTATGACCTCATTTTAACTTGATCATATCCACAAAGACCCTGTTTCCAAATAAGGGAGCTTTCACAGGTATTAGTGGAAAGGATTTGAACATAGCTTTTGGGGGGCACAATTAAACCCATAACACCTGGTTATTTACTTACCCTCTCTGTACTTAAGTTGTCTCATATACAGAATTTGAATAATGATAAAACCCTACTTTATATAATTGTTGTGAGGAGAAAATGAATTCATAAATGCAATGTTCTTAACAAGTTTCACACATGTTAACCCATAAGTAATGATAATCCCTTCTTTCTCTCCATCCTTTATTCCCCACTTCCATCTGCCTCCCCTTCTTTCTCCTTCTCACTTGCCTAGAGGCGTGCTCCCCTGATATCTTATTCTGTCATTCTATTTTATTATATCAACAATCAATTTACTCTTCATGCCCAGCTAAAACTCTCCTGAGGTAAAATTGATATTAATGATTATGAAGTACATCATTATTATTGTGGTGTATCTTGTTTAGATTCATAAATATTAAAATCCTTGCTATTGAATTAAGTTTATATAAATAGAATATTTATGACATTTTAGAATTTAAATAATGCAAAAATGGGAGGGTGACTGTAATCATGCTGGATCAAAAGACATGTGTGTCATCTGAGACCAAGAGGTATCCCCTCTTTTTATTGTACTTGATTCTGACCAAATCCCTAAATAAGAATATTTTAAAATTTCATTTTGTAGTTTTTGAGAATTAAATACTTTGTTGCAGTTCTACTGCTAATACTTTTAGTTTTGCTCTGAGTTCAATGTAGAACAAATTATGTAGGAATCAATAGCTTCGTTTTTAACTTTTTATTTTTGAAATAATTTTAGACCTTCAAAATGTTGTGAAAAGAATAAAAAGGGCTTCCATATAGTCTTTTCCCAGATTTCCCTGACATTAACATCTTAACATCTAACTATATATTACAACTATCAAAACTAAGAGATTAGCATTGCTATAATATTAAGTGACCACATAATTTATTTGGGTATCTCCAATTCTTCTTTTCCACTGATGTTCTTTATGTGATCTAGGATCTAATTTAGAATCCCATATAGAATTTAGTCCTGTCTCCTCCAAACTACTATAAAACCTAAATCTTTCCTTGTTTTTCATGACTTTTACATTTCTGAAAAATATTGGTGTTATTTTATTAAATGTCCCTGAACTTGGGTTTATCTGTTTTCTCATCATTAAACTGAGATTATGTACTTTTGGCAAAAGTACGATAGAAGCGACATGCCCGTTGTAATGCATTATGTCAGGGATTACGTGATGTGTATATGTTTAATTAATGGTGAGATAAATCTTGCTTAGGATGGTGTTGAGTAGCTTTTCCACTGTAAACTTATCGTGCTTCCCTTTAGAATTAGTATCTTTTGGGAGACACCTTGAAACTTTGCAAATATCCTATTTGTTCATCAATAAATCTTGCCTGCCGTGACTATTCCTGTGTTTTTTCTAATAGTGACTTTATTTCCCACATTTCTTCTACATTTATTAATTACACTTACTTTTCAAGGGAGAGTTGTTCCTTCGCCATTTATTTACTTATTCAATTATTGACTTAAATCAGCATGGGCAATTTCACTATATGGGTTAAGATGGAATTATGTGGATCATAGCAAAATTGATTTTAATTTATATTGTTAGTAGAAATAGTCACATATCAAAACAGGGAAAATATGTATGTGAAGAACCAAAAAATATGAATTAAAAGAATATACATGTTCAACAAGTTATTGTCTTTGAATGTTATGGAGTGTAAAATAGAGAATGATGTACGTGCTTTTCACTTATATAGAACCCACTTTATCCAATAAGTAGATTATGAACAGAGGCGTCAGAAGGAATGTTGGAGAAGATAATGACCCACTAGACACCACTCAGAGGGGGGCCACTGCTCTCTGTATTTCACCTGAAACTTCAGAAATCAGATCTTTTTGGAGACTCCCAGTTAATATTGACTTTTCTTTGTTTCCACTAGTGCCAAGTTGGATTTTGAAATCGAAAGCAGTACAGTGTTCAGGGCCTTTCATAGATTTATATAAGAGTTATGGAATATTAAGAAAAATGATTAAACTCTTTGATAGGTTTTCAAGAGGAATAACAATGAAATTGTATAACAGCGAACTAAAAGATGATGTTATGTTAGTTTTCTGTGTGTTTAGCCAGTGAACTCTCAGATTTTTTAGTAGAGAATGCTTTGAAGGACACATAATGTTGCATAATACATCATGGTTTTACCTAGGAGGACTGCTACTGTAATTGTAAAATTATTTTCAGAATAAAAATATTGTAAAGTAGAAAACAGGTTTTCTCTTTTCTACACAATCATGACAAATGCATCCTTGTCTTGTCCCTGGAACATAGCTAGATCAACATCAAACCATTTGGAACACCTAGGAAATCAATCTGGGGATTAACAGAACAACCTGCATAATTTGAGGGAGAGAATGCAGCAGTTTGTGTTGTAGAGAGAGGAACTGGGGAAGAAAAAAGCCACAGTGCCACAGAGGGGAAGGAGCCACTTTCAAGAAGAGGAGAAAGACGGAGGGGAGGATAGCAGCACAGGAGGTTTGCACAAGAAAGCACTCCCCCTGAAAGCAGCTTGAGACAGAGTGAAAATATGCACAAGGGACTGCACAAGACAGCTGTTCCCCAAAATCACAGGGAAAAAGGAGAGGGTTGCAATACCACCAATTTTCTATAAACAGTGGGGCACGGTCTTAAGTTTCAGAGGTCATCTCCATTGAGGAAACAGGGTAGCCCCAGTAGCAGGCAACACGATCTGTGGTTCCCCTGGGTCACACCGGGAGAAACCAAAAGACATCCCTGCTTGGCGTGCATTTGGTAGAGGTGATGTGGCCTCTCCATGGGCAAAAGACCCGCTGGGCAACATCTAGCCACCGCCTTCACCCGTATAGGAACAAAGACACCAGCTGACAGCAGCAAACCCTGGCACCGGCTGTATGTTAGGACTTACTATAAACTCTGAGACACTGCTTCTGCGCAATGGTGCAACCATTTTCTGGGACAAGCTAGCCCTGGCCACAGCGCAGTTGAGACGTCCCCAAGAAGATCACTGCAGGTCTCAATCATGGAGGTCTCCGACGTATAGGGTTCTGAAACACAGCTGCACCTGGGATAAAACTCTGGGGAGTGGCGCCACCTGGTAGGCAGACAGCTCTGACACAGGTAGGGTGAAGGCAGGTTGCTGACAGAAGCACGGGACCCAGGAGGAGTGACTGATCACGCATCTATAAGGGTGAGAACATCCCACTCTGGAGACTAGAGGAGGGGCTGAAGCCATTTGCACCATTAGCCCACCAACACTGACAGACCCAAATGAACTAATTGGCTCAACCAAGTGGAGAATGGACCCGTTACACCAAACCTGTGCCCTCCAGGCACATCTCCACTACAGCAAGTTGGCCTGAAAATTAGAGTAACGGGCCCATCACCCAGAAGGCCAGCATAAGCTGGTTCCACATGCTTAATCTACTGACCAGAGACAATTGAAGAGTTTCAGCTCTAGGGGAAACTGGATCTAGCTTCATTCGGGCTGACCTATAACAGGTTTGACCCCAGTTTATGGCAGAGGTAGCACTCACCTTTCAGAAGACTGGCAGTTCTACATTGACCTCTTGGAAGTCTAAATTTCCAAAATGGATTCCTAGGTATATGCTTGTGTCCAAGCTCATCATATTTTATATATTTAATATGTGTAGTTTTGTGTATATCAGTTATACCACAATAAAGCTGTTTTTAAAAAAATAAGGAAGTTTCTTTACTATGCAAGAGAGATCCTGAGACAACATTAAATAGGAAAAAGGAACAACTGAACCCAGCTTTCAAGTCATCCCCATCATGTGTGATGAGCCACATGTGTGAACAGGCTTCCAGAATAAACCAGCTGTAATTTGATTAAAACTATGTGACTCTAGTTGGAACAAAATAGCCTGCTCAAATTCTTGACTAAAAAAAAAACTGTTGTTTTTTAGTTATATGCGGTTATATAATATATAATATATTAAGTATGTTATATATAATATATTAAATATATAATATATTAAATATGTTATATATAATATATTAAGTATATTAAATATATAATAATGTATATTGAATATACAAATAAATATATTAATTATATAAATATATTAACTATATTAAATATATGATATATTAAGTGTAAGCATATATATGTATGTATATATGTATATATATATATATATACATAAATCATTGTTTCTTTAAATCATTTGGAGTAGTTTGTTATGTAGCAGTAGATAACCAGAACAAAATTTAATACTGGAAAGGGGTGATACTTTGATAAAATCAAGCATGTGTCATTGGCTTTGACATCAGGTTGTGGAAGAAGAATTGGAAGAGCTTTAAGGAAACTGTTAGTGAATAATATGATTATGTAACTGGAGATTGGTGAAAAGTGCACCTGTAGTATTCTGGCAGAACAGTTAGGAATATTTTTGCTTGCACTACTAACATGAAAATTAGAATGGTACCTAATGATCTTAGATCTGGATAAGTGATTTCCCACCAAATACTAAAATTTCCAGCTGACTTCTCTTATTGCCTGTAATAAAATAGAAAAAGAACTAAAGGAAGAACGCTATAATTTGAAACACAGAAAGCCCACAAAGTAAGGGGATTGTATCAGCATTTACTAAAACATACAAGAATAGTTCAAAACAGAAAGAGGTTGTTCATATGCCAGTCATACATGGGCAGAAAGCAGGCTGAAGAAGGTACTCAGTTGTAAACTTCTGCCATTTCTTATAAAAAGGGGAAAAAGATTCAGGCAACAGAAAACCCCTATCCAGTGAAAATATCTATGAATGTTCATTGTTTTACTGAATAAGTTCCAATTTCTTCAGCTTCATGTTATTGGCTCTCCTGGTCTACATTTAAAATAGTTATGGGATAAGAGACTCTTAAAAACTGAGAATAAACTGAGCGTTGATGGGGGGTGGGAGGGAGGGGAAAGTGGGTGATGGGCATTGAGGAGGACACCTGCTGGGGTGAGCACTGGGTGTTGTATGGAAACCAATTTAACAATAAATTTCATATTAAAAAAAACAAAAAAAAATAAAATATAATATAATTATGGGAAAAGAATATGTCTTACATTCTTTTACCACACGTAATTGTCTTAAAGTACATGTTTATTTGTATCTAAAACTTGTGTGAATTTCTGAAAACTGATAGTTTATGTAAACAAACAAAAAAAAATGTCTTCAACTTTTGTGTACTTGAACCTAAAATCTTATTTGTTCATGGATTCATGACTTACACAGAATTACAAAGATGTGTTTGAAGTCTAAACTTACAGGGGTCTCTTTCTTATTTTAAAAGGAATTGACCTTAGCTCTAGCTTCATGTTTAAATATTTGTGTCAATAAAGAAATTAAATGAGATTTGTCCATTTAATAATAAGTGTTGCTAGAGTTCTGAGGCTATATTGATAAGACTGCTCAAACACATTTTTTTGTGCAATGGAGAACAATTATATTTCTGTCACATGTGGATGATATAAAATCAGTTTTGTGTAGGCTGTTCCTTATGTGTTCACTTCTGCTTCCTCTCATATCCAGTTATTTTCTCCTAAAGTTTTAAAACAGAAAGGTCACGTTTAATTAAACTTCACAATTTCAAAATCAGTCTCAGAAAACATATCCATAACTATCATAAAAATGATAATTTTGGAAATATGGAAGTTGTTTTTCTATCCTGATAATTATATCTCTGTATCTATCAACGTATCATTACCAATCATTAGGTAATTGCAGTTGTGAAGTGCTTTGTCTTATGTGTGCACATTCTATGTGTCCAGTCTTCTTGTTTATGCAATCCTCACAACAACCTTATTGAGCAGACAATCTTCCAATTATAGCTGAGAAATGAAGTCTCATAATGTTAAGCAACTTATTTAAATCCCTATAGCTAATTACAGAAATCATTTATTTCGGCATCACCAGAGTTTCATTTGGGTGAAGGATAGTGGAAGGAAAATTAGAAGAACAAGCTACTTGTTATAATCTCTTTAGTAATTGAATAAAGAGCCACAGTATTGGCAGGGAACTCTTACTGCATTTGGCACTGAGATTTAAATGCAACCAGAATTGTCCTCAAGGCCCAGCCATTAAAACTTTGTCTCATTGTCCTCTTGATCTCATCAGGGAGCTTTTCACTGTGAACGTCATGGATAGGGCTGTGTATATGTGTGTTATCTATTATGTTCGGGTTAGGTTTCCTGTTAGCCAATATTAGCGAGGAAAACTGCAATATAAAATCACTCTGAAAGAAAAGAGAGAGGGAATACCCCACAAAGAAAGAAAAACTAACAGTCCTTCCTGAATTTTATGAGTTTACATTATTCCAGGGACAGATTGTGTCACAGCTTCAATTTTTTTTTTTAATTATAAAACTTACTTTGTGTTTGTGTGTGTTTGGTTGGTTGGTTTTGGACTAGTATTATTCCAAAAAAGTATGTGTTTTTAACTACAGCACCTTAAAAGAAACAACAATAGGAAATATTTTGGAAGCAGATCTTTAGGTTTTACGCTGCCCACTCTCTGTGGTACAATAAGAATCATCTGCTGGCACCAAATAAAATCAATTCAGACTTTTCAGACCAGAAGTCTGAAAAGAAGCAAGACATGGTAAATTCTTTTCCTTGGCAAAAGAAAGCTCATGCTAGTGGAATTTTCATGTCAACCACTTTGCAGTTGAGCTGGTCAGCTTCAGTTTTATTAGTATCATTAATAATCATGGCATGTCACATAGGCACTCAGCTATAGACTAGTCTCCTGGGTGGCTGGAAACCTATATTTTTAGAAGGCTGTGAATGTTACTTTAATTATATAGAAGTTGATTGGCTCACGTGACTGTCGTGCATTTGCATAAAGCTTCAGCAACCTGCTTTTGCTTAACTAATAGGGAAAGTAATAGTAACAGATTGGACATCATGAATCTTGGTAACCACGCTGTTGTGCACACAAATAGTCATCACTGAAACCTCTTTGTCTTTCCATTGTATTTTTCTCCATGTGCTAATTTGAGTGTGAGCATTCAAGTGCTATATTCAATTCCAAATCTTAAACCAAATATCTTTATTTCATCAGTAAACTGGAATATTTTCCCTCTCTATATTGTCATAATCTTGGACTTTTCTTAAAAAATAAATAAAATACTGGTTCCATTTTACAAATACTTTATTTGCCACATATTCAGTAAGAGATGTGTTCCCAAGTGTATATTAAGGTTAAATTTATTCATCAATGCTTGAATCACTCTAATCAAGAACTTATTCAGTAAAAATTTAAATCCTGCAGAGAATAGATTAGTTTCAATTGTTAAGTGTCATCAAAAATCAGGAATAAAATCTTATTCTCAAGCAGCTGAAAACTTATTTTAACCTCATCTGATGTTATCTATAATCATATCCAAATAAAAAGTATCAAAATTCTGTACTTTAATTCTGTGCCTTTATAGAAATTGGTTTAAAATATTGTTTTCAAGGAAGCTGAATTTTTTGACCTTACATGTTCCAAAGACAGAGGCAATCAATATATTTATGTGTATGTGGGTAGTCATAATCTTAGATATTTTTAGAATACTGTCATAGTTGTGGGGAGAAAGAAGGTGTTTGTGAAAATAGCAACTGCTAATGTAAGCAGTTATTAAATGGCTATAGTTCATCTAATAACAATTTTATATATATTATAACTAAAACTGGGCACCAGAGGTAGTGGCTCCCTTTAAAGTTGCATTACATTTAAGCTGTCATCACAAATTATATTAATTCTTTTTACATGTGCAGTTGGCTTAGACCATGGTATGGGTCATGCAGCTTTGTTGGTTCCATTAGCCTGGCATTTGAGGTATGCCAGATAATCGTGTTGACGAAAGGCAAATCCCTACTGTTGTTTTTTCCGAATGTCCGATCGCAGTGATTTTGAGATGATAAAATGATTTTGTTCCATAATACTGAAATCTGGGGCTTTAAAAAACGTATTTGGCAACAGGTAACTAGAACTCTCTCTTCATTTTTCCATTCTTTTTACTTTTGTTTACTCCTGGTGATTTATTTCTGGATTTATATTTTTTGTTTGTTTTAAATAAATGCAGCAGTCCACTACTGCTGTAGTCCAGCAGCGGCCATGCCTTTAAACTTCCTCTTTAGGCACGTATCACTCAAAATGCTATGTTGAAGTGAATTTCCTAAAACCGATTTGGATCAAGACAAGTCCCTCCTTAAATTCCTTCAGTGACTCCCCATTGTCCTCAAAATACATTTCAAAATATTATCGTAGTTTAAGATGTTTTATAATACAGTTCCTATGTGTATCTAACCTGATCTTCCCTGATACCGTTTCCCAAAGCTTTGTCTCCCTACTCCAACAACTACCTCTTATTTGAGGAAGATTGTGGATAGAAATGGTATAACATTAAACCATAAATTATGAAAAATTGTGTTGTTTAAAAAAAAAAAAAATATATATATATATATATATATATATATATATATATATATATCTCAATACCAATATGTATAGCTCTTTAGAAATATCTTAATATTACTTTGCAATTGCACGTGATGTTCTCATAAAATTTCTCCCCCCTATCTTCTTCCAAGATGCTCTTACTATGTCTCTCCTAAGATTTAAATCCAGTGCCTCCCTCCCGGGAGGTCTTATCTCGCAGTGTGAGAAGAAGTATCTTCTTTAGGGAATCTGTAGCCTGTGCATGTATCTATAGCTGCACGGATCACACTATTTTATGTCTGGTGAAAACATATCCCACAAAATTTAAATCCTAACCATTTCAAGTATACAGTACAAAAGTGTTAACTATATGCATATTTTTGTGCAACAGAGCTCTAGAACTTCTTTTTCATCTTGCATAACTGAAACTCTCTGCTTTGAACAATTCTTCTTTCCCCCTTCCCTGCAGCCTTTGGCCGCTACCATTCTACCTTCTGTTTCTAATCGTTTGACTACTTTAGATATCTCCTATAAGGAAATCAAGCAGTATTTCACTTTTCGTGACTGGCTTATTTCTGGGGCTTTAAAAAATTTATTTGACAACAGGTAACTGGAATAGCATAATGTCCTCAAGTTTCATCCATATTATAACATGACACGGTGTCTTTTTTTTTTCTTAAACTGAATAGTAGTCCATTGTATGTATATACCACATTTTCTTTATCCATTCATCTGTCGACATTTTAGTTGGCTTCTACCTCTTGGCTATCGTGAATAATGCTGCAGTGAACATGTTGTGCAAATCTCTTTGAGATTCTGACGTTAATTCTTTTAGATATATACCCAAAAGTCAGTGTTTGTGTCAGTTTCAGCCAATCAATAACCAGTGTGTGGTTGTGATTCTTATTATGATTGCAAGATACCCTTCAGCAACAACCATCAGGAAACTGGAAACAATAGAGGTATATTATTTACAAGACCTGGAATTACACAGCACACTTGGGGCCACACAATGAAGGCATGGGTAGAGAAAGAGAGAGAGAGAGAGAGAGAGAGAGAGAGAGAGAGAGAGAACAGAGAACTCATGGCCTGAGGCTTCTGCTTTTAGTAGGGTCTGTGAGGGTGGGGCTCAGTCTTTATTGGTAAATTTAAAACATAAGAGCAGGAATTTGAAGTGTGAGAAAAGAAAGGGCAAATGGCCCGAAAGGTCAGTTACTGAAATTAACCAAGATTTCTAAAACAAAGGAGCCCCTGATTAAGGCAAGTGGCCTGGCTCTTTATCTAGTCCCATGACTGGCAATATGTTTATTTTGAGGTAGCCAGCATTGAAGTGAAGGTCTCTTTGAAAAAGATACCTAGGCAATCAAAATGTCAAGTCAGGCACTTGAATTACAATGAACGAATGAATGGATGGATGTCAGGGTTTATACCACAGTGGGTTTACTAGATTATTAGGTAGTGCTAGTTTTAATTTCTTGAAGAAGCTTGACATTCTCACCAAAACTTGTTTTTGTTCTTTTGATAGTGACCATCCTAACAGAATGAGGTGATATCTCATTGAAATTTTGATTTGCATTTCCCTGAGGATTAGTGATGTGGAGGATAGTTTCGTTTACTTGTTGGTGATCTGTATGTATTCTTTTTTGTTTTGTTTTCTTTACGTGTTTACTATTTTTTTATTTGAGCATAGTTAAAACATGATGTTATGTTAGTTTCAGGTGTACAACTTAGTGATTTGACAAGTATATACATTATGCTATGTTCACCGCACCCTCCCATTGCATCACTATTACTGTATCATTGACTGTTTTCCCTATGTTCTACCTTTTTTTCTCATGACTTACTCATTCCATAACTGGAGGCCTGTATTTCCCACTCTCCTTCACCCATTTTTCCCAGGCCCTCCTTCCTTCCCCTCTGTCAAACATCAGTTTGTTCTCTATATTTATAGGTCTGATTCTGCTTTTTGTTTACTTTTTTAGATTCCATTTATGAGTGGAATCATATGGTATTTGTCTGTCTCAAATTGACTTATTTCATTTAGCATAATACCCTCTGATCCATCCATGTTCCATAATACCCTCATGGTCCATGTCCATCTCAAATGGCATGATCTTATCTTTTTTATGGCTATGTAATACTCTATGATATAAAGTGGCAGGATACAAAATTAATACCCAGAAACCAGTAGCATTTCTATATACTAAAAACAAAGCCTCAGGCACAGAAATTTAAAAATAATTTCATTTACAATTGCACCAAAAGGAATAAAATACCTAGGAATAAGCTTAATCAAAGAAGTGAAAAACTTCTACTCCAAAAACTATAAAACAGTGATGAAAGAAATTGAAGATGACACAAATGGGAAGATATGCCATGCTCATGGATTAGAAGAATTAATATTTTTAAAATGTCCACATAACCCAAAGCAATCTACAGATTTAGTGCAATCCCCATCAAAATACCAACAGCATTTGTCATAAAATTGGAACAAATGATACTAAAATTTGTATGTTCTTTTGAGAAATGTCTATTTAGGTTTTTTGCCCGTTTTTTTATAAAGCCTTTTTTTATGTTGAATTATATGACTATATAGTTTAGATGTTGACTCTTTAGCAGATGTATGGTTCACAAATATTTTTTTCTTATTCTGTAAGTTGCCTTTTCACTCTGTTGATTATTTCTTTTTGTGTGCAAAAGCTTTTTAATTTGATGTAATGTCCCATGTCTATTTATGCTTTTGTTGCCTCTGCTTTTGGTGTCATATATAAGAGAACATTGCCAAGTCCATGTCTAGAAGCCTTAGCCTATGTTTTCTTCTAAGAATTGTATTGTTTTAGGTTTTTCTATTTAAGTTTTCAATCCATTTTGAGTTGATTTTTGTGTATGGTGTGTGATAAGGGTGTAAGTTAATTTGTTTTTGCATGTGAATATACAGTTTACCCAACGCTATTTGTTGAAGAGACTATCCTTTCCCCCAGTCCATAGCCTTAGCATGCTTCTCAAAGATCATTTGAATGTATATATGAGAGTTTATTTCTGTTCTGTTGGTCTTCATCTCTGCCTTTGATGCTTAGTAAGTACCAAACTGTTTTCATTAGTGAAGCTTTGTGATGTTCTGAAATCAGGAAGTGTGATTTTAAATAATGAAGTATAGCTTTGTTTTTCTTTATCAAGATTATTTTGCCTATTTGAGGTCTTTGAGATTCCATATGAATTTTAAGAATTTTTTTTACATTTCTGCAAAATAATGCCATTGGGATTTTTGACAGGGATTGCACGAAATTTGTAGATTGCTTTGGGTAGTATGGTCATTTTAGCAATATTAAGTTTTCAAATGCATGAACTTGGGATGTGTTGCCAATCATTTGTGTATTCTTTCATTTCTTTCAAGGATAGTTGTAATTTTCAACGTGCAAGTCTTCTCCCTTGCTAGGTAAGCTTATTCCTAAATATTTTATTTTTGATGCTATTGCACTGGGATTGTTTCCTTAATTTTCTTTTCAGATTATTCATTATACCATACAGAAACACAACTGATTTTTGCGTGTTGATTTTGTATCTTGCAATTTTGCTGATTTTGCTAATTAGTTCTAACAACCTGTGTGTGTATTTGTATGTGTGATATTTAGGAGGTTTTATATATAAGATCAGGTCATCTCTGAACAGACATAATTTTACTTCTCCCTTTCCAATTTGGATGTCTTTTATTTCTTTCCTTTTCCTGTTTATTTATTTTATTCATTCATTCATTCATTCATTCATTCATTTATCTTTTGCCCAATTGTTCTGACTAGTTCTTCTGGTACTATGTTGAATAGAAGTGGCAGAAGATGGCAACCCTGTGTTGTTCCTGGATTGTAAAAGAAAAGCTTTCAGTCTTACCATTGAGTATGATGTTAGCTGTGGGCTTTTCATATATGGCCCTTATTATTTTAAGGAAGTTTTTTTTTTTCTATTTCTAGTTTATTTAGTGGTTTTATTATGAAAGGATGTTGTATTTTGTTAAATCCTCTTTCTACATCAATTTGCTCAATTGTTGGCATATAATTGTTCATAGTATTTCTTATGATCCTTTTTATTTTGAGGCTTCAGTTGTAATGTCTCCTCTTTCATTTCTGATTTTTGTTATTTGAGTCTTATTTTTCTTACTTTATATTAGGGTTTTCAATTTTGCTTAATTTTATGTTTTTTTTTAAGTTTATTTATTTATTTTTGAGAGAGAGAGAGAGAGAGAGAGAGAGAGAGAGCATAAGTCAGGGAGGAGCAGAGAGAGAGGGAGAGAGAATCCCAAGCAGGTTCTGAGTTGTCAGCACAGAGTGGGATGTGGGGCTCAAAGTCATAACCATGAGATCACAACCTGAGCCTAAATCAAGGGTCTGATGCTTAATTGACTGAACCACCCAGGCTCCCCTATTTAACTTTTAAAAAATAACTCTTAGTTAAGTTGATATTATCTATTGTCTATTCTCTCTTTATTTCTATTATAATCTTTATTATTTCCTTCTTTCTAACTTTAGGCTTAATTTGTTCTTTTTCTGGTTCCTCGAGGTAGAAATTTAGGTTTCTGATTTGAAATCTTTCTTTTTTGGGGCGCCTGGGTGGCGCAGTCGGTTAAAGCGTCCGACTTCAGCCAGGTCACGATCTCGCAGTCCGTGAGTTCGAGCCCCGCGTCAGGCTCTGGGCTGATGGCTCGGAGCCTGGAGCCTGTTTCCGATTCTGTGTCTCCCTCTCTCTCTGCCCCTCCCCCGTTCATGCTCTGTCTCTCTCTGTCCCAAAAATAAATAAAAAACGTTGAAAAAAAAAATAAAAAAAAAAAGAAATCTTTCTTTTTTGTTAATGTAGACATTTACTGCAATAAACTTCCCTCTTAGTACTGATTTGCTCTATCTCATAAGTTTTGGTATGTTGTGTTTTCATTTTCATTTGTCTTAAGATATTTTCTTGTTTCCCTTGTGATTTCTTCTTTGACTCATTGATTGTTCAAGAGCCCATATATTTGTGACTTTCTAGTTTTATTCCATTGTGGTTGAAAAAGATAATTGGCAAAATTTCAGTTGTCCTAAATTTGTTAAGACATGTTTTGTGTCCTTTTCTCAGCACCTGAGAAAAGTGTTTTCTACTTTTGTTGGAGGGATATTCTGCATTTGTCTGTTAGATCCAATTGACCTATATTGTTGTTCAAGTCCTCTGTTTTCTTTTTGATCTGTCTGGTTTCTCTTTATCATACGATAAAGTTATACTTTCATAATTAAAAGTAAAAAATTATACTTTCATATTTAATTTCTGTTCCCCCATTAGACTGTGAATTTCAGAAGCATTCATCTGAGGATGCCATAGGTCAAAAATAGTATCCAAGATTTGGTAGAATAAGCATGTGTTTAATGAAATATTTTATTCCCTGAAAATGTTCCATTTCAAAAATTAAGAATTTCAATATGCTGTCTTCCTATCCACATATGGTTATTCTTTGATCATGGAAATCTTCAGCACTCAAATCCTTTTATTTATCTTTTATTTTCTTCTCAATTTTATCCTATTAATTCATTATCTGATAGTTGTCTCACAGCATCCTTGATTCTCTTTCATGTGTGTCCTTTAATTAAAATTGCACAGAAAATATCTAATCTTGCATTAAAACTCCAATTTATTTCTTCTACTGTTACATAAGAGCAGTTAAGTATTATAAGAGAAAACTAGGGGTGCCTGAGTGGCTCAGCTGTTAAGTGTCTGACTCTTGATTTCAGCTGAAGTCATATCCCATGGTTCATGAAATTGAGCCCCATGATAGCACAGAGCCCGCATGGGATTCTCTTTCTCTCTCTCTCTCTCTCCCCCTATGCCTCTTTCCTGCTTGCACACACTCTCTCTCCCTCTCTCTCCCTCTCTCAAGATAAATAAACTTAAAAAAAAAGAAAGAGGAAGTTATATTTATTAAGAATGGTAGACATCAATTTCCATGGTCTATCAATTCAGAACTAGGATGATACTGTCAGTGTTTTTATTTCCTAATTCAATGTTCATTCTCCTAAATGTATTCTATACTCTTCTTACTCTTCTCAAAGCCACTATTGATCCACCTCTCCTGTTATTAGCAGACAACCTAGTTTATTACCTAAAAATATAAGTTTTATCTAATATGAGAGATTATCTTCAATTGTGAAAATATCTGCTTCAGATATATCTATATTCAAACTTATCACTCTCTTTTTCTAAATCTTAAAGTCTGATATGCTTTCATGCAAGTCTCACAGTCTCATGTGATTCATAATTTAAGGTCAAGCTATGCATCATATGCCTTTGATTAAATTTCATCATGACTTCTTTGGCATATTTCTTCCTTTCTCACTACTCCACTATTCCATTTGGTGACTCACTCCAACATTACTGTCTCTCATGCATAGAGACATATACTTTGCATATACTCAGATCTCTCCTATCATAAAAATTCTTTCCTCACGTCTATAGAAGCCTTGCATTATTTCCCCCACTGCTCATCTAATTTTCTCAAAGAATATTCTGCAGTGCACTCACCATATTCAGAGCCTCACCTCCAATTAACCATTCAACCTATTTCAACCTGCTTTCAACATGTATCACTCAAATTAAATCTACTTTGCAGATAAATCCAGTCACCAGAGTACTTTTCTAACCTTATACACCTGATCATGTTTGTGAATTCAAAATCTCATTGTGTAAATATATGAAATGCAAACTCATTTGGGTAACTTAAAATACTTTGATCTGACTTCTCATATTACTCTATTTCAAATTTCTGCCATGACTTTTTTTTTGTTTTTGCTTATAACACTTCATAATTCTGCTAGAGCTCCTGCATACTCCACAACAATTTCTGCTTCCATTACTTGTTCTAAATGGCCTCTCTGCCATGAAATTATTTTCTGTGGTAAAATTTCTTCTCAATTTTTTTAGATCAGTGAATGTCTTCTTGAGGTATGTTCTGCCAATTTTGTGTAGAATTAGGTTGCCTTTATTTACAATTCTGCTCTGTGATCTGCAATTGTGGTAATTGGCATCATGTTGTACCATTCTTGTACATTGCACTGCATATTTTTTTGGTTTTCTTGTCCTTAAAGTTTATTTCAGATTAAGGTTTATATTTGATTTATCTCTGTCAGGTGTCAGCACACTTTTTCTGTGAAGAGACAGGTAGTAAGTATTTTAGGCTTTGTGGGCCACGTGGCCTTTGTTATAGTTAGTAAACTCTGCCATTGTATCACAGAATAGCCACAGATAATACATAAATGAATGAGTTCTAATAAAATGTTATTTATAGACACTGAAATTAAAATATCATATAATTTTAAATTTCATGAAATACTATGTTTATTTGAACTTTTTAAACCATTTAAAAATATAAATACCCACTTTGACTCCCAGGCCATATGAAAACAGGTAATAAACTGGTTTTGGTTTGGGGTCTGTAGTTTCTTTTTTTTTTTTTTTTTTTTTTTTTAACGTTTATTTATTTTTGAGACAGAGACAGAGCATGAATGGGAGAGGGTCAGAGAGAGAGGGAGACACAGAATCTGAAACAGGCTCCAGGCTCTGAGCCATCAGCCCAGAGCCCGACGCGGGGCTCGAACTCACAGACTGCGAGATCATGACCTGAGCCGAAGCCGGACGCTCAACCGACTGAGCCACCCAGGCGCCCCTGTAGTTTCTTTTATGCATTGTGGCATTTTGCACAACCTAGATACTTTTAGGGGCTCACAGATATCTGTTCAAAGAATGAAGGGATGAAATACTATACTTCTTTTGATTCTTAGTGTCTGCCTAAGGTAAAACAAACAAAAAACATTTAAATGACTGAGTCAGGAATAATTTTCTTTTGAATCACAGTCCTGCATTTTAACTACTTTAAGAACTATAAATTATATGAGCATAATGCCTCTTCTCAAAAGTGTTAGAATGGATAAAGGACAAAATCATATGATTATCTCAGTAGACTCAGAAAAAAACATTTGACAAAATCCAATACCTTTTCATGATAAAAACACTTAAACTAGGAATTGAAGGGAACTTCCTCAATCTGATAAAAATTAAAATTTCAATCTGATAAAGCATATCTACATAAAAAAATAATAATACCCACAGCTAACATCATATTTAGGCCAAAACTAAGATCACAAGACAGAGGTGACTAGTTTCATTATTTCTTTTTGACATTGTGCTGGACATACTGAGCGGGCAATTAGACAAGAACATGAAATAAAAGGCACCCAGATTGAAAAGGCAGCAATTGCATTGTTTCTAATACCTCTTTTATTATTGGCTCTAAGTTTGATGATAGCACATCAGATGGCTCTAGGTATTCCGTTCAATAGATCCTATCATTAAGACCTGCACAAAAAAAAACTGCCCTTTCTTGGAAGGCTTCAGACTCTTTGGTATCTTCTTTCCTGGCAGCTGCTCTATTTGGCTTTTTTGAGACTTTGACCCAGACAACATAGATCTGGACAAAGACAAGAACCCACTTGGTTTCTTTGGTGGTTTATACTTTAGGGGACTGAGTAAGGATCTAATAAGCTCTAAAACTACCGTACTGTTTAGGCAAGGTCCTGGAAACTCCCATGGTTAATGCATTGCAGATGAACCTGGAAGATACTGACATGATTACACCTAATGTTTTTTTGTGTTTTTTTGTTTTTCTATTTGTAATGAAAGAAAGATATAGATACCTTTTCAGCTAAAGAATAATAAATAATCACAAAGGCATTTGGAAATATTTTATAATATGCCTAATATTTAGAAATTGTGTTTCAATTGTTAAATTCTTGCCTATGCTCAGAGCTGATTCTTTTTATTGTGCTCTAAAATTTTGGTACTTTAAAAATAAATGTGGGGTGGGAGGGAGGGGAGGGTGGGTGATGGGTATTGAGGAGGGCACCTTTTGGGATGAGCACTGGGTGTTGTATGGAAACCAATTTGACAATAAACTTCATATATTGAAAAAAAAAGAAAAATAATAAAATGCTTAAGATATAAAAAAAATTTAAAAAATAAAAATAAATGATAGCTTATTAATTCTGTTATAATCTCTTCAAATCTCTTTTGGTTATTTCCACCTTTTTTTCTTTTTAAATGAATATCAAAATCATTTT
Source organism: Panthera leo (assembly GCF_018350215.1). NCBI lineage: Eukaryota > Metazoa > Chordata > Mammalia > Carnivora > Felidae > Panthera > Panthera leo. Next base: position 64,098,032 of record NC_056691.1, on the reverse strand, counting down.
AAGTCCTAAAATCTATTGCTTTGGATTTTAAACCTAATCGGATAAATAAATTAATGTGTCAAAAAAATATCTCTTTAAAATCTCGACCTTGCTTTAAGAAGCATAGCATGTGTTTCTATTCATTCTTACCTTACCAAAGAAAAGAGTTTTTTCATTTTTTTAAATTTCAGAAGTAAAATTTCATGATTCATCCCTTACGTATAACACCCACTACTCATCACAAGCGCGCTCCTTAATACCCATCACCCACTTAGCCCACCCCCCCAATAACCTCCTCTCCACCAACACTCAGTGTTCTCTATAGGTAAGAGGCTCTTATGGTTTCTTATTATATTTGTCCTTCCCTTCCCCTGTGTTCATCTGTTTTGTTTTGTAAATTCCACATATGAGTGAAATCATATGGTATATGTCTTTCTCTGACTGACTTCACTTAGCATAATGCACTCTAGTTCTATCCATGTTGTTGCAAATGGCAAGATTTCATTAATTTTGATAACTGAGTAATATTCCATTGTGTGTGTGTGTATATACCACTTTTTCTTTATCCATTCATTAGTCAATGGACATTTACTCTCTTTCCATAATTTGGTTATTGTTGATGCTGCTGCTGTAAGCATCGGGGTGCATGTGCCCCTTTGAATCTGTATTTTGTATCCTAGGGATAAATACCTAGTAGTGCAATTGCTGGCTTGTAGGGTAGCTCTATCTTTAACTTTCTGGGGAAACTCCACAGTTTTCCAGAGTGGCTGTACCAGTTTGCATTCCCACCAAAAGTGTAAGAGTGTTCCCCTTTCTCTACATCCTGGCCAACAGCTGTTGTTTCCTGACAGATGTGAGGTGGGATCTTATTGTTTTGGTTTTGATTTGTATTTCCCTGATGATGAGCGATGTTGAGCATTTTTTCATGTGTCTGTTAGCCATTTGTATGTCTTCTTTGGAGAAATATCTGTTCATGTCTTCTGCCCATTTCTTAACTGGATTATGTATTTTTGGGGTGTTGAGTTTGATAAATTCTTTATCGATTTTGGATACTAGCCCTTTATCTGATATGTCATTTGCAAATATCTTCTCTCATTCCGTAGGCTGCCTTTTGGTTTTGTTGATTGTTTCCTTCACTGTGCAAAAGCTTTTTATCTTGATGAGGTCCCAATAGTTCATTTTTGCTTTTGTTTCCCTGGCCTCCAGAGGCATGTCTAGTAAGAAGTTGCTATGGCCAAGGTCGAACAGGTTGCTGCCTGTATTCTCCTCTAGGATTTTGATGGTTTCCTGCCTAACATTTAAGTCTTTCATCCATTTTGAATTTATTTTTGTGTATGATATAAGAAAGTATTCTAGTTTCATTCTTCTGCATGTCTGCATTTTCATGTCCATTCTGCATATCCATTTTCCCAACACCATTTCTTGAAGACACTGTCTTTTTCCAATAGGATATTCTTTCCGGCTTTGTCAAAGATGAGTTGAGCATATAGTTGTGGGTCCATTTCTGGGTTCTGTATTCTGTTCCATTGATCTATGTGTCTGTTTTGAGCCAGTACCATACTATCTTGATGAATACAGCTTTGTAATACAGTTTGAAGTTTGGAATTGTGATGCCTCCCACTTGGCTTTTCTTTTTAAACATTACTATGGCTATTTGGGGTCTTTTCTGGTTCCATACAAATTTTAGAATTGTTTGTTCTGGATCTGGATGCTGGTGTTATTTTGGTAGGGATTGCATTCAATGTGTAGATTGCTTTGGATAATACAGACATTTTAATAATAATCTTCCAATCCATGAGCATGGAATGTTTTTCCATTTGTGTCTTCTTTCATCTATTAAGTGTTCTATAGTATTCAGAGCATAGCTCTTTTACTTCTTTAGTTAGGTTTATTCCTAGGTGTCTTATAGTTTTGGGTGCAATTTTAAATGGGATTGATTCCTTGATTTCTCTTTCTGCTTCTTCATTGTTGGTGTATAAAAACACAACAGGTTTATATACATTGATTTTATATCCTGCGACTTTGCTGAATTCATATATCAGGTCTAGTAATTTTTTGGTGGAATTTTTCACGTATTCCATGTAGAGTGTCATGTTGTCTGCAAAGAGTGAAAGTTTGACTTCTTCCTTGCTGATAATGCAAGCCTTTTATTTCTTTTTGTTGTCTGATTGTTGAGGCTAAGACTTCCAGTACTATGTTAAATAGTAATGGTGAGAGTGGTCATCTTTGTCTTGTTCCTGACCATAGGGGAAGGGTTCTCAGTTTTTCCCCATTGAGGATGATATTAGCTATGGGTCTTTTGTATGTGGGCTTTATGATGTTGAGGTATGTTCCTTCTATCCCTACTCTCTTTAGGGTTTTTAGCAAGAATCGAAGCTGTATTTTGTCAAATGCTTTTTCTGTATCTATTGAGAGAATCATATGGTTTTTATCCTTTCTTTTATTAATGTGATGTATCACATTAATTTGCAGATATTGAACCAGCCATGCATCCCAGGAATAAATCCCACTTGATTGTGGTGAATAATTCTTTTAATGTACTGTTGGTTTCAATTTGCTAGTGTCTTGCTGAGAATTTTTGCATAAAGGAAACAGTTTCTAAAAATATATTATGTAAAAGTAAATATTTCATAATCCTCTACATTTTTCTAAATATTCTTTTTTTTAATTCTAACTATGAGTAACAAAGAAATCAGAAACTTATCAAGCTTCAACTAAATGAGCTGTCTACCATACAGATTAAATATCTTGGCCATGAATTTACCATTTCTTTCAGTGATTTTTCAAAAGAATTGAGAAATGTGCATGTGTGTGTGTGCATGTGTGTATACACACAGGTATATATATACATATATATATATATACCTGGTCATAGTTTTATAAGTTTGTCAGTAGCGTCTTTATCATTTTTTATCGTGATATAAAGAATCTTTAATTTGTTTGATGATCACACATGTTGACTGGGATCTTATTGATCTTCACGTCAGAGGTCACTATGTGAAATCATAGATCTCTGTAATTATTAACATCATATGTGTAATTACATCATATATTTTAAACTGCATTTATTCCTTATAATTTTTAATAAACAATAAAATATTTTTAAATTTCATATTTGTCCATTATGGATAATCATTCCTTCATCAGTGAGCAGTTACAAATAAGCAGAAAATTTAAGTATTTCACATAACTTTATGTTATATAGATACTAAAGATGCTTTCTGGTTATTTTTTTTTCCCAAAAAACAGCTCTCAAATGAAGACAGGAATGTATGTAGAACTAGCTAGTTTTTCCCACTGGCCATTTAGTAATAAGATTGGACTCCTTGCCAATCAACATGACTCAGCTCCAGTTTGGAGGACTTCTCCCAGATCACAGGTTCTGCCAGGTGGTATTACTCATTCCCAAAGGGTGTCTGGAAGGAGTTATAGGAACAGACTGCAAGGAAATACTCCAATTCTCTGCTCAGAGGTCTGCATTGGAATAGTTCATTTTATACACAGATGGAACAACTGAGCTCTGGCATAAAGGATCATTGTATGAGGATGTGGAACAATTAGAATTCTCATACATTGAAGGAGTGTCAAATAGTGCAACAATTTGGGGGAAAATGTTTGAACATTTCTTATACACTTAAATGGAAGTCTACCCTAGGACTCATTGATGCCAATCCTAGGTATTTACCAAAGGGAAATGAAAACATGTAAAACATTGTACAGAAATGTTAGAAGAAGCTTTATTCATAGTAACTAAACACTGGAAAAACCCCAGTAACCATTTCAGATGAATAGCTAAATAAATTTAGGCATTTTCATACAATGGAATACTGCTTAACAACATAAAAGGCATCAACTATTGGTACATATAAGAACATGGCTGAATCTCATAAATATGTTCGGTGAAGGAATCCACACATGGGATATTATGTATCTGATGATTCCATTTACATAATGTTTAAAAATAGACAAAACTCATATGATGATAGAAATTAGAATACGGTTGCCTACACTTAGGTATTGGTGATGAATGAGCTGTATAACAGCATTGGAGTAGAGGTTACATAGGAATATACATATTTCAAAACTTCCTGAATCCTATACAGCATTTTTGTATTGCAATCTTTGTAATTTTTATTTTAAAAACATATAATTAAGTAGGTGATATGAGTACATCACAAATAAAATACATGTGATGGTACCAATTATTCTAATAAAAAATATGAATATCCACTAGGTAAAAAAATCTCGATATATCTTGCTTGAAACCAAAATTCACAGAAAAGTTGAAAGAAAAGTAAATGTAAACAACATCTAACAGGTAAATATTAATCAAAATAATACAAGTATATTTTTACATTAGAAATATTAGACTCCAAGACCAAAGTTATTATTATATTTGAAAAGGCTGTTTCATAGAAGTGAAAATTTTAATCAATTTGGGCAGTATTCATTCAGGAAAACAGAAGTCACTCTATATATCTCCAAGAGGAGATGATTGGAGGACTGGATTTAGAGATGTGTACACAGTGCTAAGCTTTTGGGGGCATCATTTCTAGAGTACTGGAAGTCAATTAATCACAGGGGAACTTCGCCAAATTATCTTAGCTAGCTGTAACGCTAATATAAGAGGTTCTTAGGTGCACCTGTACTTACTGGCGGCACAGCTTCTGTGCTTAGTGGCCAGGAGCTTGCCCACTGATGCCTCTGGAAAAGAGCAGCTTCTCCAACACTTCTGTCTTCAGAATTCATGGTAGTTCTTTTCATTGGAAGAATCTCTTCTTGGACCCACTGCCTAGAGATTCCAGGAAAGTAGTTTTCTTCCTGAAAACAACAATTAATTTACCTATCAGTAAGCTTCAAAATATATACAGAAAAAAGAAAGACTGTTCACTCGAAAGAAATATTGACAAATTCAACATTAATAAAAAAATTTCAACACACTCGACTGCAATTGGCAGAATTTTTAAGAAAAAGGAAGAAAAATAAGAGCAGACACTGATGCTATTTTTGCTGTTGTTATTCTTTATATTCTAAGCCAGATATAACTAACAAAATTTTGAGCTCCTAAACATGGCTGTGCTGCACTACCTTATTTAATCTGAAAAATAACCCCATAACAATCAGTATGAAAACCAAAGCTTTTTCCATTAACCAATTTAGCAGTCAGTAAGGTTTTTGTGTTTTGTTTTTTTTTAAAAAACATGCGTTGAATTTGTATTTTAAACTAAAATAACTCTGCAGTCTTTCACAGGCGAGTTTGAAAGAGGAATTTGTGCTATTGTCTTCTAATACATTTTGGAGCTTATTCTAATATCCATAGTATTTGTGTCATAAAGCTTCATTCAGAAAATGGTTTCTTTCAGTGTACATCATTAGGCCAAAGACTGGTTATATTTACTCATAACAATGTTTTAAAAACCAATTTCTAAAAGGAGACAATCCAATGAAAGTAGGCCCAGTCTCTACACTTTGATACTATATCTCTGCTTATCTCTTTTCATAGTTTATTTCTCTTAAATATGATTTATGCAATTGTGATATTTTAAGCAAAAATTATACTTGTTCACATTTTCCTATTCTTTAATTTCTCTAATATGTCATGATAAAAAATATTATTTAGCATTTGCCAAATTATTTGAGACCTATAAATATTATATAAATATCTATATTTATAGAATAATTATAAGACAAAACTTGAGGAAAGTCTAGGCATGTCACGATCCCCAGAAATGTAAAACCTTGAATCAGTTCCTTATCAGAAATGCAATACTATTTATATCTTTATGGTACAGTGTCAATAGCATAGCCTCTGATAAAGTAAATTATTTTTGCAATTTTTCCTTTTAGCTGATTGGTGGTTGTATGACACTAGATAAGTTATTTAAGCAATGGAATTACTATAAGTAGGACAAGTATAAGTCAAAGAGTAAAGTTATTTATGATTTGCACAATGAATTATTAATAGAACATTAGCAATTTGATTAGGAATTCATATATAAGCATAGGTCATTTTTTTAAATGATTCATATTAATAAAGTTTGAAAAAAGTTAATCAGATATTTAGAATATAATGTAGAACAATATATCTGCTTATATCTTGTTTTCTCAGTCAAGCCTATCCTACATGGATTTTAGCTCCTTTGAATACCAGCCAGGTTATCAGCATTTGCTTTGACCTCAGGTGACTTGGTAATTCAAATTTTCTTCGTCCACATATAGTATCTGTATCCAAAGAAACTTTCTTTGTAATTTCCTGCACATTCCATGTTCTTGCCAACCCCCAAGTTTATAGATTTTGTCCATATTCTGTTGTATTAACAAATTGACGAGCTTAAAGCTACTGCTCACACTTTCTCTGGACCCTCTTCCAGAATGTTTCAAAATCTAGTGTTCTCAGATTAATTATTCCCCTTGAACCTCTCAGTTGAGTCCTGAAACTTGACCAATTGATGAAGGTAAATCAATATTTGGAGCCCGATTTTTTTCTTTACCATTTTATCTCCTTTATTATTTCTTAAATCACTCTAGAAAAATAGAAACCTTAAGTTTGGAAGATATTACATTTGTCTTTGGACCTAGATTAGGAAAAAGCAAAATTGCTTAAATAATATCATTAAACTGTTTTTTCCTAAATTTAGTTTCATTTAGATCCTATTTCATTGACAGTTTATTCATATCCATTTTCTCTTGACTCTATAAATAATCCAGAACAGTAAATTATCTCTTGATAGGAAGACTTCTGTTTATCAAGAATCATTTTACAATCATTGAGAAACACATCCCCAATTTTTTTTTACCTAATATTAAATGGATGATTTTTTCCCTTTAACTAGGTCTATATTTTATCTGTACAATTTCTGCTACTCATAGAAGAAATAGTATCTACTGTTTAGCAGATCCTAAGGAAATATATAAACATAGATTTGATACAATTGAGGTATAAGAAACCATGTGAAAAATCCACAGCACCACTACCAGTAGATTTTTGGAATAGTGTGGTTATTTTACTGTTACCATAGAGTGGACTCTCCTTTCCCATCTTTCACAGAAACGAAGCTTCTTTGCTTTGATGATGAGAAGTAAAGGATTGTAAACATGAGAAATGAAATTGGCAAAGACTCTTTCTTTACAGAGTGGAATTTGGGGCTTTGTTGACAGAGTAGGCTTCAGAACCTCATTTATTAAGACAGGCAAGAGAGGAGATGATAAAGTGACAGTAATGTTCAAAAATTGTGTGCTCCTTATGCTGTACCTCTTGAGAATGTATGAATGATAGAACCACTGGAAAATGGGAAGAAAACACTTTGTTTCAATGACTAGCTTTATTTTTCTGGGCTGTTATTCATAAGAATTACCATTTAGTCTACTTTTAAACACGTAGTGTTTTTTTTTTTTTTATAAGAGATACTTAAAGAGAAAACTTGAATCTTATATACAGAATAAAATATTAGCCATGAAGAACAGAATTCACTCCTGGTAATGTTCCTTTAGTTTTAGCTATTCTAGAAACTTATAGATTACAACCTCATATCTTAACAGAAAGCATTGTCACTGGAGTGCTGCCCAGTTGATGGGTGCACTTGAAAAGAACATTCAGTTTTCTGTACTATCCCCAACTCAAGAGATTTAAAACGCTGCCCTAGTGAAAATAAATCTTCTAAATGCTTCAAAACAAACAGATTAGCCAGATATAATAAACCTCCGAAATATGGTCACAAAAACTTAGGAAATATTTCATTCAAAAAACAATTGTTATGTATGTAAATTTTAATATGAATTCTTCATGCTGATATATATATATATATATATATATATATATATATATATATATATATATATATATATATAAAATACACTAACAATATGTAAAATATGTGTGGAGTTCCAGGAAGTTGTAAAGAAATCTACAAACATGTCTTTTTTTTTGTTTTTATTTTTTTATCCTGTCTTTCTTTTATATGACTCTTATTCCTATTTTCTTTTCAGTACACATGCAATCCCATTTTCCTGTGCATATGCATGTATTATGTAGGGTCCCAGCAGGTCCAAAGGGCACACTCAAGAATAATTCAGAGAGGGGCGCCTGGGTGGCTCAGTCGGTTGAGCGTCCGACTTCGGCTCAGGTCATGATCTCGCGGTCCGTGAGTTCAAGCCCCGCATCCGGCTCTGTGCTGACAGCTCAGAGCCTGGAGCCTGTTTCCGATTCTGTGTCTCCCTCTCTCTGACCCTCCCCCGTTCATGCTCTGTCTCTCTCTGTCTCAAGAAAAAAAAAAAATAAACGTTAAAAAAAAATAAAAAAAAAAAAAAAAGAATAATTGAAAGAGATTTTTAAAGGTGTGATCAGACAGACACCACATTAGATAGTGTTGTTCCCAAAAGGTAGTAATACCAGGATTGCATTAGACCCCTGGTCCTGAAGAGATGAAGCTAAATATATCAATCATTTGGAAAATTAATATAGACACATTGTTACTCTGTAAAAAGACACAAATGGTCTCCAGGAAAGAACATCCAACAAGAGCTAAAACCTTTCTTCAAGAGGGATGCTGCTAGACAAGAGCAGGTCTACAGGGAAGGAGCTGGAGTAATCAGTGTTCTAAATTAACTGTCCTCTCTCTCCTATCTCCTGCCAAGAACTTCTTTGGCCAGACCCATCACAAAAACCTAGGAATAAGGAATCCGTTATGTAGCCCATACATTTCAGCCTCTCATTGTGCAGGGAGTAGAAATGTGGAGAGTGGATCCTCAAGAAATAAGAGATATCCAGTATATATAGATATGTCTGTGTTATCAGTTTATTTCTATGTGGAATCTTCCAACTTTTTAACAAAGAAGAATAAATATAACTGTGTAGCAGGAGAAGAAGAAAGAGTTCTGATTTAGTCATGAATTATGGGCCAAACACTGTGTTAAGCACTTTACAAATGAAATAAGTAATATTTTTCACATTTCACTTCAGGAAATAGGACAGAGATCACAAATAGCCTACTTAGGATCATAAAGCTAGTTAGGACTAGAAATTCAATTTCAATCCGTATCTAATTCTGAAGTACTTGCTCTTAAACACTATATGATAAAGCTCTGTTCCTTGCAACATCCTGTTTCTCCCTTCTGTTCCAGCCAAGTTTGATAATTATTTGCTGAACATGTCCTGAGATTTCCAGTCCTTACATCTTTGAGGTAAATGGCAGAGAAGGTAAAGTTCTGCTGTGGCTCCAAAATGGATTCCTAATGACTCACCACAGGGGCTCCTTCCTTTTTTCTTGATGTGCCCATCCCTTCAGTCAACAGTATTTATTGATTAGATGCTCCATGACATACACTGAGCTAGGTGATAACAACAAATTAAATGAATATTTCAGGAACTGAATGCCATTTGCAATGGGTAGAGCATAAGGCATACATAGTGAAAAAGTAAGTGAGTTTGAACAGGTAGAAAATGGAAAGATGGTCATGAATTTTGAAAATCTTGCCATGGTATTGAGATTTTATTCTATAGACAAGAGGAAATTTAAAATTGTTACATTTTAAATAATAAGCTAATATGGTCAGATTTGCATTTTAGAAACATTACTTCAACTGTGGTGAATTGAAAGGGGTGATATTTGCAACAGGAAGACCAGTTTTGGAAATTTATAAAATAATCCAGGTATGAGATAACAGTAATACATAAGCAGTGCTGGCCAAAAGAGATATGCATGATTGAAATGTTGGAGTGAGGCTAGGTGACATTAGAATATGAAACTGTAACATTTTAAAAAATTAGGGGCGCCTGGGTGGCTCAGTCGGTTAAGCAGCCGACTTCAACTCAGGTCATGATCTCACGGTCCGTGAGTTCAAGCCCCATGTCGGGCTCAGTGCTGACAGCTCAGAGCCTGGAGCGTCTCCCTCTCTCTGACCCTCCCCCATTCATGCCCTGTCTTTCTCTGTCTCAAAAATAAATAAACATTAAAAAAATTAAAAAAAAATTAGATGTGTCTTCAGCTTTTTTCAGGTGGAATTTACTCAATTGCTCTATAATTAGAGCATTTTTTTTCCTTATGTTATCAGGAGTGACTACTGACTACCTAATGATACAGAGACCCTGACTATTTATTCTTTAGTGTGTAGGCTAAGAAAAGTATTTTTTAATGTTTATTTATTTTTGAGAAAGAGAGAGAGAGAGAGAGAGAGAAACAGAGAGAAACAGAGCACAAGCAGGGGAGGGGCAGAGAGAGAGGGAGACAGAATCTGAAGCAGGCTCCAAGCTCTGAGCTGTCAGCACAGAGCCCAGGCTTGAATCCACAAACCGTGAGATCATGACCTGAGCTAAAGGAAGCTTAACTGACTGAGCCACCCAGGTGCCCCAGCTAGAAAAGCATTGAGTCTAATATTATATTTGATATTCTTTGGTTAACTCTCTTCAAACATAATCCAAGAACCCAAGAGGCCATTCAAGCCCCACTGAAGGAAAATTTAATCCCTCCACGTTCTGTGTTCCCAAATACCTTGAACGTATACTCTGAGCATAGTTCTTATCATACTGCACAAGTATTCATTTTTTTCTGTTTTCCTCAGCAGAAGAGTGAGTACTGCAAGCTTTTATTTTACAAACTATTGACTGAGATTCAGTAGGGCATATTCTATCTTAACCTGGACTTTGGAATCATACAACCATGGTCTGGTTATTTGTTTAGTGATTAACTCCCCTGTGTCTCAGTTCAATTCTAGATGAAGATAACAGTATCTTCCACTATGTTGTGGAAGAAGTAAAAAAAAAAAAACAAAAAACAAAAACAAAGGAAACTATGTTAAGATCTAAGCAAACTATCTAATACCATGTAATTAGTTAATAGATTAGAATGATTTCTATTATCCTTTTTCAGCATAGTTTTGGAGACTTTTTTCAGCATAGTTTGGAGACCTATATTTGTCAATACTTTGACAAATGAATAGTAATAACTAAATTGTTAACACCAAATGCCATTCACAAATCTAAGCAGTTTACATGAATTGGCTCATTTAATCCTTACAGCAAACTTAGATATGACTGCCATGGCAGTTCTGCAGAGGACTAATTATATAACTTACCTGAGGTTTACATGGCCTGTTAATGGCAGAGCAAGGATTAGAACCGTGCCATTTATTGCTTTCCCAGGTGTAAGCATGAGTAAATCTGTTTCCTTCCCCCCCCACCATAGCTCCTAAAAAAAGAAAGAAAGGAAGTTTAAAAACACTATCAAAAAACAAAACAAAAAAATCATTGGTATCACTCATGTACAAATGAGGTAAAGCATGAGCCTCTTTTTCTCAATGCAGTGTTTTCTTACCAAGCTCCATGCCCGGTGGATGGTAGGCCTAATGAACTATTGAATGAATGAGTGCCTGTTTATAATTCATACATACAGCTAATTCTGTTTTAATTGTTTTGAATGATCATTATCATAAACAAGAACAACAACAAGAAAAGCAAACCATCTGTCAAAGAATGTGATTAAGTGTCATGAATTGAGACTAGAATGAGGGTTAGGAAGAGGGTGAAAATGTAATAACAGAAAGATTGCAACAAACGTATCTATCCTGTTCCTGTAATAACTTGTTTTATTTCCAAATCTGCCACTTGGATCTAGTCCAGTAATATATTCTTATTCTAGAATGTCCAGGCCAAGCACTCAGCATCACTAGCCCTTTTGAACAAACAAATGGTGAAATATTTATCAGAATTTTTATGCAATGTGCCTCTTTAGCATTAGTAAGAAAACTAATTCTTGCTTAACATAAAATTTCAATTTTTCTTACATATACTTGTATTTTTTCAATAGTGGCAGTCAGTTTAGAGATTTTCTTATTACTTTTTGGCCAAGAAAACAAAGAGTCATGAGTTTTATCTACTCTCTCCTTTTTATGAATTCAATTAAGATTATTAACAGAATGTATGTCTGAGCACACATTCAGACTGTGTGCGCATCAGGCACTGGCAGGCCCCAGATTTCCAACTTGTTAGAAATCAGTATTCAGGGCAGGAGCATTCTAAGCTTCTGCAAGAGATACAGACAGAAAATAATGCTTAGTTTATGCCACTTAGATATAAAAGAGATCACATCATGCACTGATTACATTGCTGTTTCCAGGATCCAGACAGACTGTTTTTCTGCTAGTGTTTATATTCAGAAAGGTTAAAACAATATTAATACTTTGTGCTTTAGACTCCAGACCCATATTTATCATGAATCTAGGCAAACAGCTCAGTCTGTTATTGTCAACAAATATTCATTGTCCAATTTCCTCAAACTAAAATTTGACAAAACAGATTTTTTTCCATTTATTTATTGACAGTTTCCTTCCTTCATGAATATAGTGGAAAAGATATTTTCCATTCACCCTTTGCCCCTACCATTCACCACACCAAACATGTAAGAAGTAGAATTCTAGTGTATAATCGATCTCACCTGAACAGCTATTTAATATAATTGATACCCTGCAGACAGAATTGTAAATATCAGTGATTTCTAACTTGAAATAAAACTTAACATCGAGTGACCAGGCATTTTCAAAGTTTGGTAAATATGAGAACTTGGCCTCATTTCAAAGCTGCTTTCATTTTGGCTCCCTACCAAATGAGCAAGCAAATTAGTGTCAAGGATATATGCAAAATATGGTTACAAGGGAGTAAACATAGCTATTCGTTGTCTCTGTTTCTTCACAGAGGTAGGGCACAAACTTCATGGGCGATGCAACCCTCATAATGTTGGCAACTTTATAGGTCAAAGATGCTTTGAGATATGGTCTGCCTGCCTTTTACCACATCAGACTATGAAGGGTCCTGTATTATTTCTCAAATCCAACTACCACCATATAAGGCAATCTTCTGTAGCATCAAAGGAACATTTCTGTATTCTCTTTCTTTCTGTACCAGTAGACTTGGAATACCTGGACATAGCCAGCACTGTGCAAGCCACCTGAAACGTGTCCATTTCATATACTATCTTCACTAACTACATGTAAGGGATTTTGTGAACAGGACACCCAGTCTCTCTTCCTTCAGAAAAATGTGCTAGGAAAGTGTGATTTCACAATGAGGTATGGAGGAGAGTACATGGGATACAAACGAGAAGACAACTCTGCTTCTTGTTAACTATGTGTTTTGAACAAGCTAATGAGAGCATCAGCTTTTCTAAAATGGGAATAATCAGAAAGTCTGCTCTATATTTCTCATTGGGTTTCTGGGAAGGATATATATCATCATTAGCATAAGTGAAGCACTTTGTAAATTCCAAAATACTTTATTTATTCTGGGTTTGGTATTATTGCCTCAATGAAAGTAAATAATTTAGTTCTAGATATAAGAATCATTTCTTCCTCTGTGAGATTAGAAAGGGAATTTAACAAGATTCCCAGATTTAGAAGATATGCTGTTAGCCTTTACAATATCCCCCCAGCCTTACTCCAACCTCACATTTTAAAAAATTACTAGAGTTGATTTTTTTAGAGCAATTTAAAGTTCAAGAAAACTTGAGCAGAAAGTACTGAAGTTCCCATACACTCCTTCTTCTCCCTCCCCAGGTTCCCTTTATTATTAACATTTTACACTGTGGTATATTTGGTACAGTTGATGAACCAATATTAATACATTATTATTAACTAAAGTCCGTAGTTCACTCATTGTGTAGTACACGATTTTATGAGTTTTGCTAAATGCATAATTTAATTGCCATTACATTATTATACAGAATAGTTTCAAAAGTTACAATATTATACAGAATAGTTTCATTGCCCAAAAAGGCTGTGTTCCACCTCGTCATTCCTCCCTTGTCCAAGTCCATAACAACCACTAATCCTTGTGCTTTATATATAGTTTTGATCTTCCCATATTGTCATGTACTTATAATCATACAGTATGTATATAGCCTCTTAAGAATTTGTATTTAAGGTGCCTCCATGTCACTTCATGGCTTGATAGCTCATTTCTTTTAATCATTGAGTAATATTCAATTATATGGATATTCCATTTCATTTATCCATTCACCTGTTAAAGGACGTCTGGGCTGCTTCCAAATTTGGGCAATTACGGGGACTCCTAGGTGGCTTAGTCAGTTAAGCAGCTGAATCTTAATTTTGGCTCAGGTCATGCTCTCATGGTTGTGAGATCAAACTCCACATCTGGCTCAGCACTGAGTGTGGAGTCTGCTTGGGATTCTCTCTCTCCCTCTCTCTCTGCCCCTCCCCCACTCATGCTTTCTTTTTCTCTCTCAAAATAAATAAATAAACTTAAAAAAGCCAAATTTGGACAATTATGAATAAAGTTACAGTAAATATTCACATTTGAGCTTTTATGTGGTATGTTCTTCAACTTATTCAATTAAATACCTAGGAGTACGATTACTTGATTGTTTAGTAAGACTATGTTTACCTTTGTAATGAACTGCCTAACTGTCTTCCAAAGAGGCTGTATTATTTTGGATTCATATTCTCACTTATTAATGAGAGTTCCTGTTGTTCCACAACTTTGTCAGCACTTGGTGTTGTCAGTGTCTTGGATTTTAGCCATTCTAATAGGTGTATGATGGAATCCCATTTTTATTTTAATTTGTACTTCTCTAATAACATATGATATTGAGCATATTTTCATATGCTTATTTGCCAAATGTTTGTTTTCTTTGGTGATTCATATGTTTAGATCCTTGTCCATTTTTTTTTTTTTTTTCAACGTTTATTTATTTATTTTTTTTTTGGGACAGAGAGAGACAAAGCATGAACGGGGGAGGGGCAGAGAGAGAGGGAGACACAGAATCGGAAACAGGCTCCAGGCTCCGAGCCATCAGCCCAGAGCCTGACGCGGGGTTCGAACTCACGGACCGCGAGATCGTGACCTGGCTGAAGTCGGACGCTTAACCGACTGCGCCACCCAGGCGCCCCAGATCCTTGTCCATTTTTAAAATATGTCGATCTTTATCTTGTTTTGAATTTTAAGTTGTCTGCATATTTGGATCTGAGTCATTTATTAGATATGTAATAAAGATATTTTAGATAATGTTATCAGATAAAATTAGATATTTTTCCTAGTCTTTGTCTTGACTCTTTCTTTTTTATTTTTTTAATGTTTATTTACTTTTGAGAGAGAGGGAGACAGAGTGTGAGCAGGGGAGGGCAGAGAGACAGGGAGACACAGAATCTGATGCAGGCTCCAGGCTCTGAGCTATCAGCACAGAGCCCAACACAGGGCTCAAATCCATGAGCCTTGAGATCATGACCTGAACTAAAGTCAGACGCTCCACCAACTGAACCACCCAGGTACCCATGACTCTTTGTTCTCTTAACAGTGCCTTTCACAGGGGAGTTTTTTGTATGTTCATTTGTTTTTCAATTTTAATGAAGTCCAGAATACCGTTTTTCCATAGGTCATACCTTTACATTGTATCTAAAAACTTCATTGCCAAATCCAAAGTCACCTAGATTTTTTTCTTTGTTTTCTTCTAGAAGTTTTATAATTTATAATTTATAATTTTGCCTCGTATTAATGTTTGGAAAGTGAAAGGTCAGTATCTAGATGCTTTTTTTTTTCATGTGCATGTTGAGTTTTCTCAGCATTATTTGTTGAAAGGACTATCCTTTTTCCATTGAGTTCTCTTTGCTTTTTGGCAAAAATAAGTTGACTTTATATATATGAAGCTACTTTGGAGCTGTCTATTCTGATCCTTGATTATCTGTCTCTTCCATCACTAATACCACAGTGGCATGATAACTATAGCATTATAAGAAGCCTGGAAGTCTGATTGTGTCAGTTCTACAACTGTGTTTTTCTTTAATATTTTATTGGCTATTCTTGGTATTTTGCCTTTTCATATAAACTTTAAAATCAGTTTATCATTATCCAAAAAGTTTCTCTTGGGGATTTTGATTGCAATTGTATAGATTCTATAGACAAAGACGGGAAGAACTTAATGTTGAGTTTTCCTATCAATGAAAATGTATCTCTCCATTGATTTAGATTTTCTTTATTTATCACTTCTTTAGTTTTCCTCATACAGATCTTGTATCTATCTTGTTAGATTTCTACCCATATATTTTTTATTTTGGAGGTGTTCGTGTAAATGGTTCTCTGTTTCTTATTTCAAATTTTAATTGTTCATTGCTAGAATATAGGAAATAAATTTAATTTTGTGTATTAACTTTGTATCCTGCAACCTTGCTATAATTGCTTATTAGTTTCAGAAGGTAGGCATGTTTGTGTGTGTGTGTGTGTGTGTGTGTGTGTGTATAAATTCTTTGAGATTTTCTCAATGGGCATTTATATTATCTGCAAACAAAAACAGAAACAGTTTTATTTCTTCCTTTCTAAATGGTATATCTTGTATTTCCTTTTATTCTTTTTTAAGTTTATTTATTTTGGGAGAGAAAGAGAGAACACATGCAGGGAAGGGGGCAGAGAGAGAGGGAGAGAGAATTGCTAGCAAGCTCCATGCTGGCAGCACGGAGCCTAATGTGGGGCTTGATCCCACAAACAATGAGATCATGACCTGAGCCAAAGTTAGATGCTTAATTGACTGAGTTACCCAGGCACCCCTTGTATTTCCTCTTCTTATTACATTAGCTAGGACAATGCCAGTACAATGTTAAATGGGAGTTGTGAGAGAAGACGTCCTCGCTTGTCCTGGATCCAGGGGAAAAGCATCTAATTTCTTACCACTGAAAATAATGTTAGTTGTGTATTTTTCACAGATGCCCTTTATCAAGTTGAAGAAGTCCCCCTCTACTTCTAATTTTTGAAAGTTTCTATAAGTGGATGTTGGATTATGTTTAATGTTTATTATGTATATTAGTATGGTCATATGATTTTTCTTTAGCTTGCCCAATGCAATGGATTACAATAATTGTTTTTTGAATATTGAACTAAACTTACATATGTAGAATAAATCCTAATTGGTTATTTTGTATAAATCTTTTTATGCATTGTTGGATTTAATTTGCTAATATTTTGTTGAGAAATATTCATTTTTGTTTATCAGAGATATTCATCTATAATTTCCCTTTTTAAATTTGTCTTTCCTGGCCTTGATATTAGGGTAATTCTAGCTTCATAAAATGAATTAGGAAGTATACTTTCTAGAAGAGATTTTAGAAAATCGGTATTATTTCTTCCTCAATTGTCTGGCAGAATTCACCAGTGAAACAACCTTAACCTAGTCTTTTCTATTTTGGAATATTATTACTGGTTGATTCATTTTTTTTACAGATAGAAATCTGTACAGATTATCACTTCTTGTGTGGCTTTTGATAGATGCATCCTTCGAGGAATTGTTTTGTTTCATGGTCATTAAATTTGTGGGGAGAGAGTTGTTCATAATATTGCTTTATTGTCAGTGGGATCAGTAGCAATGACCCCTCTTATCATTTATGATCTTAGTATTTTGTGTCTTCTCTATTTCTTGGTTAACCCAGCCAGGTTTTAGCAAATTTGTTGATATTTTCAAAGAACCAGCTTTGAATTATATTGATTTCTTTATTGTTTTTCTGTTTTCAATTCCTTTGGTTACTATTCTGATTTTTATTATTTTCTTTTTCCTGTTTAATTTTTTATTATGCATTAATTTTCCATCTTTATTCTTTTCTAATATGTACATTTAATGCTATAAATTTCCCTCTAAGCCCTGCTTTTGCTGTATCCCACAATATTTGATAGGTTGTATTTTAATTTTTATTTGATTTTCAATATTTTTAATTTCTACTGAGACTTCTTGGTATATGTGTTATTTATCATTGTGTTGTTTCATCTCCAGATATTTTGGAATTTTTCAGCTACCTTTTTGTTATTGATTTATAGCATAATTCCATTGTGGTCTGAGAGCATTCTTTGCATGATATCTCTTTTAAATTTGTTTAGGTGTGTTTATAGCCCAGAATATGGAACACCTCAGTGAATTTTTCACATGGGCTTAGCAGAATATATTTACTACTGTAACTGGATGGAGTATTCTATAAATCTCAATTAGGTCAAGTTGATTGCTATTGTGGCTCAGGTCATCTATATCCTTAATGATTTTGTGCTAACTGGATATTTCAGTTACTGATAGAAGTGTGTCAGTGTCTCCAGTTTTAAGTGTATTAGTCTATTCCTCCTTGCAGTGCTATCAACTGTTGTGTCAGGTAATTTGATGCTCTACTTTTAGGAGAATACACGTTAAAGATGGTTTTGTCTTCTTGGAGAATTATCCACACTGGCATTATGTAATGTGCCTTTATTCCTGATAAGATTCTGATAATCTGTATTTTATTTTGATATCATTTTCCTTCAATCCAAATAACTTTTTCTAGCATTGAACATTTCCTCAAGTGTAGATGTGATTGCAATAAATTAGCAGAGTTCCCTTTTATCTAAAAGTGTCTACTTCATCTTCATTCTTAATAATTTTGCTGGTCTTGAAGTTCTTCGTTGATAGTTTTTGTTTGCTTGTTTTTTCTTTTATCACTTCAAATATATTATCCCATGGTCTTATTTCCATAGTTTTTGATGAGAAGTAAGCTCTAAATTGTTTTATTGTTTCTCTGCAACACAGCCTGTTTCTCTTTTCTATTTTCACCATTTATTCTTTTGGCTTTCAAAGGTTTGCCTATTCTGTGCCTAAGTGTGGTTGTTATTATATTCATCAAGCATAAGACTCATTAAGATTCTTTATTCTATTAATCTATTTCTTTCATCCAATTTAAATTGGATTTGGTGGGGGGTGCCTGGGTGGCTCAGTCACTTAAAGGTCTGACTCTTGATTTCAGCTCAGGCTATGATCTCACGGTTCGTGAATTGGAGCCCCACATCCAGCTCTGCGCTGACAGTTCAAAGCCTGCTTAAGATTCTCTCTCTCTCTCTCTCTCTGCCCCTCCTCTTCTCACTCTCTAAATTAATTAATTAACTAATTAATTAATACAATATAGGGTTATTATTTCTTCAGTGATATTCTTCATGCCTATTTTCTTTCTTTTTTTCTTCTAGGATTCTAATATTCTAAAGTCCTCTAGGATTCTAAATATCCTAAGTACTCAGAATATTTTAACAAGTTTAGATCTGAACTTTAAAATATTTTCTTTTTGTTTTTCAACTCGGTTAATTTTTATAGATATGTGCGTAGGCCCCAGTTATCTCTCTCTCCTGTTGTTAATTGCACCCAGAGGATTTTTCAGATACTACATTTTTTAGATGTAGAATTGCCATTTTGCCTGTTTTAGTCGTATTTCTACTTTCTGCTGAAGTTTTCCATTTTCATACTCATTGAGATCATATATTATCTTAAATAATTGAGAAATATTATAAATTAATAGCAGCTGTAGATCTTTGTCTATGAATTCCCACATATGGGACATCTTGCGGTTGTTCTAAATTGATTGTCTTTTTGCTTGAGAATGAGTTCCATGTTCTTAGCTGTTTGAATGTCAGGTAATTTTTATTATAATGTGGATATTTTATGAATATTAAGTTGTGAGGTTATGGATTCTCTGATTTTTTTAATGATTTATGTATCATTTTTTAAAGAAAGAAATTGCTTCAGGTGGATATAAACTGAAAATACTGTTTCCTGGTTGGCAACTCCAGCGTCAGTAGAGAACTCTTGTCTTTCACTGAGCTGCTTTAAAGTTGAAGAGGAGCCAGCCAAATATGTGGACCAAAGAGAATCTGAAGATATTCTCTATCATTCTTTCCCTTGAAAGATTTCACTTTCTTCTGTGTCCATAACTTTGTCCTCTTTCCCCAGACTAGAAGACTGCACTTTTCCCCCTGCCATTTTATACATGATGACTGTTCCTTTTACAAACTCAGAAGCAACGAAAATTGGAAATTAACTATATAAATCCCCTCCTTTGAGATTAGACTCATTACCAGAGTCTGCCTGCTTCTCTTTACTCTTCAATACATTTACATTGATCTCTTCTGTACAGATATTTCAGTGGAGGTGTTGGTCTAGTAGCATCTGACTCATCTGTTACTGGATACATTTCCAATGGACTTAACACACACACACACACACACACACACACACACACACACACACAGAGTCAGTTCCATTATAATGTTTATTTTGAACACACAAATTTCTTCCAATTGATATATTAGGAAATAATTTGAACATAATGTGAATCTTGTGTTTTCTTATGCACCATTTCATCAGAATAAATAGTACATGAATGCAGAAAAATGCACCCAGTTGCACTGAGCTGATACAGATACACAAAAGGCAGGCACAGTCACATAGGCACACAGACCTTGAAACTCTACTAGGTACCCCAGTTTGCTATATGTATTATGAGACACACTTATTCACATCTTGTGCTAATTTATGCATCTCATTTTGGATACCCTCTTCCCACCATTTCATAATCACTCAAAGCTACAATACTTCTAACACGCACTTCATCAGCAAACTTCAGCATTTTTCAATGTAAAGTGCCACAATTGTTGTAGTCTTTATGTATCATTTAACTATAAAATGTTTATAATTGTGCTATTATCTTTATTAAATTCTTATATTTTTGTTGTTATTTTTAACAAGTCATTGATGAATCTTCTGTGTAGTATGTCCCTAATTCCATTTCCCCCCTAAGCTTTATGGGTTTTACTGAATGATTTTATATAACATGATAATATATAGGAACAGCATATATTGACTTAACATATTTTAACTTATATTAACATATATAAGTTAATATATTTATATACTTAACATATATATATATAAGTTAACATATTTATATACTTATATTAACAACATAAAAGACTTAGGTGGAACTGAACGTTATGTGTGGTGTTAAGGTAGGGATATTTATTGTACACATTATTTTGCGGTTACAAATATGGCTTTACATTTTTATAAGGCAGTGTTTGGCTCAAATGCTTCAAACTATATGATTATAGACAACATAATGCAGCGGCTCTGTATATATCAATTTTTTCTTTTAATAGCTAATAATACTGTATAGAGATTAAAAAATCAATGCATTAATGTCTCCCTGAATAAGTATCAATATACAGATAATGCTTCTGGACATCATTTTGCATTTGAAGACTTTACCTCCTGGCTGAGAAAAATCTGTACATATCTAAATCGTTTTTACTTGTTTCCTTATAAAAAAAATACAGGTTTGATAAGACAATATGGTAAAGTTGGTAAATTTTCTCCAGTATCCCGTGCTTGAGGGTCTTAGCATTATATTCAGCTGTAGGCCATCCAAATTGTGCCTCCTTGGAAACTGCTTATAGTATAAGTGATTATTACTCAATTACCTTTCTGTAGAGCAGTGAGACAAATATGAGTTTCTCATGCCAGTTTCCCCCCACTTTTGCCTCCTCAGTTTACTAAATTGTAATACAGCTACTCTTCCCTTTTCCTCTTCAGTTGATTCTCTCTCTCACTGCTGAGATGCGTACAAAAGAATATGAGACACTTGTTATCAGAATTCATGTGATTTACACGCCATTTTGCAGAGTCTTGTACATAATTATTTTAATATTGCAAATTTCTTGGAGTAAAAAATTAATTTTCTACTTAATTTTCTATTAATTTGCCATTGATAGCTTTAATACAAAAGCTTGAATTACATATTACAGTATTCAAAATATTTAAATCACGCCATTTTAAAGCAAGATAGTGAGGTACTACCTATCCAAAAGGAAATGGAAGTTCAAAGAAACCTAATGGCTTCAGGAAGGTCACTCAGATAGTAAATACCAAAGCTAGGATTTTAAAGGTACCATCTTTCACATATGTCAATTAAGTGGTTTCTGAGAGATCTAAATAATAAAATAGTCCATAACATTCCCTCTTAACAGCATTTCCCATCAAAAGATTATTGACTTTTAGAAAATTATTTTCATTATCGAAAACTACAAGAAAAAGGAAGATGAGAGGAGAAAACAGACAAGCCATCTAGAAAAATAAGTTTTTGGAGATAGTAAAATCATTCTGCGTAACTTCAGTAGCTGTTATTTATTTATATATGAACTCTGTTCTTAACTATATCACACAGCAAGCACAATTTTTGAATGCCAGAAATTTTGTACAATAGACAGGCCTAGACTAGATTGAGCTTTCAGAAATCATTTTAACATGCTGGAGAAAGTATAGGGTGGCTTGCTCAAGACCTTTTTGCAGGTAATAAAGTTTGCATTAAAAATAGTAGGTAGTCAGAGGAGACCTGATACTTTGAGAAAAAGTGCATGTCCATCATAAAGCCTAAGCTGACACCTCACATGTGTGACACCGTGTGTAGGGGAGGAGGAGCCAGTTAAACCCACAAACATATGCAGACTCACATCACACATATGTATATGTAATATTAAAGGTTCAAAGTGTAATTCCCAGAAAAGAAGGGACCAGTAGCTTTGAAGGAAAAGACAGTGTCCTTGGATCACACTCTGGCACCTTTCACAGCGGGCTGGTGAAGCCTGGATGCAAGTGTTAGAAGAAGTGCATTAAATATGCCAGGAGAAGTACCTACATGAATACAGGGCAAATATTTTTTTTAATTCTCTATGCAAATGATACAAAAAATATCTATGATATTAAGGATTCCCACCTGAATTTTCCACTGGTAGTTAATTGTTTCCATATACTGAAAACATCTAACAGAGAAAAGCTTTAATAATTGACATGTCTACTACTAACCTGTTATTGATGTTACTAACCCTTCTAGAACTAATACTATCAAGAAAAAGAAGAATTGTATCATAAACTTCAGAAAAAAAATTTAATTCAGAAACAGCATCTTCAATGTGCCTCCATATACATACATGTATTTTAGAGTTGTAATCATGAAGTTTTTGTTTTGAATTCTCTGACTCTTACATTTTCTTCCTAAAACTTAAAAAAAAGTGTTTTGACACAACTTTATGATTTCAATTGTGGATATCCACAGTGTATTTCATTTATTAGCGTTAGAATTTTCCAAGTTGTGGTTCTTATATTAAATTCAAAACGGGTATCTACAATTAACTTTTGTCTTAGGTTTAATTATTTTCTTATGTAAAATTCTTAGGTAAAATATAATTCAGTCAGTAGGTGTAAATATTTATATACCTTGTAGCATTTCCATATGGCTTTCCACAAATATTATACAGAACTTGCCACCAATAGTTTGTAATCATTTGTTTCCTCAAAAATCTCCCACCATTTGCTGATAAGTTTTCCAGTTTTTTTTTTAATATATTTAATGACATTATTTTATGTGGCTTTTAATTTTATTAAAAACTGTTCTGGAAAAAAATTTTAAATAATTTCATCATTATTTTAAGCGATTGGCTGTGTTGTGTGGGGTTATTCCTTAATTCTATTTTCAAACTTCTTATATTTGTGTACAGTGTACATGTATCATGTTTATAATCAAAGAATAAAATAATGCTGTAAAAATTGTTTTTCTGCCTTTCTGATAACATCACATCACTTTCTCTATTTACATCTTAGTAAACTAAATACTGCTGATATTATTGTGAAAAAAATCATTTTCTAAAACTTTAGAAACAGAGGAAAACCCACTAAAACACTTTCAACAATATAAATCTTGGTTAATTTCCAGAGAATGATTCTTTGGTTCATATATATGAAGTAGACACCACCTTTAGTTTTATTTTTATAAAAGAAAATTTATTTTGTCAGCGTATACGCTTGTTTACTTCCCGATAATACAAAGCAGCTTATCATCTTTTAGAAATAAGCACATTTGGTTTACCACACTTTATAGAACAATGCCATTTTCTAATGTTTATCTCTAGAGAAGCAAGTTGGAATACATAATATTTTAAATGAAATAGAAACAATAAAAACTTGACAGTAAGCATTTTTAAAGCAAAATGCACAGGTCAGAATCAACCAAATCTTTAAATACATGATTTGAGATCTCTAACCTTCCTTGTGTATAATTTGGGTCTAAATCACTTTAGTGGAAAATTTGTATTTGCAATTACTTATATTTTCAGTAAACCCAATTTTTTTCAGAACTACTGCAAGAAATAATTAAGGTAGAATCTAACCTCAAATCTTCTGATTTATTTGGTGACTTTTACAAATTTGCTTTATATGCAATTCATATGTGGAGAAATAATAAAATAGCCATCACCGCACTGTACAGCACATAGCTTGCATGTTCTACTAGACTGTGAGATCTTTGAGGGCAAGAACCATAACTTTTACATGACCTATTCCCACCACTTAGCACAGAGCTTTTCACAGCATGTGCCCTATGAGTGATCATGGAATCATTGAAAGAATGATGGCTGGAGGGAAAATCCCACTGTGTAGTATACTTCACAGGAGCTTCTCTGAGAAAAAAACCGTGCTTTTGTTGACTGTGTACAAGGGTTTGTATTTTTCAGGCTTACTCACTGCTTTGATTTCATTACAATTCTAATCCCCATTGCAAACGTTTTCTCAAATATTTTGAAGCTACAGCACTTTCTGTATCATGGAAGGTTTCTTAATATTCTCAATTATTATCATGTCAATTTTTAAAACTCAACATAGTCCCTATGGGAGAGACAAGTAACCTCACAGTACACAATCATGGACAAGGGCAAACAATTTGGCATTTTGCCAGGTAACGCTAAAAGACAAACACAAGGTGCTCTGAGGGTGTTTATAGTATTGATTCCTTGTACCTGCCTTCAAGAGTCCCAGCTGTCAGGCATACTTCCGCTGGCTCTGGGTGTCTTGTTCCTGTGCTTGGCAGAAAGGAGACTCAATATTTTTTTTTTTTTAATTTTTTTTTCAACGTTTTTTATTTATTTTTGGGACAGAGAGAGACAGAGCATGAACGGGGGAGGGGCAGAGAGAGAGGGAGACACAGAATGGGAAACAGGCTCCAGGCTCCGAGCCATCAGCCCAGAGCCTGACGCGGGGCTCGAACTCACAGACCGCGAGATCGTGACCTGGCTGAAGTCGGACGCTTAACCGACTGCGCCACCCAGGCGCCCGAAAGGAGACTCAATATTGAAAGAGAAAAATGTACATCTGAGAAAGACTCGAGGAAATAGAAAATGATCCACCTGTTCAAAAAAGTATCAGTAATTAATAAAGCATACTTAATTCATAAAGAAAGGTCCACAAACATGACAGGATCCTACTCTGTCTTGCCTGCCGCCAATGAAGATTTCTTGCTGCAATTTTATTAATAGATATAAAATAAGTTTCCATTACTTTTCACATGGACTCATAATTCATGGGATATTTCAAGTGTTGTATGTGGAATGTCCATGTCCTGAAGAATCCAGTTAAGGACTACAGTGGGCACTTCTCTCAATAGATTTTGTCAGCTGAATATGGTAGATTCATTCTCTCACACTCTCTCTTTCTCTGGTCAGAAACCATTGTTTTTTCCCCACCTCATTGTGTTTGAAAACAAGCTAGACTCTATTGACTTATTTTTCACTAGCAAGATTTTTTCAGCAAGTTGAGCTATAAATACAATTGAAGTAAATGCCTGCAATGGATAGAACACTATAAATTTAGTTTCTTTTTACTCTTATTCTTTGCAGTTGCTTTAAGGTTTTGTATGACTATGGAGATTGATGTGAGGTCTGAGTCTATGTTATAGAAATAGGAAATGGTCTTCACTTAAAATAGAAAATATGAGGTAATGTGCAAGCAAAAAAGTTAGTCTGTGTACCACAGGCATTACTATTGCAAATGCTAGATTACCATCCAACAAGAACAACAACAAAAATAACAAATAAATGATTTCATTTTATACTGTATTTTCCTAAACAGCACTACATAATATGTTGTCTCCTTTATTATACATAAAACCATGTAAAGTAGTACTCAAGGACACAGTTTGAGTGTCTTTTTAAATGAGATAGGCATAGGTTTGTAGAAGTATAAACCAAGAGACAGTTGGTAAATTCTGGAATTGGATTAGAGAGGCACCTATGTGTTAGTTAAGCATCCGACTTTTGATTTCGGCTCAGGTCCTGATCCCAGGCTGGTGGGATGGAGCCCCGTGTCTGGTTCTGCACTGAGCATGATGCCTGCTTGGGATTCTTTCTCTGTCTCCCTCCACTCCTCTCTCTCTCCCTCTCTCCCTCTCTCCCTCCCTCTCTCCCTCTCTCCCTCACTCACACTCACTCTTTCTCTCTCTCTTTCTCTCTCTCTCTCTCTCTCTCTCTCAAATAAATAAAAATAAAATTTAAAAAGTCTTTATTCATTTAAAAAAATTAAAATAAAAAATAGAATTGGATTAGATATTAGTTTCTCTGACTTTTAAATCGATACCCCATACTATTTACTTTTCTACATTATAAAAATTTCAAAGTATTTTCCCATCCCTTTTGCAATATTGTTTGTGATAGTCTCTGCTGTATCCAACGTTTATTTTGTCCCCTGGTTCATACTTAGAAGTCCAATACATATAGCAATGTATGCCCACAGTAGAGGCTTAATAATATTGGTTGAATAAATGAATTCCTCATTCCCTAGTGGTACTTTAAAATTAATGCTGTCATTGAGAGGTGCTTTCAAGATATGTTTCATCAGATATATGACTTTATGGTGTACTTTTTCAGTAGGCAATACTTGTGAAGCATTTAGTTTACTAGGAATTTTAAATATATCTGAGCAAAAAATAAACTGTTTCATAAAGGAAATCTTTAAAAAAGACAAAATAAGAAATAGCAAACTTTATTTACATCACATGGATTTTTCGTTAGTTCTTCAACTACTACACAAATGAGAAATTCTTTTAAACTAAAAATTAAAAAAACTTAGAACTCACTGAATTTTTTTAAATTATCAGTAAAACAGAACTATTGAAAAATTGCAACTAACCCTACTTGTAGACTTTAAATTATGTGGTATAATACATTTCATTTTTCTTTAAACTACTTTAAGTTATGATTATCTGTTACCTATAGTCGCAAACATAGATACCGATCTCAGATCCTTAACAATAGTATTATTGCTTAATTAGTCTTTGAATCCTCCTGATACCTAAAATAGTCTTGGTAATAGTAGAAACCAAATGACTACTTTTTTAAGTAAGGGTGCAGGGGTGACTGGGTGGCTCCTAATTGAGCTCAAGTCATGATCTTAGGGTTCGTGGATTGGAGCCCTGCATCCGGCTCTGTGCTGACAGCATAGAGCCCAGAACCTGCTTCAGATTCTGTCTGTCTCTCTCTCTCTTTCTCTGCCCCTTCCCGGCTCATGCTCTATGTCTCACTCTCAAAAATAAGTGAACATTAAGAAATATAATTAAAAAACAGATGCATACAATGAAGGATAAATTGTAATGAATGAAACAACTAAGTTATCAATAGGGAAAGCTAATTAAAAATATAGTGTTGAGAAATCTAAATGAAGAGGGACTTTTGCAAGAATATTGAGAAGGTCGGAGGAGTTTCCAAATAAGAGCAATGGTATGAACCATGCACTTGGGTTAATGTGAATTAAACTATTTGTCAGAGAAGTTATGGAGAGTTCATTGGCTGAAAAGGGGAAAATGATAAGGAATGAAAAATAAAGGGGGGGGGAGGCTAATGCACAATTTTCAATCTTTTATTCTATACTGTGAAGAGAAGCAAACAGAAACTAAAGACAGACTAATCATTAAATATTAGAGAAATTACTACATTAAAATAGTGGATTAGGGGCACCTGGGTGGCTCAGTTGGTAAGGCGTCCAACTCTTGATAATGGGCTCAGGTCATGATCTCACAGTTGGTGGGATAGAGCCCTGTGTCATGCTCTACACTGTCAGTGCAGTGATCCTCTCTCCCCCTCTCTCTCTGCCCCTCCCCAGTACACATATGCTCACTTGCTTGCTCTCTCTCTCAAAAATAAACATTTAAAAAATAAAATAAAAATGGTGGATGAAATAGTTTATTAGCTTGATAATTAAGTGAAAAAATGAGTACAAATGTATGTTTGCTATGATTATAAGGGCAACTATTATAAAAATAATATATGCAAGAGAGCTTCTGCTCCCATAATGGCAGTCTCTATTGTTTTAGTTAACCCTTCAGCCAGATAGAATATATAGTCTGGACAAAATATAAAAAGCAATTATTTGAAAACATAGGTACAAAAACATTCAGAAACTGGAGGGATTTCAACCTGTGAAAGAAGAGAACTTCATTCGGTGACATCCAGTTTGACAACTTTTCCCCTTAGGGCATTGGCATTGGGAGCTGGGATCAATTACAAAGTCTCAGTTTTATTATGATGATGTGTCAAAGGATAAAGCTGAGGGGTTTACAAAGCAATAGGAAATTTAGTTGGAAATGCAGGAGAGGAGGGAACCGTAAAGTAATGTGTTTCAATATCTCCGTCAAGTTTCCCCTGGAATTATTGGCTATCACCTATAAATCTCTGTCCAATTATATTGCTTTACTTAAATGGTTGTTTGTTAGATATGCAATTCAGTATCTATTTTTGGGCACTTTTATTGTTTTTATTTTTGTAAGATATATAGCAATATCTAAGATACCTTTTATAAATTATGAGATCTCAATATTTCTAGGTAATTTTTGTTTGTATCAAATATGTTGTCCTAATGTACTACTGCCTTTTAGTATCTGAGTAACCAGTTCCCTTGGTAGGATATCTAGGCAGCTAATTTTATTTTATGCTAATAGGTGTAATAGTTTGGTTATTAAAATTTTTTTATCTTCACCTTTTATGCTTTTAAAGCATTCAATGGCATGCATTTGGATTAGCTTAAGAAATATTTTACAATGGAAAATGTCTGGTATCATTTTATGGGTAATTATGGGTCTTCTGAATGATGATGAATGAGATATTAATGTCAAATAAAGAACCATGGTGTTCATCTCTCCTTCTTCCTTGCCTTATTCACTAAGGACATTGGTTAATATCCACATTTTAAAAAACTTCAAATTTGCAGAATTTACTATCCTTTGAGGATTCATGCTTTACTCTCGGGAATATTAAGTTTTGGAAAGACCTGTATTTTAAGAGACAGTACAGTAAATAAGAAAAAAGATAATGCCTAAATTACGGGGTTGTGATGAACCATAAATGAGATACATGCATGCATAAACCACAACAGATATTATCTGCTATGCATTAACTACTCAATAATTTTTGATTGACTACCCAGTATTAAATAAAAAGTTGTCCCACAATAAGATCAAATAAGGTGACCCCCACTCTAAATTCATCCAAGCAATTAAAAAATAACCACCAGTTCTGACTCTTGCTTTTGGCTCAGGTCATGATCTCGCGGTTTGTGGGTTTGAGCCCCACATAAGGCTCTGTGCTAACAGCGTGGAGCCTGCTTGGGATTCTCTCTCCCCACTCTCTCTTATTGGCTATCACCTATAAATCTCTGTCCAATTATGTTGCTTTACTTAAATGGTTGTTTGTTAGATATGCAAACTACCTTCTCTCTCTCAAAATAAATAAATAATTTTTTTTTAAATTTTTTAACCACCAATGCACTCACTACTAAGAATATATACTTCTTCAGGTTGAACATTTCAAACTCTTATAAAATGTCCTGCTTTTACTAAAGACTACTTTCTCCCCATTCCACATTTTTTTTTCGGTGAAGAGAGTCCAAAAAGTATTCATTGTGGGCCTCTTTCTGACCCTTTCCTCATATTGTCCTTGGGATCGTAGATTGACTTTTGTGACTAAGAGATAGGATAGTTCACGTTGTATCAACCATTAGGATTTTTGTCATTGTTGGCAGATAATTTCTCTCACATTTCTTTATATCTTGTGACAGCTTTGTATTCTAGACTACGTTTTCAAGGAATTTTTTTTTTCTTTTTTTGCCACTCAAGGAATTTTTTTTTAACAAACAGCCTTAGAAGACAGTGTCTCCCTCCAGGACAGAGACATATTTGTTCACCATTCAAGATAATGAAGATGATGTACCCTCCATGACAAAGGTCTGGAAGGTTTTTAGAAACTCCTTTAAAAGATAGAGGTTTCCTAGACTTAGCTGTTATTCAAACCCACTGTGTGCATAGTAGCCATCTGGGCAGCTCCATGTCATCTCCTCAGGCAAGAAAAACTGATGCAAACATGAAGCTCATGCTGCCTGCTGTATTGTAATAAAGTCCTTTGTCTCTAAACCAGAAGGTTGTATCTTCTGCCAGTATCTAGATTTACTTATTAGTTTAGGAAGTAGAGTAAAATCATAGAGTCTTTACAGTTCCTGACAGTATATATAAATGTGTGTGTGTGTGCGTGTGTGTGTGTGTGTGTTCGTTATTTTACAACTTCATTGTGGGGATGGAGCACTCAATTAGCACGCAGTCTACATAGAGAGCTCATGAGTATTCCCCCACGAGGTGTGAGTAGGCAGCCCTGGACTAGTAAACATGGCACCATTCATGCAAGAAAAATGCTCCCACTCTCCCTTGCAAGGTGCATCAATAGTACAACACAAAGTATAGAAGAACAAGAGGGAGAAATAGACACGATGGAGAGTTAGACCATACAGTTCTTACCTACTAAAGGACTGCGGTTGCCTTGTACTACTTAGGCTCAAAGATGTCTTTGAATTGGATAATATGTGATTTGACTTCAAAAATGTTTCAGATCAGAGTGAAATAAAGTAAGCCAAGTTTCTTCCTACTGATAGATTGTGGCTCAAACACAAAGTTACTGACACTTATCAAAAAAAGTGTTCTCCATTTTTAGACATTACTTTAGAGACTCTGTAGTTCTTACCGTTTACAGCAGCTTGAACTAAAGATACACCAGTATCTAAATGAAGAGAAATGAACTGTAATTTAAGGTGATGGAGTAAGGGGAAGACAGAGAAGAAGGCATAATATGGCAGGTATTTACTAAGTGAAATAAGAAGTAGGTCAACATTTAGAAATAAAAGATGAGGGAAAGAGAAGTATAGAATTATGCACAATAAATGTGATCTCTCTTTCACAAGAGAGACAAAAATATTTCATGCAATGTTAAAACTACACAGAAAGTTTGAAAACATCTAGTTCAGAACACTCACTCTGCAGATGAGGAAATTGCCCAATATCACACAGTTAATTACTAAGCGATAGCCTTTAAACTTGAATCTCGATCATGACAACACTAACTCCTCATTAAGCCTTCAGCCTTCCATCGCCTTCTATTATTATCTTTTATTGCCATTTCTTGTTCTTAAATTAATGGATGATTTCCTTATGTTATTTGTTGATGGTAGAGGGTGTAAAAAGAGAGGCTGAACAGATTCAGAGAGGCAGTAGAAAAGCAAATGTATATAACTTTCTAAAAACTATATATGATTTACTTGTCATTTGTACAAAAGCTACATAAATATCAGTAGTGAGAATATGCTCATTTTAAGGTCTTACCAATTAATTTGTCAAACTGTTCTCAATAGCTCAATTTTTTGTCATTTTCTATGACTTGTTAAGAAAAGTCAATGAATTTATTTACAAATGTTACTTTTTAATATTTTATTCCATCCCCCCCCCAAATAAATGCAATGGTAAAAGCAATATAATTCTTAGCGAGAAAATCAGTGCTCTATCTTTGATTCTTTTTAGTTCCCTAAACTCTATATTTGTTATGTTTCTCTATTCCCTCTTCAATGAGAATACCTGAGTCACCTTACTCATCAGAAAATGATGGATGAGTAAGAGTTTGCTTCCTTATCCATTATTGAACACACATAAGTTTCCCTTTTTGGAAGCCACATTAGTGTAAAAATCAATACAGTACTTAAATCGGCTACCCCATCAGCATCATCAATTGAGTTTATGAAGGAGCTACCTAACCAAATAGTAACCAAAACTAATCTGAGTCCAATTATAGTCCATTGAATAAAAGTTTCTCACTTATCACTAGATTAAGAGCCTGATTAGGCCCAGTCCATGATGCAATATTGAAACAAATGTGCACTTCCAAGTTTATTCACCCAGCCTTAAATGCAAGCCACTTAGAATGAAGAAAATTCAACACTTAGTGTATTAAGAGACAAATATTGCTCTTGACAGAATGGAATTATAGACTCTCAGGTTTAAAAGTGCTTTGAGAACTTGTTTAGTCTAAACACACAATGTTTGTGTCCTCTTTGAAAAATATCAGCCAACTAGCCATGTTGATTCATGCCTAAGTCCCCTGTTCTTACCTACTCTACTGGGTAATAATCCTGGTGTATTTCTCTGTAATCTTTAGCACCTCCCTTGCCAGATTACATATGTATTTGCCCCCCTAAATTTGGCAGAAATAGAAACTAATAAATTATCGTAGTTAGTGTTTGCTAATAAATCTAAGGTAAACTTTGCCTTTTGTGTTTGCAGAAAACATAACAAGCACACATATAAGAAGGCAAGTAAGAATCTCCCTTAATCTCAAAACATTTTGAGGTACAGAAATTAAAGACAAAAAGCTCCTATATAGGCCATTCAATGCTATAAGTTTCCTGGTTAGAATACGAAGCATAAAAAATAATCTTGACAGTTTTACCTTTTTATTTGTGAAGTCAGCTTCATGTCACTATAATATTTTTTTACTCCCTTACATAGCTAGTCATAGGTCTCTTAATTCCAAATGTTGATGATGGATTGACCTAGAGTTCATTTCCACCTTTATCTAATTACTAATACACGCCTGCTATTTTAAAGTGATCAGACAACAGGGGGACCTGAGTGGCTCAGTCGGTTAAACGTCCAACTCTTGATTTTGGCTCATGTCGTGATCTCATGGTTCGTGAGATGGAGCCCCTTGTGGGGCTTGCACTGACAGTGCAGAGCCTGCTTGGGATTTTCTCTTTCCTTGTCTCTTTGCCCTTCCCCCCTCCTCCCTCTCTCTCTCTCTCTCTCTCTCTCTCTCTCAAATATAAATAAACTTAAATTTTAAATTTAAAATAAAATAATTAAGTGATCAGAAAACAAAGAGCAAACAAACAAAAAACAAAAAAACAAAGAGGTTTTTATACTTTGGAGCAAAGAAGCCTGTTGGCTCTGTGGAGATTACTTAGGTGTTTTCAGGTATTGCCAGTGTTGATGCAGTGGTTTGGTATAAAGCAGCATATTAAAACAAATTGTTGCTGATTATGTCTGATCATTTCCTTATTGATTTTGCCTAATTTTTTTGTTACCTTTTTGTTTCATGATTCAAAATCTTCATCCTTCCATTGTCAATTAATTATAGTCTCATCTATCACAACTGTCTATAGCTTAAACTCATCCTGCCTGTGCTTCACGCAGTTACTGTTCGTAGTATTTATCATTCTGCTCAAAACCTTTAGTGATTTTCCTTGAAGGATATCTACAACGTAAGTTTCAATTTCTTAGTGGGACTTCAGGGAAGATTCCAATTACCCCTTCTAGTCAACGTTTTCAATCCTCTTAGGCAGATTGTACTCTCCATCAGTCCTCAAGTAGATTGTAACCACATGGCTTCCATTTTCTTTCAAAATTCCAATTTTATTATATAGTTCAGTTTCCACTATAACCACACTTACATTTGCCAGATTGTATTTTCTAATTATTACTATGGCACTGGTTTATCTGTTTGCAGTTACTTTTATTTCTGCCTGTTGTGACCTATTCTTCACCTCACATTCTGAAATCATTCTTCCGTGAGATGGCACTTCTTTGCAATGCTCCTGGCACTGATACCCTCTCCCTCTTCTGAACTTCTGTAATTACTTGTGCTGAAAACATGTGTCTATACCTCTTTCTCTCTCAAATGGAAATACTTTGAGAACAGAAATATATCCATCATAGATTCTGCTGTATCTTATAAAGTATGTTTATTTATCTCTTTATATCATGATTAATTAATGTTTTAGTAAAATATAGAGAATGCATTCATCATGGGGTTCAGTTCTTCCCATCTAAAGTTAAAAAGGAACCCCAAATATGGAAACTGTTTTCTGATTTTCTGTGGTCTAAAATGTATTTTAAGTCTTAGTACCTAGAGCAGAAAACACCTATTAACCAGTGTATTTAGTGAATACTTTCTGCTTTAAAATGGTGGTTTTCAATTTATAGACTACTTATTTCAATATTATTCTCAG
Organism: Panthera leo; assembly: GCF_018350215.1. Classification (NCBI taxonomy): domain Eukaryota; kingdom Metazoa; phylum Chordata; class Mammalia; order Carnivora; family Felidae; genus Panthera; species Panthera leo. The sequence goes on along the minus strand of NC_056691.1, from coordinate 64,064,094 downwards.
CTAATCAAGTAAATACATGGTTTGTTTTGTTTGTTTTATTTTTATAAAAACAGTTTAGTCTTACTATAGTAGGAAGAACAGGGCAGAAGTTAAGTGGCCTTAGAATGCTCTGAAAAGCTGGTGGGATCGAAAGATGAGCAGCAGAATTCAAACATGTGACTTGCTTTTTTCAGGGTCTAGATCTTGAGGGTTCTGTCAGTGTACTCATTAAAGTTCTTGTTCAGAATGGCTTGCTATGGCTCCTGTCCCCATGTGCATGTTTGCGGCTGTGTGGCTGGGAAGAGGACTTTAGCCACTTGTAGAACTAAAAAGCCTCTTGGATAAGGGCTGGGAGAGCCCCACGCTGGGAATCACACACCTTATGGTAACCACACTGGAAGAGGGAATGCTTTTGATCAGAGTGGCCTCTTAATGCCTGTGAAGCAGCAAAGGTCAGTCTACATGGTGAGCCTAATAGGAAAGAAATCGGGGGTGACTCTGACTTTCAAAGTGCAGTCTCGTAGAATCTAACTTTGCACCAGCATTTATGGCAGAAGAAATGTTATTTTAATATTCATTAGCACTTTTATGAATTATATGTCTGTAATGAATTATGCAGCCCTTACTGGTATAGTTACATTTTTCTCCAGGAGTTGACTGCAAACTTCAGCAAAGCTTCTGACCTTCAGTTCACAAAAGATTATCAGTTTCATCATGAATAATATTGAAAATGTTTGTTAGACGTGAATTGCAAGCAATATCTATTTATAACACAAAGAACTGATACAACGTAGTAAGCTAAATATTCCTTAAAAAGTAAATTTAAAAAATTCTTCCCTTTGTTTTGTTTAAATTATATTACAGGAGCTTCCTTGGCATGTAACAGCATTGAATCTATTAAGAGAATGGATAGGGAAATTCAGCAGAAGCTTTTCAGTACATTATTTCCATTATTAAAGCATTTACCACAAATACTGTGGCTTTGTGATGCTGTGTGCCTATAACATTGTCTTGTAAATGAAGATCTTATTATTTAAATGCATTTTAAAATTTGGACAAATAGGTGCTTAGAATGATGAAATCAACTTGGAATACTAAAAGAAAATAATTAAAGGCATTCATTACATTATATGGTGTTTAATGGGTTGCCTTTCTACCAGAAAAATAAATTTCCACTGCCTTGTTGAGAAACCACTAATTTCTGATCCTATGTGACCCAGTTTTGGCCAAATGTATATTTGCAAGACTTATTCCTCTAAGAGCACATTAAATGAGTCTGAAATAGAGTAGATATATTAGTGTATATTTTAAATTATTATATATTGCATTTCTATTTTGAATGTGGCAAATATTTACATTAATCAACCACTCATAAACTTTTTTTTTCACATTCTATCTTCTGGATTCAAAAAGGAAATTTAAAATTCGATTAAATATTATTCAGGCTAAAAGAATCAGAAAAGGTTCTATTTCAGACCAACTTTCAGAAGCAACAGAATTTCAGTAAGAGTGGTAAGGACCCTTAACACTTTCAGAGATTTAGGGATTGCTGGTCAGGAGACTTTCAGTGAAGTAACCATTCTCCTAGAGTCTGACAGTCATCTTCAACAGGAGTCACACAGTTTTAATATACACTGAACTTTCCAGAAAAGGTACCTACTAAATAATATGTCTGTTGCACTATTTTTGTTGATGTTTTTGAGGACTTTTTAAGAGTTCTACACCACAGTAAAAAATCATATCATTGTTTGCAATGTGACCTACGTATTACTGTACGTGTGCATGAGTTACTTATAATTGGAACTGCCAGTTTAAGACAGCACACCAATATCAGTCTGCATTTCTGATTGTTGGATTCCAAGTGAGTATGCTTACATGTGAGGATATGACTGCCTCACTGTGTTTTCTGGAAATGTAATGCTGTATTTGTACATTAAAGTACAAATTATTTTATTATAACTGTATTTCCTTCTATTTCTCTCCTTCACTATAGTTAAGGCATTGAATTGTTTGGGTTTTTTTTGGTTTTTTTTTTGGTTTTTTTTTTGTTTTTTTTTTTTTTGAGGGAAGGATGCCTTATTGGCTATGGATTTAACTTCAAGTAGTAACATTTTTTAAAAAAGAAAGTTGTGTCTGATAAGGCTGAAAATCACTGGCCTAGGAGATTCAAAGAAGGTCATATCAGTCAGTTTTATTTTTCAAAATATTGTACATTGCCCCCAAGGATCTAATTTACCAAACACATCGAATCTGCTGCACGAAGTCAAACATGATTCAGATTACAGTAGATGCAATGAATATTGATTGATAACAAATGAAAGTCATACTCAAGGTTCCTGAAGGATGAATTTTGCCTGTGGAAACATGGATCAGTGAATAAGAGACAGTTATTAAGCGCATCAAAGTTTTAAAGCTCCAAGAAATCAAACTAATGACAAAGAAAATAAGTGTGAATTAAGGGGAAAATGATATAAGAAGTCATCAGAATGGTGGCTTAAAATGCCAAACATACTTTTTTAATTTTTTTTGCCTGAGCTTAGGAAAATTAGATTGGTGGGTCATTTTTTATATCTGTGACAGCAGGAGAAACAAATGATCCTACCGTGAAGAAGAATTAGAAATAACTTCTGCTCCATTATATCATTCATATAAATTCACAACTAGTGTGAGTAATACGATTTTTTTTTCATTAAGAACTCCAGAAAACAGAGCCTGTGCTCAGCTTCTAGCATGAAAGTACATTTTCTTTTTACATTTGGTTTTTGTTTGATGGAAGAGAACAAGACGTGCTGATGTTCTAAGGTATGACTTTGTTTTTGGCTAGAGTGAAGAAAAAAAGTAAAATATGTCAGTGAGTGCAGAAAAAGGTGCTGAGACTAAAGCAGTGACATGGATGTTATGCAGACTTCCAAATAAAGGAAAGAGCTCAGATTCCAGCTAAGGGTTGATTCTGGGACAGAATGCTTCATGACTAATGGCCTTTCATTTATCAAAGAGCTGGAGCATAAGCTATTAGTAGAACATATAGCAGAAACCTCAAAAACTCCATGGTTAAAATTCCTCCGGTGTATCCAAGGACATGAATGATGAGAACAGGTACTTCAGAGGGTGAAATTGTTCATAAGTTTCCTTTTCCTGATATATAATCTACTGATATTATATAAAACGATGCAAGATAGTTTATTTATGTAAATAAACTCCTATTTCATCGTGTTGTGACAGAACATGAGAGTGGGGAACTTCAAATGTATACATGCGCACTCACACATTTGTTAATTTATTATTATTTATTTATTTATTTATTATCTGTAATGTGGCATCACATGCTGCGAGAAAATGCCCACCTCCAAAGAAATCGAGGCAGCAATAAAACCTATCACATTAATTGATATCTACAGTGTGCAGTGGGCTTCACACACTATATATCTCACGTAATTCTGACAAATTGGAACTCAGACACTTCTTCTATTAGATTCTAAAGCCTGTGTTCTTTATTCTTTGCCATGAACCAAGTTTTTATATCTGCACAAGAATTCCAGAGTTGTCAACTCTTTCCTCTCAAGCACTGAAATGATTTAAGTAAAGGATTAAACTGCAAAATGAATGCATCAGCATATGCATGTGTAGTATTTTGCTTTAAAATATTTTCTGTGAGAAACATGTTCTTAGCCTTGTTTATTGTATAGAATTTTGTAAAAATATAATTGAGTGAATGAAAGAACAATGGAGAAGCCATAAAAAGAATAGTATTTAAATGCATAATATTCTTGTTAAGTCATATCATGTATATACTTATAACATTTAAAAATTAACACACATGAATAGTTGGTATACATAGCATATGTCCAAAAACATAACAATCAATAATTTTTAAAAATTCTCCAAATAATTGTATTTTAAAAATACTTAGCAATGGTTTGTCAGATGTCTTAATTCCTTCTAGTTTTTTAAAGCTCCCATGAAACCAATTTCAAAGCCCGGTAACTTGATTTTCATATATTATAATCACAAATTTGCCTCAGAACACATATGGAATTAAAAACAAAACAAAACAAGCAAACAAAAACCTGCTTTCTTATATATACTAAGGTTTTTTTATAATGTTTATTTTTGAGACAGAGAGAGACAGAGCATGAGCAGGGGAGGGGAGGGTCAGAGAGAGAGGGAGACATAGAATCTGAAGCAGGCTCCAGGCTCTGAGCTGTCAGCACAAAGCCTGATGGGGGTTCGAACTCATCAACTGATGAGATCATGACCTGAGCCCAAGTCAGATGCTCAACGTACTGAGCCACCCAGGCGCCCCAATTTATTAAGATTTTAATTTTTAAAAATTTTAAATGTTTATTTATTATTGAGAGACACAGAGACAGAGCATGAGCAGGGGAGGGGCAGAGAGAGGAGGAGACACAGAATCTGAAGCAGGCTCGAGGCTCCGAGCAGTCAGCACAGAGCTGGACGCAGGGCTCGAACTCAACAAACCAGAGATCATGACCTGAGCCGAAGCTGGACGCTCAACCGACTGAGCCACCCAGGTGCCCCTAAGATTTTAATTTTAATTCCAGTATAGTTAACATACCGTGTTATATTAGTTTCAAATGTACAACATAGTAATTCAACAATTCTATACCTTACTCAGTTCCCATTATAAGCGTATTCTTTAATCCCCATCACCTGTTTCACCCATCCCCCCACCCACCTCTCCTGTGGGAATCATCAGTTTTTTCCTCTATAGTTAAGAGTCTGTTTCTTGGTTTGTCTCTCTCCCTCTCTCTTTCTTTCCTTTCTTCATTTGTTTTGTTTCTTAAATTCCATATCTGAGTGAAATCATATGGTATTTGTTTTCCTCTGACTGACTTAGTTCAGTCAGCATTATACTCTCTAGCTCCATCCACATCGTTGCAAAAGGCAAGATTTAATTATTTTTTATAGCTAGGTAATATTACATTGTGTGTGTGTGTGTGTTGTGTGTGTAACACGTCTTCTTTATCCATTCATCTATCAATGGACACTTAAGCTGCTTCCACAGTTTGCCTACTGTAAATAATGCTGTAATAAACATATCCCTTTGAATTAGTGTTTTTGTATTTGGGAGTTAATACTGAATAGTGGGATTACTGGCTCATAGGGTAACCTATTTTTAACTTTTTGAGGAACCTCCATACTGTCTTCGACAGTAGCTGCACCAGTTTGCATTTCCACCAACAGTGCATGAGGGTTCCCCTTTCTCCACATCGTCACCAACACTTGTTTTTTCTTGTGTTTTGATTTTAGTTCTTCTGACAGGTGTGAGGTGATATCTCATTGTGGCTTTGATTTGCATTTCCCTGATGATGAGTGATGTTGGGCATCTGTTCATGTGTATGTTGGCCATTTGGATGTCTTCTTTGGAGAAATATCTGTTCGTGTCTTCTGCCCATTTTTAATTGGATTTTTTTTTTTTTTTGGTGTTGAGTTGTATAAGTTCCTTGTATATTTTGGATACTAATCCTTTATTAGATATGTTGTTTGTAAACATCTTCTCTCAAAGCCTGCTTTCTTAGTTTATGTATAGATGAAGGAGAGAAAATGGCAAGAACATTTTTGTTGGCATTCCCTCATACAACCCTTTATACTTAACATTAGCAACTGACCCTACAATAAGATTGACCAGGTCTTTTTTTATGGTTCCAAGAATTTGCATTCTCATTTTTCATTGTATATCCTCAAGTCTGTTAATTTTCTCTGAATTCTTAACTGTGTTAAAGACAGTTTGGCCTAGTTAATACTATTTATTTGTCTCTGCAATTTGGAATGGTATCATTGCTCATATCCAGAGATTACAATATATGGTCCTAAATCTTAATTTGTTTTTTTTAAATTGTTTTTAATGTTTTTATTTATTTTTGAGACAGAGACAAAGCATGAGCAGGGGAGGGGCAGAGAGAGAGGGAGAGACAGAATCTGAGGCAGGCTCTAGGCTCCGAGCTGTCAGCACATAGCCTGACACGGGGCTCAAACTCACAGACTGTGAGATCATGACCTGAGCCAAAGTCGGACGCCCAACTGACTGAGCCACCCAGGAGCCCCTCTTAATTTGGCTTAAACTGGAATTTCTGAAAACTTTACCTAGGTCATCATGACATATAATCCAGGATCACAGTGCTAAGTATTGGGAAATCTAATATTTATTAGAGTACACATGACCATACTTTTTCATGAAATTACAAAAATAGAAAACATCATAATCACAAAAAAGCAAGTTTCAATACACTTTGCTGATAATTACATATATGTGTGTGTGTGTGTGTGTGTGTGTGTGTGTGTGTGTGTGTGTATTTTTTTTTTTTCTGACTTTGACTTTTTGGAACACCATTTTTTTCATCCATTTATAGAGCCTCCCTTCTACCACCACCACCTTTCTACCATTTCTTGGTTCAGAGATTTAGCTTTTCTTTTCCCCTGGAAAGAAATAGAGCATTAAGTGTATACTAGTTGAGTTACTGGAGCTTAACACTCTGCAAGATTGAGATCCCGTCTATTGCCTATTCCATTCCTCATAAGACCAATTATCTAGAAAAATAAAATGCCTAGTGAAGGTTCCAGGTGTTCTCATGTTGCATGTGATTTTTCCTCTTGTTCATTAGATGATACCTTAAGAATTAGGATGCTTCTATTTGAGGCATGACAAATACCATCCTTGAATCTGAGCCTCAAATATTTTTCCCCCTCACTCATGGGATGTTCTGAATAAATACATAAAGCTACAGTGGCATGATATTGAAATGGTAATCAGAGACTAGCACTTAGGCTAAAACAAGAGAAATTAAATTTTAATAAATTAAAGAACTAAAGAGGAAAAGAGCTGAAGTGTGAAATTTTCCAGTTGAAATTTCCATGGATCTTCACCTTTAATTAGAAAACTAGCCACTGACTTTTTCTAGAATACAAAGTCTTATGACATAGAAAAATATTGAAATGAAATCTATAAGTTTGGTTCAGTTTGTCATTATTTGTCAGGACAGGTTTCACTTAGCACTGACCACATCGCAAATGCTATGTATGTGTATCTCTTCACAAGCATATTACTCATGAATTGAAGAAGACAATATGGTCCTCCATCTCTGTTTTCTGTATTGTTCCTACTCAACACATGCTGGTTCCATAACCTACTCAGAAATTATAAAAATCTCCCCCTTAGAAAGGAAAATAATAAATAAATGGTAGGCTTACTTTAGTCTTTATCACTTTGTTGGAAATCTTTCAAATTCAGAAACCAGAAAATTTTCCATGCTTTTGAGTTTAAAAGCTGAGCAGTGCTTTAATAACCCATGGAAAGGACGTTAGATGGCACTCTAGCCCAACTTTCCATCCAGTTAAAAGTCTGGGGTGGATTGGGTAGGAAAAAGCAAAGTCCCTTGACTCTTCTTTTTGATACTCTAGTACTGCTTCTCTTCTAAGGCAGAGAAGTAGTCATCAAAAGACCCTTGAAACAGTAGAAAAAATTAATAGTTCCTGCCTAAGAGTCAGCAGCATGAGGACTTTTCCTTGCTTCACAGTACATAGCTCTAGCCTCACTTTTGCCCTTCCACATGTATCTGTATTAATAGATCCTGAAACAAGTGATATGATCTTTAAAAATGTCCTTCAATTTTGACATCTGTCCCTGGACTTCACATTTCCTTCACATAATCCATGGGGAGTGGTGAGGTTGTTTATTCATGAAGTACATTTGGTCCAGGAGCTTGTAATCTCTTTGTATCAAAAGGAATTTATTTAATCATTCCCCTCAACTGATGGAGTGTGCAAATGTTAAGCTTGGGTTAAATGATGCCATTAGCAGATGGCACTGACACAGACATGTTTTACAACCTCTGATACAGCCTTTAAGCCCATGAGTGATCTATAGCAAAGCAGTAAATAACGTTTACATGATGTCTTTGAATAGGTCACAACATAGTCAGAGAATGACAAATGAAGATGAGCCATAAACTAGTTAACACTCAGAAATGATTCTCAGTAAGGCTAATTCATCTGGTCACAGACCAATAACAGAATTTTCTTCTGCCCACTTCTCAAGTGCTGACACTTTTCTCTTAAATATGATAGGTTATTAGATGGCATTTTAGGAGTTGAAGAAGAGATATTAGGTCAAAGGAAATGATAGCCTAATGCATGTTGCATCATGCATACATTACTGCTTTGGCTGCCTTCTGTCAGCCCACTACACATCATTGATTCCATTTGTACATTTTACCTGGTACTAACACTTGACTGATTAAATCTAAAAGGATGATCCTGAACATAACCAACCTGAAAGAGCACATTTCCTTCCCCATATATTTTAGATACAGTTTTCATTTTTACAGATGTTTCTTAAGAGTATCATATTCGGTTTTCAAAATTCATTGTAGTCCAGTTCCAATTTAAAAAATTTATCATCAAAATGGAAAAAAAATGCATAGTGATGCTGACTTAATCAGACTTGTTACTAAATATTCTGTATATATAAAATATGTTTATGTATGGAATACAGATTTCATGTATACATTTTCTTTTTTTTTAATTTTTTAATGTTTATTTTTGAGAGAGAGAGAGAGAACAGAATGTGAGTGGGGGGGGCGGGCAGAGAAAGAAGGAGACACAGAATCAGAAACAGGCTCCAGGCTCTGAGCTGTCAGCACAGAACCTGATGGGGGGTTTGAACTTACGAACTGTGAGATCATGACCTGAGCCAAAGTCGGACGTTTAACCAACTGAACTACCCAGGTGCCCCATATATACATTTTCTAAATAAGAAAACTAATATGACTAAAAACACATATTGACTTCGTACTTGTTCCAAACTACTCTTTTCCCTAGAGAAATGAAATAAAGAGTAGATGACAAAATGAAATTGACTTTTTTCTGTTTTTTTTTTAATGTAAAGGTCACATCAAATCAATGCTTTACCTTATAACATTTACTCCACACTAATTGCTATATAATAGTGTGACACCTAGTTAAAAACATTTGTTATTTATGCACTATATAATGCTCAAAGTAAATCTTCTCAGACTAGCTCAATGTTATTAAACCATTTAGTCTACTTAAGACCAATTAAAACAAAGAACTTTTGAAGAAAGCATCTAGTATACAATACTTCATATAGTCAGAAATACTTTTGTAATATTCAAGTGCAAATCCTAGACTGAGCAATAAAGGGAGAAATGAAAATTCATCTTTTATCCATTTTAATTATAGAACTATATGTAATTTGTAGTTTTTTATTAATATCATTATTTTGATTAGATCCATAGTATGTAATGTGAGCGGCATGTTGTAATAGAACACAGACTCATGAAACAAATAGTTCTGAGTTAGAATTTCAAAATCAAATATTAGCTTTTTAATAAATATTTGCTTTAGTGCTCAAAACCTCAGTATCATTATTTGCAAAATCATAAATAAAATTAGAGTTCTGGAGAATATTAAATAGATACGAATATAGAAAATGTCATGGTGTTGAGACTTGGGGGTGATTTAAATAAGGTGGTTTATTCCATATCTTTGTAGTTACCTGGCTTCTTAAACACATAACTTTTCCAGGTTTACTCACTGTAAAAAATGTCACATTTACAATCTGTTTTTCTAAAAAAAAATACTACTCCTTACTAAATAATTAAGCATAGAAATAATATATAATGTACATGTAAAAGAAAGTACAATAATTCGTTATGACCCGTAGTACATATAATTGTGTATATAAGACAACTTCAAATGTATTTCCACATCATTTATTCTTTTTCTCACTTGTATAAAGTTAGAAAAATTAGCCATATACCTTTAAAATTTACTATACATTTATTTATTTTTGAGAGACAGAGCACAAGTGGGGGAAGGGCAGAGATAGAAGAAGACATAGAATGTGAAGCAGGCTCCAGGCTCTGAGCTGTCAGCACAGAGCCTGACATGGGGCTCTAACCCACAAACTGTGAGGTCATGACCTGAGCCGAAGTCGGACGCTCAACCGACTGAGCCACCCAGGTGCCCCAGCCATATACCTTTAAAACTCATCACTATTACATTAAGCATGTGCCATTCTAGGGTTTTTGTGTATATGTATGTGTACATGTATGTATACATGCATGCATATTCATATATCTGTGTAAATGCATACACATTTTTATCACATAGAGCATGTTCTGTTACCTGCCATTAAACTTTATAAATATGTCATTAATGTTTTTCCACATGATTGAATATTATTTTAAAATATGTGGAGTTCAAACAAATTTCTTGTAGATAATCTGACTCTAGGTGAGAAAGTGCCCATGTTCTCTCAACTACCAGAAGGAATATTAGATGCAGTTGAAAATTAATATAATTTTAGGGAAATTGAATATTTTTTTAAGAATTTCTTTGTATGATTTCTGCAAGTAAAGGACTGGTAAAGACAAGATGGACTTGTCAATTAAGGAAATGTTTTTATTCACACTAATCCAATAGGGAGAATATTCACTGATGAGGAACATCTCAAAGGAAGGAGCCTATGCTCTTACAGAGGCAGGTGTATACTGGAATCTGAGGAAGAGTGGAGGTGGTCTTATCTTAGTCATTGGGGAAGAATGGAAGTGGAGCTTGTCAGAGTCATATTGGGGGAAGGGAGGTTTTTGCAGTTAGCCCTTTTCCAGAACACAAAAAGGTGGAGAGATGTCCTAACCATCCCTCTTTTCCTGAAGGATAGGACTTGAATAAAATTAAACATTGTTAGGCCTCATCCACATAGGCATAAAAAGGAAGAACTTGTAAATTCATAGCAATGGGTAAAGCTAATCTGGATAACTTTGGTTGAAATAGCTGTTTTTATTAATCCAGCACCACGATTATAGGAAATCAATTAAATAATTGCAAAAATACAACCTATATTAATTACTCAAATCACAAATGTAGCCAGAATGTGTCAGCTATTGGATACAAGTGAAGTCTCATTATTATTCAGACTTCAAGGCTCTGGTATTAATAATTTCTCCAGAAGGATGATAGGATTTAGCTCCCATTTTGAAATCCCCATCCCTATCTAGTATTTCAAGGGAATTACATAGAAGGAAGCGAGTTTGCTGTTTCACATAAATTGACACAGGAAACTGTACAGTGATATATAACCCAGTATCCCCTGACTTAGCATGTCACCCTGCTTTGTCCACAGACCATTGTCCAGACCGCTCCCAGTTTTTCCCACAGTCCTAAAGCTACCAGTAACTCTTCCAGGCTACTGCTACCATTATGACACCACTTACTGCAAACACAGAGCTTTCTTCAGTTTCCTTCCTCAGATCTGAATATACTGAAACACTTAACAAATAAGACCTTACTGAAAGCTCAGAGAAAGTAGAAGAGCATTACACTGGAGAGTGACTTAAAACTGCTGAACTGAGGTTATTTCCTCTTTACTAAAAGGCCACCCCCTTTAAACTACTGATTCCTTTGGTGTTGTTAAATAGCTCTGAATATGTGTCCCAATGGCGGGTTTGGTTCTTTTTTTTTTTTTTTTTTTTTTTTTTGCTTTCTGCTCAAACTCCTCAAGGAAATTTGCCTATAAAAGAATGTCAGAAGGGATATTTCTTTTATGAAAACAACTGTTCAGCCTTGAGTAGATGATTCAAACAAATCAGGTGTGGCACATTTAAAGCAGTTACTGGTCAATTATTCTGATGGAATCCATATGGAATCCATATGGCTCAACTTTGAATTTTTACATTCTCCATTTCAGGGTTATCCGAACTTCTGTGGATTCAGATATGCTAGGGTATGTAGTGTGGTATCATAACTCCAAAATCTCAGTGGCTTAACATCAAATTTGTCTCACTTAAATCACATGTTCTTTGAGGTCACCTCAGAATTCTGTTGTACATCATCCTCATTGTTGTGACCCAGGCTGATGGAGTAGTCATCAACTAGAACAATCTCCCTGTCCCAGGGGGAGAGAGTAAAAAATCTCCTAAAATTTTCACTCAGAAGAGGCACACATCAATTCTGCTTACACTGAATTGGCCAAGCAAGTCACAAGGCCCCACTAATCTGAAGGAGTCTGTCAAAGCAAAAATTGCCCTAGACAAGTTAAATAGGCGAGCAGGACTTTATTAAAAGCTATTGCAAGAGAGGAGAAGGGTCAGAGCTCAGTCTAAACTCAATTCTACTAAAACGAAGGACCTGAGAATTTTTAGGAGCTGGAGTGGGGGATCTTGGGCTATCTGTGTCTGCTAATTGGCTTTACCCAAAGGAAAAGTAAACTTCCTCTTACCTTCATGACAGAAGATAGTTTTACAACCTACAGTTGTGACATTGGTCTCTTCTTCAGACTTGGACTCAGACCAGAACTTGTACTACAGGCTCTCAGGCCTTTGGACATGGACTCAAACAGTGCCATTGACTATCTAGCCAATCTTAGGACTTCTCAGCCTCCATTAACTGTATGAGCCAATTCTACTTCCTCATAATACATACATATGTATTCTCTGTCTCTCTCTCTCTCTCTCTCTCTCTCTCTCTCTCTCTCTCTCTCTATATATATATATATATATATATATATATATATATTATCTGGTAGTTGTACCCATCCTCACCCTCATTTCCAGATATGTTGACTGCATAAAAAACAAATGTACTGAATTAAGCCACTGAGATTTGGGGATTATTTGCAGTTGAATTTTACCTAGGCTATCTCAATTACATATAATCCATTGCTCTATTACACATCTTGCTCCAGGAATTACTAGGTTTTCCTTGTGTAGCTGGTAACTTTTCTTACAAATTTTATATACAGTCTGTTCCCCCTTTTAAAGTAGAATGAAGGGGCACCTGGGTGGTTCAGTTGATTAAGCTTCTGAATTCAACTCAGATCATGATCTCATGATCTGTGGGTTCAAGCCCCATGTGGGGCTCTGTGCTGACAGCTCAGAGCCTGGAGCCTGCTTCAGATTCTGTGTCTCCCTCTCTCTCTGCCCCTCTTCCCACTCTCAAAAATAAATAAACATTAAAAAAATTTTAAAAAATAAAGTAGAATGAAAATTTTATGTCAAACATGAAAAACTAGAAGTTTCTATACCTTATACTTCTCAGAAGGTGACTGTGGCTTCCATTTCAGTGTAAATAATGGCTATGCAGATGGAAGCAATGATATTTCTAATCTATGGGTAGCAAATGGATATTGAAAGAAGTTACTGCGAATCATACAGGCCTTCTAGAGATGGAAATAGGATCCACAACATATATGTACCCATCTCTATACATTTAAATCAAATGCATAGCAGTGATGATATCTTTTATAGAAAAAGAATGAAAGTATTTGTCATTAAGTCTTGTATCTTCCTAAGTAATTTATTGAGAGAGAGGACCATAATATGGTTCATGATTGATATACATTTTCCCCCAGGTATGAGCATATTAATTTTAATTTCTGTACTCTCTGAGAAAGGTATATGTGTTTTCATCTTGTTACCAAGGAAACTGTCAGCAACACTAAGATTTCTTTATCTGAGGTTGTTTTTGCCCCTTCTCAATATAAAAATAAATTCTTAAGTGCATTTCTTCAGAAAATTTCATTTGATACTTCTCAATTTTGTGTGATATTTGTTTTTTTTTTCTCACTTTAGAAAATTTGGGAGAAAAAAAGTAGCACATTTGAAAATGTGCAAATTTCTAAATTTCCAAATATAGCCATTTTGATGTATTTACTTTGTAATTTATTCTATCTCTATCCTCCCCCCCCCACCACCACCAAAAAAAGCCCCAAACAAAAATATGTTTAAGGAACATAAGGAACACATCATTTTATGACCTGCTTTTGCACTTAACAAAAAAATTACGAGGGGCGCCTAGGTGCCTCAGTTGGCTAAATGTCCAACTTTAGCTCAGGTCAGGTTTGTAGGTTTGTGGGTTCAAGCCCTGTGTGGGGCTCTGTGCTGACAGCTCAGAGCCTGGAGCCTGCTTTGAATTCTGTGTTTCCCTCTATCTCTGCCCCTCCACAGCTCGTGCTCTGTCTCTCTGTCTCTCAAAAGTGAATCAATGTAAAAAAATACTTTAAAAAATTATGAACATGTTTTATATACATAAATATTAGCAACCCTGTATTTCTTAATGACTAATTTCCATTTTATGGGTGAACTATAATTTATTTACTAAATTTGAATATATTTATATAGTTGCCAAATTTATGATAGATACTATATGACCAAAATCAATCTTGAATATAAAAAACACATCTTTTCAAAAAAAAAAAATCTTATGTGCATAATTACATCATAAGGACCATCTAAATGAAGCTCAATACCTATATCTATGGGCATGCACGAGTTAAGACCTTTAATTTGTATTCTATATTGACTTCTAGAAGGTTTTTATCAGTTTATTATTTATTTATTTATTATTTTTGAAAGACATAGAGTATGAATGGGGGAGGAGCAGAGAGAGAGAGACACAGTATCTGAAGCGGGATCCAGACTGAGCTAGGTGTCAGCACAGAGCCCTGTGTGGGGCTCGAACTCATGAACTGCAAAATCATGACCTGAGCTAAAGTCAGATGCTCAACTGACTAAGCCACCCAGGACCCTGGTTTTTATCAACTTAAATTCCCAATTTTAAATGAAGGTTTTCCTTTCCCACTGTTTGAAAATCTGGTTTTTAACTATTCATTTTCATCTTTGTTAATATGTTAGGATAAAAACATTTTATTACAATTTCTGTTTATTTATGAGGAACAACTTTGTGTTCATATGTAATTTCTATTTATTTTCAAAATTACTTAAGCATACCCTTACTGTTTTTCTTATTGCTTAGTAAGAATTATTTCACATGTTTAAGAATATTGAGACAATGTTTTTCTCGGGACTCCTGGGTGGCTCAGTCAGTTAAGTGTACTTCGGCTCAGGTCATAATCTCTCAGTCTGTGAGTTCTAGACCTGCTGACAGCTCAGGGCCTGGAGCCTGCTTCCGATTCTGTGTCTCCCTCTCTCTGCTCCTCCCCCATTAATGCGTTCACGCACTCTCTCTCTCTCTCAAATGAATAAACATTCAAAAAAAGGCGCTTTTTTTTCTCATATGCTGAGCGTTATTTTCCAATTTATTTGCTTGCATGTTATTTCCATTTATGGTGTTTTTGATTCAGACCTTTTTAAATGATCTTTTATCAAAGTAATCCATAAAAGTGGTAACAAATCAAGTAATTCTACAAAAGTAATGGCTTTAAAACTGCTTCATTTCTCTACATAATCTACTCTACCTGAAGAATCACCAATCAACATTTTATGCATTTTAATTCTGATTGTTGCCATTCTAACTGTACATAAACTCATCATTTCTCTATGTTTTTATTCATCAACTTTATTCTTTATTCATAACTATTCTTGTCCCACTATGATAGGTGACAGTTTAGGTCATTTATATTTTCCTTTTTTTCCTCCTTTCTCATTCTAAAGATTGATAGTTATTTCATTATTTTTACTTCCTCCATTGATTGGTGATCTTTACTCATGTAAATAATAAGCTTCCTACTTCTGTTTTTTTTTCATCAACTTTATTCAGTATGTTAACTACTTTCCAGGTAAAAATGAGAATATTAGCAATCCGAAGCTTTTTTCCATTTTTCACTTCCCTCTTATCTCTTACCTTGTGGCAGCTATAATCTTACTTTTACAAACGTACCAAAGATGTTGACCTACACATATTTTCTTTTACCTTGTATTTTACAATCACTATAATATCTTCCAAGCGTCCATGAAACCAATAAGCAGTGGCTTTATTATTATACCTATGTATAGGTATAACAGCTATATTGTCTAGCCAAGCATTTTGCTAGAATATTTCCTTCTCTCTGGATATTCTAGAAGCAGAAGACTTTTAACATCAAAGTTATGGTTTTAATTGCTTAAAACAAGGCTATTATTTCATTTGCCTAAATTTATACTATAACTTTTTATACATACTTCTGTGTTTCATAATTTCTTTTCTGTCTTTTCCTCTACTTGAATAAAAGATTAGATGTTTTGTAATAGCTCATGTGTTATTCCCGTCTCCTCATTCATAGCCATTTCTATGTGAAAGAATAACCTTTTATCCTTTGCTGCAGTCCAAAATGATTGCTGTTTAGACCTGCTACACAGCTGCTGTTAAGACATTTCTCTTCCCTGTTTTCCTTAACTATGTCTATCTATCCTTCTCATCTTTTTTTAAACTTATCTTTTAATGCTCTCATTTATTTTAAATGTACCTCCATTATTGCTACATAGTAATCTGTCCTTCCTTTCATCCTTTCTAGTCCTTTGCTTAAATTTAATTTGTACACTTTTTCTAAACATACTTTATTTATTTTTTAAATGTTTATTTATTTTGAGAGAGAGAGAGTGAGAGAGAGAGAGCATGAGCATGAGCATGAGGTGGGGGAGGACAGAGAGAAAGGGAGAGAGAGAATCCCAAGCAGTCTCCATGCTGTCAGCACAGAGCCTGGTTCGAGGCATGATTCCACAAACCGTGAGATCATGACCTGAGATGAAATCGAGAGTCAGAGGCTGTGTCCGCTCAGTTAAACATCTGACTTTGGCTCACGGTTCATGGGTTTGAGCCCTACATCAGGTTCTGTGCTGACAGCTTAGAGCCTGGAACCTGCTTCGGAGTCTATGTCTCCCTCGCTCTCTGCCCCTCCCCCACTCATGCTTTGTCCTTTTCTTTTAAAAATAAATAAAAACATTGAAAAAAAAAGAGTCAGATGCTTAACCAACTGAGCTACTCAGGTGCTCCTAAACACATTTTAAAATATGTCAGTTGACAACATTTTTCCCATACTCATTGCTCTGGAATCTAATTAGATATTTAAATTTGTATAGCTGATACAAATTTCCTATTTTTTTTTACTTCCTAAAGCTTTTATGTTAGTTATTTCTATTAAAATTATTCTTATAGTTCTTTGCATACATCAGTTACATGAATCTTTTAGATTTCTCTTCTAGATATTATCTCTTCATGTTAAAATTCATATCACTCTGTCCTTTTCCTCTAAGGGGACTTTTCTAGTTTTACTCGACATCACTGATTCAATTTTCTGCAGTGCTTATTCTACTACTTATTATATCCCATGTGAATTTTAATTCTGTGATTGTAGTTTCCTAATTTAGTTTATTTCATTTTCATTTCATTCATCCCACTTTACACAATATTCTGTTATCTGTTCAGTTCACTCTACTTCATTCTTATAAATCCCTGCCTCTACTCTAAAGAGGATGCATTTATTTCCTCACTTATTTAAAGCAAGGTGCATTTTATAAAAATTCTAGATGAGGTGCTTGAGTGGCTCAGTCAGTTAAGCATCCAACTCAACTCTTGATTTTGGCTGATGTCATGATCCCATGTCATGGGATCAAGCACCACATTGGGCTCTGTGCTGGGCATGGAGCCTGTTTGAGATTCTCTCTCTCCCTCTTCTGCCTCTTCCATGCTTACTCTCTCTCTCTCTCTCTCTCTCTCTCTCGCTCTCGCTCTCATCCTCTCTCTCTTTGCAAAAAAGTTCTAGATCTTGTAGGACCTAGATAAAAGTAAGGAAGTAAGGAAGGTAGGAAAGGAAGAGAGGAAGGAAGGGAGGGAGGGAGGAAAGAAGGAAGAGGGGAAAAAAGCTGCTGTAAACATTCATGCACTGATTTTGATTGGATATTGTTTTCACTTCTCTAGGAGAAATGTCATAAATATAGCAATCACATGTTTATTTTTTTCAAAGCAGAATGTTTAATTTTTCAAAGTGGCTGCAACATTTGTGGCATTACCAGCAGTAGCATATAGGAGTGATCCACTGTCTCCACGTCCTAGCCAGGATGTTGTCACTGCTTTTATTTATTTATTTATTTATTCATTCATTCATTCTTTCTTTCTTTCATTCTTTCATTCATTCATTTATTTTTGAGAGAGAGAGAGACAGCATGGGCAGGGCAGGAGTAGAGAGAGAGGGACACACAGAATCTAAAGCAGGCTCCAGGCTCTGAGCTCTCAGCACAGAGCCCAATGTGGGGCTTGAACTCACAAACCTGAGCTGAAGTTGGACACTTAACCAACTGAGCCACCCAGGCGCCCCACTATTTTTTTTAATTTCACAGTTTTTATAGATATGTAATGACATCTCATTATGGTTTTAATTTGCATTTCCCTGTTGACTAATGGTGATGTATCTATTTTTATATGCTTATTTTCCACCTGTGTACCTTCCTCTAAAATATTTCATGTCTTCTGACAATTTTCTAAATTTTGGATTGTTTGCTTTTTTTTTTTTTTTTTACTATTGGGTTTTGAGAGTTGTTTATATATTCTAGATACTTATGCATTGTGAAATATGGGATTCTTGAGTATCATTCATCACTTTTCATCTTTTTAACAGGATCTTTCACAAAGGAAAAGGTTTTAATTTGATAAAGTTCTATTAATCAATTTTTCCTTTTTATGGATTGCACTTTTGATGTCACATCTAAGAGCACTTTGCCTAATCCTAGAATCAAAAAGGGTGGTTTTTTTCTCAATTTGTTTTTCTAATGTATTACAGTTTTATGTTTTACACTTAAGTCTGTGATCCTTTTTATGTTATTTTTTTTTTGTATAAGATATAACATTTAGTTCTAGGTTCACTCTTTTTGTGTAGATCTTATTTAAACTTCTCTTTACTTGGCTTTTTCTGATACCACTCTGCCGGAGGTAAAATTCTAGCTTCCCCATTTGGCCTCCTTGTTTATGCTAGGTGAGGATGGTAGTTCTGGATCCCCACGTGATCTTCATTGACGCCATAGTTGATTTGCCTTGTTATTGCCTGGCAGTGGTAAAATTCCTGAGTCTTTACTTGACAGTACCACAGTAGAAAAGGCAAGGGGCACCTTGTTACCGTCCAGTGGGGGTGGAACTCCTGGGTGTCCCCTGACATCTGGGGACAGAATAGTCTCCTCACCAGCCAGCAGGTATGAAAGTCCCAGTTGCCAACTTGGTACTTTATGACACCACCCTAGGAGATTTAGAGGCCCCTTATTACAGCCTTGTAAGGGTGGAATATTGGTCTCCCCAGTCAGCCATTGTTGCTGTGGGTGGGGATGAGACCACAGCTTTATTTGTGGCATTTGGCTGAAATAGAGTGGTTATTGTCTAAACCAGTTCTGTCTTGCTAGCCTGCCTCTTTTCCTGGTCCATTCGCTAAAGAGAACAGACTTTCCCCTGCCCCTCCTCAGTTTGATCCATTGGCATTTCTGGATTCCCAGGCTCCTTCAGCTCTGTGTCTGGGGAATGTGAGGTTAAGTACACACATGCGCATGCACACACACACACACACACACACACACATACATACCTCACTTCCATGTCATTTCTCAAGTAGTAAGTTTGCTAGCTGATCTGTTTTTCTCTCTCCAGCTTTAAGAGTCTTCTTATGTTGGTTTTATATAATGTACAGAGTTTTATGTTGTACTTAACGGTAGGAATAGGGAAAAGTTCATCTACTCTGACATTATTTTTATACTTATAAAAAAGGCTGAGCTTCTTTATGCAAACCTCACCTCCAAGCTTACTTCCTGTTTTTATCAACTGCGTCTGAAGAATGTTTTTAGCTACAGCAAACATCCTTGATTGTATGCCAATGTTTGGCTCCCCCACTTTTCTTCCTAATACAACTCTGATTTTCTCAGGTATTTACCTTCTTTTTTACGCACATGCTTCACCAACAGCTGGTCATATGCCAGTGTAGAGGGAAGGAGGAGGTATAGATGAGACCAGCAGATATATGCCAGATATATACCATATAATATATTGTAGTTCTTTTCTTTGTCAATTATTATTTTAGACACAAGCTTGTGACTCAACCCAGTGAATGTGACATAAGGGCAAATCAGTGGGAGGCAGTTAGGAATGGTTTTCTGAATACTAAAACAAGCAAACAGGATATTTCCAGGTGTGGATGTGACATTGGAACTGCTGAAGCCAACCTGTGTTTAGAGGAAAGAAAGGCATGGAGGGGGCCAAAAGTATAAAGAAACTGGGATTTTTGACAACTTCATTCAGGTATGAAATTAACCTTCTTTATGGCTGCTTTCCTGGAAATCTTGTTTTGTGACATAAATTTAATGAATTTTAAAGCCACTTTGAATTAGGTGTGTGTGTGTGTGTGTGTGTGTGTGTGTGTGTGTGTGTGTGTGTGTTTTCCTTGTCACTGAAAGCATTGCTTCAAAAGCTATCAGGAATATCTCTTGGAAAAAAACAATAGTAATCATACAAAATAATCCATAACCAATGACCTCATCTTTTCAGAACAAAGGCCCAGAGAGTCAACAAAAGTGTATTTGTTTAGTCTACTTTGCTTTCATAATGCATGTGCATTGTGCCAGATTATTCTCATTACATTTTATAGAAAAGAGAAACCAGGAGTAAGAGATTTGTTTAAAGACACACAGATTTGATTGGCAGATTGTAATTCAAGCCAGGGCTTGTGGTCTGAATCTGGCGATGAATGGTACATGATATGTAAAAATTCCGTTCAGGGGCAAATGCCACCAATGCACTCTGTAGTCGAGGTGTTCTTCTATGTAAATGTCTGACTGAGAAGCTGGCATCAACATGGTTTTCTCTAGGGAGCCAGAGTTCATTTTCTTCCATAGATAGAGAGATTTTTCTCTAATTGTTCTGTATATACAGCAAAGAACCTTGGGGACCTACTAACTGTTCTTGAGGGACACGCTAACAGAAGAACAGCTGGAAGACAGTGTGACTCGGCAGGCAGAACAGCAGGCTGGAGGACAAGGGACGAGAGTTTAAAATCCCATTTCCTATTCCTAAGGAAGAGTGACCTTGAACAAATCCCTATGCTGGGTATGCCTCTGCCCCAGCAGAAATCAACATTGAAATTAGGAGCTCGGTTTGATGTACATTGAATCTAGTCTATATACTTTAAAACTGTTTCCATGGAAACCTGCATTCATTTGGAAACTTAAATGTGCTCGCCAATGGCAGATGTTTATGATATCATATCCCAGTGCAATGATATCTAACCCTCTTTTTGTTGTATCAGGAAAAGGCATACTCAAAGGCTACTAAGAAACTCTTAAAATTATAAGACAAAATTCATTTTAGTTTACTTTAAAATATAAGATTATGGTTGAGAATTAGTATTTTGGAAAATTAGCAACCCCTGATTAGATTCTCTAATTACTCGTTGAAATGTTAATAAATAAATAAATAGTCAACACATCAGCAGTAAAGAGAGCAGAAATATTGCTAAATAATATGAGTGATTCTAAAAAGAACTTCCAGGGGCGCCTCGGTGGCTCAGTTGGTTAAGCGTCCAACTTCGGCTCAAGTCACCATCTCACGGTTTGTGAGTTCGAGCCCTGTGTCAGGCTCTGTGCTGACAGCTCAGAGCCTGCAGCCTTTTCTGGATTCTGTCTCCCTTTTTCTCTGCCCCTCCCCCTCTCACATTCTGTCTCTATCTCTCTCAAAAATAAATAAGCATTAAAAAAATTAAAAAGAATTTCCAAGAACCAAAATGTAAAGATTTTAATGCAGAGCAGTGGGATAATGAGAGCTCGTTTTCTTACCTTCACTAAGGCATTTGACACAAGGATATAGACTCTTTGTCAGTGAGGGAGAAAAAAGACTTTCTGCCCTCTATAAAAGGGTGCTTCCAAGGCTTTTTGTGGTGTTTGTGGTAGAATATTGTGGTGAAGAATCCATCTTAATATGGTACATTTCTCATTGGGAAAATAATGACAAAGGTCAGAAGTGTCTATTTTTCCCCATTCTAAAGTGCTTTCTGGTTTGCTCCCCAAGAGGGTCGGTTAGCTTTGTTCTTTTCTGTTCTATTTCATAATTACCTACTGAAGCTCTTACTCTAGCCATCCAGATTGCCACAGCATGGTATTGTACCAAACTGAGATGTCACTAAGAATCTGTGTCCAAGCCTGGAAAAATGATCAAAGTGACTGCCTTCCTAAGGGAAAAGTTACATCACCATCTTTGAAAAATAATGAGGTCACCATAATTGACACTATCACATATTGTTATTATCCCTTAGGCTTTTGTAAAGTAATCATAGGCAGTGTAGACAAAACCCTGATAATAATGTAGCCGCAAATACAGATAACTATTCCCTTTTATGTTGCGATTGCACTAACCTCAAGCTGTCAATTAATGAAGGTGGAAACAAATCAAATCAGAGCTGGTTAAAGACTCAGATATGAACAGTAGTCACCCTAATGAAAATTTAAAAATAGCAAGGCTACCAATAGAATACATGTTTATGAAGCTCATGTGGGGAGTTACACAGCATTATTCAATTTATAAAAGAAAATGCATCTGTAGTAACTTAGGATAAATGTTAATAGTCAACAGCATAATATGAACAAAGCACTATTTAATTAAATATGAAAGATGATAAAACATCCTGACATTGTTTAACAGATTCCTAAGAATATAAAAATAATGGCTATAATGAGCAAATAAAGGGGAATTTATGATGGAAAAGTTATCATATATTTTATAACCTGGAAATTAGGACTGAAAGGAAGCAGATTATCAAAATTTACACCTTCTGTATTTAAGGTCATTTCAAAATCTCATATTTTTTATAATCATTACAGTATTATTAGGAAGCTATTCTCAATGGGCCTTTCACGGTTTTGCATATCTTGCAAGAAGAGGTACTCACTGCCCTTCGTTCCAGACTGTCTTTGCTAGGATATTTGTTCAGTAAACAGCCTTGAAAAACAGAAATAGCATGTTCTTCCAGAGTAAAGACAGGCATGTTTACTATTCAGTGTAATAGATTCAGGTCTCCTAAGTTCAGAGCTTCTCTTATATCATACAACCCACTATTTGTACAGGCATTCATCTGTGCTCATCTAGGTCACCTCCATGAATCCATCATCTCTGATTCAGTAGCCTTGTTTCTTCTCTCAGAATCCATGAAACCATGGCAGGTTGAACATGTTAGCTTGAAAGTAAGGTAAAATCACAGATGCTTCACAATTCCTAGTAGTTATGGCAGTGAGGATAGGATAGTGAATAGATAGGGCTTTCTGGAAGAGGGAAGACTAGGGTTACATGACTGTGTTAGGGGAAAAGAGAAGATTTTCTAGCATTTGGTACATACTCAACCAAGTGAAGGGCAATGGTTGGGGGATGG
The DNA here is from genome assembly GCF_018350215.1 of Panthera leo. Lineage (NCBI taxonomy): Eukaryota > Metazoa > Chordata > Mammalia > Carnivora > Felidae > Panthera > Panthera leo. The sequence continues at coordinate 64,040,972 of NC_056691.1, read as the reverse complement.
TAAGAGTCTATTATTCTTCTACCTGTTCAGTGAAAGGTAGGATAGAAAAAAGCTGCCAAAATTGTGTCTTTATTGCTGCTCTCTGTCCTCTGTGCAGGCAGAGGAAGGGCTGTTAATAGGACAGTGAGGTTGCAATCAGCATGACTAGAGCCAAAAACAGTAAAATTATGGCTGCAAGGCCAAGGAGTCCTCTAATCTGAAGTAACTGGAGTCAGCAATGAGGACCTTAATATTCAATACAAAATTTTGTATAGACTAAAAACATGAGAAGTTTAATTTCTAGTTGAGTGGTTTCTGGAACTAAAAAGTAAATTTGCACTGCATATACAGAATGACTCTCTCTTCTCATACCTTGACTCCACTGCCCACCAGGTTTCCCTCAGCCTCTACCCTGACCTTAGCTGCTCTAAGGAAAAAGATGATTAGGTTTGGGGCAGTGGATACCCTGTCTCCAGGGAGAGCCAATGGCCAAATACACTCTTTCAACTATTCTGGGTGACTTCAAATAGGAGAAGGACTCAAACCTTTATGGATCTGTTGGAGAGAGACATCTATTCACCATCCTAACCATAGGAAGAGGAAGTGCCCAATTTCAATTATGTGTTGAGCAAAGTTTGCAGTGGAAAGGGGAAGTTAAAATAACCTCATAGGTGGAGCCTTGTAGGATGATTCTTCCTCACCTGAATGTATCCAAGGAATTGATGTGTTCTAGGCTTGTGCTTTTCTGTGCCAAAAGTGACTGAAGGAATTCTCCCCATGAGAAAAAGCTAAAAGTAGAAAAATGTTACTGTAACAAATTCTCAAGCCTTTGCCACCAGTGAATAGGTAAAAAATTCATACAAGTTCCTTCATACTTAAAAGTCCAAAGTTTATCAAGCTGTACTACAAAGCTGTAATCATCAAGACAGTATGGTACTGGCACTCAGATCAATGGAACAGAATAGAGAACTCAGAAATGGACCCACAAACGTATGGCCAACTAATCTTTGACAAAGCAGGAAAGAATATCCAATGGAATAAACACAGTCTCTTCAGCAAGTAGTGCTGGGAAAACTGGACAGCAACATGCAGAAGAATGAACCTGGACCACTTTCTTACACCGTACACAAAAATAAACTCAAAATGGGTAAAAGACCTAAATGTAAGACAGGAACCCATCAAAATCCTTGAGGAGAAAGCAGGCAAAAACCTCTTTGACCTCGCCCGCAGCAACTTCTTACTCAACACATCTCCAGAGGCCAGGGAAACAAAAACAAAAATGAACTTTTGGGACCTCATCAAAATAAAAAGCTTCTGCACAGCAAAGGAAACAATCAGCAAAACTAAAAGGCAGCTGATGGAATGAGAGAAGATATTTGCAAATGACATATCAGATAAAGGGTTAGTATCCAAAATCTATAAAGAACTTATCAAACTCAACACCCAAAAAACAATAATCCAGTGAAGAAATGGGCAAAAGACATGAATAGACACTTCTCCAGAGAAGACATCCAAATGGCCAAACCAACACATGAAAAAAGTGCTCAACATCAGTCATCATCAGGGAAATACAAATCAAAACCACAATGAGATGCCACCTCCCACCTGTCAGAATGGCTAACATTAACAACTCAGGCAACAAAAGATGTTGGCAAGGATGTGGAGAAAGAGGATCTCTTTTGCACTGTTGGTGGGAATGCAAGCTGGTACAGCCACTCTGGAAAACAGTATGGAGGTTCCTCAAAAAATTAAAAATAGAACTACCCTTTGACCCAGCAATTGCACTACGAGGCATTTATCCACGGGATACAGGTATGCTTTTTTGAAGGGGCACATGCACCCCAATGTTTATAGCAGCACTATCAACAATAGCCAAAGTATGGAAAGAGCCCAAATGTCCATCGATGGATGAATGGATAAAGAAGATGTGGTATATATATACAATGGAGTATTACTCGGCAATCAAAAAGAATGAAATCTTGCCATTTGCAACTACGTGGATGGAACTAGAGGGTATTATGCTAAGCAAAATTAGTCAGAGAAAGACAAATATCATATGACTTCACTCATATGAGGACTTTAAGACATAGAACAGATGAACATGAGGGAAGGGAAGCAAAAATAGTATAAAAACAGAGACGAGGACAAAACAAAAGAGACTCTTAAATATGGAGAACAAACAGAGTTACTGGAGGGGTTGTGGGAGGGGGGATGGGCTAAATGGGTAAGGGGCATAAGGGAATCTACTCCTGAAATCATTGTTGCACTATATGCTAACTAATTTGGTTGCAAATTAAAAACTAAAGTTAATCAAAAATTTTTTTAAAAAGTGAAAAGTTTATATTGATGATAACCTGCTGATTGAAAAGTCAGAAGTATGAGTCTTGAGTTGTGACAATAGTGTTACCAAACATCTGCCAAAAGAGTTGGCCTATAAATCCCAACAAAAAGCAGGGGCAATTAGCCAATAGAAGGTTCTTGGGGCCATGTGGGCACATTCACAACACTAAATACCTCCTATGGTCAAGGAAACACAGCTATCTATTCAGCCACAATGACTTAAAAGTAAGTCCAACGTCATATTAGACTCTTGGTGTTGAAGACATCATGTATCTCAGTTGGGCATTGTATCTGGTTCTTCAGTTCAGCTAACATTCAACCAGCATCCTTTAAGTGAGACACAAATGAATGGGCTGCAATAGAATCTGTCCAGTAAACTATGGCATTATCTTTATCTCTGAGACCCAACTATCCTAATGCACCCTTTGAACCACCAGCCTCTGAAACTGATGATATATATGATTGCAGCCTCTGGCAAAAGGAGGCAGCCTCCACCCAAAGGTGTCTCCCAGGATTTGTTGTCTCTCAGAGACAGCTATCAAATCAACCCCCTTTCAAAGGCATCTTTTAGCTTACAACTGGCTTCAAGCTGAACCTGTATACCTGATCCATGGAAACCAGTGACTCCCTGGCCTGATACTCCATTTTGAAGTGGGTCAACATGGACTAAATGACTAATAAGACTCAATTATCAAATGGAAATAGTAAATGAGAACATAGCCAACCTGACCCAGCAGTACGTCAACAAAAAGCACATACTAACTCATATGTGATGAGTAGATGTATAAATTGGTGCAAAGTCTTAGGATGTTAAATTTGTCAATTTAAAATAAAGATGAAAAGGCATCTGTATTTTCCTGCAGTGTGTATATTGAAATGCTATAACTTAATGGCAATAAATGATTTAAATATTTGTCAAATGAAAGTAAAAATGGAACAGCTTTCCTCTAGAGCAAACTTTATTCCTCATTCTACCCACTGACGCAAAGACAGTGGCTCATTGAGGCTTTCAATTCACCAAGGTTCCTCTAAATGCCTGGAATGTTTCATTGATATTTCAGCTAAGCTGAAACCGAATGGTGTCTACTAGGCTGCTGCAGTTCAGCAAGCCAATGCAAGCTATTCAACGGAAAATAGACATGCTTGTTTTGCCCAGTAGGAATAACTCAAGACTTTTCTTAAAGCACAATCCAATAGTCACATCAATGAACCTTTTTATATTTTATTGACTCTTGAACTGTTGACAATGGCTTAGCTATTTGGCCCACCACTTGCAATACTAGTGACTGGCAGAATAAAGCAATCCTTTTGGGGCCATGAATGAAAAAAATCATGGTTGGTGATTAAGATGTCTGGAATACTAATGTATATGCCCATGCTAAGGCTGTGATCACACCAAAAGCAAGCTGCTGATTGAACCCACATCACTGAGATTGCCACTATCTCTGCCAAGACCCATCCTCATGCCAGACATGGAGATATATCTGCCATAAGAGACTGGACACAAAAAAAGAACTATGTTACTGCTGCAGAGGATACTATTGCATTGCTAGAGATGTGACCCCAGCCAAATTTGACCCATATCAATTTGAGAGAAGGGACATTGCATAAACCATTGTCCCTTGACCTCTGGCCCATTCTTGGGCTATTGGTGATACTTCACCACTGATCAGAATGGCTTAACTAAACTTTAGACAGGCTTTTTTTCCTGCCTTTCCTGACCTCCTTTTTACCCTGGCCCTTACTGAATCCAGATGGCCTAATCTGCGTGGGACTTCTGTGTGAGATTTCTGTGAATTCCCTCCCTTCCATTGCTTACAGTATTTATTTTAGAAACTTGTTATTGTAAACTCTTTCTCTGCCTCTTTGAGATGCAGTTAAAAAAAAAAAACCAAAAAACTTTTATCAGTTTTACCACCCAGGGCTGTCTTTCTCAAGGACTTGGGAGCCATCCTTTTGAACTGTAACCATCAAGGAAGATAGCTCCCTAACTCCAAATTTTGGGGGGGAAATAGGAGCCTAACTTCAGTGAACACCTAGCTCCAAGTTGTAAAATTACCTCCTATCATGAAGATGGAAGAAAGTTTGCTTTTCCTTTGGATAAGGCCAGTTAGTTAACACAAATGGCCTAAGATGCCCTGACCCTATTTCTCAAAAGTTCTCCTGCCCTTTGTTTTACTAGAGTTAAATTTAGACTAGGTTCTCATCTCTCCCTGCTATTACAGTAGCCTTGAATGAAGTATTCTTTACCTATTTAACTTTATCCATTTTTTTTTTCTTTGATAGCACTGTTGACATTTTTTCAGACTAAAATATGGAAAACTCCAGTTGGATCAACTGACTCTACTGACTCTAGCCACACTCTTGGAACAAGCTAGACCTTTTGTATGGCTTTCCAAACTTTTTTTTTTTTTGAAGAGAGAAAATGTGTATGATCTGGGAAGGGGCAAAGGGAGAGAGAGAGAGAGAGAGAGAGAGAGAGGCAGAGAGAGAATCTTAAGGAGACTCCACACCCAGTATTGAACCTGAAGCAGAACTTCATCTCATGAACCATGAGATCATGACCTGAGCTGAAATCAAGAGTCAGACACTTAACCTACTGAGCATCCCAGGTGCCCCCTAAATCTAAAAGTTTTGTACTAATGAGAAAAGCCACTCAACAATGAGCTGATAGTTAAGCTGTTCAGTAGATCTTCCCAGTTCCTTATCAACTATAGACATCTGATATTGTTTAGCATCAAAAGGTTATCTCACACATTTTCTCCAAAAAATGTCCAACTTTAATTCATTCACTTCCGTCTGGTTCATTCATATTAGTAAGGTAATTTGGCCACTGAATGTGACTCCTTCCAGAAAAGGATCATCATCTCCTCCAGGCCACTTCCTAGGTAATGATCAATGTAAAATGATAGGTTTTATATAGACCAACTTTAAGAATTCAGAAATCCACCCTGACTATTCCTGAGCATGATGCTTCTTTTTGCCCCAGTAGCAATCCTGTAGTTGTCTGGTTGGAGCAATCTCCAGATGGCAGCATAGTCAAAGGAGGGCTCAGGAATTCAAACTTAAGTCTGGTTTTGCCACCTGGATTCTCTTGTTAAATTGACATGATCCTAGATCATAAAGGTAACAACCACTTAGTTGAGTACACTTCTCACTAAATGCCACTACAGCAGTTCATGTGAGCCAAAATGGACATATAATAAGTCTCTGTGCATCTTATAAAAATAACCTTGTTTCACTCCTACTTGACCTTTCTGAATAAAAGGATTGGGTACAAGTAGGGATGACTGGAAAAAAGGTAAAATTATAGTTAATGGAACAAGACATACCCATAGTTTGGTGGTGGAGGAAGAGCAATGTCCCTGTCACTTGGGGAAAGAATACATCAGATTCTAGAAGACAAGGGAAAAAAAAAAAGACCACATTACTGATCTTAATTTTTACAATAGCTTCTGGAGCCTTCCTCATGAATCAAAACATCCCAGTGTGGCTCTCCCAAACTATTACAAGCTCATTAACTTAACTAACTGCTAGGTACACTCTTAACTACCAGACAGTTCTGACTATGAATTGATTATGATGTGATTTGGACCCCTTAACCATACCAGGAAGACTGTAACTGCAAAGGATGGCCCCAGCACCTTCCACTCCAAAAGCTTGTTAACACTATAGCAATCTCTTAGTGGGATGGACAAATGGCATCCAGCTGGTGGTGTGAAAAAACAGGACAGGTTGGACTAACATAATAAAGGCCATATATGGAAAATACAGAGCTAACATCATAATCATTAGCAAAAAATTGAATTATTATCCTCTAAAATCAGGAACAAGGCCAAGATGGCCACATGTGTGCTTCTGTTCAACACAGAAATGAAAGTTCTAGCCAGAGAAATTAGGCAAGAAAAAGATATAAGAGGCATCCAAATCATAAAAGAAGTAAAATTATTTCTGTTGGCAAATGACATGAGCTTGTATATAGAAAATCATAAAGAGGACTAATGAATTCAGAATGTTGTAGGATACAAAATCAACATCTAAAAATCATGTGAACTTATGTTTGCAGACCATATATATGATAAGGAATTAATATCCAAAATATAAAATGAACTTATATAACTCAATAGCAGAAAAAAATTTTTTAAGTGGGCAAAGGACTTAAACAGTTTTCCAAAGAAGATATACAAATGGTCGACGGATACGTGGAAAAGTGCTCAACATAACTAATCATCAGGAAAATACAAATCAGAACCACAATGGGATAACACTTCAAACCTGTTAGGAGGCTATTACAGAAATAAAGTAACAAGTGTTGGTGAGGGTATGGAGAAGTGGAAACTCTTGTGCACTGTTGGTGGAAATGTAAAAACTGGTGCAGCTACTATGGAAAATAGTATGTAGATTCTTCAGAGAATTAAAAATAAAGTTACCATGTAATCCAGAAATCCCATATCTGGGTATATATGCAAAAGAATTGAAATCAGGATCTTGAAGAGATATTTGCATGCTTGCAGCATCATCCATTATAGATAGCCACAATGAGGAAACAACCTAAACATCTGTTGACAGTTGAATGGATAAAAAAAAAATATGGTATATACATACAATGGAATATTATTCAGTCTTAAAAAGGCAGGAAATCCCTGCCACATGGCATAATATGGATGAACCTAGAAGAAATTATGCTAAGTGAAATGAACAACTCACAGAAGGAAAAATACAGCATGATTCTACTTACATGATGTATCTAAAATAGTCAATGTATCTTAGAAACAGAAGTAGAATGGTGACTGCCAGGGGCTGAGAGGAGCGGGGAAATGGGGAGTTGCTGTTCAATGGGTATAAAGTTTCAGTTATTCAAGATTAATAATTGCCAGTGAACTGCTCTCCAACATTGTGTCCATGGTTAACAACACTTTATTGTGCACTTAAAATTTTTCAGGAGAATAGGTCTCACATTAACTGTTCTTACCACAATAAAAAAATTAATGCTACACTGTAACAGTGATCATCTGTAAGATGATCATCACAGTGTTTAAAAATATGTTTTGGGGCACCTGGGTGGCTCAGTGTGTTAAGCGTCTGACTTCAGCTCAGGTCATGATCTCACGGTTTGTGAGTTTGAGCCCTACATTGGGCTCTGTACTGACATAGCCCACTTTGGATTCTGTCTCCCTCTTTCTCTGCCCCTCCTCCACTCCTGCTCTGTTTCTCTCAAAAACAAATAAACATTAATTTTTAAATGTTTTTATTATTTTTGCATATTATAAGCAGAAACTAGTGAAGTAATGATAAACACTGAAGATTACATTGAACCAATTTTAATCCCCAATGTTGTTTTCAAGGTCTTCCTTCATTCACAGATGTCTTTGAGGTTGAAGTTGCTATAGAACAGTTAAGAGATCTCAGGACTAATTCCTGCTTCATCCCCACACAGTCTGGCTCTTATCTCTTTTAAATATTACTCTGGAATATAATAGTTCTTTGGGAAAATGTAACACTGTTTGGTGAATAAATGGGATTTTTTTTTCTGGGAAAAATACCAGAGAAATAAAAATGAAAAAGCTGACAAAAGGAAGTATAATAGTTGAGAACGGAAAGTATTATTAAAAATTTATTTATTCAGTCCTCCTTTCATTCAACAAATTCTTAGTAGAACACCGCTATTTGCCTAGTGCTGTTCTAGGTGATGGGGAAACACAGTGGACTCATTGGGCGAAGTCTGTGCCTTTCTGGAATGTACATTCTGATGTGGAGAGAGAGATGACAAACAAATACATGATGATAAGTAAAGCAATACTAAGGGTAAAGACTTGATTGGCAAGGATAGGATCGCTGTTTTATATAGGGTATATAGGGACAATCTCAGACAAGATTACATCTGAGCAGAGAACTAAAGAAAATGAAGTAATTATGTGAATGTCTGATAAATAGTACTTGCATCTTCAGAACTTTCTGAAATTGTCTCATATAACTAGTATTTTGACCTATCTGTGTAGCACTTTTATGAAAGTCAAATGGCTTCTATAAGGCCAGTCACTGTTTTGATCAATATTTAAATTCTCACCTAATTGAATCTACTTTGGCTAATATTCTCTCTCTGAGAATTACAGTCAAACTGAAGACAAACTCAACTCCAACATGGAAGTGAACAGGTCAGCTTCTGACTTTAGTTTTGTATTCTAACTTCAAGCAATCTAGCAAATTGGAGCATTTGAGAATTAATGACCTCATACTAATGATTGTATGATAAAGAAAAAAATTTTAAGATTTTTAAAAAATAACTATTCTTTAGAAAGAGCAATCTTGTATAGTTAACAGCACTTATATATGATGTCTCAGATATTTCACAAGGGAATTTTTAAAATACTGCCTATTTGGGGCAACTAGCAAGTTCAGTTGGTAGAGTATGCAACTCTTAATCTCAGGGCCGAGAGTTCAAGCCCCACATTGGGCAAGAGAGAGAGAGAGAGAGAGAGGGAGAGGTAGAGAGAGAGAGAGATTGGGAAAGGAAAGGAAAGGAAAGGAAAGGAAAGGAAAGGAAAGGAAAGGAAAGGAAAAGAAAGGAAAGGAAAAGAAAGGAAAGGAAAAGAAAGGAAAGGAAAGGAAAGACAAACCTTTACAAATAAATTAAAATACTACCTATCTTTTGAAGAAAATTCAGTTCCAGTATTTTTTCACTATAATTAATAATGGAAATATATAAAAGTAGCATATTTTTTAGCAATTGATTATCACATTTTAGGGAGATACAGGAAAATGACACGATCTGCTCAAGAAAGATGGTAACCATGTGCAAAATCTCACTGTAACATGTTTAATTTCTTAAAAACTGATGCTTTTATAACACTTAACAAATTACAAAGAATCTTTCTTGTTAATTATATCTTGAATTCTTATGAAATTCAGTTAGTATATATCACAATTATAATTGATGACCTTTTTTCCCCATTTTATATAAAAACAAATTAATTATTTTCCAGCGTGTATCAATACTAACTTGCTAAGTGATGGTCTATTGTGTATTTGTGGTCTTTATGTTAGTTTTTGACCTGTGAGAGTTTTTAGCCAATTTATTTTTGTTAGTTTGACTGCAGTCTATTTCAACATATAGTGAAAATTCCAGTAAAACTGTGCCTAAGTTGGTATCCCCAACTTTTATGTTTAAGAAAAAAACAAGTGTTAAGAAGCTTCAGACATTTGAGAACATATTCCTTACCGTATATAGTTGATAGTATAATAACCTAAACCTATCCTCAAATTGTCCCATTGTGAAGTCAGGCTGATGATTTCACTTCATGTGAATTTTTTAAGGTAACTTAGCATGTTTCTGGTAGTCTGCTCATTCTATCTTCATGTGCATAGCTGTAATGTTACTTCCGTTTTGCCATATCTTAATCCCCATCTTGTAACTTATGACAGGCCAAGGTTTAAGGGCAGCAACTCATTATATCAATGTAAAGATGTTGCTCACAGGTGGCAGGTCATCAATAAAAATAACTACTTCTGATAATACCAAGTGGTTCTCTTATGACATTTTGTTCTAGCCAATTTTTACTTACCATTCTGTCATATATAGAATGGTTTCTCCTAGGAGTAATGAATATGGATGCGCATTTTCAATGCCATTTTATTTATCAGAATTCCCTTCTTTGTTTCTTTACAATCTGATTTGTGGGTCCTTTGCTTTTATTATGAAATTCCTTTTGAGTCACTATACAAATATATATAAAATAAGTAATTCTGTTGATCAACACCAAACAACATTTGAGGAAAGAGAAGGATCAAACATATAAAATACTTGTTAACTCACTCAAATGACTTGTGTTTCCAAAACAGAAAACAAAGCTATTGATTAAAGGGATGGGAAGCTTCACACTAATATACACACAGTAAGATGTGAATAAATCAGAAATGGCATCATTTTTCCATTTATTAAACACCGCCAATCTTGTAAGCATAGATGATCTTCACATAGAAAATAAGGAGGTGAAATGTCCATCTCTCCTTTTGAGACAGGCAAAGACACAATAACCCCACTTATTCTTAGCACAACTAAAGCAAAGAAAGTTTGTACCTTTCAATAAGACTCCAACCATAAAAGAATTTCCTCATTTATCCATAATTGGGATCACAAACTTATTTGCATAAAATAGTGTTTAATAGAATTTGATGGCACGGTTGTCAAGTAAATTAGTCCATTACCCTAAAATAATCTTGGTTCTCCCCTTTTTGGGTTTGCTTATTTTTTTAACCCCACAATATTCTCACAATCACATGTGCCTGTGAGTGTTCATTTCCTCAAGAAGGGCTATGAACACAATATGTGTGATTGGCTCCAATTCATTGCCACCATTGAGAAAATATTTGAAATAATAAGCACTACTAAGATTATGAAAGTAAGGCCGGCTTTGCAGAGGACAGCATCTGAGTCATTTGCCCACCCAACCATACAACCACGCTTATGTTGCCGAATGGTGCCTTCCCTATCTTGTATGATTCAAGTCAGATACACTCAGTTGTCAATCAAGGAGACATTGTGAGGTGCATTCTAAACTGAGACGAGCCCTGAGAGGTAAGTCACTAAAATCCAGACACCAAAATGTTACCTGTAAAAAAATGTGGCCCAAGCTGTGAAACTTTAAGGATGTTATAGAACATTAGGTGAAAATTATGGGTTTATTGGGTGTGTGGCCTTTGACATGTCACATAAATGTCATTGGTCTCAGTTTCCTCAACTACAAATTATAGATAGTGTTTCTCCCATGCACATACTATCTCAAAGAGTAACATAATGTTTTGAATACCTTTCACTTGAGACATAATAGATACCCAATAATTTGAACCTATAATTTTTGTTACCCTTTTTATCATTCTTTTTGTTCATAATACCTTTGAAAGAATTTATGATGAAGGCCTTTTATCCTATAATGCACCTCTTCCATGGAAAGAGATTACATTTTTCCATGGGTGGGATGAGTGTTGTATTTTCCTAAAAAGAAACGGTGACCTACAGAAATAAATCCTCTGGCCTAAACAATCAAGATAGAATCACACTGAAAACATTACTCTTCAGATATGTAACACATGAAATCAGGTAATCCCACAATCTCTGATTTCCTAGACATCTTTTATAATTGTAAAAACATGGGTTTTTTTTCCTTCATCTCCCCTAGGTTTTACATCCTATTACTACTCTATTTATTTTTATCTTATAAAAATTTGTCATCTCTTTGTAGACTTTTCATTGACCCTTCTAGAACTTTTACATCTTTAGGAATTCCACGAAACACTACTGATTGTCACCTAGTTGAATCCCGGCTCCCCTTACTTAGACCACTGTTTCCTTATAGGTCATTTCCAATGTAACAGAGCATCTAATCTCCTGAAGATACAGAACGGGGCTTTAGTATTCTCAGAGTTTTTCAATTTCCTTCCAAGCCAGTGCTGTCTTGACCAATATTCACTATTTTACATCAATGTCATTAAATTATACAACAATCCATCTGCTTCATCTCTGCTGTACTAAATTCCTGGTCACTGTCCCACCCCTACTGCAAGTCCTCTTTAATGACTGCACTTTCTTCTGATTTCCCTGTCTACTTCTTTTACCCTTTATCTGGGTGATATTGACAACTGTGTACATGCCTTATCCAGCACTCAAGTAGACTCAGGTTTATATCCTTCTAAAGAATGGTCACTGTTATTCTATCTAATGCCCCCAAGCAACCTGACTTTGTTATCCTCCAGAATCCCTCCATTTTTTTAAATTATAATTAAAAACAATCTCATGCTCCTTCTCCAGCTTCCAGTTTTTCCACCTTTCTTCCTTATAATAAAAGAAGCTGTGATCTAGCTTCTTCAAATCTTCCTTCAAACTGTTTACCCCTCAATTTTCTCCCAAACTTCCAGCCTCCTTCTGTCTTCAATTCCCTATACATGTATTAAAGATCACATAGTCCCTAATTTAAACCATTATTGAAGCATTATCCTCAAGAATCCTTCCCTGTGGTTTTTCTAGTTCATTAAGAACACAATACACCAATCCTGGATCATCCAACTGTTAAGGATTGAATGCTAGTGCCCCCTTCTACCCCCCCCCCCCACTCAATTTATGTGTGAAAATCCTAACCTTCAATGTGATTGTATTAGGAGATGGGGCCTATATGAGGTGATTAGGCCATGGGGTTGGAGGTTCCATGTGTTGATTAGTGTCTTTATAAAATAAAAGACACCTCAGAGAGCTCTCACCCCTCTACCAGCTGAGGACAAAGGGATAAGACAGTCATGTGTAGACCAGGAAGTAGGCCTAAATCAGACACCAAATCTGCTGATTCCTTGATCTAGGACTTGCCAGCCTCCAGAACTGTGAAAATAAATTTCAGTTGTTTGTAAGCAACCCAGTTTATGGTATTCTGTTACAGCAGCCAAAATAGACTGACACGAACTATTCTGAGAAATGAAAAATCCATAAAAAACAGATAATAATGGAAGAAAGAGATCCAGAGCAGGATGGAAATCACAATAGACACTTTAGGATTTTCACCTTTATCAAAGTGGGAAGTATTTTATCTCATAAAATAATACCTAGAGGAGTAGGAATACGAAAGGAACAAAAAAAGAGGGAGGGAAAATACTTTTGTTTCTAAACACAAAGAACATGCCACTATCTACCATGCTTTTCACATCAAAAAAATTAGGTTCAAGATAGTATAATAGGAATAATAGCAACTTTACAAAACAATTCAATAATTTCAAGACACATAGAAATCTAGTTTAAGAAATTCTAAAATTGTTTTTAGGAATCATATGCATTACCTTGGAATAAGATTTCTAAGTAAATGGTTTAGATGAAATGTTTATTATATATTTGTAAATAAACTATTTTTAACAGCATAAACATCATTCTTGACATATTCAATGTTTCTTGATATTAACCAAGGAATAATTAGTTTAAATATAGATATCCCGGCTCTTAGATTATTGTGACAGTTGAATATGGTTAGTTGCACTCTGTTTTTAAACAAATCATGTGTAGGAGGACGCATGCTGCTTACCTAGTTTTTAATTTTTGACATTACCATATGCTATAATTTAAGCCATCTTCAGAAATTGATTGCTGCTTCGAGAATATAAGCTGTTTGAAGAAATTTTCATGCATTTACAATGCAAGTAATACTATATTCTAAAATAAAAACAATAGTATCATGAGTTTTAGAGAAGTAAAAGGAACAAAATACAAAATAAAAATGTTCTCATATTCATGTACTCTTTAGAGTAGTCAAAATGAATGATGTTACTGCATGGGTAAATTAATAGAAAACTGGGGAGATAATTTCACAGCAAAATCTCCAAAGGGGAGGAGAAGGGGACCTTCCATATCTCAATCAGGGCTGCTTTTGCAACATCACAAAATATTACTTCTTGATAAGGATAGAAATAAATGCAATTTTGTAACTGGTGAGGAGGAGATTGAAGAGAATATTTTTGGATGAAGGTCTCAAAATGCAGTCCATTTCTACCCAGATCAAAAAGGAAAGGGAACAAAGAAAAGCACAATCACCCTTTTATAGGTTATAAATTAAGTGAAGAGGTGATCTTTCTCCATCTCTCATCTTTGAAAGTGATGTGATGTTTTGAAGAGTAATTACCAAATCTTTGTGTAATATGTTATTACCTTTGTGAAATATGGAGACAGAATATCAGTTGGGTTGCATCATTGAACTTATACAGAATTGCTTGTGTGATATTCATAAATAGCTGGACACTATATGGCTGGTGGATCTTTCAGAACTCTAACAGAAATTGCCAATGAGGAATAGAGCAATTTGTTCCCTTGGAAAATATAAGCCTTATGGCTATTGGTTATTATATTTGCACATGATTTAAGCACAATCCTTCCTAGAGATTAAAAAAAAAATTAAAAAGTCCATAGTCCTTGGTATCATTTCTAACTCTTTAACACTCTAAGTTCAGTCACTTGTACCAATGTGTAATCTTAAAGTCCCAGAGAGACTTTATAAAATTTAATTTAGTATAAACATAATTTGAAGTCAGCTAAAATATATTCTTAGTGGCATCATGTAGTGGAAAGAGCACTATATTTGAAGAGAAAAAATGTGAATTTGAGTTACAAATGTTTACTCATTAGCTAAATTGTGTCTTCATTCATAAAACATGATGTCTATTCTGGAAACATAATAGGATTATTATGGTTATTAAGTGGAATGATATATTTAAGTTTTAGCAAACTAGAAAGCACTGTAGGAATATGATATATGATTATTATTAGCTGCTAAATTAATAGAGGTAGAGTGAAAGGAATTTACATTTGTTGATTATGTAATGTGGTGTTGAGCAGTTAGTGTATATTATCTCATGAATTCCTGTTAATCTTAATTTTAGAAATGAGGTGACATTATGAGAGGTCATGTAACTCACTCAGCATAACTTATCTAGTAACTAGAAGAATCGAGTCTTACTGAAAATGCATTCTCTTTCTACCTACCTCACACTGTTATCATGAGAAATTGTTATTATTGGGACAGCATGGAGAACTCTCTATTTTAACCCATGACTTAATGTGTTTTTTTTAAATGTTTATTTATTTTTGAGAGAGAGAGGTACACACAGAGTATGAGCAGGGGAGGGTCAGAGACAGAGGGAGACACAGAATCTGAAGCAGGCTCCAGGCTCTGATCTATCAGCACAGAGCCATACGCAGGGCTCGACCTCACAAATGGTGAGATACCAGAGCCACTGTCGGTGGCTGCAACCTAATGGACTGAACCACCCAGGAGCCCCAGCATGATTGAATGTTTTTAACTGTAATTAGTTGTATGTTACGACGCATTAGATATCATTTTTATCCCACTTTGGATTCTTTAGACTCCATGAGTCCATACATTGTCAATCAGCTTCATGTAGAGCTTCAAATACCTTGATACATCACAATCTGTAGTATCTCCCTTTGCGAACCTACTTGGAATTCGTGTATGTGCAGTCTGGAAGTAAGGAAAACCAATGCACAGTGGGCTACCCCTGATTCTAATGGGACATAATTAAAGGGATAAATATTTCTCTCTTTCAACTCCCTGGGAAATAGTTCTGAGATACATATTGTAAGGTACTTTAGAAGGAGACTTTTCTGACACTAACCTGGCAAGGTGGTTGGGGCACCAAATTACAACCTGGTGAGGGAGGTAGTCTTTTTGTTTTGTTTTGGTTTTTGGTGGAGAATATATCAAAGGGGGGAAGTCTTGGTTTCCACTTGGCCTTTGCTGGCAGACGCAGGAGTGGAGCCAGTTTTTCTGTAGTGTTCAGCTGGAGTAGACCAGTTATTGTCTAAAATTTGTCTTTCTAAACTGCTTTTTTCCTGGTCCTTGCCTAAAGAAAACAGGCGTTTATTGGAGATTTTTTTGCGCCTTTTGGTGTTTCTGAATTTCTGATTTCTCCCACACTAAATCTAGCATATATGAGGCAAAGGAAACACACAAACAAAAAACAGACAACAGCAAAAACAGGAAGCTCCCCGTGTGTTGTTTCTCAGATCCTTAATGTCCCTAGTTGGTCTGCCTTCTACTCTCTATGTATGATTAGTCTCCTTATGTATATTTTAAATAATATGTTCAAGGTTTTTAGATTTAATTAGCAAGAGAAATAGGAAAAGGTTTTTTACTCCACCTTTCTGGAAGCTAAAGTCCCTGGGGAGCTTTACATAGTACTTATGCCCATACTCACTCTAGACCACTTAATCAGACTCTGATTAAGATCATGTGTGTATTTTTTTTTATTTGATATATATGCTCAATTAACTAAGGGATGATTCTGCAGCTTTCGTTACTTTACCCTCAAGTCTTGAATGCCTCATTCTGAAGATCCAGTTCACACCTTGTAAATTCCAGCAGAAAGGATCCTGATTCTGATGCACTCTGAATCTGATACCTAAACACTCCTTTCTAAAGGTTCCATGGGATCAAAGATCATCATTCATGGAAGGTTTGTGTTATGAGTCCCACAGTTTTGCTACCTGTAACCAGAAAGATTCTACATTTTCAATATCCCTCCTCTTATCGGTACTTTGTAAAATTAGGGGTTTTGTAATTTTTTTTTTGCTCATGAACTATTTAAAATTCTGTTTGAGAAAGGGATGGAGAGAGAGACAGGGGGTTAATTGCATATAATATCAGGGAAATCTACCTGTATACAAACTGATTTATAGACAGGTAGGAACCCATGTGTACATAGAAAGAAATTGACTTGTACATATAAAAGGAAAACAGTTATAGCCTTCATGAGATTCACTTTCCACTTATAAAATATCATTATATGTTAAATGCTATTATCTATACAATTAATGTATCTCAGATTATTTTTTTCTTAAATTTTATTTAATTGCAACAATAAATTTCAGTTCTATATTTTCTATTACTCATACACTATAGGCATATTCTTTCTTTTTTAAAAGAAATCAAGAGGAATTTTTTGTGTTATTTGCATTAGCATGATAATTGCCTTTTTAAGACGTGTTATCCTAGAATGAAAGATAGACACTTGATAAATTTATAACATTAATGGCTGTCTGCAAACATGTGTTTGTATGTATGTGTGTGTATTTACCTAAATGCCTATAATAAAAATAAATCTTAGTAATTGCTAGTTGAAAGATTTTTGTTTCATTGATATAACAGAATATCCATTTGTGAAAAAGAGACACCCATTTCTCTCTTTGTGGATATTCAAAAAAGAAAA
Organism: Panthera leo; assembly: GCF_018350215.1. NCBI lineage: Eukaryota > Metazoa > Chordata > Mammalia > Carnivora > Felidae > Panthera > Panthera leo. The sequence goes on along the minus strand of NC_056691.1, from coordinate 64,023,902 downwards.
ATAAAAGGAATAATATACAAATTAAACAACAGGTTGAGAAAAAATAAGGATGGCTCAAAGATTTGCTATGCAAATGATAACCAAAAAATAAAGTAGAAATTGCGGAGTGCCTGAGTGTCTCGGTTGAGCATCCAACTCTTGACTTTGTCTCAGGTCTTGATCCCCAGGTCATGAGATCGAGCCCCATGTCAGGCTCCGTGCTGAGCGTGGAGCCTGCTTAAGATTCTCTCTCTCTCACTCTCCCTCTGCCCCTCTCCCCTGCTTGCACTCTCTCTCTTTCTCTGTCTCTGTTGCGCGCGCTCTCTCTCTCTCTATCTCTCTCTCTCTCTCTCTCTCTCTCTCTCTCTCTCTATATATATATATGTATATATGTATATATATATATATATATATGTATATATGTATATATATATATATATATATATATATATATATATATATAAATGGGAATATAAATGCTCAAATTTATCTGCTAGAGGAAATACATTATGGTAGACAAAAATATATTTGAAAATTAAGAATTATGAATAAATTAACATTGTGTAGTAAGCTAAAAAAATACACCCCTCAAAAGATAATTTTGTACATGAAAGAAATGGAATATTAAATCACTGAAGAAGAAAACATAAGATCTAATTCAGGCCATTATGAAAGGATAACTGGTAAACATTTGGAAGAAAAAGTAGTTTCACTGGCATAATACACAAAATAATCTCCAAACAAAAGATCAAAACAAAAATAAAGCCATAAAGGCTCTAAAAGTAAATATAGCCCCCCCCCCAAAAAAAATTAGAGCCCTGGAAAGCTTTTCATAAGAAGTAATTGAATATAAAAATCTCTAGGTCCTTACAGCTGGGATTGTATTTCTTACGTTGCACTTACATAAATAAATGAGCCCTAGAAACCTAGGTATTGTGATAAATGTAAAGAATTTAAGTAGAAAAAAAATCACTAAGTCTTTGAGTAAAAAACAAAAACAACCCCAAAACCCATAAAAATAAACAAATAAATAAATAAACTATAATGGAATATATTTGACTGAGCTTTCCCTCCAAGGCTATATGTTGGCTTTCAAAAGAGAAAGGAGACCATTTATAAAAACTGTAAAATGGATGAACCAAAAGTATGTAAGACTTCAGACCAATAGAAACTTATACTTGAGAGGAAAAGAATATAGCAAGTTTTAAGATGGTAACAGTTCTGAAGCACTGTTGTATATATCAATTTCTTGTCCTTTTTGTTTCTGCAGAAGATAATATGTTTTGGATTCAGTTGCTTATTACAAGATCTACACTGTGCAGTGTTGAACATCATACTCACTCTAAATCTAAATTAAGTTCACTAGCTACTCATACGTAGTATATTGACGAGGATTTATTTTATTGTCATACCTAAAGTATGTATATTTGGCAAAATAAGTTGACTATTTTTGACTTGGAAAATTATTATGTTTTAGGTTTGTCTTTACCTAATTGATGTCTTTGAAAATTTTATTAACTTGACAAATCATTCCTTTGAGAGAACAAAATACAGTCTATCAGTAGTCACACAGAACCTCAAATTTTAAAATGGCCCTTGAAAGTTCAACTTCCACCAAACATTTTCCTCAGCAGATGTGATGATTAGAGAAACAATTATTAAAATGTCAATTCTGGGGGCACCTGGGTGGCTCAGTTAGTTGAATGTCCAACTTCAGCCCAGGTCATGATCTCGTGGTTCATGGTTCACAGGTATCATGCCCAGTGTCAGGCTCTGTGCTGACAGCTCACAGCCTGGAGCCTGTTTCGGATTCTATGTCCTCCTCTCTCTCTGCCCCTCCTCCGCTCATGCTCTGTCTCTGTCTCTGTCTCTCTCTCTCTCTCTCTCAAAAATAAATAAATATTTTAAAAATCTAAAATAACTAAATCAATAAAATGTCAATTGTGAATACAGCGATAACATGCTACATTAAAATCACAACTGCTACACTTTCATATTTTATGACTGAACTATTCTTCAGCATTTGATGTACCAAAGGTAAGGACAATACAGACACACACGACTTTCTCAATTTATTTTATTGTTTTCCCAATTTCTTCAACTATCTGGACGTGGTAGGCTAGCCATGGTTGGTTGATTGATGCATAATATTCATGCTCTATACAATGCACATAATCATATCAAGCATCAAAAGTGGAGTTTTCAAATTAACTTCCAATTACTTGCTCTGCAATTTTCATCTTCTTAGTATTCTCTCTTCTTTGTCCTCTCCTCAGTTATATCCCTTTCTTTTTTTTTTTTTTTTTTTTTTTAATTTTTTGTTTTCAACGTTTTTTATTTATTTTTGGGACAGAGAGAGACAGAGCATGAACGGGGGAGGGGCAGAGAGAGAGGGAGACACAGAATCAGAAACAGGCTCCAGGCTCCGAGCCATCAGCCCAGAGCCTGACGCGGGGCTCGAACTCACGGACCGCGAGATCGTGACCTGGCTGAAGTCGGACGCTTAACCGACTGCGCCACCCAGGCGCCCCATCCCTTTCAAAAATCATTTTACGCTCCCTTCAAAATTAAAGAAGTATTCATCAGTAGTAATTTGTGATGAAAGCTATTGCTTAGTGCCTAGGAAACTTTACACCTCATAGTTGAAATTTAACTAGATTACTTAAAATAGTTTAGAGATTATTTCACTCTGGTTTTTTATATGTCTCTGACTCATTTCTTCCATCCTACTTTCATTGTAAGGGTGGTAAAATGATCAAATTAGCAAAACTTTTATTTCTTCTTTGTAAATGAGTTATTAGAAATGAGAGAGAGAGAGGCAGAGAGAGAGGGAGGAAGTGAGATCTTTCTGGCTTGAAGAAAACGCTTCCAGGAGTCAAGTTAAAAGAGAATCTAAGGGGTGCCTGGGTGGCTCAGTCAGTTAAGCATCTGACTTCAGCTCAGGTCATAATCTTACGGTTGTCAATTCAAACCCTGCGTGGGGCTCTGTGCTGACAGCTCAGAGCCTGGAGCCTGCTTTGGATTCTGTGTCCTCCCTCTCTCTCTGCCCCCCTCCTGCTCGTGCTCTCTCTCTCTCTCTCTCTCTCTCTCTCTTTCTCAAAAATAAATAAACATTTTAAAAAAGTCTTTAAAAGAGAAACTAAATACAGTCTTTTAGACTTATAGTCACTGGCCAAAGTTCAGACTGTATGTGGGTGATGGAATCTATTGAGCTACTGCATGTAATACAGGCATTGGTGAGCTCTGGCTCAAAAGTCATGCATGCCTGGCTTGAATCTGACCTCTTCAATTTCCTTTGCTAAGTTTATAACTACCCTTGGCCTCGTTTGTACAGCGGGGAAAGTTTGACCATTACCAACATGAAATAAAAGTGCAACAGATTGTAGGTAATGTGAGTATTTCTTCGACAAATTCTTAAGAAAAAAATATATATATACCATAAGCCTTAGATAATAATTATATCAAGTCTGGGATTTCATTGTATTTTTGATATCATACATGTTAGAAAAAATGCTTGGTATTCATTGTATGTATTATTGGAGTAAACGTGTAGGAAAATATGGACACCTAAATAATTAAATTTATAGCAGTTTATAATCATTATGAACACTGACCTATTGTGAATATTTTTATTTGAAACTTTGGTTGGCTATTTTGCAAAAGCAGAAGTGTATAATGAAGAAACTAAACTCAGATTTAACAATAAAACTATATGGGAAGTTGAGCATTCAGTCTGTAAGAGGCATTAGAAGTCCATAAGGGCATGTTGGTCTGGAAATGAGGAAAGTATGTAGATGGAAGCAAAGAAATTCTGGGACAAGAAGATAAAAGGAACCAATGGTGCATTAGGAGATCTGCACTATGTCCAACAAAATCATAATACATTCAGGTCCCAGCTATGTCTATTCACATCACATTCCACTGCATTTAACAAGTGAGAAATGATATGTTGATAAAAGAATGATTAGTAACAATTCTGGCTACTTCACATGATGCTTAGAACCAACATAATATCCATCTGATATGACTCTAAGAGAGTGTTGCTTCATATGGATTTCAAAATAATTAACAAACTTCTGTTGAAGTCTTTTGGTGAGAGACTATGCCAACAAGACGTTATAAAAGGAGAATAGGACTGAGATTCACCTAGCCTGAGTTTCATCCCTGTATCTGCCGTTTACTGTTCTTGATATTGAACACAATTATCTCTTCTCAGACTGTTTCCTTAATTGACTCTAGGCTTCAGAGAAGTCATTCATAATGTTTTTGTACTTCCTGTGTGATATGTTTATGAACATAGCAGTGAATCTTTTTGGATTGTAGTTCTTATTTCATTACTTTTTTCTTCATTCTCAGTAACAATTGCCGGATTAAAATGAATGCTTTCATAGGATTTCATGCATACTCTAAGAAAGAATACCCTACAGAATATTTTTTAGCCGAATACTGGAAAATATAGTAATGAATTTGCCATTTCTATTGATTAGCTTGTCGTATTATTACATATAATGGCAGAATGTATTACAATTACTTCCTCATCAAGATAGGTGTAAATTGCCTAAATTCTTGCCATCAAAAATTAGATTGACATGCACAGTGTTCACTTCAAAAATTTATTTCAGATGATTAATATTATTACATATTAAATACAAAGTAATTTATTTGAAAATAGTTAACATTGTACTACTGATAATGCTACTTGTTAATTGCCTGAAATTATTTTAAATCAGAATTTTGCCATCTGCCCAATAATAAAATTTGTGTTCCTACCATTTTTCCCCCATTTTATAGTAATTTGATATATTGGGGTGCTCTACTAATAACAGAGTATACAACTCCAGCTTAACTTTTATAAGTTAGTTAAGGAATGGTTAAGTCAGTATAAAGATACACTAGTTAGAAATCGTCTTTATTTAGAGAAGTGTTGATTGTCTTGTGAATACCATTCCAACATCCATGACAAAACTGGAGAATAGCTACCACCATATAGTAAATTGAAAACTGTTGCTGATATCACAAAACAGCATATAATTCACCCAGTACTTAATAATGCTTTTTGATTTTAATTTCATAATCAGAAGATATTTTTGAAGGACATCACACAGAAAAAATTCAGTCTCAGCCACTTTCTTTACTATGTTTAATAAGGAGAGACATTGTAGCAGAAAGATGATCTTATTCTGGAGAGAGCCTGGGTTCAAATTCCAGTTATCAGTTTTGTTAATTTTGAAGAAAAAAATATTATAGGATTATTTGAAGCTTACATGAGATAATGAATTTAAAATTGTCCTACACCTGGATGATATGCAGTGCCTATTATATAAAGCTCCTGTTTTGTCAGAATTTTAATTTGAGCCCCAAATTATCTCTTCTTCTGAGCTTCTGTTATTTCTCCTTCTTGTAGTGTAATACATATTTTATAAAATAATATACTATATAACATGATGTTTAATATAATGGGTTTGTAAGTCTAATTGCTTTGGGCATGAATCTTGGCTTTGCCACTTACAAGATGTAAGAACTTAGACAAGTTATGTAATTTTTTCAATGTTCAGTTTCCTCACACATAACATGGAGAGCACATTTCACCTTACTCAAAGGAGAGGTATGAGTGATACTTATAAAGTAAATAAAATAGTACCTGCTACATAATAAACATTCAAGATTTAGCTGTCATTACTATTTAAGAATAGTGAATTCTTCACACCTGGGTACTGCTTCTAGTAATGTGTGTGTGTTCTTTAAAGATAAAGAAATTAAAGGGCACGAGAAGTTCTTTAACCTTGTTAGTGTAAGAAATCCATTAAATCAATTACCCATCTAATTACCCACATAGCAGCTTATCCTTAAAGGATGAAATGTGTAATGACCAATACATTTTGCAAGTATCCAATAATATTAAAACTAGAGAGATAATTACTATCTAATTAAGAGTGAGATTAATCTACAAGAACAATAAATAAAAGTTAAATAATTTATTAGTATAATTATTTGATGAAAAATATTTCATATATTTGAAGAGTATAATTAATATTTGAGATAAAATGTTATATACACATACACACAAAGATTGGGATCATTCACAGAACTCAGCTAATTTTTTGCTATATCACCTAAATTTATAAATTCAGGTTAAGAAAATTATCTTGCTAGGTAAAACCATTAGTGAACCCTTCAAATTTTCATTTACTAAAAAGAGTGAACTTTTTTTTAGGTTTTAATATTTTATACAAGTTTTACTTTACGTGATGTTAATTACAGCATTTTTAAGGTGAGGATCTAATTCCACACAAAATGGAAGACTCTAAAATGTACCCATTAAACTACGAAAAATAAACTGAGTGGCAAGAATATAATAGAAGTCCAATTTAGATTTCAAGTGTTGTCACCATGTGATTACATTCACAGAGACTCTTGCCAGCTTACAGCTGGGACTCTCAGAAGCTCTTTCATAATATGGTACAAGGGCACAAAAACACAATGTGAGAGGGAATTAAGTCATGAATTACTGGCTTCATCACATCCACCTTCTCCACCCCAAAATGGCACAAAAGAAATAGCTATCCTGCCTTGCAGACTACTTTTGGTATAAATGAGGTGATGACGTGAGATGAAAACAGTTCATGAGAATCTGTCTAAAAAAAGTCTCTTTAAGATGAGTTTGTATGCACCACAATGAGTCTCTCCTTCATTTGGGTAGGAAACCAAAGTTCAATTCTCAGGAAGTCATAATTTCATTCATTTACTCAATACCAATTCACAAAGTGCCTACAAATTATCAGCTTCCACTTGCAGCCATTACTAGATAAAAAAGAAGACTGACATCTCTAGAGGAGCCACTAAGTTCCCCCCAAGTCTACAGCTGAAAGGATTTTTTTTGGCATTGGGTTTCTTCTGTACCTCTGAAAGGCTAACACCTTAAACCTGAATCATCTTTAACCAGGAGGTCTGACATGATATTTAGCATTACTTGCATCCCAGACACACAACACCAAAAGGTACACTAAATTCTCAAGCTAGCTATGATCAAAATAGTTTAAAAATAAATGATTGTACAGTATTCATTTAGGCCTCAAATTCCAGTCCTAGACCAAGCTTGTGGCCACCTGCATTGACATTCTCACCATCCAGCAGATCTGATAGCATTGGTTAGATACCTGGCTTTAGGGTCTGAATGTATCTGAAACCTATCAGGCTGGAGCTCGAGTGTTCATTTTAGCTGTGAAGCAGGTGTCAGGGTCCACATGATCCTTGGCTGCTGTTCCAAAGTGAGTGTTACTACTTCCTGCTGTCCAGGCCAGATTAACAGCAGTCTCTAAACTTCTTGTTCACCATCTGATAAATGGAGCCACCAAACTCTGTCCCGTTGTTTACATTAGTATGGAGCTGGAATTCGTCAGTCTTGGAACAATCCGCAAAACTCCTCTAGGTCACTGGTGACTTTCCAGTCTCAAAACTCATCTGGTGGCCAGCCAGCCAGCCTTCATAACCCAGCGCCAGAGCGCCCCGGACTGGAGGGCTGGGGAAGTTGAAATCCATGTCATGGCCCAGGTGGATGTGTTCCTGCTTATACCCTGTCTTCATGTAGCATTTTCCCTCCTGTGTTTGGTGAGAAGGATGGATCAAAAGTCAGCTTCAATCCACGTGTAAGCTGATCTTCCACAGTACTGTGTCTAGCGTGTTGTCCGTGTGCCTTTTCTCCCTAAACACCTGAGCATATTCAGCCCATCTGTACTTGGTTTCCAGACTGCCATTACTTTGGTGGTCTCAGTGTTGGCTGAACCTGATCTTGTAAATTCTAGTCCATTCTCAGATTTTGTTTTCGAGTCACGTTTTATTAAGCCAAACCCATAACCCTTGGGGAAGACATCCCTGGAAGATTTGCCAGGATCAGCATACGTGGGAGGCATAGCCATCATCTACTCAGGGGCGGTGGCAGCGGGTTCAGCAACGGCTACCGTGGGGGCTGCCCAGCAAGGAACTCGTGACAGTGAACATTTTTTAATGAATGTGGGTCACCTTAAGAATGAAGACTTTTTTCTGTCATCTTTGTTATTTATGAATAGTTTAACATTTGAAGTTCTAAACTATTGGAAACTATTCAGATAGAGAAACAGTTATAAAATGTTCCATTTAAATTTGCCATTGATCTGACCTGAGCTAGCAATGTAATTCAGATGGGAAAATGATATTGTTTTATTCTACTTTGAATAAAAAGATGAAAATTATAGTCTTTCATTAACTTTTGATAATATTTCAGAGGTTAGAGCTACTTTCTCACTGTTTTACTCTTTCCCACCTGGTGTGTGTGTGTGTGTGTGTGTGTGTGTGTGTGTTTTAAGACTTTGAAGACTGACTCATCAGAGCTAGCTGTAAAAAGTCATATACAGCTCACATGCTTTCCAGATCAGTAAGTGACAATGGGGATGACAGAAAACTTTCTGAAATGAGAATAATCTTTTTAAGCAGCCAGTAGATACTTAATAGCTTGATAGTATAAGTAAAGCTTTGAAATAATCCATAATTTAACAGCAAATAAAGCAATCTCACCATTTGACAGGACAATTGTTATGAACATTGATTGCTGTGCTCTAATAACCTCATACCTTCAGGAACCCTTGGGTTGTGGAAGTAGACTAGAAACTAATTACATGTATTAGTGTTCACTTAAAGTTGGATTATCTAAATTTCTTTTTCAGTTGGTGGAATATCTTGAAAAAAAAATATTCTGAAAATCTAGACACAGTTTAAGATGACTAGGTTACAGGATTTATTTGATTATGCTATATAATTTTATTATTAAAGTTGCATATATTTTAAATGGCATACAGTATAATGTTGTGTGGTTTTTTTGCACTAAGTTAACCAAGAAATATAGAGGATAATTGATTCAGACAATCAGGTAAGCTTTGCATTATTTATAAAATGGTTTTTAAAAGATTAAAAATTTGGACCCTAAAATTTATCCACCCCCGAAAAATACAGATGTACTTAAAGTGACTGCATATGGTTTGTCATTGCAACATTATTGTCATTTAAAAAAATTGGAAACAGCCATACTGTCTAAAAATAAGAAATTGATTTAGCATATTGTGATTTATCCACAAATGTAACATTATACAAATATATTACAATGGTATTTTCAAATAATATTTATAATACAAATAACTTAAAACATTCTATCATCTTAAAAAGAATTTTAGAAAAAGTATAAATATTATGATCCCTATTTTGTAAAATATAGAAAGTGAGCTCCATGAGAGTAGCTACTGTGAGTACTGTTTACGATTGTACATTGCCTCTAACAGAGTAGATACCAGTCAACATTCCTGAATGAATGAATAAATAAGATCGAAAATAATCTATAGTGCTATAAGAATCTATTAAGCACTTTGTAAAGAATGTAAATACAATCAGCATTCTAAAATTAAGCAAATTAATGTACTATTTTGCTTTTTAAGACTGTATGAAGAAAGGATAATGTTTTTAGTGATTATAATTATTAGTGTTACAACTATCTCATGTGAAGACATTAAAATGAGGAAAAACTTACATATTGCTACTATACAATTTTGTTCTCTGTGAGATAATACCAACAAATTGATTATTCATACATAGATCTACAGCATATGCTTCTTTGCAATGAAGAAAATACTGGCTGTTGTTGAGCTGATTCAACATAATAAAATGATTATATCACCATGGAAACATAGACAGTATGTGCTAAGCCATTTATTTTCAGGGAGATATTTTTAATATTTTAGCATTAGTTCCATAATATCTGGAATGGATGCATCTGGTAAAGAGTTAGAATACCCATTTATTTTACTAATGAAAAAAAATGGAAGGGTAACTGATATTTATTTTATTCAAGACAAAGGATAGAAGATTAACATTTCTTAGCCATTGATGTCCTAGAATAATTTTGGCACCCAACTTTTTTTTAGTATGAGCAATATTTCTTGACATAAATATTTTATACATTTTCCATGATGCTAGAGTTTCAGGGAACTCTATAAACAACACCCCTATCTCTGCTACTTTACTTATGAACTAGTTAAAAAAGAGAAGACAGACCATTAGAGGCAAAAATGTTAGCTGTGTATAGCATAACATATAGACCTGTGGAATCACTATGTTGTGTATCTGAAATTAACAATGTGTGTCAACTATACTTCACCTTTTAAAACATCAGTTCCAGAGTGCCTGGGTGGCTCAGTTGGTTGAGCATCTGTCTGACTCTTGATTTCAGCTCAGGTCATGATCCCAGTGCTGTGGAATTGAGCCCTGCATGGGCTGCTCACTGATTGTGGAGCCTGCTTGAGATTCTCTATCTCTCCCTCTGCCCCTCTCCCCCACTTGCACTCTCTCTCAAATAAAAATAATAATAATAATAAAATAAAATAAAATAAAATAAAATAAAATAAAATAAAATAAAATAAAAAGTCAGTTCTATTACCAACTCTAAAGTAACAACCACAACCTAATGGTACCCGGAGGACATAGATGGGGGGAACAAAACTGCTAACTAGAACTAGACTGACCATAACAGGTCCTGTTAGAAAACCACAGACCTGGCTCACAGGAACAGACCTTGCTCATTGAACTTGATGCAAGGGCAAGAGCAGAGAGACCCTAGTATCACAGAGTAAAAGGAAAGGCAAAACTGTAAAATCCCATTAGATATTTTACTCCTCCTCCTTTCAGTAGGAATAATGAGGGTGTACAGAGAAGCCAAGTGAGTTACAATCTCCTTCATGGAACAGGGAGAATAAAATGTTTTTCTTAACATGTATTTCAGTAGTTTTCCATATAAAGCAAATGGTAGTTATATGGGCTGATCATGTTTTATCCTTTCCATGCTTATACCAAATAACTTTTAGTTTGGCTTTTTTTGGATAAACTTTTAGAGAGAAAATAAAGCTAAAGTAATTGTGAGATATTGGTTTTAGACATGTCCTTAAGCATTAAAGTAGTGGTTTCTATTTTTAAGAAGGCACTGGAGTAAATATTGTTATATAAAATAGATGGAAAGATAATATGGATTTGTATTTATACCAAAAGACATTAAATTGCCAAAGGTGATATTAATTCACAAAGTAAATTTTCTGCCCCAGTAAATTTAATTACAACACTGTTCTGGGTCACAGCATATGATTTTATTTTTATTCTTATTATTTTAAATGCTATTCTACTAATAGTTTTTCTAGCTTCACTTGCTCCCTTGTTTATCCTCTGGCTACATATCCGGGAAAAAAAAGTACATGAAAATTCTTCCAAAGATCTTCGTATTTTTTTCTTTGTTAAATGAACACATGTTTGCAGCACACCTACAAACACTTCACTAGTTTGACTGCTAATTGCAATCCTTTTTGGAATGTTCTTGGAGAAACCAACCATGGAATAAATAAAATTCAGCTTTTCTTTTTCTACAAGTACTGTCATCTTTTAACTTACTATGTAGTCTCCTAGAAAGACACATTCTCAGACAATATACCAATCTCTAATTTGTCATTTAACAAGTATTTATTGAGTTCTTTTTATGTTTTGGGCTTTGTGTTACAATAAAAGAAATAAATGTAAGCTCATAGAGTTTATAACCCATTCTACTTTAGGAACAGTTATTTGTTTCTGTAGTATAAAAATATTGCTAAAATACTGCTATAAAGGCAACTGTATTCATTCACACAAACATGACATTTTATTCTCTCACATGTACACACATACATACACATATATGCAGGTGCGTGCAAATGTGCTTTTGATACAGTGTTGATTTTCCATACAATCTCTAAATCTGTAGAACACAGTTTTTAACATTTATTTATTTTTGAGACAGAGAGAGACAGCGAATGAAGGGGGGAATGTCAGAGAGAGAGGGAGACACAGAATTCGAAACAGGCTCCAGGCTCTGAGCTGTCAGCACAGAGCGTGATGCAGGGCTCAAACTCACGGACCACGAGATCATGACCTGAGACGAAGTTGGACGCTTAACCGACTGAGCCACCCAGGCACCTCATGTAGAACACAATTTTTAAAGCAAAACATTAGAAATTCTATTAGTCATAATAGGTCATTACTAACTTGTTTATTATTTAAATATATCTATTCTTCTTTAAAAGAATAAATAATTTGCTAGTTTAGAAAAGCATTTGGATAAGACCATATAATGTAGCCTTTTTCAACTCTCTGATAAAATACCAACAAAATTGCAATAAAAATGGAAACATATCACTATTAAAAAGTAAGATTTAAAGCAATTTATGAAAATCTGAAATTTTCGGTACCTATAAAATTGATGCTGTTAGGTTTAGAAAAGCAGATCTAAGGTTTGCTTCTTGGAATATTATGCTTTTTTTCACCAAACAGCTTGTCCTAACAAAAGGTGTGAAGTTTCGTTATATCTCCGTTTTCAAAAATTATAGAAAATATGACAACCCGATCTTTACTGAAAAATGATTTTTCTCGGAGTTTTCAGATAATTGCCTTTTTTTTTTTACTGTACGCAATATTTCTATATTCAGAAATAGAATGAAATTAGATAGTTAGGAAGAGGAAGAACAATCCTCAGGGCCCCTTTCATCCCCTATCCAATACAAACTCATCTTCAGGTTTCCATGGAATTACTGCTTAGAATTCCCCTCTCAACTACTGGGAACAGGGTGGGGGGGGGAGGGGGTTGGGGAGAGCATAGTTAGTGTGAATATTTCTGTTCTCAGTATCCATGTTTTGGTAACTTAGTCCTCTTACAATTCCTGCAGATACATTTCACCACCAGGCAATGTACTGTGCTTGAAAAGCAGAAGCAAGGCTGGCTGTTTTCTCTTTTCCAGCCCAGGATGAAACATTATCTTCATCTTTTTTTTTTCTTCCTACAACCATCTCCTTTGCTTTTGGCCCCAGAGAATAAGCTCACCTGGGCACCTTAAGTTGACATGGTTTTCAAGATCTAGATATAAGGTGATAGGGATAATCTTTTCTTCCACATAACCTTCCATATGTATAGTCTTTTTTTTTTTTTTTTTTTAATTTTTTTTTTCAACGTTTTTTATTTATTTTTGGGACAGAGAGAGACAGAGCATGAACGGGGGAGGGGCAGAGAGAGAGGGAGACACAGAATCGGAAACAGGCTCCAGGCTCCGAGCCATCAGCCCAGAGCCTGACGCGGGGCTCGAACTCACGGACCGCGAGATCGTGACCTGGCTGAAGTCGGACGCTTAACCGACTGCACCACCCAGGCGCCCCTGTATAGTCTTTTTTATAAGAGAATTCTGTCTTGGTTTCTTCTACAGATAAATAAAACTAGTACATTTTTTATTTGGATTGTGACCTCAAGACTCTTGTGTGTAGTCTCCCCTTATAAGAACCATTGATGGCAGAGTTTAATGGTACCTTCATGGCGGGGCTTCTGGTAGCTCAGTTGATTAAATGTTCAACTTCGGCTCAAGTCATGATCTCACAGTTCATGAGTTTGAGCTCCGTGGTTGGACTCTGTGCTGACAGCTCAGAGCTTGGAGCCTGCTGTAGATTCTGTGTCTCCCTCTCTCTCTGCCCCTCCCTCGCTCGATCTCTCTCTCTCTCTCAAAAATAAACATTAAAAATAATTTTAAAAAAATAGTACCTTGGGGCGCCTGAGTGGCTCCGTCGGTTAAGCATCCTACTTCAGCTCAGGTCATGATCTGGTGGTTCACGAGTTTGAGCTCCGTGTCAGGCTTTGTGCTGACAGCTCAGAGCCTGGAACCTGCTTCAGATTCTGTGTCTCCCTCTCTCTCTGCCCCTTTCCCCCTCTTGCTCTGTTTCACTCTCTCTTTCTCTCTCAAAAATAAATAAACATTAAAAAAAATAATATCCTCATGCCATTAAAAATTAACAGGAAAAGGGAGATTAACAATTAAATCACTCCATTGCTATTTGTGAGTCAGGTAGTAGATCAGAGCAGGAAATTGTAGAAATTATAGAGTCTAATGAATTCTGTTTTTTAGAGTATCAGAGAATTAGAAATGGAGGCAGCAGAAGCAGTTGTGAGCTAGAACTTAGAATTGTTCTGAAAAGTACAAACACTAATCTGTTCTCTAGCTACGAATCTGAGGAAACAACTTCAGTCATTGTCTATGTGAACAATGAAAGGAACCAAAGACATACACAGATGTGGCTATCTGGACATTTCATTTGAAAAAAAAGGAAAATAACTAAAGAAATAAAGTATAGGGATCATGAAAAATAATTTAGACCAAAAAAGGACCATCAAGCTAAAAGTTCAAAGGTAAAAACATCCCCCCAAATGAATTATTATAAAAAACAGATTGAATTCTAGAAAGTTGCACTTTCTCAGTGAAATAAAACTATGAGCAGTGCCTTGGCTAACCTTAAAAGACAACAGAATTAAATTAAGATGTAAGTGGGTAGATAAGAAAAGTTTGTGAGTAAACTAAAATGCATTAAAAAGGATAAGGGGGAAAAATAAACCATGAAAAAAATAGAATTAGAAATATGGAGGATAAATGTGAAAATTCATCAGACTAGAAAGGAAACCATATGACAAAACACAGTACAACAACAAATGAAAGAGAATAATACTGTAAAGCCCATGCACAAAGGTTAAAATGACCCACTGTATCTGTAGATCTTCTATTATGTTAGAGTTCGGACTTCTGCCTTGTTTTTGTTTTGCTTTGTTTTTCCATTTATTTTTTATTATTTAAATTTTAGTTAACATACAGTGCCATGTTGGTTTCAGAAGTAGCATTCATTGATTCATCACTCATATACAACACCCAGTGTTCACCATAACAAGTACCCTCCTTAATACCCATCACCCATCTAGCCCGTCTCCCACCCACATCCCTCCATCAACCCTCAGTTTGTTCTCTATTGTTAAGAGTCTCTTGTGGTTTGTTTCCCTTTTTCCCCTTTTCCCATATGTTTACATATGTTTCTTAAATTCCACATATGAGTGAAATCATATGGTACTTGTCTTTCTCTGATTTATTGATTTATTTCATGTAGCATAATACATTCTAGCTCCACCCATGTCATTGCAAATGGCAAGATTTCATTATGTTTGATGGCTGAGTAATATTCCATTATATATATAACCACATCTTCTTTATCCATTCATCAGTCGATGGGCATTTGGGCTCTCTCCATAGTTTGGCTGTGGTTGATAATGCTGCTATAAACATTGTGGTATAGGTACTCCTTCAAATCTGTATTTTTGTGTCCTTTGGGTAAATACCTAATAGTCCAATTGCTGGATTGTAAACCAAAACCATGATGAGATACCACCTCACACCTGTCAGAATGGCTAAAATTTACAACACAAGAAACAACAGATGTTGGCAAGGATGTAGAGAAAGGGGAACCTTGCACTGTTGGTGGGAATGCAAACTTGTACAGCCACTCTGGAGAGCAGTATGGAGGTTCCTCAGAAAACTGAAAATAGCACTACCTATGATCCAACAATTGCCTTGTTTTTTAAATCCCAAGAGACTTACTTAATTTTTCCTCTATATAAAACCCTGGGTCTTGCCTATCAAACCCATATCTGATTCTAAAGTAAATACTAGATACACACACACACACACACACACACACACACACACACACTCACACTCATGCACACTCACTCACAGTTTATACTAAGGCTATCCTGTATAAAGTTGTACTATTTGTTGTCTTTTTAAAAATATAAACTGCAGATAGTTACGATATTTGTATGCTGACCAATAGCACGCACTACTGACATCTGGCTATCTCTGAGTCAGGTAAAGCCTCAGATGCAGGTTATACCAAACCACTTATATGTTGTGGACCCTGGATCCCTCTCCTAAAAGATGTTTTGTGAGGACATCAGAGAAGCCTAAACCTTAGGTCATTAGTCTTGCCCAAGAGTGGAGAAGCAAGCTATGAACTGGGATACCAAAAATTTTGCATTAGATACTAGAGAAACAAACTGAGAAACCAAGAAACTAGAGTTTGAACAAAGCTAAAATAAAAGAAAGACCAAGAAAAATTTAAAAATCCAAGAGATTAGTTATAGCCCAGAGTATGTCTTTGTGTTTTTCTTTAAGAGATTGTACATCATCAAATTATATTGCATTCCTCTTCAAAACACTATATTAGCATGTTTTAACTATTAGCCCTCAGAATATTATCAATTCAAGATACTACAGCTTTTAAATTTTAATATTTTTAATTTTTTAAGATATTACAGTTTTTTAAAACTGTAATCTTTCGTGCTTTCTGCTTGTTTCTTCTTTCTCTAGAAGATCCTTTCCAAACCCCTGCTCATCATAGTGAGGATTCATGTGCTAACCTTGTCACTTTATGTGCTTCCCACATAAGTATTGTGTCCAAATACATGACTAAATACTGTCAGAGATAAATAAAGCTGGACAGTAGTTAAACAGCTAAAATGGCTTTTATTCAGTAACTACTGACAGTAGGGGAAAGAACTGAGCTCTATTCTGATATGTGGACAGGCAATTGTTTTAAAGGAAAAATGAGGGAGTATGAAGGGGAGGAGCAGGGGCTTAAGCAAAGTCAGCGAAGTGAAAGATCACAGAGTCAGGAGTTGTCTTTGTGAAACCCATCTGTGTTTGCTCACTTGAACTTATCAAAGTTGGCCTCCTACCCTCCCCCAGAGACTGGAGACAGGGGCTCTATCTTCAGGTGTGGAACAAAGAGCAAATTCTTCTGGCAGCCTTGATTTTTCTCAGGCAAGCACTTTAAGGGGGTCTAGGGATGCACCCCAAGGATGCTACTAGAAACTGCGTTAGTGTTTGTTCACGTCTTTATAGGTCAAGGTTGAGGCCTAGTCAAGAAGGCTCAGAGGAGCCTGGCTAGAGTTTAATCAAGAGTCTTTATCAACATGTACAAATTATTGTCTCTACAATATATATAGCAATTCCTCTCCTAAAGTATACACCTGCTATTTGGTATGTCTGACTAAATGTTCCACAGACAATTAAAACACAGTGGGTCAAAAATTAAACTATTTCCTCATAAAATTAGTTTATCTTCTATCTCCCTTGTATTGAGACTACAGTCCAAATAATTCTGGAATTAGAAACTTTAGACTAAAAGGCATCTCCCTTCACTTCATTATTGTTCAGATGTATCTATTATAATTTTTTTAATATTTGAGTATCAATTTTATCCATTTTGGCCTGGATTCCAGCAGAATCTTTTTTTTAACTATTACCTTTTCTTCCAGTCTGTTTCTGTCTTCAAGCCAGCCCACAAACCAATATTTACATAGCCTATACCAAAATCCTGGATTAAATGCATCATTTGATTTTTTTCCACCTATGATAAAATAAAATAAATCCTTATTTCTAAGACAATGACTTCATGAACTTGGTCCATTTTTCTGTCACTATCAACTAATCACTCTGCACTCCATATAGGTGTGTGTGTGTGTGTGTGTGTGTGTGTGTGTGTGTGTGTGTGTATTTCTGCCTCTGTACATTTGCACTTACTATTTTTACTCTCTGGGAATGCTGATCTGAGTTTTTCACCAAATCCATTTCTACTCTTACTCAGGGATAAGAGAAGGTGAGGATTTTGAAGTCTTACAGAGTAAACAGTTGTTTGATGCCGTTTATTGATATGTCTAATGGTTTGATATTTACCTAAATGGAATTTGGAGGGAAGGTCTTGGAAGGAAAAATGAAGTTCTTTATCTCTCATCTTCCTGGAAAGAAGTTCCCTGGTATAGTAGAGCCCCGTCACTATAGAGAATAATCTATGTGGTTGTAATGGTTTCTGCTCTCAATATAAATGCATACACGAGTCTGGGTATTTATTGTACTGTAATTATTATTGTTATAATAATCCTACTCTTACTTCCAGACAAGTGTGAACTGAGGAATGAAGGGTTACACGAGAATCATAAGACTTGATAAAACAAATATATGCACATCCAACTGGTCCTTTTACTGCCTGCTTCTCATAAATGTAGACCAAATTAATGTAAATTGGTAAATTAAGTTACTTTAAATCTGATGTACATAGGAAAGCATGTGCAATTTCAGAAAACTCTAAAGATATGTTATAAGGATGCTTTCTCCAAAATGTCCAATTAAGGAAGTAATCTGTAAAAAAATATTGAATTTATAAAGCAGAGTTAGGAGATCCTCATTTGTTAGGTTTCAGTACACAGAAATTGAATTAGAAAACAAAATTTTAACTTTATATCTATTCCTTTCCAACCCATCAACCTGTTATTCTTTATATATTACCCTGATTTTTTTCTTTATAGAATTTATCACCATTTTCTAGAGCTACTTCTCAATCAATTTTATCTATTTTACTACCCAACCCCCTATTTTGTAAGCTCCATAAAATCAGGAAATTTATCATCCCAGATTTTAGGATAGTGCCTTAGACAAAGCAGATGCTAAATAAATATTTGTTGGATAAATGAATGAAATAATGACATTTTCATCTTGATTGTTAATTACTTGAGAATAAGTGAAATATTTTAGCTATGTATTGCACTCCTTATAGTCACAGTTCTTGATATGTTTTAGGCATTCAAATAATATGTGCTATCCAACTGAGTGTATACATTTTACTAAGATAGGAAACTTTAAGACATAAAGTAAGCAGTTGGAGAGCTGAGTATGAGACTCAGAGAAGCCATTTGATGAAGTAAAATGGAAATAACTGGAAGATTAACGTGAGGGGGGAAATAGATATGCATTAGACACAGATATAAGAACAAATATGGTAAGTTCCAGGATGTAAGCACCTAGTGAATTATATTCCATCAATGATTTCCTCCTTCTTGAACAGAATTGTCTCCCATCAAGAAGTTTCCTGGTTGCTCTCTTCCTCTGCATAACCATTTTTAATTTTTAAAAAAATCTTTGTATATATTACACTCATTTCTCCCACCCTCTACTACCTTCCTCTGGCAACCACCAATCTCTTTTCTGTATCTGTGAGCTTAGTAGCAATTTTTATTGTTTTGTTTTGTTTTTGATTGTTTTACATTGAATATATGAGAGATCATAAGCTATTTGCCTTTGTGTGACTTATTTCATTTAGCATAATGTCACTGAGGTCCATCCATGTTGTCACAAATGGCAATATTTCTTTACTTTTTATGGATGAATAATATTCCATTATGTATATACCACAATTTGTGTATTCATTCATCTATCGGTAGACACTTAGGTTTTTCCAAGTCTTGACTATTATATATAATGCTGCAATGAATGTGGGGCTGCATATATCATGTTAGTATTTTCATTTTCCTCAAATAAATACCCAGAAGTGAAACTGCTGGATCATATAGTAGTTCTACATTTAATTTTTTGAGGAACCTCCATACTATTTTTCATAGTGGATTTGTACCAGTTTACATTCCCACTAACAGTACACAAGGGTTCCCTTCTTTCCACATCCTTGCCAACACTTGTTATTTCTTGCTTTTTTGCTAATAGTCATTCTAAAAGGTGTGAGGTGATAGGTCATTGTGGTTTTGATTTGCCTTTCCCCGATTAATTACATTGAACATCTTTTTATGTACCTATTGGCCATATGTATGTATTCTTAGGGAGAAAAATGTTTATTTGGCTCTTCTGCCCATTTCTTGATTGCATTATTTGTTTTTTTGCTGTTGAGTTGTATGAGTATGTATTTTGGATATTAATCCCTTATCAGATATATGATTTGTAAATATTTTCTTCCATTTAGTAAGTGGTCTTTTATTTTGTTGATAGTTTCTTTGCAGTGTAGAAGGTCTTTAGTATGATGTAGTCCCACTTCTTTATTTTCGCTTTTGATGCTTTTAATTTTAATGCCAGATTCAAAAAAATCATCCCCAAGACTTGGGTCAAGTTGCTTACACTTATGTTTTGTCCTAAAAGTTTTATGGTTTAAGGTCCTACATTCAAATCTTTGCTCCATTTTGAGTTAAATTTTGTGTATGTTCCAGGATAATGATCCAGTTTTATTGTTTTGTGTGTACATGTCTAGTTTTTCCAACATCATTTATTGAAGAGGCTGTCCTTTCTCAAAGTATATTCTTAACACCTTTGTTGTAAATTAGTTGACATTATATGCAATGGTTTATTTCTGGGCTCTGAATTCTGTTCCATCGACCCCTGTCTGCTTTTATGCCAATACCATACTGTTTTAGTTACTATAGCTTTGTCACTTAATTTGAAACCAGGGAGCATGATGCCTCCACCATTGTTCTTTTTTGTCAAGATTGTTTTGGCTATGTGTAGTCTTCTGTGGTTCTATATAAATTTTAGGGTTGTTTAATCTAGTTTTGTGAAAAATGCCATTGGAGTTTTGATAGTATGGATATTTTAACAATATTTTTCTAATCCATGGGCAAAGAATATCTTTTATTTATATCTTCATTTTCTTTTCTAAATGTCTTGTAGTTTTCTGTATACAGGTCTTTTATCTCCTTGATTACATTTATTCCTAGGTATTTTATTTCTTTCATGCAATTTTAAACAGGATTCTTTTCTTTATTTCTCTTTCTGGTAGTTTATCACTAGTGGATAGAAACATAACAGATTTTTGTGTGTGGTTTTGTATCCTGCGACTTCACTTAATTTTTGTTGTTGTTGTTAGTTCTAACAGTTTTCTGATGGACTCTTAGGTATTGTCTAAATATAATATTGTCATCTGCATATAATTACTGTTTTACTTCTTCCTTTCCAATTTGGATGTTTTCATTTCTTCTTCTTGCCTAATTGCTCTGGCTAGGACTTGAGAAGAATGTGCACTTGAGAAGTATGGGCATTCTATTGCTTTTAGATGGAATGTTCTATGTATGTCTGTTAAGTCCATCTTGTCTAACATGTATTTAAGACTGATACTTCCTTATTAATTTTCTGTCTGGACGATCTATCCATTTATGCAAGTACAGTATTACTATATTTGTGGCCTCTACCTTTAGGTCTATTAATATTTACTCCATATATTTAGGTACTTCTATGTTGGGTGCATAAATATTTATAAATATTATATCCTCTTATTGGATTGACTGCTTTAAAATCATGTAACTCCCTTTTTTATCTCTTATTAGAATCTTTGTTCTAAGATTTAAAGTCAGTTTTTCTGATATAACTACCCCAGCTTTGTTTTTCCTACTTGCATGAAACAATTTTTTAAATCCCTTCACTTTCAATCTGTGTATGTCCTTATATCTGAACTCAGTTTCTTCCAAGCAGCATGTAGATGGTTCTTGTTTTTTAAATCAGTTCAGCCACTTCTTGTCTTTTGATTAGAGAATTCAATGCATTTACTTTTTAAAATAATTAATTATAGGTATGTACTTATTGCCACTTTGTTAATTGTTTTCTGGCTATTTTTTAATTTATTTTTTAATGTTTATTTATTTTTGAGAGAGACACAATGTGAGGGGGGAGGGGCAGAGAGAGAGGGAGACATAGAATCTGAAGCAGGCTCCAGGCTCTGAGCTGTCAGCACAGAGCTTGATGTGGGGCTCAGACCCACAGACCACAAGATCATGAACTGAGCCAAATTCAGAAACTCAGCCAACTGAGCCACCCAGGCACCCCTGGCTGGGTTTTTTTTTTAAGTTTATTTATTTATTTTGAGAGAGAGACAGAGAGTGAGAAAGCAAGGGAGAGGCAAGGGAGAAAGAGGGAGAGTGAGGATCCCAAGCAGGCTTTGTGCTGTCAGAGCAGAGCCTGACGTGAGGCTTCACCTCACAAACCCTGAGATCATGACTTGAGCCGAAATCAAGAATCAGATGCTCAACTGACTAAGTCGTCCAGGTACCCCCTGTTTTCTGGATGTTTTTTGTAGTTCCTCTCTTACTCTCTCCTTTGAGAGTTGATGACCTTCTTTAGTAGTATGCTTATTTTCCTTTGTCTTTAACTTTTGTGTATTTGTAATAGATTTTTGCTTTGTGGTTACCATGAGGCTTATATATAAATTTATATCTGTAACAGTCTATTTTAAATTGATAACACCTTAGGTTTGATCACATTCTAAAGCTCAACATTTTTACTCCACCCCTCCACATTTTGTTTTTGATGTCACATTTTACATCTTTTTATCTTGTGTATCCCTTACCTAATTATTTTAATCATAGTTATTTTTACTTACTCTTGTCTTTAACCTTATACTAGTTTTATAAGTGATCACTCCACTACCTTTACTATATATTTACCTTTCCAGTGAGATTTATTCTTTCATGAGTTTTCTTTGTCTTTAGCCATTTTTAAGTGTACAGTTCTGTGGCATTTAATTGTTCTACAAATATCACCACCATCCATCTCAGAACTTTTTCATCTTCCCAAACTGAAATTCTCCACCCATTAAATACTCACTCCCCATTTCTCTCTCCTTCCAGCTCCTGGAAACCACCATTCCACTTTCTGTCTCTATAAATTACACTATGAGGTACCTCATCTAAGTGGAGTCATACAATATTTGTCCTCTGGTGATTGGTTTTTATCACTTAACATAATGTCTTCAAGGTCATCCATGCCAGAATTTCGTTCTTTGGTAATATACTTTAAAAATATTTCAGTTAAGGAAAATATATAAGGTCCATTTATGATCTGGATAAATCGAGATATGTATCTCCTCTTCCTTATCTTTTCAGTGTCTCAAGTTAAATTTTTAGTAGCTGAAATAAAACTACTAGAGAAAATTGATCTTTATTATCAGCAATCACTTAAAGCCCTATATGTGTTTTTCTGAAGAAAGCTAAGCAGGATAGAAAGTTCACTTATATTTTTTAGTGTGAATGAGTTCCTGATATCTCACATTACAACATGACCCTGTTGATCACTCTTTATTGAATAGTATATGAAGTAAATATAAATGCTGGTCTCCACAACATAGCTAAAAAATGTTCTGAGCAAATACTTCTGTAAAAATTCTGTACTCTGTCTGGAGTATTTACAAATAAAGAGATATTCAGCCCAATATTTATACCTAAAAAGAAAAAGCTCTGCAATGAATTCACCTTTTCATATGCTGAGAAACTATTGAGGAGTTGCAAATAGTCCTCCAGTGCATCATCTGAGCTAAATTTTTTTTAATATGAAATTTATTGTCAAATTGGTTTCCATACAACAGCCAGTGCTCATCCCAACACGTGCCTTCCTCAATACCCATCACCCACTTTCCCCTCCCTCCCACCTCCCATGAGCTCTCAGTTTATTCTCAGTTTTTAAGAGTCTCATATAGTTTGGCTTCCTTCCTCTCTAACTTTTTTTTTTCCCTTCCCCTCCCCCATGGTCTTCTGTTAAGTTTCTCAGGATCCACATAAGAGTGAAAACATATGGTATGTGTCTTTCTCTGTATGACTTATTTCACTTAGCATAACATTCTCCAGTTCTATCCACGTTGCTATAAAAGGCCAGATTTCATTCTTTCTCATTGCCAAGTAGTATTCCATTGTATATATAAACCACAATTTCTTTATCCATTCATCAGTGATGGGCATTTAGGTTCTTTCCATAATTTGGCTATTGTTGAAAGTGCTGCTATAAACATTGGGGTACAAGTGCCCCTATTGAGCTAAAATTTTAAGTTAAGTAGATAATTTTAGTGGAACTGATCTAGTTCTAGTCATCATTTTAGATAACATATGATCGGCTTCTCCAAGAAGTGTTGCATAACCTCTTACCTTAATTGTTCAAGTACTGAAGATAGAGCAAGTGTAATAATTTGCCTTCATATCTTCCATTAACCTGGGAAGCCTTGGATGTAGAGATTATATTGTATCCATCATTGTGTACCCACTGTATGGCAATGTGCATAAAATAGAGTACTTGTTCAAAATTTTCTGAGCAAATGGAATACTTTGATAATATTCTATAAACATTCTTTTGGGGTTAGCATGGTTATTTATTACAGCCCCCCTTGTATGTCTTGGCTTCATGATTCCTAGACCCTAGTTTGATACGCTGCTGTAATAAAAAACAGTAAGGAGTCATTTATACGTCCAAAGAGTACTTTTTAGAAATTAGTGTAGGGGAAAAAATTGGTGTGCATAAGCTGTAGCCTCCCTAGAGAATGAACACAGAACTATCCCTTCAGCAAACTTTGGTTTGGTCCATTTTTTTTTCTTCTCAAATCTTCTCTGACATCAGTTTACACACAAAGTTTTAGATAATGAAATATTTTACAGAGCAGGATGAGGGGTTGGATATGGATATTTCATTGATTTTCACATAGTAATCGGTGAATATTAGAGGACAAAATTTAATTATAAATAATATTTTTTTGTTTTGTTTTTTATTTTAACACATTTTCATATTTGCTTGTACCCCCCAGATCTTTTTATATGAATGTTCTTTTTTAAAAATTTTATTTATTTTTGAGAGAGAGAACATGTGCACATGTGGGAACGGTAGAGAGAGAGGGAGACAGAGAATCCAAAGCAGTCTCCAGGCTTCAAGCTGTCAGTGCTGAGCCCTCTGCGGGGCTGGAACTCATAAACTGTGAGATCATGACATGAGCCGAAGTTGGACACTTAACCAATTGAGTCACACAGTGCCCCTCTGTGTGTGTGTGTGTGTGTGTGTGTGTGTGTGTGTGTGTGTGTGTTTAATAATCCTTTACTATCAGATAGGCCATAGCTAGATGTCCCATCAAAGCAAAAGAATGAAATCTAGGCAGTTATCTTAGCTTTACTCTGATAAATGGCCTTCCTATATGGTTGAGAGTACTATAAACTGTGTTTAATGGTGTGTAATTTGTTTTATGAAACCAAAGATTTATGCTAAATTTGGAAATGCTATTACATATGTTGATAAGAAATTTTAAATGTATAACTAGCTGGCAATTGAAATATAATGTCAAATGGGCCTTTTTTCCTATTATTGGAATTTCCACAAAAAATGACATCTCTCTCAAATATAATAAAAGTTTCTACCCAAGACAACTAATTATATTTGACTACAGATCTCCATTACATGACAATATTTGCCAGAGTAAAATACCTTATTATATCAAAGTTTACAACTGCCTTTATTTAAGAGGCTGATATCTTTGTTAAAAGTATAGATAAAAATAACAAAGAAACAATAAAAGTGGTATTTGTTTCAGTTATAACATTGTTAAATTATTTAGGATCTATTTATTCCTTAAGCATTCAACTTTAACCTTAAGATTTCTCTATCTTCTCAACAAATATAATTTTAGTTGCTGGTTTTTATGAGTCAAAGAACACCACCAGTTTATAAACACATTGAAAGCATTTCTGTCTGATAGTACTGTACCTCACATTTATTAAGTATTTAAAACTATTTGTCAAAAAGATGAATAAATGAACTAACTACTGAAAAAATAGCATTTCAATTACACTTGAGGTAAAGAATAAAAACACATTCCCACAACTATTTTTTAATGAATTTTGGCAGTTAAATTGGGTTTTTCAGCTGGTAGGGTATTTTTGTTTTTGTATTTTAAGCAATGATCAACACAATTTTGAAAATTTGAAAATTCTTCATATTGAAATTTAGCTTAACTTGTGACTTTCTGTTCAGAAAGACCTTGATATGGCAATAATATCTCTTGCTAGAGGAAAGCTGCCATATAGGCATAGATTTACGTGTTTATCTGGCAGCTTTTTTTTTTCTTATTGGAAAAATGATGAAGAGGAAATGGTCATCTTATCTGCTAGACTACAGACTCTGAAATGTAAGTAGAAGGCTTCACTAATCCATTTTCCTCATATCATAAGCAGTAAAGATATATCAGACCCAAACTTTTTTGTTTAGAATAAAATTTCCAAGCATATCTTTGAAAGGTAAGAAGAAAATGACCTTTCCAATTGAAAAAAAATAGTCTTCTGGAAATACTAATTTGTAAGTTTCTCTATTAGAGAGTTCTGTGGCTTTTCACTAAATGTAGGACTTCAGCAGGTAGCTGTACAAATACAGTAGATTGCCTGTATCCTTCAGTAGCACTGAACTTAGAGATTGCAGTGTGATACGGTCATTAAGGTGCAAGCTTCCATTTCTCTTTAGAACTTAATTCCTGTCTCTGGCACTTACTAGCTTTGTAACTTTGGGAAGTTACATGACTCTTCTAATCCTTGATTTCTGCAACTTTAAAATGTATGTAAGAAATATAACTTCTTCAAACAGTCATTGTGAAATGCTATGAAATAAAACTATGAAAGCTCTTAGTGTTTATATTATTTTCATGATGTAGAACATTTACCATAAACTCAATAAAAGTGCTGGTAATCAGTGTCTTTGATCTTTATCCAAAGCAACTTTTGAATAATGCTTTTTAATTTTCAAAGAACTACATCTCAACAAATCAGTCTTGAATTCAGTATTTTATATTTCTATTTGATATCACCAATTTTATAGCCTTCAAATTATGGTTAGGAGTTTGATTTTTGAAATAAAACTAAGTCTGGGGTGCCTGGGTGGCTCAGTTGGTTAGGCATCCAGCTCTTGATTTCAGCTTAGGTCATGCGATTCTTTTCTTTTTCTTTCCCTTTAGTGTTTATTTATTTATTTAGAGAGGGAGAGAGAGAGAGAGTGGGGGAGGAGCATAGAGAAAGGGAGACAGAGAATCCCACGCAGGCTCCACACTGTCATCACAGAGCCCAACATGGGGCTTGAACTCACAAACCTTGAGATCATGACCTAAGCTGAAATTAAGAGTCAGATGCTTAACCAGCTGAGCCACCCGGGTGCTCCGTCAGACTTGATTCTTAAGATCCTCTCTCTCTCTCTCTCTGTCTCTCTCTCTCTGCCCCTCTCCCCTGCTCTCACTGTCTCTCAAAATAAATAAATAAACTTTTAAAAAAAAGTGCCTAGGTCCAAACTCTGGCTTTTCCATTTGCTCTATGTACAACTTGAGTCAAGTTATATAATCTCTATATCCACAGTTTCCTCCCTTATAATGTGAAATTAATACTTTATAGGGTGTTAGTGAAATGAGATGATTCATAAAAAGCACTTAGCATAGTGCTTGGTATATAGTAAGCACTCAACATGATAGGTCAAATTGAATCTCCACAGTCCTCCTCTTAGTTTAACTTGTATGGTTAACATTCTTACAGATTCTAATGGCTAACTATTAATAAGTATTGAATATTCAGAAAAATCAATGCCATTGATTTTTTATAAAGAATCGCTACCATTGAAAATAAAGTTAATATTTTCCGTCTATTGGAAAATTTTAATTAGATGCATTGACTTTTACTGACTATGACTTGGGGAATTGATCAGATGTTCAAAGTTTTCATATTTGGAATGTGAGCTCAAAATATAATTATTAAAGATTTATTTACTTGGAACAGAGCAGCCATAACTTCTAAAAGTATGATTTAGAAGTGAGATTTTGTCAAATAACACAGAAAAACAATGAAATATAATATCTATCAGGAAACTAGAGAAATAGATGAGTCAGCAAAACTGACTTATCCAGTAACTGAAAATTGAGTTCATTGCCAGTAAAATGATTTTTCCAAAGCCAAGTTGCTCCTGGCAGTTACTGTACTTGGTAGTGTCAGACTCTGACTTGGGCTTCATAGGAAGTTTTCAGCCTCCTAAATGGCTGTTGCTAGCCATTCAGTTGTTGGATAGAATGCATGTCTTATCTTCTCCCAAACTGGATATTCTCTCACTGAGTTATATCACCACCATTTCAAAAGACCATTCTGATTTTTCTGGCATGGTTTGAAGAGGAGACCAAAAAAAAAAAAAAAAAAAAAAATGTGTGTGCGCACACACAGTGTGGTTGTATGATTATTTGGTCTAGGGCAAGAGTAGGAAGATCATTGTCCCTTATGTGCCTTAGAATTCCTGGAGGGAATGGTAGAAAACTCTGTATACAGGTCCCAGGGAGAATATATCTTCAGAGAAGTTATTAGGGTTAGTATGTAATTGAAGTTTCTGTAAAAATGGAAGGTTGTCTCTGGAGATATTATAATATGGCAAGAGAGCTAGATACACTGAAAGTAGGAGGGAAGCAAGGTTAAACTAAACAACTACTGTGTTATTGCTAGAACAAAATAACTCTCAGGAGAAGGCTGATTTTGATACATGCATTATTTTTCCTCTTCCTTGTAATAACTTTTTGTGTTGCTTACTGGTTATGCAGAAAACATGCTCATTTTATAACACCAGATGTATTTTTTTGGATGCGCTATTTATTTTTTGCAAAATTCAGCCACCCAGAGATAATAATTGTTGATAATTTGTTGTCTGACATCTAGTTTCATATATATTTCCAATTAGAATTTAAAAATTAATTGTAATATTTCCTTCACCAATGAAAATAGGTGTATACAAATAGAGAGATACAGGTATACACAAATGTATAGAGATGCCATATTATTATACTTAGCAGTTCTCGTCTACATATTAAATATTATTTCTGAATGTAAATAAAATTATTTTAGGATAATTTTTAAAGAACTTTAATTTGGAATAGTTTTCAGTTTATACAAAAATTGCAGTTAGTAAAGAAAGGTCCCAAAAATTCAGCACTGTTTCCCCTTATATCAACATCTTTCATTATGGTATATTTACTTAAATTGATGTACAAGTATTGCTAATATTATTAACTAAAGTCTGTACCAACTTCCTATTTCTGTTCAAGCATCACATCGAAGACACTGTATTACATTTAGTCATGTTACTTCTTAGGCAATTCTTGAAAGGGACAATTTCTCAGATTTTTGTTGGTTTTGGTGACCTTGACAATTTTGGGGATATTTCATAGGAGGTCCCTCTGTAATTTGCCTATTTTTTTTTTATGATTAGTTGATGTTATGGGTTTTGGAGAGGAACTCCAGAGGTAAAATTATATTTTCATCATGTGAAGTTAAAAGTAAGTACTATCATCGTGGTTTAGCATTATTTATGTAGATCTTGACTGAGATGGTATTTGTCAGCTTTCTACACTGTGGAATTGCTCTGTCTTACCCCCCACTCAACCCCCTAACCCCAAATTCCACACCATACTGTTTGGAAGAAGGTCACTATGAGAAGCCCACACTTAAACAGTGAAGAGTTCTGCCTTACCTCCTTAAGAGAGAGTATATATAAATTATTTGAAATTCTTCTTCAAAGGAAATTGTCATAATTCCATTTTCATTAATGATTTTATCTATTTGGTCATCTCCCTTTTCTTTTTGAGAAGCCTGGCTAGAGGTTTTTCAATTGTGTTTATTTTTTCAAAAAACCAACTCTTGGTTTCGTTGATCTGCTCTACAGTTTTTTTTAGATTCTGTATTGTTTATTTCTGCTCTGATCTTTATTCTCTTCTTCTCAGTTTGGGGTGTCTTTGCTGCTCTGCTTCTATTTCCTTTAGGTGTGCTGTTAGATTTAGTATTTGGGATTTTTCTTGTTTCTTGAGATAGGCTTGGATTGCAATGTACTTTCCTCTCAGGACTGCCTTTGCTGCATCCCAAAGCGTTTGGATTGTTGTATTTTCATTTTCATTTGTTTCCATATACTTTTTAATTTCTTCTCTAATTGCCTGGTTGACCCACTCATTCTTTAGTAGGGTGTTCTTTAACCTCCATGCTTTTGGAGGTTTTCCAGCCTTTTTCCTGTGGTTGATTTCAAGCTTCATAGCGTTGTGGTCTGAAAGTATGCATGGTATGATCTCATTTCTTGTATACTTACGAAGGGCTGTTTTGTGACCCAGTATGTGATCTATCTTGGAGAATGTTCCATGTGCACTTGAGAAGAAAGTATATTCTGTTGCTTTGGGATGCAGAGTTCTAAATATATCTGTCAAATCCATCTGATCCAATGTATCATTCAGGGCCCTTGTTTCTTTATTGACCCTTTGTCTAGATGATCTATCCATTTCCGTAAGTGGGGTGTTAAAACCCCTGTAATTACCACATTCTTGTCAATAAGGTTGCTTATGTTTGTGAGTAATTGTTTTATATATTTGGGGGCTCCGGTATTTGGCACATAGACATTTATAATTGTTAGCTCTTCCTGATGGATAGACCCTGTGATTATTATATAATCCCCTTCTTTATCTCTTGTTACAGCCTTTAATTTAAAGTCTAGTTTGTCTGATATAAATATGGCTACTCCAGCTTTCTTTTGACTTCCAGTAGCATGATAAATAGTCCTCCATCCCCTCACTTTCAATCTGAAAGGTCCTCAGGTCTAAAATGAGTCTCTTGTAGACAGCAAATAGATGGGTCTTGTTTTTTTATCCATTCTGATACCCTATGTCTTTTGGTTGGCACATTTAGTCCATTTACGTTCAGTGTTAATTATAGAAAGATATGGGTTAGAGTCATTGTGATGCCCGTAGGTTTCATGCTTGTAGTGATGTCTCTGGTACTTTGTCTCACAGGATCCCCCTTAGGATCTCTTGTAGGATTGGTTTAGTGGTGACGAATTCCTTCAGTTTTTGTTTGTTTGGGAAGACCTTTATCTCTCCTTCTATTCTAAATGACAGACTTGCTGGATAGAGGATTCTCGGCTGCATATTTTCTGTTCATCACATTGGAGATCTCCTGCCATTCCTTTCTGGCCTGCCAAGTTTCAGTAGAGAGATTGGTCACGAGTCTTATAGGTCTCCCTTTATATGTTAGAGCACGTTTATTCCTAGCTGCTTTCGGAATTTTCTCTTTATCCTTGTATTTTGCCAGTTTCACTATGATATGTCGTGCAGATGATCGATTCAAATGACATCTGAAGGGAGTTCTCTGTGCCTCTTGGATTTCAATGCCTTTTTCCTTCCCCAGATCAGGGAAGTTCTCAGCTATAATTTCTTCAAGTACACCTTCAGCATCTTTCCCTCTCTTTTCCTCCTCTGGAATACCAATTATGCGTAGGTTATTTCTCTTTAGTGCATCACTTAGTTCTCTAATTTTCCCCTCATACTCCTGGATATTTTTATCTCTCTTTTTCTCAGCTTCTTCTTTTTCCATAATTTTATCTTCTAGTTCACCTATTCTCTCCTCTGCCTCTTCAATCCGAGCCGTAGTTGTCTCCATTTTATTTTGCAGCTCGTTGATAGCATTTTTTAGCTCCTCCTGGGTGTTCCTTAGTCCCTTGATCTCTGTAGCAAGAGGTTCTCTGCTGTCCTTTATACTATTTTCAAGCCCAACGATTAATTTTATGACTATTATTATAAATTCACTTTCTGTTATATTGTTTAAGTCATTTTTGATCAGTTCATTAGCTCTTGTTTTTCCTGGACGTTTTTCTGAGGGGAATTCTTCCGTTTCGTCATTTTGGATAGTCCCTGGAGTGGTGCGGGACTGCGGGGTACTTGCTCTGTGCTGTCTTGAATAACCTGTGCTGGTGGGCGGGGCCACAGTCAGACCTGATGTCTGCCCCCAGCCACCACTGGGGTCACAGTCAGACTGGTGTGTGTTTCTTCTCTTCCCCTCTCCTAGGGGCGGGATTCACTGTGGGGTGGCATGGCCCATCTGGGCTACTTGCACACTGCCAGGCTTATGGTGCTGGGGATCTGGCGTATTAGCTGGGGTGGATCGGCAAGGTGCACAGGGGCCGGAGGGGTACACTTAGCTCACTTTTCTGTCCGAGATCCGCTTTGGGAGGTGCCCTGCGGCACCAGGAGGGAGTCAGACCCGCCGGAGGGATGGATCCACAGAAACACAGCATTGGGTGTTTGCGCGGTACAAGCAAGTTCCCTGGCAGGAACTGGTTCCCTTTGGGATTTTGGCTGGGGGATGGGCAAGGGAGATGGCGCTGGCGAGCGCCTTTGTTCCCCACCAAGCTGCGCTCTGTTGTCCGGGCTCAACAACTCTCCCTCCTGTTGTCCTCCAGCCCTCCCGCTCTCAAGCAAAGCTGTTAACTTATAACCTTCCAGATGTTAAGTCCCGCTTGCTGTCTGAACACACTCCCATCTGGCCCCTCCGCTTTTGCAAACCAGACTGGGGGTCTCTGCTTGGCCTGCGAGCTGTCCCTCTGCCCTGGCTACCTCCCTCCAGTCCGTGTAGCGGGCACCGCCTCTCCGCCCTTCCTACCCTCTTCCGTGGGCCTCTTGTCTACGCTTGCCTCAGGAGAAACCATTCTGCTAGTCTTCTGGTGATTTTCTGGGTTATTTAGGCAGGTGTGGGTGGAATCTAAGTGATCCACAGGACGCGGTGAGCCCAGCATTCTCCTATGCCACCATCTTCCCAGAAGCCCTCATTTTATATATTTTACATACTGGTCATTTCTCCTAGGAGCTCTGGTTCCTTTATTGGAGAATGGTAGTAGAAACCAAGATTTGAGTGTTAGGTGTGCTCACTACTACTGAGAAGACATTAGGCCCTCTTAGCTGATAGAGCAAGGAGATATATGTATGCATATTCTTTATACACATATCCATAAATATTTCTATAGGTAAACATTAGTATGTATATTAAATTAAACACGAGCTCTTATCAATGACTCCAACTCTACTCCATTACACACGGATCATTCTAGCTTCTTCGCCTTGATAATCTATAAACTCTCATTCCAACAGTGAGAAACCGGACTTTCACCATCCACCATCTGTTTACTTAATAGTTCAATTCCAATATATACATATGGCAGTATTAGAATTATTAACTCCTACCTCTGCAGGAAAAAACTTTGGCAACTATAGGACAAAGCTTCCATGCAGTTCTTTTTACCTTTGGTCTTACACATTCCATTCATTTCCAAAGTTTCTTAAATCAACAGGTTTTCCTCCATCCCATTCAGTGAGATTGATTCACAGATTTTTTAATGCAACTAGAATATTTTGTTACATTTTGTATTGCATTTTTGGATCCTTCGACCATATATATATTATATTTATATATATAATATATATATATATGAATATGTCTTAACTTATATATGTATACAATATATACATACTATAAGGTTTTTCTCTTTGTGATGTAGGGTTCTATGGGTTTTGACAAATACAAAGTATCATATATCCACATTTAAAGTAGTAAACATAATAGTTTTACCACTTTCCAGAATACTGTATAATTGGAATTAATAAAGCTATATTAAAAATTTGCTTGTAGGTTTTGCATGGATAAAAGTTTTCAGATAAATTTGGTTAATATCTAGGAACATGACTGCTGGATCATATGGTAAGACTATGTTTAGCTTTGTAACAAAACACATCTCAGTGTTTTGTTACAAAGCTAAACTGTATATAAAGAAGCTGTATAATTTTGTGTTACTACCAACAATGAATGAGGGTTCCTTACCAGGAACTTGTATTGTCATTTTTGGATTAGGCTTCTTACAGGTATGCAGTGGTATCTCATTTTTGTTTTAATTTATAATTTCTTAAGGAAAAAAATTAAGTACTTTGATATGGTTATTTTCCAATTTTCCAATTATATATCTTCTTTGGTGATATATCTATTCAACTCTTTTACATATTTACTAATAGGATTCTTGGGGCTTTTGTTGAATTTTTAAATTTTAGATACAAATCCTTTATCAGACATTTGTTTTGTAAACATTTTCTTTCTCTCTCTGTCTTCAGATTCTCTTAGCACCATGTTTTTCAGAGCAGAAGTTTTCAATTCCAGTGAAGTTTAACTTAGATCTAAAATTTTAATATAATTTTTAAAACATGATTTTGATGGTATCTGAGATAAGTATAGTACCAAATGCTTCCTACGTTCCTATTAATGGACATTTAGTTTATTTTCAGATGTGTGCTATTCTTATTCAGAGCTCTGTCAAAAGTCTTTTTGCACATCCATGATAACTTCCTTAGGATAAACTCCTAGAGGTGAAATGATTGTGTCAAAAAGCATAGAGTTTTAATAATTTTGATATATTGTCATAGTACTTCCACAATGGTTATCTAAGCTTTCTACTCTATTAATGGATCTTGAAAAAAACTGTTTTTCTGGAAAACATGGAATGTTATATTGTGCTTCTGTTTGTATCAATCTGCTAAGTGAAAAATTCTGTAACTCTGATTTTATTTTTATTACCTTGATTGGTGATATTGAATATTTAGTTTTAATTGTTTACAATTATTTTTCTTCCTATATTTCTTGTTTATGTCATACATTGCATATACCCATTTTACTCTTCTGTATTTGTCTTAAAAAAATAAATTGTGTGTGTATATGTATGTGTAAGGAAGGAAAGAGAGAGAAAGTGACAGAGACAGAGATTAGAAACAGTTGAAGGATCTGAAACTTCTCAGGAAAACCTAAGTACCATCTACTTTATGATACTATCTGGTTCCAGGTAATTAAGACTATTCTACTAAAGGCCAAAAAAGCCCTAAGAACCTTCACCCAGCTCAAGTCTTAGAAATTTTATGCTCTAATTTTAGCCTGAATCTGTATTTAGTGAAAATTCCCTTGATAATATACTGAAGATGGCAAACACCCAGGGTACCTCTCTTAGTTCCAACTTAGGAACCCTATTTCTTGGTCGGTTTTAAAGATTCCAAGCAGAACTTCTCCACAGAGATAACTGAGGTATGTAAAATATAATGGCTTGGTTTTGTACTTCCTAGTATAATCTAGGGCCAGTGTGAGTAGACCAAGTGCCTACTACACTTAGCTCAGCAAAGTAAAACTCCTACATCTTCACTAGACATCAGCATAGAGTCCTAGAAGCAGAGAACAGTCCATGAACTCAAAGAGATCTCAGAAGCTATAGCTTGAACACAACATTTTGAACAAAAGGAAATAAGATAATTTCAGCTCCACTTCAAGCCTTGTCTGTGACAGATTTTCTAGCAGCTTTTAACAAATAACGGGCCATGGCAGAAAACATGAATAGACACTTCTCTAAAGAAGACATCCAGATGGCCAACAGGCACATGAAAAGATGCTCAACGTCACTCCTCATCAGGGAAATAGAAATCAAAACCACACTCAGATACTACCTCACACCAGTCAGAGTAGCTAAAATGAACAAATCAGGAGACTATAGATGCTGGAGAGGATGTGAAGACATGGGAACCCTCTTGTACTGTTGGTGGGAATGCAAACTGATACAGCCGCTCTGGAAAACAATGTGGAGGTTCCTCAAAAAATTAAAAATAGATGTACCCTATGACCCAGCAATAGCACTGCTAGGAATTTACCCAAGGGATACAGGAGTACTGATGCATAGGGGCACCTGTACCCCAATGTTTATAGCAGCACTTTCAACAATAGCCAAATTATGGAAAGAGCCTAAATTTCCATCAACTGATGAATGGATAGAGAAAATGTGGTTTATATACACAATGGAATACTACATGGCAATGAGAAAGAATGAAATATGCCCTTTTGTAGCAACGTGGATCGAACCGGAGAGTGTTATGCTAAGTGAAATAAGCCACACAGAGAAAGACAGATACCATATGTTTTCACTCTTATGTGGATCCTGAGATACTTAACAGAAGACCATGGGGAAGGGGAAGAAAAAAAAAGGTTAGAGAGAGAGGGAGCCAAAACATAAGAGATTCTTAAAAACTGAGAACAAACTGAGAGTTGATGGGGGTGGGAGAGTGGGGAGGGTGGGTGATGGGTATTGAGGAGAGCACCTGTTGAGATGAGCACTGGCTGTTGTATGGAAACCAATTTAAAAATAAATTTCATATTAAAAAAAAAACAACAGGCCATGGGAGTTGATAGGATCAGGGTTCTGAGATTATCATATTTCCTTTAGAGCCAGATTTTAGGAAGTTGTTTTCAAGACATAGGTCTAGCACAGGGTCCTTAGCATAGAACTTCTCAAGAAAAAGAGTATTCTGAACTTGATTTAGCTAGCTTACCCCAAACCCTAACATGGTAGGAAAATTGAGATTCTATATAAAGTTTATCCCTGAGTAGAACTGGGATTCCCCAGTGGATCTCCTGTATTTGGTTAGAGTTAACCTGTAGCTAAGACTTACCTAGAAGGACATAAGCTCAAAAATTTCTTCCTACTAAAAGCCTCAAGCAGAATGTCTCCATGGCATAGGATACATGGAAATAAACAAACACTAGACTGAGTTAACAGTCATGGTCTAATCAAATATACTAATTAGCAAAGGCCATTATGAGGAATAAGAGCAGATTTAACTCAGGTGCCATATTATGAAAATCCAAAGAAATGTTCTCACACTTGGTATGCACATGAATTGATATCCTTCTGTATTGTTTAAATCCCCTCTGTATAAGTCATAATCCTGACAGAAAAAAGGTAGCAACTGATTTTTGGAGAGACTATTAATAAATAGATGAACTGCAAGATGCAAACAGGATTGAGGGAAAGGATAGTGTTGTACTTTGAGAGTAGTAACAGAGTGATTAGAATGCCTAGCCTTGAAGTTCAAGGGGAGAGAGTATTACTGGAACTCCAAGACAGTTGTGTGGAGAGGGCAGCTTGAGTTGTGGACTTTGGTAGAAAGGTGCTTCCCACCTACACAGAGCCGACAATGAGGGACAATGAAGAAGCCAGGAGAGTAAACACTTCATCCTCACTTTCCTCTCTTCCTTTGATGTTCTTTCAGTGTTTCCTCTTGGCTGCATCCAGTTGAAAGCTACAAGACAAGGGAGTCAGTTACATCAATGCAAGGGTATTAGCTCCTCTTGGCATAGAGGAGAGTGAGAAAATGTGCAGAGGGTAAAAAGTGACTCATCGCACTTCAAAGGAGAGGCCTGAATCTAGGCGAATAGGCCCAGACTATAATCCGACATGATAAGTATAGGAATTCATCAAAGAGTAGCATGAGGAACTGAGAGTTATCTAAAAGTGCATACAGAGCAAAGTCAAAATACAAAACCAGACAGTGCAGTGAATCAGCAAGTGTTGGCAGAAAGACAGATTCTAATGACAAGACACTAGAGGAGATTCGATCTTACAGAAGAGGGAGATCTGATGTGGGGCAGCCCTATGTGATCCCTTCCTAGGTAGTTCCGCACACATAACTGTTTTCAGGTAGTGAGGGAAACACAGTTGACATAAGGAAATGCTTAAAAAGTAATTTACATTGCCTGTCTGGGTGCGGTAAAATGAATTTGCTTGTATACTACTGGAAGCAGTGAAACTTGTTATACATTCTGGGAAACAGTATGTAGCAAGGGCCCTAACATGTCCATACTCTTTGACTGAAAATAATAAGTTTTATTGGATGTTTCATATTTATTTTTAATAAAAATGTATTTGGTTAGTAATACTGCTGAAAACATCAAAATATAGACTTCTGTAAGGAGACGCTTAATGTCCCCCCTGCAGCAGAGGTAGATTGAGATTACACTGTCTGTGCTCGTCTAGCAGGACTGAGGGAGAAAACCAGTACATCTGGCACATAGACCAGATCATGTCCATGAAAAGAAATAATGCCAGGGGTAAAAGCCAGATGATAACATGCAAAAAAGTTTATCAAAGAAAGGAGCCTAAAGAACTGTACAGGGATGTAGGGAGTCGAGATCCTGAGCCAAGGAGATGGAATACTCAGAAAAGACATGAATCAAGAGGAACACATCAAAGGACAAAGGAGAAGTGTATTTGGAAAAATAACAAAAACAACAGTTGTTCCCGATGGCTGACATACGATATGATGCCGGGGAAGAGGGATCAGCAGGGTGTGAAAAGGAGGGATTCACTTTATTGATAGGAGCCAGGAACCAGAGAGAGATGCTAAGTCTGTTAACAAGCACAGGAGGTTTTATAGCATTAAATCAACTTCATAAAAGGTTTTTACAGTGCATGTGGGCCTGACTGGGGGGCCTTAGAGAAAGGCCCTGTGACAAAGAGTCAAGGTGGGATCTTATAGTTGAAACCTGTTACAGACAAAGTCACAGGTGGAAGGGTCTAAGGGAGAAGAATGTTCTTCAAGTTGGTTAATTTTATAATAGCCCACTTCAGAGAAACTATGTGACACCTTTCATTAGAGCCGAAGCACCTAAACGCTGACACCTTGAGGTGACCCTGGTCAGGAGAAAACATCATAAAACTGAAGTGATTATCTTTCTCCTAGAAAGGGAGTGGGAGATCAAGGCAGGAGTTATGCATTCTCTTAGGCAGCAGGATAGAGTAGAAAGTACACAGACTTTGGAGACAAAAAGGATCTGGTGTCAAATCTCAACTATATGATCTTGAACAAGTTACTGAATTTCTCTGAGCCTTTTCTGTAATAACAAGAATAACAATAAAAAATACCTGTGAGTGTCGTCGGGAGAAGCAGATGATAGTGTGCATATGAAAGTACTTCACGGACTTCTACCTTTGTGTCAACTGGCAGCTTTAACTATGCAGACCGTGATACAAGCAAGCCCAGTTCAGAATCACTGCTAGGAGTTAGTCATTATCGATGGTATCTTCCTATTATATACAAATTAAGTTCTCCTTTCACAAGAAAATCCACGCACTGATTCAGAGCCAGAGAGAAACTTTTGTGTCATTTACACTTGCTCCAAGATAAGGGCACTGACAGTTTTACTGATCTCCTGGCGGCTGTCACAATCCAGTGCTAAGGGTAAAAGGTGTGAGGCTCCTCACCATCAGTTCTGCATCAGTTAAGGGAATTAAAGGAAAAGAATAATTTGTACTTTAGAACTTCTGCTCAGATCTCTGCTAAAATACTTTACAAAAAGAAAAAAGGGTGTATATGGAGTCTAGAATGTGCCAAAAAGAAGCCCAGGGCTCATAGTCAAAGTGCAGGGATGAAACTTCCAAACATTTCATGTTAGCTTATAGAAAGTCAGATTATAGATTTAACAGATCTTACTTTCCATCTTTACAGAATCATGATTATAAGAAAGATATTTTTTTTTTCTTCACATAGTGGTAAAACTTGGGAAATCCGAATAGAGTTCATTTAATAGAAATGTAAGAATGCTGGTGTCTGTGTTGTAACATATATCACAGTCATGCAAGGTATTAACAGTAGGGGAAACTAGGTAAAGAGCATACAGTAACTCTCTGTACTGTCTTTGCAACTCCTCTGGACATGTAAAACTATTCTAAAAAGAAAAGCTTATTTTACAAAGGATAGTTTCAGCTTTCCACTAAGCATTTCTTCGAAAACTCACAATCCAAATTTTGTAACAGTACTGAGAGCTTTAGACTAGCACCAAACTATGACTGGAATTTTAGACAAAGACATTCTACTTATAAAACTTTAAGTCAGAAATATATTAGGGGTGCCTGGGTGTCTCAGTCAGTTAAGCATCTCGCTCTTTTTTTTTAATTTTTTTTTTTTTCAACGTTTTTTATTTATTTTTGGGACAGAGAGAGACAGAGCATGAACGGGGGAGGGGCAGAGAGAGAGAGGGAGACACAGAATCGGAAACAGGCTCCAGGCTCCGAGCCATCAGCCCAGAGCCTGACGCGGGGCTCGAACTCACGGACCGCGAGATCGTGACCTGGCTGAAGTCGGACGCTTAACCGACTGCGCCACCCAGGCGCCCCAGCATCTCGCTCTTGATCTAGCTCAAGTCATGACCTCATGGTTCCTAAGATGGAGCCCTGCATCAGTTTCTGTGCTGACAGTGCAATTCAGAGCCTGCTTGAGATTCTCTCTGTTTCTCTGTTCCTCCACCCCCCCCCCCACTGTCAAAATAAATAAATAAACTTTAAAAAAAAGAAATATAAGAGAAAATAAGAAGTGGCTTGAATTTTTGTCACAAGATAAAGAGCAGTTGTGGGGCACCTGGGTAGCTCAGTCGGTTAAGTGTTCAACTTTGGTTCAGGTCATGATCTCACGGTTCATGAGTTTGAGACCCCCATTGGACTCACTGCTGTCAGGGCAGAACCTGCTTCAGATCCTCCATCTTCCCTCTCTCTGCCCCTCCGCCCCACTTACGTGCATATGCACACACTTTCACTCCCTCAAAAATAAACAAACATTAAAAAAAAGTTTAAAAAAGGTAAAGAGCAATGAAGATCTCAGATCTGTACTCTGAACAACCAGAAAGTTGAGTAGTCACTTCTCAAATTTCCAGAAAATTTTTAATGTGAAAAAAGGCTATTTCACATGTCCATTTCTATTAATTAACACCTCTCTTTTTGTATCCATTCTGGTTCTACAATACACAGTAACACAACAGGATCAAATTTAAAATTTGAATTGAGAAAAATGCAGGAAAGAATACAAACAAGCAGTATGTCAATAGGACAATATTCAGTTCTCTTCTGGGTTATAATGTTTGAGAACTCTCAAAAGAAAATTTAAAAGAAAGGATAATCATCCAACATCATACATGAGAACAAGGGAGATAAAAAAATTATTGAAAAAACTAAGATAAAGATACTATTCTCAAACAGTTTTAGAAGTAAAACATAAATTTTCTAGGAAAATTCACTGTATAGATTATCTTTTTCAGTCCTGAACAGATGCCTTCTAGATTTTTCCTGAATTATGTAAATGTTTTCTGAATTTGACTATTGAAGAGGAAAAGAGTTTCCCCTAAATTAAGGTCCCCACAATACAATTCCCCACAAATGAAGGATTTCATCTGAATGAACATGGTTCTTACTCTCTAGTGATTTTTTTTCACCAAATTTTCAAAGGTGAATACTTCAATAACTAAACCAATAATTTGCTACCTTGCTCATGTGACACTTTAAAATCCTTAGGAGACAGATTATGAATCTTTTCCTTTTCTAATAACACTGAGGGTTTTAATTTTTTTTAACATTCATTTATTTTTGAGAGACAGAGAGCATGAGCCAGGGAGGGGCAGAGAGAGAGAGGGAGACAGAATCTGAAGCAAACTTCAGCCTCTGAGCTGTCAGCACAGAGCCCGATGTGGGGCTCAAACTCACAAACTGTGAGATCATGACCTGAGCCACAGTCGGATGCTTAACCAACTGAGCCACCCAGGTGCCCCAACACTGAGGGTTTTAAAACTGGAAGGATCATCAGCTCTTCCTCTATTGATAATGAACATGTTTCAGAAAGGGGAAAAAAGTTGATAGTTATTAAGTATGCACTGTATGCCCTTTATAAAATTTCTCATTTAATTCTTTTTGTGAACCTTAAAATTGATAACAGGGAAGAGTATCTAAGAAGCTAAGTAATCAGAAAGGTGCAAAAGTTACTAATTGATTCACATAGAATTCAAACAAGCTTGTCTGATCCCAAAGACAGTCCTCATAAACACCACAGTCCCCATTGTCTCAGATATTTCTTACTGCGGGTATTCAGTCCAGCAGAATTTTCTGTTCTCTTCCATGGAAACGTTTACCAGAAATGTGCAAACACATTGGAAGGAATTTCAGGATGAGCAATGTAAATGTTGGAGGCAGACAGAAAAGCAGTCATTAAGAGAAATGAAGGCGACTGCACTTAATGGCCATCTGGCATTAAGGGAGAAACTAGAAAGCTATAAATAAATCTTTGCAATGGCAAATAACATGATAAATGAATTGCATAGCAGAGTATATTAATATTATAAACGGGAAAATTTTCTTGACTAACTCTTGGAGAAAATAACTCAAATACATGTGCACTTTTAAGTTGTCTATTTTAAAATTGTCTTTCTGTTGTGGCTTTGTTATCAGAATAGTAAATGTCTAAAATAGAATATTTGGAAAGTATAAAAAATCATCAAAAATAAAATTTAAAAATATTAGTATTTCAACCACCCAGGAATAATGACCACTAGTGTTGTGATATATTTGCTCCAGCTTGGT
Organism: Panthera leo; assembly: GCF_018350215.1. NCBI lineage: Eukaryota > Metazoa > Chordata > Mammalia > Carnivora > Felidae > Panthera > Panthera leo. The sequence goes on along the minus strand of NC_056691.1, from coordinate 63,982,380 downwards.
TATACACACACATACACGTAGATAGAAATATGACTATATCCGTATTAGGATTATCCACTGCTTTGACAAGAACAATTTTCTACCTCTTATTATTTTATCATACAATATTTAATGAGTCTATAATTTTTCAAGATTTTAAATTTATGTTTCTGGAAATAATTGAAAGTATCTTTGTGAGTTTAACATATAATCTAATTATTTTTAATATTTGAGACTAGAGGAATTCTCCCCAAGCTGTTTTTTAAAAGAATTTTGAGTCTACAGAAAAATTCTAAGAGTAACTCATGGAATACCCATATATATCTTATGTAAAATTGTTATTTTGCTTTATCTGCTTGATCTCTCATCTCTCTCTCTCTTTTTCTCTCTCTCCCTCTTTCCACACACACACACACACACACACACACATGCACATATTTGTGTGTATGAGAATTAGCTTGCAGACAATGCGCCATTTCATCTGTAAATTCTTCAGTATAAGAACATTCTCTTACATAAACACACACACACACACACACACACACACACACACACACACACACTGAGGTAATTTAACATCAATATAATATTAATAGCTCAAATACAGTCCATATTAAAATTCTTCTGCTTGTTCCAAAGATATCCTTTATTGCTTCTAGTTTGTTTGTCTTGATCCAGGATCCAATTAAGGCTTAGGCATTGCATTTAGTTGTCATGGCTCTTCAGTCTTCTTTAATAAATTAAGAGAAGAAAGAAAAAAAGTTGTTCAGTCCTCTTTGTGTTTTGTGCTACTGAAATAATTTATGCATACAGGCCAGTTGTCATTTAGAATTTCTATCAACTTAGGTGTGTTTGATTGTTTCTTCATGATTAGATTGATTCAATTTTCTTTTCTTTTTTTTTTTCCTTTCAGGATATAACATAGTGATGTCTTTCCATTTTCTATGCAACATAAGAGAGAATACAGAATGTCAAACTGATAGGTCAAACTTCCTTTCATTAGTGATGTTTGATTACTGTGTTAAAGTGGTGTCCACAAGATTTCTCCATAGTAAAGAAGCTTTTTCTCTTAGTGATTAGCAACCATTCTTTGGAAGGCTTCTCTGAGACTGAATATCCTATTATTTAACTATCTTTCTCACAATGATTTTGTCATCCACTAATGATTCTCATCTGAATCAAGTATTATTATGTTCATTTTACAGTGTTGATATTTTTTAAAATTATCGTATCTCCTTCATGGGTTAGTTGTCATTTCTGAGTAAGAGATTTGCACCTTCCCATTTAAGTGTTCTTTGTTCATTTAGTCCATGTATTATAATCCAATTCTGACATTATTCATTTTTATGTTCAAATTTCTCCAAATTTGGCAGGGAGAGCACCTCAAGCTACTCTTGTGTCCTTTTGTCATGTTTCCATCAGTTTTTGTTGCTGTTCTTGTTTGGTTGATTATTTTGCTGATGGAAACAGCAACATCCTTTATTTTTGGCACAAATATTCTAGGCAACCCTTACTTTCCCTGTATCAGTCATTTCTCATTTCCCCAAAGAGCCCTGCTTCCTTGGATTGGGAAATGTTATTTAGAAACCAAGATCCACTAGTAGGTATGCGGTCTGTTTACTGGAATGCATCATTTCTAGACCATGTCAGTAGACAGAAACAGTAGTATGAGTCATACTGGGTCTCATTTCAGTCTGACACCAGTTTTTTATTTTTATATTTACAATTTATTGGCCCTTCTCCCACAATGAGAAACTTTGTTTCTAACATCAATATATGCACTCATTTGCTCAATATTAAAATACAAAAAAAAAGTTTTGGAATTGCTACACCAATACCACTGCTATTAAAAAAACCTAAGTGTCAAGACATTTTTTTTCCTTATAATATAGCTAATTGTGTTAAAGTAGATTAACATGTTTCAAATTAAAACTGCTTAAAAAGGTAAATTCAAAAATGTCCTTTCCCCTTCTCCATCCCTTTTGCCCATTTCTCACCCATCGATTCTTTTAGTTTCTGGTTTTCCTTCATTTGTGTATTTGTATAAGCATTAATATGAATATATCGTTATTTTTTCGCCACAATTCAACATGCTGTATATACTCATCTTTCACTTCTTTTTCCCTCTCATTTAACAATATATTACCAGTACATAGGGACCCTAGCACTTTTGTTTTTACATCTGCATAATATTTGCATTGTGGATATACTGGAGTTTATTCTACCAGTTTCCTAGGTATGGGCATGTAAATTGTTTTCGATATTTTGATATTAGAAATAACCAATCTGATTTTTAGGAGTCCACTGGGAAAGAATGGCTATTTGTGATAGAGATACAATGCTGAAATATAGATGTTTTAAAAAATGATTAAGAGCATAAAACTATAATGATTTATTCAGTTCCATATGCATTTTTTTTCTAAGTGCCTCTGGATAAAACTGAGATGGATAATTCCATTGCCACCTATCACTGTACTTTTCAATTGTTATTTTATTGATGGATCCTTTTCTATACACTTAATTTCAATATTATCAACTATATGGTTTTGTGACTATTCTCTAATTTTTAATTTCAATTATCTAAAACTAATGATAGCTTTTATAATTTAATGCTTTTGGCTTAGAATTTTACCTGAATACTATTTTTATAAAATCTACCTCTGCTACATTTGCGTTATTCTGATGTGTTTTTCTTATCCTTCTATTTAAACTCACACTGTTTTCTGGGGGTTTTTTTTAGGGGAAACACTTAGTGATGTCATCTATTTGGATTTTGTGTTTTAATTTGATTTTATAACCTGTACCTTTTAATAGGTGACTTTAACCCAACTGAATTTATTCAGGTGACATATATGTCTACTTACTTCTATATAACATTTACTGTTTCTGCTTTATCAATCTAACGATCTATTCATTCTATCTTTGCAAGATTTTGGAAATTATAATTCTACTCATAATCATATCTTTTGTTAGTAGTTACGCTTTCCAGGACAACAGCATGAGGTTAACTTTTTCCCCCTAATCCCTTCTTGTCAAACTCAGTAATCCAAGAATATCTGCCTGTTCCACTCCTCCCTCAACCCCATCTACACACACATATACATATTTCGTTATGATTTTATGGGTCTGAAAGAAATGGAACAATCACCTAATAAATGACAGGAAGACCACTAATGGAAAACTACCACGTACGTTGACCAAAGTCTGCAGCATACGTGCCCCCAAACTTGTAACTTTATAGAGACATAATAATCTATTTTTATTACCTCTGACACATAAGTTTATTTACACATGCTTATTGATTTATTTCTCTTTTTTGTATTGACTTGAAGGAGTTCTGTTTTCAAAACATTCTTAACTTAAATTTTTCTAATTGTTAGAACAATGAGGTATTTCTGAGATTCTCTTTCTAGAGAGTAATTTTGAGTAACCATGTCCCATTAAATTTAAAGTAATTAGCCTATTTTCTTTCCTATTCATGCACCTTCCATTTCCAAGTTTCTTAATTTAATGTGAGATTTTAGAATTGGAAAACTGTGGTCAGTTTTTATATGCACTCACATATGCAGTATGTATATTTTCACCTGTATTTAGTTTTTAAATATCTGTTTCTATTTTTGTAGGCACATTACAACAATCATTTAAATATATCATGGGTTTTTTTTTCTGCTTTAGTCCCAAATATATACATCATGAATTCTCTATTCTGTGGTTTTCATTTTTCTATTCTTATAGTAGGTTAATATGTGTCTTTAAGTGTTTTTATTTTGTCCTGGCACATAAGATATTTTCAGAATTCTTAGATTATGAGAATATATTTTTGTTCATTATCATATATCATAGGCATTTATTCTGGATGTAGAATATGTGATGTATACAATTTTTCCTAAAAATGCCACCAACAAATTCTTTGTAGTTTTCTTGTGTCTGTTACTGTAGAGAAAATTTTGAAATTAGCAAAAATTTTGTTCTTTGGTTAGAAGACTGTTTTCTGACATTTACTTGTTTTTTCTGCTCAAAGTTTGGGGAAAAAATTCTGTTTTTTGAAATAGGAAAAGTAAATTCATAGTGTATTTAGTCATGGACATTTTTATTCTGGCTTTCTGAAGGTTGTGACTCATTTTAATCTCTTTTTTTCCATAGCACAGATAATCGCCCTTCTATTTAAATTATTATTTAATTTCCATTATTTTTTATTTTGTCTATCAGACCATGTATTGAATTTATGTTCTCTATGATTCTATTATTTAGACTAATAATTTTGTTTTATCTTTTTTCCCCCATTTTAGAAGTGCTTGTTTTCCACCAATTTTGTTGTAAATGGCTTTAACACATATGCATATTGCACTTGATTCTTTATAATGTGGATTTTAATCATGTTATTTCTCCTTTTTTTGCTTATACTTAATAAACTCTTATTTCTCTTTTGATTAAACTTCCTATTGTATTTTAATTTCCTGTGTCTTCCTTATGTATTCTAATCCTTCTGCCTAAAAACATCATGTTTATGCACAGTGATGAAAATTCTGAACAATTTGTCTGTCTGTGGAAGTATCCCATCCAAGAATATGGGATTTCTTTGATTTTTCCATCTGCTCCATGTTTCACTTGTGACCCATGTTGTTGTGTTGTTTTATATATCCTTCAATAGAGCAAAGTCAGTATGAAGTTACTCTCTGCTATAAAGCATCTGTGTTCTCTGAGGGTCTATTCTCTTTTATATGAACAATTACACAATCCTCTTATAAGATACACAGATATAGGATTAATTGAGGCACTTGTCTGAATTGTCCCATTACCAAGTTTCTAACAGGTACTTCAAAATTGTGAGTGTTTCTTTTCCTTCTCCATTTCTTGTATATTCTGAAGACAGTACTTTAAAAACCATTATTCCTGTTTGAATTCTTAGCAGATCCCTTGGCGTATTTTTATCCCTGCATATCTTAAGTTGTTCAGATTGTATCTTATAAAACACATAAAACTACTGACTGCCCATGCTCCTTTGTGCCCTTTGGTTTTTAGAGTTATTGCAAGATGTTAGCATTCAAATTATTGTAAAATGTTAGCATTTGATCTTTTAGTTATTTGGCAGACAATGTAGGATTTTTTTTTGATAACTTTTTCCATTGTTTTGAAAACAATTTAGTTATTATTTAGAAGAGACTGGTTTGAAATTATCTATATAGTTTCTATTTCCATTCAGAAGTATAGAGATCCATTTTAAATTTGCCTTTGAAATATGGCACTGAAGCCTTGTGTACCGCATCGCAGGGCTAAAGTGTTCACGGAGAGGTCAGAGAAGTTATCCCTCAGCCTGAGCTATTCAAAGTACCATTAAAATAGACTCTTCTCATTCAGAGAAGCAGATTCTCCTCTTACCCTTAAAATAATTCTTTTCAGGATCTTATAACTATTATAGGATAGACTGTCTCTCTGATTTATAATCTAATTAGAGCCCTTTTCCTCTTCTGTCTAGGAAAAGGAGACCTGCTCCTCATCTATTGTGCCGGGCCATTTCATACACTCATGTCTCCTAGTAAATCCAAAATCATCCTTTCTTCCTGTAGGTCAAAGGAGCGCAGTTTCATTTGCTTTATCTCATAGGGGCTGTTGCCCAAACTTTTCATCAAATCTGATTGTTTTCATCTAAAATAACTCCATTTCATACTTCACTGTGATAACCCAAATGTTGCCCAGAATTTTTCTAATATAGTTAGAATTCTATGTGTATTTCCTGAAAGAAGTGCTTCCTAGTCTCTTATCACCTTTGTAAGTTGCACAAAGGATGAATCAAATAGCTAGGATGATTCTCAATTCTCAAAAATATAAGGTAGCTGCATGTTGCTGTTGACTGTTTGAATATGTTGTGTTTTAATTTCCTGAACATAAATTTGGGATCGCTGGAGAACTTTCAACACTTCTATCATTTCAAATTAAGAGGAAAAAAGCATTTGTATTTTTCAATTTGCATCAGTCACACCAATTAAAATGTACTAGATGTGGTGTTTCAGGATTTGCTCAGTATATATTAAGCTCAAAACAAATAATATGTCTGCAAAAATGCTTTAGATGGTGATATGTGCTAGGGAGATCAATATGCTTCAAGCCAATAGAATAGAAATTGTTTAAATTATTTCAATTCCATGTTTTGACCCATTATTTGGAACAGATAACTTTAGAGATTATTTTTCAACTTTATTGAGGCGTAATAACATATAAAATTGTAAAATACTTACAGTGTACATTATGATTATTTTAGGTATATATATATTAAGAGATTCTTCTCATTTAGTTAATTAAAACATCCATCACCTCTCATATTTATCTTGTGTGTGTGAGAACATTTTAGTTCGGCTCTATTAGCAAAATTCAGCTATAAAGTATTATCAAATATAGTCATCGTGTTATACAATAGAGCCTCGGGACTTATTCATCTTCTAGCTGAAAGTCTATAGATTTTTATCAATCTCTTCCCAATTCCCTCACCTTCCAGCCCCCTACAGCCACTTTCTACTCTGTTTCTATGAGTTTGACTTTCTTTTAGATTCCACATATAAGTGATACTATGCAATATTTGTCTTTATCTGTCTGGCTTATTTTACTTAGCATAATGCCCTCAAGGTCCACTCATGTTATCACAGATGGCACAATTGCCTTATTTCTCTTGTCTGAGTAATGTTCATATGTATTAACACATCACATTGTTTCCATATCTTGGCCGTTGCAGGTATCTCTTCAATATCCTGATAATTATTTCTTTTGGATAAATTACCAGACGTGAGACTGATGGATAATGCAGTAGTGCTATTTTTAATTTTTTGAGGAAACTCCATGCTGTTTTCCATAGTGGCTGCATCAATTTACATTCCCACCAACAATGTACAAGGGTTTCCTTTTCTCTTACATTCTCCCCAATACTTGTTATCTTTTATCTTTTTAATGATAACCATTCTACCAGGTACAAGGTGATAGCTCATTGTAGTTCTTATTTACATTTCCCTAATGATTAGTGATGTTGTGCATTTTTCATGTACCTCCTGATCATTTGTATATCTTCTTTGGAAAAATGTCTATTCAGCTCTTCTACCCATTTTAAAATCAGATTGATTTTTTTTTCTTTTTAGCCATTGAATTGTGTGAATTCTTCTTTATATATTTCAAATATCAACCCCAATCAAACACATGATATGCAAAATGTATTCTCTCCCATTCTATAGGAATGCTAGATTGCCTTTTCATTTTGTTGATGGTTTTCTTTGCTGTGCAGAAGCTTTTTAGTGTGATTTAATCCTACTTGTTTAATTTTTGCTTTTGTTGTCTTTAGTTTTGGTGTCATTGCCAAGACTGACATCAAGGAGGTTATACCCTCTGTTTTAAAAGTGGAACCGATAGTTTTAAACTTCCCATTATCCTAATTTTCTCTGGTCATGGCTGCTGCTATCACTATTACTATATGTAGGCCTTAATGACACTAAATGCTATGTTACTAAAATCACTAATATGATAAAGGTTTGGGATTAGCCTATTATTTTCTTTCTTTAGAAGAAACTGTTTCTTTATTGCCTGCTTCTTGATTACAAAATATAGACAACTCTTGTTTATACCTTTCTTTTATTTTTGTAATGCTTGTTTATTTTTGAGAGAGAGAGAGAGACAGAGACAGAGTGTGAGCGGGGGAGGGGCAGAGAGAGAGGGAGACACAGAATCTGAAGCAGGCTCCAGGCTCTGAGCTGTCAGTACAGAGCCCAGCATGGGGCTCAAACCCATGGACTATGAGATCATGGCCTGAGCTGAAGTCAGATGCTTAACCGACTGAGCCACTCAGGTGCCCCTAGCATTTATTTTTCTACCCTTTAAATCTGATATGGCTGTGTGGTTTGCTTTGACCAATTGAATGAAGTAGAACTGATGGTGTGCCAGTTCAAAGCCTAGACCTCAAGAACTGTTGCATACTCCTGTTTACTCTTTTGCAACCATGATGTACATATGCCCAAACTAACCTGCTGGAGGATTAGAGACCTCATGAACCATGAACCTTGTGAACTACATCTATCCAGTTCTGCCAGCTGAGACCCTCAGCAACAAAACCAGCTCTTACCTAAACAGGGGTACTAGCATAAATAATACATTATAACCCTGGGTACCAGTTGATGGGTCAACCCTTTTAGGCAAACTCATATGTAATTTAACCAGTCATTATACTTCTAAGGGTCACATAGCCCATAGTTCCAGATTGAGGAAGGCATTGCCCTTATAAGAGCAACAGTTTTCCATAACTGAGATCATCATCATATGATGATAATCTTAATTCAATGCAGGTTATTAACTCTTCTTTTATCTTGTAGGGATCCACATGCATATTAACTATATAGCACTCTAATTGATCATGAAAGGGACCAGTTACAAAACTGGTAATGACTGCGGAGTCTAACGATGCTAAATTAAAGCTGTCCAAATTTGGTCCAAGTCATACAACATTTTTAAGGCTAAGTGTACTTAATTGTAAATTAGTTATTTACATTTACCTGACAGGTAAGTGTACATCATAAGGAAGTAGTTAAAATTAAATATATATATTCGTGTTCATATCATGTTTAGAGATATTCTTGTATTATTTTAGCTATTGAATCCCCTTCACAAATACATCTCATTACCATGCTTAAATATTAAGCAATGGCAATGTAGTAATGCTCCATATTTCTTGAATACCATTATGATACTCATCTTGTTAGAAAATCATAAAACAAAATAAATCTTTTTCCTCTTTCATCTGTGAAAAGTACCTCTTTTTTTGCAATTGGAAATAGGTAAAATAAGTAATATAATCAGTTGTTAAAAAGGGACATTTCATGCAATATTATGCAGCCAATAAAAAAGATGAGGTGTGCCATTTGTAAGAAAATGGATGGACCTAGAGAGTATTATGCTAAGTGAAATAAGTCAGACTAAGAAAGACAAATACCATATGATTTCACTCATATGTGGAATCTAAAAAACCAAAAGCAGAATTAAATCTGAGAACAAACTGATGATTTCCAGAAGGTGGGGGGATGGGCAAAATGGGTGCAGGGGAGTGGGAGATACAGGCTTCTAGTTATGGAATGAATAAGTCATGGCAATAAAAGGCACAGCATAGGGAGTATAGTCACTGATATTGTAATTGCGTTGTGTGGTGACAGATGGTACCTACACTTGCGAGCGTAGCATAACCTACCCAGATGTGTAATCATTATGTTCTATGTTGTGCACATGAAAGTAATGTAACATTGTGTGTCAACTCTACTCAAAAAAAACTTTTAAAACGGGATATTTCACGAGAAGACATCATAAATGGAAAGATTAAACATTAACCTAGAGTTGTGTGATATAAATTGAGCCTGTGGTATGAAAACTCCTTAGAACATGGAGAACATTATCAAACATAATTTGATAGCAACTATGCAAGTGAAGTGAAAACAGGAAGTGAAGGTTTAGGGAAAACATTAATAAAGACATGTTTGCTTGTATATTTGTATTTTCAAGTTTATAAAGTAGATGAATTGAATTGAATTGAGTTGAATTGAATTGACTTAAATGTTCACAGTCGTGAAGAATGGCATTTCAAAGTGATCTTAAATTTATTTTTAAAGGTATTACGATAGCATCTTGAGTTTCAAGTAGTGTACAACCAGAGTCCCCAGGGAAATTTTTCTCACTTTTTAATTAAAATATCCATGAATCAAATAAAAGTATGGAAACTCACAAGTAATAAAACTAAGAGGGAAAGACAATCGAGTGTCAGAATCCAGCTGAGCAGGATTGAAAGAAAGATAATCAGGTTTCAATTCATGTTACATCCAGGTTTATTTCTGTAAGTAAGAGTGCCCCCTCCCCAAATATAAGTAAGCTTCCTGGTGTCTAAGTCATAATCTATCCCATGATTGGGAGACATAGAAACTTTACCAGTCAGGCATCCATCTCTATCTTAAAAGACTAATGTGTGAAAAGATTACAGTATCTCTCTATACAATATCCTCTAACAATATCCTCTCTATACAAATGTTACTTCATATTAGTGCAGAATGCAATAGAGTAATAATCAAAAGTTAACATAAATTGACTATTTTTATAAGTGAGATACTAAGTACTTTAAATACATTATTCCATCTAATTATTACTACATATCTATTTACTCTTCACTTACAGTTGAGGAAAGAAGCCTAGACCACTTACATCTATTTATGTTGAACTGTATGAAATTACCAATTACCACCACTTTTCACCTACAAAAATATCAACTTCCTATGATTCAACCCAATAGTAAGTGGCATATCTAGACCTGATCCCTAAGTGTTTATGAATACAAACCCATTAAATCTCAGAAAACAATTGAGGAGGAAGTGGGAGAGGGGCTAAAATTGTTGTAGTACAATGAATTTTCAGAAGAGTTTGACTTCCCATAAAATGCCATTCATTAGAATATCAGAACAAAATAACAGTTATAGCATTGAATGCTGGAAATGGTAATTTTGCTTCACTTCAGCGCATCAGAGAACCACACACAATAAAACAAATCAGCTCTCAAGATTAGCATCTTCTATGCTTTTTTAAAAATTTAAATTCAGGATAGTTAACATACACATAGTCTTGCTTTCAGTAGTAGAACCCAGTGATTCATCACTTCCATACAACACCCAGTGTTCATCCCAACAAGTGTCCTCCTTGATGCCCCTCATCCATTTAGCCCATCCCCCACTCCTCTCTAGCAACCCTCAGTTTGTTCTCTGTATTTAAGAGTCTCTTATGGTTTGCCTCCCTCTCTGTTTTTATCTTATTTTTCTTTCCCTTCCCCTATGTTCATCTGTTGTGTTTCTCAAATTCCACGTATGAGTGAAATCATATGTTATCTTTCTCTGACTGACTTATTTTGCTTAGTATAATACCCTCTAGTTCCAGAATCTATTATGCTTTTAAACACTGCTAAAATATTCCCTTGAAGAAGGAATCCCCTGGTCTGGTTGTCTACTTGAAATAAGGAGAGGGAAAAATAGGGAAAACGAACACACATTAAGTTCAATGTATCTTTCTGCTCCATCTTTACAGTTATTTTCTTTGTGATTAATAGTACATTTTCCATATCAAGTTGGGGAAATATGAAGTCTTGGGAGATCTATATAGGAAGGTGTTTAATGAAAACAGTTTTGGAAGGGTTTGAACTAGGTAAAAGGAGATGATTCAAGAAAACATTTCACTAGCGAGTAAAACATAACATTGAATCTGGTTTATCCAGATTCCTACAAAGTCTATGACTTTTGTTATTTGCCATTGTTCACATGAAAATGACATTATATGGATCCTGGGAAGATGGCGGCTTCGGAGGACGCTGGGCTCACCTCACATCCTGCTGATCACTTAGATTCCACCTACACCTGCCTAAATAACCCAGAAAACCGCCAGAAGACTAACATGACGGAGTCTCCGGAGCCAAGCACAGATGAGAGGCCCACGTAAGAGGATAGGAAGGGTGGAGGGGCAGCCCGCCGGCCAAGCAGAGCCCCCAAGTCTGGCTTGCAAAAGCAGAGGTCCCAGAAGGAGTGTGTTCTGACAGCAAGCGAGACTTGACATCTGGAAGGTTATAAGCTAACCGCTCTGCTCACAGAATAGGAGGGCTGGAGGACAACGGGAGGAAGAGATGTTGAGCCCCGGACAACAGAGCTCAGCTTGGCGGGGAACAAAGGCACGTGCCAGCGCCATCTCCCTCGCACATCCCCCAGCCAAAATCCCAAAGGGAACCAGTTCCTGCCAGGGAACTTGCTTGCACCACGCAAACACCCAACGTTGTGCTTCTGCAGATCCATCCCTCCGGCGGGTCTGACTACCTCCGGTGCCACGGGGCCCCTCCCAAAGCGGGTCACTGAAGGATAAGCGAGCTGAGCCTGCCCCTCCCGCCCCTGTGCACCTTGCGGATCCACCCCAGCTAATACGCCAAATCCCCAGCACCACAAGCCTGGCAGTGTGCAAGTAGCCCAGACGGGCCACACCACCCCAAAATGAATCCCACCCCTAGGAGAGGGGAAGAGAAGGCACACACCAGTCTGACTGTGGCCCCAGCAGTGGGCTGGGGGCAGACATCAGGTCTGACTGTGGCCCCGGCCACCAACACAAATTATTCAAGACAGCACAGGGGAAGTGCCCCGCAGTCCCGCACCACTCCAGGAACTATCCAAAATGACCAAACAGAAGAATTCCCTCAAAAGAATCTCCAGGAAATAACAACAGCTAACGAACTGATCAAAAAGGATTTAAACAATATAAGAGAAAGTGAATTTAGAATGAGAGTCATAAAATTAATCGCTGGGCTTGAAAACAGTATAAAGGACAGCAGAGAATCTCTTGCTACAGAGATCAAGGGACTAAGGAACACCCAGGAGGAGCTAAAAAATGCTATCAACGAGCTGCAAAATAAAATGGAGACAACTACGGCTCGGATTGAAGAGGCAGAGGAGAGAACAGGTGAACTAAAAGATAAAATTATGGAAAAAGAAGAAGCTGAGAAAAAGAGAGATAAAAAAAATCCAGGAGTATGAGGGGAAAATTAGAGAACTAAGTGATGCACTAAAGAGAAATAATCTACGCATAATTGGTATTCCAGAGGAGGAAGAGAGAGGGAAAGGTGCTGAAGGTGTACTTGAAGAAATAATAGCTGAGAACTTCCCAGATCTGGGGAAGGAAAAAGGCATTGAAATCCAAGAGGCACAGAGAACTCCCTTCAGATGTCACTTGAATCGATCTTCTGCAGGACATATCAGAGTGAAACTGGCAAAATACAAGGATAAAGAGAAAATTCTGAAAGCAGCTAGGAATAAACGTGCCCTAACATATAAAGGGAGACCTATAAGACTCGTGACCGATCTCTCTACTGAAACTTGGCAGGCCAGAAAGGAATGGCAGGAGATCTTCAATGTGATGAACAGAAAAATTATGCAGCCGAGAATCCTCTATCCAGCAAGTCTGTCATTTAGAATAGAAGGAGAGATAAAGGTCTTCCCAATCAAACAAAAACTGAAGGAATTCGTCACCACTAAACAAGTCCTACAAGAGATTATAAGGGGGATCCTGTGAGACAAAGTACCAGAGACATCGCTACAAGCATGAAACCTACAGGCATCACAATGACTCTAACCCATACCTTTCTATAATAACACTGAACGTAAATGTACTAAATGTGCCAACCAAAAGACATAAGGTGTCAGAATGGATAAAAAAACAAGACCCATCTATTTGCTGTCTACAAGAGACTCATTTTAGACCTGAGGACACCTTCAGATTGAGAGTGAGGAGATGGAGAAATATTTACCATGCTACTGGAAGTCAAAAGAAAGCTGGAGTAGCCATATTTATATCAGACAAACTAGACTTTAAATTAAAGGCTGTAACAAGAGATAAAGAAAGGCATTATATAATAATTACATGGTCTATCCATCAAGAAGAACTAACAATTATAAATGTCTATGTGCCGAATACGGGAGCCCCCAAATATATAAAACAATTACAAACATAAGCAACCTTATTGACAAGAATGTGGTAATTGCAGGGGACTTTAATACCCCACTTACAGAAATGGATAGATAATCTAGACACAGGGTCAATAAAGAAACAAGGGCCTTGAATGATACATTGGATCAGATGGACTTGACCGATATATTTAGAACTCTGCATCCCAAAGCAACAGAATATACTTTCTTCTCAAGTGCACATGGAACATTCTCCAAGATAGATCACATACTGGGTCACAAAACAGCCCTTCGTAAGTATACAAGAATTGATATCATACCATGCATACTTTCAGACCACAATGCTATGAAGCTTGGAATCAACCACAGGAAAAAGTCTGGAAAACCTCCAAAAGCATGGAGGTTAAAGAACACCCTACTAAAGAATGAGTGGGTCAACCAGGCAATTAGAGAAGAAATTAAAAAATATATGGAAACAAACGAAAATGAAAATACAACAATGCAAACGCTTTGGGATGCAGCGAAGGCAGTCCTGAGAGGAAAATACATTGCAATCCAAGCCTATCTCAAAAAACAAGAAAAATCCCAAATACAAAATCTAACAGCACACCTAAAGGAAATAGAGGCAGAACAGCAAAGACAGCCTAAATCCAGCAGAAGAAGAGAAATGATAAATATCAGAGCAGAAATAAACAATATAGAATCTAAAAAAACTGTAGAGCAGATCAACGAAACCAAGAGTTGGTTTTTTGAAAAAATAAACAAAATTGACAAACCTCTAGCCAGGCTTCTCAAAAAGAAAAGGGAGATGACCCAAATAGATAAAATCATTAATGAAAACGGAATTATGACAACCAATCCCTCAGAGATACAAGCAATTATCAGGGAATACTATGAAAAATTATATGCCAACAAACTGGACAACCTGGAAGAAATGGGCAAATTCCTAAACACCCACACGCTTCCAAAACTCAGGAGGAAATAGAAAGCTTGAACAGACCCATAACCAGCGAAGAAATTGAATCAGTCATCAAAAATCTCCCAACAAATAAGAGTCCAGGACCACATGGCTTCCCTGGGGAGTTCTACCAGACGTTTAAAGCAGAGATAATACCTATCCTTCTCAAGCTATTCCAAAAAATAGAAAGGGAAGGAAAACTGCCAGACTCATTCTATGAAACCTGTATTACTTTCATTGCTAAACCAGACAGAGACCCAGTAAAAAAAGAGAACTACAGGCCAATATCCCTGATGAATATGGATGCAAAAATTCTCAATAAGATACTAGCAAATCGAATTCACCAGCATATAAAAAGAATTATTCACCATGATCAAGTGGCATTCATTCCTGGGATGCAGGGCTTGTTCAACATTCGCAAATCAATCAACGTGATACATCACATTAATCCAAGAAAAGATAAGAACCATATGATCCTGTCAATCGATGCAGAAAAGGCCTTTGACAAAATTCAGCACCCTTTCTTAATAAAAACCCTTGAGAAAGTCGGGATAGAAGGAACATACTTAAACATCATAAAAGCCATTTATGAAAAGCCCACTGCTAACATCATCCTCAGTGGGGAAGAACTGAGAGCTTTCCCCTGAGATCAGGAACACGACAGGGATGTCCACTCTCACCACTGTTGTTTAACATAGTGTTGGAAGTTCTAGCATCAGCAATCAGACAACAAAAGGAAATCAAAGGCA
The DNA here is from genome assembly GCF_018350215.1 of Panthera leo. Lineage (NCBI taxonomy): Eukaryota > Metazoa > Chordata > Mammalia > Carnivora > Felidae > Panthera > Panthera leo. The sequence continues at coordinate 63,967,201 of NC_056691.1, read as the reverse complement.
TCAATATTGGCAAAGACGAAGTCAAGCTTTCACTTTTTGCAGATGACATGATCTTATACATGGAAAATCTGATAGACTCCACCAGAAGTCTGCTAGAACTGATACATGAATTCAGCAAAGTAGCAGGATACAAAATCAATGTACAGAAATCTGTTGCATTCTTATACACTAATAATGAAGCAACAGAAAGATAAATAAAGAAACTGATCCTATTCACAATTGCACCAAGAAGCATAAAATACCTAGGAATAAATCTAACCAAAGATGTACAAGATCTGTGTGCTTAAAACTGTAGAAAGTTTATGAAGGAAATTGAAGAAGATATAAAGAAATGGAAAAACATTCCGTGCTCATGGGTTGGAAGAATAAATATTGTCAAAATGTCAATACTACCCAAAGCTATCTACCCATTTAATGCAATCCCAATCACAATTGCACCAGCATTCTTCTCAAAGCTAGAACAAGCAATCCTAAAATTCATATGGAACCACAAAAGGTCCCGAATAGCCCAAGTAATTTTGAAGAAGACCAAAGCAGGAGGCATCACAATCCTAGACTTTAGCCTCTACTACAAAGCTGTCATCATCAAGACAGCATGGTATTGGCACAAAAACAGACACATAGACCAATGGAATAGAATAAAACCCCAGAACTAGACCCACAAACGTATGGCCAACTAATCTTTGACACAGCAGGAAAGAACATCCAATGGAAAAAAGACAGTCTCTTTAACAAATGGTGCTGGGAGAACTGGACAGCAACATGCAGAAGATTGAAACTAGACCACTTTCTCACACCATTCACAAAAATAAACTCAAAATGGATGAAGGACCTGAATGTGAGACAGGAAACCATCAAAACCCTAGAGGAGAAAGCAGGAAAAGACCACTCTGACCTCAGCCGTAGCAATTTCTTACTTGACACAGCCCCAAAGGCTAGGGAATTAAAAGCAAAAATGAACTACTGGGACCTTATGAAGATAAAAAGCTTCTGCACAGCAAAGGAAACAACCAACAAAACTAAAAGGCAACCAATGGAATGGGAAAAGGTATTTGTAAATGACATATCAGACAAAGGGCTAGTATCCAAAATCTATAAAGAGCTCACCAAACTCCACACCTGAAAAACAAATAACTCAGTAAAGAAATGGGTAGAAAACATGAATAGACACTTCTCTAAAGAAGACATCCGGATGGCCAACAGGCACATGAAAAGATGCTCAATGTCACTCCTCATCAGGGAAATACAAATCAAAACCACACTCAGACATCAACTCACGCCAGTCAGAGTGGTCAAAATGAACAAATCAGGAGACTATAGATGCTGGAGAGGATGTGGAGAAACAGGAACCTTCTTGCACTGTTGGTGGGAATGCAAATTGGTGCAGCCACTCTGTAAAAGAGTGTGGAGGTTCCTCAAAAAATTAAAAATAGACCTACCCTATGACCCAGCAATAGCACTGCTAGGAATTTACCCAAGGGATACAGGAGTACTGATGCATAGGGGCACCTGTACCCCAATGTTTATAGCAGCACTCGCAACAATAGCCAAATTATGGAAAGAGCCTACATGTCCATCAACTGATGAATGGATAAAGAAATTGTGGTTTATATACACAATGGAGTACTACGTGGCAATGAGAAAGAATGAAATATTGCCCTTTGTAGCAACATGGATGGAACTGGAGAGTGTTATGCTAAGTGAAATCAGCCATACAGAGAAAGACAGATACCATATGTTTTCACTCTTATGTGGATCCTGAGAAACTTTACAGAAACCCATGAGGGAGGGAAGGAAAAAAAAAAGAGTTTAGAGTGGAAGAGAGCCAAAGCATAAGAGACTCTTAAAAACTGAGAACAAACTGAGGGTTGATGGGAGGTAGGAGTGTGGGGAGGGTGGGTGATGGGTATTGAGGAGGGCACCTTTTGGGAGGAGCAGTGGGTGTTGTATGGAAACCAATTTGACAATAAACTTCATATATTGGAAAAAATAAATAAAAAGAAAAAGAAAAAAAAAAAAGAAAATGACATTATATGAGAAAGTGGTCCCCATACTGGGAAATCATGAGTGATGAGGCAGGAGCTCTTCTGCCAGCACACTACAGTCGGTCAGATTTCAATAATATCCTTGCCTATTCAGTTTTGTGATCTCACAAATAAAGGATCTTTAGAGGCTTCCTGTTATTATATTGGATGTATTTTCAGATGTGTTAACAAACAAGATTTGTGTTCTTAATAATTTATTACATTTTATTTTACTTTCAAAACCCACAAAATCTTCCCAAGCATATATAAGTATATGATTATACCTTTACAGAATGTAAAGTGTTTTAAAATTTACTATGTTAATACATCTCCCTATTGCAGTACAATGGCTTTTCCTTCTGAGAACATCAAACATATACTAAGAATGCATGAGGTGCACTCTACTAAATGCCTTATCTAATTTGGTAGCTTTTATTATCCTCTTTACAGATGAAAATTCTGAGGACTTGGGGAGGTGAAGTAACTTATTTGGGGTCACAGACTTAATAAAAATCAGTCAGGATTTGAACTCTTTACCCCCAAAGTACCCACTTTTAACAACTTTTAACAACTACTTTCTACAAAAATTTTACTCAAATGATAATTATATCGCGTGACCATTTCCAGTATAACACATGAATTCAAAGGTGGGTCCCTTCACATACTATTCTTTTTTTTTTTTTTTTTTTTAAATGTTCATTTATTTTTGAGAGAGAGACAGAGTGTGAGTCGGGGAGGAGCAGAGAAAGAGGGAGACAGAATCCGAAGCAGGCTCCAGGCTCTGAGCTGTCAGCACAGAGCCCGATGTGGAGCTCAAACTCACGAACCACGAGATCATGACCTGAGCTGAAGTTGGACCCTTACCGACTGAGCCACCCAGGCGCCCCAATACTATTCTTGTGGCAAGAGTTAGTATTTTAAAATTTTTATTTTAATGGACGTCTTAATCTAAATCATGGAGCTGACTTGATAAAATAGTAATTTGTTAGGAAGACTAACCAATACAATGAATATTGACTTGAAAATAATGAAAATTTTCACTGTTTATAATTACTATAATTTTTTTAAGTTTTTTTAAATGTTTATTTTTGAGACAGAGGGAGACAGAGCGCCAGTGGGGGAGGGGCAGAGAGAGAGGGAGACACAGAATCTGAAACAGGCTCCAGGCTCTGAGCTGTCAGCACAGAGCCCAATACAGCGCTCGAAACCACAAACCATGAGATCATGACCTGAGCCAAGTCAGATGCTTAACCAACTGAGCTACCCAAGTGCCCCTATAAATTTTTATTTTTATTTTTATTTATTATGACATAAGCACCAAGCACTGGAAATGTGAATGTTAACCACATTTGTTATCTAAATATTGCAGTTTTAACAACAAAGATTAAATAGGATAAATTGTAGATACAGAGACTTCATTGATGCTAAATTCACTTCTAGATCATAAGAAAGATATTCTGAGGGTGAAACTTTTTTTATATATATACCAGGTAATTTAATTTAAATTAAACCAAGTATAAGGTAATAAAACATGTTGAATTAATCAAAGTCAAGGTCATGAACCTTTTATATGAATCCACTTTTCAGCTAAAGTTAAAGCTTCAAGTAATCTTTCTCTGCAGTTCTTAATACCAGTAGATTTCTTATTTCTCATAAATGCTGTGAAGTCATTTCTTTACACTCTAACTTTATAACTCACTTTCCCACAGAACTCTTAATATGTGTGATTAAAATTTTCATTGATTCTCTATGATTTTCAGATTTGCATATTATAAATTCATGGGCAATAAACACATTTAGATGCAATCCACTGTAATTGTAATCACTTACTCCCTGTTAGTGTACATCTCAGTCTTGTTAGATTAACTTAACACTTAAACTTCTGTTCACCAAATTACTTTTTACATAATAGTTATCAAAATCTTTACTTAGAAATCAGGTTTATTGCTGGTTTTCTTTTCTTAAATGATACTGCTTTTAAGATAAGATTATACTTGCCTAGGAATGAAAATACAGTTTATTTTATTTCACGATGACTTAGAGCATGAAAACACCGCTAATATTAGACTGGCAAAAACCTATGAGTACTTTTTATAGGCACCACTGCATGGAACTACTTCTCCTTACTTTGGCCCATAAAGTAAGTCTGTTTTTGTGATAACTTTGGGCTTTATGCTGAGATTGGCCTGAGGCTAGAATGTCACCAAGAGTATATCAGAGGATGTGTAGTCAAGTCTTATGAGTAAATTTATTCAGAAATTTTTCATGTCCATGATGATTTCTGGCATTTGGCCTTCAAGAAATAACAACAGATTCTTTGTTTTTCTCTACCAGTATCACCCAAAAATCTGTCTTCCATCCACAACCCACATTCTTCCAAATACCTAAATAACTGTCCTGTCTTATCAAAGTGTTTGTTCTATTTCCTTAAAACTTTCGTTTTCACTTCTACCTAAGTAAATGTAATCAGATAAGGATACTTTCCTGTGGGAGTAGTGTCTGGGTAGGAGTAAATGCTTTAGGTTATTGATCATTATTCTATACTATTTTAATCCCTATCTAACTATGATAAGTAATCTCCATTTTTTGATCTCTTTGACTCATTTATAAATTTTTATTTTTTATGGTATGGTCTATTACTCTTTTAAATCTAATACAAAAGTACCATAGTCCCAGAGCCAATAAATTACCCTTTATGGTAATAAATTACCATAGAGCCAATAAATTTCCCTTTCTGCCACTAAAATGGAAAAAAGCAAAAACAAACAAACAAACAAAAACAAAAATCAAAAGTGTTCTGTGCACTTAACAGACCTTAAATTGTCAAAAAATAATAAAGAATACAAACAGTGAGAATTCTCCAACTTGAAGTTTGAGGATGTTAAGTTAGCAATAGCAGAGCTCCCAAATTGTTGTCTGTTGTATCTTTAGCCCCTACCCATTTGTCTACCGACATTGGGACTTTAGGGAACTTGGTAAAAAAAAAAAAAAAAAAGGCAGGATATTGGTATATTTGCTGCCTATTACCTTCTTTAATAATATCCTACTAGAAAAAGCCAAGCTTTTATTCAAGCTACTCATGTAAAAAGAGAAAGAAAATATGGCTTTGTTGATAAGCACTGTCTGCTTAGAGTCAGCAATCCAAATGGTTGAGAGTCCAATAATTATGTGCTTTGTGCAGTTGGAAGAGTCTCCAAATTATCTGTCTTCAAAATAACGTTATCACATGGAAGGATCAGAAATTGGAGATGCAATGGGAATAAAATATTAGGACCTAGCTAAAGACAGAGAACAGAGTAAAACCGGATGCCATAGGCTCTGTCTAAACACTTTTCTTCATGTACTACCAGAGGTAATATTTATATTCCTGGAGTGCAGTATGGGATTATAATCATATTATCTAGGTCTCACGACTATAGCCTATCATTTCTGAGGTAAATGCAAATGGAAGTCTTTTAACTGGGGACTGACAGATAAGCAAAATTCTCAGAAGCACTGCTAAAGCAGAGAGCCTTAAGGCAAGGTCTAGATTTAAAGACTATAAATAAACTATATCTTTAGGTTTATTTACTGGATCTTAGAAAATTCAAGTTTTTCCATACCCAAGTTCTAAGGTTTATCTCCAGAGAAATTTCTAGCAAGCAAAGACCTGGAATGCTTAAAATAACATAACAACAATTAGAGTAATGAAAATGAATACAATTTCCAGGTCTTTGCAAACATTCCAGATAAAAATGATAGGCTCAAGTAGTGTAACCCAAAAAAAGTCTTCTCTTTGGCCAGTGAAGAATAAGAGATAAGGGAGATGCCCTTTAAAAACAGAATGTGAGTCAGGCAAAGTGGCTAATAACTCAACAAATGCAAATTGGCTGAATTACACTTGACCAAGAAAAATTCATGTTGCCCAGAGATCCTAGACCCAGCACTAGACACAGGGAGTAAGTTCTCTCTATAAACAGCAGATCTTATTTCTATGGGATATACACACTATGTTAGAGAAAAGAGTATTTATGTTAGACAGAAAGCCTACTTCTAGGCAGGCTTTTTTTTTTTTTTTTTTTTTTTTTTCATTGTTACTATTCTTAAATTACCTCACAACACTTCTTCCTTCCTCTGGTAACAGAACACTTTTTTTCTTATCAAAGATTGTCCTTTCCCATCTAATGAGGTGGTCAATCACATGAGCTCAATTCTCCACTACAAAGGAAGGCTAATACAAGTTTGATGTGATAAAATCAAGGCCAGTTAAAAATCTGATATCCACTAAGCATCATATAACATGTTGCTGCTGAGGACCATCTTTGCCACTGCATGGAGCTCTTGATTATAGCTGATTATAGCTTTGGATCATTTCTGTCTTTTTACTGATATTTTCTATTAAATGATACCTCATTCTTCTTATTTCCTTTAGTCATATGTCCATGGTTCTCTTTAGCTCCTTTGCAAATCAACAATAGGGCTCAAGCTGAGTGTGGAAGTTTTGTTGGGAATAGGAGTCACAGATTAGAACTTGAGACTGACAGAGTATCTGGAAGTTGAGGGAGGGTCCTTTGAGTACAAATTCTCCTTCAGGAAACTAAGAGCACCTGGAAAGCCTAAGAACTGAGCAAAGACTGATGCTTAGATGATAAGAGGAAGACTTTGAGGTCCAAATTCAACCAAACTAGTGGAGCAAAGTAAAAATCTTGAGCTTAATCTACTTGAAAGGCCAGCAGCATCAGTCACAGTTTAGGAGGACACAGACTAAAGGATACAGTTTAAGGCTAAGAGAAAAACTGAAATAGGTCCACCCCGATAAAGCCTAACCTGATACCAATACTTGGAAAGAGTCTACAGGATTCTTTAGTAACTTACCACCTGTTGGAACAAAGATCAACAATCTTTAGAGAAACACAATGGAATCCATACTCCCTGGTATTCAATAAAAAACTCCTAGTCATACAAAGAGGGAAAAAAAAAATGTCTTAATATCAAAGGAAAAAAATCAATAGACACAGTCACACAGTTGACCTAGGCTTTAAATTCAGCAGAACACAACTTTAAAGTAACCTCTGAATATGAAAAATAATATCAAGAAAAATATAAACATGATGGACATCGAGGACTTCAAGAGAGAAGTTGCAGTTTTAAAATTGAAAAATATAATACATGAAATCTTTTAACTGACTTAGCAATGGTATTAAACATTGCAAAAGAAAAGATAAGCAAATCTGAAAATAAGTCAGTAACAATTTAAAGTGAAGCATGGAGAAATTAATGATTGAGAAAAAACAGTGTCAGTGACCTGTGAGACAATATCAAGAGACCTAAAATATATGCAGCGGGGTTCCTGGGGAAAAAAGGGAGAGAGGAAGGGGAAAAAATACATCCCAATATTTAATATTTGAACTTTCTCCGTTCTCACAAAAAACAAAACTCCGTGTGTTCATGGTGCTTCATGACCCCTAACAGGAAACAAACAAACCACACCTAGGCACTTTTCTTCAGAAACAATAATATCAGCTAAGAAATTAATAGAATGACATTTCCAAATACTGAGAGAAAAACAAAACAAAACTGCAAACCCAGAATTCTTTATCCAGCAAAACCAAAATCCTCACAAAATAATGGTGACCTGAGTGCAGTTTCATATCTTTGTCACCAGCACATATACCTGACAAAACATGCTAACGGAGGATCTTCAATGGGGGAAATTACATTCGATGGAAATGTGAATCTGCAGGAAAGAATGAAGAGCACTGGAAATGTGAGTAAATATAGAAGACGCCATTTTCTCCTGAAATTTTTTAAATGTTCATTGAAAGTGGTAAATGTAGGTATGTTACATTCTTACGTTATACGAAGCACTATGATGTTAAGTCAAGATAGACTGATAAATTTAGGTACATATTTTAATCTCTTGTGCAAATACTAAATAAAGGAGACAGTTATAGTTAAAAATACCAATACAGAAGATATAATGTAATGCTAATAAATACTTAGTTAATGTAAAAGAAGTTAAAAAAAATAAGGAACAGAAACAAAGTAAAAAGGGGGCAAAGAAAAAAATAAGACTCAAGAGGGGAGACTTAAACCCAGTGACATAAACAATTTTAATAAATGTAAAAGGACTAACCAAAACCAAGTTAAAAAACAGAGCTGTCAGGCTGCGCTACAAAGCAAGAACCAAATATGCACACACTTTAATTATATAAAGACCTGCAAACATTAAAAAAAAGTAGGATGGTTATATTAATGTCAAATGAAGAAGATTTCAAAAAAAGGAGTATTTCCATAGTTAAAGAGAGTTTATATCATAATTGTAAAATGTATTTCATCAGAACAACGTAAACAATTTTAAATGTGTTGCACCTAATTAAAATTGCGTGATTCAAAAAAAATACAGATCTAAAGGAATTAACAGACAATTCTATAGCTGGAGATTTTAGCACTCATCTCTTAGAAATAGGCAAAAATGTAGACAAAACACCATCAAAAAGAAAGAAAAATGGAAAAACACTCCTAATTAACTAAAACTACACCAACAACAGCACAAGGCACATCCTTTTCAAGTGAATATAGACCATATGCTGGACTAGGAAACAAATTGAAGGAAATTTTAAAGGATTGAATCATAGAGAGTATTTTCTTTCACTACAAAATAAAATTAAAAAAAAACCAGTAACAGTCTAGAAAAAAGACTACATTATTGAAATTAAGCAACACAGTATCAAGTAACTCAGCATTGCAATCTACCACATTAACTGAAAACAATAGAAAATTACATGATCATCTCAAAAGAGGCAGAAAAATCATTTCATAAATAGCAATACCTTTCATATTAAATTCAATACAAAACAATAACTTCTCAGTTACTGAGTTATATGAGTTCCCTTTTTATCTTGGTTGTTAACCCTTTGTCAGATATATGGTTTGCAAATATTTTCTCCTTTTCCACTGGTTGCCTTTTCATTTTGTTGATTGGTTCTTTTCCTGTACAGAAGCTTTTTAATTTGATATAGTCACACTTGATTATTTCTTTTGTTGCTTGGCCTTTTAGTGTTGTTGCAAAAAAATCATTGCCAAAGATGAATGTCAAGGAGCTCTTTCCCTATGTTTTTTTCCCCCCTGTAGGAGTTTTATGGTTTCATGTCTTCTGGTTAGGTCTTTAAACCATTTTGAGTTAATTTTTGTGAGTGCTGTAAGATAGAGGTCCAATTTCATCCTTTTGCGTGTGATTATTCAGTTTTCCCAGCAAAATCCTTTCCTCATTGAGTATTTTTGGCTTCCCTGTCAAACATTAGTTGACTGTGTATAACTTCTGGGCTCTCAATTTTGTTCATTAGTCTAAGTGTCTATTTTTATGCCAGTACCATACTATTTTACTACTTTAGTTTTCTAGTATAATTTGAAATCAGAAAGTGTGATGACTCTAGCTTTGTTCTTCTTTCTCAGAATTACTTTGGCTATTCGGGATATTTTGTGGTTCCATACAAATTTTATGGCTGTTTTTCTATTTCTGTAAAACAAAAATGTCATTAGAATCTTGATAGAGATTATATTGAGTCTATAGATGGCTTTGGCTAAAGTGGACATTTGACAATATGAATTCTTTTAATCCATAAACACAAGATACTTTTCCATTTATTTGTATCTTCTTCAATTCTTTTTTTCATCACAGTTGCATAGTTTTCAGGGTACAGATCTTTCAACTCTTTGGTTACATTTATTACTGTTTCTTTGTATCATTTTTGATGTTGAAAATGGAATTGTTTTTCTTAGTTTCATTTTCAGATATTTCATTGTTAGTGTATAGTCATGCATCTAATTTCTGAATGTTGGTTTTATATTCTGCAAATCTCCTGCATCCTTTTGTTAGTTCTAATAGTTTTTTTGATGGTCCTTAGGATTTTCTATACATAAAATTGTATCTTTCTATTCAACCTTTTGTAAACCTAAAGCTGACCTGAAACTAAAGTCTCCTTGTTAAAAATATCATTTATAATGGCGGAGAAATTTAAATACTTAAGAATAAATGTAATAGAATTGGCAAGTAGAATCTAAAATTTATTTAGAAATTCAAAGGATCTGAAATAGTCATGACCATCTTGAAAAAGAAGAACAATGTTGGAGCACTTAAAAGTGCATGATTTCAAGACTTACTATAAAACTTACTAGGAGCTAATCATAGTGTAAACAAATATGTTGTGAAACACAATAAAAATGTATGTAGTTGTTGCCCATATGGTCAATATGTTTTGCTCAGAACACCAACACAGTTCAGTGGAAATAGTAAAGTACTCTGAACCAAGTAAGCGGGTTTCCAAATGGAAAAACAAACTCCACTTTTCTCTCGTATTATGCACAAAAATTAATTTGGTTAAGAACATAAGCCTTAATGTACAAGCTAAATTTTCTAAAGTAAATACAGAACATCTTCATGATTTGGAAATAGGTAAATATTTCTTAGATAAATTGAAGCATTAAGCATAAAAATTTTAAATTATTAAGTTTTGTTTCATGAAAATTTAAAGTGTAGACAACATTAAAAAAATAAAAATGTAGTTTCTGGACTGGAAGAAAAGATTTATGATACATATAACTGGCAATGGACTTTTTGCCAGGAAATCTATGAAGTTAAAAATATGTAGCCTATGACCCACCAATTTTACCAAGATTTTTATTTTTTTTTATCTAAGAGAAATGAAAGCATATATTCACAAAAGGATTTCTACAATAATGTTAATCTCAGCCTTATTTATAATCACTAAAAGCTAGAAACAATGATGGAAATGTTCTTAATGAGGTGAGTGGCATATTCTTGTAATGGAATAACTGGAAAAAAGTACTGATACACACAGTGGTATGGATGAATCTCAAAAGAAAAAATATGCTGAGAGAATTCAGACACAAAACTCACGCATGATGTGTGAGGCCATTTTTTAAAAGTTAAATATCAGGCAAAACGAATCTACGGTGATAAAAATCAGAATGGTAACTGCTTCTGCTACAGGGGGAGTGGTTTTAATGGGCATGAAAAAACTTTCTTAGATGATGGAAATATTCTACATCTTTGTTGTGGTTTTACTTACATGGTTGTGTTAATTTTTCAAAGCTCAAGAGAATTATGCCTTTTCCTATAGGTAAATTACACCTCTATAAAAATTATTACAAAAAAGAATTCCAGAACAAAGTCTTTAACATTAATTACATTCATTGTGTATTAATTTCTTGGTCCATGATTCCTAATATCTATTTGGAATTTTATTTTATTCATTTTGTGTTACTTGTTGTTTGTGGTTTTGTTGTTTGTTTTTAAAGTTTATTTATTTTGAGAGAGAGAGAGAGAGAGAGACAGAGTGTGAGTGGGGGAGGGCAAAGAGGGAAGGAGACATGGAATCCAAAGCAGGCTCCAGGCTCTGAGCTGTCAGCACAGAGCCCAACTCAGAGCTTGAACTCATGAACCGTGAGATCATGACCTGAGCCCAAGTCAGTCACTTAACCAACTGAGCTACCCAGGTGCCCCAAGGGTTCCTTTTTCTTCATATCCTTGCCAGTACTTATTGTTTCTTGTTTCTTGTGGTTTTGACTTTAGCCATTCTGACTGGTGTGATATATCATTGTGGTTTTGATTTGCATTCCCCTGATGATGAGTGATGTTGAGCATCTTTCCATATGTCTGTTGGCTATCTGTCATGTCTGTTGGCCATGTCTTCTTTGGAAAAATGATGCCTTCTGCCCATTTTTAATTATTTGTTTTTTTGTGTGTTGAGCTATAGAAGTTCTTTATATATTTTGGATACTAACCCTTTATCAGATACGTCATTTGTAAATTTCTTCTCCCATTCTGTAGGTTGTCTTTTAGTTTTATTGATGGTTTCCTTTGCTGTGCAGAACTTTTTTGTTTTGATTAGTCCCAATAGTTTGTTTTTGCTTTTGTTTCCCTTGCCTCAGGAGTCATCTCTAGAAAAATTGTTGCTATGGCTGATTTTACTGCCTGTGTTCTCTTCTAGGAGTTTTATGGTTTCAGCTCTCACATGTAGGTCCTTACTCCATTTTGAGTTTATTTTTGTGGACGGTGTAAGAAAGTAGTCCAGTTTCATTCTTTTACCTCTTGCTGTCCAGTTTTCCCAGCACCATTTGTTGAAGAGACTGTCTTTTTCCCACTGCATATTCTTTCCTCCTTTGTCAAAGATTAATTGACCATATAATTGAGAGTTTGTGGGCTTTCTAAATGTTTTGTTTAAATGCATTATATATTTAGAACCAGCAGCAAATATAAATTCTTCTGTGCAAAAAAATTGAAATTTAACATTGCAATATATCAGTCTGAAGCTATATATATCCTACATAATTTACTTGTTCATTAGTAAATCTTTTTCAGAAGTGAATAATATAATTTATAATATTGTAATATTTACCCTGCATAATATTTACCCTGCAGCTATATTTACCCAGTATAATTTATTTTTTTTTGTTAATAAATACTTCTCAGCACTGTGTAATATAATTGTGGGTACACTAGATAAAAAGCCAGAATCTATGCTATCACAGGAATCACAATCTATCCCGGTACAGATTATGATATGAAATTGCAGTTAACACATAAGATTAACCATCACAATCATCATAAGATCTAAGAAGCGTCCATCAATCTAGCAATGTGGATGGACATTGTTGGAGTTCCTATAAGAACACTGTCAGTGGGATATTAGAAACCAAAGTCAGTTTAAGGGGGAGTTGGATATGAAATGAATACAGCAAACTGATTTGTTTCATGGCTCTGGAGGTGAGAATATGATAAGAAGGCATTTGGAAAGAGATCCAGGGTCAAGTAAAGTGAATTTGTTTTTAAATTGAGAGTTAAGCATATTAAAAGATTAAGAGGAAGGAACTGTTGGTTAGGTAGATATAAAAATACAGGGACTAAGATAATTTTTAAAGAAAATACGGTATCTAAGAGGGTAGAAAGGTATGGGATAATAACTACATCTAGAAGGACTATCTTTATAAAAAAAGGTGGGTGCCTCATCCATTATCATTTGAGGGAAGAAAAGATGTTAAATTTTAAAAATATTTTTTTAATCTTTATTTTTGAGTGGGGGGGGAGAGAGAGGGAGGGATAGAGAGAGAGGGATACCCAGAATCCGAATCAGGTTCCAGGCTCTGAGCTGTCAGCACAGGGCCTGAAGCGAGGCTCGAACTCACAGACGTGGGGCTCGAACTCACAGACGTGGGGCTTGAACTCACAGACAGTGAGATCTTGACCTGAGCTGAAATTGATCATTTAACCGACTGAGCCACCCAGGCGCCCATTGAATTTATTTTTATGGGAGAGAGTAAAGTGCTCTCCTCATGCTTCTGTATTCTGAATGGAATGGGAAGAGACATGATCTTCTGATGATCCTGAGGAAGAGAATGAGTTTTTTGAGGATCAACATATGAGGATATTCATAAGATATGAAACTTCTGTTGTGCACAACTAGGAAGGTGTTGACTGAACAAAAGAAATTCAGAATAGTCATAGGGGCATGGTAAGGTGACAGAATTGATAATTATATCAACCTTTGTGGTGGTGTGAGTTGGCACTATCATGGCTCAATTTCCATCAAGTAGTGATAGAGATGGATAGTTGAACTGACTTAGTGCTTGGGTTTCACCAAACAGGACTAAGAACAGAACAATGGGACAAGTCATTTTAGTACAATGGCAAGAGAATGATTAAAATAATACCAAGGAGACAAAGTCAGGAGGTGGATAAAAGATAAAATACAACCAAAAAGATAAATACAACCCATGAAAAGGAACAAAGAAACAGTCTGTTTTATTTTCTGGCGAATAGATCCAAATTGCAAATTGTGTGCATTACCCGCCCCCCTCCGCCCCACCGCAAAGTCTTTATATGTCAGCAAATCAACAGAGTAAAATCAGAAAATGAACAGATGGTCCCTGGAGCTGCCCACTCTTTTTCCAATGCAGAAGATGGTTTTCTAAAGGACAAAAATTAAATTACAAATAATGGTAATGTTTGATCTTTTTAGTTTTAGCAAGCATTTTACCTGGTTGTTATCTGCAATGGCATTGATCACATCATCACAGTAAGTCATAAATTTTGTGAGTAATTATTCTGCTTTATGGGGATATCTAACTTCAGGAGAAATTAAAGATTTTTTTAAATCCCCAGAGGTTTGGCAGAATTGATGTACAGAAAACTTCTTTCAGAATAAAAATCTCGATTTTCCAAAGTGATATCATGAAAGACATCTGTTTATTATAGGCACTAAACTATAAGCGGTCTCCTGAAAAAAAGCAATGCTAAGAGATAGAAGTAGAGTGGGATGAACATGTGAATGTTCCAGAAGTTAAGTGAAAGAAGAAAACATACCTTTCTTTTTAACAGTTAAGTACCTTTCTTCTTACCTTGACTGGCACAATAAGCGAAGAGAGATAGCTCATCACTTCTTTTCTATTCTAATTTAATTTAGTTTAATTCCTCTCTGCTTCTCTAATCTGGGTTACACAATACACATCATGATGTAAGTTTAGTTCTGTTAATCAACCAAGCAGACTTTGAGCACCTCTCTTGTCATTCTGAATAATTCAGACCCTCAAAGTGATTTTTCTTCCATTATTATTCTGACTAGAAGAGATAGAAGAATGTGTTTTTCCCCCTGTGAGTAGACAATAGCTTATTTGCTAAGTGACATGAGACACCCAACCAGGGAGCATTTTTATAGAGTGTCTGCACGCATAGCAATACATGCTTCGGAGATAATTGACGTGTGTATTTATTTAACTTACAGCTTAAAAAAAAAATGAGAAATGGAGATGAGATGTTGAACAGAAATATATCATAAACCACTTAAATATCTGTATTGTAATTAATCTCATTTTTCTGCAGCACCTCTAGGGAGACAGAGATATCACACTCTAATTTTTTTAAATAGGTAACATAATTAAGGAGTGCACTTGTTGTGATGGGCACTGGGTAATGTATGGAAATGTTAAATCGCGATGTGGTACACCTGGAACTAACATAACACTGTGTGTTAACTATACTGAATTTTCAAATGATATTTGAAAAGGTAACATTTATATTAGATACATGTACAGTATCTCTAGATTATATAGACATATAATAAAAATTTTAAAGGATTTATAAGGTGAGAAATAGAGAAAAATTTGACCTCAAGAAGCTCACGGACTGTACAGTGTTTTGATAATATTTGCTTTACTTATACTATAGTATTCTGCAGTACACTCTGCTATATTTTATCTCTTGCCTCAAAGGATCATGATAGCATACATAAAGAATATATACTACAAACTGACCATAAAATACAAGCACAAATAGGGAATCCATAGCAGTTAAAATATAAATAAGATAGAAACATGTGCAAGCTGTAAGTTTTCTTTAGGCTTCCTAACAGCCAAAGGAAAATGAAAACATGATCAGTAGATACATATAAGGAGAAAACAAATATCAGTAAGATAAAACAAAAAAAAATGTTCATAGAATAAAATTATAAATGAAAGTTCACATGTGATGGGGTGCCTGGGCGGCTCAGTCGGTAAGGCATCTGACTCTTGATTTCGGCTCAGGTCATGATCTCATGCTTCATGAGATCAAGCTTGGCATTGGGCTCTGTGCTCAGAGCCTGGAGCCTGCTTTGGAGTCTGTGTCTCCCTCTCTCTCTGGCCCTCCTCTGCTCACACCCTGTCTCACTCTGTCTCTCAAAAATATATAAACGTGGGGTGCCTAAGTGACTCAGTTGGTTAAGCATCCAACTTACCTCGGGTCATGATCTCACAGCTCATGAGTTCAAGCCAGTGTTGGGCTCTGTGCTGACAGCTCAGAGCCTGGAGCCTGCTTCAGATTCTGTGTGTCCCTCTCTTTCTGCCCTTCCCCTACTCATGCTCTCTCTCTCTCTCTCTCTCACTCTCTCAAAAACAAATAAACATTAAAAAATTTCTTTACAATAAATAAATAAATGTAATTTTTTTATTTAAAAGAAAAAACAAATGGCAGGATCTCATTCTTTTTTTTTTTTATATCTCACTAATATTCCATTATCTCTATACAGGGATAAATATATAGTTAAAATTCTTGGTAAATGATTCACTCTGAAGTCCCTATCTTAAACCACACTTCTTTCTCTGTAAGCACTGATTTTCAGTTGTCTTCTTGACATCTACATCTAGGTTCTTCAAACTCAAAATTTGCAAAACCGAGTTCTTTATACTCTTTTATAAGCCTGGACTTTACTTTTTGTTCGTGTTAACAGTGAGCAGCATCACAGTATTCCTAATTCTCCCCTATCCAAAGAGTTCCTTATTCTTTACATAAAATCTGATTTGCTTTCAGAGATGAAGTCATTCTTTTTTTTTTTTTTTTGAGATGAAATCACTCTTAATTCCTTCTCTTATTACATTTCCAATGTTCTAATTCAAATCTCCACATATTTCACCTTAAAATTTGTCATAATCTTCCAAAATGGCTTCTTATTGTCCTTTTTTTTTTTTCTAGTACATGTATCATCCTACTGCTTTTTTTTAAGTTTATTTATTTTTTTATTTGAGAGAGAGAGAACACATGCACTCATGTGAGTGAGGGAGGTGCAAAGAGAGGGGAGAGAGAGAATCCCAAGCAGGCTGCATGCTGTCAGTGCAGAGCCCAATGGGCTTGATCTCACAAACCCTGAGATGATCTGAGCTGAAACCAAGAGTCAGACAGTTAACCAACTGAGCTACCCAGGCACCCCTCATTCTACTGGGTTTTGATTGAATCAGTATGATTGCTTATATTGATTGTTTCTCTTTTGGCAGTCTCAATAAAAGACTAAATGACTGAGCCTTGACATTGGAAGTGAGCTTCCAGGAAGAGTTCAGTTCTGAGACACGAGACTAGCAGGTGGTGAGGGAAGGTATTTTCTTAATTTTCCAAAGGCAGAGAATTAGTCCCCATATCTGCAAAGTTTTCCTTCACATAACCCTCAGTCATCAGGGACTCTAAATAGAAATAGTTTCTATATGTCCCTCACTGACTGAATCAGACATCTTTCCCTCTTAGTCTTGACAATTCCACTTTCCCTGAAGGGTGGCGGAGTATATATACCACCCTAAAATATGTCACTTCAGCATAGGATAATTTCAAGCTCTAGGCATTTGAAAAATAGCATATGCAAGAAGGGCACTCTAAATCTTTCCCTTTCTTCCTGAAAGCAAGAAATTTAACTCCCATATAAAAGATTTCCTCCTTATACCAGAAGAGAAAAAAAACAACATTTTTATTTTCTTAGAAGGAGGGCAAAGCTGAGGGAATTCTGTACAAACAGACCTTTAGCCTCTGCATGTATTTTAGTTACTTTCCCACAATTGCCTCTCTTTGTTCAACCTACTATAAAAGTATTTAGGTTTTCCATTTCTTTAGGTCTTCCTTTCCTTACGAAGGCTCCTATGCTTCATAAAACTTAGATTAAATAAATGTGTATGCTTTTCTCCGTTAATATGTCATATGCCAATTTAATTCTCAGCTGAACAGGAGACCCCAAGAGAATAGAGGTAAAGTTTTGCATCTCCTACATACCCATGATTGAGCCCCTTTTTTCTTTCTCTTCAATATCAGCTTCCTTCTCTCTCAAAAAAAGGATTTTTTTTCTTTTTAGAGAGAAAAGGAGAGTGTGAGCAGAGGAGGGGCAGAAGAAGAGGGAAAAAGAGAATCTTAAGCAGGCTCCATGCCTAGTGTGGAGCCCTACATAGGGCTAGATCTCACAACCATGAGATCATTACCTGAGCCAAAATCAAGAGTTGGACAATTAACTGACTGAGCCACCCAGGTGCCCCCAAAAAATGATTTTTAAATGTTATTTTAAGATTGTTTAGAAAAATTCTGGGTCTCATCCATTTTCTTTCTGCTATGAACTATTTTAATAATCCTGAGGACAATGATTTACTCAGAATTATGAAACTTTGGCATCTCCTTGGTGAAGGTAGTGTGCAGAGAGGAGTGTAAGGAAAATAGCCCTAAATATAAAGGTGCTTTCATCCTGCTTCCTTTCTGGAAAGAAGAGGAAAACACTAACTAATTTCCCAAGATCTTCAATTTGTAATCAAGGATTTAATTCTTGGGGCACCTGTGTGGCTTAGTCACTTAAGCATCCGACTTCAGCTTGGGTCATGATTTCACGGTTTGTGAGTTCGAGCTCAGTCTCCAGCTCTGCGCTGACATCACAGAGCCTGCTTCAGATCCTCTGTCTCCCTCTCTCTGCCTCTCCCCAGCTTGTGCTCACACTCTCTCCCTGTCTCCAAAATAAACATTTAAAAATATTTTTAAATTTAATTCCTGTTTCAGCTATTTCATAATTTTTTGTTGTTATTTTATTTCTAATTACATAGCCATACTAGAGAGATAGAAAAAATAGTTTAATCTGGGAAGTGCATAAGACAGTCTAATAATTGATATCACCAGTGACATGGCCTGGTCTTGAGTAAACTTAGAAAAACACTCACTGTGAAATAATGGAACACTGTATTTGTTTCATGAGACACATTGCTGGTTCTATCAAGAAGGTGTTAGTATACTGTCACTCACAGTGATGTCCATGAACTACAAAATAATGAACTTCACAGTCCAAGAAGAATTTGGGCAACTTATTTTTGGTATGAAATTTGACTCTTCTTTGTGTAAAATTGAGAGGAGGAAGGAAAGAGAAAGAAGATAACCAGCTTTTAACTGGCTTCAATGTTGTAAACACTACGTATATCATCTTGTTGAATCCTCACAATTATCATATTCTTATTCCATTTAAAATCTAAAGAAATTGATGCTTAGCAGCCAATAATTTGCCTTGTCTTGTAGACAATAAGGAAAAAATACATAACTGAAATTTGAATTCATACATACTAAATACTGTCCCATGGCTTTGAACTACACAATGATGGTTAATTGACAGAAAGTTTTTGTGACTCTAAGATATCCCTGGGTAAAATAATAATTCTCTAACTCAAACTGATATGAAGACTTCCCACTGCTAGCCACTGCTTTGGAGGGTTTGGGGAGGATACAAAATGGATAGCAAGGAACTCTGTCCTTCAACAGTTGAAATATAATAAGTGAGTCAACAAAGTAGTACATATTATAATAAGCCTATTCCTATATGATTAGAAAATTATAGTTCAATAATTGTGATCTGGGGAAAATAGAGGAAGCAATTGATTCTTGAAAGGAAAAAGGGGTACTTTTAAATAGTCAAATAGATGCCCAAAAGATGGCTATGGTCTCAATATATGAAACTGGGAAGAATACTTTAAGCAGCAGAAAATGTGTGTTCAATGTGTAGAAGGGGCAATAACATGAAGAGTAAGTAATTCATCATTGTTGTGATCATTATTTTCTGGGGGAAAAGATATAGAATAAAAATAAGTAGTATTCAGATAATAAGAGCTTTGAATGTTAGGATAAACTGAATATTACTTTCTTACTATAAATCCATCAAAAAGTCTTGAGCAAGGAATGGACATTTTTAAAACTGAACTTTGAGAAGTTTTCTGTAGCTGTATTATCTTGAATTTACTTGAAGGGAGTTGGTGTACGACAGCAGAAAGACCAGATTTGTAAAAAGCTTTTGCAATAATGAAAAAGAGAAGATTAGGTCATGAATTAAGGATATATCAGTGGAAATGGAAAGAGGAGAACACACATGAAAGACATTGAGGCAAGGAAATTAGTCATTTTCATTAATATTTCCCTTTACTGAAGACTTTAATAATCAGCTAGAAGATGCTTCAATATGGCTTCTCAATGATCCCCATCCATTTCAGATTTTAATCAGGCAGTTACTGTCTGGTAATAAAATGACATTTAATGTTATAATGATAGGCCTTTCAAAGAGCTCTCATCAATGATTGAGTTGGTGCTCAGTAATGAGTTGATCTGTATTTAACACACTGTGCTTAGTTTAATGAACTTATATTTAATTTTTGCCGGAGCTGAGAGCTTTAAATCAAAGTTATGCCATTGTATCCTCACTAGAAAAGTTTTAAAGACTCTTCCATAAATGTACATTGCATAATTATTCTTGGGTGGGCACTTGGATAATATTTCTGACTTTTTCTAAACTGGATACTTTCCTTGTTTAACCACTGTTTAAATCACCAGTTCTTCACCAAATAATTCACAAGACTTTATAGCTAGAGGAGATAAAATTTGTTGTCTCCAAATATCTGTTATGAGGGATGACTCATGAAATATATTATAAAAAGTTGGGGTTAAAGAATGTTTTCTCTTGGGGCACCTGGGTGGCTCAGTCGGTTAAGCGTCCGACTTCAGCTCAGGTCACGGTCTCACGGTCCTTGAGTTCGAGCCCCGCGTCGGGCTCTGGGCTGATGGCTCAGAGCCTGGAGCCTGCTTCAGATTCTGTGTCTCCCTCTCTCTCTGCCCCTCCCCCGTTCATGCTCTGTCTCTCTCTGTCTCAAAAATAAATAAACGTTAAAAAAAATTTAAAAAAAAAAAAAGAATGTTTTCTCTAAAGTCAATGGACAAGGAAATTATATAACTCAGTTAAAGGACATTTGGATTGTATTTTCTCTCTCTCTTTATCTGTACCTTTGTTTGCAAGTTAATAATTTGAATACAATATTGCTTTATATCCATGTAATCATTCCTGAAACATACCTTTTATGCAATTGATAACAAGTAGGAAACAGAACTATTTAAAGATTCCTATTATTTCTACATATTATCTTTATATCACGAGACATACAAAAATTACAGTAATATTAATGAAACTCTCACTAAGGAAAGGGAACTGTTTACCTGCCATGCGAATTGTTTTCATTTGGCCGTGTTCCCTTGTTCTCCAAATGAACATGTAAGTTTTAGTTATAAGTTTAGTGTGAATACAATTTTAATGTAACATCCTTTTTCTACATATATTCACCGTAGAAATATCACCTGAATATGTATACCTTTTATTAGCTGTACAACTTTCCATGTATGTATAATAATGAAAATGGGCAATCTTACCATAAACATCTTTATGCATAGAGATTCATTTTGTTTTCCTTTAGTGTTATTTAAAATATTCTTTTAGAATATTTTTATTGTAAAACAAGTGGCATGATATTTAACATAGCAGTCTAATCTGCTTGGTAGCAGAGGGGATTTGGGGCCAAGTCTTTTTCTTATTTAGACATAGCACCAGATGTACATTTTATAAATTGTTTTCTGAATAACTTTAGAAATACTAGGCTTTTCAAAGAAAAGAATGTCTGCTCAGACATGTAACAATTTTTAAAAGAACTGTTCTATGTCGGTGTATGAGCTCATGTTAGCCAATCTCTTGGGTTAAGTATTCTAGACCTCTAGAGACCATTGCTACTGACCCAAAGACTTAAATACAATCTGTTTGTCCAAGAAAATGAAGCTTTTAATAAGGAACCTAAAATAAAAATGTGTTCTCATTTCTTTTGGCACTTGAGGGGAAACACTGCAGAACAGCTGAGAGATATAACTATAAAAAATGGCTTCTGTGAGAAAGCAGCCACTACTTTTCATGAAGATAATGTGACATTTTAAAAGCAGCACAGTATGTAGGCTACAGAATGAGGGGTCCCAAAGGAAAAATTATGATCATCACATAAATTAAATATTTCCTAAATGTAATTTAGTTCTCTTCCTACTAATAAAAGTAAGAACTTCTTTAAAGTATAGATCCAGGTCATAAATTATAACAATATTAAAGAGGGCCTTTGTGGTCCACTGAACTAAGGATTATTTGGAGTTAAAGGAATTATAACCCTGTCAACAGAATTCACAATGATGTGCAAGCTACTGAAATATTTTGCTTTATTTGATCGATATAGGCAGCTTCTCATGATCACTCAAACCTCAAAGAAGATGCTAGGCTCCAGGAAATGATTTTGCCTCTCTACCATTGTAACTCTACTGAATAATTGTCAATATTTTCCTTCACCTTATGCCTGAGAAACATTCCAGGTATCTGCATAGACTTTTCAAATTGGATTTCTATTTTCAAAGCTATTAAATATGAACTTTTAGCAGCCATTAAGATTACAGCTAGTGTTACTTCCCACACTGCTGGCTGAGATTCACCAGCTCACATAAGCCTTGGTATCTTGGCATGTGTATGAAAGCTATTCACTATTTAATTACAGAACTAAAACTTCACTGTAAAAGCTCATCTAAGGTAGCCAATCAAGCTCTGATGCATGTCAGTAGTGAACATAAAACCAAACGCTCCCCAAAGTAAGTGCTAGATTTGTATCAGTACACATTTGGCATCGTGTAGGACCTCTTTGACTTTAAAATAGGCAGTAGATCAATCATTTCCACATGTCCCAGTCAGGATCAGCCTCCTACTACAAACTGAGTTAGGTAGACTGTTATCCAACAAAACATTATGGTTCACTTTTGAAAAACTAGCCCTGGACCTTCTTGCACTGCTAAGGAAGAAGTAACTAGATAAATCACTAATTTCTTACTCCCAGAAAATCCTAATTGTATAGATATCATATTAAACCTACTATCAGAATTTATGCACTTGAGGAGAGACATCACCCATCTGAATTTTCATACTGCTTTTTGGCAGGACATTTAACTGAAATGTTTAACAGGTATTCCTGGTTCCCTGTTGTACCACCATCCTTTCAAAAGTAAACCACCAGGGCGCCTGAGTAGCTCCGTCAGTTCAGTGTCTGACTCTTAATTTCAGCCCAGGTCCTTATTCCAGGGTTGTGGGATTGAGCCCCACATCACACTCTGCACTGAAAATGGAGCCTGCTTGGGATTCTGTCCCTCAGTGCCTCACCCAGGCTCATGTGGTCTCTCTTTCTCTTTCAAATAAAAAAATAATAATAATAATAATTAAGAAGTAAACCACCAAATTTTTATCAATGTGAAAAATACTGAACACAATAAAAGGATAACAAATTATATACCCGTGTGTGGGTGTGAGTGTGGGTATCAGTGGGTGGGTGATAGAAGTATCAGGTCCTGAGGAGAACAGCATATAACTTGCTACTAGTAAGAGGTGTGAATGTGCTGAAATAAACAATAAGCCTGTTGCAAAAAAAAAAAAAAAAAAAAAAAAAAAAAGCATATTTGGGAGGTGGGGTTTAGAGCAGGGAAGAACACTGTCTTGTGAATATATAAGGGCAGTTAATAGTTCCACTCAGATGCAGTATGGTACTAAAAGGCCACAGAGTGGATAGTAAGTAAATGCAGACGCTTTTAAAGACAATGTGAAACACCATTTTACTGTAGTTGTTATCGCCTGGCAATTATGCTGACTTGTTTAGTGTTGTTTTGACTCTTTTTTTAATTCTTTCAGGTTTAGGGGCTAATGTTCTAGTGTTCAAAGAGTGCTGCCAACACAAAAGGGTCAAGAATTCCTGCCACAGCAGGAATACACAACAAACAAACACACACACATTAAACTTTGAGTCAGAAGATTGTCTTCCAGCTGTAAATAACCATCTTTGCATCCTCAGATATGACACTGTGTCTCTTTAAAGCTGACGTATAAGGATCAGTACCCTAAGTATAATAATACCTCCCAGATAGCAAGATCTTTGTGAAATGAAATAGATGAGATGCTGCATGTAAAAGAGCTTTATACCCAATAAGGAAATTTAAAAAGATAAGATTTCCAACTTTCGTAAAGTAGAACTCTGCGGGAATGAGACATAAAACAGCAATGGAAAAATAAAGAGAGATTTACAGACTATGGAGCTTGAATAGTAAAAGGCAGGTATCAGGAGCCTATTCAGTGCTCATGTTCAAAGCCAACAGGGACCAGTCTTGGAAACCAAGTAGATGGAGTTACATGTGTCTCAGTTTTGTCAAAAGCTGACTAACAACTGCTCCCTTCCACGGGCTGTTACAGAGGTTGTGACAACTTCAGGGGAAATGCTGTACATTGCCTAAGATATTATGGCTCCGTGTCCCCTCTGGAGAGTTATATGAAGTTACATCAAGAACCACATGCCTGGCCACTCTCCCACTTAAAATGGAATTTCCTAAAACTGAATGAATTGGAATAACCAGACTGGGTAACATATGGATTACTTTGGAAGAATTTACGGTATAGATCAAATCCAACTAATTTTTATCAAAGCTTACTCCATTCCTAAGTGTGTCTATACAAAAACCCTAAGGGGAAAAGTTATGCTCTTTGCTGTTTCAATTCAGCTATTCTACTGGAAATGTTAGCACTTTATAGAGAAAATAATCCTTAGAATTACATGAGAGTAGAAATCTGTAATGCACAGAAAAAAATAGTAATAAAAAGCACTGAAAAAAAGGGTTTTATTTTTTTCTATAATCCCTCATACTTTGTTATTGTTGACCACCCCCACTAGAGATGAAAAGGTTGATATTTAGAGTTGTGACATTTTTATGAATGATGTCTTGTATAGTTCAGTATTCTTCCATCACAGCATAGTCTTTACATCTCAAAAAATATTTTTAAGTTATTTCAGTAGAGTCCTTCAGGCTAAAATATAAGTACACTAGACAGTAATTCAAATCCACAGGAAGAAATAAAGAGCACCAATAAAGGTAACTACGTGGATACACATTAAAGCATTATAAATGTATGCATTTGTAAATCTTTTTTTTTTCTCAATGTGACTTAAAAGAAAACTGCATAAACAAATGATCATAAAACTGTGCTCACGGGTTTATAAAGTATAAAGATGTAATTTTTATGACAATTTTTATGACAATCTCATGAAAAAGTAGAAAGAATGAGACTATGTTGGAGCAAAGTTTTTGTGCTGAAAATAAGATGATATTAATCTGAACTAGGTTGTTTAAAGTTAAGATGTTAATTGCAGTCCCCAGGCAACCACTATAAAAATAACTCAAAAATATGTTAAAGAAAAAACAAGAGAATTAAAATGGTGCACAAAAAGTATGTTTTTAGCAAAAATACAAAATTGAGAACAGGAAACAAAAAAATCTATAAAATATATGGAAAAAATGGCAAAATAGATGAGGAATCCTACCTTATCAGTCATTACATTGTATGTAAATGATTAAGCATTCAAAAATTCCAGTCAAAAGGCAGATTGCAGAATGAATTTTTTTAAAGTAATACCAATATGCTGTATACCACAAGAAATACACATTAAACTCAATGACGAAAAGAGTTTGAAAGTAAAAGGATCAGAAAAGATAAACCATGCAAACAGTAAGCAAAAGTGAGCTGTGGTGGCTGTACTAATACCAGACAAAAAAATGTTACCAGAAGCCTTTCCCCAAGATATCCATTCGATGAGGAGAAATCATTGCCAGGTTGAAGTTAAGCTGGAGGTATGTTGGATATTTATGCAGCACTTGTCCTGTTTCTAGGCTCAGACTTGATCAGACAGACTCCACCACACCACCCAACTCACCCCCAGTCAATGTCCAACCCTCTCTGTGTTCATAGCACACTGGAAACTTGTTCTTGGAAGTGTCCCCCATTCTGAGGTGGAGATTAGTAGGGATGAGTCTTAGAGAGATGAGTCTTAGTAAGAGAGACAGATGTCCCCTCCCATTCTCTAACCCCAAAGTTATGGGATACCCTGGACTTTTACCATCAAATAATGCACAGGCAGAAGACAGCATATGACCATTCAAAGAAATAAATACATTTGGGAACTATAAAAACCATGATAAAAGAGACCATCTTCTTCAGAGCATCAGGGTCATTAAAGAAATCTAAGCGTATGCATATTTTCTAGAGATTTTCAAGATTTGTAATCCACTTCTAAGTCATTTAGATTGAAGTGACCATTTCCTTGCTGACTGTCATCTGGAGCTACTCTGTGCTCTGTCACATAAACTTCTCCATCTTCAAAGTGGCAATGACATTTTGAGTCCTTTTCACAATTCCAGTCTTTCTGACTTCCTGTTCTGTTACCAGTTGAAGCGAATTCTCTAGTTGTCTGTTTGTTTGTTTGTTTGTTTGTTTGTTTTTTCTATTTTGAAAAAGAGAGAGAGCAAGCATGGGAGGGACAGGGAGAGAAGAAGAGAGAGAATTTTAAGCAGACTCCACACTCAACACAAAGCCCAATGTGGGGCTCAATCGCTCAACCCTGAGATCATGATCTGAGCCAAAATCAAGAGTCAGACACTAAAACGATTGAGCCACCCAGGTGCTCTGAAAATTCTCTAGTTTTAAATGGCTATTGTGGTTAAATTGAGCCCACCCAGATCATTTTCCTTCTCACTATCACAAAGTCAATTGGTTAGTAATCTAAATTGCATTTGTAATCCGTTTTTCCATGTGATTTAATGTAATTATGAGTTTGGTATCTCATAATATTCAGTCTTGAGGATTTTGTCTTTTCATCTTTCTTAGCAAAATTTCTATACATATTCACATCCATTAGCCATATTAATAGAGTCTACATCATGGTATTATTAAATGAAAATAACCAATTCATATACCATGTTATAACCATAAAACCTTGGTTAATCAGATTAACTGTAAATACATTGATGAATGCTAATGTAAAAAGAACTTCAATGAACGTGACTTCCATAAATATATGAATGATCCTGGACTCATTCATTTATACATTTTATTCACTTTATCAGTGAGTTCAAAAGTACTAGGTTATATCCATATTAACAAAACACTCATCAAATCAAAGCTTTTTATTGAGAGAAATAAATTCCACAGTGACAAGTAACAAGAAAATGCAAATTACTTTGTGTATAATTACACTAGATAAGCATTTATTAATAAGGGAGGAGAGAGATCCAGGAGGATAAGGTCATTTCTTCCCCCTAAAAGGAACTATAGTGTTTATACAAGAATTAAGAGTATTTGTTTTTATTTGTTTTGATGTTTCATTAATTTTTCTATTGCTTATACAGTGGTGTGTTCACTTGTACTTAATATAATGTAATTATATGAACCCCAAGTAACTTTAAGAGCTGTCAGGATTAATTGAAGATCTTTAAGAACGACTCTCTCTTAATTATTCAGAAACAAATGCTGTTCAGCACATTGGCCAACTGCCCTCTCATTTAAAACAAAACAAAACAAAAGAAAAAAACTGCAGAAACCTATCTGAAGAAGTTTGAACAAAAAGAAAAACAAAGGATATTATAATAACTATATGAAATATTAGGAATCTGTCAATACTTTGTGGAGTCATTGCTAAATATGATCCATATTAGACAGGTTTTAAAGGAATGGCTGAAGATGGACTCATTATCCACTCAAAAAGTAACATTTAATAATTATAAACTGAAGGAAGGTATCTGATTATATTAGTAAAAATATAAATAGGGGAGAGGAGTCTGGGTGGCTCAGCTGGTTAAGCATCCAACTCTTGATTTTGGCTCAGGTTTTAATCTCTCAATTCTTGAGAGACAACTGACAAGGGTCATTAAAGAAATGACCTGCTTGGGATTCATTACACATTCATGCTTCTACCCCTGACAGGCCTACCAGGCTTCCTCTCTCTTTTTATCTCTGGCTGCAACTTCTGCTTTCTGAATGAGTGCCCTGGAAAGGCCAGATGCTGTCAGGACACCTATTGTGAGTTGTGTGCATTTCCAAATGCATTTGTGTGCCTTTCTAAATGCCACAGATGTAGATGTCCTGTGGAAGATGCTGTCCCCTCTTCCTGCTTGGGATTCTCTCTCTCCCTTTCTCTCTGCTCCTCCCCTGCTCACTCACTCGCTAAATATAAATAAATAAACATTTTTAAAATCTGTAAGTAGGGGAATTATGGGATGGAGAAGAATGGGTTATTGGTCTGTTGTGTATAAATTGTTTGGGGGGTTGTGTATTAGTTATTTGCTGCATAACAAATAGTTACAGATCTCAAGGACTTAAAAAAAAAACTTATTGGGGCGCCTGGGTGGCTCAGTCGGTTAAGCGTCCGACTTTGGCTCAGGTCACGATCTCACGGTATGTGAGTTCGAGCCCCGCGTCGGGCTCTGTGCTGACTGCTCAGAGCCTGGAGCCTGTTTCAGATTCTGTGTCTCCCTCTCTCTCTGACCCTCCCCCGTTCATGCTCTGTCTCTCTCTGTCTCAAAAATAAATAAACGTTAAAAAAAAAAACAACTTATTCACACTATTAGGTTTCAGAGGCATTGCTACATTCTGTAGGAGCAAACCCTGTTGCTAGAGATTTTTCTCCTTGGAAGGTATGAAGGATGGATTTTTGACTTGCAGAATATCCCCCAAAGCCTGACCTAGGGGGAAAGGTGGTCTGAAGAATCTAGTTTCATTGATCTAAGATTCAGGACCTTGGATCCTAGCAGAAATTAATCAAAGAGTTTGGGGAAGGAGAATAAATAGGACAGATGACTGATAATTGAATCTGACGGTTTTCCAGGGACATATCTCATGGTTTCTGAAGCCCTTATACCTGCTGGGACACCTCTGACTCCCAGAACCTGTGTTGTGATTGTTGATGGTTGTGTGATGATGCTCTTTTCCCTTCCTTTTACCTGGATAGGAGGAAACCCTGTTGACTCAGGAATTCCCATCTAAAACCTATCTGTGACTGGAGTTTCCCTTCTATCTTTTCAGACATGCTTGAAGTCTCCCTCTCAGTCCTTATTACTCTTCTAGGATCATGCCCAAGACCTGCATGTAGCCCTGAGTTTCAGGATTATGAAAGTCCATAATATCAGCCCCAATTTCATCTGGGTCTGGACTTAGCACACAGCTGATACTGATTTGTTTATTTCCTGTGAGCCTTCCTACCTCTTGCTTTTTTTCTGGGCACAAAGTCACTAAAAATAGCAAATCTTTGTTCCCATTTTCCTTTTGGAATAAACCTGTATGTTCTTTGGCAAGACTGGTGAGGTGTTCCTCTTTATCAGCCATTCAAACCACATTACTTTTCTGGTTCTTCCTGTAGCCTGAAGCTTAGAGTTCCCCAGCTGGCACAGGCTGCTTCTTCTGACTTCCCTATGGGTACCCAACACCTAAGAAGCTGCTGGGTCCCCAGTGAGTTCACTCTGGTGATGAGACTTAGAGAGCCAAGAAGCCAAGCATTTGGAAGCAAGGAACAATGCAGTGAACAAGCCTGAGGCTGGAGCTGGGCTGGAGCTCTATGTCTAAATGCAGATTTATGTTATCAGGAAGCTTCTCTTTAAAACATAGTTGTCCTGGGCCTCAGGTGATCAGCATGCTTAGTGCTCAAGACTTTAGACCACACAGATGCCCATCTATCTCCTTGTAACTCCCAGGTCACCAAATCTTCAACTTACTGTTAAGGATAACTAGGGTGTTTGCCCTCAACTTTTTCACAGAATACTTTGACCATAGTGGGAACACTTAGAACCATCCCCACCAACTCCTTCCTAATATACAAATTGGGCTTACAGGAGACTCCCCTGTCTTCTCGGATGAGGCTGAAATGGGCAAGCTGAGTCTCTTGTCTGAGATGGTTGAGAGAGAAGAGGCCAGCCAGGAGGGTTTGTTTGTAGTGGACCTCAGTAGTATCGCAAATGACTGTACAATGAAAGTGGAGGCTGGTGGTGGAGGTGTAGACACAGTGGGTGATGGTGGATGACAGTCAAAGGCATCACTGGAATTTATAGGATGACCCTGAATGTTATGACACTTATGTCCTGAGAGAAGGTGTAGTCAGGAAAAACTATGGAGTCCAGAGGCTTGGTGAGGTGAAGGGGTCCAGTGTCAGTGTGTTCTGTGGAAGAGAGGAAAAAGCAAGTCACGGAGGTGAAAAAAAGGTGCCTTGCAAATTTGGAAATCAGTAGCAAAAAAGGCAATGCTGAAAGAGGATTCCAGAGGTAAGGATGAGAGCAAGGAAAGTATGGGGAAGGGGGCCTATAGTCAAAATACTCAGATGAGGAAGAGAACAGGGGAAAATGGAGGAGTCAGGATCTTCTGGTTAAGAGGACTCTGTCAGCAAAGATGAGGCAGCTGACGGAGGGGGCAACGTTAAGATAAGTAAGAAATGAAAAGAGCCACCTGGCAGGGATACCCTTGAGGAGAGGAGATGAGATTGTCACTGAAAGTAGGAAAAGGGGCATCAGGACGCATAAAGCAAATGTCAGTGAGGCCTCTGCTGGTAGGGAAAACGTCAGTAATGGAGAGGGAAGCCATGATGTAGAAGTAGAAGGCAGTGGTTAATAGGGGTAGAAAATTATAAAGGGAGATCATGACGTAGAAGAGGACAGAGCCAAGTTGGGGTGCAGTGAGGGACAAAGGGCCTCTGCAGGTCCTCTGCCTGAGGTTGTCAAATAAAATAATATTAGAGAGGACTTCCAAAGAAGGACAGGCCATTGAAGCCCAGTGGGAAGCAGTGAGAAAGCAGAGACAAGTTCTGTTTACAGGGGCTGCTAACTGATTTCTCAGAGGGTCTGGAGATAGGTTAGAGACCAGAGATTCACATGACACAATTACAGAAGCTCTGGAGGCAAAGGGGACACAGAGGGGACAGCATCTTCCACAGGACATCTACATCTGTGGCATTTAGAAAGGCACACAAATGCATTTGGAAATGCACACAACTCACAATAGGTGTCCTGACAGCATCTGGCCTTTCCAGGGCACTCATTCAGAAAGCAGAAGTTGCAGCCAGAGATAAGAGAGAGGAAGCCTGGTAGGCCTGTCAGGGGTAGAAGCATGAATGTGTAATGGCCCAGTACCTTCCCTTGCGCCCCTGACTTTACAGCAGACATTAGACCCTCAATCAATGGCTTCCTTAAACATTCTTTAACTACTCACTCTCCTATCTTATCTACCCTACTCCCAGAATGATGTAGACCAAGCCTGAAAGGATTAAGAGGTGAGTCACCTTTTCTGAAGTGTAGGCATAACAGCTGTTACAAAGCTCCTCCCTGGTAAGCTCTCCAAGAAGGAAAACCAGGAGATTAGGTTATTTGTGGTAAAGGTAGAAACCAAAGCATCTTCTATAGAGCTGCACATAGCAGCCCTTTGGGAAGAGACTATTGGGTGGTTAGATTCTAAGACTTCCAAGAATGTGTACACAATATCATGTTTGACAGTGGAAATAATGGAAACTCGCGCGTGTGTATGTTTTATCATTTACTAAAGGATTTCTCACAAATTATCTGATGTGATTCCTACAATACAAAGATGAGCAAATATTATTTCAAAGGATGAATCTCAGGTTTAGTGCCATTAAACTACTTGTCCATAGCAGAGTCTAGAATTTCTGCCTTCAGAACTAACCAAGATTCTTTCATCACACCTCTCATATGCCCCATTCTCAGTTCCTTCATTCTTTCATTCCCAAGGATAGAAAGAGCAGATAAGTGTCAGGAGCTGATGCCTTTCCTGTGATGACCTTTTCTTCTGAGTCTTTGCTCTCTGAGGAGCACTTACTCTAACAATTGACATCTACAGAAACTGTGCAGGTGGCACACGCCCTCCAGGATTGGTGAGACTACATTGTACCTTTAGAGCAGGCATTTTAGAAGAGCAGAACCTTATCTATCAATGAACTGTTTCCTCTTTCTTCCTGTTTTGGCATTGATGCTGAAAATCAAGAAAAGAAGGGTGCATGGGACCCAATTCGTAATCTCCCTTTTCTATACTACGTGCAGAACTTCATTTTTATGAATAATGAATTCTTTATCCTTTACCTGTTATTTATTTTTGAAGGTATAAAATACTTTCTTTTGTTTTAATGTTTGAATAATGCAAAAAAATGGGAGGGGTTTCTGGAGGGGATCCTCAATTAATTTTGGGTTACAAGTCCTCTTTTGAACAGGGCACAGAATGTTACCCCCAAAGGTGCAGGTATGCTCCACACAATAGAACGCTGTTCCCTTACAACATACAATCAGAGCCTTTCAAAGGTTCACCATTGTTTTCCAGATCAGCCCTAACAAAGAAAAGACTTGACCCAGAGCCACCTGATATGCGAATAGGGCCAGTGATCAAGTGTTGACAAACTCTTGTCTCCCATGGGTACCCTGAATTTCCTAAATATTATGATACCTAGCCAGTGTACCACGTGTGTTCAGGATTTTATTCTGGAGTCTGTTGCCACACCTATGTGAATGATCTAAATGAAATCTAAATGAAATCTAAATATCACTCAGGAGCAGTTGGGTGGCCCAGTCAGTTAAAATGTCCGACTCTTGATTTCAGCTCAGGTCATGATCTCCGGGTTCATGAGATAGAGCGTCACATTGGGCTCTGTGCTGACAGTGTGGAGCCTGCTGGGATTTTCTCTCTCTCTCTCTCTGTCTCTGCCCTCTCTCCCCCACTCATGTGCTCACTCTTTCTCTCAAAATAAATAAATAAACTTTAAATAAATAAATAAATAAATAAATAAATAAATAAATATCACTCAAACATCTGCTTTGCCTAACCTGTTCCCATAGATGACAGTCTTTTCCTTCTAAAGAGTTCATCTAACACTTCTCTAAAGAAGACATCCGGATGGCCAACAGGCACATGAAAAGATGTTCAACGTCGCTCCTTATCAGGGAAATACAAATCAAAACCACACTCAGATATCACCTCACGCCAGTCCGAGTGGCCAAAATGAAGAAATCAGGAGACTATAGATGCTGGAGAGGATGTGGAGAAACGGGAACCCTCTTGCACTGTTGGTGGGAATGCAAATTGGTGCAGCCGCTCTGGAAAGCAGTGTGGAGGTTCCTCAGAAAATTAAAAATAGACCTACCCTATGAC
The DNA here is from genome assembly GCF_018350215.1 of Panthera leo. Lineage (NCBI taxonomy): Eukaryota > Metazoa > Chordata > Mammalia > Carnivora > Felidae > Panthera > Panthera leo. The sequence continues at coordinate 63,934,527 of NC_056691.1, read as the reverse complement.
CCAGCAATAGCACTGCTAGGAATTTATCCAAGGGATACAGGAGTACTGATGCATAGGGGCACCTGTACCCCAATGTTTATAGCGGCACTCTCAACAATAGCCAAATTATGGAAAGAGCCTAAATGTCCATCAACTGATGAATGGATAAAGAAACTGTGGTTTATATACACAATGGAATACTACGTGGCAATGAGAAAAAATGAAATATGGCCTTTTGTAGCAACATGGATGGAACTGGAGAGTGTGATGCTAAGTGAAATAAGCCATACAGAGAAAGACAGATACCATATGGTTTCACTCTTATGTGGATCCTGAGAAACATAACAGAAACCCATGGGGGAGGGGAAGGAAAAAAAAAAAAAAAAAAAAGAGGTTAGAGTGGGAGAGAGCCAAAGCATAAGAGACTATTAAAAACTGAGAACAAACTGAGGGTTGATGGGGGGTGGGAGGGAGGGCAGGGTGGGAGGGAGGGCAAGGTGGGTGGTGGGTATTGAGGAGGGCACCTTTTGGGATGAGCACTGGGTGTTGTATGGAAACCAATTTGACAGTAAATTTCATATATTAAAAAATAAAAAATAAAAAAAATAAAAAAATAAAGAGTTCATCTAAAAGGTATCACTCTGAGCCAACCAAAAGGTATCACTCAGAGAATTAGGAAGTATAACAGAAGAAAAGAGTGTATTATTGTGGGCTAGATCTAGGAATCCCTTGCCTCATTGCTGTCCAGATGTTTCATAGTAATATAATAAGCACTAATACCATTTAATTGGATATAGAGAGAGTAGGAATATAGGGAAGGGAGAAGAAACTATTTATACACAATGAATTTTCCAGAACTGATTTTAAAAATCATCCTCAGTTTCAAGAAACACAATGAATTTTTAAAAAATTCATTACTAATCCCATTGCAATGGAACCAAAGGAAAGGAAAGCAAAAGAAAAGATTACAAAGCATCCACAACAATGAAAACCAAAGACACTGTTGTATAATCTCTTCAAAAAACTAAAATAAAGTGGATGCTTAATTAAAATCATTTAACAGTCAAAACTATCAAGAACAAAGGATGAATTCTGGAAAAATGGCAGCAATGGTGACATAATTTAAGAATCCCCATACAAAATAAAGAGGGGTAAATTAGATAAAAATGTCAAAATTGCATGACAGCATTTCCCACCAACATAGGTGATATGACATTATGATTAATTCCATGCTGCAAGAAATAGGACAAAATACCAACAGCTATGAACTGCGCATGCTATCCATGTCTGTATAAAAAGAAGCAGAGGGAAGCCATTGAACTTTTGATGGACGAGAGAATAAGAAAAGCACAATAAAGTCAATAGGTAGTCATTAGAAGCAAAGTGATTGCTTAAGATTATAGGAAACTGATCTAATCACAATGAAAGGCAGGAGAAAGTTACAAAATTAAAGTAAAGGTAAATAGCATTACTAGACATAGATAGAACTTACCCATCACAAGGATAATGGGTTTTATCTAAGTTGAAAATTAAATGATCAAATAAATAACATATTAAAAAGTTATGGGGCATCTGGGTGGCTCAGTTGGTTAAGCATCTGACTCTTGATTTTACCTCAGGTCATGATCTCATGGTTTGTGGGTTCGAGCCCTGCATCTGGCTATGAGCTGATAGTACCAGCCTGCTTGAGATTCTCTCTCTCCCTTGCACTCTCCCCCTCCCCACCTCAAAAATAAATACATGAATACATAAATACATAAATAAACAAACAAACATACATTTAAAAAGGTATGATTGAGGGAATTTTTTTTTAGTGAGAACAAAAGACAAACTTACAGATAAAATGGTGCATTGTATATACAAGGAAAATGATCAAGGAATGATTACCATTTAGTGAGAAGTGACTTCATTTTTGAACTTGACCAATTAAGAAAGAATTTTTCGGGCAATCAGGCAAAAAAAGCAACTCACTTATTAGGGGAACATCGGAAATTCATCCACCAGCACTTAACTCCAAAAGTCAATAGAGCCAAACTGAAACATGAAAAGATGCTCACTATCACTCATCATCAGGGAAATGCAAATTAAAACTACAATGAGATATCACCTCACAGCAGTCAGAATGACAAAAATTAACAACATAAGAAATGATAGATGTTGGCAATGATGTGGAGAAAGGGGAGCCCTCTTACACTGTTGGTGGGAATGCAAGTTGGTGAAACAAGTGCAGCCACTCCAGAAAACAGTATGGAGGTTCCTCAAAAAGTTAAAAATAGAACTACCCTACAATTCAGCGATTGCACTACTAGGTATTTACTCAAAGGATGCAAAAATATAGATTCAAAGGGATACATATCACCAGATGTTTATAGCAGCATTATCAACAATAACCAAATTATGGAGAAAGCCCAAATGTCCACTGACTGATGAATGGATAAAAAAGAAGAGTGTGTGTGTGTATGTGTGTGTGTGTGTGTATACGTATACACACATACAGGAATATTACTCAACCATAAAAAGAATGAAATCTTGACATTTACAACAACATGCTAGAGCTAGAGAGAGTGTATTATGCTAAACAAAATAAGTCAGCCAGAGAAAGACAAGTACTGTATGATTTCATTCATGTGTGGAATTTAAGGAGCAAAACAGATTAACGTAGTGGGGGGAAAGACAGAGGCAAACCATGAAACAGATTCTTAACTATAGGAAAAAAACTGAGGGTTGCTGGAGGGGAGGTGGGCAGGAAAATGGGTTAAATGTGTGATAGGCATTAAGGAGGGCCTTTGTTGGGATGAGCGCTGGGTGCTATATGTACATAACGAATCACTAAATTCTACACCTGAAAATAATATTACACTGTACGTTAACTGAAATATGTTAACCAATTGAAATAAAAACTTGAAAAAGAAGAAATGCACATATTATCAAAAAAAAAAAAAAGCAGAGCCTCTTTTAAAATTTTCTCAGGTCTGTGTATCCTAATATTATTCTCAATCAAATTGAAAACAATGACCAAATATTTAGGAGCATTAAGATAAAATAACTAAGAACTACAATTTCTGTTTCCCGTCTTTAAAAAAATAAAAATAGTGGAATGTGAAATTTAGCTAAAGAACTGTTTCACCACATCAAATAACCCAGAAAGAGAATAGTGGTAGGAGGAGGAAAGAAATTAAGGAACACTCAATATTGTAAAGATGTTGGCAAACAGTCAAAAACAACTAAGGTTGATGGGACGCCTGGGTGGCTCAGTTGGTTAGGTGCCCCACTTCGGCTCAGGTCATGATCTTGCGGTTTGTGACTTCGAGCCCCGCGACGGGCTCTGTGCTGACAGCTCAGAGCCTGGGGCCTGCTTGGGATTCTGTGTCTCCTTCTGTCTCTGCCTCTCCCATGCTCATGCTCTGTCTCTCTCTGTCTCTCAATAATAAACGTTAAAAAAAAAAAACAACTAAGGTTGAAACAGTTAATTGTTACTCAGTTAACAATTGTGGATAAAGAAAAATACGTTGTATCTTTATGATGGCATATTTCAGTAATAACAAGGAATGAAGTGCTGATATATGCCACAACATGGATAAATCCTGAACACAATATGCTAAGTAAAAGAAGCCAACTACTAAACATCAAATAGTGTAAAATTTTAAATAAAATGCCCAGGGGTGCCTGGATGGCTCAGTCAGTTAAGTGTGGGACTTTGGCTCAGGTCACGATCTCCTGGTTCTTGAGTTGGAGCCCCGCATCTGGCTCTCTGCTCTCAGCGTGGAACCTGCTTCAGAACCTCTGTCCCCCCCATCTCTGCCCATCCCCCACTTGTGCGCGCTCTCTCTCTCTCTCTCTCTCCCCCTCTCTCTCCCCCTCTCTCTCCCCCTCCCTCTCTCTCTCTCTCTCTCTCTCTCTCTCTCTCTCTGTCTCTCTCAAGAATAAATAAACATTAAAATAAATAAATAAATAAATAAATTGGGGAGCCTGGGTGGCTCAGTCAGTTAAGCATTGGACTTTGGCTCAGGTCATGATATCACCGTCGGGAGTTCGAGCCCTGCATCAGGCTCTGTGCTGACAGCTTAGAGCTTGGAACCCACTTCAGATTCTGTGTCTGCCTCTGTTTCTACTCCTTCTCTGCTCACACTCTGTCTCTGTTATAAATAAATAAATAAATAAATAAATAAATAAATAAATAAATAACCAACCAACCAACCAACCAACCAACCCATATGCCAAGGTGTGGGTGATAGAAAGATGGAGAGTCATTGTGAAAAGATACACTATTCCTTTTTGGAGTGATGAAAATGTCTTTAAATTAGATAGTGGTGCTAGTTTAATAAACTGTGAATATACTAAAAAAAAAAAAAAACCTGAATTGTATACTTCAAAAAGGTGAATTTTTTGTTATATGAATTAGTTCTCAATTTCAAAATGTGTCAGAAAAAAATATTTATTATAAGTAAAAAGGTGAAATGGAATGGAAAATAAGGTTGACTGGCCACTCTTGATCTTTTCTACCTAATTTTATATTCTTTAAAGCACAAGACAAAAATAGAGTAAATGTTCTGATAATAACAATTCCTATTTCCTGGGCCTTATGAAGAGGTCAGTAAACAGGAGAAGGAAAATATTCTGCATTTTATTTAATAATTCTAACAATATAATAATATTATAATCTAGTATTTTGTTGAAGTATTATGCTTCAACAAAAAGTAAGACCTTAAAAGACCTTGAAGGCTATTTTCTTTTTTCTTTTTTTGAAAAAAAAAGTTTTATTTAAGTATAGTTGACACACACAGTGTTAATTAGTTTTAGATGTAGAACATAGTAATTCAACAAGTTTGTATGTTATGCTCTGCTCACCAGAAGTATAGCACCATCTGTCACCATACAAGGCTGTTACAGTATCATTCACTATATTCCATATGCTGTGTCCTTTATACCCATGACTTATTCATTCCATAACTGGCTATTTTCAAGTAACATTATTTCTGTTGTTTGTTATATAAGACATATTTTATTAAAATCCAGATGTGAGGTTTTAAATTTTCATTCTTTTCTTTAATATTCCTATATCAATGCCATTATTTTCTAATTAAAGGAAGTGACATTTTTTCTCTAAAGCAAATGTAAAAATATGAAAGAATAAGGGCAAAATAAAAATAAACCATTAGAACAATAGAAAAAAGAAACCAATGTTGTTTATTACTACCCACAGGAAAATCTACATATATAATGCTATCTAAAAATTTCAATAGTTTGTGAAATATGGAAATATTTATTAGTTTTTCAGTTTCTGGAATTAATGAAAACTCAGCTCATTACAATGTTTTTAAATTAAATACTCTCATGTAAATGACAATATCTTAATTCATTGTTAATTAAATACATCTAATTTTAGATTTATGTAATAATAGATAATATTGGACAATTTATGTATTATCTTGCAACTGTTTCTCTTCTTGCCAGTTGCCTGCTTATATATTTAATTTGATTTGATTTTTATTGGTGTTCTTCTGATAGAATATTAGAACTAGAAGGAAACATAGATACCATTTACTCCATCATCTTTCACAGATTTGTAGAAAGTTATTTCCCTTAAGTCAATGTGTGTGATATTATATGTAACCTTTAAATTATAAATGAGAATCCATTGCTAAATAAATAATTCATTAATTCAGTAACCTTCTTAGGTCACCATTTTGAAAGGTTGTTATGGGTTAGATCCTGTGATGGCTTCTGAGGTTTCTATGAAGAATAAATATGGTCACAGTCTTCAAGGACAAAAAGGAAGATAGAGGTATTGAAGCTACAAGTTAACATGCCTACATATTGAGAAGTAAGTGATATGGTAGGGAGATTACAAATGTAATAGAAACATGTACAACATGCTTTGGCGCTTCAGGAGGAAAATGACTTCAGAGAGGAGGTACTATTTAGCTGAGTTGCAAAGTATATGTTTGGGTTTGTGGAGAGTGAACAGAATACTTTTTTTTTTTATTAATTGATATCAATATGTGACCATTCAAAAGTATGTATTAAGAAAGGAACAGTATCTGAGATGGAATAAGAATAACCAGACCCAGGGATGAGTCTGAAGTATAATGATCATTTTCTCAGAGTATAGCACTAATATCTGGGTCTCCTATCTGGAAAATTTTATATGAACTTTTGTCCCTTGAGCTTACGTTGCTCTCAGGTAGTAATCTTAATATGTAGTACCAATACTTTATGTATTCAACTACTTCTCATATTTCTCTCAAAAAAAGTATTTTACTCTGCCATTTTAAATGGCAAACAAAATATTGATAAGTCTTCCCCTTTTTCATAACTATGCTCTATGCAATAAATCAAACAATACAAAAGTGTATATTGAAAAAGTGAAGAGTACTGAGTATTTTCCAACTGCTCTGCTCATGTATAGATAGATGCTGAAATGGAATGTGAATCCAGGAGTGCGAAGTGTCATGGTCTATTTTTAATAGATCCTCTCCCACCAATACCCTTTCATCTGCAGTATCCATACTTAATAGTTTATGAATAACCTTAATCTGGACATTTTAACAGCCAGCTACTAACATGAAAACATTTTATCACAATTGCTTCTTTAAAAAATAAATTGCACCCAATGCTTAAAACAAGTTTAATTATGGGACAGGATATAAAGGGTGAGAAATAAGAAACGTGAAATGGGTTCTGGGCTACATTAAAACACTTTACTGATAAGAAAGTAAACATCTCATCGGAATTAATGTACATTAAATTTATGGCCCTTAATTTTCTGTAATTAAAGCTTTCAGCATCCTCTGAACTCATGGAATAAGAAACTAACAGAGCACAAAAACAGCCATTAAGAGACATAGACAGAGGTCTTGATTAACATCAGCCATCAGTTACACAGGAGATACTAAGTAAAGAATTCTTTTTCTGGTTTAACCTAATATTGATACTAAGCCCCATAGATGCGTAAGGAATAACTTGTGGTTCAGAGTAGGTATGAATAAAGGACAAGACAAATACAACAGCACTAGTAGTTTGTTTTTACAGGTTATACTGTCTCTGAGGTAATATAGTATCATTTACACTATGAATAAGAACATATCTTGGATTATTTTTTTTAATTTTTTTTAACGTTTATTCATTTTTGAGGCAGAGAGAGACAGAGCATGAATGGGGGAAGGTCAGAGACAGAGGGAGACACAGAATCTGAAACAGGCTCCAGGCTCTGAGCTGTTAGCACAGAGCCCGACGCGGGGCTCGAACTCACGGACCGTGAGATCGTGACCTGAGCCAAAGTCGGATGCCCAACTGACCGAGCCACCCAGGCGCCCCATCTTGGATTATTTTTGGAAGCATCCTAACATTCATAGTGCACAATTTATTTTTGTTTTGTTAGGGTCATGAAGTGCCCTCTTTATTCCAATAAAGTTCCCTTAAATTGAACACAGGAGGTGTTGTTTTTTTCCTTAATTTTACTTTCCTTTCCCTTGTACAAAGAGATCATCTGGGATTAGGACAAGTGTCACTTTATTACATTTCTATCTCCTTTGTATCCTTAATTTCAATAAATATGTCCTTATGTTTCCAATTCTATTATACAAGTATAAAACATATATTTTGAAGAATATTTTAAGTGGAATTTTATTTTATTTTATTATTGTTTTAATTTTATTATTATTATTTTTAATTTACATCCAAATTAGTTAGCATATAGTGAAGCAATGATTTCAGGAGTATATTGCTTAATGCCCTTTACCCATTTAGTCCATACCCCCTCCCACAACCCCTCCAGTAACCCTCAGTTTGTTCTCCATATTTAAGAGTCTCTTATGTTTTGTCCCCCTCCCTGTGTTTATATTATTTTTGTTTCCCTTCCCGTATGTTCATCTGTTTTGTCTCTTAAAGTCCTCATATAAGTGAAGTCATATGATATTTGTCTTTCTCCAACTGACTAATTTCACTTAGCGTAACACCCTCCAGTTCCATCCACGTAGTTGCAAATGCCAAAATTTCATTCTTTCTGATTGCTGAGTAATACTGCATTGTATATATATACCACATCTTCTTTATCCATTCATCCATCGATGGACATTTGGGCTCTTTCCATACTTTGGCTATTGTTGATAGCGCTGCTATAAACATTGGGGTGCATGTGCCCCTTCAAAAAAGCATACCTGTATCCCTTGGATAAATACCTAGTAGTGCAATTGCTGGGTCATACGGTAGTTCTATTTCTAGTTTTTTGAGGAACCTCCATACTGTTTTCCAGAGTGGCTGCACCAGCTTGCATTCCCACCAACAATGCAAAAGAGATCCTCTTTCTCCGCATCCTCGCCAACATCTGTTGTTGCCTGAGTTGTTAATGTTAGCCATTCTGACAGGTGGGAGGTGGTGTCTCATTGTGGTTTTGATTTGTATTTCCCTGATGATGAGTGATGTTGAGCATTTTTTTCATGTGTCGGTTTGGCCATCTGGATGTCTTCTTTGGAGAAGTCTCTGTTCATGTCTTTTGCCCATTTCTTCACTGGATTATTTGTTTTTTGGGTGTTGAGTTTGATAAGTTCTTTATAGATTTTGGATACTAACCCTTTATCTGATATCTCATTTGCAAATATTTTCTCCCATTTTGTCGGTTGCCTTTTAGTTTTGCTGACTGTTTCCTTCACTGTGCAGATGCTTTTTATTTTGATGAGGTCCCAACAGTGCATTTTTGCTTTTGTTTCCCTTGCCTCCGGAGATGTGTTGAGTAAGAAGTTGCTGCAGCCAAGATCAAAGAGGTTTATGCCTGCTTTCTCCTCAAGGATTTTGACAGCTTCCTGTCTTACATTGAGGTCTTTTATCCATTTTAGGTTTATTTTTGTGTCTGGTGTAAGTAAGTGGTCCAGGTTCATTCTTCTGCAAGTCGCTGTCCAGTTTTCCCAGCACCACTTGCTGAAGAGACTGTGTTTATTCCATTGGATATTCTTTCCTGCTTTGTCAAAGATTAGTTGGCCATATGTTTGTGGGTGCATTTCTGGGTTCTCTATTCTGTTCCATTGATCTGAGTGTCTGTTTTTGTGACAGCACCATACTGTCTTGATGATTACAGCTTTGTAGTATAGCTTGAAGTCTGGGATTGTGATGCCTCCTGGTTTGGTTTTCTTTCTCAAGATTGCTTTGGCTATTCGGGGTCTTTTCTGGTTCCATACAAATTTTAGGATTATTTGTTCTAGCTCTGTGAAGAATGCTGGTGTTATTTTAATAGCGATTTCATTGAATATGTAGATTGCTTTGGGTAGTATCGACATTTTAACAATATTTGTTCTTCCTATCCAGGAGCACAGAATCTTTTCCATTTTTTTTGTGTGTGTGTGTCTTCTTCAATGTCTTTCATAAGCTTTCTATAGTTTTCAGTGTACAGATTTTTCACCTCTTTGGTTACATTTACTCCTAGGTATTTTATGGGTTTTTGTGCAAATGTAGATGGGATTGATACCTTGATTTCTCTTTCTGTCGCTTCATTGTTGGTGTATAGGAATGCAACCGATTTCTGTGCGTTGATTTTGTATCCTGCAACTTTGCTGAATTTATGAATCAATTCTAGCGGTTTTTGGTGGAATCTTTTGGGTTTTTCATATAGAGTATCATGTCAGTTGCAAAGAGTGAAAGTTTGACCTCTTCCTGGCTGATTTGGATGCCTTTTCTTTGTGTTGTCTGATTGCAGAGGCTAAGACTTCCAATACTGTGTTGAATAACAGTGTCAAGAGTGGACATCCCTGTCTTGTTCCTGACCTTAGGGGGAAAGCTCTCAATTTTTCCCCATTGAGGATGATATTAGCATTGGGTCATTCATATATGGCTTTTATGATCTCAAGGTATGCTCCCTCTATCCCTACTTTCTTGAGGGTTTTTATCAAGAAAGGATGCTGTATTTTGTCAAATGGTTTCTCTGCATCTATTAAGAGGATCATATGGTTCTTGTCTTTTCTTTCATTGATGTGATGAATCACGTTAATTGTTTTGCGGGTATTGAACCAGCCCTGCATCCCAGGTATAAATCCCACTTGGTCGTGGTGAATAATTTTTTTAATGTATTGTTGGATCTGTTTGGCTAATATCTTGTTGAGGATTTTTGCATCCATGTTCATCAGGGAAATTGGTCTATAGTTCTTTTTAGTGGGGTCTCTGTCTGGTTTTGGAATCAAGGTAATGGTGGCTTCATAGAAAGAGTTTGGAAGTTTTCCTTCCATTTCTATTTTTTGGAACACCTTCAAGAGAGTAGATGTTAACTCTTCCTTAAATGTTTGGTAAAAGTCCCCTGGAAAGCCATCTGGCTCTGGACTCTTTTTTTTGGCAGTTTTTTGATTACTAATTCAATTTCTTTACTGGTTATGGTTCTGCTCAAATTTTCTATTCCTTCCTGTTTCTGTTTTGATAGTGTATATGTTTCTAGGAATTTGTCCATTTCTTCCATATTGCCCATTTTATTGGCATATAATTGCTCATGATATTCTCTTATTATTGTTCGTATTTCTGCTCTGTTGGTTGTGATCTCTCCTCTTTCATTCTTGATTTTATTTATTTGGGCCCTTTCCTTTTTCTTTTTGATCAAACTGGCTAGTGGTTTCTCAATTTTGTTCATTCTTTCAAAGAACCAGCTTCTGGTTTCAATGATCTGTTCTACTGTTTTTTGGTTTTGATGGCATTAATTTCTGCTCTAATCTTTATTATTTCCTGTCTTCTGCTGGTTTGGGGTTTTATTTGCTGTTCTTTTTCCAGCTCCTTAAGACGTAAGGTTAGGTTGTGTATCTGAGATCTTTCTTCCTTCTTTAGGAAGGCCTGGATTGCAATATACTTTCCTCTTATGACTGCCTTTGCTGCATCCCAGAGGTTTGGGGCTGTGGTGCTATTATTTTCATTGACTTCCATATACTTTTTAATTTCCTCTTTAACTTCTTGGTTAGCCCATTCATTCTTTAGTAGGATGTTCTTCAGTCTCCAAGTATTTGTTACCTTTCCAAATTTTTTCTTGTGGTTGATTTCGAGTTTCATAGTGTTGTGGTCTGAAAATATGCATGGTATGATCTCGATCTTTTTGTACTTACTTAGGGCTGATTTGTGTCCCAGTATATGGTCTATTCTGGAAAATGTTTCATGTGCACTGGAGAAGGATGTGTATTCTGCTGCTTTAGGATGAAATGTTCTGAATATATCTGTTAAGTCCATCGGATCCAGTGTGTCACTGAAAGCCATTGTTTCCTTGTTGATTTTTTGCTTAGATGATCTGTCCATTGCTGTGAGTGGGGTATTGAATTGTCCTACTGTTATGGTATTACTATCTATGAGTTTCTCTATGTTTGTGATTAATTGATTTATATATTTGGGTTCTTTCATGTTTGGTGCATATATGTTTACAATTGTTAGGTCTTCTTGGTGGATAGACCCCTTGATTATGATAAAATGCCCTTCTGCATCTCTCGATAGAGTCTTTATTGTAAAGTTTAGATTGTTTGATATAAGTATGGCTACTCCAGCTTATTTTGTTAACCATTAGCATGATTGGTGGTTCTCCATCCCCTTTCAATCTGAAGGTGTCTTTAGGACTAAAGTGGGTCTCTTATAATCAGCATCACAATCTTTTTTTCTTACCCATTCTGTTACCCTATGTCTTTTGGTTGGAGCATTGAGCCATTGACATTTAGAGTGAGTACTGAAAGACATGAATTTATTGCCATTATGTTGCTTGTAGAGTTGGAGTTTCTGGTGGTGTTCTCTGGTCCTTTGTAATCTTTGTTGCTTTTGGTATTATTTTTTTTTACATTTTCATCTTTTCTCCCCTCAGAGGGTCGCCCTTAAAATTTCTTGCAGGGCTTGTTTAGTGGTCACAAACTCCTTTAATTTTTGTTTGTCTGTGAAACTTTTTATCTCTCTATTTTGAATGACAACCTTGCGGGATAAAGAATTCTTGGCTGCATATTTTTCTGATTCAACATATTTAATATATCCTACCACTCCCTTCTGCCTGCCAAGTTTCTATGGATAGGTCTGCTGCAAACCTGATCTGTCTTCCCTTGTAGGTTAAGGACTTTTTTTCCCTTGCTGCTTTCATGATTCTCTCCTTGCCTGAGTATTTTGTGAATTTGACTATGATAATGCCTTTTGATGGTCTGTTTTTGTTGAATCTAATAGGAGTCCTCTGTGCTTCCTGGAGTTTTATGTCTGTGTCTTTCCCCAGGTTAGGAAAATTTTCCGCTATGATTTGCTCACCCTTCTACCCCTCTACCCTTCTACCCCTATATCTCTCTCTTCCTCTTCTGGGACTCCTATGATTCTGATGTTGTTCCTTTTTAATGAGTCACTGATTTCTCTAATTCTTAAATTGTGCTCTTTTGCCTTAATCTCCTATTTTTTTTTCAGCTTCATTATTCTCCATAAGTTTGTCCTCTGTATCACTGATTCTCTGTTCTGCCTCATCCATCCTTGCTGCCATGGCATCCTTCCATGATTGCAGCTCAGTTATAGCATTTTTCATTTCATCCTGACTAGTTTTTACTTCTTTTATCTCCACAGAAAGGGATTCTAATCTATTTTCAACTCCAGCTAGTATTCTTATTATCATGATTCTAAATTCTGGTTCAGACATCTTACTTGTATCTGTGTCGGTTAAATCCCTGGCTGTTGTTTCTTCCTGTCTTTCTTTTGGGGTGAATTCCTTCATTTCATCATTTTGAAGGGAGAAAAGGAATTAATGAGAAAAAATTAAAATTAAAAAAATTAAAATTAAAAAAGTATTAAAATCAAAAAATTAAAAACGCACAAAAAATCGAATAAATGATGCTAGATCCTAGGTGTGTTTTTGTCTGGGTGTTGAAAGTGGCTTGATAGATTAGAGAAAAAAGGTGGGGGGGAAGGGAAATTGTTTAAAAATTTGAAAAAGTGAATACACTGTAGTAGACTAAAATAAAATGATGGAAGTAAAACAGAATTTGATAAAAATTACATAAAAGTAAAAAATATAATAAAAAATTAAAGAAAAAAATTTTTAATAAAAGTTGAAAATGGGGGCACCTGTGTGGCTGAGTTGGTTAAGCATCCGACTTTGGCCCAGGTCATGATCTTATGGTTCGTGAGTACGAGCCCCTCTTCAGGCTCTGTGCTGACAGCGCGGAGCCTGGAGCCTGCTTCAGATTCTGTCTCTGTCTCTCTGCCCCTCCCCAGCTTGTGCTCACTCTCTCTCTGTCAAAAATAAATAAAAACTTTTAAAATGTTGAAAATAAAAATGAATTTTTTCTCTTTTTGCATTCAAGAAAAAGAAAAGAAATGAAAAAGAGGGAAGAAAAGAAAGAAAATTGAATACATGGACCTACTAACAGATTGAAATACAACTGAAATTACTTCGTTTTCCCCTAGAAGTCAGACTATGAAGTGCTTTATAGTCCATAAACCAAGGAGGCAGTGAGACTTGTGTTCTAGAAGAGGGAGGTTGGCCCATTTGGGTGGAGCTTACTGCAGTGCCTCCATTCTCCACTAGATGGCACTGCTAGCCTAAGGGGGTGGATTGTAGTGGTGCTTGTAGGTGCATATGTGCATGTGTGGAAGCAGTGAAAATGGCGTCGCCCAGCTACCCAGTCTCTAGCATCGGAACTCTGTTCTCCCAGATCACCAATCATGCACCCGTCCTTTGTCTTCAGCTTTCGTCCACTCCCTGCTTTTACATTGTCTGTGACCAATCTCCAGGTAGTACCCCTCTCCTGAGTTTGCCTCAGATGTGGCTGTTTTCCCTGGCCCCTTACTTCTGAGGGACTGCACCTTTGACCCGTTCTGCCTCTCTGCGGAGGGTCTCACCGAGCAATGGCCGATTGCTGACTGCACCCAGGAAAGTTCGCGAGACTGTGCTGCTGCCGGTGCCCAGAGACTGCAGCCAGGTGGCATCCCGCCCCAGAAAAAGTTCACGAGATGGTGTAGCAGCAGCGTTTCAGGGATTATGGAAAATCACAACACACATCTGGCACCAGGCTTCACCCTTAACAACCTTATTCCAGCACCAGTGAATGTGGCTGTTTTCGGGGGTCTGCTGGGACCAGGTGGCCTCAACACTCTCTACCAAATGTCCTTCCAGCAGTGGAACCGCTTTTCCCCATGTGGCCCAAGAACCTCCCGGACCCCACTCTGCTCCTAGGGATTTGCCCTTCCCACCAGAGCACCTCCAGGTATCAAGCTGCAAAGTTGCAGATTGTGCACTCCCCTTGTTTACAGTCAATGGGATTTAAACCCTCCCCTTTCTCCTTTCTCCCTTTTTAGTTTAGTCCCTGTGGCTGTTTCCAGTTTCCACTTTCTCTCCAGCTGTTTTTGGGGAGGGGTGCTTTTTCCATATTCTCCCCCCCCTCCCCGTCTTCATCCTCTCTCTGCCTGCAAAAGCAGCTCCCTGCCCTCTGTGGCTTCTCTCTCCCCAAGTTCACCTCTCCGTGCTGTGTACCTGTTGAATTCTGTGGTTCAGGTTGTGCATATTATTGTGTTAATCCTCAAATCAGTTTTCTAGGTGTGCAGGATGGTTTAGTGTTGGCCTGGCTGTATTTCATGGATGTGAGACACACAAAAAACTTCCATGCTGTTCCACCATCTTGGCTCCCTCCGACAAGTGGAATTTTAAATAGTCACTGGATAGCATACTTTTTTTCTTTTACATAGAACTCACTTTCCAATTTATAATACTTCATTGAAATTCCAAGTATCCCAGGGGAACTTTTTCCTACAGTTCATTCACTTTTCATTGATTTCATCTCACAGACTTGCAGTGAGGATTTGAGGAATAAATAGAAGAAAGAGGAGATTCATTGAAAATTAAATGATAGAAAATGTTTGTATGTCATAACATGTCACAATAAACTTATTAGATAAGGGTATTACCCTCATTAAAAATGAGAAAATGTGCATTCACTTGTATAGTGCCATACCAATATATGAAGTTATCATTATCATATTATACATAAGGATTTATGGGAGTCAGCATATAGCCATACTCATGACTATGATTTGTTACAGCAATGTAGTAAGGACACTTAGCAGGATCAAAAGGGGAAAAGACAAAGGTAAAGTGTGGAGCAATCCATTTGTAGCCCTCCTATGCTTTCTCTCTCTCATGAGCAATTGCAAACATTGCACTCATAGCTGAGCAACAAAAATGCAGCAGTAGTGTTTGATGTTCTGCCTAGGGAAACCCATTAGAGATTCAGTGCCCAAGTATGCCTTGGGGACTGCTCATGGAGGTGCTCTCTGCCTAACACACACTGAAGTTCCAGAGGAAAGCAGGTTTTTAGCATAGACCACCTTGTGTGTACAAATAGTTTAGGCACAGTAAGCCACCCTTATCAATTAGAAAAGGTTTTATATCAGTGTGTGGAACCATCAGCCAAATCCCAGATGCTAACCAAGGGTTAACCTGATAAGAAGTCCTTTCTAAGGGTAACAGTCTCAGGCTTACTACATTAACTCTTTTCTGCACACACCTTGATTTCTATCTAGTTTTCTTTGGCCAAGTATTCTTAGAATTCTTTGGATGCCTCCTATGTATTGAAAAGTTCAGTATGGTATTGTGACATTAGCTAAGCACTTTGGGTTCTTATACTAGGTCTACAACTCCAATTAAATGTAGTATACAACTCTCTCCCAGCTAGCACCTCATACAGGTTTTTAAAAAAGCATAAGGGGCGCCTGGGTGGCTCAGTCAGTTAAGCGTCCGACTTCAGCTAGAGTGATGATCTCACAGTTTGTGGGTTTCGAGCCTCGCACTCGGCTCTGAGCTGATAGCTCAATGCCTGGATTCTGCTTCAGATTCTTTGTCTTCCTCTCTCTCTCTGTCCTTCCCCAGCTTGTGCTCTGTCTCTGTCTCTCTTTCTCTCTCAAAAATAAACATTAAAAAATTTGTTTAAGCATAAAAGTATGAATATCTGCAAAAGTCATGATGTGAAAATACCCATCAACCTAAAATCCTATGCTTAGCTAAATTTCTTGCATTTACAATGGGTGAAATAAGTGTTGTTTTCAGATTAAAGTAGTTTACTACACTACAGATTATACTTCAGGCACATCAATCAAGAAAACAAATGGGATGCAAAAAAAATTGAGTAGAATTATTTGTAAGCATTTTTGTAATTCTTAATAAATAACAGGTGTAAACTACATGAAAATAGTGAAAAAAGTTTATAAGTAAAAAATTAAAAAATGTAGAATGTGGAAAATTATTTAAAACATTCTAGGGTCCTGTCACTTGCAGAAGTGAGAATAGAGAAATTGACTGGCTTTTTTTTTGTAAAGCTATTAAGTTTTTAAAAAGACGTTATAGTGCTCACTACATAAATAGCAATGAAGGCATACTGTCCAAATCAGAAACACAGAATGGATGATAAGGAAAGTTTTGTTAAATCAAAAGATATTACATAACAAATAAAGAATGTATTAAAAAAGGGAGAAAGCATTGAAACAAATATATTAATTTCAAACAATGTAATGTATAAATTGAAGGCAAATGTCAAAAATTAAGAAATACAGTTTAACAGAAAAACATAAAACATATTATAGTGTGAATTGGTAGAGCCATTGTGGAGAACAGTTCCTCAAAAAATTAGAAATAGAACTACCATATGATCCAGCAATCCCACTTCTGAATGTATATCCAAAGAAAACGAATTGGTATCTCAAAGATAGATCTTCACTTTCATATTCATTACAGCATTACTCACAACTGTCAAGATGTGGAAACAATCTAAGTAACCCCTGACAAGTGAATGGGTAAAGAAAATGGAGATATATAAAGGAATATCATTCAGTCATTAAAAAGAAGGAAATCCTGCTATTTGCAGCACCATGGATAAACCTGGAGGACATTATGCTAGAAGGATGTCCAAATGAAAATGACTTTCTTCATGTAATCAGGAAAACTTAATGGGAGAAATCTTTACTTCTTATCAGTAAGTCATGTGTTCCCCCCCAAATCTTCAAGCTTTCTGTGGTTGGGTGATGTCATATGATTAGTTCTGGCTAAGGGATTGTGAAGAGAAATGATGACCTCAGTTGAAAGCATGCTTAAGAACCAGTGCACAACCCTCTAGCTTTCATTTTCCCTATCATGGGAACCAGGGTATCCTCTTGTTGAGGAAAAGAAGCAATCCCAATTGCTGAGTAATAACATGGAAAACTTGCCCCAAGAGAGTTTCTCACTTTTTTTTTAACATTTAGCCTGAATAAAAAGTAAATTTTCTGTTGTATTGTACATATGATGTTTGTGGTTATTGATTGCCATGTGGTCTAATCTAACCTAACCTTTCTAAATTAAGGGAATGGTTCTAGCTAATAAACCACAACGAAGACACATATGATTTAGCCTGAATAATGTGTCCATCTAGAGCAAATCATTGTAGCCACTGATATCTGATGGGCCAGATATCAGCTATGTACCTACTTTTGTGGAGGTGGAGACAATCACATAATAAAGCCTGAAATGTATCCCTCCCAGGAGAAACAAGTCTTATTATTAGAAGGAAGGGTTCTGATGATGGATAGGAAGTAACAGCAAATAACTACTATTTATATCCCATTTTACACTATTGCTATCAGCTGAATTGTACCCCCTCAAAATTCATATGTTGAAGCACAAACCCCCAGTAACTCAGAACGTGACCGTATTTGGGAATAGGGCCTTTATAGTGGTGAGTTAAAATGAGGCCATTAGAATGGGCCCTTATCCAAACTTACCTTGGGAAGAGGAAATTTGGATACACACAGAGACAACAGGAATGTATTCACCCAGAGAAAGGTTCATGTGAGGACACAGTGAGAAGACAGTCATTTGAGAAACAAAGAGGCCTCAGGAAAAAGGAAACCTGCTGACACCATGGTCTTAGAAATCTAGTGCCCAGTACTTGAGAAAATAAATTTCTGTTGTTTAAGCCACCCGATCTGTGGTATTTTGTTATGGCAAACTAATGCACCTATACATAAAAATAACAAAATTTCCCTAAATAACTTAATGCTACTATCCCAAATATAGCCCCACACATGCTCCATAATCTGCCCTCTTCAAAGTAGACAACCCAAATATCATCCATTTATTGTACTAGTTCCAAGTTCCAGAACTCTAGTTAATATATATTTCTGTAATCACTCTCAAGTGCTACTACCCCTTAGAGTCCATAACCTATGGCTAAATGATAAGATTTACAGAGGAAGTCTAATAATCATGAATCTATATTAACAAACAACATTAAGATACACAAAGCAAAATACCTTTAGCATACATACTAAACCTGCTGATACTCAATAGCTACAGGAATCTTTAAATAATAAAAATAGGCAGAAATCTAGGTAACATAAATTATATAATATATATATGTTACATGTATTAAGACGTATTAAATTATGGGCTGACATAATTAGGACATATATAAGACATTTATTAAAGCATGAACATTTCCACTACAATGCATTCCAAAAACTGATCACATATTAAAACAAAGTTTGGTAATCCTTCAGATGGGTTTCAAATGTATTCAAATATTGATTCCCTCAGCTCTCTGGACAGGTTGGTGAACAGCATCATCTCTGTTAATCTTGATGTGGCACACGATCATTGAAATTTACTATGTATGCCACAATGTGAAAATTATTGAGAAATAACACAGAGAAAACCTCGGTAAATTCCAAATGAGTAATTGTTCAGGCTGCACTAAGTATAGTATAATAAAAATTGAAATGGCCATATTTTCTCAATCCTGAAGTCTATAAATTTTCACTTTTTAAATTTTCTGAAATTATGTTTTGCAATCACTTTTTAAAAGTTCTAGCTGCTGGGTAGAGGAATAAGTCATATATAGTGGTCAATTCTTGGGCATCTGTGAATTAAACATAGTTTTGAATTAATTCTAAACATAGTTGTCTTTTTAATTTAAGTATCTGTAATAGTAATACAATAGAATGTTAAAGTGTGACTCTTTCCATCTCAGTTTTAGAATTTCTGGGCTGCAGTGCCAGCAAAGGGAACTTAAATAAAGCCCAACAGTCTCCGTGAGTTAGAAAAAAAAAGTGTTAAAATGTTGGGGTGGCCAACATGGTCTCAGTTTGCTGGGCAGAATACCAGAAAGGACAGAGCTGCTTGCAGAAAAGAGAACTGAAGAGAGAGAGAGCAAGCTGAGGATAGTTTCCCATGAGTCTTCAGCTGAGCGGTGATAAATATATCACTCTGAGGAAAATTACCAAAAAATTACCAGGAGGAAATAAACAATGGAAAAGCCATTTAAGTGGGTAAGGAAAAACATTTCAACAAATGGCCTTGGAACAACTAGATAGCCATATGTGGGGGGGGGGGGGGGGGGAAATGAACTCCTCAATCCATACCATAATCATATACAAAAAAAAACTTCAAATGGATTGCAGACAATATAAAAGCTAGAATGATAAAATGTCTAAAAGAAGACAGGAAGAAATCCTACTCAGCATAGTTTTGGCAGAGGATTCATTACACAAAAGCACAAACTATAAAATAGAAATTTAAATAAATTGGACTTCATCAAAATTTTCAAAATTATTTTTCTGCCCTTCAAAAGATACCATTACAGAATGATAAGGCAAGACACAGACTGGGAAAAAATACTTAGCATATATTTAACAAAGGACTTGTATTTAAAATATGTAAAGAATTCTGCAACTCAATTATTTTAAACAATTAAACAAATACTTTACCAAAAAAGGGTGAGAGGTGGATAGCAAATCTATGAAAAAAAAGCTCAACTTCATCAGTATTAGCGAAACACAGTTTAAAACTACAGTGAGATGCCACACCTCACACACACTGCACAAACCTTGCAAGCATTAGCAAGGATCTGGAACAACTGAAACTTCCATATATAGCTGCTGGGAATCTAAACAGTGTTCCAAAATGCTTTGGAAAACAATTTGGCAGTTTATTTAAAAGTTAGACATACAGGGGCGCCTGG
Source organism: Panthera leo (assembly GCF_018350215.1). Lineage (NCBI taxonomy): Eukaryota > Metazoa > Chordata > Mammalia > Carnivora > Felidae > Panthera > Panthera leo. The sequence goes on along the minus strand of NC_056691.1, from coordinate 63,914,596 downwards.
GTGGCGCAGTCGGTTAAGCATCCGACTTCAGCCAGGTCACGATCTCGCGGTCCGTGAGTTCGAGCCCCGCGTCAGGCTCTGGGCTGATGGCTCAGAGCCTGGAGCCTGCTTCCGATTCTGTGTCTCCCTCTCTCTCTGCCCCTCCCCCGTTCATGCTCTATCTCTCTCTGTCCCAAAAATAAATAAATAAAAAACGTTGAAAAAAAAATTAAAAAAAAAAAAAAAAAAGTTAGACATACACCTACAATATGACCCAGCATTCTGCTCTGAAGTATTCATCTGGGAGAAATGAAAGCGTATGTCCACACAAAGACTTACACAGTAATATTCATGACATCTTAGTTTCTATTAGCCAAAAACTGTAAACAAGCCAAAATCCCTTCAGGAGTACAAATTATGGTTATCCGTACAATGGAATACTATTATTCAGAGATAGAAAACAATGAAGTATGAACACTGCAAATGAATCTCAAAATATGCTGTGTTAAAGAAGCTAACACACACATACAAATGATAAATAATGCATGATTCTGTTTATATAAAATTCTAGAAAATTAAAACTAATCCATAGTAACAGAAAGCAGATCATTGGTTTCCTGGATAGGAGGGAGTGGAAAAGAAATGAACGATTGCAAATGAGCACGATGAAACTTTTAGGGAAGGTATATGGTTATTAACTTAATTGTGATAATGATTTCACAGGTGTATACATATGTCAAAACTCTTGAATTGTGCACTACATATGTGTGTATGTGTATACATACATATATATAATTCCATTTTCATATAAACTTTTTAAAGGGTTGACAATTCCACTACTCATCTTAAAACTATGTATGAATACATTTGCAAACAATCCAAAATACAATACCAGCACTTAATCATTTGTTAAGGCATATGAAGTGTATTTTATCAAATCGAATTTATTTAAAGACTATCAGAATGATTCAGTAAAGCAGTTTCTTAGAGAAAAAAGTAAATCAGTATGCTGATAGATCCTGAGAAGACATTGGAAAATTAAATGTCATGATATTCTTAAAATCTTGTCTGAAGAAAAACAAATTCCAATCTCAATCTAAAAACCCAACAATAATCTAAAACCAAGTATAAATTCCAGAACATGTTAAAAATTCCAGTTATCCATGTGGGTAATCACATAATTTATTGTCTGTGCAATATTTTTAATGGTTATCATGTTGCACTCTTAAGGAGAAAAGAATATGTAACATTATTTTTTAGGATGACTTAATTACTTTAAAAAGTAAGTAACCTAATTTCAAAAATCATTCAGTTTCTTTAGAAGTAACAAGAAGGTTTCATAATATAGTTGTATACAAATTACATTTATAAAAATTAATAGCTATGGTCTGTTGCAGCTTGCTGATGAGAATAACTGGTACCAGACTAGCACCCCACCCACTGTAAACAATTAGAATATTGCAAAAAATATATAAAAGCCTTTGTTTTAAGACATTGGATGACAAGGGCTGTGATCCCTAAAAAAGGGAACAAATAAAATGCACCTGTGATCTTGCAGGCTTTGTAGATGGAGGCACTTTCCAGATACCAGTATAATGAGGACAGAGAATTGCTGAAGAGACAGAGAGTACAATTTGGGAAGAATTACTGAGGATGTAAAGAGGGGACAACTTTAGAGAAAAACTTCAGAAATCTGCAAGTAATCTCTTTGCTGATAAGCTCATCTGACACGTCTTCACAATGGGTGCATTTTATTAAAGTAAACTATAACTCAATAAAGTTGATTTGAAAATCTTAAACTTTCTTCTATACCAGCCATAATGTTTTACTCCACAAGAGGTAAATTACAATAACCAAAACAAAATCTAAATTCTGGGAATCAATTATAGATGAGTAACATAGAATCTCTTTGAAGAAATATACCAAACATTTACTGGAATATAAAAGATGATCTGGATAAATGAAAACGCATAGCATTTTCTTCTAATTGCAGTGTGCATATACCAATAGCAGTCATGTAAAAATACAATATTTTGTTCCACTTTAAATAAGAATGGCTTCTTATATGACAGACATCTTTTTATTTCCAAATTGTCCTGCAAATTTACATTAACCAATATCTGCTGAAGGGACCTTTCCAAAATGTACCTAAAAGGGGTCTTCGCAGGGTTTGTCTCATTTGTAATAGAACTTAGATATAGTAATTAATCTTGATACTGTAATTTAAAATGAAAATTGACAAGGCTAAGCCTTAGAAGTCACAAAATTTTTGACAGTTCATAGAATTTATGAGTGCATAATCTCATATTTAATCATTGTATAGCTAATGAATTATTTTATGCAAAAATTTAATTAAAAATCTAGGAGACCATTTTGAAAGATAAAATTATATACATTATAGCAAATTATTTATAATATGAAGTACTGCTACTCCTGCCCCACCCCCTTTTTTTTTTATTTGACATCGATTTCTTGCCTTAAACTCAATGAAGTCTATTGGGTGAGCTTCTCCCAAATATTCACATCTTAAAATTCATCAATCCAAAAATAGCAGTCAATCTTTTAAAATAGTCTAGCTTCATTACTCAAATGTGTTTCTAATTTGAAATTTCAAGCATAGAATAGAAATAATTTATTGAGGATTAGTCACATGCAGGTTCTCAGTAGCTAATAATAAGACTGCATTACAAGAAATAACCTCAATATTTTATTATTCAGAGTTAAGTAGTATCAAATATTAAATTTTTGGTGCATTGTAGGTATCCCCCCTTTATCACCTATCAGTGTGTCTCTATGGGGTGTCAGCACCAAAATGAGATGGTTGAACTGCTTCCTTAAGAGGACTGACAGTGTTTAGATCTAGCAAGTGAGGCAGAAATGAAGTCTGTGGTGAAACATTGGGAGACTTCAGTTCCTATCAAGGAGAAGAAAAAGCAGACAATTTCAAGATCAAAAACTTGGGATAATCACAAGAGAATAAATGGACCGGTTCTAAGTAAATGTTCGTAGTCTAGGGAAAAAAATGTTCAAATGGCATTATTTTGTAAGGCTTTTTAGAAGCTCCCTTCTTTAAACAATTCTGCCGTGCATAAATAAACCATCTCCTGAACACAGAATTTAGCAAACAGATAACCTACATATATGCCTATAGCCCTATTCTATTGGAGTAACTGTAAACATGAGATAGTAGAAGAGGAAAAACAATCCAAATTCCAATATTTTGTCAATGTTGGCTTCTTAAAGAAGTGTGAATATTGCTTAAACGATTCAATCAGGATAATCTGGCATGATAAAATAATAGTATTCATAAACTACTACAGAAAATTCATATTTAGTCCCCAGAAAATATAGAACTTCATTCATATGCAAAGAAATTTTTGTTTCATAGCCAGATCCTGGAGGTGCTTTCAATGGGCAAATTCATCTGTGGAAAATAAAAAGAAGATGATGTAGGAAGTGATGTACCAACCATATGCATTTATTTACATTTCTGCCATATGGACTGGATTTAAGCCCTCTTGGTAAGGGTCAAAAGTTATTAGAACTACTGAAAGTTCTGCCTTTCAGATCAGAGGCACAACTATACCTACCAGGATTCAAAGTGTGACAGAGTTGTTCAACAAGTGCTTTTCTCTGTCTCTCCATGGAACCCAGTTTAGGCATAGGAACAAAGGAAGCTTTGAAAACATGGAGAGCAAAAGCAAGAATCATTGATGATTAAAAAAAAAAAAAAGATGATGAGACTTTCCTGAATGGCCTTTCAGGCGTAAGATTTAGAAAAGTAGTATCTAGAGCAGGAGAGAAATAATCTGTTCTGAGGTAGAAAAGAGTGCATCAAGGAACTGAAAGAATCAATTTGGCTAGGGCAGAGTGAGGACATGAATTCTATGAAATGAGATGTACAGGGTTGGCAGGAGTCAGATTACACAGAGCCTTGTGGCTTGTGTTAGGCATGGGTGCACAGGACAGTCATGCAGGATTATTTGCAGAAGTCTAAGGCTTACAGATATAAGCAGGAAATGTATACTATTTTCTTTTGTACCTCTTGCACTATATGTAAATACAAAAAGGAAACGTTCATGCATCTTGGTCAATCACATACTTTGCTATTCTGAAAGGTATCACAATAGTTGTGAACTTGTTAATTAATTAAGCTCCATTATATTTGCCTTATTTTAGTTATTTCCTAATGTACCTATAGGATACTCAGAATTATTAAAGTTATTAGTTATTAGTTAACTGTCATTGTAGCCTCTATCAAATCTTATCACTCCTTACAATCATTAAAATTCCAATGGTCCTTTTGTGTTTTGTGATTTAATAAGCCCTACTAAAATGCATACCCTAATTATACACTTCACCTAACTCATCAGTGTACATACTACAAGTGTTCATTCAACAGTCAGACAATTATTTACTGCGGTCTTGAATTTATAGCCAAATAGCTACAATTTAAGGAAAGCAGTTCTTTGCAATGTATAATGTTAATGATGCATGAGAATGCTTACAGAGGGCTGAACTAATAAAATCCATTTCATATCAGCCCATTAAATGTGTTTCCTTGGTTCAAATTGGCAAACCAACCAATAGAAGAGAACAAAACAGAATAAGGAAATAAAACATCTTGAAACAATTGTTATTCTTTTAAAATAATCTTTTGTGGTTTTAACTTGTGTGCTCTACAATGTGATTTTTATTGACACATATTTTTCTCTAGTGTATCACTAGCTGGTTTAATGTTATGTATTTATTGCAATTTTATAGCACCATTTCAAGTTTATAGAATATCTTCAGAATATGTATTTCATAAGTATAAGTATATTTTTCTTGTTAACCTTAAAAATAAAATAGCCAGTTATTTTACCAGCAAAATAAGTTTAGCAAAGGAACTACAGAGGACTGACAACTCAGAACACACAAGCCATGTGAAACCACAGGTAAATCTGAGTAACAAAGGAGGGGACAGTTACGTTATGGAGAAAAAGGAGAGAGTGGGAGGGGCTACTTTGAACTAAAGTCCATTAAAGGAAAAGGATTGGTCAGAGGGGTGATGATTTCTCATTGGCTGAGTTGTGGCAGCCTATGGCTAGGCTGATGCTGGACAAGGAGAGAAAATAAACTAGTTAAAATTCACTTAAAATATCTGCATTTGTAATCAATACAGTTAAATGGGAGGGAGGGAACGGTTAGTGGACACTGATTTAGGAAATTAGGAACAATTGGTATTGAAGAACTTCTCTCTATAGGCTGGTCAGAGAAGCCCTTTCCAACAAGGTGTGTTTTAATGTGAGGCTAAGAACAAGTGAGTCATGTGAAGAATAGGGTGAACAGTGATATAAGCTGAGGGGAAAGCCCAAGTTACAGGTGGGGGAAAGTCTTGGGCATGTTTGATGACCTACCTACTGGTGTCCAGTGCATCTGAAGAGTAGTAAGCAGAGGAGAGAGCATCACTGGAAGAGGTATAGAGGACCCACATTGGTTCCACCAGTTCCTCACAACACCCAATTTTCTTCTTTCCTCTAGCTTGTGTTACATAATGTTACCTCCCTAACTCCTCTACCTTCCTCAGAGAGAACCAGAAAGAAAAGTCACTGTTGTGTCTAATTAGTTTCATCATATGTAAGTTCTATTTATACAGTCATTTGCACTTTAAAATATGTTGGGACAGGGGCACCTGGGTAGCTCAGTCATTTGAGCATCCAACTTCAGCTCAGGTCATGACCTCATGGTTTGTGAGTCAGAGCCCCACACTGGGCTCACTGCTGTCAGAGCAGGGCCTGCTTTGGATCCTTTTTCCCCTCTCTCTCTGCCTCTCTCTCTCTCTCTCTCTCTCAAAATAAATAAAACTTTTTAAAAAAATAAAAAATAAATTTAAAAAACTATGTTCGGACATTTGTCCTTTCATTTGATCCTTATATCAACTTTCTGAGGCAGCTGATTCAGGACTTCAAACCTTACACTAGACTTGATTGAACACTAGGGTACAAATTTTTATTGTTATGTATTTTTGTTATCCATTTTCTAACACTGGCCTGGTCGGCCCCTTGTGTTTTCTGTATTTTGTTTTCATTTTCAAATGTAATTGTCTTACATTGTAGTGCTCAGAGATTTCTACCTTGAGGAGAATTCCTGGTGTTATCACATGTCCTTCGGGGGCAATTTTCAACCACCACATTTGCTTGTCAGCTTGTTTTTGTGACTTTTTTTGACACTCACACACACAAAAAAACATTTTTTATCACGGATAAACCCTTAAGATTCTATAAAAATTCTCTTAGTTTTACTTTGGAAAGAGAAGTTGTGAAATATTCAGTCATATCCTTAGCTGTTCTCATAGAGTCTTCAGTGTGTATGTCTAGAAGGACACCCCAGCATAGAGGAATTGCTCACACAGGACCACTGAAAAATAAAGCCCATGACTCTCAGCAGGCCATTGTGCAGGAAATTCTGTGCTAACTTGGGATTCTTCTTCATAATAAGCTCCCCAAGAAGACACAAAGTAGCAAAGTCGAGCAATTGCCCTCATATTTCATAGGTCCTTACATTACTATGAAAAGTAATAGGTAAGAGTGGTAGTCATATAAGAACACAAGAACCTTCTGACCTTCCCCATGGTGTTTTAATATACTTGGGTTTGCTAAGTAGGAGAGGTTATTTTCCTCTTTGTTCTCATTCCTAGAATTCTATTATTTTCCATCAGGTAGAAGTAGAACCCTGGAATGTATATATTTACTTCATAGATAGGGCCAGTATATACACAATCATTCATTCATTTATTTTTATTGAGATATAATTGATATCATTATATTAGTTTCAGGTATACAAGATAATGATTCAATATTTAAATATATTGTGAAATGATCACCACAGTAAGTCTAGTTAACATCCATCACCACACATAGTTACAATTATTTTCTTATAGTGAGAACTTTTAGGATCTATACTCTTAGCTACTCTCAAACATGCAGTGTAATAATATTAGCCATTGTCACCATGCTGTACATTGCATCCCCAGGACTTATTTCTTTTATAACTAGAAGTGTGAACCTTTTGACCACCTTCAGCCATTTTGTTCTGTGTGTCTATGAGCTCATTTTTTTTTAATTTTTATTTTTTGGTTTTTAAGATTCCACATATAAGTGAAATAGCACAGTATTTGTCTTTGTCTGACTTATTTTGCTTAACATAATGCATCCATGTTGTTGCAAATGACAAGGTTCCTTCTTTTTTTATGGCTGAATAACATTCCTGTGTGTGTGTGTGTGTGTGTGTGTGTGTGTGTGTGTGTGTGTGTGTGTGAATTCCACATTTTCTTTATTGCTTCATCCATTGATGGACACAGGTTGCTTCCATGTCTTGGGTATTGTAAATAATACTTCAGTGAACATGGGGGGGGTGCATATATCTTTTTGAGTTATTGTTTTTGTTTTTGCATAAATACCCACAAGTGGAAGGGCTGGATAATATGGTAGTTCTATTTTTAATTGTTTGAAGAATCTTCATACTCTTTTCCATAATGGCTTTATTAATTTACATTCCCACAAGTCCATACCCTCACCAACACTTGTTATTTCTTGTATTTTTGGTAATATCCCTCCAACTGTGGTTTTGATTTTCATTTCCCTAATGATTAATGATGTTGAGCCCAATTATTCATCTACTAGTTGGAACCATTTTGAGTACCTTCTATTCTGAATCCTATTCAAGGTGCTGGGAGCACAAAGAAAGATTTATAAAGAAAAACACAGAGACATACTAGACAAAAAGCTACATAATTAAAACATGCAAGTATTGCATCCAAATAGGCAACATTTAAATTAGAATATAATAAATGCAGGGGCGCCTGGGTGGCTCAGTTGGTTGAGTGTTCGACTTTGGCTCAGGTCTTGATCTTCTGGTTCCTGAGTTCGAGTCCTTCGGCCGGCTCTGCACTGACAGCTCAGAGCCTAGCGCCTGCTCTGGATTCTGTGTCTCCCCCTGTCTCTACTCCTCCCCCGCTCACACTCTGTGTCTCTCTCTCCAAAATAAACATTTTTAAAAGAATATAATAAATGGAGCAATAGTGGTATGCACAGGACAATTTGGGGTCACATGATAGTTGCCCTTGACCCAGACTATCTGAACTGAATCCTGAAAGATGAGTGCAATGGACTAAATGTTTCCTCCAAAGAACAGATATGTTAAAATCTTAATCCCCAATGTGATATTTGAAGGTGGGGCCTTTGGGAACTAATTCAGCCATGAAGGTCGAGTTCTTCTGAATGGGATTAGTGCCCATATAAAAGAGACTCCAGAGAGCTCTCTCACCCTCTTTCTGCCATGTGAGGACACAATGAGAAGACAGCTGTCTGCATCCTAGAAGAGAGCTCTCACTATAATTTGACCATACTGGCGCTCTGATCTTGGAATTCTAGCCTCAGCAACTGTGACAAACAAATTTCTGTTGATTATAAGCCACCCATCTATGGTACTTTGTTAGAGCAACCTCAGCTAAGACAAGTAACAGATTAAAATTAAATTAAAACTTTTGATAGATTTTATGTTAAGAAATCTTATTAAGAAGAAGCAAAGACATTATATAAGGAGTCAAATTTCAGGAATTAGATTATCCAAGGACAATTTAATGACATACCACAATTATCTCAGCATCAGGGTCTAAAATAATCTTGTATTTTAATTTTTTCTCTTTTGCAGACTTTCAGGTACAAAAACATCCCTGTATATGTTTGTATGCAAGCAGCTCTGTCGAACTTTATAGAAAATAACTATAGTAAAAAAACTTTTACTTTTGTTTTATTCTATCAAAAGTACATAAAATAAATCTTTTTGTAGTATCAAAAAAGAAAGAGAGATTTTTACCTAACCCTGCTGCTGTATTAGTTATCTAAATTTTACTTTGAAGGCAAAACCCAGAAAGTGGCTTCTTAGCACCAAAGTGCTCAAAATCCAATCTCCCTCTCTTCTTTCACCCCATAAACTTACATCTCTCTGTGTTATATTCAAATATTGCTCTAGGGAACACAATATGTATCTTTAACCTATCACACACACAAAAAATCTGCTTAGAGTTAATACTCTCCTGCATCGCAGAAAATGTGAAAACACTGCCAGACTGTGTTTTATGCTATTATTGTCATGTTTTCATTTACATTACTTATGCAGTACACTACACAATGTTGTGTTAATATTTCTTTCTTTAAGCATTGTTTTTTTCAAAACATTTACTAGTTTTGATAATTCAATCCTTTCTTATATCTGATGTACTTTCCTTTAGCCCAAATAATTTTCTTTAGCACCTCATGTAGTATAAGTTAGCTGTCAAAGAATTGGGGTTTTTTTATTTAGTAGTTTCTCATTTTTATTTATTTTTACTTTTCCCATTGTTTTTTAAAGTTTTTATTTAAATTCCAGTTAGTTAACACAGTATAATATTAATTTCAGGTGTACAACATAATGATTCAACACTTCCATACAATACCTGGTGCTCATCACAAGTGTACTCCTTAATCTCCTTCACCTATTTCACCCATTTCCCACCGACCTCCCCTCTGACAACCATCATTTTTTTCTCTATAGTTAAGAGTATGTTTCTTGCTTTATCTCTCTCATTTTATTCCTTTTGCTCATTTCTGTTGTTTCTTAAATTCACATTTGAGTGAAATCATATGGCATTTTTCTCTCTCTGACTTATTTCACTTAACATAATACACTCTAGCTCCATCCAGGTCATTGCAAATGGCAAGATTTCTTTCTTTATTATGGCACACACACACACACACACACACACACACACACACACACACACACATATATATACACACCACTTCTTTATCCATTCATCATTCTTTTTTATTAATTTTATTCTATTTTTTTAAATAGTGATGGTTTTATCAGTAATTTATTAAAAATGACTTTAATGAGTACAATAGAATGTCATGCTAAGTAATAATTATTCTTTCTATCATGAAATCAGTACATCCCAGTTAGTACCACTCTTTAGTATCCAGGCCTAGTATTCTTTGAATATTATTTAATGTTGGGGTACCTAGGTGGCTCAGTTGGTTAAGCATCCAACTTCAGCTCAGGTCATGATCTCACAGTCCATGAGTTCGTGCCCTGCCTACTTTAGATTCTGTGTCTCCCTCTCTCTCTGCCCCTCCCCTGCTTAAGCTCTGTCTCTCTCTGTCTCAAAAATAAATAAAAACATTAAAAAAATTTTTTTAATATTTTTAATGTTTATTTTTTTGTCATTTTCCTCTGCTTTTTTTTTAAATTTTACTTTTTATTTTTTTAAATTTACATCCAGATTAGTTAGCATATAGTGCAACAATGATTTCAGTAGTAGATTCCTTAGTGCCTCTTACCCATTTAGCCCATCCCCCCTCCCACATCCCCTCTAGTAACCCTCAGTTTGTTCTCCATATTTAAGAGCCTCTTATGTTTTGTCCCCCTCCTTGTGTTTATATTATTTTTGTTTTCCTTCACTTGTGTTCATCTATTTTGTCTCTTAAAGTCCTCATGTGAGTGAAGTCATATGATTTTTTTCTTTCTTTGACTGACTAATTTCACTTAGCATAATACCCTCCAGTTCCATCCATGTAGTTGCAAATGGCAAGATTTCATTCTTTCTGATTGGCGAGTAATACTCCATTGCATGTATGTATATATATATATATATATATATATATATATATATATATATATATATATATATACACACCACATTTTCTTTATCCATTCATCCATCAATGGATATTTGGGCTCTTTCCATACTTTGGCTATTGTTGATAGTGCTGCTGTAAACATGGAGATGCATGTATCCCTTTGAAACAGCACACCTGTATCCCGTGGATAAATGCCTAGTAGTGCAATTGTTGGGTCATAGGGTAGTTCTATTTTTAGTTTTTTGAGGAACATCCATCCTGTTTTCCAGAATGGCTGCACCAGCTTGCATTCCCATAATTTTATTTTTTTAATTTACATCCAAATTAGCATATAGTAAAGCAATGATTTCAGGAGCAGATTCCTTATTGCCCCTTACCAATTTAGTCCACCCCCCCCCCCACAATCCCTTCAGTAACCCTCTGTTTGTTCTCCATATTTAAGAGTCTCATGTTTTGTCCCCCTCCCTGTTTTTATATTATTTTTGCTTCCCTTCCCTTAAGTTCATCTGTTTTGTTTCTTAATGTCCTCATATGAGTGAAGTCATATGATATTTGTCTTTTTCTCACTGACTAATTTCGCTTAGCATAATACCCTCCAGTTCCATCCACATAGTGGCATATAGCAAGATTTCATTCTTTTGGATTGCCAAGTAATACTCCATTGTATATATATACCACATCTTCTTTATCCATTCATCCATTGATGGGCATTTGGGCTCTTTCCATACTTTGGCTATTGTTGATAGTGCTGCTATAAACATTGGGGTGCATGTGCCCCTTCAAAAAAGCATACCTGTGTCCTGTGGATAAATGCCTCGTAGTGCAATTGCTGGGTCATAGGGTAGTTCTATTTCTAGTTTTTTGAGGAACCTCCATACTGTTTTCCAGAGTGACTTCACCAGCTTGCATTCCCACCAACAATGCAAAAGAGATCCTCTTTCTCCGCATCCTCGCCAACATCTGTTGTTGCCTGAGTTGTTAATGTTAGCCATTCTGACAGGTGGGAGGTGGTGTCTCATTGCGGTTTTGATTTGTATTTCCCTGATGATGAGTGATGTTGAGCATTTTTTTCATGTGTCGGTTTGGCCATCTGGATGTCTTCTTTGGAGAAGTCTCTGTTCATGTCTTTTGCCCATTTCTTCACTGGATTATTTGTTTTTTGGGTGTTGAGTTTGATAAGTTCTTTATAGATTTTGGATACTAACCCTTTATCTGATATCTCATTTGCAAATATCTTCTCCCATTCTGTCGGTTGCCTTTTAGTTTTGCTGACTGTTTCCTTCACTGTGCAGATGCTTTTTATTTTGATGAGGTCCCAACAGTGCATTTTTGCTTTTGTTTCCCTTGCCTCCGGAGATGTGTTGAGTAAGAAGTTGCTGCAGCCAAGATCAAAGAGGTTTTTGCCTGCTTTCTCCTTGAGGATTTTGATGGCTTCCTGTGTTACATTGAGGTCTTTTATCCATTTTGGGTTTATTTTTGTGTCTGGTGTAAGTAAGTGGTCCAGGTTCATTCTTCTGCAAGTCGCTGTCCAGTTTTCCCAGCACCACTTGCTGAAGAGACTGTGTTTATTCCATTGGATAATCTTTCCTGCTTTGTCAAAGATTAGTTGGCCATATGTTTGTGGGTGCATTTCTGGGTTCTCTATTCTGTTCCATTGATCTGAGTGTCTCTTTTTGTGCCAGTACCATACTGTCTTGATTATTACAGCTTTATAGTATAGCTTGAAGTCTGGGATTGTGATGCCTCCTGCTTTGATTTCCTTTTTCAAGATTGCTTTGGCTATTCAGGGTTTTTTCTGCTTTCATACAATCCATTCATCATTCAGCGGACACTTGGCCTACTTCCATAATTTGGCTATTATAGGTAATGCTGCTATAAACATCAGGGTACATGGATCCCTTTGAATTAGTATTTTTGTATTCTTTGGATAAATACCTGGTAGTGCAATTGCTGGATTGTACGGTAGTTTTATTTTTAACTTTTTGAAGAACTTCACATTGTTTTCCACAGTGGATGCACCAGTTTGTATTCCCACCAACAGTTCAAGAGGGTTGTTTTTGTTTCCCTGAAGATGTCTTTACTTAAAAATTGTTTCAGGACTTTAATAATGATGATCCATTGCTATCTTTTCTTCCTGCTTCCACTGTTTCTGGTGCAAAGTGAGCATCATCTGTATTGTCCCCCTGTAAGTAATGTGTTCCTATTAAACCCGTCCAGTCATTTGTTTTTATTTCAGTTATTAGAATTTCATTGCTAGAATTGTGACTTTGGGTTTTCTATTTTTCTGCTGAGAATTCCATCTAATTATATTTATGAGTTATGTATATAATTTTTAATTTCTTGAATATATTTATAATAATTGCCTTAATGTTCTTGTCTCTTAATGGCAATATCTGGTTACACTCTGTTTTGATTTCTGTTGACTACCTTTTTTCTAGAATATAGGTCACACTTTTTATGGGTCTTTTTGTGTGTGTGTCTAGTGATTTCTGATTGAGTAGTGAGCGTTTTGAGTGATATGTATGAAGAGTCTATATTCTGTTATGTACCAATAAAGAGTGAATTTTATTCTATTTATTCTCTCCTCCTTCAGCCCCTAACTCTGTCTTCTTCTCTCAAGCCAGTAAGCCTAGGCTTTCTGCCCTCAGAGCTGCATTTGATTGGGAGCACCCTGCCCAGAAGTTACAAACACAACACTCACCTGCAGCATTTCATCTTTGAACAGTAGATGCCTCTCTGGTTTCTGCCTGCAGTCTGTTGTTTGCTAGTGTTTTCAAATTTCAAATAGGTTTGCTTTTATGATATTACTTTATTTCCCCCTGTGAGAATGTTGGTACTAACCAGTGACTCTGCCATTACCCTAGAAACTCTTTTTATAAATTATATATTTTTCATTTGATTGAATCTTGAATAATTTGAATTTATTAATGATGAATCTCCATTTTGTGTATATAATCAGTTAAGTTTATCTAGTCTTATTTTTTGTTTTTGTTTTCCAATCCCCTCCTGGTAGCTGTTAACATCTTTTGCTCAGAGTGCCTCGCATTAATAAGTATATGATGTAAATGTAATTACCAATTCAGTTATCTAGCTTCTTTACTGTAGATATGAGATAGCCAGAGCTATGAGTAATCTAAGCAGTGAACTTTATATTTGTGCCCATGTGTGTGTGTGTGTGTGTGTGTAAATTTTACCCACGCCTAGGTTCCTACTTTCAGCATTCTGCATAGGTTAATCTACAATAATGAAACACAATGTAGTTACCTTAGCTTCCTTCCTTAAGCTGGCCTACATTATGTCAGGAATAAACTACCCCTGCCCTGTTGACTTGTGTTTGGATTTGTTACAGCATAAACCCTGACAAATCTTATTTAGGTTAAGAATTTTAGTTAATTTACACACTATAAATTTATCTATTTTAAGTGTGCAGTTCAGTAAGTTTTAGTAAATGTATAGATCTGTGCAACTGTCACCATTATTGTTTTAAAACACTTCCATCACCCCAAACTCTCCTTGTCAGTATTGTAGTCAATCCTCACTCCTATACTCAGTTGAAAGAAAACAAACACATGTCTCTATAATTTTGAGTTTTTTAGAAATTCTGTTTAAATAAAATCATATAGTATATAATTTTTGTCTAGATTGTTTCACTTAGCAAAATATTTTTGAGAATTATTCATGCCATCACATCTATCAGTAGTCTATTCCTTTTTATTGCTGGGTAAGGGTAGTATTTTATCATATGTATGTAATGCATTCACTAGTTGATGGAAACCTGGGTTTTGCCAAGGTTTTTTGTTGTTGTTGTCGGTTGGTTAGTTGGTTTTTGGTATTATCATTCATGTTTTTAAATGTTATACATCCAAAATGATAAGAAGATTCCAGTGCTATCTTTGCAGTGTGATCCAATATCTTCCTTTGTGTGCAATTTTAATTTTTATACACTTATTTCCCCATAATGGAAATTCTTAAGAGATTTCACAGTGTAAGTACATCCATTCAGTTTCTTTAACTGATGTTTCTGAAGTGTAAATGATCCCCTTCCCCTCTAGGAAGAATTATTGTAAGTTTGTACACTTGTTTTAACATTTCAATATTTAAACCACTTGCAATCTGTGACAAGAATTTACTCTGCTATTTTTGAAAGTCCTTAATTAAGCTTTCCCCCAAATTTGACATGTAAAACTCTATATATCTTATTTTTCTATAATGTCATTAAGAGTATATAGGTCACAATCTGTTCTCTAATAACATTTAAAGAATATGATGCTAGGGGCACCTGGGTGGCTCAGTCGGTTGAGTCCAACTTCACCTCAGGTCATGGTCTCACAGTTCATGAGTTCAAGTCCGGCATGGGGCTCTGTGCTGTCAGCTCAGAGCCTGGAGCCTGCTTCAGATTCTGTGTCTCCTCTTTCTCTGTACCTCCTCCACTTGCACTTTGTCTCTCTCCATCTCTCAAAAATAAATAAACGTTAAAAAATTTTTTAAAGAATATGATGCTCAAGCAATGAATTACTATCACTAACAAATTATGCCTGAAAGGTCTAGCTCACACTAGTGACCATTAACTTAAATTAGTACTACATATCTTCTTACTTTTCCATAGACCCTTACAGTTTATGTTCTGCAGGTGGCCTTGCTTCAATCATACAAATGATTATCTGTGAGACCTTGCAGGGATAAGGGAAATTTTAGAGATATACCATGAACAGGTTCATTAAGCTTTTACACAGGAGTATACATATTCCTTCCACTTACATTTTATTAACCCACATTTTATTGGCCAGAGCAAGTTACATGCCTGCTTTAATTAGTTGCATGATGTATAATTGCACCAGGGAGGACAGCAAATATTGAGAGCAATGGCATAGTATTTTAAACAGGGTAATGACATGATCTTATTTATATTAGGGGATGAATTGTAGGAAAACAAGAATGGGGGTTTCCTGGGTGGCTCAGTTAGTTGAACATCTGACTCTGGATCCCTGCTCAGGTCATGATCTCACGGACAAGATCCAGCCCCAAGTCGGGTTCTGTGCTGACACAGCAAAGCCTGCTTAGAATTCTCCCTCTCCCTCTCTCTCTCTGCCCCTACCTGCCACTCTCTCTCATGTGTGATCATGTGCATATGCATGCTTGCTCTCTCTCAAAGTAAATAAACAGTAAAAAAAGAATCAAACAATGAACTTAGATATATTTCAGAAGTCCATGAAAAGTATGGTCATGGCTTATACAGAGGTACTGGAGGTGGAGAGAATTTAATGCATGGTAGCATCAACATAACTTGCTAATGGATTAGATGTGGAGGATCAAGGAAAAGGATAATTCAAAGATGACTCTTAATTTTTTTTTTTTTTTTGCTTTCAGTTATTTATTTTGAGAGAGAGAGAAAGAGAGCAGGGGAGGGGCAGAGAGCAAGGGAGACAGAAAGAATCCCAAGCAGGCTCCGCACTATCAGCACAGAGCCCAATATGGGGCTTGAACTCACCAACCATGAGTTCACAACCTGAGCCAAAATCAAGAATTGGATGCTTAACAAACTAAATGACCCAGGTGCCCCAACTCTTAAGTTTTTAAACTTAATTAAAACTTAATTAGCAATTCATTTGAGAAAGCATATAATCCAGGAAAGATGATTCACTATACAAGAAAATGAAATGTTTTTCACAACTACCATAGAAAAGGTACCAAAGCATTAAAGAATATATAAGACCTATGCTGTACAAAGTGATACAAGGCCAAAAAATATGAATATTTTACAAAGTAATTATAGTGCTAATAACACATAAGGAAGAACGTATTAAAATGGGGAAAATATAGACTAATAAACTTAAGGTAGATTTATGTGAATAATCTGAATTCATACTAGCAAATTAAAAACCAGGGGCACCTGGGTGGCTCAGTCGTTTAAGCATCCGACTTTGGCTCAGGTCATGATCTCGCGGTCCGTGAGTTCGACCCCCGCATCGGGCTCTGTGCTGACAGCTCAGAGCCTGGAGTCTGCTTCAGATTCTGTGTCTCCCTCTCTCTGCCCCTCCCCCACTCATTCTCTCTCTCTCTCTCTCTCTCTCTCTCTCTCTCTCTCTCTCTCTCTGTCAAAAATAAACTTAAAAAAATAAGACACACCAGTCTTTAAAAAAATAAATAAATAAAATCCAAAGAACCTTAAAATAATAATGTACAATGACTAAATAGTGTCTAATCCAAGAATGCAGGTATGATTCAAAATTTAAGAAATCTGTAATAATCACAAAAATAGTTCAAAAGAGAGTATAAATCTTATCACCTCCTACCCCTGTTTGTCCTATGAAGTTTACCAAAGTCTTTGTTCTTAGAATTTCTTCCCAGAATATTTGCCTAACAAGGCAGATAGAACAATGAAATTCAGCTACCTTCCACTCAATTTTTCCTAGTCCAAATCTCTAGTGAGTAATTTATGTCTCAGTGATCTCCAGTCTAATTGACTCTCAGTTTAATGGGCCCCAAGCTTCTCCATGCAGGATTGATTACCTTAGAGTACTTCCACGACAAGGCAATAAGTGTTTCTGGGTTGTTTCATTTAACATTTTTTGCTTTTTTCCCTATCAATAGTGGATGAGAAAATTGGAGATAAATATATAATGTAAATACTGAAGCCAACAAACAACTATATACAGCTAATTGATGCTATTTGTTTATTCCTTTATTCATACATTCATTCATTCACATTTATTTATTCACACACTCAACGAATATTTACATTGTTCCTAATATGTTCTAAACAAAATGATAGGTTCTTTGAGTGACATTTCTTTCTTGGAGTGAAAAAATCTTATTTTAAAGTTCTATACATCTAAACATAGAAACATATTTTTTAAAAAGAAAAATAATAAGGCTTAAATTAGGTAGAAACAAAAATCACAAGATATTCTTGATACATAGATCAATAAATTGATAGAATATGGGATGTAATAACATAGCCAAGTGTTTGGCTGGTATCTTATAAGTGGACCACATAAGCACAACATGGGTATCTTGTACTAAGAGTAGAAAACAGAGAACAGAAAACTAGCTTAATTTGTCTTTGTATCAATTGTGGTTTCATTGAAAAATGGATGGCTCAAACATAAATTATGGTAATATATGGAGGGGTTAATAAACAGACTAATTGTAAAGATACAAGGAGGATATAGGGAAAACACGAGATATATTGTAGCCTCTCCTGGGTCTAGAGACAGCGTGGCTGTTACCACCATTAGATCCAAGAGCTATGAAGAGAGGGCATTTCGAATAGTCTTGGAGAAGGGACTGTAAGAGGGAGGCAGCTAGCCTAAGACAACCCAACAGAGAGGATATTGGAAGAAAAAATACCCAGAGTTCACTTTCCTTTTTTTCACCACCAGTCTCCCATGGGGCTGCTCAGTAGCCAAACCTAATTAGACATGAGAACAAAAGTTGATATAGTCACTAAGGCAGAGAAGAGGAGGGAAGGAGAAAATGGATTATTTCCACCAAAACCTGTTCAAATATGCTGTAAATTTGTAAATATTAAACTTATAACTAAATACTATGATTATATTATCAGTCATGAGTCATATCATACAATTGAAAACTCATAGAGCATTTATATTCTAATACACTAATATCTGCCTAGCCAGAACTTATATGACTTACTGCTGTCATTAGAGTATCATGTTCCCTTGCACATCTCCTACCAATAAATAGAAGCAGGTACCTCAGTACAGAGTCCACATCTACATCAGCAAAATATTGTCTTGATGACTCTGAGAATTCCACTGAGTGATACTCTTTGCTTCCACCTTATCTTGGGACAGAAACACTTCTCATCAGCCACCAGAAAGAACAAACAACTGTGCAAATGAGATAGAGACCTCATTTATGAAAATAGCTGACTGAGAAGTTGCCTCAGAGAAGAAACTCTGTGTCTCTGGTAATGCTAGAGTCAGAGGTGTCTATGCAACATGCCTAGGGTGTCTATGCAACATGCTCCCCTTGTTGCCATTAGCCTAACATAAATCCTGCTCAGTTTGAGATGATTCTTAAAAGTCCTACGAAGAAAATTATCCATAGCCTATCCTCTTCAGCTAAGGATATCACCACAAAAAGAAAAAGAAAAGGTTTACTTTTACTCTGTAGTTTATCTTGGGCACAGTCCTACCCTGACTTTACTACCTTGTTGGTGGAGATCCACTATTCTTCTTCAATCCATTTAACATTTATCTCATTTATTGAGATAGTTGAGATTTAGCTCTACCATTTCACAACTTTTTTTTATGTTTATAAGGCTTCTCTTTAGAAAACAATAATATCTATTTTCCTTGAAGAGTCTGATATTACTCTAGAGACCCACCAAATGCAACTTGAATTAGAGAGTCAAAAATCCTATCATAACATTTTTATCCTTTTTCATGCAGTTGTTCATGAAATAGTCATTCATTTTGTTTTTACTCTTTGCCAAACACTGAGATGGTAGTTGGAGCCAGAAAAACATATTCCCTCTCCTCGAGATTTCAGAATACTGAGAGAGGCAGGCTTAACAAAAAGAAACAAACAAAAAATTCTAGTAGACATTTGCCTCACTTATTTTTAACATGTGGTGGTATCTGTGGTTTGCTTGGAGAGGGAAAAATGCTGTCTATGGGAGTTTTCACTTTGCAAATGACAGATTAATTGAACCCTGAGGGATAGCATAGAAAGAATCAGAGATGGACAGAGGAAAAGAAGGAGGTAGTGGACTTATTACACAGGATTAGCATTTGAAATGCTTAGGGTTGGGACCAGGATGTAGCTGTGAGCACTGTAGCATAAGCTTCATCTATAGAATGACAAGCTGCAAGCCTGGAAAAGTAGACAGGGAGGTGAGTCATGAAGGACCCTGTATGTCACTAATACTAAAAATTGCAGGTTTTATCACTGGTTTACCAGTATACATCTTTAAAGTTATATTCAAATAAAATCACATTTTATAACAGGAATAGCTTCCATCTATCATCACTAAATGAAATAATTGAGATAATTTCAGTTTAATTACATTCAAAATGGACAAATTCTAAAATGTCTCTGTAATTTAATCTAATATCTATCTTTTAAATTAGCCTGTGTTATGGAGTCCAATGTCTTGAACGTATTAATTAAAATAATGGTAACATTATAAAATATTGAAGGTTGCAAAATGCACTATCAAGCCATTCCAGATGGATAAAATAGTAATTGTATGTGCTACAGTGGGAAAATGCTAATAAGAGCAATTGAATTTCCTTTAGCTGAATCATTAATAAAACTCTGCAAGCAAGTTAGATTTAAATATATAGTTTAATGGTGCTGATTATCTTTAGATTTGTGGTTTCTCCCTAATGATAAGAACAATATGTGTGACATTTTTCAATAATAATTATGAAAATATTACTAATTATTACTAACATTTATTGAAAGTGTCCTGCATGCCCAGCCCAGCACCAAGCACTTTCTATTACTTATCTCATCTTATTCTCATAATAACCATATAAGATAGGTACTATTATTAACTGCATTTTAAAGGGGAAAAATCTGAAACTTAGTCTAAATAAATTACCCAAAGTACTTTAGCTAGTCATTGTTAAAGCTCTGATTCAAAGTCATGCACTTCTGCTTTCTGAGGCCAGGATGAGGAAAAGACTTGAGGTAAGCTCGCTTTTCCTTTATCTATAGTGATTCATTTCATGTTTTATAAAATATAGCAATCTGCTAAATTAGGAAAAAATAAAACTAATACTGAAATCTGTTAATGTGAAATAATTTCTTCTTCCCCCTTAATAAATCAATTTTTATTCTGAAGCATGACAATTAATGAGGTTTATCATGGTATGCCTAACTATGGGCTGTTATTAACAGTCGTAAAATTATCAGGACACAGCATTTGACTTGATAACCTGGCATGAACAAATTTCCAAAGATTGATTTTTATGGTGCCTACATTAGTCCTCTCATTCATTTGTTCTTAGGTGGTTGACTGCTAATTCCAGCAAAAGAGAAGGAAGAAATTCTTAAGGCTGCTTTTCCCCCCTAGAACAATAAAGCTTTGGTCTCATTACATTAGCATGATGGAAGTATTTGTGGCAATTTATTTATGCAAAGTTCATATTCCATAAAAATTGTTTAGGTTTAAAGCAGTTGTTATCACCAATTAAAGATGTTGTTTAATGGAAAGATGAATTAATTTCCTATTCGGACTTGCTTTTTAGAAGCAAAGTAGGCATTTCCTATTACTGAACATAAGAAACTTGCTTCCCAAACATAGCTTACTTTTTCTAGATACAGATTCAATACCTCTCACAGCAAAAAAATTTTGAGGTTAAAAAAAAACTCATATGGATAGCCCTAAGAATATGAGGATGATCTATATGTAGGGGGAGGGAAAAACCATTTAATCTTGCCTACTGATATTATACAACAGAAGACAAGCTGTATTTCCGTGTTGCTTAGACTAATGAAAACATTTTCTTTTAAGAAATCATGTAGAAAAAAAAAATAATAATAATAAAAAATAAAATAAAATAAAATAAAAAAAAAAAAAGAAAAAAGAAAAAAAAAAAAAGAAATCATGTAAAGAGCTATCAACTGTTCCTCTGCCACAGCAGAAGTTAGAAATTTTTTAAAGTGAGTTTTTCTGCTATCAATGGCCTTTTAAAAAGGTCATTATAGGGCACCTGGGTGTCTTAGTCAGTTAAACATCTGACTCTTGATTTCAGCTCAATTCGTGATCTCACGCTTAGTGAGTTTGACTCCCACATCGGGCTCTGTGCTGACAATGCAGAGCCTGCTTGGGATTCTATCTGTCTCCCTGTCTGCCCCTCTCGCACTCTCTCTTGCTCTCTCTCTGAAAATAAATAAATAAACTTTAAAGTAAATAAAATATAAAAAAATAAAAAATGATCACAATGCCATTATAATCTTATACTTTGCTTACTGTGTATAAAGACTCTAAATATACAATATATTTTACAATATATACTTGCAACATTAATAAAAATAAAGAAGTTGTATACTTTGGGCAAACTCTTAATGCTCACTACATATGTGTTATTGGACACACACATTTAAAAAAATTTTTTTAATGTTTATTTATTTTTGACAGAGAGAGAGACAGAGCATGAGCAGGGGAGGGGCAGAGAGAGAGGGACACACAGAATCTGAAGCAGGCTCCAGGCTCTGAGCTGTCAGCACAGAGCCCGACGCGGGGCTTGAACTCACAGACCGCGAGATCATGACCTGAGCTGAAGTCGGACTCAACCTACTGAGCCACCCAGGCACCCCAGACACACACGTTTTAAACACATAAGTATTATGGATAATAAAAGGTTCCAGAAAAAGGGTCAGGAATCCAAACCAGAGGGATAAACATTAAGGTTGGGAATACAAGTCAGGGGCCAGGCTGAGAAGGATCATAACCTACTGGTTATGGTTTTCCTTTCCTCTCCATCTCAAATACCACATTATTGCACTCAACTGTAAATCCTGCCCCTACCCTCAACTCTCCTGCCACATACCCTCTGCATAAAACCAGCTACTATCTTATTTTAGTTTACAATTTTGGCACTGCTCTAGATATTCATAATTGAGTATGTATCTCTTTAAATTCATGGCATTGAACTTTAGCTAAAGTCCATGATACTTCTTGAGAATCCCTTCTTGCTTGACTAGTCATTTCCATCTGCCATTTTCCTCAGTGATATCTTCAAATTTCCAGTGCTTTCTCAAAACTACCTCTCCAGTTCCTTACATGTTCAGGGTGTCCTGTAATTTAGCATTTGAGTGGATATGCTGTCCGATTATCTTGCCAATAAACCTATTTGCACAATCACATATCTACATACTTCCCCCCATTTCATCACTTCTGCAAGGCCCATGAATAGCATCCCTGGGCTTGGACATCCATTCTTATCATATACTACTGCTAAGAGGCTTGAGGTGTCTTCATGCAGAAAGCAGCCCTCTGAGAAATGATCTATCATTCTGGCCACCACCACAACACAAAACAAAAGAAACAAGGAAAACAAACAAACAAAAAACATCATCAAGGATCCTTACTACCCTTTCCCTACCTACAATCACCCCTGCCAAACAAAGATCAAAACATGTCCTGAAAATGTGCATCCCTTTTCCAGTTTTCATCCAGGCGGAAGCACTGATTTAGTAACACAAGTAGCACATGAGTCAAATAGGCTCAGATGTAAAGTACAGTCAACCCTTGAACAACTCAGGGGTTAGAGGCATGGACCCGCCCCTGTCCCCCATGCAATCACAAAACTCAGTATAACTTTTGACTTCCTAAAAGCTTAACCACTGATAGCCTACTGCTGATCAGAAGCCTTACTAATAACATAAACAGTAGATTAACACATATTTTGTAGGTTATATGTATTATATACTGTATTCTTACCATAAGCAAAGCTGAAGAAAAGAAGGTGTTATTAAAATCATAAGGAAGAGAAAATGCATTTACAGTACTGTACTTCATTTATGGGAGGAAAAATGCATATGAGCAGACCTGTGCAGTTCAAACCCATGTCGTTCAAGCATCAATGGTATTTTGTGTTTTGTTTTTCTGTCCACATTTGAAATTCATTTCAACCCATGATCTTAACAACAGGGACAAGTGAGTATCCCTAAAAACCATAAATCCAGGCAATGGATTCTGAAAAACAGTAATGAATTCTGAACACTCTAGGGCAAAGAAGGGCCTGATATGTATGAGAGGGATGAGATTGGCCCATGGGCAATAAAGCATAGAGCCACTATCATCATGTGGAAAAACCAGGATTAAAGAAAATAAATTGCTACCAAAGAATCTGAAAGTTCTGGGCAGTGAGGCAGAAACTAGAAATGAAGAAATAAGGAGGAAATCACATACATGAAACCAGTGTTAAAAGGTGTTGGAATTAAGGGAAGAGAAGGGGCCTGGTGAGACTCCTCGTGGTGCCGGATCACATGTGATTTTTCTGGGGGCCTCTGATTCACGCTTGCAGAACGAGAGACTGGTTGATCTATTTGAAAGTGACCAACTTAATTGCTGCCTTTTCTTTTACATTTAAAATCTTTGAAAATGGCACAGGTGAGTTGGGCTTTTAATTATGTTAATATCCTTCCTGATATAAGGAGATGTAAAGAGATAGCCATCCTTAATCAGCTTCCTACTGATACCACAGAGCTCATCAATTAGCCAAGGGTGTGTTCCCCTCAAATCCACCACGTGTTTTACTCCAGGTACCAGCCACCATTCCTTGTGTATATTCTCAAGCCATAGTGAACTGGGTTAGACTACTTGAGCTATGAGATAGCTTTGGTCTTGCTGACCTAAGACATATATTTATTTATTAATTCAACAAATACATAAGGAGTGCCTATGTTTTTCTAGCTATCTTGTGTATGCTCAGAGTTACATATACAAAGAAAACATGTATAATCCCTGACTTCATTAAGGTCACAGACAATAAGGGAAGAGAGAAAGTTAATTGAGTAGATAGGTTAGCTAGCCCTTTCTATACCAGTATGACCAGAATGGAAAGAATTTAATCCAAGTTGAGGAGCAATCCAGTGACAGTTTTAGTGATTCCCTGAGGTCTTAAATGAGGTAGGAAACACCCATCTGCTCATAATCACAATAATTTAGAGGTGGGGAGTGAGAGCCAGTAGAAGAAATAATCTTCTCCATATGTTAAATTACACTATATTATCTCCAGTGATAATTAGCACTAGTTTTCATATGATAAGCTTACTACATAGGCGAATCATACGGAAACAAATGTCTCTAAAACACCAGATAGTAGGTTTACTGATCTAGAACTGTAAGACCCAGATGGATTAGAGCCCTTTTTTCTCAGGAACCTGTGAATTGGGGAAAAGGGAAATATCAATGCTCATCCAGATGAAATCCAAAAAACAAACTTCCTTTTCTAAAAAATAGGAAGAAACAAAAAAATTAAGCTTATTCCTATAGAAGGGATCGTTTTTCCTGAGAGAAGGAATTGGGCTGCCACCTAAGTAGGGGATTATAGTGGAAAAGGAGAGGGCACCTGAGGGGAGAAATCCAGATCAGGAGCAAAAATATTGCACAGATGATCTCTTCTGTTAGGGCTAAGTTGGGAAGTACTTTCCCTGGAGATTTTATTTGTCTTCCCGGTCTCTAGTTGCACTTTTCCTATCAGAGGTTTTTCCATTTCTTGTCTCCAAGGAGTAAGGGAATGCAATAAGGGTAATGTATAAATTAGCCAATATGCTAGCGTTTATTCTTTATACCCCCTAACTCCCTTCTGAAAGTATTCAACTTTTTGGATTATCTTAGTAGTTAGATGGATTCAACTGATGTAGAGATTTGGGGTCAGGATTGTGAAAGGAGGGATGGGCACATACTGCTCAGTTTTCCCTTCAGCCCTTGAAGAGACACTGGGTAAAGGAGCAGGCAACTCTTGGTGGATAATGATCCAATATCCTTGGAAATTATTGGTGTGATGAGAAAAATTCAAGACCCAGGAAGTGCCAAAGAAATTCCAGGCATAGGGAATTATGTCTAAGTTTTATGACTTCTCTGAGTAAATGAAAACCATCCTTTGACAAGATGAAGAGAAGGAGCTGAGTAAAACTCAGATAAAAGGATAATAATTTCTTAAATGGTACTAATAGGGGAAATTGTGGGAAACATGAGAGCTCACAGTCGCATTCCAAGCTCATTTGGACTCTCCATTGTTTTGATGTTCTCTGATGCTGTCTATGTCAAATTCATGGCTAAATTCAAATCATGTCCATATGGTCCTGGGCTCTTTTTGTCTGGGACAGGTTTTAAAACAGAGGTCAAGAAAAAAAGGTGGAATTTAACAGTCCATTTGTTGAGCATATAGCTGCTTAATTCTTGCTGAATAACTTTGGTTATGAATATATCTTGCCAGTCACAAGGTTTGCAGCAGAAGGGAGAAACCACACCTAAGAGGAAGGTTTCAGGGTGAGAACAGGAACAGATCCACACAAGTCTCTTCCTCTTCCTCCTAGAGGAGAAGGAGATGTCTAGAATAAAGTTTCCAAAAAAGGTATGGCCAATCCAAACCAGGAATCCTGTGGTCAAAAGCACAGCCTGTTTGATGAGAGGGAGGAATGGTGGTAGTTCTAGATAGTTCTAGAAAGTTCTAGAAAGCAGAGTTGCTGTGAGGATGGTAAAAGTACTATAATCAAAATCAGTTATTCCAGATATCTTATCTAGTTGAGAAAGAACACGGAGGAGGAGGACTCATTGCAACTCTCCCAGTTCCCTTCTCCTACCCTCACTACTGCCCTGCTCTATTGGGACTGATTAGGGCTGAGAGATGTAAGAAGGAGGCAGATCTCCATTAAGAGTCAGGGCACAATTCAGGACTTAATGGTCAGAGAACTCAGTGAAGCTTCTGACCAGCCTATGGCTACCTCAGATAGTGTTTTAACCTCTGTCCGTAGACATAGAACATAGAAGATACTCCCAAATGCGGGAGGGAGGGAGGGAGGGAGGGAAGGAGGGAAGGAAGGAAGGAAGGAAGGAAGGAAGGAAGGAAGGAAGGAAAAAGAAAGAAAGAAAGAAAGAAAGAAAGAAAGAAAGAAAGAAAGAAAGAAAGAAAGAAAGAAAAGGGAGAGGAAGTGAGGAAGGAAGGAAGGAAGGAAGGAAGGAAGGAAGGAAGGAAGGAAGGCCCGAATATATCTGAAGACTCCATGGGGTACATTTAAGCCAGGCCAGAGAATGAGAGTTGACTCACAGACCCAGTCCTTCTTTCTCCAATAATGACCTCAAGCTTTTTCTTTTTAATATTTGTTATGTTTGTTATTTAGTTTTATTTTTTATTGCTTTTGTTTCTCATCAGTGGTCTTTTATTAAAATGACCATTGTTTGCATGGAGTACAGGGGGAGGAGAGCTACTTAAACCAGGAACACCTTTATCCTGAAGCTAGACCTCTGATTTTAACCGTGTTCTTGTAGCTCTCAAAGTGTTTCCAACAGATTTCCTCCTTGAGGGATTTTACCCATAAGTCATCAGCTCTACGTTATGGACCTGCTACCCTCTTAGCTACCTAGTGGATAATCTCAATTCTTTTTCTTTTCTTCTTCCAGATTTTGTGGCTCTATATTAATCATTAAAAGTGCAAAGTTCTGAGAATTAACAATGTACAGAAATGCTTAAAACTAATTTAAGGATTGGGGTTTCCTAGGAGGATACATATGAATTTATAAAACCTCTGAAATAGTGATCCAAATGAATCCACTTGGGGAAAGGTTTACTTTAAAAAATTTTTTGAGTTGTCTGTCCCTAAGGTAACTGGAATTTCTACATAAGTCAGTAGGAATTCCTCATGGATTTTGCAGTGCTTCTGTGTGTGTGTGTGTTTTTATTATTTCAAAGACAAACATTTCTCAATTCTGTCAATCTTTTGTGGTATAAGATGGCTTATTTCACAGATAAATTGTTATTATAACTCACAGTGGAATCCAAAATAATCCAAAGCACAGTAGTAGTACAATCCCCTGGAGAACATCGAGCCAAATAAATCACATTTTGTAGCATTTCTCATCTCACCAGGGAAACATTTTTATCCAGGTGAAATAAGGATAAATACCATAGGCATTCATAATTCATAGGAGGACAATATGGGAACTAAGAAGGTGTGAACAAGAGAATTGCATGCCTTCGGTTGACTATGGAAAGCCCTCAAAGAAATTAAATTAAGAAAACTAAATTTTCCCCTGGGTAGTTATATTATAAGCCTTGATATAATGGGTTGCATCACAGATATTCTTTTTAAAAAGGCATGCAAGGAGCAAGCAGAGAAAAATGATATTGAAGAAGAGCATTCTCCCTGGTGACAGACAATACAAGATCCATCCCAGAGTTGAAGAAACACTTGGTTTCAAAGAAGGAACACTTTCAGAGCGGTTAAGGAAGATAAAACCTGGAAAGGTCCACTGACCTTGGCAATTTGATAAGGGATTCTGGGAATTAAGGCAAACTTTCTTCTTTCCCATAATCCCCTTGAAGTATCTCAAAGCAGTTGGTTTTGCAAGATCAAATATTTGGGTTTTTTCTGGGCACCTGGGTGGCTCAGTCGGTTAAGTGTCTGACTTCAGCTCAGGTCATGATCTCACCATTGGTGAGTTTGAGCCCATGTCGGGATCTGTGCTGACAGCTCAGATTTTGCTTCAGATTCTGTGTCCCCCTCTCTCCCTCTCCCGTTCATGCTCTGTCTCTCTCACTCTCAAAAATAAATAAACATTAAAAAAATGTTTTTAATATTTGGGGTTTTTTTTCTTCCCTAGCTAATTGATTTTACATATTTTCCTTTAAAAGATGCCTTTAGGCCTCAGACTCTTTTACTCTACCATGTGTAAACAGAGCAGGAAAAGGAGAGGTTTATAAACACACACACACACACACACACACACACACACACACACACGAGAGACAAAGAGACAGAGGGGAAGAGACAGAAAGAGAGAGAGACAGAGAGAAAGACAGGGAATTTACTGCAGTGAGGGACCAGAATCTAGATTGTTTTAAGTAGCCTTGAACTGTATTAATTTTTTAAACATTTTTTTCCTTTTCCTTTGAGAATGGTGGAATATAGAAAAGCATATAAAGAAATATAGGTAACTATAATATGGGAGTGGGAAGACAGAAAATAAAGGAAATTCACATCTAATAGACCTCTTTTCCTGTGAAGTAGAAAGGTAAATTTCAGAAAATATGTAGTAGATGTGGGATTTAAGAAAATAAATACGAATTTATTTAGTAATTTAATTTAGACTAACTTATTGAGGGGAATTATAAATGGAGCCCAACAGAGATAAATAGTAACATAGTATGAGTGTTTTGGTTATTCACAAATCCTTTATGTCACAGATGCAGAAGATCCCCCTGCAGTTGTATTAATATATGTCCTGATTACTATGTCACATTTATCTCTGAGCTGCATCTCTTGAAGGACTTTTTGAGAGGTTTGCATGATAATTTAACTGTAATGTAATATAAGCCCAAGTGGCAGAATGTCTGCGGCCGAAAGCTGACAGAGTAATGAGTAAACCATTTGTTTTCCAAAGATAAGCAGTGCAATTTTGGTAAATAGTTATGTAGGCTCTGAGAATGCATACCCCCCCACACACACACATCAACTACACATACACACATGTTAAAATATGTGCATCCACAGTCTAAAGGTAAATAAATACAAAATAACATTAGCTTTAGAGTGGTTTCATTGAAATATAATATGTAGAAGAAATGGTTTAACAAACAGGCTCACTGTAATTTGTTCCAATTAGACCACATCTACTGTGGTCACTTCTGTGAGTCATTTTTGGAAAGATTACCAGAATAATTAAAACAACTGAGATCATTTCCTTTCTTCTAAAAAGAAATTCATGGGGGATATAGTGGCTCTTTCCAAATATTTGAAGGACCATCAAATAAAGAAGAGGTAAGACTTACTTAGAGCACAAAATCTAGAAGTAGAACTAATGGGTAGAAGTCACAAGTTATAGTCAATACAAATTGAATTTTCTTAGACATCGTTGTTTAACAATAGAATGAAATTTCTTATGAGGAAGTCAACTCTTTGTGGCTGAAAATGAACGGAGGGATTGACTTTTTGCTGCACATGCTCTCATTAAAAGGATTTGTGGTGAAGAGAGGATTATTTGTAGGGAGATCCATTATAACTCTAGGATTTTGTGGTGATTATATGTGAGGCAATACTATGTACAATTTCTGTGTGCATAAACAAATATATTTAACTTTACTCTTAGGCCCCCTTGCATTCCATCAATAAATGAAATAACTTTCTTCAGTCATGTTGAAGGTTATGAACACCATGTTTAATAAGAGTGTCTCACATTTTTACAAATGTTGTTAACCTAATCAAAGACTAGAACTTGGCTGTTACTTCATTTTTTTAATTTTTTAAATTTTTGTTTATTTTTGAGAGAGAGAGACACACACACATTGTGAGCAGGAGAGGGGCAGCAAGAGAGGGAGACACAGAATCCAAAGCAGGCTCCAGGCTCTGAGCTGTCAGCACAGAGCCCGACGCAGGCTTGAGCTCATGAGCTGTGAGATAATGACCTGAGTTGAAGTCGATGCTTAACTGACTGAGCCACTCAGGCACCCCTGATACTTTTTTATTGAAGTACAGTTGACATACAATATATTAGTTTCAGGTGTATAACATAGTATTTCGACAATCATATACATTATGAAATGCTCACCACAGTAAGTGTAGTTACTACCTGTCACTGTACAAAGTTATTATAATATTATTGACTATATCGCCATGCTATATTTTTCATCCCCATGACTTATTTGCTCCATAACTGGGTTATAAAATAAATGTGTCTTTAATGAAGAAGTCTCATATTGATCAAGTTATAAAATAATATATCTCTGTTCTGCATATAAAACATTTGCCCATATTTTGAAATGAACTTTGTGCATTTCATTTTTAATAGATCCAGAACGGATCCAAAGATATATGAAATGTTTAATAAAAACTCACATTTTTCTTTATACCTATGGAATGTATTTTATATTAGAACACACATGAAAATACTACATGTCAAAGTTTTAAAACAGCTTTAAAAGTTACCTAATTTTTTACAGTAAAGGAGCTCATGAGTGGTTAAAACTCCTTTTGCTCCAAGATATGATAAATATCTAGAGAATCTCTTAAGATTTAAAAGTATATATATTTTCTAAAATGATAAACCCAATCAAGATGTTAA
This sequence comes from Panthera leo, assembly GCF_018350215.1. Lineage (NCBI taxonomy): Eukaryota > Metazoa > Chordata > Mammalia > Carnivora > Felidae > Panthera > Panthera leo. Next base: position 63,884,191 of record NC_056691.1, on the reverse strand, counting down.
TGAACCCTAATGATTATAGAGAAAACATGTTAGTAGAAGCATTATTAAAATACAGGCTAACTTTATATTGTCACTTCAAGGCACAGAGTAGGGCAGTTGGACACAGTTGGAACCTACAGACTAAAGGTCTTAATAACATTGGGTGGACCAGGATCTTGATGCAAAAAAGAAAGAGAGGGAGAAGGAAAGAGAGATGAGGAGGATGAGAAAGAGAGGAAGGGAGGGAGAAAGGAAGGAAACAAGGAAGTGAGGCAGTGAGTGCAGGCAGGCATTTTTATCTGAACATCTCTGAAAAGAAAAAAAAAAAGTGTAGTATTAATTAGAGGTTCATAAACTGTGCTTCACTCTGGCCAACTCAGGTATGAGAGTGTAGCCCAGGATGTTGTGTGTATTCTGCTTTTCACAGAGATATTTTTCATACTTTATCATATCATGAATGTTTTTTATGCTCAAAATATAATGGTCAATATGAGATATATTGACATTGGCCTCATCTTCAGAAAATTATAAACTAAGGAGAAAATAGAGATGAATATATGTAAGAACAAAAGAAGAAGGGACATAAATATACATAATCTAACTCATTACATTTCAAAGCATGTGCTAAAATACGATTATTATTTTTAATTCACCATATTTATCAACAGAACATGTATGCTAATGCACGTTGTTCATCACTAGAAAACAAATGAACCATTAAACCTATTGGTAGTAACAGGCGGTTAACTTACATTACGTACTTATTATGTGACAGAAACATTACATGCAGTTTCATGTGGGAATCTCACAACAATTCTAGGAAAGGTAATATTAACCCCTCTGTTTGATGAGAAAATGAAAAAACTCATGATTAAGGAAAGTATAAGTTTATTCACCCAGCTGCAAAAGATTAGCAGCTGGTTTCAAATTACTTCAAGTGTGTTTACTCCAGTGCAAGGCGATAAACACTGATGCAGGCATTCTCATATTCCAGTTAGCGTGACCCTATATTTTGGCTTGCTCAGGGCAGTTCCCTCTCTGCCTGTCTTCCTTGTGTAATTATAAATAGGGCCACCTTTCACTTTCAAAGTGTGCCAGTTTGGTAACACACATATGCTCATTGTAATAATACTCTATATTGCTAGAATCCACATATTTCCCCTTCAAAATTCAGAACAGTATACAGGCCTTTCTGTGTGCGTGCACAAGCCCATATGCATAGGCATTTGTTCCTGTGGGTGTGTGTTTCACTAAATTATAGGAAGGGATGAAAAATGACCATAATGTAGCAATTCTTTTGTAGAGTTGATGTTCTATTCCTCATTTTGAAGAAATGTATTTAATAAAAACCTGAAATAAGAAGTAGATAATTATGTGCTGAATCTGGATTGCAAGTATAATCAACTTGAATAATTACAATAAAAACTTAGTGATCTGTGTATAAAATAGGCCCTTAATGGAATTCAAGAAAACTTTTTCAAAAAAGGTAGATTAACATTCATATGCCAGTCAAGTGTGTACAGCAGTCATATTAGGCCTACTGAATATTGTTTATTCAGGAAATGATAATGTTTATCCTCTAAATTTTGATACTCCAACATCAGATAATTTAATGTAATTGTTTTCTCCTTTAGATATATGAGTTTATAAGTAGAATGATAAACATATAAGTTGAAAATGACTTAATATACTGTACAGAATCAATTTTATAAAATTCTAGAACTCTAGAAAATACTAGACCAGTAATCTAAATATTTGTATACAAATGTTGAATGAAAAATATACAAAACTTAATTTATATATATATATACATATATATGCTTAATGTAGTCTGTACATCTATAATGTACATAATTTTACTAAAGTCTATTAAATATATAATTTATAATACACATATATATTTCCCACATCAGCATTTCATTTATTATTTGTATAACATGGAATGACAGAAACTAACATTTATCAAGCATTATATTACGTGCAAGGACTCTCCCAACTACGTTACATTTATTTTATTATCTAATCCTCATGATGACCCTGTGATTGTAAGGTACTATTAAATTCATGATCTCAGGATTAGAAAATTGAGTCATTCCCCAAGATGATACCATTATTAAGTAGTAGGGCCTGGAATCAAATGTGAAATTCATAGACATATCTTCTAGCTTAAAAACTAGTATTAACTCCTGGGCGCCTGAGTGGTTTAGTTGGTTAAGTGTCTGACTCTTGATTTTGGTTCATGACCCTGAGCTCTGCATCAGGCTCTGCACTGTGAGTGGGATTGGGATTCTGTCTCTCCCTCCACCTCTCTCCGCCCCTCCTGTGTTTGCCGCACATGTGCTCATATGCTCGCTCTCTCTCTTTCAAAATAAATAAATTTTAAAAAATAGAGAGGCTTCTGGGAAGATGGTGGCGTAGGAGGACACTGAGCTCACTGCGTCCTGCGCATCACTTAGATTCCACCCACACCTGCCTAAATAACCCAGAAAATTGCCAGAAGACTAGCAGAACGGATTCTCCGGAGCCAAGCGCAGACGAAAGGCCCACGGAAGAGGGTAGGAAGGGCGGCGAGGCGGTGCGCACTACACGGACTGGTGAGAGGGAGCCGGGGCAGAGGGTCAGCCCAGCAGCAAAGCAGAACCCCTGAGTCTGGATGGCAAAAGCAGATGGGCCGGATGGAGTGTTTTTGGACAGCAAGCAGGACTTAACATCAAGCGGGACTTAACATCGGGAAGGTTATAAAACAGATCTGGAGGGCTGGAGGACAACGGGTGGGAGAGCTGTTGAGCCCCAGACCACAGAGCTCAGCTTGGCAGGGAACAAAGGCACTCGCCAGCACCATCTCCCTGGCCCATCCCCCAGCGAAAATCCCAAAGGAAACCAGTGACTGCCAGGGAGCTTGCTTGCACCGCACAAACACCCAACACTGTACTTCTGCGGATCCATCCCTCCAGCGGATCTGACTCCCTCCTGGTGCCGCAGGGCCCCTCCGGAAAGGAAAAGCGAGCTGAGCCTGCCCCTTCCGCCCCTGTGCACCTTGCCGATCCACCCCAGCTAATACACCAGATCCCCAGCAACACAAGCCTGGCAGTGTGCAAGTAGCCCAGACAGGCCATGCCACCCCAGAGGGAATCCTGCTCCTAGGAGAGGGGAAAAGAAGGCACACACCAGTCTGACTGTGGCCCCAGCGGTGGGCTGGGGGCAGACATCAGGTCTGACTGTGGCCCCGCCCACCAACGCAAGTTATTCAAGACAGCACCGTGGAAGTGCCCCCCAGTCCCGCACCACTCCAGGGACTATCCAAAATGACGAAACAGGAGAATTCCCCTCAAAAAAACGTCCAGAAAATAACGACAGCTAACGAACTGATCAAAAACGATTTAAACAGTATAACAGAAAGTGAATTCAGAATAATGGTCATAAAATTAATCGCTGGGCTTGAAAACAGTATAAAGGACAGCAGAGAATCTCTTGCTACAGAGATCAAGGGACTAAAGAACAGCCAGGAGGAGCTAAAAAATGCTATTAATGAGCTGCAAAATAAAATCGAGACGACCACGGCTCGGACTGAAGAGGCAGAGGAGAGAATAGTGAACTAGAAGATACAATTATAGAAAAAGAAGAATCTGAGAAAAAGATAAAAAAATCCAGGAGTATGAGGGGAAAATTAGAGAACTAAGTGATGTACTAAACAGAAATAATCTACACATAATTGGTATTCCAGAGGAGAAAGAGAGGGAAAGGTGCTGAAGGTGTACTTAAAGAAATCATAGCTGAGAACTTCCCTGATCTGGGGAAGGAAAAAGGCATTGAAATCCAAGAGGCACAGAGAACTCCATTTAGATGTAACGTGAATTGATCTTGTGCATGACATATCATAGTAAAAACGGCAAAATACAAGGATAAAGAGAAAATTCTGAAAGCAGCTAGAGATAAATGTGCCCTAACATATAAAGGGAGACCTATAAGACTCGTGACCAATCTCTCTACTGAAACTTGGCAGGCCAGAAAGGAATGGCAGGAGATCTTCAATGTGATCAACAGAAAAAATATGCAGCCGAGATTCCTCTATCCAGCAAGTCTGTCATTTAGAATAGAAGGAGAGATAAAGGTCTTCCCAAAGAAACAAAAACTGAAGGAATTTGTCACCACTAAACCAGCCCTACAAGAGATCCTAAGGGGGATCCTGTGAGACAAAGTACCAGAGACATCGCTACAAGCGTGAAACCTACAGACATCACAATGACTCTAAACCCATATCTTTCTATAATAACACTGAATGTAAATGGACTAAACGTGCCAACCAAAAGACATAGGGTATCAGAATGGATCAAAAAACAAGACCCATCTATTTGCTGTCTACAAGAGACTCATTTTAGACCTGAGGACACCTTCAGATTGAGAGTGAGGGGATGGAGAACTATTTATCATGCCACTGGAAGTCAAAAGAAAGCTGGAGTAGCCATACTTATATCAGACAAAGTAGACTTTAAATTAAAGGCTGTAACAAGAGATGAACAAGGGCATTATATAATAATCACAGGGTCTATCCATCAGGAAGAGCTAACAATTATAAATGTCTATGCACCGAATATGGGAGCCCCCAAATATATAAAACAATTACTCACAAACATAAGCAACCTTATTGATAAGAATGTGGTAATTGCAGGGGACTTTCACACTCCACATACAGAAACAGATAGATCATCTAGACACACGGTCAATAAAGAAACAAGGGCCCTGAATGATACATTGGATCAGATGGACTTCTCAGATATATTTAGAACTCTGCATCCCAAAGCAACAGAATATACTTTCTTCTCGAGTGCACATGGAACATTCTCCAAGATAGATCATACTTTCAGACCACAATGCTATGAAGCTTGAAATCAACCACAGGAAAAAGTCTGGAAAACCTCCAAAAGCATGGAGGTTAAAGAACATCGTACTAAAGAATGAATGGGTCAACCAGGCAATTAGAGAAGAAATTAAAAACTATATGGAAACAAACGAAAATGAAAATACAACAATCCAAACGCTTTGGGATGCAGCGAAGGCAGTTCTGAGAGGAAAATACATTGCAATCCAGGCCTATCTCAAGAAATAAGAAAAATCCCAAATACAAAATCTAACAGCACACCTAAAGGAAATAGAAGCAGAACAGCAAAGACAGCCTAAACCCAGCAGAAGAAGAGAAATGATAAAGATCAGAGCAGATGGGGGGTGGGAGGGAGGGCAGGGTGGGTGATGGGTATTGAGGAGGGCACCTTTTGGGATGAGCACTGGGTGTTGTATGGAAACCAATTTGACAGTAAATTTCATATATTAAAAAAAAAAAAAAAAAAAAAAAAAAAGATCAGAGCAGAAATAAACAATACAGAATCTAAAAAAACTGTAGAGCAGATCAACGAAACCAAGAGTTGGTTGTTTGAGAAAATAAACAAAATTGATAAACCTCTAGCCAGGCTTCTCAAAAAGAAAAGGGAGATGACCCAAGTAGATAAAATCATGAATGAAAATGGAATTATGACAACCAACCCCTCAGAGATACAAGCAATTATCAGGGAATACTATGAAAAATTACATGTCAACAAACTGGACAACCTGGAAGAAATGGACAAATTCCTAAACACCCACACTCTTCCAAAACTCAATCAGGAGGAAATAGAAAGCTTGAACAGACCCATAACCAGCAAAGAAATTGAATCAGTCATCAAAAATCTCCCAACAAATTAAGAGTCCAGGACCAGATGGCTTCCCAGGGGAGTTCTACCAGACGTTTAAAGCAGAGATAATACCTATCCTTCTCAAGCTATTCCAAGAAATAGAAAGGGAAGGAAAACTTCCAGACTCATTCTATGAAACCTGTATTACTTTCATTGCTAAACCAGACAGAGACCCAGTAAAATAAAGAGAACTACAGGCCAATATCCCTGATGAATATGGATGCAAAAATTCTCAATAAGATACTAGCAAATCGAATTCAACAGCATATAAAAAGAATTATTCACCATGATCAAGTGGGATTCATTCCTGGGATGTAGGGCTGGTTCAACATTCGCAAATCAATCAACGTGATACATCACATTAATAAAAGAAAAGAGAAGAACCATATGATCCTGTCAATCAATGCAGAAAAGGCATTTGACAAAATTCAGCAACTTTCTTAATAAAAACCCTCGAGAAAGTCGGGATAGAAGGAACATACTTAAAGATCATAAAAGCCATTTATGAAAAGCCCATAGCTAACATCATCCTCTATGGGGAAGAACTGAGAGCTTTTTCCCTGAGATCAGGAACACGACAGGGATGTCCACTCTCACCACTGTTGTTTTTTTTTTGTTTTTTTTTTTTTTAAGGAGTGGCATGGAGTTTATTAATTTGAAAGGCAAAAAGGAGGTCCCACTTAATGGAAAGTAGAGGCCATCTTCATAAATGCTCATTACAAAACTGCTCTAACACAGAAGCAAGGGAACTTCTCTGGGCTCTCCACCTACATTCCAAATCAGAGTCGGTAGGAAGTATAAATCGGAAGAAAATCCACGTGTCCAAGTTGCCATCTCAAAAGCTCTTATCCAGGGGAAAGCAAAAAGTGAACATTCTTCTAGCCTCCTACTCCTCAATTAAGTAAATGGGAGTAATTCAGCCAACAAAGTTCATTACGACAAGGTGCAGGATGGTGCTGGCAAAGAGAAAATCAGCAAAAGCTCGTTCTGGGGAGATGCCTTGGAAATCCGCTTTGTTCTGTGGGTTGATCTGTATCCTGAGACAAACCGCTAGGATGAAGCTCCCCACACAAGAGATGAAGCCCGAGAGAAAAGAGTTGAAGGGGAAGGTCCCCACGAGGAGGCAATAACCGAACTGCAGCGCCCCGGTCAGCAGTATGTACAGGAGGTACGCGTCAAGCAACTTCAGACGCTGAGGAGTGGAGCTCAAGTACTCTTCTAAGAACCGCGAGATGACGGACACTACCGACGCCGACATGACTACACACTCCTCACCGCTGTTGTTTAACATAGTGTTGGAAGTTCTAGCATCAGCAATCAGACAACAAAAGGAAATCAAAGGCATCAAATTGGCAAAGATGAAGTCAAGCTTTCACTTTTTGCAGATGACATGATCTTATACATGGAAAATCCGATAGACTCCACCAAAAGTCTGCTAGAACTGATACATGAATTCAGCAAAGTTGCAGGATACAAAATCAATGTACAGAAATCTGTTGCATTCTTATACACTAATAATGAAGCAACAGAAAGACAAATAAAGAAACGGATCCCATTCACAATTGCACCAAGAAGCATAAAATACCTAGGAATAAATCTAACCAAAGATGTCCAAGATCTGCATGCTGAAAACTATAGAAAGCTTATGAAGGAAATTGAAGAAGATATAAAGAAATGGAAAAACACTCCATGCTCATGGATTGGAAGAATAAATATTGTCAAAGTGTCAATACTACCCAAAGCTATCTACACATTCAATGCAATCCCAATCAAAATTGCACCAGCATTCTTCTCGAAGCTAGAACAAGCAATCCTAAAATTCATATGGAACCACAAAAGACCCTGAATAGCCCAAGTAATTTTGAAGAAGAAGACCAAAGCAGGAGGCATCACAATCCCAGACTTTAGCCTCTACTACAAAGCTGTCATCATCAAGACAGCATGGTATTGGCACAAAAACAGACACATAGACCAATGGAATAGAATAGAAACCCCAGAACTAGACCCACAAACATATGGCCAACTAATCTTTGACAAAGCAGGAGAGAACATCCAATGGAAAAAGACAGTCTCTTTAACAAATGGTGCTGGGAGAATGGGACAGCAACATGCAGAAGGTTGAAACTAGACCACTTTCTCACACCATTCACAAAAATAAACTCAAAATGGATGAAGGACCTAAATGTGAGACAGGAAATCATCATAACCCTGGAGGAGAAAGCAGGAAAAGACCTCTCTGACCTCAGCCGTAGCAATTTCTTACTTGACACATCCCCAAAGGCAAGGGAATTAAAAGCAAAAAGGAATTACTGGGACCTTATGAAGATAAAAAGCTTCTGCACAGCAAAGGAAACAACCAACAAAACTAAAAGGCAACCAATGGAATGGGAAAAGATATTTGCAAATGACATATCGGACAAAGGGTTAGTATCCAAAATCTATAAAGAAGTCACCAAACTCCACCCCCAAAAAACAAATAACCCAGTGGAGAAATGGGCAGAAAACATGAATAGACACTTCTCTAAAGAAGACATCCGGATGGCCAACAGGCACATGAAAAGTTGCACAACGTCGCTCCTCATCAGGGAAAAACAAATCAAAACCACACTCAGATATTACCTCATGCCAGTCAGAGTGGCCAAAATGAACAAATCAGGAGACTATAGATGCTGGAGAGGATGTGGAGAAACGGGAACCCCCTTGCACTGTTGGTGGGAATGCAAACTGGTGCAGCCACTCTGGAAAACAGTGTGGAAGTTCCTCAAAAAATTAAAAATAGACCTACCCTATGACCCAGCAGTAGCACTGCTAGGAATTTACCCAAGGGATACAGGAATACTGATGCATAGGGGCACTTGTACCCCAATGTTTATAGCAGCACTCTCAACAATAGCCAAATTGTGGAAAGAGCCTAAATGTCCATCAACTGATGAATGGATAAAGAAATTTTGGTGTATATACACAATGGAGTACTACATGGCAATGAGAAAGAATGAAATATTGCCCTTTGTAGCAACGTGGATGGAACTGGAGAGTGTTATGCTAGTGAAATAAGCCATACAGAGAAAGACAGATACCATATATTTTCACTCTTATGTGGATCCTGAGAAACTTAACAGAAACCCATGGGGGAGGGGAAGGGAAAAAAAAAAAAGAGGTTAGAGTGGGAGAGAGCCAAAGCATAAGAGCCTCTTAAAAACTGAGAACAAACTGAGGGTTGATGGGGGGTGGGAGGAAAGGGAGGGTGGGTGATGGGTATTGAGGAGGGCACCTGTTGGGATGAGCACTGGGTGTTGTATGGAAACCAGTCTGACAATAAATTTCATATATTGAAAAAAAAATAAGTTTAACTCCTAATTCTTCCATAATATTCTGAAGTAAAATAACTTTTCCCATTTTCCTTTCCAGCATCATGCTGGTTCCACGTCCTCTGATCTATTCCTATCACCCACTCTGGTCTGTACTGTATGTTATTACTCATAAGTAGAACCAATACTTCCATTGAGGAAGAGAATTTTTAGGTTAGTTTGTTCTCCTGTGCAATTTTCTTGAAGTTCTCATAAAATTCTCCCAATTTTATTTGCTCCTTGTCTTTTGCTTTACTAAAATTTTATAGTCATATATCTGAACAAATATTAGATATCAGGCAGTCTGGTTCATTTAAACATGTCTCTTCTGCAATATTCTTGTTGCACCTATTTGGGAAAAGATTTTACTCTCTCGTATGTGAAAAGACCATAGAGAGGACATGGTTTATGGGCTTCCTCATGGGGATGCTGTCAGATTGTGAGAAGTATGTTGAAAAATATCTTGCTCCATTACCCAGAAATAAATTATCTCCCATGACTTACTGCAACATGCTATTAAAGGTTTCTTGTAGTTACGATTAGCCTTGGCTTTTGTAACTTAACACAGTTTTAAACATAATGTGTTGGGGGGTGGGGCATGTGTATATATGTGAGTTATACATAAGCAGTTACTGTATCTATTATTTATAACAATGAGAATCCTTTTTAGATATTAAATGTTTCCTGGAATCATATGATTACTCATGTCTCAGTTTTATGTGAGATTAGACAAAATTGGAAATAAGTAAAATTCTGCCAATTTTCAGACCAAGTAATTGAATGTACATGTTTTTCAGCCCATGCATTTAAAACATAGTAGTTTAGGGGCACCTGAATGGTTCAGTCAGTTAAAAGTCCAACTTCAGCTCAGGTCATGATCTCACAGTTCACTGGTTTGTGCCCTGTGTCGGGCTCTGTGCTGACAGCTCCGAGCCTGGAGCCTGCTTCAGATTCTGTCTCCCTCTCTTTCTGCCCCTACCCCCTTCCTCTCAAAACTAAATAAAACATATAAAAATAAAATAAAACATAGTATTTTATACTAAATGTAATCAGTGTGTTATTTGCATTAACATCTATTAACATTTATATCTGTGTACTTCCAAAGATTGTCTAATTAGATGTCATGGAAAGGTAAGAACTCCAGATTTTTGATTGTTAAATATTTAATAGAATCCTATTTTCTTGCTCCCCTGAAACCTTGCCTGTTTTCCTCAAATGGGCTTTCCATGGTTCTTTAACTCTGAATATGTAATTGCATCAGACAGGCCTATAGAGGAATGAGGCATGTACCCAGAGGATCTATGATGAAATCTTTTAATAGCAAGAGACACTTCTGGTGATATATTTGAAACCATCTCTAGTTTTCTGCTCAAAAAACTAAGTTATTGACACAACAAAAGGAATGTTAAAATGTTTGGGTTTTTTGTTTTTTTGGTTTTTTTTTTGGTTTTGGTTTTTGTGTTTTGTTTTTTTTGCCAACTTGCTCAGTATCATTTGAGCACTACTAAATCAGATAAAAACAGAGAAAATTCATTTCGACTAGGGTACCTGATATCAAATGTAACTCCAAAGTTTATCACAGAGGGGAGTTCTTTCTTGATGGAAAAATAGAAATAATAGTTACCCTTGTTCTCTAGGATGGCCATTTATGTCATTACCATAAAAATATATTCTAATTTTGAATCTTATTTTTAAAACAAATATTTGAAACATTATCCACTGTAAAAAAAAAAACCCTCAATACTCATTCTAACCTCTTGCGAGAGACACAAATAATATAAATTCTCTCCAGTGAAGAGATACCGACTTCAACAGGTAAAGAGGTTGGAAGTTGCCATTCTTGTACTTAAAACAAGAAAAATCTGGACAACTGAAAATCACTGACTTTTCTTGGACCCATTAGAGAATTGAGGTTTCAAGGCAAGCTACCACTCTGAAAAAGGAGAGACAGGCACATCCAGAGGAACACTGGGGAGATCTGCTGACCTGGGGACAGAGGCTCCTAAAACCTGAAACTGGTAGGACCACTTAAATGGTAGTTTTAAAGAATAGCTGGAGGCTGAGTGTGCACCGGCAGGGGGCAGGGAATAATAACCATTATGAAATACACTCAGTGACTTTTCTATAGCAAAAGCCTACACTCTGGGGGGAAAAGACTTTACCAGAGCCTTTTGCCGGTTGGGGAAAGGAAATTCCTCCCACTCCAGCCACCTCCAGGCTTTCTGTATCTCTTAAGGGGAAAAAAAAATAGTCAACAGTGGTCAGGGGTTCAAAAACTAGATTGGGAACACAGCACTTAGGGAAATGAGGTGAGAGGGAGTTTTACCACTAGAAAAACACATGTGAAGGTCATAGCCCTGAGATACAGGCTCACTAAAAGATTTAATCAGAAGATTGCAGAACCCTCCCTCTCCATCTCACCTAACCACAATACCAAAAAGGACTCAGTATAATAATGGCAAATTACAACTGAAACTGGTGTGAGGCTCAGACCTTCTCTGAGGAGTACTCATGGAAGCCCGAAGTCATAAGGAGACAACAACAAACACACAAGATGATTTTACAGTCTCTGTAATCCCACCCCCTGGATGCTTGGGTGGCTCAGTTGGTTAAGCATCCAGCTTTGGCTCAGGTCATGATCTCACAGTTTGTGGGTTCAAGTCCCAGATTGGGCTCTGTGCTGATGGCTCAGAGCCTGAAGCCTGCTTCGGATTCTGTGCCTCTCTGCCCCTGCCCTGCTCACACTCTGTCTCTCTCTCAACAATAAACATTACAAAAAATTTTTTAAGTGTCTGGAGCCTCTAGTTACAATAAAAATTTTAAATGGCTCAATTTCTAGCCAGAATTTATAAATCCTTATAAATAAATCCTCATACTAAATGCTCATTTTCATCAGTTCATATTACCTTACCCATTACAACATATCTAGCTTTCAACAAAAAATTACAAAGCATGCCAAAGGCAAGGTAATATACAGTTTTAAGAGACAAAGCAATCATCAGAACCAGACTCGAAATGATACAAGTGTTAGACTGATCAGACAGGGAATATAAATGATCAACATGTTTAGGCTTCTAATGGAAAAAGTATACAACATGCAAGAACAGATCACTAATGTATGCAAAGTGTCTCTAAAAATAATAAAAGTAAATGCTTGAAATTAAAAAAAAAAAAACACCAGCATAAATGTCCTTTATAATTTCATCAATAGATTCAAAAAGGCTGAGGAAAAAAATCAGAGAGAATCCCTAATTTGAAATGCAAAGAGAAAAAAATAATGAAAAACCAGAACTACCTTCCAAGAATGGGGAGACAATATTTTTAAAAAATGTAACATATGTACAAGTGGAATACCAGAATGAGAAGAAATAATAGAGCACAAGAAATATTTGAAATAGGGGCGCCTGGGTGGCTCAGTCTATTTAGTGTCCAACTCTCAATTTTGGATCAGGTCACGATCTCACAGTTCATGGGTTCAAACCATGCATTAGGCTCTGAGCTGACAGTTGGGAGCCTGCTGGGTGTTCTCTCTCTCAAAATGAATAAAATCCTCAAAAAAAAAGAAAGAAATATTTGAAGTAATATGGCAAAGAACTTTCCAAAATTAATGATGACTACCAAGCAATAGAATCAGGAAACTCAGAGAACACAAAGCAGGATACATAGCAGACAAACTACACATAGACATAACATTTTCATACCTGTGAAAATCAAAGACAAAAAGAAAACCTTGAAATATGGTGCATGAGAAACTTTGATTAATATAAACAAAGGAAAAGTATCAGAGAAGGAATAAATAAATAAAAAAGTATCAGAGAAGGATAAATAAAATAAAATATTTTATTTGTTATTTTTTTTAATGTGTATTTATTTTTGACAGAGAGAGAGAGAGAGAGAGAGAGAGAGAGACAGAGCATGAGCGGGGGAGGGGCAGAGAGAGAGGGAGACACAGAATCCGAAGCAAGCTCCAAGCTTTGAGCTGTCAGCACAGAGCCCAACGTGGAGCTCGAACTCACAGACCGCGGGATCATGACCTGAGCTGAAGTCAGAAGGTCAACCGACTGAGCCACCCAGGCGCCCCATGTTATTCTTAACTGATCTAAAAGTTAAGTGTTTCTTTAAAATTAATTGTAAGAATATATTAGGTGATTACAGCATATGGACACTTTAAACGATTGACAGACATAAGGAAGAAATGGAAGAAATTAGAAATATTTGGGTATAAATCTAACAAAGTATGAACAAGATCTGTATGTGGAAAACTGTAAAACAATAATGAAAGACATCAAAGAGTATCTAAATGGATATATGTTCTCTGTTTCTGAATTAGAACACGAATATTGTTAAGATCTCAATTTTTCCCAAGTTGATCTAAAGATTCAGTATGGACACCAATCAAAATCTTAGTAAGCCATCTTGTAGATATTGACAAACTGAAAAATTTATCTGGAAACATGAAAGACCTAGAGCAATCAACAGAAACTAAAGAAGAGAACAGTTAAAGGACTTATACTGTGTGATTTCAAGGCTTAAAATAAAGCAACAGCAAATAAAGCATGACATATAAAATAGTGGGACGTAATAACCAGAATTGGACCCACACAAATATAGTCAATTTTTTTTGTTTTATTTATTTATTTTGAGAGAGAGAGAGAGAGAGCGCGCGCGCGCAAGCAGGACAGGGCATAAAGAAAGGGAGAGAGAGAATCCCAAGCAGGCTCTACACTCTTAGTACACAGCCAGTTCACAGCTTAAATTCATAAACCGTGAGATCATGATGTGAGCCGAAATCAAGAGTCACACGCTTACACAATTGAGCCACCCAGGAGCCCCTGTAATCAAGTAATTTTTAACAGAGGAACAAAAGCAATTCAATGGAGAAAGGATAGTCTTTTCAATCTTTGGTGCTATCCATATGCAAGGAGAATGTCCATATGCAATGGTGGATATCCATATGCAAGGGGAAAAAAAAGAATCCAGACATAGAATTCACATATCACATAACAATTTACTCACAGTGCATCATTATAGCATGCAAAAGGATAAGCTTCAAAAACAAAACATAGGAGAACATCTTTTGTGACCTTGGAGTTTGTGGTAAGTGTTTAGATACAATATTGATACTATGATTTATGAATGAAAAATCAAGTTGGATTTTATTAGCACTAAACATTTTAAAATGCATATCTGATAAGGGAAAAGTAGCTAACATATACAAAGAATTTATAAAACACAAAAAAACAAACAACCCAACTAAAATCAGCAAAATATTTGAAGACATTTGACCAAGAAAATATACAAATGTAAAATAAACATATAAAACACACTCCACATCATTTGCTATTAGGAAAATGAAAATTGTTAAAAAATGAAATATGACTCCATGTCATTTTATGCTACAGAGAAATCATTCCTGAAAGGAAGAGTACATCATTGCAGCAAACTTTATTGTCTTATTTTAAGAAATTGTCACCAACACCCCAACTTTCAGCAACCTGATAAGTCAGCACCATCAAAATTGAGACAAGATCCTCCACCAGCAAAAAGATTATGACTTGCTGAAAGCTCAGATGATGATTAGCATTTTTTAGCAATAAAGTACTTATTAATTAAGGTATATACATTGACATTGGTGTTTTTTAGACATAATGCTATTACACACTTAGTAGATTACAGTTTAGCATAAACCTAACTTCTACATGCACTAGGAAAAAAAATAAATTTTTAGACTAGCTTTATTGCAATATTCACTTTATTTCAGTGGTCTGTCACCAAACCCACAATATCCTTAAGGTATGAGAGGACCGATAAGCAATGACACTCCAACAGTAATGTGTGCATCTAGAACTTAGAACTTATTTTCTAATACCATTCTCCAGTAAAAGAAATGGGGTCCTTGGAGATATGGCTGATTCTACCACTCAGGCAAGAAATATACATTGTCCTGGAGCACTGGACAGTAAGGAAGTGTTCTAAAATATAACAGAATAAAAACACTGGTTGGAGTATATAAACAAGACATAGGAATCAACAGAGCCCCAAGTGGTCAAATCTGGAACAGTGTAAGCAAAAATAAATAAATAAATATAGTATTGTATTATAATCCAAAGTATAAAATAAATATTCATGAGTACATACCAATATAAATATATGATTGAATCAATAAATACTTGGAGCAAAAAATAGACAAAACCCCATGGAGAAGAATGGCAAATGATTTATTTAGATTTTTTGCTCACAAGAAGGTGGAGCCTAACTCTCCACTTCTTAAGTAAGAGCCACACATAGTAAAATCTTTCCACAAAGTAGGGGACATGGGGAAAGGGAATTACTTTACAATGAAAAAATATAGCCAACACTGTCACAGCCTGCTGATCAAGGTTAACATCAACAGTGATAATTCATGTTGGCAGTGCATACCCTAGATATGATGTATTGAGAATGACACTTTACCTCTGTGGTCTTCCTCACAGAAAAACAATAAATCTAGTCTAATCATGAGAAAAATATCAGATAAATCCCAGTTGAGGGACAGTCTATAAAATATTTGACCACTACTCCTCAATTCTGTCAAGGGCATCAGAAATGGAAAATCTGAGAAATTGTCATAGTCAACAGGATCTTAAGGAGACATGACAACTGAATATGTTATCATAAATGTTATACTGGAACGGAAATAAAAACTAAGGAAATATGAATACACTACAGACTTTAGTTAATAATGTATTAATATTGTTTCCTTTATGGTGATAAATTTACTAATGTAAGGTTTCAATAGCAAGTGAAATTGAGTGTGGAAACTCTCAATTCATCTATGTATATATGGAAATTTTTGCCATGGTTTCCTAAATCTAAATCTATTTTAAAATTAAAGTTTATTACAAAAATTTTTTAAAGATACCCAAGAACAGCTTATCTTTTTTTCAAAGATACCCAAGAACATTTTTGTATGTAAAAATTTACACTCAAATTACTAGACAATGATTTTGAATAAAAGGGACTATTGTCTGAATTCTAGTATGATAGATGTGGGGTAGACCCTATTATTCAATCCTGTGCCCCCTTTCATATAAGTTATGAAGAAACTGAGCCCATGAGAAATAAAGAGGCTTGGGTCAAGGTCGTACTTTTTGTATTATTTCTATACAAAAACTGAATTCTTCAAGATGATATTGTTACTTTTCACTTTTCCAAAACCCTCTATTCTAAGAATTGCTGAAATACTTTTATTTTTTTCTGACTTGGACATTTACCTGAGGTTTACACTTTTATTTTATAAAGAGTACTTATGAAAATAAATTCTTGGAATAACTTTATTAAAGCCAAAATAATACTAATCATAAATTTGAAGGTATTGCTTTCCAAAAAAAGGAATGTCTCCTCTCTTACTCCTTTGTTAACATCTATATGTAACTATACTCTATAAAATATTACTCTACAACTGTATATTTGCATCAAAAAGGTTTTTGAATAAATAATTCTTTCTCGTATATTTGGAACTGTTGAAGTCTTTGGAATAACGTTTTCCCACTATTATTCAAATGAATTAGTTTCCATAAAGAAAGGATCTGCTTGTACAAAATTTTGAAAACCAAAACATATTAACAGCAGCCCTATAGCTTTATGGGGGCTTCCAAAATATTGTAGAGTAGCACGATTTTATAACATTTCTAGAAATCCTAATCTGTGATTTCAAATCAGTAAGGGGGTATTTTGAAACTACTAGAGGGTGAAGGTAAACAGAAAGCGTGTAATCCTTTTCCCCCTCTGAGGCCTGGGATTTTCCTAACTGCTGCTTTCTTTTGGCAAATGATGTAACAGTGCAGATATCTTCCTAGCTGTATCACACGGAAGAGATGACAGTCCGTCATTCAACAGTTTCTTACAGTGATACCTGCATATGTACAAACACAGGTGGGCAAAGAATTTAATTTTTTTTTAATTTTTTGAAGTTTGTTTCTTTTTGAGAGACAGAGCACGAGCCGGGGGCAGGCAGAGAGAGAGGGAGACAGAGAATCCAAGCAGGCTCCAGCCTGTCAGCACAAAGCCCAACATGGGACTTGACCTCACAAACCCCGAGATCATGACCTGAGAGCGGAAGTGGGGCGCTCAACCAACGGAGCCACCCAGGTGCCCCAGAACTTCATTTTTTTTAAACCACAGAATCATTACATGCTTTTAAGTCTAAGATGAACAACTGGTAGTGAGAACTGAAACAGTTCAGAAACTGAAAGCAGTTTGTCTGCCTTTCTGTATTTTCCTAGCATTTGCACATAAAATATTCCCGTTAGAGCAGTCTGCTTATGTTCTGTATGGAATTCTCCTACTGGGCAGAGGTGTGCGTGAAGTCTTCTCAAGAGGTGCTTGGCCTTCCTTTTCCATAGTTACCTCTCTGTATGTGGTTGCCTTTGCCTCACACACTGAGCATGCGTCTAATGATTTGAAGTTGGGAAACAAGTGTAGCTTCCTTCCCATCCTAAGTATAAGATACGGGAACTTCCCAGAAAGGAACATGGAGAGGCGGGTTCTTCGAGTTTCCATGGCATTTCTATGGTAAGAAGCGATGCGGAGATGAAATGTAATTTCTTTGTGATACAAAACAAATGCATGCCCTTTACACTTAGTCCATAAGTAAATCCTTTATATTATAAATGATTGTTGTATGTGTAAAAAACAGAAAATAATTCATTTTTTAAAGGGTTTTAAGTTTTGTAACTTTATGAGTAGGACCAAAAAAGATCAGTGTGGACATATGTTGTCCACCAGATGAAAATAGATTTTATAATGCAAACAGATTCTGAGTGATGGCATGATCTGTAATGATATTTTACCTGTATTCAGTTGTTTAACCCTGTCACTATTCCCGCAATTTCTAGATGAAGGAAACCATTGCATATTCCAAGCAGGTATGCTCACCGACATGATATTAATGAATAGTGGCACCATATCAGGTTTGGAGGAGGACCAGCCACAAGGAAGTTATTTATGTAACTTATTATTCCAGGCTGCAAACCAAGAAGCAATGGCTCTTTAACAGCCAGAGCCAAGAATTAGCAGAGCAAGGAATGTCTTCTTCCTGACAAATCAATAGTGTGAGGCTTTTCACTTCATTCCACTGGAGTAATTAAAACATTTGTATCCAAGGGGATCCATAGGACATGATGCATAACAAATTTTAGCCACCATCCACCACCATCTCTAAACAGCACTACAGCCAACCATTTCCAGAAATTGCAGCCAAAAGGGACAAGTGAAACATAAAGCAGTGTTCTTCATTAATTCATGCAGAGGAGCTCTATAGTGATGGCATATGTTTCAGTGGTATATTTTCTAATCGAAATGCAGTAATCCATAAAGTGTCCATAGGAACAAGCAACCTAAGGTTTTATAGTATACTCACAGAGAATTGTTTTCAGTGTTACGGTTTAGGAGGTTCGCAATTTTGACTTCATGGGTTAAAGAAGTCTCAGCTGCTGTTTAACTGCATTGTAAATGATCAAAAGTAATAATGCACATAATTAAAAGAATAATGCAGACCTTTTCATTAAAAGGCCTTCTTTTCCATCCTGGTCATCTCCAGTCACTCTCCTTAGATGTAATAGTTTGTGTTTTCCTTATGCCAGTGGTTATTTCCATCTCTCTAAATCAAATATTTGTGTACAGCTCTTTATGGAGTTATTGATTTTATAAATTATGTGTTGCTTTCCTACTAAGATAAATAAGAATTTAGCTTAATTATCCTTCTCCTTCCTTACCTTTTCTCTCTCTCAATTCTATATATGTCCAGATATTAGGAAATTGTTCACGCAAACCTTTATTCAGAAATGAGCCACCTTATATATAAGCCCTAAAACTCTCCTTTATTATAGGCCATTTTCTTTTTTAGTTTGTTTTGAATAAGGTAAAATATTTTGAGGAAGAATATCATATGTGCTTAGTTGTCCAAAAAGCTTAAGGAAGCCTGGTGTATGAGTAAAAACAAGAGGCAAAGAAATATAAGAAAAAGTTACTGACTGTTGCTAAATATGACATCAAAATATGAGTTAGATATCTTTATAAATATGTCTTTGAAACTCATTTTTAAGGCAATGGAAAAATTATATTTTTATGAAGAAAATGTTTCTTTAGAATTAATAAAATGCTTAAAAGATTATAATATTATATTATACAAATAGTACTTGAAATTTGGACTAGCTTTTCCAGTGACAAGATTATGTATGAATTTAAAAAGTGCTGCATACCAAGTCATTTAGATGGAATTGAGGATGATGGCTCTGAAAACCTATGCTAGATGATTTGAAAAGTGGTTCTAATGGTGACAAAGACAATGTTGTAGAAGATGCAAGTAGAATCTGAATAAAATTTGAGAGTGAAGAGAGCAAATATGTATTTATATATTACATAAATGATTCTAAGAAATTAAATATTTTAAGAAATTAAATATTACAAGAAGAATTTGACATATTCACCTATAAATTTATTTGTAGTAAATCTAAAGAATTTCTCATTGTAAAAAAATGTGGGTTTACTTTATATTTGGGTTCTCTCTCTAAACATTTGCTCTACAACATAGTGCTGATAGTCAATAATGTTGTAATGTGTAAACTTCAAAAGTCATTAAAAGGGCAGATTTCGCATTAAGTGTTCTTACCACAGAGGAAAGGAAGGAAGGAAGGAAGGAAGGAAGGAAGGAAGGAATGGAAGAAGGGAGGGAGAGGAGGGAGGAAGGCAGGCAGGCAGGGAGAAAGGGCTAAATAAATACATACATACATTTCTGTTTTAAATCACCAAGGGGGAGGGAGAGGAAGGGGGAAAGAAACTCATTTCACTCCTTAGATTTCCCCTAAATTAGAGCCCCAGCACACTCACTGAAGTTCTTTGGATTAGATCAATGCCTTTGGATCCTACTGGTCTGTCATGTTGATGCAAAGCAAGGGACTGCAGTTACTGGGAACCATTGTTAAGGAATCTATATACCTGCAGTCTGACCCCCTCTGCCCATAGTTCTGTTAATCCCGTTCCCTCTTACTGAGTTCCAGACACCCAGTCTGAATCCTGCTTACTTTTCCTGGAAACTTTAGGAAAAAAGTCTGATGCACATATCTTGTCTGCCATTAGTCTTTGTCCTTCCTTGGTGAAACCTTCTTCAGTTTATCATTTATAAATGAGCAGTAAACATGCTTATTACCTAAGGTTATTGTGAGAATTCCGTGAGTATTCTAAATATAGTCTGGACCCAACACAGAAACTTTGACAAATGTTAGATCTCTTTCAACTTTATACTTTCTCATTTTTATTAAGAAACTCTGTGGTACAGTCATTAAAAGTGGAGATCTATATGAGAAGACAGCTTTCATTTTGAATCTTGGCTCTATATTTTGTTAACTGTGTGACAACCACAAGTTATAAAATATGTCTAAATCAACTCTTGTATAAAATAGAAATTATAATAACATCTCCCTCATAGGTTTGTTGTGAGACCTAAGCAAGAATCTCCACAAAATTTTGAGATATTCAGGTTGAATATCTCATTTATCAAAACAGATAACACTAGAAAGATACATTCCATGGGCCAGTAAAAGTAGTAGTTGAGAATCTAATGTCCTGTTCTGAAAAATGAATATTTAGTATGTGTCTTAGATATCCAATTGACAATATGAGGTAAGGAATTTGATATACAAGCCTAGAGTTCAGAAAACATTTAAACTGAAAGATGAAAAGTGTTTGACATCATCAGTATATAAGTGTTATTATAAAGCATA
Source organism: Panthera leo (assembly GCF_018350215.1). Classification (NCBI taxonomy): domain Eukaryota; kingdom Metazoa; phylum Chordata; class Mammalia; order Carnivora; family Felidae; genus Panthera; species Panthera leo. The sequence goes on along the minus strand of NC_056691.1, from coordinate 63,863,377 downwards.
AGACTAAATGAGATTATCTGGGAAAAGTGTTTAGTTAAAGAAGAGAAATCCTCTCAGGATAGTTGGCTAGGATACTTTAGTGTTGAAGGTTGAACAGAGGAAAAGTTGTCCCCTGAGAAGACTTTAAAGTAGCAACAACAACAAATAATAATAATAATAATAATAATAATAATAATAATAAAAGGAACAATGGAAGAATGTTACAGACTGCTTCAGTCAGAATTCACTTGCAAATAACAGAAACCAGTCTATCAGTTTTAAGCAGATTAGAATTAAATACAGGAAATTAGATGCTTACAAACTTGATGGCTGGGCTCGTCCCACAAAAATAATTCCCGGAACAAGGCAGTTAAGGTTTCCTATCAAGGGAAGAGTTTCGAAGGTCATAAGAAACATATAGGCATGATCCTTCTGCTTCAGGATCATACTACCATAGCCACAGATCAGTTGGTTTTATAGTCATGTTGTACTGTGAAAAACCACCAGGTCAATTGGTTTTAGAGTCATGTTGCACAAGCAAAAAGAGTGCTTCATGCTCTATGCTTTGCTCCCTCCATCAATTTCAAATTTTAGACTCACTAGTGCATCTCACTGGCATTACTTAAATCTCTATGTCTGTAAATGGATATATACAGAAGTCTGGAAAATATGGTTTTTATCTTTCTACCTACCTAGTACAGGAAGGTAAAACAGAAGACTATTGGAACAGATATTAAAGAGTAAATTTACTATAGGTATCAGAAGAGATGCAAGAGGAGAGAGCTGTTTCAAGAAGATGTGAGTAGTCAGCTGTGTGAAATTTTAGTAATAAGTCAAGTAAGATGAAAACAGAAATAGTAATTGGATTTGGCATCGTTTGAGGTTCTCAATGATCTCAGCAACAGCAGAGGGGCTGAAAACTTTAGGGAGATGGAGTAGGTTGAAGAGTGAATAAAAAGTGAGGGAAGTGAGACAAGAAGAGAAACAACTCATTCTCAGAGTGTCTTGTGAAAAGAAGCAGAGATATAGGACAATAGTTGGAGGTGAATGGAGAGGTCAGTGAAAAAGTTTTGTTGGGTTGTTTTTTTTTTTTTACTTTTTTTAATGTTTATTTATTTTTGAGAGAGAGAGATAGAGTGCAAGCAGGGAAGGGCAGAGAGAGAGGGAGACACAGAATCCAAAGCAGGCTGCAGGCTCTGAGTTGTCAGCACACATCTTAAAGTCAGATGCCACCCAGGCACCCCTTTGTTGTTGTTGTTGTTTTAATGTTTACTCATTTTTGAGAGAGCATGAGTGGGGGAGGGGCAGAGAGAGAGGGAGACACAGAATCTGAAGCAGGCTCCAGGCTCTGAGCTGTCAGCACAGAGCCCACCATGAGACTCAAACCTAGGAACGTGAGTCATGACCTGAGCCAAAGTCTGACCCTTAACCGACTCACCCACCCAGGTACCCCAAGTATATTGTTGGTTTTAAATAGGGAATATCGGTAAAATGATGTGAATAATTCATTAGGGAAGGGAAAATGATGTTCCAATGGAAGTAAGGAATAACTACAGGATAAAGTCTTTCTATTCAAGGATATCCTATTGATAACCAAAATCAGATCTTTTCCAAATAGAGAAAATGAAGGGAGAATGGAAAAAGGGAATCCAGAGTGCTTATAAGGAACTGAATATCATGACTGTGAGCTTGACTGGATAAAAAGAGAAATGAAGACAGAACATGAGGGATGAATAATAGAAGTTGAGTAGATGAGTAAGTTAGAGGTCTAAATCAGGCCAAAATATTTTGAAGTGGACCGACTAACGTTGAGGGTAAATGGAACTAGCCTGACTAATGTGCTTATGGCTAGTGGTTATGAGCAGGTCTAGGGCGTGATCATAGGAATGTGGGGCTGAGGAAAGTTTAAGAAAAAGTTTGTTGGAAGTGAGGAGGTCATGAAACAGAGAACCAGGGGTAAAGTATGTGTTATCTTGACCTAATCACTAATAATAACAGTAACACAAATGGAGAATAAAATGCGGATCTGGGGAGGGGGGAAATACAGAAAACAAAAATATCTTTAGTGAGTGAGTGAAGATGGTTTAGAGGTCTAGACATACAGGGAGAGTAGTTACAATGAGAGTAGAGTAAAATGGTATGAGCATCAAAGAAACTGTGATTTTGAACAAGGAAAGAGAAAATACATATATGCTGAATTTAGATTTTTTGTAAGGACTACAAATGAAAATCTGTGTAAGGCACCATCTCGAACACACGCTTGCGCACACACACACACATCCACGCCCCATGGATTGCATTGTTAACTAGAAAATCTCATTTCGTGGCATAAATATAGGAAGACTTCAGAGCAAGTAAAATTTGAGCTATTATATGTTACTTTGTAATAATACCTCTAACAAAGACAAGATAATCAAAGAATTTTTTAATTCTGAGTATTAGTTGGCATGCTTTCCTTCCTACAAGGAATTCCTTGATGATATTGACTATTTGACTGATCTCTATGTTCCCAGCAACTGGCACAATGTCAGGCACACTGAACCAGTATTTGTTGAATTCAGAGTTCACAGAGCATCAATTATGTGAAGAGATTCTTCTCAAATTAATGATGATATATGGGGAATTTGAGAGAGCCTAAATTAGCCATTGTACAACAAGTGGAAAATGTATTATGCTATAGCAAATCACAAGAAACTTGAATAACATTTTCACTTATCAAGCATTATACTCTTTGTATTTCAGTGTCTAGTATATTTCCAATTTACTAAAATAAATGTGGATTGAAAATGTGATGTATTATTTTTGTGCATGTAATAGCAAATAATTATTATGCATATTTTCAAGAAAATAAAAAGATAGGACCCCACCTGACCCTGGAAATTTGTTCAGATAATCTGTGTTCATGGTTCATTAGTGATATGCTCTACCAAGCTGGTGAATAAATAATCATTTTCATTCCCTTTCATTGCTTCTCCTGCTTATGGAGGCCATTAGCAGATAAGAATGACATTAATGCACATTTTGTATAATAAAAATTCCATGAACCTAAGAATCTTATTTTCGCTGTCAAGGGCCTATAACCACAGTAGGGGGATGATGAATAAGAGATAAAAAGCCAGGAATAGCAAAATTCAATACAATTTTTAAGTGAAGTGCAACCAGAAATGTGGGTAAAGAAATACAATTATATGCTAGCAGAAGGAGACTGCTGATAATTAAATATAAATGTATAATGCATATATAACAAATATACATAATACAGATGAATTCTGTGGACACAATATGCATGCACACTTATGTGTGCTTATATATAAATAGAAAGATATTAAATTATATTTTAGTGTGATTACATGAAGAACAAAATAATTTTCTTAAACCTTTGCCCGACAGATTTTATGGATTTTTCTTTTTACCTTTAGATCTAGGTAAAGTTAGTTGGCACAGAGCAATTAATGTAAAGCAGACCATTTCAAAGCCTTACACAAATAACGCACATACAATTCAATAATGGCACAGATAACACTCTGCTAATGGAAATTACCTCCCTGATTATTGTCTTATTGTCTCTATTTCCTCTTATATTGGTGGAAATAATTGGTGAAGACATTGACTTACTCAAAAATAAATGGATCATGTCAGCTGTTGATGGCTTGCCTTAGTAAATGCAATTAGGGATATCAACTGCTTCCTCAATTCTATGAGTAAGAAACAGATTTCAACTAAAATGGTCATGTTGCAAAGAGGAAAATCCTATTGGCTTGGTAAGTGATATATTTTTAAATATAATGTACAGGAAAAATATCTTTGAAAAATATTTTATTTCATATCATATTCAGCCACCTGTGTGATTATTTTGGTAAGATTAATAAGAAAAGAGACTGTGGGTTCCATGTTTACTAACGACAAGTATGCTCAGAGCTTTTTAGGATTGGACCTGAAACAAAGGCTTAGAGTCTAATAATGTGCATTGACTTTCACAAGGAAACGCCTTCTTAACACCACAGCACCTTTGAAAGCTTGGAATAAGCCCCTGCTCTAAACAAGGAATCAAAACTAGCAAGCTTACCTAAGTATACAGGATGGGCCCCAGTTGTTCAATTTTGCTTTAGGTTGGGGTTAAAAAAATGAATAAGAAATTGTGATTCCTTTGTGTTGGATCTTGTTTTAATGAAGAGCTTTTCAGGGGAAGTAAAATGACACTTAGGTTTCTCAAAAGAAATACAAAGAGACAGCTGATTTTTTTTAATGACTCATAAAGATGCAAATGACAACAAGAAGAACCACTTGAAGTAACTTCAAAGCAATTCTTTTTCTGCCAAGGGAAATAAAGAACTAAAGCAATATTAACACAATCCACATTACAATGCCAACTAAATTTTATAGAATGTCAAAATATTTGTATTTATTTCCTTTTTTAAAAAATGTTTATTTGTTTTTGAGAGAGAGGGTGCCAGTGGGAGGAAGGGCAGAGGGAGAGGGGGATAGAGGATCAGAAGCAGGCTCCACACTGAGGGCAGCCTGTTCGAACTCAGGAACCCTGAGAGTATGACCTGAGCCAAAGTCAGACATTCAACCAACTAAGCCACCCAGGGGCCCCTTTATTTTCATTTTAAATTTGTAAATATTTTAATTATAGGAAGAATAATGTAACAGGTACTAATGCAGTCACTATCTAAAAAAACAAGCTAACATAATAGAAATTTTCCTTCACCTTTTTTGAAGGAAATATCACATTTTCTTGTTTCTTTTTGTTTCTTTTCCTGTTGATCTGTAGAGATTCTTACTATATTCTAAACATTAATCTTTTTTTCCTTTATGTGTGTTGCAACTAATTAATAGTATTATATAAATTTTTCTTTACACATTTCTAAATTTTGTGTAGCCAAATATTAATTATTTTCTTTCTAGCTTGTATGATTTATTCTTTGCTACTTGAAGTCACTACTTTTTAAAATGAATTTAGTATATTTCTCCATTTATTTAGATCTTTTTCATGTCCTTCCGTAAATATTATTGCTTCCTCTGTAATACCTCTGCACATCTTTGATAAATTTATTACTGGGTATATTATAGTTTTTCGCTCTCATGGATGGTATGTTTTAATTTTGTGGTCTAATTTATATTTGTAACATAAGCATGTTATAGATAGGAGTAGCAACCTTGCATCCAGGCACCTTGCTAACTTATTAATCCTAATAATTTATAAAATCTCTTGGGTTTTAGGAATAGAATATCATTCAACTGCAGATAATTACAGCTGGTCTGGTCCTTGATTTTTCAGCCCTAGTGACTTTTGTCTTTTTTATTACTGTGATATAATAACTTTATACTAGTTAATTCATTAATAATCATGAACTATTTTTATGTCATTATAATAGTAAAGTTTACTATAATAAAGTTCGATAGGAGTGGTAATGGCAGTAATTCTGATGTTTTAACAGCAAAAGGGACTCTATCATTTCACAAGTAAGTGTCATGTTTTCTCTAGGCATTTGGAAGTTTCCTTTCATTAGATTAGAAAGGACCATTGTTTCTAAGTTTCCAAACATTTATGATGATGAAGAAAAATCAGTACTGTATTGTAACAACATTTTTCTGCATTTTTTTGTGTGTGGCCATTCACCTTTAATCTGTTAATGTGGTCAGTTACTTTAATAGTTACCATTAAACCATTTTGCATTTCTGGAATGAACTCTTAATAGGTCATGATGTATTTTTTGTACACATTTACAGATTAAGTGCATTAACGTTTAGTTGCCTATGAATTTAATTTCTTTTGCTGTTCCTATCTCATTTGTTAAAAATTTTATATTGGGCTTATATAAATATTGCCTACAAAACAATGCAGGTGAGATGTTTTTAATTATGTATTATTTGGGGTTTATACAAAATTAAAACATGGAATTTTTTGGATTGTAATCGATTTTTTAAGATTTTTCCATTTTTTGGATGCTCAACATTACTCATCATCAGGGAAATACAAATCAAAACCACAATGAGATACCACCTCACACTTGTCAGAAGGGCTAAAATTAACAACTCAGGAAACAACAGGTGTTGGAAAGGATGTGAAGAAAGGGGAACACTTTTGTACTCCTGGTGGGAATGCAAACTGGTGCAGCCTCTCTGGAAAACAGTATGGAAGTTCCTCAAAAAAATAAAAAAAGAACTACCTTATGACCCAGAGACTGAACTACTAGGGATTTATCCAAGGGATGCAAAAATGTTGATTCAAAGGGGCACATGCACCCCAATGTTTATATCAACTATAAACAATCACTATCAACATAGCCAAATTATAGAAAGATCCCAAATGTCCATCGGCTGACAAATGGAAAAGATGTGATAATATGTATACAATGGAATATTATTCGGGGATCAAAAAGATGGAAATCTTGCCATTTGCAACAACGTGGATGCAACTGGAGTGTATTATGCTAAGCGAAATAAGTCCATCAGAGAAAGATAAATATCATATGATTTCACTCATATGTGGAATTTAAGAAACAAAACAAATGAATATAGGGGAAGGGAAGGAAAAATAAGATAAAACCAGAGAGGGAGGCGAACAATAAGAGACTCAAATACAGAGGGTTGTATTTAACTGAGGGTTGCTGGAGGGGTGTTATGAGGGGATGGGCTAAATGGATAATGAGCATTAAGGAGGGCACTTGTTGGGATGAGCACTGGGTGTTATATGTAAGTGATGAATCCCCAAATTCTACTGCTGAAATCATTATTACACTACATGTTAACTAACTTGGATTTAAGTAAAATTTAAAAATTTAGAAATTATAATAATAAAGTGGGAAAAGTCTAAAAAAATTCTCCATTTTTTAAAAACTGATTTGATAAAATTTACCATTTCATCTATATTTTAAATCTCCTGGCATAATAAAGTTATTCAAAGCATTCTTTTATGATTTCTATAGATATGTAAGGACTCTGTTTTCATTATTAATATTCTTTGTTTTCATCACTCTGTTTTCCTGTCCAATATTTCTAGAAATTTATCTATGTTCTTAGTCTTTTTATACTCAGTATTGTTTCTTAGCTTTCACTTTTTACTATATTTATCTATTTATTATTATAAATAATAAAGCTTGTTTAGTTTTCACTTTCTTCTTGCTAATATGTTTTTCCAGGGCTGTCCATCTCTTTCTGGTGTATCACAAATCTTTAGTAATGTTGCTATTGTCATTCAGTTCTATGTTTCCTAATTTCTGTATTTTTCCCTACAAATATGCGTTCATTAAAAATATTTAATCAATTTTTATCTTTTCTCTTTAAGATAAATGTATGCTTTAGCTTGCTTTGAACTAGCCTTTTTTAGACCTTATTTTGTAATGGCAATATCAAGCAAAGAGACTATCTTTCAAAATCTGAAACAAAGAGAAGCTGAACATAATGCTTGCTAAGCCAGAGAGAGTTGCACTTGCAAAGCAAGTCTCTCCAACACTGCAAGTACTGATTTTTTATAGGGTTGAAGTAGCAAGTTCAGGGACTAGTGGCCTTTGAGAAGCAATATTGTCCTAAACCTAAATGACTTTCAGCTTGGGAAGCCATGTTACTGTTGTGACCTTGTTGTTGATGGGCTTCCAAAAGCATGGGATCTGTTTCTGATTGATTGAGATGAGTTTTGAAATTTCTTGTGGTTACTTATTCATGGCCTGCAACTATGCCCAAGGAACTCTTTCCTTTGGGAGAATAGGATTTTTTATCCTGAGAAGCACTAGCTCTGCTCTGTCTGTACTAGGTTAAAGAATCTTGGTAGCATTCAGGGGTGCCTGTGTGGCTCAGTGGGTTAAGCATCTGACTTTAGCTCAGGTAATGATCTCACAGTTTGTGAGTTTGAGCCCCATATTGAGCTCTGTGCTGACAGCTCAGAACCTGGAGCCTGCTTTGGATTCTGTGTCTTCTTTATTCTCTGCCCTCTTCCTGCTCATGCTCTGTCTCCCTCTCTCTCAAAAGTAAATAAACATTTTTTAAAAAAGAGAGATAGAATCTTGGTAGCATTCGTAAATCAGTATTCTGGAATTTGGAAATTTCTAAAGGTAAAAGTGACTAAATGAGACTCACTGATACCATATTAGGAGTAAACTAGATATGGTTTACTAAATGGTTAGGACGTGGACATAGGCAGAGCAATAGTGATATATACTGGCAAAATTGTAGATATAATAACTTATCTAATTAACATTTAAGTATAGATATGTTTAATTAACTTCTGATTCTTCTTTCTAAAGATTAGTAGAGACACTCCAAAATAGCTATAGCAAATAGGCTTGTATTGACTTGATCTTAGAAAGACTTTATTTTCCCTCCTCATTTGCCAGTTAATGCTCTATCTTAGCCTCCTTAGTGTGTTTCAACATGATGACTTTCATGTGTCAAGGATAATTTAGCAATTCAGTGGACTTTTAATTTCTCTGAAATTGCTCAATAGTTGGAATTCAAATGCCCTCTATGCTAATTTTGGTAATAGCTGCTCTCTCTGGGTGCTATACAGTCAACCAAAGAGTCTTACCCCTTCTCCCCCCCCAACCCCCTCACCACACACACACAGAGCTTAGGGTCTCATCAAACTTAGGCAAGTTTCTTGGTTTTCAGGCTCTACTCTGCCTTTGTAGGGCAAGTGATAGAAGAATTTTTCAGAAAACTGGAAGAATTGAATGATCGATGACTCTTAATATTTCTTCCAATTCAACAAACTTGGAAAAGAAAAAAGATACATTAACTAGTGTAGAAGAACATGATCCAACTTTATGAACCATTCCTTGAGGAATCAGAATGATGGGCTTGAAGCTGGGAGCGGGGTTTCTCTCAAGCAACATAGGAATGATATTAATTCACTACTGACAGGTAACCTCACAAAAATTACTCTACATATTTTTCACCAATTTACAATCAACAGTGCATAAGCATACCTATTTCACTGCATCTTTGCAAACACTAGAAATGATACCCATTTCTTTACTTTATGATATGTACATCCATATATACACGTATATACACATATATATAATCTTATTAATTTGAGTATCATTATGACTTGGTGACATGAGACATATGGTTGGAAAGCAGAATAAGAAGGTAACGTCTTACTAAAAGAGGATGGAGTACTTAAGGAGTGAGGCAAAGTGCCACTGAATATCAAGAAGGTAAACTTGTAAGGAAGTCAATACCCTAGATCACAAAGAGCACCACGAGAGGATGTGATTAAGGTTAAAGAGCAGCTAAAGGAATATCACTGAAAAATTGTTCTTCAAATCTGGCAAAATGGAAAAGTTTGTGATGTATTTTAATATCAGTTATAAAACTGATATAGTGTGAGAAATTTGTGAAAATTCCGAATACGTGGGTATTTTATTCTGCTTAAGAAAACTATTTTATAATTACTTATTCTGCTTACAGTTTAATCTCTTGGGAAAAGAATAGGTAAATAAACAAGATACATTCTGCTTAGGATTCAATTCTGAGCAAAAAAAAAATTATTTGTAAAATGTAAGTAAATGAAAGTTTGGAGAAAGTGAATATTTAATTTTATCCTTTGGGTTTAAAGAGGTAAGAAAGGCTAGAGATATTCATACATGTATCTGAGATTGGAAAAAATGCTAAATACTCTAAGCAAACATAAAGATTTCATGAGAAAGCTGTATATATCTCACTGTTACACCAGAAATTACAGTAAAACATTGGATTGTGAGTAACTTGTTCTGCAAGTGTTCTGCAAGACGAGCAAACATTTCTAATAAATTTTAACTTGATAAACAAGCCATGTCTTGCAATGCAGATAGTACATGACATCAAACATCACATGATCACAATTGAGCCAATGGTTCTTTAAGTTCACTTTGATATACAATTGCTTTGGATTATAAGGATATTTCCGGAATGAATTGCTGTATTCTTTATTCCAAGGTTTTATTGTATTCTGATATTTCAGAGTAGTTACTAGATAAAATACATTGAAAAATTTGCAAAGCAATGTGTCACAAACAAATCCTCTTTGTTGTCATTAGTAATAAGACTTATATGAACATAGTAAAATACTCAAACAGCTCAAAAAATCATTTCTCACCATTTTTTCTAACAAGAAAAAATAAATTTTTGTGCCTTTCTAGACTGCCAGATTCACTTCTAAAGATAACCATTAACAAGAGTTTCTTATACTTTCTTACAGAAGATGTGTGGGGATATCTAGATATTTATCTAGACAACTATCTATCTAAATATATGTATATATGTATGTATATATATACATGCAAATAACATTTGTCATTTTATGTTGTTACTTTGTTACATTATGTTGCCACAAGTAAAAGCTCACTGAATGTACTGTTCAGTAGCTATTAGAAGGTAGGGTTATGTGTGATTTTAAGTACTGACTCAGGGCAACACAGTTGGTTTGGGTAGAAATCCAAACTCTGCCCCTTGCCAGCTATGTATCCATGGGAAAATTAATTGCTCTGTGTTTCATTTTCCGTATTTATAAAAAAATGTGTGGATGATAAGATAGTAGTTACTTCATAGGGCTGTTCTTAAGATAAAACGTGTAAATTCATAGGAAACACTTAGAATAGTGCCACATAATAAAAAAAATACTCAATAAAGATTAGCTACCATTGTAGTATTATCCTACTTTTCACACTTACTAATGTATCTTAGAGATTTTCTCCTATTTGCACATACAGACAAATCTTTTTTTTTTAAGGCTACATGGTATTTTCTACTCTCTGATTACTGGACATTGTGGATGTTGTGATGATCAATAAAACAGTATCATCATTGCACATTTTACATGAATGTGCAAAAATATACTTAAGATAATATTCTCAAAAGGAGAATTACCAAAGAATATAACATATACCATATGTGAAAATAATGGCCCAGAGTAGATAAAGAGTGACACCAACCTCTACAAGTTATACCTAATAGTTTATGATGTATTGGAAAAAGGATTGTGGAAAATACCATAAATAACAATTTTTTTTACACCTATGTTTGGAGTGCAGACCACAAGGCATAGCCAATGTTTGTGGTTGGTTCATGGTGACAAGTAGAAAAATGAATAGGAATAAAACACCTAATATCCATATTTTCCACCTCTCTTCTTTTTCAGGGATATGGCCTTCAGATGAAAAACCTGAAAACCTAAAATCCAGTATGTACAAAAAAAGACGATGTGTACCTTCCTACATGCTTTAGAAACTTGTGGATAAGGTTATTTGATGACCAGTGAAAGCTATCTTGAGATGAAAAATGCCCTGGATCTGAGATTGGAGGACCAGGTAAAAGTTTTCTATTTCTCCTAATGATCTGCTAGGTGTCTTTTGCCAAGCTAACTTTCTGAGTTTACTGTCCTCAGTTATAAAATAAAATACGAAGAAGAAGAAAAATAAGATGTATTGCCAAGGATGATTTTGAGAATTAAGTAAACGTAGCAGTCCACCCTTATCTGGGTTTTGCTTTCCGTGGTTTCTGTTGCCCTACTGAGGTCAACTGTGGTCTGAAAGCAGATACTCCTGAGGTAGCATCACTTTCTGTTACAACGTACTAAGTCCGTCACCTCCCTTCATCTCATCGCACGGGCACATGTTATCATCTCATATCATCACAAGAAGGGTGAGTGCAGTACAATAACGTATTTTGAGAGAGAGACCACATTTACCTAACTTTTATTACAGTATGTTGTTATAAGTGTTCTATTATTACTTATTGTTGTTAATCTTACCATGCCTAACTTACAAATTAAACTTTATCATGGGTATGTATGTATGTACAGGAAAAAATAGTATTTATGGGGTTTGGTTCACTCCACAGTTTCAGGTATCCAGGGAGGAATCTTGGAATGTATCCCCCATGGATAAGGGGTAAACACTATGTTTATAATTTTATAAATAACAGTTGTTACTGCTCATGATAATTTTGAAGACTAGGAGAAATGTCAAAATAATGGCTGCCAAAAGTACTCTTGATTTTTTTTTTAAAGCAGAGGGAAGTGAGGCTAATGTGTTAGTCTCATATGTGTATAAAAAAAATCTCTAAATGAAATGTAATAGAGGTTTTAGAAAGACATATTGTGCATAAATTCACCTACACAAGTCATAATAGACTAGCCTCCTTTCCTTTTCTGAGAGGACTACTAGAATAGTACACAGGAAATACGGTGTATGTAGTATATCTGAAATTTAGGAAGTCATTTGAAAAAATCTCTCAGGATACTCTTGTAGACAAGATTAAAACATAACTAGTTTACTCAGGAGTGACCAGAATCATATGCACAAAACAAAAGTCACTTGATAATCAGTGGAACAAGATAGTGACTTCTAAAAGGGTATTATTTTTATTCCTTTCTACCGGAAGTCATATCTGTCACTTCTTTGAAATAGAGAACAATACATACCAATTGGGGAGCTGATATGAGAGCTTAAATGGACAGGAGGCCACGTCATTGAAAAACAGACTGAGGAGCCACAAGGATTCTCACATGCAGAACATAAAATGCGTCATGCAATGATACAGAAGATCAAATTAACAAAGAAAAGTTTATGTTTACCACAAACATAAAACGTGGAGAGAGACAAATTAGCTGTGTCAAGAGTGCAAAAGGCAGGGATGCTATATGGCAGGGGAGGGTTGTGTAGGTAACCCATGTTGAATGGCTCTCCAAATGCTAACAGGCTGTGCTACTACACTATAATAAAAATAAAGTGTCAAGATTGAAAGAAATTATAGTCCCTTTCGATCTCAAGTTGCTAAATTCATGTGAGAATTTTTTGCCCAAAGCAAGAGACCGCATTTTCAGAAAGACTGATAATCCTGAGAACATTAAGATGGAAGAGAATGGAGTAGTGGGGATGTCAAAAGCACGTATGAGATCTACTTCACTGAACTGGAAATTTTTAACACAAAAACCTGAGAGAAAGATATTGGCTTTCCTTAAATATCAAGAGAGCTACAGGGGAAAACTAAAAGGGTTATACATAGTCTATGTAATATTACTGTGGAGAACAAGAACTTATGTGGAGAGTTTACAAAACTAAAATGAAAAACTCTTGCAATAGTTAGGATTATTTCATAACTGGAAAGGGCTGCCTTTGAGTGATAATCTTTCCCTGGAGTTGTTCCTGAGGAAGGGGGATAGTCACTTACAGAAGTAACTTCCATAAGGATTGGAACCCTCTTATGTTTAAGCTTGTATAGTTGGGTACCAACTACTTTCTTTTTTCTTCCTTTGTCTAGTTTTTAACTGTCTTTTTTTCCTTGGCTTTCTATTTCCATTTTCCGTGTGCTATACTGTAATAGACTGATTTGAAACATATCATGCCAGCCTCATCTTTTATGATTCTCTTCCTTCAGCTCTTTTCTATTACTCTCTGTTAAGGCTTCATAAGGATTTATGTATTTGGCTTAAACTTTGCTGCCTACAGGCATATGCTTGTATCCTTCATCGACCTGTTGTTTTATTGCTAATAAGCCATATTTTTTAAATGCCAGATTCAACATACTTTTATCCCACTTTATACCATTTCTAGTTATTATTTGGAACACCACTCAATAGCTTACTTTTAAAGTTAACTATTATAATACAAGTATATGTCCTGGTGAACAAGACAAAAAAATCTCTGATGTTATCATTGGATTGATATGAGTTCACATTCCTCTGTAGTTCATTTAGTTGATAGTCTATTATTTGATGAAGATGAAAAGGTAGAAATTTCCATAATTCATAGTGTGCATGCTAATGTAAAATTCCTACATATTTTCATACACTATATATTTTTTAATTTTTTTAATGTTTTAATTAGTTTTAAAGGAGAAAGAGACAGAGCATGAGTGGGAAAAGAGCAGAGAGAGAGGAAGACACAGAATTCAAAGCAGCCTCCAGGCTCTGAGCTGTCAGCACAGAACCTGATGCAGGGCTCGAACTCACGTACTGGGAAATCATGACTTGAGCCAAAGTTGGACGTTTAACTGACTAAGCCACCCAGGCACCCCAATACACTATATTTTTTAAATTATGAAATTATTATACTTACAACGTTTGAAAATTCAAAAAGTATGAGCATAAAAATTTAGATTACAACTAAGAGATAAGTCCGCTTAATGTTTAATTATATTTTCTGCCATACTTTTTTCTATGCCTATTTTAACTTAATTCACACGCACACATACACACACACACACACACACACACACACACACACACATGCTTTCTACTTAGTTCTTTCACCATTATATGCATATAATTTATCCTCTGCTTTACAACTCTTATAGACATCATCTTAATGAGTGCAATATATCATATATCTGTGTCATTTTTACATTTAGGTTACTTTCATTTTTTATTATTATAAATAGTACATCTATGAATAAATTATTGCATAACACATTTTATGTATTTAGAATTATTTCTGAACCAGAGTATGAAGATTTCAAAAGCATTCATGTGCACTCCTCTCAAAGTTAAGAAGGGTTGACCTGGAATGCTGATAAACTAGAAATAGTCCTGCATTTGGAATCAAAATACCTGGACCCACAAATCCAGTGTTTTAATCCATAAAATCTGGACAGTATTTGCTATACGAGAATTATAGTAATAATCAAATGAGGTAATATTTGTGAAAGTACATTGTAATAGATAAGTATAGATCATATTCCTAATTATTATTTGCAAAAACAAATATCAGTTTGATGACCAATGCAGGTTTAAGGAAAATTGTTTGAAGACAAATCTATGCTATGAGAGTATACAGTTTTATACTTCATGCGTGACATTTCATACTGCAAATTCTATGAATTGTTTTCCTAAAAAAAGATGAAATTCGTGCTTATACAAGATATTGATCCTCAGAGACCTACTCATGGGTTTATTACCTACTCTCTTTGCTTTCTGCTTGTCAGTTATATAAACTCAAATTGAACAATATCCAATTTATAACATAATTATGAAGCTAATTTAATTAATATTTTGAAATTAAATTAGACTGTAGAAAGGAAGGTATGCAGGAATAATTTTAAGTAACATTAGAAGATTCTTCACATAAAGGCTCTTTTTTCTTTTTTTTTTAATTTTTTTTTCAACATTTATTTATTTTTGAGACAGAGAGAGACAGAGCATGAACAGGGGAGGGGCAGAGAGAGAGGGAGACACAGAATCTGAAACAGGCTGCAGGCTCTGAGCAGTCAGCACAGAGCCCAATGCGGGGCTCGAACTCACAGGCCGTGAGATCATGACCTGAGCTGAAGTCGGACGCTTAACCGACCAAGCCACCCAGGCGCCCCATAAAGGCTCTTTTTTCAGCAGGTAAACCGACTCCCACCTATCCCCTAATCTTTATATGTACTAAACTTATAAGTAGTCTCAGATCAACTTTCCCCTTACTCTTACTGTATTGACCAACTCCCTAGGTGAGTTAGCACAAATGGTTGACTTTTAGAGTAGATTCTAAGAATCTGCGACATTATTCTTTACTAAGCTTTACTAATTGTTTCAAGAATAATCACCAGGCATGAGCAAAGCAGAATAGGATACAGGGTCACCAGTGCTGCTGCAATCCTGGTCCTTTCTTGCCCCATTAGATTGCTCTCTGACTCAGATGTAACATAATAGTTTTCAAAGTAATGTAATGCAGCCAAGTCACTTACATGAAAGGGAGCTATTTTGGTCTTGAAACATCTCCCTTTTTTTCCCTAATAATTAGAGAATTATGTGACGTATTTGAGGAAGCTATGTCCCATAAATCCAGAGATTCCAGGATTATATAGTATAGACAAACCAAGATAGACCAAGTACATCTTCCTAGAAGCATTTCATACATGCACTCTCCCACTAGCAAGTAACAGTAGTGTGTTTGTCAAAAGATCTAACAATAGCATATTTTCAAGGAGATTTGGCCACGTAGTTTGGTTAATTGGTTGGTTTTCCTGTATGCCTTCCAAAGGTAGAGAGTGATTGCCATCCCACTACTAACCATTTCCTGTCCTCTAGGTCTTAGCTTTGTATTAACATTACTTCATGGAGTGCCTGAGTGGCTCAGTTGGTTAAGCATCTGACTCTTGGTATTGGCTCAGGTCACGATCTTGCAGTTAGTGAGTTCAAGCCCTTCATCGGGCTCTGCACTGACAGCACACAGCCTGCTTGCAATTCTCTCTCTCCCCCACTCTCTCTCTGTCCCTCCCCCACAGGCTCTCTCTGTCTCTGTCTTTCAACAAAAACACTACTTCAATAAATATTCATAGAATACCTGTGTTGCAGCAAAAATAATTCTAGATGATTGTGATATAAGGATAGACAAGGTGAGTAAGGTCTTTCCACTTGTGAGGCTTATATTCTAAGGGAAAGAGACAGGTAATAAGGAAGTAAAATAGATGAGATCATTGCAAATTATAATATAAGCTATGAATAAAATGAAATAACAGTGATATTAAAGAAAGAATGTGGGATGGGGCTAATTTTGGTTGTGGAGTCCATGAAAGCCTTAAGGAGTTGTCTTTGTGCTCAAACTTTGATTTCCCAATATCAAATCAAGGGCCTAATACATAAATTGGAGCCCTACCTTTAAAACTGATATAGTGTTATATGTATGTGATGAATCACTAAATTCTATTCCTGAAACAAGAAAAGAAGAAAGGAAAGAAAGGAAAGGAAAGGAAAGGAAAGAAAGGAAAGGAAAGGAAAGGAAAGGAAAGGAAAGGAAAGAAAGAAAGAAAGAAAGAAAGAAAGAAAGAAAGAAAGAAAGAAAGTTACCTGATATAGCCCAGGTTTTTTTCCCCAAAGAAAGAATGATTTGAACTACAGTAATTCTAGTTTCTGGTTGTGATCCTACTCCCAATATTCTGATTGCAAAGAGTCCTTATGCTGCTACTCTAATGTAATCCAAGAATTGCTTAACATCACTACTTCTGCTAAATCCCTAACAGTAGGCTGAATGTCTTGAGATGGAACTAGAGTTCATACACCCCTTTAGTTATCACACTTTGAATTTATGCTTCCTCAGCCCAGGAGAAATATCCACATCATATCCTCAGGTTTCTCACTTATCTTTACTCAACTGCTTAATGTTGTTAAGGTCACAATGTGACTACTCTCTTGTTTTTTAAATGTTTATATATTGGGGTGCCTGGGTGGCTTGGTTGGTTGAGAGTCCAGCTCTTGATTTCGGCTCAGGTCATGATCTCACAGTTCATAACTTTTTAAAAAAAATATTTATTTATTTATTTATTTATTTATTTATTTCGAATCAGAGAGAGAGAGAGAGAGATGGAGGGAGGGGCAGAGGGAGAGGGAGAGTAAATCCCAAGTAGGCTCTATGCTGTCCATGCGGATAATGATGCAGGGCTCGTTGCAGGGCTCAAGCTCACAAACCATGAGATCATGACTTGAGCTAAAATCAAGACCTTAACTGACTAAGCCACTAACTGCCCCACAATGTGACTTCTGTCAATGAGCTGATAAGAATTATTATCTAAACTGAAGTTCTATTATCCTGAAATATAGCAAACAAAAATTACATATTAGTCTCTGAAATGTTTATGAATGATTATACAGTTATTATGTTGGTATTTAATATTTAATGGTGATGATTGGCAATGATCTGAGAGCCACACATGAATAATGCTAAGGAGAGCAGTAGACTCAATTTGTATTTGGAAAGGTCACATCCCTCCTTTGAAATCGGGCAATTTCAATTTTATGAAACATTTTCAGTTGTTAAGCTAGGCTTACCTGTCTGTTTTTATATTCTAATTCCTTAAGCAGTGAACCACAATCCAAGAGAAAATATTGCTAGACTAATCAGTTCAGTTTTAAGTACTAGAAATCAAGAGAAAATTTAGATGTGGAGCCATAACATTTTGCTTTCAATCACATGCCTTAGACTTTATTATCAAATGCTATTGACTCTAATTTCTACATACATCACAAATCCATTCATCCCTCACTACCTCTACCACTATTCTCTCTCATAGAGAGCGAGCCAATTCACTCTCATCTAGCACCTAACTTCTATCACCAGCTAGACTTCCTGTAACTGTGCTTAACTCATTAAACTCAGTTTCTCATATAGCTGATGAGTGACTCTTCTCTAAAAACTGTTTCTTTTTGGGGAAGTCCAAATGTACAAAGTACACAAATTAGTATAATGAACTCCAGGTATTCATTAACAATTACACAGGTTCTTCCATGCTCTACTCATTTCTTTTAACTTACCTGATAATTGTAAAATGACATAATAACACTTACTGTTATTTTTATAGAAGTGAAGCTCATGTATTTTTGCTATAACAAAGTTATCCTATTCCCTTTCCATTGCTTTGCCCTTGCAAGGTGCTTTATCAAGACTTCTGCTTTCAGAATCATCCAGGTGGGAAGCAAATCTACATGGGTGACAAATTCCAGGGGACACACCAAGTGTTTAATTTATCTGAATATTTCCCAAACTGCTTCACTTTGGTTCCATATAACATTGAGGCCATCATTCTGAAGTTAAAGTGAGTAGTATGCCAGTTACCCCTGAATTCTCTATGAGTGGTTCCTTTAAAGGAATCTCTTAATTCTCTGGGGACTTGCCCTTTACTTCCCCACAGGTATGAGAGTTACACTGCTCTCTACATCATCAAGGACAAGAAAGATAACGGTTCTCATGGGTACATTATTTTTTAAGCAAGTTACCATCTCATGTCAACTGTACTTTAATAAAAAACAAAAACACCCAACAGATTTGGAATACTCATGCCTCCAACAAGTTAAATAAATTAAGTAAATGGCATTAAAAGAAAAAGAAAGGGCACCTGGGTGGCTCAGTCGTTAACTCTCTGACTTTGGCTCAGCTCATGATCTCACAGTTCAGGACTTCGAGTCCCACATTGGGTGAGCATGAGCCCCGCTTTGGGTGAACACAAGCCCCACTTCTGGTGAGCCCCACTTCTCTCTCTCTCTCTCTCTCTCTCTGCCACTCTTGGGTTTCTTTCTCTCTGCCCCTCGCTCACTTGTGCCCTCTCTCTCTCTCTCAAAAAAAAAAAAAAAAGGAAAAAAAAGGAAAACAAAAGTTACCATCACTTCAAATATTTTTGAGGTGTGCCTTTTAGCCCCAGATTTAAAGTTAATAGGATGAAAATTCCATAGCTATGAATAAAATTAAGTAATTAATTATGAATTCATAATTTATATAATTCATGGAAGTTATGTCTACAGTATATTGTATTTACTTAGAATGAAGAATATCTGAAGGTATGTTCTAGTTAAGCTTTGCTAGTTCCTTTAAAAAAAGAAGATTTATTTATCACTGGGCAAAGGGGAACGGAAGCTTGGGGAGGTGAAAAAGCCAGAACGAATAGGATAAAATAAAGAAAAGGAAATGTAGTCTATCAGAGAAAAAAAAATAATGCACTGACAGTGAAATCTGACATGTTGTTGAGTAAGTCCCTGTGCACATAATAGGAACAGTATCTTCTGGGTAATTAATGGTAGTCTGATCTCATTGAAAGGGCATATAAATAGGAAACATGGAAAAAAGTTCTACTTTCAATTTTATTACCTATATAGGACTCCTGTATGAAAAGGTCTTAGAACATTTGTCTGGGCAACATAGTGCATTTGACTGAGTAAAGTTATTTATCCCTGGTCACCTTTTCTAAACATGAAAAAAATATTTCTGTATCTTACTTCTCAAACCTAGCAAATGGTGAAAATATTTTTCTTCTTCACTATTTTTAAAAAGTTTTTTTTACTCTGTTGTATTTAGCCAAAGGTGGGGGGGGGGGTGGAGGGGAGAAACATAGATGAATCAATATTTTAAAGTGCTACATTGTCTATAATAATTCCCTGACCTAGAAAACTAAATAATTTATCCTTGACATTAATTAAAACTCCTTATCATTTGAAATGCTGTTGGATTATCTTCTCGCATATTTAAGAATAATAAGTTTTACTTCTGTGTCAGTGAGGGTGGGCTAGCTATTTTAAGAAACAATACCCAAACCCATCTTAGCATCCTCTGCACAGTGAGGGTCTATTGATTCCACAGTGCAATATGGTGTACATTTGGCATGGGTGGATAAGAGTGCTTTACTCAGTGCAGTTATTCAGGACCCACATTCTGTTTATCTTTTGATGCTGTCATCTATAGAAGAAAATAAAGTAGATTGAATATGTAGAAAATTATTTTTCCCCAAGGCCTGTAAGTGGCATACATTGCTTCTGTCAACATTCCATTGACTTGAACTCTTCACATGGCCTAAATTAGATGCAACTGAATTGAGATTTGTAGTACCAAAAATGTTTCATGAAAAAAGCATTTGGTTCATAAAACATAAATCTTTAATTTTCAAATCTGGAGCCCTGTTCTCTAGTCAAGAGAGAATGGGCTAATTTTAGTAACATGCACGTAGCAAATAAGTGCTTAGACTCCTAACATTATTTTTAACTTAAAATCACAAAATGTAGAGATTATGCTTTTGTTAAAATATTCTAATATTTTATTAAATGTGTATACATGGTCCCCTCCTTCTGCTGTTCTGCGCTTGAGTGTCAGCATGACCTGTGACTTGCTTCTAGAAAACAGAGTATGTGAAGTGATGGGATGTATGCGATTACATGTAAGTGAATATGTAATCACATTACATAGGACTGTGGCATCCAATTTGCTGGCTTCTGTCTCTCCTTTACGGGCTCTGAGGAAGCAAGTGGCAATGTTGGGAAACTTGATGTGGAACGAAAATGTGGGTGGTCTATAAGAGCTGAAGGCAGCCTTTATCCCACAGCCAGCAAAAAACTAAAGCACTCACTTTTACAGCTGTAATGCTTTGAATTATGCCAACAACCTGAGTGAGCCAGTCACCCCTCAGATAAGACAAAGCCTTGGCTGACACCTTGACTGCAGGCATTCAAAGGACCCAAGTAGTCTATGCCTGAACTCCTGACCCACACAAACTGTAAGGTTAATAAATATGTGTTGTTTTAAGCTGCTGGGTTTGAGGTGATAGTATTATGCAGCAATACGTCGCTAATACCCATGTCAAGAGCAAGACTCAAAATTTTACATAAATGAGGAGCAAATACTTTGAGTAAGAGGGAGTGTTGTCCCCATTCTTACCCAAGAGGATTGTAGGAAGGAAAAACTGGCAAGGGATCAAAAAGTGAAATATTCATGCTGTGTGTCTAACTTTTCTCTTCAGCCAAGAAAAGAGGCTGTACTTTATATAAATAGAGTTTTATTGAGAGCACAAAGAAGCCTTATCCTTCTTTCCTGCTTACTATCCTGTAAAGACATCACCTTCTAGTTTGTCTCTGCACTGTGTTCATTTAGCCATGAGGGATGTGTGTGTGTGTGTGTGTGTGTGTGTGTGTGTGTGTGTGTAAGCAGGGGGAGAGGAAGGAAAGAGAGAGAATGAAGTGCAGAAACTGTTTTTTGGCACTTATGCTTGAACTGGATGAGCTTAGCAATTATAATCAACAAGGAAATAAATCTGCCTGATTTTGAAAGTAAACAGGAAGAAAGAAGAAAATTTTTCTTATTTTCAAGATGAAAATCCCTCTGTTTTTAATATTAGAACATTTGTAGAAACCTTTATGGATGTTCCTGGGTATTAAGGAAAAGATTCTCACTCCTAATGGAAGATTTGTATTGGTCTGTATTCAGCAGTAGAAAATGAAAAC
The DNA here is from genome assembly GCF_018350215.1 of Panthera leo. Lineage (NCBI taxonomy): Eukaryota > Metazoa > Chordata > Mammalia > Carnivora > Felidae > Panthera > Panthera leo. The sequence goes on along the minus strand of NC_056691.1, from coordinate 63,841,737 downwards.
TTCTTTTTAATGTGTAGTTAGTAAATGAAGTGTGAAGCTTCCCTTTTAGATGAATGCAAAAACAGTTCTTAAGGCTTAGTGCCAAAAGGGAGAGAAATAATGAAATGACTCACATACAGCTTCTCCTGAAAATCAATGAAAGAATGGAGGTGCAAACAGTGCTAGGGAAATAAATAAGAGCATGTACTTTACAAACTTAGTTAAAAAATATGAAATTCGTATTGTGGAATGAAAGCAGCTTCTTAATCTAAAAATTATCAAGCTTCAAAAGAGAAAAGAAAAAGGTTTTTGCTAAAGGGCATCAGGAAATAAACTGATCCTAGAGAAATATTTAAGTGACTTCCAGAAAACACTAAAGAGAAAATGTGTTAGAGGAAAGGTGAGTAAAAGAAGCTGTTTGTGCTGAATCTCCCATTGTTCTCGTCTTGCTCCCTTGTCATAGACTATAGACCCCATTTCAGGCTCCTTGCCTTTCTTCCAGTAGCTGCCACCGCCAATTTGATCCTTCATTGTTCTGAAATCTCTAAGTCAGCTCCTGTAAGTGAAATGCACTCTTTAAGTATATCCTTTTTTTTTCCTGCTCCTAAAGATAAACACTAAGCCTTTTGTTTGCAGTTTCTCTCTACATGAAGTTTAGTTTTTCTTTACATTTTTATGGAAAGACAGAAGCTAACACAACTACAGATTTGATTACCTGGATGTAACACATAATCCTCAGCAGGCTGTATAGTTCGAGAGGTCTGCTAAGGTGACATACAAAATTTGAAGACTTCCCAAACTCTCCCCAGTTCCTTAGGAACCATGATGGAGTTCCTTCTCCACATGCTCTATCTCTATTCTGAAGAGCTTTTCTAGAATTCTTGACAATCCTCTTTCCTTTTCCTGAAAGTAATTATATTTGACCTCTCCATCCCTCTCTGACTCTCGCTCTTGCTCTCTGTCTGTAATGCCATGAATAAACAATGCAAGGTCTGAAGAGATGGACTTGACAGCTAGAAGGATTTATTTTCCTGTTTGTATTTTTTTAAGGTACTTTTCTGTAATTCATCTCAACACACAGTGAAAATCACTGCTCAGTGCATCTGATATAGTCTTATCAATTTTGCTTTCTCTTTTTTTCTCATTTGGAGATATTTTCTCTAGCTCCTCCCTTTCTAATATTACCATTTGTTCTCTAGCTATCTCTAATCCATTCGTCTATATTCACTTTAATTATAAAGTGCTACTTTGTTACCTGTTTTTAACATATATGTGTGTATGTATGTGTGTATATATATATATATATATATATATATATATATATATATAGTTCCTTATCTAAGAATATATTTCTCTCATCCACCATCATTCCTAGTGCTTGAATATATTGTTTCTTTAAGTTGCATTATGAATATTTTTGAGTTTCCCCTTCAAAGGATATTTACTCATTCTCTATCCTTCTCTGTTCCCTGGAAGTATGACTCATATGGACTCATTGCCTTTGGCTTTCAGTTGAGTTCAGCCAATGGGAGACTGTAGCAAGAGATCAGAAGGCAAATGGAGAATGAGATCTGATCCTTGGCTCTCTGTCTACAAGGTCTCGGTGCTGGTTGAGCCTTTAACCAAAAGCCAGATGGCCTGTAACTTTGCCTTCCTCCCTGTGCTACAGTCACTCTCTCTGGGTTCATTCAGTTTACCCATTCAAACTGGAAGTGATAATGGTTCTCCACTTTTTGCTAACCTGAGGGTGGTTCTTCATTCCTTTTTTATTTACCTCAGCCCGCCCACACCAGTTAAATTGTTCCTTTATTAAAATCTGCTCTAAACATCCTGTTTGTGCTATTTGTTTCTTACTGGGATCCTGACTAATATAATAAGTGGCACCAGGAGTCACCTCAGAAAACAGAAGGCAAACCTCTGAAAATACCCACCTTCAGGTGGGGGTAGGAGTAATATTAGTAATCTCTGGCATTAAATGGCATCAAAACTGGCAGCTATAACTGTTAGCAGCATAGGATAAATTTCAGGTGCAGAGCCAGATATTGGGAGATCGAGTGGCTGTGGCACTTAATTGCTGTGGTAATGATAGTAATTATAAAGTTTTAGGGTCATCTGGTAGCCTAGATATTATATACATTAAAGAGAGCAAAAAAGAGAGGGAGTGGGGAGAAAGAAAGGAAGGAAGGGAAGAAGGGGTGGATGGAGGGAATAAGTGGAGGAAGGAAGGAAGGAAGGAAGGAAGGAAAGAAGGAAGGAAGGAACTAAAATCCTTCAATGCCCAACTGAGAACGCAGGTGGAAAAGCAGGGAGCATCTATGGAAGCTTAAAAAAATTTTATATCCTAAGAGGACACACAAAGGGTTAACAATTACATGAAGAGATGCTCAACTTCACTAACAAAGAAATGAATATCCAGACAGCATTGAGACATCATTTACACCAATTTTGATAGAAAAACATTAGGAATTCTGAACCTATCAAGAGACGGAAGAAGAGTTACTGTTAACAGTATAAATTAATTCAAAGGCTTTGGAAAATAATTTAGCTTTTTCTTGCAAAGCTGAGTGTTTCGATGCCCTGTGACCAAAACTTCCACTCATACATTTTCCACTCATACATATATTTGGGTAAACATTCAAAAAGTATCATGTACAAAATGTTCATTACAGCATTGCTCATTAAAAAAAGATGTAAATATCTAAGCACACATTGACAGGAGAGAAAGGATAAATGTGAATAAATCTGATAAAGGTGTTCATTTCCCAGGTGAAGTGTTTCCATGTCTTTATTAATCAGGTGTCGTACCTGGCCTGAAAGCTAGATTATCTAAGGATATCCTGATAGATACAATAATAATAGTAATAATAATAAGATATTAATAATAATAACGGTAGGATAAAGAAAAAGGTGTGTTTTATGTCAAAGGAACAATTTATTTATCTAAAAACCTTATCTAAAAGGGTGCATTCTTTTTCATTGTCATCTGCCTTAAAAAAAATGAGATTTAATGTCTTGTTACATTAATGTAGTTGTTACAACTACTAACAGACACAATGGTAATGGTCATATTAACATTAAATAAAATTTGATCTTTTCATTAGAAAAATAAAGCAGCTTAGGGATAAGTAGAAACATTATTATGCATTCATAGAAGATGTTCTTGAACGGCATAATGGATCCAAAACCTAGGTTATCATAGTAATCATAACTGTTAGAGAAAGTCCTGAGAGTCCTGGCCTCTGAGTAGAAGATAGAAATGAGACTATATATGGTCCTGTGTGAAGGGCAATTTCTTTGGCTGTCCAACAACATCCATTTATTTCTCTTCTGTCCATTATTAATACCTCTTCCTGACCATGCTCCACATCATGAGGGATGTAAGATATAGTACAGGAAAAAATTTATGATTTTTATTTATTTCAGCTCCTTCTGTTTTGTGCCCTGTCATGGTTGGTACTATTGAGTTTGTTACTTCCAGATGAACAATAACCCTTTTAGAATTCCCTGATGAGATCCTATACAGGACTTACACATGCACATCAACAATCCTAGTGTTCTGTAATAGAAAAGACCCTAGATTAGGGAGGTCTTAATTTTGTACTAATTCTGAAATAAACAAAATGACTTCCAGCAAGTTTCTTCATCACATTGTCATTGTTTTCTTTTTTTTTTAATTTTTTTTTTCCAACGTTTTTTATTTATTTTTGGGACAGAGAGAGACAGAGCATGAACGGGGGAGGGGCAGAGAGAGAGGGAGACACAGAATCGGAAACAGGCTCCAGGCTCCCAGCCATCAGCCCAGAGCCTGACGCGGGGCTCGAACTCACGGACCGCGAGATCGTGACCTGGCTGAAGTCGGACGCTTAACCGACTGTGCCACCCAGGCGCCCCTGTCATTGTTTTCTTGTTGGAAAAATAAGAAGACTGTGTTCTGTGTCTGATAAAGATGGTTCCAGCTATAAATCATTGCCTGTAATTTTTAAACCTTCTTACTGTAAACCCACTGTAATGGATTGAATTATGTCCCCTAAAAATTTATCTTTTGAATCATTATATTTATAATTCAAACTAATATAACACTGTATGTTAATTATACTTGAATATATATATATATATATATATTTTTTTTTTTAAAGATTCAAAAAAATTCATATGCTGAAATCCTAACCCCGAGTACCTCAGAATGTGACTTCATATCCTTTATCTGGTCATTACCAAGGTAGTTAAAGTTAAGAAGACATCATACTAGGGTAGCGTGGGCCCCTAAACTGATATGACTGGTATCTTTATGATTTTTTTTTAAAACAAGTCATGTAAAAGAGACACAAAGAGTTGATGTGAATAGACACAGGGAGAAAACAGTCTACATACTAAGGAATACCTATCATGACCAGAAGCTAGAAGTGAGCCCTAGAATAGGTCCCTCCCTAGTGTCTTATAGGGAATGTGGCCCTGCCAACAGCTTGATTTTGGACCTCTGGTCTCCAGAACTGTGAGATAATGAATTCCCCTTTCTCTACCCAGTTTGACGTATTTTGTTATGGCAGCCCCAGGAATCTAATACACCTACTTCTAGGCATCCCTTCCCTGACTTTTTTCATAGATCCAAAACCCTTCGCTCCACCAGCACTGTGCTGCAACCCACACTCTCACCAGGGCCCAGGAAAGGGAAGACCAAAACAAGAGGTTCTTCTACAATCAGTTTCTGTGAATGTGAACTGGATTATGTCACATATTCTTTCTTTGTATCTAATTAAATAAAATATATTTATTAACTGCTGCACCATAAATTATTAAATCATTAAGAAATCCTTGAGAAACAAATGCCCATTCAGCACCTACTATATGTCAGAATATCCCTATAGGTAATTTGTTTCAAGGGTATTAACATAACATACACCTGTACACAGTGTGCCTAAGTATATATGCAAAGCTCAATAAATAAGTCAAAATGTTTTATTATAAAGTTAAACATATTTTAATAATATTGTATAACAAAAATATTAAAAATATTTTATGTCCTTTTTGAATTTTCTAGTTTCACAGTGTTAGTTTGGAGAAAGTCATGAATTACTGTTTTGGTTTGTCCAACTGAATTAGTACTTTTCCTATGGGACTAGAAAACTGCTTTTCATAACTACTGGGTCCTATAGTAGTTGGATTTACAGACTTTTGAACTCTTTAATATTATAGTTTATACTGATTAGCTATAATTTTATTTTTTCCAACTGAAAGTTTATGAAGTCAGCCCTTAGGATATTGTTATAGACTGAATGTTTGTGCCCACCCCCAAAAAATCACATGTGGAAGCCCTAACCCCTAGTCCCTAATGTAGTGGTATTTGGAGTAGAGTATAGGGAGGTAATTGGGTTTAGATTAGGTCTTGACTATGAGAAGTAAATGTCTGTTGTTTAAACCATCCAGTCTATGGTTTTTGTTATAGCGGCCTAAGCTGACAGAGACAGGTATGTTGGACCTATGATATGTTATGTCACTAATCCCCAAAACTGTGATGTGTGATTGTTAGGATCTTGCTTTTATAAATAAACAATAAAGATCAGAAAAAATAATTAGCCCAAGGTTCCCCAGATCATAAGTAATTGAACCAGGATTTGGAATTCAGTCACTATGGTTTAATATACTATTTTGTTTGCCTCATCATAAGTGACATAACCATGTCACTACACTACTTTCAAAAGCAAATTATTTCATTTAGTTGGCTTATATACTTTTGGAGGAAAGGGATTATTATAACCATCGAAATCTTTGAAATATTGAAAATAAACATTACCACAATGATTCAGGGACCCCAGACTTGGAAGTAAATACTGGATTTGCCTTTACTGACATGCTGGGTATAATATCCAAAAAAAGGAAGTGTAGCTAAGGATCTGACTTCACTTTGGTTCTAGCAGCCCAATTAGCATTTCTTTCATTTTGCAACGTGTACAAATCTTACCTGCTCTCTCTGCCCTTCTCTATAATACTTCTTTTTATTTCTCCTTAGGAAACATACTTGATTTCATTACAAATATTTAATTTTTAAAGGAATAAATGTTTCAGGTACTTTCTGTCTAGAAATGCAAATTGGTTTATATTCAAAGACTTTAAGAAGCCACATTTCAAAGTCTCCTTTTAAACTGATCTGAAACCTGAAGAATGAAATTATACACTAGAATTTCTCTTATAAATGTGATCATCAAAGAAACCCATATGCTGTTTGGTTCCTATGTCATTAAATTTCATAATGGACTTTGAATGAAGAAGGATAAAAGTGAACATCATTAAAGCAGATGATTCATGCAGATTGGGTCTTTAAAGACAGTTACATATTGGTGAAAGATGTATCAAGATGTACTTATAAAGTAAAAAGAAATAAAAAATGTAGAACCTAGAAAAATGTAAGATTGCATAACCTAGACACCAATCTTAATAGGAAACAACCAATTACTTACAGTAATTAAATAAAAGAGGAAAAGATAGTAGGCATTTATTTTATAATGTAAAATGCCAGACACTGGGCTAAATGACAGACTAAGCTTCAGTTATTCTGTCTTCATTATCTTCATTCATTCATTTGTTCATTCAACTAACTTTTATTGAATAATTATGGAGAAAGAGGCAGTGATGCCAACCAACTCTTCAATTTCCTTTCCTAAATTTCCTAATCCCACTTGCAGTTAAGGGGAAACATGTGACTAGTTCTGACCAATTCTGACTAGTTCTGTGAGCTGAAATAACATGTGTTCCTTCTGGGCTAAAGCAATGAAAAGCCCCTGGGCAATTCTCAGTTTCTCATTTCTCCTGCTATATTAATCACAGAGAAGGTCTCATATTTGAGGTGATGGATCTACAGTTCTTAAACAACCTGAATTGCTGAAACATTACATGGATGACAACTGGCCTTGAGAGTTGCCAAATCAGCAGTGGACTCATCATGAGCATTAAGTGAAGGTTTTGTTTCAGTGAGATTTGGGGACTGTTTGTTACCATACACCAATTCAGTTTTTCTTAACAAACACCCATAATGTTTACTCAGTTATCTGACAAATATTATTGAGTACCTTCTAATTATCAGGCCATGTACTAGTTTCTAAGGATGTGGTGGTTAAAAAAAAAACCTGACATATGGAGCTCTTAATCTAATAGGATACAGATATTAAATAAGTTCTCAAATAATTGCTTAATATCCTATATCTCACTATTTTTATTAATTTGCTCCTACTAATTAATTTTATACTACTACTCATGTAACATAAACCATGCCCAAATAAGAATATACCTTGTTCAAACCTCATTCTGCAAAGGAACTTATTTAACTCATATGCTCACTCTGACTATAAAAATCTTGACTATAATTGTCAGACATAAACATCAAGATCTATCAGATAACCATCCGGTTAAACATTTCTCATCTTAAGTTTTCTAAAAATAATACATGACTTTGTTTACCAAAGTCCAATCTTAGGCATTGCCTCCATTCGACAGGAGCATATTATATGTGATACAGTTCTGATTTTAACTTCCACTCCTTTCTCTATTTACACATATCTATAAGTATTTATAGATAATGTGTGAATATTATATATATATATTCTTTTTTTATCTACTTTAGCTAAATATGATTTGATGTCTTCAGTTCTAACCTATTACCAAGTGGATCATTCAAGTTTCTTCCCTTGCTTCTTTGTAACCACCTTGTTCAACAGTGAGAAACCTGGCTTCCCCAGTCCACCATCCAGTTACTCATTTGGTTGATTCCAGCATACACATAAAGAGGTTTCAACATTGTTAGCCCATGGAAAATAATTTTAGCAACTGGACTGTAAGACTCATGTACAATTTCTTTTGCATTAGGCTTAGTCTATACTCATTTCCAAAATTGTTTTGATCAGCATGTTTTTTTCCCACCCCCTTCAATGAGATTGTTTCACAAATTTATAATACAGTTGGATCATTTTGTCACAGTTTACATCTCTTCCTGGTATAACCTAACCTTGTACATGTTTTAAATTTGTAGGTATTAAGTTTAGCCTTTTGTGCTCTAAAGTTCAAGGGATTTTGGCAAATGCATAGTGTGATGAATCCACCAGTAGTGTATCATACAGAATAGTTTTATCACCCTAAAAGATCCTCTGTACTTCATGATTCAACCCTCCTTCCTTCCCAAATACCTGACAGTCGCTGATTTACCTACCATCCGTATAGTTTTGCTTTTTCAGAATGTCATGAAATGGGATCATACAACGTGTAGCATTTTCAGACTGGCTTCTTTCACTTAGCAAAATGCATTTAAGATTTAGCAATGCTTTTGTGTGGCTTGATAGCTCCTTCTTTATTATAGCTGAATAGAATTCCATTGTATGAATGTACACATTTTGTTTACCCATTTACCTATTGAATGGCGCCTTGGTTGCTTCCAGTTTTTGCTGCGTATGAGTAAAGGTTTTGTAAACATTCACATGCAGTTTTTCATATCAGGCGGGTAAGTACCTAGGAGTACTATAACAGGAGTATAAATAAGATTATGTGTACATTTTTAAGAAACTGTCAAACTGTCATCCAGAGCAGCTGTCCCCTTTTGTATTCCCACCAGCGTGAATAGAGTACTATTTGCTCTGAAGCCTTATCAGCCATTGATATCATCAGGAGTTTTTGTTTGTTTGTTTTGTTTTTTAGATTTTAATCATTCTAATAGATGTGTATTATTGATTCTTAATTCGCATTTTCCTAAACACAAATGGCAAAAGACAACAGTCTATAGCTTGTCTTTTTATTCTTTTAACAGTGGCTTTTGCAAAGTAGAAGTTTTTAAATTTAATAACAAGCAGTTTGTCAATTTTTTTTTCTCTCATGGAGCATGCTTTTGGTGTTATAACTAAAAACTCATCATGAAACCCAAATTACCTAGGTTTCCTCCAACTTTTTTTTGAAATTATATACATTTGCACTTTGCATTTTAGTCTATGGTCCATTTAGAGCTAATTTTTTTTTTTTTTTACTATTTATTTTTGAGAGACAGAGAGACACAGAGCACAAGTGGGGAGGGGCAGAGAGAGAAGGGGACACAGAATCTGAAGCAGGCTCCAGGCTGTGAGCTGTCAACACAAAGCCTGATGTGGGGCTCAAACCCACAAACTGTGAGATCATGATCTAAGCTGAAGTCGGATACTTAACAGACTGAGCCACCCAGGTGCCCCTAGAGCTAATTTTTGTGTAACATGTAGGGCCTGTGTCTAGGTCCCTTTTTTATGCATATAGACCTACATTGTTTCAACATTAATTATTTAAAGACTGTTTCTCCATTGATCTGCCTTTGTGCATTTGTCAACAATTTATTATTTAGTGTGGTTTGGTTTCTGTCAATTCACTTCCATTGATCTGTGTTCATGTTATTTCACCAATACCACACTGTTGTAGTTAATGTAGCCTTTTAGGAAACCTTGAAATTAGGTATTATGAGTACTCTAACTTTGTTTTTCAGTACCATATTGCTATTCTAAGACCTTTGTCTTTCTATATAAATTTCAGAATCAGTCTGTATATGTCTACAAAATAGTTCTGGAGTTTTGGTTGAGATTGTGCTGAATCTACAGATTAGATTGCAAAGAATTGTTATACAGACAGTATTGAATCTTCCAGTCCCTGAACATGGAATAGCTCTCCATTTATTTAGTTCTTTTTTTTTAATCATTTTGTTTTGTAGTTTTCTGCATGTAGATCCTACACATATTTATTTGGGTTTATATAAAAGTACTTTATTTTGGGTACTATTATAAACATTTTTTTATTTCAATTTTCCAGTGTTCATTTCTGGCTTATAAAACAGCAACTGATCTTTGTGTATTAACATTGTATCCCACAATCTTGCTATACTTGTTTATTAATTCCAGAAGGTTTGGAGGGGTTTTTTTTGTAGTCTTTAGGATTTTCTACATAGACAGTCATGTCATCTGCAAATAAAGGCACTTTTCGTTCTTCTCTTACAATCTGTATAATTATTACGTTTCTTCTTGCAATTAGATAGTTCTTCCACTATGATGTTTTATAGGAGTGGTGAAAAAGGATATCCTCACCTTGCTGACAGACATAGAGGGTAAGTGGACATGATGTCATCATTAAGTAAGGTGTTAGCTATAGATTTTGACATTTTCTTTATTAGGTTAAGGAAGTTCTGTATTTCTGAGGTTTTTGATAATATTATCATGAATGATGTTCAATTTTCCTTAATATTTTTCCCTGAACCTATTGATATGATTATGTTGCTTTTCTTATTCAGTCTATTATGATGAATTACATTGATTGATTTATGATTATGCAAGAAGCTTTGTAGTTCTGTAGTGAACCCCACTTAATCATGATATATTCTTCTTTCTACATAGCGTTGAATTCTGTTTGTTAATATTTTGCTTCTATTTTTGGAGAGATATTGGTACATAATTTTCTTATGTTTTTATTTGGATTTGATATTAAGATACTGCTGGCTTAATTAAATCTAATTAAAATTTCTGTTTCTATTTTCTATGAAAGATTATGGAGAATTAATTACAACTTCTTCTTTAAATGCTTGGTAAGATTTATCAGAAAAAAATCTGGGGGCACCTGGGTGGCTCAGTCAGTTAAGCGTCCAAATCTTGATTTCGCCTTGGGTCATGATCTCACGGTTCATGAGTTTGAACCCCATGTTGGGTTCTGCACTGACAGCCTGGAGCCTGCTTGGGATCCTCTCTCTCTTTCCCTTCTCTGTTTGCTCATTCTCTCCCTCTCTCTCTCAAAAATAAATAAAATAAACATTTAAAAATGTATTTAAAAATATGTCCCTGATACTTTCTTTTTTTCTCTAATTTTTATTAGTTATTTCTTCTGTTTATTGTAGCTTAATTTTCCCTTCCTTAAAATTTCATAATGTAGAACCTTAGGTTATAAAAAAAGAGAAGCTTAGGTTATAGATACTAGATCTTTCTTCTTTCTAATTTATGATATAAATTTTCCTCTAAGCACTGCTTTAGCTGCATCCCACAAATTTTGTTAAGTTGTATTTTTATTTTCTTTTAATTTCATGAATTCCTCTTGAAACTTTTTCATTGACCTTTGAGTTATTTAGAAATGTGATGTATAATACCAAGAGATTTGGATATTTTCCAGCTGTCTTTCTATTATTAATTTTTACATGGAGTCCATGAACTGTGAAGATATACTATATATATGTATATATAGTATGTATGTATTATATATACTGTGTGTATATGCATACACACACACACACACACACACACACGTAATTTTATGTATTAAAGTATGTTTAATGGCAAAAAATGTAGTCTATCCTAGGAAATTTTCTACAAGAACTTGAGAAAAATGTGTATTCTGCTGTTTTGTACACAGAGTATTTTATAAATGTCAATTAGATAAAGTGATTGACTGTACTGCTCAGGTTGTCTACATCCTCATTGATTTTTGCCCACTTGATATATCAATTACTGATAGAGGAGTATTGAATGCCTCAAATATAATAGATAATTAGTCTCTTTCTCCTTTCAGTTTTATTAGTTTTGCCTCATGTATTTTGACACACTGATGTTAGATGCATACCTGTTTAGAATCATTATGCCTTCTTGGAGAAATGAACGATTTACCCTTATGCAATGCCCTTTTTTATCCATCCCTTTTAATCCTGCTTATTCTTAAGACTGCTTTGTCTGAAATTAATATAGATACTCCAGCTTTCTATTGATTGGTGTTGGCATGATACATCTTTCTCTATCTCTACCCTTAACTATCTGGGTCTTTGTATTTAAAATCAGTTCTCATGGACAGTAGATCTTGTTTTTGTTTTTGTTATTTTGTTGTTATTGTTCTGCTCTGACAAGAGTTTATAATAAACATTTTTAGACTACTCTATGCCCACCATCAAATAACACTATACCAACCCATGTGTAGTGCACGCACCTTATAAAAGAGTATTTCCATTCCCTGATATTGCTGTCACTCATTTCACTTATCCAAATGCTAGGGGCACCTGGGTGGCTCAGTCAATTAAGCATCTGACTTTTGATTTTGGCTCAGGTCATGATCTCATGGTTTTGTGAGTTCAAGCTCTGCATTGGGCTCGGCATGCCAACCTCATGGAGTTTACTTGGGATTCTCTGTCTCCCTCTCTCTTGCCCCTCACACTTTCTCTGTCTCTCTCAAAATGCATAAGTAAACTTAAAAAAAATCCCAAATGCTATAGTTACTGTATACATTTCTACTGTTATTTATTCAAAGAGTTATATTTAGATAAATTAAGAATAAGAAAAATAAAAAATTTCATTTTACATTCATTTATTTCTTCTCTAGTGCTCTTAATTTCTTTATGTAGATCCAGTTTTCTGATCTATATCATTTTCCTCCTGCCTGAAGAACTTCTTTTACCATTTTTTTAAGGCAGGTCTGCTGGTGTTGAATTCCCTGGCTTTTTGTTTTTCTGAGAAAGTCTTTATTTCTCCCCTACTTTTGAAAGATAATTTCAATAGAAAAGTCTATGTTGGTAGTTATTTTTCTTCTTTCAACACTTTAAATATTTTACTTCATTCTCTTTTTGCCTTCATGGATTCTGATGAGAAGGTACTGTAATTCTTATCTTTTCTTCTCTCAATAGGTAAGATTTTTTCTCTTTAAGTTTTCAAAGACTTTTTTTCTTTGTTTTTAGTTTTCTATAGTTCAAATATGATATGCCTCAGTGTGTATTTTTGTTTGTTATTGTTGCTGTTTTGGTATTCTCTTAGCATCCTGGATCTGTGGTTTGTTAGTCATTATGTTTTTCTAATATAGTTAGCAGACAGTGTTATATTAGTTTCAGGTGTACAATATAGTGATTCAACACTTTCAGACATCACCAGTGCTCACTCAGTATTGGCCATTATTAATTTTGGAAAGCTTCTGGCCTATAACACTTTATTTCCTGTGCTGCTTTCTCCTTCTTCACATTTGTATATTCCAAATATATGCATGTTCAACATTTTTTACATTATCCCAGTTTTTAGGTGTTAGTTCTGGGGTTTTTTTTCACTCTTTTCCTTTGGAATTCTCTATTGTCCTATCTTTAAATGAACATGGGGTGCCTGGGTGGCTCAGTAGGTTAAGCATCTGACTTTGGCTCAGGTCATGATCTTGTGGTTTGTGAGTTTGAGCCCTGCGTTGGGCTCTGTGCTCACAGCTTGGAGCCTGGAGCCTGCTTCAGATTCTATGTCTCCCTCTCTTTCTGACCCATACCCCACTCATGCTCTGTGTGTGTGCGTGTCTCTCTCTCTCAAAAATAAATAAACATTAAAAAAAATTTTAAATGAACAGATCCTATCTTATTTCTATTACAATGTTTATTTTATTTCTAGCATCCTTTTTCATTTCTTTTTAGAGATTTACTGGGTATACTGCCTATCTTTTTATGCATTTTTTTCAGTAGAGCCCTTAGCATATTAGTCCCTATTTCTTTAAATCACACGTCTGATAATTCCAACATCTGTATTATATCGAGTCTGATTCTGATGAGCTAGAAGGAAGGATCTTTCTGAGATCTTTGCTGTGAGAATCAGGAGCTTGTAGGGGACCTGGTTTGGGATGGTGGGGCGGGGGGGGGGGGGGGCAGGAGGGAACCATGGTGGGGTATCCCTTAAGAATAAGACTATAGCCCTCAGAGTTTCTCACACTTAGGCATATCTGCTCCTGGTCTCCACAATTCATCAAAATTACCAAATAAATGTTCCTATCTATTTATGGCTCAATGGCTTCTGCTCTAAGTAAGTGGATCTCAGTAGTGATTCTCTGTATTTACCCATCTCTCCATTTTAGGGTCGTTAGTTCTCCCTGTAAACTCAATTCCCTTAGGAATCCAAGGAAAGTAATTTTCTCGTAAGGGTGTCCTGATGACTACCAATCTCTAAATAGCAGAGCTGACCTAATAATTTTTTTAAAAAAAGAAAATTTAAAATATATTTTATTTAATGAAACAGTCTTATAAAGGTACATCAAGGGGCACTTGGGTGGCTCAGTCGGTTGGGTGACAGACTTCGGCTCAGGTCATAATCTCACAGTTTGTGAGTTGGAGCCCCAGTTGGGCTCTGTGCTGACAGCTTGGATGGAGCCTAGAGCCTGGAGCCTGCTCTGGATTCTATGTCTCCTTCTCTCTCTCTGCCCCTACCCAGTTTGTGCTCTCTCTCGCTCTCTCTCTCTCTCTCTTTCTCTCTCTCTCAAAAATAAACAAACATTAAAAAAAAAAAAATCTTAAAATAAATAAATAAATGACTAAAGGTACATTGAAATGAATTCTAGAACTTTGATTCCTAATACAACAGACTACCTTTAGAAGACAATAGTGGCTAATTTATTTCAACCCCAACTTCATTTTTGTATATCATTTTATGTCATTGTATCATTATACAAGATTAGATAACTTTTTTATTTAATTTAAAAGTTGATCAAATTATAGTGGATTCAACCAAGACTAAATTTTTACTCATGGCTTTAGTTGTACATATTTCTGCATTATTCAGCACCAAAAAGGGACAGATAATAGTTTTCCATTATATGATTCTTCGAAGGCTCTTGTGCCAATATTTTTCAATAAACTTAATGCTAATGCTCTTCTTTCCAAATGGCTGATTATTAACCAGAGGGAAAGTATTAGATAAACAACCTAACACTTAGAATTAGAAATTAGTATAGAATTAAAATAATTGGGGCAGTAATTTTGAAAAATCAAGTTTTAGGTTACTGTTTCCAATATTTTCACTGGCATTAAGGAATCTTTATAAACCGTGAACCTCATTAACTAGGGCCATCTTAAGAGCACTCCAGGATTCTGCTTCGTTATTATGCAAGCAGCACAAAGATCAAAGAGGGAGTAGCCACCTTTATTTTAAAGGATGTTCTAAATTAAATCGTGTAAACTTCACACCAGCACATGTCCAGTTCCCCCAATTAGCATAACTATTTCTTTCTCCAGGAAACATTTTAGTAATGCTGGCTGAATGCATTTTTCACATTCTGCATTTTAAAAACTGTACTTATCCTGACAACCTATTTTTGTGTTCATCTCCGTGAAGAAATCTTTCTACCTCCCTCTACAGACACACTAAATCTCAATGGCTTTCCTGTGCATTGATTGGGTATTTCCTTTACATTTATGTGGTCATTACATCATACATCATACAGCAGATTGACTTGGTTTCACTATCTTTTCATTTAAAGTGTTAAGAAAAAGAATCTGTTTTTCTCAGCCCAAATGATGGATCTGTTTTTCTCAGCCCAAAGATGGATTGATTCACTTTGATTCAATCAGTTGTAGCCTTGAGGTGAATAGTGTCACATGGCCTGAGGCTGTCCCTTTCAGACCATAAGGAATCATCAGTCCAAGAGGTGGTTTAGATTGCAGAGGACAATGATGGCCATCTTGCTGTATACAGGGACTGAGAGCTTCTAACAAGTTGTTACAAGTAATTTCAAATTCTATAAAAGACAAAAGGTATGATTTTCTGCAAAAATGGTATAAAAGGAACATTTTGTATTGTCTCAGAATTATAGGTAGAAATCCAAAACCGAGTTTAACAAACTCTAATTTCTCCCATATTCTAGAGACAGGTACCAGAAAGTTAAATGGTGTATTTTCTAGGATTCACTAAGAAATGCTCAAATTGATTGTTAAACTATGACTTTAAACCATTTATCAAATGGTCTTTAAACCATTTATGAGGGTCACCTGGGTGGCACAGTTGGTTAAACGTACTAATCTTGATCTTGGCTCAGATCATGATCTCACGGTTTGTGGGTTTGAGCCCCACATCATGCTCTGCACTGATGGTGCGGAGCCTGCTTGGGATTCTGTCTCTCCTCTCTGACTCTCCCCCTCTTGTGCTCACTCTCTCTCCCTCAAAATAAATAAATAAACTTAAAAAAAAATAAAATAATCTTTTAAGCCATTTTATGAAAAAGAGAGAGAGAAAACTATTTAAAATAGGTGTTTTGAAATAGGTAACATATAAGAGTCAGTAACATCATCCTAAGGAAAACTTACTGTCCTCTTAGACCAAGAGATAGGAAAGTCAAGAGAACAACTAGAGTACAAAATAAGGTTCCCTAGGAGAAGAAGAAATCAGCAGTTCATGCCTTGAACAGAAAACTGCTTGTTTAGAACAGTGGCTGATCGACACCATGTTTTTATTTGCATTGAGGCATAAGGAACAGAGTCAGAGAGACATCAGGTTAGAAAGACAGAGCCTGAACTTTCACAGTTTGACCTGGAAAGATCGTTTTTGTGGGTTTCCCATGAGCCAAGTGAATATGTAATAATAATTGACCATGTAACCATTTGTCAGTTTCTGCACCCATAAAGGAAGAAACGTTGGGCTAAATTAAAATAACTAAACACGATTCACAAGCAGCTATTCCATGAATAACAAGGAATGAAACAATGGGCACAGGGACGAATAGTTCTAATAAGCTTTCCTGAAGAATATACTTGTGTAACTATTTAGCATTTGGATGCCTGTCCCTTGGAACACATTTATACAGACTTCAAGAGTGCCACCAGATAACACGCCTCTGGTCTCTTTCATATAGTTCTATGTCCCCTTTACCTGAGCCCATAGAAGCCAAAAATAAAAACAACAGTGTGTGGAAGAAAGGGTGGGGGGGGGGGGGGGGGGGGGGAATAACAGAACAAATTATCTTCTTTCAAGTTTAGGTCTCTCAGGTCATACTTTAGATCTGAGCTAGACTGGGAAGCAATGGTACAGGAGAAAACCCAATTTCAGTACAAGAATGAAATTTTAAACTCACTTAGAAATAAAATTCTTAGTACTTAAAAACAACTGGAAAGAAGGGACATCCGAGAGAGTATATTTGAAGGCAGTAAACTGGAGACAGTAATAAAACTGGCATGTCTATACCCCACTAAAATCAGAGTGTGAAACATACCAGTTTATTATCAGAATAAGAATCTTGAAAATCAAAAGTATGTGGCAAAATAAATTAAAAATATGAAATTAAAATTATGAAATTATTAAACTATGAAAAATTATTATTAAAAATATGAAATAAAATTTAAAATATGAAATATTCTTATTTCATAAAATTTTTTTTTAATTTTTAATTTTTAAAAAATTATTTTAAAAATTTTATTTTCATAAAAAATTAAAAATATTAAATACGAAATTATTAAAAATATGAAATAAAATTAAAAATATGAAAAACATACAAACCCAATGAAAAAATGAATAAATAACCATGATATATAAATGGGAAATGACTTTGAGTACACAATGGCTGTAAAATAAGACACAGAGAAAACATAGTTTTGGCTACCCAGCATTTAAACTATCATTAAAAGTTCAGTAAACATCCATAGATTTCTATTTTTTGTTTCTCAGTATCAAGTTACTAATTTTAACAGTATCATTCAAGGAAAAAAATTCTTATTTAAATGTCAGAAGTTCTTAGTCTGTATTCTTTAGTTTCTTAGATATGTGGTTTTAAAAAATCAGATGTGTGTATTAATTATCAGCCCATCATTTGCTTACACCATATCTTATTTGAATTTGCTCATTGAAATTCAGATTACGTGAATATGCCCATTTGTGTACTTTTGTCAATATGTATGCAAATTTTACTCACCACCCCTTCCTGAATCATTGATGTCAAAGGGAGTGTTACTTTGAATCAGTCAGCTCAAGTGTCTCTTCTCCCTCTCAGATTCCAGGCATTATCACAGGTATTTTATTGGTTCGGGGTTGTTTATTTATGTTCTTGGTCCTTTTGATGGGATGAATTTTATTAACAAACTTCCCAAGTTTCAGCTTCCTGGAATAACCTTTCTTGGTCATTGTAGGCAATTCTTAATGAACTGTTCACTTGATTTCTCGGAATTTTAATTTTAATTTTGCATTGCCCCCAACTTACCTCACTGGGAGATAGAGAGAAATAGAGAAAGAGAAAAGAGAGAGAAATAAAATCAATCCAGATTTATGCTTCAGGGGAACAATTGATATTTGAAATTTACGGCAAATTTTAGTGTGATTGTGCTTTCTTCTGGCAAGAATATGTTTTTCACAAGGTTCTCAAGAAAATGTGTGACTCAAAAATACTTAAGGATCTGTAGTCCATAATTATGTAGTCCATAATTTTTGTCCCTTGTGCTGTATAAATCAGGTTTTGTGACAATTTTATGAAATAAATTGGTTAAGAAAGCATTGAAAATATTGTTGATAGATATTTCTAAGTTGCTTTCAAATTGACAACCATACAAATATTTTTTAGAGTGCTTGTTGAACTGTCATCCCTAACCACTAGTTGGGGTTTATATTGAAAGAAAAACACAAGGATTTTGATAGGGGAATTCTTCCATGTTTATTTAAATTTTTATGAATGTATTCGCTTGAGGATTAACATTTTTCCATGTCATTCTTGCCTCTCCTCATATACTATGTGTCCTCTGACCATTTTTCTTAGGCAGTCTGAATGTTTGAACTATTTAAATGTGAATGAAAAAGAGTTCTATGAATGCGGCGGGGGCAGGGGGTGTGGGGGGGGGGGGTTCCTTTTGATCATTAGTCATGATCCATGAGTCCAAGCTCTCTCATACAGACTCAGTTCTCTCTCCACCACTACTGTGCTGGCTACGGTTATGCTGAAAGAAAAATAAGCACCGTCAGTGCCCTAGAGATACAAAATTCATCATAGAAAATAGGTGCAGCCATTACAGAGTCTGCTACATAGTACTCAAGAAAATGCACATTGAATGAATGATTTTTTTTTCTGAGCAGCAGTTTGTCCGTGAATCGGCGTAAGCCCAAGTGACAATATATTGTTCAGAAGATCCACTTCTTTTTTGTGTTCCCACAGCACTTGTTTATATTTCATTATATTATTCTCATATCTAATTTAATTTTATTGCACTTATTCCATTTTAAATTATAGCATTCACCTTTGCTATATTTGGCCTTCACCTTTCCATGTGGATCTAAATTTTTCAGGTCTGTAACTGTGACAAGCCTCATATTTGAAAAATCCCTCAAGAGTTAGGTCTTAGTTTATATATCTTTTAAATAATGTAAATTATCCATTCACATACTACTTTCCAAAAATGAATTTCACTTACTTTAACATGTGTAAGCACTCTAAACTCTTGGGAGGAGAAACCAACTAAATCTATAGTAATAATATCTGAAACAATAATATTGTAGAACATAGGTCAAAGAATTAAGTTTAGGAAGTATGTTCAATTAATGGGAGAGCTGGTAAAACCTCATTATATTCAGTGTTACTCTGCTAAGCATAAGGTTCATCTTTCGGTCATCTGTAAGAGATTTATTAGCCTTCTAAATTTTTGTATTATGATATTTAGTTTACAAGGACATGCCCAGGGACTTTAGTAATGGAAACATTTGTTAAAATTACAAACCAATAAAAAGGAGTACAGATGAATGAATCTCAAACTCATTTTAGCAGATGCTGTTTTTCTATTTATTAACTTTAAATGACTCTAACGTTGATTTTCCTAACAATTACAAGGTGACAATATGTCAATATGAATGATAGAGCATTTGTGGTACCATGTACTGTAGTGAGTTAAATGGTGCCCCCCCCCCAAAAGACAGTTCAAGCCCTAATCCCTAGTACATGTGAGTGTGACCTTATTTGAAAATACAGTCTTTGTAGAGGTAATTACGTTAAGATGACAACATGCAAGATTAGAGTAGATCCTAAAGCCAATGACTGGTATTTTTCTAAGAGAAGGAAAGGGAGATTTGGACATAGACACAGAGGGAAGAAGGTCATGTGATGATGGAAACATGGTGATGGAGCTGTAAGCCAAGAAATGCGAAAGACCACAGGCAACTATCAGAAGCTGGGAAGAGGCAAGAACTTTTCCCTTGAGCCTTTGGTGGGAATATGGCTGTGCCAACACCTTGATTTTGGATTTCTAACCTCTAGAACTGTGAGAGAATGACTTCCTGTTGTTTTAAGCCACAAGTTTGTGGTAATTTTTATAGCAGCCCTAGGAAACTACTATGTATACCAATCGTACTAATATATATACTAAACGTAGATGTATTGTGTTCACACACATACATACATATCCTCAAATAGGAGGAAATGAATATTTTTATAAAAACAGGTATACACTGATAAAAATTAAATGGAAGTTCCAAAACATCAAAGAAAAAAGGTAGAAAAGACTTTTTTGTATAATAACTAACAGTATTCGAGCATCTAATATGTGCTATATATTGTGACAGGTACTAGGGATACAAAAGCCATGGTCTAGAGGTAGACAAAGATGTATAAATACAATAAGTATGATTTCTTATAAATGAAGTGATGGAGGCTTATACTGAATCTTCTGGGAACACTAGCACCGATCGCTTACTTGCAATGAGAGCAAATGAAGTCAAGGAAGATTTGCTGGTGACAGGGACAGGGAGAGAGGAATTTCTGAGCCAAATTATAAATAAATTAGCCAGGAAAATGGTGTGCATGGAGAGTGGGGAGAAGGAGGAAGGCCCTATAATAACCCTGCAGGGGCACCCTACTGAGCCAAAAGCCAGGAACAATGAGCCAATAACAATGGTGAGATCCATGTACAGAGAATTAAAATTAAGTGTAGGGAGAGGGGATAGACAAGGCTGGAAAAGTAACTGGGAAAAGAATATAAGACTATAAACCAACTTATTAACAATGACAATGGATTCACTGCATGGTAGGTTTATGGTTTGTTCTTAATTTCTTATATATACCAATTTTACAGTTTTAAAATCTCATACAATAAAAACATATTACCTATGAAATAATAAAAATAATTTAAATACAAAACATATAAAATATTATCCAAAAGTTGTCCCTTCACCAATAAAATTCTGTGTGACCACTGAAAAAGGATTAGAAGAATATAAATTTGCTATATGGTTGTCTTTTGAGTAGAAGGAATATGGATGATTTTTATTTTCTTATTTATGCTTTTACGTTTTCAGAAGTCTCTGCACTGAAGTATTACTTTCATAATTAGACAGACAGTTATTTGTTTAAAAAATCTATAAGCATAATACCAATTCAGTGCCTAGCCACTGATTTAAGTGGGATAAGGCTTATTTTCTAAATATTTCTTGTTTAGCATTTTATCTTCTGACTGTCTTCAATGCTTGTCATCACTTCTGGTCATTCTTTATCTTAGTTTTGCATTTTTTATTTATAAAAAAGGTGCTAGTTGCCTCATTAATATCTCCTCTTTTTACTCTGAATATTAACATTCACATCTGACTCTAGGTTTCTCCCACCATGACATATCTAGATTCAAAAGCTCTACATATTTGTGTTGCTTTTTTCAAATCTTTTAATCTCTCCATCAAATTGCTCAGAAGTCTTTTGACAAAGGAATGAAGATAACTGAATGCTGAATCTATTTCTTACTCATTTACTGGGTTCCAACCACAAAATGTAAAAATCTAAGTGTATTCCTTTCTGGATTTGCAAGGACCTATATTCTTATGTTGTAGATTATTATGAAACTCTTGACTTAATAGAACATTAATTTGTCAAAAATAACATTGTTTTTCTGCATCAGACAACACTGAATAGGCAAAATACATAAAGTATCACATGGGAAAAACTATTTCCGAGGGAAAAATTATTTTTTTTCAAAATGCCAAAGGAAGTTGAGTTTGAAGCAGTAAATTGCCCAGTCTAATGTCTGGTGCCTTCTCTGATTCACCATAATTTTGTTAACTGTAAGGATTGTTTTCCACTCTAACTAGAAGTTTTCAAAAATTTTCAAAGATTCATCTAGTTGTTACTGCTTTCAGTTATAGTTTTGCCATAAAATAAAGTGTTTATGTAAATAACACATGATTATGAGGCTCATAATCATGGCACCTGAGAAAAACTTTACATTATGTTACACAGAAATAGAAAGGTTTGGAATTGATTCTGTTCTCTTGTTCCTGGGCCTATTACTGGATTTCATTTGTTATTATAATTTTAATGTATATCTGGCTGAAAGAAGCACATGCTTGGAACATAGGAAGTGAATAATTAAAACTAGTGTACCGAATTACATTCAATATGATTTCACTCCAACAAAACTAGTGTTTCTTTAGAAAAAGATGCATATAGCAGGAAAGAATATCCAATGGAAAAAAGACAGTCTCTTTACCAAATGGTGCTGGGAGAACTGGACAGCAACATGCAGAAGAATGAAACTAGACCACTTTCTTACACCATTCACAAAAATAAACTCAAAATGGATGAAGGACCTGAATGTGAGACAAGAAACCATCAAAACCCTAGAGGAGAAAGGGTTTCTGACCTCAGCCACAGCAATTTCTTACTTGACACATCTCCAAAAGCAAGGGCATTAAAAGCAAAATTGAACTATTGGGACCTCATCAAGATAAAAACTTCTGTACTGCAAAGGAAACAGTTAACAAAACTAACAGGCAAACGATGGAATGGGAAAAGATATTTGCAAATGACAATCAGACAAAGGGCTAGTATCCAAAATCTATAAAGAAGTCACCAAACTCCACACCTGAAAAACAAATAATCCAGTGAAGAAATGGGCAGAAGACATGAATAGACGCTTCTCTAAAGAAGACGTCCAGGTGGCCGACAGGCACATGAAAAGATGTTCCATGTCACTCCTCATCAGGGAAATACAAATCAAAACCACACTCAGATATCACCTCACGCCAGTCAGAGTGGCTAAAATGAACAAATCAGGAGACTATAGATGCTGGCGAGGATGTGGAGAAACGGGAACCTGCTTGCACTGTTGGTGGGAATGCAAACTGGTGCAGCCACTCTGGAAAACAGTGTGGAGGTTCCTCAGAAAATTAAAAATAGACCTACCCTATGACCCAGCAATAGCACTGCTAGGAATTTACCTAAGGGATACAGGAGTGATGCATAGGGGCACTTGTACCCCAATGTTTATAGCAGCACTTTCAACAATAACCAAATTATGGAAGGAGCCTAAATGTCCATCAATGAATGGATAAAGAAGTTGTGGTTTATATATACAATGGAGTACTACGTGACAATGAGAAAGAATGAAATATGGCCATTTGTAGCAACGTGGATGGAACTGGAGAGTGTTATGCTAAGTGAAATAAGTCATACAGAGAAAGACAGATACCATATGTTTTCACTCTTACGTGGATCCTGAGAAACTTAACAGAAGACTATGGGGGAGGGGAATGGGAAAAAAAAGTTACAGAGAGGGAAGGAGGCAAATCATAAGAGACTTAAAAACTGAGACTTAACTGAGGGTTGATTGGGGGTAGGAGGGAGGGGAAAGTGTGTGATGGGCATTGAGTTGGGATGAGCACTGGGTGTTGTATGGAAACCAATTTGACAATGAATTTCATATTAAAAAAAAAGAAAAAGATGCATATAGTTTCTAAAGTACACATTAGCATAGGTTAAATGAAAATGTTTCTTTTGTTTCTTTAAATTGCCTAATACACTGCCATTCCCTTCTGGGCATTATGTTTTGTTTAAATGCTTTTGCACTTTAAGTATGCTAAAGCTGTAGTTCCCTAGAGCATACAAACCAGTAAAATTTAATATTCCAAACAACACAATGTATACCTTCTAACCTACATTCTGGTAAAGTAGTTGTAAATACATGTCATGTGTTTTAATTTCATGTACTTTGATTTTATTTTTTTAGATTTGTATCTGCTATGGGGTTTTTTTTTATTAACCTTTTAAGAAAAAGACAAAGAAGGAACTTGAAAATTATGCCATCACCAGCTAGTCAATCTAATAAAAAAATATTGATAGGTTGTTAAAGAGGGCATCTTTTGGGATGAGCACTGGGTGTTGTATGGAAACCAATTTGACAATAAATTTTATATATTAAAAAAAATATTGATAGGTTGTACATTAGTTGAGAGATTGTCATACACTTTGCTGTTTTGATTTTATTTTTAAAGATCCAATTCTTTATTTAAAAAGTGAAAATTAACTGGTTTTAACCCAAAGAACAGGTCTTTAAAATTATTTGAAGTACAGTATTTTTTTTACTAATTTTAACTTTTCCAATGCTTTCAAATATGAGCATATTGTAGTGGAAAAAAGGTTAATTTAGAACACTGTCTAAATGAACCTTATTCATTCTTCAGAACCAAATTCAGAGATTTTTTTCCCCAGGAACTTCAAGTTTATTAAGGCAAAATAATCCTGTAGTTTTGATACATAGTGGCTCCAAGCTATATATCTAGCTTATGTTGTTCAGCTGATTTACAGAGAAGCCCAGATTCACAGTATGATAACTTATTCAACACTTATTAATTACCTACTATTTTAGGTTACTAAGTATAGCACAATCAACGAGAGATACAAGGCTGTCAGGCTTGTCATAGAAATATTGGCTATCCATGCAATAAATAATAAAATATTATATAATCATAAGTTCTCTACAGATACTGAAAATGCAGTCATGTAATTGTGATTGAGTTGTTTTCTCTAAAGACCTGATATTTAAATGAGAGCAAGGACTTAGCCATTCAAAGGACAATGGAAAAAGTTATTCCAGGCAGAGGGAATACTTAATGCAAAAAAAGCTTTGTACTAGAAACAAGATCAGATATACAAAGAAGACCAGTGTTGTTGAAGTATATTCAGTGAGGGGCTGAACCATATGAAATTAGATTACAAGAAAAGGCAAAGGCTTTATAAACCAAGTTAAAGAATTTGAAATGCATTTGAAAGGAATTAGGAATTAGCTGATTTACTTCTTCTAAGTACCATCTGGTTGCTCTGTGAAAGCCCATTTGAAAATTGAAAACAGAGATACCAGTTAGAAGTCTATCATAGTCTTTGGTGCAAGAGTAGACCAGGTCCAGAGCATATGAGAGGAGCTGGACAGAAGTAGATGAGATTGAATATTATTTGGAGATAGAGTCAGCAAGACCTACTGATGAATTGGATATAAAGTTTAAAGAAGGAAAGGAGATGAAGATTTATTTTCTTTTGAAGCACATGAGTATATGCTTGTAGAGTTCACAGCTGCAAGAAAGAATAGGGGATAAAACAGGTTGGAGTGGGGCTGTAACAAGAATTGTATTTTGACCATGTTAATTATGCACTTTTCATCTCAAACGGAAAGCCCAAGCAGAAAGTTGAATATAGGAGTCTGGAGTTCCAAGGAGAAAACTGGATGTGCATTGTAAATCATTGAAATATAGATAGTCTTTAAACCCATGGGACTGGATGAAATCTCCTGAGGAGATTACATGGATAAAAAGAAAAATAGCGAAGAGGGACTCGTATAAAAGCTTGTATTATTCTAACATTTATGTGGACAGCAGAAAAAAGGAAGCCAAACAATCATAATGGGGAATGGCCTTTGTGGTGAGAGGAAAGCTAGAAGAGAGAAGTATAATAGAAGTCCAGAGAAAAGTTGATTCAAAAAGGAAGAATGGTCAGTTATGTCTAATATTGCTGGAATTTAAGATATGAAAGGGAAACAAACATTGGGTTTGGTAACTACAGAGGTCATGGATGACCTTGACAACAGCAGTTTGAGAAGAGTAGTCATGATCAAATCCTTACTGGAACAGGTTGAAAAAAGAATTGAAGAAATAAAACTAATGACTAGCGATAATTCCTTCAAGTTGTTTCTTTTAGGAGGTGCAGCAGAGAAATGTGATAGTAATTGGAAAGGAATTAGGGTCAAGATTAGATGATATTTTGTTAGACTGTAGTTTTTATGAGTTTTATCATTGTTATTTAAGACAGACATTGTGAAAGCTTTTTTAGCTGTAGATAGGAAAGTTCCTATAGAAAGGGAGAAATTGAGGACAGAAAATAGAAGGGATCATTTCAGGGGAAAGAGCCTTGAGAAATCAAAAGGATTTAGGTCTGAAGTGTAAATAGAGGAGTTGGCTTTTGATATAAGTCGCTAGTATGTTCATCATTTCAAGAAGAAAGATAGGTATAATATTCCCATGATATATTCAAGAAAAAAAGGGAGAAGAACGCGGAAGGGATTTATTTCACAAATCTCTGAATTTGTTTTCAAAAAGAAGCAGATAAAATGGAGTATTCAACTTTGCCCTACCAAATGTTGCAATCCTGAAATAGTGCTTGTAGAGTAAGAAGGTGAAGCCTGAACGAAAAGATAACAGTTTTCCCCAAGAGCAAGGTAGTAGCTTTGTAAATTAAATCCTGGTGAAGACTAGGATTCTATTAATGTGGCTACAAAAGTGATCCATGACAATGAAACCACCAATGCTATAAAGCCATACAATAACAAAGGGCAGTGAAGTAAAAGAAAACAAACAAGCCTGAGAAGAGAATTGTGAAATGTGCAAAGGAAGTAGTCACAGAACAGAACAGAACTTTGGCAAAGGAGCTCTTTTCATGGGCTCTAGATTAAACTCTCAGATAACATATGAGAAAGAGAAAGCTTTATTTGCTTGCAGCAGGACGGTCAGTCCAAAAGTAAGAATATCTTCTGTCTGTTAGCAAAGGGTTTCGTTGTAGTTATAGTTTTTCTATGTTATAGGCACATTAGTAGGTCAGGAGAAAAGAGAAACAGGAGAGGAACATGGGCAGGGTAGGTTGAGGCAGAGATTAGTTAACAACCCTGGCTTTCTAGAAACAGGTGATTTAAGGGCAAGCAAGTTTAGTCCAGGCCAAGTACATTCTGCAAATTCAGGTTTTTCAAAAAATAAACAAGCAATTTTAGTAAGTTCAGAAAAAATATACTTAGTCTCTGGTTTATCTATCAATTCTTTGTCATGTAATGGTTGTAGAAAGTTCTTAACCCTTTACATTATGAAGAGCAGTTGCTGGGAGTTGCTGAGGTAGTCACTGGAGAAAAGTGATCTTGATCCCCTCTAGGATTAAAAGTAAAGTGCAAAGGGCAACAAACACTCCTCCAAGACTATCACTATGTTCTCATTTTATATTTAGCCTACCTTGAATCATAATGATTTTTTTATTATTATTTCTCTATGGATTGAAAGTTTAAAATATAAGCCCACAAACAGGGTGACTGCTGTTTGCGGGCTTTTATTTATATATTTTTATATGTATAAATACATATATATATATATATATGTTATTTTTACACATATAAATATATATATGTATAATATATTATGTATATTATATATATAAATGTATAATATATTATGTATTTGTTATTTTATGTATTATATTTATAAATATATATATTTATATCTTGCTGGCCTAGCATACTTGGTGACAAGTCAGTCCATTAAGGGATAAATTGGACTCCAAATGTAGAAGTTTTAAGAATGGGTATTGCCCTGAAAAATAAGATTACAGCCCTTCTGTAGAAGAAAATATTTTGAAATTAAAAAAGAAACAAAAGCAGTATTCATTTTTTCCATCATAAAATAATGAAGAAATATGTCTTCTGGGTGTTTGATGATTTTTCAGTAATAGCTAACAAGGCTCTTATCCATCATTTTTATTATAAGTTAGAATAACTTTATGAGTTTATAGAGGCAAAATGAAATGGATTAAATTCATGAAAATATAAATATTGATTTCAAAGAAGTAATTATTTGAGAGTAATTTATTAATATATCAATACAAATAAAACTACAGATAATAAACAGGTCAGTTACCCTAGACATCAAAATTATAAATACGTTTTAATTATAATAACAAATACCTCCTTATCTAGAAAACAGTAAAAATTCCCTTGTTTTGGTCATTGTTTCTGTGAGATTTTGTTTCTACTGTTATTTTGGCTTAGGTTCATAAATTTTTTCCTTTGGTCATACATCATACTCATTGTGACACTGGCTAAGTTGCTCATAGATTCTGCAGGCCTCTGTTCACCAGGCTGTGAATGTTGGAGGAAACTTAGATATTCCTCTAAAGATATTTGAATAAGTGCTAGGAATGCTTTCCCTAGGCATGATTCAAAATGATAGTTGTCTGAGTCTCTGTATGAATGCAGATGACTCTAAGCTCTATGCAACTAGTTCAGTGTCCAGGATAACAGGGCATTGTGATGAGAGACCACATAGTGGTGGGGGACAGTTAATAAGCAGAACTTTCCTCCACATTCTCTTTCCTTTTACATAGGTCCAAACATAGAGTTGCCAGGAGTATAGCTGAGGAAAATGACTGGGACAATGGAATAGTGGTTGTACATTAGATAAGACGCCCTCTTTCTCCACCTGGATGCAAAATGAATATGGACATTTCTTTTATGCCACTGATACAAATTTTAGTACCACTCTTGGTTACTGAAAGACAGAGAGAAGGAGAAGGAGAAGGAGAAGGAGAAGGAGAAGGAGAAGGAGAAGGAGAAGAAAGGAAGAGGAAAGAACAAAATAAAGGGAAAGGGGAGGAAGAAAGGAGAAGAGAAGAGAAGACAGGAAAGAGAAGCAAAGAGAAGAGAAAAATCAAGAATTGTGGAACCAAAGCAGCTATGATTTGCAAAAGAGGCCTAGACATTATTTAAGGGATTTTAAAAACTAAAACTTTGACAGCATACCAAAGAGACAGTCTGTAGAAAAAACATTGCCTATGGAATCTTTAGGCCCAGATCAACTCAACCTTACCATTTGTTGATTGTATAACCTTAAGTGAATCATCTTATGTCTCTGAGGTTTGGGGTTATTTTCTTTAAAAACTCATTGGAATATTTTGCATGGTTTTCTGAAAGAGTGGTTGTGAGAATCAAATCAGTACTATAAGATATGCCACAGAAACATATTGTGTTCTCTGAAAATATGGTAGAATATACTTGTATTATCTATTGCCATGCTAAAAATTACTGTAATATTTTGTGACTTAACACCAACAATAAATATTTATTATATTACATGGTATCTTTGGGCAAGAAATTCAGAAATAGCTCAGATGGGTGATTCTGGCTTACAGTTTTTCATACAGTTGCGATCAAGTTGTTGGCTGGAGCCCAAATCATCTGAAGGTTTGACTAGGAAAGAAAGATCTGCTTCCACGATCTCTCACTAACATGGCTAGGAATTTTGTGCTGACTATTGGCAAAAGGCCTCAGTTCCTTGCCAGATGGACCTTACCATAGGACTGCCGAAGCAGTTTGCATAACATGGCATTTAACATGCCATCATGTTATGTATGATTACACAGGCCAGCCCTATACAGTAAGAGGAGGCATGAATTCCAAGAGGCAAGAACCATTGGGAGGCCTCTAGCAGCTGCCTATCACAGTACTCTTAAAAATGTCTGTGTGCTTAGAACTCTTGACGGGGTAGAATTTTAGCTCTGTTTTCAACTTGCTTACGACACATTAGTTTCTTGAGATTTACTTTTTCTTAAGGCTATTTTAGATATCTATTTTACTGAAAAAGTATTTTATGTAGATTTTCAAATATACTATGACTCAGGTTTCAAGGTGAGCAAAGTAGACCCACCAATAGGCTACTCTGATAGGTAGCAAGAAAGAAAATAAAATACAAAAACGGGGGTGATTAGGCAGTAAGAAGGGGGGACAGGAGTGTTTATTAACCCAACAGAATAAAAAATGATCCAGGACACTTGGCAAGGTCTAGATACCCCTGAGACCAGGGAACAAAATGACTCCGTGCTGAGAGGGTACAATGTCATTCTAGACAACTCCAGCTCCTCGCGGAGATTATTTCCAAAATCCAGTGAAAAGTTGACGTTGTGGACAGAATGATGTAGTTGGAGTTGTGGAGACTACACAAATTCAATGGCAGGGAGCCAAGCAGGTCATACTTTATCTAATTTTCACATTGCAGCACTTCATTTGCTCAATTTCCCAAAGCCAGTTCCCTAAACCAACCTGTCTAAGAGTTTTAGAGGCTAATACTGCCTAATCCATAGGAAATGTCAGTGAGATCTCATTTGCCCCCTCCCCCCCCCCCCCACTCTCCTTCAGCAAGAAAAGGATTTCATTTATTTCCCATGCATGCATTTCTTATGCCACTTTATTTTAGTGTTCTGGCTGCTGAGGTAAACTCTAGGATTAAAATGGTGCAGAATCCCTTCCCTAGGATTGCAAATTAACATTGATACTTAAAAAAGAATACTGTTTAGATGGTCAACTCAAGAGTGAATCACATTTTCATTGCCAGAAAAAAAAGGGTGTCCAAGTAGGGCTATAATGGTAGTTCTACAATTTCCCCATGATTCAACATTTATTTATTCCGTACCAATTATGTGTTAGATACTAGTCTACGTGCCTGGACTACAGAACTAATTTTTAAAATGGCAAATACATATCTTATAGATCTTATATTCTTATATGAGAGATAATTAATAAGACCAGTAAGTAAAGTAGGGTAGATGGTAATAATTGCTGAGGGAGGAAAAAAGCAAGAAAGGGGGTTTGGGTGTGTAGGAGGATGGCTGAAATCTTAGATGAGGGAACAAGGAGAGCCCTTACTGAGAAATTTGTATTTGAGTAACTACCTGAAGGACTTGATGAGAGTGAAAAGCCATGGAGACACCTAGGGAAAGAGGATTTCAGGTATATTATTGACACACAGGACAGTATCATTGATTTTTAACTCCCAGATTCTGGTACAGTTTTCACACAATGGTTCACCAATAAATATGTTTCCAATGAAGAATAACTCTCCACACAGAGGAGATAAATCTTTTAGAATATCGTTAATTTTTAATTATTTTGTTTATTTTAGCAAATAAATCGTGCCCTCCTCAGAATGAAAACTTCTGCTAGAAATTATTCATAGTAGAGAGGAAAAGATAGCCATTTGTAGACTAGGGAGATAAGCTGGGGAAAAAATATGATTTGGTGGCACACAGAAAAATATAATCCACAGGTTGCTTGAAAGATAAATACAAAAGCTTATCTTTATGTCCTGATGAACCGATCTCATTTCACATATCTCTGCTTTCTAGTCTTTTTATCAAGGCAAATAGGATTTTTTGCTAGATTGTTCAAATATATATATATATATATATATATATATATATATATATATATATATATATGTTTTTTTTTTTCCTTTAGAAACAGTTTTACCCAGGGACAAACTTTAGGCAATGTTGGTTTATTGCCGATCAAGGAAAGTTTAGTACATTCACCTCTTGCCCTTTTTCACTCTGGCTCTCGCCTCACTTCCCTATTCCTATCTAACATACTTTCTTCCCCAGTAGCCATCTATACTGGAACACATTCCTGAGCCTCTCAAGTAACCCCTGAAAGTATCATCAATAACACTTAAACAGCTATTTCCCAATGATTGTTGAAATATCACAAGGACTTCAGAATGTAAGCGCTGGGAGCAACTTTTCAAATCACGACAGAAACTGTTTATTCTACTTCTTTTACCAACTGAATGTTACCGGAACGATTATACTTGCATAAAGCTTTACAATTTTTCAAAAAATTGTGCATAATTTATGTTGTGATTTGATTTTTACTACTTGTAGCTTTTTAACATAAAACCTAAAGTCAGGATGTTGCACCAGAGAATGAGTTTGGGCGAGTTTCTCCCCTTCTGCATTATTGTAAAAGTGGGTCCCTCCTGGAATTGATTTATTTTGGGGGACTATCAAGGGAAAAACAATTTCTTTTTTCTGTTCAAATAATTTATAATTGTGTATACCATAAGTATACCTAAAGACACAAAATAGCCATATAGCTAGAAAATATAATGTGAGTCTGAATTATATCCGCTGCTATTGCTTAAGCATATATTTGAACTAGTTCAATGAACTACAAATTCATTTCTATGGGGAACTGAAGAATTTTCTGAAAATATGCCTCAGTGAAAATCCAAATCTTACACCCATTGACTGAATATGAGTTCTTTGGTTGTTGGAGAGGAAAAGCCATTATTATTTTTTAGTGAGAGAGAGCCATAAATTGAAATTGAGGAGGCCATTGCACTGAACATTCCATGGAGCACTGGGGCATCAATATCACCAGAGTAGAGTGAAGTCTTATACAGAGACCAAAGGTAAGGTAAAAGTTTAATAGAGCTAGAATTACCTTTGGGTATATCTTCAGAAGACATCATCACTCAATAAGATCAACACACCCAGTTTTTCTTTCAGCATGGGAACAGACTGCTGTTTTGATCACCAGATGAATTAAAGCCTATTATTCATGAAAAAAAATAGATTTTTTAACTTTAGTATCACAGGAAAGAGGCCAAACAATGAAAGTCATGAGAAAATATACCCAATAAAGATCTGTTAATATCTCTTACTCATGCTTCCTTCAGCATATAAGTTCACTGGGTGAAATAATGGATAGGATCACCAGCAGTTAATTTTTTAACAAATTAAACCTGAATATTTTCAATGTTTCAGTTCTTTCATCTAACAAATGGTTCTCAACCAAGCATGATTCAGCCCCTCTGGGCACATTTGGCAATGTCTGGATAACTTTTGGTTGTGTCATGGTTAAGAAAATCTGATAAAAAATGCTATAATATGGGGAGGGGTGGGTAATCCCCCTCCTTATCATGAATGGTGTCCCCTGGTTTGATGCTAGGCTAGATATCATGTATTTTCTCCCCATACCCACCTTCACCCTCTTGACTTTGCTCCCTGCCCACCTTTGTAAATCATCCCTTTATTTAACTCTCTTCAAATTATGCAATTTATGCAAAATATGTCAAATTACATATTTGTTTTCTTCCAGGACCCTAGTTGATATAAACCTTCTTAAATCCTGTGGAAAAGGTTTTGGTGCTTAGAGAGAGAGATGAGTAGTGTCCACTGGAGGCAGTGATAATAACTAAGGGAAGAAAAGGCAATACTCCAAATGAACCACTGGCAGTGTCCTTTGAATTAGAATACACAGTAATTCCAGTTGTATCCAGTGACCCAGTAGGTTCAGGAGTCTAAAGGCAACTGAGTTGCAGCCAAAATAGTGGTATCTGTGGACCAGTCCAAATAAGTCCAATGTATGATAGGAGTGGCATTGCATAGGAGAAAAATATAGTTGCACCCTTGAAAGGGTCAGCGTCCCTAGAGAAAGAGGGAAAGAGCACGTGTGCACACCAGTGGGGGAGGGGCAGAGAGTGAGGGAGAGAGAGAATCTCAAGCAGACTCCACACCCAGCGTGGGGCTCCATTCCACAACCTTGGGATCATGACCTGAGCCAAAATCAAGAGTGGGATGCTCAACCAACTGAGCTGCCCAGGCGCCCCATAGATGAGTGAATTCTAAGGTGAGGATCAACAAGTGAGCTCATGTATACAATCCAAAGATTGCATATTACCATTACCTTAATCGATTAGAATTTTTATTATGGTGTTTAGAATTTCAGTTTTGAGAAACACCATTTTTACCTTCATTATACATTTCTGAATGTTGCACATTCATTAATCACCTGGTCAATAAATGTTTATTAAACATTTACTATAGGGGCATCTGGGTGGCTCAGTCAGTTAAGAGTCCAACTTTGGCTCAGGTCATGATCTCACAGTTCGTGGGTTCCAGCCCCACGTCAGGCTCTGTACTGACAGCTTAGAGCCTGGAGCCTGCTTCAGATTCTGTGTGTGTGTCTCTCTCTCTCTGCCCCTCCCTGGCTCATGCTCGCTCTCTCTCTCTCTCTCTCTCTCTCACTCTCTCTCTCTCAAAAATAAATAAACATTAAAAAAAATTTTAAAAACATTTACCATATATCAACATAAAGTCAAGGCTTTGGGATATAAAGATCTTTACCACTAAGAAGCTGATAATCTAATAAATGAGAAACACAAATATACAAATAATTGTTACATAATAATATAATATTCAAGTATATTCAAAGTATTATGGATGAACAGCTTAATGGGAGGAGAAACTAGTATTTGCTGAATGGATATTCTGGTGTAGAGAATAGTGCTGGAATAGTTATGGCACAATTTCTCTGAAATTAATGTGCCTACAGATTACCTGGAGATTGTGTTAAAATGCATATTCCAGGGGCGCCTGGATGGCACAGTTGGTTGAGCTTCCAACTTCGGCTCAGGTCATGATCTCACAGTTTGTGAGTTCAGCCCCACATTGGACTCTGTGCTGACAGCTCAGAGCCTGGATCCTGCTTCGGATTCTGTGTGTGTCTCTCTCTACCCCTCCCCTGCTCACGCTCTGTCTATCTCTCAAAAATAAATAAATATATATTTTTTAATTTTAATGCATATTCTGATTCAATAGATATCAGGTGGATCCTGAGATGCTCTAGTTCTGACACGTTTCCAGGTGATGCCAATGCTGATAGTACTTGGATAACACCTCGTGTAACAAGGATCTAAATCTTAGAACCATACCCTACTTTTTTACAGGAAGGCAGAGTAAGTCTCTGAGAGAGACTCTCAGAGAGATTAAATAATTTTCCAAAAATTACATAAACTAAAATTGGACTGAGTTGAATTTTTCATGTTCTAAAACACAAGTTTATTCATTATACAAAGTGCACAATCTTGAGTAGATTTTGGAAGGAAGGAAGGTGGAGATTTCCAGGTGGCAAAGAAGGATATAGTGTTTTCTAGGCAGCATATAAAAAATAATAGTAGTGGGACACCTGGGTGGCTCAGTTGGTTAAGCGTCCAACTCTTGATTTCAGCTCAGGTCATAATCTCACTGTTCATGAGCTCGAGCCCCACATGTGGCTCTGACAGCTCAGAGCCTGCTTGGGATCCTCTCCCCCCTCCCCTCCATCCCTCCCCCACTCATGCTCACTCGCTCTCTCTCTCTCTCTCTCTCTGTCTCAAAATAAGTAAACTTAAACAAAAATAATAATAGTAGATATTTTATAGTCTGATGTGGTTGTAGTGGTATCTGAAGAGTAGAAGTGGATACAGTCAGAAATTAAACTATAAAGCTTGATCATACAATTGGGAGGGATATTTAACAGTACCTAGTAATGTAAGTTTGTAATTGAAATCGGTAATTGAAAGTCATTGAATATTTTTTTTAATAAACTCGTGACTTTGTTTCTCTAGGAATCTCAATCTGGATGATTTGGGATGTGATGGGTATTAGTCACTGGAGGTCTTAAAAAATAACTTCATTATTCTGTTATAATAGAAGTAGAAATGCCCTGAAAATAAAGATAAAATAATTTGAAAAAATAATTCGAAATATTAAGTGTTCCACTGCCAAGGTGAAAGAACCAAGAGGAGGAACAGCATTTGACAGAAAGAATAACGGGAAAGTTGCAGGCCATCAAGCCTCTGTGCTAGCTTCTGCAGATGATGTATGTAAGTTAAATGTTAGGTGGAATTTGCTATGCAAATATCCATAATCAACTTGGAATCACCCTAACAGCATCACCCCAGAAGAGCATTATACTGGTTGTTTATTAGAACACACACATCTCTTGTTTGCTGAGTAGCAGCTGCATGATCTGATATTAATCCCTACTCGAAAAGCACGACAACTTCCTCTGAGGCCTTATCATTTCATTTAGACAGAAAGCTCATTGCATCAGCCAACTATGCAAATGGAAAGAATTTCTACAGAGAAGAGATAAAGGAGTCCAAGTTCTGGTGTGTTTGTTGGAAATTGCTGGAAAGCACCAGTTTTAGTCAGTTCTCTAAAATTGCAAAACCAGCAATACACTCTAAAACTGAGAGATAAGCATAGAGAATAGCTATATCAAAACTGAGTATCCCTACACTTTGGATATTTACCCCAAGGATGTGTTTTTCTTGTTCTATTATAATTCCATAAATAATTCTTTTGGAAACAGAATGAGAAAGCAAGCACAGCACAGCCTGTTTATTCCAAGATTGTGAGCAGATAGATTTTCCAATTTGAAATGCAAATGAGAACTTGTATAAAAGTAAAGGGACCACAAGGCAATGAAGCTGGTTAAAAAACCCAAATACTGAAATTTATATATTTTCCTCAGTGGAGCAGAACTCAAGCCCTCACTCAGCACCTACTTGCTTATATTGCTATATGTCATTCAAATACGTGTGGTGTTCTAGAGTCCCAAGCAAACTTAGGAGGCAGTGAAGCATAGTGGAAAGAGCAAAGTCTCCAGATTCATTTACTAGCTCATGAAAGCCTCACGAAGAGGAATCTAGCGTATGCTATATATCCTACACTATATATCCTATCTATATATTCAATGTTACTAGTATAGACTGAATCATATTTATACAACACAGTGACTGTGCATTTGTCATGTCACCTCCATGAGCCTCCCTCCCTTATAAAATGATGAAAATATAACCTGACAGAGTTATGATGTTTACTAAATGAGATTTAAGAGCACCCAGCACAATACTTGGCATGTAGCACTTATCTATATGTTAGTTTCTTGACACCTTGTATATTAGAAGTAGGAAATTGGAAGGCTACAGTGAAAGGGCTGCTGGCATGGGGAACAAGGATAGTAATGAGCCAGTAACTGCAAAGAGAAAAACAGTGAGGAATAAGGTAGACAGGATTACTAAAGTATAGGATACATACATTTTAGGAAAAACCTGTAGCTAACATCACACTAAATATGAAAGACTGTTTGTTTTCCTCTAAGATCAGGAGCAAGACAAGGATGTCCACTCCCACTCCTTCTTTTCTACGTTTCATTGGAGGTTCTGGCCAGTACAGTAATGCAAGAGAGTGAAATAAGTATTGGAAAGGAAGAGGTAAAACTGACTTCATTAACAGACAATATGATAATTCTTGAAGAAAATCTGATGGAACAAAACCACTGAGTTTAGCACAGTTGTGAAATATCGGATCAACATACCGAAGTCAAATATGTGTGTGTGTGTGTGTGTGTGTGTGTATGTGATGAACAATTGGATTCAAATTCATAGAAAGTAGCATTCAAAAGAGTGTCAAAAATTATAACATTCTTAAGGATAAGTATAACAATGTGACAACTGTACATTGAAAAATTACAAAACATTTTTGAGAGAAATGAAAAGAGGCCTACAAAGTCAAAGTCAATTGTTAAGATGTAAGTTCTCCCAAATTGATCTATAAAGTTAGTACAATCCTAATCGAAATCCCAGCAGGCTTTTTTGGGGAAATTTAAAAGCTGATATAAAAATTCATATAGAAAAGCAAAGGACCTAAAAAGCCAAAACAAATAGAAAGAGTAGGGGGAAAAGACTAATAACTGCCTGATTTCAAGGCTTATTATAAAGCTGCAATAAACAAGATAATGTGCTTTTATTAGTGAGATAGAAAAATAGATCAGTCATACCAAATAGAGCCTAGAAATACATTCACACGTAGATAACTTTTTCAACAGAGACGCAAAGGCAATTGAGAGGAGAAAATATAGTTCTTTTTTCAATAAACTATGACACAATTGCACATTCCTATCCAAAAAAAACCCCACTTTGATCCATACCTCACACCATATATAAAAATTCACTCAAAGTGGTTCATGGATCTAAGTGTAAAGCTTATAAAAGCTTATAAAGCTTATAAAACCAAATGGGAAAATATTTGTGACTTGAGGGAGGCAAAGATTTTTTTTAGATATGACAAGAAAAGCACAATCCAATCCAAGAATATAAATGAGAAATTGGACTTCATCAAAATTAAAACTTCTGCTTGAAAGATACAAATAAAAGAATAAAAGACAAGCCCAAACTAGGAGAATATATTTGGAAATCTGATATCTATCTGATAAGGTAATAGTATATAGAATGTATAATAGACCCAAAAACTCATTAATAAAAAACAAACCACCTAATAAAAAAGTTGGCAAAAGATTTCAACAGACACCATCAAGGAAAATACACAGATGGCAAATAAGCCCATGAAAAGATGCTAAAATTAAAATGATTGATCATGCCAAGTATTTGCAAGGATGTGGAGAAACGAGAACTGCCATACACTGCTGGTGGGAATGCAAAATGATACAAGTGTTTTTGAAAAACTGTTGGGTAGTTTGTTAAAAAGTTAAACATAGATCAACCATATGATCCAGCCATCCCACTTCTAGGTATTTTCCCAAGGGACATGAAAGCATATGCTCATAAAAGGCTTCTATACAATGTTCTGTTTGGAATAGCCCAAAACTGGAGACACTTTAAATTTTTGTCAAAATGTAAGTAAATTTACAAATAATGATAATATTCAAAGGGATACTATTCATCAATAAGAAAGAATAAACTACTGAGGTACACCAATGTGGCAAAAGACGCTGGACCAAAAGAATGCATATCAGGGGCGCCTGGGTGGCTCAGTGGGTTAAGTGTCTGACTTTGGCTCAGGTCATGATCTCACAGTTTGTGAGTTTGAGCCCCTCATCCAGCTCTGTGCTGACAGCTCAGAGCTTGGAGCCTGCTTCAGATTCTGTGTCTCCCTCTCTCTCTGCCCCTCCCCTGCTTGCGCTCTCTCTCTCTCTCTCTCTTTCTCTCTCTCAAAATAATAAACATTAAAAAGGGGGGGAATACCATATGATTCTATTTGTATACAATTCTAGAAAATGCAAACTAGTCTATATTACTATAGATAGAAAGCAATCAAACCCATTGCCTATGCATGGGTTTGGAGGGTGGGGTGGGGTAGAAGTGAGGAATATAAGGGGGTACAAGGAAACTTTGGTATTGACGATACATTCATTTTCTTGATTGTGATAATAGTTTCATATGTATGTGAATTTGTCACAACTTATCAAATTTCACATTTTAAACACTTGTGGCTATTTCGTCAATTACTCTTAAGTATTCTAGCTCTTTAAAAGAATTCAGAATGGAGGATCAAGAATTACAGAAGGGAGAAAGGCAAGTTGCAATTTTAATGCTTATTTATTCTTGAGAGAAAGAGTGTGAGCGGGGGAGGGGCAGAGAAAGGGGAGACACAGAATCCGAAGCAGGCTCTAGGCTCTAGCTGTCAGCACAGAGCCAGACGCGGGGCTCGAACCCACAAGCCGCAAGATCATGACCCGAGCCGAAGTCGGACACTTAACCGACTGAGCCACCCAGGCACCCCCAAGTTGCAGTTTTAAACAGCTTATTCAGAAGAGCCCCACTGAGAAGGTGAGATTTGTGAAGGGCTTTAAAGGGGAAAGAAAGTTAGCGTGTACACTATAGGGGCCCAGCCAAGCAGAAGCCCCAGGGTGAGGGTTTGCCTGAAACCCAATAAGGAGGAGCTAGTGCAGTAGAGTAAATCAGAGAGGTCCCAAATCACGTGGAGTCTTTACAGGGCATTTTAAGGATTATGGCTTTTACTAGAGGTAAAATGGGTAGCTATTAGAGGTTTTTATGCAGAAGAGTGACATGGTCTACCTAAGTTTTAAAAGGATTTCTCTGGGTTAAGGATAACACTTAAGAGAACAAAAGTGAAAGAAGAGAGACCTCTTAGGAGGTTATTAAATTAACTAAGGCAGAAGGTGCTGGTAGCTTGAAACAGAATGGTAATATTGGAGGAGGTAAGAACTGGTTAGATTCTGGATGTTTTAAATGTAAAGCAAACTGTTTTTCCTGGTGGACTGGAAGTGGAATATGAGACCAAAAAAAAAAAAAAATGTTTACTTGAATCAACTTTTAGTCCTATTCTCTCTTCTTTGGAAGCTTTCAATTTTGTTCATACTCCTTTCAATGTAATATCATGATCCAAACAATGACTAACCAGTTCAGCATAGAGGGACCCTCTTATATTGCTCATTCTCTGTGGATTTGGGCTAATTTGTTTAGTGTTGTATCTTCACTGGATTGACCTAAAATGAAATTGCAGACAAGAGACTATATCTGCTCATCTGTTTTCATCAAAAATAGCTTTCCAACTTTACTGTCACCTTTTGAATGGATTCCGTTTATTGATGTATCTTAAAACATATATCTAAATCATCAAAACTAAACATGTTGTATAACTTCCATAAATATTATAAATCAACAATTCTTTTAGGATCTTGCCCATTTAAAAAATGCATTCCAGTTTCTTAGGAAATTTAGCTTTATGGTATTTCAATTTAGATATGTGTTGGGCAAGAAAACATGTAGGAAAAAGAGATATAATTATTTATTAAATGGTCTATAACTCAATGTTTTCTTTATTGTCTTAATTATGAGGAAGTATGAATGATTTTCCTTTAACGTAGGTACCCTAGTGTGTTTATTCTTTCATCACTTCCTTTTAATCATTGTCCTCTAAGGTGAATTTTATTTATTGTTTTCTTTTAAGTATGCCTTTCTCCCTTTTTTTAGTGAATTTAAATTTACTTTTTTTTTTTAAAGTTTTTTTTTTTTTTTTTTTCAACGTTTATTTATTTTTGGGACAGAGAGAGACAGAGCATGAATGGGGGAGGGGCAGAGAGAGAGGGAGACACAGAATCGGAAACAGGCTCCAGGCTCTGAGCCATCAGCCCAGAGCCTGACGCGGGGCTCGAACTCACGGACCGCGAGATCGTGACCTGGCTGAAGTCGGACGCCCAACCGACTGCGCCACCCAGGCGCCCCGAATTTAAATTTACTTTTTAAAGCAGGTGGAGTGTAAATAATAAAACAGACCTCTTCAAAAGATAACAACCCCCTCCCCAAAAAAAAAACAGAAAAAACAAAAAAATTTCACTGAAACTACAGATACATTGAAGAGATTAAACGTCACATTATGCCTTTATTATTGCCAGTAAATTGCCAAAGATATTTAAGACCAGGTTATTTACTAAAGGTGACTACAATAGCTTATATCTTCTGCTTGGGTAATTTTTAAAGATATATATACTGAAGCCTACTGTTATTTGTTACTACTTTTTGGCAGAATAAAACTATACTGGCTTTCATTTCTGTTCCATTATTAAATATAAAGGGAACAGTTTCACAGTGACATTTATTTTTGGAAAAGTCTTATTTGCAGAAAGATTGAGAAGATCACCCAGTTCTTTTAAAAACAATTATTAGCACGTAGTTAGCATTAAAGCAATGATTTCAAAAGTTGTCGTAGCTAGGAATCCTTTCATTATTCTCTTTCCCAGAGGCTAGACATTTCTTAACAACACTAGTCAACAGAACTTCTTTCTGATCAATATGAAAAAAAACAGTGTTGCTACACTGAGATGGTATTAAATGCAGGAAACTCAGAAAAATCTGACATTTTTGTCAGCCTGCCTTTTTATTCTGTTCAATGTCACATTTAGGTATTATAGTTGTTGATAGCAACGCACAGACACTTTCACCACACACACACACACACACACACACACACACACACACACTCCCTACTCTGCAGACCCTGAAGATACCCTGGCCAAATCCTCTCGGTTCATCAGATCTCAGTGCAGCTGAAGTAAAAAGTCTATGCACATTACCAGCACTCCACTTCAGGAGCACCTCACAGTGCCCATCTGCCAATCTGCCTTGGAGCTTTCTCCAGAGTCATCAAAAGCCAATTAATTCTTATGTAGTCATGGCCCAGAGTGTGGGACAGTTAGTTCCTCCAGGGGCAAGAAGCAACCAGTGAGGTACCAAAGTGAGTGGATACTTTCTCAGCCTTCCTATTTTTGTTTGGGATCATTTAGAGGCAAAGCCTATCTGATTTTTCAGTGGAACCCCAGAAGGGCTGAATCCCAGCAGCAATTCTGGTGAGAGTCAGCTCAATATCACATTTATTTGGCTTTTTTCTATTATCTCACACTCCCCACTCTCAGTTTCACTCCTGGGAATCACCTCCCAAATAAATTGCACCCAAACCATTTCAAGCTCTGATTT
Organism: Panthera leo; assembly: GCF_018350215.1. NCBI lineage: Eukaryota > Metazoa > Chordata > Mammalia > Carnivora > Felidae > Panthera > Panthera leo. Next base: position 63,800,146 of record NC_056691.1, on the reverse strand, counting down.
CAGGGCAACCCAAATCATGACAACTACCTTTGTATGTTCTAAAGTATCGAGAATTCGATGAGGAAACATCTAATTAGATGACTCATATTTTTTAATACAAGCCATATGTTGCATACTTATAAATATTTTATATCCATTAACCCACCTAGTAAATCTGGGAGATTATTTTTTCTTTTACAGGTAGATTAAGGGAAATATCTAGTGCTTTATTGTTAATTAGGAAAGTTGACTTTCAAACCTAGATCTATCTGGTTCCAGACAGCTATTCTTTCTACCATATTGAGTCTTAAATTATATTTTCAGTAATGTACATTTCTTTCTCCCCAATAAATGTTAATAACAATTCTTATGAAAATGGATAGCCAAAGTTTGTCTGTAATAATCTTCAAAGATTGTCAGTGTCTGACAGCACCTCTCAGGTTACATTTCAAAGGAAGAAGTTCCTCCTTTGAGGGGAGCTTTCCTGGTGTTTTGGGGTTTTGCCCACCTGTTTTTGCTTGTACTCTGGCTTAATTCCAACTAACAAAACTTCAGAAGCCTATATAATTTCCCTTAAAACTGACTTGAAACATCTATTGTTCTGCTCTTCAGATCCTAGCGTGGCAGAATTTGAATCAGTTGAGCATCCTGAAATAGATTAAGGCATAAAGTCTTGGCATGTTGTACTATTAACATGCATGGTCTCCATCTTCATTAATGCAATGAGAATTTGCAAGTGGATTCAGTGCTTTGAGTCAGTGGTTTGATGAAATAGAATGAATCTGGTCTATCAGTTTGGATTAGGTTAAATGTAAGTGATTGAAAATCCCAAGTAGGAATAACCTAAATAAGATAGAGGTTTATTCTTCTTCATGCAAAGACCTGTAAGTACTCCAAGAATTAGAGGGTGGTTCCCTATCATTCCTATGACTCACCACCATGAGTGCCCAACCATGTTCAAGGTGATTTTTACATCATGGATATGATCATTATTTAAGCTGTAGCCATGATATTGTATATAATATCATATATGCAATACCTTTCATTGTATATATTATTATTATATTATACATTATTCTCTTCTATATTATATATTATTATTTAAGCTGTAGCCATGATATTGTATATATTATATATACAATACCTTTCATTGTATATAACATGTAATTAGCATATTTTAACCAGTAGGAATAAAAGGAAGAAGTAGGAGATGCCCTTTCTCTTAAAGTTAGCTATAATGTAGTTGCACAGGACACTTGTTGACATCCCACACACCAGACCTTAGTAACCTAACCAGCCAGAAAATGTACTCTTTACATTGGGCATCCATGTGCCCAACTAAAACCAGAGGCTATATTACTAAGAAAAAAGAGAAAAATGGGTATTCAGAGGAAACTATTACCTGACACACATGGGTTTTAAAGTCAGACAAAACTGAGATCAATAACCAGCTCTGCCATTTATGACCTGAGTGATCTTGGTCAATATTTAACCTTTTGGAGTCATAATTTACTTCACCTTTAAAAATGGGGGTTGGGGGACTCCCGGTTGGCTCAGTCAGTCAGTTAAACATCTGACTCTTGATTTCAGCTCAGGTCATGATCTCACAGTCGTGAGATCAAGCCCCGTGTCAGGCTCTGTGCTGATGGCATGGAACGTGCTTGGGATTCTCTCTCTGTCTCTTTCTGCCCCTCCCGCCCTTTCAAATAAAAAATTAAACATTTAACCAAAAAATGGGAGTTCTGTGTTTCACCCCACAAGTTTCTATAAGGATTAAATAAGATAATGCATGCAAAATACCTTTCATTGTATATAACATGTAATTAGCCTTAAATAGAGAAAACAGAGAGGTGTTAGGCATATACTCTTCATATCAATCTTTTTTTCTGTACATTGCTTTGGTGTTTTAATTTAACTATTTTTTGATGGGGTGGGTCGAGTAGGAGTTTAAATTTGTTTTTGTAGGGGCATCTGGGTGGGGTGGCTCAGTCGGTTGAGCATCTGACTTTGACTCAGGTCATGATGTTGCAGTTCGTGAGTTCGAGTCCCACATCGAGCTCTGTGCTGACAGCTCAGAGCCTGGAGCCTGCTTCAGATTCTCCCTCTCTCTGCCCCTTCCCCACTCATGCTCTGTCTCTCTCTGTCTCTCCAAAAATGAATAAACGTTAAAAAAATTTTTAATTTGTCTTTGTTAATAAGGTAGTTTCAGTGTTTGAGAGGAAAGGAAATTAGGAGGTAAAAGATTGTTATTGTGAATAATAAAAACCCAAGTTATGTATCATTTTCACCTAAAGCCCAATTCATTATTCATGTATTATTACACTAACAATAAATATAATGGACTTCAAAATTAAGAAATAATTTTATAGGGGCACCTGGATGGCTCAGTCTGTTAAGTGTCTGACTCTTGGTTTTGGCTCAAGTCATGATCTCGCAATTCATGAGTTCAAGCTTTGCATCAGTGCAGAGCCTGCTTGAGATTCTCTCTGTCTCCCTGTCTCTCTGTCCTTCCTCTGCTCTCTCTCCCTCTCTCTCTCAAAATAAAAAATAAAAATTTAAAAAATAAAGGAATGATTTATTTATACTGTCTTCTTTATCTTTACCACACAAAAAGTGTTAGCATGACAGTAATCTTCAAATATAACAAATAAATCAACTTCGGTACAGGCAAATTTGCAATCTTGTTTGAGATCACACAGTGTAAATGGTCAATTGAACAAGGAGTATAGCAAGTGGAATTCACCTGAGGATGCCACTTAGTAGATGTAAAGGACTATTTCTACCTTCAAGATCATGGCTTGACTGGTCTACTTGCAGGTCATGAGCCTTTTCACCCAACCCTACTTTATTGACGTTCAAGGTCCATTTGAGGACACAGGAGTTGAGGTGTGAGAGTTTGTAAAGAGACAATGAGAGAACCAATTTCATTTTCAGGATAGACTTCCTTCTGACCAAAAAAAAAAGTGATGAATTTAAATTTTCACAATTGACAGGCTCATAGCGGCAAAATGATTTCACCATATGTCAAAACTTGTTAAGTCAACTTCTTCAGATCTAGGTTGAGGTTGGACTAAAAAGAGTGTCTTTGCTTTATTTGGGTATGAGAGTGTGAGAGAAATGATACAGTTACATAACCCTTTTTGTCTTATGTTTAATAAGACTTCGGATCATAAATATAAAATATTAGGTATAAATATACAGAGTAGAAAATCCTGTAAACTGTAATTTATTAAAAATATCATTTTCCTTTTCTCCTAATAATTTTGATGCTTATAATTTTCTTTAATTGGAAGATAGTACCTAATTTTCTTGTAATGAGGGATAAGAGTTGGCACAGCAGAAATTCAAAGACAGAAAAATAATAAATAGCTTGTAAGATCCAAAATAAAACAATACACAGCATCAGAGAGATAGAATCTCCTAAATTTTATATAGCTCTGTATATAAAGAAATCATGGAAGACTAAAATCATAGTGATTTGCCCACAGTAGAAAGACCTTGGTCAAGAAGTTGGCTATTTTTATACAGGAGACTGTGATAACAGAAGAAACACAAGTCCGAGTTCATCTCCTTCAATTCCAGAGAGCAAACAGGAAGAAAGATGAAATCAGGAGTCCACATACTTATTACCTACCATCCCTTAAATCTTCTTTACTTCCCTGACATCAAAACAGTTATATCAACTATTGTTTTGAATTCTGTTTTTGAACTTTGTATGTGATTATAGACAAATTGTTATGAGCAACATAAAGTATTAGCAACATATAATTTAATTCAGTTTTTTAATGAACATATATTCAATTTACTGATAAAGATACTGCTGATGTACTTGGAATTTCCTACCATCTTACTATTTGTCCCATCTTTCCTCTGTTATCTCTTTCTCTCCTATTTTCTCTTATTTATCAAATTTTTAAATTAATACTACTATTAATTCTAGTAGCTTATGAGTTATACATTCCACCAATAGTATCTGCCCCAGAGAGCTAAACATAGATGCTTGACTAGATTCTATTATATATGAGCACTATTACCACTTCCTAGAGAGAGCAAGACATTTATAAGACATTTCCTCAATATCTTCCTCCTACCTCTTAAGCTATTGTTGCCATTAATTTTATTCTTCATTAATTTAAATTTCAAAAGAAATTATAATCATTGTCTTATAGTCAATAAGCATTTTGATTTACCAACACATTTACTCTTTCCATTAATCTTTATTCTTCCTTTCCTTTCTATCCTTCCATTGGGGATCATATTCTATTCCCATTAGAATTTTATTTTGTAAGAATTTGGGGAGCAGGGGTGCCAGGTCTACTGCTTAATGTTTGATTACCTAAAAATATTTTATTTTGTCTTTATTTTTAAGGTTATTTTTTTCTTGTTAGAAGCTTCAGGCTGTTAGTTTATTTCACCATTTTAAACACATCATTCAATTATCTTCTGGTTTCCATGGCCCTAGTAAGAAATTAGTTTTCAATTTTATTTTCCTTTTGAAGTTAATACCCCAGTTTTTCAGTATGCTTTAGGAATTTGTGTGTGTGTGTGATCTTATTTTCAGGAAGTGTACTATGATATGCCAAGGTATGTTTTTCTTTGTATTCAGTTTACTTGCAGTGAATAGTAATTTTTGTTTTTCATCACTTTATAAATATTTTAAGCTCTTATTTATTCAAAAGCTGCTTCTGTCCTGTCCATTCTCTCTCTTGTAGGACTCTAATAACACATATATGTTAGACTTTATATGGAAATTTATATATTTCCTATACTTATTTCTTTATTCTCCATCATATTTTCCCCAGCTTTGATCAGAATTTTTTTTTTATCAACCAGTATTCCAAATCATTAATCCTATCTGAATCTAATCTTATGGTAAATGCCACTGTCTGTGGTCTTAATTTCAGTTATTAAAGAGTATGCTATAATTATGATAAGTTTCTCTCCTTTCTGTACATCTGGCCAGAATACTTATAAGTTGGTGAATACTATCATTGTTTCTTTTTTATAGTGTATTGTTCTTGTTTCATAGATGGAATATTTCATGAATCTTTCTGAGGGTTTTCTGTTTCCTCCACAGTCATTTGCTTGTGCATATATCTCTTTCACATTACAAGACATTTGGTGATCCATGATCACTCATATTTAAGAAAAACAAAAAAAATATGAAGATGAGCTTTTTATAGATTGGTTATATGTGTTGATCTTAGATACACAGGCATAGATCCAGTAACTTCTTAATAGACCTATAAATTCCAGAATGTAGAGGTCCTTCATACAAGCTCTGTTGATTCTTTCCAGGTCACATTTTCAATTCACTTTGAAAACAAAAATTCAGGGGCGCCTGGGTGGCTCAGTCGGTTGAGCGACGACTTCCGCTCGGGTCACGATCTCACGGTCCGTGAGTTCGAGCCCCGCATCGGGTCCCTGTGCTGACAGCTCAGAGCCCGGAGCCTGTTTCGGATTCTGTGTCTCCCTCTCTCTGACCCTCCCCCATTCATGCTCTGTCTCTCTCTGTCTCAAAAATAAAAACATTAAAAAAAAAAGAAAGAAAACAAAAATTCATTTTTTTTTTGTATATTAAATCTATGGATTTCATTCTACTCTTATGAGTGGGCATAATATCTCTGCTGCATGCATAAGTGGAATTAATCCTCCTATCAGTTTCTCATGACTTATTTCCATTCTCCATTTTATTTGGTGCCCATAGTGAATTCATTCAAGAAAGTGGAAAATTCCTCTTGCTACATTCATCTTCATTAGAACAACAGGCTGTAACTTCCTCTACTCTGCTTTATCAATGTATACTTTCCAAAATTAGCAATAATTTTAAGCATTTTCCACCTACTTTTTATCTTCCTCTTGCACTCTTTATTTTTGTAAGTTTGTACCATTTTTATTCTTTTCTGATATGATTAATAGGACCTCAGAAAAAAAGTAGCCAATACATATACACAATAGGTTGCTGGAACCCATTCAGCCAATTATTTCTTGAGTGTTCCATGGATCTGAAAATGGCAGCATATGACTGATCTTATAAATTTTATATTTTACTAGTCCAGCTGTTCACAGCTTAATTTTATGTGTAGGACCTCATAGCAGCTTATTTTATTCTTTGTGCTTACAGTGGGATATACAATGGGTGGATTCATTGAAAAACCTTATCCATACATTAAAATGAAAGCAGGCTTCAATAAAGGAGATTTCTACTATATGTTTTAAAATAACCTGTGCATGCTGGGTGGCTCAGTCAGTTAAGCGTCTAACTCTTTAGCTCAGGTCATGATCACATGGTGGTAGCATCAAGCCCCTCATCACACTCCATGCTGAGCAAGGAGCCTGATTAAGATTATCTCCCTTCCTCTCCCTCTGCTCCTCCCCTGCTTGCTCACTCATGCTCTCTCTACCACTCTCTCTCAAAAAAATAATTAAATAAAATAAGTAAAATATCCTGAAATTAGCTCTTTACTAGTTTAAAATGCCTTTAAAGTATTTTAATTTTTCTTAGTTTCAAAAACCAGTAAACTAACATACAATGTGATCTAATAGCCAGCAGGGTGTATAGCCCACCAGGGTGTATAGCCAGAGGGTGTATAGCCCACCCTCTGTTCTAGAATTGAAGTTATATGTTAACTATCTACTTCTGTTCCCTTTTATTTCAGTTGTTTCCTGGAAAACATAATGGAAAAGAAAAACTTTAACTCATGATAATAAATTAAAATTCCACTTATGCATGCAGCAGAGATATTATGCCCACTCATAAGATTAGAATGAAATCCAGAGATTTAATATACAAAAAAATGAATTTTTGTTTTCAAAGTGAATTGAAAATGTGGCCTACAATTAAAATTATAGAGAAGTTAGCTTAATATCATTTTGTAATATGATGTAGGATTGGAAACCATTTAATCTAAATGTGATTGAATAATTATTTTAAAATACCTTACATTTACATTATTTTAAGAAAAAATAAAAAATAAAATATCCTACATTTGAATGTGTGACCCATGAATCAAAGAGAATTTCTGACATAATAAATGCTTTTCTCATGCCTTTTATTTTATTTTATTTTAGAATATGAACAAATACTACACTCTCACATGAAAAATACATATTGTTTTATACGAGTAGGGAAGAAACAGTATTTTATTTCCCAACCAGGAGTATAACTCTATAAGATGAAATACCAGCTTCAAGCCAAATACTTGAAAGGAACATATTTATTTACACCAACTTTCCATGTTAATGTATAGATATTTGCCTTTCCAGATGACTAGAAAAAAATTAATGCACTAGACTTTCACTAAAGGGCCAATGGGAATTGAAGAATTTTTCAGTAGTTTAGGTAATTAAGCCATGGAAATAATGCAGACCACATACAGAAGGGGTCCTCAAAGTTTGTGATTTTGAGTGCTTACCCGATGCCAAACATTTAAGATGCAGTATGAAACGTAATCATTACTACAAGCCTATAAGGTAGATAATATTTTGACTCATTTTAGAGACCAGAAAATGGGTAGGAAATGTTAATCAACTCTGTTGATTTGTTGGTAAGGCACAAAAGCAGGATTTGACCTAAGATTGTCTCACTATAGAGTCAGTGTTACTAATAATTTATTCTATAATTGTTTTCAGAACATCTAACTAAAGGCCAGGCAATTTTTATGACACTAGGATGCAATAGTAAATAATTCAGATGTAGTTCTTGACCCTCTGGACATTATATTCTTGTAATGAAAGTAGGCACTGAGTAGTAGAGAGGGATAACTCAAAGACAGCTTGCATGCCTCTGGCCTGAGCAACATTGTTGATGGCCTAGGGTAGACTAAATGATCAGATTTAGACATGTTGAATTTGAGGTGCCTTCTCAAATCAAAGTGAAAATTTCAAATAGGATATGTCAGAAACTTGAAAGCTAGCTCAAAAGGTACAGATTTTGACATTTCCTGATTAATAGTTAAGAGTATTTCACAAATGAGAAGTTTAAAATGCAATAAGACTACCTGTACCAGGGCTAAATGGGAAATCGTTATAGACCACAAAATGCCATAAAATTACAAAGCCATCCAACAAGACATAGCCACAGGTAAGGGCTGTCAAGAGTAACTACAGAGCTCTTAGCTTAGTTGGGTTCACCAGGTTTGGGGGCATTATTCTCAGATGCTCAGATAACAGACTTGAAATTGGCATGGTTCAAACTTTGCTTACTGACCGCCACACAGAACCTGCTGAAAGCATCACAGTACAACACCACATTTTGATACAGACAGAAATTGGCCATCAGCAGCATTTTCACTTATTGAATAATAGTTGGGTATAGAACCAAGAACATATTCTTGAACAATGCATGCATATCTGAACTAGAAAAGAAAGATACATGAGCACAAAGAAAGTAGAAAACTATCAGCTTTATTTATTATAGTCTTACTCTATGCCTGAGACTAATTAGGCAAGTCTCACTTTGCATTAAGGTTATAAGAAGAACCTTCTTTAAAAATATAGACACTGAAACCTGGGGGAAAGAATGTGTTTGGAGCAGAGAGGACTAGGGCAAGTAAACAACTGTAAATACCAACTTCCCATATTTACCTTCATATCCAGTGTTAGCTACAGTCAAAACAGAATCTTTCAGGGGGGCCTAGGTGGCTCAGTCGGTTAAGCGTCCAGCTTTAGCTCAGGTCATGATCTCATGGATCATGAGTTTGAGTCCCGTGTCTGGCTCTGTGCTGACAGCTCAGAGCCTGGAACCTGCTTTGGATTCTGTGTCTCCCTCTCTCTCTGCCCCTTCCTCTCTCTCTCTCTCTCTCTCTCTCTCTCTCTCTCTCAAAAATAAGTAAACATTAAAAAAACTTTTTTTAAAGAATCTTTCTAATTGTTTTTTAAAATGTGTAATCAGCACAACACAATAGCAGAGTGAAACTTGAAACTAAAGTTAAATAATTTTAATATACTCCTCTATTGACTTACACCATCAGCTGCCATTACTGCAGAGAGCAAAAATTACAGTATAGGCAATTGTTTTTCAAGAATTTACAAACAATTGCTTTGAAATTTTTCCAATTACGTTAAATCCTAAGAAATTTATTTTTAAACATGTTATAAGCTGATTTCTTATTATTTTGCGGTTTTTTCTTTCAGAACTATTTCTCTATGCTTATTTACTCATTAGTAAAAAAGAGTTTTCCAACCATACAACAATCTCATTATTTTTGTCTTTTCTAGGCTATATTTGCATTTATGTATGTTCTAATTATTTATAAATCAATAAAGTTTATAGTACATTGCATTGGACTAGGAGTCAGGGGTCCAAGTTGTAGTAATTGAAAAATAGTAGATAGTGCTTTAGAAAGTTAGCAGATATAGATTTAACTACTAAACCTCCCAAGTCTACAGCCAAACCACCCAGAATGCACCCGATCTCTTCTGATCTTGGAAGCTAAGCAGGGTTGGGCCTGGTTAGGATGGGAGACTAAGTCTCCTAATTACATGACCATGGAACAATTACTTATTATTCCAGAATCTGCAATAATAAAAAGGTGATAATAAATATAATAAAAATCTGGTTAATAAAAAATGTGATAATAAATTTTAAAAAGGTGATAATAAAAAAAGGCGATAATATCAACCTTTCAGATTTTTTAAAAGAAATTAATGATTTAATGTACAAGTATTTGAAATGAAATCTGTTAAGTTCTATAACAAATAGGGTATTTTTTCCATTCATAAAATATTGGGGTCATGTCACTGAGATATGACAAATTATACTGATGAGTGCACCCATTCCCTCAATATAGAAATTCAATAAAAAGTATGTAATTAATTGTCAATACAAAGCTAATCTTGAAATAAAGGAAATCATCAGATAAAAATGAACAGGATGCCAGAATTAGAAGGGAGGAGCTGATATCACAGAACATTTCCTTTGACCATACTGCAATGAAATTACAAATCAAGGACAAAATAATATGGGAAAAAGTAACTCTTACATTTGGAAAAGCAAACGGAAACACATATATGTACACACATGCACACATCCCTAAACAATTCAAGTATCAGAAGAGAAATTATAATGGAAACTGAATAATATTTAGAATGAGATAGTAATATAACCAATATATATCATAACTTGAGGGTGCAAATAAAATGGCAAGTTAAAAAGAAGGCAATAACCTAAGAGTTTAATATTAGAAACAAATATTAGAAATAAATGAGTGGTTCACTCAGAAAGTGAGAAAATTAACAAGTAAGCCCCCTAAGGAAAAAGAAGATAGAAAACAATGAAGGTGATAGCGGGACCTAATGAAACAGAAAACAAAGGAACAATAGGAAATGTTTTTTTAAATCAAATTAAATAGACAAATATCAGTAGATGAAGTAAAAATAAGGATGCCGTAATTAGAGAGAGAACCTAACCAAAAGATAGTAGGTAATCTTTTATATGACAATAGTATATAAACTTTAATCTAGTAAGTTTGAAATCAGATAAAATAGATAACTTTATATAAAATTTTAATTACATAAAAGAAATATGAATTAACCTCTAATGATAAAAGATTTATTTTTTTAATTTTTGTTAAATATATGAAATTTATTGTCAAATTGGTTTCCATATAACACCCAGTGCTCATCCCAAAAGGTGCCCTCCTCAATACCCATCACCCACCCTCCCCGCCCTCCCACCCCCCATCAACCTTCAGGTTGTTCTCAGTTTTTAAGAGTCTCTTATGCTTTGGCTCTCTCCCACTCTAACCTCTTTTTTTTTTTCCTTCCCCTCCCCCACGGGTTTCTGTTAAGTTTCTCAGGATCCACATAAGAGTGAAAACATATGGTATCTGCCTTTCTCTGTATGGCTTATTTCACTTAGCATCACACTCTCCAGTTCCATCCATGTTGCTACAAAGGGCCATATTTCATTCTTTCTCATTGCCATGTAGTACTCCATTGTGTATATAAACCACAATTTCTTTATCCATTCATCAGTTGATGGACATTTAGGCTCTTTCCACAATTTGGCTATTGTTGAGAGTGCTGCTATAAACATTGGGGTACAGGTGCCCCTGTGAATCAGTACTCCTGTATCCCTTGGGTAAATTCCTAGCAGTGCTACTGCTGGGTATTAGGGTAGGTCTATTTTTAATGTTTTGAGGAACCTACACACTGTTTTCCAGAGTGGCTGCACCAGTTTGCATTCCCACCAACAGTGCAAGCGGGTTCCCGTTTCTCCACATCCTCGCCAGCATCTATAGTCTCTTGATTTGTTCATTTTGGCCACTCTGACTGGCGTGAGGTGATATCTGAGTGTGGTTTTGATTTGTATCTCCCTGATGAGGAGCGATGTTGAGCATCTTTTCATGTGCCTGTTGGTCATCCAGATGTCTTCTTTAGAGAAGTGTCTATTCATGTTTTCTGCCCATTTCTTCACTGGGTTATTTGTTTTTCAGGTGTGGAGTTTGGTGAGCTCTTTATAGATTTTGGATACTAGCCCTTTGTCCGATATGTCATTTGCAAATATCTTTTCCCATTCCGTTGGTTGCCTTTTAGTTTTGTTGGTTGTTTTCTTTCCTTTGTTTCTTAATAAAAACCCTCAAGAAAGTCAGGATAGAGGGAACATACTTAAACATCATAAAAGCCATTTATGAAAAGCCCACAGCTAACATCATTCTCAATGAGGAGAACTGAGAGCTTTTTCCCTGGGATCAGGAAAATGACAGGGATGTCCACTCTCACCACTGTTGTTTAACATAGTGTTGGAAGTTCTAGCATCAGCAATCAGACAACAAAAGGAAATCAAAGGCATCAAAATTGGCAAAGATGAAGTCAAGCTTTCACTTTTTGCAGATGACATGATCTTATACATGGAAAATCCGATAGACTCCACCAAAAGTCTGCTAGAACTGAAACATGAATTCAGCAAAGTTGCAGGATACAAAATCAATGTACAGAAATCTGTTGCATTCTTATACACTAACAATGAAGCGACAGAAAGACAAATAAAGAAACTGATCCCATTCACAATTGCACCAAGAAGCATAAAATACCTAGGAATAAACCTAACCAAAGATGTAAAAGATCTGTATGCTGAAAACTATAGAAAGCTTATGAAGGAAATTGAAGAAGATATAAAGAAATGGAAAAACATTCCGTGCTCATGGATTGGAAGAATAAATATTGTCAAAATGTCAATACTACCCAAAGCTATCTACACATTCAATGCAATCCCAATCAAAATTGCACCAGCATTCTTCTCGAAGCTAGAACAAGCAATCCTAAAATTCATATGGAACCACAAAAGGCCCCAAATAGCCCAAGTAATTTTGAAGAAGACCAAAGCAGGAGGCATCACAATCCCAGACTTTAGCCTCTACTACAAAGCTGTAATTATCAAGACAGCATGGTATTGGCACAAAAACAGACACATAGACCAATGGAATATTATAGAAACCCCAGAACTAGACCCACAAACGTATGGCCAACTAATCTTTGACAAAGCAGGAAAGAACATCCAATGGAAAAAAGACAGTCTCTTTAACAAATGGTGCTGGGAGAACTGGACAGCAACATGCAGAAGATTGAAACTAGACCACTTTCTCACACCATTCACAAAAATAAACTCAAAATGGATGAAGGACCTGAATGTGAGACAGGAAACCATCAAAACCCTAGAGGAGAAAGCAGGAAAAGACATCTCTGACCTCAGCCATAGCAATTTCTTACTTGACACATCCCCAAAGGCAAGAGAATTAAGAGCAAAAATGAACTATTGGGACCTCATGAAGATAAAAAGCTTCTGCACAGCAAAGGAAACAAAACTAAAAGGCAACCAATGGAATGGGAAAAGATATTTGCAAATAACATATCGGACAAAGGGCTAGTATCCAAAATCTATAAAGAGCTCACCAAACTCCACACCCGAAAAACAAATAACCCAGTGAAGAATTAGAGAAGACATCCAGATGGCCAACAGGCACATGAAGAGATACTCAACATCGCTCCTCATCAGGGAAATACAAATCAAAACCACATTCAAGATGTCACCTCATGCCAGTCAGAGTGGCCAAAATGAACAGATCAGGAGACTATAGATGCTGGACAGGATGTGGAGAAACGGGAACCTTCTTGCACTGTTGGTGGGAATGCAAACTGGTGCAGCCACTCTGGAAAACAGTGTGTAGGTTCCTCAAAACATTAAAAATAGACCTACCCTAATACCCAGCAGTAGCACTGCTAGGAATTTACCCAAGGGATATAGGAGTACTGATTCATAGTGGCACCTGTACCCCAATGTTTATAGCAGCACTCTCAACAATAGCCAAATTGTGGAAAAGCCTAAATGTCCATCAACTGATGAATGGATAAAGAAATTGTGGTTTATATACACAATGGAGTACTACATGGCAATGAGAAAGAATGAAATATGGCCCTTTGTAGCAACATGGATGGAACTGGAGAGTGTGATGCTAAGTGAAATGAGCCATACAGAGAAAGGCAGATACCATATGTTTTCACTCTTATGTGGATCCTGAGAAACTTAACAGAAACCCGTGGGGGAGGGGAAGGAAAAAAAGAGGTTAGAGTGGGAGAGAGCCAAATCATAAGAGACTCTTAAAAACTGAGAACAAACTGAGGGTTGATGGGGGGTGGGAGGGAGAGGAGGTTAGGTGATGGGCATTGAAGAGGGCATCTTTTGGGATGAGCACTGGGTGTTGTATGGAAACCAATTTGACAATAAATTTCATATATTAAAAAAATTAAAAAATAAATTAAAAAAAAAAAAAAAACTTCCATGACTACCTATGGTTTGTCTCAAGGGTCAAGGGAAGTTTTCACATTATAACATGTATTAACGTTTTCAATGAACTGAAAGACTAAAGAAGAAACTATACATTTTCACCCCCAATAGATGCAGGAAATCCATGCAAAACATCTCCTAGTGAAGAATAGAAGTGAATGAAAAAATGACAAATATAAATAAGATAAAAAAAGTCACAAGAAAATTTCTGGAGAAGGAAGAATCATATTAGGAGAGTATTAAAAATAAAAAAGGGTTCATAGATAACTAATGCAGCCTAGATTTTTAAAGTAATAAATAATATGCCAACTTTTATACAAATAGCAGATTATTATGTTGTATACCTAAAGCTGATATAATGTTAAATGTCAATTATATCTCAATTTTTAAAAGGGGAAAAGCTATATATACCTATTTGTTTATTTCTTTTAACTAAAAGAAACAGATAAAAGATTAAAGACTTAGGGAAATGATCACCTTCAGGGGATGAGTGAGGGAAGGGTAAGACTTCTCTAAGAATATCTTTTATATAGTTTTCACTTTTGAAAACACGTTACTCTTTCACAAATTCTAAACACTAAGTCAAAATAATCAAAAGAACAAATCCAAAATATTTTAGAATACAAATAAAAAAGCTTGTCTGTTGTCAAATTGTAACAACACAACATAGTAAGTTATTAAGCCACCTACCACAACATAGTAACACACGCCTATTTACTCTGACTGTACACCCTAATTGGAATATATTTTAAGGATAAAAATAACTCAAAGAGTTCTTTGACTTTAATTAATAGTTTGTTGTGGCTAGAGGTATTGGTATAGTAATTTTGTAGTTGTTTTATCAGTATCACAGGATTGAGCAAATGAGTAAATACATTGATAAAATTGGGAAGCCTGGATTTTCAGTGAGAGAGAAAAGTTATCAGTAAGAAATGTAAGATGAGGAGAAATCTATGATATTGGATTTAAAATGGAGCTATTGGTATAAATTCATGAATACATATGATTTATATATACACTTTTTCTCACTGAAAGGAGGTCTAGCAACATTGATATCCAAGTAGCGCTATTTCCTAGTAAAGAAGTCCTTGGAGCATAGTTGATTCTAGCTCTGGGCTAGGAAAGTGTAATACCAATTTAGTATATAGTTCCAGAAAATAAGGAAGAGTCTAAAGCCTAGTGGGATTATGTCAAAATGAAATAGAACCAAGCTTGAAGTGGCTTGTGACAGTTCATTCTACTTGGGTGTATTTATCTTACTCTGGGTCTTGTAAGAAAAAGATATGACTAAATAAAGATAAAGAAACTCCTCAAACCATGCAAAAACTTCCCCTATACTGAACTCTTCATTCTTTCACTGAATATCTAAATAAGTTTTCTGAGTAAAATACAGTCATCATTTTTCAGACTTCTTCCTGACTACTAGAGGCTGTAAACGTTCACATCACTTGACAAAGATACTCGACATCAGTGTGTCAGTGTCTCTGAACAATGGAGGTATTCCCTAACATGGTTCTTTTATTCAAAACTAAAGTATTCTGGGGCACCTAGGTGGCTCAGTCAGTTAGGCATCCAATTTTAGCTCAGGTCATGATCTCATGGGTTCGTGGGTTGGAGCCCCATGTTGGGCTCTGTGCTGACAGCTCAGAGCCTGGAGCCTGCTTTGGATTCTATGTGTCCCCCTCTCTCTACCCCTCCTCCACTCACACTCTGCCTCTCTCTCCGTCTCTGTCAAAATTAAATAAATATTTTTTTAAAAAATTTAAACCAAAGCATTCTACACTGAAGGAAGGAACTGTCAAGCTCACTGTTCCAAGGTTTATCCCTCTGATATGCCTCATTCTACTTATTATACTTTGAGGATAATGCAGTTTATGCCATAAATTTTTATTTTGTGATTACCAGGTATATAATACTGGATTATATGCTTTATGAGCATCCAAATGAAACATAAAATCTGTCCTTAACTAATCTGCAATTTAGCAGAAGATAAAAGACACAGAAGGAATTCATACAAAAATAAAACAATCTCAGTTGTGATAGAACTCAATAAAAAATCTTCTATGGAAAAGGGGGTTACAGGGGCACCTGGGTGGCTTACGCATCTGACTTGATCTCAGCTCAGGTCTTGATCTCAGGGTCATGAGCTCAAGCCACACGTTGGGTTCCATGCTGGGTGTGAAGCCTACTTAAAAAAAAAAAAAAGGAGGGCTTTAAAACTGTGATGATAATAACTTTTTTAAATGTTTTAAAAATATTGAACTAGTACCATAAGCAGTATTTAATCTTAATGAGAGTTTAACATTTTGCATAGTTTACACATAATCTTCCTCTGAAAGTAATACAGTTGTATCTTCCTCTGTATCTAATACAGTTGAAGCAGGAAATTGATGCACATTCAAATTGGGTACATGAGAAGTTTTAAAAAATCAATTGCAGGGGCACCTGGGTGGCTCAGTTGGTTAAGCATCTGACTGTTGATTTCAGCTCACATCATGATCTCACAGTCATGAGATCAAGCCCCATGTTGGGCTCTGCACTGAGTGTGGAACCTGCTTGGGATTCTGTCTCTCTCCCTCTCTGCCATACATGCTCTCTTTTTTTCTCTCTTTCTCTGCCTCAAAATAAACATTAAAAAATCAATTGCCAAATGTGTAAATAATTTAAGGAAAACAGCAGACAATATTCAGTGTATCATTACCATATTTGCCCCTAACATTGATGTATTGTTCTTTTTCCAAATAGAATTTTGTGTTCTCAAAATAGAAGGCACAAAAATTCCCATCAGCTAGCTACTCTGTTACTGTGAGATCATTTCAATGTGCCCAGATTCCCATCTGAAACCAAAAATATTAGCTGCCAGCCTTGTTTCTTTATATAAGGTAATGCAGGAAAAGTGCATAGAGGGAAGAAACATCATTAACATAAAACATGTTTTTTAGCCACTGCTTCTGTAACTCATGGTAAAGGTGAAGTTAATCATAACTATGTACTTCTACTCCCCAGTCCATGTAATTGTTAATCTCTCCCAGTATCTATCTCTAGTTTTCCACTGATCAAGGCAACTCAGAAAGAGAATACTAGAAGGTGTCTCAATGAATCTTCTGTTAGCTAGAAATAGTCTTCCTTGCTCCCGTTATATATTAGAAGCACATTTCCACTTGGTAATTAGAATCAATCTCACTGAAGCCTTTAAGCATTGGTTCAAAAGAATTAGGAACCCAAATTGGAAGATGGTATCCTCAGTTTGTAGTTAAGTAGAACCATGACTATGTCTGCTGGTTCCTCCTTTGGACACAAGGACCTTTATCCTCACCAATACTGAAAGGTATTGAGGCAGGTACCAAAAACCTTGTTTAGATATTTTCACTACTTGGTTTCCAACCTGTGTGTTCTAGCTATGAGGTAGTTGGTCACTGTTCTAAGACATTACTGAGCCTTTGAAGATAGCATCCATATCTCTCATGATATTATGTCCCAGCTGATGCCATAACTAAATCTTAAACAACCCATATCAATCTAATATCCTCTTACTCCAATGAATTCTATAATTGTGAGCCACTTCTGTAATTCCAGAGTATGCCCTTAGTCAGAGTCATTATTGTATGAGATACCATGTCAATGAATAACACATTCTATAAGGTCCTAAATATGGTGCCAGTAAAAGGTTTATGTTTAGATAGCTAATATATACCAAGAATATGTTTCTACTCTGTATAACATCACCATCCCTTCCACGATGGACAGTGTCTAATGTAACTATCATTTGTGAGGGAACTCATTGGCATCCACAGGAAACAGTGACATGTTGTATGTAGATTAAGCCTCAGCCTCTGCTGATGGAAGTTTAGGCTATCAGTAGTAGTAGCAGCCAAAACTGCTTTAGTTCCACTGGAAACAGATACTGATAAAATGGTCATAATGCCAGTGGTTTATCTAGGAGATACAGAAAAAACAAGCAGTGGAATGGTAAAGTGATACAGGGGAAACAAGATAGCCAATAAGGACTGAGTTATTAAGTCAGTTAGCACAATGAGCAAATGAGACTTATTTCAAGGGGAAACTGAGAAAAAGTGTGAAACACCCATCTCAAAACCAATCCATTTAATATATGGGAGCTGAAGTATTTATACATCAATTCCATTAGACGTCAATTGCAGTCTACTCCTAGTGGTATCAAGTCCCAGGAAGTTTCGGTCTGATGCATGAAAAGAAAGGGCAGAAAAACTGTTTAAGTGTGGACGCAGATGTTGGCAGTGTAAATGCATCTAAACACATTGAAAAGGTAGGGCCCAAGGCGTATCGGCAGGGCACTGACAACAACTGCTGCAGCCTTAATCTCTGAGACTAACCACTTCGTGTATAGATTAATTGAGCAAGCATCAGAAGGCTGAGGTCAGGGGAGGAAGCTGACATTCAAGAATAACCTGTCGTGTTATTTAGAGTTTCACCTAATAATAAATGCACTCTGGTGCCATTTATGTAGGTCGGAAAGATGCCTAATCCAAGAGGTTCATTCGCATACTTCTTAAAACCTTCTTGTCCTTAATTTTTCTCTCTTTATACATTTGCAAGTTTCTCATTAGTCAACTAAACCATTAGCATTTGCCCATGAAGCAGGGTAATGCATAACTCAGGCAGTAGTACTTTATACAGGAAGTAGATAACCAAATGTAACATCCAGAGATATCCCACAGGGAATCAACTCTTCTGGGGCAATTCTGGAGCAAAGATGTAAAGCATCGACCATATACTTCTGGCAGATGCTTGTAAAGCATACAAATCTATCATTTTTTTTTCCTACCCATTGAAATATGATAATGGATTCCTCAGGAAATGTGGGTTGAAGGAGAGGCAGTAAGGCAATGGGAGCAGGTACCATAGGAAGACGCATCTGCTTGTGCCATTGCCTGGAACCTCCTGGACTTGCCACTGACTCCTATGAAGTATTTCTATTTTACAATGATATGCAGACACATGCTCCAGTGCATATAAACTATATGGTTCAATGACTTAGTAAGATATATTTCAAGATGATTAGTTTAACTCAAATTGTTATTTGGTGTCCAACATCATGAATTCAGTCTTTAGAAGCGGCTTTCAAATGGAGAATATGTTGTCTTCGGAAAATGTCATGACTTATTCCAAAACCCTAGGGATCTTACTGGTGATTGCCAGAGGCTCCATGCAGCATCTCTGTTTGCCACAGACCTTTCCAGTGTATTTGGGTATGTTGAGTCATAAGGACCCAAGTGACAGGGCAGCTTGTAGCACAGCCTGGACCTGCTGTAATATTTTTCTTAGTCTGGCCTCACTCAAAACTGGCAGCCTGAAGGCAAATTTTGGCAAGAGCTGGAAGAGCCTACAGAGCTGGTAAGATGGCAGTCACAGTGTGGGGAGGTAACCCAGCCAATGCTCAGTGGATTTAGGGCATGTGATACTCATACAGCAACTTCTGCTAATCAACAGATAAGAACAGATGCACTACTACTTCCTTTTCTAACAAAAAGCAAATATATTGTCAATTGAAAATTCCTCACCCAGCCTTCCAGGAACAGTTACAAGAGTTAGATTTTTTTTAATTAAAATTAAATACCACCACTACCAATAACAAAGACAGCTCTTTGGTAGCATTGCAATGTAGAACAACCATCCATCATCTTGAAGACCTGATGATCCAAGATCCAGAGGGGAGGCTAGGGGAAAGGAAACATACTGAGGTAGTGACACTGAGCTTCTCCATCAGTTTTCCCTCAGGTCATATACCAATTAGAGATAATGGCATAGCTATCTTGTGTGGCCAAGGAGATGAAAATTGGAGCTGAAGGGTACCAAGGGGGTTGGCCCTTGTTATTTCATGATCAGTGAAGATAGTAACTTTGTGGAATAAAAAGTCCTTGCTCCATCTCCATCGGTCAGGAATCAATGTATGAATTCTTGGTTAGTGTGTGTGTGTGTGTGTGTGTGTGTGTGTGTGTGTGTGTGAAATCATATTTTGAGAATGGGGAGGTAGTCATAGTGTGGTTCTTTGTCCCACACAACCCTGGGAGACACAAACTATCCTCCGACCTCCAAGGAGTCCTGCTATGACTCATGAAGCATAGAGGATTTCTGGATCTCAAATAATAAGAGGATATTATAAGTTGACATACAATAGTCTCTAAAAGGTCTAGTTGTCTCCCTCTTCCCAGTATAAAGTCATCCTGGTAAATTGCTATAGGACACTTTTAGGAAGGTTCATACTATTCAAAGGAAATAGTTGACCTAAAGATATTGAAATTTAAAGGTTTATAATTTATTCTTTATTTTTTAAATTACAACATAATTAAATTTACTTTTTTACATACAGTCCTATGACTTTTAATATATGCATAGATTCGTGCAACTACCACTACAGTCGGGATACAGAACAATTCCAAAAGCCAAAAAGCTCTCATACTATCCCTTTGTAGTCACAGCAACTTCGCAATCCTGGCAACCACCCACCTGTCCTCTGTTACCATAATTTTGTCTTTTCCATAATGTTATATAAATAGAATCATACAGCACGTACGTCTTTGAGACTGGTTTCTTTCACATTGCTGAATGTCTTTGAGATTCACCCAAATTGTTGTATGTGTCAATATTTCCATTCTTTTTATTGCTGAGTTGTATTGTATGCTGTGCCACCATCTGTCATTCACCTATTGATGCCACTGGAATTGTTTCCAGTTCTGAAAATTATTAATGGAGTTGTTAAAAACATTTGTGTATGGATTTTTTGTGTGAAAGTAAGTTTTTATTTCTCTAGAGTAAACATTTAGGAGTAGGGTTTCTAGGACACATGCTAAGTATGTATTTAATTTCATGAGAAAATGCCAAATTGCTTTCTAGAGTAGCTATAACATTTTGCATACTCACCAGCAATGCATGAGACTTATGTTTGGTCTACAAACTTGCTAGCATTTGGCATTGTCAGTACTTTAAATTTTAGCCATTAAAAAAATTTTAATGTTGATTTATTTTAGAGAGCCGGGGAGGGACAGAGAGAGAGAGGGAGACACAGAATCTGAAGCAGGCTCCAGGCTCTGAGCTGTCAGGACAGAGCCAACACTGGGCTTGAACCCATAAACCCTGAGATCATGACCTGAGCCGAAGTCAGACGTTTAACCAACTGAGCCACCCAGGCACCCCAATTTTAGCCATTTTAATAGATGTGTCTCATCATGGCACAGTTTCAATTTACATGTCTCTAGAGGCTGATGGTAGTGAAATATACTAAGTTGCCTTCCATATAGCCTCCTTTGGTGAAGTCTCTAAGCCTTTATCCAATTTTTTTTAGATTCAGTGATATTTTTTCTTTCTGTCAAATATCTTTAGATTATTTTATTCCAGATTTAGATTTTCATTTTAGATTTTCATTTTAGATTTTCTATGTATGCCTAGCATAAGAGCAATCAGAAGATAAATATGTTCTTGATATTGGTGGCCTTAATGTGAGACCACAAGAAAGCAACTGAGAAAAGAGAAAACTTCATTTGCTGCAGTTAACATGGAGTTTACATGTTACAGATACTCAAATAGGTTGTATGGACAAGATGCAAGGCAAATATTCTATTTGTTCTCAGAAATAGGCTATTGTAAGAAAACATAGAAAAGTGCATTCTGTGAGCTCAAGTTTGGCCAGGGAAAGAAACATGTTAAGTAAGTTATAGAATATAATCCTTGGTTTCAAGGTTAGTCAGAAAAACATGGGTGCTTTAGGCCAGAAGCTTATATTTGTTAGGTAGATGTCACAAAAGAAATAGTTTTGGGATATATAGGGGTTACAGAAAGCACTTTTAACTCTTTACATAGAAAATTGGCAACTGATTGTTTTAAATCTTGTAATCTGTGACCTCAAGTTACTATAAATAACTAAAGATTAGTTCTATAATACCTAGCTATTAATAAAGCCATCTCATTATTTCCTTCCAAATGATTCCTGAAGGACTCTAGCACACTATGTATTTTTCCAGGTTAAATATTATTTGGTTCATAAAAACATCTCTCTTTTCTTAAAGTATAAACTAGCAGAGCATTTTCCACACCCAAGTTTGTTTTCATCTTTCATCAGTTTTAAAGTCAAGATGTAAAGTGGATAAAGTGATTTATCATTGTTGTCAGTCTGTCTCTTTTCATCTGTGAAAAAGAACTTCCACCATAAAGGAAAATTTATAGCCTTATGTTGGTTTTACAAGATCATCTTTGTTTCATAAACTATTTTATAATTACCCAGATAAGCCCTACATCTGATTCTTTAAACAGAAACTACTGTTTTATGCTTTATTTTGAAGAATCAATTAAATCTCTGGGGAATATACATTAGAGCATAAGAATTTCTCCAGTTTATTACAGAATAAATCAACCCACCAAACATTAATCTCCTGGATTCCAGACAAACAGTACAGGGAGCTATTAAAAACAACAATTAAAAAATGAGGTGTAATATTGTAGTTTAAGACAACTTCAAAAATATAAACTTTTCTTACAGAAAAATGAAACAACTTTTTTTAGGCAATCTGCTTCTAGGGAAACTATTTCCCAAATAACTTTAAGGAGTTAAATCCAAAGTTAAATAAGAAATATCAACAGAACCTGAAGAGGGAAGATAACAGTGAGGGAAGCTATTTCAGAAGAGCCTGAAATGAGGAAAACATCATCAAAGGATACTAAGTAATATGTGCCAGAAATGACTTTAAGAAAAATAGATAAATAAAGCAACAGTGATTTTCATATGTGAAAAAAACTCAAGCTTACCAGCCAGAAAACATTCTGTTGGAATGGCTGCATAGACCTAAGAGATAGGATTGTGAAGAGCTTGGCTCCTACCAGCCTGTGATAGATCCTTAAGTGCCATAGCTGTTTTGTTTACAGGTAAAGTCCAAGTAATCAGAATGTAGTAGGGATTTGGTTAATATCTGTTTTATGAATGACAGAGTGAATCTACTGAAGTTGAAAGATCTGAGATTTCTCCCAAAATTACTCTGCTCTATACTTGTATTTAAAAGCAAAGTTCTGTTATTCACAATAAAAATATATTGTAGGCAAAATGAGAGAGAGAGAGAGAGAGAGAGAGAGAGAGAGAGAGAGAGAGCATGCACGATATTGAAACAGGAGGCACATTAATCCCACAACCCAGAGAGCCCCTATACTCTGGGGTCCAACCCTCCCAGGATCCCTCCCATGGCAGGTGTTCACACTGAGGAGCAGGTGCTGGGAGTACAATTAGAATTGAGCACAAAAATGATAAAATTTCCATAGTTTGGAACATGACACGAAAACAGTAGAAAAGGAAGATCTGTGAAGTTAAAAACATTACCCTGTGGTTTGGGACAACTAAATTGGCATAAAATTTAGGCTCAAAAACTAAATTTACATAAAAATAAACAAGAGAAAAAGTATCAAAGCCAAATCCCATGCCAAGTTGATGTAAGAAAAAAGAAAATAAGGATCAGGATAACATCCCTATAGACCAAATAAGACCTGACTACAAGGTAGATTAAAATGCAACCTTCTCAGGAACTCTGGGTGGCTCAGTCAATTAAGCATCTGACTTCAGCTCAGGTCATAATCTCTGGTTTGTGAGTTAGAGCCCCGCGTCGGGCTCTATGCTGACAGCTCAGAGTCTGGAGCCTGCTTTGCATTCTGTGTGTGTGTGTCTCTCTCTGCCTTTCCTCTGATCATGCTCTGTCTTTCTCGTTCTCTCAAAAATAAATAAATACAAAATTTTTTTTAATTTTTTTTAAAAAGTAACCTTCTCTTTCATGGCATTAAGAAAATAATACAAGAGGGGCGCCTGGGTGGCTCAGTCGGTTAAGCGTCCGACTTCAGCTCAGGTCATGATCTTGCGGTCCGCGAGTTCAAGCCCCACGTCAGGCTCTGGGCTGACGGCTCAGAGCCTGGAGCCTGCTTCCGATTCTGTGTCTCCCTCTCTCTCTGCCCCTCCCCCGTTCATGCTGTGTCTCTCTCTGTCTCAAAAATAAATAAACGTTAAAAAAAATTTTTTTTAAAAAAAGAAAATAAATAATACAAGAGATGAAATTACAACAGCAATCAGAATTGGAAAACCTCAGAAATGTTCAGAATTTAAGATAGAATTATAAAGAAAAGGAAAAAAATCAGAAAATGAACTCAAACAAGAAGAAACACAGGACTGAATACCCATTTAAGAAAAATATTAAAGTAAAAAAGAAGACATATTTAAATCAGAAAGAAAAAAGGTAGAAATGTTTTGAGAGAAAGTGGCAAATATTTAAACATTAAAAAAAAATTTTTAAAGGGTGGGGGGCATCTGGGTGGCTCAGATGGTTAAGTGTCCAACTTCGGCTCAGGTCATGATCTCACAGTTCATGAGTTCAAGCCCCACATCAGGCTCTGTGCTGACAGCTCAGAGACTGGGGCCTGCTTCAGATTCTGTGTCTCCCTCTCTCTTCCCCTCCCCCGCTTGCACGCTGCCTCTCTCTCTCTCTCTCTCTCTCTCTCTCAAAAGTAAATAAACATTAAAATCAAAAAAAATAAAGTGGCAAATATTTAAGATAGAAGTTCTTGACTAAGAAAATCAGTTTTAAAAAAGTCAATTTCATGCAAAGAAATAGCAACCTCTAAAAATTGTAATTTCAAACAATTTCTAAAATAAAAAGTGATTTGCTGAGTATACCGTGTACTTCAGAGCATCAGTCCAGAATGATGAACAAGACCTATTCTGGTAAAATTCTTAGATTTAGAAAAAAAGAAACAAAAATGTCCTCGGAAATCTAGGAAAAAACAGTACATGACATACTGGGAAAGAAAATTAAATTATTTGACTTTTCAACACAATGTTTTATGTCAATAAAAAAAAAGCAAAAACATTTAAGAGACTCAAGGAAAGAAAATAAGAGCCAAGGATTTATAGCCATCAAAACTAACTTTCTATAAAGTGTACAAACTGTTATCAACATATAAGAACTAGTAAATTATTTTTCTTATGAGAGCTTCCTGAACAATCTGCTAGGGAAACAGCTTCAAATAATCAAAATGACTAGAGAGACATTGACATAAGGACTGATAGTTCCTCTTAGAACTAGGACTAAATAAAAGTATAAGGGAGAATGTATAGTAATCTTGAAAACTGCCAAATGTAGGGAAACAGTCCTGCCTGTGATTAGAAGTCTAGGAATAGTATCCCTTGGTTACCAAATAAAGAGCAGATGATGTTGTGGAAATGCTGGGGTTTGGTGCCAATGGCCAAGAAAGAATTCTTGAGACGTCTTTGGTATAAATAAAAAGGTGGTTTTGTTAAAGCACAGGGACAGGTCGCATGACTGATTATATATCTTCAAGTTGGGAGGGAGGTAAGGATAGCATAAGTCTCTAAGGAATCTTGGAAGCAAGGTTTCCAGGACCCTGACAGGGCTAGCTTTTGTTAGGAAAAGGTCATTTTTACTGTTTAGTAAAAACTTAGTCATGAGACCCTTCCGCTGTGTAGCAGTGAGCCATATGCTCGAAGGATGATTGCTAACATTTGGGGGTTAGAGTTAAAGGAAGTTTCTGAAGGAATTTTTATATGTTAAAATAGACTTACAGGATCCAGGAGGTCAGGATAATGTTAGGCTAAGATTGCCTTTTGCCCTTAGCAAAGTGTCAGCATTGAAGCAGCTGACCTCCTGGAGGAAGGCCACTCTGCCTGTCTCAAAGCTTGTCAATGGGGCTGTAAGTTGTAAGGAAATTTAATTTTTTCTTTTGCCTTTGTTTCCCACATCAGATAAGGTAAATTATGTCTTTATAATGATTTTTCCACTTAGTAATTTTTTTTAAATATTGATAGAATTAGAATGTGACTAATTTACAACTCCAGATACTTAATAGATCTAAAGGTGATCAGCAGCAGCTTCAAGCATTATAAAATTTGAAATTATCTGACGCCATGCACGTATCAATGAAGGAGTACATCACTCCTGATAGATTTGCAAAAGGAATCAGAGATTAATTTTAAAAAGCCTCTGGATCAAGCTGATACAGAGGACAGAAGAACAAATTAAAGTGTACCAATAATACGCAACCTACAAAATCCAGCCAGAAAACTCTGCAGATCAAAATGCTCTCAGGATCTTCAACATATACATTGTAAGGAAAAGAAAACACAAGGCACAAAAGGAAACCTACAGATTGTAAGAGACTTACAAGATGTGTCAAAATTCCTTTGTATTTTTGTTTGTTTTAAACAGCTATGAACATCTGAGTGATAAAACCAATAAAGATATAAGAAGGTGATTGCTATAAAAGTCAGAATAGTGGTTATTTATGGAGATGGAGGGCTTTTGATTGAGATGGGGCACATGAAGAATTCCTGTGGTGGCTGTTTACAGAGGCAGTCAACCTACAAAAACTCGTTAAGCTGTACATATTTCATGGGGTTTCCCGTATTTGCACTTCACTGTAAAATAAAAATATACAAGAAGTTAATTTCAAATGCACCTAATCTTTTAGTGTTTGGATATACAATATTTTATAACTACACATCCCTCTTATTAGGTATTTAAGTTACTTCTACTTTCTTACTAGGTAAATAATGTTGTAATGAACAGAATTTGGCTAAATATTTATGTACATCTTTAATTTTATCTTTCGCATAAATCTTAGAAGGGGAATTGTTGCATCAAAGGATATCCACATTTTATGGGTTTTGATATATGTGGCCAAAACACATTTCAAAAAGGTGGTAAATCCTTATTTTACAGGCTGCCACCACCCGTTGACTTGCTTCCATTATTGATTATATTTCTGCAAGTTTGATTTTTAAAACATTCTAATTTTAAAACATTAAAAACATTACCGAGTTTCAGTTACATGGATAGAAATGCCCAATTATGAAAACACGACTTGGGATAAGTCCAATAATACATGCCAGGTGCATCCAGTTGTGTTATTACTGCTATTTGTATTAATTCAGAGTGTAACAAAAACTTCAACAATGATATATACAAGAAAATCATTCAATCTATTTTAATTTCAAACACTTAGAATAAAACGTACTTTCTGCTATTTAGGTCAATTGCAACTATTATGCTAAATGGACCAACATAAGAGACAAAGTAACCATAAATTCATATTTTAATAGACTTGTCTCTACAATGTCAAAATGGCCTTATGTGGATTCATTGCTCTAGGAAAATAGGGAATGAAAGGAACAGCTTTTTTCAGAGTTGCTGGAGCCTATGTAACTGACGACTGATGCCCATATTGCTGACAACTCTTGTCTAAATGATTTTAAAACCAGCTCTTAATTTTTATGGAGGGGAAGTATTTTGCCTTTCTATACTCATAGAAACTAAAATTTACTTTGCAATGGGACTGCAGGTTAGAAACCAAAATTAACCCTATAAATATTAGTGTGTGTTTGTGTGTGTTTGCACGTGTGTGTGTGTATCTTCTGTTTCTGCCTGTAAGCCATTTCCACTGCCTTTTGTTCCTATGTTGTAATGCAGGGTCCCAACAGTCTGAGAAAAACAACTGACTAGTCAGGGAGTCACAAATGAATGGCTCTATCATGTGGCATGTAGACAATGTCTACCATGTGACATTCCCTCGGCATCACTGATTCTTCTTCTGGTAAAATCACTGGGCTCCACTCTCCCCTTCCCACTCTGACAATGTGAGTATCACTCTTGTTTCAGTTGGATTCAGTATAGAACCAGTCCATACACTGGATGCTACCTCCACTCCCACCATGTCCTGCCATTCCGCCCTAACATGGATGTCCATGATGGACACTGCTTTGTTTCTTGCTAGGTTCAGCCACGCCCCCTAGCCACCACCACTACTCTAGACAGAGACATCGCTTCCAGTAAGTTACTCTAACTTTGCTAAACAACCACTACTACTGCTGAGTTCCATATTCTGTGCCATGTCAGGACATCATTATTGTCCCCTACACATATGGCACATACCTGCCACAGAGGCACTGTACTCTTTATACCACTGAAACTGCCCGGTGCTCTGTAGGTTGTGGTGAAGTGGATGTGATTGCTTCTTTCCTGTTTGTTATATACTTCTTGACAAAGATACTAACGCTGTGACGCATGCAGCCTACTCTTCTATTGACAGCTTTGTATAATAGATTTTCTAGCTTGTGCAATGCATTCCTATGTGCTTCTAATAGATATCCATGGTCAGAGAGTGAAGAGTAGACCTAGTGACCCCAGCAGAGTTGACTCAAAATCTCTCTTCCCCCAAACCACCACATTCATTGAGTCATACTTAAGATGAATTCTCTCATAAACTGGTTACCAGTCTTGCAACTCAATAAGCATCTTTTAAGCTTTTAACCAATACCCCAGACATGTACAGATATGTCTGAAGCCCAGAAATGAACATGGTATGGCCTCAAGCTGAGACTCTTGTTACAAGTTATTAATTTAGCTATAGGTCAAATAGGATGAAGAATGGATTAACTGAGTTTAATCGAGCCACAAACCTTATCGTCCACCAGTCAATCTCTCCCTCCTACTGTGTTGGCTTGGCCTTGTGCAAACACTCTCTAACTGTGGACTAACCCAGAAATATTCTCACTTAGTGATCCCATGAAGCTTACCCAGGATCTGAAGAAGAATTAAGACAACTATTACCATATTAAGCTAATAATAAAATGAGTAAAAGTTTTCATGCTAGTTCAACAATAATTGACAATCAATCAGCTTACCTCTCAGTGCTACCACGACATTTTTACTTTTTCTCATCTACTTGTCCATTTTAGCTGAAAGCCAGTTACTACTTAGAGAGTATTATATATGTCCCCGACTCTATCTCTAAATATGAGAGGCAAGAACTAAAAGAAATAGACATTAAACTGTAGAAGAGTAAATCATCCCTCAAGTCTCATGGTTTCAAATTTCTATGTGTGTTTTTAGCTTTTTCTTATCAGTCAATTCCAAATTTCTGTAAGACTCTCTCTTTCTCAATCCTCTCTCCCTCTCCCCACTTCTATCCTCTGTTCCCTTGAAATTTGGAAATTTCAGGAATATTTTGGCACTACTTCTCACAATTATTTTAAACAGCCTTACTTTAGGCTCTACTCTCTCAACAAATGATTATTATCAGCATTTTTACCAAAGGCTTATTTTCTTGCGCATTAAATTTGAACCGTAGGCAACATAGTTTTCAGCAAGTAAATAACTTTCTCCTTTAGAAAATATTAAATATGACTTTTTTATTCAAAAGCATTAGAAAGCCTGATTTAAATGGACCTGACTAAAAGAGAGATGTTTTTGCCTCACATCTCTGAAAAGTTCAGTTAATATCACCTCGAGGAATGGCTAGATCATGACCTAAACTTACTGGGCCTATTTTCCCTAGAGTGGCTACCTTTTATAATAGGCATTTGTCCCAGCAAGATAGCTGCCAGACATTCCAGGCTTATACTCAATACTTCTAGAAGCTCCAGGGGAAAGTATGTATGCCCCTCATAACTATTTCAACAGTTGACCAAGATTGAGTCTCGTTGGGTCTAACTGGTAACATATCCATCACTGTTACCATTAAAGTAAAATATCTCCAGAAAGCGGGTAATTCCTCAGAGATCAGAATGCCATTAATATGTGGAAGGTGATCAATGCTGAGAAGATAAAAACAACAGATATCCATTGTAAAGGATACCTAATATTTCCATGTGATCATTTTACGGGGAAAGGAATGAGTGGTGAAATACATAATTGGAGTGCATGGCAGGAATCTTCACCCTCTATAATGCACTATCCAGTCATTCATAAATCCTCCATCTACTCCAAGAAATCCACTGAGCAGTATATAAAAATAATTCTGAAATATGTGCAAGCAGTATTAGTTCTTGCAACCTCCTCACTCTGAGGTATCCTGGTTCATTTCTGGTCATCCTGTTACTGACTTTCTCTCACCTTTGGTGCATCTGTTACCAAGTGTTGAACTGAAACCCAGCCACTCCACTCTGTATCTTTGTTCTAAGACCTTTCTCTCCATATTCCCACTTATGTTTCCTCTCCTAGCCCAGCATACTCTTGAGTTTATTAAAGAACCTTCTAATTGTAGCCCCAGACCTCTCACACCGGAATATTGCCCTTACAGACAGCTCTATTTGGTAAACAGTCAATCCAATTTTTACACACTGTAATACCTTTGAAGTGAGATCAGCTTAAAGTGTTGAGATTTTCCTGATGAAGAGAATTTGGCTTAAAGCCCAGTACATGTGACTTGAGAGCAAGTTAACCAGGAAGGAAGTGGTGCCTTTAATCGTATGAAGAATATATGTGACAAGGGAGTCAGTGGCTCCAATTACGTGTCTTGCAAAGAGTCAAGCATTTTACCGTTTAATCTTTTGTACTTTCTGTAGACAATGCTATCCCAAAGCATACCCATCAGGTATCTATGGGGGATACCTGAGAGTGGGGGATGTAACTGAATTACATGCAGAATTTTCTTCCCCCTCCATCCCTTACCAACAGTTGAACCACTGATATGGAGCAGTGCTCTCCAAACCTGAAATATTTATCTGCATTATTTCAAATGTGGACTTCTATACTCCAGCCAAGATATAATAAATTGAAATTTCTGATAGCAGCATTTTTAAAAGCTCCCTGGATGATTCTGAAGATCAGCCAGGTTTGGGAATTACTGGGATGCAGCATCTGGTCCCAAAGCAAAAGGAGAATTAGAACTCAGTGAGCATATGCTCCAATTGAACAGGCAGTTGCTTATCACCCTCTTGCTTGCTTTGAATCAAAAATAACCCAAGCGTTTCTTCATTTGGGGTTTGAGCAGAATGCATCAGCAGAGCACCCACTCTGCAGAAGCAACACATTCAAAGGTCCTTCATGGATGGATTCACTTTAATAGGAAAGCTGTTCTCTGTGCAGGTGACCAGCTGGGTAAACCCGCCACCACACCATTCTACCAATTATCATGATGCCCTATTAAAAAGTCAGGGCAGGGCAGGTCCCTGTTTGAAGGAGGCCGTAAAACTCCTTGAGCAGTGACTATTAATTTCGCTTTAGAAGTTTGTTGGTTACATACAAAAGCTAAAACCAAAACTAGAATATTCCACCCAACAGAAAATAAATTCGAGCAAATCAAGCTCTTTATGTGGTACGGATTAAACTACCAGTGTACATTTTCGCTTTTCCAATATTTATTTTTATTAACCACTGTTCACAGCCTCTGAAACATTAGAACATTTCTACCTTTATAATGTGAAAATTAGATAACCAGAAAACAACCAGAATACTATAAATGCACATTTAATGAGGTATAAGGCAATTCAAAGTTAACATATAAATAAAAATATATCCCTGTGCATACTCATGAAATGTATGTACATGGAGTGAAACATAGAAGGTCTCTTACCACCTGGAGTTATTACTGTACTTTCCTTGCTGCCTCTCCAGCTATTCGACATCTGTTCCTACAACAGCTTCAGTGCCTGTAGACAGAAGCTTTAGCCACCCAAGGTCTGTTACAGCTTTGCCCTGCTACACCTGCAATCCAGACCTCACTGCCAGCCATCAGTCACCGGGCTTCTGCTCGTTCCTGTGGCCTCAAGTATCATCTTTTTCAGGGTTATGTTTAAAACAGCAAGATAATTAATAACACTTTTTCCATTGCCTATCGAAGGTAACCTCCCAAACTGCAAATCCTTGTCTACATTTTTCCTCTCCCCTCTTCTCATCCCCACCCTGCTCAGTGGTACTCCTCCTTCATTCCATACATTGTGGAATCCTTGTCCATATTTAATGTATTTATTTGCTGTCCTTAACTAAGACTAGGCTCTCCATGAAACACCCAGTTTTTCCAGATATCTCCAATGAAATTTAACCATTCTCGAACTCTGCATGGACCTCCGAGTCAGAAAACGAAATAGGATTCCCTTTTTTCCAAACCTGTTTGCTATAGTTATACTCTACTCTCATGTAAATCCCAGCTCCTTGGAATGTAATTGAGCAACACTGGTCCCTCCTTGTCCCTGATACTTACAAATCTCATGATCACGCCACATTTTTTTAAGAATTTATATACCATAATTAATTCCATGTATCTATCCCAATTCTAACATAATTCTGAGTGATTTCAAAGTCCATATGAATATACACAGACCTGGTTATTCTTTAACTTCTACTCTAATGATCTGCACTTCCTCTTCAGTTTAGTTGTGCATCCTTGTCATTAATTACAATGGTCCTATCTTTAAAAACAAAACAAAAAATAAAGGGGCGCCTGGTTGGCTCAGTCAGTAGAACATCTGACCTGGGCTCAGGTCATGATCTCACAATGTGGGTTAGAGCCCCGCGTCGGGCTCTGTGCGGACAGCTCAGAGCCTGGAGCCTGCTTCAGATTCTGTGTCTCCCAGTCTTTCTGTGCCCCTCCCCTGCTGGTCCTCTGTCTCTCTCTCTCCCTCTCAAAAATAAATAAACATTTTGAAATAAAAATTAAAAAAATAAATAAACCAAAAAAATAAAATAAAATGGTCCCATCTTTGAAATATTGAATTTCCATAGTGATTCTAATACTATTTACTCTTTGGTACTTTGTCTACGCTATGACTTTCATTCTTAATCTTACTTTGACCTCACCAAGATTTCTAAACCATTTTTGTTATCATTTTCTACCATTATGTCACATCCATCTTGGGTTATCTTCCATTGGTGGTGTAGGCTTGATGCTTGATCATCTGAAAAAAATATTTTATAAATCCTAAATGCATTATTGCATAACCCTAACAAAACCCCAACACTAGAATAATCCTGAAGTCTATTTTCTCCACTTATAATCCTTAGTAAGGCTGGGGAAAAAAGGATACAACCAGAAAGCCTTTTATCATTACAAACCCATATATATTTGGATATACATATAATACAGATAATATATATATTTGGGTGTATGTATATGTATATATATATATATATATATATATATATGTGTGTGTGTGTGTGTGTGTGTGTATGTATACATATATATTTTATATATATGTATTTGGATAGACACACAGTGATTTTATGTGCCTATATATAATGATCCCAAAAAATCTTCACTTTTTTAGGTTATCTTCAAATTAGAGAACAGCATTTCGTTGACTGCATTTTGCTGCTTCCAAAGATTTGGAATGCCATGCACTTGGTATCTTAATTCTACTGGAACATGGCATAGAGAGTCTGGCTTATTACTGTGTTCACCGAAGTGGGTAAATTCACCCCAGAGTTATCAGAACATGTCCATGAGTAGTTAGCACTCAAGAAAGCATAATTTATTTAAGTGGAATATATGGCAAGCAGTTAAATACAGCTGGCACCACCGGATTATAATGCAAAAAATAAAAACATAAGTACCACAACAAGAGACTTTAATGGTCATGTTTTGCCCTTTCCTAGTCTATGTTCATACCATAATCAACTTAGAACAGAAAAGAATAGCTATTTTTGAATTGTCTGTAAGTAACACGGACTATTATCACTCTTGTATTTTTCTGTTTCTGGAGTGCAATTCACAAGAAATTGGGCTTGGTTACTTTGGATGCTTGCCTCATAGAACTATTTATGTTAAAAGTCACAACACCCCCCAGGGCTACCATCTGCTCTTTCCAACAGCTCCTTCTAAATTATTTTCACTTGCTCCAAATTTCTTATTATAGTATGAGTTTTGTCCCCAAAATAGTATCTGTATCTCACCTGCTACAAGTCTTCTTCCAGTTCCCTGAATGGGGGAAGAGATGCTCATTCTAGGTGACATACAGTGTTATCACTGCAAGAATATTTAGTTTTTGTTTAAAACAATGTGTATCTATGATAAACATTTTATTTATTTTAGGATATGTGTAATAAAGATAGTAGAGGAGGAATAATGGAGAGGTGGGAACAAGAGTGGGAGATAGTCAAGACTGGGGAAACTCAGGTACATCTTAAATAGTGAAAAGGTTTGATAAATCAAAGACTGGCCATAAGCATATATTGACTCAACTTCATACCATGCTATTTTTACTGTACTTTTGATTAGGATAAATATGTTTATCTACATTGTTTCAAAGATGTGTGGCATATAATTTTCAAAAAATATGTATTTATTCAGCGAATTATTTAATGGGTAGAAGATGGGATAGGCATGAGTCAAATAAAGGACATTTGTCCTAATATGAACCAAACACAAGCACTGGCAACCAGGACACTTGGTGTAATTTCAGAAAGGACTTACTTCTATAATCCTGACTAACAAAAGACCTTCAGAATGTTAGCAGCTTATAGACTCAGTCCCATCAAGACCACAAGACCAATAGGCCTACAGAGAAAAATGAAAAGTGAAATTACCGAATGTTAAATATTTATTTTTTAACTTGTTTCAGGTTAACATACATGTGTATGTGTAGTATGTGAAATTGAATAGCAAAATCTATCTGAATTGCTATTAAACACATGTGGGCACATACACATGCACATATATACACGAACATAAATTCATTCTTTAGTTCTCTATTATAAACATGTGAAGGCAAAGATTGATGTGATAGGAACGGGGAAGGTCAACTACGGGGAAAAGGAAACAACAAAAGCATCCGTATCACAGATAGAAAGGTAGATTAGAACAATAAAAGAAGCCTTCACATCTATAGTCAACTAATAGCAGAGATACCTCCCCTCCTCATAGTCCTTGTTGGAGTCATAGAAGGGTTTTGTGGACTGGTTTGAAGAAATGACCTCAAGAGGCAATAAGAGAAATACTAAAGTCCCCAAGGATAGAGAGAGAAGGTGCAAACTAGGTTCTTTCCATCAGCTAAATTAGGAACAGTTCAGCAATAAAAAATCACAGTGTGAGTGAGCAGGTTAAGTAGCTGGTGATAACGACACGATCTGTAGATTCTTAGGTGTAAAGACAGCAGTACGGTTGAAGTGGTTCTGTTTCGAAAGGTTCTATACACAGCCTGTTGTACACAACGACTGGTTCTGGGAAAGAAGGGATCAACATACCCTGCTAAAGATGTGTCCAGAATGGGTTTCTTGAAAGCTGTTCAAGTTAGTATCTTCAGTAAAATTCCAGGAAAGTGGCAGTTCTTATACCGTAAAGCAGAATGGCCCTCCCCATGCCATTCCTATCATCTAGCTTATCCCATGGCTGTATAGGGGACCCCAGGTGTACAAGTTTTCTTTTGATGCTGGCAAATTACTACCAACTTTAGAGGCTGAACACAATGCAAGAAATCTCACTGGGCTAAAATCAAGATGTCAGAAGGTCTACATTCCTTTCTGGAGGTTCTGGAGAAAAATCTTTTCCTTGTCTTTTTCAACTTCTAGAGGTCGCCTATAGTCCTCAGTTTGATCTTCCAAATCCCTTTTTTTTTCTCTCTTCAAAACCATAAATGTTGCTTCCCTCTGACCTTTCTCCAGGGATCACCTCTCTGACCACAGCCCAGAAATGTTTTCTGCTGTGTAGGATTTGTATGATTAGATTGGATCCATCTGGATAATCCAAGCTAATCTCCCTAACTCAAGGTCCTTATGCCTTCTGATAGTTCCAAAGTCCCTATTACCGTGGAAGGTAACATTATCACAGTTTTGAGGGATTAGAGTGTGGAGGTCTCTGGGGGCCATTATTCTGCCACAAAACAAGGATATAGAATATCAACAGATACAACAGAGGCAAATGGGCTTTCAGAGACAGATGTTAGAAAGAAGAAATGCTCAAGGCACAGTAGCACACCTACATAAGGTTCAACATAGTTTTTTTTGATAATCAATCTTCCTATAGCTTTGTGATAAAAGATACGAGATACTGGTATTTAAGATGTTTCTAGGGGTGCTGGGAAAAAATATAATCCCATGAAACCAATTACCTGGAGAAATTCGCAAAAATACTTGCACTGAAACAGGTGCTAAACAAAGCCAGAGACAGGAAAAAAATTCAAATACATACTACATAGATCAAAGAGACTCAGTAAAATTGATACAATTCATACTCCACAGCCCCACATATACATATACAACTGCAGAGAGGCACAAAAATTATCCCTCCTTTTTCATATAACTTTTTATTAATGTTATTTTTAATGGCATAAAGTCTTTGTAAATCATGTATTTAGATTACATATTTTCATATGTGCTCCATCGGCTAGTTATGATAAAATAAAAGGTAGTATTCAAGACAAGATAGTATCTTTATACTTTTTTTTAATGTTTATTTATTTTTGAGAGAGAGAGAGAGAGAGAGAGAGAGACAGAGTGTGAGTGGGGGAGGGGCAGAGAGAGAGAGGGAGAGACAGAATCCAAAGCAGGCTCCAGGCTCCGAGCTGTCAGCACAGAGCCGGATGCAGGGCTTGAACTCACGAACTGTGAGATCATGACCTGAGCCGATGTTGGACACTTAACGGACTAAGCCACCCAGGCGCCCCTCTTTATACTTCTAAAGTATGAGAAAAGTTAGAGATTTCTTGCAAACATATTAGTGCTTTATTGCATGATGTAATTCCCCTTGTCAGAATTTGTTACTAGACCTAATTTAGTTACGTTCTAGTTGCAAATTGCAGTCCTTTTATTCCAGTTCTTCTGACTCGCTAGCTATGTCTAAACATGCAAAATAGAAAAAAGAATTGAAACCATTATGCTAAGAAAATATATATCTTTTTAATCTGAATTAACCAAATAATTGAGGCCAAGGGTTTCAAGCATTCATAATTAGAAGACTTTCTCAAGTCTTTAAACTTTCTGTGCATAGAGACCATCTCAGGAAAGCTAATAATTTAGTCAATTTCAATATCAGTTACATTCTTGAGTGTTTTTTATCTTCTGCCTTGAAATGTATTTGTAATTTGATGTGTTTGGTACATTATCCTTTCTATACATTGGGAGGAATGTAATGTAGGAAGGAGACTTACATTTGTGACAGGCACATCAGGTACCAGTCACTGGGCTTTATGCTTTTTATGCATTTGATCCTTACACTAATAGTGCAAGTATTTTTGTTTTTATTTCACAGAAGAAAAAATATAATTCAAGCACAAGGAATTTAAACAACTTGTTTAAGATCACGTAGATAAGTGGCAAAAGTGAAATTGGAACTTTGATTTGAAAAACACAAGTATATTACTTTTCAGTACGATACACTGCTTCCAAAACTGCATCAATCTGAAAGGTACTGCAGAATCAGAAGAAATATAAGGCAAAATTCTAGGATCAGTTCTCCCAACAATGTCCCTGAAACGGTAGCCACTTCCAAATACTTCCCTCTGATCCCAGAGTGGCTCATGATGTGCTCACATGTTCCCAAGAGAAGTAGTTGCCATCTTCCATTACTTCCAGTGATTTTCCTGTGTTTGCCACCAAGGTCATCACACTACCCAAACGGAGACCAAACGTCCCAACTACTCCCAGAAAGGTACACCTGTAAGAAGGGTTCTTGTTGTCAGCTCTCCATTACTCCCCACTGATCTTCCACAGACCCTGACTCTTCACTGGCCCTGACAGAGACTTGCCTCCTTTCTGCTTCAACAATTACTGTGCAGACACGACATGGAGAAATGCCCTTCCTCTCTCAGCACTGCCCTGGGTCTCTGTTTTATTACAGAAACTTTCATGTCATCACTTTCTGTTTCAGTCAGTCTTTATTGAGGTCACCTCTCCTTGAGACTTTAGCACTAGTCCAGTGGCAAAGATGGCCTAACATTTTCCTCAGCTTGACTAAACTTTGCACAGTTTTCTTCCTGACCGTGTGCCCCTGCCCTCCCTTTTCTTAGAGCAGTTACTTTAGAAAACTCTCGATTGTGAATTATTTCTCTTCTACCCTGAAATGTATGTAAATCTCCCAGCCTCTTGCCAGTTTTACAACCCAAGAAATGTCTTTCTCAAGGACCTGGGAACCATCTCTTTGAAATGTTTGAAACGTCGAAGGAGATAGCTTCAAATCTCCAGTCTCTGTGGGAGAATGGGAGCCTAACTTGGGTGGGTGCCAGTTAGCACACACAGATGGTTTAATAGCAGAGAAAAGCATTTGCAAACTCAGGAATAACTCAGTGTGCTCAACACATCTCACTGATTGACCGATCCCCTAATGTCCACCAGTGCCCGTCCACCGGCTCACCCCAGTGCTTAACACCCTCATACCTTTTGTTTCAGTGTGGTTGAGTTCAAGCTTTCATCCCTATTGCAATAGTCTTAAATAAAGTCTTCCTTGCCTGTGTAAATTTATCAGTGCAATTTTTGTTTTGACACCAGTGTGGAAGCTGGAAGACAACCTCAGTGTCTCAGAACAGCATGTATCAGACACAGGTGCCCCATCTCGTATTATGCACCTCCATCTTCCCTTTCCACAGGCTGAGTCCCTTCCCCCTTTGAGGACCTTCCAATGAAGGGAAGACCCTTCTATCACTGTAGCTTTGATGTCCTGGAAGTCCACCTCCCATCAGAATCCAGTCAGGTGACCTTCCAACAAGATTATGTAGTTAAACATATAAATCAGTTCTCAGTCAGCTGATGCAGTGAGCACTCAGGACAAGCCTTGACTTGGACAGATTTATCATACGTATGCAGCTTAGGCGCTCACTCTGGTAACTCTGCTGTAATAGTAAAGAGAAACCCTTTATGTCAACAAGCCTTAAGCCAGGAAGATTTGTATATAGTGTTTAATTTGGCATAATAATATATTCAAAATACATTTTTTATAAATTTTTTAATGTTTATTATTTATTTTTGAGACAGAGAGAGGGAGAGAAAGTGAGAGGGGGAGAGACAGAGAGAGACAGAGACACAGAATGCAAAGGAGGCTCCAGGCTCTGAGCCGTGAGCACAGAGCCCCACCTGAGGCTCGAACTCACGAACCGTGAGATCATGACTTGAGCCGAACTCTGACGCTTAAAAGACTGAGCCACCCAGGCGCCCCAAAATATATTTTTTAACTCACCCAAACCATTATCACACAAAGAAGGACAGACAAAAATCTTCTGGAGTGGCAAAGTACAGTTACGCTGTTGGCTGCAGACGTGTGAGATAAAGACATTAATGTCTTTTCCTTCCCAATCTGTAATATGATGTTATACTCATTCAGAATTGTCTGTAATAAAATACTATTTCGTCCCTGTACAGTATCTACCAGATATTTGCAGAATACAAAGCTCTGCAAATAAAATAGCATTCAGAGATGCCATGACACAAGAGGTACTTAATTTTTGTGACACCTCACAGCGTCTTTAACATTATTCATGTCCAGGCATGGTACATAATGGTAATCTGTTATGAAGTCAGTTCTAAGTAGTTTAAATCCGGCCAGTTTCGAGTGATAAAGAGATAAATGCAAATGACTCACATTGCACATGTACTTCTAACTCAACATGGCAAACGTGCCAGTGGTTTATGGTAATCATAACTCAACATCTCTTTGTTAAAAACATTATCATCAACAATATAAAACACTTGAGCAACTTAAAACTGCCTCGTGCCTATAGACAAACCTCTATTGCTATCTGCTTGGATATGTTTGTCCCTTTATTTATCTGTTGATTCTGAGAAACAAGTAAAGCAGTTGCTGTCAGGAACAAGCCAGTTTGGTTTTCTACAGGAAATATGGCCTGGCAGCTTCAATAAAAACAGAGGCTTCCAATTAACTCTCTCTATTACATGGAAAGAGTAATCTTTCAGCCAAGCCCACAATAGAGAGAAAGAAAGGCAGACAAGAGAAGAATGAAAAATAAGGGAGAAAACTAGACAGCATAGTTCTTAACTGTGACTGCACATTGAGAATATCTGGGGAGCTTTCAGATTATTCTGAATTCAGGCTCCACCCCCAAGGAGTTTAACTTAATTGGGATGGAGTGGAATCCATGTACAGTATTTCTTAAAACTCCCCAGGTAATTTTAATGTGGAGGCAGGTTTGAGAACCACTGAAATAGAGGAAGTCCATGAGCCATGAGAATCCTTGATTGTCTATTAATTTACAAGAATATTACTTGATAAGATTTCTTAGCTATTAGGATTTTATGAATGACACAGCAACCTAAATGAATATATTAGCAAAATCAGAGTTGAGGCTCTAAATGCCAACACCAAAATGGCACAAAAAGCCTCTCACTTCATTTGAATATTAAAAAAAAAAAACTATGAGCAAAGCTATGATTCTTAATCTGTTCGGTTTCAAGGGAAACATATGGCCAGGATATAGAAATATTATAGGGGTTCCTGGGTGGCTCAGTCGGCTGACCATCTGACTCTTGATTTCGGCTCAGGTCATGATCCCACAGATTGAGCCCCAAGTTGGACTCCAAGCCTGCTTGGGATTCTCTCTCTCTCTCTCTCTCTCTCTCTCTCTCCCTCTCCCTCCCTCTCCCTCTGCCCCTCTTCC
Organism: Panthera leo; assembly: GCF_018350215.1. Lineage (NCBI taxonomy): Eukaryota > Metazoa > Chordata > Mammalia > Carnivora > Felidae > Panthera > Panthera leo. Next base: position 63,760,046 of record NC_056691.1, on the reverse strand, counting down.
CCACTTATGCTCTCTCAAAAGGAAGGAAGGAAGGAAGGAAGGAAGGAAGGAAGGAAGGAAGGAGAAAGAAAGAAAGAGAAAGAGGGAGAGAGGGAGGGAGGAAGGAAGGAAGGAAGGAAGGAAAGAGAAAGAAAGAAAGAAAGAAAGAAAGAAAGAAAGAAAGAAAGAAAGAAAGAGGGAGGGAGAGAGGGAGGAAGGAAGGAAGAATGCTTTGTACTTGAAAGAGCAACACAAATTTTTTGCCTGCCATTTAAACATTTCGGATCCCAACCCAGTTCTTCCTCACCTCTAGTTGTTATCACTGTGCAGATAATTAGCCTGCAGTTTATATGAGCCAGACAAAAACACAGAATTCTATGTTTATTTGATCCAACCTGGTTTACTTTTACTATTTGTCTTAATTATGAGGGCTGCTTTAACAAAGTACAGGAGACTGGGTAACTATAAACTACAGATACATTTCTCACCGTTGTGAAGGCTCAAAGTCCAAAATCAGGGTGTTAGCATGGTTTGGTTCTAGTGAGAGTCCTCTTCCAGGTTTTGGATTCAGCTAGAGAGCTCTCTAAAGTCCCTCTTACAAGAGCACTAATCCAATTTGTGAAAGCTTCACCCTTATGACCTAATTACTCCCCAAATGCCCCACATTTAATACCACCACATCAGGGAGTAAAATTTTAACACGTGAATTTTGGAGGGATACAAGCATTCAGTTTATAACACTATTTTAAGAAAACATCCTCTGGCACAAAAACAGACACATAGACCAATGGAATAGAATAGAAACCCCAGAACTAGACCCACAAACGTATGGCCAACTCATCTTTGACAAAGCAGGAAAGAACATCCAATGGAAAAAAGACAGTCTCTTTAACAAATGGTGCTGGGAGAACGGGACAGCAACATGCAGAAGGTTGCAACTAGACCACTTTCTCACACCATTCACAAGAATAAACTCAAAATGGATAAAGGACCTGAATGTGAGACAGGAAACCATCAAAACCCTAGAGGAGAAAGCAGGCAAAGACCTCTCGGACCTCAGCCGTAGCAATCTCTTACACGACACATCCCCAAAGGCAAGGGAATGAAAAGCAAAAATGAATTACTGGGACCTTATGAAGAGAAAAAGCTTCTGCACAGCAAAGGAAACAACCAACAAAACTAAAAGGCAACCAACGGAATGGGAAAAGATATTTGCAAATGATATATCAGACAAAGGGCTAGTATCCAAAATCTATAAAGAGCTCACCAAACTCCACACCTGAAAAACAAATAACCCAGTGAAGAAATGGGCAGAAAACATGAATAGACACTTCTCTAAAGAAGACATCCAGATGGCCAACAGGCACATGAAAAGATGCTCAACGTCGCTCCTTATCAGGGAAATACAAATCAAAACCACACTCAGATATCACCTCACGCCAGTCCGAGTGGCCAAAATGAACAAATCAGGAGACTATAGATGCTGGCGAGGATGTGGAGAAACGGGAACCCTCTTGCACTGTTGGTGGAAATGCAAACTGGTGCAGCCACTCTGGAAAACAGTGTGGAGGTTCCTCAGAAAATTAAAAATAGACCTACCCTATGACCCAGCAATAGCACTGCTAGGAATTTACCCAAGGGATACAGGAGTACTGATGCATAGGGGCACTTGTACCCCAATGTTTATAGCAGCACTCTCAACAATAGCCAAATTATGGAAAGAGCCTAAATGTCCATCAACTGATGAATGGATAAAGAAATTGTGGTTTATATACACAATGGAGTACTACATGACAATGAGAAAGAATGAAATATGGCCCTTTGTAGCAACTTGGATGGAACTGGAGAGTGTGATGCTAAGTGAAATAAGCCATACAGAGAAAGACAGATACCATATGTTTTCACTCTTATGTGGATCCTGAGAAACTTAACAGAAACCCATGGGGGAGGGGAAGGAAAAAAAAAAAAAGGTTAGAATGGGAGAGAGCCAAAGCATAAGAGACTCTTAAAAACTGAGAACAAACTGAGGGTTGATGGGGGGTGGGAGGGAGGGGAGGGTGGGTGATGGGTATTGAGGAGGGCACCTTTTGGGATGAGCACTGGGTGTTGTATGGAAACCAATTTGACAATAAATTTCATATGTTGGAAAAAAAAAAAAAGAAAACATCCTCATTTCCACCCAGCTATGTGAGAAACATATCAACGTCTATGGTAGGCAGAATAACAGTTCCACAGATGTCCATGTCCTGATTCTCAGAACCTGGGGATATGTTTCATTACATAGCAAAGGGGTTCAAATGCAATAAAGTAAGGTTTCAAATGCAATAAAAGTAATTAAGGTTGCTAATCAGCTGATATGAGAAGGGGAGACTATCTTGGATTATTCAGGGGAGTTCAATGTTATCACAAGGATCCTTATAAATCAAACAGGAAAGCAGGGAGTCAGAATCAGAGTGATATACTGTGAGAAAGATTTAACAGATCATTACTGGCTTTGAAGGTGGGAAGGGGCCAAGATCCAAGTCTTTAATGTCCTTGACTTCTGACAATCTGCTTAACTGTTTATACTTAGTTACTTAGCTTCCATTTGGACACCTTGTCCAATTTTTCTTAGCCTTGGACTTCAGCTATTCTGTTGATTTCAACTCCGTTTATTTTCTCTGCTTGGAAACTTACATAAATTACTCTTTGGTTAAAAAAAAACAAACTTTCAGCTGAACCTAGCCCCCAAGAACACCCCTAACCATGATCTGTTTAAAGAGGTATCTTACGGGCACACACATGATCTGTTTTAATTTTCCCAAGCAGAACTCAATCACTATATTCAAACCGTTTGTGAAAACTAAATTTTACAAAGTGAGTAATGCAATACCCTGTGAACAGAACATTCAATAGCTGATAAATCTGAGATTTTTTAATTCCCCTTTCACTAGAAGAGAAATAGAATACAGCTGGCCAAATGATAAAGTAAATCAATCTGCCATCTACTGGTGTCCAATGAAAACTACAGGCATGAAGCCTTTAATTCAGAGCACTACATAGCTATAGTATAATGTTTAACAATAAAAGCAAATTTTCCCCTTTTACCATTTCATGAAACATAGTAACAACCAATGTATTTTTGTGCCACATTTTTATGCCACAGATTCATTTCCCTTGTTTCAATTGCCAAACCCTAATTATGACAGCAGGAACTGCTTAAGTTCTAAGATACATAATTAAATTATGTTTATAGACCCATTTTAAGAGAGGCTATGTTCAATATTATTTCTGTTCTTACTGCATGAATCAACATCTAAAAAAATCTTTTAAATGCAATATCACTCTGTATACCCACTCGTACACATCCCTCACCTAAGCACTTACATGTTCATACACACACACACACACACACACACACACACACACACGTGCACACAAGCAGTTTGCTTCCATGTAACCTAAGTGTCCTAAATAAAAATTACAGATCTTCTGGTGTCTTGCCAAGCAAAGGACATCTTGAGTATTATTGGATAATAAAGATCAGCCTCTGATAAATAAATTATACTAAGAATGATAAAATCAATCCCAATTTTGACATTTATGTATTTAGTTTTCACTGTCACTTTAGGAATACGATGGCACTGTAGTCATTTTTATAATAATTTACTGCCTCAGTTCTCTTTGATTAACCTTTTATTTCCTGAATTTATTTATACCTTTCTTTTTGTGGAAAAACAAACCAGAAAACACTCTATTGCTATAGTTTAGAATGGGAGCCTCCAGCCAACAGAGGACGTTGATTCTATTATTATAGTTTACCCTCTGTAAACCAAGAGACTGGAACTTGGTAGGTACACATGGGGAGGAGCTACACCACCATGTTTTGACCAGTGCAGAAGTAAGTCACTCCATATACAGAGGACACATTACAATGAATATTATCAGCAGCCTTTGCAGGCTGGAAGCTTAAATCTCAAACTAAGAATTTTCTAGGTTGTTCAATAGTGGGTCTAAATGCAAGACCCCAAAACACTGGAAAGAATTGTGAGAAATTAAAATTGGCTACCATTCTCATGTGGGGTAAATCCTGGGGACATGGATGCCACCCCGTTGCACGTTCCCAGAAATGCAAAGCCACCTACTTGAGACAACTAAAATCTCAAAGTTGGTTTGTTACAGCACTTCGCTTTACCTTTGGGAATAAATGGAGAGATTAAAAGTCAAATGGGGCTCCAAGTTTCTTCAGTGGAAAGATTAAGAAACTATAGTCCCAGTGTGAAGATTGTCAAAATTTTGAAAAGTTTGCATGCACTTATATCTTATTACCTAGTTGTGACTAGCAGGGAAACCTTTAAAACCAATTTTTTTTCAGTCCTGTGTCTCCTTTTTACCCCATTCCTCTCTCTTTAGCATCCCTTCTGTATATTTTATTCAAAGAATTAAGGTAATTGAGCAAGAAGTAGAATGCCAAGTAATAAATATAGAAGAAATAATGGAGGGAAAAAACTATCAATGTCTAGAAAAATTAGTGAGGAAAAGTTTGATGAGAAACAGAATATTTACATAGTCTCAAAAAATCTCTCCCACAAACTATTTATCAACTACAAAGGGAAGTGTAATAAAGGTACAATGGAGAAATCTGGCAATTACCATTTTACCCAAGTAAACAAAACTGACATCACCAATATTAAGACAACATCACGTAGCTCATGAATATGATGCACTGAGGATACAGTAAATATCATTTCTGATATCCATGCCAAAATGTATAGCCTGAATTTAATCATGAGAAAATATAAACACCCAAACACACACACACACACACACACACACACACACAGGGGCTTGTATTCTTCATAAATGTCAAGATGGAGAACAACAGAGAAAGGCTGTGAAACTGCTTCAGCAGACCAAGGAGACTAAAGAGACATGACAACTAAGTACAAGACATGATCCTGGACTGCACGCTTATCCAGGACAAAGGTGGTTATAAAGGGCATTACTGAAGCAACTGATGAAATATGAACATGGACTTCAAATTAGATAATAGTGTTGTGTCACTGTTACAATTGTTGATTTTGATAACTGTACTTCAGTTATATGAGAAAATTTCTCGTAAAAAACACATGCTGGGGTGTCTGAGTGATTCAGTCCGTTAAGAATCTGACAATGGCATGATCTCACGATTTGTGGGTTTGAGCCCTGCATCAGGCTCTGTGCTGACAGTGTAGAGCCTGCTTGGGATTCTCTCTCTCTCCCTCTCTCTCTCTTCCCCTCAGCCTCCTCTCCCATCTCTCAAAATAAATAAACTTAAAAAGAGAACATATGGGGGCACCTGGGTGATTCAGTTGGTTAAACATCTGACCCTTGAATTCAGCTCAGCTCATGATTCCAGGGTCATGGGATTAAGCCCCACATTGGGCTCCATACTGAGCATGGAGCTTGCTTAAGATTCTCCCCACCCCCAAGTAAAAAAAGAAAAAGAAAAGAGAACATTTTTGAAAGTTAAAAAATGAAATGTGCTATACAAAAGAGAGGCATAACTATAGTGGAAATGTTAACTTTTGGTAGATTAAATAGATAAATATAATTAATAAGGTTTATGTAGCTAATATAAAATATCTAGGGGCAACTGGATCTCATGGTCTGTGAGTTAGAGCCCCACCTAGGACTCTCGGCTATCAGCATGGAGCCCATTTTGGATCCTCTGTCTCCCTCGCTCTCTGCCCCTCCCCCACCCTCAAAATAAGTAAACATTAAAAAAAGAATATATATATAAACTGCAGGGAAAATATGCTCTTTTTTTCAATTAAACATGAGACACATATAAAAATTATAATATGTTAAACCACAAGGAAAATCTGGGTAAATTCCAAATGAGCAAAAATAAGGACTATGTCTTCTGACAACAGTGAGAAAGGGCTAAAACTAAAAAACCGTTAATATATGTACTCAGAGGAGGAGCCTGCCTTAGACATATTACTTACTAGACAAAATCGGTCACTCACTGTTGGTTTGCCAACTGGCCCCTATACATGGAGGGCAAGGGAAGAGTCAAGAAAGAGGCAGGTCACTCCAGATTGGTAGGTGGCCAGTTTAAAAAGCAGGAGAACTTACTTATGAGGCATATCTTAGGCAGCCACAAGATGAATAGATCTCTGCACCACCAGAAACTTAAAAGTTTACATAGAGGCTTAATGGGTTTCAGTCACATACCTAGTCCATATGGTCCCAACAGCACATTGCTCTCTCAAGGCTGCCTTCTTGAAAATGGCTCCCACTGTGGGAACAGTGGGTAGAACATACATTCCAAGGACAGGGGAGGCTGTGAGGAGCCTCCCAGATCCAGGTCACAGGTCAGCCAGTGGTCACATCGTCTCTATATTACCTCCTCCGACAATTACAAACTTAAAAGTTAGGATCAGAACAAAAGAAACCTTTGGAAATAGAAGTAAGGAATTATAAAAGGTAAACTTAGAAGTGAGAATGGCAAAACAATAATCAAAAACAATTTAGAATTATGAGGTTTTTTTTTTACATTATTTCCCTGTTAACCTATTAGAAAACCTTCCAGTTTAAACATCGAGTCACCCTGAAGATTGGGAACCCCCCCCCCAAGAAAAAAACTGCAGTGTGATACTAAGCAATTTAACAATTAGTAAGGATATGTGACATTCATGCAACATTGGGAGAAAATAATGGCATCAACTATGCATAAATGCTAGGAAATGTAAAATGAGACACATCAGTCCCAGGTCATGTTCTTTGCTGAGCATGTTAGGACTTGTCAGATTATTCAGTCCAGGAATTTGTATCCTATAACAACAGAGAGCAGAGCGAGCCATATTCATCAGCCCTCTGTCTCTACTTGTGTGTAATGGGACATTTATATGCAACAACTGATCGTGTCAATGGCAGAAACTATGTAAGAGATAATGTGATCAATCCCAGTATCTCTAATTAGTGTTCATATGGGCTTCACTGTGGCAAGAAAGCCCGGGAGAGGGCACAGCTGGTAGTACTAATTACAGTTAAGGATCAAGCAATTAAAATAAAATGATCAGCCTTGTAGAGGCCAAAGTGTAAGGATAACGGGAAACTAGCAGAGTATCTTTCCTGTAACATTCTAGAGGTGTTTCCTCAGAAGAATAGAGAGAGAGTCGAGGCATTCTTCTGTGGAGGGCTCAGACAAAAGATAGAAAGAATATTGTTTATTTGACTTCTGAACTTTTGGGGAGCAACACTTGGGAAGTGATCTTGGACAAAGGGACATAAGCATCTTACAAGGAAATGAGCTATGTTAATATAATTTTTAATAAATTACCTCTTGAAAATTTTTCTCTCTTCACATTTGGTCTAATACTATTTGGGAAAAGGATTCTGTATCAAAATTTGATTGGGAATTTCAAGCCCAAAAGATGAGGGCCTAGACTTTTAAAGTTCAAGTGATTATTTCTCCCTCTCCTAAAATCTCACCCATAAATCAGTAATTGAATCAGAAGGTAGTCTTCAAAATCCTGGAAACTCATTTTTCTGATGTCTAATGCAGGCAAATGTACAATTTATATGGTGGAATAAATTAAAATTAATTTATCTTTGTTAATTTAAAGCACATATATTTTTATAGATGCTAGATATAGATAGATAGATAGATAGATAGATAGATAGATAGATAGATAGATACAGACCAATGAGAAGAATATGGAATGCAGAGTGTAAAAATTAATGTAGCCCTAAAACACTGTTTGAAACTTTTTGGACGTATTTCCTCTCTGGGAATCCTGAGATGGTGCTGATGTATACTAGAGGTCTCTTTTCATTGGGCAGAGCCTTTGACAAAAACTATCAAGAAGTATAGCCAGGTCCCTATGTACAGATAAAGATACTCTAAAGAAATACAGTACATTAAACTTGCCATTTTATTGAGCATTTGACAGTAGATCAAGACCTGTTCTAGATGATTTTCATACATTATCAATAATTCTGATGACAGTCCTGCAAGATAAGATTTATGTTAATATTTCCCAGGTGTTAAAATAAGTTAAATGACCTGACTTCATAAGTGGCAGAGCTGAGACTGGGTCCCAGGTTGACTTGACTCCTACCATCATACCTGGAGGACTCTCTATAGCTGGCCTCACTGATAATCCTTAAAAGAGAAAAAAAAAATCATCTTGTGTCCCAGACACGTGAGAGGTTGCAGAAAGGGATAGTCAGTGAACATGTTCAGTTGGTCATGACCACAAAGAGAGTTTTGTAAAAGAAAATCGCTTCAGCATCCCTTCCCAGTGAATTAGTCTCCATTTCAGACTCCTGAGAACTAGTCTAGTTTTTCAACAGAAGAAGAGGTAACCATAGGTAATTGCATTTGTCAGTAACTCTAAACTGGCCTCCCATTCACTTTTTGTGCTCCCTCAGATAAAGGGCAGGAGATCAGAGTGAACTTGAAGAAAGCCAAAACCTTGGGCTACCAGCAGGGACCACCACTTACAGGGGCTACAGCCTAGAGACAGAAAGACTGATTCTAGCCCAAGGTATAAGCTCAGCAGTAGCACAAACAAAAGGCTCCAGCTGCTGACCTGAAACAGGCAACTGGGGGAAGGGTAGACTGCAATAAGGACGAAATCGAGAATATCCAAAGTTAGTGTGGAGTTAGGACAGAGGAGGAGGGAACACAGGCCTTTGAATGGACCTCTCTGCACAAATATCACTGCTCCCATAGTGCTGGAGAAAAGTATCTGCCTCCATTAAATGAGCTGAGAAGGGTGGGGATGGACTTTTCCTCTTGGCTGCACATCACCTAAACACAGGGGAAAAGACACACGGCTGCCAGGAATCTGGCTTAAATAAAGTCCCAGGAAATAACAATATCTCTTTCAAAGCTCCGTTCATATAAAGGCTTGTGCTTCTTGTTGTGCTAATCAATCCTTCAAGTTAGTGCCCATATATCATTATAATAGAGCTATTCTAAACTGAATCCAATATGGTGACATGTTTATGATTATTTTATTTACTTTACAGAACATTATGGAAGGTGTGTTTATTTTGTACTGCTATTAGCAAACTGTATTGCCACAAATCTTTAGATAATTCTTCCTAAACAAGGCAGCAAACTCAAAAGCTATAAAGGAGGAAAATGAACAAATTTGACTACACTATTTTTTTATATTCTGTATATCAAAATATACCATAAAGCAAGTGAAAGTTATTGCAAGTAGGGAGAAAATATTTGTAAAACTTGTAATAGGCAAGGAATTAATGTCCGTAATAGGAAAAGATACCTCACAGATTATTTAAGAAAAACACCGAATCAAAAAATAAATTATTAAAACAGCCAAGTGTCTGAAGAAGGAAAGCAAATAGTAAATAGGCACATTAAAGGAAGCTCACAATAATAGAACGTATAAATTAAAGCAATAATGAGAAAACATATTTTACCCATTAGGTAGTTTTGACCAATAGAGTACCAGAGAAGTAACACAAAGCCAATTCCTGGCCTAATCTTTAAGTGGATGGCGTATTAGTCAGGTTTCTCCAGAGAAATAGAAACAATAAGATACAAAAATTTAAAGAGATTTATTATGAAGAATTGGCTCACACTATTATGGACACTGAAAAGTCCCTGTCTGCCATCTGCAAGATGGAGGCCCAGGATATCCAGTGGTGTAGCTCCAATGCAGACCCAAGGCCTGAGAACCAGAGGAGCCAATGTTGTAAGTCCCAGTCTGAGTATGAAGGCCTGAGAATGAGAAGCACTAGTATCTGAGGACGGGAGAAGACGGATGCCCCACGGAGTAAATTTACCCTTCCTTTGTGTTTTTGTTCTATCCTGGCCCTAAGAACATTGGAGGATACTCACCTGCGCTGTGTGGGCAGATCTTCTTCACTCAGTCTCCGGATTCAAATGCTCATCTCTTCCAGAAACACCCTCAAACACCCTCAAGGCCCAGAAGTAATGTTTCACCAGATATCTGGGGATCCCTTAGCCCAGTCGGGCTGACACATAAAATTAACTGCCACTGATTGGCAGGTTATACCTTAGTCTCTTTAAACCCTGACTGCCATTTAAGAAGTCCATCCCTTTGCTGGAGAGATGACAGGGAGAGGCCCTGAAGGAGAGGTCCAGCGGAGTCAGTCTTCCACTGTCCCCACCAAGGTGTCAGGTATTTGAGTGAAAAAAGTGGGGACTATCAGACCCAACCAGCTACCCAAGTGACACCAATCAATGTGCTACAGAAAAATTGCCCAGCCAAGTACTGCCTGAATTTTTGACCCCAACACACACACACTCAACTGCATACATGTATATCATATAATAAAAATATATTTTATGTATTTATATATTATATATTTATTATATTATATATAATGGATATGGATATATATGCCATTCCATTTTTGAAGTAGTTTATTATACAATAAATATCCAGAATAGATGCCAACCATTAAACAGTTCTCTAAATTGAGAGGCCTTTTAAGATTCCTGAAACAAACAGCCAAGAAGCCAGAGAAGAATCAAGAACAAATGGCATCAAAGACAAGACAGGAGAGAGAATATCAAGAGGAAGAGTGAGGGTAAATGATATATCAATAATAAGGAATGCATAAAAATGTTCACAACATATTGTAATTAGAAACTCACTACCAACTTTAGCGGGATCAGCTTTGGCTGGGGGTGAGGAGTTGGGGGGAATAGTAGTAAGCTAATAAGTGAGTTAAAATCAGGCCATTCATTCCTAGGTTTATATCATAGACAAAATTTCTATATGTAGAATGTACATAGTAGTGGTGTTAATCATGGAGGAAAAAAAATGGAAGCAACTCAAATGTCCATTGGCAGAAGAATAGGTATAAAACCTGCTATATTCAGCAACAAAATAGAATATAGTTATATGCAACATCATGGATGAATCTCAGTCACAGAAGCAAGTCTCAGAAGATTGTGCATAGTATATAATCTTTTCATAAAAGTAAGAACTAAGGGCTCCCAGGTGACTCAGTCAGTTAAGCATCCAACTTCAGGTCATGATCTTGTGATTTGTGAGTTCGAGCCCAACGTTGGGCTCTGTGCTGACAGCTCAGAGCCTGGAGCCCATTTCAGATTCTGTGTCTCCCTCTCTCTCTGCCCCTCCCCTGCTCAGACTCTGTTTCTCTCTCTCCTTCAAAATTAAATAAACATTAAAAAAATTAAGAAATAAATGAAACTAAACACATCATATTTATGTATGTCTATAACATGTATGTATGAATGTATGCATATAAAAAAAAGACAAAGAATGTCAAACAGAATCCTGAATAATGGTCACCTTACAATGAAAGTCAAAGTAAAGTATATACTTTAGAAAATAAAATGATATTGATAACATTCTGCTTCTTACGTAGTTGATGGGTTTGTAACTTGCATATAGGTCTCATATATTCTTATATATGTATCAAATATAACATCGCAACATTTATAGGAAATTTTTAAAAATAACAGGGATAAAATGAACGTAGCTCAGCGTTTACTTTTCTAGGAAGCTTTGCTGTATGATAGGAAGTCTAGAGATGGACCAATGTTAGAGGAGAGGAAAAAATATTAACATACAATCTTCAGAGGGAAGAAATGTAAGCATATTCCTAAACAATACAGGGAAAGTCATTTTTGAGAGATAACGCAAGTATACTTGAGGGTGTGGGGAAAGAATCATTGACTTCATGTCAACACTGACTAATGGGGCCTCTGGAGATTCTGCTGACATGTCACATCCCACTGAAACTCGAGGTTGCTAATTGTGAATGGCTATCATTTGGCTATTATTTTCTACTATATCCCTGTATCAATTTTTTGTTTAATAAATTTGCAAGACTCTTTAGAAAGAAAAGGCATTTTGCCGTTCTGCTATAACTTACAGGAAAATGCTAAACACATACTATTTACAAATCTGTATTTAACTTTTGATGGACAGGCAGAAATTTTCTGACTATCAGTCAAATAAAAGAATATGTTGAAAAGAAAATGGATTGTTTCCCATATAGCATTACATTCAGATATGTACCAAGGAGACTAACAGTTGCAATCCACATGGATACCCTTCAGCTTCTAAGAGAACTCCAAAGTATTTTACCTTCAGAAAATACAGGGGAGGCACTTTAGCAAACACCACGACCTTCCCCCAAAATATGATGTGAAGATGTTTCTGATATCTATCATGAGCTTTATGGCAGTACACCGACCAAAACTAATTTACCTGGCTCTTAGGGACTGAGCCATCATCCACATCACACACTTTGGGGAGCTATTAGACAACTCTTTTTACTCTGGGATCAAAAGCAAAACTTTAGAAGCAAATATATGTAATTTAATGAACACTAGCACCAGTGTGTTTCTGAATTTGTTCCATGCCTGTCCTGTCCTTGGTGTTTTGCTAGATACCGAGCAACACGCCCTTGAATAGTGGATTCATCTTCAAGGAGAGATGGCTCTAACAATGTAACCGGCTATTGAAGCAACAGCTGAAGAGGAGGTCAAATCTCAGAAGCCTGAGGTTAGTAATTCTCTTTTATCTGCACTCTCTATTCTCTACCTATTCCTTTTCTCTTTTGAAATAGAAAGCTTTTTTTTCCTCCTGAGGTTTGAAATAATGGGAAAGATCAGCTTACGCCTTGATAATGGACCAGTGAAAAAAAATTCATTTATTGCCACTCATTCCCTTGAATCTAGGACCAAAATAGAGTGGCTCCTGATGTCTGGGAGCATTCAGTCTATTGGGCTATCTGCTGAGGCACTTGGGGGTATGGCTGTCTGGGAGAAATGCAGGCAACTCCAGCTTGACCATTAAAATGAAGTGAACTGTGGGCAGAGAATCAGTCAGTCATAAGGCAAAAGATCAGGGCTAGAACATTTGAGCAAGATTCTAGGAAGAAAAGTTTTTCTCACAAAGCCACAGTTTAGCCTTATGAGGAAATGAGGATTTGCAAACATCCACTCAAGAATGAAAATTCCAAGTTACAAAATCAGGAGTGAGGTGAGTTAAATGTATACCAGTGTGCTATTCCTATACTGTTCGATTCTAATGGCACTGCGATCCAAACATAAATGAGTCCCAAAAAACCTTCTGTCTGCATTGACTTCTTCTTGAATTGGAAAGGTCTGAATCTATCTGTCCCATATATCATGGTTCCAATTTATTTTTAATTGCACATATATGACATCATCAAGACTTAATCCAATTTGAGCTCTGGAGTTTTCAGGGATATAAGCCTTCAGCTTTATTAATAAGCCTCAATGTTTCTGGCCTGGCAAAAAAAAAAACTACCTGCATCTCTTTGTTGGAACAACATCCAGAGAACATGGAAATGTGAACGACAGCTCAAGAAGACGCTCAACTTTATTAACAACGTTATATCATGCCTAACACTTGTAAATCATTCCTAACATATACCAGAAAAAAAAAGAACTCATGCTTCAAGATATAAGATCTGTGCCTGAATTGGAAATAAATAGCTCCCTAGCCTGCTTCCAGACATGTCCTTGTATTTATACAAAATTGCTTGAGTTGTTTCAGGCTTCTGGGAGCTCACCTCTGCATAGAGCAGCTCCTGATCCTCCTACAGGACCTCCCTCAGCTTCCATCTCTGTCACTGAAATGGAGTGAAGGACCCTAAAAATAGCAAGGCCTTTGCTCAGACTTGAAGTCTGATTATAAACCCGACTGTCTTCAAGTGACTTGTTTAATAAGCCTGGAACACCTTTCTCAGAAATGTGTGAAAGCCTGATTTCCATACCCCCAAAAGATACATCTAAACAACCAAATCTCTGAACAGTTTTAAAGTAACATTTTTACTTTTACATCTTAAAATCGGATAAAACCCAAAGATTAAAAAGTAGTCCTAGATTTAGGATGTGGGAGTGGAGAGAAGTACAAGATTCACCCAGGGAGAATATAGGCCTATCCTGGTTAAAATCTAATCAGCGTTATGCCCTTTGGGCAAGATGGAAATTTAGTATAAGAAAAACTAATTTTTTCTCCCAGAGCAAGAAATGTTGTTTAACATGATTTAGAAAGTTACCAAAACAGAGAAAAAAATAAGAGATCTTTTTAAAACATCTTAGCTTCCAAGATTATAATAACTTTCTAGAATTAAAAACAAAAAGTCCTCCTAAGAAATTTTTCTTTATATTGATACTATTTTCATTTGCTTTGCCTTTTCTTCACAGTAGTAAAAAATGTAGCAACGCATAGGGATAGCTGTTTACCCTAAAGCCTGCTCAGGACTGTCCTCAACCACAAAGTCTAATCCAAAATCCTGTTTTGTTCAGCATTGTAATCCCATGTGGCCATTTGTCAAGTATCAATTTACTGCCTCTCTGCTCTGAATGTACTCTTCAGTATATGTTCTGTGATAAGCAGTGGGGTCCTCTGCTTAAATAATTTAACTTTTGATGGGCAGGCAGAAATTTTCTGAATATAAGTCAAATAAAAGAATATGTTGAAAAGCAAATGGATTGTTTCCCATATAGAATTACATTAAATATGTACTAAAGAGACTAACAGTTGTCAATCCACATGGATACCCTTCAGCTTCTAAGAGAACTCCAAACTTCTCCTTTAAGTGGGCATGATGCCAAACTCATGTAGAGGTGCTTGAGGAACACTGCAAGAGGAAGAGCCTCCCCTACATTTTTCATTGTGGGCTGGAGTTCTATGTTGTGAATATGAAAATATCCAGTGGAAAACTCCCCCAACCGTAGACTAAGCCATAGTCCCTCTATGACCTCATAGCCTCAGCCTTGAGAAAACCCACAGAAAACAGAGCTACCAAGTAGTGGACATAGTCTTGGGGTCTCTTGGCCTAATTGACATAAGACACCCCTACAGGGAAGAATATCTGGCCTCATGGTAGAACATAGCCTGTGAAAGCTGTAGCTATGACTGCAAATAGTAGTACGATTCCGATGTTTCACGTTTCTGAGAAGGTGATGGCAAAGGTCTGGACGCAGTCAAATAACTTGTCGCTGGGCTTATTCTCTATGCTAAGTCTCCACAAGCAGGCAAACAAGGTGCAATTCAGTCAATGGTCACAGGACATATACTTCAACCTCAACGGCTTCAACGGGACACGTATACGCACACCCACGTGTACCTGTACGCGCGTTACGCGTGTGCTTCAAAGTATACTTTGAAGGCCACTTTGCCCCCACGATCACACTTACACCACCGCTGACCAGCTGCTCCCCCATCTGCACTCTGTAGTGTTGCCTACTGCCTGCCCAGCAACCCCAGCCTGGCTCCAGCCTGGCCAAACCAGCCAACTTCTCTGTTAACTGGTGGACTAAATCACACTTTCTCCAGCTAGATCTGAACCCCTTCCAAGTCTGTGCTTCCTTGGGTACTCTACTTCAGCTCTAATATACCATATAGAGTTTCCTTGTGTCTCATAGTTACTCTTTTCTCATATTTAATACTTGTTTTTATTAAATTTTTCCTGCTTATCATACCATCTGCTTTCTATCTCCTGATTGAACCTAAACTGTTACATCTATAGTAGAACTCAGTGAGAACTCAACAATAAACTAAAACTGCCTCTGGGCGTTCTAATTCTCTACCCCTTTTCTATTTCTTATTCATTTTTGTGTCATTTTGTGACCTATTCTCCCACTAAATAATCCCATATGTTGCATCAAGATTAAGCTTGCTGGAGCATAACTGACCATACAAATACTAATCTTTATTAAGTGCATATATGACCAATACTATTTTGGATGCCTTAAATATATCATTATTACTTTTCACAGCAATTCTGAAAGATAGATATTATTTTCCAATTTTTTAAAAAATTATAAAATGAGGCTCAAAGGTTAAAAAACTTGGCCAATATCACATGGTTTTCAATTACTGTAACCGGAATCATAAACATGCTTGATTCCAAGGCTGGTGCTCACTCTATTCATGTTTCATGCATCTCTCTGCTTTAAAAGCATTTACTGGTGTCCCATTCACCCCTAGACACAGGGCAACTACAATCTTGATTATGAAAACTTTTCTGATTTCTCTCACTCAACTCTTGCGGTGTTTTTTAGTAGATACCTCCTAATACCAATATGCCTTGAATTATATCTATTTATGCCATGCACCTTGAATTCTAAGATGATAAAGAAAAGAAAAAATTTTTATATCCTATTCTTCCTACCAGAACTCTCAGAATATTAATATTCCCAAAGACAAAAGAAACAGCTTTGAGGTAACCAGAAAGACAGATACTCAATTAAATAGGTGAAAATGAATGCAAGATGAAAATGTCATAAAGTCCAGAAGTGGGGATATAGAAGTATACTATCATAGATTCTTATGTTACTTGTGAAGTTGTATTATATCACTTAAAGATAGACTGTACTGTAAACATAAAGCAAGCATTGAACTAAAAAAACAGAATTATAAGTAAAAAGCCAAGCATAGAAATTAAATGGAATCATAAGGGGCGCCTGGGTGGCTCCGTCGGTTAAGCGTCCAACTTCAGCTCAGGTCATGATCTCTCACTTTGTGAGTTTGAGCCCCGCAACAGGCTCTGTGCTGACAGCTCGGAGCCTGGAGCCTGCTTCCGATTCTGTGTTTCCCTGTCTCTCGGCCTCTCCCTGCTCATGCTGTCTCTCTCTGTCTCTCAATAATAAATAAACATTAAAAAAAAAATTTAATGGAATCATAAAAAATACTCAGTACAAAAAAAGGCAGCAATTCAAAGATTTAGAAGTAAAAAAGAATCTTAATTTCTTTTACGTTGTTTTACATTGTGCTATTCTTGTATTTATGTCCAAAGCTATAGCTTAAGAATTTCCATTAGAAGAACATATTGTACTAATTGCTTTATTGTAGGTTTATTCCTATTCTATTCAGTGGAAGGGACATGATCTGTACACTTCGTGTGTTTGCATAAATATCCATATTCTTAATTATTGGAGAGATGAATAAGAAAAGTAAGACCTACACAATAAATGACAGAGAACCTAGCACTCAGAGTATAGAAAAAAATATCTGTCTGTTTTGTGTTCAGAACACAATTCAAAAAATTTGTGGCAGGAAAGATAACAACTAGGGAAGTTAGAGAATGGAGATCCAACATAGAGATAAGTTCCTTAAACACATGTTAGATAAATGCATCAAAGATATGATAGTTATTCCACAATGAAAAAAAAACCTATTTTATTGTATGAAGAGCAAATATTAGGAATTTATCAAGTAACCAACTTTAATGTAATATACGAATTGACTTGAAACTTTAACAAAAGTGTTAAAACCTCCATCAGCAATTTTGCATTTGCCCACATATTATTGGTTTTGCTTTATGGTTTTGATGCTTTAATATTTGTATACCAGTTTAATATCTATTAATCTTAATCTTTAAGCACTATAAAATAAACTTCATTTTGTTGACTTGATGTAATCATGGCTTCACTTTCATACATTTTTTTATTGTATCCAAACTGAAAAATAAAATGCTAAATACCATGGGAAATATCATTTGAGAATAAGATCATTTTCTACCTTTCAGTTACTTTTAAACGTAATTGCTGGGAATTGATACAGATATGTAAAACATATAAATAATAATAAAATTCAGTAGGCAATTGCCTGACTGTTAAAGCAGAAAAAAAAGTCTTAAGAGTTCGATAATAGCTGCAGTGGTTAGCAAATGTAACGTAAGAAAGGCAAGACTCAAGTGTGGATTTGAAATATAAAAGAGTAGAGAGGCATTTTAAGAGGGAGGCACAGTGATAACAAAAGCCTGGATATGGAAAAAACTGTCCTTCATCAAACATCGATTGAGAACATATTATGTGGCAGGCACTATACTTATGTGGTAGAAAAACAGGAACCTACAATCTATTATTGGTAGTGAAAATTGGTTGTTTCACTTTCTGCCTTACCTGATCATAGAGCCTCCATTCTGTGTTGCCTTCAGATCATGTGGTTCAGGCTGGTTTGAGATCACTTCATCTCCAATTCCTGGGACAACCATAACCAAGTCATTCCATAACATGGAAATTATTGAGAAGAAATTTTTTGCTAAATATTTTGCTAAAATTTCTGAGAAGAAAGAATTCTCCTTCTGTAGGAAATGCTAAGCTGGGAGTGTATAACTGCCTGGTGGCCAGTGTTCTCCATGAAGAGAGAATGTAAACAAAACCCACAAAGAAGAAAGTGGAGCCAAAACAGATATTTTTTAATCACTTAAAGACCTGGATCCACCTGTGTCTGAAAAGCTACCCTTGATTTTTTTTTCATCATGTGATCTGTTAAATTTCCTTGATTTCCCCCATGCAAATTTTAAATTGGAATTCTGGTTTTTGCTACTGAAATACTCTGATTAATTCGCTATTATGTTAGTCTAAGGAAAAGAAGGCAATGAATGTGTCTGGCTGGAACAGAAGGTTTGTATTAGAGAACAGAAGGAATTGATCTTGAAAAGGCAGGTAGCAAGCAGAGGTTAAAAAATTATCCTTATGGCTAAGGAAAGGACCTTTTATGATCCCCTGAGACTGTGGAGACTACCAAATTTAAATTTAGTGGGATTCCCAGGTATAACTGCAATTTGAGTGTGATCCCCAAATATAACTATTATTTGCCTCAGTATTAAGACCATGAAACCACTACATCTCAGTAGATGTTAAAGTTAAGTCAGGACCTATGCTGTAGGGTTATAAAAGGCAACCTGTTCCCTTTCATCTTTCTATTGTATAAATTCTTTTAATAAATTTTGGATTTCCAATTGGATGAAAATATATAAATAAAAAATTAATTATCCTTAAAGAGTTTGGACCCACTGGAAATTTAACAAAATTACAGGATCATTTTAATAACATAATCTAAAATACTGTGGCAAAATGACTGAAGAAGACATCAGAACAATGATGCTTAAGCTATTTCCAGAAGTGACTCAACAGTACTTTTAGGCTGATTGGAATTGGAAGTAGAAATGAGGAAAGAGTCAAAAATGATTCCAAACTTCCACTAACTGAGACAGTAGTACAGCATCCACAGAATTGGGAGGTCCAAAAGGAAGCCATATTTGGGGGAAAGTACCAAAGTACAGTGAAATGTCTGTTTGGAAACATCTGTACAGGAGATATAAGAATAGCATTGAAGCTTTGTTAAAAGCCACTTATGAAGAATATATTTGAAGTAAAGATTGTGTTTATATTTCCTGCAGAAAATGTGGAAAGAGATGAGCAGTATATTTGAGTGATAGTATAGTTTGTTTTCAAACTGGGATACTTTTGAAAGTAAAGCAAAGCACTCAAAACCTGTGCCAGGTGAATAGAAGTAAATCAGAGTGCCCCTGGAAAACTGGGACACGGTAATCCCAACTTCAATAGAATTAAAGTGAATGAAGACTTCTATTTCCAGCAAAGATAGAGTAGTGCCATTCCTCCTAGGTGTTCTCTCTGACAGCTAAAATCCATAGATACAACATGGGGCGCCTAGGTGGCTCAGTCAGTTAAGTGTCCGACTTCGGCTCAGGTCATGATCTCATGGTTCACGAGTTCAAGCCCCATGTCCAGCTCTGTGCTGACAGCTCAGAGCCTGGAGCCTGCTTCAGTTTCTGTGTCTCCCTCTCTGCCCCTACCCCACTCGTGCTCACGCTCTCTCTCTCTCTCTCTCTCTCAAAAATAATAAACATTAAAAGTATAATAATAATAATAAAATAAGATCC
Organism: Panthera leo; assembly: GCF_018350215.1. NCBI lineage: Eukaryota > Metazoa > Chordata > Mammalia > Carnivora > Felidae > Panthera > Panthera leo. The sequence goes on along the minus strand of NC_056691.1, from coordinate 63,740,393 downwards.
ATAGATACAACAAAACAAACATAAGAAGACCCTGAAAGGTGGAAAGAAGACAAACTCCACAACCCCCCACCAAAACAAAGGCTTCGAGAAAAGCCTATTCCCCTAGGCCAAGGGCCTAGAAAAGGATGGCCTAATAAGAGAAACCTTTGTTTTTGGAAACTGCTGCCAAATCCAGGCAAACACAATGGGAAAATCACACTGTTGGCATGGTGTGATCAGGAAACTTAGTTTTCACTCCCATCTTCCTGCCCCACAGAAGAAAGCAGGCAGCCCTCATTCCCAGGGAGTTAAGCTTCCATCCCCTGCCTGGTTCCTCCATTCTCTGCCTGGGTGGTGTCTATAAATTTAAGGTGGAACTGAGCACAGAGCCTGCATAATCCCTGCTTGGTAAATGCAGGCAACTCTGATTCCTCAGAAGAGGAAATACTTGAGATCAGAGCATGGAACTGACTTTCTATCCCCAATCCATCAAAAATAAGTAGTGATTAGATTTTCTGCCGGGCAGCAGTGTCCAGCGGCATGGTCATTGGGAAATTCTGCTAATGGAAGACAAACGAGGAAACCACAGAGTCAGAAAAAAACTTTTCATAGATGTATGTAAAAATAAGCATACAAATGCAAAAGCTAGACAGCATGAAAATAATGAAGGCAGTGTAGATAAGCATGACCACCAATGGCCATATGGCTGAGGAATGGTGAAATCCAAGGTGGGAGCCAGTGGGGCTTCCTCTGAGAAAAGAAAAGTGCCTTTCATCTCAATCTGTGAGAAGGAGAAAAGAATAACAGACAAAGGGAGTGGGGGCAGAAGGCTATATTTTGAATGGTTTCACCCTCTTAATTAGGCAAAATATCTTTACAATAGATGTCTCATTTTGTGAGGAGTGTAGGATAAGAATTTTTTTTCTCTGCTCCAGTGTTTCTTTGGGGACCATGTTCTTAATGGTTTGCTGACGGCTGACTCCCTGATTGCTCTTTCTCCAGAGGGGGAAAAAAATGAGTAAAATTAAGCTCTTGGGAAAACCCTAATGGTGCATCAGAACTGCACTTTAATGTTCCAATAATTAGGAGTGATTATTTCTGCATAGTTTTAGCCTGAGAACTATTTCTTTTTTGATGGTCAGAAGCAGCAGCCTAAGAAGTCCTATTCTGTAGCGTAAGGCAAAAAAAAAAAAAAAAAAAGAAAGAAAGAAAGAAAGAAAGAAAGAAAGAAAGAAAGAAAGAAAGAAAGAAAAAGAAAAATCTGGGTGAAGAATAAGTTTTACCTACAGAAGGCAGGGTCACTATGCTGGAGGTATCATATAGGCAGGCCCTCGTCACCAGAGAAGTCAGTTAGGTACCTGCCAGGCTCACAGTTTGAAGCTGTTTCAATATTGGCTGTTTGAGACAATGACCAAGTATTTGTATCCATTTCTTCCTTCCTCATAATTACATTTCATTACAGTACAAAGTCTTTGAAGGGAGACTCATCAATTGGATCAAAACTGTCAAACTGATCTGACTAAAATTTTGTCTCCTATTGCTATTCAGAAAAAAGCTTTCAATCTCCACTATTTTGTACTAAGCCATGCTATAGACAGCTCTCTTCTCTTTTTAAATTGGATTACCTGGTGATAATCTGATTTCTCTTATTTTCTTATAAAGCTTTTTACCTTTCTTCTAGATGATATTACAGCTCTCCAAAATTTTAATATTCACCTGATCTAGTCATGCTGGCAATACAAGAAGATACAGGCTATATACATATACATATACATATACATATACATATACATATACATATACATACACCCATATGCCCTTGGTTATTCAATGAATATATAATATATACATGCGCAGAGAGACAGAGAGGGAGCCACTGACTCCTCTGAAGTCCGTAATTAATGTCCCTCTTCCACCCTCTATCAATCTATATGAAAGCTTACATTGTGAAGAGGGGTAAATCGAAACATTTTAAAGAGATTTTTTTCTTATTAGTTATATAATTTGGGGCCAAGATGTAGTTCTTTGAGTTAAGTTCAGCTGAAGTATCTCATTGCCATTTTCAATGGGGCTCTGTGACTTCACGAGAACAATAAAACCTCCCAAGCTGCTACCAGTCATGTCAGTTTTTCTATTTCTGTATCAGTTGTGCACACATGTGCCAGAAGCCACATAGTAATTTGAACAGGGAAGCTTTCATATAAGGAGCTATTAACCTTTTACAAGAAATTAAGAGACAATAAAGAAAAAATCCCCAAAATACTCTAGGGCTGAGGAAATATACCCAAGAAAGGAACAAACTTGGAAATGGAGGAATGAAGTTACTCCTTAGGGTGGGATTCAGCCATCATTGAAGAAGGTAAGGTTGCAGCCTACTGGATAACAGAGCATATTTCTGCATTGTCCTGGGCTAGAGCTTGTTCAAAGTCAGCAAGCCAGGGGTAGAAACAGAATCATCTAGCAGAGTGCCCACAAAATTATCCAGGCAGCTGCATGTTAGGGTTGCTGTTGAGCTTGTTGAGAAGCCAGTCGGAGCACCAATTGGCCTTAACAGAAAGCTACTAGGGAGCTGCCTCAGAGAACTCACCAAAAGACCATCACTAGGAGGGCTCCAGAAAGCAAGCTGGGGTGCCCTTGGAATTCCCCCTGTAGAAACCAACTGTGGTACCCACAGAACATTCCCAAAAGCTGAGGTGCCACCGACCTTGCTTCTAGGAAGGTAGCTGTAGTGTCTCTGAAATTCACAAAACCACCTGCAGAACTCATCAAGGAGATACAGTGATCTTCACTGGATGTCCTACAGGCAGGCCTAGCCCTTTACAAGCAGAAGCAAAGCACGGCAGACCTAGGAAGAGAAGCCCCTTCCTCCTCCAGTGTCCCTCTAGAGACTTTTAGTAACAAAGATTAGCATTGTGCCAGCTGGTGAGAAAGAAATGTTCCAGTATTATAAACAGGGCAATGAAGGGTAGATCTGGAGCTAAGAGGCAATAAATTTATAACTGGCACAGCACCCAAATGAACAAACTAGTAATACATTCACCTTCACTTAAGTCATCAAGATTCTGCTACGTACTGTCTGAAAGAATATCAGCCTCCTGAAGAATAGCAATGTATAAATTTCACAGGGTTAAAATGATGCTACTTTCTTTTTTTTTTTTTTTTTTTTTTTTTTATTTTTGGGACAGAGAGAGACAGAGCATGAACGGGGGAGGGGCAGAGAGAGAAGGAGACACAGAATCGGAAAGAGGCTCCAGGCTCCAAGCTGTCAGCCCAGAGCCTGACGCGGGGCTCGAACTCACGGACCGCGAGATCGTGACCTGGCTGAAGTCGGACGCTTAACCGACTGCGCCACCCAGGCGCCCCTGATGCTACTTTCTAAAAGAACTGCAGGATTTAGCTCACCTTCGATGTTAAAAGGCAAAAACAATATCCTTCCCATAACACAACTCTTAAAACAGTTGTGGTTTTAGACAATTAGGATATTGGCAATCCTAAGACAAGTCTAGTGAAATAATAACATCCCAATTATCTAACAAGAAATCAACATTTTGCTGTGATTTCCTGAAATGCTCCTGTGGGCAAGTAAGTCCATAGCTATTTGCAAGAGTTCAAGCCCCAGCAAGTCTGGAATTGACCTGAATTGTTCTGCTAAAGTACCTGCAAGGCACAGTCCCTGACCAAAGCATGAAAGATGTTGATTTATAGTATTGCTTTGTAACCATGAGTCTGAGGAGTTTCAGGGCCATTCATACCACCTTGTCAGCTTTGTTTATTGATAAAAGTGAAATTGGTGATTTACAGTTGATCTTAGTGAGACCCCTGCAGCCACGGGGTGGGTGTGGGGTGCTTTGTTATTATGGCTGGTTATATAATAAGAATATGCCTACCTGACCAACAGGCTATGAGAAATCCTGGCTAAGACTCCATTTGGAGATCCTTGGTTCCAAGGTATTCTGTGCACATGTCAGTGCTTTCTGGTCCAAGAGAGAAAGTGTTTCCAGTACGGCTCTTACAGAGGAAGGCAGTTGGAAGTCACATCTGGCTTCTCGGGACCCCTTGCTGCCAGACAGCCTTTGGCAGGTATGTGTATCCTTACTTTAATAATGTTGTTGTGTTGAATCCTTTTATTGAAACAAAGCATGGATTTATAAGCATTGTCATTTTGGGCCCCGTCTTCTTTAGCATACATTCCCTAACTACCACTGTTAGTGTAGTAAGGCTTTTTTAAGGTATAATAATTGCTAAGACTCACAAGGTGAGTGGAAAATGTTCCAGATGTAGAATAGGTTTTACCCTAGAGAGAACCACTGGGAACTGTTTTGTAAAGACTTATTTTTTAAAAGCCTCAGAAACTTTCCATTTGGTACCTCCCCTCTTCCCTTGCTTGAAATTTCTCTGGATTTGACAGCTATTAACAGGATCCTACATCCCATCATGTTGCCTTTAATATTTCCAAGCCAGTAAGTTTTTGTCATTTTTATAATGAAACTCAAATGATGAAATGTGTTGGCTCTGGGCTGCATTTTTCCTTTTTTTGAAAAGCCAAATATTGAGAATAGTTTACAACAAATGATACATTTTTCATCTCGTTTTTTTGTCTAGCATAGGATATTACTATCACTTTATCTCCTTATTCAATGGCTGAGGAATCCATTGGATTTGCTTGGTTTTTGTGAAGGATCTTCCCCTTCCAGTAAAAGCCATTCATTCCTCCTGCACAGATACGTCTTTTATTTTGCAGAGGTTATTTCTTAAAGCTCTGATTGTGAATGTTTAATGTAAATTGGGATAAAGAGTAAAGTTTTGGACATTTTCCAACATATTGTTATTTTAACAACATTCAAATATTATTTATGTTCTTTAAAAAGTAGAAGTACAAACTAAGGTTTTGTTTAGGGCTTAAACAAACAGTAATCATGTTTACATTTTATGTAACGTTTATGTGATTAATGTATTGGGCGTAATTTTACTAGTTATCACAATCTAGCCAAAGGCATGTCTTAATTTCTAAAATTGCCAAGTATTAAACCCACAGATCCTGCCACTCTACCCCACCTTCCATTTCTGATGTGATAGCCTTGGGCAAAGAGTCTAGTTAAGACCTATCCCTATTTTAGGGACTCCTGGGTGGCTCAGTGTCTGACTTCGGCTCAGGTCATGATCTCGTGCTTTGTGAGTTCTAGCCCCGTGCCGGGCTCTGTGCTGAGAACTCACAGCCTGGAACCTGCTTTGAATTCTGTGTCTCCTTCTCTCTCTGCCCCTCCTCCACCCACATTCTGTCTGTCTGTCTCTCTCTTAAAAAAAAAAAAATAAACATTAAAAAATTAAAAAAAAAAAAAAAAAGACCTACCCCTATTTTGATGGATACCATCTGGAGGGAGAAGAAGCACAATGAAAAAAAGGAGAAGTGGTCACATTGCATAGCTTTTTTGTTTAGATGATTTAAAACCCAATGCACACCTCTGAGTTTTCTCAGTAAAATCAAACCAAGCAACCTAAGATAGGGACCGAAAATCAGTATGGGTCCAAGAGAGATAGAAACATCACCTCTATCTCTAGCAACTTCTTTTACCTTTAGACCAAAGCAGGAAATTAGGATGAGGGCAAGTGGGGCTATTTCTACTTTTTTTTTCCATTTTTACCAGTAAATATCCCCCATTCCTCTTTTCAATTTTTTAAGCTTATTTAATTTAGTTGAACCATGAGGGTGCAAGCTAGAGAAAATTGAAACAGGCTCCCTATAAATTAAGTGAGCCCAGGAGCCATACCCAGCACATTTCAAACTGTTCCTTTAAGTGAAGTTGTTGCTCTAAAATATTTCTATTTTATTAAATTTTAAAGGATGGTGTTTGCCTTGCAGAAGGTGAACTTTCCTGACAGAATTTATAAACTGCAAATACATGGCAAAATCATTAAGATAGGTATAATTAGAGATGAGTGTACGTAGTTGTATAAAGATGTCTTTAAAATAGTTGCAAAAATCTTTCATCTCTAACTCCATCTCTCTTAAACAGAAATAGTCACTCAGCAAATATTTCTTCTCTATGACTTTCCTGCAGTGTAGCAGAAAGACAAAGCTTAATTGATAGGATTGGCAGTCTTTGAACATAGATATTCTCAGTGGAAGACATTTCTTTGATTACCATATTCAGCTTGCTATCCTTAGTCACTGGGCATAGATGTAAAAGGAAAGAAGGGATGAGTTAGCAAACTGAAAATTAGCCCAGACTTTAGATTGCACCAATCTAGGTATAAATCCCAGCTCCCAGCTGCACCACTGACTGATTGTATGAAATAAGTTACTTGAGTTTTTTGAATCTCAGTTTTCTCACATAAAAAGATGAAAATGGTATTGTGGTTATTTTAAGAATTTAAATGATGCCTAACCTAGGGCCTCTAACATCAGACATATTTAAATCATTGCTGATACCATCATTATACTTATCATATGGCTTATCTGAATTTTAGGCATAGATTTTTTTTTTTCTCACCAGGCCTCAATTTGCTCATCTATCTAATGCTGATATCAAATTGCTTTAGACCTATGATCATGGTCCTAACCAGAATTGGCATTCTTGGAATTGGTGATATTTTCCTCCTATTAAAATTCAATAGGACAGAGGTCATTGTCTTTGCACAAAAGTATGACTTGGCATTGTCTGTGCTATGTGGAGGTAGCACTGGGGTCTCACTTCCCCAAGTTCATAGTTACCCCTTAACTCATCTCTTAGAATATCTCTCAATACGAATGGCTAGCATGATCAGTGTGGCTGTAAAAAACATTCACATTTGAGAATCAATAAAGAAAAGGTAAATATGTTCAATTATACATCAAATATTATTATTTACAATGCTTAAAAAAGAGCACATACACATTTTGCACATTTTTATAAAGAAATGTGATTGTTTAAAGCAAGCAAATTATGGGGGAGCCTGGGTGGCTCAGTTAAGTGTCTGACTCTTGATTTCAGCTCATGTCATGACCTTGGGGTTTGTGAGTTCAAGCCCTGCATCAGCTTGGGATTCTCTCTTTCCCTCTGTCTTTCCTTCTCTCTCTCTCCCCCTCCCCTGCTTGTGCATGTTCTTTCTCTCTCTCAAAATAAATAAATACACTTTTAAAAACGTTTTTAAATAAAATAAAATAAAATAAAATAAAATAAAATAAAATAATAAAACAAACACATTATATTGGAGTGCTTAAGAATTTAAAAGACAAGTTAATGGATTTATTACAGTTGGAATTTCAAACCTATTAATATTAATCAATGACTTTGGAACAAATAAAGGGGAAGATAACAATTAATGAGGTCCCTACCATATACCATGCAAAAATAAATACCAGACACAGCAATAATTAATTTTCTTTAAAAACTTTTAAAAATGATAACATAGAATATATTTTTAAGTTTTGCAGTGAGAAAGACATTTCTTAACATATTACTAAAGTCAGAAATAATATAGGACAAGACTAACAAATTTGACTGCCATTGCCCAAGAAGTTTCTCTATGGCAGAAGATATTCTAAAGACAGTTTAAAAAGACAAATGACAGATTTTGAAAATACATTTCAATGTACCATACAAAGGGTCAATATCTCTTTGGATGAGGTTATGGTAGCATTTTGAAGGCATTGAATCCAGACATATCCCAAACCAGTGCCAACCCAAGCCACTCTTACCTTCACACAGGAGGTTTCCAAGAAGGCTTACATAAGCAACCAAAACAGAACTCAAGTCACACTACCATGTAATAACTGCCAAAATCTATGCAAGCAACTAATATTCCAAATGCATTAAAAGTTGATTCTGGATACAAGCCTTGCTCTCTAATTCTCACCTTTCAACACTCCCCCTTCCTAAATAAACAATGAAGAATATTCTCAAGAATGCCTACATAGAGCAAGCAAGGTGACCAGGCCTTAAAAATGTCCTTAACTTGGTTTATCAGTTCTGCTACATGGAACCCAAGCAGGAATGGCAAGCATTTGGCCATCTTGGCCTCAGTGCCTAAAACTGGAAGCCCTAAAGAGAGAAGGGAATATGGGTCTCTGTGATTTTAAAGATACAATAGTCTTACCTAGTTTTAATTGTGACCCAACCAATGATTCAAGCTTGAGGAAGGAAATTCTTTGTCAGAAAGACTAAGCAGAAATCCAAGAATTCATTCTGAGAACATTATAAACACCTTTGCTCTCACTAAATTCTGAAACTACCCCTAATCACAAAGCAAAGGAAAGCTATTAAGAAAATGGCCCTGGAATTACAAGTCTTCTCCAGCATGATTAATTGTGTGACCATAAGTATATATCTTGAACTCTTAAGCTCATTCCTTTACCTGTTAATTTGAAATAATATTCACCTTGGGTTTGTAGCAAGCATTAAATGAGATAAACTCAGAAAACTCTAATTTATGCTACCTTATACTATGGTAATTCTCACTGAGAAGTAATTCCAAGTTGTAGGTTTAACCCAGTGCCTAACACAGAGTAAAAAGGCCAGTAAATGTTATATATTGTAGTCCTCTGTCATTCTTAAGAAATATTAAATTTCTCAGCAATATCTTTTAACTACCACAACATTAGCCAACCCAGCATATCCAGCTTTTATGCTAACAAAGAACCTGACATGGTGGTTGCTCATGGTGGATGCTCAGTACATTCTTATTTCATCAATGAATTTTATGTTCAAATCTTGTACAAGTGACTGTCAGAGGTGAAATCATTCAGCAAATGTTATGAAGAAAAAGTCTTTGACTTCCTGGTGGCTTGTCATTTTTTATTTAATGACTTGTTTCCAAGAAGTAAAACATTTTCTTTGGAATTTAGTGCATTGGCTTTTGGTCCAGATCCTTAGAGAACTTTTATAACTATTGAACTGACTGACTGTTGGATAGATTCGACCTCATCTTTTGGTCCCACCATTCATGCTCAGACCAGTCCTGGGAGTGCTATGAACTACCCAAAGTCAAAAGCTAACGCTAAACTCTCACTAGAGGCCACTGGACATAAGCTGTAGTCTTTTTGGAGAAAACTGGATTGACTAATTTCCTTTGGACAAAATAGCTTTCAAATCATTTCCAACTGTACCTCCTAAGGGCTCCCTAAGAGTTTTTTTTTTCTATCTTCTACTTTTTATACTGAAATTAAGATATAACTACTTTTAATTTAACTTGCAACTGTATTTGCATGGCACAGAATTTAAATCTCTATAGTTTCAATCTCCCTCACAATGTAAAGTCTGCTATTACTGGCTAAGGGTTTTTACAGAGAGGAGGATGGAAAGGGTAGAAGACTGGCTTAATCAATTTACCTGTCCACATTTCACTACCAGGCATGATCAAAGCTGCATAAAACCATCATCCAAAGTCACCTTATTATTCTCCTTGTGTTCCTAAGATTTCTAACCCATTATTTGAGAAAAAAAAATTGCTTTGAGAGCATATTTAAATATATTTTTATTCCAAACTTGGATCTTGGTCAAAGCTAACCCATAGAGTGGATAAACCCTGGAAGAACAAAGAGAGGAAGTCATTCTCTGTTATAGCTCATGTTATACCGCATTCCTGCAAGTAACAACAACAACAAAAAAATGGCAACTTCACTTAATGTGTGACTATACATCTGAGTCAAATGAGAAACACATCAGTCCCTCACACGGCAATAAAGGGCTAAGCTATGTTTTATTACACGGACATAGCTCTATTTTAATTTAGAAAGAATATAAAGATGGCTGACTCACAAAGGTTTCAGAGCATTAATATTTCATTCCTTTTTAGTTACTACAGAAACTTAAAATCTGAAAAGTCAAACTGTCAGTGAAGCAACACATTCTTTTCTTATTCTTTCATAGCTATTTTATATTAAATGCATCTCACGTAGCAAAGCTCTTTTTCTCCCCCAGAGAATCTGGCAGCCACAAGACTTAGCTTTACCAGCATCTGTGGGTGTCTCTGAGTAGCAGTCAAGCACTCTGAGAGAATAACGGAGAAGTCACTGACATTTTCTAGAAAATCACTCCGGCAGCTCTTCAAAAAATTGGCATAAAGAAAATTAATTTCTGAAATCTTTAAAGACTTTATTTAAACTCATTTTTGGAGACCAAAGGGAAATCATATTTTTAAAATCTCATATAAATGAGTTCCATGGTCCATTAAAATCTTTTTGCTGTTGTATGATTTTTTTTTTGTAGTAAAACACATTGCTCATGAACCTATTTCCACTCTATGGGGCCCTAAAATTAAGTATCAGAAAAGAATGGAGGGGAAAAGGGATTGACATTAGTCAAGTACTGATGCTTTGTCAAGATCATAATTCACTGTATACGTTATCTCTTTTCATCTTCATCGCAATCTTTAAAACTGTTGTGGCAGCAAGTATCGTGGTAGAGACACAGGCTTTAGAGTCAGCTTCTTTGTGTTCATATCCATTCACCAGCCAAATGACAGTCAAATTCCTTAACCTCTCTGTTTTTCAGTGTCTTCCTCTGTAAGTAAGAGTGCAGTGTGTCATAATGTTGTTTTGAGGATTTAAGTAGGTAATGGTGATAATATTCTTAGCAGAAGGCAATGCACATAGCAAATACTCAATATATGGAAGCAAAATAAAAGAGCAGCGCTATGGTTCATTTAACAGATTCAAAAAAATTTCAGAAGGGAAATAATTTGTCCATACCACAAAGGTAGATATTAACGGGGCTATAGTTTAATTTTTATCTCTCGGATCCCAAAGTACATGGTCTCTCTGTTACAAGATTACTCTAAGAATTAGTACATAAACTTTCTACAATGAAAATCAAAGGAAATGTTGTGAAGGACGTGAATGTGTGTGTCCCCCTAAAATTCATAGGTGCAAGCTGTAATTCCCAGCGTTATGGTATTTGGAGATGGGCCTTTGGAAGGTAATTAGGGTTAGATTAGGTCATGAGGGTGGGGACCTCCTGATGGGATGAATTGGTTTATAAGAAGAGGAAGGACAGAGATGGCTGGGTGCCCTTAAGAATCTGACTCTTGGGGCGCCTGGGTGGTTCAATCGGTCGAGCGTCCGACTTTGGCTCAGGTCATGATCTCGCGGTCTGTGAGTTCAAGCCAAGCGTTGGGCTCTGCTGACAGCTCAGAGCCTGGAGCCTGCTTCGGATTCTGCGCCTCCCTCTCTCTCTGCCCCTCTCATGCTCATGCTCTGTATATCTCTGTCAAAAATAAATAAACATTAATTTTTTTTTTTTTTTTTTTTTTTTTTTTTTTTTTTTTTTTTTTTTTTTTAAATTTTAACGTTTATTTGTTTTTGAGACAGAGAGAGAGAGCATGAACAGGGGAGGGGCAGAGAGAGAGGGAGACACAGAATCTGAAGCTCCAGGCTCTGAGCTGTCAGCACAGAGCCCGACGCGGGGCTTGAACTCATGGACCGTGAGATCATGACCTGAGCTGAAGTCGGACGCTCAACCGACCAAGCCACCCAGGCGCCCCTAATTTTTTTTTTTTAAGAAAAGAATCTGACTCGATTTCAGCTCAGGTCACGATCTTATGGTCTGTGAGTTTGAGCCTCATGTTGCATTGTGCACTGATAGGACGGAGCCTGCTTGGGATTCTCTCTCTTCTGCTTTCTCTGCCCCACCCCCGCTCATTCCATTTCTCTCTCTCAAAATAAATAAATAAACATTTAAAAAAAGAAGAAGAAAAGGAGGAAGGAAAGAAGGAAGGAAAGAAGGAAGAGCGAGAAGGAAGGAAGAGCGAGAAGGCAGCCATCAACAAGCCAGGAAGCAAGCTCTCTGGGGCCCTGATATCAGATATCCAGCCTCCAGAATTGTGAGGAAATAAATTCCTATTGTTTAAGCCACCCAGTCTACAGTATTTTGTGATGGCAGCCTGAAGTGATTAATATAAATGTTTTAATTCTATTTGGGAAAAGAGAAAATGCTGTGTGACTATTTTCTGCCCCTTCAATGTCCCCTTTTGTTTATGTATGAGATGAATAATGCAGGTATGCACTCTCTTACCCATCCATAGCTCATAGGAATAATTGGAATGCTTCCTGCAGAGAAGGGTAAGTGGGCAAACGAATGAAGTTGAAATGTCACATAGTACAATGCAAAGAGTCCATGAGCTGGGTAGCTGCCTTAGATGGGGCATGGGCAAAGCAGGACTGTGATTGACATATTTAGTTCACAGATGCTTAACAGAGGTTAGTGACTTGCCCATGGTCACACAGCTGTTACATGACAAAAGAAGGATTTGAAAAGCATCATGAATCTTGCATTCTAAGCTCTAGGTTTAAAAAATAATAAAAGCTAGACTCTTAGAGTCTTGTTTTTAATTACAATAAAAAATGTCTTTGTTCATGTGCCGAAATATCCAATCGAATCCATTCAAGAAAACCTGTTTTTATAAGATGTAATCCTAGTGACATAGCCTAGCTAGCCCATACTGCTTTCTTGAAAAGTGTCAATTAATGATTGTCTTATATGAAGCTTTTCTTATTTTTATTTAAAAAGGTGATCTCAGCAATTATTATAATTCCTTTTATCCCAGAACATAGCATAATGTTTCATGTTTCTTGCTTTTGCATATGGAAGGCCACTTCCTGGGATATCTTCTAGCCTTCCTTCCTTTTCTGTGTGGCAGCCAGGTTGTTACCATTTTAAACCTCAGTTCAAATATAACTTCCTCCAGTAAAATTTCCCTGGCCAACACCCCTGAATTAGAAATTGTTCCATTCTCCAGGAACTCTGTTCCTTGTGTATATTTACATTGCAGCAATCATACAGTGGAATAATTTATTAAGATGTCTGTCTTCCCTACATGTTGTGCATGTAGGTACTGCATCATAGTCATTTTTTTATTGTTGTGTTGTTGTTGCTTTTATTTTTTCCAGGTTTGTGTTTATCAGACATGACCAGGTGAGGGATGCTGGTATGGCTCAGTTGGTTAAGTGTCCAACTCGATCTCAACTCAGGTCTTGATCTCAGGGTTGTGAGTTTGAGCCCCACGTCAGGCTCCACGCTGGGTGTGGAGCCTGCTTCCAAAAACAAAACAAAACAAAAAAGAAAGACATGACCAGCTGAATAGAGTACTGGCTGGGAAGAACCATCACACTTTAAGCCAATTGAACTTCTACTCATTCACTTTTGCATTCATTCCTTCACTCATTCATCAGTTATTTATTGAGCCCTTGTCATATACAGGAACTATTACAGGAACTGGGAAGAGAACCTCTTTGCTTCTTTGCTCACCTGTACCCTCCTCATTTAATTTCCAATCTGATCTTGTTTGTAGGCACTTTGAATGTACCACATTTATCACACAACCTAGAACATTACAGGTAACCAATAATTCTACTTCATTGAGTTACACAAAAATACAGAAAATGAACATCCTATTTAGGGTTGTTTAAAAAGACACATTTCCTTGATGGGAAGTGAAGAGATAGATTTCTGCATACAGTCTACTCTTTTTCAATGATTGCAATAATAATATCTTAAGGTTTTAAGATTCATCTGTTCAGTTTACCAGTCATAAATTTCACTTTATAATTGGGTTCTTATACCTACAATCAGCCATTTATAAATAAAAAATACTATAGTAAATAGCTATTTTGAATCTATTTGTATTTACTTAGCTATTTCGAATCTATTTGTATTTACTCCATAAAAGTCATGCTAAACCTATGGCTCTATTTACATTCTCTTAACTTTAGATAATTCTAAAGTGATTAGTCCAAAGGTAGATTATTTTAAAGATTTACATTTAATATTTTCCAATTAACAACCATTCTGCCAGGGTAGGAACAGTTATTCAATGTAGTTCTCTTTCCCTCCTTCGTAGTATTTTTGGTTTACAAACTATATTTGAAAAGCATTTTTTGCCAAAGATCACCAACCAGACAAACAAATTCGTGGCCTTTAAACTTAACTGCACCCTTCAGCTTGTGCTCCCCAAGCAAATAACAAAAGGCAGCAGAATCATCCACAAAGCTGAGATGAAGTCCTCTCAAGCCCATCTGACATTCCAGTGCTCAGACAAACCAGAAATACATCTGTGCAAAATTGCAGAATATTTGTAACCAGCAGGACTTTCTTTCAAGACTTTCATTTTATAGAGACCTCTGATTCCTTAAAAACATACATCTGCCTTTATTCTCCTTTCAAGGCATCATTGTTATATTAGACGTCTGCTTAAAAAGATCCTTGGCACTGTTTGGAAGGTTTTTTCACTTTATCTGAATTGCATTTCTCTGGCCTCCCAGTGGTTCCACTATTTCACACAGCTGGCTCTGCCCTCTATGTTCCCTTAGAGTGTGGAAATGGAAAAATATAATGGTCATACAGGTACAGGAGCCTCACTGTGAAAATTCTGGTTGTTCTCACAGTATTCATCAAGACAAATTGGTTTTCTGGCAGGCTGTTCTTAAAAGTAGACATTAGTACAGTTGCTGGTGTGTTTGGGTAATTTTTCATTTATTCCTATTTGTTTTTACTCTTCCTTGATTGACAAGTTCTTCAGTTTATTTATTAAGTATACATGGTCTTAGAAATGGAAGAGTCACTTCTTAGCCACCCCTGGTCTATAAACTACTTAGTTATAACTTCACTTCTGTAATGTTGCTGATTATGTTTTTGGCTCATTAGTATAGTTACTATTGATTGCGTATTTTAGGAAACTCATCGGCTCATGCCTCTGTCTAATGTTATGAAATCTAGTGGCAACTGGACAACTTTAGAATTGACTCCTTTTTCATATCTATTCATTTAATCAGTCATCCATTCAGCATTTGTAAGGCAACATTATCTTCAAAGTATATATTAAAAATGAGAGAAATACAGTTTTATCCTCAAAAACATAAAAATATGATGATTCCACCTGAGAGTGACTATTCTTTGAAATTTTCATCATTTAATTGGCTTAACTAGACTAAAATATATTGTTCTTTAGGGTGTAAGTACAAAATAGAATCCTGACACACACTACAACATGGATGAACCTTGAAAACATCATGCTAAATGAAAAAAGCCAGTCAAAAAGGACCACACATTATATTATCCCATTTGTATGAAATGTCCAGAATAGGCAAATCCATTAATATGGATAGTAGATTGGTGTTTGACAGGGCTGGGGAAAAAGAGGAATGAGGTGCAACCACTAATGAGCATGAGGTTTCCTTGCGGAGTGATGAAAATATTCTAAGATTAAATGGTTAAGATGATCAACTCTGTGAATATACAAAAAAACACAAAACTATTGCATTGTGCACTTCACATGGGGGAACTGTAAGGTGTATGAAATCGATCTTTATAAATCTATACGACACATACACACATACATATTAATGTACAACAGTGAATTTTTTAAATATTTTAATGCTAGGCTCTGACACTTTAAAAGTTTTAAAGAATTTCAAAACTATTATGAAATAATTTTATCTATGTGGTTAGCCAGGAAAACTGACAAATTCCATAATTCTATAATGAAATAATGGAAAATAAGGTCAAATACTTTGGCTAAGTTTTTATATTTAAATTAAGTTTAGTCACATGCTGTAGATATCATAATTAGGCTAATGTCTAATTACATAATTATGTGTCTTTCTTATCTAAAAATTTAAAAGAAGATGCTAATCCTTGCTTCTTGACAAATTATAAAATACCTCTTTCACTTATACCTGTTTCAGTAGCTTCTCGGAACTATTTAAATTTGTTTGTGACCACTGGCTATACAAAATGCCAGCAATTGTCTAGAAAAGCACAATTATCTAGAAAAGCAAACCAATAAGAATATGCATACTATTTCTGAAATTTTTAAAATATAAAAAAGGCTCTATTTTATGAGAGTTTTGTTTTGCTCTGTGGACAAATGTGTAACTAGTTACACAAATAGCCCATTCATGTATTCCAGCATTTATTTATTCATACATGCTTTCTGCAAACATGAGTACTGGCTATGTCCCACACATTGTCTACTACACTAAGGAATTCAAGGTCAAGTCACTGTCCTTGAGACACTCACAGTCTAGTGAAACTATTGCTACTAAATGAATTAGTAGAGATGAGAACATAAATGTCAATGCTAGTTGGAGAAAAAAGACATGTGAGTATATCCTATTATTGTCTATCATCTTCAAAGGACATTTCTAAGAAAAGTATTTCATACTACATATGTAAAAGAGACAAAGCCACATCAGAAAGGACTGGTAATCAAGATACAAGTTATCTGTCAATACAAAAAGTTTCACTACTTTGAGCCCTGCCCTTTGCTCTCAGTAGCTCTCTGAGGTAAAGAATGCACATGACTAAAACACAGAAAAAGGTCAGAACCCATATTTCAATATTAATATTTTTTTAAATTTTTTTTTAACGTTTATTTATTTTTGAGACAGAGAGAGACAGAGCATGAACGGGGGAGGGTCAGAGAGAGACCGGGAGACACAGAATCGGAAGCAGGCTCCAGGCTCTGAGCCATCAGCCCAGAGCCCGACGCGGGGCTCGAACTCACAGACCGCGAGATCGTGACCTGAGCTGAAGTCGGCCGCTTAACCGACTGAGCCACCCAGGCGCCCCTTAATATTAATATTTAATATTTAGTTATACCTTGAATTCTAGAATCCTATTTCTTTTCATTTATATCTTATCTAGGATTATAAACAAACTCTAAGATTTTTAATCTTCATAGAGTTATAAATATCTGGACATCTGTAGATAAGCCCACTGGCCAAGTGGCTTTAAGCCAGACCATCAGCATTTTGAGTCTGGATTATCAAAACTGCCTGTCTTTCTCATTGTCTTTCTATAAATAGGGAATTGTTTTCTTTCCATATTACTTTCAATATTTTTTCTTTGTTTTTAGTTTTCAGAAGTTTAATTATAATGTGTCTTGGCAAAGATTTCTTTAGATTTATCCCATTTGTTTAGATATCTTGCCAAATTTGGGAAGTTTATAGCCATTCTTTCTTGAAAACATCAGGCTAAATGAAAAAAGCCAATCAAAAAGGACCACATATTATATTATCCCACCCCAAAGTGCCTTATTATAACTTCACAAGCTAGAAGTCTAAGCTCCCCACTCAGCCTTTTTTTTTTAATTTCAATACAGTTTCATTCATTTATTTATTTATTTATTTATTTATTTATTTAAATTCAAGTTGACATACAGTGTAGTATTGGTTTCAGGACTAGAACCCAGTGATTCATCACTTACATACAACACCCAGTGCTCATCCCAATAAACGGCCTCCTTAATGCCCATCTCTTATGTATTAGCCCGTCCCCCTGCCCACCTCCCCTTGAGCAACCCCAGCTTATTCTCTGTTTTGAAGAGTCTCTTATGGTTTCCCTCATCCTCTGGTTTTATCTTATTTTTCCTTCCCTTCCCCTATGTTCATCTGTTGTGTTTCTTAAACTCCACATATGGGTGAAATCATATAATTATCTTTCTCTGCCTGACTTACTTTGCTTAGTGTAAGCAAACTCTAGTACCATCCACATTGTTGCAAATGGCAAGATTTCATTCTTTTTGATCTTCAAGTAGTATTCCATTGAATATACATATACCACATCTTCTTTATCCATTCATCAGTCAATCGACATTTGGGCTCTTTCCGTAATTTGTTCAGCCATTATTTCCTGAAGTACTTTGCAGCCTTGCCCGATTTCTTCTCTCCTTGAAGGACTCTGATGATACCTGTGTTATAACTTTTGTTATGGTCTCACACGTCTGAGACTCTGTTCTGTTTTTCAGATTGGATAATTTCTGTTGTTCTGTCTTCCAGGTCACTGATCCCTGCACCCTCTATGCTGCTGTTGAGTCCCTCCAGTGATCTGTATATTTTGATGTATTTTCAACTCTCAGTTTTTCATTTCGTTCTTTATATCTTTTCCTTGCTGAGACTTTCTATTTCTTTGTTGGTGAGGTGTTGAAGTGCCTTCTTATATTTTTAAAAATATTTTTAACATTTATTCATTTGAGAGAGAGAGAGAGAGAAAGAGCGCGCGCACGCGGGGGGGGGGGGGGTGCGGGGGGGGGGCAGAGAGAGGGAGACACAGAATCTGAAGCAGGCTCTGGGCTCTGAGCTGTCAGCACAGAGCCTGACACAGGGCTCAAACCCATGAACCACAAGATCATGACCTGAGCTGAAGTTGGAGCTTAACCGACTGAGCCACCTAGGTACCCCGAGGCACCTTATTATAACTTCACAAGCTGTAAGTCTAAGCTTCCCACTCAGCATTTGTTGTCATGACTAGAGATGGGGCCCAATTTTTTATGCATTTTTTTTTCTAGAGTACAGTGGTTATTATCTAAATATTTTTTCTCTTTCTAGGCCAGCACTTTCATGGTCCTCTGGCTAGAGAGAACACGGTTCTGTTGGGTACTCTTTTTTTTTTTTTTTTTTGGTTTTTTGGTTTAAGAGAAAAGGAATGACTGTACCATGTTCCCAGAAGCAGAGGCCTGAATTACTAAAATATGTTGAAATAACAAAAGCTTGAGAAATTTGAAGAAACTAAATGTGATTTTTCACAATTATAGGGGGAAATTATTTTTATACAGTATTTCTGAAATTTTCTGAAGACAACACTAAAGCTATTGGATTTAGTGAAAAACATACCAGGCTGAGACAAAAATGGTATGGACTAGGTTCAACTTTCCCACCCAAGAAATGACTGCATTTGTATTATAATCCCTAGATGTCACTCCAAATATATGGCCGAAAAAATATTCCACATAAACTCTCTATGAAATTAGAAAAACAAAAAGAGAACAAGGGGATAGACAAGCCAACCACAACTACAGTAGCTCCGCACAAGGTGACAAAAAAGATTTGTAATAGAGAGTTGTATTGTCCCATCAAACAGCAATAGACAAAAGCTAAACCAGATGAATGCTAAGTTTTAATACTCTAGAAAATTTTAATGTACATTATCACTACCATTCTCCAATTTTAAGCCTTATGCTTGTGTTCAATGACTGCCAATGGAGTGGTTAAAATGAAATTGGTCAAAATGTTAAGTGAGTTAAAAGTAAATTTTCCTCATCACTGGTTTTTATATAATTGTAATGTTAAAGTAACATGAGACAGTTACGAAATGACTTCTATAATTTAAACATTTTCCCATTCTTCAGAATTTGGGGAGAAATAAGAAATTCCTTCTTGTTTTGAATTTCTAAATAATTTTAAAGGTACTTTAGCCAGTTAAGTGTTCTTTATTTTATCAGTCATTCCCTAATGAAATGGTCAGCTTTCCTACAGTTGTATGTCAATTATCATTAAACAACTTAGTTTGATTTTCTTTTTCAGTGAACAGTAGTACTTTTTAAACTTTATGTGCTTTAATGCGATTTTGTCAAGTTGGTAAATGTGTATCTTCTAAATTATTTTGATTTCGTGAATTTCAAGTTAATTTTTTTTTTTGAGAGAGACAGTGGGCACAAGTGAGCAAGGGTGAGAGAGAGAGAGAGAGAGAGGGAGAATCCCACAAGGGGCAGAGAGAGAGAGAGAGAGAGAAGGAAAGCTCACCTGGGGCTCGTGTTTCACTCGAAGTGGGGCTTGTGCTCATCTGATGCGGGGCATGAGCTCACCCAATATGGGACTCGAACTCATGAACTGTGAGATCATGACCTGAACCGAAGTCAAATGCTTAATGACTGAGCCACCCAGGTGCCCTCAAGTTAATTTTTAAGCAACAAGGCCAGCTTTCCATATTAGACTATATTTTTACGTATTTTTTTTAATTTTGTGCTTACATTTAAGCAGTTTTAATATGAAACAACTGTTGTAACTTCAAGAGTGGTAATCAGCCCCATTTGATATCTCTGTGCTGTAAGACTTGAATCCACAGTACAGAGCATATATAATCTCAGTGCAGACTCCTGGAAGAAAATTACACTGGGCTTGGATTACACAGTGAGGTAGGCATGTTGTTTTATTTTCCACATCCCTTCCTCAGTGGGATTGTGAATACATGAGCACACCACACTTTCATGGTAGATGAACATAACACACAAGAAGAAACATAAATACTTCTGTGGGGCTTAGTATTGCTTATTTTTAGCTTATGGTTATAATTTGAGTTCCAGAACTTGCAATTGAAAGTCCTGACAAATACTTCAATAATGTGAAAGAAAATGAATTGTAAGATGCCAACAAGAAATAGGGCTGTCATGTAGCCAGCATCATGTAGGTCATAAAATGGTGAAAGTATCTAAAATCACTGAAGATAACCAGTCAAACTGAATTGGTGGATAAAATGCAATTCATTTGACCTTCATATAAATTATTAGAATTCAAAAACATTGCAAATTCAGGACATCCATAACTGGGTATAGTAAAATTAAGAAAATAGACTCAAGCATTTTTAATAAAATAGAAAAATATGCATAAAGATTAATAAAGCTCACCAAACTACCTAAAATTATTAATCTGTTAAAAAATAGTAACTATGAAAGGGCATATGGGTATGAATGGATGCAGACATGTAGATATTTCTCAATTTGTTCTTTTGGTGCACTCTTGACCCTTTTGTGGTTTTCTGTCCTTTTGTTGGTGTTGTTGTTGTTCTAAGTTGCCGTCCTCAACATTGCCTTCCAAGATAAAGTTGTACATACGGATCGATGTAGGTATTATTTTCCATCCAACAAAAGGAACTGTCAGCACAGGAACGGTTTCGTACTCAACCATTTAAAATAGTGTCTAGCACCACGTAAGTGCAAAAACAGCCAAGGCAAGAACTGACTGCATCTCATCTGATCAGACTAGTACAGCCTGTGGCTCCTGAGTAGGTATTAAACCTCTGCCCCGGTTGCAGGGTTTCCTTGAGGCATTAACCTACCCGTACTTCTGGACTAGCGATGTACAAGTTGAGCAAACCTCCCAAGGCTTTGGAGAGGCACAGACATGGCTGAGATGGGATGCTGTCAAGGTGCTTAGAACTTTCCACCACAGATGCTGCTGAAATTTAGACACAGGGCTCTAAAATGTCCACAGTTGGAGAATAAAAAGGAGGCAAAGTGGAAGTGCAAGAACGAATGTTTTGCAGTGTGATCCTGGGGCAGATAAAACTAAAGAGGATTATGTCTGGCTCAATCTGTCTGCATCTGTTTGTGAGGAGGAAGAGGAAGCTAGGGAAAGGAGGAGCAGCAGGGCATAGTTCTTTTATGTGAGCTCTGTTCACATAAATATGTAGATATTTATATACATATGTGTGTGTGTGTGTGTATACATATATATATAACTTAATATATGCATATCATAGGCAAATATATGTATAATAGGCAAATTAAAGATGTAGGACATTGCATCCTGGGAAGGAAAATTGGGAATCCTCCACTTGCCATTTTATGAAGGTGAAATATATTTTCCCTATAACCTTTTCCTTTGTCAAATATCTAAATAGTTCTGCACCTCTGGATGTGTATCAGAACCTGCTTTTAGGGATTATTCTTTCAGTGCTTCTTATCAAACAAAAAGTAATCACTAACACACAGGTCTTTGCACTGGAATAGCACTAGAAACACTGTGGACAATCAGGCCACTTCTGTCAAGTCCAGAGTAAGTTATGTGACATATTCCCTCTCACCACAGCTGCCCTGAAAGAAGTGTTCAGTAACTTGGAGGGAACATGGCAAAATCATTGCAATAAACAGTTTGGTGAGTCCCTCCTCAGTGATTTCTCAGCATTTTATCCATGTCTCCATTGTAGCACTTAACACAGTCCACAGAAATGCATCTTGTTACGTGTCCAACTCTCCAGAAACTAGCAAGCTGCACAGTAAGACCATATTTTATCCACCTCTGTGCACATAATTCCCAGCACGTTGCCCAGTGCAGAGTGGATGACTGATACAAATTTGCTGATTGACTAGGCAAAGCATTTTCCAGGTTAACATTCCCTGATTTGTGTCAAATAGATCAATACTGACATGGCTTAACCCATCTGAGATCTGAACTTGGTTGTGCTACTACCAAGCAGGTAACCTTGGAGAAGTCAAAAACCTTCTTTCAATCTCTATTTTTTTTTTCATCTTTATAATTAAGGGGGTTGAGAAGATGATCCCTGAGGGAACTTCAAGCTCCTGCAGTCGATGATCTGTGTCACAGCTGTTAGCTCATTAGAACGCACTGAAGGAATTCTGTCCCCAAGTCCCTACCTAGCTTTCCAAAGCACCTTTGCATATGTACCCTGTGACTAATGGTGTGTTGATATGTAAGTGTGTAGATATGATAAAAGAGAAATTAGACTTTTAAATCAGGAGTCTAATAAGGAGGTTGGCACCTTTGTTCTCTTGAAGTTGTAAAAGCTGGTACCTGTGTGTTCTTTGGAAGCTTTTTTGTCATCTCCCTTAATTTCCATTTCAATTTCTAATCTTTGGTTTTAGGGATTGAGGGTTGCTTATTAACCCGCCAATAGCAAGAAGCAGCATTTGTTTTGAAGCACACTGTTTTTGCAACTCCAACTTCTAGTTAAGCAATAAACAAAAAACCTACAAATTTAATTCATTCTTTCAACACACCTCCATGGAGTCAGGCACTATACTAACGCTAGAATCGGGGAAACAAATTAGAGATGTCTTAATGAGCTAAGAAATAAAGTCAATGCCATTCATGAAGAGCTAGGGAACTAGAGAATTTTAAGAGATGAATGTTTGTACTTGGTACTGCTTTCCTCATAGGTATTCTAAAGCAACAAACTAGCAACCAAAAAAGCAAATGCAAATAAAAATCATGGAATCTATGTTCAGAGCAAGGCAATCAACTGAAAGCTATAGTTTGATGGATTGAAATCTTTGAAGAATGAGTAGAGGGATTTTTAAAAACAAACTTGAGGATAGCAGTTAATTTAATTTGGTAACCTTATCCCATTTTGAGAGGTTCCTAAATGCTTTTTTCAAATTTGTATGCCAAAAGTATACTTGAATGACTTGGCCTTATAGAGCATGCACAAAATCCAGCTTAGAATTTCAGTCTTTCAGACCACTAACAGAACTTAATACACACATACGTGTAGCAGTATCTCAGGGTCATGACTTAGGCTAAAGTATAAAAATATACTCACTTTACCACAAGGATGAGGAGGGAAGTTTATATAAACTGACAATAGTTCCTAGTGATGCTATTGGAAAAAATATAATGGTAAGTCACAAAGGAGAAAATTCAGAAAGGAATGCCACAGACCCACGGGTACATTTACATTACAAGAACCGCTGTTGGAGAGGGGAGCCACCTGGGTTCAGTTAAGCATCTGACTATGCTCAGGTCATGATCTGTGAGTTCCAGCCCCACATTGGCCTCTGCTGTATGCAGAAGAGCCCGCTTCAGATCCTCTGTACTCCTCCCTGCCCCTACCCTGCTCACGCTTTCTTTCTCTTTCTCAAAAATAAGCACTTGAAAAAGAAAAAGAATAAAATAGAAACGATCAGGCAACAATTTGTATGACTTTCCAGGGATTTAGGCTTAGCCAATAGAGACGTTACATGCTGTACTATTCCATATATACAACATCCTTGAGAAGACAAAATTGTAGAGCTGGAGAACAAAGTAGTGGTTTTCAGAGTAGGTGTGGGGGGAGGGTGAGTCAGAAGATGAGTGTGGTTACAAAAGGGCAATAGTAGGGATCCTTGTAGAGATAGAACTGTTCAGCATCTTCACTGTGGCAACAGATACACAAACACACGTGATAAAACCGGAGAGCACTAAGTATATGCACACATGCGCGCGCGCGCGCGCGCACACACACACACACACACACACACACATCAGTACGTATAAAGTGGGAAATCCGAGTATCTGTGGATTTTATCAATGTCACTTTCCTGATTGTAGTATTAGTCAGTAGTTATGCAACATGTTACCATTGGAGGAAGCTGATTAATGGGATTTCTCTGTATTATTATTTCTTACAGTTGCATGTGAATCTACATAATCTTAAAATTTTTAATTTAATTACAAAAATCAAGAAGAAAAGTACAGACAATACATTAGAAAAATGAGTCAAAAAGAGTTGAACAGGCACCACTGAACAAGAAAGAAACTCAAATGACAAAATTTACAAAATAAGTTTATGTAGTTATTCAGCTCATTGACAACCAGGAAAATTAAAATTAAAATCACAATTAGATACAACTGCACAGATTGGCTAAAAATTAGAACATCTTATATAAGTAAATGTTGGTAATATTGGAACAATCACAAGTCTAATCCAATGCTGGCGGGAGTAGAAATTAGTATAACAATCTTGAAAGACAAGGTAACATTTTCTAATGAAATTGCAGCCAGAAACTTCATGCCTAAGTATTAGAGAAATGCTTGCATATGTGCCAAGATGCATGCTCCTAAGAATATTCACAGCTCCATAGTTTGCTTTGGACAAAAACTGGAAAGAACTCCAGTGTCCATTTACAATAGAAAGGTTAAATAAATTGGAGTATATCAAAACAATGCAATTCTATGTAGCAACTCTACATGTGGAACTCTATATGTATGAGGTATAGCCACACATACCAACATGGATGAATCTATGAATAAATAAATATATGAGGAAATATTCAAAAAAAGTCAAATGAAAGTTACAGCATCACTAAATATTAAACATTTTAAAATATATTCCTTTCCACCCTCACCTACACTCTAAGAAAATATCAAATGCAAATGAAAATAATTAGGTACCCATAAACACAAAAATTTTTTATTAAATGGTGCATGGAAAATGAACAGGCATAAATAATTTTACCCTTTGGTAAGAATAATCTACATTGACAACTTTGGCCTTTGTTCTTCCTCATCTAGATAATTTATTTCTGATATTGAATTTTTTTTTTCTGGTACCATAGTAAGTACTTCATAAGTATTTGTAGAATAAGTATGTTTTTATTTAATTTAAAAAATTGTATTTTACATTTTTCATTATACCTTTAAATTGAAACAAATTATATTTTTATGCTTTAACATGCATAAAGAAGAGACCAGAATAAAATATACCAAAAGTGCTTTCTTCTTTTTTGGCATTCTGGCATATTTTACATTTTCTCATTTCCTGCATTTCCTTTCTATTATTAGAAGAATAAACAGTAGAAAAAAAGCCATTTGAAAAATTAAACTGAAAGTCAAACTTTAATGGTCAATTTAAGCCCTTGAAAATATAAACAGATTAGGGGTGCCTGGGTGGCTCAGTCAGTTGAGTGTCTGACTTTGGCTCAAGTCATGATCTCACACTCTGTGGGTTTGAGCCCCGCATTGGACTCTGTGCTGACGGCTGGGAGCCTGAAGCCTGCTTCAGAGTCTGTATCTCCTTCTCTCTTTCTGCCTCTCCCCTGCTTGTGAGCTCTCTCTCAAAAATAAATAAACATTGAGGTTCCGGAAGATGGCGGCGTAGGAGGACGCGGGGCTCACAGCGCGTCCTGCCGATCACTTAGATTCCACCTACACCTGCCTAAAGAACACAGAAAACCGCCAGAGGATTAGCAGAAGGGAGTCTCCGGAGTCAAGCGCAGACCAGAGGCCCACGGAAGAGGGTAGGAAGGGCGGCGAAGCGGTGCGCGCTCCACGGACTGGCGGGAGGGAGCCGGGGCGGAGGGGCGGCTCGCCGGCCAAGCAGAGCCCCCGAGTCTGGCTGGCAAAAGCGGAGGGGACGGACGGACTGTGTTCCGACAGCAAGCGCGACTTAGCGTCTGGGAGGTCAGAAGTTAACAGCTCTGCTCGGAAAGCGGGAAGGCTGGAGGACAAAGGGACGGAGAGCTGCTGAGCCCCCGGACGGCAGAGCTCAGCTTGGCGGGGAACAAAGGCGCCAGCGCCATCTCCCCCGCCCATCCCCCAGCCAAAATCCCAAAGGGAACCAGTTCCTGCCAGGGAACTTGCTCGCTCCGCGCAAACACCCAACTCTGTGCTTCTGCGGAGCCAAACCTCCGGCAGCGGATCTGACTCCCTCCCGCTGCCACAGGGCTCCTCCTGAAGTGGATCACCTAAGGAGAAGCGAGCTAAGCCTGCCCCTCCAGCCCCCGTGCACCTTGCCTACCCACCCCAGCTAATACGCCAGATCCCCAGCAACACAAGCCTGGCAGTGTGCGAGTAGCCCAGACGGGACACGCCACCCCACAGTGAATCCCGCCCCTAGGAGAGGGGAAGAGAAGGCACACACCAGTCTGACTGTGGCCCCAGCAGTGGGCTGGGGGCAGACATCGGGTCGGACTGCGGCCCCGCCCACTAACTCCAGTTATACACCACAGCACAGGGGAAGTGCCCTGCAGGTCCTCACCACGCCAGGGACTCTCCAAAATGACCAAACGGAAGAATTCCCCTCAGAAGAATCTCCAGGAAATAACAACAGCTAATGAACTGATCAAAAAGGATTTAAATAATATAACAGAAAGTGAATTTAGAATAATAGTCATAAAATTAATCGCTGGGCTTGAAAACAGTATACAGGACAGCAGAGAATCTCTTGCCACAAAGATCGAGGGACTAAGGAACAGTCACGAGGAGTTGAAAAACGCTTTAAACGAATTGCAAAACAAAATGGAATCCACGATGGCTCGGCTTGAAGAGGCAGAGGAGAGAATAGGTGAATTAGAAGATAAAGTTATGGAGAAAGAGGAAGCTGAAAGAAAGAGAGATAAAAAAATCCAGGAGTATGAGGGGAAAATTAGAGAACTAAGTGATACACTAAAAAAAAATAATATACGCATAATTGGTATCCCAGAGGAGGAAGAGAGAGGGAAGGGTGCTGAAGGGGTACTTGAACAAATTATAGCTGAGAACTTCCCTGAACTGGGGAAGGAAAAAGGCATTGAAATCCAAGAGGCACAGAGAACTCCCTTCAGACGTAACTTGAATCGATCTTCTGCACGACATATCATAGTGAAACTGGCAAAATACAAGGATAAAGAGAAAATTCTGAAAGCAGCAAGGGATAAACGTGCCCTCACATATAAAGGGAGACCTATAAGACTCGTGACTGATCTCTCCTTTGAAACTTGGCAGGCCAGAAAGGCTTGGCACGATATCTACAGTGTGCTAAACAGGAAAAATATGCAGCCGAGAATCCTTTATCCAGCAAGTCTGTCATTTAGAATAGAAGGAGAGATAAAGGTCTTCCCAAACAAACAAAAACTGAAGGAATTTGTCACCACGAAACCAGCCCTACAAGAGATCCTAAGGGGGATCCTGTGAGACAAAGTACCAGAGACATCACTACAAGCATAAAACATACAGACATCACAATGACTCTAAACCCGTATCTTTCTATAATAACACTGAATGTAAATGGATTAAATGCGCCAACTAAAAGACATAGGGTATCAGAATGGATAAAAAAACAAGACCCATCTATTTGCTGTCTACAAGAGACTCATTTTAGATCTGAGGACACCTTTAGATTGAGAGTGAGGGGATGGAGAACTATTTATCATGCTCCTGGAAGCCAAAAGAAAGCTGGAGTAGCCATACTTATATCAGACAAACTAGACTTTAAATTAAAGGCTGTAACAAGAGATGAAGAAGGGCATTATATAATAATCACAGGGTCTATCCATCAGGAAGAGCTAACTATTATAAATGTCTATGCGCCAAATACCCGAGCCCCCAGATATATAAAACAATTACTCATAAACATAAGCAACCTTATTGATAAGAATGTGGTCATTGCAGGGGACTTTAACACCCCACTTACAGAAATGGATAGATCATCTAGACACACAGTCAATAAAGAAACAAGGGCCCTGAATGATACATTGGATCAGATGGACTTGACAGATATATTTAGAACTCTGCATCCCAAAGCAACAGAATATACTTTCTTCTCGAGTGCACATGGAACATTCTCCAAGATAGATCATATACTGGGTCACAAAACAGCCCTTCATAAGTTTACAAGAATTGAAATTATACCATGCATACTTTCAGACCACAATGCTATGAAGCTTGAAATCAACCACAGGAAAAAGTCTGGAAAACCTCCAAAAGCATGGAGGTTAAAGAACACCCTACTAACGAATGAGTGGGTCAACCAGGCAATTAGAGAAGAAATTAAAACATATATGGAAACAAACGAAAATGAAAATACAACAATCCAAACGCTTTGGGATGCAGCGAAGGCAGTCCTGAGAGGAAAATACATTGCAATCCAGGCCTATCTCAAGAAACAAGAAAAATCCCAAATACAAAATCTAACAGCACACCTAAAGGAAATAGAAGCAGAACAGCAAAGGCAGCCTAAACCCAGCAGAAGAAGAGAAATCATAAAGATCAGAGCAGAAATAAACAATATAGAATCTAAAAAAACTGTAGAGCAGATAAACGAAACCAAGAGTTGGTTTTTTGAAAAAATAAACAAAATTGACAAACCTCTAGCCACGCTTCTCAAAAAGAAAAGGGAGATGACCCAAATAGATAAAATCATGAATGAAAATGGAATGATTACAACCAATCCCTCAGAGATACAAACAATTATCAGGGAATACTATGAAAAATTATATGCCAGCAAATTGGACAACCTGGAAGAAATGGACAAATTTCTAAACACCCACACTCTTCCAAAACTCAATCAGGAGGAAATAGAAAGCTTGAACAGACCCATAACCAGCGAAGAAATTGAATCGGTTATCAAAAATCTCCCAACAAATAAGAGTCCAGGACCAGATGGCTTCCCAGGGGAGTTCTACCAGACATTTAAAGCAGAGATAATACCTATCCTTCTCAAGCTATTCCAAGAAATAGAAAGGGAAGGAAAACTTCCAGACTCATTCTATGAAGCCAGTATTACTTTGATTCCTAAACCAGACAGAGACCCAGTAAAAAAAGAGAACTACAGGCCAATATCCCTGATGAATATGGATGCAAAAATTCTTAATAAGATACTAGCAAATCGAATTCAACAGCATATAAAAAGAATTATTCACCATGATCAAGTGGGATTCATTCCTGGGATGCAGGGCTGGTTCAACATTCGCAAATCGATCAACGTGATACATCACATTAACAAAAAAAAAGAGAAGAACCATATGATCCTGTCAATCGATGCAGAAAAGGCCTTTGACAAAATCCAGCACCCTTTCTTAATAAAAACCCTTGAGAAAGTCGGGATAGAAGGAACATACTTAAAGATCATAAAGGCCATTTATGAAAAGCCCACAGCTAACATCATCCTCAACGGGGAAAAACTGAGAGCTTTTTCCCTGAGATCAGGAACACGACAGGGATGCCCACTGTCACCGCTGCTATTTAATATAGTGCTGGAAGTTCTAGCATCAGCAATCAGACAACAAAAGGAAATCAAAGGCATCAAAATTGGCAAAGATGAAGTCAAGCTTTAGCTTTTTGCAGATGACATGATATTATACATGGAAAATCCGATAGACTCCACCAAAAGTCTGCTAGAACTAATACATGAATTCAGCAAAGTTGCAGGATACAAAATCAATGTGCAGAAATCAGTTGCATTCTTATACACTAACAATGAAGCAACAGAAAGACAAATGAAGAAACTGATCCCATTCACAATTGCACCAAGAAGCATAAAATACCTAGGAATAAATCTAACCAAAGATGTAAAAGATCTGTATGCTGAAAACTATAGAAAGCTTATGCAGGTAATTGAAGAAGATATAAAGAAATGGAAAGACATTCCCTGCTCATGGATTGGAAGAATAAATATTGTCAAAATGTCAATACTACCCAAAGCTATCTACACATTCAATGCAATCCCAATCAAAATTGCACCAGCATTCTTCTCGAAACTAGAACAAGCAATCCTAAAATTCATATGGAACCACAAAAGGCCCCGAATAGCCAAAGTAATTTTGAAGAAGAAGACCAAAGCAGGAGGCATCACAATCCCAGACTTTAGCCTCTACTACAAAGCTGTCATCATCAAGACAGCATGGTATTGGCATAAAAACAGACACATAGACCAATGGAATAGAATAGAAACCCCAGAACTAGACCCACAAATGTATGGCCAACTCATCTTTGACAAAGCAGGAAAGAACATCCAATGGAAAAAAGACAGTCTCTTTAACAAATGGTGCTGGGAGAACTGGACAGCAACATGCAGAAGGTTGAAACTAGACCACTTTCTCACACCATTCACAAAAATAAACTCAAAATGGATAAAGGACCTGAATGTGAGACAGGAAACCATCAAAACCTTAGAGGAGAAAGCAGGAAAAGACCTCTCTGACCTCAGCCGTAGCAATCTCTTACTCGGCACATCCCCAAAGGCAAGGGAATTAAAAGCAAAAGTGAATTACTGGGACCTTATGAAGATAAAAAGCTTCTGCACAGCAAAGGAAACAACCAACAAAACTAAAAGGCAACCAACGGAATGGGAAAAGATATTTGCAAATGACACATCGGACAAAGGGCTAGTATCCAAAATCTATAAAGAGCTCATCAAACTCCACACCCGAAAAACAAATAACCCAGTGAAGAAATGGGCAGAAAACATGAATAGACACTTCTCTAAAGAAGACATCCGGATGGCCAACAGGCACATGAAAAGATGTTCAACGTCGCTCCTTATCAGGGAAATACAAATCAAAACCACACTCAGATACCACCTCACGCCAGTCAGAGTGGCCAAAATGAAGAAATCAGGAGACTATAGATGCTGGAGAGGATGTGGAGAAACAGGAACCCTCTTGCACTGTTGGTGGGAATGCAAATTGGTGCAGCCGCTCTGGAAAGCAGTGTGGAGGTTCCTCAGAAAATTAAAAATAGACCTACCCTATGACCCAGCAATAGCACTGCTAGGAATTTATCCAAGGGATACAGGAGTACTGATGCATAGGGGCACCTGTACCCCAATGTTTATAGCGGCACTCTCAACAATAGCCAAATTATGGAAAGAGCCTAAATGTCCATCAACTGATGAATGGATAAAGAAATTGTGGTTTATATACACAATGGAATACTACGTGGCAATGAGAAAGAATGAAATATGGCCTTTTGTAGCAACATGGATGGAACTGGAGAGTGTGATGCTAAGTGAAATAAGCCATACAGAGAAAGACAGATACCATATGGTTTCACTCTTATGTGGATCCTGAGAAACATAACAGAAACCCATGGGGGAGGGGAAGGAAAAAAAAAAAAAAAAAAAAAGAGGTTAGAGTGGGAGAGAGCCAAAGCATAAGAGACTGTTAAAAACTGAGAACAAACTGAGGGTTGATGGGGGGTGGGAGGGAGGGCAGGGTGGGAGGGAGGGCAGGGTGGGTGACGGGTATTGAGGAGGGCACCTTTTGGGATGAGCACTGGGTGTTGTATGGAAACCAATTTGACAGTAAATTTCATATATTAAAAAAAAAAATAAAATAAAAAAAAATAAAAAAAAAAAATAAATAAATAAATAAATAAACATTAAGAGAAAATTTTTTTTAATTAAAAAAACTATCATTTTGACTGTTTATTACCAGGGTCTTAGGAAATGTGACCTCACTGATGTTAGATTGGTTTTGTTTAAATTGATTTTGTTACCACAGGTGCCTGTGGTATTGCTACATAAAATGAGACTTACCAGTGAAAACAGATACTCTTTAAATTATTCAATTATAGTTTTAGCCTTTGCAATTCAAGTTGGGAGTCAAGACTGGTTACTGTATTCAAGTGTTTGTAAATCCTTCCTCCCACCTCCTGCTTTAGTCCACAATTTAAGTTCTGCATATAATTCTTCATGTGACAATTATTTGTGCATTAAATTTTCATAATTTTTGTACACTAAGGACATATGATTTGTCTGAAAGTCCCCATTTCCCAAACAACAAAAGCTAATGTAGTAGCAGTAAGATCTGTATCTCCTGAATTCTCTTTATTTTTTATTATACTTTTTTAAATTTTTTTAGGGGGAGGGTGAGGAGAGAAGGAGAGAGAATCTCAAGCAGGCGCTCAATCTTGTGACCATGAGATCATAACATAGCCTAAATCAAGAGTTGGATGCTTAACCAGCTGAGCCACCCAGGTGCCCCTTTTTATTTATTTTTATTCATTTTTTATTTTTTTATGTTTATTTATTTTTGAGAGAGTGGGAGACAAAGTGTGAGCAGGGGAGGGGCCAAGAACGAGGAGACACAGAATCCGAAGCAGGCTCCAGGCTCTGAGCTGTCTGCACAGAGCCTGATGTAGGACTCAAACTCATGAGATCATGACCTGAGCCAAAGTGAGACGCTTAACCAACTGAGCCACTCGGGCACTCCTATTTATTTATTGAGAGAGAGAGAGCACAAGCAGGGGAGGCCTCCTGAATTCATATAATCCATGTGTGTATGGCTTCCCATGTCCAGTCTCGGATTTCAATTTACATCTGTCTTGAAACAACACTCATTACTGAAATGCAAATCACTTTCCAAGGTGTTAGTGAGCTACATAGGCTCTACTAAAGGTTACATAGAAGACATAGGCATGGGTGTATATGTGGCAAAATATAGCATTTTTACTTTGATGTAAGGATCTTCACTGGACATCTCTTCCAAGACTGTTTTCTTCCCCACTGTACTGGCTTCCAAATCTCTTCAAATTTCTCTTCCCTTTGCAGGCTCCTTCAACCTCCGTGACTGCTTCTGTCTTCCATTACTTTCCTTTTCTTAACCAGAAAAACCTATCTGTATCTGATCCTCCAAATTTGCATCACCACACCCATCATTTATTTTTTTTTTCAATATACGAAATTTATTGTCAAATTGGTTTCCATACAACACCCAGTGCTCATCCCAAAAGGTGCCCTCCTCCGCCTGGTTGGCTCAGTCGGTTGAGTGTCCGACTTCGGCTCAGGTCACAATCTCACGGTCAGTGAGTTCGAGCCCCGAGTCGGGCTCTGGGCTGATGGCCCGGAGCCTGGAGCCTGCTTCCGATTCTGTGTCTCCCTCTCTCTCTGCTCCTCCCCCGTTCATGCTCTGTCTCTCTCTGTCTCAAAAATAAATAAACATTAAAAAAAAATTAAAAAAATTCAACCAAAAGGTGCCCTCCTCAATACCCATCACCTACCCACCCCTCCCTCCCACCCCCCATCAACCCTCAGTTTGTTCTCAGTTTTTAAGAGTCTCTTATGCTTTGGCTCTCTTCCACTCTAACCTCTTTTTTTTTTTTCCTTCCCCTCCCCCATGGGTTTCTGTTAAGTTTCTCAGGATCCACATAAGAGTGAAACCATATGGTATCTGTCTTTCTCTGTATGGCTTATTTCACTT
Source organism: Panthera leo (assembly GCF_018350215.1). Taxonomy (NCBI): domain Eukaryota; kingdom Metazoa; phylum Chordata; class Mammalia; order Carnivora; family Felidae; genus Panthera; species Panthera leo. Next base: position 63,707,270 of record NC_056691.1, on the reverse strand, counting down.
AGCATCACACTCTCCAGTTCCATCCAAGTTGCTACAAAGGGCCCTATTTCGTTCTTTCTCATTGCCATGTAGTACTCCATTGTGTATATAAACCACAATTTCTTTATCCATTCATCAGTTGATGGACATGTAGGCTCTTTCCATAATTTGGCTATTGTTGAGAGTGCTGCTATAAACATTGGGGTACAAGTGCCCCTATGCATCAGTACTCCTGTATCCCTTGGGTAAATTCCTAGCAGTACTATTGCTGGGTCATAGGGTAGTTGTATTTTTAATTTTTTGAGGAACCTCCACACTGTTTTCCAGAGTGGCTGCACCAGTTTGCATTCCCACCAACAGTGCAAGAGGGTTCCCGTTTCTCCACATCCTCGCCAGCATCTATAGTCTCCTGATTTGTTCATTTTGGCCACTCTGACTGGTGTGAGGTGATATCTGAGTGTGGTTTTGATCTGTATTTCCCTGATGAGGAGCGACGTTGAGCATCTTTTCATGTGCCTGTTGGCCATCTGGATGTCTTCTTTAGAGAAGTGTCTATTCATGTTTTCTGCCCATTTCTTCACTGGGTTATTTGTTTTTCAGGTGTGGAGTTTGGTGAGCTCTTTATAGATTTTGGATACTAGCCCTTTGTCTGATATATCATTTGCAAATATCTTTTCCCATTCCGTTGGTTGCCTTTTAGTTTTGTTGGTTGTGTCCTTTGCTGTGCAGAAGCTTTTTATCTTCATAAGGTCCCAGTAATTCATTTTTGCTTTTAATTCCCTTGCCTTTGGGGATGTGTCGAGTAAGAGATTGCTACGGCTGAGGTCAGAGAGGTCTTTTCCTGCTTTCTCCTCTAGGGTTTTGATAGTTTCCTGTCTCACATTCAGGTCCTTTATCCATTTTGAGTTTATTTTTGTGAATGGTGTGAGAAAGTGGTCTAGTTTCAACCTTCTGCATGTTGCTGTCCAGTTCTCCCAGCACCATTTGTTAAAGAGACTGTCTTTTTTCCATTGGATGTTCTTTCCTGCTTTGTCAAAGATGAGTTGGCCATACGTTTGTGGGTCTAGTTCTGGGGTTTCTATTCTATTCCATTGGTCTATGTGTCTGTTTTTGTGCCAATACCATGCTGTCTTGATGATGACAGCTTTGTAGTAGAGGCTAAAGTCTGGGATTGTGATGCCTCCTGCTTTGGTCTTCTTCTTCAAAATTACTTGGGCTATTTGGGGCCTTTTGTGGTTCCATATGAATTTTAGGATTGGTTGTTCTGTCTTCGAGAAGAATGCTGGTGCAATTTTGATTGGGATTGCATTGAATAGGTAGATAGCTTTCACACCCATCATTTAAAATTGTTTTCAAGTATGCAAAAGGCCAATAACCTGAGGATAAAGGTTAGGTGTGTGTGTGTGTGTGTGTGTGTGTGTGTGTGTGTGTCACACACACACATGCATGCTCACATGTGCAAGCACTTAGGAAATATATGGTAGTTAACAGATTCTCCATCCTCAGAATAGGAAGTGGAGCAAAGGGCACTATTTTTTCTGCAAAAAGGTTTTCCTGTCCCACTAAGCTCAGTTTTGCCTTTGTGATGCTTCTGAAATTGGGATGCACCTTACAGTTGATATCTACATTTGCTGTGAGAGTACTCTGTCTTTCTACAAAACTTTGACCCAGATTGGTAGCCATCCCACAATATACAGTATCTTGAAATTAAAGAATATGGTATGTGTTTGTTTAGATTTTCTTTATTACTTTTAAAATTATGTTACAAAAGTCATACTAACTTATTGCATCTGACGATATAACTACAATGATAAAGACATGCAAAAGTATGTGAAGAAGAAGTTCACAATCTCTTCCTAATCTCATTCCCCCTCCTGAGGTTACCAACATTAACAATGTGCTGATATCCTTTCACTGAAAGGTTAGACATAGTGTATGTACCTGTGTAGGGTTTTGGTTGTGGTAATTTTTACAAAAATAAAATCATATTATGCTACTTGATTTTCTTACTTAAAATACATCGTGAATATCACTTACAGCTTAGTAAATAAATCTCTAACTTATTTTTAAATACCCACGGGGTAATCCATAGCCTGGATGCATCAGAATTTCTGCAGCCATTTTCCCCTGTCAAATTATTTCCAGTTTTTCTTTATTTCAATTTCCAACAGTTTTTCTTTTTTTTTTTTAATTTTTTTTTTTCAACGTTTTTTATTTTTGGGACAGAGAGAGACAGAGCATGAACGGGGGAGGGGCAGAGAGAGAGGGAGACACAGAATCGGAAACAGGCTCCAGGCTCCAAGCCATCAGCCCAGAGCCTGACGCGGGGCTCGAACTCACGGACCGCGAGATGGTGACCTGGCTGAAGTCGGACGCTTAACCGACTGCGCCACCCAGGCGCCCCATCCAACAGTTTTTCAATACATACTGTTGTACATGAATCCTCATATACTGGAGCATTTATTTCAACAAGCTAGAGCCCCAAAGTGGGGTTTCTGGATTAAATGAGATGTGAGGTGGCCCACTTCCCTACACCCTCACCAGGGCTCCTATCTTTGCTCCTTTTAATTTTTCAGTCTCATGGATGAAAACGGTCTCACCCTAATTTTCATTATCTTCACTACTAGTAAGGTTAGACATTTCTTCAGAAATTTCTTGGCCATTTGGGCATTGTACCCTCTCTCTAGCCTTTGTACACACTGGCTGTTTTTCTGTTGTGTTTTCTTTTTCATGTAAAACAAGTTATAGTATCTCATTACTAATTACAGGTCTTTACTCTTTGTCAGGCATATATGTTGCAAATATTCTTTGGCGGTTTACCATTTCTGGTTGGCCCCAAGCTGTATTACGTATTTTTAAAATTTTTATGTCGTCAAGTATGTCTATCTTTTACTCTTTTGTTTAGGAAGCTATCCCTCACCCTGAGATTATAAAGTCTCCTAAATTTTCTTCTAATGATATTAGTGTTAAATTATTTTTGTTTTACTTTTTTGTCTTATTGAGGTATAATTTACGTAGGACAAAATTCACTCATTTTAAGCATATAGCTTGATGAATTTTCATAATGGTTTATAGTCACATAACCTTCACCAAAATCAAGCTTTGGGGCACCAGGGTGGTTCAGTGAGTTAAATGTCTGACTCTTGATTTGGGCTCAGGTCATGATCTCACGGTTCCATGAGATCGAGCCTTGCATCTTGGGATTTTCCCTCTCTCCCTCTCTCTCTGCCCCTCCCCCACTTGCACTGTCTCTGTCTCTCTCAAAATAAATAAATAAATTTAAAAAAAAATTTTTTAAATCAAGCTGTTGAGCAGATCCACCATCCTAAAATGTTTTCTCATACCACTTCGCAGCTGATGCCCTCTCGTGATCTTTGGCCACAGGCAACTACTAGTCTGCCTCCTCTTTCTATAGCTTTACCTTTCTAGAATATTGCACTAATCGACTCATGAAGTATGTAGTCCTGTATGTTTGTCTTCTCTCACTTATATGTTTGAGATGCATCCTTATTTTCACGTATATTAAAGTTTAATTCATTTTTATTGCTGAGTAATATTCCATAGTGTGGATAGTTCACAACTTGGTTATCTATCTACCAATTAATGGATATTTGACATTACTACTAATTTGGGGCTATTACGCATAATGTTGTTACTACATTAGTATAGTATTATTATAGACTGTATGATTATTGTTTACTCAAATGTAAAAGTCTTTGAGTAAAAAACTTTGTATGGACATAACCTATTGAATTTCTTTTGTGTAAATATCTAGTTGTGAGATTTGTGGGTTATATGGTAGTGTATATTTTACTTTATAAAATACTGCCTTAAGGGTCTTCCAAAGTAGCTGTGCCATTTTGCATTCACAACAGAAATGTAGGTTTTGGCTTTCCACATTCTCCCCAGCACTTGGTGTTGTCACACTTTTTAATTTTAGCTATTCAAATGGTGTACAGTGATCTCTCAATGTGGTTTTAATCGAATTTCATGGTAACTAGTGATGCTGAGCATCTGTTTATGTGCTTTTTTATCATTTATAGATGAAGTGTCTAAGTCACTTCCCCTTTTTGAAGAAACTGGGTTATTTTCTTATTAAGTTGTACCTGTTCCTTACATATTCTGGATGCAAGTCCTCTGTCAGAAATATGTTTTACAAATATTTTCTTTCAATCTATGGCCAATCTTTTCATTTTCTTAACTGCACCTTTCAAAAAACAAAAGTTTTTATTTTTTTTAATTTTTTTTAATGTTTATTTATTTTTCAGAGAGACAGAGACAGAATGGGAGTGGGTTAGGGGCAGAGAGAGAGGGAGACACAGAATCTGAATCAGTCTCCAGGCTCTGAGCCGTCAGCACAGAGCCCGATGTGGGGCTTGAACTCCCAGAGCCGTGAGATCATGACCTGAGCCGAAGTCAGACGCTCAACCGACTGAGCCACCCAGGCGCCCCAGATTTTTATTTTTATCAAAACATTTTATCAATTTTTACACTTTTGCCTTTTGTGACATGTTTAAGAAATATTTGCCTAGCCAGTGTCATAAAGATTTTATGTTTTCTTCTAAATATTTAATAGTTTAAGATCTCCTGGTTAGATCTCTGATCCGTTCTGAGTTAATCAGTGTGTATGGCATGAGATAAGAGTTAAAGTTTATTTTTTCTATACAGATAAATTTGGTTGTCCAAGCACTATTTTTTAAATTCTTGATTCATTTGGAATTAACTTTTATGTAATATGAGGCAATACTCTAGCTTAATTTGTTTTCTAATATATAGCCAATCGTATCAAAATTTTCCATTCCCACCCTCTACTTACAGTACGGAAATATTATATTTGTAACTTTTAAATTCCCTATTCATAATTATAATTATTTTGAGACTTTATTCTCTTCCACTGATTTATGATAATAGTCCAAAACAGAATTCTTGGTTATCAACACCTTAACTTGTTTCTCTTTTCATTTTTCCTTATTTCAATAAATGGCACTACCATCTACCCAGTTGGTCAAGCCAATACTGTAAGTACTAGCCTTTATTTCCCTCCTTTCCTCACCCTTGTAATCAATCCATCACTTTTCCCTTTATAGTATAAATGTATCCACTTCATTCCATGTCCATTGCTAACAGACTCATCCAGGTTACCACACCCTTATCTCATACCAGGTTTTTCCTTGCTCCCTAACTCTGTCCACATCAACCAGCTTTCCGTTCTTTGACCATCCAGGTTTGTACCTATTTGACCTTGCCATTTCCTCTGCCTACGATAATCTTCCTTCATCATAACTATCTCGGGTCTTGGGTTAAATGATAATAAGTCGGATCTTTTTAAATATCTTACATGCAAGGTCCCCCTGACTATAATTCCCCTATGCTAGTTTGAGTTTCAGGTGGGTACTCACCCAGAAATTTGCATACTTAATAAGATGCATATCTGTAGCATCTCCTGAGATCACTAGATCTTTCCTTTCTTAAATGATTTCTCCCCATCTTTGTAGTCTGAGCCAGAAGCCAGCCCAGGGTTATTGCTTAGGGACAAAGAAGAGCAAAGGATTAGCTTTGGCCAAACTGAATGCTATCCAATATGGTGCTCATAAAAATGTGGTGCCTTGTGCCTTCCAGAATGTCACAAATTTCCAGTAAGAGGACAGCTTTGGGCTCACCCTCAGATGAGGAGTAGAAGGTTCTGGGACCACATGGCATATTTCTAAATAGCAGTCCATTCTAGAGGGACAGTCACTTGGGTCTTGGAAAGCATACCTGGAGAAGTGAATGCTGCTGACAAATAGGACCTTCGCACTTGGAAGGGTCTCTTCTACGGGCCTTGAGCATCATCCAAAGAGAAAGATTACACTCATCTGGCTTGCCCATTCTTCAGGTGTGTGTGTGTGTGTGTCTGTGTGTGTGTGTCTGTGTGTGTGTGTGTCTGTGTGTGTGTGTGTCTTTACTCATTCTGGCTCTACTTCTCCAGGTCCTGTGTATTCAATATATTCAGCATCACAGCTGCAGCTGCCACTGCTCTTGTTGCTGTGACAACTCACAGCAATTGTTGTTGTTCAATGTGAGATTGAGCCCTGGGGTACACCTTGCCCACCAAACCACTCCCTCAAGCTCCAAACACCATTTGACTCATTTTCCATTACAATCATCAGAGGACCTTTAGCAATTCTAAGGGAGTTATCACTTTCTTTCACATCCTTTCCCAGATATCTGATTTTGCAATTCAGCTCTCCAGAGGAAATTCAAGCTGCCTCTTTAATCCTTATGAAGAGAAAGTGTGAATTTTATCCTAGATTCATCATTTTAAAGCTGATGGGGATCTTGAATACAATCTAATTATATCTTCACATTTTACACATGAAAATTAAAGTGTCTGATGTGCCTAGAACAGGATCTGGCATGTGTGGTAATCATTCAAAAGCTTGTTCAAAGAATGAATGAAGTTCAGGGAATCATGACTTCTCCAGCATCACAAAAGTCCGTAGCGGAACAGAGATTAGAATATAGATTTTTCTCATTCCAAAATTGAGTCCATTTATAAAAATAAATTGATCCTATCTATTTATTGAAGTAATCTAAGTAAAATACTTTTATATTTTAAAGATTTGCCATAAAGTTGTAAGTCTTATAATAATACCATTATTGAAAGCTACAAGTAGCCTTGAAAACAAAGTTGTCTATTTCTCAGCCTAGTAAAAATAAATGCGCATGCAATAAGTAAAGTACATGCAATGTGCTTTAAATATCTTTATTAAGGTATAATTGATATTCAAAAAACTAAACATATTTCATATATACAATTTGATAAGTTTGGAGGTATGCATATACCTGTGAAGCCATCACCACAGTCAAGGTAATAAACATATCCATCACCTCCAAAGTTTTCCTCCTGAGTTGTTTTTGTTTGGTTGTTTGCTTGTTTTGTTTTAAGAATACAACATCAACTCCACTGTCTTGGCAAATGTTTGGTTACACAATACAGTGTTAACTATAGGCACTACATTACACATTAGATCTTTAGGATATATTCATCTTGTATAACTTAAACTTTGTAGCCTTTGACTAATACTTCCCCCATGTCCAGCTCCTGGAAACCACCATTCTAGTCTATGCTTCTATGAGTTTGACTATTTTAGAATCCTCCTACAAGTGATGTCAGGTAGTATTTGTCTTTTGTCTGGTTCGTTTCACTTAGCACAACATCCTTGGTGTTTGTCCATGCTCTTGTGTTTGGCAGGATTTCATTCATTTTTAAGGCTGAATGATATTTCATTGTATGTTTATACCACATTATCTTCATCCATTCATCTGTTGATGAACATTTATTTAGGTTGCTTCTACAACTTGGCTATTGTGAAAAATACTGCAATGAACATGGAAGTGCAGCGATTTCCTCTCAATCCTGATTTCAATTCTGTTGGATATAATTTTAATTTTTTGAGGAACCTCTACACTGTTTTCCATGACAGCTACACCATTTTACATTCCCACCAACAGTATACAAAGGTTCCCTTTTCTCCACATTCTTGCTAACACTTACGTTTTTGTTGTTGTTGTGATACCATCCTAACAGATATGAGTTGATATCTCATTGTGGTTTTGATTTGCATTTCCCTGATGAGTAACATTGAGCATCTTTTCATATATCCATTGGCCATTTGTAGGTCTCCTTTTGTGAACGGACTATTCAAGTCCTTTGTCCATTTTCCTAAGTCAGTTTTGATTAAGTGTTTTCCTCATGACTTATTATTTTAAATACACATTTCCTGCCTTTCCAATCTCATTAACTTTAATTGGCTAAAACCAGGATAAAATCTTCAAGTTTGACAGATTTTTTAAAAGCCACAACAGAAACAATAATTGAAATGCACATCACACTGATGTTTAAATCAAGTAGTTTCAATAGTAGCATATGTCTAATATCATGTGATGCAAGGAGTGGAAGGAACCACTTTCATCCAAACCGAGCTATCTTTCTTAGTCCATGTAATTGTGAAATGGTTTTCATGAAAGAATTGGAAAGAAGTGGCTAGAAAAGAAATACAGTGACTTTAGAGCCAGAGTCTTGGAAAAAATTTTTAATTTGGTAAGGAGTATAAAAGCACCCATCCCCAAAATCAATTCAAAGTTCAAACTAAGAAATTCTCTACTTTGTAGAAGAAAGAGCTTTAAGTTCAGTTTTTTTGCAGCCCAATCATTTGTACTAAGAAAATCCCCAAGAAGTGTCATCTGAAATGGTATGTTTGTGAAGCTGGCTCTGTATGACAATGTGAAAGACCATCAACTTAGTGTTTGCCAAACCTGGCTTGCTTTAGAACCACCTGTGGCCTTTTAAAAAATAGGCATATTCTTGAGCTTCAAAGAAAACCCACCAAACCAGACTCTCTATGAGACCCAGAAATTTGTTTCACTGAGCTTTTCTGTGCTCTTCTGCAGCCCAGCAACCTGGGCCACCGTCTATTAACCTATCTTTGGCAAAATAGTTATGTCTTTACTTTATGTTGTGCCTACAGACAGTTGAATTTTCTCATGAAAATGTAAATTTCCCACACATATGTGGACTATAGACCTGGAATACTGCAGGAAAAACTGTCAGGTCTTACCTCAACCTGTCCCTGAGAAAGAACCATAGAAATGGTGTGCTTGCTTTTAATCTAATAACTCAAAATTTGGGTAATATTTTAATAGTTATATTATTGTTTTGCACTGGAATAGTTCTGTGGAGAGGCCACAAATTATTATCATTCCCCATCAGCAGGGAGATAATTTTTCTAAATGTAGTGAATATTCCAAGTATCACCCTAGGGAGCAGAAGATCCAAGATCGGAAGATAAGGACTTAGACTGGTAGCAAGATGGGAACCCGTCATTCTGCATCTTGTGGTTGATAGAACCTAGATGATAAGGAGTAGCAACCCTCTCCCAAGGAGCCACTTGGGTTTAAAGGAAAAAGAAAGCAGGCTACTACCACTCATGGGCAGGTTAGGAATTCAGCAGGGATGGATTGTGTGCTTAAAAACAGCTGTGGTGATCTGCAATTACAAAAAACTTAGAACGCCATTTGTAGAATGGGCCATGTCTCTAGACCCATAAATTCATCCTCTCTATGGTGGTTCAGAGAGTGAACTTCTTATCTTGACCCCAAATTTTAAGAGGACTTCTTGATTGAACTTACACTGCCCCTACACTGATTTTGAGGCTGGAACGCTACAATGTATCTTACTCCCTGATTTGAACTGCAGTAAAACCCAATGGCCAGGGCTAGAACCAGTTTACATCGATCCATATCCTGACTCCAGACATAAAACAACTTGAAATAATATAATTTTATACACTGTGTATTGTGGCAAGTCCAGACTATGAATAGATTTCTAATATAATGAAAAGTGATAGGACTTTGTGAAACAAGCAACCTTGTAGTATCAATTACATTTTTTTTGGCATTGATTTCAAAAATCCAATTAATGGTCAAAGATGTTTATCATTCATATTTGTCCAGCAAGAAGGCCTACTTTCATCCTGAAAGGATTGCTGGCTTGATTACAAAAATATTGTCCTTTTATTACCTAGGACCAAAGGCTTTTGTACTTGGCATAAATGCCTGACTATAAAAACTACTATCGCATTAAAAAGGTGCCCATTGTCAGAGTATCTTATATATTCACTTTTTTTATTAACATAGCAGCAAAACAGCATGATGTACTGTACTCAAGTACCTAAAATTACAGTGAAAACAAGCTTCATATTTTCTCCTTTAAATATGTCCTTTAAGATAAACCTATATAAGTCACTTGACAATGACAGTCGTATTGCCTCTTAGAAATAGTGTCTTCCAATTTCAGATAGCCTTCAGTTTGTGTTTAGAAATAAAGTAATAAGGACTCAGAAGTTCCTCTTCAATTGTTTCTTGATAGTTAAAAAGTAGGATTTAATAGCAAAGTAGCTATTGACCTTGTCAAAGTGTGATGATACAGATGCCCTGATTTTGTGGTGCTCTGAGATCTTATTCAGGGGTTGCTTGTAAAGGTTTGGGTTCATCTGGTTAACTAATGAGATTAATTAATTACCCAGCAAGGGTATGATTCCACTCATGATGCATATGCTATTCAGAAATGTCCTGGAAAGATCACCTCTATTTTGCTTCCAGGATAAAAGAGAGCTAAAGATTGCTAAACAGAAAGAGGTCCCTTTAAATACCCAGGCCGGATGGGAATTCAGCCATCATCCAGAGTCAGTCAGATACAAATAGGACATTGGCAACTTACCAAAAGATATTCAGGATCACCACATTGGCCTTTGTTATCACATCTGTTAGTTAAATTTATGGAAAGACTGCAGTGTGCGATCCCCTTTACTTTAGCTTCTTTCTCATTTCTTTCTTACACCTGAGTGGACAAATTAGATCTGAGTGATTTGAAGAAGTGTTCATTAAACAACATTATTTCAAAATATATCTTTAATAAATTCTTACAATGGATCACACTTTCAGAAACATTTGTATATATTATCTCATTAATGCTCTTAATAATTCTGCACGTTGTATATGATCATTATTTGCATTTTATAGCTGAAAAAACTGAGTTTCTAATCCAGTTAAGAGAATATCATTTGTACATGTCAGAAACTATGATTTCAAACCAAATGTTCTAGCCACATTTTTTTTGTATTTTTACTGTAATACAAACTTAAAAAAGTTGTTTAAGAAAATGATTATCTAAATCTATTTTTCCCTTGTAAGTCACATGCTCTTTTTTTCTAGGTGGTCCCAAAGCATATTCTCTCTTCTTTTATTATTTTTTTTTAAGGTTCAACAATATTATTAGAATATGCTTTGGTGCTGATCATTAAAAGTCAATATTCCCAGGCACACACACATATTTTTCTCAATATATAGTTAATTTTTTTTTGTTGTTTAATCTTTGGGATGTTTTATGCCACAGGTTTTAGTATGTATTCTATTTTCATACTTTGGTTTTCTTCTGTGATTTTGTTTATATTTTAATTTCTTGTGTCTATTCTCAGTATCTTGCCTATTTTCCTCTTAAACATTTTTTAAAATAAATGTTTATTCATTTTTGAGAGAGAGAGTGAGCTGTGGAGAGGCAGAGAGAGCATGGGACAGAGGATCCCAAGAGGACTCTACACTGACAACAGGAAGCCTGATGCAGGGCTCAAACTCACGAACTGTGAGGTCATGACCTGAGCCAAAGTCCGACGCTCAACCAACTGAGCCACCCAACGCCCCTCCTCTTAAATCTTTTTACCTTTCCCTTCAATTTTTATGGGTATTTTAAATTTTCCTGTGTTTACTTTTTATTTGTCTGAAGGCATTAATTTGTTGTTGCTGTTGTTTTTGTGTTCTCTCAACTTTAGCATTCATTTCTGAAATATTTTTCTATTGCTTCTAATTCTTTCTTGAGTTCTGTGATCTCATTCCTCAGTCTAGTTCCAATTTTTGTCGTTCTTCCGTGTTTATATTATTTTATTAATGTCTTAGTTCATTTTAACACAGTAGGTTATAGTTTCGATCTATTTTGTGGGCATGTCTTTCTGGCATGGTCTCCTTGTCTGTAGGGATATTATTCTGTACTTTATTCTTTTATTCTTGTAATAACTTTGCATAGGATTTGATATCTATGCCTTTCTTTTTTTCATTTTTAGGTGAAACTAGTATTTCTGAACTCTATAATAAAGCTAAGTTCAGGAAATCTTTTTTATCTTTCCAGAAGTTCTGCTTCTGATGTTTTTGTACAGTGTTCAGCAATATGATGACTGGCTTTTCTGTGACATCCTGGTCCTTTCCCTCCCCAACTTTGATCTGGATCTTCTCTCTTGTTCATCTCTGTCCTGCTCAATTTTGGCTTCACTTTGCATCACTGCTCCCCAGAGTGGGACCTTGTCCCAGAAGGAAGCCTTTGCAGATCAGTTTTGCGAGTGACTGGCATCTGGATGCTCCGTGTCCCCCAGGTCTTCTTACTGCCGGTCCCTCCACTGATACATACTGGCGAGGGCCAACCGCCAGTGTTCGCTGCTGTCTCCGATCAGTCATCTGTGGTGTTCACTCAATGCATGTTGGCTCTTTTGAGGTCTGCTGATCTTTTATCAAACACTGTTGTCATGCCCCCCCCCCACCCTCCCACCCCTGCCCACGGGACTGTAACCAACTGCTTGAATATGGGGATTGATGGGGATGCCTTTTCACCTAGTTTGGTTGTAAATGTCATCTATAGATATTGTGTTTTGCTATCTATTTGCCCTGTCAGTTTTTCTGGAGAGATGGAAAAGACATACTATCTTTGTCATTGCCATCTTCCCAGAATCTCTTTATTTAACAAAAATTATAGTATCCAGAGAGAAAAAAAATGCACATAATGTATAGCTTTATGCATATATTTACAAAGTGTGTTATCAGTACCCAGATAAAGAAATACATCATCAGCTGAGGATTGTTAGCGTATTCTCCCATTTTTTTTTCTTCTAAATCTTAATTTTTAAAAATCTGAAAGCCATATACTGAGAAAACAGAATATGGATTGAGGCAATTATGGTAAAGTTACATAGTCAATAAATGTATATTTTTATGTTACTATTCCTTTATTTAAAAACGCGTATGTATTTGTACTCCTCTGTCCCCAATTATATCACATTTACACATGGAAATACTTGTGCTTGAGCTTATACAAGATGTTGTAAATTAAATTTCAGGCCCCAATTCTTCATCCTCCCATTATTCACATCCTCAACACATAACTTTGCAGTCCATCCTGCTTCATATGTGAAGGACACATATCTCTTCACCTTGACTTTAGCCTTAGCTATTTGACTTACTTTGACCAAAGAGGATGTTAGTTCACAGGCCACAAGCAAGAGTTTAAAATGTCCTCTCACACTTACTTATATGTTCCTTCTTACACTCTGCCATTGCCCTCTTACTAGTCCACTGGGCTCAGGAGGAGTGTCAAAGACATGTGGAGCAGAACCATCCCAAACCACCCCCAGTGTGAAACAGGCCATACCAGCTGACCTGCAAACTCAGGAGGAGAAAGAAGTGCTTAATGTAGATTACACTGAAGATTTGAGATGATCAGTACTGCAGCACTATTGTAGGAAACACACAGTTCACATGCCAGTGTGTTGGAGTTCTCAAAGACAGTGTATGGTGGTTGCATGATAGGATTGGTTGTTTTTTAAAAAATTATCGAAATAGGTGCTGCTGCTTATACCCTTATGGTTTCTTCCTAGTTGCTTTAGTTGTTTTCCATTTTTGCTTTAGTTGGATGTTATTTAACTAAGTTCTTTTCTTTTCTTTTTTTCTAATACGTGTTTTAAAGGCCATACATTTCATTCTGAATATTTTGGGGGTTGCGTATCACATTTGTACATTCAGCTTTTCTTTTTCTCATTTCTAAGTAGTCTGTAACTTTTTGACTTTCCTTTTTAACATGGAGATTAAGTAGAAAAGTTTGTGTTTAATTTGCAAGTGCTATTTTGCCTTCTTATTTTATTTTTTATTTTTTTCTGATTTTTGCCTTTAATGAATTCTTGTCAGATAAGAATGAATGAATGAATGAATGAATGAATGAATGAATGAATATCTAGTTCTAAATGAGAAAACAGCACTGTTCTGGTAGCTTCAACCTCAGTTAAATGTTATTATTCTCTGACTCTGAACCCGTGACTCTGAATTCTCAGACACTGGTAGAGTAGAACTCTCTTATACTACCCAGTTAGAGTTAGTTAAACAGTCATTTAAAATCATTTTAAAATGCTGTACTCATATTTTAGCTTAACATAAACTACATAAATATTCATCTGTTCCCCTTGATGTTTTTCTAGCTTTATTGAGATATAATTGGCATATAACATTGTGTAAATTTAAGGTGTGAAGTGTTTATCTGATACACTTATATATTGCAAAATGATTAGTACTTCCATCATGTCACACAATTACCTTTTCTTTTTCTGGTGAGAACATTTACGATCTGTCCTAGCAGCTTTAAAGTATATGAAGCAGAATTATTAGCTATCATCACCATGCTGTGCATTAGATCCCCAGAATTTATTTGTCTTATAACTGGAGGTTTGTACCTTTTGATCAACCTCTCACCATTTCCCTGAACGCCTAGCTCCTGGTTAGTACCATTCTACTCTCTGTTTGTATGATTTCAGCATTTTTGGACTCCACCTGTAAGTAGAACCACACAGTATTTGTCTTTCTCTCTCTGACTTATTTCACTTAGTGTAATGCCCTCAAGGTCCATTCATATTGTTGCCAATAATAGGATTTCCTTCTTTTTATGGCTGAATAATATTCCATTGTATGTATATACCACATCCTCTATATTCATTCATCTGTAGACAGACACTTAGATTGTTTCCATGTCTTGGCTGTTATGAACATTGGAGGACAGATATCTCTTCAAAATAATAATTTAATGTCCTTCAGATATACACCCAGACATGGGGTTGCTGGATCATATTGAAGTTCTATTTTTAATTTTTGGAGAAACCACCATACTGTTTTCTGTAGCAGCTATACCAATGTATATTCCCACCACAGTGCACAGGGGTTCTCTTTTCTCTACATTCTCACCAAATACTTGTGATCACTTGTCTTTTTGATGATAGTCATTCTGACAGGTACAAGGTGATATCTCAGTGTGGTTTTGATATGCATTTCCTTGATCATTAGTGATGTTGAGTTCCTTTTCATATATCTGTTGGTCATTTGTATGTCTTCTTTTTTTTAAATCAGATTGGGGTTTTTTGCTGTTGAGTTCTAGGAGCTCTTGATATATTCTAGATATTAACCCCTTATCAGACATATGATTTGCAAGTATTTTCTTCTATTCTGTGATTTGCCTTTTCATTTTGTTGTTTATTTTTCTGTGCATAAGCTTTTTAGCTTGATGTAATCACACTTACTATTTTTGCTTTTGCTGCTTGTGTTTTTGGTGTCATATCCAAAATATCATTGCCAAGACTAATGTCAAGGAGACTTTTTGCTATCTTTTACAGTTTCCGGGCCAAAGTTTTGTTTAAAAGTCTGTTTGGGGGGCGCCTGGGTGGCTCAGTCGGTTAAGCGTCCGACTTCAGCTCAGGTCACGATCTCGCGGTCCATGAGTTCAAGCCCCGCGTCGGGCTCTGGGCTGATGGCTCAGAGCCTGGAGCCTGCTTCCAATTCTGTGTCTCCCTCTCTCTCTGCCCCTCCCCCGTTCATGCTCTGTCTCTCTCTGTCCCAAAAATAAATAAACGTTAAAAAAAAAAATTTAAAAGTCTGTTTGGTCCAGTGATGAAGTTCCATTGCCATATTTTGCTGAATTGCACAAACAATGCATCATTTACAATTTCTGCATTCTTTAAAGCGAATGAAGAACTTAATGATACTTTTGAACTAAAGAAAAGTTTTCTGTAATTTTCCAATATTTACACCCGTGTTGTCCACACCTGATTTTTTAGGGAGCTGACTTTATTAAATCTTTCCAAATCTTTAATTTATTTTTTTAAAATATTTTAAGGATTTTTAACCTTTATTGAGGTATACTTAACATACCAAAAATTGCTCATATGTTATGTGTACATTTTGATGAGTTTGGACATATGCATATACCCATGATGCCATTACCGCGATAATTTGTTTTTAATAAAACCTGTACTTTTCCTTGTGCATTCATATATTGTCCATTAATTATATTATGGAATTAAAATAACAAAACAACCAGAGTAAATAGGTTTGTGAACAAACACAATTTCATCATGATCAGTCAACAGCCTAAATGATGGGGGTGGTAGTGGTGAGCATACAGCCTGCTATCTGGAGTATCCATCAGTGCATATTACAGGTGGATGGGATAGTCTAGGTTAATCTAGAAATTCGATTGAGTGGAAGTCAGCTAAGACATCTAGAGGCAGGGATATTTGTCTGCCTTCCCCGCAATTCAGTGCATTTGACCAAGTGGGTCCTTTAGCGAGACAGACATCCGTACTAAGAAGTTAAGAAGATTTTCTAAGGAGCTGATATGGAAAAGGAAGACTCTTATTTAGGGCACCTGCTATCAACCAGGCTATACCTTTGTTTCAACCTTTTCGTTTTCCCCATAAGCCTCCAATAAAATGTAAAGCAAATGAAAAAAAAACTTAAGAGATAAAATATTAAATATTAAAATGCTCACATAATGAATGTTTCATTGAAGGTCAAGAAAAGCTAGACTTCCAAACTGAAAGCAATGAAAAACTTCAAGATAAATGGAACCAGAGAGTGCATGCAACTTGACCTATTTTGCATGAGGGTGCTTAAAAGGATTGTTCAGAAAATAAAATTAAGAAAGGATGCATCCCGGGCAGAAGACCTCAAGTGAAGACTCGGGTTTATCACAAAAGACCCAGGCCAGAGCCTAATAAATAACCTACTTTTTTGAATCGTAAAATATTTTGAACTACTCTTATGTATGTTTGGGACATAGTAATAATAAAAAACAGACATGGTGTGTGCCTTCAAGGATTTATAACCTAGTAGAAAGAGAAGGCAAGCTTAAATCATTATGTACAAAGGAATAGTATAGGACCTTCCTTACAGCAAATGCCAAATTGGCCCCCTTACATTCAAACTTGAATGTCTAATATGGATAACTGATATGCAAAATATTTTAAAAGAATTATCCAAAATCATATACACAGATCTCTTTGAGGAAAGATTAAAAGCCAAAAATAAGAGTATTTTGATTCTGGGTGCCTAAATTGAGCACTCCAGTTCTCCAAAACTAGTGGGTCTTCTGTAAGGGACTTCAGACCTCTAAGTCTTCGTGTGTAGTAAAAAGTGTCCTTGAGCTGTTTTTTTTTTAATTTTTTTTTTAATGTTTATTTATTTTTGAGAGAGAGAGAGAAAGAATAGAGTGCACGCAGGGGAGGGTCAGAGAGAGAGGGAGACACAGAATCCGAAGCAGGCTCCAGGCTCTGAGCTGTCAGCAGAGAGCCCGACATGGGGCTCTAACTCATGAACTATGAGATCATGACCTAAGCCAAAGTCTGACGCTTAACCGCTTAACCAACTGAGCCATCCAGGTGCCCTGAGCTGTTTTTTGTAAAACAAAAGCCTTTTAAAACTATGTGCTTAGCCTCAGTAATACAAAGACAATGAAAATCCTGCCTTCAATTGGACTTTACTTTATTAAGGATCTGATTCAACCAGAAACTGATTGGTACTGATGGTTTTTATGAACTACAAATAGAAAGATAAGCTTATTAACACTTAATAAGAGCAGTTTGGGGGTAGATAAGCCTTATAAAACATGAGGTTTAAGGAATAAATAATTTAAAAAAACTTGAGAAACACTAACTAGTAGACTAACTGTAGCTTTACTCAGAATCACAAAATAATCTGTATAATCATTTTTTAAAAATTCATCTCAATGGTAGATTTCTAAAGCACACCCTGTATACAGTTAATCTTACTTTTAACAACTACAAGCTGGTCTCTGAGTCTGTTATATATAATAAAACAGCCCAGGAATGAGAAGGCTTCAAACATTAATGGTGACCCCCACCCCTACAAAGAAGATGAAAAAAAAAAAAAAAAAAAAAACACAGGAAGGAGAGGAAGAAGGAAAGGAAGAAAAGGAATTTTCTGTTCTTTGCCTGGAATGATCTTCCTTTTCCCAACCATGGATCATCCCTTCTCATTTTTCAGGTATTGGCTTAAATTCCTGTCCTCTGAGAGACCTTCCCTGGCCAACCTATCTAAAGGTACTTGCTCCACTCTGCCCACCCCTTTCCTTTCTCTCCTATAACCTTCTTTATTAACTTCATGGCTCTTATCGCAGCCTGCAATTATTTGGATTATTTATTAGCTTGTTTGTATATTACCTGATTTTCCCACTATGTAATGTAAGCTCTGCAAGGAGGACATTCTGTAACTTATTCCCCTATTTACTTCCAAAAGCTAGTGGGTGCTCAATAAATATTTATTGAATAAATAAATAGACAAGAACCAAAATCTCTGCTTGGAGATCTGCTACTCTGCTAGATACTTTTCGTCTATATGTCATCTTATAAGAACTCTGCTAAGTGTCAACTACCTTGATTTAAAAATGGGGGGGCGGGTCTAGGTGGCTCAGTCAGTGAACCCACCTACTTTTGATTTTCGCTCAGGTCATGATCTCAGGGTGCATGGGTGCTGTGCTGTGCGTGGGTTCGGTGCATGGGTTTGAGTCCTGCCTCGGTGTGGAGACTGCTTCAGACTCTCTCTCTCCCTTTCTCTCTCTCTGCCCCTCCCCTACTCATTCTCTCTCTCTCTCTCTCAAAATAAATAAATATTTTTTAAAAAAAGGAAACTGAGACTTAACAGAGTATAAAACTGGCTTTGCCAATACCAGCTAATGATGAGCCAGTGATTCAAATAACTTTCTGTCTGCCTCTGAAGTCTATATTTAAATATAGACTTTTAGCGGAGAATCTCAAGGTACAATTACCTCATCTGTATTGTACATGTTTGTGTGACAAGAAAACACAATCTCCCTTAACGATTTGTTCCTCATCTGCTATGGCATTTTCCATGCTGAATTATAATGGGCCTTGTTACCTGGATGCTTCCTCCCACAATCTCAGCTCCTCAAGGGCAATGAATTATTCTGTGTACCAAAGAGCTTCCACAATGTTCAATGGCATGAATGAAATGAATGGGTTGAGGATCAAGGTCATATTAGCTTTTCAAAGTAAAAGAGAAAATCAGGCTCTTTTTAACAGGAAGAATTCTGGGAGAGATGGTGGTTTTATGCACTACAATATATATTCAGTGACATACAGACTTTAGATTATTTAAAACTTTGGTGAATTTGTTATCAAAATTTTAACTGAGGAATAAGAAATTTGAGTTTAAAGAAAAGTTAGGTGGTTTGCCCAAGGTCACACAGCACTTTTGCATTTAACAATGAGCCTAATAGTCACATAATAAGGAGGGACCTTGGGTCAAAACTAAGGGCATTAGGTTTCAATTACTGCCACTTAAAAGCAACAAATAAATACTATGGTGGGGGACTTGGGGGAAGAGGTATTATGTGGACCAGCATTATCCCTCAGACTTCCATTTACATTTACTAAGAAATAGAAATAGGAAAAACCCAGTTTGGCTCAAGAGCCTATGTTCTTAATCCCTACTAATGATAGCCAATACTTACATAACATATACAATGAGCCAGGTATTCTAAATGCTTTACATCTATTGACTAATTTAAGCTCGTAACAAACCCAGGAGGTAGGCACTGTTACTATCTGTACTTCATAGTTAAGAAAACGGCACAGAGAAGTGAAAGCAACCTGCCCTGTAATGCGGTTGGTGGTTGTTAGTGGTTAGGAAGTTGGTGAAGCATCTGGCTCTTTGTTTTGGTTCAGATCATGGTCTCCCGGTTCGTGAGTTAGAGCTCTGCATTGGGCTCTGTGCTGATAGCACAGATCCTCTGTCTCCCTGTCTCTCTGCCTCTCTCTCTCTCTCTCTCAAAAATAATTTTTTTAAGTAAAATAAATAACTGCTGGTGTAAAAATATTCATAAAATCATAAACCTATGACTTGGATATTTACCTGAGTGCTTCTCTAATCCAACTTGCTCTCTGACATTTGTGTATGCTCCACCGTATCCTGACAAGTGGATTTCCAGCCTCTTCTAGGTCAGCCTCTAGTGTTGGCTGATAATTAACATGCACCTTAAGAAACTGTGGAAAGTCTACCCATGAACGGAGAGGTATCATCTTCCCTGTATTCCAATAGAGGATGACTACAACCAAAATCAAGTGACTCATTTTTAAAATAATTTCACACTGTGCAGATGCTGTGAGATAGTAGGAAACTGGGCTTGCTCAAAGCAAATTATTTTTTTTAAATGACCCTTCAGGACTCATTATCCAACCACCTAAAGAAGTGGGTGGAATGAAATATTTTAATCACAATAATTAATATCATTGAAGTGTCGGGATGCCTGGGAGGCTCAGCCGGTTAAGCGTCTGACTTTGGCTCAGGTCTTGATCTCACAGTTCGTGGGTTGGAGCCCTGCGCTGGGCTCTGTGCAGATAGGATTCTGTGTCTCCCTCTCTCTCTGCCCCTTCTCTGCTCACGCTCTGTATCTCACTCTCTCAAAAATAAATCAACACTAAAAAAATATATATTTTAAAAGATAATTGAAGTGTCTGCTTTTTTTCTGACAATGAGGAAAAGGTTTTTGTGTTTTTCTTTTTAAAACTGGTCTTGTGATGGCCCCTTAATTGTCCCTTTCCCTATAGAAATGGTGACTCCTTCCCCATTGCCCCCCAGGTATCCTGTATGTATGTCTGCTACAGCAACTTTAACAATTAATGCTCCTCATTGTTTATCTGCCTGCTCCTCTTTGCTATTCCTATTTGTACTTTGTTTCCCTGGCATCTGACTCATTTTAGGAACATCCTAAAAGAACTTAGAATCTCTGAACCAAAAAGTAATTTTATAATACCTCAAACTCTTTACTTCATCTTTTACTCATTAAAATAGACATACGGGAATAATTCCTTTTTTAAAAAAAGTTTCTCCTTTTTTAACACTCTCTTCACTCATCTTGACTACTTTCTTATTTCTCAGACCCCCAAACTACCCTGGAAAAAGCCATCCCTCAGTCCCTTCCCCAGAGCACCTCTAGGCCTCTCCTTTCCCTAGCATTCTGATACTAAACCACCAAATAACTGATAGGGCAGAAAAGGAAGCTTCTTAGAGAGCAGGAGACTGAGGGAGCCAACCCAGAATCTCCTTTCAAGTGCAAAAGGAGGGAGGAAAGGCTGGTAACCATCAAATATAAGTAATTTGATCCATGATAAATATTTGTTAAGTGGAAGGGAGGGAGGAATGAGGTTTGGAGGGAGGGAGAGAGGAGGAAAGAAGAGAAGGAGGGAAGGAAGGGAGGGAGGGAAGAAAGGCAGGCAGGTAGGCAGTCTAATGTATTTGGAGGGTAACTTTTATCACACCCTAGCCAACTTTTATGTCAAAAGTTTGACGACTTTCTTCTGCAGGTCCCTTTTTCTTTTCCTTTTCCTGTCCCCAAACATTACCTATTAGTTATTTAATGTGGTCTATAGCTACTGTCCTTCCATATCATTGGCTTGAAACAGACTCAAAGACTTTAATGAGAGGTTATCATGGAACTATTTTAAGACTAATTCTAAGTGGAGAATAAAGGTCATAATACCACTGTAGCAGCTAAAAGCACTTTTGCTGACATTATCTAATTTCCACAGAACTCTAGAGACAGAGGCAATTATTTTGATTATGCTTTTACAGATAAGATGTTTTAGGCACAGTGAGTAGAATAATAGAGGTCAATCATTGCTTGCACCAAAAATAGACTTATATCTACTAATATTCAGGGGAGACCTATTTGGATGATAGAACTTGGCCTTCACAAAAGGATCTTTTATTACCCTTCTCTTGCCAATACAGAAAAACCGAGACTTAGATGTTTTCATTAATAAGTTGAAATAGTTGCACTGTGTAAGACACACATCCTGGAATTAGAGATTTCCCCACCCCTCCCCCACAAAAAAGAAGTGCTATCTCTGAACATAAATAGTTGATAGCCAACATTTGTATGACAGCTTTATTTAAAAGAAATCCTATATAATAAAAAAGATGCTTATTTTTATTTAAAAAAGCTCTTTAAATTGCTGATTAACTCAAATTAGTGTAAGATTCTATTAAAATGTTATATACATATATTATTTTACATATTACATTTTATTTAAAAAGTTGATATCTGAATCACATATTCTTTTCAATGTTTTTTTTTTTTAATTTTATTTTTGAGTGAGAGAGAGAGAGGGAGAGAGAGAGGGAGAGTGTCAAAGTGTAAGCAGGGGAGGGGCAGAGAGAGAGGGAGACACAGAATCTGAAGCAGGCTCCAGGCTCTGAGCTGTCAGCACAGAGCCCAAACTTATGAACTGTGAGATCATGACCTGAGCCGGAAATCAAGAGTGAGATGCTTAACCAACTGAGGCATCCAGGCACCCCTGAATCACATATTCTTATTACAATTCCCACTGGAATACATTCGAGAAGTATAAAAAGGCCTTTATTTAAAATTCATCTAGACCATTTCCCTTGAGTCATACTTCAGAATCTGCTACTCCATTTAACTTCATATATTCATTCTAGTTACTTTCCACATGAATTTCTGCCCTGCTGACCCATTCTGAACATACTCCCCAGTTTAATATGAACGAAAAAAGGATTAAGGTGCTAATACTTTACTTGGGAAGTGGAAGCACACGGTGGCATGAATAAGAAAAAAGAGGAAGTGAAGCAAGGAAAAGGGGGTATAATATGATACCATGTGTTTTGCAATGTGTTATCACACCTCTTTCCCTTCACAATACCCTACAAAAGGACCCCACAGATCATTCAACAGACATGTCCACTCAACATCCAGGAATTCTCCAGAAGGGTTTCAAAGACAAAGTCTTAGGGAGTAGCCTACAGAAGAATTTTGCTTAGCTCCTTTTTGTCTCACATTTCACATTGGTCTTACTGTGGAGAACTAACTTCCTGCACTTTTAGGTTCAATTACCCAGTCCCTGAGACATCTCAGGAAGCCAGAACCCCTGCCCCATTGTGTGGTGATTTATCCAAGCTCAGAAATGCGGGGACTATCTAGTGTGGGTGAGAGTGATGATCAAGAAAGAAAGAGACAGTGTGAGGAAGCATACAGCATTATGATCCTAACAGCGATACCTAGGACATAATTATGATGGACACCTACTTGCTGAAGACACTACAACTCTTGAGCAAGAAACACTCTGGCCTTTCTCAGCTGAGCAATCAATATGTTTAGTGATCAAACAGGGATCAGACAAGAATGTGCTAGAGGTCAGATCCTGACTCCTAGCTAAACCTAAGAGAGCCATAAATAGAAACAGAGGCAGAGTACAAAGTCTTTAGAGAGTACTAACAGTTGAAATTGAGAGAACCAGAAGCAAACACCAAAGCTAGGGTCACAAGTGGACTCAAAGTTTGTTGATGAAGCCCAAGCCCAAGACTAAAAACAGGAAGAAACAAAAGTGCAGCCACAGCAGAACAGAAGGAAAGTAAGCAGAATCCCAGGCAATTGCTTTGAGAGTGCTAAGAAGATGGGACTTACCTTTATATGCCATTAGGCATGTGACAAATGGGTAGGCAGGTCTCTCGTAAGAGTGTGTGCCATCATTGCAAACTGTGGGAATGTATGGGAATGTAAGGCTTATAAAAGCTTCTGAAAATAAACTTTATGTAACCTAATTGTCCCTTGGCCATGGCCAGTCTGACAACTAAAATAAAGTCACATTTTCATTAGTAAGCACACTATTCACTTAGTCAAAATTTTGTATCAAGAGCCTATACTGATCAAAGAACTGTCGTTAGGACCCCATTAGGTGGTGCTTGTTTAAATAGTAGTCATCACCCTGCCTTCATGGATTTTTGGTCTGGTGGGGAATATAGATAACTAATGAACAAATATGTATTTATCATTGTGAGGTACAGTGAATTAAGTGAACAAGGTGCTGTGAGGGAGAAAACTACTGTTGTCAGGGAAGACCACTTTTTAGAAGCTGCCAGTTACTCTGAGGTCTGAAGTGTGAGGAACAGAAAACTGAGCTGGTGAAAGAGCCTCCTGTACAGAGAGAACAGCGTGACCCACTCCCCAAAGCTAGAATAGGATTGGCTTGATCAAACAAAGGAAAGAATCCAATTTTATTATGAAACATAATAAAAGGATAAACCTGAAAGGCAGATGTGAAGGGCCTTGTAAACTTTGATTAGGATTTGAATTTTATTTTAACTCCAGTGTGAAGTCATTGATGGGTTTAACTATTTCAGTTGCAATGACTTAAAGCCCCCTCCTGCTTAACTGCGAGAAGCCCCCAACAGGTTGTCCATATATGACCAAGAATCCCTGGAGGGCAATTAAATATTCCACAGATACATCCTGTTGTCACCTACTGCCTTGACTCCTGTCCTGCTGCAGATCATGGACTGATGGACTAGGATTACCATCTCCCTTCAGTGTCTACTATTCTCCTTAATACTGTTTGCCCCAAGCATGAATAGCACTGCTAACACTGGCTGAAATCTTAATGAACTTTACTGAAAGTTTGAGACATGAAAGAGAAGTAGAACCCAAAGAGTAACTTATAACCACTACTAGATATATATCTTCCTAAAACTTCCTAGGACCAGATCTGTCCTTAGGTTTGGACAGCATCACATGGGCCCAGACCATCCCAGACAGTCTCCATGACACGGAGAGGCCAGATTACCCTCATTCTATCCCACCTTCACCCCCATTCTTGTTTTCTATCCCAGGATCAGTTTTTTTTAAGGATTACACAATGAATTACCTTCAAAGAAAAAGTTAACCTGGAAGGACTTCCCACCCACGTGGGTGAAAGTCATCCCTGTGATCCTGAGCTATACTAGAACCCAGTAATCCAACATCAAGAAAGGCTGAATGCACACAGGGATAATGCCCATTGGGATAACATGCCAGTCTAGTTTGAGCTTATATAAACTAAGCCTCATTCTTTTCTATAATTCAAGGTAAAGATTAAGCTTGCTACATATCCTTGTTTTAGGATCTCTGTTCATATGATGAAACAGCAGGTTGCAGGCATAGTTCATTCTAGATCCATATTTAAAGTAGACATAATTCTCTCAAGGATTCAGCCACAGCTATGTAATCCCATCTATCATGTGGACCATCATTATGTTACCACAAAGTAGTTTACTTCCTTCACATCACAAAATCTGCAAGTCTGGATGTCTCCATTCCACTTTTGCATACCCAAAATATCTCTTTGGTTCCTTTGAAACAAAGGCATAATTTGCACCAAAGGTAAATTCAAGTCTGTACCCTGAGCAGTACAGAAAATGCTTTAAACCTGAAAATATCCATATAGTTTTCTTCCTTTCTAGCTTGAAAAGAAACAAAAAACAAAAAAACCCTCTTGCATTTGACTTCTCACCAAGAATGTAAGCTTGTTTAGATAGAAGTCACTGCAGTAACACAGTTCTCTTCAAACTCTGGCTTCAAGGACTCCTTGAAGGGCTCTCAAGGACTACCACTCCTTTTGGCCTGACCCTTGTTGCAGACCCTTCACTTTGATTCAAGTTCTCATTCTTCACCCACCCATTGGAACTATTCTTGCATCTTAAGGAAGACTGCCCTGCCTGGCTCTCACAGCAGCCCCCCTTGTCATGGAGCTCTCAGCCTGCTCCCATGATGATGAGATCCAGCTCCTGAGACCCCAGCCTAATTTAGAATTCTGTTCCCTCAACACCCCACCTTCCAGCATCACTTAAGAGATAGACTAGAGCTACTATGCTCGAGAAGTTGAAGATTTCAAGAACTCCCCTGTGAACTAATGCTGTGATGCATACTCAGCAGTGTATCTAAAGCCAACATAGCTCAACTCACCTCCACTAGGGTTCAATGGATTGAAACCTGCACATTTTATTAAGTGTGGGAAGAGAATGTGCTTAAAGCTTCTAATGCCAACCTCCCTAGCCTTACTTACACTAACCTTTGTCTCCTCATCTACTCCAATCTTTGCCCAGTGGCCATTGATGGCTAACGTTTCATTCCAGAGCTACCTTTTTTCCACAGCTATTCTAATAGTGCCCTCCAGTGGCAGATGATTCAAATGACAATTAAAAAAAATCATACCATAAAGGGTCAGCTAATTCAGTATCTACCCAGTGCCTAGGGACTCTCCCTGATATAATCACCTCAGACCTGGATACTTTCTAGTTCTCTGTCTTGCACAGATATATGGATACATGAAATAAGGATAAGACTGCAAAGAATGAGTCAGACTTTTTTCAACTGGGAAATTCACTGATCAAAGACCAATGTATCTGTCAGATAGTACTGAGTAAACCATATCATCAATAATGCCACTGCCATTAGCCACAGACATTGATAAGGGGAAGGGGGAAGGCCTGTAGCTCCACCTATCATATAGTTATGACTTCTTATAGAGAATCTGAAAGAAAATGGTCTAGTTCTGTGGTCTCAATTCTGGAATGCATTTAAATATGGGCTCTTAACACCTCTTCCTTTGTTATCTAACCTCTTTGAAGATAAAAAACGAAAAGACACTGAGTTCACACTTTCTAGGCTAAGTTCTATTAACTACCTTGGGGTGGAGGAAGGAGGCTATATAGAGTAGACAGCCAGTATGACCAACTCTGGCTCTACCCAGGAACCCACTGCCCTCTCATCACCATGTCATAAAGCATAATGAAAGGATTCTCCTCATACTGATGTAGTATAGCAGGGACATGCATTTATGTGAAAATAATTACGGGCTCAAGTGTAGTGAGCAGCCTTATAGACTAAACAAATTATCACTTATGTGCAGTTCCTCACAAAACTTAGAAGGGCAAATATTGCCAATGGCCCCCATCCTATTTGCCACCTCTATGCCATGAGTTCCAGATAAATACACCATCTGTGGAGAAGATGTATCAGGCAAGGAAGTTTTTAAAAAAAGGTGTATCAGACAAGGAATGAAGATGTATGAGGCCAGGACAGGTTATTATGATACACAGTCAAATTTGGGAAGCAATGCAAGCTATCTTCAAATACCTTCTTACTGTTTGGAGTCCTATGATGCTTATGTGTTATGGTTTAACTATTCTCTTTAAGTGAAATTTGTGTTATTTCCAATTTTTCAATATTAAAAAAAAACTCTGCAATTCAGTGAATGACTTAGAATTGTATTTCTTTTTTCTTTGGGGTAAATTCTTGGTCAAAGGATATGGACAACTTTAACCCTTTTGGGATAATACTTAATTGTTTTATAGAAAGACTAAATCCTCTAACAGTACCACCAGCAGTAAGTATACTGCCTAATCTCCTATCACCATTGGATTTTATCATGAACATTAAATTTTGTGAGTGTAATGGTTATGTAACAATACAGTGAAACCGTCTTAATTCACACTGTTATGATAGCCCTGCAAGCTTCTATGTGATGGAAGCCTTCTGAATATCCTCAGATATAAACGTCTAGGCAAGATACTTCAAGCCAAATATTACCTGGCCTAGTATATACATTTATGTAGTCTTGTGATAATAGAGGTTATTCTTTTCTAGGACAAAGGTATTCAATGAATATGCAATGAATTTGAAGATTCTAAAGGGATTTGTTTTGGGTATATTAGGAATTTCCTTATGTCAACATTCTTTATTATTATGATAGCAAATTAGGCAAAATCAAACACATTGGTTATCTTTCAACTTTTGTGATCTCTGATGAATAGCTAGAGGGGTTTTTTAAAGTGCAAATTAAGGCAATTTTTAGAGAGCTGAGTGGGTTTAATAAATCTATCTAAAGCTATTTTATGATTCCACTAGTGCAAACAATAAATGAGACCAAGGTAGAGTTATAACATGCAGGAATCTTGTTTATGCCTTTGGCTGCCACTAAAATCCGAAGGAAACACAAGAGTATAGTCCCAAGGTCTTTTCGTAAAGAACAAAATTATGAAAAATTTCAGGGTCATATACCCATGGCTGTGAATCTTTGGTAATGGGCTGGGGCAGGCCTGAAACAGTCCCTAGGAATACAAACACTTTTTCTATTTTCTCTCCTGCTATTATTACAAAGAAGATGGAATAAGAAATATCCATTAAACAAATATCCCCAAAGTTTGCATATAAATAAATTTCAATGCAAACCACAAGTACATCCTTGATCTGCTCTCTCCAAAGTTTTATATATAAACAAATGAGAAGGCACGTTCATAAATGTGAGTGAGACAAAGAGCTTGAAAGGATACCGGATATATTGGATGACATATTCCAGATCCCCAAAGTTCCCATTTGGACCCTAAATGGGAAAAATGAGGCCAGGGGTCAGGCATCTAGTTCAGGAGGGGGTTTGGGGAAATGGTATATGCAGTGAACATTGTGAGGCAAAGGATCCCAAGATACCTTTGTATTGCATGCCAGCCATGCACAGTCTCCTGTTTACTGACTTCAAGTTATCCTTATTGAGAGCAAGCTCATCCTCACACCTTTCTCCTTGCCTTCTCTCAGGCATGTTGGAAGTACCACACATTGTTTTCTGTCTCCCTGAAATAAAACAGTATCTTTTCTTATAGGCAAGTATGTACTAAAGAAGTTGACTTTGCCCAAAGGGAGATACTGGCTTTTTCCTTTGAGTTCTGGAAGGTAGTTAGTATCATACTTGATAGGAGTGTCTTTGTTTAGGTAAGGGCTGGCCACACTGTATTTTAGGGTGTGGCCACAACCAATAGTCTTAAAGTGGTGGGGGTGGGGGGTGGTGTTAGATATGCCAAAAAGACCAACCATATGATATAAGGTAGGGGCTTTGGCTTATTCTGTATCAGTCAACCTGGAGACTGAGTTCAACCAATCTCCAGGCAATCAATCATGCCTATATAATGACACCCAAATAAAAGCTATGGACTAAAGCTTAAGATAGCTTTCCTGGTTGGCAAAACTTCATGCATATGCCACATATTGAGGCAAAGAAGGTGATACTTCCTAACTCCATGGGAGAGGACAATGGAAGCTTCTTCATAACCCTCCCAGACTCTATCCTGTGTGTCTCTTCCTTTAGCGGAATTTTCCTCCAGCCTCAGTGAGATGTAATTGACATATGACATTGTACAAACTTGAGGGGTACAACATAATGGTTTGATATACATATATATTGCAAAATGATCACCACAATGAAGTTAGTTAACACATCCATCACCTCATTTTCATTAGTTTTCATTTTATCTGTATCCCTTCCCTGTAATAAACCGTAACCATGACTATAATAGACTTCAGTAAGTTCTGTGAGACCTTCTAGAAGGTTATCTGACCTAAGAGTGTTTGAGAAAACTTCCAAATGTGCAGCTGGTGTCAGAAGTGAGGGCAGTCTTGTGGACTATGCCCCTAAACCTCACAGTTTGGTTGACACTGGGTAGTAACATATACATGTCTGCTATGAAATATGGCCTCCAGCCCATCGACTGTGTGCCTGTCCAAAGTGCTACTTTATACATGGGGGTCAATTTACCCTACTTTTGTGCAAAATCTAAGTTCACTGCACTGATATGAGGGCAATCTTCTTATAGAAAAGAAAACTAAAGGTTTTTATTTGTTTTTTTTCTTTTTTGAAGAGATGAAAATTCTTTGTGTTTTATAAATTTCACTCAGATTTTTTAAATTATTCTGTTTAATGATTAGGAATAGAACTGTGAATTCAGGTAAGTTCCATCCTAGGTGCTAATTGCAGTTGGTCAGTAATCTCTCTCACACAGAAATGTATGAAAAGTACTCTACAGTGATAAAACTCAGGCACTCCACTTCCTAAATGCTGCTTCATTCTCCCAATTTTCTCATCTTCCTGACCTATTGAAATAGTATTTTATCTCTTCCAACCTATGTTCTGGGTACCCCAGAGATTCTTTCATCTATTAAATACTCTTTGATGGGAGATAAGCCTGAGGTCAATTTCATCAGCTCTTATTTTTAAAAAATGAAAACTTGACCTTTTTAAATGAAAGGCCTCATTCTGCTCAGCAGAATTTTTATATTTTTAGTTTATGTCTACGGTGGTATTTAATTATTTTTATTTATGTAAAATGATCACCATTCATATCAGTCAGCTTCAGCTGCTACTGCTGCAGTACTGCTAATGTTAAGAAGGAGAAGGGGGGGGTGCGCCTGGGTGGTTTGGTCGGTTGGGCGTCCGACTTCGGCTCAGGTCATGATCTCACGGTCGGTCGTGAGTTCAAGCCCCGCCTCGGGCTCTGTGCTGACAGCTCAGAGCCTGGAGACTGTTTCAGATTCTGTGTCTCCCTCTCTCTCTGACCCTCCCCTGTTCATGCTCTGTCTCTCTCTGTCTCAAAAATAAATAAACGTTTAAAAAAAATTTTTTTTAAAAAGAAGGAAAAGGGGGAGGGAGAAGAATCATTTAAAATCTCAGAAAGTTGTATTTATTTCTAGCTCTTGTTACATGTCCACTGTGAAATGGCATAATTCTGCTTTATAACTTCTTTGGATACAGATTAAAAGAGCACACCCCTGCTCAGTTTGGGACTACCAGTTTCATGATAAATGGAAAGGAAAACATTGTGAGACCATGCAATGACTTCTAAAGTTTCTGCTTTGAAATTGCTTACATCACTTCTGTTTACATTCAATGGACCATATCTAGTCACCAGGATAAGCCTATTCAAGGGATCAAAGTCCCAAAGTTCCATTCAATCATAGCATCATACTCAGAGTTCAAGATTTCATGATAATCTTTTCATTAGAACTGGTTGTTTCTTCTCTTGATCCAGAGATCTGTGATCTGGAAAAAACAACTTGTTTGTATCCTACACACCCAACATACAATGAAGGTAAAAAGTCCTAGAAACCACAATAAACACTTCCTTTTGGGAAGGAGAAGACTTAACGTTACTCACTGTTCATAGCAGTTTTGAAACCCTGCTGAACAGATACCAGAAAGTCCCCTACCTGGGTGGGGAATGCTGCTTAACTAGGTCTCAATTCTGCTTCCTACAGTAGCCTGCAATTCATTGTCCTTCCTGACCATTATGGAAAACAGCATGGCAGTTCCTTAAAATTTTTTAAATAAAACTACCACATGATCCAGCAATCTTACTCTCAGTTCTATACCCAAGGAAATAAAATCTGTCTCTCAAAGAGGTATCTTTACCCCCACATTCACTATGATAGCAATTATGATATGATTATGATAGCCAAAATATCATATGTTCAAATGTTCATCAACAGATAAGTGGTAGATAGAGAAAAACTGTGGTATATACATATATAGAATAATAAGAAAGAAAGAAATATTGTCATTTGCTACAACATGGATGAACATGGATGACCTTATGCGAGTGAAATAAGCCAGACACAGAAAGACAAATACTGCATGATCTGACTTATGTGTAGAATCTAAAAAAGTTGAACTCTTAGAAACAGAGAGTACAGTAGTGGTAACCAGAGGCTGAGGACTGAGGGAAACAGGGAGATACTACTCAAAGGGTACAAAATACCAGATATGCAGGATAAATAATTTCCAGTACAGCATGGTGACTATAATTAAATAATATAGTGTTATACATGAAATTTTCTGAGAGTAGGTCATATGTGTGTATATTTATATATGTGGATGTGTGTGTGTGTCAGGGGTGCCTGGGTGGCTCAGTCAGTTGGGCGTCTGACTTCGGCTCAGGTCATGATTTCACGGTTCATGGGTTCAAGCCCCACGTCGGGCTCCGTGCTGATAGCTCGGAGCCTGGAGCCTGCTTCTGATTCTGTGTCTCCTCTCTCTGCCTCTCCTCTGGTCATGCTCTGTCTCTCTCTGTTTCTCGAAAATAAATAAATGTAAAAAAAAATTAAGTGTGTGTGTCATATGTGGATACATGTATATATGTGTGTGTGCGCATAATATACGTTATATATAATAATAAGTATATAGTAATGGATGGAAAAGCTATATTTATGCCTATGTCCTTACCAAAAGGCTGAGTTTTAATCAGTCTTTTTTATTCACAGTTGATTCTATTTTATAGCCCAGGTTGAAAACCATCATTAATGGTCCGTTAAATTCAGCCATAGTAACCAGGAAGCACTACTGACACACTGTTTCCTACATCTCTGCCTAAGGCCTTGAGGTCATTTGGTATTCTGCCTTCCAAGTTATTGTAGCAAACCTTATATTGAATATCTCACCACTGCAGAACTAGGGCTCCATTTTTCTAGCTTCAGTAACAAGTTCTTCATGATCTACTGCTCACCTAAAAGCCAATACCAACTCAGTTTTTGTTACAGCAGGTCTCTACTTGGTATACCAAGAATTGACTTGGTCAGTTTAGGCAAGACATATTGTGGGAATAAGTGATCCAAAATTCTCATTGGCTTACAATAACAAACATGATTTCTTGTTCACCCTTCATGTCCATCACAGGTTAGCTTTAGTTCTGCCTCACAACATGTTCACTCCAGGACCCAGGCTGAAGGGGAAGCCCAATCCACACATCCAGGCCTCGTGAAAAGAGGAAGAGAAAGGTGGGCAGAACCATGCAATGGCTCTGAAAGCTTCTGGTGGAAAGAGGTATGTGCCACTTCTGTTCATATTTCATTTTCAAACAGTTACAAGGTCTACTCTTCTATCATATAGATCAAAGAAAGATAACCTTCCTACTGGGAGAAGCAGTAAATACCTTCAACAAAACTAAATCTGACATACCATTATTCATAGATAAGGCATTTTTATTTAATCAGTGACTGTGACAGTGATGTATGATGGATGTTTGGAATACAATAAAATATGCAACTATCCCCTTTTAATTACTAAGGACCTTCAAGTCATATCACCCTTGCTAGTAGGTAAACAAGTATAGAGGACATACACAGATAACTTGGTCTATCTGACTCCAGTCTCATCCTCCTCCAATCTTGCTATAAGCACTTTTTATTTTGCACAACAAATTATCACAAAGTTAAGCAACTCAGGATAATACCCATTAATTATCTCACAGTTCTGTAGGTCAGAAGTCTTGGTGGGTCCAGCAGGGTCCTCCACTTAGCATTTCACAGGTCAAAATCAAGATGTTGGCCAGCTGAGCTCTTACCAGAAGCCTCCGGAAGTAATCCATTTCCAAGATATTCAAGTTATTAGCAGAATCCAGTTCTTTGCAGTTAAAGGACTGAGGTCACCATTTCCTTGCTAGCTGTCAGTCAGGAATTCTCCTTTAGCTCTCTGGAGTTACCCACATTTTCTCACTTCATCCTCTCCATCTTCAAAACAAGCAACAGCACAGTGAGTCCTTCACATGCTTCAGATCTTTCTGACTTCCTCTTCTGACACCAGCTAGAGGAAACTGTGCTTTTAAAGACCCATGTGATTAATCAGCAAAACTAAAAGGCAGCCAACACAATGGGAGAAGATATCTGCAAATGACATATCAGATAAAGGGTTAGTATCCAAAATCTATAAAGAACTTATCAAACTCAACACCCAAAAACCAAACAGTCCAGTGAAGAAATGGGCAAAAGACATAAATAGACAATTTTCCAAAGAAGACACCCAGATAGCTAACAGTCACATGAAAAAATGCTCACCATCACTCATCATCAGGGAAATGCAAATCAAAACCACAATAAGATACCACCTCATGCTGTCAGAATGACCAAAATTAACAACTCAGGCAACAACAGATGTTGGCGAGGATGCAGAGAAAGAGGAACCCTTTTGCACGGCTGGTGAGATTGCAAACTGGTGCAGCCACTCTGGAAAACAGTATGGAAGTTCTTCAAAAAATTAAAAATAGAACTACCCTATGACAATTGCACTACTAGGTATTTATCCAAAGGATACAGGTATGCTGTTTCAAAGGGGTACATGCACCCCAATGTTTATAGCAGCGCTATTGACAATAGCCAAAGTATGGAAACAGCCCAAATGTCCATCGGCTGATGAATGGATAAAGAAGATGTGGTATGTGTATAAAAATATATATATAATGGTATATTACTCAGCAATCAAAAAAATGAAATCTTGCCATTTGCAAAAACGTGGATGGAACTGGAGTATATTATGCTAAGTGAAAGTAGTCAGTCAGACAAATATCATATGACTTCACCCAAATGTGGAATTTAAGATACAAAGCAGATGAACATAAAGGAAGGGAAACAAAACTAATATAAAAACATGGAGGGGGACAAACCATAAGAGACACTTAAATACAGAGAACAAACTGAGGGTTGCAGGATGGGTTGGGGGAGGATGGGCTAAATGGGCAAGGGGCATTAAGAGGCACACTTGTTATGAGCACTGGGTATCATATGTAGGGGATTAATCACCGGATTCTACTCCTGAAATCATTATTACACTATATGCTAGCTAACTTGGATATAAATTTTAAAAAATAAAAATAAAAAAGACCTGTGTAATTAGCTCAGGCCCACCTGGGTAGTAGCCCTATCTTAAGGTCAATTGTGCCATATAACATAATGTAATAACAAGGATGATATCTCATTATATTTACAGGTTTCAGGGATTAAGGAAGGAATCTTTGAAGGCCATTTTAGAAACTTTACTTACTATGGCATCCTTTTGCAGACTTAAAATATGCAAAATGAATTGTAAAATGACTGCTTATATTGAATTAATTTTTTTTCAATGATCTTTAATGTCTCACTAAAGCTAGTGAGATAAAATCCAGATTATTTTCCCTGTTTTAGAAAAACCATCACATACTACTTAGACCAGCTACTGCATAACTTAACCTGTCACTAACTTCCCAAATGAACTCTTGATTCAGGGTGGTAAATTCTCTTTTGCAAATTCATGTTGGTTATTTCTACCTTTATTAGTTTGTCAGGGTGTTATTTTGTACGTGTGATATTCTCCTACCTTCTCTCCATCTGTTCAAGTTGTCTGATTCCTTTAAATGGAAACATAAACTTTATATTACTCATTACTTCAACATAAATTTATTGACTGTATAGCAAATGTCGGGCACTGTTCTAGGCTTAAAGAATTCATGGTAACCAGTGGAGATAAGGCCCATGCCCTTGTGGAGCTTATATTCTAAGGAGGAGAGACCAAAGTCCTCTCTAATCACAAAACCATGGCAAATCTTTCCTTATCAGACTGAAGTGTTTAACTGTGGCACATACCTGATGCATTTTATACCATGGATTATATCATGTGCATGTTTCCATGCCTCTACACTGTCTACCCAATGAGATCCTGACCTCCTGCTAGATATGTATAGTATAATATTCTCCATAACTCCTAGGATTCTGCATTGAGGATTGAAGTAAGTATTTACTCATTGAATGATCAATTCCTGTACTCGAGTTTGGCCAAAGATTGAAGCATTTTTTTCCCCAAGAGCCACAACTTAAATCTCTTTGCAAACATGTTTTTAGGGGGAAAAATTCAAGAAAGTGGAATACTGACTAGAGGACAAGCAGTATCAGGAAGAAAAGTGGAACTAGGATCAGTTTTCTAAAACATCCATACCCTATAGAATCGTCTTCTGAATGGTTTAGAAGTGTATCTGCTCCCTGTGACAAGGAAGTTCACAACTAAATATTGGAGGTAATTAAATATTACTTCTACCTGGCAGAGCATCTGTAAGAAGACATTCTTACAGGATGGCAAAGTGGAACTATTTAACATGTGAATGAGAAACTTGGCATGTATCACTGAACTTCAGAATATTTTAAAATTGTGCAGTATTGCTCCTCTGTATAGAGTTCAAGATGGTAAACTGAGATCACGCCAAGACCATAAAAGAAAGGGGAGCATTAGCAGAAGGTAGATTTGAACAAATTTCTGGAAGATGGGTGTTGGAACATTAACTAACGAAGCAGAGGAAAGAATGCTCTAACTTCAAAAAGATTTGAAGAGAATGCAGCAAAGAAGCATTTATTCAACCAACAAAGCCCTAGAAAGATTATCTTGACATTCTCAATACAATGTAGAGCAGGAGTTAGAAGTGGGACTAGGAAGAAAATTAACTCACAGTCTGTATAACATGTATAGAACTTCCTTTCCACCATCTTTAATTCCTCCTCACCAGCATATAGTAGATAATCAGGCATATGGTTCTGGCATTTACCTCAATCAAGATAAAGGGATGAAAGCAGAGTTCTTTCAAAGAAAGAACTTTAAGAAATTAATTAATAAAGTGTCTAGGGAGAATTTTGTTATTGAAAATAAATGGCTGAGAATCAGCATACTTTTGAGGGAAAACAATGTATGGCATAAAAAAGAAGGACCAAAACAAACAACAGAGGAGGAGATGACCCCAGAGTATATAGAGATAAATCAAGGAAGAAAAAAGCAATTTAAAATATTATAATTAGTATTCTAAGGAATAGCCCAGACAATATGATATCCATAAATCATGAACAGGCTGCCATGGAAAAAATAACAGTAAAAGAAACCAGAAAGACCTCTTGGGAAATTATAAAATAATATTAATAAAATAAAAATTTCAATAGTCAAGTTGGGAAATAAGATTAGGAAAACCTCACCAAGAATGGAAAGAAATGAAAAATATAAGAGCCAATTTGAAGACATACCAAACCAAAAATATCAGTATCTCTACCCAAGTAATAGGATTTTCAAAAACAGATTACAGAAAACCTAGAGAAGAAAAACAAATTACTAAGTAAATAATCAGAATTTCTCAATGCTGAATTCCTGTGTCTTCAAGATGAAATGAAGATACCAGCACAGGAAATAAAGATTCCCCATCCAGGTCCATCATTGTGAGATTTGAAAACACAGCAATAAAAAAATCCTAAAAAAAAAAAAAGAAGAAGAATGAGGCACAAAGGTATTTTGTTACTTGCTTAAAGTCTTCAGGGTGAAGGATAGCAGAACGTGCTACCCCAAAATATGCCACTTTGGCATGTGGAGCTGAAGGCAATTAAGACTCAAGAAAAGCTTTTTACCTCTTGTCTTAACTGCCTAAAAGAATTTAGAAAGAGGCCTACATCAGGAAGAGTGTCATTACCAGAAATAACTTTTCATCTAAGAAACTTTTCTGCATGACACTGCAAACATTTGTTTATCAAACGTTTCCTCTTCTCAGCTTCCTGCGAATTGCCTTCCTCCTCTTTGGAGCCCCAGAGCTCTGTAACTTTCCTTAGTTCAGGAGGGTATATAAGCCTCAATTGCCTGGCTGCCTTTGAGTGTCCTATCTTTGTGAGGCTCTCATATGTATAAAATTAATGTTTATCCTGCTTAAATAATAATATAATTATTAGACCAGTCAGAGAACCTAGAAGAGAAGAAGGGAAAGTTTTTCCTCCCATACAGTCTGGCACCCTTAAAGGGATTTCTAGTGGCTGGATATTACTTGTCGGGACTGACAAATGTCTTATCTTGATTATTGTGGTAAGTTTCACAGGCATGTATAAATGTCAGAGCTTATATATCATTATATATACTATTCACGTGCAGTCTATTGTATTTCAGTAACAAACCATTTCATACAACAAACCATTTCATACATTCACACCACACATTTTTTAAAAGCATGAAGTTATGGGCTGAATTTATCTTCCCTAAACCCCGGTACCTCAAAATGTGACTGTATTTGGGAATAGGATCATTAAAGAAATAATTAAATTAAATGGAGATCATTATGTTGGGAAAATAAGTTATGCACCATAAGATGGCCTTCAGGACTAACATAAGCTCTAGTCCCTAGCTTAGAGACTCCTCTTCCGGGTTCTCCCTGTTCTACATGCTCCGTGCTAAATTGTCACGAATGCAGAAGGGACAACACCTTAAATTACCCCTCCCGCTTGCGTTCGGGGCTCAGACCTTGGGAGAGACTATCTTCTCTGAGCCCATCCATGTAAATAAACCTCTGATCCACCAAGATCTCTGAGTGCCCCTTGGTTTCTCCGCCAGCGATCCAGCCTGGTTCTGTAATAATTAAGGTGGGGCCTATCTAATATGACCGGTATTTTTATAAGAAGAAATTAGGACATACTGATAAGAAGAGATTATATTCACAGGGAAGACCATGTAAAGACACAGGGAAAAAATAGAAGAGGCCTCAAAAGGAAACCTTCTACCTTGCCAACACCTTGATCTTACTCTACTAGTCTCTAGAACTGCAAGAAAATTCATTTTTGTTGTTTAAGCCACACAGCCCATGGTATTTTGTTAGGGCAGCCCCAGCAAACTAATACATCTGGTTGGACTTTATATAAAAAACACATGCTCTCCATGTGGGAGTGATTTATTTTCTGTCTAAATGAATGATTTCCTTTGCTTTTTTTTTTTTTAACAATAATTATGTGTTTCTGTTATAATTATAAAAATAGCCATAAAATGTTATATGGAACCATTCGTGAAATTCAATCTGAAAATCCTAATAACAAAGAAGCCATGATGGAAAATATCCCATTTTCTTATTGTAAAGGAAGAATGTTTCTAGTATAGGAGAAAACATGGTAATTTTAAAAAGACAACTTAAAGAAAATTGGCAAGTATACTTTTGAAATCTTTCTATAAATATTCAAGAGGAAGCCTGCCGACTCTAAATTGCTGATACTGCTGTTTCAAAGATGCCTGCAACACAGGAAAGACTCAGTGGAACTATAAACGAGCTGTTCATTAAAGATACCTATGTAAATTACAAGACAAAAGGTAATATTCAATATAAAATGCTCCTATTTTTTTCAGAAAGCTTCACAAAATGAGTTTTAAGTTGGCAGTGATTACCAGCAATGTTTTTGTTAGGAACTTCACACAGCTTTCTTTTATTCTTAATTACTTTTGTAACTACCAACACTTATTCAATTAGATATGTTAATAGTCCCTGGATTTCTGTACACCTGTTTCTTCCAGCTGTCTGCAAGGCTGGTTCTTCGACATCTGTATGGAATCGGTAGTTCCATTTCCTACCATTAAAATCACAGGAAAACAAGTCCTAGGATCAGTATGGGGTGAAAGAGCCTAAAATAAAGACAAAAGGCAGTTAAGTATGAATATTCTTGCAATGAAATCAGTGTTATAAGTATAAATTCTTGGATTCACAGACAGAAAGGAAGTTTCCCTTACTTTGTGTGTGTGTGTATATATATATATATATATATATATATGGTCCAGGTTGTAGAGTTGTTTTGGCTATGAAAATTAAAGCAAAAGTTAAGTACTTAAAAACTGAGTCATTTATAATTGGTTAAGATACCTATCAAAAATGCTTTCCAGAATATACTTTCCCCCATATTCCTTAAAAAAAATACTTACTGTGTACCTCCTATGCATCATAATCTAGGATATAGTGTATTTAGAGTAGTAATTCAGTTAAAATGAGGTCACTTTAGTGGGACCTAATCCACATGACTGGTGTCTTTATAAGAAGAGAAGAGAGACATCCATATACACAGAGGAAAAACTGTGTGAAGACATGGGGAAAGTTTCCTATATTCAGGGAGTACAGCGGTGAAGACAATGCCCCTGACCTCATGGAGCTTATAAAGGAGTAGGAGGGACCGATAAATTCAGATTAGTTGAATGTGATGATGATGATATAATAGGGTAAAATTACAGAGAGGAAATGGTTTGCACAAGAGAAATGCTATTTTCTGAAGGTGGTTAGTCTTTTCAAAGGGGTAATATTGAAATGAGATAAGATCTTTAACTTATACAACCAAGAAAGATTAAGGAAGTAATTATTTTACCCATTGTTGGAGAGAGTGCTGCATAATAGACACCATAAATTGAAACAAACCATATTAAGAGAACATAGGCATAACACATTTTAAATGCACATAAATTAACCTACAATTATATTTGTGGGATTTTATCTAAAGTGTTTGCACCAAGAGTTTTACCTAAGGTTGTTCATTGCACAATTGTCTATAGTAATAAAATTTTGAGGAAAACTGAGTCTCAACTACAGAATACTTACTAAATAAATTTTTAAAATATGATACATCGGCAAAATAGAATATCCTGCCTTCATTAAAATGATGTTATACTGTTTCTGATGCAAGGAGGCAAATCTTCCTCTCTCTCTCAGACTCTTTCATGATACGAAGGGAATGTTTAAAAGGTATAAGCCTACAAGTAGGAAAAGAGAATAGCCAGCAATAAACAATGGGAGGTAAATGGAAGAATCTCAGTAGATGAGGCATATCAAAGGAAGCCACAGTCTGGAACTCATGTGCTATGAACATCAGTAAAGAAAGAAGTTGATCCACCCAGCAAGTACAAGTATGGCAAAAGGAAGAAATAGTAAAAAGGGCTAAAAATGGCAGATGAACTCTGGAGAAATTTATGGTCCAATTTGTCCCCCTCCCTTGCCTGCCTCTAGTGGCCTGAAACTTTATGCTCAACCCCAAACAACACCTGGAAAAACCTAAGGCAGCTAAGGCTTATGGTTGGCGCCATAAGATAAACACTTCCTCATTCTATTATATGGACATACTCTGACCTAATACCCAGTTCTGCCACTTACCCCAAAGAAAGTCTGGCAGTCAATAAACCATAATTAGCAGCATAGATCATGCAGTTGGACTTATTGTCACCTAATTCTAAACATAAGCAAATGAGACATTTCCAGAAAGGCTACAAGATCCAAGAGAAATACCAAGATTTAAAAACAAAAATAACCTTTGGAAAAAGTAAGAGAAATAAGAAATTACAAAGAAAGAAAGACCTTCAAGTTAGAGTTCTCAACAACGTTTAGGACGATATCACTTCTCTAAAATAAAACATTACATTAAACAAGTCAGAGAATAAGAAAGAATTCTTGAAAATTAAAGAGTTACAGTTGGAAAAGAGAACCACTTAAACATACTGCCCTGCCATCCCAGTTACAATCTATCAGCCTCTTGAGTGCAGAAAATGCCAGAGAAGCCTGGACATTATAAATAAGTTCTTGGGCTCTGCTGGGGTCTGGTTGGAGAAAACAGATCTGCAACCTATGCCCCGCAGGATGGAGATGAGCCAGGGATGGCACCAAAAAGCCCAGGCACATGAAGTACAACACCTGGTAACATGAAGAGATGTGCATCCCCTGCCAGCCAAGGATCCCTAAAGGGAGAGGAATTCCTGAGGAACTGCATGGAAACTAAATAAGGCAACTGAGTTGACCCTGGCCATGAGGCTGGTAAAATTTTATCCAGCTCAGTGCTTCTCCAAATTAGAAACATCTGGGAAGCTTGTAAAACTCCCATTGCCCAGACCACATGGCCTACCAATTAAATCAGAGTCTCCAGGGGTGGGATAGAATCATTAGTATTTTTGAGGTTCACTATGTGATCTCAAAGCACAGCCAAGTCTGAGAACCAGTGCTCTAGCTATTTGCAGCAGCACCAACAGTGGGAACACCTGGGAATTTGTTAGAAATGGTGAATCTGGTCTTATTCCAGACTTCTGGAGCCAGCATCTACATTTCAATAAGATGGCCAAAGGATTCACCTTTACATGAAAGAATAAAAAGTTCTGCATCTAGCCCAAGGACTAGAAATCCAGACCAAATAAACCAAGGATGGAGACTAGCCATTACTACCCAATGCCTAACTGGGAATAATACTCCTAAGGTAATTCCCATGTGCACAAAGATTGAAGACCCCTGCCCTAGACATTGCAATTGAGGAGACAAGAGCAGGAGAAAAGTTTTCCCTTTGGGACCCGAATGGGATATTGACAGATTATTTACTGCTTTATCATTGGCCCTCAGGGAAATGCTGCAGTTCCTGTCTCCCCATAAGAGTAGACTCCACATAAGACAGGCAAGGAGCCCCATGCCCAAAAGATGAGACATGAGCAGATGAAGAAAAAAAGACACATCTATAAGGCTTCAGCCAAGCAGAACACCCAGAATAGGCAGCTTCTAGAAAAATAAAAATATTTTTGTCAACAAAAACATTTTTTAATGTTAGATTTTAATAGATTAATTAGAGGTGATGTTAGCT
Organism: Panthera leo; assembly: GCF_018350215.1. Lineage (NCBI taxonomy): Eukaryota > Metazoa > Chordata > Mammalia > Carnivora > Felidae > Panthera > Panthera leo. Next base: position 63,665,809 of record NC_056691.1, on the reverse strand, counting down.
GTTGAAATATATGTCCTTGACTTTTTTATTTTTTAGGTAATCTCTGTGCCCAATGTGGGGCTTGAACTCATGACCCTGAGATCAAGAGTGGCATGCTCTACTGACTGAACCAGCCAGGTGCCCCCAAATATGTGTCCATGAATATAAAGTATAAGTATATAAAGTATAAATATCTCACAAAGAGTTGGATATCATGAAGTTAGAGACATAGATGATGTTGTGGGTTGAATTGTGTCCTCCAGAAAGATCTTGAAGTCCCAACCCCATACCTGTGAATGTGACCTTATTTAGAAATAGGGTTTTTATAGATGTAAGCAAGTTGAAATGAAGTCATGCTGGATTAGGGTTGACTGTAAATATGGTGACTTGATATCCTTGAAAGGAATGAGATATTTGAAGACACAGGGAAGGCTCAAGGAAGAAGGCCATGTGAATAAGGAGGCAAATTGGAGTTAGGCTACCACAAGCCCAAAACCATCAAGAATTGCCAGGAACCACCAGAAGTTGGAAGAGGTACATGAAATGATACTTTCATTTTGGACTTCTAATTTCCAGATCTATTGTAGAATAATATCTATTGTTTTAAGCCACCCAGTTTGTGGAACTTTCTTACAGAAGCTCTTGGAAACTAATGCAGATGACAAATCCAAAAACCCAACATATAAATGGAAAGCTAAAATAGCAACTAACAGACAAAAATTTTATTTCCTTGAGTTTAAGAAATTTTTGAAGCTTCAGATTGAAAGGTATCACTGACTTCCAGTACTGACTATAAAAAAACATGTACCTAGACATATATATCCTGGCAACAAATTCTCTTTCCAAAGATAAACCCTCTTTTGCAAAAAGGAGAAATTACCAACAAAGTAAAAAAACAATTGGACTTCTCGTCTGAAAAACCAGAAGCCAGAATTTAGTGAACTAGTATCTACAGACTTTTAAAAGACTGCAATGTAAGAATCTTATACCTAGGCAAGGTATAAATTTTCTCACCTGCATAAATGCAAAACGCATAAATAAATGAGTACATGTGAGGTACTATATCTGAAGCACATAATGGAGAATGGATTATAACAAAACTGCCAATGAATCAGAATACAGACTTTAAAATAAAGATGAAATCAAGAGACTACAATGGTATACAATTGATCTTATAACTGTATAAATTTAAACGAATAATGACAGAGTGGGAAATAGATATGTACACAATAGGTTATGATTTTAAATAGCATGCGATGGGTGCCTGGGTGACTCAGTCTGTTGAGCATCTAAGTCTTGGTTTCAGCTCAAGTCATGCTCCCAGGATCCAGCCCCACATGGAGCCTGCTTAAGATTCTCTCTCTCTCTCTCTCTCTCTCTCTCTCTCTCAAATAAAAAACAAATAAAATAAATAAAAATAAAATAGCATGTGAACCTACTAGTATGCAGATCTTTGTACATGTCTGTAAGGCCACATATTTAGATGTAGTTTTTGGCTGCAATGGATTCAAAGCTAATAACTGTTTATTATATTCCCCCCACACACTTATAAATTCATTATTTTTATTTCCCCCTAGGTTAGAGTGTCTTCAGAACGTTTTTTCTTTCCATGCTTGAAGTTATAGTGATAACTTCTATTGCTTTTACATTGAAGAAAAACTCTCTGAAATAGAAGTTTTTAATTTGTTTTGAAGTCTTGTTCTACTCTTTCTAATATCTTTTGTGACTGAGAAGCAACCATAAGTTTGTTTTCCCTTTTATAAAATGTGTTTCTGCCCCTTCTACATACTTGTACAATCCTTTTTAGTTTTTGAAATATAGTAACCTCATCAGAAGAGAGCTCAGTGTTGGTTGCTTTTCATTAATTTTGCCTGACACATGGAGAACCCTGTAGGTAGAGAGATTAAGGTCTACCCTCAATTCAGGACATTTCTTTTATATTTAATTTCTACTGTGTTTTATTTTCATTTCTTCTCTATTCTATTCCCTTTCCTAGGAACACAAAGTATATGCACATTGAAACACCAATATCTCATTCTTCTCTTTAATCTTTTTTTTTTCTTTTGAGAGAGAGAGCGAGAGAGAGAGAGAGAGAGAGAGAGAGAGAAATAGAGTGCACACACATGAGCGAGGGGAGAAGCAGGGAGAGGGAGAGAGAGAGAGAATCCCAAGCAGGCTCAGCGCTGTCAGCACAGAACTCAACATGGGGCTCAATCGCACAAACTGCGAGATCATGACCTGAGCCCAAGTCAAGAGTTGGACACTTAGCCAACTGAGCCACCCAGGTGCCCCTCTTTAATCTTTTTTGTTATAACCTTTATAAAAATCTTATAGCTTTTCTTTGGTTCATGTTGTAGGTAATTTTCTCAACTATGTCTTAATGATCCCATTTTCTGCAGTGATGATTTTTCTCTTTACTACTTGGAAGGCTTTAATAGTAATATTACTTTTTTTTTTTAGTAATATTACTTTTATTAAATCTACTTCTTTAACAAGAATCTCTATGGCTCATTATTTAACATAACACTCATGTTCATTTCAGACCCCATGTTATACTGAATATTAGTCCAAAATAGATAGCACCTAAAATTTGATTTTGTTTTCTTGGGTAAGTCTTTAAATATATGCTCTTCAACTAAATTTTTCACACTGGTTTAGAGTGTGTTAATCCCACTGTATGCATAGAATAAGGGTTGCCAGTTTAGTATAATGGGTTGAGAGCAGGAGGGTTTCTGTTGGCTCAACTTTCTTGGTTTTTTTCCTAACATCTTGAAAAGTATACTCCTAGAAAGTAAGCTAGAGGATGATCCTGTATGTTAATGTTGTCACCTTAAATCATTCAGTGATTTTAAGAGCATGGGAAAGAAGTTAATACTATAGGAAGGTATAGCCAAAATATTATCTTTCCAAAAAGTACTTTCTCTACATCTGTTGAAATCCATTGCATAAAGGCCAACTCAGCTAGGTTTGGAGAATTGGGGGGGGGGGGGGGGGGGGGGGGGCACTTGGTTCTCTTTCACTTCTAATTCAGCTGGCCATACAGTCAAGGGTGTGGGTGTGGAACCCCATCAGATTTCTTTCTATGTGATAAAACTACATGTTTTCTTCTTAATTAATACTTTTACTATTAATGACATAAAAATGTTAAATGAGGGGTGCCTGGATGGCTCAAGCAACTGAGCATCCAACTCTTGATTTCTGCTCAGGCCATGATCCTGGGATAGTGATATTAAGCCCTGCATCAGGTTCCACAGTGTGGAGTCTGCTTGGGATTCTCTCTCGCTCTCTCCCTCTCTGTCTCTCTCCCCCACTCATTCTCTCTCTCTCTCTCTCTCTCTCTCTCCCTCTCTAAGATAAAAATTAAAATATTAAATGACTATTTAAGTAGATATTCCCCTATCCTTCCAATGACTCATCCTTGTTTCCAGACTTCAATCTGAATTAGTAGATGTGACAGCAAGCAGACTCTAAATAGGGCCCCTAATGGCCCCTATCTCCTGGTATTTTTGCCCAGCATCATCCTCTTCCCTTGACTGTGAGTAGGATCCATGACTTGCTTCTAATAGGATCCATGACTTGCAAAAACGAAGGGGTGTCATGCATGTGATTACATTATATTAGAGTGTAACTTTTCTCTTGTTAACAGACTCCCACTGCCTTCGATGAAGTGCGCTGTCATCTAGAGAGGCCAATGTGGCAAGGAACTGACAGTGAAGAGCTGAGGGCCTCAGTCTGGGAGTCTGCAAGGAACTGAATATTGTTACAACCACATGAGCTTGGAAATGGATCCTTCTCCAGTCGAGCCGCAGGTGAGACCGTATAGGACTAGACAAAACCTTGATTGATGTTTGTGAAAGACCCGGAAGCAGAAGACCCAGGTGAGCCATGCTCAGATTCCTGGCCCACAGAATGTACATTGTTTAATGTCACTACATTTGTGATGATTCGTTTTGCAACAATAGATAAATACTATGGTGGGTTTCCTTCTCAAATCAGAACATTGCTATTGGAAAAAACATTTCAGACGAAAACAAATTATTTTGACTGAGTCATTGTTACCTTGGAATCTAATAGATCTAGGTCAAGGGGGGAAAACCCCCAAATGGATTTTCTCAATCCTCCCCATAGCCTATTCATATCTCCGATGCCTGTACCGTCCCAATTAGGAGATATTGGTAGAATTTTCCAGAAATTTTTCCACCTGCTTTCCACAATGAACTCATAAGCTATCTTTGAAACATCTAGTTCCCTAGAAGCAGAGACTTACAAGGGGATTATAAAGCATTTTAGTGTATGTTTTCAGGGAAAAAAAAATGAGGAAAGCAGGAGAGAGAAAGGAAGAAAGCTAAGCAAGATATGGTCTCTCAGCTGGAGAGTAACTTTAATTTTATTCCCTTAGGAATCTTTGGAGCAAAAGCTGCACCTCAGAACTGATTCCAACTTTAGGCAAGAGGCCCAGTCTTTTGCCCCTGTACTGATCAGTCTTTGGTTGCTGGCTATCCTGAAAAGTCTGGAGAGATTTGGATGGACAGGCTGAGTCCATAGCAACCAAGGCTGACGGCAACCGGAGGAAAGTTGCACACACTCAGTGAAGGGCAGGGAGCCAACTGCATTCACCAAGAAAGGTAAGTTGTGCTCTGCATCTAGGCATCATCTTTGAAAGTGTTCTAAACAATTATATCTGACAAACGGTCTTGAAATGTTTGTAATTGGCAGTATCTTTAGTTTCAGTACTGCAGGCATTTTCTTTCCTATCTCTTTGGTCAATTTATTAAATTAATATGTGAAAGTTTACAAATTTGCTTTTAGCCCACTATCTTTCCAAAAGTTTCAGAGTTTATGAAAATGCGGTAAACCCATGTGGTTAATTACTCATGCATTCTGCATTGGTAATACTCTGAATTAGCAAAATCTGTAGTTTACATTAAGGACCTGTCGACCATTTCTTACCCCACCCCACCCCCCAACATACCATCTGTCCAACAGAACTCGTGAGTTAGGGATTCAGTCTTACTGCTTCTGGATAAAAAATAACTACCGTCTCACTCAGATTGCATGTTTGTTGGCCCCATTCCTGCCTGAGTTAGGGGCACAGTGACTTGAAAACAATCCCCACAGCTCAGGTTATCCTCTCACCATGCCGCGGGGGTGGTTGGCAAGGTTTTTCCTGTCACAGCTGGTATGATCCTGAGTTACTCAGCCAGAGGAAAATTGCCTCCTAATGGAACCCTAAGCCCTCCATTCAATTTTCCCTTAAGGTCTGAAGAGAGCAATCCCAAGAACTCATGCTAAGCAAAGCCTCTTCAAAAATTATGGTCTGTGCTCATTTGAGAATCAGAAATTTTCAATTATATAGCCTCCCAGGATACATTTTAAGGAAAAACAAAAGACAATTGTTTTTGCTCACTTGTTAAACACTAACCATTTTGTTCCTAGCTCCATTACTTTTTTTTTTTTAACTTTATCCCTTTTATGCAAATAAGCAGCCCATTTTCAATCTTCCTTGAAATAAGAAATGTAGGCTCTGTGTATGGGAAATATGTAGTTATGGAGTTTGCTTTAAAAATTGTCTTTGGGAGCAACTTGAAGTTGACACTTCAAAGTTTCAGAAGTGCTCTCACATCCATTGCTTCATCTGACAGGTGTTATAACCCCCAATTTACAGACCAGAATTCAGAGATCACCTAACTTTTAAAATCGTGTTGCTAAGAACAAACAGAACTGAGACAAGAACCAAATTTTCTGACTTAAGTCAGATGCTGTTTCTCTTCGTCCATGCTGCCTTTTAACTGTCAGCAATAGGCATTCTCAATTTCTTTCTTGATCCTAGGGATACTTGCTTTATTATTATTTTTCACTCAGGGATTCCACAAACACACAACAGGACTTAGTAACGCCCCATTTAGTGTCATTCAATATTAGCACTCCCTTTATGTATTTCCACATTCTCTAATGAGGACCTTGACTTAATTGTCTAATCCAGACATGTTATTTTACCAGTGCGACTCCAAGATGTACTGGTGAGTCCCGAAACTGGCATATTATTGCAGTTTATTTGAATTTTATTGTATCACCCTTATGCTTTATTTCTACTGCATTTCAAAGCAGTCCTTAGCATGCGTAATATCACTTAAATAAGACATAGTGCTGCAAAATGAGAGTTCTCTAGATATCCCCTGTGCAACCACAGGAGGCCCCTTCCAAACCAAAATGCTGTGAATCTTATCTGTGGTTCTGTTGTAAATTTTGATCCGGAGGCATGTTTAATAGCTTTTCGGTGACTATTGTAAAGGGAGTATTTACTTGAAATGATGTCTGCTTATATTATTTCTTTCCCAAATTGCTCCCAGCAACTAGAAAATCTGCTTGTACCTCTCCATCAGTAGCCTCCCTGGAAAGGAGACATTTTCTGTTTGTATACTGCCTGAAGTATTTGATTTTTCTTGATGATCTTTAAAGTTCAGCCAAAAGGACAAACAGCACATCCAATGATTCTCAATCTTTTCACCACTAAGGATACTTTTATTACTTTGCTCCTTGATTTGAAATATTTCACCTGCCAAACTTCACATTTACCAAGGAATTCATTATTTTCCCATTTTTAGTACCATATATATATATATATGGTACTATATATATATATATATGGTACTATATATATATATGGTACTATATATATATATGGTACTATATATATATATGGTACTATATATATATATGGTACTATATATATATATATATATATATATATATATATATATATATATGGTACTAAAATGATAGCAAATGCACAGAGCACTTGATATGCTGGGTGCTGTTCTAATGATTTACATAATTAACTTCTTTAACTTTTCTGACTCTATGGGAGATGAATACTATTATCTTCATTTTGCATGTGCTGCACAGAAAAGTTAGACAACTGGCAGGAGCTGAGAGAGCTGAGATTTGAGCACAGGCATTTTAGCTCCGGAATCGATGCTCTTAACCTCTGCATGTGCTGTTTCCCATTTGTAGTGTCTAATTAGCAGAGATCTGTGAAAAGGTATACCTCTTTTACTTTCAGAAAAATGGAATCAGGAAAGACATGACTTCCTCCAATGGGCAAACACCCCAGGTGGAAAAACCATTCTCCTTGGAGTCAGGTTACTAGAATCCAAGTTCTCACTTCTCCCTTTGTCAGCTTTATACCTGTGTGGACATCTTTTATGTTGTCACGTCTCCAATTCTTAGTGTGAAAGTAAGGATGTGAAGATTTATCCTGCCTATCTCATATATTACTTCAAAAAAAAAATCCTTCATGATACAATCTACCATGTACCAGGCACTGTTGCTGGATATTGGCATGCAGATATGAATGAGGTGAAACTATTTCCCTGAAGGAATCCAGTGTCTAGAGTGGAGGTACAGAAAAGTAAACACGTGCACACCCAGTGTGACGGGTTGATGCCATAGGAGTTATTGAATACTAGGGGAGAGAAAAGGAAGAAATGTGTCCCATTTCTCCAGAGTGGGCAGGTAGGGAAGGCAAGGTCAGGAAAACATCATGGAAAAGATGATTCCTGAAATGAGTCTTGAAAGATCAGGAATAGTTCACATGGCGCATAATTGATGGGGAAACAGGATATGTGAAAACATGAAGATACCAAAGGAAAAGATATGCTCTAATTTGGAGCACTTCTAAAAGTATAGAAGACACAGCTCCTGGGAAGTTAGCAGGAGGGGAGATTGAATCACATACAGAGCTGGAAGATAGGTGTGACTAACAGGACAAAGCGTTTTATAAATTCCAAAGCATGATATAAATAGACAATAGTATTTGGGATCAGAGTCTATACTGACCGTTCAGCGTTTTCCTGAGTTGCATGGTACCAGCTCATGCACAGCCCTGGATCCTAGAATTCAAGAACCCTTTAAAGAGCTCTGAAAAGTTTATTCCTGAGAAGTAATCCAGAAACACACAAGGTGTTGAAACCAAGACCTTTTCACCCCTTCTCATCCAGAATTTCAAATGAAATACTGTAGTTCTCAGTTAGAGGCTTTGCATCTAGAGAAGTCAAAACTGTGCTTCTGACAGAGCTTAGAGAAATCACAGAAGCCTAAAGGATTCTAAACAAAGAATTCTGGTCATATCATTTTGGGAAGACATGAGGGCCCGAGACAGAGAGCCTCAATCATAATTGCTTCAATTTTCTATTTCGCTTTGCTTTTGTAAATGAGGAAGGAAATGATGAGCAGAATAATTTAACTTAGGTCTCCTGAAAACACATTTATTCTCCCTTCTCCCATTTACTCTTCATTTTGCTTTTGGAGAATTTCAGTAAAAAAATAGGAATATGCATTGTCTAGGGGAAATTGCACTGGTATAATAAGTCCATGAAATTTTCAATGGGGCACAGGTGGGACGAAGACAGCTGTTGCCCATTTAGGCAAACGTGCATGTTTTTTAAGAGGAAATTATGTATAAATTGACCAAAATAACAGCTTTTCTGAATAATCGAGGTAACTGACACCATTCTACTCATTACTTTGTTGGTGTAAGCAAAAGTTTTGTAGACTTTAAAGATGCTACCATATTTCTTTTACCTTCACTCTCTCAGGTGTACAGGGAAGATGTTGGTAACCATAACTGCACAAAGCTCATATGGATCTGATCACTCCATTTGCAAGCAAACGAATAAGACCTTCAGGAAATATTAGGTTGTTTTGTTACATGTATAGTCTGTGTTACCTAATGTCGAATATCAAATCAGTGTTCATGGAGCAGAAATTACCTGTAGGGCACCAAATTAGGTTTTAGATAGCAAAAGAGAAGTCCTGCATCATTGTAACAGCTTTCAATTAAATTAAGGATAAATGCGCAACAAGTTTACAAAATTCACTGATACCCTAAGTTGGATTTGGAGAGATGTATACTTTTTTAACTAAGTTGATGTTTATCTAAAGCCCCAAGCTGTTAGTAAAAAGTATAATGCTAATAACTTTTATTCCTATCCAATTTAAACTTTAGTCTAAACTAATATTATAAAGAGCCTGTTTAGGTAATTTTAAGTATATTCTAAGTAAATATATTTGATTTCTCAGACAGTTTCCACTTCCCAGTTTCTTTCCCCAGGATGATATGTAGTCTACAGGAGGAGGTTTGGTGTGAATGACCAGGCTGGCAGGGCTGGAGAGAGGTAGTAAAAGGGACCACTGACCTCATGCTTGTCCTCGGGCTTGCGCTGGCTCTCACACTCTGACGGGGGCTCACCTTCTTGCATCTGCAACTGCTGGTAGAACTCTCGACCTGGATTCTTTCAGTTTGGTGGGACCTGCTCTCTATCACTGAGCGAGCCAGCCTCACAGGGCCTCCTTCCACCCAACCCTCGCTGCAGCCCATACCAGCCTTCTCCAGGGCCTCCCTTGTCCAGCCACACAGGCCTATTGCTCCCCCAGCTTCGCATCAGTTCCACGCAAGAACCTCAGAGGTCTCTGAGGCTCCCACTCACACCCCACCAGCTCACCTCCTGACGACACTGTGCTCTTTGCTCTATGTCACTCTGAACTATCTCAAACATTCCCCTATGCCTGAGCCTTAACGGGAAAAGAGAAAATCAAGAGACCTCTCATTCCCAGCATTTATGTATTAAACATGGAAAGATGCTAAACAGTAGCTAAAGAGTTTTTTGTTATGATCTGTTACCATAACAAAAACAACAAAAATGTTCCAGAACTCAAAGGTGCGGCCCTAACTCTGTTCCTTCCTCCCTTTTAAGATCAAGAGGTCATTTGCCCACATTCATTGAATCCACTCAAATCATGCATGACAGACGCTGGTCCAGGCCTGGCATCTCAGAGATGAAAAGCAGCCAGACCATCATAACAGAAGGGCCTCTCTAACAGAAAGGTAACAGATGCCATCATAGAACACAGAAATCTGCTGCGATGGAGGAAGCACAGGGCACTGGAGAGCCCAGAGGAGGACTCCTAGCCAGACTGGGGAGGCCAGGAAAAACTTTCCGGTAAACCAATGCCTGAGATGAGTCTTGGAAAAAAGCAGGAATTGTCTAGAAAACAACAGCAAAAACACGTAGTGCATGAGAGGAAGCAGCACCGTAGAAAGACAGGGAGATGTAAGAGCGTGTGGCTCATTAACAGAACCACCAAGTTTCTTGGTGTGGCTGTCCTGACATATCACACGTTCATCTTTCCTGTCCTCTCCTGAGAGCCTTTGATTTTGACTTGATTTTCCACAGCTATGAACAAAGGCTTAAATGCAAAGTAGAAATGAACAGGGTCATATGCAGTGAAAAACTTGTAGATGGATACCTTTTAGAGATGAAAGCAAAAACATTTTACAATATTTCTTAAAAGCATATGATTTTGCTTCTAAAGATTTCAGGCTTCCTCTTGGTTTCAAACAGCAGAATAACTGGCTATTGTTACTGGTTTCTTCGTCTTTTTTTTCTTTTTTCTCTTTTTCCCTGCCTATCTAAAAGAATTTCTTCTAATATTCTCCACCCATTACAGAGTAGTGGGAAGGTACATCACACAGGAAAATTCCAGAATTTACAAATGCCATAGTAACAAGGCAGTCTACCTAAAGAATGCATTGTTTAAACTATACAAGAACTAGAAAGGAATAGCCCTGAATATTTTTGTCTTTTTCCCATTTTTATGAAAATGAGTATTCTTTAAATAAATGTGCACATCCTGCATTTATTTAGGCCATGTAGAAATAAATAAAATAAACTAAAGACAACGATGCCAGCATGGGGGAGCACTCCCAGTACAACACAAAAATATGTTGAGAGGTTGATAAATCAGTAAAGGTGGAGTATATTCCTGAGGCGAAATTTCTAGGACATTATGCTAATTGGAATGATTTTCTTTATAATGGATGAAGTTTACCTCTAAATTCAGAACTGCAAATGTTTATGCAGCTCACTAGAACTACCAAGATTGTCTATCTGTTCAATCTGAGAGAAAATATTTAAAGGAAAGGCAAACATATCCATCCTAAAATACGTTAAATGTCATGTCGGTCAAGGTAATTGCCCCTGCTAGAATGGCATATAAAAAAGTTTAATTTGAAATCTTGAATCTTTCCCTGCCTGCTAAAAAAAATAATAAATATTTATCCCCAGCATTTCTACATTTTAGAGAAAAGAACTCTATGCTTCCCCTTCAGTGTCCTCATCAACCTCTTTCTTCAAACCAGTAGATTTACAAAGTACTAGTCCTTCTTCTTACCATGTAATTAGCTGTGATTTCCTTCAGGGCTAAAGTTCTTAAGACATCCCTTCTAACAGAATTAGCTTGGGGTATATATAGAGGGGAGAGAGAGCAGGCTGAGAGAGTGTTTATGGAGTCAGAGAGCTCCTTACTAGATTGACATGATTGTTTCAACACCACTACTCCAAAGGTCCCAGTGTAGAATTTGCTCCATGTTTCTTTTTTCTTTTTTAACTTTTTAAATGTTTATTTATTTTTGAGAGAGAGAGAGAGAGAATGTGCAGGGGAGGGACAGAGAGGGAGACACAGAATCTGAAGCAGGCTTTAGGCTCCAAGCTGTCAGCACAGAGCCCGATGTGGGCCTTGAACTCATGAACGATGAGATCATGACCTGAGCCCAAGTTGGATGCTCAACCAACAGAGCCACCCAGGCACCCCTTCACCCAATGTTTCTAAAGGATTGCTGGAGCTAGTGTCAAAAGATCAGTTTATGAGAACTTTGAAGTCTCCCTTACAAGGCTTTATCCTCAGAATAGAGCTGTAATGGCACACAGGCCAGTGATAGAAACTGGACAAAGAGGGGAGAGGATTTTAGGCCCAGAACAGTGCCTGTCCCTGAGATTATTTTCTGACCCAGCCTTGATAGCCCAAAACATGAGTTTGGGGCTGAGAGCCAAAGAGAAGACCCAGAATCACCATGCTCCCTAAAACACTGAAAATGGGGCACCTGAAAATAGTCAGCTAGGCCTCCGACTTCGGCTAAGGTCATGATCTCATGGTTTGTGACTTCGAGACCCACATCAGGCTCGCTGCTGTCAGTGCAGAGCCTGCTTCAGATACTCTGTCTCCCTCTCTCTCTGCCCCTATTTTGCTCGTGTTCACACACACACTCTCTCTCTCTCTCTCTCTCTCTCTCAAAAATAAATAACATTCAAAGCATTTAAAATGAAAGTTACTTCCTGCAGGATTGTGCTAAAGTTTTCATTCATTTGACAGGAAGCTTACAGATGCTTCCCTTGCACGGACAGGCTCCCAGCACCCAATGGTGTCACCAGCAGTTGCCACTGTGGGCCTGTGGCAGAAATGAGGAGTTGTCATTTCTACCCCTAGACTTAGCCTTTGCCTGAGTGCCAGAGCTGGGGTTCTCTTAGTGGAAGTGACCTCGTTTTTCTCACCTCCAGTCCTTCATGTTTCTTTAAGGATATAACAGACATTTAGGGTGACTGAAGACATCATGACCACATTATTCCTTTCAGCATGTCATTCCTTACTAAGATATATGGGAAATTTTTGCTTTGTAACTGGAGAATGTAGGCGTTTGCTTCAGAGAGAAGCAGTGAGAGGAGAATGACAAGGGAAAGAAGAAGTCCCCAGGGGGCTCCTAGGCCTGAGTTTACTATCTATTATTGGAAGGGTGGAACACTGACTGTCACAGACCTGTCTTTATGAGGTTTTAGTCAAGAGGGTTGGCCAGAATTGTATTCATCCATTTAGATGAGACCTAGAAACAAGGAGAGCTGCTTTAAAGGCACTGATTATTCAGGGAGGTCATAGTCAAGGAGCAAATAGATCTTCCTCCTTCATCAGTTTGCATGGGACTCAGAACAAGTCTGGTCCCCTCAGGACTGGATTATCTTAAAAGCAACTGGAATGGACGTCCTTAGCAAGTACACTGGGGTTCCCAGGTGAGGCAACTGGCAACATTGTAGGTTCTCTGAGCCACAATATTAGTGGGTGACAGCTGTGAGGAAACAGAATACAGAACAAGAAAGGACAGCCAGCATGTTTGCTGGATGCAGGTGGCTGCAACCAATTCATGATGGGCACAAACAAGTCCGCTTTCAGAAACTCCCGAAATAACTCCTGTCAGAATGAAAACTCTGTGTAAGAAATCGGATTTTCTCGGGGTGTCTGGGTGGCTCAGTCAGTTAAGCGTCCAGCTCTTGGTTTTGGCTCAGGTCACGATCTCACAGTTCATGGGTTCAAGCCTTATGCTGGGCTCTGCACTGACAGCAGAGAGCTCCCTCTCTCTCTGCCCCTCCCTGACTCATGCTCTCTCTTTCAATAAGTAAATAAACAAACAAACAAACAAATAAATAAGAAATCAGATTTGTTTTTCTCTCTCAGTCCCCCATGTCTGGCACTCCATAAATATTTGTTTGTTGTGGAACACATTCAGGATGCTTTCAGGAAACTGATTTCCAGTAATCAGTTCAATGAGTACTTAAGCTAGCATCCTTTGATCATTTAAATATTTGTGACATAACTTTGTAGACACGAAGGAGTGGGTGATATTTATTTTGTGGACAGAGCAATTTAGTTTGGGTCACTCTGTGCAAGAGGCTTTTCTCTTGGGGATACGGAAGGGGGAGAGAGGCAATTAGGGCAAAAAGGGTGGGTATGATTTCTGCAGTGGCAAATCCAGGAAGTCTGGGCAGTAGTTCCGTTTTTACGTGTTAGAACAATGCTCTCTTGTCTCCCTTCAGCTTCGTTGATCAGACAAGAAATGGCTGTGGGCAGCCTCAGGGCCCTGCAGAATTGAGCTGTCCTTGGTGCGATTCTCAAATACCATGACTTGGTGACTGCAGCAGTGCCCAAACTTTCCTTTGAATCAAAACTTTCCTCACATCAGCCTGTGCCAAGGCTCTGATATTCCGGCATCAGGCAGCCTCAGCATAAGGTGTCTGTTTAAATTCAAATATGTTACCTTGGAGGAGTAACATATTAATCCATCAGTAGCCATTAATACGACAACACAAATTAGTTTATCAGTCAGCCACTGGGTAAGCAGTGCCCCAGGGAATGGTATGTAGGGCAGATTTGTTACTTTTTCCCCATCTTAGATTATGATTTATTATATAAACAAAAATTGCAGCAGCAATAAAAAAAGTCTGAAACAAGGACCAAATTCTCCCCATGTTCCTACTGTAGTAACGTACTAATTGTTTTATCTGGGTTCCCTTTCAGCTCCTATTCAAATTCAAAAATCAGCTTTAATTCAAGCGTTTCCCATTCTTTTCTGAATAATAATAGCTAACATTTATTAAGTGCTTACTGTGTGCCAGGCACTGTCCCAGAAACACTTAAACAAATTAAATCATGTCATCTAAACAACAGCTCATGAAGTAGATACTGTTTTATCCTTATTTACACATGAGGGGACAGAGGCCCAGAGAAGTTAAGTAACTCACAGAAGGCAGTAAATAATCAATTCAAACTCAAGCATTTGGCTCCAACACCCATGCTTTTCACCCCAGAACCAAGCATCCCATTTACCAGTAAGGAAACTGGGGCATCATGTAATTAACTTGCCAGTAGTTCCTTAAACCATATGTGGTGGCAGCAGAGTTTGAGCAGACCGCCTGGTCCTGAGCCCACCCTCCTAACTGCACTGCACAGATGATTGACACTTTACCCTGGCTGATTCAGCCTGTGAACGAGGTTGACATCATTATGCCCATTTGCAATTTGGGGGTTCAAGATGACTGATTAGTTTGTCCAAAGGCAGTTCATAAATGACAAATCCAGGTGATAACTCCAGATTTTCTGACTTTAAGTTCAGTACTTCTTTGTTTACATTCCTTTTTATCTGCCTCTTATTGGCAATCAACTTTCTCAACATAGTTTAAAAAAAAACATATGATCTGTATATTCCTATTTTATTCATATAATGTAATTCAAGAGCACTTTCCCTTGTTACTAGGTGGTTCTTATAATTATCATTGTGTTGGCAGCCCAGGAGTGCCCTGAGGTTATGAATCATAATGTACCAAAACACCCTGGCTGAATTTTGGGGTTTTTTTAACAACATATTTCTGCTGTTACAAGTAAATGTCACAATAAAACAATCTGTACAATATAATTTTTTTTTAGACTCTTCTTTCAGGAATGGCAATGTAACAGCATCTCTCATTTTGTTTGATTTTCCAACAATGATTCAACCTTATGCAGAAAACAGAGTATCATCTCCTTACAGACAGCAATAGCAATAGACACTTTCCCAGTAGCCCCTGTAAAGTGAGCTGCCTGGAGAGATTTGGATTTTTCTGCTCTGTAGCTGCTTCAGAGGCATTCAGCAAATCAAACTGTGCCACCCATTTGGTGGCAGAGTTACGATTAGCTGGAACATGGCCTTCTCCTTTTTGGTACCAGCTTTCCTGTGGCTTCTTTGTGCAAGGACCCAAGCCTGAATCTCAAGAATAATTGTCAAGGCTGGGCTTTGGATTGATACTACCTCTGGGAATAGGAACATACTCCTTGGAATTGCCCGAAGCCCCCAGCACCTGCCCTAACTGTGCCTGCCTGGTTGGGCTCAAAAGCACATATGCCCAGTAATTAGCTGGGCATCTCTCTTAATATTGTCACCAAGACAAAGTAAATTCTTATAAGTCTTGTCTCATCTATCTTCTAGAATATAAATCCCTTAGGAACAGAAACTATATCTTGGTTGGGTCTTATTGTGGGCCTTTTACATAGCTGATATGCAAGTATTAATTGATGTCTTCATGTGTTGCTCAGGGGGTATGCCTTATGCTTTACAGTTAGTTAATTCAAACAACCACTTTCCCTAAAATGAAAGATTGTTGATTATGGGGAGATTTTGTGTACTTTGGATTGCATTGCAGAAGTAATCTATTTATGCTAATTATCCTTTCTCATTCCATAACATTTTCACTAAGTGAAATATTGATTTTTAAAAATAAAAATAACCTTGAAAAAGTGATAGGTAACATATTCTGCACAGCGTTGATAAAGAATTATTTTTGATTAATCTCACTACATAAATAGGTTGAAAAATACATATTTTGCAAAGGTCTATTTTTTATACATTCTTCTCAGGGTTATATTTTTCTGGAAGCGCTCTGACTTAGAAAAAATAAGGTCATCAAAATGTCTTATTCCAAAGTAAATTATTAAGTTAAAAAAAATTGGAGTTAAAGTGTCGATGCCAGGATAGAGGTAAATATTCATCCATCTCAGCCACAGCCAGGAGCTTTCATTATTTGATGCAAAATATGAGCCGAGTTCTTGAAAAAACCTATGTCTTAGGGCTATTTGTGTCTTTGCCACTTTGAACATTTTCAATATTTAATTATGAACTTTAAATTTGTTTATCTCACAACTGTATTTTGTGTAGCAACTAAACATGAATTGTAACCAGCTGGGAGGTAAGAAATAGAAATATACTGTGAAAAACCTCTGAATATAAAAATATCAATACATCAATGTTGATGGTCAATAACAAGTGAGTTAGAAGCTATTAAATATTACTGTTAGATAATTTCTCAAGTTCTATAGCTTTCATAATCTGTAGAGCAAAATACTCTATCATAGTTTTATCATGCTGTAGAGCATGATACTTCTGTCATGACCTAAATTTCAAATTCTATTTTCTAGAAAATAGAAAAGAGGGGATCAGTTACAGAAATAGTTAAATCATCTCTGAGGCTTGCCTCTGGAATAAAATCCCTGGAAGTCTTCTGTTCTTTTCCAACTCTACAGTATATTGGGTTCCCCATGATAAGCCCATAGGGCATCTGAATAGCTGATCAGTGATAAAATGCAATGGTTTTCAAACTGTTGAGAGAAAGCGTAGGGTTCTGTGGAAGTACATCACCAACTATGACGACAGCAGAGGGAGGTCAGAGGCTCAAGGATCCGAGCTCTCCCACTACTTTCCACCCAAGTGGTGCCATGTTTGTCTGTTTTATAGGTTGTCTTTCCATCTGAAAGTTCTTTCTTGGGGGTTCACAGGGGATAAAACTGAGTTCCACTGATAAAACTATTGTTACAATTTAATGACGATTTCATAGTCAAAGTAAAGAATAGGTCAAGTCAGTCATTTATCTTTTTAACTTCTTTTGACATTCTAGCCAAAACGTAATTTTAGTATAGACTTAACTGGCTACTGAAATCAACCCTCAAAAAGAAAAAGGGACTAATAAAGACCAAAAAAAAAAAAAATACATTTGTATCTTTAAGTAATTTAATATACTAAGAAACAGAGATAAAATTGAAGAAGACTAGCAAAGTAAATCAAGCTGTAGGGAGAGGGAAAAGAACATAAAAGCTAAAAGTCCAGGCCTCACGCAAAGCTGTTCAGGCTAGAGCATCAGGGAAAGACTAAAAAACTATATAGGAAAAGCAAAGAGAAGCTGTGTTTCGAAGACATGTATTCATCAGTTTGTAAGACATGAATCTAAAATAGCTAGCAGTTTGGTTCTCAAAGATCTCTGAATCATTCACAGCTACTTGGGTGAGTGAGTCAGGATCTCATCATGAGACAGGTGGAAGGGAAAAACCCAGCCAATGTTTTCTCTAGTAATGAATGAGATGCGGCGATCGAGGGAAAGTGAAACATACCAAGTGGGTGATGTCGGTTAAGACACAGAATTGGCACAGAATTTCAGTACTCTGACCAGGTCTCAGAGATTTGGCGTTATCAGTCTGTGAAAAGGGAGCCCCAAATTTATGCAGAAGGGAAAGTAGACTCTGGTGAATACAGATAAAAATAATGTGAGAGGACAAGCAACCATAATTGTAGCTGATGACATTATATTTCTAAGTGACCAGACCAAAGACAAGGCATGGAGTGGCCTTCTTTGGCCATTGTTTGGTACAGTCTCATTTCCAAATCATGTGTAGTCTTTATAGTTCCTAAGGACAAGAATTAAAATATTCATATATATTATATACACATATATTATATATATTATATATATTATATACATACATACATATATATTATATTTATTTACATATATTATACATATATATATAAAGAGCTAAAAGTCTAAAGAAAAAAATGCAAAAATATGCTTTCACTTTAAGCTTTGATTTAGATATTTAAAGTGGAAAATGTTATTTTTTCAACATTGATTTTGGCTCATGACACCAAGATTTTTCATAGATCTTGTTCAGCTGAGATGATAAACTAAAAAAGAAGAAAAGAGGCTTAACTGGGAAACAAGACTCAAAGGAGTATAGACTGTAATAAAGTGTGAGATTTCCACAGGAACCAATGTTTCCCTCTGTCTGGTAGAAACTCCAGTTTATTCTTTCATCACATTATTCCTTCAACAAATATTTACTAAGGCTTTGCAATGTGCCAAGCTATTCTAGGTCGAGGAAAATATGATGAATGGCTTTATTGTCTCCACTAGAGAAGAGGAAAGTAATATAGTTGGAAACCTTTCAACCCCCACTCCTATCCCACCTTCTTGTAGGTTTCTACAGTTGTTTCTGATATTTTTATTAGTATTTATCACATACTATTCTTTTAAGATAGTTATTTTTGCATGTGTTATTTCCTGTATTAGATCACAGACACCTTAAAGATACAAACCTTGTCATGCTACTTGGGCCCTGATATGTTGCCTTCTACACAGCACGTATTCAATGTGTATTTAGAGAGTTAAATGTTTAAAAACCATAAGGGTAGATATCATTTAAATTTTCATAAAACATACCTTCAATAGTGAATGTAGAGCAGGCAGAGGATGAACTTTCATTTACTTGCTATTACACTAGGACATGCTTAGTGTTACACAGTGCCTTTCCTCAAAGAGCCATCATATATTTCAGTTATTTTCACCAGTGGCCTCAAAGATGAGTAGAGACAGGTATTAATAACTCTACTTTAAATATGGAACCGATCAGTAGCTGAAATCATACTAAATATCATTTATTTTATAGAAAAGAAAACCAGGTCAAGAATGCAGTTTTCACACCACATACTTCCATATTTTTTTTTCATAAGTGTCCATATCTAATGTACTTGGCCAGCCTCTCTCTCTATTTTGGTCATTTAGGCTGGTTATATAGGGAGACAAAACCTCACATTACTGTTCACACACCAGATAATTCTTGCCAAACACCTATTCAAACAATCAGATCTGCATGTCAGTGAAGATCACTTGAGAGTTACTTAATGCGCTGTTCAGAAAAGAGATGCTTACACTGCATACACATGTGCCAGATGGTGAAAACATCACCTATTCATCTGTTTATACAATACATATTTTAGAATATTTAAAATACTTATTATCTGTGAGACACTGAGCAAAACTTAATGGAGTTTACAATGTAGTGGGGAGATAAAATAATAAGCAAGCAAACCCCACTAATAAATTAAAATTATTAAATACAAAATGCAATGAAAGAATCAAACGCAATACTATGATAGAGAATAAGGTGGAGAAGGAACCTGTTTAGAAAGTGTACTTAATCTTCATATCACTCTTAGGAAGTGATAATTAAGGAGCCAGCCACTGAGAAGGAGCCAGCCATGTGAAATTCCAGAGAAAGAGCATTTCATAAAGAAAGAATAGAATGAAAAAATATTCTGAAGTGGGTGAACTTTAGAACTTAGAACTTTAAAGAAGAAAATGGGAGTGAAAGTAAAAGGCAATATCACCATGGGAATGCAAGCTGGTGCAGCCACTCTGGAAAACAGTGTGGAGGTTGCTCAAAAAACTAAAAATAGAACTACCCTAAGACCCAGCAATTGCACTACTAGGCATTTATCCATAGGATACAGATGTGCTGTTTCGAAGGGACACATGAACCCCCATGTTTATAGCAGCACTATCAACAATAGCCAAAGTATGGAAAGAGCCCAAATGTCCATCAATGGATGAATAGATAAAGAAAATGTGGTGTGTGTGTGTATATATATATATATATATATATATATATATATACACACACACACAATGGAGTACTTCTTGGCAATCAAAAAGAATGAAATCTTGCCATCTGCAACTATGTGGATGGAGCTGGAGGGCATTATGCTAAGTGAAATTAGTCAGTCAGAGAAAGACAGAAATCATATGACTTCACTCATATGAGGACTTTAAGAGACAAAACAGATGAACATAAGGGAAGGGAAACAAAAATAATATAGAAACAGGGCAGGGGACAAAGCAGAAGAGACTCATAAATATGGAGAACAAACTGAGGGTTACTGGAGGGGTTGTGGGAGGTGGGATGGGCTAAATGGGTAAGGGGCAGTAAGGAATCTACTCCTGAAATCATTGTTGCACTATATGCTAACTAATTTGGATATAAATTTTAAAAAATAAAAAATAAAATTTAAAAAAAAAAGGCAATATCACCAGAACATAAAGATGTAAATTAAAATTCTAGAAATAAGCAGGGGTCATTCCATACCAGGCCTTTTAGGCCAATATATGAAGTTTGGATTTAAGTCAAAGTGCAACGGAAATCTATTGAAATATTTTCAAGCAGACAAATAGCAAAATTTATTTTTGAAAGATCATGCTGGAGGCTACAAGAACAATAGATTGCAGGGAAGGGGTCAGTAAACAGAGTATTACAAAAGGGAAACTTGGGAGACTCTTGAAGTAGTTCCAAGTAAGAGTATATTTATATGGCTTAAATTGAAGTGCTGGTAGTGCATGTGGAGAGTGGAAAAATAGGAGATGTAATTTGTGAGTAAAGTATGCAGGACTTATTAATAGATTGGAAGCGAGGGGGTTGCAAGAAGAAAGAACTAAGAATTTTTCCCAGGTCTCAAGAATAAGCAGCTGAGGAGAAAGGATGTACCATTTACTGACATGAAGAAGACTATGGATAGAACAGAATCCCAAGATAATGCTAAATATGGGATGTTTCTAAAACATCCAAATGGAGATGTCCAATGGGCAGTCATGTATGTATTGGAGGTCTAAGAAAAGGTTGGATTCAGAGGTATAAATCATAAGTCACCAGTGTATAGATGGTGGACATATATAAGATCTACTACTGAATAAGGCCTTTGGGAGGCGGGGCTGGGGGTGGGGGCAGGGTCTATTACCAAACACTGAAAAGCTCAAACGCTTAAAGCTCAGTACAGACAGGAGGAATCAATAAGAAAGGCAGAGAAGAACAAAGGGATAGGAAGAAAACTACGAAAGACAGATGTTACCAAATGAGAGAAGGATGTTGTAGGAGGATCCTCAGTGTCAAAGTAAAAGGAAGACAGAAAGCATAGACTAGATTTCACAACATGGATATGTCAGAGGTCCTAACAAGAATGCTTTGGGAAAAATGTTGGAGGCAGAAACCAGATTGGAGCAGATTTGACAAATGAAGAGCTCCTGACACAGCACTTAGAGAACTCTTTGGAAACGCTTAGCAGTAGAAGGGCCATTCATGCATTTGATTCCTTTATTCATGTTGCTCATTAAATTTATTAAGCAAAGAATATCTAATTTTAGCAATGAAATTTTCTGATGATCCCTTCAAGATATATGAGTTGCAAAATGTACTTTTAAGTAATGGAATCACTTGATCTGACATACAGAATTGTTGCCATTTAGCCAAATAATTGTAAAAGAATATCCAAAAAAATGATCATTTTGGTTTCAAAACAGTTGATCTTAGGTCATTTTTCTGTCAGTAGTTAAAAGAAAGGACTCATTGTCTACTGAGAAAATTGCTAGCCTATACTAATAAAACCTTATGAAAAGATAAAATACATGTACCCCTTTTTATGTCAGTAACAGAAAGCATATATACAATTCAACTAGGAGTTTCTTGGAGTCACTGAGGAGCACAGTAAGTGCTAAGCTAAAATACTTGTTCTCGAGATGCTTAAATTGAGACATGACATAAGCACTTTTCAATTATAAAGCAGAATCAGCATGAATGATCGTTTAAGATCTGTGAGAGTTTGAGGAAGCATGAAGGTACATTCCTTATGTGTTTTAATTTAAACGTGTATGTTAAGCACCAAAATTTTGTGGATCTGAGCTTTTATATAAGCTTGACAAAATTATGGAATATGAGTAAAATAGATGCTTTGTTGAGCCAGGGATGTATTGTGAATGTTATAATGAAACCTCACTCTCTTATAAAAAGATATGATTTTCCTGCCAAGTTGTGCCTTTCAGAAGCATATTGATACAGTATTTTCCAACATTTCCTTTTTATCCAGATATGTAAGTATATATATAAGGGAATATCACCTATTACCACAAAAGGAACAAAATTAAGTCTTATTAAGTCTTTTAGTTGCAAGTGACAGAAGACAAAACTCAAAATGGCCAGTGGTAGAGGTAATCCCCCCTGAATCACATGACAAAAATGAGAGATGGGGTCTTTGCAAAGTGGACAATGGATAGTATGACATAAATAAGAAAGGTTCATTCCAACAAGCATGATCAAAGCCACATTATTTCTCAAAGCTTTCATGGATTGTAGAGATAAAGACTGGAGAATAAAAATTATCTTTTCATTAGTGTAAATTACTATGCTAAAATGCCTTATCTAGGTCAATTCCTTTTGGAATGTAAAATTTTCATTTTCCTCTTTTAAAATTATTTTAAATATGTTTACTGAAATAAAGAGATTTCCTACTGTTCTAATTAGCTTCTCATGCGCCTCCCCAGAGACTTTTTCTGATGTATAAACAAGTGTAATACATGAAAGGTTTACCTATATATTTAGAAATAATCACCATAAATCTGAATTTCTATCAGGGAACTAAAACTATATGTAAGTTACTCTGACCTATCTTTCTTATATATGTAATGGGTTATCTACTAATTAGTATCTTTCCTTCTTTTGTTGTTTTTGTTTTGCTTTTGTTTAGAGAGAGAGAGAGCACGAGTAGGGGAGAGGGGCAGAGAGAGAGGAGTAAGAGAATCCCAAGCAGGCTCTATGTTCAGCATAGAGGCTGACATGGGACTCAATCCCACAACCCTGAAATCAAGAGTCAGATGCTCAACCAACTGAGCCAACCAGACACCCCTAGTTAGTATCTTTCTAATTAAATGATCTTTCAAGTTCTTTACACTGTTAAAGGAAGAATTCCTAAGTCTAGGAATACAGGTAGAATACAACACAGCTTATATTTTTATCTTTATCTAAGAAGGCTTGTATTAGGTAATCCAAGGAAATGAAAATCTGTGTGAGATGTATACCATATTGACTTTACAGTGTATATAAGAAAATCCTTATGTGTGTGTACATATAGTGTCTTCTCAATTTGAAAAATATCTCTGTATGACAATCTTTGTACTAAATGATGAATGAAGAAGATACTTTTTAATTTCAACATATACCATCTTTAGATTTTTTATTTTAATTCCAGTACTTAACATACAGTGTTATAATAGTTTCAGGTGTACAATGCAGTGATTCAACAATTCTATACATTACTCAGTGCTTATCATGACAAGTGTACTCTTAATCCCCTTTACCTACTTCACCCTTCTCCCCAGCTACCTCCCCTCTAATAACCATTAGTTTGTTCTCTATAGTTAAGAGTGTGATTTTTAGTTTGTCTCTTTTTTTCTGTGTTGTTTTGTTTCTTAAATTCACATGTAGGGGAAATCATATGGTATTTGTCTTTCTCTGACTTATTTCACTTAGCATTATACCCTCTAGATCCATCCATGTTGCTGCAAATAGCAAGCTTTCCTTCTTTTTTATGGCTTAATAATATTCCATTGTATATATATATATATATATATATATATGTATGTATATATATATATATATATATATATATATATATATATATATATACCCTATCTTCCTTATCCATTCATCTATTGATGGACGCATGGATTGCTTCCATAATTTGGCTATTGTAAATAATGCTGCAATAAACATAGGGGTGCATATATTTTTGAATTAGTATTTTTTTATTCTTTGGGTAAATACCCAGTAGTGGAATTAATGGATCATATGGTAATTCTATTTTTAATTTTTTGAGGAAGGTCCATATTGTTTTCCACAGTGGCTGTACCAGTTTGCATTCCCACCAACAGTGCAAAAGCATTCCTTTTTCTCCATATCCTTCCCAACATTTCTTGTTTCTTCTGTTTTTGATTATAAATATTCTAACAGGTGTGAGGTAATACCTCATTGTGGTTTTGATTTGCATTTTCCCGATGATTAGTGATGTTGAGCATCTTTTCAACTGTCTGTTGACCATCTATATGTCTTCTTTAGAGAAATGTCTGTTTTTGTGTGTCCATTTTTAATTGGATTATTTGTGATTTGGTGTTGAGTTATATAAGTTCTTTATATATTTTAGATACTATCACTTTATGGGATATATCACTTGCAAATAATTCTCCAATTTAGTAGGCTGTCTTTAGTTAAGTTGTTTTTCCTTTACTGTGCAGAAGCTTTTTATTTTGATGTGGTCCCAATAGTTTATTTTTGGTTTTGTTTCTCTTGCCTCAGGAGACATATCTAGAAAAATGTCAGAAATCACTGACTCTCTAGGCTCCCTTCTAGGATTTTGATGGTTTCAGGTCTCACATTTAGGTCTTTAAACCTTTTCAAGTTTATTTTTGTATATGGTATGAGAAAATGGTCCAGTTTCATTCTTTTGTATATACCTGTCCAGTTTTCCCAACAACATATGTTAAAAAGACTGTCTTTTTCCTGTTGCATATTTTGCAACCTTTGTCAAAGATTAATTGGACATATAATCTTTCTGGGCTCTCTGTTCTATTAATCTATGTTTCTATTTTTGTTGCAGTACCTACTGTTTTGATTACTACAACTTTATAGTAAATCTTGATATCTGAGATTATGATACCTCCACTTGTGTTCTTTTTCAACAATGCTTTGGCTCTTTGGGTTCCTTTGTGACTCCATACAAATTTTAGGATTTTAGTTTGTTCCAGGTCTATGAAAAATGCTGTTGGTATCTTGATAGAGATTGTATTAATTATGTAGATTGCTTTGGGTAGTATAAGCATTTTAAACAATGTTTTTTCAATCCATGAATATGAATATCTTTCCATTTGTTTGTGTCATCTTCAGTTTCTTTCATTAGTGTTTTATAGCTTTCAGAGTACAGATCTTTCACCTCCTTGGTTAAGTTTATTCCTAGGTATTTCATTACTTTTGGTGCAATTGTAAATGGGATTGTTTTCTTAATTTCTCTTACTACTACTTCATTATTAATGTATAGAAATGCAGTGGATTTCTGTACATTGATTTTGTGTCCTACAAATTTTGTATCCTGCTGAATTCATTATCAGTTCTTTCAGTTTTTTGGTGGAGTCTTCCTGGTTTCCTATATAGAGTATCATGTCAACTGAAAATAGTGAAAGTTTTACTTCCTCTTTACCTGTTTAGATGCCTTTTATTTCTTTTTGCTGTCTGATTAGTGTAGCTAGGACTTCTGGGACTATGTTAAATAAAAGTGGTGAGAATAGGCATCCTTGTCTTGTTCCTGACCATAGAGGAAAAGCTCTGTTTTTCCCCATTGAAGATGACATTAGCTGTGAGTTTTTCATATATGGCCTTTATTATGTTGACATATGTTCCCTCTAGATCTACCTTGTTGAGGGTTTTATCATGAATGGATGTTGTACTTTGTCAGATACTTTTTCTGCATCTGTTGAAATGATCATATGGTTTTTATACTCTCTCTCGTTGATGTGATGTATCACATTGATTGATTTGCAACTATTAAACCACACTTGCATCCTGGGAATAAATCCCACTTGATCATGATGAATGATTTTTTTAATATATTGTTGGATTCAGTTTGCTAGTATCTTGTTGAGGATTTTTGCATCTATGTTCATCAGAGATATTGGACTGTAGTTCTCTTTTTTTGTCATGTCTTTATGTGGCTTTGGTATCAGGGTAATGTTGACCTCATAGGATAAATTTGGAAACTTTCCTTCCTCTTCAATTTTTTGGAATAGTTTGAAAAGAATAGGTATTAACTCTTCTTTAAATGTTTGGTAGAGGGAGACTGTGTGGCTCAGTCATGACTGACTTTGCTCATCTGACTTCGGCTCAGGTCATGATCTCACAGTTCATGAGTTTGAGGCCCACGTCAGGCTCTGTGCTGACAGCTCAGAACCTGGATCCTGCTTCAGATTCTGTCTCTCTCTCTCTCTCTCTCTATCTCTCTCTGCCCCTCCTCCGCTCTCTCTCTCTCTCCCTCTCAAAACCAAATAAACATTTAAAAATAATAATAAATAAATGTTTAGTAGAATTCACCTACAAAGCTGTCTGCTCCTAGACTTTTGTTTGTCAGGAGTTTTTTTTTATTACTGATTCCACTTCTTTGCTGGTTATCAGTCTATTCAAGTTTTCTATTTCTTCTTGTTTCAGTTTTGGTAGTTTGTATGTCTGCAGGAATTTGTCCATTTCTTGTAGGTTGTCCAGTTTGTTGACGTATAGTTTTTCATAATATTCTCTTATAATGGTGTGTATTCGGTGGTGTTGGTTGTTATTTCTCTTCTCATTTGTGATTTTATTGATTTAAGTCTTCTTTCTTTTTTTCTTGGTAAGTCTGGCTAGAGGTTTATTAATCTTATTGATTTTTTTTCAAAGAATCAGTTCCTGGTTTCACTGATCAGTTCTATTGGGTTTTTTTAGTTTCTATTTTGCTTATTTCCACTCTAATATTTATTACTTTCTTCACTGGTTTGGGGTTTTGTTTGTTTTTTCTAGCTCCTTTAGGTGTAATCTTATGGTTGTTGGAGATCTTTCCTACTTCTTGATGTAGGTCTGTGTTGTTATAAACTTCCCTTTTAGAACTGCTTTTGCTGCATCCCAAAGATTTTGGACTGATGTGCTTTCACTTTCATTTGTATTCATGTATTTTTTTTATTTCCAATTTGATTCCTTGGTTGACCCATTCATTGTTTAGTGGCATGTTACTTAACCTGCACATATTTCTGCGTTTTCTGGATTTTTTCTTGTGGTTCATTTCTAGTTTCATAGTGTTGTGGTCAGAAAAGATGCATGGTTTTACTTCAATCTTTTTCAATTTATTGAGACTTGCTTGTGGCCTAATATGTGATCTATTCTGGAAAATATTCCCTGTCCATTTAAAAGAATATGTATTCTGCTATTTTAAGCTGTTCTGAATATATCTGCTAAATCCATCTGCTCCAATGTGTCATTCAAAGCCACCATTTCCTTGTTGATTTTCTGTTTGGATGATCTATCCATTGATGTAAGTAGGGTGTTAAGGTCCCATACTATTTTTGTATTACTATTGATTACTTTTTTTAGGTTTGTTATTAGCTCCTTTATGTATTTGGGTGCTTCTGTGATGGATGCATAAATATTTACAATTGTCCCCTTTATGACTGTTTCTTTGTCTCTTGTTACAGTCTTTGTTTTAAAGTCTATTTTGTCTATTGTAAGTATTGCTACCCCAACTTTTTTTTTTGAAAATTTTTTTTTTTTTCAACATTTATTTATTTTTGGGACAGAGAGAGACAGAGCATGAACGGGGGAGGGGCAGAGAGAGAGGGAGACACAGAATCGGAAACAGGCTCCAGGCTCTGAGCCATCAGCCCAGAGCCTGACGCGGGGCTCGAACTCACGGACCGCGAGATCGTGACCTGGCTGAAGTTGGACGCCCAACCGACTGCGCCACCCAGGCGCCCCAGCTACCCCAACTTTTTTTACATTTCCATTTGCATGATAAATGCTTTTCTCTCCCTTCACTTTCAATCTGCAGGTGTCTTTAAATCTGAAATTAGTCTGTTGTAGGCAGCATATAGATGGGCCATTCTGTCACCCTATCTTTTGATTGGAGCATTTAGTACATTTACATTCAAGTAATTATTGATAAGAATATACTTATTATCATTTTGTTACTTTTTTTATGGTTGTTTTTGTAGTTCTTCTCTGTTCCTTTCTTCTCTTGTTCTCTTCTCATTGTTTGATGGCTTTCTTTAGTGATATACTTGAATTACTTTTTCTATTTTTTGCATATGTATTTACAGTTTTTGATGGTGGTTATTATTAGGCTTATACATAATGTCTTTCTTATAGAGGGAGCAGTCTATATTAAGTTGATGGTTGTTTAAGTTTGAATCAATTCTCTACTACACTTCCCGCCATGTTTTAGGTATATGGTGTCATACTTAACATCCTTCTTTTTGTGAATCCCTTGGCTGATATTTATAGATATAACTTAATTTTACTGCTTTCATGCTTCCTACTTTTCTTACTATTATGGTCTTTCCTTTCTACTCAAAGAGCCCCCTTTACATTTCTTATAGGGCTGGTGTCATGGTGATGAATTCCTTTAACTTTTTTTTTTTTTTTTTGGTCTGGAAAACTTTTTCTCTCCTTCTGATCTGAATGCTAGCCTTGCTGCAGATTTTTTTCTTTCAGCACTTGAATATATCATGCCACTCCCTTCTGCCCTACAAAGTTTTAGCTGAAAAATTCCCTGATAACCTTATGGGATTTCTCTTGTACATAACTGTTTTCTTTTCTCTTTCTGCTTTAAAATTCTTTCTTTATCACTACTTTTTCACATTTTAATTACTAGATGTCTTGGTGTGTACCTCCTTGGGTTGACTTTCTTGAGGGCTCTCTATGCCCCCTAGATCTGGATTTCTGTTTCTTTTCCCAGATTTGAGAAGTTTTCAGCTATTATTTCCCCAGGTACATTTTCTGCCTCCTCTTCTCTCTGCTCTCCTTCTGAGATCCCTATAATGTGAATGTTGTTATGCTTGATGGAGCCACTAAGTCCCCTTAGTCTATTTTCATTTATTATTATTATTTTTTTCTCTCTTCTGTTCAGTTTGGTCACTTTCCATTACTCTGTCCTCCAGGTCGCTAATTGTTCTTCTGCTTCCTCTAGTCTATCTTTATTCCATCTAGTGTATTTTTAATCTCAGTTATTGAGTTCTTCATCTCTGATTGGTTCTTTTTTTATGTTTCTGTATCTTTGTTGAGGATCTCACTGAGGTCCTCTACTCTTTTCTTGTCTGGTGAATATACTTATGGCTGTAACTTTAAATTCTCTATCAAGCATATTACTTATCTTGATTTTGTTTAGCTCTCTTGCTGTGATTTTGTCCTATTCTTTCATTTGGGGCTATTTCCTCTGTCTCCTCATTTTGTCTACCATCTGTATCTATTTCTGTGTATTGGTAAAGTCAGCTATGTCTCCTGCCCTTGAAAGTAGTGACCTTTTAAAGAAGCATCCTGTAGTGCCCCCGCATTGCAATGTCCTCTGTTCACCAGAACCTGGCACTTCGTAGGTGTCTCCTATGTGTATTGCATGTGCCATACTGTTATGGCTGAGCCATGTTCTCCTTCAATCCAGTTGTATGCAATGGCTCTCTTTGCCTGTTGTGGGCAGGGTTCGGTCCCCGTGTTGTTAGTGGGCCAGTCAAGGGCCACCTTGGGCTTGAGTTGAGTCATATCAGGTGTGCCAGAGATGCAGTAGCATCAAACTGCAAGGTGTTTTCCCTGTGTCATCCCTTGAGAAGCTTTCATTGGTGGACAGGGCTTGCAGTCACACCAGATCCCTGCCCTGAGCCCATTGCTAGGTCCAGTCAAACAAGCATGTGTGATTACCTTCCCCTGTCCTTGGGGCAAGGATCACTTTGGAGTGTTCCGGCCCTGCCAAAGTTTATTGCACACTGCCACGCTTGTGGCATGGCTTTGGATATGCTCAGGCCAAGGGTGTATTGGAGGGGGCAAGTCCTCAGGAGAGCACAACAGGGCAGCACTGGTCTGCTGTGGGAAGGGAGCTATAGCTTCCCAGGAAAACTCCTGCCCAGGCTGGGATGCAGGGGACATTTCCACAGGAGAACATGAGGGCAGGGTTTGTGGTGCCAGCGAGGTGGGAGGAGACCTGCAGCTGCTGGAGAAAACTCCTATAGAGAAGAGGGCATTTCTGCAGAAGAATGCAGATTGGGGCATACAGTTGTAGCAAGGTTTGCAGAGGTCTGTGGTGGAAGGAGACTTGGAGCCAAGGCCACGATGTAGAGGGCAACCTGCAGAAGTGCAAGGAGGTGAGGCACACTGTTAGCAAGTTAGCTGGAGAGTGTGGGTGCAACACTGCTTTTGGCAGGTGGGTGTGTGTTTATGCTGGGGATGGGGAATGGGAAATGGTAGCTCCTTTGTTCCTGTGAAAGTCTCCCAATAATCCCTGCCCCTCCAATACATGCTCCTAGATTAGTAAACAAATCTCCCTTCCATATACCCCAGGTGTTTTCCCAACTGCCACTTTTATGCTGTATCTCTTTGGGACTGTTGGTTTTTCTATCTCTTTAAAGGTGGGGACTCAGTTTCCTATTGTAGTCCCAGCTCTCCCAGAGCCAAGCATGCTGATTTTTAAAGCTCCAGGTATTAAGCCTGGATTAAGCAATACTAGTTGCTGGTATTAAGCCCCACTGATTGTTGCATCTCTCTGGTTTTCAAAGCCAAACGTTGTGGGCATTTGTCTTCCTGATGTCCATGTAGGATACCCTTGGTTGGGGTATGTGGCTTGAGGATCTGCTTCTCTTCTCTCTCTACATCCACTGTGTCCCTCCCTTCCTTTGACAGCCCCTCAGGTCTGTTGGACTTTCAACCCCATCTCTGCTCTACCTACCCTCTTCAGTGTGGCCTCTCTCCACATTTACCTGTGGAGAGTTTGTTCTGGCAGTCCTCCTGTCATTTTCTGGCTTATTTACACTGACGTGTGTACTATCTAGCTGTATCTGTGGGAAGAGGTGAGCTTAGGATTTTCTTACTCTATGTCTTCCCACTTTCTCCCACCATTTTAGGGTTTTAATCCCAGAGATTATATCCAATTATTTTTTTTAAGTTTATATATTTATTTTGAGGGAGAGACAGAATGAGAGAGGGGAGGACCCAGGGAGAGAGGGAGAAAGAGAATCCCAAGCAGGCTTTGTGCTGTCAGCACAGAGCCTGCTGTGGGGCTCGAACCCATGGACAGTGAGATCATGACCTGAGCTGAAACCAAGAGTCAGATGCTTAACCAACTGAGCCACTCAGGTGCCCCTCAATTTCTTAAATAAGTTTGAATAACTAGCTCATTTCACAAATAGGTATCAAAAAGATATGCCAAAATAACTTAGTATTTGTAAAGGAGTGTTTGCCAGGATGTACAATCTCTATTTTTGAAATACATACTATTTTAATTAAAATACTCTGTGGGCTCCAACATAATTTCTTTTACTTTTAAGATCTGTGGGTCCCAGAAATTGTGGGACCTTTTCTGAGACATCTGGACTCTCAGAGATCAACATGAAGAAGTCAAATCAGAGAATAAATTCATCAGGCAAGGCTAGACACCCATGGGTGACAGCTTAATATCTGCCTGGATTGCTATTATAAAGAGAAATCAGAAGCTGAATATGGTTATTTGGGAGAAGGAGATGGCTAAAAACGGTATGTCAAAAATCCAGAAAAAATAATTGGTCTTTTGAGTCAGGGAAGTTTAAGATTCAGGATGTGGCCAGGGGGTGGCCTCCACAAAAATGGCAAGTAGTAAAGGCAGACATCCTTGGTCAGAAGAAGCTGATATACTATGAAGCGAATGCAATCAAAGGGCTGAAGGGCTCTTTTTTGCACAAAAACCATCCAAAGCCTAGGCAAATCCCCAGCACAGTATTCACATGCTCCTCTATTTTTGTAAAATTTTCGCAAGTTAGACATTTTAAAAGTAGTCATTAAGACCCTGTCTCTCTGCTCTGACTTTCCCCCTACTTTGCCTTTTATCTGGTGATATTAGATCAGCTGTGGCCACTTTGGAGCTCCAACTAAAGGGATATTTAGTGGTTACATTTAGCTCATATATAAAGGAGACTTGATATAGAATTTTCCCAAATTTGACAGCTACTAAAAATGTACATAACATAACCAATAACAAGTTGTGAAACTGATAGAAACTTTTCTACGTTATCAATAAAAACAAAAACCCAAATTCTGTGCTTCTGGTCATGGCAGAGTAACTGGCTTCAGACTCACCTTGTCATAAAAAACAACCATATAGCTGGACAAATATGTGACACAACTGCTTTCAAGCATTAGACTACCATGAGGATTGTAATTCTTGAGAGAAGGAAAGCACTAGGGGTGAATCCCCCTTTTGCCCTGGCTTTCTATCAGAGAGCATTTTCCCTTCCTGAAGCAGGGAGTTGAGGCCCAAGCAGAAAGCAATGGTCTCGTTGAGCTGAAGAGACAGATTGGAAAGTGGAGTGCTAAAGATGGGTAGACTTTGCTGAGCAGGCCACAAGAAGGGCCAGTGCTAGAAGAGGCAGGTCTGGTGTCCCCATAGATCCTTGGAGGGGGCTGGGCTGCACATGTGCAGAACAAAATTCCACACTAACGGAAAATAGTGGCTCTGGGGTAAAACTGAACTGAGAGGTCAGAATATTGTACAGTGGTGGGAAATGTTGAGTTCTCACCCAAACAGAGTTGACAGACCTTGCTAAGCATCAAGGGCATTCACTTGAGACCTTAAAAAGCTACACATAAGAGCCGTGCTATAAGAAAAAGAACAAAATACTCAAGAAGAGCAAAGTACACTATAATGCCAGGCCCTAATCCATATGTGCATTAAACAAAAAAGCTTGAAAGTGAAAAAGCAGTGTATCTCAGTAGGTTAGCAAAGCACAGATACCTGGCATCAGTCAGTGTCAGGAAAGTCAGGGTTCAGCTACCAGCAGAATAGGCTCTGACCTTGAGAAAAGCCTGAGAGAGAGCATGCTAGCATCCCAGGACCTGAGGAACATGACATCAAAACAGGACCCCAATTAAGAGAACTTGGGCACATGTAAGGAACAGACCAACAGCAAGACGGACACTTCTGGAGATAGAATGACGTACTTCCTGTCTCTAAGCAGAGTTAGTTGTAGGAATTATTGGGCAGGACCAACGCTGCAGATTAGAAGCTAAGTGGTTCCAAACACGAGGACCTGAATAGTGGGGGAAAATGGGGAAATCATACAATCGATGAAGGGAGAAAGCTTGGTGACCATAATAAGTCTGGGTTTGGAGGAGACAACAACCGCCATCTCTGGACAGAAGAGGCCTAAATGCCATGAATGGAGAAGAGGCACAGTGTAAGCCCAGCTGGGCAGAGGCTGTGAGATCCTCTGATCAGAGAGGACAGGCTGGAACTAGGAAGGCAGCTTGCCTCCAATGCAAAATTGCCTTGAGGGAACCATCCTGAGTTTTCTTTCTGCTGTTTTGAATACACAGTCCGGTTCCTAATTAGGACCATGTGTCACTCACAGACCAGGATAACAGTGACCATTATATGCTTCTAAAATTACCAACAAGTGTGTATGTGAAAGAATAGAGTTGCATTCCCGAAATGACATTGACACTCACTAGACTGACATTGTTAATACAGATCAAAGAACTAATTAACGATCAAAGAGAATATTTTTGCCACACAGAGAGCAGTCTAAAGCTGACTGCATCTGAACACCTTGGCAGTCCTAGGAAATCAATCATTAGGAATCTGCTCTGGATCCTTCAGGCCTGAAACAGCCGCCAGTGATAATTATAAGAGGCTGACTGGACTGAACAACCCAGTCAATCTTGCTAAAGGAAAGAATAAGCCAATCTTGGTAACTGGAAGTTCTGAAATGCAGGACTTGCTTGTTCCTTTCCGTGGCAACAGAGGGTTTTTGTGTTTATTTCTGCCAAACCTGGGGAGAAATGAAAAGCAGAAATAAGGGACAAAACCATTGTAAAGGAGTAGATTTTATGGACAGTTACAGATGAAATGGTTGTGTATGTTAAAAACACAAGCAAATGAACTTTGTAAGATCATCATCAGGATGGCTAGATACAAAAATGCATACAAAAATCAATACCCTTCTAATGTTAATGTGTTTATTTCTACCAACTGCCCCCACTCACTGCCTACTCTAGAATTTTATACCCAGGTTTTTATTATTACATTTTAATAATTTATACTATTAATCATCCCTTTAAAATTTGCTTTGAAATTTATATTTTGATTATGATTGTAATCATTATAATTACTTGCATTATTCATTGAACTGATGTTACTACTCCCTGCCAGTGCTCCTACGATATAATTTCACCATTCTCAGTGGCTCTTTATTCAGATTCATCTTTTTGTCAGAGAATATCTCTGAGCAATATCATCAGGGATGGAACTTACGTACTACATCTCATGATTTGTGCATATTATACAATGTCTTTTTGTTGTCACTGTGCAAGAAAGGCAATTTCCCCGCATGTGGCATCTTTAGTCACAATATTGTCATTGTCTCCCTCACCACTTTAAATATTACTTCTAGCATTGCCATCTAGCAGTGGCGACATCCTAGACCCACTTAATTTTTTTCAACACAAATAATCTGATTTTTCCTACTTGGATGTTTGTAAGATATTTTTTCTTCATCCTTTGAAACTCCGACCTCTCAGCAGGATGCACCTAAGTATTGGCTTCATTTCATTAGCGCTGCCTGCTTCTCAGGGAGACTCTTCATTCTGCAAACTCAGCACTTTTCTTTTAGGAAAGAAAACTTCTAGGAAGTTTTCTACAATTGCAGCTTTGGTTGCTGATTTTTTACCGTGGGTGCTGTTATCTCATTCATTTATCTGCAATGTCGGTTCTCCTGAATCTTTCACATGCCGTCTTTCCTGTCATCATCTTCGTATCTTAATTCTTTCATGCTGTATCCTGGAGCAGTTTCTCAAATGTGTGTCTCACATCACTGATTCCCTTCTCTGTGGTGTCGGTTTTTATCTGGATTATAGTCAATGCACCTTTTGCTTCTCATATGGCAGTTTTTACTGTCATTTTAATATTTAATTACCTTGTCTGCTCTGTTCTCATCTCGGCCTCTTGCCTTATTTCCTCTATGTTCTTTTTGTTTCATAGCCTTCAAGTTTTGGATTATTGAAATTATGAAACAATAGCTTTAAAATTTACTTCCGTGTACTACAATGTGTTATTGTCATGTTTGCACAGTCATCTTGAATGTTCTTTTCCTTTCGTGCCACAAAATCTGTTCATAGATCTCATGCTGGTATATATTATTTTCCTATGTACTCATCTTTGAAATCAGACATAATATTTGCCCATAGTGGGGATGGGGGCAGGAGGTCTTCATGATTCCCTACTATTCACCTGTTTGCCCTTAAAATCTCCATCTCAGATGGTGTTAATCTGGAAACCCCAGCCGATCTGCACATCTCCTTGGTGCATTCTAGCACTTAGCAATCACTTACGTAGTGTCTCAGCTGGATCAAGAAGGGGACTACCATTCCTGTACCTGGTCAGCCAGATGTGTAGATGGACACATATTCCTGCACAATCGGTGGCAGAAAATAACCCAGTGCTAACAAAGAGCAACCTGCCATGGCCACACTTTGTAACTAACACCATCAGTCTCAAAATGAAAAATATCATTTACACTTCTTTTTTGCCCCAACCAATGTTAAATTATTAAGAATTTTAGACCCTCAACGGATATAAAAAGAGAAGCTCACTGGAAAGATTGATGTAATAGTAGGGTGAATTGGCCCCAGCTACCTCTGACATTTTGTTGTCTAAGATCTTATATCTTTGTGATAGATGCATTCAACGAGGAGAATGGAAATCACTCATGCTTTGTCTGACTATATTGTGCCCTAGTGCCCATGATGCTAATATAACTGGAAATCTTTCCTGGTATCTGGTAGAGAGCCACATATTCCTAATTCTGCGTGTTGTTGCGAATGTATATATTTCTGTGACTGTGGCAATATTTAATTGGAATTTGTGACTATATTTAATAAAAATTAATTTGTAATTATTTGTAGTTAATCAACACTGTAAGCCACTAAGAACGAGACATGCTCCAGACTTCTTCCTCGCTTAAATTCTTTCTCCTCCTTACTCTGTCCTGCACATGTTGGAAAGAAGAATGTTATGACTCTGATCAGAAACAAAGAGAATGATCCGACTATCATTGCTAGCAGAAATAACTGTATATTAAAAGGTCTCATGCATGTACAGTTAAAGCCCCATTCTCCCACTGCTGGAAACGTAGGGTTCCCTAAGAGCTTGCCTTCCCTGAAAACTGCCCTGTCACTTCTCTCTTTCTTCTATCCTTTCTCCAACTTGCCAGGAGGTAGTGAGATCCAGTCTGCTTTGGACTAGGGAGGGGTCCTGCCAGCAGAAGCTGAAAAGCCCATGCTCTAGCCCAGTTTTCTGCATTAGTGGATTTGGGCCACAAACCCAGTTGATGATGTAGAGATAGTTCATTATGTCTTTATAGCTTTTTAAAACTGTACAAAGAGGAGAAGCAGTGATTTGAAGCAGGCTAGAGCCGTTCTTTGGTCTTTGGCCTAATTTTATCTAATATGCCTTAATCCATTACAAATTTAATGGAGACAAAGCAAATAGTCATTTGTCAGTTGCTTAACCCAGCTTGTATTTGTACTAATTTAACTCAAATTTGAAATATTAGAAGGAAGTTCATAATATAAAATGTGACCAAGAATAACTTCTATAAGGAGCCACACGATGGAAGGCAACCAAGATGGAAGGCTGGTATTAATTAGTTTTTCATTGCTTAAATCTTCAAAGAAAATAATTTTTTATTGACCAAGTGGTACTAAATTCTTCAAATTCCATCTCAATCCTCCACCAGCATAATGACAATTTTGTCTTAGCTCTTCAAATAATACATTTATATATACACATTTTTATCTTTCTTCACATGATTTTTTGACAATTTTTTAATTGAAGTATAATTAATATACAGTGTTATATTAGTTTCAGGTGTACAATATGATTCGACATTTCTATACATTACTCAGTGCTCATCATGATAAGTGTACTCTTAATCCCCTTTATCTATTTCACCTATCCCCCCTCACCCCCCACCACCAAATCCCCTCTGGCACCCACTAGTTTGTTCTCTGTAGTTAAGTTTGGTCTTTTGTTTGTTTGTCTCTTTTTTTCTATTTCTTTCTTTCTTTTGTTTCTTAAATTCCACATATGAGTGAAACCATATGGTATTTGTCTTTCTCTGACTGACATTTCACTTAGCATTATACCCTCTATATCCATCCATATTATCACAAATGGCAAGATCTCATTCTTTTAAATGGCTGGGCAATATTCCATTGTGTGTGGAATATCGTCCACACCATATCGTCTTTATCCATTCATCTATTGGTGGATACTGGGGTTGCTTCCATATCTCGGCTACTATAAACAACACTGGAATAAACATAGGTGCATATATCTTTTCAAATTAGTATTTTTTTGGTCTTTGCATAAATACCCAGTAGTAGAAGTACTAGATCAAATGGTAATTATATTTTTAATTTTTTGAGGAACCTCCATACTGTTATCCACAGTGGCTTTATCAGTTTGCATTCCCACAAAGAGTGCACAAGCCTTCCTTTATCTTCACATCCTCGCCAACACTTGTTACTTCTTGTCGTTTTGATTCTAACCATTCTGACAGGTGTGAGGTGATATCTCACTGTGGTTTTGATTTGCATTTCCCTGATGATTAGTTATGTTGAGCATCTTTCACATGTCTGTTGACCATTTGTATGTCTTCTTTGGAAAAATATCCATTCAGGTCCTCTGTCTGGAACTCTTTTTTTTTTTTTTTTAATTTTTTTTTTTTTAACGTTTATTTATTTTTGAGACAGAGAGAGACAGAGCATGAACGGGGGAGGGTCAGAGAGAGGGAGACACAGAATCTGAAACAGGCTCCAGGCTCTGAGCTGTCAGCACAGAGCCCGACGCAGGGCTCGAACTCAGGGACCGCGAGATCATGACCTGAGCTGAAGTCGGCCGCTTAACCGACTGAGCCACCCAGGCGCCCCTGTCTGGAACTCTTTAATAGGACTATTTGTTTTTGGTTTTGGTTTTGGTTTCGGTTTTTTTTGGTGTCGAGTTGTAAAGTTCTTTATATATTTCAGATACTAACAATTTATGGGATATATCATTTGCAAATATGGTCTCCCTTTCAGTAGGTTGCCTTTTTGTTTTGTTGATTGTTTCCTTCACTTTGCAGAAGCTTTTTATTTTGGTGTAGTCCTAATAGTTTATTTTTGTTTTTGTTTTCTTTTCCTGAAGAGACATATCTAGAGAAATGTTTCTACAGCTGATGTCAAAGAAATTACTACCTATGTTTTCTTCTAGTAGTTTTATGGTTTCATATTTCACATGTAGATATTTAACGCACTGTGAGTTTATTGTTTTCTATGATGTAAAGAAGTGGTCCAGTTTTATTCTTTTGCATGTAGCTGGGCAGTTTTTCAACGCCATTTGTTGAAGAGACTGTCTTTTCCCCATTGTATATTCTTACCTCCTTTGTCATAGATTAATTGAGTGTATAATTGTGGGCTTACTTCTGGGCTTTCTATTCTGTTCCATTGATTTATGTGTCTATTTTTGTATCTGTACCATACTGTTTTGATTACTACAGCTTTGTAATATATCTTGAAATTTGGGGTTGGATGCCTCCAGCTTTGTAATATATCTTGAGATTTGGGGTTGGATGCCTCCAGCTTTGTTCTTCATTCTCAAGATTGCTTTGACTATTTGGAGTCTTCTGTGGTTATGTACAAATTTCAGTATTATTTGTTCTAATTCTGTGAACTCAGATGATGATTTTTTTAATGTTTATTCTTTTTTGAGAAACAGAGAGAGAGAGCAAGTAGGGGAAGGGCAGACAGAGAGGGAAACACAGAATCTGAAGCAGGCTCCAGGCTCTGAGCTGTCAGCACAGAGCCCAGTGCAAGGCTTTAACCCACAAACTGTGAGCTCATGACCTGAGCCGAAGTTGGACACCCAACCGACTGAGTCACCCAGGGGCCCCCAGATGACGATTTTTAATAAGCATAGTCTCTCCCACTCAAAACTCCAATTATATCAATTATGTATACAATATATAATTATAATAACATATGCACACACAACCACCACCAATTAGAAATTATTACCAGAGTTATATACAATGCCCACATACAGTTTTAGGTGTGTCTAATATATATAAACATTAAGAATTCCTAATCGATTTCAGTTTACAAGAATCAAATTCCTTCTGCTTATTCAAAAAATATTTTCTGTATCACTCTTTCTTTGACATATAGAGTATAGATAAGAATAATAAGGCAGAAACAGTCCCTAGCA
This sequence comes from Panthera leo, assembly GCF_018350215.1. Classification (NCBI taxonomy): domain Eukaryota; kingdom Metazoa; phylum Chordata; class Mammalia; order Carnivora; family Felidae; genus Panthera; species Panthera leo. The sequence goes on along the minus strand of NC_056691.1, from coordinate 63,626,730 downwards.
CCATTGATTTAATTCCTTTTTCTTACTAGGCAAGCAAGGCTTTGGTTACACTTGCTTGCTTGTTTAACCTTGAAATAATTTAGAATTCTTCCACATGGACAGAGTGTTTAAAAGAACCACAAATTTGATCTCAGCTTGATTTCAAATGCATTATCAGTTCCTGTTTCTACAAGCACTGGACCCCCTTCTTAGTTCCATAGGGTTTGTGATAGGTTCATACCCTGCAAAGCACAGGCCACATTTAAATTACGTTAGGTGATCACTATGTCCCTTTTTTCTTTCCTTCCTAGATTTTCCTGACTCCCAGAGTCATGGATTTTTCCAAGTGTCCTTCAGCTTCCCATTTCTCACTACAAGTTATCACTTTATTGTTGGCCTACTATATCTTTCACGGTGGAATTGCCTCGTGTTTTCATTTCATAGAGTGGGTCTGCATTTTACTGACTAGAATTTTTGAGTTAGCAAAGTTGTCAAGCTGTCACAATTACACTTCATCACCCTTAAGCCTCTCATCGGTTAAAATATTGTGTTAGTTATAAGTGTCCAATTGTTCAGTAAGTTTTTGTTCCTTTTGACTTTCTGCAGTCATTTGCCACAGTGATTCAGGTTGAAGTTAGCCTAGGGTAGGTATTTGTAGCAATAAAGCCCTGTCCTAGAAGATTTGCTAGTTCCTTACCTGTTTATTCCTGTTCTCACATTGAATACTGAAATGTAATCACCCTTTATCAGAACACTTGTTCCCCCATTTATGACGAGCTAGTCTTTTACAGGGTGTGACAGAGCCTTTGTGAAAATTCCTTGTAGGCAGAGTTTTAGACAGCTATAATCTTAAAAGATTTCCCAAATACATTTCCAAGAAACCCATTGTTTCTGGCTGTAACATTTGTACTTTTGAACTCTGCAGTGTTGGTACATTCACAGTAAGTGACATAGTGTGAAATCTGTCTTTTCTGTGAAGACTGGAACACACTATAATAATTCAAGAGTCATGTTTCAGGGTCTACATGTATTAACATTCTATGCTTTTTCCTTGTACCTGAAACCTAGTCACCAGGCACTGCCCATATTCCATATTCCAGACCAAGAGAAAATGGGTATGTTATTAGAGAGATAAAGGTAAAAAGCTGTTAGATGCAGTCTGTGATCAGATAGATGTCCTGGATGGTATTCGCCAATAACAAATTGTGAATTCATGGTCTCTTATGCCTCCCTCTTTAAGCTGTTTGTTGCCTTTCTGCTGCTTCAAAAAGAAGGCAGCCAACCCTAGACTTCCCACTAAGCCTGTTTTCACCCAACCCCTGACTTTACTGCCCCTTTCTCATACATGTTGTAATTAAAGGCTTGACGTTATCTGAACCTCATACTAGCAGTTTTAAAAGCACTATGAAATTGGATCTGGTAAAATCTTTTTAATGAGTGAGAGGAATAATATCCACGTCTCAGCCAACCAACAAAGACTCATCTTCTGACCTTTTATCTGACTTCACTTTGTGGAAGGGACCAGACTGACCCATGAACCCAGGCACCATTGGATTTCAGGGGCAGATAAGGAACGTCAAAGAGTCCAACCAACCTGAAATGTCTGTTCTGATAAATCTCCTAAACTTCTGCCTCTTTCAATAGTAAATACGCAGTTTGTTACTTTATTTTGGTGGGAAGGAGGAAGAACGGTGTCAAATTACTTTCACCAGCCCCTTTGTACAGGACACAAGCTCACTAGATAGTGAAAGGTTTAACTTTGTTTCCACTCCCTATTTTTAGATACTGTGCCTTATATTTATACCAGAACAACTGATTAGAAAGTAAAAAAAAAAAAAAAAAAAAATAGAGATATTATAAATTCTCTTCTTTTCACAAAGCTTTGAAATAAGCAGTTCCTTGATGGATATACAGAGGTTTGATTTTCTGTGATTTAGACTTCAGGCAGTGTGGTGTAATAGCAAGACCTTTGTTACAAAAATGACTCCAGAGTCTGGGTTTCACATACTATTACATTGCCATCTAATAATTTGGTGACCTCATCATGACATCTCTCTGAACTCTAGATTCTCCTTTCTAAAATGATGTAGCTAACTGTCCTTTTGGATTCTTTCATTTTTTTTTAATGAAAATATTCTTGTTGACTAGAGGAGAGGAAAGAGACAGAGCAACTGAAAATTATTTAGGGCTTAGATTGTACAGAAGTGCCTGATTTGGAAATTTATTTGGTTGGAGTTTTTCTTTTGCTTTCTCTCTTTTAGCTTTCTTTCTTTCTTCCTTCCTTCCTTCCTTTCTTTCTTTCTTTCTTTCAATAAAATGGGCCACTTGGATGAATTTCCTCTATGGTTTGTAATGAACAAACTCAGTCGAATCACCTGCCATGTTTGTGGAAAAGCCTAATACTGAAAACTAACTGAACTAAACAATAAAAACTCAAAAGAAGTCTCATAGGACAGGGAAGAAAATAGTCTAAATATTGTTCACCTCAGTTTACCCACAAGATGAAATGTAATTTGACAATGAATTAGCAAATTTTGGAAAGCAGAAAAGGATACAGCAAGTAATTGTTAGATGAAGTGAACACTTAGCAAAAATACAAAAGTGGCAAAGTGAAGCATGGTTCGATGGGAATGAAAAGTTAGAAATAGATAGCTTCAAGAGATCATGCATAGAAAGAGACAATAGATATTTTTGTCTAATTAGTAAACACAAATTTTTACTTACGTATTTATGTATGTATGTATGTATGTATGTATGCATTTATTTATTTATTTATTTATTTCCTATCCTTGTATGATAAGCAGAATGATGGCCTCCCCATAGTCCATACCCTAATCTCTGGAACCTGTGAATATGTTATGTTACATGACAAAAGGGGACTTTGCAGCTATGATTAAATTAAGCGTTTTGATGTGAGGAGATTATCCTGAATTGCACAGCTTTGTCTAATGTAATCATAGGAGTCCTTGCATGAGGCAGGTAGAAGAGTCATAGAGAAAATGTGATAATGGAAGCAGAGGTTCATAGCCAGAGAAAGATTTGAAGATATTATTCTAGCTTTGAAGATGGATGGATATCGTAGTTATCTGACTATCCCCATTGTGGACCAGCTACAGACCTATGTCAGATTCCCTAACCCAGTCTACCCTCCTTTCCTCTGGCAGAGACCCATACTACTATGGTTCTGCAAACTGCATGGCAGGGGCTGTCCTATTGATGACACGTCCTCTGCAGAGGAGAAAGAAAGAAGCAATATATTTTCTCTTTACTTGTAGTATCAAGGCTATGAACCTATAAGTATTTTTTCTGAAAAAATATCACTTTTCAAAGAAAAGGAATTTCAGTCGAGCATTGACTATTCCCTGCACTTGAGCAAATGGAAGGTAAAATTACAAAGGCTTAAGTCTCCAATAAGGAGCAGAAGGAACCCCCAGCCCAGGGAAATCTGCAACATGTGGTGTAAGGCCTAAAATTAAGGCTCAATATTACATGCTGCCTTGACATCTGGCAAAATCAGAAGGGCTGTGAATGGTCTAATGGACTACAAAGTCCCCTCTCAACTCCACTCCCTGAGATAAGGTCCTCTAGCCAAACAGTTCTTCTTATCAAAGGAACCAGCACAGTTCCTGCTCATCCCTGGGTAGGGAGTTTCAGTTTCCTGCCAACCTACAGAATGATTCAAACAAGCCAGTCACATCCTCCCAAAGGAACCAAGGAGCATCTCACCCTCTTACTACTACACAGCCTGTTTGCTCTGTATGGCCCTCGATGGCATACCATATCCGCTCCTACCAGACCATAGGCTTGTGTGACTAGTAAACTGCTGTCAAACTCATTTGTCCAGTGTCAGGTGTCATGTGTTTAGCCAACTCCATCACCCCGGGATGGGAATCTTTCCCTCACCAACAGCGTGAACAGGAGGCAATTAAAACATATCAAAAAAGGGACCGCTTGAAAATGTTTACCATTCTCATGTATGTGAGTTTGGTTTTTTATTTTTTCCCCCTCAGACTTGAGTTCTTGGGAAGATGTAGTTTCTTCTTATAAAATCTTCTCAACTGGATGTAGCTGAGTGGTGGGACAGCATCAACTATGAACTCAGGGCTGCTCTCAGTTTGTTTCTCTCCAGCACCCAAGACATAGTCAGCAATATCCAGAGCTGCCAATCTCTGTTTTCTTCCCCTAAAGCCTTTAAACAACACACACAAAAAATATTTTCATTGTTTTAATCAGCATCCAAGTCCAAGTCAAGGATTTCCGGGAAGGCAGGACCAGAAGATGAAGATCTCTTAGTATACTGATAAAAGAAAGTTGTTCCTGGCAAGTGTTTTCAGAAGTTCCTAAGCCTGAATCAAAATACCTTCAGATGATAATTTGAATAGGCATTCTATATTTTCCATCTGTTTCTTTGTTTTTGGGCTTTTGCTCTCATCCTTAAGGAAACAAGGGAATAAATTAAAACATGCTGTGGCAGGATGCAAGTTTGCTTCAGCAGCCAGTCTTTAGCCATCATCTTGATTATGGGATAGAAACATAGCCTCTCAGTTGACAGACTAGATTTTCTAGGCTTGCTTGCTCCTACATGTGATGCTGTAGCTAAATATTAGACAAAGAAGTGTAAAGAAAAATGTTGCATGGGTCTTCAAGGAAGTCTTTGTTTAAAAAGGTGCCATACCTTTCTTCCCTCCATTCTCCTACCTTCCTGCTGGCTGGAATATGGCATGATGACTGGAGCTTGAGTCACTGTTTTGAACTGTAAGACCGAATGCCGAGTATGACAGAGCATCAGAAAAGAAGAGGAGGAACTGAGATTCCTAAAGACTATCAAGCCACCATACCAGCCCTGAACTTTTCAACCAGTCTATATCAGTATAGCCATGCTAAGCATGCAGTTATGAAATTCTTTTATATGGGTTATGTGGATAAACTCCACCTAAAAATGTTGTTCAGCAACAGCAGAGGCAGGAAATTGAACCTGTGAATCTTGCTAGTGCCAACATGGGCAACACCTGGTGGATGTTGAGTGGACAAAGCTGGTGGAAGCAACAGTGCAGGGTCAGGTTCTTAGGCCCACCTGCTGTCTGGAGGGAGCCCAACATTTGCAGAAGCAAGTTGGCAGAGCAGCTGGTAGCCCTTGTGGCAACATTATCCTGACTGGTTGAAATTCAGACTCTCCTCACATACAGGGAGGGCAGCCAGCTGCCTTCAAAATGCTAAAAGTACAAGTACCAGGAATGTATTCACTATCCATTTAATGAAGAAGTCACTGAAATAGCGTATGTGCTTCCCAAAATCAAATCATGACTCAGCCAGGAGAAACATTTAGTCTGTGACATGACAGATAAAAGATCATGCTCTCAAATTTCTAAACAAATCAACAACTGATTTGAAAAGTATTAAATTGGTTGAATGATTTATGTCACTAGGTAAATAGTTACATGGTTTTAGACATATACATGGATATTTAACTTAGAGGATAAAAGGAGCATGGCAGTTGTTTCATATTTTTATATCATCCCTGATCATTCTCAGATAGGAACAAGTCTTATTAAGTTAGAATTTTGTAAGAAGAGCTGCTTTTCTACTTTTCATACTCTAGACATCAAATTACTGATGCCATTCAAGACCTACCCACTGATAACTTGCCCATTTATAAAAATAGCTGAGTGATAGTTTACTTTGGGACTTCATTTTTTTAGAAAAAAAGCAATTATGATGAAATGACATCATTAAGTGAGAACAATAAAACACCTGCAATGAGAAAAGAACTATAAAGATGTCACAATAAACATAAACTACAAAACACTGTGATCTAACATTAACTCACAATCCATCTCTAGTCGCAACTGGTGAAACCATCGGCCAGGTGTTGATAAGGGAAATGTGTCTCTTCTACTTTACTTTATCTTCTATTTTTATTTCACCACAATGATTCACCAATCCTCTTTTACCATGTTTCAAACTCTAAAATTTTGGAGGTTGTTCAACTTCTTGTGTCAAGAACTTGCATAATAATTGCAGAGAATTCTATCTCCTCTCAATTGCTCTTTTCTCAGACTTAATTAAAATATAGTCTTTATCAACTATGTCTTTTAAGATTTTTCTTTTTCTCAATTATGATCTTCATAATTGTTATCCCCAGTTACCAAAAGCAGTGGTTCTCAAATACTAATGTTTTGGCCCTGTGCATCAGAATCAATTGGAGAATTTGTTAAATATTCGTATTTCCATAAAATATTCTAGGTGAACCTACAAAACTGTACTTTAGCAAGATCTCCAGCCCTGAAGTCAAAAGCACAGCCATATTTGAGAAATTACTAGTCAGAGAAAGGCTGTCCTCGCTACCCAGTGAGGCTAAAGCACTGCTCTGACTTTTTGCCACTCCTACCAAGTTCTTTAGGGTCTTCCCCTTACTACATCCATTGGGTGAGGAATAGGAAAGGGTCTGAATTGTGTTAAATAGTGTACTTCCCAGATTCAAACACGGTATGAACCCAACATGGAAAAAAGTTCAATCTCTAAGAGGCAGAAATTTTTATTATGTTTTTATTGCTCAGAAACATCATCCCAGACCTCCTGTGGTTGCAGTCACCTTGGATTTTACTGTATATTGAACATTCATCCTCAGGTAGCCAACTTAGATAACTTTGGAATAGAGCAATGAAGAATTATTAGGAAAACTGTAGAATAACTAAATGAAAGCGTGAAGTCAGGCCCAAGCATTGAAGAGGGTAGCAATCATCAGACAGAAGCAAAATGAGAAGTTTTGAATTCTAACCAGAGTTGAACAAATACGAATCTGAAGTCAGGAGAGGCGGCCAGTCAGGAATCCAAGATGTCCTGCAAACTGGGACTCATAAAACAGAAGTCTGAAGTCAGCAGAGAGCAAGAAGGGGTTAAGTCCACAGTTTTAGGAAAGACTGGAGATATCAATAGAATCTTGAAGGTCATAGCAGGTTCAGAATCCCAACAGCTTCAAGAATCTGAAGCAGTAGCATTCATGAGTAGAAACAGTAAAGAGGCTCTGGGCCCAAGGCAGTGAGTGGTATTCTCTGCTCATGTTGTTCTCTCCCTCCTGTTGGATATGTGCAGCCCCCAAGACCACAGATGTGTAATCACTGACAGGATGATTAGAGACTAAAAGGAACCCTGTGTACCTGACTGAAGTAAGGGCAGAAGTGTGACAATTACTGGAAGCTCTTCAATATTAAAAGTGTCCAGCAGACAATTCATTCCTCCTTGTTTATTAATCCCTTCCCTGTACCTCACAATGTACAAAGGCAAGTCCTGGTCCCTGCCTGTATATCCTGGACTTTGTAAACAGTGACATCAAGATATAGTTGCTAGATGGAAGATTGCTACATCATGTCCAGTAGTCTCCCACTGAAGAAGAACTTAGCATTAGTTACACCTGTCAGGTGGACAGGCTATCACTTTAATGAGAAAGTAAATAACATATTTTGAAAAATGTATGCTCCATGCCAGTTTCTATCAGAATTGTCATGAATTCTAAACTGAGAATCTACAAATTTATTAAGTTGTATAATAATGCTAATTTTCTGTACATACCATACAAAGAGAAATAATGCTGAGGGAGAAAATATGAGGAAAAGCAACGTACATTTCTTTGAATTCATAAATTGAGGCATTTCGTTCCAACTTTTTTTGGCATGGTTGTTCATATGTCCTGACTCCTAGAGCCACCACAAAGGTCTGGTGCAGGTTTTCCAAGCTTTCTTTCTTGTCCTCTCCATCCAAACAGAGGATTTGCATCCAACTTGATTCTTGCCTTTGATAGGATAAAAGCCAATTTAATTCAGCAAGGCCCACCTTTAAGCAGCTTCCAGAAGCAGAATATGTACTCCATAAGGAGTCATGGACATCACTAAAGCCTCTTCAATGGCAAGAGCAATGGAAAAAAAGAGCATCCAGATGGCTATGCTGGAAGTCTTTTCTCTCTTCTGGATCTACCCAGGGATGGATTCTGATCAGATGAATGCTACTGGACTCCTTTCAAGGCATTAAATGTAATTAGCTGTTAATTGTTATCGTTAAAGGACTCTGCTGAGTGGCTATCAGGGCACCATCTGGACAACTCATCACATTCACTGGGGAAACCCTGAAATCTCTATCCAAAAATGTGTGTGTCACTCGAAGACATTTACAATACCTGTCAAAAACCTTTGTATCCAGTGAGAAACTTGTTTGCAAATGGTTGATATTTAGAACAGAAATGCTCTTTTGTGGGTCAAAATTTCACTTTATTTGCTCTTTAAAGCAATCCGTTTTGAGTGAGGATAAAGAGTGATATGTTTTCTTACAATTTTAGCAACACCATCTATATCACCTGGGCATTTGGTTGCAAACAAAAGAAAATGACACATATAGTCTGAAGCAAAAAGAATTTATTGGAATGATATCAAAAGACTGGAGGACCAGGCTTGTAAACTTGACAGGTACCAAGTGAGTTCTAGAGAACTATGCAGAAGAAAACCAGGGAAGGTCACACAACTCTAACAGTCTCACTGAATTGTGCCATCACTGTCTCAAGATTGGAAGTCCTACCAGATAACACCTGTTGGCCAAGTGCATGTCATAGCTTTACTGTCTGATTTTACTGAGATAAAAAGAGAAAGGGGACATATCTCCTTCAGTTCATACAGTAGAAGGTAACCACTGCCTTCAAGGAAGGGTCTCTGAATTAATATAAGAGTACAACTACGAAGCATGCTCGAAGCCAAACATCCCCCAAATGGCAAAAATTTTCTTTATTTTACCATAAATCAAACCCCTATATGACAGCCAGAAAAAAACTGTCCTCCAGTTGTATTTGGAAAATCATTCCTGACCCAATCATGACCTAAATTCATATTTTGTTAAGAAGGTATTATAGGGAAACCCTGGGAATTGTAGATTTATTCCTTACTTTTTGAGATCAACGTCATAAAAGGGAAAAAACATGGTGTTCTCCAAGATAGACTACTGGTCTCAGTGACCCATTTTCATGACACGTAATGTTATTTTAGAGGTTTCATTTATTCTTTTTCATTTATTTATGCCACATGCATCTGTTAAGTTTTTATGTGTACTTTTGTAAGGTGGTGGTGGATGGACACAAAATAGCATTTAACACTGTCTCAACTTCTTCTAATCGGGGGAAAATAAGATACATCTACCTCCAAACAATTAGTGGGTACTATAATACAAAGCATATGCTTTGATTAAAGTCAATTAAAATTCTGAATATCCTGATGCTTTCTTAGTATTCAGTTCCCAACAAGTCTTTCTGGGCTAGGAAAATAGATATGGCAGGAAAGCTCATTTTATTTTCTACTTTCCCATCTGCTATGTAATAATATGCCAAAATGTTCCCATTTTCTCCTTTTACCCAGATATTTAGGTACATCTTATCTAGTTCCAGGAACCTATCTGCTCCTCCCTTCTCATCCTGTTAACTCCAGTTCATCCTTCAAGATTCATTTTCAGATGTGCCTTCTGTAGGAAGAATTTCTTGATACATACTCTATGGATTAGGTATCCTTAATCTGTGTTCTGGACATCCTGATTCATGTCTTCTTTTTTTTTTTTTTAATTTTTTTTAAAAAAATTTTTTTAACGTTTATTTATTTTTGAGACAGAGAGAGACAGAGCATGAATGGGGGAGGGTCAGAGAGAGGGAGACACAGAATCTGAAACAGGCTTCGGGCTCTGAGCTGTCAGCACAGGGGCCCGATGCGGGGCTCGAACTCACGGACCGCGAGATCGTGACCTGAGCTGAAGTCGGCGCTCAACCGACTGAGCCACCCAGGCACCCCATCTTCTTTTTTTTTTTAATGTTAATTTGTGTGTGTGTGTGTGTGTGTGTGTGTGTGTGTGTGTGTGTGTGAAAGAGAGAGCCCACAAGCAGGGGAGGGACAGAGAGAAAGGGAGACACAGAATCTGAAGCAGGCTCCAGGCTCTGAGATGTCGGCAAAGAGCCCAATGTGGGGCTCGAACTCACGAACCACAATATCATGACCTGAGCCGAAGTCGGATGCTTAACTGACTGAGCCACCCAGGCGCCCCCCTGATTCATGTCTTCTTAATGGCACCATACTCTAATCCCCCAGAAAATTCATCCTTACCCCTGCTTCTGACTTCACTTCACCCACCCCTTAAAAAGAAGAAAGAGTACCAATCAGTGTACCAATCAAGGACAAAATGGAATTCTCAGGGACATATGCGTAAAGCAGAACACCATGGGATAACGTTCACAGTTGGGGGTAGGGGTGGGGGATGAAAGGATTATAAAGAGAATTTGAGGAGAGAAAATGCTTGCCCATGGAGATTTGGCAGGGCCCAGAAGTTCTAAACAAGTTAAATAATGACCTCTCTGCAGAATCCAACATGTTTCCCTTTTTTAGCATGCTTAGCTGATTGTCAGCTGTGCTATGGCAAGACCTGTGGATCGACATTATTATTGTATCTCCGTGTGGAATAGATAGAGGGTTTCAGGCTATGCACTCCCATGGTGAAATTAAAGTAGCACTGGGGCTACTGTAAATAGTCCTGCAAAGTACATGTATCAGTCACGGTCACATTTATCAGTGACTTTAATAGATATTTAATATAAAGAATTAATGAAAGACAAAAAAAATAGGTATTACAGAAATGGTAAATGCAACAAGCAAGTACAGCCCTAGGGAGCTAAGAACTTAGAAGTGTGGAAGAAAGGTCCTAAAGAACTTGGCACTCATCTCTAAGAAAGAGGTACCAGTGCTAGCCCTGGTACCTCAGGAGTTCAGAAGAGGACCTGTGCAGAGCTGATACTCAGACTTATGGGGAGGGACACAGCTGGTGAGTGTTAGTGATCTGGAAAGATTCAATGAGGCTGGTGCAGGAAATAGAAAAAAGAAAATGAAACCTGGAGCCACCTGCTACTACTAGTAGGGCCATTGGGGGGACCCTGATGGGATCAGGAGACAAAAAAGTAGGAGCAGTCTCCTTTTCCATCCTCAGCCTTCCCATTTCTCTCTAGTTCCCCATCTTAACAGTGTCCACTAGGAGCCAGCTGACAAAAAGGAACTGTAGCCTGCCACATCCCGACCACTGTATTACCAAGCCAAAGCTGGGAGATATGCACTTCATAGTTGGCAGGGAAGGCCAGTAGACAGGGAAGGAATCTCTACTGTTAAAGTTAGGTGTCAATTCCTCTCCTTTTTAGATTTTCGACTCTCTTAAGGTTAAGTTTTCTAGACTTCTAATGGAGGCCATCCCAAAGACACTACCACAGCCTCGCAATTACACTTTTTATCAGACTTCTGACATGAACCAACTTGTCCATACATTAAAGGCTGGCCTCTAAGTTGCCTCTAAAGTGCCAACTTGTCCATTCTTTAAGTTGCATTGCTGATTTTTTTTTAAGTTTCCAGGGGGCGCCTGGGTGGCTCAGTCAGTTAAGCATTCGACTCTTGATTTCAGCTCAAGTCATGATCTCACGGTTCATGAGATCAAGCCCCACATTGGGCTCTGTGCTGACAGCACAGAGCCTGCTTGGGATTCTCTGTCTCCCTGTGTATCTCTCTCTCAAAAAAAAGTTTCTAGAAAGTGACTAATTCCTTGCTTCTTCCTTCATCACTGTAATTACTGATCCAATTAGAAAAACTTAAAAATGCAAATTTCCCTTTAAGTTCCTGGGAACAGGACTTTCTTTATCTTGTCTGCAAATGTAGGGACCCATTTCTACTCTGAAAACTTCTGACCTTCTAGATACAGAAAGAATTACTACACTGTACAGAGAATAATGAGTCAGTCTGTTCTCTAGGCAGCAATGAGCTGTCAATCACATTTTGTTTTCATCACATTTATCAACTTTTGTTCTTAAAAAGTGTTTGTAATCTCTGCATGCCCTTCTCTAAACACTATTAACCAATACAGACAAAAATGAAAAGTAAGTTCTCCATGAGCCTCATAAGATTGTTGAGCACTGAGCACAATTTTATCAGTAAATTAATGATGAATGTTTTTTTCATACCTAAACATAACATTGAGTTAAAATCAACACTACATGAGTCTCTTTTAAAATTCTTCTGAAAGTTCTACCCTGGAGCTTGGCCTTAAGCCTGTCTTGTCTTTATGGGCTCTCAGATTTGTTCAGGAATCTCCAACAAGCAGCAGCCCTCAGTACCTGCAGCTTAGAGGTTCATGATGGAGGAAACATTCTTTCCTGGCTTTGAATCTACTAAAGCAATTTCTCCCCCACTGATTTTATAGCTGGTGTCCAGTTGGTCAGTCAAGCATATCTGCAATGAAAGGAAAATAGCTCTGGGTAGTAACAAGAACTGCTTAGAGTAAAACAATCAACATAGGAAAGGTCCTACATAGTTTATTCTCTCTCAACTTTTAGAAGACATCTTTCACACTTCCCCTCAGAAATTAAGCAATGTAAAATCATTGTTCAATTCAACAAATTAACTTTTACAATGACAGCCTTAGAACTATTAGAAATAGTAAACCAGTGTCTTAAAATTCAAAGATTTTTTACAGTCTAGTATGAATAACATATTTTTTTCACTAAACACTTAAAAAAAATTAATGTTTATTTATTTTTGAGAGAGAGAGACAGAGTGTGAGTAGGGCAGAGACCGAGAGAGACAGAGACAGAGAATCCAAAGCAGGCTCCAAGGCTCTGAGCTGTCAGCACAGGGCCCTACGCAGGGCTCAAACTCACAAATGGTGAGATCATGACCTGAGCCAAAGTTGGTCACTTAACCAACTCAGCCACCCAGGTACCCCTTTTCATTCAACATTTTAATTTAACCATGGATAATGGGGATCTATGACCCTTCCTGTGTGCACTCTGTGATTGTTTTAATGAACAGAATACTGCAGAATGCACCTGTTTCTCAGCCCAAGACTTATGAAACTGACAGAACATTCACTCTTTTTGTAAAAATATAATTTACAGGGGCCCTTGGGTGGCTCAGTTGGTTAAGCGTCTGACTTCAGCTCAGGTCATGATCTCACAGTTTGTGAGTTCAAGCCCTGTGTCAGGCTCTGTTCTGATGGCTCAGAGCTAGGAGCTACTTTGTATTCTGTGTCTTCATCTCTCTCTGCCCCTCACCCACTTGCACTCTGTCTCTCTCTCTCTCTCTGTCTCTCTCTCTGTCTCTCTGTCTCTCTCTCTCTCTCTCATAAATAATAAAGCATTAAATTTTTTAAATATATATGTATACATATATACATATATATACATATATGTGTGTGTGTGTGTGTATATATATATATATATATATATATATATATATAAAATTTACATATACCAAGGCATAAGTTTAAAGTGTACAACATATTGATTTGATACACGACTATATTGCAATATGATTACCACCATAGCATTAGCTAACATCTCTATCACATCCCTTAATGATTAGTTCTTCTTTGCAGTGAGAACGTTTAATAGTCAACAGGCACCCACTATCCAGGGTTCTGTCGCCTCACAGGAGATAACCTTCTTAAGACATTTTGAGATTTTTAGTCTAGCACACTAGTAATCCCCTTTATTTTCACCCCCAGCATATACATATTTCCCACCTTAGAGAAATGTATACTCTGAAAGAGGGAAAAAACGTTGACATACAAATATATGATAAGATAGAAAATTCTAAGTTCCATGTCCTGTGATTTACCTTGATGTGAGCAGCATCTCAGGAAGGAGGATTAGTGGCCTTTGCCTCTTATTTCCCTCTCATCTTTCTTCCACTTCTCCCTCAGCCATTGTGTCCTCCTCACTTATTCCCATCTCATCTCTATTTTTTTATCTCAACAAATCCAGAATGAAAACTCTGGCCACAGAGAATAGAACAGGAAAAGAGGTGTCAAACCACCCAAAATAATCCTCCATCAGCCACAAAGCATGGTTTTTGGTTTGGAGTTTGGTTTTGTTTTGGTTTTCTTTTCTTTGTCTGTGTTCACAACTCCTGGTACATTTCTTCAACCACTGCAATGAAAACCACCTATTAGAATTGCAGCCGTACCGGTGCACTCCATGTCCCTCTTCCTGATTTGTTTTTCTCCATAGAACTTACTGCCAGATGCTATGCTATATATTTAGTTATGTGTCTTTTTGTCCCCCCTAATATAATGTAAGTTCCAAGAAAAGAGGAATATTTGCCTGTTTTATGCACTAATATATTTCTATCCCCTAGAATAGAGCCAGGCCCATGGAAGATTCCCAATGAATATTTGCTAAATTATTACTATTAAATTGGGTAGGTTACCCTCAGAACATATCATTGTTGATATTAGAAAAATGTGCTCCAAAATCCAAAGGGCCTATTTTTGAATATTATCTTTAAAGCAGTCTACTCAGAAATAGAGGGTTCATTTTTTTAGTTATCTTTATAGCATCTAATTTTTTAAAAAATTCAGCAGTGTAAAAATATTCCATGAGTTAGTATTAAATAATATCAAATGCATAATTTTCTTCTTGGATTTTTCTCAGCCTTGACCTTGATCAAGCCAAACTATTAATAACTTGCTAAGGAAGAAAATCTTTCCTGCTCACTAATGAAAATTTTCAATACTTAAACCATTTCAGTGAACACAATCTGGTCACCTTCTTCCCTATCTAGTTTTTAGCATTGGATTTATCTCTACTGTTTCTTTTTTTAAAATAATGATTTATAAATGTTAAGAACTTCTAAGCCATCTGTACAGATAAATAGGTGACCACAATAAATATATATCATTTTGAACAATAAAAAAATATTGACATAATAACTTGAACCCTTAGGTAAATGCTAGAAATAAGTAAAATCTGTGTCTTGTCACTCTTCTGTGTCTTCATCTCCAATAACCCACATCTTAAGGATTTTTAACTCATATTTGTATATTACTTCACACTTTGCAAAACTCATTCATGCACTGTCTTATCTAATTCCCACAGTAACAATGAAGTATTTTTATCAGTTAGCTACTGCTGTGTAACAAACCATCACAAAAGCTGAGTTGCATAAATCATTTATCTTTGCTCATGAGTTGGTGGCATTTGCTGCACAGTTCAGCTGAGTTCAAAGAGGGCTCATGTATGCATCTGAAATTAGTTGCAGGTCACGTTGACAGCTTTGATGACCTTAGCTCGGTTCTCCCACATGCCTCGGGCCCTAGCTGGTCAAAGTGGGCTGTCTTGACTGGTTCACATTCCTCATCCCCTAGTTTTGTCATGTTCTCATGATAAAGACAGCAGAGCAAGAGAAAAAGCAATTCTTTTTCAAGCCTCAGATGGCATTATTTACTACTGAATCATTGGCCAAAGGAAGTCACATGCCTGACCCCAGAGTTACAGTGTAAGGGAAAAGATGTTGCTACAGAAATGCCATTAATTGTGGTCATGAATGAAATCAACCTACCACAAGTATGTACTGTTATTTTCATTATTTGATATGTAAGGAGACCAAGACTTGAGAAGTTTAGATAATTGCCCAAAGGGAATCAGCCATGTGAATGAGCCAGAAGCTCAGGTCTTCTGACTCCAAATATGTTCTTTCCAGTAACATGTCTGGCCTATTCATTTATAGTCATAGAAGCTGAATTTTTTTCCTCTGGAAAGACAGAATGATTTCAAATTACTATGATACTTCAGGTATTCCAAAAACAAAAGTTAGGATGTCGATCAGATTACTTACTCCTTTGTTTAGCTAGATAAATGCAAATCCTGAGTTCTTCACACTGAGATTAGTTCACATTAATCTCCATTGTTTTTAATTATTGAATTATTATTGAACTTCTGATGTATATTGTTTGTCCCTCCAGCTATATCATCACCTTCTTCCAGATGGAAACTCCTTATTCTACATGTTCTATGCCTTTGTATTTCTCCTAGTGCCTGACACAGTGCTCATGCAGATAGTAGTGTACTCCTTGATTAACAAAGCTTAAAGAACATGAGGTCAGCTTAACGAAGTTCTCTGTTAAAGAAATTAAGATGAAAAGGGGAAATAAAAATTGATCTGGGATTGAATGAAAGGTAAGAGAGAATTTCCAACTGTGCTTTCTTAAGAAAAGAAAAAAAGAAATACATTTATTTTTTATTTTCAAACTCTTCACTCCAGCTAATATATATGAATATTTTCCTTATATTTATTTGCTCTGCCCTCAGAGTTGAAAATCAACTAGAGTGAACTGCCAAAAGCTAATTGGTGAACTAATGCCTTCATTCAGTGTAATAGCCAACACAAATGTTGGGTTCAATGAGGTAATCACTTTTCCATTAACAAATACAGATTTTCTTCACTATACTCAGAGATAACTGGGTTGATGTCATCTCTCTGTCCTCTATAGCTTTTTAATTCAAAAACTATATCAGACCTAGGAAGGGTAACTGTTCTAAGGAATGTAAGATTTTGTAAACATTTTTGTTTATGACTACGTCAGGTTGCCCCCTTTCCCATGTCTGGGTCACCCTCCAGAAATGGAAGAAGGGAAGAAAAAAGTAAAGTAATAATTTCCTGTGAACACTCCAAACATGCCATTCTCTTTTAGCAGTGTTTGAGTTTTAGAAGGAAGCACCAGATGATCCATGTTGTTAAGTTCCCATTGACAACACTCTCTATAGAGAAAGGTAATGGAAAAACTCTACAGTGCTAAAATGTATGGTCATCAACTTCCACATTCCAGTAAAAACTGAAATTCTTTCTTTAATGTTGAGTTTTCGATCTTCAGTTGGGAGCAACTCAAAGCCACATCAAAGTATACTGGCACCTCAGAATCCTTGAAAGGGGGAACTTATCTTCCTCGTAAATAAGCCTCTCAAAAGGATCCAGTTTATAGTCAAGGCTAACTTCACTACTAAAGCAACAATTAAGTAGCTATAAATGTGAAGAATGCTTCGCATCACCTTTAAACAGGTCTATACTTTTTGAAACACATTGCAGTAATGCCTGAGGATAATGCTGTTTCCTTCTGACTTAGAATGACATTGGTTGAATTGTTACAGATATGGAAACATTGATTGATAGTGACAGGCAAACCAAACTGCTATACAAAATGTGAGATAAGGGTGGATTCAATGGTAGATTATTTTTCAACAATAGGACAACATAGACACTAGAATTTTGAGTTCAGAGTTAAACTCAATCAATGTCAGTTTCTGAAAATAAAAAACGTAACCACTATGATGGTTGATTTTACGTGTCAACTTGAGTGGGCTAAGAGATGCCCAGATACTGGTAAAACATTGTCCCTGGGTGTGTCTGTGAAGGTATTTCTGGAAAGATTAGCATTTGAATCAGTAGATTGAGTAAGTAGATCTGCTCTCACCATTGTGGGCTGGCATCATCCAATCTACTGAGAAACCAAATAAAACAAAAAAGTGTAGGAAAGGCAAATTTTCTTTTCTTAAACTGGGATGTCCATCTTCTCCTGCTCTTGGACATCAGAGCTCCTGGCTCTTGGCTTTAAGATTCCAGGACTGAATTATACCACTGGCTTTCCTAGTTCTCTAGCTTGCAGATGTCAGATCATGGGACTTTTTGGCTCCCATAGCCATGTGAACCAATTCCCACATTAAATCTCCTCTTTAATATCTATAAGTATACTATCGGTTCTGTTTCTCTGGAGAACCCTGACTAATACAACCACTAAGAATCTTTTCCTATGTGCAAAATGGCAATAAACAATTCATCCCTCTCTCCAATAATAGCATTCGCATAAAATGAGCCAGCAGGAGCAGCTACACTGTGGAATAACATGGGCAACAGCATGACCCTAAGATGTTTTCCATCAAGACTCTTCATTAATTGTAATAACAAGCATTCATGTATATTAAAATCAGACAAGGCCTAAAGGAAACAAGATTTCCTCTAAGAATTTTTATAATGTAGAATAATGAAGTATTTTTTTAAGAGACAGCAGTTCATTATCACCAGATACATTTCATGGTAATAATGATGAGGTTGAAAAAGATGCCAAAAATTTAGTGGAATAATGATTACAACCAGCATGATTACAACAGTTAATAAGCTATCTGAAGACTGATGTTAGAAGGGGCACCTGGGTGGCTCAGTAGGTTAAGCAGCTGACTTCAGCTCAGGTCATAATCTTGTAGTCTGTGGGTTCCAGCCCCATGTCAGGCTCTGTGCTGACAGCTCAGAGCCTGGGAGCCTGCTTCTAATTCTGTGTCTCCTCTCTCTGCTCCTCCCCTTCTTGCTCTCTCTCTCTCTCTCTCTCAAAAATAATAAACATTAAAAAAAATTTTTTTTAAAGACTGGAGGTTAGAAGAAATGGGTGCTGCAAGCTTATGTGCCACCAACAAGCCTTAGGAAAGTCATTTAAACTCTCCTTATGGTTTTCTCTCCAACGCAGTAGGAGATCGGATTATGTGATTCCTTCTACCATTGTGACTCACTGACCTTTCTCTCTCTGGATTTTGGGAAACCATACAGTGAACCTCATTATTACCTTTTCTGATTTTCATTATGTTTTAATTTATTCTCTGTGATAATTTTCATAAGTTATTTAATACAAGGGAATAATACCTCTTGTTTGATTCACAATGATGATGTGGTTGTTAAGTGTCTAGCATTTATTTTAATTTCTTGGAAGAGAGAAATAGAAAAAGAACATTTTATACTTTAAATACTGTTCTATAATGATTGTAATTTTTTATAAAGTCACAATTCTTATGAAGAAAAATTACCCTTATTAATAATGAAATATTAAAAATTTTTCAAATGATATTTTATGGCTGAAGATTATGTAACAAAAGTTGTACTTTCATAAAGTGTTAGTGAATGATGTAGATTAGTACAAGCCTAGTAGAATGAAATTTAATGGCCTGATCAAGAGTGAGGAAAATGTCAGTATTTTATTTCAGTGTTGGCTATAGAATTCAAGTAATTCAGTGCTACAGAAATAAGCAACTTAGAGCTCAAATCTGATTACTATATATTTTTTAAATGTATTGAGGGGCACACAGGTGGCTCAGTTGGTTAAGCGTCCAACTTCGGCTCAGGTCATAATCTTGCTTTCCATGAGTTCAAGCCTCACATCAGGCTCTGTGCTAACAGCTTAGAGCCTGGAGCCTGCTTCCGATTCTGTGTCTCCCTCTCCCTCTGCCCCTCCCCTGCTCCCGCTCTGTCTCTCTCTCTCTCAAAAATAAATAAACCTTAAAAAAATTTTAATGTATTGAGAAGACAAAATGGGATCAAGCAGGAAATCGCAAAATCAGAACTTTAGCTCATGGATCTTAAAAGATGTTTCCAGGGATTTCAAATCCAGATGCTCAGATTGTTTCAACTGTTCTATTCAAAACAAAAGTGACTACTCCTGAAGCCCAACTCCAGAAGTAGGAAGAAAAGGAAGAAACAGGAACAAATCAATACATGGAAAAGCATGTCTATTATTGCCTAAGTCCAAAGAGGTTAAGATACCAATTTATTCGCAGTAAAACTCATTTGATTACATCAACAAATAATGGCTTCTATCCTTATATTTTTGTTGTCATCATCATCATTGTTGTTGATGTCCAAGGGAGAGTTTGCCAAAAAATGATCATAGCCAGTGGCAGGAAGGCAAGCTGCTGCGAGTAGCTCAGTGCTTGGGAATAAGATAGCAGGTGCTCGTCTAGTCCACCAGGTGCCATCTCTGAATGAAGAAGTAGGCTTGTAGGTACTTTTTAAGATTGCAAAAAATGTGTATTTTCTTCACATGTGTTACTCTTTTATTTTCCCTTTTCCTGTATAATCAGCAGCTAAGACATTAAAACCAGCCATTTTGAGTTCTCATCCTGGTCTGTGACAGGAAAGGAAGTTGAATGGATAGGACTACTAGGAAGCCTAGGGAGACAGTTCCACTTCACAGCCATATCCTGGGAGAGCATATACCCAAGGTGTGGAGTGGAGGATAACCCAAATTTCAAAGAAAAGAAAGGAGATACAGTCCAGATCTGAAAAGCAGGAAGATTCAGTTGGAGAAAAGTTGGGAGAAAGGGATGTGTAGGGGAGTACAGGCAGCCTAAGAGTGACCATAGCAATTTTAGAAATTAATTTGAGATAAGTCCAGAAAATAAGTTTTCTAGAAAAGTGAAGCAGTTGCTTTTCTGCCAAGGTTTACAACTCTATTATTTTCATGCATCTATATTAAAATCCTTACATTACCATGTTCCCTCCAGGGACTCCCCATTGTATCATACCTCTAGCACACTCTGGATTTCACCTCAAATGAAAGTGTTCACAGTTTGAATTTATAAAGCACTGATACTAATTCCCTATAAGGCACCAACCACCTATTGAGAGGTAAGAAACTTCATATTGTTTAAATTTCTGAAGTCCATATAGCAAATATGGCATATATACATACATATGCATTTATATACGTGTTTATACTATATGCATATGCATACATGCACATATATATTCATGCATAAATATACAAAATATACAGATACACATGCTGGAAAATGTTAAGGAAGTGACCGAATCAAGAAGTTTGCTGTATTTTCCTAGGACACTTATCCTATTTCTTGGTGGAATGAAATCTAAAGCACTCCATCCTATAGGGAACTGAAAACTAGAGGAAAATAGTCTGGAAGCTCCATTTTAGGTAGTTTTCAAGGCAAAACAATTTAATTATGACCTAAACATTGCACTAGCCACAAATATTGGAAAAGCAATACTGTCTATGTATACTGCTACACAGTCAGGCATTGCTCACTTCGTTTAACAGCCTCTTGGATGTGGTTGACCAGCATATTCCGAGTTGAGAGAGAGAGAGAGAGGAAACCACAGTTATGAAAATAGAGCCTACCAGAGCATGAAATGCTGTAAGATGGTATTCCCTGAGTAGGCCCTCCTAGTATGATTCACTTGGGAGAGGACTCACTAGATTAACACAACATAAACTAGAAAGCCGACACTAATCTAATCTATGTGTAGTATTAAAAACCCACATCTCTTCCTTTTTTTTTTTTTTACCAGCAACTCAGAAGAATTTCTTGCTACCAGATTAAATAACTTAGTGAAAGGCACCAAAAAAGTGCATATTCTAAAAAACATCCAGTTTCCCTTAATTATATCATTTTTCGATATTTTGTTAAATGTCATCTGTTCTTTTACCACTGTGTAACTTGTGCCCTGTGTCAATGCACTTGGCCAAGAGTGTGAAAACAGAACAATCCAGTCCTGGTTCTCTTGAAGTCATGCACCCTGTGGAGGGGTTCCCTCTGCAAGAAGGAGAGGGCAGGTACTTTTTTCCTAATTCACTTACAGGCGTCCTGGCGCTAACGCCTTGTCTGCTCCGGTCTCCTACAATGACACCTAAACCTCCATTCTCTCCCTTCTTTCTTTTCTGTTTTTCTATCTGCTTCCAAAATCCTCTTCTTTTCTAAGGCAATCCCTTTTGGTTGTCACCTATTTTCGTGACCCCTTGTGACCCATTTTCTCAGGGTCTGACTTTACCCAGAAGTTCCTTACTTTGGTGTTGGCCATTGTCACAATATATTTTAACCCCATTATTTTTGCTTCTGCTTCTGTGACACCGTGGCTTATTAGCCACAGCTCCTGCAGCAATGGGGCACAGAGCTGCCTGCAGTGAAGGCTGATACATGCAGCGAGCAGAAGATTGCTTTCTCAGGGCAGGAAGTAGTGCCAGAGACATCAGGCAGGGGTAACTGCAGGATCCACATTGATGGGCATCCCCAGAAGTGCAACACTTCCATCATGGGCATCAGCATCCTTAGGAGTGCAACACCTTCCAGGGACTTCCAGAAATAGTGGCAAGAGACTTAAAATGCAGTGCAAGAAAACCTTAAAATATAGATATGACCATATTTGAGAACTAGTTTGATCTGGAAAACATAATTTGTTTTTGTAGCAAGTTTATATCTTTATATCTGAAATATCTCAAAAGCTTAAGTTCAGAGTATTTACTTAGGCATTAATTTGTGTGACCAGTGTAGAAATGAGACTGTATAACTATATCTAGTGCTAGAATATGGAACATCAAGGCTTAAAACATACAATATGGAAAATAGAAGGTAGACATAATAGCCTACAGAAAGAGAGGGACTAGTTATAAAGTACAGTGATTGCATATTCAAGGGATGGAGACTATAGGCCAGTAGATTCAATAGGTATCTATCCTCTAAAGGGTAAAACTATCTTTATAGTCTTCATTTAGTCTCTCCTTAATTTAAGAGAGGCACTCCCTAAAATTAAACAAATCTATTTTCATCAAATGAGACTTCTGATTAAATGTTGTAGCCTTTGTCTGTTGCCTACAGGGAAAGAAAATGCTGATCTGCTAACAAGAGTAATTCAATCCTAGCTACAGTTATATTTTTCATTACAAGTGAGTAAATTGATATTCTAGTTTATACATCTCTCTCTCTCTCTTTATTGAAATGAAGCAATTTCCTAGGGTCTAATTGTCTCAGAGTTCTGACAAGATCAAATTTCTGGCCTTGCAAGGCTGAAGACTAGACCCTGGAACGTGATAAGTCAACCACTGGACCGAATCTCTAAATGGCTCTCCTAAGCTGCACCCACAATCCCTGGTGGGTGTTGCACTGCCATGAACCTGGGAAATCAACACACCTTGCTCACTGAATTGCATATGAATTTCATTTGTTTGCTTTCTTAATACTTTCATTTGGTATATTTACTAAAAGATGCTCACCACATTAGCAGTTAGGGGATATATGTAGTTTATACATAGTGAGTAATGTAAATTTAATAATTTAAGAAAGAAGTCATTTTTTACACATGCATAATTTAAGTTAAATGCCAATATTTCTAAATTTTTCTTTAACAATTTATTTTTTGAGAGACAGACAGAGCACAAGTAGGGGAGGGGCAGAGGGAGAGGGAGACACAGAATCAGAAGCAGGATCCAGGCTCTGAGCTGTCAGCACAGGGCCCGACACAGGGCTTGAACCCACAAACACTAGATCATGACCTAAGCCGAAGTCAGCTCAACCGGCTGAGCCACACAGGCACCCCTAAATGCCAGTGTTTCTAAGGCTGGAGGTGATATTTAATAACATAAAATAGGAAGGAATATGAAGCCAATATCTTTTGCATAATATGCAAAACATTCTCCATTACTCAACCTAGAAGCCATTGTCATTCAATCAAAAGCTATCATGGCCTGTAAAGTCCTGTTAAACCACAACAGAAGAGACAGAAACCATTCTGGACCAAAGATAGCTTCAACAAGAATGTTTCAAAGCTTGTATCACAGGAAAATTAAACTCCTCAATTTCTAATTAAAAGAAATAAGGGGTTAAATAAAGAATTGATGAGGAGTGCACTTAAAATTTTATAGTTGGAAATTACATCTAAAGACTGGGAATTCTCTGCAATTCGTACAATATTAAAGATCTAATAGTCCACCCCACTCCTGTGCCGCAAATAAAAGCCTATTGCAATACTGTGATTTATAATAGAAATATGTATTTGGTCTTCATCCCCGTGTCTGGTGCAAAACTCTGAAAGCCTTGGAATTTCCTAAGTGATTAGAGGGATAAAGATGTCTTTTGTTGTGTTACTGAGGTGACTTTTGGAAAGTACCTAAGGCTGGAGGCCAGTTGCCAGGGGACCAAACCAAATGGATCAATCACCAATGGCTAGGGATTAATCAGTCACACCTATGTAAGAAGCCTCCATAAAAATGCAAAAGGACTGAGTTCAGATGTATTCTAAGTTGGTGAACACATGGAGATTTGGAGAAATGGTGCTCTTCGAGAGGACATGAAAGCCACAAATCATTTCCCCGTACCTTGCCCTATACATCTCTTCATTCTGGCTATTCCTGGATTATATCCTTTTATAATAAACTGGTGATCCAGTAAGTAAAATATTTCTCTGAGTTGAGCCTCTCTATTAAATTAATCAAACCCATGGAAGGAGTCATGAAACCTCTAATTTATAACAAATGGGTTAGAAATTCAGGTAAGAACCTAGTTGCTGCTGGCATCTGAAATGGATGTGAGAGGAGGGACTGGTCTTGTGGAACTTGAACCCTTTATCTGATGCTCTCTGCTGGGTCGATAGTGTCACAATTGAGATAAATTGTAGGACACCCATCTGGTGTCTGAGAATTGTTTGTTGGCATAAAAAAGCCCCCACTGCCCACTCCTAATACACACACACACACACACACACACATTGGTATTGGGTTCAGGGACCCAAAGACCTATGCTCAGGTAGATCAGCAAATCTTGTGTAGAGGTCTTAAATAAGTGGGTGTGCCACATGTTTACACACTTACAATTTTCACATAGACCATTAGACAAAATGCCTAATATTCCTTTCTAACAACAAGGAATTCACCTCTCTATCTAAAATAATTAAACTGTAAAAGCTTTCAGACAAGTTTGCAGAATTATCTTTAGGTATATGTACATAGCATATTATAGAAGAAGGGATGAATAAAAGGCTACCACTGACTTCTGGCTTTGTTTCAGTAAAGAGATCATATAATGTCCCTGTGTTCCCATATGTGAAATGAAAATAATCAAACCAAATGATCTTTCCTTCCATTTCTGACTGTCCAAGATTCTCTAAGACACCAAAAGTGGGAGGTTTTGAGGAACAGTTGAAGAATAACCATAGTGCCCTGCAAAACAACAACCTATTGGAAAGGTATTAGGCAGTTATGGCCAGTAAGATTCTCAACTGATGGTTCTTCACCAATTTTGACACAGTGTTTTCACTAAACATCTTCAAACTACCATCACTATGTCTCATAACTTTATTTTTTTATTGATTTGTTTATTTTGAGAGAGAGAGAAAGAGAGTGTGTGTGTGCATGCACACGTGTGCGTGCATTCACATGTGCATGCAAGTGGGAGGTAGAGAGAGAAGGAGAGAGAGTAGGAGAGAGAGAGAGGGAGAGCATGAAACCCAAGCAGGCTCTGTGCTCTTAGCCTGGAGCCCATCACAGGGTTTGAACTCTCAAACCATGAGATCATGATCTGAGCTGAAGTCAAGAGTCAGATAATTAATTGACTGAGCCACCCAGGTGCCATTCTCATAAGTTTATTTTTAAACTCAAAGGTTTTATTTGAAAGACACATGCCTTTTTTGTTTGGTACAATTTCCTGGCTTTCTACATATATAAGTAATATGTTTATATTTTACTAAATTTAGAAAATATAGCAAAATAAAAATTATATGCAATTTCTCCGATGACTCCTACAAAGATCAAAGATATTCACTAATAATATCTTTCGGTCTTTTTTTCCATAAAAGGAATAGAAAGTTGTTATTTAAAGTTGGACATCTTTAAATAATTTTATAACTAACATTTTCCATGTAACAATGTATCTTAAGAACTTAAATATGTTATTAAATATCATTAAACGTGACTTTGATAATTGTACAATATTTCATTCAACTCTTTATGGGAAGACATTGAGTCTGTTTTGAATATTTCAATATTATAAATCATGCCTCAACAAAGATTCCTGTATATAAATCCTTTGGTTGATCTCTTTAGATGTTCTAAGAATATATTTCTAGAGGAAAAATTACCCAGTCATAAAGCGCAAGCATGGGGGCGCCTGGGTGGCTCAGTCAATTAAGCATCCAACTCTTGATTCTGGCTCAGGTAATGATCTTGTGGTTCATGAGTTCGAGCCCCACTGCAGGCTCTGTGCTGACAGCATGGAGCCTGTTTGGGATTCTCTCTCTCCCTCCTCACTGTCTCTCTCTGCCCCTCCCTTGCTCATTCTCTCTCTCTCTCTTTCTCTCTCTCTCTCTCTCTCTCAGTCTCTCAAAAATAAATAAATAATGACACATTTTTTAAGTGCAAGGCTCTTCTCTGGCATACTGCGACATTTCCCTCCAGGGTAGTCGTAATTGCACCCTAGCCCAAACTAGGCATTACCATTTTTCAAAGCATGCAAATTTCCAAATGTAAAACTGGTAGCATGTTTCTACTTATTTTACTTTGGTTATTCTTGGAATTGAACATTTTTTCCGTATTTTATTGGCTAGCTTCCTCCTTGTGAATTATTTGCTTTTTTGACCTGTTTCTCTATTGGGGTATTTGTAGTTCTTGTATTGATTTCTATCACTGTTTTTTATATTAAAGATATTAAACTCTCTTTCACAAACTATCCAAGAGACTTAACACCAGTTTGCTATGTGAACTTTAGTAGGCATATATATTTATTGTTCAGATATTTTTAGTAAAATCCATTATAATGCTTTTTTCTTTGATTTTATGTTTGGAGAATACTTTCCTACCCTAAAATTAGAAACATATTCAACATTATTTTTTTCCATATTTCTATGGTTTCATTTTTTCTCTTAACTCTATTCATACTGAGTTTATTCTGATATGGAATCTGAAACAGAGAACTTACTTCATCTTATTTCCAAAGTCTTTATCAATTGTTAAAATAGTATTTGTTTAATAATCCTACTTATTTGAAAAGCTAGCAATTCATCCATTCAACAGATGTTATTGGATGACTATTATGTTTACTTTTCTGTCATACAACACATTTTTTACATATTCTGTGATCTGTAGCTAGGCTTCATTTGGATCCATTGACCTATCTGATTATCCTCAGGCCAATACTATACTTTTTAAATTATTATAGCTTTGTATGTCACTTAAAGAATTTCTCTACAACTGTTCTTATTATAAGTTGTCTTTAGCCATCACTTGATTTTAATTCTGGCCCAATGCTTATTGAGAATGTCTTTTTTTTTTTTTTTTTTTTCATTTCCCACGTAGATAGGTTTGGATTTGTATAGAGGATATATGAACTTTCATTAATTTCAAATTTTACACATTTCGATCAAGGCCTATGGCCTTACTTTTCCTAGTTTTGAAGATTAATTCATGCTTTTTGTAGCTTGATTTAAGAATATTTTTGCACAGGGGCATCTGGGTGGCTCAGTTGGTTCAGGATCTGACTTCGGCTCAGATCATGCTCTCACGGTTTGTGGGTTTGAGCCCCGCATCAGGCTTTGCTCTGACAACATAGAGCCTGCTTCACATTCTGTCTCCTTACTCTCTGTCCCTCCCCTACTCACACTTTCTTTCTCAAAAGTAAACATTAAAAAAAAAAATTTTAAGACTATTTTTGTACATGTTGTATGGAATTTTAAAAAGAAAGTATATTCTCTGTGGCACACAAAGTTTGCTGTCTATTAGAAATGTTTTTTCTTTAATAATTTTCAAATAGCTAGTTTTTCTAAGTTATTCCTTTTTCTTCAACAAATGATTATTGAATTCTGAAAGGCACTGGGTAAAAAAGTGAGCAGAAAGCTCCATGGTTCTTACCTTCAAATATGAAACTTAGGTATGTTGATATTTATCTGAATGACTTACATATTCTAGTTTGAACTTTGTTTCCTCTCCTCTCCTCTCATGGCATTGGTTCTCATTGTTGTTACTTTTTCTTCATGTCTGCCTTGGGTAGAGTGTCTCTGTTTTATCTAGCCATCACTGATGTGATTTTTTTCATATTGTTTTTCTTGGTTTTCCTGTCAATAACTAATTTTAGTTTGTTTGTTTTTTTATTTTTTTAGGGTTTTTTTAAATGCTTATCTGTTTTTTGAGAGAGAGACAGAGTGCAAGTGGGAGGGGCAGAGAGAGAGACACATACAGAATCCGAAGCAGGCTTCAGCCTCCGCACTATCAGCCCAGAGCCCCACGCAGGGATCGAACCCACAAACTGTGAGACCATGACCTGAGCCAAAGTCAGATGTTTAACCGACTAAGTCATCCAGGAGCTCCTGCCTTTTTTTTAACAATGCATTTTAGTTTTAAATCCAAGATAAACATTTCTTATTTCCTCAATCTCCATTTTTATCTAAACTTGTTTTCCAATTATGACTTCCTTTTTTTCTCGACCATGTATTCTTGCATCATATTGAAAACACCAAACAATCATCTGTGTCCCACAGAATGAATTTTCAGGAGTATACCTTTTGACTGAGTCTTCAGAATGTTGTTCCCTTTCTGTTGTTCTGCTTTATTCATTCAATAGGTTTATATTTTTCTCTTTAGTCATCTTCAAACAAGGTAAAATTAGTTCAGTTCAATTCTTGTCATTAGAGGGTTTGCATTTTGCTTTCAGCTTTCATCACTTTATTATTTACATGGCAGTTGAGTTCTATTCTCAAAATCTACAGCTAGAAGGCAGACTAGCAATTTTCAACCCAATTTCCTAGAAGGTATATATTTATAATAAATATATATACACACACATATATAGATAATTATATACAATTATAATTATATATCTGATTTTTTTGTTTTTGTGTTATAAGAGTTCTTGGTGTATTTGGATATTAACTCTTTATCAGATATATATGTAAATATTTTCTCCCACTCTGTAGGTTGCTTTTTCACTCTGTTGATGAGTCCTGTGATGCACAAAAGTTTTTAAGATTGATGTAGTCCCAGTTGTCAACTTTTACTTTTGCTGCCAGTGGTGATATTTTTAATAGCATCCCCAGACACTTGGTCAACAACACACCTTATAATCTCCAAATGACCAGCTTAATTTGTTTAAAAAGTACATTAGTAGAGCTACAAATCCTAAAGGGTCATTGTGAACAGTTGTTATCTAAGCATTCCATGTGAAGTTTCCAAATTTTCTCACTTCACAACACCCTTAGTGTCTTGTGAAATAATGGCACCCCGCCCCCCCAAGTCAAAAGAAACATCTAAGAGTTCTGGTTATTAAGTAGTTTGGTACTAATAGAGCCTAGAGCAAGTCTGCTAACAAGATGGTGTCTTATATACTGTAACAATCAGAGGCATGACATCCCAT
Source organism: Panthera leo (assembly GCF_018350215.1). Classification (NCBI taxonomy): domain Eukaryota; kingdom Metazoa; phylum Chordata; class Mammalia; order Carnivora; family Felidae; genus Panthera; species Panthera leo. The sequence continues at coordinate 63,597,977 of NC_056691.1, read as the reverse complement.
TACCTTTGCCCTATTCTATTTGTTAGTGAGAGGCAAGTTACAGATCCACCCACATTCAAGGGGCAGGAATCACACAAGGACCCCCAAATCACACAAACACAAGGACCCCCAAAAGTTGGGGGTCATGGAGGCTGCCTTAAAGTCTGTCCACCACAATTGTTAATATGAAAGTAAGTATACACTTCATTAGTATTAATATTTTATATTCAGTGATATAAGTGTGCTAAAAAAAAAAAAAAAAAAAAACTTGGAAAATCCAAATCATGTCTACTATCTTAATGAGCATTAGTTGCTATTGCATTTATTTCAATGTCAGTTTCGACAAAAACATAACAGCAACTCACAGTCAATTTCAGAATACTGAAAGTGTTGTTAGCAATAATTTGGTCCTACATCAGCACTTAGCAGTGATGATCATGACTCTTTTCTTGGAGGCATCATCTTATCTTCAGTTAATGACATGTCATAAGTATATTACCTATTGGAAGGTGTTAAGCTGTAAATGGGAAAATCATACCAAGCAAGGTATACAGCTAGATAGATTTATGAAAGAGTACTATGGTATGGTTTCTAAGAGTTCTCCTGTTTATTTATTCAGCAAATATTTATTGTTCATTTACTATATGCCAGTTACTGTGCTAGTTATTAAAGATACAACAAAAATAGGTAGTTACAATAGATCTGTCTTCATATTAATCCCTAAATATTTCCTTAGGAACTTATCTGATTTGCTTAAGGTCCAGATTTCTTACAAATTACGTTTTTATTAATGGTTTGGCAACATCTTCATTACTCTCTAATCAGCCACATTTATTTTCTTTCCTTTTCGTATTGATGAGCAATGGACTCATTATTGCCTTCATTTCAGAGTCATTAATTTTACACTCTTCATTTCTTAGAGTAATAGAACAGAGTGACAGAACGGAACTTCAAATGTCATTTTCATGTAAAACTCCATCTGATCCTTGAATCCTGTATACAACATCTTGGCCTGCAGTATTTCCAGTTCATATCGAATACCTTCCATCATGGGCAACTCCCTCCCTCCAAAGGCAACCTATTCAGTGTATTTGCCCAGCAAATGTTCATATCAAACTACTTACAATCAGTACAATACCTACCATCAGTATTATACTAGATGCTGGGTATAAAATGGGGGAGTAAAACACACATGTCCCTTGCCCCCACAGGAGAACACAGACAATAAGCAAGAGTGAAATAAGTGATTGCATAATGGGAAGTAGTTATGGGTGTTCAAAAAGGAGTGAGACTGATGCTATGACAGAGAATGGCAGAGGATTGTCAGAAAGGGACTCTCTTAGGAAGTTAACAGTTAAGATCTAATTTGGGATGATGAAAATACAACCTGAAACTTCTTGGTGGTCTTCCGAAACTGAAAGGGAACCAGTATGGCTCTGGCATGGCAGACAGAGAGGGAGAGTGGCATGAGACAAGGCTAGAGAAGAAAGTTCTCATTTTAAACTGAAATCAGTCTCCCTTTCATTCCTACTCATTAGCCCCTATTTTTCTCCCTCTGGACCATTCAGAACAGATGGACCTGCTCTGCCTCTGAGAGCATTTACTTGAAGCATCTCTCTTGGACATCTGTGGCTTCCCTGTACCCAGTGAAGCCTCTCCATCCCTCCACTCCTTCCTATGACTAACAGGCCTCACTTTCAGAGTCTTGTCTGGGTTTGAAAGGATGTTCTTAGTCGTAAAACACAATCATTACAAATTGCCTTCTAACCAACTAGGAAATACTTCCTGCTTAATCCCTAGTTTTGAGTCTTTTAAAATATCCTCTTTAGACCTGGGGATTTCCCAGTGCTCTCCCTGCTAGACTTCCCCACATTGTCCTAACTTCTGTAAGGAGTACCACCTTATCCCTGGCTTCCAAAACTCTCCTGATTTTGTATTCTCTCACACCCTTCTCTGCACCACTTCAAATCACCTCTGGTCTGTGACTCTCTGCTGCCCTCTTTTGGCCATAATGAGTGTGAGCTGATGACAAGCCCTCTGCACCACACATCCCCCTAGATACTGAAGACAGAAAAACTCCACCCTAAAGTAGGGCACCTCCCCTGAGCACAGGTACATCAGTTCCTCAGACAAAAGGTACAAAAACCACAGAATATACTAGCCATGAATAGGTAAATATTTCACTTGCTAAGCCAAGTTTCTGAAGATACATCAATAGGTCAGAAATTCCTTGTCCTTTAAAGAGTATGGCCTAATGGGGGATATAGATATATAAATTGCCAATAATATATTTTGGCCAGTGCTATGATCAGGAAATTATCTAATGCTATAGGAGCATTTAAAAGGAGGAATAGAACTATGATTTGGGGACAAAAGAGACTTCAGGTCTCAAATTATGATCGGAAAATGGGGGTTAAGAGTATTTCATATAGAACAAAGCTTAGTTAGCACATAGAACCCAGTATGCTTGGCCACTCTGCAGAAAGTTCAGTCACTCAAATAACACATGACATCAAACCAGACCTTGGCTAGCTTATTCTGCTTCAAGATCTACTCATCCATCAGAAGCTAGAGTCATCTTTTGGCCAAAGATGACTTCCAAGACCTGACAGTTAAACCCACCTACCTCAAATCTCTGCTATCTCTATAAACACCTAAAGAAGTCCTTCTGTTTGCTATCTTTAACCATATCACCAGCCCATAATACCCTATGCTCCCCTTAATACAGCAGCCACCATTGCTCCCCTCTGTCCCAAACCTTTTCACTGTGTCCTCTAGAATCCTGAGTTATGAAATCCCTCTCTCTCTGCAGCCTTTTCACTATTGCCTTCATTCCTCTTATGCCATAAGTTAAACTTTTTGTTTCAGCCATTTCAGGCTGCTATAACAGATTCCTATAGACTGGATGGCTTGTAAACAATAGAAATCTATTTCTCACCATTTTGGAGGCTAAGTCCAAGATCAAAGTGTCGACAATTCTCCTGCAAGGACTGCTTCCTGATTCATAGATGGTGTCTGTCAGTATGTTCACATGAAAGAAGAAGTGAGGGAGCCCTCTGGTGTGTCCTTAATAAAGGCCCTAATTGCATTCATGAGACTCCACCCTCATGACCTAATCACCACCCAAAGGGCCCACCTCCTAATACTGTCACATTGGGGATTAAGTTTCAGCATTTGAATTCTGGGGAACCCAAATATTCAGTCTGTAAGCATTCCCCTCAAAACCTTGAGGAGGAGAGGAACCTTCTTTTGAGGAACCTTCCTTCTCTCCTATCCACAACTCTGTTCCTAACCCCCATGAAGGATATGCCATCCTGTCATCCAGTCACACTCTCCCCTCCTAGTCACCATCAGTCACATCATCTGCTCTCACCTGATCCTTCTCCCTCATGAAAGACCTTGGCAGTAACTGTCTTCATCTCCACTCCTCTCTTGTCCTGGGAAACTTCAGGATCCACATAGATAATAGAAGCTATAATGGGTCCATCACTTTTGGATGTGGTTTTCTTCTTACTCTCTGGCAACTCCATCTCAGTGTCATTTACAGGATCTTATTCTTTGCATACCCCTGTAGTAGAAGGCCACAGTATTGTCTCTCTTTTCTTCTCATCCCACACTTTCCCCCGGTAAATAAGTGCTAATAAATACTAAAGCTTTACTTCCATCCAAGTATTTCTCTTGAGTTCCAGAGACACATACCTAACTATTAAAACAGGTAATATTTTTTGATGGCCCACAGGTAGTGAAATTCAGTATATCCACAGATGAATTCATTATCTTTTTCCCAAACGAGCTGCTTGTCCTCAGAATGACATGTAAGTGCTCCAACCAGAAATATGGGTTTCATCTTTTGTTGTTCCTTCTCCAGTTCCCCTGCCTACCCCACCTCAAGACTATTTCCATTGCCATTTTTCTCATCCCAGGTCATCACCCTCCCTCAAGTAGATTGTCCTGGATCTCATCCTGCCATACTGCCAGTCCTTTCTTTACGCTGCATCCATAGTGATTCTCCACATATGCAAATCTGATTATACCATTCTCCTCATTTTAAATAAATAAATAAATAGATAGATAGATAGATAGATAGATAGATAGATAAATAAATAAAAGCACTTCAACAGAGCCCTTCTGCCCTCAGGATAAAGTTCAGACTCCTCAGTGTAGAATCTCTTCTGATCTGGCTCCCCATTACCTCCCCAGCCTCATCTTCCATTCTGCTAGTACCACCCACCCCCACATGCCCCAACCATGCTGAACTACTAAACCTAAAACCCTTCTCAGAACAATTACAACTCCGTTTACATCTAAGACTAGAAGACTTCCTTATTAATCGTCTGAGGGTGTAAGACAGGTTTCTAATGAACCCATGTCAATGAATCCCCTGATTTATGAATAAATACAGCTGGTTACACATAGATTTGGTTTCTACAGAGAATTCTGGTAAGTCCTGAGGAGGCCATTAGAGAAAGGTGGGGGGGGGGGGGAGGACACCATTAGCAAGAAAATGTTAGCTCCACTGGGCTCCTTAAATTATGACAATGCTTACACATGATTGGCCCAGAATTCAGGCTGCAGTGAACCATCCCTAATGACTCAGTTCCAAGGCGAATAGACCCAAGCAACTCCTGGAAGATCTTCTGTGTCCTCTCATTTTTAAGTCTCCAGATGCTAGCACATAATCAGTGCTTCACTATGTGTTGAAGATCCCTTTTAGAGATTGTAGCCATGTAACCTAGATCCTGCAGCCCAATTATAAGCTCAAATATTCCTCTCTGTAAACCATGGAAATGTTACATAAATTACAGTTTTTATGAAAATAATCATGGAGAGGATCAAGTAAGTAAGCACTGCAATAAAAATATATATGCTTAAAGATGAAGAATGGAAAAGTTTTGAGAGATCAGAAGCCAGGGAAGTACTGTGATATATCATGACAATAATGCGTACTAACCCATGTCACACATGTCTTGGTATATAATGCTAAATGTGTACACAAATAGATCACATAAAAATAAACCACATTAAGGCAACATTCTGCAAGGATGTCATTTTCCCAGTTGGCACAATCTGAGTCTCAGAATTGAAATGAAGAGCAAGAAGGCTTGTTGCCTTCTTTTCTTTTTTTCTTTCAACAATCCTTGGGACTTCATAAAGAAATTATATTTTTATTTTATTTTTTATTTAAAAAATCTATCTCTTGTGGTTTGTTTCCCTCTCTTCTATTCCCACCCCCCTTCCCATATGTTGATCTGTTTTGTTTCTTAAATTCCACATATGAGTCAAATAATATGGTATTCATCTTTTCTGATTGACTTATTTCACTTAGCATAATACATTCTAGCACCATCCATGTGGTTGCAAATGGCAAGATTTTATTCTTTTTGATGGCTGAGTAATATTCCATTGTGTATATATACCACATGTTCTTTATTTATTCATCAGTCGATAGACATTTGGGTTCTCTCCATACTTTGGCTATAATTGATAAGGCTGCTATGAACATTGAGGTGCATGTACCCCTTCAAATCTGTATTTTTGTATCCTTTGGGTATATACCTAATAGTGCAATTGCTTGATTGTAGGGCAGTTCTATTTTTAGTTTTTTGAGGAACCTCCATACTGTTCTCCAGAGTGGCTGCACCAGTTTGTATTCCCGCCATCAGTGCAAGAGCATCAGTGCAAGAGGGTTTCCCTTTCTTGATGAAGTCCCAATAGTTCATGCTTGCTTTTGTTTAAAACCCTTGCCTTCAGCAATATGTCTAATAAGGAGTTGCTCTGACTGAGGTCAAAGATGCCGATGCCTGCTTTCTCCTCTAGGATTGTGATTGCTTCCTGTCTCACATTTAGGTCTTTCAACCATTTTGAATTTATTTTTGTGTATGGTGTAGGAAAGTGGTCCAGTTTCATTCTTCTGCAGGTAGCTGTCCAGTCTTCCCAACACCATTTGCTGAAGAGACTGTCTTTTTTCCACTGGATATTCTTTCCCACTTTATCAAAGATTAGTTGACCATATGGTTGTGGGTCCATTTCTGGGTTTTCTATTCTGTTCTCTTGATCTACATATCTGTTTTTGTGCCAGTACAATACTTTCTTGATGACTACAGCTTTGTAATATAGTTTGAAATCCAGAATTGTGGTACTTCCAGTTTTGTTTTTCTTTTTTAGGATTGCTTTGGCTATTATGAGTCTTTTGTGGTTCCACACAAATTTTAGGATTGTTCTAGCTCTGTGAAGAATGAAGAAATTACTTGAGAAAACAGAAAAATCTGAGTCAATTATATAAAAATAATATACATTTTACAATGGAGTTAGGTCCATTATAACAATTTATAATCACTTTGACCACAGTTTTGAGAGACTCTCATAACCTCATTTATTCACTCACTTAATACCAATCATCTCCTATGTGTCAGGTACTGTTCTAGCTACTCGGGATATGACCCCAATGAGTAAAACAAAGAGGTGCCTGCCTTCAAGAGGCTTACATCTTAGCAGTAGAGAGACAGTATCAATAAGTGTGTAAATTAGTATGTTAAGAGATGATAAACTCTATGGAAAAAAAAAGTGTAGGATACAGGGATTGGAAGCACCAGTGATGGGTGTGGGGTGGCGGCTGTAATATTAACAGGGTGATCAAGAAGGGCTTCATTTGGAAGACAAGATTTGAGCAACCACTTGAAAAGGGTGAAAGAGGGAAACGTGTTCCTGGGCAGAGGGGACTGCAGAACTGGAAGCCCCATAATGGGAGGACTTTTCACAGTTGTGATTTTACATTTATATTTGGACTATTTTCTTTTTTTTCTTTTATTTATTTATTTTGAGAGGGGCGGGGATAGAGAGAAGAGAAGAGAGAGAATCCCAAGCAAGCTCCATGCTGTCAACACACAGCCCAACACCGGACTCAATCTCATAAACTGCGAGATCATGACCTGAGCCAAAATCAAAGAGTCAGACCCTCAACAGACTGAATCACCCAGACACCCTATTTTGATTATTTTCACAATCTTCCTTCTTCGTTTTCTTATAATCTACAAAAAGGCAAGGCCCATATCTACTTTGTTCAATTTCTCTCCAGCCTGTAGTCCAGGGGCTGGCACAGCCAGTCAGTGCTCAGAAAATATTTAGTGAGTGATTAAATTAAATGAAGCTGATTGCCTTGTACATTTTACCTAATGAACTGGGCAGACTCTTAACCTGGTTTGACTAAGACCACATTGTCTAATCTATCCTACTCTGGATTTTGCTCCTTCACTCATTTTTGGCTGGTTCTGGTCTTACCCCATTACTGACCCAACCTAGTCTATAATGGGATGATTGTTTCCTTGTATCCAATACCTATTACTAATTGCAGAAAATTGTCAGCCTCATTGTCTATCTGATAACTTTAAGTATGAGAATTCTTATGAACCTTCCAATACTTTCTAATAAATGTCTGCAACCAATTACTTTTCTCCAGAGGAATTATTTCTGCTTTCACTTGCATAGCTGAACAGATCTTTTCTCTGTTTCTTTATTTTCTGGCTAGCTTCCTATGTTCTGCAGAATCAGTATTCTGCGCTACTATGTGATGGACAGGGGGCTATCCCACTTCTTTTTGGCAGGAAGAAGATCTTCAAATTTGGCTCTGAGTTGAAGATGGGTAACACATTAATAAATAAGGTCACCACTATTCTTCCTGTATAACTCATTATTCAACATTTTCTTTGCATGAATTAGCTCCAGAAGTTTGCTGTTTAACTATTTGGGCCTCAATACCATAAAAGATATAAAGATGCATTAGACTGACTGAGCTGCATGAATTCCACAGCACAGTTGGAAATCTGTGCAACTGTGGTTGAGAGAAAAACAAAATGTCGTTCTTGTAGTTCAAATTTGTATGAAATATGTTTGGAAATACTTCATTGTTTATTTTATCATTCAAATAAAAACAAAGCAAATCAAACAAAATACACAAGGGAAGTGTCCAGATGAAAGGATAAAGAAATTGTGAGATATAGATAGATAGATATAGATATAGATATAGATATGTGTATATTGATATATATGATATATATGTGATATATATATATAATGTGTATATAATATACAATAGAATATTATTCAGCCTTGAAAAAAGGAGATCCTGCCACTTGCAGCAACATGGATGAACGTGAAGGATATACGCTAAGTGAAATAAGCCAGGCACAAAAATACAATAATTGAATAATCTCACTTATATGTGAAATATAAAAAAAGTGAAGTACATAAAAGCAGAGAGTAGAATGGTGGTAAGGAGAGGTGGAGAAGTAGGAGAAATAGGAAGTTGGTCAAAGGGTACAAAGTTGTAGTTATATAGGATGAATACAATCTACTGTAACCTAGAGATCTAATATAGAACATGTTGACTACAGTTGATAATACTATATTGAATACTGGAAATTTTCTAAGAGAATAGATTTCAGATGGCCTTATCACCAAAAAATAAATTGAAAAGGTACAGAACCTTGGTGAGAAGATATGTCAATTAGCTTGACTACAGTAATCGTTTCAATGTGTATATGTCTCAGATGATCATGTTGTACACATCAAGCATATTTAATTTTTATTAATGAAATTAAATACACAAGAGAAATCTTTCAGTACAATATTTAAAAAGGAATACTTCTCCTAAATGGACCATTTACTCATAATATTTGGTGTTATAATGGAAATAACGTTTATAGAACACCTACTATGTTTTAAGATTAAATAATATACATGTAAAATGTGTCTGCTCATAATAGACACATAATGAATGTAATACATTTTTCTCAGCATGAGTTCACCTTTACGCTGCATTCATCCATGGGTTAAGTACAGAATAATCCTTAAATAAGCTTTATGTGTAGAAGAATCTAATCTCACTTAACAAATTTAATCTAAGAAATACCAGTCATCCCTCAAATGTGTAATATACAGAGATTCAACAAAAATGTCAAATAGAGTTTGTATCAAAGGAGGAGATAGTTCTATATTGTAATGTTTACAATTATGAGTTTAGCATATTGATTGAGTATACTTTCTAGAGGCAGCCTCCCTGAGTTGAATATGTTCTGTTACTTATTAGCCTTGTGTCTAGGAGCAAGTTATCTAATCTTAAAGCCATAGCTTTTTTCATCAATAAAGTGAGGCTAAATTCCACTTTATTTCATATTGTATTTGTCTTTCTTTGTCCAATTTATTTCACTTAGCACAATACCCTCTAGGTCCATCCATGTTGCCACAAAGGCAAGGTCTTATTCTTTTTTATGGTTGATTAATATTCCATTCTGTATATATGCCACATCTTCTTTATCCATTTATCCATCAATGGATGCTTGGATTGCATAGGGAATATAGATTGTATATTATAATAAGATTGTAATAATATTTGGTGACAGATGGTAAACATGATGAGCACTGTGTAATGTATAGAATTGTTGAATCAATTGTTGTATACCTGAAACTAGTATAACACTGTCTGTTAATTATACTTCAATAAAAAAAAAAATTAGGGGGGCACCTGGATGAGCATTGGACTCTTGGTTTGGGCTCAGGTCATGATCTAATGGTTTTGTGAGTTCAAGCCCCACGTCAGGCTCTGTGCTGCCAGCTCGCTCCCCTGCCCCCTCTCTCCCCTCCCCCACTCACACTGTCTCTGTCTCTCTCAAAATAAATAAATAAACTTGAAAAAATAAGATAAATTAGGCTAAAAATATTATCCACCTGTGATGGTTAATTTTATGTGTCAACTTAGCTACACTGTGGTACCTACTTATTTGTTCATATACCAGTCTAGATTTCGCTGTGAAGTATTTTTAAGAAATGATTAACACAAACTTTGAGTCAAGCAGATTACCCTTCATAATATGGGTGGGCCTTATACAGTCAGTTGTAAGCCTTAAAATAAACGATAGATCTCCTAAGAAGAAAGGAATTCAGCCTCCTGACTATTTTCAGACTCAAGACTACAACACCAATTTTCCCCTCAGTCTCCAGCTTGCCAGCCTATCTACAGATTTTGGAATTGCCAGCCCTCACAATTATATCAGCAATTCATAAGAAGAAATCTCTTTTAGGATAGATAGATAGATAGATAGATAGATAGATTTTACATCTTATTGGTTCTGTTCCTCTGGAGAACCCTACTACACTACCCTCCCTCATAGTAGTGTTATAAAAATATTCTGAAATTTACTTTGACTTGACATTAATGTAGTCACTTCACCTTCCTTGTGGTTATTGTCTGCTTGTTTCTCATTTTCTATCTTTTTACTTTTAATCCATTTGTACATTTAATGTAGGTAACATATATAGTTGGGTTTTGCTTTTTTATCCTGATAATTTCCGCCCTTAACGGGGGTGTTTAAAATATTCCTTTGTTTAGCTTCACACTTACATTTGGTATAGTAGAATAGTCTTTTTTCTTTGAAAGATATTTATACTGGGTATAGAATTCTAGGTTGGCAAGTTTTTTTTTTCCTGTCAGACCATTGAGGATGTTACTCCACTGTCTTCTCACTTGCATCACTTCCAGTGTGAAATCTGCTGCCATCCTTATCTGTGTTTCTCAATACATAATGTGTCTTGTTTTCTGGCAGCTCTTAAGATTTTCTCTTTGTCATTGGTTTTGGGAAATGTATTTGTGACATATTTTGATATAATTCTCTTCACATTTCTTGTGCTTGGGGTTCACTGAGCTTCTTACATTTGTGGCATCATCCAATTGGAAACTTTTCAGCCTTTATTTCTTCAAATATTTGCCTGCCTCTCTCATCTTAGGAACTCTGATTACACACATAGTAGGTCATTTACAGTAGTTACACAGCTCACTAATGCATTCTTAATTTATCATCATCATCATCATCATCATCATCATTACTTATTCCTTTTTCCCCTTTGTGCTTCATTTTGGATATTTTCTACCTCTGTGTCTTGAAATTCACTAGTCTTTTTTACCTGCAGTGTCTATCATTAATTCCATCCAGTGAACTTTCATCTCAGGCATTGTAGTTTCTATCTATAGAATTTCAATCTGGATCTTTAAAAATATATTTCACATCTCTACTTAACACGTTCAGTCTTTCATTTAGTTTCTGAACATATAAAATGCAGTAACAATAACTGTTTAAACATCAATGTCTGCTAATTCTAACATCTGAGGCAGTTCCTAGCCAGTTTTTCTGGCTTTTCTGGTTTTTCTCCTTATTATGAATTGTACTTTCATGCTATGTTCCTGATAGTGTTTTTTTGGATGTCAGAGTTTGTGAATTTTATCTCATCTGGTGTTGGATTTCTTTATGTCAATAAATACTCTTGAACTTTGTTCCAGAATGTGCTTAAAAGCAGTTTGATCCTTTTGGGCATTGCTTTTAACATTTGTCAGGCAGAACCAGAGCAGAATTTAGTCTAGGGTTAATGACTCTCCATTACTGGGGAAAGACCCTTCTGAATATTCTAATGCTCATGAATTATGAGGCTTCAAGCCTGGATAACAGGAACAGGCACTATTTCTGGCCCTGTGTGAGTGCTAGGTACTGTTCCCTCCAATCCATTTAGATTTTTCTTTCCCCCATGCCTCAGTGGTTTCTTCATATGCATATGCTGATCACTACGCTGCTGAATACCCGGGGTGAGGTTGGGGGCGGGGGGGGGGGGGGGGTACTCTGCTGATCTCAAGTTCTCTGTAACTCCCCCTCCTGTCTAATACTCTGTCCCATGAATTCCAGCTACCTTGATCTCTTCAGACTTTCATCTTTGTCTTCAAGAAGTCCCCTGGGGTAGATCTGGATTTCCCCTTCCCTATACTATGGCATGGAAATACTCTCAAGTCAGTAAACTAGGAAAATTGGAGAGCTCACCTCTATTTTTTCCCATCTCTCAGGGATATCTCTCCTCCATTGCTTCATGTACAGTGTCTTGAAAACTGTTCATATACTGTGTGATATTTTTTAGTTATTTCAGACAGAAGAGTAAATCATGTTCTTGCTAGCCCATTTTAGCCAGAAGAAGTCCAATGTTATAGAAAATTTAATAAGATAATGAAAGAAAAGTGCTTGAAAAGAGTTCAGTGAATGTTAGCTATTTTATTATTATTATTATCATCATCATCATCATTAGCATCAGAATTTTAAGCCATTTGGATTATACTTTTAGGCAAATCTTATTGTATGAATTAAGTTTTCATAAATATGGGGAAAGTGTGGAACAATGAAAATATTAATAGCAATAATAATTGAGCACTAAGCACTTTAAATTAATTGTCCATTTAATTTCAGTTCAACACTATAAAGTAAGGTAATATTATCAGCATTTTATAGATGAAGAATCTCAGGTTCAGAGAGGTTAAATAAATTGTTCAAGGTTAAATGGCCCTCAAGTGGTAAGTAGAGAACAGAGCCAACGTGTGTCTAATCCCAAAGCCCAATCTCTTAACCTTCATACATCACAGCCAGATCATTTCTAAGCAACTGTGGAAAAATTCTTGTTTCATGGACCCAAAGACTTTGGAAAAGAATTGATAAAACTGTGTCTTAATGTTACCATGGGCTTTTCCTACTGTGAATATCAGGAAGCCATTTCCATAGATATAAAGTATCTTATAAAAGCATGGGTTCCAGTGTGACATTCTTGAGCTTGAAGTCCTGCCACACGGGCCAAATAGCAAATTTAATGATGATGTTTACTCATCTCGGAGCAAAGCAAATTTGCTGATAAGATGGCTAGCACATCAATGGATAACATGAACTCCAGCTTCAGTAGTGCAAAACACAAAGGTAGTAAGAATACTTTAATAAAGCTGTCAGTTAACTGAAAATGAACAAGATTAAGACAAAGGGGCAAGGGCCAGGTGTGCAATCACTGTGCCAAATAACTCATCAGATGTTTCTCCAGTTGATATGGTAGTTTTTATAAAATACTCTATTGTTTCCATAGATACACCATACAAAGAATTAAACTTAAGACATTCTATGGATTCATCCAAGTAAAGTTCAGACAGGTTTTTTTCACATGCAAATGTAAGATTTTTAAAGCCTGTGCTTAATCCTAGAACAATATCAATATTTCATAGTTATTTTAATACAGAAAATTTTAAAGAAAAAACATCCCCATAAAAAAACATATATGTGGGCAAAAAATTCAAGCAATAAAGAAATGTTTAAAAAATTAAGCATTTCTGGGGCACCTGGGTGGCTCAGTTGGTTGAGTGTCTGACTTGAGCTCAGGTCATGATCTCATGGTTCGTGGGTTCAAGCCCCACGATGGGCTCTGTGCTGACAGCTCAGAGCCTGCAGCCTGCTTCAGATTCTGCCTTGGGCTCTCTCTGCCCCTCCCCTACTTGTGCTCTGTTTTTCTGTCTCTAAAATAAATTGAAATTAAATTTTTTTAATTAAGCATTTCTTCTCTGTTCCTCTCATCCAAAACCACCCTACCCTTTTAGTTCTTCTCCTAAAAGGTAATTATGATTAATTTTTGTTACGTTCACTTTCTGAAAAAAATTGAGAAAGATGTGTAGATATGTAGAAATTTTCCTTTTTAAAAACCTATTGAAATTACTTTCATTATTTTTAAGATATTTTTAAGAGATTATACCACCACATATACTCTAGTTTCTATTACTAATTGAATCTATTTTAATTATTTCCCATGGTATTATTTTCAAAATGTCCAGGCAGAGTGTATCAAAACAAATACAAATACCTGAACTTACACTGAGATTTAGACTGCCAGTAAAAGTGAGAAAATTGAGGATGCCCATGGTTCAATGGTAATCACTACAGTTGGACCAAGTCAAGGAGGTGCAGATTGGATTGGTGCAAACTGATTGGATTGTCCAGATCATCGAAAAGAAATACTGCACCATCTTATCAGTTTTCCTGATTGTAGTTAATAGAAGAGTAGAGAGAGAATCTATGAAAATCTGGCATATTTTCTCTTTTCTCTTCATTTTATTTTTTTATCTGCTTGCTTCTTTGCAGTTTCTGGAAAGTTGCTCTCATTTGGGGTTTGTTTGGGGATTTTTGTGAGACTTTTTAGATGTCTTGCCTTTTGTTTGTGATATCCAATTAATAAACTCTAATCATAGTGAGATATGATTATCAGTTTGGGAGTTACTCTCTCTTTACACAATATCTTGATTTATTCTTAAGACTTAGATTAATTGGATCAATGATCTGAACTTAGTCTCCCACCTGCTAAGTCTGCCTTTTGCAAAAATTAAGAAAAAGTGGGACTTTGACTGGGCATGAATTCTGTTCTTAATTGCTGTGATTTCATACTTATTCTCTCCTTTGAAAACCAACAAGAAATTTTGTGGAAAGGAGAAATGGGGGGAAATTGGAAAGTTCTTCTCACCCTTCTCAAGAAAAAACTTTATAAGAATGTGGATCTGGGGGATTTCCACTAGACAAACCAAAAAATAAGTAAAAAAAAAAAAAAAAGAAAGAAAAGAAAAGAAAAAAGAAAAAGACTATGAAAAACTCAGCCCTGTTAATATCTAAAGTCAATAACTGATAAATGGATGTAATTTTGAAATGTCTTTAATTCCCATACTTGTTTCCATTTTTCTCTGCATAGGATCCTGTGGTGATCAGCAGTACAACATCCAAACAAAAAGTATCCACATACCTGTTTAAAGGGGACTTAGGGATACAACCTAATAGGCAAATAGTTTTCTAACACAGTTTTCTCACTCTGGTGTTTGCTTGGGTTCAAATTCTGACTCTGTAATTTAGCACTTGTCTTCACAAAGGTTATTTAATTCCTCTAAGGCTTGGTTTCCTCGAGTGTAAAATAAAGTAATAATACTTAACTCACACAACTGTTGCAAGGATTAAATGAGAAAAATGTACCTAGAACAGTCAGTACTTAATAAAAAGGAAAAAGAGAGGAATCTAATGTGATATTGTATGTCAACTCTTGCCAGACATTTATGCAATGTATTGCATGGTTTCTAATTCTCACACATAGCAGCCATGATGTTTGATCTAAAAATAAGGTATCACAGGCTCAAAATGAGTAAACAACCCAAGAGCAAACATTTAGCAATTGATGCACTTGGGATTCAAATCTAGTTCTAACTTAAAAGATTTCCTTCCCATTATACCACAGTGTCTTCCAAGCAGAACATACTGGTTTAAATATGGACATAGTTCTTAGCAGGAGATGGTATTATTCTCCATGGAATTACTTGTGAATGTTTTAAAAAGATAAAATATATTAAGCGTTTGGGCCAGTAGTTGGCACTTACTCTTCATCATTATGATGATGTCCCATTTTGCTTCCTAAAACCCTTGTGGGGTGTGGGATTTTGTCTTCCATCCCCATATTGATCAGTCTCTGCTGTACTTTCTTTTTGAAGTATATCAGAATTGATCCATTGATTCATGGGTTAGATAACTAGAAATTCTTGTTCTGTATTAATACCGCACATATATATATAACACTATAAATAAAATAGAATGCTTGATGTTAAATTTAATATTAATTTTTTCCCAAATATACATACCCCGACCTACCCTGTTACTTCAAATGATCAAAGCCTGGGGCACCTGAGAGGCTCAGTCAGTTAAGCGTCCTACTTCAGCTCAAGTCATGATCTCACAGTTCCTGGGATCAAGCCCTGCATTAGGCTCTCTGCTGTCAGTGCAGAGCCTGCTTGAAATCCTCTGTCTCTCCCATTCTCTGCCCCTCTCTCACTCTCTGCACCTCCCTTGCATGCTCTCTCTCTCAAAAAAATAAACATTTAAAAATTAAAAAAGAAAACAAATAAGTCAAGTCTAAGGGATATCTTCAAGTCAAGGAGCCATCTTTGTGGGTACAAATTAATATAAAAATATGAAGAGAAAGTTCAGGCCCCCTACTATCCATAGTATTCAGTGTATCTGAATTTTAAAAAAATTTTCCAGCTTTGTTGAGGTGCAATTGACATATAAAATTGTGTAAATTCAAGATGTACAATGTGATGATTTGATACACATATATATAGCAAAATGATTGCCAATATAAGGTTAGTTAATACTCTACCACTTCACATAATTGCCACCTGTGTGTGTTAAGAACATTTACGATCTAATCTCTGCAAGTTTCAAGTATTTAATATAGTATTATTAACTATAGTCACTATGCTGTACATCAGATCCCCAGAAAGTATTCATCTTATAGCTAGAAGTTTGTACCCTTTGACCATTATCTCTACATTTCCCCCTACCCTCCATCGACTGGAAACCACTATTTTACTCTCTGTTCCTGTACGTTTGGCTTTTTTAGATATCACATATAAGTGAGACTATATGGTCTTTGTGTTTCTCTAACTTATTTCACTTAGTATAATGCCCTCAAAGTTCATCCATGTTGTTTTTGCAAATGGCAGGATTTTTTTCTTTCTCATGACTGACTAATACTCCACTGCATATATACCACATTTCCTTTACCCATTCATCCACTGATGAATATTTATGTTGTTTCTGTGTCTTGGCTATTGTGAATAATGCTGCAATGAATATGGGAGTGCAATATGTCTTCTAGACACGGATTTCATTTCCTTATTGCTGGATCATATGGTAGTTCCTTTTTTTTTTTCTTTTCTTTTTTCTTTTTTTTTTTTTTTTTTTGGAAACTCCATGCTGTTTTCCATGGTGCCTGCACCAATTTTCAATGGAACTGGATTTATTGAAATATTTTATTTAAGGTATCACATCTTCCATAAAGGAATTTCAAGGCAGGTCAGAGCACCTATCTCATTATTCCTGGTTTCCTTTGATCTACATCAGTGGTTCTCAAGTGGAGGCAATTTTGCCCCCCGCCCCCAAGGGGAATTTGCTGATGCTTGGACAGATTTTCAGTTGCCACAACTTGATGGGCAAAAGAGTGTTATAGGCCTCTAATGATTACAGGCGAGGGATGCTGTTGAACACCCTAAGATGCACAGGACAGCCCCTACTGCCCCCACAGCAAAGAATTACCAGCCCAAAATGAATAGTACTGAGATTGAATTAGATAAATTACCTAGGGAGCTTTTTTAAATGACGATATTGCCTGGGCCTCCCCCCAACCAAAAATGTGGACCTAAGTGTCCTGGGGTAGATACTGGTTATATATGCATGCCAGTTCCACAAGTGATGTGCAGGTTGCCATTCAATCAGAATTGTGAACCACTCGTCTAGATGTGGCTAACTAGTTTGTATAAAGAAATGGAAAAGACAGTTACAACGTGAGAAAATTCTTACTGGGATTTTGCCAGATGGATTCCTGTCCCCCCTTCTCCCTCTCCAGTTGTGCCAGGAGAGTCCTAACTTTTTGCCAGAGATCTCATTAGAATTTGCTCTTTATTACAGCATTTCCCCAAATAGTGTGTTCATTAGTGGGAATAAATCTCATTTAAATTAGACAGACTCAAAAAACTCAAAATATTCACCACAGCCAACACCATATATGTGGCTTTTACCTAAACTCCTTCCTGTGAACAGCTATGTGGTTATTTTTTTTTCTTTGTCCCCAAAATACCTTTGTTTACCTCTCTTAACTTGAATCTGCAGTGTTGCTATCCTTCCTGCAAATTCATCCTGTCCTTGGCTCCTCCTTCATATGCTCTCTTTGCTCCACTGCTTAATTACTTCTAATTCATCCCTGAAACAAACCTCTTCCAGCCAGATTTTCTCATGTGATCCTAAGTCAAAGTGCAGAAGAATGTGGAGTCCCCATTAAACATCAGTGATTCAGAATCCCTCCAGGGTCTCTGCTCTGTACCAGAGTAGCTTATTAAATTACTGCTGTTATTGTTTAATGGGAAGTCAAAATAAGTGGGGAAAAAAGAGGTTATTTAATTTCTCTAATTTAAGTTTCCCCACACAGATTGACTTAGAAAGCTCACTAGGCTGAGTGAAAGATTTTAAAATATACTATGGAAAATGATTTGGGGCACATTTGCAACAGGGCTGATGATTGTGAATGTTATACAATAAATGTACAGATCATTCCCTCCTCCAGATAACAGTTTTACCATCAGCTGCTGGAAGTCCAATTTCTGCCAAAGGAGCAAGGTTATTTTAAGTTATTTGACAAAATGGTTTTAACTCCCAGAAATAAAGCAAGTTGCTCTAATGTATATCAGCGATAGACTTTATTTCCTCCTCATGTGACATGCTTCTGCAGAGTAAATGGAGAACTACAGAATATGGAACTTGGACATATTCTGCCTTTAAAAAACGACAAATGAAAATGAGAGAAGCAACATAGTTAGAAATTTCTGAGCTCTGATGGTTGCCATATGGCAAAGGTAATCCAGTAACATATACCAAGAAGGGCAGAGCATTAAAAATAATGTGATTTGTATCATGGAAATATTGATCATCAGTGCCAAAGAGAATCTGAGGTGTGTTTGAACAAGAAATAATGGTGGGGCCATAAAAAAGGATGAGATCTTGCCATTTGCAACAACAAAGGTGGACCAAGAGGGTATTATGCTAAGTGAAACAAGTCAGACAGAGAAAGACAAATACTGTATGATTTCACTCATATGTGGAATTAAAAAAGAAAGAAAAACAAAGAATAAGCAAACAAAAAGCAAAACCAGACCTATAAATCCAGAGAACAAACTGATGGTTACCAGCAGAAAGAGGGGGTGGAAAGGATGGGCAAAATGGGTAAAGGAGAGTGGGAGATACAGGCTTCCAGTTATGGAATGAATAACTCACAGTACTAAAAGGCACAGCATTGGGAATATACTCAATGATATTGGAATAGCACTGCATGGTGACAGATGGTAACTGTACTTATGGTGAGCATAGTAAACATATAGAGAAGTTAAATCACTATGTTGTACACCTGAAACCAATGTAACAGTGCATGTCAACTATACTCAAATTTAAAAATTATTTAAAAAAAGAAGTAACTTGGGAAAAATAAACACATATGCTCATGAATTACAAAGGAACTATTATTCCTTCCTTAGCAATTTTACTCCTTAGCTCCCTGTATTGAGTAAACCCAAAAGGTGTTGCTTTACAGCTGCGGTCTATAATTTTTTTTCCACAAAAAACCAAATAGTAAATATTTTAGGCTGTGGGGGCCATACTGTACCTGTCTCAATGACTCAATTGTGCCACTGTGGTGTTAAAGCAGCTATAGACAACCCAAAAACAAATGGGCTTGGATGTATTCCAAAAAAACTTCACTTATGGATGCCGAAATTTGAATTTCATGAAATTTTCACATCACAAAATAATATTCTGCCTTTTTTTATGCTTGTAAAGTATTAAAATTATTCTTAGCTCATAGGCCATTTGAAAGAGGCAGTGTACTCGATTTGGCCCATGGCCCCTAGCTTGTAGAGAACCCTGCCTTACAGTATTAGTATTTCTCTTCTATTGTTGAAATTCAAGGAACTGAGAGGCCAAGAATGTTGGATGGATTTTCTATGTGGGTATTGAAATCAGTAACATTTAGAATGGGAATTGTTAGAGTGACAGTGAACCAAGAGTTAAACTTTCTAAAAACGAAGGATAATGATCTAGAGGATGTTAGATGACTGCCTCATAAAGAGATAGTGGATGTTAGATGGGGCGCCTGAGTGGCTCAGTCAGTTAAGCTTCTGACTCTTGATTTCAGCTCAGGTCATGATCTCACAGTTCTCATGAGTTCAAGCCCCATGTCGAGCTCCACGCTGAGAGTGTGGAGCCTGCTTGGGATTCTCCTTCTCTCCCTGTCTCTCTGCTCCTCCCCACTCACATTCTCTCTCTCTTTCAAAATAAATACATTTTTTAAAAATGTTTAAAAAAGAGATGAGGGTGTTAGAGATAGATGGCAATAGTTCCAAAGCCAAGTTTTAGTGAGGAAGGGTGGAGAATAGTCTGGATGCATTGGTGAAGGCTGTCCTGTATATTGTAAAATGTTAGAAGAACTCTTGTCCTCTATCACCCAGTTGCCAGTAGTACCCATGGCCCCAGTTCTGGCAATTAAAAATATCTCCAGACATTACCAAATTTCCCCTCAGGAGAATTGCCCCAATTGATAACCATTGCTCTACTGCAAAACTTCACACCAAATTCTCCATTTTATTCAATTCCTTTCCTCCTGTTTTTTCATGGCTTTCCTGTCTGGCATTCACCTCCACCACCCACTAAAGGGGCTTTTATTAAGATCACTAGTAACTTCCCCATTACTAAATTCAGTGTTCAATGTTTGGTCTCCCTTATGTTCCTCTTCACATTTGACAGAGTTGATCTCTCCCTCCTCCTTCAAACATTTTCTTCATTTGGGTAATAGGACACTTCACTCACCTGATTTTCATATTCTCTTATGAGCTGCTCCTTCTCACTTTCTTTCCAATCTCTGATCTTGGTGCAGTGGCCTAAGATTCGGTTTTTGAGCCTCTTTTCTCTCCCCATTTTTTCTATTGGCACTCATCCAATCCTACGGATTTAAATACCATCTGTGTATTCATGACTCTTACTCTCATGTCTCCATCCAAGTCATCTTCATTGCACTGAGACTTACGTAGCCAGTTACTGTATGACATATTCACTTCTATATCTAATTGGCATCTGAAATTATATCAAAAATGGATAATCCAATATTTCCTGTAAACCTGTCCTGCCCACAGCCTTTCTCATTTTGGTTGATGGCAACTTCTTTCCTCAGTGACTGTGGTCAAACATTTTGAGTAATCTTTACTCCTATTGCTCCCATGTCACCTCCAATCCATTGGAATATCCTGTTGTCTTTACAACTTCAAAACGTCCAGAATATAATCACTTTCCATTCCTTTGGTCCAACTCAAATCCAAAACATCATCTTCTGGCATCTGAATTATTTTAGTAATAATAGGAGGACATGGTTTTCCAGCTAGTCCCCCTCTTCCCACCCCTGCCCCCTACAGTCCATTCTAAAGGCAGCATCCAAACCAATCCTTTTAAAAGCTAATTTGGATCATATCACTTCTTGGCTCAAAACCCTCCTATGGCTTCCCATCTCCCTCAGAGTAAAAGCCAAATATGTCACAGAGACCTGCATTATTTTGTTCCTTGTTATTTCCTATATTGGGTTGTATAGTATTCCCCCAAAATTCATTGTCTACCTGGAACCTCAGAATCTGACCTTATTTGGAAATAAAGTCTTTTATTTCCATAGTTAGGACATAGTTAGGAGACATAGTTAGGAGAAGGTCATACTGGATTAGGGTGAGCCCTAATCAATGACTGATGTCCTCAGGAAGAGAAACAGAGATAGAGACACAAAAGGGGTGGGAAGGGAAGAGAGAAAGGCATGGGAGGCAGAGACTGGAGTGGTACGTCTACAAACCAAGAAATGTCAAGAATTGCTGGCAACCACCAGAAGTTAGGAGAGAGGCATAAAACAGAAGCTCCAGAAGGAATCAACCGGCCAGCCCTTATATTTCAGACTTCTAGTCTCCAGAACCATGAGAGAATACATTTATGTTGTTTTAAGCCACCCTTAAAACAACTTGGTGGTACTTTGGTATGGCAGCCCTGGGAAATGAATACACTTCTTTCATCCCCTTCTGCTCTTTCCCTTCTCCTTCTCCTCCAGCTATAACCGACTTGCTATCCTCAAAATTATCCAACCCTTCTTTTTCTTTATTCTGTCTTTTTCAGAATAAAGTTCAAAGTTCCTAACACAGCATACTTCCCTAATTATCCAGTGTCTATCTACCTCTCAGCTTTATTTTCTGAAACTCCCACTATTTTTCAACTTTACGAAAATACCCATTTCTTCATTCTTTACTTAGCCATTCACTAAGCATTTGTGGAGCACCTACCCACGTGTGAAAATTCTGTCTTAACAAGAAATTTAATGAAGCCAGATCATGTCCCTATTCTCATGGTGCTTATTATATTTCTTTATTGAGATAGTAAGTGGCAAAATTAATATACTCAAAGAGAGATAAATGCTATGAATAAGATAAATCAGAAACTGTTACAGAGTAACTAGATTGGAAAGGTGGGCAGGAAAGGCCTGAATAATAAGAAGTCAACTTTTGAGCATTTGGAGAGAATTTTCTAGGAGAGGGAACAAAGACAAAGACTGAGGGGAAAGGAGGTCAGCAGGTTCAAGAAACAGAAAGAAGGCTGATGTCTTTGAAGAGCCTCAGGCAGGGATAGAGTCTACTGGGACAAATAAGAGATTTGGCATTGTAAAGCCAAAAGAGGGTACCAGCAAGGGAGTGATATAACAGATTTTTGTTTTAAAAGGGGCACTTTGGGTGCTGGGTAAGGAGTGAATTATAGGGAACAAAGGGAGGAGCAGAATTTGTAGGTTCCTGAGCATACCACGCTTGCCCACACATCTCTATTTTACAACTTCAGCACACTTTTCTCATCCTTTAGATCTCAGCCAAAATATTGGCACCTCTGTGAAACCTCTTGTCATTTACCCAGGAAGATCTGAGTACTTTTTCCTCCAGAAATCCCATTGCTTCCGAGGGAATCAGAGCACATTGTTAAGGCCCACAGTCCTTTGGAAGGATCAGAGAATAATGTATGTTTCTGGTGTCTGTGTTGTTTTTCTTTATATACTAGAGAAAATGTTGCTACTGTCACTCTGTCTCAATTTACTCCAGCTTCCCATGTTGAAGCTGGATGAAAGAATCAGTTGCACTTTTAAAGAGGTCACAGTCATTTCTATATAAAGCCAACATGCTAGAGCAAATTTATCCTAAAATTCAGTACATACAAGTTAAAAGGAGAGCTTTAAAATATCAAGTGCTAAAAGAAATGGCTATATATAATAAATGTTTTTATGTTTGGTTTTTGTTTGTTGCCTCCAATGCTGATCTCAATGCTATGTAATAGACACTACCCTGGACAGCTACCGATGTCTTCTTAAACTTTCCCAATAGTCTTGAGAGAGAAGTCTCCCCACTATAATCATTACCCTGTGGATTTCTTTCAAGTACATCACTATCTTGCATATTTATAAAGTTCATGCTGCTCAACTCTCAAATTCAGTCTTCATTTCAGCAAGAAGTGAAGTGTACGTTTGACGGTTTCTGGTAGAAGAAATATATTTTTCTCTGACTTACCTAACAAGTTTTTGATTTCTCTCTTTTGTCCTCAGAATACTCCCTTGGGGGTTTCTCATCCTCAAGCTACTGTCAAACTCTAATACTTCTTACAGGCACCGATATCTAGATACTGAACCCACAGATGACAAGCAATTTCCTCCTGAAGTTCCCTGATGGGAGTCACAGTGGACTCGCAAGAAGCCACATTGGGAAATATTATGGAAACTTAGAAGGAATTACACCCTTTCCTCTAAGCCTTCAGGCTGTCTGAAAACAAATCAACACATGCTGAGTGCCCAAGTACCCTTCTGCCAGCTAGTTTAGGTGAGGTTAAACCTCTGCAACCCTCTCCCATAAAAAACAAGTGAAAAGCTGCACTGAAGCTCTAAAAGTCTGTTTAAACATGCACTGCAGTGGAAACACAGGTTTCTTGATTAACATGATGCTCCCCCTTCACCTTTCTCCTAATGAATGGGCCATCCGTTGCCTCGTTGTCCAATCATGCAACTTTGAGTTGCCACAAATGAGAAGGCCTTTGCATGAACATAGTTCCCTACATGGAAAAAGCAGCCCCAGCTCACTAAGTTGTTCAGGGCCAGCTGTCAAATCAGAGATGAAAGGACTGATTTTTTAGGAGTTCACAGAGCAGATGAGGAAAACACTTTTAAAGTGCTGTCAAGGTGCGGCTGTCCTTGAAGAAATGGCTTCCTGACAGCTGCTGGTACATTCCTTCCTGCCAATGTTTAATTTCTCTCAGATAGGCAGGGCTTTAATTAGGTTCCTAGGGCAGCTAGCTCTGTATCTTTGACCTTATCAAGGATGCAGGATTTCAAAGCACAAGCTTAGATAGGTCTTCCTTCATTACTGATCAAAAGTCTCCCCAGGAACACTCCTGGGCTCAGACTTCAGTTCCTCAAAAACCAAAGCTGCCTTTTCATGCTTCCTTCTAATGGGTAGTCTCATACTAGCATCCCTGTCATTGCCAGGTTCTTCAAGGGAGCAGGGAGTGTTCAGGAGACAGAAATTAGATGCAATTCGTATAAGAAAATGTTCACGTCTGAAGCTACTTACATACTTCGCTACAAAGGCCTTCTAATATTTGGGAGAAGTTTGCATGTGGTTTATTGACTTGATTTTCAAATGTATAACATTCTGAATGGAAAAAAAAATTCCTGTAATTAAATATTAGGGCTTAGTTTCAACCTGGTTGAGAGTGAGTAACTCCTCTAAAAAGACAGATGTTGAATTTTAATAATAGAATTTTTTTGGCATGTAAAATTAAGCATAGAGCATCTGCTTTTTACAATGCCAACATCTGTTTCTTTGACATCCCTGTCTTCCCTTCTGCTAGATCCAACTGTGAATTTGCTATAGAATCTGATATGAAAAACAGATAAAATTGTTCTTGACATGCTGAATTCTACAGGGCCAGCATAAACTAGACTATCAGAATTAAATGCACATTCTAAAAGAAGAAAAACTTCTGAGTCACTCCTGCTCATGATACTCCGTCTCCAACAAAAATCGGGAAATGTAGAATTTTTCAAGGAAAGGGTGACATTATTTACAAATGACATTGTATGTTATAGGAAGCTTTTTGGAAAAATTATTTAAAACGCAACTTTTAAGTCATTAATAGAATCATGCAGTAGATGTCAGTCACCAAGAAAATTCACCCAAGAAAAGACATTACTTTGATTATGAGCTTTAAAAAAGGTATTCAGAGAGACTAAAATCACTAAAAATGCAATACAGTTTTGTAGTAAGAATAACATTTTCTTTTTTTTTTTATTTTTTTTTTTTAATTTTTTTTTTTTCAACGCTTTTTATTTATTTTTGGGACAGAGAGAGACAGAGCATGAACAGGGGAGGGGCAGAGAGAGAGGGAGACACAGAATCGGAAACAGGCTCCAGGCTCCGAGCCATCAGCCCAGAGCCTGACGCGGGGCTCGAACTCACAGACCGCGAGATCGTGACCTGGCTGAAGTCGGACGCTTAACCGACTGCGCCACCCAGGCGCCCCAAGAATAACATTTTCATTAGGTGACCATAATGATCTTGTATTGAACGAAAATAAATAAGTGATTCAATAATGGACTGTTCAGCTATTCCTATATCACTTTAATTCCCACATATTTATTTATTCATTCATCAGATATTATTAAAGATTAATTCTGTGCCAGTAAGGTTAGGTGTTAAGGATACATACATTACTATGGCAAACATAGGCCCTACTTTTGTGAAATGTAACGTCTAGAGGGAAAACATACATTTAACATATAAAAATGCAAGTAAAGATTACAAATTTTGTTAAGGGCTCTAAGATAAAGTAGTGATGTGGTGTATTGGGGAATTATTAGTAAAGGAAGGCATTCAGAGGAAGGGAATATTAACCCAGTACCTAAAAAATGAGTAGACACTAGTAATGAGGAGAAAATAAGATCTTTGGGGGAAAAATTGAGCAAAACTTGCTGAAAAAGGCCAATATGGCTAGAAAGTATAATGAGTCAGGGCAGAGGATGAAGTGAGACAGGAGAGATAACAACTGGATCCATGTCAATTCCTGCAACCATCTCAGTATTGCCCTAGGTTCAGAAGCCACTGTTGTTCCTGGCTTGGAAGAAAAAGGATGCCCCAGAACAGAGACTCGCTGGTCCACTGACAGGTAATATGATCTCACTGCTGGCATACCCATGGTCACAAGTTCAACCCTATATCTCAATTTGAGTAATGAGTCACCTGCCATTTTATTCTTTGCCTGAGTCCTATACTGAGGACTTCCATCAGTGTTTCTGGTTCTGCTGGGCCTGAGGTCAGCCTGGCACTGGTAGTGCCTCTGAGCTGACCATCAAACCTCTGCACCATGCTTAAGCACTGTATTGTACTACACTCTAGGGTTATAAAGAACAGCAGTTCTGGGGCGCCTGGGTGGCTTGGTTGGTTAAGCGTCCGACCTCGGCTCAGGTCATGATCTCACGGCCTGTGAGTTCGAGCCCCGCGTTGGGCTCTGTGCTGACCGCTCAGAGCCTGCAGCCTGTTTCAGATTCTGTGTCTCCCTCTCTCTCTGCCCCTCCCCTGTTCATGCTCTGTCTCTCTCTGTTTCAAAAATAAATAAACGTTAAAAAAAAATTTTTTTAATAAAATAAAATAAAATAAAATAAAAAAAGAACAGCAATTCATCCAAGTTCCTGCAGGCAATAGGAGTGGCTTTTAAAATGTGGACATCTAGGTCTCAGGAACCAAAGAAACTAGAGACTTGTGTTCAGTTCATGGCAGCTCTAGGAACATTATGCCTCTCCCCTCAAAAGCTCATCCATTTATATAACATGGCTACTCTCTCCATGCTTTTATCTCCCAGCTTCTTTACCAGCTGTGCCATTGTGTCTATTACCCATAGGTTCTCCCTTGTAAATTTTGTTCTGTGTGATTCTGCCATGTTTTCTCAGTATTCTCTAGAGATAGAATCTGATAGGCTCAATTTGTCTTTTTGCATCAGACCAGCTTATTGATTACTTGAACTTGGATCAGTATCATCCTTTAATCCCATCAGCTATGTCCAAAAAGCATGGAATCTGATGTCAAAAATATTGCTGCCCTTCGTGATTTCAAACTATACTACAAAGCTATGGTAATTAAAACAGTATGGTACTGGCATAAAAATAGACACAGGCTAATGGAACCAAATCAGGAGCCCAGAAATAAACCTTCCGATGTAAAATCAAATAATATTTAACAAGGAAGCCAAGAATACTCAATGGAAAAAGGATAGTTTCTTTAATAACTAACATTGAGGAAACTGGATAATCACATGCAGAAGATTGAAATTGTACCCCTATCATACTTCACTCCCAAAAATGAACTAAAAATGGAATAAGGACTTAAACATAGGTCCTGAAACCATAAAACTCCTAGAAGAAAACATAGAGAAAAAAACTGCTTGGCAATGGTGTTGGCAATGATTTTTAAAATATGGCACCCAAAGTGCAAGCAATAAAAGCAAAAACTAAATATGTTAGAGTGCATCAAACTAAGAAGCTTCCCCACAGCAAAGGAAACAATCAACAAAATGAAAAGGCAACCTATGGATTGGGAATAAATATGTGCAAATTATATATCTGATAAGGGTTAAAGGATATCACCTCACAACTGTTAGAATGGCTATCATCAAAAATACAGGAGATTACAAACGTTGGCAAGGATGTGGAGAAAAAGGACTATTGGTGGGAATGTTAATTGGTATAACCATATTCCTCAAAAAATTAAAAATGGAGCTACCATATCATTCAGCTATCCCAATTTTCTGCATATATCCAAAGGAAATGAAATCAGGATCTCAAAGAGATATGCGCACTTCATGTTCCACTTCTTGTTCCACTGAAGCATTATTCACAATAGCCAAGATAGACAAATGACTTAAGTGTCTCTCTACAGATGAATGGATAAAGGAAATGTGATAGATAGATGATAGATAGATAGATAGATAGATAGATAGATAGACACATAGAGATACCACTGTGTATATACACACACACAATAGAATACTATTCAGTCATGAGGAGAAAAAAATCCTTCCATTTAGGACAACATGGATAGACATTGAGGGCATTATGCTAAGTGAAATCAGTCAGAGAAAAACAAATGTTATATGATCTTGCTTATATGTGGAATGTAAAAAAGCCAAGCTGAGACAGAAGAGAATGGTAACTATGAGGGGTTGGGGAGTGCGAGGAAGATGTTGGTCAAAAGGCATAAACTTCCAGTTAAGATGAATAAGTTCTGGAAATATAATGTGCTGCATGGAAACGATAATTAACAATACTGTGTTATATACTCAAAAGTACCTGACAGAGTAGATCTTAAACTTTCTCACCACAAAAAAAGAAATGGTAATTATGTGAGGTGGAAAGGCATTACCTCTTCCTACTGTAGTAATCATTTCACAATATATAAGTCTATTAAATCAACATATTGTACATCTTAAACTTACATAATGTTATAGATGTCAAGTGTATCTAAATAAAGCTTGGAAAAAAATAAAATAAAAATGAAAGAACATTGCTCCCTCAATTTCCTCATTTACAAATGAGGGCAAGGCCCCCTTTACTTCCTTCCGAAAAATTATGATTATAATATGAGACGTGGGTCCTGAAATCACCTAAAAAAGTTAAAAGCCACATATTATGATTCAGGTATTATTATACCCTAAATACTATTACCATCATCAAATTTAAGATATAACAACAGAATTCCACCATATTGCTATCATATTTCAGAGAGAAGGATAATACTGTGGTCTTCAAACATCATCTTTCAGCATCATCTCTCCTTCTTGTTCCTGTACCATTTATTATTATGTTTATATCTCTATTTCTTCCACTAGACCATTAATTCAATAAATATTTTTTGAGCCAAGCACTATGCTAGGAATCTGATATGCAACACTGGGCAACATAGAATGGTCTCTGAACTCAAGAAGTTTATTGTCTAACAAGAAAGACAAACAACTAAAAATCTATGCCTATAAGCAGTGATAAGCATGCAATAGCTTTCTATGTCCTACTTAATATGCAGCATCTAAGTAAGTATTCACAAGGCAGTGACCATGTATAATTGTTATCATCATGCCTCCCGGTAGATAACCGGAGTGTTTGCTGGAGGATCTGGGACCCATCCAGGAAAAAGATATAATTTAGTCTGAAACTGAGAGGAAGAATTCTCAGGAAGAAAGTCTTTGTCAAGTTAGAGAGGCCAGTACCAAAAAGTCAGTTGCTATGTGTATGTATACATATAATTATTATATTATATTATATTATATTATATTAGTATATATACATACATATTCCATCAGTGAAAGTAATAGGCATGTAGTAAGCACTCAATAAATGTTAGCTGCCATTATTTCTTTAATTTTAATTGTCTCTGGGCTAAAAATATGCCACTATAATGAAGAACCAAGCCAAGCACTTAGAGGTTTTTCACGTTGTGTTTTAAAAGCTGCAACAGAAATTATGTACAAAGAGCAAATTATTTGACTCACATTATAATTGAATCAGGGCTAAAATTAGGTGTCTCCTAGTGGGGGCTTCAAAATCATTTTTATTCCCTTGATTGTCTTTGAAAATGATCCTGTTAATATATGATAGGAACAATAACATAGAGGAAATGATCAAACAAGGTATAGTTTGGGGAGAACAATGACTGTTGTGTTTAAATTTCTAGGAATGTGATGCACTTCATAACTGTTGTTCACTCTCATTGCATTCCATTAAATCTGGAAGATTATTGGTTGGTTATGCTGAGTGCTTCTTTTCATTATCCTTAGAGCACAAATAATAAGTTGATTTTCAAGCTGCAAATGCTTTCTTTTTAATCAAGCTTTTGCCAGAGTGGAACTTAAGTTCAAGAGTTGTTATTACTTTAAAAATCTGTATTAACAGCACAAATCACCATGGTTTCTAAGCACTCTATTGCCTCCAAATCGTGTTAACATGTGCACCCAGAGACTTGGGTGTTGGGCCAAATCTTATCAATCTAAATGAGAAAGAAAACAAAGTTCAATGACTATAGATAGGAAAACAAATACTGTAAATGCCCTGGGTTTGAACACATTGGGTTATTTTAAAGCTTATACAGATAAATAATGTGAATACATTGTCTACGTATTTGTTGTCAAATTACTGCTTCTGAAAAGTACAAAGAATGTCTTTATTGGGTACCTGCCTGTATACCAATTTAAAGAAAAAATTCTTTACAACAACAGGATCTTCACAACTGGGAAGATGTGCTATGAATAAACAACTCTACTGAATTTATTCAGGAGCATTTAGGGTAATAGTCCAGTCAATTAAATAATAAGCCCAGGGGCCACTACCCAAATTAATGGTAGAATATCTATTGTATTGCTTTTCCAAAAATTCAAAATATACTACACTGTATTTCATAACTCCATATAATGTTTGACTAATACTGAGAATTTGATCATTCTAAATCCTGGGATTGCAGGGTTTGTTGTAGTACCACCCCACTATAATTTAAGTCCACCTGCCTTGAAAGTGATGTACAGACACCAGGAAGCCTTTGTCGTTAATCTGCCTTGATGGTAGAATAGCCTCTTCTGAGAATATAGAAAAAGATCAAAGAATAGCCCTCGTCTGTAGCCATCATTTAAAAAGCAAATAAAACAGGGAAGGATAGCATGAAAGACACAAATTCTCTCTACAAAGACATACTGTACATTTATTTTATTTTTAAAATTTACACACACAAAAAGCCATGAATGTTTTTGTGTATGTAGGTATAAAAACTTCAAAGAATAGTGTCTCCACTTTGCAGATGTTTTCTCCAAGACAGCTGCTACTGTATTTGGTTTCAAAGCATATGGCACACGTGTTCATGTAGAGATATGTAATTTTACATTTCCTTTTTAGGTTAACTGGTGACTTTATTTATTTTTGTAAAAGTTTCTTTTTGGCCTAATAATATATCCTAGAGCTTTTCAAATGTCAGTACATATATATCTACCTGATTCTTCAGAATTGCCACAGACATGGTGTTCTATGAATGTGAGCACCACCACGTATTCAACTAATTACCAATTGATGGATTTTGTTCTTACCAATAATGCTGTGGTAAACATACTTCTATTTACCATACCCACATCTGAATAGTTGTCTAAGGTACATACCTAAAAGTGGGATTGCTACCTTGAAGATTACACATATTTAAATCTTTATGAGATGCTGCCAAACTACCATCCAAAAAGGCTATATACCAATTTATATACCCAGCAGCACAGCAGAAATGGGACTTCCCAGTCCCTTATACCCCCGTGATTATCGTGATTAAAATTTGCCAACGTGTTAGGTGAAAATATCTTATTATTTGTATCTGTATTTTCCTGATTCCTAGTGAGGCTGAGTATCCTTTCATGTGTTTATGGGGCATTTGCACGTCTTCGAAATCCCATTACTTGTTACTATATGTCTTCTATTAGGACTGTTTTCTCCTGATAAGACAATTCAAAGAGCTGAGCTTTGAGGGAAAGGTACTTTAATAGGGAAATGAGAAACCCTGGACAAACATATCTCACATTATTACTGAATGTTTTAACCCAGAACTACTTGTGGATAAACAGAATTAATGACTATTAATTGAGTGGATTTAATGTACTAACATGAAATAACATAAATTCTAAAGTTCAGAATCCTGTGTAAGTTTTACTTAATGGTATTTCGGTAACCTTTGACAAATTACTTAACTTCTCTACAGCTTAGTTATCTCATCTGTAAAATGGAGAAATCTTACCTACCTGATAGATTGGTTTTTTTAAATTTTTTTAATGTTTATTTATTTAATGTTTAATTAATTTAATGTTTATTTATTTATTTTTTAATGTTTATTTATTGAGACAGAGAGAGACTGAGCATGAACAGGGGAGGGGCAGAGAGAGAGGGAGACACAGAATCTGAAACGGGCTCCAGGCTCTGAGCTGTCAGCACAGAGCCCGATGCGGGGCTTGAACTCACGGACCGTGAGATCATGACCTGAGCCGAAGTCAGACGCTTAACCAACTGAACCACCCAGGTGCCCTCCTGATAGATTGTATTGAGGATTATGTGAATTTGATGTATATAAAGTGCTTGGAATAATGCCTGGTCTATAGTAGTTGCTCCAAGAAGAAGATTGTGCAAATAACTCATTGCACATGTACAGTTGAATAGAATGTGTGTGGAAAATGGTGATTTGAAGAGCAATTCAAGAGTTACATTATACATATATATTTACATATATTTACATATGCATAATGAGAATTTCTCATTATGTGAGTGGGGAATCAGGTGGTAAGCAATAATTATGAAATCTTCCAAGAGAGGAAGAGGCATCTGAGAAGGCTACCTGATGCTGCCATCTGGCTATTTCGGTTATAATTCTCTTCCTGAAGTGCAGGTAGGTGCATGTGTCAGGAGCAAAAAGCCAACTAGGATAGGGTGTCCTATTGGAGGGCATTCAAAGCAGGGAGCACTAGTAAAACATCCATGTCGAAATCTTTAAGAATGACATGAAAGTTAGGAGCTCCTCTGACACAATGTGAAGAGTGGAAAGGACTCAGCCCAGTCCCAGAAACTGGACAGGAATTGAGTCGGAATGAGAACAGGGAGAAATTAAAGAGGAAATGAGACAATTACTTCACTCTTCCTTGAACTATATGCCTCACTTTTATGAGTCAGTGGATGTTAGACAGGCTCACACACATAGGACAAAAAGATTCAGCACTGAAACCAGATGAACAATTACTATGATCTAGGTTAACTAGACTAAAACCACCATGATCTTGAATGTGTATATTGTTGCTTTGTGCCATAGACATGATATGCAGCAAGCATATCACACTGAGGATCTGCTCGTCAAACTGCAGTCAAAGACATAAATCACTTTTATATAGTATCTAACCAACATACATCCAACATTAACTCCGCTCCCCATTGATAATCTTAACATTAAAATGGATTTTAAAAATGTAAAGAGGCTTCTATAACTAGCAAAAAAAAAATGACATTAATGAGACAGCAAGAGATTATATTTGCTTTCCTAAACCATGAAGTTGAAATCATGGAGAATTCTTCCTAAACTAAGACAACTGCAATGAAGAGTTTGCTTCCATGCCCTTCTCCTGCAGATTTTAGTCTATGCTTTGTATTTGCAGAAAGGTATCTTTCATTTTCTTCTTAAAATTCTGTCTGAATATTTAAGTTTGACATATCCTCTGAGTTATTTCTGGAGACTCATTCTGGTATGGTGACCATTCACAGTTTGACATATATGTATGTTATTGAAACCTTGCAGAGATTTCCATGAGTGATTTTAGTGATAGTATTAATTTTGAGCATCAGGTGTGTGCTATTATAAATTTATATCAACAGCATACATTGTAACAGCATCTTGCCCATATTTTGTTGGGGAGGGGAGAGCGAGGTGTGAGGGGGGCAGGGAGAGTGGGAGGAGGGAAGCAGGTTGTGGAAAAGGCCCTGTAACTGGAGTCAAAACTCCGTGACTGAGACAAGTATCACCACTTCCCACCTAGGCAAATCATTGAACTTCCTTTCTTACATTTGTACAATAAATAACTGTGGGGATTAAAAAGCTAATATGTGTAAAAATTTTCCGTAATAATAACAGCTAACACTTTGGAGTGCATACTATGTGCCAAGAACTCAGCTAAGTGCATTATATGGATCATTTCATTTAATCCTTCCAACAACCCTGCGAGTTAGGAATTATTAGTTGCATCATTTTACAGATGAACAGCTTGGAGAAATCAAATAACTTGCCCAAAGCTACAATGCTTGTAAGTGTAGTAAGTGGGGTTTCAAGCTCAGCACTAACTCCAAAATTAAACTTAATCACTGCTTTATACACTACTTTCTTCCATGTTTCATTGGCTCCTGCTAAACATATCAGCACAAAATAACTTTCCGCTGTCGTGCCAACTCTGCCTCTCAAGAACTCTCTCTTTGACAAGGATTTTTCTTAATAGACCACTATTGCTCAATAAAACATTGTGCTGTTTCAGATGTTTTCACTTACTCCTCATAACAATTCTATATTATAGAGTTATCCCCATTTTACAGAGGAGGAAAATGAAGCATAGAGAAGTTAATTGAATTCCCCAATATCACACAGTTAGGTATGTGGAAACCATGCTTTGAATCCAAATTCACCAGACTCCAGAGTCCATTTGCTTAAAGACAGTGCTATACAGAGTCACATCTTATTCAGGGGTTAAGTTCTAACGTCAGCATATAAGGCAAAAATTGCATATAATCAAAGCTACCACTAAAAGTTCCTTTAATCACAGATCAAGTACCATACATGGACGTATTCTATACTGCTATGGGGACCCATAAATGCAACACCAGAAATTTTTCCTCCAGGACTGGAACAGATTGCTGTTTCTTCATTTGAGCACAGATGAAATAGTTAGTTTATGTTTAGAGGCCATGTTTTTGAAAAGTAAGTGTCTTTAACATAAGAATCATGCCCAGCTCAATAAAGTGTTCATATTATAAGAAGTAAATGGAAACTGAAGCCAGCTGACTGAATAGCAAAGTAATGCTTCCCATTTCATGCTCTCTCCAGGCATATAGCCATTGAATGCAATGGCTCACCTGTACTACTAAATTTTTACTTTTTTTTTTCTTTTGAACACATGTAATGTGCTTCTACTATATGCCGTGAGGCTACATCAAGGGTTGGGGGAAATAGCATAGTCATTAATGATTCGTGTAGGGTATAATGATATGAGTGGCAGTTTTTGCCATAACTGTACTAAGTACTTAAATATTAACTAAATCTGAAGCTCTCTCTCTCTCTCATATCCACATAGTTTATATTTATGTTTTATAATATTTAACACACTTTTCTTATTTGACTGTAAGTCCCCAAGGGCAGGGACAATGACTGTCCTACTAATGACTTTACCAGAGAATCCAGCAGAATAGCTGGAACAATGGCCCAGCTCAAAACAATACTGTTGAATAATGAGTGAATAAACAAATAAATGATTATGTTCTCTTTAAAGTTAGAATCTTTCTGCAATGTCTGGAGAACCCATATTATTTTGTGAAGTTAACCTTCACTTGGTTTGACCCTCTCATCCAGAAGGCATGGAGAACATAATCTATTAGATTTCCTGGACCTCTACCTGTCAAGTATGCTTAGTACTTCATTACACAAAATGTTCAATAAAGGTAAGAGAATGGATGCAGTAGTCAAGTTGCCTGAGCTCATGTGCCTGAGCATTTACTCTCCAAGCCTCAGCTTCTTCATCTGTAAAATGGGTTAGACAATAGTTCTAAGTAACCTTTCTTCAGTATAAATTATATGACAGGCACCATTCTAAATGCTTTATACAGTTAAGTTCACTTAACATTCCCAGACACCCTGTGAGATAGCATCTACGAACCTAAGGATCTTGTTCTGGTCTGTGCAGCTGGGAAGCAGCTTTGCAAATACTGCAAAGCCTGTATTTGTAACCAGTGCTGTATATTGCCTCACAGCATGGTCATGCTTAAAGTGGCCAGCTTCATGAAGTATTAAGCACAGTGTCCAATACATAAAGACGTCTCAATAAATGCTAGGTCTAATCAATAATAACATAACAATTGCATGCTATGCATTCAACAGAGCACGGTAACCACAGGGAATGCTGTGGTTAGGCTGCCTAATCCCCCTTCAGAACAAAGACCTCATGAACCCAGCTACGAGGAATGTTACCTCATGACCCAGTCTAAAGTAAGAAACGTCACCGAGATTCACACCCTTTCGGAGCAGTTCTCTTTCAATGTCTGGTTGATAAGGGAAGGGAGGGGGAGAGGGAACAAAGGCCCTGTCCCCTTGCCTCAATTTGGGACAAACCTGAAAGACTAGCCATGCTCCAGAGCTTCCTGTGGCATCTCCTGAGACTTCTGTCACAACTGCATCACCTTCTCCCTCTGCACAATCTTGCTTCCCTCATCCCCTTTGGTGCAGTTCCTGAGCACATACTCCAATATTTCTTGCAGATCTTTCAGATCAATATTTCAGATCTTCATGTGAGAGTCTGTTTCCAGAAAACCTAGCCTAAAACAATAAAAGACTCCCAGTACCTCACAGCTTCCTGAAGCCATGGGATGCTCCATGAGTGCTTGGTTTCACACAGAGAATTGTATCCCAGATCTCTTATAGACCCAGGAGAGTGGAACTCTCCCGTGATGGACCCACTCTTTCTGGAATCATCTTTCTTTGTTACATTCCTACCCAAACACTTTTCCTGATACATACTTTTCTCTACCCACCTGTTTCCATATTGAATTTGTCATAAACTCTCGTTGACAAGCTGATGACAAAGGTATATAAAATTACTTAACAAGTACGGAGTCAATTTATCTATTATAATAAAAACATTAAAACATGCCAAAACTAGTTTTCAAGGAAATATAAACTTGAATCCAATTTAAAATGTCCTTACATTCATCTCTTAATTTTGGTGCCTAAATAGGAGCATCATCCTCAAAGTAATCTCAATTTAGCTTATGCACAAGGAAATATTAATTCTTATGTTTGTAGCTTAAAAAACTCAAGTTATTAATACAAAGTTTATAATAATCTTGCAATTTCCCTCAATCATACTGTAAAAACAGAGTCTCCATCTCACTTTACCCCTGCTGGAGCCCAAGTGAGGCTACAATTTTATATGCTCTGGATTGGCTGAGTTGAGATTTTCTTTTTCTTTCTTTCTTTCTTTCTTTCTTTCTTTCTTTCTTTCTTTCTTTCTTTCTTTCTTTCTTTCTTTCTTTGTAATTTATTGTCAAATTGGCTTACATACAACATCCAGTGCTCACCCAACAAGTAAGTGCCCTGTGAGTTGAGCTTTTCTGACCTGGGCCAAACAGTCTCCAACCTTGACAAGTTATGCAAAGAGTTATGTATAGGTTAATGGAATTAACCAGGGAAAAAAATGGGAAAAAGAAATGTTCCTGATTCTTCAATGCCTGAGCATAAGGATACAAACATTCACTCCTAGTTCTTACAAAAGAATTATGGGGTTCACTTGCCATGCTCCAGGAAGTGGTATTATTTCACCTGACAATTGATCAAGTCTGATTGGAATATCAACTTTTGAGTGAGCTCGGATTGATGTTATTTTGAAAATAAAAAGCCTATATATGTATGTATATCTTATCTATATCCAAACACTTGCTCATATGACAATAAGGCAGTTTTACACTAATTGGCTAACTGAACATGTGATGTGCTGAAGTGATACTAACAAAGCGCAAACATAAGAGAAAGAAAAGAGCAAACACAAGCTGTCATTCCAAGACTACAGTCCTCAGAGGAAATGCGGCAGACATTTGCTCATGAAGAAATTGATGCCCATGGTCCTCCATATGTGGGTATCGCTCAGGCTATTTTTGGTACTGGTATACATTTAAATGGAGAAACAGAAGGACGTTTTGCAGAGGGGTTGCTAAGGTTGAATGTTTGTGTATCCTCATCCCCCAGATTCATATGTTGAAATCCTCACCCCCAAAGGTGATGTTATTAGTAGGAGGAACTTTTGGGAGGTGATTCGGTCATGAGGGTGGAGGTCTCATGAATGGGATGGGTGCCCTTATAAAAGAGACCTCACAGGGCTCCTTAGACTCTTCCACCATGTAAAGATACAAGGGGAAATC
This sequence comes from Panthera leo, assembly GCF_018350215.1. Taxonomy (NCBI): domain Eukaryota; kingdom Metazoa; phylum Chordata; class Mammalia; order Carnivora; family Felidae; genus Panthera; species Panthera leo. The sequence goes on along the minus strand of NC_056691.1, from coordinate 63,560,762 downwards.
TGCCACCCAGAAGAGGGTCCTCACCTAACCACCAGGCTGTTCTTGGACTTCCAGCCTCCAGAACCATGAGAAATGAATCTCTGTTGTACACAAACTATCCAGTCTGTGGTATCTTGTCACAGCAGCACATTGGACTAAGTTTCTCACATCTAAAGATAACTTCTCTAAGTATCCACAGACACTCTCCCCCACAGAAGGAGTGCTTTTAGTTTACCCAAAATAAGTAAGTGAAACTTTTTTCCCTTTCCTTATCAGGGAAAGGGAATGTCACAACCATCTACACATGACCTTTAGAAGGAAGTGTTTCCACAAAACAGTGCCTGGGAAGAGGCTCACTGAATCCAGAAAGTGGATGATTCCAAGGGCAGGATTCTACCCCAACAACTTACAGAAGCTTCTTCTCTCAGTACAGTCCAGCAACCCCAGCTGTGATGACTGCCCATTCCTACACAGAACCAGCCAGAACTAGCGGTTTTATTTTCATTGGCAGCTCCTTTTATGATTCAGATGTTCCCAATTCCTCAGTTAATTTGTCCAGAGCTGCTAAACAATCTTTCCATATTATCTGCAAGTTGACAGGGTGTTAGGGGGGTGGGATGTAGTTAACTGACTGTATTCTCTACAGCTTCCGTTATTCTTTACAGCTAAAGGTATACAGGCCCCTGCGTTTGGGATTAACTATTTACCAAGTTTCTAAATTTTTAAAATATACTACATTTTAAGCTCAGGACAAAATGTAAATAATGATAAAATAAATTGCTTTACCTTTTCTTTTTCCAGATCTTAGAAAAGTTTACAAAGACACAAATTAGACGCTGTTTTTAAATAGCAGGTAACTCTTACCTACAGCATTCAGATGCATAGAAGTAATTTAGAAACAGGTGGTTGGAATGAACTTTAGGATATTTTTATAAATATATAAATTATGAGAAAAATAAAAAGCTATCAAGATACTTTCTCTTTTAGTTAAAAGTATCCAATGTGCTGCAATGTGCATTATCGGTATTGAGCATTTCGCCTTAATTTAAATGAGTGTATTTTTAAAATGTTTGGTTATCACAGAGTTTTTACATGGAAGAATTATACACTAAGCATTAAAAAATCTTCAGAAACAAACCAAGAAACAGATTATTAACTATAGAGAAGAAACTGATGGTGACCAGAGGGGTGGGGGGAGAGGATGGGTTAATAGGTGATGGGGATTAGGGAGTGCACTTGCGATGAGTACTGGGTGATGTGTGGGATTATTGAATCACTATGTTGTACACCTGAAACTAATACAACACTGTGTGTTAATTATAATGGACTTAAAAATAAAAACATAATAAAAATAAATAAATAAAAACACTATTAAAAATCTTTAGAAAATATGGCCTCAACAAGAATGCAAAAGCTAAGAGAGTGAAATTATAAATAGATGACCTCTGAAGTGCTCTCATTTATAAGAGTCTAACATCTAGAAGTTCTTTGTTTGCATTCGGGGTGAGTGTTTCCCTTATCAAATGTAATAAATTTAGATAAATGCATAATGTGTCATTTGCACACTTCTCTCTAAATTCAAACAGAATACACAGAACATGTTGGGATTGATTCATTGATTCATTGATTGGATGATCGAATTTTTATCTATTTTTTCACACAAAGGATTTGAGACAACTGGCAAGCAAAAACCATGAAATGCAACAGTGGGATATAAATGGATGTCAAACGCAAAATCATGAAATTAAAACAAAAAAGGCAGGGTCCCTGGATGGCTCAGTTGGTTATGGGTCGGACTTCAATTCAGGTCACCATCTCCCAGTTCCAGCCACACATTGGGCTCTGTGCTGACAGCGTAGAGCCTGGAGCCTGCTTAGGATTCTGTGTCTCCCTGTCTCTCTGCCCCTACCCTGCTCACACTCTGTCTCTCTGTCTCTCTCTGTCTCTGTCTCTCTGTCTCTCTCTCTCAAAATAAACATTTTTTTGAAAAGGCAAAAAAAATAATAATAATAATGTCAGTATGCTTGCTTTACCTGAATCTCTAAATCAGTACTGAGCCTTCTGGTAAAGACAGTGAAAGGGGTAATTAGAACCAATTATTTTTCTTATTTCTAGAAAGGGGGAAATAATTACAGTTCTTAAAGGGAAACCAAGATTTTTCTATAAATTATTTCTAAAAGAGTTACTCACAGGTAATTTTATATAAGCACAACTAAATTAGATAGTAGAGAAAATCTTCAACCTTATTTCCAGCAAATGCTTTAGCAAATTTTGTTGTAACAAGTAAAAGACAAGTGCATAATATTAAATATAATTTATTATATGCAATTCTTAAAGGGAAACAGCCCACGCAATCCAAATGTATAGATATGTGGTGATTGAATCTAATTGAGAATAAAGTGATCTGTGCCTCCCTATTGCACTCAATTGCAATGCAGAGATGCTTTCAAAGACTTTTGAGTTAAGTAACAACCGTTTGCATATATACTGAAGCCCTACACTTTTCAGAGTTTTGGTGGTGCTGAGTTTTTATGGTATACAATGCAGAAGTTCAGAAAGGTTACTCCACTCAAAATTTGAGACTTCTTTCCTACTCAGATGTTAGGTCCTGGGGCTGATGATTGACCAATTCACGTCACTCTGTGCACCACTAGGGTTAACTTTCTCTTTATGAATTTTCCAAAATCACCAGAAACACTTCTCATCACCTCCCATTTGTGTTAAGATGGACACTTATGTCATCTTAACACAAAGAAATATGTACTAGAACATTTCAACCTAAGATTAGTTCCCGGCTGTGGCTGAGTCTATTTGGCCACAGACATAAGCTCATATGTGTATAAGGATTGGCATTTTATTTATTTTTTATTTATTGATTGATTGATTGATTGATTGATTTCTTAGGATTGGCATTTTATTTAAAAAAAAATTTTTTTAACGTTTATTTATTTTTGAGACAGAGAGAGACAGAGCATGAATGGGGGAGGGTCAGAGAGAGGGAGACACAGAATCTGAAACAGGCTCCAGGCTCTGAGCCGTCAGCAAAGAGCCTGATGCGGGGCTTGAACTCACGGACCGCGAGATCATGACCTGAGCCAAAGTCGGCCGCTTAACCGACTGAGCCACCCAGGCGCCCCAGGATTGGCATTTTAGAGAGATTGTCTACATTTGTAGGTCCTGCTTCCAGCAGCTTCTAGCAGGTGATTCTTTGTCTTGTTTGTGGGTGGGGATTTTTGTTTTGCTGTCATTCTACTATTTTGTTTTTGTTATGAATCACTTTTATCCTCTTGCAGACCAGGGGTGGAGGGTGTGAAGAACCAAAGCTGAAAACCTCTAGTAACCCCTACCAATTTTTTATGCATCAGTCCATGTATGTGATATGTCTATACTTGCTAGAAAGCAAGTAAAATGTTGGGAAATACAGCTAGTACCTGGTGTACTAGAGGTAGGAAAGTCTGCCACCTGTTATTGCACATTTATTTGGTATCATAAGCAAGTTGGGGGAGATACCAAAGAGTTAAGTTCATATATATCATCCAAGGAAGTGTGGATTCCATTACCTTTTTGTACAATCAAACCTATTTTCCTGGGTGCAAAGTTTCACTTACTAAAACAAAGGCATGCCAAAAATGCAATGCAATGCATTTAAGAATATAAATGCCAGTGCTATGTGGGGTGTGTGTGTGTGTGTGTGTGTGTGTGTGTGTGTTGAAAAATTACCAGCACCAAAACTGTTTCCCCGACCAGTCCTTTCATGGGTTCAAATGAATCTAGAAAATATCGATTCATTTGGCCAAAGGACTTCAGAAAATATTAAGTACCTCATAAAGCCAAAAGACAACATGAGAAAGGATAACATGATGCCTCAAGCTCACTTCAAAGGAGTATCATTTGAATCAGGTTTCCATAGATCACGGAAGTCTTTGCTTATGGTGGAAGCTTTTAATGTCCATTTATTCAGGACCTTGCCTTCTTTCTACAACCCATGAAATAAAGCAGCACCAAGTAGAATTCTACATATTTCCATTCATTAAGATGTTCTGGAATGAAAATTGGCACCTGTATATGAAAAAGCTCAGTGTTCCTAATTTTTTTAATTCCATGATTAGAATGAATACCATGAAGGCCAAGAGAAGTGTGAAGATTCAGAAGCACGGGCATGTTCCAAAAGAAGAGAAACCAACATCTATACAATTGTATGACCCTTGAAGATATTTCACCTTAAAATAATGCCAAATCCCAAAATGGATACACAGTAATCTGTCTATTCAGTTAATTCCGTACTGTGTCCTAACTTTAAGTACATGCTTACTGTGGGCATTTAAAATTTTCCATACCACTAGCTGGACACTCTACCAAGCACTTCACCTGGCTCTTCTCATTTAGTCATCATACAAACCTTGTAAGTGCTTTCCCCATTTTACAAATGAAGATGCTGAAGCTTAAAATTGTCACAAAGCAGATAAATCAGGAGACTTACTTCAATCTGAGTGATGAGGAAGCTGCTATGCTGACATTCCAAGGTGGCAGATGATCAGATGTCACTTCACACGATTGCAGGACAGAGGATGCAGTGAAGAAAAGAGAATTAGGAATTTCAGTTTAGGACACCTGAGCTTAAGTCATGTGCTCATGGACAGACATGTGCTCGTCTATAAGACAGACACAATGAAAAAATAGTATCTCAAAGTTTTTGTATAAATCAAATGAACTGCATGTGAATGCATTTTATCAATAGCATGAAATACTGTGTGGCTCTTATTATTATCATTAATTTCCTGACATTTGTTCCCTGGCTTCTGATTATCTCTTCAAATCTGCACTGGTATAGGAATCAGGCTCATTAGAATGCTTTCAGGAAAAGTTGGAAGTGTTTCTCTATAAATAAAATGTGTGAACTTCAAGAGCATCCGCGCTCCAATATTTTTTGGTTTTTGTTTTTTGGCTCCTTAGAAATGTACTTGCCTATTTTCTGGTTCCCAAATATGTTTCAAATATGAGAGGTTAGTGGGTAATTACTTGCTAAATTAGTTATAACTTTAATTTGCATAGCACTTTTTTACATTAAAGTGTGTAAATGAGATGCTAATTTTTAAAAAATGATAACCATTATTTTCTATTAATAATTCTTTCCAATGTGGAAATGGAGGTTCTATATACAAAATTATAATTCAAGTGTGTACAATCCTTACTTTTTTTTCATATTTGTAGGTAATTTACCAAATGCTAAAATTTTTATGTTCATCATTTTTACTGATAAATGAAATAACATAGAATTAACATGCCTTAAAAAACATATTCAGGGGTGCCTGGGTGGCTCAGTTGGTTAAGTGTCCGACTTCAGCTCAGGTCATGATCTCGCGGTCCGTGAGTTCGAGCCCCACGTCGGGCTCTGTGCTGACAGCTCAGAGCCTGGAGCCTGCTTCAGATTCTGTGTCTCCCTCTCTCTCTGACCCTTCCCTGTTCATGCTCTGTCTCTCTCTGTCTCAAAAATAAATAAACGTTAAAAAATTTTAAAAAAAACATATTCATTCCCCTATTGTTAAATATTTATGTTGCTTTCCAGGTTTCCACAATGTTTCAGTTGTGCTGCAAAATACCTTTCTACTTATACTTCTGGTTTTTCTTCCTTTTTTCCTTCCTTCTGTGTTTTTTCTCTTGTTTGTGTTTTTGGTCTGAATTTCCATAAAGCAGATCATTTTATCAAAAAGAATGAAAAGTTGTGTGATTCCCCCATATGTGTTGACAACCTGATGTTGCAACCAGCATAAAAGTATTCCTGTTTCTTCAAAGCATCAACAACATGGCCTTAAGTACTTTGATCTATATATTTTAATTTTCCCATGTGATTATACTTAGCTCTTTAACTGACATACATCAGGTAAAGAGTGAGTTTTCTCAACGTTAATATGCAAGGTTCCAAGAAGCAGTCGCTTAATAATAGCATTGCCCAGTTTTTTACACCTATGGAAAAGAATTATATTTTGATATATTTTTCCTTCTTCATAATTAATTTTCCTTAAATTGGCCAATTTAAGTTTTTCACCATCAGTAGAAATGTAACTTTGAGAGTTAAATTAAATTTTAGTTATACAGAAGTAAAGTGACATTTTTACAACCCAAGATGCCACCTCTTTGGAGATGATAAAATTTGGAAACACCTATAGTTAGTGTGACAAATACAAAATATAGATTTATATGTGTGTATACATCAGTTAGCCTAATATTTAGGCTTTATTATATCCTATTAGTTTAGCTTCATGATTTCTGGCATATATTATATTTTCTTTTATCTGTCATTCTTCTGTTGATTCCTTATGTTTGATGTCCTTACAAAGAACCCAACTGCAACTCAAGAAATATCTTCCATTTCAAGCTTTATTCCTCAAATGTTTTTAACTCTTTGTTGGAATGACAAAATTTTCCAACACTAGTGAGATCCCAAAGCAGGGACCTTTTCATTTGTTTCTGCATTCTATAGTATCATGTCCCTAACACAGAGACAGCCATGACATGTGATGTGTCAACAGTTATTAAACTATGAGCATTAGGCTTTAACTAACTCTGGCTACTGAGTAAGATTCTGGTTTGAACTCTTCAGTCCCCTGACAACTGGATTAGGCCTGGTTCTTTTGGGGTTTGTTATGCAGAATGAGGAAGAAAGCTAGAGGCAGAGAAACATGCTAGCACTGAGGAAATCTTCAAATAAAGAAAGGCTGGCAGATTTTAGGGACAATTTAGGATGAAAGAAATGTGGAAGCACTTACAGTGAAGAAAGGAAATGAATGAGAAAGATGAAGAAAAATTTAAAATATTATGCAGTCTATGTATATCTTCATGCTATTTGAAAAAAATGCAAATAAAATATTTGTTATTTTAAGATTATTTTGTGACTGGATGTGTTCATTTTAACCTCGATGCCACTTATACTAGGCACTATATGAATACGTGGAATGCTTTTTTATAAGGACATGCTGAGTATGTTCAATTTCATGATGGCTTAAGACCTTTGTTGTGTTGGATCATGCAAAGAGGTGAATTTTCACCACGTGAGGATGTAGAAATAAATATAAGTGCTTAGACTGAATGTGAACTATCCTCAGAATCTACTCTGGAGACACTTGAGGGTTTTTTTCTTCTTAACCCATAAATCTCTGCTTTACCTTTGGGATATTTCTCTTAAAAGCAAACAAGATGCATCTAATTAAAGTGTTTCCCACAGATTTATACATATGTGTCAGTCACTTTGCTGCAAAACAGATACCAAGAAAATCTCAGCAATGCAGAACATAGCATGTATTTGTCACTCTCCAGACTCTTGTTCACTGGGGTTCAGCTGACCTAGGCTGAGGTCAGTTGGACTTGGCTTCCACCTGCAGCTGGGCCTGGGTCTGTTTTACAAACCTCTCATGGTCTTTGGAACAGCAGCCATCCAACGAATGTTCTTCTATGGGCAAAAGGTAGGAGCCCAAGAAAACAAGTTCAGCTGGGCAAGCACATTTCAAGCCTTCGTTTGCATCCTGTCCACTAAACTTCCACTGATCCATTGATCAAAGCAATGAGTTATCCAAGCCCTAAGTCAAAGCCTAGGTAAATGCACTCCTCCTTAGAATGAGGCCATACTACTACTATAGGGAAAGACAGAATTGAGACTAATGACTTAACTTGTACATCTTGCTAAATTATATTTTTATTATACATATGTTACATTTTACATTATATTATATGTGAATGCATTGCTAAAGCCTTTCCTGCTGTAATCATAGGATTCAGTGTAATCTCACTATCATCATATTTTCTGATCTTGTGATAAATATAGTCAAAGATTTTATCAGCTAGTTTCATTTCCTTAAGCCATATCCCTTGACCATGTAGGCAAAGACTTGCTGGCATTAGCAGAAGCAGAATGAAATAATGCATGGCAACCTATAGACATTGTAGTCAACTGAAAACTGGATGCCAAAGGGAACAAGCTATAGGCAACCTCCGCTAGCCATCCCATACACATACAGAGGCCAGCAGCACTAACCGTGGATGCTGCCGGGAAGAGGTTTCTGGCCACCCACTTCTGGAATGAGGATGATGTATTGTGGCACTGGGGAAGATACCAGTAAAAAAAAAAAAAAAAAAAAAAAAAAAAATCTGTAATAGCAAATTTAAACCCCATGATGGAGAGGCTGATAAACCAGGAAACTCACTGCTTGATTTAGAAAGCAGCAGGGAGCTAGTAGGGAGACTTAAAGAGGAAGATTGAATAGCTGGTACAATAGAAAAGAAGATTGCTTTTGCTGAAAACCATTTCGAAACTCCACAGAAACATGACTGTGCCACCAGCCAGATGAAGGACTTCAGGAAGAAGCCATACTAAGGTGGGAGGAAACTGCAAATCTCCCAGTTAAACATGAATGAAGATTAAGGCAGATATGGCCATTATAAACAAATGGGCTGCAAGTGCTTTCATTATCAGAAAAGCTGAGCCCTCACCTTAATGGCATCAAACGTCAGAATCAGAACCGAGCAGAGGTCTTTCTGCCCAGGAGCAGATTAGAGGATAAACACCAGCCTACATAGCACCAGCTCCACCATCTGTGGTCATAGTAGTATATGCTGCCTCCCCATTTTGATTACTGCAAAAGAAATGGGGTTTTAGTTCTATGTCTGCCTTAAGCTGTGGAACCTTGGGCTATCATTTATTGACTCTCCGCCTCAGGCATCAGCTATTCATAATTGATTTAAAACTATATAAATATATTAATATGTCTAATCTCTTCTACTTGAGAGAGAATTAAAAGAAAAATTCTGCAAGAAAGCATTAAGCTCTTCAAACAAAGAGGTGTCATCCCATTCCAGAGTACAGTAGTTATTATTTTTATCCTGCCTCATCCTAATCAGTGTCATTGTACCAGCATTCTTAATGAATGTAATGTTTTCCCATTGAGTTCTTGGTAGGGTTCCATGTGATCACGAGCTAATCATTGCTGCTATTGTCTCAGTCTTGCTCAGTCTGCTTTCCATAGTGTACCCCGCAGTGATAGTACTGTTGGGGGTAGGGGCCAACTGGCTTTTTTTTTAATCTGGTGATGGAACCCCAAAAGAAAAGGTACAGTGTATACTGAGGGGATTTCAAATTCTGGAAGAGAATAACAATTTCTAGATGATTAGCCCTCATTTCAAAGAGAGGTTCAGTTCTCATAAGGTTCTCCTTCAGCATAATCATGAGATTTTTTTTCGGTCTGCATCAATTCTAACACCTAGAAATGGCATGGAGAACCGTTCTGTTTAGCAAAAGGTCACATGTCACAATATGAAGTATATCCAAACTCATTTTTGAGTGATCTACCTTATACCATGCAAAGTCTTCAATCCTTTGAGCAAGATAGAAGTCTCGCCAATTACAGTATGTGAAGAGGACGCTCCCGTCTGCCTTAGAGAGAATAAAGGTTCCCTGTGAATTGAACTTCTCCCAATGAGGACATTCCAGAAGCGCCATCTCACATCACATAGATTTTCATATATTAACATATTCCTTGAGATCCTGAGTGTAGTGTAGGCTGCTAAAAAGAGATCCTAAGGAAGAGAATTAATTATAAGATAATATTTCCAATGACATTTAAAACTGTAGCCAAGGTAAAAGTCATTTCACATATGAAATAGACAAAAACAAAACAAAAAAAAAACATCTGCTGGAAAGTTTGTGGCCAATAAGAAAATGGAAAATCATAATGATTCATGCCTGTTTATGTGTAGTATTAAACAGTAAGGAAACCATTTCCTAAGATCTCCTTAAGTATTAAGACTTTTAGAGTTTGCACTAATATACTCAGACAGTGAGAGTCAAGTAACTTTATGATTATGTTCATCCTTGTACATTAGCTAGATAGTGGTCCCAGAGTCAGCCAGGCCTGATCATTATGCTTCCATTCACACTTGGAAATGGCAATGAAGATTATGGACTTCAGAGTCAGAAGATCAAATCTGATTTTGCTTCCCAGTTCTTAGCAAATGACTCAACTTCACCAAGTACAAGTTTCATCATCTATAAAATAAGGATAATACCATCTATTTACATTTTTAGGAGATCATGTAATCAACGTGTCTGGCATGTAGAAGTCACTCAAGATAATAAGCTCTAGGATGATAAAGATTTCATAATTCTTATCTTCTTGTGAAAAGCCTTCCTGAAAGCCTCTTTCTAAAGAAACAAAAACTGTTTTTTCTTAAACAAAATGCTTTTACAGACACAAAGCATAAGAAATATGAAGAAAGTAGTCTTTACAAAAGTCCCTAATTCTTTGGCTACAGCTGTAAAATTTGTGCAGCAATGGGGCACCAAAAAAGGCCCTTAAAAATGTTGCAGTCTGTGATGGGCCAAGTTTTATTCTAAAACTCATTTGGATAAACACTAAATTGGGATGATTATTACAAAAAGAGAGAGAGAGAGAGAGTGACCGAGAGCGAGCGAGCAAGAGAGAGAGAGAGAGAGAGAGAGACTGAGAGAGACTGCCATATTGGCCTTTCCAAGTCCTCTTTGAGTTTCCTGTAGTGTGTCCTTTAGGAGAAGAATCAGAAAATCCAAACACTCAGCTAATAATCCTGGTGGATGTTGAAAAGGCCACACACTTGTCACAACTGATAACTTACTCCCCTGACAATAACTAGACTGAAGACACCACAGTGTTCTTTTTCATAGCTGAAAGCCAAACAACTATTGGAAGTACATAATTTATAGATAGGTAATAGTCCTGGCCTGAATTTGGTTTCCTGGGTGTAGGTGATCATGTGGTACAAGAGAGGAGACATTCCCCTTTATATTTTCCAGTGTCATGGCAATGCCTGAGCACTGCTTGAAAGAGATAAGACAAACTAATTTTTTGCTTCCTTTTCTTCACCCCATTTTCCTAGCTCCTGATGCTTTTTTTCCCTCTTATTCCAGTTCCTTGGGTTGCCTAAAACAACTAGTGAAATCCTACCTGGTCCTTTCTTATGTCCCCAAATCCCCTTATAATGTGAAATGAACTCCTCCTCCCCCATCAAAAAAAATTCCCAACAGGATATTCATTTTGCAACAATCAGGGTAAAATAATTTATCCTAATAATCCCATAATGATGAGGGGATCCCATACTTACATTTTTTGAAGAGGATGACTATTGCCAAAATTAATGCCTAGTTAGTAGAATAGAGAACAGTGTTACAAGGTACCAAGTGAATATAGCCTTTTTTTAATTTGGGGGGACATAAAAAAAAGAATAATTAGGCTTTAAATAGATGAGCCGTTAGGATCTGCCTCTTCTAAGAATTGGAACTTGATCCAATTTTTTCATGATTCATTCCCTCCTCAAATTCTGTTACCATCACTTCTCTACCAACCCCACACATATTTTTTAAATTTTTATTATTAAGTATAGTTGATATACAATGTTTTATTAGTTTCAGGTGCACAACATGGTGATTCCACAGTATTCTATACATTACACAATACTCACCACAAGTGTAGCTACCGTCTGTCACCACACAATGTTGTTATGGTGTTGTTGCCTATATTCCCAATGCTGTACTTTTCATCCCCGTGACTTATTTATTTTATAAACAGACTGGAAGTTTGCGCCTCTTCATCCCCTTCATTTATTTTGCCTATCCCCCCAGCCCCCTCCCTTCTGGCAACGACCACTTCGTTCTCTACATTTATGATTCTGTTTCTGGTTTGGGTATGTTTGTTCATTTGTTTTGTTTGCTTGTTTTTACCCAGAAGGATGCTCATAACAACAGGGTCCCTGGTGAAAGAGACAAAGAAGTTGATGTGGGAGAGGGCCACAATTTGGGCTTAGGGGTATTATTAGCTAGAGGTGAGCATGTTTTTCATCTGAATATTGATTTTTTAAAAACCCCTACAATTGCTAATATTGCATACAAGGCTGACCCAGAGATAGGAACATGTCATTTGATATTATTTCCATCCACAAAAACAAAGCTAAATATGGGTAGAACTTGAAAATTTGTCAGGGTATAGGCAAAAAGAAAGAAAAAAAGGTCATTTTCCAAACCTTTATAAAAATGTGACTGAACTGAAAGCCCTACAAAAAGCCGCCCACTCCCATGGAACTTCAAAGGGTTCACAGGAGTCCACACGCTGCCATGTAGACAACGCCAAGAGCTGTCACCACAGCCCCAGTACAAAGGAGGAATCTACGCTTCAGGAGGTTAAATGTCACACCCATAGGGAAACGGTGCTGAAAATAGAATCCAAGTTTCTGACTCCCACAGCATCCTTCACCACAGCCTTTCCTGGGCTACTTCCAGAATATCTCCGCTTCTAGTTTACCCGTTGCTGGTACCAGAAAGCACAGATGTGCACAAAAGCACATTTTAAATTGTGAGCATTTGGATTTGTTTTTGTTTATTTGACTCTCCAACATGGGTTCTTAGATCAGTAGTTCTCATTTAGAATCTGGTAATAAAAAGAGCTTCATCTTCTCTGGGTGAGCCAATTTTGAAATTTGGCTGATTCTTGCTACCAATAATGCAGCTGGGGTGAACTTAGAATCTTGAATCCATGCTGCCACTCACTAACTATGCAATGACTTTGTGCAAATAATTCAACTTTTCTCAAATACAATTTCCTGTTCTATAGGATGGGAATAATAACACTAATCTGGTAAGATGGTTTTCTGATTTGACAGTAATGTTATCTCTCATACGCATTATTGCCAACAGCCTTATATCTGGTCTCCTGACTTCTACCCTTGCCCACGTTTCATCTATTATCAAAAGAACGGCTAGAGTAGTCCTGTTAAAACATAAGTCCTGTCACCCTTCTGCTTAACACCTGCCCCCATACCTTCTCATCCCCTTGAGAATAGAAACCCAAATTCTTCACTGGCTTGTATTATCTGCCACCTTCTCATTGCCTCTCTGGCCTGACCTGTCACCACTCTTAACCCCGGAGCATGTTGCTCCAACAACTCTGAGCTCCTTGCTATTCCTCACACATACCAGAAATAACTCCTTCTTCAGGGTCTTTGCACTTGCTGGTTCCTCTACTTGGAAATTCTTGTCTTGAATGTTTATATGAATCATCCCCTCACCTCCTTTAACCTCACCTCCTTTAAGTTTTTATTCAAAAGTTATCTTCTCAGAGGGGTTTACCCTGGTTCCCCTATCTAAAATTAAAGTCCATTCTCCTCTTAATTCTTCCTCTTTGCTGGTTTACTTTTCTCCTTTGCATCAAATGACATATCTCACATTTACTTCTTTATATGTTTTACTGTCTGTCTCTCCCACTAGACTATAAATTCAATGTCAGCATTTTGTTCACTCATTAAATATGTGACTTTGCGGGGGGAAAACCCTCAACTTCTCTGATCTAGAGTTTATTCATCTACCTCCGGCAGAGTTCTGCAGCAATGTCTGGCACAGAGTAGGAGCTTCATAAATGGTTGTTTGAACTGATGTTTGACTCTAGAAGAGCTTTCAACATTATGAATCATTGAACCATGAAAAAAGAGGAGAAGGAAAAGAAAAAAGGCAAATGTGAGGAAAGGAGAGAAAAGAATCATGCCATAGATGTTCAGATTACAGTGATATGGATAAAAAGAACCAAGCAGCAGGCCTGGGTGGCTCAGTCTGTTGAGCAGCCAACTCTTAATTCAGCACAGGCCGTGGTCTCATGGTTCATGAGATGGAGCCCCCCATGGGGCTTTGTGCTGACAGTGCAAAGCCTGCTTGGGATTCTCTCTCTCCCTCCCTCTCTCTCTCGGCCCTTCCCTTGCTTGCATGCACACACACACTCTCTCTCTCTCAAAATAAATAACCTTTAAAAAAAAAGTTTTTAAAAATACTAATAAGAAAAGAACCAAGCAGCAAAAGAAAATAGAAAGGGAACCAGTGTATCATCATTGAAAAGCCCAGAAAGAAACAAAAAAAGAAGCCCTGGAAGGAAGGGCTGTTCTTCACTGTTCACTCCGTATTTGCAAGATGTAGCTGTGGTTTATCCTGAGCTGGTACAGCTCTTTCCTGGGAGCCTTGGGAATCTTCCCTTCTTCTGTGAACAAGCAGTTCATCTGTTCCCTCAAGGTGGTCATGGACTTGAGAGGCCTAAGAATGCCAGTGACTCTTAAGATCAAATTAACAATCAGACCCATCTATTCTTCATCACCATCTAAACATGTATGTAATGCGAAGTACATACTAAGGTAACCACTTTAGCGCACGGTCTGTTACACTCCTCAGTGCACATATACACAAACACATCTTCTCACTACACAACTAAGAGATTCCCAGTTTTCCGGCAGTGCACGGGGCAGGAAATTCTATACTTTTCTTATTCAGATCCCAACTGATGGACTCTTCTGAAACAAGAAAGAGTCTCCAGGACCCATGCAGGGGACGCACTCTAGGGCCTCAGGAGGGCCCCTGTCCCTTGTGGTTTATCCTTTATGATGACTCTCACTCTTTTCTTCTCTGGCACCCCAGCCTTGCAGCAGCCATTTTGGTTATCAGATAGGTTTTGCACTGAGATGCCTTTAAAGGTCTGTATTGAGGGAAACGGCATGCACTTTTTATCCTTGTTGGGAATTTTATTTAGCTAGAGCCTCTTCATCCCAAGGATTTAAAGCCTGATGGAAACTTTAGCTCATGAATCAAAACAGCCCTCCAGAGCTAAAAGCTAGCTGTATTTGCATAACAATTTAGCAGCTCCAAACAGCAGGGCAAGGTGAGGTGAAATAAATTGCCAAGGTCATGGTTCTCTTGAAGTGGTATTGAAATTCAGAACTGTTGGTCCCCAGCCTTGCTCCCCCGCCCAAGGATGTGTCTCCTACCCTCCTTCTAAAAGATACCAAGGCATAAAATAAATGTACTGTACGCGTGGAAACCACAGTCGTGCCCTTACCCCTCTCTTTTGCTTCTAATTTCAGATGATTCAGTTCCTGGAGGAAGAGACCAAATCATAACCCACTGACTCCACTGTATTACCATACAAATGAAAGAACTTACTAGAAACGGTGATCTGGATGGGCTCTTGGTCTAAACTAGAAACTACTGTTGACTGTGCTTGAAACTCTAAAAGTATTTTGAATCTCTTTAATTTCTGGATCAAATCATTGCTTCCAATTCACTTTTTAATTCCGAGAACCCCAAAACGTAGGGAACCCTTCAAAACCGCAAAGGCCCACGTGCCCGAGAGAAGGAAGCGGAGATTAAATGTGTAAATGATTCTGGCTTTCGTGCCCTTACTAGAAAAATCTTTAAAGCGACACATCGAAGAGAAGAAGCTCGTTCAAGTTGCAGCTTCTCAGAACCTATCCCAGCGAACCACTGGATTTCGGATTCCTCAGGCACAACTCCGAATTCGGCATTCTCCGCGGCTCCGAGACCTCGCCCTCTGGGGTCGCAAGGAATTTCGCAAACCGAGACGCGTCGCGGTTGCGGGGAGCGGACTTTCCGGGGGCGCGGGAAGCGCCACCCGGGAATCTCCCCATCAGCGGGCGTTTGGCGCAGCCAAGCGACAGGCTGGCGCCAGGGCTCAGCAACAGGGAGGCGCCGGCTGAGGCGGGGAGAACTTTGCGCTCCGAGCAGAACCACCCTTTGCTGGCCAGTCGCGTCGTTCCGCCGAGGAAGCAGGCGGCGGCGGCCACTGGGCGGAAAGGGGAGCGGAGCAAGGAAGGGAGGAAGTAGCGAGACAGGAAGAAAGATGAAGCCAGCGCTGGGGGGCCCCGCCGGAGGGTGGCCGACGGCGGAGCAAGGACGATTTGGCTTGTTTTTCGCACCCCGGGCGTGAACGCCTTCTCCTGAGCGACCCCAAGGAAATAAGGGGGTCTCGCCCGGGCAGAAAAGGGAAAGAAAAGAATCCAAGTGAGCGCATCGCCTCCTGGGTCGCGTTGGCCCCTAGGAACTCGGGCCGCCTCTCAGCCCAACCTCCCCGCGTGGCCGGACGCAGTGCCCGAGCCGCCCTGCAGATGGGGCGGGCAGAGAACGGGCGTCCAAGCCGCGGGTGACCGGCGCCGGCCCGCCCGCCTGCCTGGCTCCGCGCAGGGACCTGGCGGGCGGAGGATGCGCGGCGGAGGGACCTGGGCGCGCTAGGCTCCCACTTGGATGGCCCCGGGACCGCTTCGGCTCCTGGGAGCGCTTTGCCGGGAGGAGTGAGCCGCCGGCGGGACCTGGGGGCGGAGACGTGAGGCAGCGGCTGCAGGGGGCGAGCCGGGCGCACGAGGGGGCGCGCTTTCTCCCTGCGGGTCTCAGTAATGAGGAGACTGAGTTTGTGGTGGCTGCTGAGCAGGGTCTGTCTGCTGCTGCCGCCGCCCTGCGCTCTGGTGCTGGCCGGGGTGCCCGGATCCTCCTCGCACCCGCAGCCCTGCCAGATCCTCAAGCGCATCGGGCACGCGGTGAGGGTGGGCGCGGTGCACTTGCAGCCCTGGACCACGGCCCCCCGCGCCGCCAGCCGCGCTCTGGACGGCAGCCGAGCAGGCGCCCAGCGGGATGAGCCCGAGCCAGGGACTTGGCGACCCCCGGCGCCCTCGCCGGGCGCACGCTGGTTGGGGAGCGCCCTGCACGGCCGGGGCCCGCCGCGCGCCCGGAAGCCGGGGGAGGGCGCCGCGGCGGAGACCCTGTGGCCTCGGGACGCCCTCCTCTTCGCCGTGGACAACCTGAACCGCGTGGAAGGGCTGCTGCCCTACAACCTGTCTTTGGAAGTAGTGATGGCCATCGAGGCGGGCCTGGGCGATCTGCCGCTCTTGCCCTTCTCCTCCCCAAGCTCGCCGTGGAGCAGTGACCCTTTCTCCTTTCTGCAGAGCGTGTGCCACACCGTGGTCGTGCAAGGGGTGTCGGCGCTGCTCGCCTTCCCCCAGAGCCAGGGCGAGATGATGGAGCTCGACTTGGTCAGCTCTGTCCTGCACATTCCAGTGATCAGCATCGTGCGCCACGAGTTTCCGCGGGAGAGTCAGGTGAGAGGAGTGGGGACGCCGCTTGGGGGCCGGGACCTTGTGGAGGGGAGGAGGGACTTGGGGCTTTACAACTTTCATAATGTTATAGGGGTCGGACCATATCCGTAGATGGTTGGTAGAAGGACCTCAGTAAAAGTAAAATAAGACAGTTTAAGTGCGGATGGAAAGAAAATGAGAGGTAGGGGTAGCAGATGGAAGAAAGGAAGTGGGGGGAATAAGCGAAAAAAATCCTCCTGTTTTGACCAGCTGAGCAACCCTAGTGGATGCTGGAGGGAAGTTAGAACTCAAAGTTCTGGATCGTGGAGAGCAATAGAGGTTCTAAAGACTAGCGCGGGGGTGGGGGGTGGGGTGGGGATGGAAGATCTCAGGCAAAGCTAGAGCCTTTCATTCCCTAGAGGAATTGAGAGCACATGGCGGGAAACGCAGCATCTGCTCCGATTCCTGTGGAAGGTGTGCCTGAGGCTTGGGCGGGGGTGGAAGGAAGAAAACCTCCCTCAGAATTCCTTTGAGTCAGTCAGTAGAAAATCTGCAACTACTACGGAAGCAACCGGTAAAGATGTGTGGTTAATTAGGCTTAGGCATTGGAATTCATTAAAAATATCTGAATGGATGGGAGGAACGCATTTGGGATTGGTGGTTTTTGGTTTGTTTGTTTGTTTTCCCCTATCTTCTTTCTGTGTGATGTGGGCTCAGAGACTGGTTGTATGCAGTTGCTGTGTTGAGCCATTTCTGTCTCAATTATCTAGTAATAATAAAAAAAAAAATCTAATGATTCCATTTCTTAGGGGTTAAAAAATTGAATATATTTTCAAGAAAAGAAGCTATTTGTGAACTTACTGTTGAAGATAGTGATATTGAGGACCTGAGGGCAGAGTCCTTTCAGCAATAGGAGTTTTCTGCATTTTGCTCATTACTTTTATGAAAATATCAAGCTAAATTTAGCCTTGCACAAAGTATTTATGAAACAAGTAGGTAATTGTTGTTGGCCTCATGTTAAAGATTGAGAAACTAAGGAAAGTTTTGGTCAGTGTGTTGATAAAAGAGTTCAGACACTGGAGAATTTCTGACTGTATATCATTTTACTATCCCTTTGGCTGAAAAAAAAATTTCTAATCTCTCTTCCTCCACTTTTGATATATATAAACAGAGGTAAAAGCTCAAATGAGTAAGGCCAAATACAAGTGAAAAGTTTGATAGAATCTATGCATAAAATATCAAGAGAGCACTAAAGGTTTCTTTTTCTAGAAAAATGGATCTTACATTTTTAATCTTAGGAAGGCCGGGCACCCGTTACTTTCAGCAGTTGCCCAGAATATTGCTATTTAATGCTGAACTATAGAGATTTGATCTGCAGAGTGCAGGCTAATTAACTTTTATCTAAAACATTTCCGTCACCTGAATCTGAATGACTATAGGCAGCAGATGGGAAGGCATGGAAAACACAGGTGCACCAGGCTGCCAATGGCCAAAGTGTTATAAACATGAAGTTGCATCCATAGGGTGCATCATTATTAATATATATGCAGAATCAGATTGAACGAAATGCGAGAGTCAGCATCGCTTGCTTCTCATCATTGCTTCTTTATTAATACTTCATAAGTTGCCAATAGTGTTCAGTCTCCAGACTCCATTTCCATTTGTAGATTGTTTGGCAAATCATAAATAGCAAGAATTTTCCCCAAATTAGTGGTTGTCAGTTAGGAAGGAGATTGTGTTCCATGATGGGTTTGTGCAGATATAGCACAGTACAAGGGGACCAGAGAAACCATGAAGCAGCGTCTAGAATTGGACAACTTCAAAGCTTTAGGACCACTGTGGGAACAGTCTTCCAGGGACAACCCTTACAAGCTGACAATAAAATGAACACTCTGCCAAGCACATTTACTTCTGTATTTCAAATCAGAAATGTATTTTAAATCACATTTGTCACTGTTATTTTCATGGTACACATCTTGAAAGGGAGAGATTATTCTATTAACTCAGATCTTGTTTGCCCAAGTGACGTTTTCTTTCATTTGTCTTTGTATTTTATATTCAAACATATCTAACTTGTCTTGTTTTTAGTATATCATTTAAATGTCATTCTACAATGTTCTATATTAAGAATGTCCAACTCAATGCCAAGTCACTATAATACGTAATTTTAGGAGAGGACCATAATCTGCTTTCAGCAAAAATAACTGATCTTTCTTTCCCTTGCTTCTCCTAAAAAGTAGACCCATACACTGACGTGATTTAAACACACACACACAAGACAACTTTCAAAATATAAAACAATGTCAGAGTCATTTTAGGCATTAAATAAAATGGACTTAATTTAGCCACCATTCTCAGTGAATTCTACTGCCCAGTGACCTAATACATTGATTGGGCCAGGGACTGAATAAAGGATGCTAGCAGAAAGTGGAATTGTCTACACAACCAAGTAGAATAAAATTGTGTCTCTTATTCAGACAAGTCAAAATTGCTTGGAGCAGTCGCAGCAATTATTTCTCTCACTTTCTTTTGTACTGCTAGTTTCTTTCATATGAAACCTTTAATTAATAAATAATAGTTTTGATAGTATTCTACCACAGCTCATGAATGGAAAGAGATACCCCTAAAATGATTAAAACCCTGAGAAAAGCATAATAGTTTTATTTCAATTAACTATTTATGGAAACAAACACATTGGATCATCAGCTTGTAAGGAACCAACTTTATTCAGTGTGGGAAATCCATTATGAGTAAGATAATAAACTATCCACTTTGGAAGCCATATGTATCATCACCACATAAATAAAAGCTTCAGACAGCATTACACATAGGATAGGGTCAAAGCACGTTTCCATCCAAAAAATTGACTTTACTACACACTCAAATCTCCACTTGAGGCTAATTCCTTATATTAAAATGATAATTTCTTCTAAATTCTGTTCCCATGACCTTCAAATAATGATGTTGCATATGGATCCAGTTACATTTACATTTAAGTTATATATAAAGTTCCTATAATTGTTCTTTCTTCCTCTTCATCCCCAAACTACTTTTTCTTTTAGGGTTTTTGTATAGTTTCTCTAAAGTTAACTTCTTGAAATTCACCTGCTCAGGTAGTGACAGATACATATTTCTTTCTAAAATGTTTATCTCCTGTTAATTCCATATTGGTTCCCTTAGGTAGGGTTAATGGAGTGATATAATTTGCTTAGATCCAAACTCTCATGCAATTAAAAAGTGACTGTGTCACTATTTTCAACTCCAGTTGAACATAACAACTGCAGTTTGCCTGTCTCATGAGTCATACATGCTGTAATCAGTCATATATGCTGTTTAGTCCCATGGAAATACAGGTATTTCAGATGTTCCCCTTTCTCTGACAACACAGTGCTAAGTACAGAAGCTTATTTATTAGAATTTGGCTAGCATAGTGCCACTTTTGTATGATACAGGGACCAGAACAATGATACCACTAAGGTGCAGGTTTTCCCTCTATCTGAAAGTATACTTTACTATCTGAAAGTAAAACATTCCTGTGAACCCTTTTGTAAGCCAAAATGGCAGAAAGTGAAGGGTATTCTCCACTTTCCAAAAGTTCATGTAATGTCACTTCGCTTTAAGGAAAGACCTACATTAGCACCTGTTTTCCATAATGGAAAAAAAATCAGAAGAGGATTTTCACTTTCATGAAAACAAAGTGGGATAATGTAGAGTTTCAGAAAGTGAGAGATACCTGTAGTGCCTCTTTACCCAAGGTTTTGCTTTCCACTGTCAATCATGGTCTGGAAGCAGATCTCTCCTCCCCTGACTTAGTGTCAAAAGGTCAATAGTAGCCTCACTGCATCACAACGCCTATGTCTTTCTCCTCACTTCATATTATTACATAGGCATTTTATCATTTCACATCATCACAAAAAAGTGAATTTAGTACAATAAGATGTTTTGAGAGAGAGACCACATTCACATAACTTTTATTATAGCATACTGTTATAATTGTTTTATTATTAGCTATTGTTAATCTCTTAATGTGCCTAATTTATAAATTAAATTTTATCATAGGTATGTATGTACAGGAAAAAAACCACAGTATTCATAGTATAGGTGCTATCCCTGGTTTCAGATATTCACTGGGGCTCTTGGAATGTATGCCCCACAGATAAGGGAGGGGTACTACTATATATAACTTAGGTGCATTATTAGGGGACAAGTAAAGGACGTTTATTTTTAACAGATTTTCTCTCAACTGTATTGGTTTTCCTTGACTTGCTTCATGCAAAGCACTGCTGTCTGTCCTCTGAGGGAAATATATTCTTCTGCAATTCATGATGAATGGCTGATAGTAGCACCTAATTGTTGCTGACTTGAAGATAAATGATTTCAAATTAAATGTCAAGTGATACAAAACTTTTCTTAGAAGTGATCTTTTACAGATTCCTCTTGAGGAACAGAGACTTGGGACTAATTTGGAAGTTTTTATTTTTAATTTGGGGATTTTTTTAATAGTACTTAAATTTTTTTTTCAGATAAATACATCAGAACAGACTAGCAGATACATTCATTGGGCAATTAATCTGTCTCACCCACTTTTCTTTGTGTCTTCCGCAGTATAATCATAGAGAATATTTGGTTTTGACCTTCTTTGACTCATCTTGGAGTTAATTTATGATGAATCAACTGAACTGAGTATCTGAATCATCTGAAGACCAATTTCAATGTCCCTTAATGTTTTATCTTTTGGTGTTGTGCAATCCACCATGGATTTTGTGCCATTAGATCTTATTTCATGAATACCTCCAGTCAAATTCCAATAATGTTGGTTAAAGGGCACAATATAATGGAAGGTATATTAAATAATAGTCAAGACTCTCAGTCTACTTCTGCCTTTTACTGGCCATGTAATCTTGGGCAAGTGCCCAAGTTCTATATACCCATTCAAATGAAAATGAAAATGTGTTGCTGAGCTCCATGCTTATCAGTCAAAAGAAGGTACTTACCAATCTGACACAGTTGTTTTATAAATCAAATAAGAAAATGAAGTACTTTGGGAAAATTTATAGTATTAGCCCAATGACTGGTAGAGAGGTGTTGGTTATGATCTGATAAGAATCATCCAAGTCTTAATTCTTCACTAATTCTCATTAGTAGTTACTGATCAAATTGGGATGTGATTCACAGTGTAACATGTCTTCATTCTCCACCTTACTGTCTACTCCCTCATTTTCTTCCTCTTTAGAGAAAAAAAATAGTAAGTAGGTTTAGTCCTCCCCCAAAAAAGGGGGAAAAGAAAAAACTTTTAAGTATGTTGCACACTTGCCCCAAAATAGAGGACACGCCATAGGTACTATTTCTATACTGATGGCAAATTTTTACCTTTCGCACATCTAACGCAGTTTCTAGAGCCTTAGGTATTGCCTTAGAAGCCTCAATAAGATGCTCAAGGTTTTTCAGAAATGTTGGTCTCTCACATTGGTCATAAGTTTTTCCTGTGAGCAAACTTACAATAATAGATTGTTTATGAGACTATGGCCATACAGTTAACCCACTCCACCTACTATATCAGTAAGCACACTGGTTGGCTCATCTGACATTATTTTCACAGCAAGTCTTTCTTGATGAGAACAGCAGTGTGTTGCTCCATTCTGGCACAAGCTCCTTATCTCATCATGGATAGATTACAAAGAGTTTGCAAACCAGCTACTTTGAGTACCACGGCCCTAGATAATTATGTGGGGGCTCTTATAGCAAGGTATTGCTCAATTTGGTGGCATCACTAAATGTAGAGATGAGCACCTCATCGTCTCTTCTCCTGCCTACTCTAGCTTCTGCCACTCACATACACAGAAAATTAGAGGAAGTGTAGAGCACCAGAAATGAGGCGCTACATCTATAAAAGTAGGCAAGAAGGAGGAAAGAACATCTCAGCATCTGCCATGTTGCTTTTGGAGAGAATGCATGAATAACAAACTAATGGAAATCTTTAAGCCACTGATTTGTCTTTCTCAGATCTTTTCTTTATGGGGTAGTGGGAGAAAAGAGCAATAGGGAAAAGGTGAGCAAAGAGTAAGCTAGCTGTCCGCCCCCACTCTTGCTTCTTCCCTCCCCTTCACCCAACCTAACACCTCAGCCGGATTTTCAGGTCTCCTTCTGAATGGGCATGATTCAGTCACTTTCAGAGGACACTGTGATCTTCTGCATTGAGGGAGCAGGTTGATCACACGGACCTGGACTGGTATTGCGTCAACTGGAGTAAATACTGATACTGAAAGACTAGTATCTGGTTTAGCCAGCGATGGTCTACTGGTAGAGATGAGCCTTCAGAAGTTCAAGTAGTAAAGAATTAAGCAGGACGACTTCATTTTTAGTCAGGCTGAATTATGCCCAATTGTTAGTCTTTGAGTCATACATTTAGGAACAAACTAAATCATATATATTTTTGTAGCATTTATGCTTTTCAAGTCTTCACAAATGTGCTCACAGAATCCTCCTAACAGCCTTGTGAAGTAGAGAACAATGTATAGAAAACATACAGGGTGCTAGAGAAAGCTATGCATTATAGGAAGTAAGGAGTCACCAAGAAGAAAAACAGACTAATAGCTTCTTCTACATTCAGTGTATTTGTTAGCCTACAATCCAAGAACAGACTGGATCCATCACTGCTTTTGAATTACCTCAGAAAGAGGATAAAAGAGAGCAATATATACTTCAGGTTTGATTGTTAAAAGCATATTTCACACTAAATAACCAATAATGGGAATTGAATTAAATGAATCATGATATAGTTTTACAGTGGAGTTCTATATACCCATTCAAATGAAAATATATTGACATATATAGAGAAAAATATTTTATAATGTATGTAAAGTGTGACCTTGATCCTATAAACGATGAAGTCTAGAATTTTATTTATAAAAATGATAAATGTGATTGTAACTGGATGATCTATGCTTCCCTATCTGTGCTCCAGTTTTTTTTAAAGTATGTATTACCTACATGATTAAAAATATTAAGAGAAGAAAAGACAAGTTACCTTCACCTTTCCTCACCAATGCTTTCAATACTTCAATATGAAAATATAGATTTTAGGAAAAAGTAAATTGTAGAGCATGTTTACATTTATCAAAGTCCTTTCCCATCTTTTTTTTTTTTCATTTTATTCTCACAATTACTTTGTAAGGTAAGCAGGACAAATAGTGTACCTTTGTTTTGCAAGTGAGACAATAATAACATAAATGAAAGAAATACAAAGTAAGAGTTAAGGAAAAAGGTTTCTGAGAAGCACAGACCTATGTCTGAATCTTAGCTTTACAACTTTCTAGACATTTTACCTTGGGAAATATGCCTCAATTTCTTGATCCATGAAATACGACTATCTCAGAAAGTTATGGCGAAGACAACAGCATGTATGCGAAGTTCTAAGCACGGTACCTAGAGCACTGTGTGTTCTTACTATGTCGGTGATCGTTCTTTTAATACAAAGGGTTGGCATGGCAAGTTTAATAAAAAACTAAAATTATCAGAGTAAGTCCTCAAATATCCTGGGTTGCTCTCCAGAGTACCTCCAAATGCATTTTCAATATGCACGTGATAGTCAAGCTTAGGAGATCCAGTTCCAGTGGACCAACCCTAAGCAAAGCAAAGCAATCTACTGTTTTGAAACCCCACTTAGGGGTCCAATTCACTGAAGTGCGTTCTCAGCTTAGGTATATGTAAAGTTGGTCAGCAATGAGGTGAACTTTGAGGTCTAGTTTCAACTAGTTGCTCCTTTGTATTGGTTCTCAATGACTGGATCTTTGGATTGGTTATGTCAGAGATAAAAAATAATGCTCTATTTCTATTAGTTGGTGTACGTGAGGAATTCATAACTCTTGCCTTTATCCACTAACCTAATTTCTCATAGGAGGCTCCCAGAAATTAAACTTAAGAAATAGTAGAACCATGAGCCAATTGATATTTTAGACTTCTAGAGGAAAATGAGGTTGTGAGAAAGGGCAGAGTCTCACTTGACATGGATTGAAGGTTCAGAAGTTTCCCATTTCATACAGGATTTATCTGTACTAAAGTAACTGATTTGTGGCATGTATTAGCTCAAAAGTTTAGGGACAATAGCACTATTATATATACTAAGGCTTACCCAAAAAAAGATACCCATAAGGCAAACTGTGGTTTATTGAATGCTGATGAATCAAAACTGATGCATACAACTTTGAGGGACTTTTTAAATGCATATTGCTGTTCTGATTATAAAAGTCATGAATACATGTGCACTGCTTCACATGGGTGTCCACAGATAACCTTGAGTAACATTTTGATATATTTTATTCTCTCAAGGCTAATGGTTTAAAATTTTTCTAAACCATTGGGTACAGTTAAAGAAAGCCTTACTGTCAGTCCAAATGGGCTGGACAAAAGGACAGGAGAGGGGAAAAATTTTTTTTTGTTAACTTTCCAAAAAGTCAGAGTTGATAGGGCCTTTTGAAACTTGGGCACTCCAGGGGCGCCTGGGTGGCTCAGTCGTTTGAGCGGCCGACTTCGCTCAGGTCATGATCTCGCGGTCCGTGAGTTCGAGCCCCGCGTCGGGCCCTGTGCTGACAGCTCGGAGCCTGGAGCCTGTTTCAAATTCTGTGTCTCCCTCTCTCTGCCCCTCCCCTGTTCATGCTCTGTGTCTCTCTGTCTCAAAAATCAATAAACGTTAAAAAAAAAAAAAAAAGAAACTTGGGCACTCTGAATTGATGGTATTTCTATATTAAAAGGTGGTATTTTCCTTTGTATGTGCAACCTAGCTTTATATATTCAACATTCTACAAGTGGCCGTGTCTGTACAGTTCCAAACAATGGCTTGGTCTGGATCTTTCAGTGCCATTCCTAAGAATGACTTGGAAATGGGTTGCCACTACTCTCTTCTCAGTTTGGGATGGTCATTAGCAGAACTTCCAGTGTCAAGCACTTTCAGGGCCACACAACCTACATGCAGTCTCTTGCTGTTTTTTGTATTGAAGGCCCCAACCCAAAGCCAAACAAAAGTGGGGTTAATACTCTCCAGATTAAAAATAAAGAAATTTTATCTGATAAACAAAGTGAGCTGCTCAGCATGTCTTCATCTAACAGAATCACAATCTGCCTGTTGCAGAATTCCATTTGTTCAGTCCCAACCGGAGGTGTTTAAATAGGGATTCCATTAAACAAAGAATTTGCTTCTATATATTATGAATTTAATAGGTTCAGACAGAGAGCTGTTATTGTTTTGATACTATACAAGAAATTCATTTGAGTCACGTCACACACTGTGTTATACACACAAAGAAAAGCTTCAGTGTATACCTGAAAATGAATGATAAATCCATGTCTGAATCAATCCAGTGTGCCTTCATCTGGTTGCAGGCACAGAGAGCCATCTAGTGTTCCCTAAAATACAGCTTTTAGGTAAAGCATCCTAGAAATCCAGCCTGACAAGGCAGGAAAAGGATTCCAAAGAGCTTTTAGTCCATGTCCCAGCCTTTTAAGTCTGTGGGAAATCTAGGTTAATCCACCACAGAAAGGACCTTCTTTTGCCTTCTAAGAAGATCCAACAATCTCTGTTCTTTGGCCACCGTACCTATAATTGCAGTTATAAACCTTAAAGTAAGACTATCTTGAAAGTGTATGTTTCGAGGGGTTGGGAGGCAAATGTGAATGACTCTTACCAACTCTAGGAAGGCAGTGGCTAATTGTTGTAGTAACTGTATTTACTATCACTTTGGTTTATAAAGCAACTTGAAAAGATGTAGCAATTTTATTGTGTTAAGCATATCATTTGCTCCTTTATGTCCAACTATAAAAATTTTATGTCCTTTGTGGATAATTCCAAAAATAAAAAAATACTAAAGAATAAAATAAAAATCACCCATAAACCTACAACCCAGAGATTTAGACATATGTATGTGTGGTAAAATTGGGATCCATGCTATTTTATGATTTTTAAAATGTATATTATAAACATCTTCCTGTGTCATTAATATTTTTTTCATTATTTTTAATGGCTATATAATTTGCCTTGGAATAGATTGTTTCATTTGTTTGACCCCTGTTGTTTGAATCCAGGTATTTCCCCCAAAAAAATCAGTAACACTTTAACTAATGAGACTTTACCAGCCTGGTCCTTCTTGTAGTTTTTGGTGCTATGGAACATCCACTGCTTGAGTTCTAGGACATCATCATGGTTGGGGTTTATTGTGTGTGTCTTTTTTTTTTTCCGGCTCTTTCATTATCTTTCACTGATTATACTTGCTGTCTTTGACCACTTGTAGTAACAATCCTAAGGCTGTGCTAAAATGATAGCTACTAGCTCTGTATGAAAACATTTAAATACATTTAAATTAATTAAAATGATATAAAATTTAGAACTATCTCAGATGCTCTCACCCCATTTCAAGTACTCAGTGGCCACATGTGGGTAGTGGCTACTGTATTTGACAGCACAGATACACAACATTTTCTGTCTTCATAGAAAGTTCCATTGGACATTCTATTGCTGTCAAAGGGCATGCAGTTGTAAGAAGCAGAAACTCATTCTGTGGAGCTCAAAAGTGAGGAGTTTATGCTGAAAACTGCAGGAAAATGACAAGGAAGAAAATTGCAGGAGCTGCTGGAAAGTGGTAGGGCAGCTACTCTGCCTGTCTTCTGGGGCCCAAAAGCTCTTCTTCTCTTGGCTCCTTTCTTCACATCTGCTCCATCCTTCTCTCTGGATACCAGCTTCTTCCTCTGCCCTGCCATGACTTCTGCATGAATGTGGTTCTGATTTACTATGATGATTAAATGTAGCGTGAACTCAGTAGGATTTACAGCTCTAATCATCTGAGCAGGGTAAAGAATTAGAGAATGACTATGGTTCTTCACCAAGGCCTTTCTGAAGAGGTGACATCTGAACATAGAATGAAGTAAGAAGTGAATCATGCAAATTTCTAAGGGAAGAGCATTGTAAGCAGAGAGAACAAAAGTACAAAGCTCCTGAGGTAGGAAAGAGCAGAGCAAGAAATGTTTGTTGAATAAATGAAAAAATGGGCTATCCTTAGGTACTATCCTTTATGACATTTGTGAGTGGGCACAGTTTCAAAGAAGGTATAACTAGTGAGGCAGTACCCAGATCTGGGGTACTCATATACATGGGTATTTCCCAAGGTTTGGACACCCCTGAATTTGTCTCCTGGCATAGGGCAATACCAGGAATTTCTAACTGGAATTTCCAGTTCTATCTCATTCTCACCTTAAACTCAAAATATCTAAAGATACCTAAGGTTGTGCCCCCTCTTACCTATAAACAAGAATTCTCATACCATCTTGGACCTCTCTCTCTTCTTCTCATCAGGTTCTGTTGCCTTCCTTTGAATACTTTCCATACCTTCATCCTTCCTTCTTTTCACAAGACATTAGCTGCTCCCACCAATATTCTTGAGTAGCCTCTAGATCTCTACTTTCTTTCCCCCAAGCCATTCTACAATCTTCTGAAAGCAAAGCAACTTGCATTCATTTATTCATTCTTTATTTTAAATTTTTTTAAGTTTATTTATTTTTGAGAGAGAGAGAGAGTGTGTGTCTGTGTGTGTGTGTGTGTGTGTGTGTGTGTGTGTGTGTGTGTGTGAGCAAGTGAGGGAGGGGCAGAGAGAGAGAGAGAATCCCAACCAGACTCTGCACTGTCAGTATGGGCCTGTTGCAGGGCTCGAACTCACAACCCATGAGATCACGACCTGAGCCAAAATTAAGAGTCAGGCGCTCAACCAACTGAGCCACCCAGGTGCCTCTTCATTCTTCATTTTTTATTCAAGTATAACACACTAAGCTTCATGCCAACTCCCTGCTCAACGTCCATCTTACTATTGCAATATCATCATCCTTTTTCCATGTCCCAACACTCCTGAGGGATGAAACACACACCTTAATCACAATGATGCACTACAAGAGTAATTCACAAAATTGGAGCAGGGTACACTGAGCTTAAGAGAACGTATCAGATTCTCCAAGTTTTGTGAGTATAGTTCAAGAGTATTCCATCCCTCATTCTCAAGATTCTGACATGCCTCCCCTGAAGCCAGAGAAACACAGGTTAATGATGAGCAAACTTACAGAATCTGGTCCTCAAGACCTTTCACAAACACGTGCAAATAACTCTTTCCAATTCATGACATTCTTTTGGGATACAGGTGCCCAGAAAGCATAAAATCTCTAGGAATAGAAATGTGTGTGTGACATAAAAAAAAATCAATAGATGTAAATTATTATATTAAAAAGCATTTCTCTATTATATATCTATATAGAAAGACAGGTATATACCCAAGTTGTCATGATTTGCAGATGAATTAAGCTCCTATTCAGAATTGATTTTTCCATTGAAACAATGTTATCTGTGGCTGTTAAGACCTCAGGCCAGGCCACAAAAGCCTGTTTGACCCATGCTATAAGAGAATTCTGGTAATAGTGTTTCTGCAGACGCTGAACACTATCTGTTACAGGCTCTTTTTGTTTGAGACCAAGGGGATATGGAGTGAGGAGGCCAACCAGAAGACCTGACTTTAAATTATCATTCCAGAGTCATCTGTACAGTCTTGGAAAACGTCTCCTGAGTCTCAGTTTTTTAATATTATAAATTATAAATAAATAGTCCCTCATTAAGCAGGTATTGGTTGTGTACTTACTATACTGTTTTAAAGAATCGATATGGGTTGCAGCAAATCAATATACATAAAAACACTTTGTAAATTCAAATTTAAAAAACAGATGAGAAGCAGTCTTACTGAAGCATCTGTTTCATCACGAAGACGCTTGTAGTTCTGCTTTTGGAAAGCCAGGACATATCTTCTCCAGTGCTAATTTGGCCATAGGAATAGCCCACCCTTGTCCTGCCCTCCTACACTGAACCACAGTAATCCCACTGTAACTTCAATGGTCACCAGCAGCTGGAAAGGGAGGAAAGGAGGGCAGGGTGGTTTCACACTTTCCAAATGGAGACTTTAAAAAGTGCTCAGGGCATCTGGGTGGCTCAGTCAGTTAAGCATCTGATTTCGGCTCAGGTCACCATCTCACGGTTCATGGGCTCGAGCCTTGTGCTGGGATTCTCTCTCTCCTGTTCCTCTGACCTTCCCTCATTCGCTGTCTCTCTCTCTCTCTCTCTCTCTCTCTCTCTCTCTCTCTCTCTCTCTCTTCCTCTTGAAATAAATAAATAAACAAAAAAGTGCTCATCCTAGCTGCTCGTCTCAGGCCTGAGGAGGGGAAGAAAGGGCTTTGAGGATCTGACAGGATAGGAAAGCTACAGCCAGGACAAGGTTGGAATGAGAGACACTTTGGAAATCAAATATTAAAGCTCAGATTGCCTGCTAATATTCATAAAAACACATTAGTTCAGATTTAAGATTTCATCAGTTTCTAAATAATATTTCATAATGGAGTGAGATCCTGGAAAATAATCAAACCTCATTCTAGCGTTCACTCCAAGTCTGCCTTTAGCACTTGCTGGACAGCAGCCACTTAAAAATCTTTTCCTTTCCTTAGGTCAGAACCAGTTCTGGATTCACCGCCCCACCCCCACCCCAGGCCAGGAGAGCCCTTAGGATCCTCTTTATGCAAAGTAATGCTGGGAAAGATCAGGAATAAACCAGCAGGCTTACCCTTGGCCACACCATCCATGCCTACAGTATTTCACTGTCCTCCTAGCTGACTTCTCTGCCTCCAGTTTTGGCTCTTCAGTTACATTCTCCAAGCGACTGTCAGAAAAAGAAACAGTTCACTGGCCTGCTTAAACCTGGTCGCTCCTCCCTAAAAACTACAGCCTAGTTTCCCATTTCAGGGATTGTGTACTGCCTTCATAAGTTTTGCTATATCTCTGCATCACCTGTTGCCATTAATTTTTAAAATCACTCTTTTTACTTAAATAAGTGTATTAAAAAACATTTTTTATCATCGCATTAGTGAAAAACCGGTCCCCCTTTCCATAAATAGAAATAAGTACACAAAAGGGACACATGGGTGGCTCAGTTGGTTAAGCGTCCCACTTCAACTCAGGTCATGATCTCACAGTTCAGGAATCCGAGCCCCGCATTGGGCTCTCTGCTATCAGTGCAGAGCCCGCTTTCAGTCCTCTGTCTCCCTCTTTCTCTGCCCATCCCTAGCTTGTGCTCTCTCTTTCTCTCTCTCAAAAATAAACATTAAAAAAAAAAAGATTCTTAAGAAATAAGTACACAATGAAATAAGTACAGCATGAAAATAAAATCGTTCCAGCTGGGTAGGTAGCTGTGCCTGAGCCCTTCTTCAAAAGGGAAAATTTCCAGGTGTTAGGGAAGTGTTGAAGGCATATTGACACCAAACGGAGGCTTTCTCCTAGATTTAGCAGAAGGATTAAATACTAATTGAGAAGGGATTAACATTCTCACTGTGTGATTCAGTGTTACTTAATGTCAAGTCCCTGATCAAGATCCTCTCATGAACCGCCTACACTCTGCCAGCCTCTCACCTATAGGTTGAATTCTAAGCAGCTTAGTGCGGCATTCAAGACCCTTCATTATCTGAGCCTTGATTAGCTTCTTTTTCAAAAAATTTTTTCAAATGTTTCTTTATTTTTGAGAGAGAGACAGAGTGCGAGCAGGGAAGGCGGCAGAAAGAGAGAGGGACACAGAATCTGGGGAAGGGGCAGAGGAAGAGAGAGGGACACAGAGTCCGAAGCAGGCTCCAGGCTCTGTGCTATCATCACAGAGCCTGACATGGGGCTCCAACTCACAAACTGTGAGATCATGACCTGAGCTGAAACGAAGTGTCAGATATTTAACCAACTGAGCCACCCCGTTGCCCCTCTTCTCATTTCTTCTTGATACTAACCCTTTGCCCTTGCACTCTGCTCAACAGTGCCTAAATGCACAATGCTGTTCCAAGCCTTGGCACATGCTACTCTCACTCTTTGGAATGATCTTTCCCCTTGTGTCTGCCTGAAACTCCTATTCAACCTTCAAACCTTTGCTCAAATATCACATATGCACCGTTGACTGCCCGTCCTCTCCCTGCCACAGTTAGCCAATTCCACTTTTGTGGGACATCCTTCTTTTCTAGATCTATCAAACAGCAGGGTAATTATTTATTAACATGTGTCTCTGTCCTCCATTGAATTAAACCCTAAGCTTCTAATATAGTGCATGGCTCATAATAGATGTTCAGTGACTGTTGACTAAAGTGAATGAATGGTACATATCCATCCCTTCCAGTGTAACAGAACTAAGTACAGTAATCCCTATGGGAAACCCACTGACTGTTCAGATGGGATGATGTGAACCTAAGAAAGTGTACCACCTTATGAAAAAGGATGCTCATTCACTGTGGTGGATAGAGTTCATGACCACCCAGAATTTACTGTTATGTAGAACAAAGCTGGAGGAGTAAGGCCTTGGGGAAATTGATTTTGTAAGAAGTAGAAAACCTGTTTCTACTACCCTATTAAATTTTTTATATATCTTTCATTGTCCCCAAATCGGTTTTCAATTTCCTAGAGATCACAAGTGACAGGAAAATGACATTGTTCTCATGTCTGTGAGCCACTGCTTTCCCAAATTTTAATCCCCCCTTCAGCCAATTACACTATATTGTATAGACAAAGATTCTTGACATGTAAAATTAAAGAAAGTCAGAGCTGATGAAAAGTAAAGTTACTGGAAATAATCACCAGTTAAGAAGAGAAAACTCTAGAATTGTATTTCATCCTGTCATCCCTTGTCAAACAAAATAATCAGGAAATCAGACAAGAGTTCAGTTCTGACTAAGACTAACCAGTTCTATTCCTGGCTCAGTTTCTTTCATTAAGTATAACTCCTTAGGCTTTCAGACCTCTGGAGTGGTGGCCATCTGTGTGTTAGCAATACCCAGATAACTTTTCAAAATGTAGATTCCCAAACATGAGAGCCCAACTTATTCCCCTGGGTTTGGAGCACAGAAATCTGTCTAAAAACCAACAACTTCACAGGTGATTGTGTCCACAGGTGATTCAGAGTATCATATTTTGGGACACCATTATCCTAAGAGTACCCCCACTAAAGTGATTTTCACATTGTGACCAGGCACCACCTGAAACAAAAGCCCAAGGAAATTTTTTCTTACTTTCCATAATTTATTTATTTTTTATAATTTACATCCAAGTTAGTTAGCATATGCTCCAACAATGATTTCAGGAGTAGATTCCTTAATGCCCCTTACCCATTTAGCCATACCCCTTCCCACAACCTCTTCAGCAACCCTCTGTTTATTCTCTATATTTAAGAGTCTCTTATGTTTTGTTTCCCTCCCTGTTTTTATATTATTTTTGCTTCCCTTCCCTTATGTTCATCTGTTTTGTATCTTAAAGTCCTCATATGAGTGAAGTCATACGATATTTGTCTTTCTCTCACTGACTAACTTTGCTTAGCATAATACCCTCTAGTTCCATGCATGTAGTTGCAAATGGCAGGATTTCATTCTTTTTGATTGCCGAGTAATACCCCATTGTATATATATACCACATCCTCTTTATCCATTCATCCATCGATGGACATTTGGGCTCTTTCCATACTTTGGCTATTGTTGATAGCACTGCTATAAACATTGGGGTGCATGTGTCCCTTCAAATAAGCATACTATGTATCCCTTGGATAAATACCTAGTAGTGCAATTGTGGGGTCATAGGGTAGTTCTATTTTTAATTTTTTGAGGAACCTCCATACTGTTTCCCAGAGTGGCTGCACCAGTTTGCGTTCCCACCAGCAGTGCAAAAGAGATCCTCTTTCTCCACATCCTCGCCAACATCTGTTGTTGCCTGAATCGTTAATGTTAGCCATTCTGACAGGTGTGAGGTGGTATCTCAATGTGGTTTTGATTTGTATTTCCCTGATGATGAATGATGTTGAGCATTTTTTCATTTGTGTGTTTGCCATCTGGATGTCTTTGGAGAAGTGTCTATTCATCTCTTTTACCCATTTCTTCACTGGATTATTTGTTTTTTGGGTGTTGAGTTTGATAAGTTCTCTGTAGATTTTGGATACTAACCTTTATCTGATATTTCATTTGCAAATATCTTCTCCCATTCCGTTGGTTGCCTTTTACTGTTGCTGATTGTTTCCTTTGCTGTGCAGAAGCTTTTTATTTTGATGAGGTCCCAATAGTTCGTTTTTGCTTTGGTTTCCTTTGCCTCCAGAGACATGTTGAGTAAGAAGTTGCTGCAGGCGGGGTCGAAGAGGCTTTTGCCTGCTTTCTCCTCGAGCATTCTGATGGCTTCCTGTCTTACATTTAGGTCTTTCATCCATTTTGAGTTTATTTTTGTGAATGGTGAAAGAAAGTGGTCCAGGTTCATTTTCCTGTATGTCACTGTCCAGTTTTCCCAGCACCATTTGCTGAAGAGACTGTCTTTATTCTGTTGGATAGTCTTCCCTGCTTTATCAAAGATTAGTTGGCCATAGTTTGTGGGTCCATTTTTGGGTTCTCTATTCTGTTCCATTGATCTGAGTGTCTGTTCTTGTGCCAGTACCATACTGTCTTGATGATTACAGCTTGTAGTATAGCTTGAAGTCCGGGATTGTGATGCCTCCTGGTTTGGTTTTCTTTTTCAAGATTGCTTTGGCTATTGGGGGTCTTTTCTGGTTCCATACAAATTTTAGGATTATTTGTTCTAGCTCTCTGAAGAATGCTGGTGTTATTTTGATAGGGATTGCATTGAATATGTAGATTGTTTTGGGTAGTATCGATATTTTAACGATATTTGTTCTTCCTATCCAGGAGCATGGAATCATGCTCATGTATTTCTTTTTCCATTCTTTTGTGTCTTCTTCAATTTCTTTCTTAAAGTTTCTATAGTTTTCAGTGTATAGATTTTTCACCTCTTTGGTTAGATTTATTCCTACATATTTTATGGGTTTTGGTGCAATTGATTTCTCTTTCTGTTGCTTCATTATTGGTGTATAGGAATGCAACCAATTTCTGTGCATTGATTTTTATTTCCTGCAACTTTGCTGAATTCATGGATCAGTTCTAGCAGTATTTTGGTGGAATCTTTTGGGTTTTCCATATAGAGTATCATGTCATCTGTGAAGACTGAAAGTTTGACCTCCTCTTGGACAATTTGGATGCCTTTCATTTCTTTATGTTGCCTGATTGCAGAGGCTAAGACTTCCAATACTATGTTGAATAACAGTGGCAAGAGTGGACATCCCTGTCTGGTTCCTGACCTTAGGGGGAAAGCTCTCAGTTTTTCCCCATTGAGGATGATATTAGTGGTGGGTCTTTCCTATATGACTTTTATGATCTTGAGGTATGATCCTTCTATCCCTACATTCTTGAGGGTTTTTACCAAGAAAGGATGCTGTATTTTGTTAAATGCTTTCTCTGCACCTACTGAGAGGATCATATGGTTCTTGTCCTTCCTTTTATTGATGTGATGTATTACATTGATTGTTTTGTGTCCCTGCCTCCCAGGTATAAATCCCACTTAGTCTTGGTGGATACTTTTTTTGATGTATTGTTGGATCCAGTGGGCTAGTGTCTTGTTGAGGATTTTTGCATCTGTGTTCATCAGGGAAATTGGTCTATAATTCTCCTTTTTAGTGGGTGTTTGTCTGGTTTTGGAATCAAGGTAATGCTGGCTTCATGGAAAGAGTTTGGAAGTTTTCCTTCCATTTCTATTTTTTGGAACACCTTCAAGAGAATAGGTGTTAAATCTTCCTTAAATGTTTGGTAGAATTCCCTGGAAAGCCATCTGGCCCCAGACTCTTGTTTTTTTGGAGATTTTTGATTACTAATTACTAATTCTTTACTGGTTATGGGTCTATTCAAATTTTATATTGCTTCCTGTTTCAGTTTTGGTAGTTTATATGTTTCTAGGAATTTGTCCATTTCTTCCAGATTGCCCATTTTATTGGTGTATAATTGCTCATAATATTCTTATTATTGTTTTTATTTCTGCTGTGTGGGTTGTGGTCTCTCCTGTTTCATTCTTGATTTTATTTATTTGGTCCTTTCCTTTTTCTTTTTGATCAAACTGGCTAGTGGTTTATCAATTTTGTTAATTCTTTCAAAGAACCAGCTTCTGGTTTCCTTGATCTGTTCTACTGTTTTTTTGGTTTCGATAGCATTGATTTCTACTCTAATCTTTATTATTTCCTGTCTTCTGCTGGTTTGGGGTTTTATTTGCTGTTCTTTTTCCAGGTCTTTAAGGTGTAAGGTTAGGTTGTATATCTGTGACCTTTCTTCCTTCTTTAGGAAGGCCTGGATTACTATACACTTCCCTCTTCTGACAGCCCTTGCTGCATCCCAGAGGTTTTGGGCTGTAGTGTTATCATTTTCATTGACTTCTATGTACTTTTTAATTTCCTTTTTAACTTCTTGGTTAGCCCATTCATTCTTTAGTAGGATGTTCTTTAGTCTCCAAGTATTTGTTGTCTTTCCACTTTTTTTCTTGTGGTTGAATTTGAGTTTCATAGTGTTGTGGTCTGAAAATATGCCCAGTATGATCTCGATCTTCTTGTACTTGTTGAGGGATGATTTGTGTCCCAGTATGTGATCTATTCTGGAGAACGTTCCATGTGCACTCAAGAAGAATGTGTATTCCAGTGCCTTAGGATGAAATGTTCTGAATATATCTGTTAAGTCCATCGGGTCCAGTGTGTCATTCAAAGCCATTGTTTCCATGATTTTCTGTTTAGATCATCTGTCCATTGCTGTAAGTGGGGTGTTGAAGTCCCATACTATTATGGTATTATTATCAATGAGTTTTTTTTTATGTTTGTGATTAATTGATTTATATATTTGGATGTTTCCACATTTAAAAAAAAAATTTTTTTTTAACATTTATTCATTTTTGAAAGGCAGAGAGAGACCGCAAATGGGGGAGGGGCAGAGAGAGGGGGAGGCACAGAAACAGAAGCAGGCTCCAGGCTCTGAGCTGTCAGCACAGAGCCCGACGCGGGGCCCGAACTCACGGACCGTGAGATCATGACCTGAGCCGAAGTCGGCCACTTAACCAACTGAGCCACCCAGGCGCCCCTGGATGTTTCCACATTTGAAGCCTAAGTGTTTACAATTGTTAGATCTATTTGGTGGATAGACCCCTTAATTATGATATAATGCCCTTCTTTCTGTCTTGTTACAGTTTTTATTTTAAAGTCTAGATTGTCTAATATAAGTATAGCTACTCTGGCTTTCTTTTGGTGACCATTAACATGTTAGATGGTTCTCCATCCCCTTACTTTCAATCTGAAGGCGTCTTTAGGTCTAAAACGGGTTTCTTATAAACAACATATAGAGGGATCTTGTTTTTCTTATCCATTCTGTTACCCTATGTCTTTTGATTAGACCACTGAGTCCATTGACGTTTAGAGTGAGTACTGAAAGAAATGAATTTATTGCCATTATGTTGCCTGTAGAGTTGGAGTTTCTGGTTGTGTTCTCTTGTCCTCTCTACTTTTTCTTGCTTTTGGTCTTTTTTTTTTTTTTTTGTCTTTTCTCCCCTCTGAGAGTCCCCCTTAAAATTTCTTGCAGGGCTGGTGTAGTGATCACGAACTCCTTTAATTTTTGTTTGACTGGGAAACTTTTAAGCTCTCCTTCTATTTTGAATGACAGCCTTGCTGGATAAAGAATTCTTGACTGCCTATTTTTCCAATTCAGCACATTGAGTATATCCTGCCACTCCTTTCTTGCCTGCCAAGTTTCTGTGGATAGGTCTGCTGCAAACCTGATCTGTCTTCCCTTGTAGGTTAAGGATTTTTTTTCCCCTTGCTGCTTTCATAATTCTTTCCTTGCCTGAGTAT
This sequence comes from Panthera leo, assembly GCF_018350215.1. NCBI lineage: Eukaryota > Metazoa > Chordata > Mammalia > Carnivora > Felidae > Panthera > Panthera leo. The sequence continues at coordinate 63,523,092 of NC_056691.1, read as the reverse complement.
TTGTGAATTTGACTATGATATGCCTTGTTGATGTTCGGTTTTTGTTGAATCTAATGGGAGTCCTCTGTGCTTCCTGGATTTTGATGTCTGTGTCTTTCCCCAGGTTAGGAAAGTTTTCTGCTATGATTTGCTCACATAACCCTTCTACCTCTTTTCTCTCTCTTCATCTTCTGGAACCCCTATGATTCTGATGTTGTTCCTTTTCAATGAGTCACTGATTTCTCTAATTCTTAAATCGTGCTCTTTTGCCTTAGTCTCCATCATTTTCTGCTTCATTGTTCTCCATAAGCTTGTCCTCTATATCGCTGATTTGTTGTTCTGTCTCATCCATCCTTGCTGCTGTGGCATCTGTTCGAGATTGCAGCTCAGTTACAACATTTTTTATTTCATCCTGACTATCTTTTATCTCCACAGAAAGGGATTCTAATCTGTTTTCAACCCCAGCTAGTATTCTTATTATCGTGATTCTAAATTCTGGTTCAGCAACTTGCTTGTATCTGTGTTGGTATCTTGGCTGTCATTTCTTCCTGTTCTTTCTTTGGGGTGAATTCCTTCGTTTCATCATTTTGAAGGGAGAAAAGGAATTAATAAGGTAAAAAAATTAAAAAATTAAAAACCACACAAAAATACACACATCCTCAAATAAAGGATGCTAGATCCTAGGTGTGTTCTGGTCTGGTTGTTGAAAGTAGCTTGATAGATTAGAGAAAAAAGGAGAAGTTAGAAAAGAGAAGAAAAGAAAAGAAAGACAAATGATAATTTGAAAAAATAAATACAATGAAATGGAATAAAAAATGATGGAAGTAAAAAAATAGGATTTGAAAAATTTACAAAAAAGTAAAAAATATAGTAGAAAAAATAAAAATATTTTTAATAGATATGGAAAATAAAAGTAAATTTTTTCTCTTTCTGTATTCAATAATAAGAAAAAAAATGGAGCAGTAAACAGACTGAAGTATGATTGAACTTACGTCGGTTTCCCCTAGAAGTCAAACTATGAAGCACTTTATAGTCTGTAAACTAAGCAGGCGGAGAGACTTGTGTTGTTCCCGAAGAGCGAGGTTGGCCCAGTTGGGCAGGGCTTAGTGTAACAGCACCGTTCTACACTCAGTGGTGCTACTTAGCGCCTGGATTGTTGTGGCACCTGTAGGTGTGTATGCGCATGGGCGGGAGGGGTTAAAATGGCGTCCCCTGCTACCCAGTGTCTAGTATCAGAACTCTGTGCTCTCCCTGACCAGCAATCGCACACCTCTCCTTTGTCTCCAGCTCCCGTCCACTCCCTGCTTTTACACTGTCCATGACCAAGCCATCAGGTTGCCAGGCGGCACCTCCCTCCTGAGTTTTATCTCAGATGCAGCTGCGTTTCCCAACCCCTCACTTCTGAGTGGCTTTGACCCACTTAGACCTTCTGGGGGAGGGTCTCACTGAGCAATGGACAGTTGCTGGCCCACCTCCAGGAATGTTCGGGAGACCACGCTGCTGCCAATGCCCAAAGACTGCTGCTGGGTGCCAGCCCACCCCAGAAAAAGTTCATGCGATCATGTAGCAGCAGCGTTTCAGGGATTATGGAAAATCACAACACATCTAGCGCCAGGCTTCTCCCTTAATGTCCTTGTTCCAGCACCAGTGAATGTGGTTGTTCTCTGGGGTCCACTGGGACCTTTGCCTGCGAGGTGGCTGCACAGCCTCTACCAAATGTCCTCCCAACAGGGAACCGCCTCTCCCCATGTGGCCCGAGGACCCTGAGGACCTCGCTCTCTACTCCTGGGGATTCGCCCTTCCCACCAGGGTACCACCAGGTGTCAAGCTGCGGAGTTTAGACTCTGCACTCCCCCTGTGTATAGAGTCTTAATGGAATTTAAGCCTGCTCCTTTCTCCTTTCTCCCTTTTTTGTTCAGTCCCTTGTGTACTCTTTATTTTCTCTCCAGCTGCTTTCAGGTGGGGAGGGGGGCGATGCTTTCTGTACTCTCCCCCTGTCTCCATCTTCCCTCCTCAAGCAAAAACCCCTCCCTGCCCTCCATGGCTTTCTCCCCCAGTTCACCTCTCCATACCACATACCTGCTGAGTTCTCTGGTTCAGGTCATGCAGATTGTTTTGTTAATCCTCAAATCAGTTTTCTAGATGTGCAGGATGGTTTAGTGTTGATCTAGATGTATTTCAGGGATGAGAGATGCAAAACAACTTCCGTGCTGTTCCACCATCTTGCCCCCTGCCCAAGCCCAAGGTAATTTTTAAAGTGTAGATCTGAAGTGTAGATCGACCTCACTGAGCTCCACTAAATTATATGCTATGGCCTCATATATGCTGTGGGTTTGTTTGTTTGTTTGTTTGTTTGTTTGTTTTTAAAGAAACTCCCCCTGGGTGATTCATTTATTTATAGTACAGTTTGAGAATCAATGACCTGGGGCAGAGGTCTCAAGCTCAGATGCCTTATAGGGGCCAGGAAGGTAATGGAAATGTGAAAAATAATCCCAGATAATACAGTAGGGAATAGTAAAAACTGTAGGCAACTGAAGAGTGACCTTTCTAAAGGAGGCAGCTACCATCACTCAGCTGCAACCAGCTATTCACCCATGGGGATGTTGCCAGATACTTGGAATTTTCAAAGGAAGCCAGGCTGTGAATTTTTGTTAATATAAACATTTCCTTAAATGTTGACAAGGAACTCATTTTTTTTTCAGCTTTACTGAGGTGTAATTGACAAGTAAAACTGTAAGATATTGAAAGCATACATCATGATGATTTGATAGATGTATACATTGTGAAAGGATTCCTCCCATCAAATATATTAAGTAACTCACATTTTAAAATATAATCCGCAGGCCCACTAGGGCTGGAGGGTCACCTGTTTGACACTTCTGGACTGGGAAATGTCAAGGCATTTGTCATAGACAAGTATTAACCAGAAATCTTCAGTGACTGGCTAAGCAATAGGAGGTGACATAGGCCTGTCACTGTAAGTAGTGTAGCTTTAAGGTGCAGCTAGAAAGAACTAAAATAAAATACATATCGTAAAGGAGAGGTGGCTAACCTCATTTAAAAGCAAGAGAACAAGAGAGAAAAAAAGGCACTAAAAGATAATGAATGTAATCAATTCCAGGTGTGGTCATAAATGAACTCTTAGAAACCTCACTCATAAAATAGAGATAATGAGATAATGATAACTACTCATAGTGTCTGAGGTATTGATTAGGAAGAATAGTTTATATCAAGTGGGTTAGCAATATCATCTGAAACAAAGTAGGCACCCAATTAAAAAAAAAAAAAGAATATGCTACTGCTCTTATTTTCCTGTTCCTTAAGCCACTCTTCCCTCCCATTAAAATTCAACAGACACTAAAGAAGAGCAAGCTCATGGCAAAAAGCTGACAAATTCCCTTGATATTCTTGTTTTTGTTTTAGGGATAACTGATAATACTTCTGTAATGAGATAATTAACAAAGTAGTGATGACAAAGTGATTCCAGTCCCTCATAAGAAATGTCATTTCAGAATGCAGATATGCCCTTGCATCTCATCCCTGGGATTCTTCCCTCTACCATGGGTTCAGTGATTCTAAATCCTGTGGAAAGGAAATTACTAAACGAATGGCCTGAAGAATTCTGGGTAATTCTGAGAGAGCTGATAACACTGTGGTCTAGGAAGATTGCCTTCACTTTATAGCACTCTGTTATTCGTTGACTTTAAAAAATAATAATAATAATTTTTTAAAATAATAATTTGAGGGACGCCTGGGTAGCTTAGTCAGTTAACTGTCCGACTTGGGTCAGGTCATGATCTCATGGTTTGTGTGTTCGAGTCCCACATCAGGCTCCACACAGTGTGACAGTGTGTGACAATGTAACAGTGTGGAATCCCCTGGGATTCTCTCTCTTCCTCTCTCTCTGCCCCTTCTCTGCTCACTCTTTCTCAGAATAAAGACATGTTTAAAAAAATAAAGAACGTTTTAATATGAAAACAGTGTAATGGTAATGTTAAAAAAATGTATTCACAGTTTTAAAGACTAATAAATTCATCACCTTCACATCTATTTCCTTCCAGTTTTTATCCTCTTGTGTACATTTTTATCTCTGTGAGGTCAGTGTTTTCTGTTTTACTTGCCATTACCATCCAAGGGCCTATTGAAGTCCTTTGCACATTGTAGTCACTTAAATATTTATTTAAGGAAAGAATTAATGCACTTCTGAATGATAAATGTACAATCCATTTTGTATTCTCACTCCCATTAAGTCAAGAATCTTATGTCTCCACAAACTTCAAACAAGTCATATTTCTCTACCTGTTTTATCGATTTTCTTCTAATTATAAAATCAAGAAAATATGAAAGTCTAGGAAAAAACGTCTTAATCTTGCTATCCAGAGACACTCACTCTTAATTTGCTGAGATGTTTCTCCTAGTTTTGTGACATAAAACTTTTGCTTTAAACATGGAGAATTTCTTTTCAGATTCTTTCATTTGATGTGACATTCCTAGTGTTTCCCCATATCATGGGAAATCCATGGTCACTATTATTTCATTAACTGCACATTATCCTATGCTTTTGGATATGTCTAGAATCTTAACATTTAAGTTTTTTACAATTTTTGTCATAAAATTTTCCACATTAAAAATCTTAGTTCACGGGCGTCTGGGTGGCTCAGTCAGTTAAGCTTCCAACTTCGGCTCAGGTCATGATCTCGTGGTTCATGAATTTGAGCCCCACGTCAGACTCTGTGCTGCTGGCTCAGAGCCTGGAGCCTGCTTCAGATTCTGTGTCTTCATCTGTCTCTGGCCCTCCCCCACTCATGCTCTGTTTCTTTCTGTCTCTCAAAAATGAATAGATGTTGAAAAAAATGAAAAAATAAAAATATCTTAGTTCATAGACGTTTTGTCCACATTGTAGCATCGATTCCTAGAAGAGGAAAATAAAGGCTACTTAGTTGGGGTATATGAATGGCATATTTTCTACACACCTATATATCTCAGCATGTCTTTGTTATTTCTCTTACACATAAAAGACCGGGTAACAAGACATAAAATTCCCAAACAAATTCAGTTAGATATCCTTTTATTGTCTTTGAGCATTTACTGTAGCAAAAACGAGAAACCCATGATATTTATAATTATCCTTTGGAAGGCTACTTTTTTTCCCTTTTCTTTCCTCCTGAGTGCTTGATAGTTTTTTTAATTAAAACCCTTTGGCAGCTATGTCTAATTCATTTTTATTAATTATGCCAAGAATGAAGTAAATCCATCAGATCAAGATTTATTTTTTTTAAGCAGAAAATTTTTCTTCAGGTAAGTCTTTGATTAGTCCTTCGGGTCTTGTGGTTATGGTTTCTTTCTTAGGTAAACCATAATTCTTAGGTTTATCCCCCATATTTAGGTGACCAAATAGCTTATATTCAAACCAGGACAATTTTGAAAGTGAAAGGGGTTAATAATTACACAGGACAATAGGGATAAATCAGGAACTGAGACATAGCCTCCCTGCCATTTTTTTCATTTTATAGTTCTTGATCCTTTTCTGTATCCTGATTTTCTATATTTTGTGTTCCATATCACTAATTCAATCCTTTGCAATATTTATTTTACCTTTTATACTTCCAAAGCATATTTGAAATCTTGGGTTTTGTTGTTGGACTTTTAGTTTCCCTGTTTCTTTACATATAACACTGTTCTTTTTCATTCCATCCTATTATTCATCTCAACATGTCCTCTCTTGTGAATTACTCATGTTTCATAAAAGTCATGTTATCTTGCTAATGTTTAAATGTTGGATTTTGTGTTTGTTTTTCTAATTTTTCATTTTTTTTTTAATAAACATCCTTTTCTTTGCCTATTCTATAGCATTTGCATAGGGCCCATGTTGCTTTTGTGTTTTTGTTGAGTAGGAGAGTTCTTACTGTAGAACAATAAGAAATCTATCTATACCCTCTGTTTGCCAATAGACTAGCTGCTTAGATTGCTAATTGCCTTACTTTGAATTTAGTTATGGTCTGGCTGAATCTCTGTCTAATAAATACAGGTGGATGTGAAGTTGCTGTGTATAACATGTAAGACAAATCCCAGTTTTTAGCAGCCATTAGCATGTGGTCTGACTCTGCTGAACCAGCTGGAATCTGCTTGTCCCCTGCTGAATTGCTTTTTGATGATATGAACCAGTGGCTCTTAATCAATTCCTCAACCTAGGCAGCCTTTTCAAAATTCACACTTAGGCTCCATCCTAGATCTCCTGACTCAAAACCTTAGGAAACATAGGCTTGTGAATGTGTAAAAAAAAAAAAAAAAAAAAAAAATCCCAGCTATTTCCAGGTGCCCACCCACTAATCAGAAGAAGGAAATGATTGAATTTCATTCTGACTGCCTCAAAACGCAAGACACATACAGTAGAGGGGCCATCGTGACTCTTCTAATTGAACTATGTGGTAGAAGAAAAGATATTATAGTCAGTGTACCAGTTAAGAGCTAGAGGGCCCAGATTACCCAAATTTGAATCCCATCCTGCTGCTTACATTAGCTAAATGCAACTAGGCAAGTCACTTAACCTCTCCATGCTTTAGTTTCCTCATTTTTGAGATAAGGATAATAAGATCTTTCCCACTGAGTTTTAAAAAGATTAAATGAAATAACCTATAGAAAGTGTTAAGAAATGCCTAGTAATATTAAATGTTCAAGAAATATTATCTACTATTATTTAGAGACATAATATCCATTTAATATTTTTTCTGGTTCCACCAGCTTGCAGTTTGTGCAACATCCTTTTCTAGCAATAAGTTAATTGCTAATTGAAGTTTTTAGAGCTGTGAGCTTTCATATTTTTATGTCTTATTTGACATTTTAGTGTAAAGTTGAGAAATGCTGCATCAGATCAGTTTGTGCATTTAATTGGAATTTTATGAGTAAGTTCTAGAATGGTTATCCATCACTGTGGTTTTGGCTTGAACAGACAATCAATCATTTTATTTCTATCCATGCCTTCATGCCATTTCCTACTGGTGCCTTGTCTACCTCATTTCTTCTTCTTTCTAGTTCTGTGACTTTTGAGCAGTAACCTGGTTTGAAACATGCCAACACTGGATGAGCTAGTGACATTCAGGAAGAAAGTTGTCTTGTGGGGTTCAAAAGGCCCCCGTGGGTGCTAGTCACAAGGAGGAAAGTTTAGCTCAAAAGCAAGATCTTTCAAAGCTGTCCAAGTGATTAAATAAATTGTAATAGAACTGAGTGTATCAGTGAGGGCCACTCAGTACATAGAAACCACAAGTATTCAAAGAGAAATTTTAATATAACGAATAATGAAGTAGGCACAAAGTTGTTAGGTAACTGGAAGGATAATAAGAGAACTCCATGGTCTGAAGATAGCAAATCTTGGAGCGTTACCATCCCAAAGCTGAGGAAACAATAGGGGGAGGCTGCAGATACTAATACTAAAATATTAGAGGAAAAGACCTGTGAAGCTGAAACTCAGATATCTTAGAAAAGTGGGACTATTCAGTTGGTGACGGTATCTCTGAACTCTAACTAGGGACCTAAGGGGCCCAAATCCAAACCGCAAACTGGCCTGTTGGTGCTGGTATCTCTGAGGGTGCAGGATAAGGTGTTTCTGCAAGTGTTAGAAAAGCTGCCCTAGGTTTAATGCTGCCCTGAAAAGGAACTGCTGCAGGGATGCTGAAAAGAACCAGAAGCAGACAAAAAATCCCCAGGAAGTAAAGAGAGAACAGACAGGAGTAAGCAAGTCCCTGGTCATGGCAGAGCCTACCAGGATCCTCCTGGCAAAGCAGAAGTGTGATGTTTACAAGAGTACTAGCTCTCCCATCCCAACGCAGAGAAGGGAGAGGTGGGTTTAGAGAGACAATAGCCATATGCACACAGTGGGCCATTCAAAGTATCAAAGAAATAGTAGTATTGATTGCCAGCATTCATTGTACCATTACTATGTACTAGGCATCATGCATTTTCATATTTAATCCTTACTAAATCTTCTCAGGTAGCTAATATTTTTTGCCCCCATGTTATTGGTGAAGAAATTAGGAGTTACTCAGTTAAGGTCACTTATTTAAGGACCTTACTTGCTCAAGGTCACTCAACTCGAAAGCCATAGCTAGGAGTCAGGTTTGTTCTTTGTAGCTCCAAAGTTTCTGTGCAGCTCTGCCTTCTGTTGTGTATGGCATTGATGCTATGATTTCTTCCAACTCTGAGATGTGTTTGTGAGTAATTAATGTCTCTTTGCTCAACATTGTTTGATTTTGTTTTATTCTCAATAAAATTATTATTTCACAACATTTAACTTATTATTTAACTTGTTATGTTAGGCATGTGTGCCTAACTGCTGAGAGCTGTGGAGACTGGGCAATTTTCCAATTCATCTGAACTAAACAGATAGTTGAATCAGACAATACGAAGTTTAGGAAAATATATTAATGTGAATTATTTGCTTTGGCCATGTACTTTGTCTTTCAGATTGCCTGGAACAAGGCCTGGTTGCCAATTGACTTTATGCCTTGTAATGTCACTGTAATTACTTGGCAAAATTCCTCTCTCGGGTACCTCATCACCAACGGTTGACTGTCCTCAGTAGCCTCTCCATTAGAAAAGCAAGTTGGATAAACTGATTATACATTTTTGCCGTAAATAGAAATCTCTGAGTTATAATATGGATCTATGGAAGAGGGTAGAAATTGGAAAGAATTAACCTATTATAGATCTCTAGACTAGTAGAGATCTCTCTTTAGATAATAAATTACTGCTTTTGAGAATAGACTTAGGACATCAGTCACCTTCAAACCTTAATATACCCACTAATATCTGCAAAAGATTGCTAATATTTGCACATATTTTGGCATTCTCCATGCAACAATAAATGAATATTTATCTTAATTTGTATTTCTGTTTGAGACTCAAAAAAAATAAGAAGCATTCTCTGACGTAGGAAATTTGGTAGGAATACAAAGTCACTATTATCTGTTATTCAAGATTTTTTGGCAGTTGGGATTTAGATCCTTAAATATGTTAGCTCCCTAGTTTCTACTCACCCACCCCTACTCTGCCCAGACTCCCGTTTTTGTTTACCTATAAATACTTCTCCAGTTTTTTTTATTTGTTTAATGTTTATGTATTTTTTAGAGAAAGACAGACAGAGCATGAGTTGGGGAGGGACAGAGAAAGAGGGAGACACAGAATCTAAAGCAGGCTTCTGGCTCTGAGCTGTCAGCACAGAGCCTCTTGCGGGCCTTGAATTCACGAACCACGAGATCATGACCTGTGCCGAAGTCCAACATCTAACCGACTGAGCCAACCAGGCACCCCAATATTTTTCCAGTTTTTAAAGACTGGACTAATACTGCCAATACTTCAAATCTAATCTCTTTATAGCTCTTCTGGCCTCCCAAATTACTGGAATTCATTCAGAATCCTCTAAAATAAAGGATTTTCATGAAAAACAATTTAAAGGAATGATAGTAAAATTGTGTATAGAGTAAGTTTAAGTTTGGGATATGCAAGTAACACTTTTTCAAAGGTCCTTTCTTTACACCATCATATTGATAGATTATAGAAGTACCATTCCTATATTTTCTCTTAGACTCTATCATAACTGAAAGAAGTATTTTAATAAGTGCAATGTGAATTTAGGGTAGAGTGGCTCATTCCCCTTAGGTCTTGGGTACAGGGCATGGACCTTTTTTGGTTTGTGTATAATAAGACAAACACTCTCATTTCATGAGGATTTTACAATTTACAAAGTAATTTCAGTACACATAACCTCATGTACACATAACAGCCTACAACAATTCTGGGAGGAAAGAGTTACTCCCCCAAATTACAAATAAAGTTATTAAGAAACCGAACCTCAGGTAGTTTTAAAAAGCAAGTATTAAAAAGAAATTTGCTGATTTTAAGTCCAGTCCTCTGTCCTCTAAATCACTGTGGATTAAGAGAGTCTGCTTCTGAGAACTTAGTATTGAGTGTATGAGCTACTATGGCACCAACTTCAAAATCCAAAGTCCTGACTCCTCTCTTGAGACTAATCACCAGGCTCTGCTCTCTCACCAAAACCAGGGATATTCCACCAAAGATCCTATGAGCAGAAAGGTGTACTCTGTTTCAATAAATGCTATATTCTTTAAAACTGCCTTTAGATGACCCCTTTGGCATCTTAAAATGTTATTTACTATCACCTGAAGCTGCTGAGATGGATAAATAATCTTATTTCTTTCTGGAAAAGATTGTTTGAATTTTCTGAGACCTATTTGACCTTGAGTACATGCTAACATATTTATCATTAGCTTCCCTTATTCATGTTCAGCTTCTAGGTATCTTAAGCAACCCATCTTCTCAGGAAAAATCAGTTTCAAAAGAGAAAAAAATACTTAAAGAGTTGCAACACAGGTTGTGGCTGGGAAAATAAGAACATACAGTTAAAAGTGTAGATCCATTGCCAAGGGTCAGTGGAGCATTTTGGAATTGCCTGTGTGTTATGGTCATTTTGAGTTTTTTTCAAAGGTTTATGAAAACATTTACAAGTTAAAATTTTAATCTTGAGCTTTCTACTATTATATGGGATTCATAAAATACGTTCTATGACATATTCATATGTTGGAGATTTACTGCAAAATTTTATGTGAGAGTCTGCAAAGTTACTTTGAGGACTTTTAATAAGCATTTGGGAGACATTGGTGTAGACCTTATAATTTTGGAGCTGGATGCTCACTCATCTGGTATAAAGATGTCAGGTTAGCCATAGAAGTGCATAAGACAAATCATTATCCCATTATTTCTGAAGATTTATGCTTTAAGCAGATGATAAATTCTGGATCTCTAAATCAAAATTGCTCACTCATTATTAACTATAATTATATAAGTAGAACCCTATCATAGTAGGTATCACATAGATAATTCCTAGGCCTTATTAATATCTTGACCTTGAGCTAATTGGGGGCTAACCCCCCCTTACCCCATCTCTCCTTTCATACAGAGCATTCTACTCCCACACTGTGGCTCAGCAATACTATCACATAGATCCCCATTGTCAGTGGAGCAAAATACGCTTTAATCAGTTCTATCCATAAAGCCATCACAAAAACCATATTATCTTGTTTGAAAAGATATTTAAAGGGCATATAATGCCCATCTCCCCCAACCATTGGACAACCCATTGCCCATAGTAAGTAATGTTAACTGTGAAAATCATAAAATCCAATTAGCTATTCAAGTCTTAAAATGCGATTGCATTAGTCACTTAGTGATCTATTGACTACTCTTAGCACTCAATCACTGACATGGCCTCAGGACCCTTTAGAATGAAAAATATTTTATCCTCATTAGCGAACTCATTTTACACTCGTCATCCAAATGGCCGGGTTGTTCTCATTCTCTTTTTATCTGAATCTATTACATATTCAGTACCTCTCAGCACCACCCCCACCCAAACCTTTTGCATTGAGAAACTGCCTCTTTTCTTCACCAGATATTCAGCAAGATACAATTGGTGACATTAAAGGGAAGGTCTTGCCAAAGAACTATCAAAAGAGCAACTTCTTACTTCATGCTCCTTTCCACTCTCCTCCTCTGCAGAAATATTCAACTTGAGAAGAGTAGAACATCACCCTTGGCTGGACGTACCTAGCATTCCGAGAGAGGAGTAAAAGTTCACTGTCTACTGATCTAAAATCCTTAGGATAGATTGTCTGCTAGAGTTAAGAATAAGAACAATTGCACTGGATATTATCTTAAAACTGTAGGCATATTATGCAATGTTCAAAATGTCTCTGTTAGTGCTGGGAGCATCTGTAGAAATCTAAAAACAAAAACAATGCTTACTTAACCTAGAGAGGAAAGTGTATTAATAATTAGTCTATTTTTAAAATAATATGAACTCCATTTATACCTATATCTTATATCTGAGAAGCTGCCAATCTGGGATATTTTAAAACACATATGAAGAAGGCATCACAAGGGCAACCAAAAGGGAGGCCTCTCTACTGTGCCAAAGATACGCAGGATCTCACAGTAAACCAGCCATAAAGAGGAGTGGTCAGATGGGTATATATGGGATTTGGATTGAGTTCTGTTGTTTAACCTTATTAAATGTAGACAGTTATTGGTGATAATAAATTAGGCTAGCAAGCGTGTTCCCAGTTCAGTTCATTAACTATTAGCATGGACAGAGAAACAGAGGTTTCTGCTGATGTAGCTACAACCCTGGGGCTACTTATGGACTATTGTGCAAGATGCTACACTCCATAAGACAAAATATACTGCTGGGAAATTTTCCACTGCATTTTTAACATACTATTTCCACAGTTGACATTTCAACATCATGATTGTTTGTTCTCCTGGGAGATACTGGCATCTTTTGCAAATTTCAGTGGCTGTTGAATAATTGCTGTTGGGATGTTTCTTGCTTCTCATTTGCTGATTTAGTTTCACCATCTCATTACAAGTCTGTGATTTCTTTTCTGAAATCTGTAAATTTCATCTGCAAGTGGAAAAAAAAAAAAGGAGATCAATCCTCTCAGACTTGAGAGACTATAAAATTTGGTCATTTGGCAACACATTCATTCTTGTTCTTTCTCTTGGTCTCCCTTGTGTGCAACGTGCTACATTTTTAGATAAGTGCTGGGCTGAAGAATGAAATTTGTGTCCAAGGAACAAATTGAAGCTTCCTGGCCTATCTGGGAATTAAATGAGCTGTTGCTTAAAAAGAACGTGTGATGACCTCCTCTGGCACCACATTCTAGTGTTCTGCCACATGGACAGTGAGGACTGTTTTCCTAATGACCTGCATTAAAAGGAGAGGCTCCATTTCCCTGAAATGGGTTACTACATAATGTGTCATGAATTAAATGCAATAATGTCAGTCCTTCCACCTCCCTGATTGCATAATCTGATTGTGTTGTTCTTAAATAATTCCTCTCCAAACTGTAGCTTTATCTACAACTGGCTAGAATGGGTTACAAAAGAATCATAGTTAATATTATTTACTTCTTAGGGTTATTATTGAAGGTATCACATTCATCCTGAATTCATATTCATCCTGAGACAGACCATGGCCACCCAGGGAGTTTTTACGTGCATCTGACCCATATTCATTTGTTCTGACTTTGCATTATGTTAAGCAACAGCAGAGATTGATTATTTTGCAGGAAGTGGAAAGGTCAGAAGGATGAAGTAGCTACCAAATTGTCAACGAGCAGCCTCTGTAATCCTTTGAAATGGAGGTTCTAGTAGGATTAGGTTGGGCAGAACTGAGTTGAAGGAAATTAAATATAAATTAATTAAATCCTTCCCATCTCAATTCTAACACCTTTTCTCTAAGAAAATCTTGCCTGATTCCCCAGACTAGGTCACTCTAGAATATTTCTCCATACTCTTTACTTTAGATTCATGGAATTTATCATTATAATTATAAATTTACTTGGAATGAATCTCACCTCTCATTTTTTTTTAACAAGTCACACCAGGCAGTGCAATGTATTTAAAAGGATGACTTCTAGAGACTCATTTTGAATCCCTTCTTGGCTTCTTACCAGTTGTATGTCCTAAGTTTCTTTCTCTCTAAAATGGTCACATTAGTAGTTCCTACATCATAGAATTGTTTTAAGGATTGAATGAATTAATAGTTGTTAAACACTTAGGGGCACCTGGTTGGCTTAGTTGGTTAAGCGTCTGACTTGGGCTCAGATCATGATCTCACCATTGGTGGGTTTAAGCCCTGTGTCGGTCTCTGTGCTGACACCTTGGAGTCTGGAACCTGCTTCAGATTCTGTGTCTCCCTCTCTCTCTGCCCCTTCCCAACTCACACTCTGTCTCTCTCTCTCTCTCTCTGTCTCTCTCTCAAAAATAAATAAACATTAAAAAAAAATTTTAAAGAAGTTGTAAAACCCTTAGAACACTGCCTGGCACACAGTAAACATTCATCTAGTAAATATACCTATTAACATTTTTTATTATTCTTAAACTATTTATTTATTTATTTAATTTTGAGAGAGAGAGGGAGAGAGAGAGAGAATCCCACGCAGGCTCTATGAGCACAGAGCCCAAAGTGGGGCTCGAGCTTACCTGGTGGGGGGCTCAAACTCACGAACCCTGAGATCATGACCTGAGCTGAAGTTGGATGCTTAACCGAGTCACCCAGGTGCCCATGTTTTATTTTATTAATATCTGCCTCCCTCTAAGACTCTAAGCTCCGTAAAGACAGAGGGCATGTATGTTTTGTTCATTCCCATTACATTTCCAACTTATGTTACAGTGCCTGGCACATAGTAGCGATTTTCAACAAATATTTTCTGAATAAATATGTATCTAAGGGGCTCCTGGATGGTTGAGTCAGTCAAGCATCCGACTCTTGGTCTCTGCTCAGGTCATGATCTCACAGCTCATGAGTTCGATCCCCAGATAGAGCTCCACCATGACAGTGCATAGCCTGCATAAGTTTCTCTCTCTCCCGCTCTCTCTGCCTTGTCCCTGCTTGCACTCTCTCTCTGAATATATATATATATATATATATATATATATATATATATATACACACACACATATATAGTGTAGAAATATGAGATTCTCTGGAAGTGAATATGACCTCAAATACCAAAGGATTAAATTTTGCCTCCATAACATTACATTAACGTAGTGAATGAATGAGCCCTATTTTATCAGCAAATACTGTATGAGAATATTTTAGGAAACATGATTTCATCCACAGTTAACCAATTTTGCAGTAAAGAGCTATGCCATAATGAGTTTTTAAAAATAATATCTAAAAGGTCTCATCTTTTTCGGACAATAGCCAAAGCAGCAAACTGTTTGAATACAATGATAATTGTTTCTAATGTTCAGTAAATACAGTCACTTCCCATTAGGATGCTCCTTTTAAAGAAAGGCCTTTCCCTGTGGTTAAATGAGAGAAAACTAGAGATAGGGCCACAAAAGAGGTAAATGTTAAGATAAAGAAAGTTAGAGACAAGATAGAGATCAAGATCAACAACAGAGACAGGGATGGAGGTGGATGTGGAGGCAAAGGGAGCACCAGATGGGCTTGGATGGAGACAGAGGTAGCAAAGAAACACAGATTTCTATAGGTCACCCACCCCAAATTAATTCCACAGGGACAATTTCTAGGATATGTCTTATCAGTCAAAAAATCAGCTTTTGAAGGTTTTTAGTAGAAAGACAAGTTTTAGGGCGCCTGGGTTGCTCAGTCAGTTGAGCGACCAACTCTTGATATTGGCTCAGGTCATGATCTCACAGTTGGTGAGTTCGAGTCCCATGTTGGGCTCTCTGCTGACAGTGCAGAGACTGCTTAGGATTCTCTATCTCCCAGATTCTTTGCCCCTCCCCTACACTCACTCTCACTCTCTTTCAAAAATAAATAAATAAATACCAAAAAAGAAACCCAAAAACAAAAATAAATAAATACATTTTTTTTAAAGACAAATTTTAATATGTGATAAGGAGACGTCTTGAGTCAGCATCAGTCAGCCAACAAATGCCATTAAACATTATTCTACGCCCTGAGATATAGTGTCTGGATTCTCTAGAAACTTTCAGTTTCATGGTGAGTGAATGTTCAACAAACGCATCAACAAATAACATAATTTCCATCACTGACCAGTGCTCAAGAAGAGGAAGTTGTGTTCTACGAAGGTGGTGGATTTGATGGTGGGCAATACAGTGGGAAGGCTGCTAATGTTAAATAGAGAGCCTAGAAATTTGAGCCTGAATGTTGAGAAGGAATCAGCCGTCTGGGGGAAGTGCTCTCACTTTGCATAAACAAGGAGCAGCAAGAATTGTACTGTAATTTGGTTGTCCACTTTCCCCTCTCTCCATCCTTTATGCCATGTATAGCTGTGTCTCTGAATTCAAGTAAATAGAAGCCTGATTACTTGCTTTTTTATGCTAAATGCTAAGATATTTTCAGTTGTGCATAGTAATAACAGGTATGTTTAAGTTTCAAAATCCTGATAAAACTTCTGTCATCTTCCTTTATCTGTCCTCTTCTTTTCCTTAGTCTTCTTTATACTATCCTTTCCATTTACTTTGTTAGAGTACCATTCTCAGTTGGTCACATTCTCAGTTGATCACTGAGATTTCAGAGTCATTTCTGCAGTTCTGTTACGGTACTTCACTTTATTTTTTTTTCCCTTTTTATTTTTTATTTTATTTTATGTTTTTCAATATATGAAATTTATTGTCAAATTGGTTTCCATACAACACCCAGTGCTCATCCCAAAAGGTGCCCTCCTCAATACCCATCACCCACCCTCCCCTCCCTCCCACCCCCCATCAACCCTCAGTTTGTTCTCAGTTTTTAAGAGTCTCTTATGCTTTGGCTCTCTCCCATTCTAACCTTTTTTTTTTTCCTTCCCTCCCTCATGGGTTTCTGTTAAGTTTCTCAGGATCCACCTAAGAGTGAAAACATATGGTATCTGTCTTTCTCTGTATGGCTTATTTCACTTAGCATCACACTCTCCAGTTCCATCCACGTTGCTACAAAGGGCCATATTTCATTCTTTCTCATTGCCATGTAGTACTCCATTGTGTATATAAACCACAATTTCTTTATCCATTCATCAGTTGATGGCCATTTAGGCTCTTTCCATAATTTGGCTATTGTTCAGAGTGCTGCTATACACATTGGGGTACAAGTGCCCCTATGCATCAGTATTCCTGTATCCCTTGGGTAAATTCCTAGCAGTGCTACTGCTGGGTCATAGGGTAGGTCTATTTTTAATTTTCTGAGGAACCTCCACACTGTTTTCCAGAGTGGCTGCACCAATTTACATTCCTACCAACAGTGCAAGAGGGTTCCCGTTTCTCCACATCCTCTCCAGCATCTATAGTCTCCTGGTTTGTTCATTTTGGCCACTCTGGCTGGCGTGAGGTGATATCTGAGTGTGGTTTTGATTTGTATTTCCCTGATAAGGAGCGACGTTGAGCATCTTTTCATGTGCCTGTTGGCCATCCGGATGTCTTCTTTAGAGAAGTGTCTATTCATGTTTTCTGCCCATTTCTTCACTGGGTTATTTGTTTTTCGGGTGTGGAGTTTGGTGAGCTCTTTATAGATTTTGGATACTAGCCCTTTGTCCGATATGTCATTTGCAAATATCTTTTCCCATTCCGTTGGTTGCCTTTTAGTTTTGTTGGTTGTTTCCTTTGCTGTGCAGAAGCTTTTTATCTTCATAAGGTCCCAGTAATTCACTTTTGCTTTTAATTCCCTTGCCTTTGGGGATGTGCCGAGTAAGAGATTGCTACGGCTGAGGTCAGAGAGGTCTTTTCCTGCTTTCTCCTCTAGGGTTTTGATGGTTTCCTGTCTCACATTCAGGTCCTTTATCCATTTTGAGTTTATTTTTGTGAATGGTGTGAGAAAGTGGTCTAGTTTCAACCTTCTGCATGTTGCTGTCCAGTTCTCCCAGCACCATTTGTTAAAGAGACTGTCTTTTTTCCATTGGATGTTCTTTCCTGCTTTGTCAAAGATTAGTTGGCCATACGTTTGTGGGTCTAGTTCTGAGGTTTCTATTTTATTCCATTGGTCTATGTGTCTGTTTTTGTGTCATACGGTACTTCACTTTAAATAACAGATGAGTAACCGAACAATTGCCTCCATACTGATACCTTTGTATATTCAACTCTGTTTTAAATGCATCGGTGTTGAACATTTAAACAAAGTCAATCATGAATAATTTATAAGGCACAGTAAATATGTCCCTGCAACCATCTTTAATGTAAAGAATATGAGTGACACACATTCAGTTTGCACATGTCATGATGCACTTGTATTTCTAAACAGTGCCTTGGGCACATAAGCACTTGAGCAATTCTGTCAATCCTATCAGCATTCAGGTGCCAGTTTTGTGATTGACATCAGAGGAAATTTGTGTCATCTGGAAGGATAAGATTTTATGGGAAGGCAGATCATAATTACTCTTGCCTCTAGAGAGAAACCCTATTAGTCAAATAGGAAGGAAAATGACTCATAGAAAATAGACCCACATCTCAGCTAAAGGTCAGGTATCTCTGTCTAAATCTAAACTACACATCAGTATTTATTCATTCAACCAACACATCTTCACTGTGAATGTCTTATTTTCTGGGCACTGTTGCTCAGGATTTTACTACAAGAGACAACATATCTAGCCCCCAAATAGTCCAGGGAAGGAGAGAGATGAGGAAAGGAATATTAACTATGCCATGTAATAAATGATTGGGGGGATGTACAGAGTGTGGAAGGGAAGCATATAAAAGTTAGACAAGTAATACCACTTGAGTGTGAGGCAAGTTAGCAATGTAACTGCAGGAAAGCTGACTGTAAGTTTGTGAAGCCAAAAGAGAAGTAAAGAGTGTTCTGGGCAGAGAGAATGACCCACCCACGCATGTGGAGGCAACACAGCTGGAGCACTTGGTGGTTTCCAAGTTTTGGGGAATGGGCTTCCAAGATAAAAGGAAACTGATATGTTTGGACAATTGAATAAGCAGGACAAGATGACACCACTGTTGTGCTTCAGAGGAGATAAGCATGAGGGCTAGAACACATAGAGATGTCGCTGTCTGCTCTGATGGATCCTGTGTAATCTGGGAAGGGAGGCAAGAGATAGGATATTAGAGCTCTCCAGGATCATCCAGGGCACACACAGAAAGAGAAAATCATCAACATTGTGAATTTAGCATTTTGACTGCTGGTCTATATTATAAAGCCACAGTTATCAATTCCCTTTTTTCTGGAAAAAATAAGGGCCTCTCATGGTCCCTGTTCTCTTTTTGGGTCTGTGCTACACATCTGACTTAGAAAACAATGATGGGCTTTGGAAGTTCTTCCCATTTTAAAGCCTAAAAGCTTTTGGTGTGGCATGCAAGAGTTTCAAAGAAAATAATGCCAATAGAGGCTAAAAAAATGTTAATGGAGTGACAATATAGGGACAGTAAATAGTTCCAGAAAGACACAATTCCAGGGTTCATATAGTAAATCAGTTGGAAACCCAGAAAATTAATTGCATTTGATTTGATTCTTTTTAGCACTAAATATATTAGTAATTAATGTTTCTGTGCTCTCAAGATATGATGTGATTATATATGTTTGTCACAGTGGGGAAGAAAAATTATTGAATTCATAAATCAATGCACTCTTTATACCTCTCTTATAAAGGGCAGTTACTTGTGGGTTGAGGACTACAGAGAGAAATTAGAGTGTGGAAGTTTGGACTGAGCCTAAATGTTTCCTTTAAAATTCAAGAATAAAATTAAACACAAGCAGGTATTCATAAATATTAAAATGTAGTCATATTCATTTAAGATCACAAGGAAGACAGACCACCTCAATTAAACAAACTAGTAACATTCCTAATTTGAGAAATGCCTTTAACTCATTCTTACCTCTTAATTCATGGCATTCTTTAAACTGTACAGGAGTTTGGGTCAGGTAAACTTTAGGTCCTTTCTAAACAAGATGATAAAATCATAAGTACACTAATTGGCTTTTGGTAGTTCATTCAAACTTAATAGTCCTGTCCTATCTGATTATTAATGGGCTTGAATGAATACTGACAATAATTTGACAAGTGAGTTCACAACAGGGACAGAGGCAATCCAAATCTTAAATTTGATAACTAACCAACTAGGTCTTTTTTCATTTCGTAATCATCGACTATGCTCACATGGACCATCCTGAAAGAACATAGACCCATTCATTCAGGATTCATTGACCTGGACCTGAGGTCACCAGAACTGCTTAAAGAGCCCCTGAATTTGATCACTAATTCATAAGAAGGTACTGCCTCTGTGACTAGGGACTTTATGAACTAAAATCAATATTCCCAATGCCTTCTTACTTTGAAACAGGATTTGAAAGGTATGAAGAATTAATTATGCTAATGTGTACCTAGCAATGCAAGTGAAATAAAATGTCATTGCAGCAAAGCTTAATCATAATTAGTGGATCACAGGTTTTGAAATAAGGTACTAAAATGGGAACACTGAGATACTGCTTTATGGCCTGCTAATACTCTTTATAGTGTTAAACCGATCAGAGTCTGGTAGCAGCAATGAATGTGAGGCTATACAAATTTTTTTAAATTTCCATATGAAATGAGAAGCTGTTGTGTGCAAGTAAACTGATTTTATAATTATGAAATTAATCCAGGATGCTAAACCCGGTACATATAAAAGCCATATTACATCACAATTAGCTGAACCATAGTTTAAATGTGTAAAACATATACTTGTATCAGTTAAAAAAAAAAAAAAAAAGACTGGCTGAAGGAACTGAGAAAAAAAGCTTATGCCAACTGTGGTGTCAGTCCTGGAGGGTATTTAAAAATAGAAATAATCAACATTTAGCTGAGTTTTCATTCTTACTGTAATGAAGCAAATTAGCATGTGACATAAGCCATCTCTTAATAATAGTTTCAAGCTGCATTGACATAAAGTAATCAAATTTCCATAGGAAATTTAACTTGCATGCTAGACAGTTTAATTATCTGGTGCACATTTCAATAGTTCCCATTATAAGAAAATATGCCAGAGTTTGTCACTGAGAGTGTCTATAACAATAGTTTGAACACTTCAATAAATTTTAATTATCTTATAAATCATCTGCCTGCTGATACATATAAATGTGTACATTCATTCAAATATTACTTAATTTGACCAAAACTGGGTGGTGAAACAGTAACTAAAATTAATCTTAAATTAACATCTTTATTCCATAAGTTCTTAAAGTATAACAAATAATCTTGTCGTTTTATAATATGAACTTTAAAAAGTTGGCATAGAATATGACAATTAAATCTAGCTTTAATATCCTATTCCAGAGATCACACAGAATTACTCAAAGCTCAGTCTCTGGAAGGCTTCCCACTTCCTGTTATGGTAAATATGTTATATTAATGTCTGTATAGTCGAAGACATGAAAACAAACCAACAAAAAATATCCTACTCCAGAAATGCTTCCTTTACCTCTCTCTAGGTTATAAGATCCTGCCACCTCCTACTGTCCAGGAAACAGATATGCGAACACATTGTGTCTTGTATTTTCATAGTGCTCCATAAAAGCACCTTCACATACATAACATCATGAGGCCCCCGCTGCCCTGAAGTAGTTGGTTGACTGTTAGTCTCTTGTTACACTTGAAGAAATGGAAACCACAATCCCCAGCACAGTCTTGATCTCAAAACAGTCCACAGCCTCTTCAATACTGCTAAAGCTGATCCATTTTGCTTATAGGATGGTATTGATATATTTTATATTCTTATTTTAGATAAAATTGTGACATGAGAGTTATCCTCTTTTTCTCTGTCAAAGTATCTGAAAGGGGGCTGCAAGAAGTTGATGAAGATGGGCACACCGACACAGTGAAAAGGGATAATAGATAGCCTTACACTGTGGCAGGAAAGAGAGAAAATACACTTTCTGAAAAGACTCAAGAGTTCCTGCATTGCCGTAAGCTCAGCTCCTGTGGTTCAGTCAACATGGACACCCACTGATGCCATAGCCCCCAAACACATCATGGTCCTGTAGCCTGGTACAATGACTAGTGCTGACATCAGAATGTGTGAGTCATCAAGGAAGGATTAACTACGCCAGCTCAAGGAAGTGTGCTAATTTTATTCACAATGCTAATAATAATAATAATTAATAATAATAAGGCTGATATTTACCAGATATTTCCTACACATGAGGCTTGTGGTAAAGCCTCCCTAATCATCATGTTCTGTGTCATTCTAGCCTCCCTCCTCTTCTCTTCCCATTCATCCATGGTCCCTTGACTCCATCTGTAGACTTGGTCTTTCCCCAGTGTCCAGGTCTTGTCCAAAATGCAGGCAAGAAAGCCGTGATGATATTTGCCTCACAATTTAAAACTCAAAAACCAAGTCACCATTCTTCTTAGTCTGGCTTAAACTTTGGGACCTATTTCTCATCTCATCTCCTGCTTTGTTTCAGACTATCAGTTTGTGTCCTGGTGGTGATGATAGTACCTGGTAGACTTTAAAGTTCATGAAAGAAAAGACAATATTGGTCTTATTCAGTACTGTAGTCTCAATAGTCAGCACCCAATTACTGGCATGAAATAGGTATTCAATTGTTTGTTAAATAAACCAAATTTACCACCAGTCTAGCTGGCCGTTATACTTAGATTCTCTTAGTGTAATGTTCCTAATGCTGCAGCAGCAGCATTATTATAAACTATCACTTATTATTTACTGTGTGCTGATGCTTTATATATATTATGTTATTTAATCCTCACAAACTTTGCAAGGTAGGTATTATCATTTTAATGACACAGAAAGGAAAATGAAGCTCCATGAGGCTAAATGATTTTCACAAAGTCTGTCACACACAAATGGTAAGTGAACCACAGTTCAAAGATCTGAGTTACGCCAAATAGAGCCACCATGTTCTCCTCTGGACTCTCCTGGGAATTGCAGTGACCTTCTGAACCCCAGACCAAGGCTTTGGACCTTGTTGCTTGCTGATAGTCTTTCCTGATGTCAGATGCCCACATTTCCAATGTCTACCTGTCCTTGGTTCACCCTTTCCTGTGTTGGGACATTCCTGAGCACTATATGACTGTATCTTCCATAGCCACATCCTTTTGATTGAAGCCCTCCCTTCCCCAAGTATACCAAATGACAGTTTTAAGCACCAGAGGTTGCACCTGGGGAGGGTAAACTTACGTGAGCAGTCTAGGAGAGCAGTGCTCAGAGAGTGAGTGGGAGCCAAAGGCTTTCAAGATTACAGAGGGTCAGGTGAGAGAAACAAATTATAATCATCTAGGACAAAAGGCATAAATGGGGTGGAACCTGGATCAACAAATTGGGTATCAATAATTAAATGGAACTAGAATGAGAAAAACATGTGTGATCAAAAGCTCAGTGTAGGAAATTTGAGTGGCCACCACAAACCAACCTGCTATGCCCCTGACTTCCGTTTTTGGAAAACGGTGTGGGATGAAGAAGGATTGAATTGGTTCAAAGGGTATAATATGCATACTTCCAGTGTTTCTTCTGCTTGAAGACATGTATCACTCTGTCAGTGGCCTGGCATATGATAGGCTTTCAATGTGTATTGTTGGATGAATAAATCAGCCAGTTGTTTTTGAAGACAATGTTACACATACCAACACTTCCTCCTACGACGAGGTCAGCCTACCAGTGTCATCTCTATTCCAGGAGGTGAATTCTAGTCTTCCCCATACTGCTGCAGTGAAATAGACCGCACCTAGCCTGATGGGCAATAAATATTATGCCAACTGCACCATACATCCAAAATCCTGCTTTCTGAAGCATTCATTGTATTTTACTACTTTGTTATATATTGTTTTATATATCACTCAAAAATCCTGAGGGAGGTGTTCTAAGATCATTACTGACATCCCCATACATGATAGTTGACCACCATTATAGATTATAGTTTCAACCCTGAAATTCAGTAGACTCTAAATGAAAAATTTGTTAGGCTTTCCAAACTTTTCTTATTCTACCAAACACAAAACTGATGTCACTAATTATATAACTAGCTTGTTAAATTTCTGTTAATGAAGAAATACAAGTGTTGTCATCTCACAAGAGTTGCTACAAATGGAAGGACGAATGAAGAAAACTGCTAGGAAGCCATGTGTGTCCGGGACAGCAGGCCAGCACCCCCACTGGCCTCCAAGTGCCTGCCACACAGGACACGTCATTCTAACCCATGCCATGACACATCTTAAAAGTGACTTGATTCCTTGAGCCTTTAGGATTACTTGCAAACAAACAGAACTATAAATATTAGATCCATAAATGTCAGTGCTCTTCTTCATATGATATTCTTCTCAAGTGGAAGAAGCAGTATAGAAAAGCCAAAAGCACAGGCTTTCCCATCCTACAAAGTTGGGTTTTGGATCCAGGTTTCTATTTCTTAGTAACTGAGCAACCTTGGAAAAATTACTCTTTCTGAGCCTCATTTTTGTAGTTTATTTAAAAAGGCTAATCATTGTATTCACCTCGTGAGGCCGTTGTGAGGATAAAATGAGACAATCTGCATACAGCACTATGGCCATTGGTAGAGATTAGCTCTTCATTTGTATTATTATTAGATTACAATTTCTGGGCAGGAACTATGCCTTTTGTTTGCCTGAATCCCTAATGCAACAGTAAAAAAAACAGTTAATTTATTTAAAAGCCTAGGCTTCTAAAGGAATAAGCTTTAATTTTCGGGAAAAAAAAAAAAAAAAACCTTCTGTATAATATAGGCCAAATGAGGTGTGAGATAATGAGAAACCACAAACCTCCAGCAGCCTCTTTGGCTGCAGAGAAACGAGAGCAGGGGAGAACGCCAGTTCTGAGCCCCTTGAACACTTTCAGTCATCAACAGACTTACGAAAGGAAGGGAATTTCATCTCTGTTAAAAGTAGTCGAAGTATTATGCTCATTTGAGATTTCCGAGCTTTGGCCTAGAAGGCAAAACTAAATGGTTTGCTTGCCCAGGAAAGAGCTGAGAGAATTTCACCTTTTCTTCACTCTCAAAGCAAACCTGGCTTCGTTTCCTCTTTTCTTCTGTCAGGGAACGTCTCAAAGCAGCTGGCAAGCTCTTTACTGCAGCCAATGCTGTTTTTGAAACTTTTGCTGATCCAGAAAATAGCTGAATCTGTGCTCTCGGGAAGAACAAAGATTGATGGGGGATTTCCAGCAGTTGGTGCCAAAAAATTCCTTAACCTGTAGAAGTGACACTAGAACCAGTACCAAAGAAAGAAGGGTTGGGGGAGGGGGGGAGGCCGGTACTCTGCTGTGAACATAATGTCTCCCAAATAAATAGCCTCCTCCAGCCTGAGACAGAGCTGCTGTTTTCCCGCTAGCGAGTTAGTGTAACTGGTGTTTGCAAAAGATACCTATTGCAGGGGCTGTTGTGTGTAAGTAGATGAAAGGGAAAAGAACAATAGCAAAGACAAAAATTACATTGCAGTCACTTTAAAAAAAAGCACGTCCATCACAATGACTTCACTCTAAGCAAATTCTAACAGCTCTCACTTACTAGGCCCTTGCTCTGTGCCAGGCACTTTGCATGCATTATCACCTTCTCACATTTAATTCTCCCAATGAATCTGTAAGGGAAGAGGTAAAATGATCTTCGTTTTAGAGATGAGGAATTTATGACTCAGAAACACTAAGTGACTTGCAGAAGGCCACTCGTCTCATAAATGATGGAGCCAGAATTTAAGAGTAGTTTGGTTTTTTTTTAACCGTACTTTTGTTTTGTTTTTTTTTTTAATTTCCTTACATAATCTCTATACCCAGCATGGGGCTTGAACTCACAACCCTGAGATCAAGAGGTGCATGCTGTATCAACTGAGCCAGCCAGGCAGCCCAAAAGTAGTTTGCCAGGATTACTAAACCCTAACTGTTATACTTATTGCCTCAGAAAAGGAGAGAAAAGCTCAGTTGACTGAAGAAGGCAGTAGCCAAGCCAGCAAGGAGTGTTTAGTGATGAAGTTTTGGGGTGATGGTCGGGTGGTCCAGAGCCAACTACCAAGAAAGAATTCTTGAAGACGTCTTTGGTGCAAAAAAGTGATTTTATTAAAGCATGGGGACAGGACGCATGGGCAGGAGGAACTGCACTGGGGTCCAAATGGGTAACTTATTATATGCCCTCAGGTTGAGAGGGGGTCAGGGATGGAGTAAGTCTCTAAGGAATTTTGGAAGCGAGGTTTCCAGGACCTTGAGGGGCTAGCTGTTGCTAGGGGAAATGCCATTTATTACCATTTAATAAAACCTTAGTCATGAGACCCTTTAAATGTATATCAGAGAGCTATAAACTTGGAGTATGATTGCCAGCATATGTCTTGGGGCAGTTGAGATAAAGGAAGTAGACTTACAGGATTCTCGAGGTTGGGATACTGTTAAGCTAAGGTTCTCTTTTGCCTCTAGCAAAGTGTCATCATCTAGGCAGCTGAGCTCCTAGAGAGAGGTCACTCTGCCAGTTTCAAGGACTTGTCAATGGGCTGTAGGCAGTAAGGGAATTTAATTTTTCATTTGCCTTAGTTACCCACATTACCATGGCAAGCACTGTTAAACCCCTTTCCTTGTTCTGGAGTATCTGGGAGTGTCCAAGGACACACATAGATCCCACTTGGGGTGGGGGTGGGATGCTAGCTTGTGCTTTTTTTGCCCCTCAGCCTGCCTCATGCTCCCTCATCATGTAGGACTTAAGGGAAAATATTGCAGACACTACAAAACAGGAGAGTAAAGAATCAGAGGGAACACAGAAGCTTGTGATGGCTCCAACCATTTGTCTGGGACTAGAGAGATAGTACCTAGTCGAAGGAGAACAGATGGTCAAAATGAGGCCACAATTTTAGTTAAATGTCTGTGGTTTTATAAATCATTATATATGTTTACCTATATATAGTGATTAGTCATTTTATATACATTCCTTATTTTTGCTAAATTCCCAATTGCAGAGTGCTTGTATAGTATGGATACTTGCGTCCACCTACCCTATGAATCATGATTAGTACACTTTTCTTCGGACCCTCTTCCCCCTTTCCCACTCTTGCCACTCCCTACTACTTTCATTTACAGTAATTTTGATCATTTATAACTAGTGTTTATTTGTCTACATACCTATGTATAGTCTATCCCTCACCCCCTATGCAGGCAATGGGAAATTTCTTGCAGGGGCATGGCTCACAGTAGAAGCTTAAAATTGTTTTCCTTGATTGAATGAGTGCTCAGTTGAGGATTCTATTTCCTGATGGATCAGTAAATGTTCTTCATATTTTGTAACCATTAACTCTTTGTCTATTCAGATTTGTTGCACATATTTTCTTATTTATTATGTTCCCTTTGGGTTTTTTTGTTTGTTTATGATAGGTATTTAATGCTAGAAATAAGATATATTGTAATGTTCAGTTTACTGTATTTTTTCATCATTATGATTTCTGAAACCTATGTACCAATCTTTTAATGATTTCTCATTGTACTTTTAAATGGTCTGGAGTTGATTTTTAATATATGGTAGAATTAGGAATTTAAATGAAAGTATTTCCAGTAGTGATCTATTTTCTCAACTCCTAATCTTGTATTTATTTCTTACATATTCCTTTATGATTTGCAATCTATAATATACTAATACAGCCTATTAAATTAATGTAGTTCTTTACATACATCAACACATCTGTTCTACTTATTTACCTGTTAATCCTTTTGTTTGTACTTCCTTGTTTTAATTATTGTTTTATAAAAATTGTACTTTCTGGTGTATTTCAATTATCTTTTAAGGCAAGACCGCTCTATCATTTTTCTGTTTCCAAATTTTCTTACCATTCTTGCCTGATTTTACTTTCTGTGGAATTTTAATATTTTACTTATTTTACTATTTAATGACTTTAATATTTAAATCGAGTCTGATCATAGCCAGTGAAGCAATCTTTCCTTACACCATTGAATGATTCCTGGACATTCTTGCAGTCCTCTGACACAGGCAACTGCATTGCCATCTTGGCAACTCCTCTCTCCCTCCAGCTCTGCACTTGACTTGTTGAGATTTCATTCCATGAGTGCATTTCAACATGACCATTTTTGCCCTATACTTTTGGGAATTTAAGCCTCCAAAGTAATGTAGAAACAGATTATGATGGGAATAAAATTTTAAAAATCAATGGAGCGAAGTGGCATGTCATCGTAGGTAGAAATAAAGATTCAATTCAACATGTAGGAAAATTATATTTGAAAGCCCCTTAAATTATCTGTTTAGTTTGGCATATAGGGTTTTGTGTACACAACTATGGGCAATAATATACATATATTACAATGTGTAATGATATCTATAATGTCATATATAATAAAGAGTACACTCATTTAGGGGAGTCAGAATTATCAGTACTATTTAACATATTTTCTCTCTCCCTACCTTCCCCTATTGAGTCTTTATTTTAAAAATTTATATAAATTAAATGCACTTAAGAGGCTGCTTTACTCTGTCTGCATGGTTGAGAGATGCTTCCTAATTCTTAGGCTGTTTTGTTATTGAATCTCTGATTTAGGAGGTAAGCAATGCACAAATTATTTTTCTTTAAGTACATCTTCTTGGGGCGCCTGGGTGGCTCGGTTGGTTGGGTGACCAGCTTCAGCTCAGGTCATGATCTCATGGTTTGTGAGTTCAAGCCCCGTGTCGGGCTCTGTGCTGACAGCTCAGAGCCTGGAGCCTACTTCAGATTCTGTGTCTCCCCCTCTCTCTACCCCTCCCCTGCTCACGCTCTGTGTTTCTCTGTCTCTCAATAATAAATAAACATTAAAAAAATAAATAAAATCATTAAAAAAGTGTATCTTCTTTCAGGCCATGGGTTTGCTCTTTTGCAAACAGCAAACTATAGGTAAGACATAGACTTTGATTCTCAATTTGGTTTGATGAGTCTTTTTTATATTTTGTCCAGGATTTTGATGGAAGTTTTACGATTAGGCTTGAATTTTAGTGTCCTAAGTTTTCATATCTGTGTGTGTGTGTGTGTGTGTGTGTGTGTGCGCGCGCGCACGCGCACGCACACACTTGCATGCACCTGTGCTTTTATTATATGGAGAGAAATTGGGAGATGCTGCATCTGAGGTGGCTAGATAAAGATAATATCACAAGATGTTTCCACACTATTATTTCATAAATATTTGTTTGAAGCATGGTGTTCCTCAAGTCTGTTAAAAGATTAACTTCAACAACTGGAATTTCTTAATAGAATTGTTTGTAGAGATGAGTGTGATTATATGGATTAATAATTATCCAAGGTGGGGTGGGGAGGTTGTCCTTCATTTTATTACCATGTCCTTCTCATGCCAAGTGCATTTGTTTGTGTCTGGTGCTAAATGCTCAATATGATTAGTTAATTTCACTTCCATCCCTGCCTCCATTAAAGCTTGCTCCTTAACGTACCAATGTAATGAATCCCTCCTGAGGAAGTGTATGGATGGGACTTTGTTCCAACTAGGGGCAATATTAGTTCTTGAAGTTCTGCTAGAAATGGCCTTTTTCTTAGTCTTTCAGTGCAGAGATTATGACCATAGTCTAGGACTTGAGGTGAGCAAAAGAAAACCACGGTTGACAAATACTATCTCTGATTAACTAAGAGCCATGTGATAAGAGATGGCTGCGATTTGTTCCTTATCCTAAAGAAGCTTCCAGTCTAGTGTGAGAGATAAACAGTTAATCAAATAACTATGTTATGGTGTGAAGAGTTCTGTATTAGAAGGACGACCAAAATTAGACCATTACACAGACATGAGATGATTACTTCTGCTTGGTCAGGAGTTAGAGGAACAATCAAATGAACAAAATCTCAATTCACCATTACAGGAAATCAACATGCCAAAATATTGTGGAAAAAAAAAAGATCAGCAGTTTTGTCGACTATATTTCAATTTTTAATTTTTTTTAAATACAAAAAAAATTTGAAGTTTAGCAGCAGCAGAAATAGTAGTAAATGCTACATGAACTAGTTTCTGGAAATCTGCATGGAAGAGCTGAGTTTTGAAGGATGAATATGAATACAGACGAAAACATCCTGGAGATGTTGAAAGATCAGCATACCCAATTTGTGTAGGTGTGAAAATGCCTACTCTGATACAAGAAAAATAAATTGTCCACTATGACTCATCTTGGTGTGCATGTTTGGAGTGTTGAAGGTGAAGTTAAAGACTAGGATTGGGCTCCTAAGCCATACTACTGATTTTGAGATTTGTTCTCTGGGTGACTCAGAGGTTATGGTGCAGAAGAATGATATGGTCATATTTATGTTTTAGAAAGAAAGCTGGCAACAGAGTAGGGAGCCAATGCCAAGAAGATAGTTGGGAAGAATTTGTTCCTGCCAGCTAAATGTAGAGTTTGCCTTCCATTCCTCTTTGCTTCTGGAAGAGGGTTAAAATGGAGGAGGAAATAGAAAGGAAGAAAACCAGAAGAGGACAAGAAAAACTCTCTGGAGGAACTTATTTTAATCAGTAGTAGGAGTGAGGAATCTTCCATTGTTCTCATCTCAAGATCTTGTATGGCATCTCAAGCCTGGAAACCTGGAGCTACCTACTGGATATTGTCTCCCGGTTTCTAACACCTCTCCCTTTTTTGCCTGTCACATTTGATTTTGTCACTAAATTTTAATTAAAAAAAAAAAAAACAACACGTTTTCTCATGCCCTTCTTACCATTACCAACACTGGCTTCCAAACACTTAGCAGCTAACCAAGATCCTGAGGGGCTTGTTTTCTCTCTCACTGTTGAGTGTTGCTCATAGATGATCCTCTAAGAGTTCTGCTTTTATCATTACAAACCCTGCTTAAAAGCTTAATTTGAAGGACAGAAGTTAAATTCGTAGACTAAATTTTAAAATTTCATCCTACCTACCAGCATGATTGTTCTCATTTAGAGCCTTTGGCCATAGTATTCCTCCCATAGTCCACTCCTTAGTCCACTCATATCAAACTTCTTTCGGTCCCTCATAGAATTAAAACTTCAGCTCAAATCCTATTTCTCGTGACACGTTTTTTAGGTGGGTAAGGGGAGGCCATACGTCCCTTTTGTTCAGCGTTTGATGCTTTATTGAGAAAGCCCTCCTCATTTCTCTACATATATTATTTGCCTGAATGTTTGCCAAATTCTCAGAAATAGTCCAGTAGTCTAATAGTTTCCAGTGGGAACGTGTTGAGTTCAATTCAGCCAATATTTATTGCGTACCTAATATGTGTAAGGTATTGTGCTAAACATTCTCAGGATGCCAATGTTGAAGGATTAAGTAAGTCAAATGTCTGCTCTCAGGAAGAACAATTAAATTTATTCAGTGGAGGACTATTTCCACTTCACCTGTAATATTAATTTGTGACTTTTCAAATAAGATACTCTTCCTTCATTGATTTGGTGAGTTTCATAAGTAAGTGAAATCATGATGGAAGTTGCATAAATGTGTTTAAATGGCACACATTTCACATTTCACAGCAAAAATACAGTCTCAGTAGACACAAAGGTAATCAAACCTTCAGTACAACTATCCAATGTATATATGGCTAATTATACCAAATGTCTTAATCCATCCGGGCTGCTATAACAAAATACCACAGAGTGTGTGGCTTGTAAGCAACAGAAATTGATTTCTCACAGTTCTAGAGATTGGAAGTCTGAGATCAGGGTGCAAGTATGATCGAGTAAGGGCCCTCTTCTAGGTCACAGCCTGCCAACTTCTCACTGTGTACTCACACGTAGAAGGGGCCAATGCGCTCTCTCAAGCATCTTGGGCATTAATCTCATTCATGATGATTCTGCCCTCATGACTTCATCACTTCCTATAGGCCCCATGTTCTCACCTCCTCATACCATCACATTGAGCACTAGCATTTCAACATGACTTTGGGGGGAACACAAACATTCAGACTATAACACCATATATATTGAAAAATGCCATCCTCAGAGGCTAAAAGTTTAGGAAATGGATGTATCCATTTCCACACCACCTTTATACAAGTGCCTGCACTGTTTTGAGATTTCCCTGCTATTCGTTTTAAAGGAAAGTAAACATAATTTCTTATTTCTTATTATTTAAAATAATTAAATTTCACTTGAGAGGAGAATTTAACCAATAAGTTAATAACAGCCATAGTTAGAAATGGAGTACATGAAGGGGACAAACTATAAGGAGGTAGGCAAGCCTGATAAAAATGTAAGACCGGTTGCATCAGCCCTGACATTTACATCAGAAATCATTTACCCTCTGGTACCCTTAGCAAGGAAATCATTTGTCAGGAATCAATAATTCCATTAGATAGGAAACATAATTTTCCAGATGATGGGAATTTTATCCCAGAAGCATTTGAATATCTCAGGGAAAAATAAAGGATTAAGCCTCTTAAGAAAGCAAACGTACCCTGTGTTATCATCTTTGGCCAATGCTTTCTAATTCTTCTTTTTCATATCTTTAAATACAGAATCCCCTTCACCTACAGCTGAGTTTAGAAAATTCATTAAGTTCTGACGCTGATGTCACTGTCTCAGTCCTGACCATGAACAACTGGTACAATTTTAGCTTGTTGCTGTGCCAGGAAGACTGGAACATCACCGACTTCCTCATCCTTACCCAGAATAATTCCAAGTTCCACCTCGGGTCTATCATCAACATCACCACCAACCTCTCCTCCACCGAGGACCTCTTGAGCTTCCTGCAGGTCCAGCTTGAGAGTATTAAGAACACCACGCCCACAATGGTGATGTTTGGCTGTGACATGGAAAGTATCCGACGGATTTTTGAAATTACCACCCAGTTTGGAGTAATTCCCCCTGAGCTTCGTTGGGTGCTAGGGGATTCTCAAAACGTCGAGGAACTGAGGACAGAAGGTCTGCCCCTAGGGCTCATTGCTCATGGAAAAACAACACAGTCCATCTTTGAGTACTATGTACAAGATGCCATGGAGCTGGTCGCAAGAGCTGTAGCCACAGCCACCATGATCCAGCCAGAACTTGCTCTTATTCCCAGCACGATGAACTGCATGGATGTGGAAACTGCAAATCTCACTTCAGGACAATATTTATCAAGGTAGGATGCGAGGCCTGTGTTATATTCCCATTCATAGGGTTTTGACAAGAAGCAGAATTTCCCTATCTATCTCCTTTGTAGAAATCTTGATTTTGAGTAGCTTTAAACTCTAATAATATTTCTGAGAGGCTTTCTGGTTACATAGGCTAGTATCCCATGATCTGTCATCTGGAATTTGATCTGTAGATTTGAAAGCAGTGGTGTACAATAGGGAACACACAGTCCTGCTTTTAAACCCTGGCTTAGTTGCTTACTAGCTATTTGTTCTTGGCAAGTTATTTTAAAACTCTGACCCTCAGTTTTCTAATTAATAAGCTAGGATTATATTGAATAGCTTGACCTATGATCATTAAGGTATGAAACTATATATGAAAAGTACCTAACCCTGCTCGGCTCATAGCAGAAACACAACAAATGTTTCTGTTCCTGCCCACTCTTTCTCATATCAACAGACTTGGACAAATCTCTCTGAATCTATATAGAGAAAAAAATTAGTCAAGCAGGAAATGGATTTTTCATTTTCCTCCCAGGCTGTGATGCTTAAGGCAGTATAGAGTAGTAGTTAAAGACATGGACCCTGGAGCCAGACTCTCTGAGCTTGAAATTTGGCTCTGCCACTTACTGTTTGTGTGACTTGGTCAAGTTACTTAACTTCTCTGAGGCTTAGTTTCCTATGTCTTATATCCATTTATGTAAAATGGGCATAACAATAGATCCTACTATCCATGGGGTCCTTGTGATTGATAGATAGATATATAGATAGATAGTCAGCACTAGGGTTCCACAAGGGTTTTATTTAAATACATACATGCACGCGCACACCACACACACACACACACACACACACACACACACACATATTCTTTTTAATTAGGTACCTTTCTTCTCCAGTTTCTCAATCTGGTTCGAAGATAGAATGAAAAAGTCCATTTAATTTAAAGAATAACCCATCATTTGGAACTAGTTTTCATGATACTTGGGAAAAGGAGAATATCCTTAGAAGATATTTTATAGGGACCTAGATTTTTTTTCCTGAAAAGGACCACCTGTGATCAGAGAGACCAAATCAGAGAATTTTTGACTATTTTGGAGGTGAGGTCTTAGCTCTAGGCTTGTCCCATTTTTAAAGTTTATTTACTTTTAGTAATGTCAACACCCATTGTGGGGCTTGAACTCACGACGCTGAGATCAAGAGTTGCATGCTCTTCTGACTGAGCAGGCAGACCTTGGAACAAGGACATCTTACTATATTGAGAAACAAAAGACCATTGTATAGTGTCTTGCCTTTTTTTTTTTTTTTTAATTTTTTTTTTTAACGTTTTATTTATTTTTGAGACAGGGAGAGACAGAGCATGAACAGGGGAGGGTCAGAGAGAGGGCGACACAGAATCCAAAACAGGCTCCAGGCTCCGAGCTGTCAGCACAGAGCCCGACGCGGGGCTCGAACCCACGGACCGCGAGATCGTGACCTGAGCCGAAGTCGGCCGCTTAACATACTGAGCCACCCAGGCATCCCTAGTGTCTTGCCTTTTAAGAAGACATGACTATGTGATAAGATGTGAGGAGGTCGTAAGCATTTTACATTGAATCCTATATATATGGACTGAGCACCTATTATGTACAAGGCAACATGCCAAATGCCATGTATTGGCAGTTTACCCACAGCCTATACACTCCCTAAAGAATGTTGTTAAAACAATAAAATAATTCAAAAGTCATTTATTAGGAATCTACTGATGATAAAATTAGATATTCTGTCATCACCTGAACTTTCTATTTTCCCCATGTTGTATTTTAATTTCCACAAGATTAAAGTCTTGCATATTTTATTTTGCAGCCACTACTAAGATTTAATCTACTATTTTTGAACTAACACATAATTGAGGCCCAGGATTTTAACTGGGATAAGAAAATTCTCCTTCATAACAAAATATAAGCAAAACCTTTATTTATGATTTTGAATAGTCATCATTTTGGAAGGATAATCATAAACAGCAGATAAGAAAAAAACCCTATGAAACCTACATTAAGTTATTTAGTGTCTTTCTGTCTCATGTACAATGGAGAGCACAAGGAAAATGATTCTGTTTGGATCTTAAAAACGTTTACAAACTACAAGGAGAAATATTTGTTGACTTGGGTTGTATATACCCTAGGGGTTCATTTTATCAAGATCAAACTGGTCTTTCTGGCTCCTCAAGGTTTAATTTATATTAAAGTTATATGCCTCCTTTCACAAGGATCCCATGGTACTTTGTACATGAAATTAGATGATGGTACTTAGCCCATTCCATCATCATTATTTGTCCATGTGCCTGACTTCTGAGCTAAAGTAGAAATTCTGTTGAGACACTATTATTCAGCGTAGTTTAATGCCTAGCACATAGCAGCCACTTAATAGACATTTATTGGAACAGAAAGAAGGAAAGGAAATTTCTTATTATATTTACATCCTACATTATCTGCTGCTGTAGAAGAAAAATAGGTGCTGGTAGACAAAATTTTGTCTAAATTGAAAACATGGGTTTTTGTTTTTTGTTTTTTGTTTTTTGTTTTATCTTTTTGATGAAATGTGAGGGTCTTGGATAACTTTTGCCCTTGTGGCTGTTTCTACATGTTTATCCCACAAAATTTGAAAGTTTAAGAGAAGAATGTAAAGTTTGGTGCCTGGCAGCAATTCACAATGTATGAGGGTCAGTGGCAGTATTTTCATATCCACGGATGTGTTTGAGAGCGAACTCCAAGAACTTCAGGAAATAGGGCTAGGACTTCTTAGACTCCCTGAGGAGTACAGTCAAAGAGAAAGTTTCAAAGTGTTCAGGAAAGGTTCAAGAGAAGTGGGCTAATCTCTGGAAGGAGTCTTTATAATGCATAACTGAAAAGCTGCCTGAAGCCATAAAACATCTGTGGAATTTCCATCAGTCTTATTTATTTTGTTGAATACAGTCTTTTAGGAAGTTCGTTATCCTCAGTCCATAAGTCACATCTGCATATAGTAATTTTCTTAATTGTTCCTAAATTTTGTGAGGCTGACCCCACTTCTTCACGGCTTAATGAAAAGTCCCAAGGATAATGAGCCATGAATAGCGAGTGTCAGTTATGCAAGCTCTCATTTCTCACACAGCCATTTTTAGTTTGGGCTGACAGAATTGTTAGCGTTTTAAAATGTTAATGAAATCACCCCAAAACATGGACTTTTGAGCATAGGCTTTTAGACTAGAAAAAACAGTTCTCATGACAGAGCACATAGATGTAATTACAGGTATAAGGGATTTTATTCTTCCAGGGTCCCCACATGCCAGAGCAAATGCCCATCATAATTAAATGTAGGGGCGCCTGGTGGCTCAGTCAGCTGATTGTCTGACTCTTGATTTTTGGCTCGTGTCAAGGATCCCAGGATCATGGGATCGAGCCCCGCATCAAGCTCCTTGCTGAGTGTGGAGCCTGAACCTGCTTGAGATTCTCCCACTCTCCCTCCACCCCTCTACCCTGCTCACAGTGTGCTCGCTTTCTCTCTCTCTCTCTCTCTCTCTCATAAAATAATAATAATAATATGTAAATGTAGACAAAACCACTTGGGGACTAAGTTCATAGTGTAATCTTTAACATTTATTTGCAAGTTGTTTTATTAAATGTTAATTATTTGAGGTGATGATATCTAGTATATTATTCAGTAATAACTTCCTAAGTGCATATGTGCCGGTGTTTTTGTGCGGCCAATAACTCTTTGTTAAACTAGGGTGAGGTAGACAGAATGAAGACATGCCTCCTGCCGTTTTCAAGCTGACAGCCTAGTGCATGAGGTTGAAAAGTAGGGAAATGATTATAAAACAAAAGGATACGTGATTCTTAAAAATAGAGATGTGTCCATATAGACAAAGACTGAGGGGGAAACACTGGAATCGGATCTTACGATAAACAAGTCATTTTCTGGTTTGGAACAAATTCATAGGCATAGGAAATGGCATATGTAAATGAACCAAGACCTAAAAGAGAAATTTGGTACTGTTGGAGCATACATTGAATATGAAAGGGATTCAACATGGTTGTGCAAAAGTAGTTAATTTGATAGCATGCCACACAGGGCTTTTATACCAAGCTAAGAAGTTTGCATTTTGTATGCATACTGGATGTCACCTGAATGGCAGGTAACAAATTAACCAAATAAAGTAATACAGCATAAAAACCTAGAAAGCAATTTTTTAGACCATTACAATAGCAAAATTGTTTTTATTTCTCAAAAATAGTTTTAGCATTTCCCACCTTTACTCCTTATTGCACTGTAAACACCAGACTCTAGTGAAAGTGAGTAGTTTGACCTGCTGTTCCTAGGGTTAGGCTTTTGCCCGTGCTTCTCTTTGGGCCCTGCATGCTAATGAATCTATTGTTGTTAGAGAAAGAGCTCCCTTGGGTTAGTCTTAGCACGAACAAAGACTGTTACTGGGTCTTTAAGAATTCCAAGTCTAGTCACTGACAGACCCCTCATTCTCTTGGCCCAAGAAGTCCCTGACCCTTTGGCTTACTAATTATAGTCCTGATAGTTACTCTAGCTTCTAAACAGGCCATAGAATCTTGCCTTTATTCTTTGAACAGCTTCTGCAGGTCAGTTCTCTATCAGGTAGCCATGATTAATTCATTTGTACATTCAAAAACATTTGTTGTGAATATCAGGCGAGGCCCTTGGCTAATGCTGGAGACATAAAGAGTAGAAAACCGGGACCTTGATCTCAGGAAGCTTACAATCCCCCTTCTGTTCTCTCACTAAGAGAGGATATGCTCCTCTAATTATCCGTATTTTTTGTAAGTTTGTTTATTTATTTTTGAGAGAAACAGAGAGCGCACTAGCAGGGGAGGGACAGAGAGAGAGGGAGAGAGAATCCCAAGCAGGCTCTGCACTGTGAGCACACAGCCCGACACAGGCCTCGATACCACGAACTGTGAGATCCTGACCTGAGCCAAAATCAATAGTCAGACGCTGAATCAACTGAGCCATCCAGGTGCCCCCCCGCCCCATGTATTTTTTAATCCACTTTCTTTGACTGAGCTGTTTATCATTCGTGAGACAACACCCATTCTACTAGTGATTATTCTCTTGCATTAGCTGGCATTGTTAGGCCCTCTCTTCATTTGTCCTTGAAGAATGGTCCAGCATGCTAGAGACTCGTCCAAGCTGTGTTCATCTTTATACTTGCATAGTCGAGCAATACCAAGACAATACCAAGATTCACTAGGCTTTCATTAATAACAAATGTTGCTTTACTTATTGATTCTGCACATATTGTGTACAGCCTACTATGTGCCAGGTATTGTGAGGCACTAGGAAACTTCAGAAAAAAAAGACTAAAACAATCTCTATTAAAAAATCCCAAGGTATAAATTGATGGGCCCCATTTTACTCCTGGATGTGAAAACAAGTCCAGAAGAACTTGAGGCTGCAGGATAGAATTCTAATTTTGAATATTCTTACCCATGTTTACAATAATTTGCTGGCACCATGACCCTAGCGAAGTTATTTAATCTTTGGAAACTTTAATTTCCATAACAATAAGGATTCCCACCTTGAAAAGTCAAGTGGTATACCTAGGGTCATTCAGCTAGTACTTTATAAGGGAAGGTTTAAACCAGTTCATCTAAATCCAAATTCTCAATTCAGAATTGATATAAACCTTCCTTAATTGGGATTCCATTACTTTGTAATTCATATTCTTTCAGTCAAAAGCTATATAAATCAGGAGGCATGACTACTCTTGTATAAGCATTCTTGTCCGAAGGACCCTACTGGGCCAAACTAGTTAGCCTATATGTTTCAGTTGTACTTAGAGAAGATGCAGTTGCATTCAGCATAGGAGCCAGGGGTTGGATGCTGGTAACTCTGGTTCCTTGTATCTTCAAGCAGAATCCATTGCTGTGTGGTGACCTAGTGTGTCCAACTGTTACTCCTAAGTTAGCGCTGTCTGCTAGAGCATCCAAGGTGTCAGTACTTCTAGAAAGCACATGCCTTGGTGTCATGAATCTTAGGGACCTGCGCTTAAGGTCTGTGTTTCCAGATGTTTCCAGTAGGAACCCCTGCCACTGAACTAACTTCACTGAAATCCTTTGAACTTGCCGCTCTCTCTGTGTCACTTAAATCATGCCAAGAGCTGAGTCTGAAATTTTCACTAAGTCATGGAAGCCTCAAATAAGGAACATTAGAAAAGAGGTATTCCCTCAGGACCCTATTTTGATAAAAACAACTCAAATTTGCTTAGTCCAGCATCCAGCAAGTTTTAAACTATGGAATTTTTCCAAATGAGGAGAGCTTCCAAGCTTTTATTTGCCAAAGAGGATATTGTGCTCTTTGTTGACTTTTTCCTTTGTATGCATCTACTATAAAATTTGGAAATATGTCAAGAAGAGGTATGAAAGTATAGAGGGCAATACTGCAGCTCCACTCTGAATTCCAGATCTATCTCTCAGGCCACTTCAGTCTCCAAATCTTCAATCTCTGGATGGATGAATGACTGGTAAATACTGCATGATGTGCCAATGCCAGGGCTATGCTATTACTGAAGGGATATCAGCACCTGGGTTAGTGCTGGAGCCAGATCCGGAGAGCTAGAATGAATTCATTTGGGGTATTACACAAAGCAACCAGGAGCAGTCCAAGGGCTGGGCACAGACCACAATTATGGAGAAGAGTCAAGGTCCATACGAAAATGCAGAAGGAAAGGAAAACAGCTTAAGAGGGTGGAACAGCTCTAACACAAATGTGAGAGAAAAACACAGAAAGCAAAAGGTGCCAGCCTGTCGCTTGTGGCTCACGAAAACAAGAAAAGGGAGAGTTATATCCATGTGTCTGATTTTTTGAGGTGTACTATTCACACCAATAGTAACACAGCCCAGAATGTATATTAACACAATCACATAGGTTACTATTTTCCTCCTCTTGGGAAAAAAGCCAAGAAGGACAGGAACTGTCCTTCCACTCTGCAGTTTCACTTGTAAGTAACTGAGTTTTGCTGATGTTGGCAAAGCATAGACCCACATGATTCATGTTGGTACATATGTATATTTAATATGTTACTAAATTCCTGTTGCTCTTGTCCCTTAACTGATAGAAATTTATTTTAAAAGGTGAGCTTTGTAAGTTGATGTGATCAATTAAAATATGTGGGGCCCTCTGTTAAAGGAAATTTAGCAATTTCTAATTCCTTTTAAATTCCTTATCCTCAGAGAGGTTTCCCATTGAACCAATTTCTATTTTTGATACTGTCCATCATTCGGGGGAAAACGTATTAGAATTTTAATTCTTTGAACAATTTGTAAATTGCAGATACAAATACTTCCTGGCTGGCTGAGCCCTATTCTTTTGGCAAAGTGATGAAGAGCTCTCATGTCCGATCCGAGCAGAAGACATGGGTCTAATTGCATTTACCCCACAAACATTACTAAGCAGTAACTCTGGCCAGGCAGATTCAAAGATGACTCAGTACTCTGGGTGCTTAGATGAACACTGAAGTCTCTTTCAGCTTGACAGCCTGCAGTGTTAGGAAGCAGAGCAGTAGGAAGAAAGGATTTACTTATTCCTACCAGTCACTCTGTGGAAGAGACTGCTTTCTGGAATGCGGAGAATGTCAAAATCCACACCCTCACAGGCTTAGGGCTAGAAAAGTCAAAGATGGAGGTAATCATCTGCCAAATACTTGCACTTTAGGATCACTAAGAAGGATTAGAAAGAACAGTTAAGGCATCTTTCACATACAGCTCAAGAAATTGTCTACATTTAATGTTTAATTTGGAGTGCTGTCCCATGCATGGAGAACAAAATGAAAGCAATGTCCTCTGATAGAATTGTACCTTGGGTAACTCTGTGGCTAAGGTGACAAATTCATGTCATCAGGCAAGGGTCTGCTGCAATGAAAGAGGCCACAAAGTGAAAGCTGAACTAATAATAGCTGGCCATACAATTAGGAAACGGGTCTCCGGCACTATTGAAAAAAACGGGGATGGGGGGAGGGGTGGCTAGATGGTAAAAGAAACATTGAAAATAATAAAGGGAAGCAAATAGATGGATTTCAGAGGGAATGGGAGGGGGCCTAGAGTGGCAACAACAGCAACAACAAAATAGTAATTAACTATTACTGTTAACTCAGTGATTAACTGAGGATGGTCAAGAGCTGATTGAACATAAGATCTCCTTTTAACATGACAGAATATTGACAATTCTGTTATACAAAGTCCACCGACAGGAAGAGAGGGAAAGAGAGAAAGAAGAGAAAATTCAGAAAAAAAAAAAGAGAGAGAAAGGGGCACTTGGGTGGCTCAGTCGGTTGAGTGTCCGACTTCGGCTCAGGTCATGATCTCACAGCTCGTGAGTTTGAGCCCCACATCAGGCTCTGTGCTGACAGCTCGGAGCCTGGAGCCTGCTTTGGATTCTATGCATCCCTCTCTCTCTGCCCCAACCCACTCACATTCTGTCTCTGTCTCTCTCAAAAATAAATAAACATTAAAAAAAATTTTTTTTTAAATAATAAGAGAAAGAACAAAAAGAAATAATGAGATAACCATGGATTAACCCACATGCCAGAAACTAAGAAACATGGAGGAAGGGGAAACCATCTAGAGCCTGGGGAAGAGACACAAAATGAGGATAATTTAGAGAATAAGGAGGAATAGAAAAAAGTCTTGAAGAATTATGAAAAATCACACACATGGATTAAAATAGAAACATCAAATATAAATAGCTAATAATTCAGACAACTGGATCTCTATAGTGGTTGTAAAAGATCAGAACTGGGTGTAAATTCTCTAAAAGACATAAGACTATCCAAAGAAAGAATAGTTTGGGGCCCTTCAATGATAAAGAACAGGGAAAAAAAAAAACTGTGAGTACGAATTTGTGACAAATGTCAAAGTCTGGAACTTTGGAGAATGTGAGTTTTGATTGGCAGTTAACATGATTGTAGATAATGAGTCACATGGAGAAAAGATGGGATTTCTGAACATTAGTAGATCTCTTCCCAACTCTCCTTTTGTCCCCCACCCCCAGTAAAAGAAGAACAGAAACTTTCAACTTTTTTTTTTTTTTTTTTTTTTATTTTTGGGACAGAGAGAGACAGAGCATGAACGGGGGAGGGGCAGAGAGAGAGGGAGACACAGAATCGGAAACAGGCTCCAGGCTCCGAGCCATCAGCCCAGAGCCTGACGCGGGGCTCGAACTCACGGACCGCGAGATCGTGACCTGGCTGAAGTCGGACGCTTAACCGACTACGCCACCCAGGTGCCCCCAGAAACTTTAAGAATATTCATTTGTGGGGCACCTGGGTGGCTCAGTTGTTAAGCCTCCAACTTCAGCTCAGGTCATGATCTCATAGTTTGTGAGTTCGAGCCCCACATCAGGCTCTCTGCTGTCAGCATGGAGCCCGCTTTGGATCCTCTGTCCTCCCCCACTTTCTCTGCTCCTCCCCGCTCTTGTGCGTGCTCTCTCTCAAAAATAAATAAATATAAAAAGAAGTATTCCCTTCTTTCTTACTCAAAGGGCTTTATTGAGCTTCTGGTGTAGTCAATAGCTCTGGAGCTAAATTAAAAGTGACCACAAAATAAATATTTAGATTCACTGCATAGGAACAAGTCAACCTGACAAGAATTAGGTGGTGTTGGTGGGAGGGAAGTTGGAGAGAATATCACCAACAGTAATACAGGCAAAGGCAAAAAGTCAAAATGAAGTTCTTACAGGCTAAAAAATGTTATGAAGCTTTGTGGAGGATGAACAAATCTCTCATTCCTCAGGGGCGGAATATTAAATATGATGAGATGATCATGGAAAAAGAGATTCAGCTCATTTTTCAAGACATACAAGAATGAGGATACAGATCTTTTTAACGATACAAAGAAAGTTCCCAAAGGGAAAAATAAATTTTATGGCTCTACAGAGCAAAATAGATTTCCTTATGTACAAATAAGATTAATGGAAGGTGGCAATGGTGGGGGAGGAACAAAGATAAGAGGACAATTTAAAAAGAAATAAAAAACAGGGGTGCCTGGGTGGCTCAATCGGTTAAGCATCCAACTTCAGCTCAGGTCACGATCTCGCGGTCTGAGTTCGAGCCCCAAGTCAGGCTCTGTGCTGACAGCTCAGAGCCTGGAGCCTGCTTCAGATTCTGGGTCTCCCTCTCTCTTCCCCCCCACCCCCCCTCCACTCACACTCTGTCTCTCTCTCCTTCAAAAATAAATAAACTTTTTTTTAATTTAAAAAAGAAATACAAAACAAAGGAGGGCAGTAGATATACAAAGGTAAGTTGAGTGAAGAAAAGATCAAAGTAGAAATAAACATATGACCTATAAACAACTGGGCCAAGGAAGAAGACACAGGAGGAGGAAGATGTATTTAAACAATGGTTTGGTTCCTATGGGGTGAAAATGAAGACTGGAAACAATGGGGTTATTCCAGGACTAGTTCAAAAGCAAGAAAAGATCCAGATTTATGATAAATATAAAAACATTACTGGTAAAACTACATGCTATGAATGAGAAGTCAGGGGGCAGCAGATCTTAAAATCTATAAGAACATGACATTATTTTTGGTGAGAGATTTTTCTTTAACTTCGGTAAATTTTAGAACAACTTTTTAAAAAGTAAAAATAGTACGTGAATAATGTAATTAGATAAACACTGCAGTTAACATTCTATTATTAAGGAATGTAGAAGCATTTGACACACTTGATCACTGCCCCTCCTTGAAACATCTTTTTTACTTGGCTTCAAGCACCCAAAACAGCCTGCTCTTCTCTTATTTCTCTGGTTACTTCTCAGTTCCCTTTGCTAGTCCTTCCTCAACGGCACCACCTTCGAGTGTTAGAGAGCCCCAGATTTACTCCTCGGACTTCTCATCTGCAAAAATATCGTGTCCAGAGGGAAGGCTTCCAATTTTGTAGCTCCAGTCCCACCTCATTCCTGAGCTCCACACCATCTCTAACCAACTACCTGACATCTACACTTCAATTTCTGTAAGTTTTCTCTAACTTAACCTAAGCAAACTGAACTGGTGGTTCTCACCTACCTCAAACCTGGTTCTCCTGACAGTTTTCTCTCAGCGGAAACTCCAGGCCTCCACTTGTTTGGGGCAAAAACTTTGGTGTCATCCTTTCCTCTCCTTTTCCTAGCAACCATATCTGAGCCATCAGCAAATCCTGTCATCCCTTCCCCCCCCTTCAAAAATCTGACTAATTCTTCACACCTTCACTGCTACCACCTCCAGCTAAGCCATCATCACCTTTTGTATGGGTGTTGGAAACAGCTCCTTAACTGGTCCTTCTGCTGCTGCTCTTGTCTTTTTTCAGTTCTT
The DNA here is from genome assembly GCF_018350215.1 of Panthera leo. Classification (NCBI taxonomy): domain Eukaryota; kingdom Metazoa; phylum Chordata; class Mammalia; order Carnivora; family Felidae; genus Panthera; species Panthera leo. Next base: position 63,479,266 of record NC_056691.1, on the reverse strand, counting down.
TGTCAACAAAGCACTGTGGTGATCCTGTTAAAATGGAAGTCATGTCAAATTGCTTTTCAGCTCAAAACCCACCACTGGCTTTCCGTCTCATGCAGAGAAGAAACAAAGTCTTTACAGTGACCTACAACATGTGTTTTCCCCAGCTCTCACTACCCATAAATTTTCTCTGACTTTGTCTTAAACTTTCATGCCCCCTCACTCCCCTCTGTGTTCCTCACACATCAGATACGACCCCACTTCAAGAAAGCTGCACCTGGTGCTCCCTCTACAGGGAATGCTCTACCTGGATCTCCTCCTCCCGGTTAGCTCCTTCCCTTTCTTTACTCTTTACTTCTTTACTCAAATACTTCTTTCTCTGAGAGGCCTTTGTTGGCCTCTCTCATTTAAAATTTCACCCCACTATGGTCGCCCCAGGCACATCTTCTCTCCTTACTCTGCTTTATTTTTCCTCCTTTGCCCTTAGCAGCTCTAATATCCCATACACAGTACCTACTTATCACATTTACTCTGTCTCTTTCAGTAGACTATAAGCTACATAGATTTACATCTGTTTTGCTCACTACTATATTCCCTACCTAGCACCTAGCACAGTGCCTGGCACATAGTACTGTTGATGAATCCATGAGTGAATGGGGGAGGTGTTGTTTTTAGTATCTTTGTTCATTTGTTTTCATGAATAAGAAATCCTTTAGTTAGCATGTCAAGTCTTGTGTGCAAATGTGCCTTCTAAAATGTATCTTAAATGTAGTTGACACTGATCTTGCTTACACCGTGAACTGTCTCAAAAACAGTTTTTACATAATTTGCAAAGTACACATTTTATCTCGGTTCCTGTACAACTCAACACATATTCTTAATTAGTGAGATAATTGGGAGCTTTTACTAAAGTGATAAGTTACCTCAATGCAAATTCACTAATGAGCTTCATTCTTTCAAGCAGAGTGGTGTCTTGGGAGGTGTACTGATAAAAAAACATGGATACCTGACTGCTTTGTTAAACAGCCCACACGAAAGGCATGGTGCTAAACTAGGTTCTTACTCAGAGTGAGATCCAAGCCCTTACCATACATGACAAAGCTATTGTAATATTCTTCTAAGTGGTCTCCTGGTCACCATCTCTTCCTTTCTATATGCACAGTGTACCTGTCTCTAGATCAATATTAACAATGCAGACCTCTGGTTATATCCATTACTCTGCTCAGAAGTCTTCACGGGTCCCCTTTTCCTATTAAATAAAACCCAATCTCATAAAATGGACATGGAAAACCTCTACAGTCTAGTTGCAGTCTGCTTTTCCTACATTATTTTCTCATATTTTTCTACCCTGGTCTCTAATTAGATTGTTCCGCCTTCTACCCGTTGTTATATTTTCCACCTCCCTACCTTTCCTCAGAACATTCTGGAAGCCGGAAGTTTTATTTAGAATTCATTTCTAGGCTAGAGCAGTAGTGTGATCAACACAGAGTGTGGTGATATTATTGGTCCCTGTGACTCAGGCTCTAAATTTCTGTTGGAAGAATTTAAGATCACATTTCTCTTTTTTAATACCCACATTGCTATATGGGCTTACACTGAGCTGCTATTCAGCTAAATACTCCAGGACTTATATATGTGACCTTCCATCAAACTGAGTTTCACACATTCTTGGTGTGGTTTGTGTGCTAAATGCAACGCTATACATTTGGTGCCTTAAAATCACTACTTTTCTTTTTGAAGAATATATATCTCCTGCCTCTGCCATCTCTTCTCCACTTACACTGCTATTACCTTAGCTTTTGCCACCTTAAGCCCCTTATGAAGCTAGCAGAGAGAGAAGCAAGAGAAAGAGGGAAGGAGCATTATTCCCACATAATGAAAGTGTGCTCAGCCCCCTCCTTCTTACAGATCATTGCCTATATAGCTGACTGGGAAAAAAAAAAAAAAAAACTTTTTAAAATCAAATCTGATGGTCATGCCCTTCCCCAGATAAAATCTCTGCAACGGCTCCCCATTACCTTCATCATAACCTCAGACCTTTTGAAATTCATTTCCCACCTTCATCTCCAGCCTTATTTCACACCACTTATCATCACGCAGCTTGCACTCTGTGGCTTTTGCACACACATCTCCCTGAGTGAATAGCATCAGTCCCCAGCTTCTCTTCCTGGCTAACTATTCTTTCTTACAGACTCAACTCTGGCACCTCCTCCCCTAAGATTTCCTATCATCTCTACAGTAGAATGTGCAAGTGCCTTTGCTCTCTGTTCCAATGGCACCCAGATTTACCTCTAACATGACACTCATTATACTGGTTGAGCATTGCCTGTTTGCCTTTCTTTCTCCCCATTGGTAGACTTTAAGGTCCTTGAGAATGAGTGTGCCTTTCATCTCTGTAACTCTAATGTTAAGAACAGTGCTTTTATCAGTTTCTCTTGCCAATAAAGTTATTCCCGATTTTTCTTTTTCTTGTTCATCCAAGAAGAATGTAGGGCAGAATAAAAAGGAACACGATAGAAACTGATTTAAGCAAGAGTAAGATTTCACCCTTTTAATTTTTTTAACTAGTATAGGGAGGCACTGAAACTTTGCTACACACTCTTATTACATTACAAAGAATACATAGTGAGGGTGACTATAACTAAAAGCTATCAGTGAGATTATTTTAATTTGCCTTCTCCATTAAACGGAAATAAAATAGACAGATGATCTGTAAATGGGGATTCTCTGAGACCCAATTTCTTGGTGTCAGTTGCATAATGAAGCAGGCACTGGGTTTTCTGGCCTGGGAAAATTGAAGACATTTAGATGCAGATTGATTAGTCTTTCTGTGAGAAATGAATGCCTCGGAGACAACTGAGCATTGCCCTTCAGTTACGGCCATATTGAATGTGACTTAACATATTGATGAAACATACTTTTTACTGCAATGAGAGTTACATAATCTCTGAAAGATTTCTTTTCGGAGATGATTTAAGTACGTATTTTTTCAGTGGCAGTCCTTCAAGGGTCCATCCAGCTAAAAATCTATACTCATTAAGCCCCAGATATTCTTAAAATAGTAAAGGGCGTCTCCTACAACTCCAGATTTACTTTCCTGATCAACAAATTGACCAGATGAAATTAACCTATTTACTACAAACCATTTTGTTCCCTAGGCTGTCAGCATGTATGTGTGTGTGTGCACGTGTGTGTGTGTGTGTGTGTGTGTGTGTGTGTGTACACAGCTAATAGTAGATTGCTCATTAAAAACACAATTGTAGTCACCCTTTATAGTACCTAGGTAATTATCGATTGATTGATTTGTATATTTTAATGATTTGGTTCCTACTTCTCTGAAGAAACATAAAACTATTTTAAAATCTAGGATAACTGAGACTTCATTACTTGTTGCAAAATAGAATTTATTCTAACTGGTAGAGTCCCACCGGGGAGTGCTAACATGAATAATTAACCATTACATGCAGCCTACCAAAATGAGCAGTTTCATTGCATTTAGTGATAGTAGCAATCTCAAAATGTGATTTACATTTATATCTCTAATGAAAATTAGTACATTCTTCACACTTTCTGATTTTTCTATGCCCCTTCTGTGGCAGCATAACTTCTTACTACTTGTGTTTGCATTTGTCAATTACTGAGTAATGCTGGTGGCAGGTAATGGATGAATGTGTTTTGCCGAGAACCTAGACTTGTATCCTCTGATTCCTCAAAAAAACCTCTATGTTATATTCCACGTTTCATTGTAATTCCTTTTAGTTTAACATAGGTCTTGGGTAACCTCTATGAGTTTCTCATAATGCAGTACTTTGTGTCTCCAACAAGAGAAATCCTATTAGATGATAGGGAAAAGTGACCTGGGGACAGCCTTGATTGAAAAAACTTGAATGACATTAAATAATAGCTACCCTATCCAAAACATTCGCCTTGTGTAAAAAGGTGTGGTATATATTTTACATGCATTATTTCCAACTCTTGTAGTGGAGGAAGTACTATTTTCCCCATTTTGCTGAAGACAAAACTGAATCTTAAGAGTTTAGTAAATTGGTCTCCAAGGACAATGCTAGAAGGTGGCTGGACCAAAATTCAAACAGAGATTATGTGTCTGACGTTAAAGTCTAGGCTTTTCTTCTGTCACAGGCCATAATTAAGAGTACAAAAGTGCCCAAGCTTGTATGTTACCTTGTAGTGCCTTATCTTCCCAGACTGTGACCAAGCATTTTCCTGTCTTGCCCATATCAGAACATACTTGACAGTGTCTGGTTTCAGGGTTAGGAATCAGGATATCATTCACTTGGTAATTTTCCTTTCTTTGACTTGGGCAGAGAAGCTCTCTCCAGAGCCAGAGCCAATTGTTTTTCTCTAATGACTTAGAGGGAGAGCAGCCTGAGGCTATCCTGAGATCTGCAAGTCTATTTATCATCTTTCACTTTGTTCCATGGATGATATCCAACATGCCTGCTGCTTTGACTGGCCTCATGGGGACAAATGTGTTCCACTCTGAAAAGAGAAGTATTGAAAGTATAATTTGGCTGTTTTCTGGAATTACGGATGCAGTTTTTAAGTAATTATAAAAGTATAAGCATACTTATTAAAACTCATTCCCTGCACCAAAAAAAATTTGGTGAGCTGATTTCATTGCAACAGAATATAGTGAAGAGTAGAAATGAAACATGTTAAAGATGCTGAGAACCTCCATAGCTTAGAAAGTTGTAAGAATATAGAATAAACAGTTTACAACGGGAAACAATTAACACATCCCTTAACTGAGAATAAAGGTATCTGGAGTAAGACCAAGAGCCAAGCACCTAACCCAGATGTTAGAACCTGAGGGTGAGATCTCATTTGCTCAGTGAAATAGGACTCTTTTCTTAGAAGGAGTCCAATTTATTAATTCCAGAAGAAGTTACAGGCAATGCCTTTAAAAAATTTAGAGTTTCTTTTTATTAAGATAGGGAAGCAAAGATGAGCACTGTTTCCTGTCTTTGGCCTCACCTCTCTTCCTTACTTTTTGCCTTTGCTCCTCTCTGCCAGGTTTCTAGCTAACACCACTTTCAGAGGCCTCAGTGGTTCCATCAGAGTAAAAGGTTCCACTATCATCAGCTCAGAAAACAACTTTTTCATCTGGAATCTGCAACATGACCCCATGGGAAAGCCAATGTGGACCCGCCTGGGCAGATGGCAAGGGGGGAAGATTGTCATGGACTATGGAATATGGCCAGAGCAGGCCCAGAGGCACAAAACCCACTTCCAACATCCAAGTAAACTACACCTGAGAGTGGTTACCCTGATCGAGCATCCATTTGTCTTCACGCGGGAGGTAGATGATGAAGGCTTGTGTCCTGCTGGCCAACTCTGTCTAAACCCCTTGACTAATGACTCTTCTGTATTGGACGGCCTTTTTAGCAGCCTCCATAGCAGTAATGATACAGTGCCCATCAAATTCAAGAAGTGCTGCTATGGATATTGCATTGATCTGCTGGAAAAGCTAGCGGAAGACATGAACTTTGACTTTGACCTCTATATTGTTGGGGATGGCAAGTATGGAGCCTGGAAAAATGGGCACTGGACTGGGCTGGTGGGTGATCTTCTGAGTGGGTCAGCCCACCTGGCAGTCACTTCCTTCAGCATCAATACTGCACGAAGCCAGGTGATCGATTTTACTAGCCCTTTCTTTTCCACCAGCTTGGGCATCTTAGTGAGGACCCGAGACACAGCGGCTCCCATTGGAGCCTTCATGTGGCCACTCCACTGGACAATGTGGCTGGGGATTTTTGTGGCTCTGCACATCACTGCCATCTTCCTCACTCTGTATGAATGGAAGAGCCCCTTTGGTATGACTCCCAAGGGGCGAAATAGAAGTAAAGTCTTCTCCTTCTCTTCAGCCTTGAATGTCTGTTATGCCCTCTTGTTTGGTAGAACAGCAGCCATCAAACCCCCCAAATGCTGGACTGGCAGGTTTCTAATGAACCTTTGGGCCATTTTCTGTATGTTTTGCCTCTCTACATACACGGCGAACTTGGCTGCTGTCATGGTAGGCGAGAAGATCTATGAAGAGCTTTCTGGAATACACGATCCTAAGGTAATACTCCTTTTTACTCTAGCTTTCTTTATCACCCATTATAACTCCATATATTGTGTCTTAAGCTGTGGTATGTCTGTGTTCTTTCATCTAACACAAGAATATTCTCTCAGCCATCTATAGAGACCAAGAACTAAATTAAATATTTTATTGTTTTACTGAATGAGACAAAAAAAGTGAGGGGGTTCTGGGGTGTTTGTGCTAGAGAAGGTCTTTTTGTAAGAGCGTCTATTAGTAAGTTTCTCTTGTGTTATTTGTGCATCTGACAGAATGTCCATCAAAGAATAGACTTACAAAGTATTTTTACCCAACGCAGACTGCAAAAACTGATTTATTACTTCTCTTGGGAATTAATGAAAATAAATAGTAGGATCTGTGTTTTAAATTGTAAAGAAAAGTTAGAATCAAAGAGAGTTAAAATTAATTAACATTTAGTCAGACACGACAGAAATCAATGGGCATAGAATAAGGAGTACTAAACTAACTGAAGTGGCAAGATTAGTTATGAACAGGGTGTCTTTACACAATACGGAAAGCTGTACAGCTGGCCACCTTGGCTGAGGGGATGATGCCAACAGTCACATTATAATGTCCAAGGACATTCAAAGAAGTATATCTATTCTAGGCTGCCTTTGATATCCTAGATATCTACCTGACCCTAAGGGTTGAAGGGAGGAGATGGATGGAGTTCAGGCAAATAGGTAAAGCAGTGGTGATACTCAAGGAGAGCCATATTTGTGTTCTCTCTGGATTAAAACAGGACCCCTTCCAGTGACTAGGAGTATGGAGAACCTAGTCCAACCTGACTCGTAGTGAGGAGGTGGTTGTCAGGGTTGAAGGAAATTGGAGTAAGACCCAAGGGAGCACTACAGTCCTGACAGGGAACGGAATTCAGATCCAGGACAAGAGTGTTCCAATGTGCACGACCCACCTAGGAGAGATTAGAGAAAGTTGTAATTCAGTGGGCGTTCCTGGGATACACTGTATTTAAAACAACTTGAGCTCAGCTGAGCATTTCAAATTGGGAAATACTCATGCCTTTTCAGATACTCCTTTCACACCAAGTCTCAAGGTATTGAACCTTTACTATAAATTTATATTAAACATCTATTTTTTTTAGTTTTTTTAGTGTTTTATTTATTTTTGAGGGAGAGTTGGAGTGTGAGTGGGGCAGGGGCAGAGAGAGATGGAGACACAGAATCCAAAGCAGGCTGTGGGCAGGGAGAAGGGCACTTGTTGGGATAAGCACTGGGTGTTGTAGGGAAACCAATTTGACAATAAATTATATTTAAAAAATAAAATCAGAGAGAAATTAAAAAAACAAAAAAAACAAAGCAGGCTCCAGGATAAGCTGTCAGCACAGAGCCCAACGCAGGGCTCGAACTCATGAACCGTGAGATCATGACCTGAGCCAAATCAGATGCTTAAGCGACTGAGCCACCCAGGCGCCCCTCCATTAAACATTTAAAATTAATTTCATAGATCACCAACATATAAGACATTTGTAACTGTCTTTATCAAATGATGGAGTGGCCCAGAGGGCTGGTGGCAGCTTTAGAGAATTCTCATAAATGGTTTGTACTAAGATATATGGTCTGTTCTGCAAACAAATGTACATGAGAAACTTGACCCATACACTGCAAACCTCCTGGTAAGTGACATGAACCTCATGAGAAGGTTCAACAAACAATGGCTTACTGATTAGGCAAGGAACTGCATTGCCTTTTAATTCACACTCAGGGTTTTAGGTTAGGAGCTGGAATTTAGTGAACACCAATAAGTCTGTAGCATAAGTAAATGTGTCACCCTTAAGAGAGATTTTCATGATGCTTCAGCATTTGTGCTTTGCAGTGGTATTAGCAGCCTCTGTTTATTCTTTGCCTGACTAGACCTGTAGATCTCCCAAAGATTCATTGTCTTGTTAGAGGCTTACCTAGATTTTTTACATGAATCTTGCCAATGTGATGCTTAAATTACAAACTCAGAGTGGGAACCATTCAATCCAATCTAGTACAAAAAACAAATTAATATATGGCTGTCATGAAGATTCCAGACCATTATCTAACGTAAAAAGGTGAAGACAATACTGACTAAAGTTTCATTAATCAAAACCAAGGATTATCAGAATGAAGTCATGGATCCTGTGTGCGAGAAGCCTGAAGCAGTGATTATTTTAGGGGATTAAATAAAAAAACACGAAGATAAACTGTACACGGCAGTAAAACAATTTCTTTAAGCAAAAAGAGACACTCATTCCATCCCCAACTCCACCAGAATAAAAGGTGAAGTTTTTATAAATCTAACCCCACCCCCAAGACAAAGTGAGCAGAACTAGACAAAGCCGACTTTGTGTTATAGCTAGTAAGTTCTTAATGCAGTGAGACAAGCCTAAATCTAAAATGCTTTCAATTTGAGATAATAAATGAATTTCCACGAAAGTTCCCCCCAGTAATATGTGTTTCTTCCCTAGTGTTGTTTCTATGTTGCAAAGTCTCTCATTTATAGGTTTTGGTCACATGAAGATACCCAGGTTATTTAACTAAGCAGTACTTGACATTCTGGACTTTGGGCGAATGACATTAGTGACAGAATTGTTTAGTTTTCATCCAGATATGTGGTATTATGCAAATGATAGAATGTCTTCACCCTCCCACAGAGAGATATGATTAAAATCATTTTCATGCCCTTTCAGTCATCAGCATTCATTCTTAAGTGTATTGCAGTTACTCACGGGCACTTTTCGTCCTACCGATGCTAAGCTCTTTAGGGGACTTATCTTTTTCTTGTACTAAATGATGTCAAGAAATTCAGAAGTAAATAAGACCGGTATAGGAGAAAACAACTTAGAAAGTTGTAAACATGCTGAAGTTTAAAAACATGAAGTACTGTCAAAGTTCAAGGAAAGGGTGATCACCTTCCACTTTAGTATACCAAAGGAAAGCTTAATTAACAAGATAAAAATGTGTGCTTATTCTTGAAAAACACTTGGAAGTTGGACATGTATGGTGCCAAGGACATAGGAATGGTCATTCCAAGCAAAGCAACAGAATGAACTACTTTGAGGTGGAAAGTACAAGGCACAATCAGGATATACTGAGGAGTTCAATTTACCATAGCATATGTTCCACGAAACGAAGGAGGTGAAGTCCTTGTCTAAAAGTTAAGTTCAGTGGCGCCTGAGTGGCTCAGTCGGTTGAGCGTCCAACTTCGGCTCAGGTAGTGATCTCACGGTTTATGAGTTCAAGCCCTGCCTGCATCGGGCTCATTGCTGTCAGTGTGGAGCCCACTTCGGATCCTCTGCCCCCATCTCTTTCTGCCCTTCCCTCCTCAGAATAAAATAAACATTAAAAAATAATAATAAAAATTAAGTTCACTTGAGATAACAGAAGATCTCTGACATCACATCAAGCTAAGACAGGTGAACTTCACCTGACAGTAGAGATCTACTGACATTTAAAAAAAAAATTTTTTTTTAATGTTTATTTATATTTGAGAGAGAGAGAGACAGTGAGCAAGCAGGGGAGGGGCAGAGAAAGAGAGACATAATCTGAAGCAAATCTCAGAGCCCAACGTAGGGCTCTAACTCCCAAGCTGTGAGATCATGACCTGAGCCAAAGTCGGACGCTCAACCGAACGAGCCACCCAGGCTCCCCATTCACTGACGTTCTTGAACAATAGAATAGTAGAGTGGAACAGTATCCATTTAGGAGGATGGTTGCTCTGGCAGCAGCATGTAAATAAGATTAGAAGAGAAAGACAATGAATAGAGTTGAAGTTGTAGCTATAGTCACTGATAGAAGACAGATACAAGAAATATGGTGGTGATCAAGTCACTAGGACTTGACAGTTAACTGAGTGTGAGAGGCAACAGAGTCTCCTTCAAAGTTGCAGGTCTGAGTGTCTGACATGGCAGTACCATTCAAGGAAGCAGAAAAGGCAAGTCGTGGACTAGAAAATACAGTGATCAGTTCAGTTTCATACGTGGCATTTTAAAATCTGTTTTGGACATTCAGGCAACATGCAGCCGGCATTTGGAAGCCCAAGTTCAGGAGTGAGATTGAAAGCTGGTGGGACTCCTGGCCAGAAGGTGATCCTGTGTATTAAAGCCGTAAGAGAGTATGAGATTCCCAAGGGGGAAGGTGGTAGGGAGAAAAATTGCTATTTGAAGGAAAGCAACAGGCATAAAGGAATCCCAAGCTGTTGGAGAAGAGGAATTGAGGAGAGACAAGGTAGAAAATAAGGGGATAAGGTGCCCTGTAATGAAGTCACACAGACCCCTCTTTCTGTAGCTTGAATTTTTACTTTTTTGAGGTGAAGATTGATATTATCCTACCTGCCATGTCTAGCTTCTTGCTAGTGTTATCAGAGAGGACAAGGGCCAACCAGCACCCAGTCCAAACCGTGAGAATTATTAGTGTGTGCGTGGGTGTGTTTTATGTCTGATGAAACTGGGTTTATATGGTTTGCTTTTTCCTGGTATTTTTCCAGACTCCATTTTCACTTTTCCAATTCACTTGGTGGCATTTTAGTTCAGATAAGTGAAAACATGTCATCTACATAAAAGTCACATAGAAGTGACTTTTAGTTCAGATAAGTGAAAACGTGTCATTTACAAAGAAGTCTGAGTTTTCTTGGGACATTTGTGTGTCTGCTGTATGGTGTATTGATCACCCTCTGAAGATTCTTCCACCCCCAACTCACTATCTTACTTCTTTTCATCTCCTTTTGTGCTCCTCATTTGCTAGATGTTAGGACAGCCCACATTATACCTTGCTGCCATTTTCATCCCAGTTGCAATCTTCTGGCTCAGTTAATTCACCTCAGACAGATTTCAGTGTGCCTCCACATGAATGCTCTTTTCCTTCTCCAACTCTTCTTTAGTTACCTCAGGATAATCTCCCCATGCCTCCCTGTTATAGTTGTGTGCCTGAACATTTTGAGAATTCTACCTCTCAGACTCTTATAGAAGCACCTTATGAAGAAACATGCTCCTAGGAATAGATGTCTTCAGCTCTTAGAGGCCGTGTAAGCCCCCAGATCTGAAAAAGGGACTCCCCAAAGTTCCATCTCTTCTTTCCTTTTCCTCTTACCATTCCCTTGCATTATAACGTTTTAAATTATAATAACAGTGGTGTTTTGTAAGTGGTTTCTATTTCTCGCCCCAAATTTTGACTACATCTTTTTTTTTAAACAAAAAAATGTCCATCTTGGAATCCAAACACCACTTATAAAAGTGTTTGGATGAAAACCTATTGACTTAAAAAGTGAGATTTGTGATCTGTATTTATATACAACCCATCAGTAAATTGAGCCCTGGCCACATAAGTATTTGTTTCCATGATATTAGATAACTTAGAGCGAATGTAATGGCACCATATTTCTTCGTGGTCATAATTGTTTAACATGCTGGCTATACATTTATCACAATTAATAAAACTGTTAAGAGCGTAAATATTTTATCACCATCTCAGAATTGAGATTCACTGGCTTCAATGAACTATTTGAATCAAGTAAAATTAAAAGCAAAATGCTGGGCAGAACAGACCAGTTTATGATTCACTATGTGTTACAGTAGCCGGGGCAGGTTAGAATACTTCTTTTTTTTTCTGACTGGGGTTGGAGGGAAGAAATCATCTTGTTGCTGGTTGCTCCCATAGCTAACCCCAAGGAAGAGGGACTGAACTGCTGTGCAAATGAAATTCAAAAGGATGGTTCTATCTTCACTTAACTGTTTTTGCCAGAATAATTTATTTTACACTAAAAGTAATATATGTAGCTTCTCCCAGCCTCCCACCAACTCTTCTGGGAAGCAAGCTCCATGCTTCAAAGCGGGTGGGCTCTTGAAGCATGGGACCATGAAAGCTAGAATTTATGAGTGATACATTTAATAGAGCTTACATGGGTATTTCTCCAACATAAAACTAGCACTATTCATTATAGGCAATGCAGAAAATAGAGTAAGGCAGACAGATGGAAGCAAATACCCATTGCCTCATCATCCAGTTATTTCCTCTTAGCATTTTGAGATGATTGACAGGTGGATAGAAACCACAGTATTATTTTTATCCAGCAAAGTCTTCATCTGGGCCTATGATCTAAGGTGCAGAATTAGACGTTCTTAGAACCTTCCAGCCATTGACATTCGATCTGCAGAGATACGAGACAAGATGAGAAAATCCCTTCACAAATCACAAAGCACACTAATAAATGAAGCCTCCCCTCACAGAGTTGAATGGGTCCAGTTGAAAGGATACATAAACATTTGAAATGAACTATTTGCTGATTTTAATGGACCTTCTAGCTCTTTTCCAGCTTCTCACATACAATGCCCCCTTAACTCCGTGTGTCTTAAAAAAACAAAAAGTCAGCTCCATAGAGGAAATAAGAGGCTAGTGTCATTTTTGTACAGGCAGATGATGGTGCTGCTTAGGAAATACAGTCCTGGCCTGGTGAACATTCAAGTAAATATTAATAATTAAATAGACCTGCTGTGAAGGCAAGAGCAAACTTTAACCAGAAATATTAAAGTAAAGGACACTCTCGAAGTCCTAGTAGGAAATGATGAGCATTTCCCAAAATAATAAAAACCACCTTTATTGATCTTCATATAACAGCATGTGCCTGCCCAATAAAACATATGAATTCATGTAATAAAAGCTGGCCTTGAACAAAGGAGGGATGCCAGAACTCCAAGGCAAACAAGACTGAAAATGGAGTTTGAGACGACGGGAAAGAAAACTGAGCCACACCAAACCATTCATTCGTTCTTTCTCTAATTCAGCTAGTAACAGTAACTTCTGTTCCAGGCACCAGGCTAGGTGGCTGGGAATTTAGTAGCGAGAAAACAGACGCTGCCTTTGCAACATGGAGTTTAGTGGGAAAGAAAGACATCAATCAAGGGAGCACATAAATCAGCTAGTGATGTAAACCGTGTTAAGTTACTGCAAAATAAAATACAATAGAATCTGAGAGCCTCACAGGAGACCTGATCTGAATGGGGAATCTCAGCCTCCAGTCTGGCTGAGATCTGAAGGATGTAAATGAGCTAACAAGGAGCCAGAGAGGGTATTAGGAGAAGAGCACCTCAGGGTGACATGGCAGCGTGTGGAGAAGCCCCAAGATCAGAGGGAGAGAACCACAGTCGTGACTACTCTGTCATGAGCTACGAGATTGGAAAGCCAGGAAAAGGGGGACAAGAGTAGGACAAGAAATAGGTAGAGGGGACGGTCCTTCTAGAGAGAAAACCTCTTAAAAGAAGAAAATTCTGAGAACGCTATAGTCTGAGAAGAGCTGCACTTCCCACGGGTTCCATGTACTTCCAGCTAGAAAACATAAGAGACACATCCCATTCACTCTGGCAGCAGAAACCCATAATAGATCAGGGAAGTGTTCTCTGTGAGAATTGCATTAAAACACTTTCTAATGTACAAAACACAACATGGTTTGGATAAAAAATAGAACGTGCTGATGGTTGCACCTATCTTGCACATACTAAAACCTATCCAATTATACACTCTAAATGGGTGAATTGTATGGTATGTGAATTGTATGTATCTCAGTAAGGTTGTTTTAATAAATTATAAATTAATAAGCAAACTGCCATATTACTGAATTGGAAGACTGAATATTTGATGTGGTAAATTTCTGCTTGATTAGTTAATAGGTTGTAAAGCAAATCCAATTAAAATCCCCAAAAGACATTTTTGTTGACTTGTTTGTTGCTGAATCTTCTAAAATACATATTGTTAGGGTGGCCAGTGACATGCATGACAAAGAGTAGAACAACAAGCAGGGCAGAGTTTATTCCCTCTCCAAGGGAGGAGAGGAGCCAGATATCTAGAGAAATGTTGCCCCAAGTTTCTGTGAGACTGAGCCTTTTTTTTTTTTTTAAGAGAGTGTGTTCCTGCACACCCGCCAGTGGTGGAGAGGCAGAGAAAGAGGGAGAGAGAGAATCCCAAGCAGGCTCCACTCCCAGTGTGGAGTCCCACTGGGGGCTCAATCTCACAACCGTGAGATCATTACCTGAGCTGAAATCAAGAGTCGGCCCCTTTAAGCACCTGGGTGGCTCAGTCAGTTAAGCGTCCGACTTCGGCTCAGGTCATGATCTTGCGGTTCATGAGTTCGAGCCCTGCATCAGGCTCTTGCTGACAGCGCAGAGCCTGGAGCCTGCTTCGGATTCTGTGTCTCTCTCCCTCTCTGTCTCTCTCAAAGATGACTAATCGTTTAAAAAGAAAAAAAAGAGTGCCCCCAGGCTGGGCCTTTTAAGGGGGTGTGAAGTCTGTGAGAGGGTTAGAGCTTGCCCATGTAGGGAGGGGGGCAGCTCTTGGCCAGGTGGAGCAAGAGGTGGTGGGGTTCTCAAAAGGCTCCATCCAGGGACTGGTCCAGGATGTGGGCTGTGGTCAGGCTAGAGAAGATTATGTTTTGTATTTGGGTTCTATTTTCTGAGAATGAAGGGCACCATGACCTAGGAAAACAAGGAGCTAGGGCCAAGTACAGACACCTGTGAGTTTTGTCTTGTCTGGAAGGAGTGGAGGGGTCCGGACTTTGAATAGATTTCTTTCATATATATTGAATTTAATCTAAAAAAAGAAGATTCAAGGGATTTGTTCTTCTAGATATTGAAATACTTAATCTTAGTAATAATAACAGAAAATTTAATACTCATTGACCACTGTGATATGCCAGGCGCTATTGTAAACGACGTTAATCCAGCACCCGCTCCCACTGAGTAGTCATGAAAATTAAAATAATCTAAGTAAAACAATTCGCATTGTGTCTGACAGCTAGGAGGCACAAAATAAGAATAGTTAAAAGTTTTGTCAGATTTTAATACCAATATTAATTACATTTATCTTGAACAATTAGTTCTCTGTCTCTCTCTCTCTCTTTCTCATTCACTGTGAACTGGGTAAATGGCAAGGTTCTCTTTCTGAGCTAACTTCTGGAAGGTTTGGAGGCAATTGCTTGCCCACTAATAGCAGATTTACTTACATTGCGTTATGCATCTTAAAAAGCATCATTCCTGGCTTCAAATTGTTTTTTTTTTTCCCGTACTTCATCCTATTTTAATTTATGCTGTCTTGTATTTTGTGTGACCTTTAAGCTGCTTTAAATCTTTTCAGGAAGAGAGCAAGGTATACATTAAGTAATGTCAAAACCAGATAATAAATAAGAGTATTAACAGCAATTCAGGGGCGCCTGGCTGGCTCAGTTGTTTACACGTCCAACTCTTGATCTCATCTCAGGTCTTGATGTCAGGGTCATGAGTTCAGGCCCCACCAAAAAAAAAAAAAAAAAAACGAGAAAAAAAAAAGAAAGAATGTTAACAGCAATTCAAAAAAGAAATACAATGACCAACAAATATAAAAAAAGTAAAATATTACTTATAATCGAAGAAATGCTCACTGAAACAGTAATGAGATGATATTTTTATCTATCATATTAGGAATCTTTCACTGATAGTTTTCAGTCTTGGTTGAAATACATTAAGACCAGCACCAGCACATACTGCTATTGGGAGGGTAGGTTGGTACAATAGGCTCATAAATCAACTTGGCCATTTGTATCAAGAGCCTTAAAAGGGTTTATGCCCCTTCACCCTTCACTTCCTTCCACTTCTAGGAATCCATCCAAAGGAAATAACTTAATATATGGACAGTAATTTATTACAAAGATTCACTGCACTCTTACCCAAAATAGCAAAAACTAGGAAACCATGTAAATGTCTAACAATAACACAAGGAATACATTATAATATTCCTCTGTGCTATAAAAATGTAGCCGGTAGAGATGATTCTGAAGAGCTTTTAGAATGTTAGACAATCGTACACCTGAAACTAATATAATAATATATGTCAACCACACTTCAACTAAAAAAAATTATAATAATTAAATGTGAAAAAATCAAAATATGAGTAAGTGAAAAGCTGGGATATAAAACCATATACTATATTTCTAATTTTTTAATATGCATACATAAAACTATAAAGAGAAGTGACCAGAAGGGAATATAATACAGTATTAACAGCACTGATATCTGAGCAGTGTAATTACAGGAAATATTTTAGTATTTCCCTCCATATTTTCTACAGTGTTCATGGCTTATTTATGTAATGAGAAAGTACATAATAAGCCAAGAATGAGAATAATTTAGACATGAGACCATACTTGCAGCAGCGATGTTTGATTCACATTCACTGCTGCTGTCTGCAGACTTTTGAATCCAGGCAGAGTGAGGTCCTCAATCAGTGGCACTCGTGTAGTAAAATGTTTACATTTTAAAGATGCTGGGGCACCTGGGTGGCTCAGTTGGTTAAGTGCCCAACTCTTGATTTCAGCATAGGTCACAATCTCACGGTTGGGTTAGTGAAATCGAGCCCTGCATTGGACTCTGCACTGACAGCCTGCTTGGGATTCTCTCTCTCTCTCTCTCTCTCTCTCTCTCTCTTTCTCTCTTTCTCTCTTTCTCTCTTTCTCTTTCTCTCTGCCCCTACCCTGCTCTTTCTGTCTCTCTAAAAAATAAATAAACATAAAAACTATAAAGATGCTGTGCTTTCCACAGAGACTTTCTGAAGCAAATTTTTATTCCCACTCAGTTTATTCATAGGACTTGGCACAATCTGAAACTGTCATGTCATCTATTTGTTTACTTGTTAATTGTCCTATTGTGTCTTGCTTACCACTGGATTCTCACCATATATTCAGTAAATGTTGTTCGATTAATAAATGAATGGAAAATGTCAGCATCATTGGAATAGGGCTATAGCCTTCTGTAGGGAGAAGCATCATTCAAAAAGACCATTCAAAACCATTCTCCTGGGTTGCCTCGGTGGCTCAGTTGGCTCAATCTGACTCTTGATTTCAGCTCAGGTCATGGTCCCAGGGTTGTGGGATTGAGCCCCTCATTGGACTTCACACTGAGCATGGAGCCTGCTTAAGATTCTCTCTGTCTCTCTCTGTCTCTCTCTGTCTCTCTCCCTCCCTCCCCGCTTCCCTCTCTCTGCCTCTGTCCCCCACTTGTGCTCTCTCCCTGTCTAAAATAAAATTTAAAATTTTTAAATAAAACCATTCTCCTACTAGATGCTATGGAACAAATAGAAGGAAAGCCACAGTAAGTGGCAATGTACCATATGACCCAAAGGGCAAAATTCTAGTGTTGGACAGATCCAGGTTTGAAGTATGCCTCAATCATAGGTTAGCTGTGTGAAGTTTGGCAAGTCACTTGCCATGGCCTCTGCGACCTCATTTGGAAAGATTACAAGAGAAAATGGATGTGAAATATCTAGCTGAAGTTCTGATTCCATCTACCACTAAGTTATAAACTCCATCAGAGTGGTGACCAGATCTATATAAAATAAAGCACCTATGGAAACCAATTTGACAATAAACTTCATATATTGGAAAAAATAAATAAATAATAAAATAAAATAAAATAAAATAAAATAAAATAAAGCACCTATATCCTTAGAGTCTAAGTCTATAGCAATCACTCATTAAGTGTTGGGTAAATCATGGACTTGTTATGAGGCCAAGCAGAAGTGATCAACATGTGTCCAGGAGAATAGAGAGGCAGAGGGTAGGAGGACCTCTCACTTGCAGTTAGAAAGTATACCCAAGTGAGCTCCAAGTTGTATCCAAGAGTGACCTGGAGTGTTTGAGCCATGAGATTGGTTTAATCAGATCATCAAAGCAAAGAAAACCTAAGATCATGATGCCTGTACTGGAGCCAAGGCTCAGGGATGTTGGATCCTCGAATGAGAGCATGAGCCAGGCCAGGTCACATGGCCCTCCCCTGGGTGGTTCTGGGTCCCTGGTGGCAGATTATGGAGTTGGGTTAGAAACATTTAGTGTTCCAGTAAAGATCAGACATACGGTACCTGACACCTATTCAGAGTTGAAAAATTGGGTTATTTCCCTTCCCTTCCTGTTCTTCAATATAAAAAACTTTGGAACACCAAAAAGATTTTACTAATTCAGATT
This sequence comes from Panthera leo, assembly GCF_018350215.1. NCBI lineage: Eukaryota > Metazoa > Chordata > Mammalia > Carnivora > Felidae > Panthera > Panthera leo. Next base: position 63,461,229 of record NC_056691.1, on the reverse strand, counting down.
GATAAATAGAAAACTGAACAAATGAGCATGTCATCTGTTTATTTCCTCACCTACTTCCAAAATATTTTTGAGAAAGCCTCTTTATAGAATTTTTAAAAATAATTGCTGCTTTGTTACTTTCAAATAGATACAGTAATTCATACTAACAGCAGCAAAGTGTCTTCAACTCGACACCCTGCTGGGTTTGCATTCATGAATGTCTAAGATCACTTCCTTCATTTGAATACAGAGAATGTGCCAAATTTTTACAAATGTTTCTCTTAAATTAGGGGAAAATTGGCTTATAACTTTGTTTACATTATTAGCCTGCCTAGCAAGCACTATCTGTATGCATAGATACTTCCGTACCAATAAATATATCATAGGACATCATGACTATTCACATCTTAATTATAAACAATTAGTACAGATATCTACCAACTCTGTGTTCATACACATAAATTTACATTAAACACATGTTAAATGGACACATACATTTGTAATTAGGGAGAGCTAAGTTACTCCAAGTCATTTTTGGACATAATGTGGACATCTTGTGGCCACACCCTCCAAATGCAGGTGAGAGGGGCTCCCACCCTCTGCCTCTGTCCTGCTGGACACGTCTTGGCCACATCTTGGTCTTACAAGCACTTGAACCACTCTCATATTAGATGCTATGGAATGAATAAAAGGAAAGCCCCAATAGGAGATAATGTAGGATGATTCAGAGGACAAAGTCCTGGTGTTGGATAGATAAAAGTTCGATGCATCTTAGGTTTGAGGGTTTGCCCTGTGAAGAATCTCATTTTCATGCTTAATAAATATCTCTGTGTGTCCTAAGAAGTTGCAGGCAACCCCTGAGGGGCTTCTTTTATGTCTAAAATACACATTTTAGCTCCTCACATTGTGAATTAAGATGAGGGCCTGTATGTTTATGATTTAGCATCAATTTCACATTTTGATCCTTAATCAGATCAGGAGCTAGCATGATCTAACCACCCTTGGTATCCATCCAGTGGCATGTCAGGAGGCTTAACTGTGAGCTCAGCTCCATTGTGAACTCTGTCTGGGAAATTCAGCCAAGTTAGGGTTCACTTTCCCAACTGCAACTGCGTACAAGCCTGCTCCAGCCAAATGCACAGATACATATATGTGTGTGTGTGTGTGTGTGTGTGTGTGTGTGTGTACACACACACACACACACACACATATATAAAATATATTGTATATATATTACATATACTGTGTATATAATGTATGTATGTATATATTAGGTAGGTGTGTATATGTGCAATGTATACATCATATATAATGTATATAACATAAATTGTGTTATTTATAGTTTGAGTTCAGAAAGATGTTTTGTTTCTCAGAATCCATTATTTTTCAAACTCAAGAACTGCACTTATCATGGCAGTTTATTAGGAAGCTCCTGCTTAAAAAATGCCAAATGACAGAAAATTCTCATGCCAGCCAAAACAAGACCTGTCAACGTCTCCTTAAATTATGTTTGAATTAGAGGCTTTTTCATGTGTGATCTGAAGATATAAAATTAATGGAGGTGAATCTACTGGCAAATAAGAATATAAGTGAATGTATGCATATAAATATATTTATCTCCCATGATTTACGTATTTAAAATGATGATCAACCCTGAGGGTCATACGTATGAACTTTCATATGTATGTACGTGTTAGCTTCATAATAAGACCACTGATACAGTTTCAGGGACAGGAACTGAAAACAATATCAACAAGTAATAATGATAATAACATTTATTGGATACCAGCCATGTTCCAGGGACTGTGCTAACTGCTTTACATGGATTTTTCTCATTTAAATTTTACTGCATCCATACAGATGAGGAAATGGGGCTAAAAGAAATTAGGAAACGTGTCCAAGGCCATATAGCTAATGAATGGTAGAGGCAGGATTCATATCCAACAAAATCTGACTGATTATTCCTACTCAGTATTTCATTTACACGTGTAGTAAGAATGTTCTTTCCAACCTGATGTATTTGAAGTAGCCCTTTCCCCACCCCTGGACTTAGTCTGGGAAAGCTGCTCACACACAAAGGTGATTCAAAGGCAGAGACCCCTGCTGAGGCTGTGACATTTGAATTTGTGCGCACAGTATGTATGGGATGAAGAAGTGAGAGACACAGGTCCGGGAAAGATTAACTTCCACCCCACCCTCCCCATCATCATCACTAACACCCTACCCAGGGAAGTGTTGCAGCAGGAATATGCCCTTCCGGGCACCTCATAGACTAAGGAGGGGTTATTTATCTGCAGAGTGTCTTCTCCCCAGCACCACTGTGGCACACTGTCACAGTCGCAGATGCCGCCCTTCTCCCCTGCCACCACTCCTATAAAATGGCACCTTCTCTCCTCTTGGCTACAGTTCAGAGTCTCCAAACGAAGCTATAGTGTCCAGGTATGAACCCTGGTGCTAATTAATCTCTGGGAAATCTCTCAAACTGTTACTCCACTCTCCCTGAGCACTACTCAACTCACATAAATTTTGTTCAGAGAGAAGAGAGACTAAATCATCAAGATATTGTTTATACTACTGAGGGGCGCCTGGCTGACTCAGTCAGTGGAGCGTGAGACTCTTGATCTGGGGGTCGTGGGTTCAAGCCCCACATTGGGTCTACGTAGAGATTACTTAAAAAAATAAAATCTTTTTTTAAGCTTATTTATTTATTTTGAAAGAAAGAGAGAACATGAGAGAGAGGAGAGAGAGAGGAGAGAGAGGCAGAGAGAGGAGAGAGAGAACCCTAAGCAGCCTTTGCAATGATAGCACAGAGCCCAATGCCAGGCCCAAACTCATAAAACATAAGAATATGAACTAAACCAAAATCAACAGTCAGACAATTAACTGACCGAACCACCCAGGTGCCCCTAAAAAAATAAAATCTTTAAAAAAAAAACTGGATATTGTTTATACTATTGAAAGTCTAGAAATCATTTCTAGCCATTAAGAGATTGGCTAAAGCAGGGTACATTCTTTCCCTGAAATATAATGTTGCTGTATAGAAAACAAAATGAGCTAGATATGTAGTCAAGTAAAAAAAAAGTAGATTATACAAAACAAGCATATAAAATGAAATACTCGTGGGATGCATGGGTGGTTCAGTCAGTTGACCGTCCGACTTCAGCTCAGGTTGTGATCTCACGGCTCGCTGATTCAGGCCCCATGTCGGGCTCTGTGCTGCCAGCTCAGAGCCTGGAGCCTGCTTCGGATTTTGTGTCTCCCTCTCTCTCTTCCCCTCCCCTGCTCGCTCTCTATCTCTCTCAAAAATAAGTAAACATTAAAAAATCAAATAAGACAGTCCATCTGTAAAAACATGTTACTAACATTTTTAGTTTTACTGAATTGGCATCTATGTACAAGGGTTGCTGGCCACTAGAATACAGTGGTATCAGGGACGCCTCAGCTCTTTCTTCCTGGCACAGGTCCTGAAATTCTTCCAACAGCCATTTCTTTGTATTAGGAAATTTTCCTCCAGGTGGCTCCTATATATACTGCATACATTTCAAGATAAGACAAATGCTCCATGAAAGAAGGGAGACTTCTGTTAGTTTCCTGTATGGGTTATTAATTTAGACTAGATAGTTCTGCTTACATAAACAGCAAGGAAAATATGTATCATTGGACCATTTGATGAATTTTAGGGAGAAGACACCAACCATCAAATCTGTGCAAGAGCCCAAAGGAGGCAGCCAGCATAGCTTGCCTCCAAGATCCAGCTCCCCCTCGCTCTCGACTTCTCAGAGTTGAGGACACTTTTGCCTCATGTTCAGACACAGGCTTCTTCCTTACTTTGGCCCCTGAAGCTCAGAAACCAATCTCATTCTCATTCAGGGAGAATTTAAGATGTCCTGTCTAGATCCTTTCTCCCCAGAAGTGGGGTCCAAGGACCAGCTGTTTTAGTATCTCCAGGGACTTGTTAGAAAAGCAGAATTTCAGGCTGGATCTCAGGCCCTACACCAGTCCTACTGAACCAGAATCTGCATATTAATGAGACCCTGGCTGTTTCATTTCTGTAGGACAATTGGAGAAGCATCGCCAAGTCAGTTCCCACTTGCCCCAGCATCCGGTTACTTTGCTGGTGGTTCCACTCTTACCTTTCACCTCCAGCAGTGACATGTTCCAGGACTAAGCTCCACAGGCATCTTATAATTAGCATCATGCCTTATTGACAGTTTCAGAGTTCCAGTGATTTCTAGCTCCAGTCCTCTCCCAACACCTGAGAGATGCTTTCACTTAGAGCCCCAGCTCACCAACTACAACTTTAGCCCAGCTGGTAAACATCTTGGATAGTGGACCTATACCGTTCTGTCCATTATCCACCTGCCTCACCATCAAACGGATCTATACTACTTCGTGCCTTCTAGGCAAACCAGCAACACAGCAGTCCACCACCTAAAGAATTTCAGAGAAGGGGCGCCTGGGTGGCTCAGTCGGTTGGGCATCCGACTTCAGCTCAGGTCATGATCTCACGGTCCGTGAGTTGGAGCCTGGCGTCGGGCTCTGGGCTGATGGCTCAGAGCCTGGAGCCTGCTTCCAATTCTGTGTCTCCCTCTCTTTCTGCCCCTCCCCCGTTCATGCTCTGTCTCTCTCTGTCTCAAAAAATAAATAAACGTTAAAAAATTAAAAAAAAAAAAAAAGAATTTCAGAGAAGAATCCCTGGTCTCTGTCACCACTCTACCCTCAGTGCGAAGTTCTTCATGTTGCTTCTTAAGCCTTTTTACTCTTGCTCTTTCCTCTTTGGAGATAGGAACCAGTCAGTCAGCTTCTTCTTTGAACCATTATTAAACCATTTCTCACCCTGCGCTTCACATCTTGTGAATCACTTGACAAGCCATGGTTTCCAGCTCATCAGGAGGAATGAAGGGTGCTGGCCCTGTTTTCGCATCATGTTAACTGCAGGCAGGTAACAGGTTCTTGGCTACAACTGAGTACTGAGAGAAGAAGTATTACATGTAGGGAATTCAAGCTTTTATCCTGATCCAGCAATTTTCTTTTCACTTTTACACGCTGGTAGAAAATGACCATTTTGCTTCACTAATATGACAGATAAGAACGACGTGAACCATTTGTAAAGCAATCCATTGCTTCCCAGATGCTGCAGTCCAGCACCTCAGTTTATCTCCTGCATCTCTGCAGCAGAAAAGACATTTAAATGGAGAAAAGACCAGGGCACCTGAGTGGCTCAGTCGGTTAAATGTCCGACTTTGGCTCAGGTCACAATCTCGTGGTTCGTGGGTTCGAGCCCTGCATCGGGCTCTGTGCTGACAGCTTGGAGCCTGGAGCCTGCTTTGGATTCTGTGTCTCCCTCTCTCTCTCTGCCCTTCCCCTGCTTGCTCTCTGTCTCTGTGTCTCTCTCTCAAAAATGGATAAACATTAAAGCAAAAAATTAGTAAATAAGTAAAACAGGGAGAGGACCAAGGCTCAGAAAAGTTAAGTGACTTGTTTCCAAAGTTCAAGCTGCTACCTAAACCCAAGCCCCCTAATTTCAGACCCGTCATCATTTCAGTACAATGTGCTACCTCATATAAGCCATATTCAAAAACTTATTAAGCATACAAGGGAAGGAATACTCGCAGCTCCCAAAGGTTTGCTCCGCAATTTGAGGAAAGTAATTATCAGAACAAATAAGAAATTCATAATATATTTATTTACTGCTTGATATAGATCTAGTACTTGTGAATTACCTTAGGTTTTCAGATGGTTTAAACTTTCAGGAAGCTGAATATTTTACAGGTCAAATATAAAATCAAGCAGCCAATATACTGAGAGCCAACCTGAAGTCCAAGAATGCACAATATATTTTGCTTTGTGTCATGTACCAAATGACTAATAGGCAGCAGGGGCTTTCAGGGTTATAATTTTAGCCCAAGGTTCTGGTAACTACATGAAATCCTTGAGTGGTTTATGATATCATAAGGTGAAATTATAGCTCCCCATGGGCAAGAGTTGTTGAAATGCTTTCAGCCACTGAGTACCATAACTAGCCTGTTCTCTATAGCAATTATAGGAAAAACTATATTAAATGCCTAGTCATATTGACTAATGACTTCAAATATAGAAATTATTTTTTAAAATGAGAATGTTGGGCAGGCAATTCATTCATCCATCCATTCCATAAATATGTATAAGTCACCATATGTCTGCCACTCTAACACAAGGGCTGGGGTTACAGCAACTGACAAGTCTGATCCCTAATCCTGCCCTCAAAGCGCTTTCATTTTAGCAGAGGAATCAGACATTAAATAACCATAACTGAGATAAATGTTATAATAATGAGGGGCGCCTGGGTGGCTCAGTCGGTTGAGCATCCAACTTTGGCTCAGGTCATGATCTGGTGGTTTGTGAGTTTGAGCCCTGCATCGGGTTTGCTGAGGTCAGCGTGGAGCCCATCTTGGATCCCCTGTCCCCCTCCCCTCTCCTCTCTCTCTATCTCTGTCTCTCTCAAAAATAAATCATTAAAAATTTTTTAATGTTATAATGACGAATAGAATGTTATGCCAATGTATTAACAGGAGCCTGACCAAGTGGGGTAAGAGGGACACTGTCAGAGAAGGCCTCCTTCAGGAAGTAAGCAGAACTAAACTCTGTATGATGAGTCAGAATTATAAAGGGTAGGAAGATGGGGAAGCTTTAACAAGCAAATATTGAGAGTAAGATACAGTGATCTGACCTCCCTCCAAATGGTAGGAACAACTAGGTTGATATGCTAGAGGAAAAAGTGAAATGGAATCAGAAAATAATACCTTCAGCACATTGTGCTAATTGAGATAAGTCAGGAGAGAAAGACAAGTACTGAATGATATCACTTATATGTGGTATCTAAAAAAGTCAAGCTTGTAAAAAACAGACTAAAATGGTAGTTACTAGAGGATAGGGATCTAGGGGGATAAAATTGATGTTGTTCAAGCATGCCAACTTGCAACAAGCAATAAATAAGCCATAGAGATCTAATGCACAGTATAATGGTATAGATAACAATATTGTACTATAACTATGCAATGTGATAAAAATCACTACAACCGGCATTCATTACAATATATAAGTGTATCAAAGTAAGACGTTGTGCACCTTAAATTTACACAATGTTATATGTCACATATATTTGCTAAAAAAAGAAAAAGAATACAGTATAGTAAAATGTATATACACGTTTCTCAGAATATACACACCTATTACAAATATTATGTGGATATACTGTATAATGTAATAACATGTGTATGTGATATATGTGTATATGACAAGTATACAGTAGATATAATATAGCATATATGTACATTTTATATGTGTGTATGGATGTATATATGTACAGGCTTGTGCACCAGAGCAGAATTTGCAATGAGAAAATACTAGGCCACTTTAAAAAAAAAATTTAATGTTTATTTTTGAGAGAGAGAGAGACAGATCATGAGCAGGGGAGGAGCAGAGAGAGAGAGAGGGAGACACAGAATCAGAAGCAGGCTCCAGGCTCTGAGCTGTCAGCATAGACCGCGATGTGGGGCTTAAACTCACGAACAGCGAGATCATGACCGGAGCCGAAGTCAGATGCTTAACCAACTGAGCCACCCAGGCGCCCCAACACCAGGCCATTTTTTATAAAATGCCTCATTTCCAGTCACAAAAGGAAAGAATAAGATGCAAAGACTAGGGAGACAATATTCAATGGGTAAGTAATTAGGATGACAAAATCAGATAAGATCATAAAGTCTGTATTGCCTGAAACTAATATAACACTGTATGTTAACTACATTGGAATTGGAATTTAAAAATAAATAAATAAAAGGTTGTGTTGAATGGAACAATAAGTACAAGATTCTAAGAGAGACGACCAAGAGGTCATTTAATGTGAAACAGTTACCTAGTGAAGATGTCACATGTGATTCACTTGGAGAATATAAAGATCGCCACCAAATGGGAAAGGCCCAAGACTTACTGACTGCACAGGTCACCTCTCAGTAGTATTTCAGTATCATTTCAAACAATTAAATTCTATTATTATTTTCAGTGATAATATAATTTGCATTTGTTATCACACTTTATGTATACATGTTTCCTCATCTTGTGAGGAGGTACACTGACAGTAGAGTTTTAGCATAGTTAAATATAAACAAGTGATCTAAAGTCATACACATTTAAATGAAAAGTAGACACAATGAAGATTATGTTTCAGAATATCAAATAATAGGTGGAAGGAAAACACAAATTAAAGACACAAACCAACAGGACAAAATACTTAAACACATGCCCCACGTTCTAAGTAGATATCCTTAGATACAGGAAGAACTGGTTTGGGTTTTATGGTAACTATTGGTAATTCTCCCTGAAAGTTGGTTTCACTAAGAAAGTGACATTTTTAGAAAAAGTCTCAACAATGTGACATTTACAAGAAGCACCCTTAAAACAGACCTGGGCTAAAAAATTGGAAGCTTGATTAATGTAATTCAAGAAGCATAAAAATTATTTTAAATGTATTTTGTTACTTTAGAGTTCTTCGTAAATTAAAAAATAGTGAAAGTAACCTAAATATTTATTTTCTCTCTGAAAAGCTGTGTGTCAACCAAGCATTACAATAAAACTCTGAAAACAAATATTTTAACCATTTTGCAGTAAATGGTATAATATAGTTTTATAAAGAAAGAATCTAGCCGACATCCAAGACAAGTGTCATATAATGACTGAAGTTTTAATAGCCATTCATACCTGGAATTTTTTGTGTATTAATAATACTTGGAGTAAAAATGAACAGCATTTTCCAAATACAATAACTCAAGAATAAATGGAAACGTTTGTACAAATGTTTCATTTTTTAAAATCACCTTGGGCTGAGTCAAACCATGGAAAATTTTAGCTCAAAGGAAAATTCTTCCTCCCCCCTAAGAAATCACAAGGATGTGAAAACGGGATTATAATGGAAGCTGTCTTGCAACATTAACTGCAATGTTCATTCCCCTAAAAGCCATAATTCATGGCTGTTCTACAGCTTTTTCTTTCAGCAATTATGCATATTAGAAGAAAGTTTGAATACATAAAAACTAAATACTGATAGAAAATCAAGCCTCAGTAAAAGACATGTTTACTTGACTAGTTTGCAGTGAAGGGAAATATGAAAGCTAACCAACCTTCTTCCCAAACCCCAAGTGCCCTGGTCCAAGGAGGTTGGAGGAAAAAAAAATTCCAGCCCCTGGGCATTGTAGAGCATTTACTGCCTGGTGTCCATAATCAACGCACCAGTGGTCAATTCCATCACTAAGGGACAGTGCCTTGAGTGGGAGAAGAAACGTTGGCATCTATTGGCTCTCCGGGGAATTCAGTGCAAAAGTTGCTCTTCTAAATAGACAAATTGCTACAGAGAATACCTCAAACCCATTCCTGTTTCTTTTGGTGTCTCTTTTCTGAGGATCATAGGGTGACATAAAAGTATCTGATGAGAATTGTCCCATGCCATTTTGATTATCTATGTATTTCCAGTGCAGAGTGTGGCACTTGATAAATGTTTGCTTAAAAAAAAAAAAAAAAAAAAAGTGAAAAATCTCTAAATTCTGTTTCAAGTCAGAAAATGTGCGTTTAAACCTTATCTCTGCTGTGTAACTGGGCTTTGTGATCCTAGGCCAGGTACTTAAACTCTAAGCCTCAAATTCCTTACCTAAGGAATAGAAATGAAAATAATTCCTACTCATAGCACTGTCCTTAGGCAGTTATGAGATAATGCATATAAATCCCTGAACACAATGCTGGCCTCTGAAAATGTTCTGTGATAATTTGTTAAATCTAAATTCTCCAGAGCTATAGATGACCATAATCCCAGAGTTGTAAATGACCAGGTGAATGAAGGACAAATTATATCTAACATAAAGGCTGAGGATCCACTCTAGTACTTTTCTCAGACATCTAACAATGAGCCAAGACCAAATGCATCCTTGATTTCTCCAGGCAGAATTACAGCCAACATTCATGGCACTCAAGATTTATGCTTTGACATACATCTTTAAAGCAAAGCCAGTGACCATTTTTAAATAGGAAATCTCAGAAGAAGCCCAGAAGTATTACCAAGGAATATGAAATTTATTTGTAGAATTTACAGACTTATAATAACCCTCCAAGCAAATAGCATAAATTTTAAAATCTGAAAGGAACACACACGCACGTGCACGCAGACGATGAACTTATTGTGCCCTCTCGTTATCAGATTAATAAATCAGCCAGCAAGTTATTCTCCATGCCTAGAGTAAAATATAAAGAACAGTGCATATAATTTTTGTCCTCAGAAAATGTGTAATCAAGTCGAGATTAAAACACTGCAGTAAGGGGCACCTGGGTAGCTCAGTCGGTTACATGTCAGGCTCGATGTCTTCTCAGGTCATGATCTCACAGTTGGAGAGTTCAAGCCCCGCATTGGGCTCTGCACTGACAATGTGGAGCCTGCTTGGGATTCTCCTCCATCCTTCTCGCTCTGCCCTTCCCGTACTCGCTCACTTGCTTGTTCTCTCTCAAAATAAATAAATAAACTTAAAAAAACAACAACACTGCATTAAATTAGGGAAGGGAATGTGTTCACCATCAAGTACCCAGTGAGGATATCCCTTTCTCTGACCGCCCTATGAGAAGTGGCCTCCCCACCTGACTTTCTGTCTCATTATACCATTTTTTCTCTTGTTCTCTTCAATTTATCACTAATCTGTAATTATCTGGTTTGCTTTTTGTTATTTTTTTTTCTATAGGAGTAGAGACATTTTCTATGTTATTCATGGTGATCATCAACTGGTACACGGTATATATGATATAAATGTGCTGAATCAAAGAATTCTTTGTTCACCTGACCCAGGGGCCCTAACTCAGATGGTAGGAAAGACTAAATCAGAAATATGCTAGAAAGCCTTAATTTTTTTTTTTATTTTTTAGTGTTTATTATTTATTTTTGAAAGAGAGAGAGAGACAGAGCGCGAGTGGGAGAGAAGCAGAGAGAGAGGGAGACACAGAACCCAAAGCAGGCTCCAGGCTCTGAGCTGTTAGCCCAGAACCTGATGAGGGGCTCTGAACTCACGAACTATGAGATCATGACCTGAGCTGAAATTGGACCCTTAACTGACTGAGCCACCCAGGCGTCCCTATTTTTGAAAGCTTTTAGCAAGAAATCATTTGGGGTGGGGGTGCCTGGGTGGCTCAGTCAGTTGAGCATCCAACTTGGGCTCAGGTCATGATCTTATGATTCATGGGTTCGAGCCCCACATTAGGCTCTGTGATGATGGCTCAGTGCCTGGAGCCCACTTCAGATTCTGTGTGTGTGTCTCTCTCTGCCCCTCCCCTTCTCACGCTGTCTGTCTCTCCAAAATAAACGTTAAAAAAATTAAAAAAAAAAAATCATTTGAGGTGCCTGGGTGGCTCAGTCTGTTGAGCGTCCAACTCTTGGTTTGGGCTCTGCTCATGATCCCAGGGTTGTGAGATCACATTAACATGGAGATTCTCTCTATCTCTTTCCCTCTGCCCCTCTCCCCCACTCACAGACACAGTATCTCCCTCTCTAAAATAAAAATATTAAAAATTTTTAAAAAAGAAATCATTCATTTCTTCTTACATGTTCTTTCTACCAACTAATAGAATTCCTAAAATGATAATGAGGCACTATGGCGGTCCTAAAGAAGTTCAAGGAAACTCATATTCCCTTAAGAAATACATTCAAGTAAGGGCACCTGGGGGGCTCAGTCAGTTCAGCATCTGACTCTTGAATTCAGCTCAGGGCATGATCTTACAGTTTGTGGCATCGAGCCCATGTTGGGCTCTGCATTGACAGCGCAGAGCTTGCTTGGGATTCTCTATCTCTGCCCCTCCCCCACTCACATGCTCTGGCACACATGCACTCTCCCTCTCTCAAAATAAGTAAATAAAACACTTTTAAAAAAAGAAATACATTTAAGTAAACAACTAGTGCCACACCGTGATTAGTAAAATAATAAAAATATGTCGAAGGGAGAAGTGGCTCCCACGAGGATAGTTGACTCTTTCTTAGGAAGATCAGAGAGGCTTTTAAAAGATGTGCCTAATCTGGATTTTCTAGGAAGACCAGGAGGAATGGAATTCCAGGCAGAAGTAATGTGTGCAAAGGCACAAAGGCAAAATTGGCCCAGATAACATGAGCACTAGGCGTAGAGACAGAAGATCTTAAATTTCTGGATTCTCATTTGTAGTTGTTACCGCTCTATCAGTTACCTATTGCTATGATAATACCATATAATAAACCACAAAACATCAGTGGCATACAACAAAAAGCATTTATGCGGCTCTCAAGTTTGCCAGGTTTAGCAGACCTAGTCTGGGCTCACTTACGTATTTAGAGGTCAGCTGGCTGTGGGCTGATCTGGGGTTGCTTCAGGTAGGTTACTTGGCTCTGCTCCACGTGTCTTATCCTCCAGCAGACTAACCCAAGTATGTCCTGCTCATGGCGACAGCAGATGGCTACAGCACAAAGCAGAAGGTCCGAGCACTTACCAAGACTGTGCTTACATCATTTCTGCTAACATTTCAGTGACCAAAATTAAGTTCTCTGGCCGGAACCAAAGTCAAAGAGGGAGGGCACTCACGGTGACGTGGCAGAGGGAAGAATTGGAGCCATTAATTAAATTAGTAGACTATACACATGTAATGTCTTTAGAGTTTGGTTTCCTATTCAGTAAATGGAGAACACAACAGCTCCTCCCTCCTGACATCCCAGGGTTTGGGGGAGGATATGTATAGAAGGTGTTTTTGAAGTTCTTTGGCTGAGAATAAATAGACAAAGTTACTGTGGAAATCTAAGAGATTCGTGTCTCTCTGTGGTTCACATACCAGCTAGCCACACCTTTAAACTGGAATTTCTATTTCATTTTCCTTAAACAAAACAATGGTCTCAAACAAAGCTTATAAATTTTCTAGGCTGTAATCAAAAAAAGACATCTAGGGGCGCCTGGGTGGCTCAGTCAGTTAAGCGTCGGACTTCCACTCAGGTCATGATCTCGCAGTTTGTGAGTTCGAGCCCCGCGTCGGGCTCTGTGCTGACAGCTCGGAGACTGGAGCCTGCTTTGGATTCTGTGTCTCCTTCTCTCTCTGCCCCTTCCCCACTTGTGCTCTGTCTTTCTCTATTAAAAATAAATAAAATATTTAAAAAGTTAAAAAAAAAAAGACATCTAAATACCAAATTCAGCCCCTTAGAGCTCAAGGTAAGCACAAGAATACTCATGATAACCACTAAAATATCTGCAACAGCTACTTCTAGAGGAGGCAATAGAATCAGGGAGGAAAAAGAGATACTATAATGTTTTATGCTATGAAAGTTCTGTTTGCATTTTACAGTGAGAATAGATTCATGTATTACCTTTAGCATTAAACAAATGAATATGTGTTTGAAATTTTTTCATAAAGTGAAACTAGTTAAGTATTTCCATAATATCCATTTCAACAGTTTAAACATTAATCCAGATATCCAGGGTTGTTTCTGTTCACTTTTCATTCTGAAATATCTGTGTATGCACACTTTATTTTTATTTGTATGACTCATGGATTCTCAAGAGTCCAGGAAACTTGGTTCTTCTCTCAACTTTGCCATAGTCAAGTCTGTTGAATATTCATTTAACTTTGGTTAACTCTAGTCTCTTCATCTGCAAATTAAGGATTATGAATCAAATGGTTCTAATATAACCTTAGATCTAGCATTCTATAATTCTGGAAAGAAATGGTCCATTTGCAAATAAGCCCGCTCATCTGAATATTACCAGTCAGAATATGAACCAAAAAAAAAAATTTTTTTTTTAAAGAGGAAGTATTAATTCAGGGTTTGATAAGTAAACAGTTTTTTTAAATCAATATTTTTAGCTACAAATAGTTCATTATTTTTTAATGTATACTGATATAACAGATGATGAATTTTAAAATAATCAAATAGCTTCCACTTACAATTACTTTTTGAAAAAAATTTTTTTAACATTTACTCATTTTTGAAAGACAGAGACAGAGCACAAACAGCAGAGAGCTAGAGAGAGAGGCAGACACAGAATCCAAAGCAGGCTCCATGCTCCAAGCTGTCAGCACAGAGCCTGATGCGGGGCTCGAACTCATGGACCGCGAGGTCTTGACCTGAGCTGAAGTCGGCTCCTTAACCGACTGAGCCATCCTGGCGCCCCTCCACTTACAATTACTTTTAAACTGATGAAACAGGGGTGCCTGGGTGGCTCAGTCGGTTAAGCATCTGACTTCGGCTCAGGTCATGATCTCACAGTCCATGGGTTCGAGCCCCGCATCGGGCTCTGTGCTGACAGCTCAGAGCCTGGAGCCTGTTTCAGATTCTGTCTCCCTCTTTCTCTGACCCTCCCCTGTTCACGCTCTGTCTCTCTATTTATTCAGGATTGGAGGTAGAAATGGAGAGAATGAAAGAAAGGAAAACCCCTCAAGAGAATGGGAGGAAAAAGAAGGGGTGCCTGGGTGGCTCAGTCGGTTAAGCATCTGACTCTTGATTTGGGCTCAGGTCATGATCTCATTGTCATGGGATCAAGCCCTGCATTGGGCTCCATGCTGGGCGTGGAGCCTACTTAGGATTCTCTGTCTCCCTCTCCCTCTGCCCCTCCCCAACTCACATGCTCTGTCTCAAAAAAAAAAAAAAAAAAGAGAGAGAAAATGGGAGGACACTGACATCAGTCAAGTGAGATGGTTAAGAGTATAGGCTCTGGAGCCAGACTGCCTGGGTTTGAACCCCAGCTCTAACCTTTGCTAGTTATGTGACCTTGGACAAGTTGCTAAGCTATTTTGTTCCTAAGTACCTACCTCATAGGTTGTTATGAATAGTAAGCAAGCTGCTACAGTGATAAAGTGTTCAGAGCTACGCCTTCCACAATTAACTGCTAAATAATTATTGATGATGACAATGATGGTGGTCAAAAGCCCTCAGCAGAGGGATGACACCAGGCTCCTTAGCACTGACATGCTAAGTGGGCCCTGTTTCTCCCTCACGACACACGCCTGCTGCACTCTCCCCCTCAGCCATATTGGTCTGTTTCACAACCTCTTCCACCACTGCACCAGAGGTCACTTCTTTCTCTCCGTTTCTGCCGCCTTCAGAGTGCTTACTTTCCCACCAAGCCTCCACGTTCTACCTCTCTTACTTTAAATCTTATCTCACAAGCCACCTCCTCTACAAAACTGAGGAGACCTGGATCAGCGTACGTATCATGGGGTATAAATGTTTGCTTCCTCCCTAGACTCAAGCTGATTAAAGGCAGGGACGTGGGGCGCCTGGGTGGCTCAGTCGGTTAAGCGTCCGACTTCAGCTCAGGTCATGATCTCACGGTCCGTGAGTTCGAGCCCCGCGTTGGGCCCTGTGCTGACAGCTCAGAGCCTGGAGCCTGTTTCAGATTCTGTCTCCCTCTTTCTCTGACCCTCCCCTGTTCACGCTCTGTCTCTCTCTGTCTCAAAAATAAATAAATGTTAAAAAAATTTTTGAAAAAAAAAAAAGTAAACTGATGAAACATATTTAACTTGTTTTAGAATGTATGCTTTTATTTTTACTTTTTAAAAATTTTTTTAATATTTATTTTTAAGAGCGAGAGAGAGAGCATGAGCAGCAGAGGAGCAGAGAGAGAGGGAGACACAGAATCCAAAGCAGCCTCCAGGTCTGAGCTGTCAGCACAGAGCCTGATGTGGGGCTCAAACCCACAAACCATGATATCATGACCTGAAACTAAGTCAGACCCCTAACCAACTGAGCCACCCAGGCACACCCATATGCTTATTTTCTGTAAAAAGTTTATTTATTTTGAGAGAGAGCAGCATGAGTAGGGGAGGGGCAGAGAGAGGAGAGGGAGAATCCAAAGCAGACTCCTCACTGTCAGCACAGAGCCTGATGTGGGGCTCCGTATCTCCTGAACCTCAAGGTTGTGATCTGAGCCTAAATCAAGAGTCAGATGCTCAACCGACTGAGCCACACAGGTGCCCCCAGAATGTATGTTTTTTAAACTCAGTGTAGATTAATTATCATAAATTTATTTTCAATTCTGAGTCAGCTTTTGTTTTTTCATTCTCTGCACTATGGGTATATTAATTCATCAGACACTTACTAAGCATTTACTTCTACTGTCTAGTCACTAGAGACACTTCATGGATCTGTTCTTCCAGTTTGCACCAAGCCAGTTTCTGCCTATGAATTATAAATTCATTTCATTCTCCTAATTTGTTTGCTGTGAGGATTACTTAAAGTAGTGGAATCAGAACCTACATTCAGGTTCAATTCCAGAGGCACCACACAAGTTTACTGTGTTAAATGTGTGTATGACATAACTCCACCTAGCTGTTCATACTCTTGGCCAAATTGCTTAATCTTGCTGATCCTCATTTTTCTCAACTGCAAACTTTATGAATCGTTGCATGTTTTTTGTTTTTTTTTTTGGTTTGTTTTAGTTTTTTTTTGTTTTTTTTTTACTGCTACATGAAAATTTTCTCAAATTTGCAGAAGAAGGAAAAAGAAAATGCCTTTTTATCTCAGCTGACTGCTGCCCTCTGATGCTTAGCTCAAAAAGCAAAACGCTACTTTGTGATTCATTTAACAGGAGCAAATGTGCTGAACAGAAAAGAAAGATAAGCAAACACCAGCTCAGTCATAAACTGGAAGTTGGTCTCAAGTGGGAAGAAAAGCTGGGAGCCATGGTATAGGCAAGCCGCCCTGGTGGGAGGAGAGGCATCTTCTCCTGGATACATTTAGTCAGAATAGATGCTTGAATCTTTGAGGGCCCCTCCATCATAAGGGCTCAATCCCCAACTCCCTTGAGCTCCAGAGCAAAGACGGATTGCGTATTCAACCATGGCAAATAAAATTATTGGATACAGCCCAAGTCATCCCCGAGAACTAGCCTAGGGAAAAAAAAAAATGAAGCAAAAGGAAAGGATTTCTCTTTTTAGTGTTACTCAGAGCGTGTCTTTTTGTTTGATGTTTTCCTTTGGCAGCTTCTCCAAGAGGCTGGTTTCCTGGGGTCCATGCTGTGGGATTACTGACCTTTCCGCTAAACCTCCTACTGTAGTTTTACACCCAACCCACCCTGAATGAAGACCAAACTGGACATACTTTAATATTTCAATCTTCTGAATTTTATAATTAAATAAAAACTGGCATTAAAACAAGTTCCTATGCACAAGGATTTGGGTGGAGTTGTGCCAAAAAGCTTACATCACATAGCCTGGAGATAAATTCATTGCTGTTTTCATTCATTTGCATTTAATCAGCCCAGAATTGCTGACTCCAGTTTCAGCAAGGACCTGCCTGCCTGCTCAGTCTGCAGGGTACAGTACTGGTGATGGGCAATGACTCAAGTGAGAAGTTTGAGTTCCACAGTCCAAAGGTCATTTTTCACCTTGAAGTTTGGCTGGATAGCCACTCAATTACATAAACAAAAAGCCAGGGTTATTCTGATGCCACGGGCTTAAAGAAATCCTCCCCTTTTCCATCAGAGGCGTTGGTTCTGGCCTCGGCCGACCCAGTTCATGCCCCAGTTCTGCCACTTACAGTAGAATCACATCTTTGGAGGAATTATGGTTCTAGACTTATTGCATTATGATCATATTTAACCTTTGAAAATCCCATTAAGACAATATCTTACATGTAGTTGGGTTCTAGTGTCAGCTGATCAGTATGCATACCAACCGACTCCAGCACTATGGGCTGAAGAAAGTGATTTCATAGCTCTGAGCTTCATTCTCCATCCATGAACCGGAGTTATTAACAGAAGCTACCTCATAGGGGTATAGGAAGGCTGAAATGAGATGATGCATGTGGGCATATATATATATATATATATATATATATATATATAATCAGCACAGTAAATGATAGCTATGGGTATTAGCAGATTGTTAAGAGCTAATTAAGCTCCCATAATCAGCTGTTGAGCTCTGTGTACAATAGCTGAACTCTTTCAATTAACCATTTTGCAGATAAGGGAACTGAGTCACAGCAGTTAAGGGGATAGCTGCTAAAACCACAGTGGTCAAGAGCATAAATGGAGCCACACAGACCGCCCACCTCCGTCATTCATTGGCTCCATAAGCACAGACAAGTCAGTGGCTCTGTGCTTCAGGATTCTCTTCTATAAAATGGAGAGATTGAAAGAATCAGTCTCTTAGGACTGTTGTAAAGATTTAAAAAGTTGGTATGTCTAAAGCGTTGAAACAATTCCCGGCACATGGTGAGCTATATCATCATTGTCATTGTCATCATCATCACTGCCATCGTGTTTATGATTATTCCAGTAATTATGATTACTTCTTCATTTGGAAACACCACTAGTGTGGTAGTACCAGTAGTGAAATCATTCATCTGGCATATGAGGGAGAAATGGACTTAGCTCCACAAGATCACTGAGTGTAAAATGGGGTTTGAAGGGGATTTTGAATAAGACAATCAGAAGGATCTCAGTGAACTGAATAGTATAGGCTGGGATGCATGAAATGGGTGATGGGTATTAAGGAGGGCACTTGTGATGAGTACTGGGTGTTATATGTAAGTGATGAATCGCTAAATTGTGCTCCTGAAACTAATATAATTACACTATATGTTAACTAATTGGAATTTATTTTGTTTATAATATTTATTTATTTATTTACTTATTTATTCTTTTTTTGAGAGAGAGACAGAGCGCACGCAGAGTAGGGGCAGAGAGAGAGGGAGACACAGAATCTGAAGCAAGCTCCAGGCTCTGAGCTGTCAGCACAGAGCCTGATGCGGGGCTTGAACTCACGGACCACGAGATCATGACCTGAGCAGAAGTCGTATGCTTAACTGACTAAGCCACTGAGGCGCCCCCTAACTGGAATTTAAATACAAATGTCAAAGTATAAAAAAAAAAAGGGGGGGGGGGTGAAAACAAATGAAATAAATCAACTAATGTCAAAACAAAACACACACACAAAACAAACAAAAAAATAGGATAGGCAGTTCCAGATGAATACATAAGACATTGAGACCAGGGCCAGAAAAGACCAACAAAGTGTGACTCATATGAAGGAAAGGGAACAGGAAACAAAAGACATAGGTAGAACATTTGTAGCACAACAGCAATAATTCCCCTATAGAAATCCTATTATTCTTGGGGTTACTTTCTCTAGTGTTCAAAGGCTGGATACCATAAAAGCCATGATAATAGGCCCTCCCTTGTCTTACTGTACATGACCCAGAAATATACCACAGACTTCCAGAGGCCTAGTAAATGAGTACTGCAATGCCATTTCATGCGTGTTGCTGAACAAATTTAATTGTTTAAAGAAGGAAATAAAGTCTGGGAACTTACAGTTTCATAAATAGTAGATGGGGAAGTGTTACTGAACATGACACACCAAAAAGAAGAAATAACAATTACTTTTATCAACCACATTCATTTGGGAAGGGGATTATTTATTTAACAGGATTATATGTGAGCCTGAGTTAGGGTTTTTCAAGCTTACCTTTACCTTATTTGTGGGACCTGGAGCAAGTCCCTTCATTTTCTCATTATGAGCCTAAATCTTCCTATGGTACACATCAGGAATGTTTAAATACAAAGACTCTGGAGTCTACGTTCAGAATCCTCCTGTATGCTTATTGGCTGAGTGATCTTGGACAATTTATTTAAATGCAAGTCTTAGTTTCTTGTATGAAATTTGGAGATGATAATAAATACCTCATGGGGTTGTTATGAGGCTTAAAATATATAAAGCATGTTAAAGTTTTAGCATAATGCTTGACATACAGAGAGTGCATAATAAATAGAAGCTACCTATATTGTTAGCTATAAAAATAAGTAAATGGACTAAATGATCTGTAGCATGTCCTCCAGGCTGGACTCCATAGTTTTATAGCCTTCCCGACTTTGGCATCTCTTTTCAAGTTCAGTCCCTAGGCCCCACCTGTAACTCACGTTACAGTGACAGGAGCATTAAGATGGCCGCTGTGGCAGCAGAGGTGTGTGTGAAGATGTGGGGATGCTGGCAAGCAGGGGAAGGATCAGGGTTCGGTCCTTCTACAGCCACCCCAAGACTGCTAGATACTGAGCACAAGCATTTGGGCCCCGTGGGATACAGGATGAACGTGCTTGTTTTTGGGAGCTTGGCCAAACCATCTAGCTTATTTTTTGCCTTTTATGAATAGAACACAGAAACATCATACTGCTTGCACCTTGTGAATGGAATAATATGCATGAATGAGTTTTGTAAACAGCATAGTTCAAATGTTGCTGTTTTTGCTGCTGTTGTTATGACCGTGATAAATACCTTGTTTAAAAACCTAAAGCGTATAGGCTCTCGGTCTTATGTCTTTAAACTGGCACTTGTTCACATTAAACTGAACAAGTCTTGAGGAGTGCCTATCATATCTATAGCTTCTCAGAGAAGACGAATCTTTCCTGAAGGCAGTATAAACTAGAGATGAAGAGCACAGGTTCTCTGGATTCAGTTCCTTGGTCTGCCATTTTCTGGTTATATGGCCTGGGGCAAGTTGCTAAACCGCTTTAAGTTTCAGTCTCCACCCATCCTCCCACTCCCCCACCCCCTCCCTCATCTTTAAAATGGGGATAATGGTTATATGTAGCACAAAAAGACACTGTGAGGATTACATGAGGTGATGAATTTAAGATTTTGGCACAATGCCTGGAATGAAGGAAATACCCAATAAGGGTCAGCTGTTACCATTATTAAAATAATGAAGGGAATAATATAGAACTCATAAATACCTGCAGCTTTGATGAAACAGCAGATACATGAAGTCTGCATCAAAAGGATGAGGACTGGAGGCACGTGGCAAAGAAGAGAATGAAATGAAGGAAACATCTCCACGAGAGTGATCGGGTGTGTCACTGGCCAATTCTCATAACTTCAGGCCTGTGCAGACGGCTTTAATGGCACCTGCCCTGGAATTTAAGATTTAATTCAGAATTAGTCCCAGCATCATACGAATGCTTCAATTTGAAATTCTGTGACCAGAGCTTTTCGATTACTGGCCCTAAAAAGACACAGAGGACTTGTAGTTGCCGGGAACGTGCTGTTGGGACATTGATACTCCAAGCAGCTCGAAGTGAGATGTGCTGTCCAACTAAAGCCTAAATCTGTGCAGCGCCAGGAAGCCTGCAGAGATTTATCAGCCCCACTTCTGTTCATTCACCTGTGAATGTGGCATCCCTTAAATGATCGATGGGGTTTTAGAATGGAGTAAAGTTTCAAGTATGGGAATCAATGAAATAGATCAATATTATCTATACCCTGGGCTGGCAAACATTTTCTGTTTGGGCCAGATAGTAATATGTGAGGCTTTGTGAAACCATAGTCTCTTTCACACCTACTCAACTCCACTGTTGTAGAACAAGAGTAGCTATAGACAATATGTAAATGAAGGGCATGGCTTTTGTTCCAATAAAACTTGATTTACAAAAGCAAGTAGCAGGCCGGAATTAGGCCATGCAGCATAGTTTGCTAACCTCTAGTTAGGGTTTGGATGCAATGACTCAGGTTGTCAGAAGGACCTGGACTAAACCTCATATAAATTAAACATGATGTCAGAGAATGATGTTGATTAGAGATTAGCTGACCTAACATAGACGGCTTCGGACTAAAAATCAAGAGAGGAAGTAAAATCCTTACATTTAAATGGAGAGCCCAGCTTTCGTAGAAGAAAATAGGATTAACATGGAAAAAAAGAATTACAACATAAAGTGTACTCAGTAATTCACATTAGAGAGAGACTGAGCGGGGCTCGGGAACATTGTTTCCAGCCTCAGTTTTCTGTATTCTGATGTTCTGAGCATGAGTAATAACTCCGTGAACACATATCCCTGTTTGCTGGGAGGAGTCTTGGTGGGTGTGCTCTTCCTTTGTAACAATCAGTAGTGACCTCTTTTGAAGAAGTGTCCAGTTTGCAATATAAATTATATGGCCACACCTATAATAACCAAAAGGACTTTGAAATTGTAGCATGTGTTATTTAAAGTTAAGCTTTAACTCCATGTGTTATTTAAAATTAAAACTTGGACAATAACACAAGTCTATAAAAGCAGAATGTAGTACTAGACAGGGTGAGAGCTGCAAGTCATACAGAGTCAGATTCAAATCTTAATTTATCACTTTCTGCTGGTCTTACACAATATGCACAATCTCCCTGAATCTTAACCCTTCAGAGGTAATAATAAATAATAAAAGTAGCAATCTCATTACATTTAAATGTATTAGCATACAGTAAGTATATGAAAATATTCACTGTTATTATTATTATTATTATTATTATTATTATTATATTCGAATGGGTAGTTTGATTAGGTGGGGCATAGAGTCATCTCTCCTATACAGAAGATAGGCTTCAAGAGGAGTGATTTCCTTTTCTCTGAAAACTTCCAAGCAGAGACTTAATAGGCACTTAATAGTGATTTTATAAATAAAGCCTTGCTACTCCAACTGTGGTCCATGAACCAAGGGTCAGCATCAACTGGGATCTTGTTAGAAATGCAGACTCTTGGGGTGCCTGGGTGGCTCAGTTGGTTAAGCGTCTGACTCTTGATCACAGCTCAGGCCATGATCTCATGACTTCTCAAAATTACCTTGAAGGGTAGGGGTACCTAGGTGGCTCAGTCAGTTAAGCGTCTGACTTCGGCTCAGGTCATGATCTCAGTTTGTGAGTTCAAGCCCCGTGTCAGGCTCTGTGCTGACAGCTCGGAGCCTGGAGCCTGCTTTGGCTTCTGTCTCCCTCTCTCTCTCTCTCTGCCCTTCCCCCGCTCGTGTGTGTGTGTGTGTGTGTGTGTGTGTGTGTGCGCGCACGCCTATACTCTCCCTCTCTCAAAAATAAATAAATGTTAAAAAAAATTAAAAAAGAAAAAGAAATGCAAGCTCTCATGCTCCAACCTAGACATAGTGAATCAGAATCTACATCTTAAAGAAATTCCAGGTGGTGTGCTTAGCTTTGCTGTAAAGGATTCAGAAATCAATGGATGATTACAGTAGGTGACTTTTAAAGCCCCTCTGAACTCTGAGATCACTCCATATTATAGAGGCCACAGGTTTTAAGTGGATAGAATTATGGCATGGGGAGGAGCTATGGTCTCAATAACTAGTTTATTCCATTCCACCGGGCAGGTTAAGAATTCCCCTCTCCACTCAATTCCAAAGGACATTAAACCAAGTCTAGTGACTACCTGCCATTTATTAAAGTACAGTCTCAGAAGAATACAAATGTAGACCTTAAATGAAAATACCCACCATTAAGACTGTTTTTAAATCTAAAGCATCATATCTTCTTGAACATAGCCCCTTGATTATTCCTTGAGTTCGCTTCCATTTTGTTTTGAGCACTTCTCTGCTTTCTCCAAAACGCATATCTGATTATTCTCCATGCAGGTGCTCTGCATAGAGTTCCATTAATGCTGAATAGGTCACATACAGATGGATAGTTTAACCTTTGATATTTCCCCAGGCCTGAAGAGGTTGAAACAAGTATAAACAGAACTGGAAGAGCTGGCAAGATATTTAGCTGAAACTTTAAAGAAATTTTTCTCTCTCTGGGACTTCCCAGTGATGGCTGTAACACAGCTCAGCTATCTTCCCTCCTTGATGCGGGCTTTCTGACATCCCTGGCTGTTTGAATTACACACCACATGGACACACAGGATGGACTGTGCTGGCCCATCGGTTGCATCCATTCTTAGATCCCTTTTCTGATTCCATTATTCTGTGACTGCTGAATAGCCCATTGTGTTTTCCCATTAGAATCGCACATGGAGAAATTTAAAAAGAATATATTGTTCCAGAAGAATTAAGATAAGAATTAAAAGGAAAAAAAATAATTTTTATGGGGAAAGACAACATGAAATGTGACAAAAGTATCAAGTTTGTAATGTGTCTAACCTAAGGGAATGTTAGATTAATAATGGTGATTTATGACACCAATCTTTGTCAGGCATCTGCTGTGTGCCAAGCACTATGTTTGTTGCATAACCATGATGTGATGATGATAATGATGATGACAGTAATAGTAGCTAACATTTGTTGACGACTTGTGACCATACAAATGAGATAGGCATGGGCCCTGCCCTTGTGGGAACTTACAAGCTAATAGGAAAAGCAGACATTGAACAAATAATTCCAAGTTTTATCAGTACTATGGCAGGGTATAGTGGGAGAGTGTTACAGGTGGCCTAATCTAGACTAAGGGTCAGTGAAAGCTTCTGTGGGGAAGCAATGTTTAAGAGTTAGCTACACAAAGGAAAGGTTGGGTTGAGGAGAAAGAGCATTCTGGGCAGAGTGAAGACTATGGACAAGAGCTCTGATCAAGCAAAAAGTATATGTTGGAAGAACTGAGAGAACTGACTAAAGCTTAGAGGACCAGGAAGAGAGTGAGGACATGAAACTGGAGAAGAGAAGGCAGAGAAAGGTTATGCAGAATCTCGGAGTTCTCATGAGGAGGCCAGTTTATCCCAAGGGCAATGGAGAGCCACTGAATAGGTGTTAATAAGCAAGTGAGTAATATGATCATCTTTGGGCTCTAAGATTACTCTGACTGGACTGCAGGGGAAGAGAGGAAGTATGCAGGGGGCAGAAATGATGGTGGCTTGGCCCAGAGAGGTGGCAGTGTTTGTAAAACATCTCCAAAGTAGAGTAGGGCCCCTGTTGGGCTAATAAAATGCTTCCTCCCATTGCAGTCTGGTTATTTGTGTTAATGTTGAAGGAACTTTCCTTTCATAGGCATTAGAGCCCCGTGAGGCAGATTCGGGAGCCCATTAACAAAAGGCAACCCAAAAGGCATGGAAAAGAAGAAACACAAAGGGCTAGTTCTCCGCTGGAATATGAGCTTGGATCTGCTGGTTTGTGACTCTTTCCCACAACATGGGAAGGAAAGAAGCACTGATGCGTTCAGTTTGTCTAGAAACAGTTTGTAGGCCATAAAAGTTTTGTCACACGGAGTGATGGGCGAAAATGGACTTCTGAAAGGGATTCTTTTCATATATAAGACAAAAGTATTGAATTACTGACCTAACATCCCTTTACCTCTTAAAAGGAGGGTTCATTTTGAAAGCTGGAGTTGTAAGCTAGATTGTTAGCCCCTCTTGTGCTAAGTACGACGACAAAGCCCTCACTTCACTCTGGGTTCAAAGAAGAGTTATCAATCATTGGTCAAGCATTTTAATTGAGCAACTGTACAATGAAAGTCATTGGAATACAGTGGTTAATCACACGTTTATCACACACAGCTTCCAGTCCAGTGAAGAAGCTGAAAATCTAGACACTAAACTGTCACGCAATTTAATTTAAGAAGTGATCTGTGATAGATTCTAGCAAAGAAAATTCTGTGTACTGTGAGGGCTTACAGAAGGAGGGTGTAGTGCATGCAGCAAGTTAGGGAAGTGAATGAACTTCCCTAGTTAGGGAAGTGAATGAACTGAGATGTCAGGCAGGTGGAGAGAAATAGAGAAGTGATAGAGCAAGTTAATTTGACAAACGTATAGCACACCTGTTGGGTGCCAAGTGTCATATAGGTCACCGTGATATGCAAATGAATGAAACTCAGTCTGCACGTCAGGGGGGAAAGAACATGGGCTGAGTCATGCTAATTGCTAGCTGTGAGAATTAGATTGTCACTTTAACTGCCCAAACCTCAGCATCTTAATCTGTAAAATAAGAAAATCACATCAATCTTGCAGAATTATTGTGAGAATTAAAAATATTTAGAGCCCTTAGCTCACCGCCAGGCACTTAAGTCACAAGTTTTGTAATGACCACACTCTTGCCATACAAGAGTCATAGTATCAGAAGCAGTGTTCACATTGTTCAAAAAGTCACTGTTTTCCATCATACTGCCTACGTTCAAATCCATGTCTGAAATTTACTAGCTCTATGACCTTGGGCAAATGACAAACTATCTAATCAGTAGTGTCTTCATCTATAAAAGGAAGAAAATAAAAATACCTCATAAGTTTCTTGGGAGAACCAAAGGAAGTAATGCACAAGAAGAGTGGAAGATGGTTAAATAAACAGCTAGACTACATATTATATACATGCAAGGTGCTATACCAGCACAGATAAAGAGTAAACTGTTTATGGTTTTGTTCTAGATAGGACGGTGAAGCTAGTTAAGACCAAAGATTTCAGATAGAAAGACTTGGTCTGGGCCTTAAAAAATGAGTAGGTGTTGAGCAGACAGAATGCTGTTAGCTTTGCCTTGCTCAAGCTACAGGGCTGCAGTTTGCAACTGTGAGAATGCCAAGAGGGGCCTAAGGCTTAAGGAGAATATTTTAAATGTGTATTGATTTATTTTGAGAAAGAGAGCATGCATGCAAGTGGGGGAGGTGCAGGGAGAGAGAAAATACCAAGCAGGCTCCGTGCTGTCAGCTAGGAGCCTGACACGGGGTTTAAACTCACGAAGTGTGAGATTATGACCTGAGCCGAAATCAAGAGTCAGATGCTTAGGTGCCCTGCAAATATTTTAAAAGACTAGTGAATTTATTGTAATAAGCATCTTCTCTCCAGTTGCTGCCATGAGCCACAAGGCAGGTTAATAATAGCATGGGCTTCGGCAGTCGGTTAAGCATCCGACTTTGGCTCAGGTTGTGATCTCGTGGTCCATGGGTTCGAGCCCCACGTTGGGCTCTGTGCTGACAGCTTAGAGCCTGGACCCTGTTTCAGATTCTGTGTCTCCCTCTTTCTCTGACCCTCCCCTGTTCATGCTCTCTCTCTGTCTCAAAAATAAATGTTAAAAAAAAAATTTTAAAAAAAGGGGGGGGCGCCTGGGTGGCTCAGTCGGTTAAGCATGGGCTTCGGAATCAGACAGGCTTGGGTTCTAACTCAGTCCCTTCTGCTTGTAACTGTGTGATCTTATGCCAGTTACTTTGCTTCTCTAAGCTTCATTTCACTGATCTTTAAAAAGGAAGTAATAGGGGCGCCTTGGTGGCTCAGTTGGTTAAGCATCCAACTTCAGCACAGGTCATGATCTCACGGTTTGTGAGTTTGAGTCCTGAGTCAGGCTCTGTGCTGACAGCTCAGAGAACTGGGTTTCAGATTCTATTGTCTCCCTCTCTCTGCCCCTCCTCCACTCTCTCTCTCTCTCTCTCTCTCTAAAAAATGAATATGTTAAAAAAAAATTTTAAGGAAGTAATAATAGTGCCCCCTTCATGAAGCTGCTATGAGGAATAAACAAGATAATGCATGTAAAACATGTTTGGCACATAATAAATATTCAGTAAATATTAGCTACTGTTATTGTTGGTGCCTCGTTAAGGTTATGCTGGCAGAGAACATTAGAATTTGTTTAGTGTGTGGACAGTTACATTAAACACATGCCTTATGCTTTATCACCTACTCAACAGTGGGATCTGCAAAATATAACATAAACCACCACATTCCCCTATGTGGGAATGATTGCAGGTTTTTACCTCTGTGGCCCCAATAACTTTGAAAGTCATACAAAGTAGGCCCTCAATAAATGTTGAATAAATTAGTGAGGAATTTGTTTCACTGATCATAAAATAAACTTTTTTCTAGTTATAGACATGAGGCATACTTCTGTAAGTCTATAAATAAATAAGTACCCCTGTAATTTCACCAGCAATGGGACGACCATTGTTAGTATCTTGATACATTTTCTTCCAAAGTGTGTGTGTGTATGTGTGTGTGTAACATATATGATATATGTTGAGGATCACAACATTTAAAGTAACTATATAGATATTTAATTTGATCATACCATACAAAAGCTTTTTCTCCATTTGTCATATGAGCATTTGTATTGTTTTATTAAATATGCTTCAAGGGCATCTGGGTGGTTCAAAGGCAATTCAGTCGGTTGAATATCCAACTCTTGATTTTGGCTCAGCTCATGATCCCAGGGTCATTGGATTGAGCCCCATCCCAAACTCCATGAGCATGGAGCCTGCTTAAGATTCTCTCTCTCTCTCTCTCTCTCTCTCTCTCTCTCTCTCTCTCTTTCCTTCTTAATCTCGATCTCAATCTCTATCTCTCCCTCTGCCCCTCTCCCAGCTCATGATCTCTCTCTCCATATATATATATATATATATATATATATATATATATATGCTTTAAAACATGATTATACATTGCATAATATCCTATAAGGATGGCCATGTAATTTGTTTATTATTTATTTTATTGCCATATTGTTAGATTTTTATCATGTTACAAAACTAATTCATCTTAAATATAAGTTGTTACCATATTTAGTGAGTCCTTAACCTTTTGGCATTATTGACAACTTGAAAACCTAATTTATTAAAAAATAAATAAAACTGTAAAAAAAAAAAAAAAAGAGGGGTGCCTGGGTGGCTCAGTTGGTTAACTGTCCATCTCTTTATTTTGGCTCAAGTCATGATCTCATGGTTCATGAGTTCAAGCCCTTGTGGGCCTCTGTACTGACAATGTGGAGCCTGCTTGGGATTCTCTCTCTCTACCCCTTCCCTGCTTGTGTTCTCTCTCTTTCTCTTTCTCTGGCTCTCTCAAAATAAACTTAAAAAAAAAAGAAACTGTATTATTTTCTTCATCAAAGAAAATTACCTATTTAAATAAAATGCTGCCTGGGGCACCTGGGTGGTTCAGTCAGTAAAGCAATCAACTCTGGCTCAGGTCATGACCTCACGGCTCGTGGGTTCGAGCCCCATATTGGGCTCTGTGCTGACAGCTCAGAGCCCAGATCCTGCTTCAGATTCTGTGTCTTCCTCTCTCTCTACCCCTCACCCGCTAGTGCTTTGTCTCTCTGTTTCTCAAAAATAAATAAACATTAAAAAAATTATTAAAAAAAATAAAATAAAATGCTGCCTACAATTTCAGGAGTTTTATAAACTTCATGAAGCCCAACCATGGATTCCCGTCCCAGGACTTCATGTCAGAATCAATAATATCAAATATGTTAACATGAAGCAGAACAAAAAGTACGGGAACTATAATTTAACAGTTGTGGAGAAGTATCATCTCTAAAATACTGCTGACTACAGGATATTCAACTATTTTTATAACGTGGCCCAATCCCAGTTCAATCTTATATTGGAAATAATCTTAAATTTAGATGCTACATTAATACTTCTGTACAACTTTCATGAAAAATAGTGTTGCACGTGCTGTATCTTTATTATCCTTGGTGACAGAAAGCCTCTGCAGAGCTCCCGGGTACTTCTCCCCACTGCAAGGTTGTGCACTGTATTAGTGTGAGAACTATAATAGTGTGTCTACCCCTGCTCCCCTTCTCCTCTGTGGCTCCTAACTGTCCCACATCCCATTCCATTTGAGCAAGTATACAGCATGATTCAGCACTGAAAAATACAGTTATTTAAAGGAAAGAGATAATTTCATAATTATACTAAATATAAATTCAACAAACCTAAAATATAGCATAAAACAGATAAACAGATGTATTCACTGCTTTGGATCGGGCATATTTCAATCTCAAGATCCAAGGGTTTTTTGTTGTTGTTGTTGTTGTTGTTGTTAAAATTTTTTTTAACATTTATTTATTTTTGAGAGAGAGACAGAGCATGAGCAGGAGATGGCCAGAGAGAGAGGGAGACACAGAATCCGAAGCATCCTCTGGGCTCTGAGCTGCCAGCACAGAGCCCAACGCAAGGCTTGAACCCACGAACCGTGAGATCTTGACCTGAGCCAAAGTCAGATGCTTAACCAACTGAGCCACCCAGGCACCCCTCAAGATGCAAGGTTTTATCTTGGCCTTTGTGTAGTTCTAACCAAGGAGCACAACCTTTAATTTATTATCTTTATACCTTTGTCTGATATGCAATTTGTAATAGGCTGACTCCACATGCCAGTTTATACAGTGTCTGAAGAATTTTGATAGGTTCTCAACATAAAGTAAAAAATTGTTTTATGTCCGTTGTTTCCATACATTTGCTTCTGAAGTTGGAACAATTACTTATGTGAAAGCTAGGATATGAAAGAGCAGGTACGTATCTGCACATTTCTATGTACATGTTAATGACGATGTGTGTTTGGAAAATTCTAAATCACTGTTAGGTCCCAAAGAATGATGGAAGAAGAAAATTTTGAAAACAATTCTAAGAATAATTGATATTAAATATCTTTTTTTTTTCCTCCCTCATAGCTACATCATCCCTCTCAAGGCTTCCGCTTTGGAACTGTCCGGGAAAGCAGTGCTGAAGATTATGTGAGGCAAAGCTTCCCAGAGATGCATGAGTATATGAGAAGGTACAACGTCCCAGCTACCCCTGATGGAGTGGAGTTTTTGAAGTGAGTGTCAACCTCTTGGGTTCAAAAAGTTCTCACTGAAAGAGAAGTCTTAGCTACCAATATATATAGTATGTGTTGGTTTTTTAAAATGACAGCTAAATATACCCACTGTGTGTTCAGTAATGCCTCACACTGTGTGAGATTGAGAAGGCAGTATGGAATAGTGTGCATTTAATTATGTGACCTAGATTACTAGTTACCTGCATAGTCCCCAGTTGGCGGTAGCTTTGCTCAAAGTGCCAGTGGGGTCATTAGCGTAGCAGATGGTGGGGGAAGTAAATGTTGGCTTGACATCACCGAGGAAACAATGGTGCTGAAATGATCAAACAGTCAGGGAATGTGGCCAGAGGATAAAGTGTCCCAAGGCAACCCTTTCCTGCACGGTGAATCTCTAAGCCCATGGACTGTCTCCTTTGGCCATAAGGAAATGGAATTTATCTTCGAGATTTCCTGTAGAAAGGAAATAAGATAAAAGGCAATGATTCCCATGCCTGCATTCTTCTCATCAGAATTTATGAGAAGCAATCAAGAGCAATCACATTGCCATGGCAGATTATCAGAGCCTGTAATTCAACGAAGCTGAATGCAAAGGAGGATGGTGCAGTTAGGGATTCGCTCATGTAGTCTGCCTGGGAGAAGGGGATGAATGGCTCCTGATAGGCACCACAGCATGAGGGTGAGCAGTCCCATCTCCCTTGTGCCTGATGGTCTCAGGACAATGACATACATTCAAGCCTCCCACCCCTAAAATTGTGCTGCCCAGGAAACTGGTTTATCTATGGTCAACCACAGTAATCCTCCCAATGGATGAAAGGACTTGCCACTTCAAATTCTCTTTTAAGGAAGAAGGGAAATAGGGGCACCTGGGTGGCTCAGTCAATTAAGCATCTGACTTTAGCTCAGGTCATGATCTTAGAGTTTGTGAGTTCAAGCCCCACATCAGGCTTTCTGCTGTCAGTGCAGAGCCCACCTCAGATCCTCTGCCCCTCCCCTGCTCATTCTCTCTCTTTCTCCCCCCCCCCCCCAGAATAAATTAATTTTTTAAAAAAAGAAGAGAAATAAATAAATAGCTTCATGGGACATAAGGGCTTTATGTTTCTCAAGAACTCTGGTGACAGGCCCCTAAAACTACTTACAGACATTTTACAGAGTCTAGAGAGGAAGCCTTAGGTTCTCAGATTTATAACATTCTGTAGGGTGTGTAAGCACTAGGAAATGGCACTATCAGTTTTGCAAGAACACTAAAATGTTAGAGTCCATCTGTAACACAGAGTGTAGTGCTCCTTTGCCTTCCAGCCCTTCTTCAGTACTCTTCTGTACTTCAAGCAAATTCATGGCTGAGAGAGTAAGATGTCAGGGAGATGGCAGTGGCTCCCAGCTAGGTAGTAATCTGACAAACTGGGCTCTTTTGGCAGTGTGAAAGAGCAAGATGAGCCACTACTGTGGCAGTCCCCAGGTCCACTTGACTCAAGCTATTCATTTATTCTGGAAGCTTCACCTGAGAAGGCCCTGGTGCTCAGAGTTGTCTCCACTCTAGTCTGGAGAGATGAACTCGTTAGAAAAGCAGGTACACAACTGACACATGAAAAAATGCTCAACATCACTCATCGTCACGGAAATACAAATCGAAACCACAATGAGATGCCACCTCATACCTGTCAAAATGGCTAACGTTAACAACTCAGGCAACAACAGATGTTGCAAAAATGTGGAGAAAGAGGATCTCTTTTGCACTGCTGGTGGGAATGCAAGCTGGTACAGCCACTCTGGAAAACAGTATGGAGGTTTCTCAAAAAACTAAAAATAGAACTACCCTACGACCCCACAGTTGCACTACTAGGTATTTATCCAAGGGATACAGGTCCTGTTTCGAAGGGGTACATACACCCCAATGTTTATAGCAGCGCTGTCAACAATATCCAAAGTATGGAAAGAGACCAAATGTCCATCAATGGATGAATAGATAAAGAAGATGTGGTATATATATACAATGGAGTATTACTTGGCAATCAAAAAGAATGAAATCTTGGGGCACCTGGGTGGCTCAGTCAGTTGAGCATCCGACTTCAGCTCAGGTCATGATCTCACAGTTTTGTGGGTTCGAGCCCCGTGTTGGGCTCCATGCTGACAGCATAGAGCTTAGAGCCTGCTCCTAATTCTGTGTCTCCCTCTCTCTCTGCTCCTCCCCTGCTCATGGTCTGTCTCTCTCTCCTTCAAAAAATAAATAAAAAGACATTAAAAAAATTTAAAAAAAAAAAGAATGAAATCTTGCCATTTGCAACTACGTGGATGGAACTAGAGGGTATTATGCTAAGTGAAATTAGTCAATCAGAGAAAGATAAATATCATATGACTTCACTCATATGAGGACTTTAAGATACAAAACAGATGAACATAAAGGAAGCAAAAATAATATAAAAACAGGGAGGGGGACAGAACATAAGAGACTGTTAAATAGAGCACAAACAGAGGGTTACTGGAGGGGGTGGGTGGGGGATGGGCTAAATGGGTAAGGGGCATTAAGGAATCTACTCATAGATTATATATAGCTATATATATATAATAATCTATATATAATATATCTATATTATATATAGATAATGTATATAATTATATATAATATAATCTATATATATATAGATTATATATAGCAAATCATTGTTGCACTATATGCTAACTAATTTGGATGTTAAATGAATGAATGAATGAATAAATAAATAAATAAATAAATAAATGAAAAGCAGGCACAGATGAAGACACTGAGACCTTAAAGAAGCAACTTGTCCATGGTAATCTAACTAGCAAGTGGCAGAGTCTGGATTAGAACCAGGTGCCTAGAATCCAATCACTGCTGCAGGCCAGTCTAGGAACCATAACAGAAAAGCAGGTCCTTGATATTCAAAGAATAGTCCATGTTCCAGCAACATCCATGTTCCAGTTAGCACTTAGGAGTTTGTGAGAAATGCAGACAGTCAGATCCCATCTCAGAAACTGCATTTTAATAAGCTCCCCCCCCAGGTGGTTCGCCGATGGAGGTAGGTGAAATTGTTATACAGGCAGAATTTACCATTAATGCCCTCTGACTCCTTATCTTTGGGCTTCTCTCTCCACTTTTGGCCCAGTCACTGGGTATGCTCTCGGCCACGACTCCAAGAAATCACAGTCCTTGTATTACCGCCCCCACCCCAATATCCCAGAGCCCTGACCTGCAGAACACAACCTCTAGAGTCACCTATAGTATATGTATTATTGTCGTGTATGTATTATTTTGTGGTGTGGGTATTATTAAGTGAACTCTCAAAAAGACAGCAGGATTCTATAATGGGAAAAACAACCAAGGGCCCTGCCAACTGTAAGGATGATTCAGCCAGTCTAGAAGCTGCTTATACCTGGATCACACCCAGCCACATCCTCACAGTGATTCAGGGCCCCATGGGAGTCTGTGAGCTAATTGCTTCTTGCCTTCCTGTGCCATAGACACCTGTCATAACTAACTCCACTTTGCAGTCCAAAATCAAGAGTAATTATTTAAGGATACCACTGAGACTGGACCTCAGCAATTACTGGTTAGAAAAACTGAACCCCAATTTTTTTCTATTGTTATTGCTACCTCAAATATTTGCAGAGTGTTGGTAAATGGTAACTTGTTGCTGTGTAGCTCCCAAGGTACATTCTGTTTCTGTGGCAGTAAAACTTTTATTGGAGAAACATCTTTCAGCTTGATTTTTATTTTATTGCCAAGATTCCATTAAGGTTCCTCATCATCAGCTCCTAGGAGACAGTTCACATCCTCAACCCTTCCTGAAGCTTCCCACAGCTGTGGAGCTGAGAGATGTTTTTTTATTTTGGTTAATGTTAAAGACAGTCCTCATTGCGACTTAAATCCAATACCCCTGGAAAAGGGAATGCATTTTGAATAAGCTGTTCACTTCCTGGAAGAGTAAAAAGAGGAAGCAGTGGTCATTGGCATTAAGAAGGGAAGTTGATCTGTTTACTCTGTGTCCATGTAAATATGTACTTCCTTCCCACTGATGAATCTTAGAGGGGTCTATGGGTGTCTTTTGCTTTTAGATTTTTGATGGGCCCTAGCCATGTTCTATTCTGAGTTTGAGGCCACTCCACTATACCGAATTCCAATAGACTCATCTTTGGCTCTAAGAGAGGAATGATGAGCCCAGATGGAATAGAGAAGGGTTGTTCTCTTTGCCAAAATGGTTGGACAGCCCTGAGGGTCGGAAAGCCTTTCTCAAATGGATGTATGTCCTATAACTTTCCAAAAAGGATTTGAGGTGACTGAAAACAAGAGTCATTGCATACACTGTAAATAGTTACTTTGGAAACTCCTCCTTCCTTGCCTCCTTTCTAAATGGGAACTCATCCAATGCTCAAACATCTTCCTCTTCCTCTGCACCATCTCTGTGCCTACATTCAAAAAATGGGGAGAACACATGAAGAATGCACAAGGTATCTGTTGGCGTCTTGAGCCCAGTCCACGTCTGATTCACTGGTACAGGCCAGGGACACCTACCTTAAATGATTCTTGCCTGAACCACCTCCTAGGATGGGAGTGAAACGTGATTCTCTGGAGATATATTAATAAAGCAGATCACTGAGATCTATTACCTGTGCTTCCCCTCCCTATTTATTGAATGCTAGCTCATGGGCTTTAAAGAGACCTCAACCATCTTTTCCCTAGGAGTGCCAGATCTCATATTTGTATTTCCTTAATATGTATTCCTAAATATGAAATGATGTCTGATCTCTGAAGAATATGATAGTGATCATAACAGAAAGAAATAAAATTTTCCATATATTGATCAATGAGACCACCTGGTTCCAACACTTGCTAGCTATGTAACCTGGATCAACCTGCATGCAACCTGGACTTTGACTCTCTGAGCCTTGTCATCTGCTAGAATGGGATAATACCAACCACTTCAGAGTCATTATGAGTGATATAGGGTGCAGAGAATAATAAATACCATGTCTCACACAAAGGAGTCATTCAGTTAATGTAAGAGAAATGAACCGTGGGGCACCTGGGTGGTCAGTCAGTTAAGAGTCCAGCTCTTAGTTTTGGCTCAGCTCATGGTCTCAAGGTTCATGAGTTCGAGTCCTGTGTAAGGCTCCACGCTAACAGTGCAGAGCCTGCTAGGGATTCTTTCTCCCTCTTTCTCTCTCTTCCCCTCCCCTGCTTGTGCTCTCTCTCTTTCTCAAAGTAAATAAATTAATTTAAAAAAGAGAGAGAAATGAACCTTTCCCTTTAATTCACAGTCGCTCTGGCTTTGTTGTTGGATTTAGTAGTAATAAAAGGAAATGGTAGATAAACCATTGGAAAGATGTCATGCTGTCTTAGAAGAGTATCTGTTTCCCCTGCTCTGTTCTCTACGGGTCAGGGAGTTGTCAACAGGCTGAGTCAGCAGCTACCTAGATTGGGCTGCCCTTTGTGTCCAGGTTTCTGTCCCCTAAACAAAAACCAGCTGTCAACCTTTCTGTCCATTAATGAATCATTTTTCTCTTTTCTTCTCTTGGTCTTAAATATAGGAATGATCCAGAGAAACTAGACGCCTTCATCATGGACAAAGCCCTTCTGGATTATGAAGTGTCAATAGATGCTGACTGCAAACTTCTAACAGTGGGGAAGCCATTTGCTATAGAAGGTATTAGCCAGTCACTCTCGATTCCCTTTAACACAGGATGTGCTCAGTTTGCCAACCTCGCAAGTCAGAAACGCAAAAGTCAGAGGCAAAATGCTATTCATCTTCCCTTGTTTTCATTTTCAGCTCATAAGTACTTAGCTATTAAGTTGCTGAACTTAGGAATTTATTTTTCACCTACCCCACAAAAATTTATTCGCCCAATTACTAAAAAAACAACAACAAAAAACATTGCTGTTACCCAAATGATGTTGCTTCAGATTATCTGAGAGGGGTGGCAAGCTGACAGTGTAACAATTTTCATTTAACCTGTTTTTTCTTATGACCAAATCCTTTAATGAATCCGGCACAAAACTAGAATGATTGCATTCTACAACTGGAAGGACCTCAGTGTTGATTTACTCTAATCTACTTGTTTTATCCACAAGAAAATCCAGGGACATTACATCATTTTTACATAATCACACAATTAGATGATTATCCTGGAATAATCGTCTAAACCTCCTGGTTCCTAAACACATGCTTTTCCACTAGCTGGGAAAACAATAGAAAAAGAAATCTCCTTCTGTACCTTAGGAACCTTTAAGAGTCCTAAACAAAACCTTGTTTGGGACCTCAGGTTTGCCTTTCTCCCCACTGGCAGCAAATTTTGGCTCCCAACGTGATCAACCAATCAGTCAAACTTCAGAACCAAAGAAGGATTGCTTTGTCAGTCTCTCCTTTCATTCTGGACAGCAGTTGATACATGGAGCTGATAGTTTGAACCAGCAAATTTCACATCTCCCAATTCCCAGCTTCCCTTCTCTGACAGTACAGGCTGGCTCTCAAGACCGCCATGCTCACTTGTCAGAAAACACTTTGACTTGAAACAGTCCCATGGGGGTGCACAAGCTCTATTTCCAGAAAACTCTTCTTTCCTATATGTTAACTAGTGTATCAAAACTATTCTGATTCCAATTTCCCAGCCACAGTTGGTTTCTGTCTTCCCTAAACGTATCAGCAAATTTTTTACTTCAGTCTTTGTTTTTGTGATGAATGAGAATGTAAGAGCTGATGCTGTTTCTTCAAGCTTCTCCTAAGAGAAATCAATCTTTTCTCCAAGCAAAATGACCTCCACCTGAACCAGGGATAGAACTCAAGAAGAGAGAGATTTAGTGGTAGTTGTCTTCTCTTAAAACTACAATCTGAAATAGCAAAGTCTGAAAAAAAAAAAAAAAAGAAAAGAAAAGAAAAGAAAAAAAGAAAAAGAAAAGCAAGAAACCAAAAGAACATTTATTATATAAACCCATTTTGACGTAACAATGGAAAAAAATCCCATTTTTTGTGGCATCTGGGGATATGGAAGGGATGTTAGATTTTTTTTTTCTGTCCTAGATGCACTGGGTAATTGAGGTCCCTTCTGCCTTTAGCAGCTACTAACAATGAATCATTTGTAGCGGGCATAAGAATGAGGGACTCCATTCTCCACCTTTGTCTTCAGGGTGCAACCCTATCTTGTCAAAAGACAGTGGTGAGATGGCTTTTTGCCTCTGCTAGACCCCAGTGCCAGATGCCACACAATTAACTCCCCACTGGTTTCCTGTTTACATTTCCATCTGTGCTCCTGAGACTTAGTGTCTTACAGTTCCCATCATCTGCACATACCACATTGTTTTCAAAGGGGATGAGGACAAAATGGCGCATGAAGAGCTCTCTCTGCAAGAGAACAGAAAGACTACAGATTTGAATAGAAAACATTCTCATCATTGTTGGTTTATTTTAAAAGGAAAAAAAAAAAAACATTGCTGGTTTAGTCTGGATGAGGTGCAAATCAGAAAATTTAATTCAGTACTGCCCCTGCCAACAAGTTCACAGCTTACAAACAGAACTTGGTAAAACACAAAGGGAGGCTACTTCTAAGTTACAAAAAATGGTGTGATCAAGATACTAGTAAAAGTCTTGATTGCTGCTTTAAAAAAAAATTAATCTCCTAACTTTTTAGGGAATATTTCTCTCAATGCAATTTTAAAAAATATTATATGCTTTAAGAACATATATGTTTCTTGAACTTATAAAGATGTGGACTTATTAATTAATCAGACCTTATAGTTATATTAAAATGTCATGAAAGCAATTTATGACCAATACCCTTTTAGCTTACAGAAATGTTTTATATATATGTATCTGTATCAACTGTGTTATAGCAGGTATGTAATAGACGATGTATTACCTATGATGTAACTCATTAGGTTAAATCTGAAATAAGTACTTAATTCACTTACTGATGTAGTTCATCAAAGGATCCTTAGAGTCTGCACCTACTTTCCCAAGTGCTTAAATGGCTTTGAGAACTTAAGAGGGAAAACAGTCCTTGGATTGCTTCATGTTGAATGTACCTTCACTTTATATAGTATTGATATCACACCAACTGCTTGTGACTACTGATTCCCCCTCCCAGCTTCACCATTCTGCATTTATTTAGGCTTAAAAGGTAAAACTGAGGCAAATGTGAGCCAGTGGGTTCACTTTGATTTTGAAACCTTTTCCTGAGGACTCAGCACAGCAAACCAAAACTATTAAGAATTCAGAAGCATGTGGAAAGCCTTTCGTCATATTAAATACCACACATCAGGGACACAAAGACATATAGTGTGCTCTGGAAAAGAAGAAAGTGTTGAGATAAATGAATACATGTCCCAAATTTATGCGTTGGAGTTAGCTGACAATAAAGGTCAAATGAGAAGAAAGAGTAATGGAACCGCACAGTAATGATTTGTGACCTTTCTGCCAAAGACCTTTGCCTGTTTTTGAGTTTGTTCCTTTACTTGCTTTCCGCTGATACGTAATACAGTGCCGGAGTCTGAGCGCTTGGGTTAGAGCAGAGCTGCTGTTACTAACTGTGCCCCATTGGTTTGGTCATTTCATCTGTTCTCCAGGCTCCTCATCTGCATGATGGGTTTATGAATAGTACATCTAGAGTGGGGCTATTGTGAAGGTTAAGTAAAATAATACAGGTAAAGCATGGACAAGCAAATAGTGCCCAATAAATTATTATCATCCGGTATATTGAATTCATAGATTGAGACCAATTCCCTATAAAATTATTCCGGATAGATAGCCTTCACATATCTCAACTTCTCCCACACACTTCTCTCTCCACTTTGATGTTCTGGGGGTAAGAGAAACCTATTTTTAGAGTCTTCCTTATACCTGGGGCTATTACAATGTGTTCTCAATGGCCATTGCCCCAGCGTAGCTAAATACAGTATTCCAAGGACAGACAGCAAAAATGAATTAACCTTTCTTCCTGAAGTCTTTTTAACCCTATCTAAGATCTCATTTTCAAAATACCTATTTCCCAACTATATTTCAGGAAGATTCTTTTAGTCTATGGATTTCTAACTATACATTTGCTAGCCAAAATATATTTCTACTACTCTTAGCTGAGTAAAGCTGATTTATCCATGGGGAAAAGATCTGAAAATTGTTCTCTTGGGCTATTAAGCTGTATCCAATTTCCAGGGTGCCTGATGCCTTCATCTTTAGGGTTGAAGGATTCCATTTTGCTTCATCCATCAACCACAAAATAGTCAACCTCGTCTTTATTGCAAAGCCACGTTTCTAATGATAATGAAAGCAACTCAGGCTGCTAGGTTGAGTCAGCAATTTAAAAATCAGAATTCTTTGACCAATGAACACAATCAAATTTGAAAAGCAACTGATAAAAAGAAGGACAGAAATGAAACCTTCAAGGTTTTACTATTTTATGTTTCTGAATAAAGTGGATTTTTATGTCTTTTAACAAACACCTCTTCTAATCACCACTAACTTTTTTCCTATTTCTCCCTTTGTTCTGTATGCATAGTTTGTTTTAATTGGTTCATAATTATGATTAATGCCAATAATCATTTAAATGCCAATACTCAATATACATATTAAAATAGAAAATTAAAAAGGACAGTAATCTATTTTTAGCAGTCAATTGCAAATTGACATGATGGAATAGGGTGATTTAATATTTATTATTTCCTATGTAATAATTTTTTATAAATGTCTCTCTGCAAATTCAACATAGCTTTTTCCCCAAGGCGTTTTTAATACTTCTGTTGTAGTGCCAAAAAACTATTCTTAAAATATGTAGATTCATCGTAAGTATTAATTTCAGCTTTTTAAATTTTACATCATGTATTTTGTTTCATCTACCCCAAATGCCACTATCAAGAATCAGTCTAAGATGCCTCCTCTTACCCTTCTCATCTGGTAGCAAGATCGCATTCCTCTGAACTCCATAGAGTTTCATCCATCCTCCTCATCGCATCTGGTTTTTATATTTTACCTTGTTGAATTTATGCATCATCTACCTTGTCTTCCAGAAAAGTCCTATAACTTTCTACCACATTATGTACTTATTTATGTCTGTCTCCTCTCCCCCTTACCACCATGAGCTTCATGAGGATAGAATTAGTGTCTGACTTAACTTGGAAGTCTCCACAGCCCTTGGCAGAATATCCGGCACAGAATAAGCATTCAACACGTTTGTGGAATTAATGAACAGATGAATAGGTGTGCAACAAATGCTTATCAAATGAGAACTGAAAACAGTTCTGCCATTATTACACTAACCTAGGCTGCAGTTGTTGGCTTTGAGAAGATTTTTAGGAGAAACAATATAGTCAGGGAGTGTCCTTGCTAATTAATTCCCTCATATAGGTACAATCACATACCTATTAGGGCTGTGCTTATGCTATATTTACACAATTTATTGAAAAGTTTATAAACAAAATCTGCTTATGAATAATATATACTTGTGTCTGCTAAAAACAAACCACCAGTTTAGATGATTGTGTTTTTTTACTGAATTGTCTGGTTTGGGGAGTTGACATCAATATGACTATAGTGATAGGGCCTGTGTTGAAGAGGAAATAAGCCATGTATTCTCTTGTCTTGCTCACATGCTGTCCTGGACACAATGGAAAGAGCATTGGTTTTGGACTCAAACAGACCTACTTTCAAATGCTAGCTTTGACAACTATGAGCTCTGTGACCTCGGGCAGTTTACTTACTCAATCTTTAAGTCTCTAAGTAATACGTATTGTGCCGTAAGTTCATATAAGGGCTAGACACATATGGAATATTATCTGGTACACAGTAGGGCTTAATATGTTCTAGTTCTTGTTACTAAATTCCAGAGTGATTTTACTGAACTGTATACCATAGTCTACAGTATTCATCTAGTGCATGAAGTGCAAAATGGGGTAAGGTACGTAAAAAGTTTATTAGAGAACATGGTATATAGTCATCTCTCAATTCACATTAGAAATTGTCATGGAAAATTACTGCCTCAGGGAAAATACAGTAATATTCGGCAAATCTGGCCTACTTGCCCTGACCATCAAGCCATTTCTACCAGACAGTTCCAATTCCTCCTGCTATATGTTGTATATGCCCCAGTTCTCTCTCATGGCGTTTATCTCACTTGTAATGGTGTAATCATTACATGGTGCAGTGAAAACTATCTCCCTGTTAAGGTACATACTCAATGACCGCAGGGACTATATCTGCCTTGCTCACTGCTGAATCCTGACCACTGAACACAGTGCTTATTCACTCAAATATTTGTTCAGTGAATGAATGAGTGAATGAAAGATTGCATGAGTCAGTCAGTCATTGAATGTTATTAGACACTTGACCGTTATTGTGTCTGACATGTAAATAAGGGCTGAATGAGTGAATGTACGACTGAGTTGTCAATTGCATTCATTATAATAAAAGTTTCTAAAGAAAACTGCTTACTTCCTTATAGTTACCTATTATAAAAAATGTTATTTAATGATAACATCAGCAGAAGAACAGGCTGCCTATTTAAAGTCTTTTCTTGTCAGTCTTGCTTTCAAACCAAAACTACTAGGCACAAAGTAGGCACTCAAAATAGCTTTTTGGATGGAAAATTCTAATCATGCTCTTGACATTGTCATCATTTCCTTGACTTGCCATTGTTAGGGAACAAACAAAATTATCAGGGGAAAAACACCATACAGCTCTTTAAAACTCAAAAATTTTTTCTGCATTATTTTTTTTTTGTCTTTTATTGGTTATAAACGTATCTCAAGCCTCATTTTTTTAAAAAAGGATTTGTGTATCCACAATAAAAAAACAACAACAAAAGCTAATGTCCTTGGAAATAAATTGTAGGATGGAATAATTATAGCGAGCGTTTGTTTTCATGAAGCATCTTTGAATTCTTGACAGCATTTTAGTCTTTATCGGTGAAAAAAGAGCTAGCTGTACCTTTAATTTATCTTCCTCAATCATCCTGAGGGCAAAACATCTTTTTTTGACCATGCTGTCCAATAGTTAAAGACAAAATGTAGTTAATTAGCTTTTTCACATGGTTCATCAAAGAAAAGAACAGTGAATTAATAGTTTGGAAGGGAAGTAAAGCCGCACAGAGTGAGAATACAGAGTCCATGCTGATAAATAAAACTCTGACAACACATTACATCCACCTTTTTGCTCCTCCTTAGTCTTTCCCCCTGCCTCTCTTGCCTTAAATAACCACTGTCCTGGATATTTGGCTTATCATTTCCTTGATTTTCTTCTAACTATACTTTTGCCACATACATACGAATTCCTAAAATAGACTGTTTTGTTGTGAATGTGTTTACATTTACACAATGGAATCATGCTGGAATCTTCTGGGACTGATCTTTCTTATTCAGTATTGCTAGAAATCATCCATATTATCCCATGTAGTTCTAGTTTATATGTTTCACACTGTACAATACTACAATTGTGTAAACATTCCACAATTTATTTACTCATTCTCTTGTCAAAGAAAATTTGGGGGGCACCTGAGTGGCTCAGTTGGTTAGGTGTCTGACTTCCCTTCAGGTCATGATCTCACTGTTTGTGAGTTGGAGCCCCACATCTATCCTCTGGCTCCCTCTGTCTCTCTGCTCCTCTCCCCATCTTGAGCACTCTGCCTCTGTCTCAAAAATAAATAAATATTTTTTAAAAACATTTGGGTTGTTTTCAGTTTTTGCTATTACATACAGTGCCTCTAGGAACATTCTGGTACATATTCCCATGTGGTTGTGGAGGAGCTCTTTAGGAATGTACTTAAAATTGCTCATGTTAGAGCATGTAAATGTTTAACTATACAAAATAATAGCAAACTATTTTCCAAAATGGTTATATCAGTTTGTATTTACAGAAGCAACATGTAAGTGACCTACATTTTACTGACCTACATCTTCTCCAACACTTGGTATTACCAGACTCTCTCTCTCTCTCTCTCTTTTTTTTTTTTTTTGACATGTTTTTGTGGATGTTTCAATGCTCATGCTATATTCTATGCTTACATGGTCTCATTATTAATAAACTAACAAAAGTGACCAATGATAAGAAAATGCCATAAACAAGAGATAGTAATTAATCCAGTTTTGTGTGTTCAAGGTTCAGAGGAGGGGTTTAGGAGAGGTGGATAGGGAATCCTAGCCCTGGTAAAGGCCTCAAAGATAGCTTCTCAAAATTACCTTGAAGGGTAGGGGTGCCTGAGTGGCTCAGTCAGTTAAACGTCTGACTTCGTCTCAGGTCATGATCTCACAGTTCGTGAGTTCGAGCCCCACGTCAGGCTCTGACAGCTCAGAGCCTGGATCCTGCTTTGGATTCTGTGTCTCCCTCTCTCTTTGCCCCTCTCCTGTTCTCTCTCTCAAAAATAAATAAACATTAAAAAAAATTACCTTGAAGGGAGGGGCAGAAGGCCTTGGAATACAATGTG
This sequence comes from Panthera leo, assembly GCF_018350215.1. Lineage (NCBI taxonomy): Eukaryota > Metazoa > Chordata > Mammalia > Carnivora > Felidae > Panthera > Panthera leo. Next base: position 63,417,576 of record NC_056691.1, on the reverse strand, counting down.
CCGCTAGAACACAGTGTGCAGCCCATTCCTCTCCTTTCCAGTCTCCTCTCCTTCTCAGAAAGGCAGCAGATCCAAGGTAATCATACCTTGGACATCTCTGAGTCCTTTGAAGGAAAGATAGTGAAAGCTCACCCTACCCTTGTTACCAGGTCTGATGGCAACATCACACAATTGTGGTGGCAACCTCTTAGGCACCTCTCAGGCGAAAAGCTGATCTGAGATTATATTTTCTTCTAGGATATGGCATTGGTCTTCCACCCAACTCTCCACTGACTTCCAATATATCCGAGCTAATCAGTCAGTACAAGTCTCATGGGTTCATGGATGTGCTGCATGACAAATGGTACAAGGTGGTTCCCTGTGGAAAGAGAAGCTTTGCTGTCACTGAGGTAAGGGAAAAAGTGCTGATAATGTTGATGCTTCATAAAGCCTTACTTTGAAGGATGTGACGAAATGCACTGTTACATGTGTCTTGTGGTACAAACCAGGCCATTACATCTACTAGAACTCACCATGATATTTGAATGACTCCTACCTTCACTTGAAGAGTGCCCATTCCTATAGGAATTTGCAATAACACAAGTTTGTCTTATATTTGAATGTGATGCTATTTTGATGAGTAAATGTCTGAATTTCCATTTTCTTCTCTATGCAATATTCTCAAGTGCAGAAGAAATGCTGTTCAAATTACAGCAATAGTATCTGAGATTCTCATTAACTATGTTTGGTTTAGGGGCATCTGGGTGGCTCAGTCGGTTGAGCGTCCGACTTCGGCTCAGGTCATGATCTCGCGGTCCGTGAGTTCGTGCCCTGCATCAGGCTCTGTGCTGACAGCTCAGAGCCTGGAGCCTGTTTCAGATTCTGTGTCTCCCTCTCTCTCTGTTCTTCCCCCATTCTCTCTCTCTCTCTCTCTCTCTCTCTCAAAAATAAACATAAAAACAAAACAGTGTTCAGTTTAAGTGTTAATTGTTGGTCACGATGTGGACTTCAGACTGTCCTTCAAGATCCAATCAAAGCTATTTTCCCGATAGTCCAAAGATGAATCCTTTGTGGGTTTACAAAAATAGACATACTTTACCCAGTAATTCTTCAATACTGGATCATAGATTTTTTAAACTGAAAACAGCCAATACCTTTCTTTTACAGATGGAAACTAATACCCAAAGGTCCTAAGTGATTTGCCCAAGGCAAACAAATAGAATCTACATCTTTCTATTGCAGTGCTCTGCTTTTACAATGTAATGGGAAAGAAACCATCAAAGTGGATAATTAAGATAGGAGACTAAAAGATATAACAAGAACCATGGGTTCAGGTATTTAAAAGAGAAGCCAAATAAATCAGTACAAGGTCAGCCAGACATTTCCAAAAAAAAAAAAAAAAAAAAAACTATAGCCAACAACAATAATGGATTCATATAGCCTCTATTTGTCAACAACTCCCAAATTTGTATTTCTACACAGACTCTTCTGAGCTCCAGAACCATATGTCTACCTTCCCGTTTGACATCCCCACTTGGATATCCTACAGGCATCTCACATTTAACTTGTCAAAAACTGAACCCTTGATCTTCTCTCCTAAATCTGCTTTTCCTCCTGTGCTTCACATCTTGGGTAATGGCGCTTCTGTCCATTCCAGAAACTGCCAAGGATCCTTAATGCCTCCCACATCTCACCTTCCGTATCCATCAACAAGCCATATTTTTTCCTTCTATAAAATATGTCTCAAGTATGCCCGTTTATTGCCATCTTTGCTGTCATGGCTCTAGTTCAAGCCATCATCCCTCATCTGGGCCACTGCAAAAGCCTCCTAACTGATGTCTGTTTTCATGTCTGCCTTTCTCCAATTTATTCTCCATGTGGCAGATCACTCTTCAACTTAGAAGCCTGCATTGGCCTCCCGTGTTAATTAGGGAACAATCTGAAATGCAGAACATGGCCTACAGTGCCCTGTGGGACTTGATCCTGCCTACAGCTTCAGCCTCGTCTCATGCCACTTTCCCCTGGCTCATTACAGCCCCACCACAGTGGCCATTTGAGATAGAGATACACCAGTGGCTTCTGTGCCTTGGAATCTCAGCACATGCTATTACATCCTCCTTCCCCAAAAGTCTTACGCCTGGCATTTACCAGCTAATGCCTTCTCATTATAAATTCCCAGCTGAAATCTTGCTTCTCCAGAGCCTGCCTATAATCCCTGTGCCAATCTGAGTCATATCTTCCTTTTTAACCTCATATTATATCTCACTGAGAAGATAGTCATAGAACAAAGATTTAAAGGAAGCAAAGAGGAAAATGGGGAACTAGGGAACTAGCATGTTCTGTTTTTTTACTATGTGACAAAAGCTGTACTGGGGACATTAATTCATTGGTTCTCACTACAACCCTGTTAGGCAGGCATTTTTATCGTTATTTGGAGAGGTTTGCATGGCATTTTCTAAATGAAGTAAAATTGGGCTGATACTGGTAGCTGAATTAAGTCAGATGAGAAAGAATAAAAACCAGTTACTTAAATTGTGCAAAGCAGCAGTTCACTTGGTGTTTTCTACCATTTGCTGTGACCGTGGTTAACTCATGCCAAACTTCCAAGTGATTCAAAGTTGACAAAAAAGACATTAGACAAGGCAAAAGGAGCCTCTCAGTCATGTCCCCAAAGCCAGCCATATGGAATGATCTGAACCTGCTTGATCACATGAACACCTCTAGGCTGTTGCCATTTCAGAGGACCATCAGACTGAGATATCAGCTGGAGGGACCATCTGACTCCACTGGACAAACCTCCACTGGAGGTACAGGACTCTGCAGACTCAGAACCTAACTCCACCAGGCACATAGAGGGGAACATCCTTCTGGAGACTAACATAAATCTATTTATTCCAGTATGAAAAGAGCTACCACAAAGCATGATAAACTTGAAGCCATATATTTCTGGACTTGTATCCTGACTCTACCAATTAACAACTGAATGACTTAGCTGCTATTAAGTCTCAGTTTCCTCATCCATGAATGAATATGATAACACCTGCCTTGCTGTTTTGTTCTGAGAAGAGGAGATCATTTATGGAAAGACACCTGACACAGGGGCACCTGGGTGGCTCAGTCAGTTCAGCATCCAACTCTTGATTTCAGCTCAGGTCACGATCTCACAGTTCCTGAGTTCGAGCCCCATGTCAGGCTCTGTACTGGCGTTGCAGAACCTGCTTAAGATTCTCTCTCTCTCTCTCTCTCTCTCTCTCTCCTCCCCTTCCCCTGCTCTCTTCTCTCTCTCAAAATAAATAAATAAATAAACTAACTAAAAATAAAAAAAAGAAACCTGACACAAGTAGCAAATGATGGAAATATTAATATACAATCAGTGCAGGGAGAATGAAATCATCATGATGGATTAGACCAACCATGACTCATCCCCTAGGACTGATGATGGGACGGCTTCCCTTGAAATACATGGTCACATAGAGAATACCTAAACGAAAGCAGCATTCCCTTAGGAAGAGGGACACGGGAGAATGGATGCCAAATAAGCAATCACTCACCTATTCCATACCCACTCCATAAATGGAAAAGTTGCTTCCTCTCTCATCCCAACCACTTCTTATCTGTACAATGAGGTGTTTGGGTTTTATCATCTGCAAGCGCCCTCCTAGCTTTGATCCAGTGGATCATCCTGAGATAATATTAATATTCTTTACAGTACAGCATAATGGTTCAAAACATGGGCTTCAGAGACCGTTCTGGATTTGAACCCTATTGGCTATGTGATACAGGACATGTTAGTTGGCCATTCTGAGCCTCAGCTTCTGCAAATTGGGGATGATAATATCTACTTTATAGGATTATGGTGAAAATTAAGGTAGATAGTGCTTGTAAAATACTGAACTATGCCCAAATATGGTAGCCACAAGATCACTTATGTTGTTAAGGATTTTGAGGTTTCACTATAAATGTTCAAGGATTTTTATGAATTTAGCAGCAATTTTGAACAAAACCAAATTACATGTGGACAAGTAAGAAGATAAGTTTTGAATAACAAATAGTCATTAGAAGCCATAAACTGTTCAGGTCATGCATACAAAATACACTACATTTTTTTTTCCAGCCATGGTTTTTAACAGGTCAAATTCAGGAGAGAACTGTTTGGGAAATTCTGGATGTAGTGAATTAGAAGCAGTTGGATAAGAGACTGACATCAGGATCAAGTTATAGTTAAGACCACCCTGGGCCCTCTCTCCTGGTCAGCTGAATTTGGAAGGAGGAGAGAGGTAGGACTGAGAAGAATGGAAGGGAAGTGTATCATTAGTTGGAACCTCAGACAAGAAAAAAAAAAGAATATTCTGTGTGTGTAGAGGTAAGCAGGCCACCCCCAGCCTCGGGGAATCTTCTGAACACGCATGGAGCTGTTCTTTCCCAGGAACGGTGCTCTGCAGTATGGTGCATCCTGGTCTGTGCAGTAGCAAACTGCCATATGATGATGCTCACCTGTGTGCATTTAAACAGCAGTGCGGGGGCGCCTGGGTGGCTTGGTCGGTTAAGCGTCCGACTTTGGCTCAGGTCATGATCTCGCGGCCCGTGAGTTCAAGCCCCGCGTCGGACTCTGTGCTGACCGCTCAGAGCCTGGAGCCTGTTTCAGATTCTGTGTCTCCCTCTCTCTCTGCCCCTCCCCTGTTCATGCTCTGTCTCTCTCTGTCTCAAAAATAAATAAACGTTAAAAAAAAATTATTTTTAAACAGCAGTGCGTATCCTTGTACACCAGCCGGCACATTTGTCTTGAACAACCTATGACAGAATTTCAGAATGTCTCCCTCACCAAACCCAAAGGCAGAATATAATTAAATGAAACCAGTCTTTATCTCATTGGCTGAGCTTGGGCTCCTCTGTGAAGGCCCTCTGCCTGCTGGATTTCCCTTGGCTCAATCCATGAATTTCCACCTGCTTTTTTTTCCCCAAGCTTTCAGAAAAGGTCAGAAGAAGGAAGCATTTACGTAAGTGCTTTGCTTCCCATACCTTTTGCCTCAAATGCCGTACATTGCTGGGCTGTGCTAGTGTAGAAACCAGGACCAGCCCTGAAATGGGACAAGCCAGATTAGAAGCCTGCATCTACCATCAGCTTGCTTGGGGCAAATGACTAACTCAGCTCAATCTTAGCTTCTTCATCTCTTCAGGGGCTTCTTGGGTGGAGTAAATAAAATAGCGGTTTAATGAACGTGTCCCACCTCCTTCACCACCCAGGGGGAGGAGTGCTGCAGGGTACCTCTCCCGACAGGTGCCCTTGAGGAGGACATTCCTTCGTTTATCTCTGGCCCGACTCTTCATTTTCCACATCCAGTCCTAGTCTACATATGTTGCCACAGAGTAATTAAACACCCTTTCACTCCAAAAAATAACCTACTTTGGCTAATAAGTGATATGGTCACCGAGTAACACTATATGAAAGCTGCATTTTCTTCTTATCTCTGGTAATTGGACATTAGTATTTCATCCCCTGTGAGGACTTTGATCTATTCACCTCCCATCGCTTGACAACCCCAGAGCTGTCTAGCTGCAGTCTCTCTGGAGGATAAACTCATTTTTTTTTTTAACTTCAGGGCTTTATCTGGTCCCCCAGAGTCACCTAGAAAATCGCACGTCCAATTCTGCCGACCAGACTCCGGCAATTCTCAAAGGAACTTTAAATGACCTCAGATGTTTCTTCATGATGCTCCTAGCACAGTTGTGCCTACGCTCACAGTAAACTTATTGTCCATGAGTTCCACTGGGGAAAACGTATGGCAGACTTTAAATTCCTCCGTTTTCCTTTGACTCAGGAAAAAAATGTAATTTTTTTGGTAAAGTCACCGAGTGAACTTAGAGTTCCAGGGCAACAGTTTTGTAAAATCTGTTATTTGCAAACTAGGAAAAGGAAGTCAGCAGATCACAGTTTAGCAAACTCCCAAAATTCTCCAAGAAATTATTAAGGTGTATAATGATACCTTTTTTTCTTTTGAGATTCAGCGGGGGAAGAGCAGAGAGAGAGGGGGACAGAAGATCCAAAGTGGATTCTCACAGAACCTGATGTGGGGCTCAAACTCATGAACCACGAAATCATGACCTGAGCCAAAGTCAGATGCTTACCTGAGACTCAGGCACCCAATGATACCTTTTTATTAAAAAAAAAAAAAAAAAAAGTCTCTTTTATTTAAAAAAAATGTTTTTTTTAATGTGTATTTATTTTTGAGAGAGACAGAGACAGAATGTGAGTGGGTTAGGGGCAGAGAGAGAGGGAGACACAGAATCCGAAGCAGGCTCCAGGCTCTGAGCTGTCAGCACAGAGCCCGACGCGGGCCTCCAACTCACAAGCTGCTGTGAGATCATGACCTGAGCCGAAGTGGGATGCTCAACCAACTGAGCCACCCAGGTGCCCTCCCCAAAAAAGTCTCTTTTAAATAATGGATTGAGTAAATAATTGGTTTTACCTTTTAACCAACTGGAAACAATAAAGAAGGAAGAGGAAATAGTGATCTTGGCAGAGAATGGATAGCACTCTCAATCAGTCCGAGAAGAGTTTTCAAGAAGACATTTGCAATTGTATGGGTTAAGGAAACCAACAGAAATAGCAGTGTCCCAGAGCAGGTGAAGTGAAGGAGTCATTACCACATCTAGGCTCAAGGGAAAAAATGGAGAGAGCCATTCCTAGAACTCAGGAGTAAGGGATCAAAGGGGGTTTTCTAACAGGAGCTATAGCCTTTGGTGAGGGACATAGCCAACCAATGGTGACCTGGCTGGAAGATGGCCAGAGAATAAATACCTGACCTTAGTTTCCTCCCACCTTCTCATTTTCCACCACTGCCTTAGGTCAAGGGAGCCTGTCAATGTGGTCCACAGAGGACCTCCTCAGGGCACAAAGCCCAGTGGGAAAAGGTGGAGAGTGTTCTGGAAGGCCAAAAGAATGTACGGCACAGCCCCTGGTAGCAGACAAAGATGGGGATGGAATAGCTAGGGGAAAGTGCCTGCAGCCTGACCATCTGAGAATGTGTAGCTTCTGTACCAGAACACGGAGATCCAGCCTGCAGGCAGACAGCTCATGCCTTGCCCTGGTCAGAAAGGAGAGAGTACAACCAGGTCCACTGGAACAACACTGGTCTTGGGAGCCAGACCATCTTAGCTCTGCCATTACTACAAGGAAGCAGCTTTATGTCTGGAAAAGTTACTTAACGTGTCTCAACCTCGGTCAAAGCCCTATCTTCCCGGATTGTTATAAGGTTTTCTGCCTCTGAATCCAGGTGTCTCCTTGTGTTGTTATATGTGGGAAACAAATACATACTAAGCAGGAAGTTGGACATTGCCATGAAAGGAGTTCCATCTCAGGAATTCAGAGGCCTTGATTACATGGTGTAAGGAAAAGGAGAAGTAAATTTTGGAGCAGTCTAAAAGCAAATCATTGTACTTTTCGGTGTTTCTGAATACCAAGGAAAGTGCGCCATAAGAAACTTGCCACCATTCCATCCTGAGCTCATCCTCAACTTGACTTTCACTACATCCCTGAAATTTCTCCATCCCTGGCCTTCCCAATCCTGAACATCATCTAATAAGGAAATCACTTAGGTTCTCTTAAGCTTGTTTCCTCACCTTAAGATTGAGCTGCGTAGCTTGTGCAGCTTAGAGAATGCTGTGCTTCTCAAGCTGATACATTTAGAGGGATCCTGACTTAACTAGCTGAAGAGATGGGTCCTGGAAGAAGGACAGGGAACTGACTGGCCTCCAGTCTGGGCTCTCTATCTCTGACCACTACCCCAGACCACCAAAACGTGCATCCCATGTAAAACTTTGGAGACAGGGTTTTCTCATGATAGATACATTCTTCCTTCTATTAATTTTGGGGGTGGGGGAAGAGGAAAGGGTTAGTCAACTAGAACACTGAAACCCAAAAAAATCGCATGGGTCACATCAAGAAGCTTCAATGCCGGGGTACCTGGGTGGCTCGGTCGGTTAAGCATCCCAACTCTTTTTTTTTTTATTATTTGTTTATGTTTATTTATTTATTTCAAGAGAGACAGAGAAAGTGAGAAGGCGAGAGGCAGAGAGAGGGGGAGAGAGAGATTCCCAAGCAGGCTCCACTGTGTCAGCGTGGAGCCCGATGTGGGGCTTGAACTCACGAACCGTGAGATCCCGACCCGAGCTGAAACCAAGAGTCAGAGATGCTTACCCAACTGAGCCACCCAGGCACCCCAAATGTCCCAACTCTTGATTTCAGCTCAGGTCATGATCTCATAGTCACACACACATCAACCAGGCTCTGTGCTGATAGTGCAGAGCCTGCTTGGGATTCTCTCTCTCCATCTCTCTCTGCCCCTCCCCTGGTCATGCTCTCTATCTCTCTCTCTCTCTTTCTCTGTCTCTCTCTCTCTCTCTCTGTGTCAAAATAAATAAATAAACATTAAAAAGAAGAAGAAGAAGCTTTAATACTGGTCAATTTTCTTTCCAGTTTATCTTTAAAAACCCAAAGGAAATAGTATGGGGGTGGGGGAGGGGTGAGTTTCCATGCAGTCTGTTCTGCTCTTGACAACTAGGTCACATCTCAACAGCCTCCTGCCCCTCTCATCCCTACCCCTTCCTTTTTCAATTTAAAATGTCACTGCTGTTCAATCTGATGAAAGTTATGGTGAGGCAAGGAGAGTTAATGACTGTAGATTGCTTTAAATTGAAAACCCGTGTATGTCGGGAGCCACCTTGACAGCTGAGCGCTTCCCTTGGAATAGCCTAAGTAATTAAGTTTAATATTTAAGCCAAGCATAAGGTCAGATGGAACCTATCCAGGTAGTGCTTTCTGGAAACCTGAAGAAGCACAAAGCTCTACGTGTGTCCTTTTATGATGTGGAGTGGGATTGCACATGAAGAAAGGGAGGCCAGTCTCCGAAAGGCCTCACTTTCTTTTACTCTGCTACCAGAACGGATTCATTCATCCACCCAGCCAGCCAGCCATTCATCAGCAAACATGTACGGAACTCCTGTGTGCCAGCCCTGCACGAGGTGCAGCTGATGCAGAGATGAATACAGAAGCCAGAGGCAGGGAGACAGATCTGCGAACAAACCCCCTACCCCACACCGTCACAGGGGCGGCAGCAGCGGGAGATATAAGAGAGAGGTAGCACAGGCAAGCCTGTGAATCACTCATGGAAGAGGAAGAAGGAATCTGAGAAGGCTTCCTGGAGGAGGTAACCCTTGTAGCGGGAGGAACCTTCCAGTCTGAGCATGAGCAAGGCACTGAGGCCTGGGAAAGCAATGCAATTTGGCCCCATCCTCCAGAGACACTGCACCCAATCATGCTGGATGGACACGACTTTATGCCCTTTTAGTGGTGCCCTCCTCAGGGATTCTGAAATCACAGATGGCCACCTTTCCTTGTGTTCTGCCTCATAGCCCCCCTGTTACCCCCAGGAGAGCAGGGGCATCTTTTAAAATCTCCCTATGGAAAAAAAAAATAAAATAAAAAAAAAATAAAATAAAATCTCCCTATGGAAGGCAGTCTGAAATAACTAAAAGACTTTCAGCTCCAAAAGTAGACATACTGAGGTTTGATGCCCTGCTCCATCACTGTGTATCCATGCAAGCCATGCGACTTCTAAAACTTCAGATCCTTACCCCCAAACTGGGGATAGATAGTAGTAGAATCTACTTATAAGTAATGGAATATATTTAATGAGCTATTTTCAGAAGAATACTTAGCTTAATAAATGTTCGCTCCTCTTTCCCTAAGTATAGAGCTACGTGTGCAGAAGAAAAAATATGTGGTAAATAACAAGCACATGCAAGAAATTACAGTTGGTGCACCCTCCCTTTTGGACCCATCTCCAAAAAAGCAGTGTCAGGAAGTATAAGCATAATTACAAGCATCTTACAACCCCAACATAAAGACTCTTATGTATTAGTTACATACGTTATAAAACTGAAGACTGTTTTACTGGAGGACTTGAGAAAGACATGATTCTGGAATTTTCTACCTTGTAAGTGCTGGATTAACCAGCTATTATATCATAGTATTCCTTTCTTCAAAACCAGCTTCTAGACTTGAGTGGGGAAACCTGAAGGTAGTTTATGCAGATCATTAAGATGCACTGAAATCAGATGTTTAAACCAACAGCAGGAACTCTTTTTCTTTAAATGTGGTCAGTGGTTTTTCAAAGTGCGGTTGCTGGGCGGACAGGCTGGAGACCTACCATTCTCCCGTGTTGTTTTCCTCTCACGCCACATCTTCACAAAGGTAGGGCTGTTTCTCTGTTGCTCTCTGCTTACAATATATGACAAAAGTTTTGAATTTTACTACAAGGAAAAACTAATTCTAGCGAGTGCCCTCTTCACCCTTGCTAATGACCAAGTAAACAGAGCGCTTAGAATAAGGGTCTCCTCCTTTATATACCAGAGATGCTTGGGCATAAATTATAGCTGGGACCAAATACCGTTAACAGTTTTTGCTTTTCCCCTGGTTACGTTCCATAGACTCATGAATATTTATGAATAGTTATTTCCTATGCAACCAAAAGGTATGAATAGTGCTCAAACTGGTTAAGACTACTGTGAGAGAGTCTTCCTTCCACTTTTTAAGATTTCCACACACTGAAATCTATAGGCGAATCACATGAAATGAGACTCCTCCCTAATTATTCCCTGTGCTAGTAAGTATTTGCTTCCACGCTCTAAAGATTCTGGCTTGGAAAAAAAACAGAAAGCTTGGAAATGTGTGAAGATTGCCATCTAGTGGCTATGATGTGAAGTGTCGCCAACTATCAGAAAAGCCATCTTTTGTTCCTCACTTTTGTTCCCAAGTCTAACAATGTGACAAATTGCCTTCACATTTCCTCTGTCATATCCAATGCCTCTGAAGACACTTTATCCCCATACAGCTGTAGGAATTGGTGGGATTTCAGGACATGCTAGATGATAAGGCAGCATCGTTGGCCCAGGGACCCATAAATGTGCCCCTCTTATCACACATTATAGATGGCTTCCTGCAACATCTTAGCACAGGACTAGTCAGCCAGAGAAGCCCATACAATCACATCTGGAGCCTTGCCTCTGCTCCCTCCTTTCATCCTTCTATCTAGTAAGACTTCAGGCCTGGTGATAATGGGTTGAATTGTGTCCCCCAAAAAGACATGTTGAGGTCCTAAAGAACTAATCCCCTGGTACCTCAGAACAAGTCCTGGTTTGGAAATAGGGTCACTGCAGACACGGTTAGTTAAATTGAGATGTGGTCATACTGTAGAAGCATGGCTCCTTAATCCAGCATGACCCATGCCCTTATAAGAAGACGGTTCCTCTGTAGAGATAGACACAGCGAGAACACCATGACCGTGAGGCAGAATTGGATTTATGCAGCTGCAAACCAAGGGATGCCAAAGATTGCCATTAAAATGGCAGATGCTCAGAATAAGCAAAGGAGGAGTCCTCTATGGCTCTCAGAGGGAACATAGTCCTGCTGACATCTTGACTTCAGACTTCTAGTCTCCAGAACTGGGCGACCATCAACTTCTGCTTAAGCCCCCGGTTTGTGATACTTTGCTGTGACAGCCGAGCAGACAAATACACCTCGCCTTTCATCTCCAGCGCCTCTTTCAGCCTAGCTGTTGAGCTGTTGAGCCGAGAGCCTAGCACAAGCTCTCATTTTCCAGACAAGCACATGTAGTGGTCCTTGGTTGCTAGCTGCTCTCCCAGCTGCCGGTCTCTTCCCTGTTCAGCTCACCCTTCACAGTGCGATATTAATCTTTCTAAAACAAAATTCTGATTCAGTCATTCTTCTGTGCTTTCAGCTACTCTTTCTGCATCCTATAGAAACCAGATGTCTTGGCCAAACATTCAGAACTCTTGTTGATCTGGTTCTGTCCATTTCACTTTGATATTTTATTCAAGTACTTCAGCCACACTGCGTGGGTTGCTACTAACTCCACTCCTCCCTTTCGCACTCGTGTGGTTAGGGTACCTTTCCCCCTTGCCTTCATCAGAATCAAACAACACTTCTTACAAAGAAAAGTCTTCCTCCATTTGTTCCCAGCAAGAATGCTAGGAATTTCCCAACAATTTCTCAATTCTCTGAATTCTTATAGCTCTTGGCCCTTATACCTCTAATGACATCTTTTCCATCTTGTGTTATAATGAAGTATAACTGTAATGCCTCAGTTCACTCAGCAGTCAGTAAGCTTTGAGTAGGGACCATCCCTGAATGCTCTCAATGCTCTACATGTTGAAACATGATTGGATACGTGATGCCCTGTAAGGAATGATTGAATAAATGTTGCATTTTCTTCAGTGTCTAGGGAATAGTCAGACATTTCTTCACTTCATCTAATACCATGCTCTCCTTTGACCTCCCTGTTCTGGCCACAGTGGCCTTTTTTAAGGTCTCCTACTTGATATGCTCCTCCTGCCCCAGGGCCTTTGTACATGTAGTTCCTTCCTGGAACACTCATCCCTGCCTAGAACATCCAGTTAATTTCTTCTAATCCTTGACATTTCAGCTCGACCATCACTTCCCCAATAAAGGTTTAGTTTATCTTTCTGACCAGATCAAATTCCCATTGTGTAAACTCCTGTGGCACCACAAATTCCTACTGTGTTACCTCTTACCTGGAACACTCACTGCAGGCACCCCTTTAACATTTCTGGTCATGGTAATTTGGTTAATGTCCATATTCCCTGCAAAACTATAAGCTCTATGGGGACAGAGACAGTTGGAAAATTATCTGCTTTAGATCACTATTGTATGCCTGTCATATAGTAGGTGTTCAATAAACATTCATGGAGAAAACAAATGATGAGTATAGCTGCGTTTACATTTCTGTAAATAATCTATTAAAATTTTCCAGGCAGGGGCGCCTGGGTGGCGCAGTCGGTTAAGCGTCCGACTTCAGCCAGGTCACGATCTTGCGGTCTGTGAGTTCGAGCCCCGCGTCGGGCTCTGGGCTGATGGCTCGGAGCCTGGAGCCTGTTTCCGATTCTGTGTCTCCCTCTCTCTCTGACCCTCCCCCGTTCATGCTCTGTCTCTCTCTGTCCCAAAAATAAAAAATTAAAAAAAAAAAAAAAAAAAATTTTCCAGGCAAACCTAATGCAGGCAATAATTATAGCACCTATAATTTTTGTGCCTACTATATGCTAGACCTTGAGCCTAATTCCTTATGTGTTCTATCTCATTTAATCCTGAAAATGACGCTATGAGTTAGCAATCATTGTCCTTGTTTTAGAGATGGGCAGTGATTCAAATAAGTAATTCTGCCCAAGATCACAGAGTTGTTAAATAGCAAAATGGTGATTGAAAACCATTGCCCATATTAAACACCATGCCAGAATTACCAAAGAAAATCAAACAGTACCCTTGATCCTTTTGAATACACATGATAAACATAAAAGACTGACCAGATAGTGCTACATCCTTGCAGTCACATTATTTATTAAAGTGTAGATTTCTCAATAGCAAAGCTGTATATTTCCCAAGGGACTGTATCTTGTTTACCAACTAAAGACCCATTAGCTGGCACAGGGCCTGGCACACAGTAGGTGTTTGATATATACTTGAAAAAAGGTTTGTCACATCTTTGTGAAAAATAAACACCTATAGCCAGGGCCAAACATCTGCTTTGGAAAAAGCAAATAAAGAAGGAAGAAAGGGAAAAGAAAGGAGATAGGGTACAAAAGGTATTGAGTACCTACTGTGTTTTGGTGTGCTAATTTAGATGGCTTTATTATTGTAGATGTTCTCTCACCTAAACCTAAAATAACACCGTGACACCATTATATTATTCCTGCTTTTTGCAGATGAGAAATCTGATGCTCAGAAAAGGTTTTAACCTCAGGGCTGAGTGGTTCCACAGTCTGTAAGGATGGGCCAGTATGGTGACTGGCAACATCACAGATAGGTGAAGGCTTCTAGGTCAAGGTCAACAACCACCTGTGAAGCTCCCAGAATGGCTGTGTGATACTGCTCAGAAACCCATTCTCCTGACTAACTTGGAAGATGAAGGTTTAAGTGAGCCACAGGACTCCTCACTTCCATTTCTGTTGGTTTTATTTCCCAATGTCAGTTATTTTTGCACACAACCATCTCATAGTTCTTTACCTGAACGTTTGAGGGGGGAAAAAAATGGCTTGCTGAAATGGAAGTGCCATCAGGCTCCTGATTTCTTCCAAAACAATCAGTCAACCCTTTTAATTTACTTACTGCAATGAATGTCTGACAGTCCAGATCCCTCCACAGTAATAAACAGAAAGAGTAACAGTGAAAATGACTGAGGATAACAGCCAGAGAAAATTGAAACCATGGCACTGAGCCCCATAATAATGCTCGAGGACAGTGGAGCAGTGGGGAACTCAACTGCGCATTGACTAAAACCTAAGATCCAGCATGAGGTTACATCCTCTGCAAGGCAGGTAGGGCACTTCTTGGGTGCACACTGAATTATTTTAGTGAAGTGGTACCATCTTCCTGATACCGTCTGTTTGACCGTCAGGTAACTCTTGTGACAATACTTCTCTTATGTAACGTTTCTACATGCACTCCATCATCTTCCTCTCAGAATAACCACATGCAATGGAGAAGGCAGTTACAATTACCGTTGTACAGTTTAGGACACGGAGGCTGGGACAGTAATGGCTCCTCTAAGGGCTTACAGCTAATCGGGGCAGAACAAAGACTGGAACTTGGTCTATTGAATTCTTATGCTCTCTCCACGACCCCTCACTACTTCCTAATAAGACACATAGAGAAATAGAGGAATATGCTTACTAAAAGTTTCCCACACGAATAACTCCTTTCCAAGTGATGCCCACCAGGGGAAAGTTGGTGAGGGCTCTGTAAGGGTGCTTGATGGGCCAGTGAGGTCGGTCGCTGTGTTCCTCTAGCCTGCGATAGGAGGTCTGCAGGCAGTCCTCAAGGAGTGTGCTGAACCAGAGAAGCCAAAGTTGCTGCTGATAAAGTGTGAGAGCAGTGAGTAGCATACTGTAAAAGGCGCACAAGGGTGCTCATCAAATGACATCCATACACATGAGTGCCCAGGCCGCCGCTGTTCTTTAAGACCTCATCTCTACCTGCAGGCTAAATAGTACTGAAATTAGTAATAATAATAATAATAATAATAATAATAACGATAATGTTTTATCATTTTGGGTAATATCAGCTTTAATCCTCATCCAGCTGTACAAAATGTATTATTAGCCCCATTTTACAGATGGGAAAACTGATGTTTTTCAGGGTGTAAGGATTTATTGCTACTAAGTGGGCAGTTTTCAGATCTGATGCTGGGTTGTTCTGTCTTAGATTTTTTTTTTTTCCACCCTATCATGTTTCTTTCAGATGTAGTTAATTCAATCAGTTGGGATAATAATTTAGTAAGTTAAATATTTTAGCCTACAGACCTTTTCTTTCTTTTCCTTAAGCTGTCTAGATATTGTGGTGAGGTATCCATCCCATGGCTTTGTTTGTGCCAGTTTAAGCATGCTTGCCTCTAGAGTGTTATTTTGGCTTTACTTAAAGCACAAAGGAGATGCTAACATTTTTTAAGTGAATGTTTGCCCCCTTCAGTTTGATTTAGTGGCCTGGGGTTCCCCCTAGTCCCTTTGAATCAAATTTGCTCTGGAATCATGTTTATTTCTTATGCATTGGGGATAACTGATGTGCTCCTAAAGGAAAAAGGAATGTGGGGAGGGAGAGGCAGCGTGTGAGATTAATCTTTAACAGAAAGGACAAATCCAGTTTAAGCAAAAGGAAAAGAGACAGTGTAAGGGCCACTGTCACTCTCAAAACCTGCAAAAGGCTTCTCTGGGCACATTACAACCATTCCCAAAGCAGGAGAGCCACCAGGCACCAGTTCAACAAAGATGAAGGCCAAGATGACGGATTCCAAGTAATAGAACGACCAAGGCTGTATTCTTGGGAACTGTGTCTTCTTGAAAAATGCCCTGAGTTCAGCATTGTGTGTACTCCTCAGGAATATGTTACTGCCTATAAGTGATCCATGTGAGAAATTACGTGTGACATCTGGGTGGTCTCTTACAAAGACCCTGAACCCCATGTCCTGAAACAGGTCAGTGACCACCGTAGGAAGGATGTCAATTGTGGCTTCCCCTCCCCTGGAGAATTTAGGAAGTATGTATAACCACCAAGACTTTGATGTATCATCTCATTTAGACCTTACACGAGGCTTGCATAAAGAGCCCTTGACTGCTGCTCACTCATTTATTTGATATGTATGTTTATTAAGTACATACTGCATGTCAGGCCCTGTGCTGGGGATACTGCCCCATTGGAATTTACTTTCTAAGGAAAAGAGAGAAAGTGAGAAGATAAAATACTAGCAAGGGGGCTAGGGAGAAAACCACCAGTGGTGGAGGGAAGGAAGGAGGGCGTGGCATCCTCTCAGCCTTGCTGTGCTGGGCATCCATCCACCACCCCCCCCCCAAACCCCCATACCTATCCCCACCCTGCTCCACCCTCCACTCTCTCCTACCCATCCTCCTGGCTTCTCCCCCTCTGCTCCGTGTCCCCTCCCCGCTCCCTCCCTGTTCCGTCTGGTCGTGGGTGTCCCGCGAGCCCTCCAAGCCAGCCGAGCCCTCCCACCGCGCAACTGTCCAGCCTGAACCCGCCCGCGCCCACCGCCCCTGCGAACGGGTGCCTGCATCCACGATGGGAAATGAAGCTAGTTACCCAACGGAGATGTGCTCCCACTTCAACCACGATGAAATTAAAAGGCTGAGCAAGAGGTTTAAGAAGCTGGACTTGGACTGTTCGGGCTCTCTGAGCGTGGACGAGTTCTTGTCCCTGCCCGAGCTGCGGCAGAACCCGTTGGTGCAGCGAGTGATCGACATCTTCGACACCAACGGCAATGGAGAGGTGGACTTTGAGGAGTTCGTCGTGGGGACCTCCCAGTTCAGCGTCAGGGGGGACGAGGAGCAGAAGTTGAGGTTTGCCTTCAGCATCTACGACATGGATAAAGACGGCTACATTTCCAACGGGGAGCTGTTCCAGGTGCTGAAGATGATGGTGGGGAACAACCTGCAAGACTGGCAGTTACAGCAGATCGTGGACAAAACCATCATCATCCTGGACAGGGATGGCGACGGGAGAATATCCTTCGAGGAATTCAGTGCGGTGGTTGGAAACCTGGAGGTCCACAAGAAGTTGGTGGTAATTGTGTGAGCCTTTTTTTAAGAGCACCACCCACCAACTCTCACTTAACCTGTCTCTTTCAAGATCAGCTCCAGGCAACCCAGCACCTGTCTCTCTTGACTTATTTGGAAGTGTTTCTCTTTGTGAAGCCACATTGTCTAACGTGAACCTCATGACCAGCTCAGTGTTATTAATTCTTCTCTCAGTGATTCAGGGTAACACCCCAGAGGAGCGTGGTGGGGAAAGAAAAACAAATGGCTTTTATAAACGTCTTTTTCTTTGCTTTGATCCAGAAACCAAACTATAAAGAGTCAAGAAGAAGTTGAAAACTTCAAAAATAAGAATATATACGCTTCTTTGCCTCTACTTCTCATGCTTGTACATAGGGGAGAAAACTGCACAATTTCAGTCAGGTGTTAGGTGAACTGCTTTCATTTATCTGTGGTATCCAGGTATTCTTTGACAGATTGTTAACTTCCTATTGTGGCAACAGGAATAAATATATTTCTCTTGGCTGAGCGCCTTTTAGGCAGCTCTCTCTGGACAGGGAAAGCCCATCCTTCCCTTTCCCAGGCTGCAGCCCCCTTCCCATCTTCATCCAGAAATCTCTGAGCATGTCTGAAGGGCTCCTCCTGTCTCATTGTTCCAGCTCCTGCCCAGAGGCTGGTCTCAGGGCTCTTGCAAGAAATACTAAGCCTGGACTGAATGCCCAGCCCAACTATCAGCCTCAGTGGTGGTCAGTCTTTCAGGATGGGCTACCCGCCCACAATATTAAGTTTGGTTAAGGTTGCTTCCAGACAGACAGGGCAGGGACCTTCTTAGAAAGCTCTCACCTCCAAAACTCACCACCACCCGCCAACCCCCAATTAAAGGGAAGGGGACAGATTCAGAGTCGTTCTTCCCACAAGGCAGAGTCAGTGAAGATCTCAGCTGCAGCGGGCTTCCCCTGGGATGCTGAAGTGGTGTTGCTCCTGGTACTCAAAAGATGAAGAGATGGGCAAACATATCTCTGCAGCAGGCAGGGGGAATGCTGTCTGCACTGACTAAAACTTAGCTTTAAACATAAGACCTGGGGCCTGGCAGGGAAACTGAGAGAAGGGAGGACTTTTCATTCCTCACACCCTAATAAATCTGCAGCAAAAGGGTGTACCAGAGCCTGTTCACACTGGATCAGTGTGTATGCATCTCTTCCTACCCCTGTGTTCAGTGATGTCATGTCGATAGTTTGAAATTGGTTGTGGTGGAACTAGTATACCACAGAAAGGAGCAAAAGGTTTTTGTTTTTTTCTGTTTGGAGAACCATAGTACCAGTAAATCTACCACTGCCTGTATCCCAGATGTTACCAGCTCTCCAAGGCCCCACTTACTGTCAGTTCTCAGAAAACATGCTGTCCTTGGTCCCAGCATCTGCCACTTCCCACCAATCCTCTTCCTCAGAGTGGACACTCCCCCTGGTCTCAAAACACCAGGACAATGAGACATACTCTCCCTACACTGGACAAAACTCAGGTGATGTTGCTCAGGATGAGGAAGATCTATTTGAAAGATATTATTACTCCTATGTTTTGAAGAAGACAGTAGCTCGTCTTGAAAAAACAAAAGAAAAATAAGTCCACAATTTTACTGTCAGGGCACCCATCTGCCAAAGGCTCTCCTACTTTTTATTTAGTAGATTATCTTGGAACCACAAAAGATAGGACTCTTTGTCCCCTTAATTCCTGTACGGTCCTAATGTATTAATGATTAGTAAATGGTACCAACCCTGTAGTGTTATGAGTCATACCCCTGTTGCAGGATAACATCATTCAAAGGTTCAGACACAAGTGGGTTTGGATTCATTTACAACTGGGTTTTTATGACAGTCACTTATTAGCTGTGTGAGCATGAGCAAGTTACTTAACCTCTCAGTGTCATTTCTCCTAATTAAAACAAGGATCCCTCCTATGGTTATTTAGAGGATTCGAAAAGATAAAACATGGTTGTCTCGGTCAGTAGACCATACGATTCTTGATCTAGGCATTGTGAGTAGGTGTAGAGCCTACTAAAAAAATAAATAAAAATAAATAAAACATGTAAAGTGCCTAGAACACAATGGGTTCATTCTAATTCCCTTCCATTCATATATGTGTGTGTGTGTGTGTGTGTGTATACATACATACATATATATATATGTATATGTGTGTGTGTGTATATATATATATATATATATATATATATATATATATATATATATGAAACAGGAGGCCTATTGGTTCTTTTTGAACCCTTACTTAGTACTCAGCCACACCACTCTAAAATTAACTGAACATTTGTGTAATCCAGAAAGGAAGCAATGTCATAGTCCTTCCCACCCTCTCATTTGCAGAAGGAACAAAGACTTCTTGACTGGAGAAAGTTAAAATGAAAGACCCTCATTCTGATAAAAAGATCAGGTCAGAGGTTGCCAGAAGCCCCGAAGGAGAGGAAGATGGACGGGTGGAGCACAGGGCATATTTAGGAGTGCAAAACTGTTCTGTATGATACTCTAATGATGAATATATGACATTGCCCATTTTGGAAAAGTCCATAAAAGGCACGACACAAAGAGTGGGCCTAATGTAAATGATGCAATTTAGTTAACAATAAACCTATCAAGTTGGTCCATCACTTGAAAGAAATGTACCCCTTGAAGAGCTTACTAACTGAAGCTGTGTAGGCAAGAAGGGATATATGCATATATGCAAACGTTTTATACTTTCTACACATTTCTGTAAGCCTGTTCTTCAAATAGTCTATTAAAATGTTTTTTAAAAAATAAAAGACTCTCATTCAAGCCCAACCTATTTGATTTTTGTGGAGGAAACTTTGCATGAGGAAAGCGAGCATGGTAGTGTTAGCCAAGAAGGCCTCTCGGAGACATTATTTATGTACTCTGCAATGTGCACATTAAAATACAGAAATTTTAAATTATGACCAAGGGTTTGAAACATGTTGGATTACATGTTTAAATTTAACAAGAAGAGGAAAAATATTTCAGCTTTTGGACTGGCGAGAATTAACAAGCTAATTGCTCAATCAGTCAGGGCTTTATGGCAATGACCTTGAACTAAGAGCCTGTTCCTAGCTTCAGCAATTGGAAAGATCTGACTGTATAGGTGTTTGGTTGTATGGATATTTGGGAAGAAAGATCACATTCATTTCCAAGTTAGAATACTCTGATTTTTCTGTTAATTGTCGGTTGCCAACAAATCTAGTTCTGTACAACTTCTTGGAGTGATAATGGTAGTTAACACTTATTGAACCCCTGTCCCAGGTATTGTTACATTTATTATATCATTTAGTCATAACAACACTGTGAAGTAGGTGCCATCATTCAGTTTAACAGATGATGCTGTAGAGAGATCTAGAATCTTCTCCAAGGTCTCCCAGCTGGTGAACAGCAAAGCAAGAACCTAAACCAGGCTTTCTGACCCCAAACACTGAGCTTTTTCCACCTCACCGCATTGCCACCTATTTTTTATAGTTCTTATATTTACCCACTTCAGATTATTTCTGATAGTCTTTTTTTGTTTTTGATTTTTTTTAACATTTATTTATCTTTGAGAGACAGACAGAGAGCAAGTGGGGGAGGGACAGAGAGAGGGAGAAACAGAGTCTGAAGCAGGCTCCAGGCTCTGAGCTGTCAACACAGAGCCCGATGCAGGGCTCGAACCCACGAACAACAAGGTCATGACCTGAGCCGAAGTCGGACACTTAACCGACTGAGCCACCCAGGCGCCCCTCTGATAGTCTTATTAATGTAATCAAGCCTCAGTTTTCACCAAAGGTATGAACTGTCAAGAAGCAAGCAGCCCCCTCCACTTTCATTCTGCACATTGCGGGTGGTGGGTGGGGAGAGTTAGGCAAGGCAGTCCTTTTTTTTTTTTTTTTTTTTTTAGAAAAGATTAAAAAAGTGTCTTAATTTATTGTTTAATTTACATCTAAGTTAGCACATGGTGCAACAATGATTTCAGGAGTAGATTCCTTAATGCCCCTTACCCATTTAGGCTATCCCCCCTCCCACAACCCCTCCAGCAACCCTCTTTGTTCTCTATATTTAGGAGTCTTTTAGGTTTTATCTCCCTGTTTTTATATTATTTTTGTTTCCCTTCCCTTATGTTCATCTGTTTTGTCTCTTAAAGTCCTCATATGAGTGAAGTCATATGATATTTGTCTTTCTCTGACTAATTTCGCTTAGCATAATATCCTCCAGTTCCATCTATATAGTTGCAAATGGCAAGATTTCATTCTTTTTGATTGTCAAGTAATACTCCATTGTGTGTGTGTGTGTGTGTGTGTGTGTGTGTGTGTGTGTGTGTGTGTGTATACACATATACCACATCTTCTTTATCCATTCATCTGCCGATGGACATATGGGCTCTTTCCATACTCTGGCTATTGTCAGTAGCGCTGCTATAAACATTGGGGTGCATGTGCCCCTTCAAAACAGCACACCTGTATCCCTTGGATATATACCTAGTAGTGCAATTGCTGGGTCATAGGGTAGTTCTATTTTTAATCTTTTGAGGAACCTCCATACTGTTTTCCAGAGTGGCTGCACCAGTTTGCATTCCCACCAGCAATGCAAAAGAGATCCTCTTTCTCCCCATCCTTGCCAACATCTGTTGTTGCCTGAGTTGTTAATGTTTGCCATTCTGACAGCTGTGAGGTGGTATCTCATTGTGGTTTTAATTTGTATTTCCCTGATGATGAGTGATGTGGAGCATTTTTTCATGTGTCAGCCATCTAGATGTCTTCTTTGGAGAAGTGTCTATTCATGTCTTTTGCCCATTTCTTCACTGGATTATTCATTTTTTTGGGTGTTGAGTTTGATAAGTTCTTTCTAGATTTTGGATACTAGCCCTTTATCTGACATGTCATTTAAGCAAGACAGTCTTAAGTTATCTTCTACCTTCATCTCATTTTGAAAAATAAGTGACAGTATTTAGATTAAACTGATAACAGCAACCAATATACTCCGCAGCTGTACAGGTCAGTAACAATATGTTGTTAGGAACCCTATATTAATGAATTGTCTCTGCTCTCTACCATATGTTGTAATCCCAAACCACTAAACACCTCTTTTTTTTAAACACAGGAGAAAATACAGCCTTAGCACTGTTGGTTTATCCTCTTAAGTCTATCATGCTTTAGACACATTCTCAGGGAAAATGCTCAGGAAATTTTTGTGTTGTTTAGTTACAAATTCTATTCTTCACTTCTCTATGCTATTGATTCTCTCTGTTAGCATGTAGGAGGCCATTGGTACAGCTACTGTGTTTTGTCTATTTTGCATGCCTCAAAAAGGAAGAGGTTTGGGTGTTTTTAAGGACAAGGTGACATCATAAAAGTCAGGCCACTAGACTGAGAATCAGAACTGGACCCCTCTCCTTTCATATTTGCTACTGTAGCTATCCCAAAGGCTGATGACTGTGTGAAGAGCAGCAAATCATGTGTCAGCTTTAAAGGCATTAGCTGATTCACAATGAAAAAACAGAACACTGAAGGGACACCAGCAGCCAGAAAGCTGCATACAACCTGATAGTTCAGAGGCTTACTCTGACCCACCAGTGAATTTTTTTGTTGTTCGCTTTACATGATGTTTGTCCTCACAAATTTTTAATGTTTGTTTATTTATTTTGAGAGAGAGAGAGAGAGCTCACAGGCATGCGAGCAGGAGGGAGGCAGAGAAAGAGGGAAAGAGAGAATCCCAAACAGTCTCCACATTGTTAGCGCAGAGGCTGACGTGGGGCTCGATCTCACGAGCCATGAGATCATGACCTGAGCCAAAATCAAGACTTGGACACTTAACTGACTGAGCCACCCATGCGTCCCCGTCCTCACAATTTTTTTATTTTCCAATATTTTTAAAATCTGAAAATTTTAAATCAAAGCCCATATCATAAAGGAATGCATGCCACCCCAAGATGAGTGTGAGCTTTCATTGACTAAGGCACCTCTGAAGCAAGGAGCTGAAATGGAAAGTCTCAACAAAGAGAAAATAACGTGTTCCACTCTTTAGTACAAAAGCTCAGGATGGATTAAAGTGCCCGTTATTTTTCAGAAATAAAGCAACTGCTCATAAAACATTTATCCCAACTGATACTCTTGTAACAACAGAAACAATAGAAGAATTTATAATAGTCAAAATAAATGTACCATATAAAATTTCAAACTTCTGTATAATAAAATCTAACAAAGCTAACAGTAAAACTTAAAAATTAGAGAAACATAAATAACATGTTTGGAAAGAGGTTAATAGCTTTTTCCAGTAAAAAGCCTCACCTTGTCTGAAATCTATAATTGGCAAAGGATACAAATATAGTATTCATACAAAAGGAGATAGGAAAAACAAACATCAAAAAATAGCCTCACTAAATAAATACAAATCAGAACATTTAAAACAGGAAAAAATGATTAATTATGAAACAGGCTTGGGGTGCCTGGGTGGCTCAGTCGGTTGAGCATCTAATTTTGGCTCAGCTCTTGATCTCACAGTCTGTGGGCTCGAGCCCCACATCAGGCTCTATGCTGACAGCTCTCCCTTTTTCTGCCCCTCCCCCACTCACACTCTGTCTCTCTCTCACTCTCAAAAATAAATAAACTTAAAAAAAAAAAAAAAGAAAGAAACAGGCTTGGCAAGAATGTGAGCAATCTGTGCATTGTGGCAGCCCTGGGAATGATTTTCTTCACATTTTGTGAGGGCTGTTTCACACACTACAAGGCATCAGAATGGTTATACTCTCTAACCTGTTAACATCACCCATTGCAATATGTATGTCAGAGAAGCAAAAACAATTTTTAAATGCTATACACAAATTATTTTTTGTTGCAGCAATATTTATCGTGTATGTATAATGAATAATATTAAAGAAAATCAAACACTTGACAGTTTGAGATTAGTTAAGTCAATTATGATAAATAATAGGTGATAATATAGAGTCATTAAAATTAATAAAATGACTAAACTCACATTTTTTAAAAATTGTATTGTTTTTTAAAAAGGATGATTGTTATATGTTATGGTTACATAACTCTGGAAAATACATATGTGTATGGTTCATATGCAGTTCAGAAGAGAAAATGAAGAATTGAAAGAAAGTATTTGTAGGGTCATCTGGCTGGCTCAGTTGGTAAAGCATGAGACTCTTGACCTTGGGTTTGTGAGTTTGAGCCCTGTGAGAAGGAAGGGAGATGATTCATTTTCAGAAAAAGCAAACAAAAGCTGTGCTGTCTAATTAACAGTAGGTTTACAACCTATTGGAAATATATATATATGAAGCTCTCCCTCCCCCATAATGGAGTCCCAGACCCTTGAGCCCTTCACTTCCTGGTTCTTCTTCCCCCCTCTGCTTCACTAGGCTTATTTTCATGGCCTTTGCGATAAGCATGAACCAAAGAACAAAGGGGAGAGGGACCAAAAGTCTCTGCATCACCTCAGGGAATGTACATTTGTTCCAATCAGACTACTTTTTGCCTTAGTAGGCATAGGACATAGGTGATGTCTGCATAAGGCTGTAACCTCTGTAGTACTCAGCCAATGAGGAGCCAGGGGAGGGACTTGCAAGCTAGGAGATAGATTGTCTGCTGTAACTGCCCCAAGTGTGCCTGCCCGTCAGATGCACTCTTGCAAGAACGTTGATTAAAGCCTCACTTCACTGTGCTGCTAGTATCCGTGTCCCTCCTTTGATTGGGTCAGTGGCTTATTTCTCACAAGCCCCATGTTGGGTGTAGAGATTACTGAAAAATAAAAAAAAAAAAATTTGTATTTATTTTTGGGATAGTGCTAGAGGCAGAGGGATAGAGAGAGGGGGACAGAGGGTCCAAAGCAGCGCACTTCACTGACAGGCTGATAGCAGTGAGCCTGATGTGGGGCTTGAACTCACTAACTGAGAGATCATGACCTGACTGGAAGTCGGACACTCAACCAACTGGGCCACCCAGGTGCCCCTAAAATATTGTTTTAAACAAGAAAGTATTTGTGTGGGAAAAGGATTATGGTTAATCATCTCTAAGTTTTAGAAATATTTTTCTGAGTTGTTTTAATAATAAATTTAGATTTTCAAAAGACTGCACAATGGAGCTAATGTGGCAAATTGAGCACCAGGTCCAAGGCTAAAAAATGGTTGTCAAAGCCTAGAAGGAACAGGGGCTTGGGAAATGTAAGCAACAGAGAGAGAGAGAATTTCTTCAGCAGCATGGGCAGTGCCATGGTGACAGAGCCATTAAGCAGATTCCAGGTTAAAGAAGACAGAGGTAGGGGCTACTGGGTGGCTCAGTCAGTTAAGCAGCCCAGTTGGGCTCAGGTCATGATCTTGCGGTCTGTGGGTTTGAGCCCCGTGTCAGGCTTTGTGCTGACAGCTCAGACTACCCTCAGAGGGTAGTATGTATAGACGCAACAACGAATCTGCCAAATTTATTGAGCTGCTGTTCTTGTCAAAAGAGTGGGTGGCAAAAATATATATATAAATCAGGTTTTCTAAATTAGAAACAGCATTTTCTTCCTACTCATCTTGCTTCCAAGTATCTAGGAGTCATCCATATTTCAGAAGCTCCACAGCCTTTCTTTTCTTTACCTCTCACTAAAAACCATTATTCCCCCCACCTACTCCTATTCTTTTTTTTTTTTTTTTTAATGTTTATTTTTGAGAGAGAGTGTGAGTGGGGAGGGGCAGAGAGAGAGGGAAACACAGAATCTGAAGCAGGCTCCACTGTCAGCACAGAGCCTGACACGGGGCTCAAATCCACGAGCCGTGAGATCATAACCTGAGCTTAAGTCAGACATTCAACCGACTGAGCCACCCAGGCACCCCTTTTGTTTTTCTTTAATAAGAACAGGAGTAGGGGCTGTTCTTATGAAAGAAAATCGAAAGGGGCACTTGAGTGGCTCAGTCTGTTAAGCGTCCGACTCTTGGTTGCAGCTTAGGTCATGATCTCATGGTTTGCGAATTCAAGCCCCACATCTAGGCTAGCTCTGTGCTGACAGTGTGGAGCCTGCTTGGGATTCTCGCTCTCCCTCCCCTGCTTGCTCTCTCTGTCTCTCTCTCAAAAAATAAATTAAAAAAAAAATTTTTAAGAACAACGAAAATTATTGTGAATACCAGGATTGGATTTTGCAGACTCAAAGAGGAGACCATGCAAAGTTTAAAGCACTAAATCACTGAAATATGAAATGATCTCCCCTGGTTCTTGCAGTTATTTTGCTCTGAAAGAAGCATATTTACAAGGTGTTGGAAATCATGAGAGTAATCACTAAGTTTCTTTTCAGATATATACTGTATTTAATAAGCTATTTATTGAGCACCTACTATACACTGAGCTTTTGGAGGCAGAGAAAAGCAAAGCCTCACCCTGTCAGAGAAATCAGCCTAGAACAGGCTCACCCATTCATTTCAGGGTTCTGCATGAGAAATAAAGTCTATATCAAGAGAGGTTGTATTTGTACCTCAGAGCTAGAGGAGCTTAATCCTTTAAGCAGTCTGTCAGCTCAGATTCTTTGGTTGCAAGCAACAGATTAATTTAAAGCAAGGGGAAAAGAAGAGATTATCAAAAGAATAGCGGGGAACTCGATGTTTTGGAGTAAGAAAGAGAGTAACTGATGATGCCTCTGGAGCCATGGGATTCAAGGGATATTAGTGGCAGGAAATAGGGGCCTATGCCTTTGAGGCACTGACATTGGAAATGACTCAGCCTCACCCACTTTCGATGCCAAAAGTCTCTGCTTCAAATGCAAATTGGTTTTACCTTGGGTCACATGCTTGGCATTAGGGGGCCAAAGAACAGGGAATCTGTGATTGGTAGACCCACCAAAACTACATGAAGGGAATAAAATCAGTACAATATACACAAGCCAGCTAAAATTATTACATTCTGTCTCCAATTTTTTACTTTTTTAATTGTAAATATATTTCCCCCCAGTGAGGTCCCCAGAGTGATGAATGATGAACACTGGCATTAGAAGTCAGGATGGCAAGTTTTCCAAGGTCTCTGGGCCTGTTTTCTTATCTATCAATTGAGAATATCCATCTCTATCTTTCCCTTCACAGAATTATTCTAAAAATCTCCTGAGATATACGAAAGTATTTGGGGTAAAATTTTGTGTACATTTACATTATCAAAAAAAAAAAAAAAGATTCCAGCTTTCATACACTTTCATCCATTCATTCAAAAAATATTAATTGAACACCTAGCAAATGCTAGGCACTGCTCTAGGCAATTAGTGTATGCTCAGAACAAAATGGGCAAAATCCCTGGCCTCTTAGAGCTTACATTCTACTTGAGGAGTGAAATAGGCAATAAACTAATACATATTATCTCAGTAGGGAAAAAGAACAGCGAGGGGGATAGGTTGTATCCAGGAAAGAAAGGGGAGAAGGGCAGGATTTGTCTTTTTAAAAAAATAAAATTTTTTAATGTTTATTCATTTTTGAGAGACAGAGTGTGAGCAGGGGAGGGGCAGAGAGGGAGAGAGAGACACAGAATCCGCAACAGGCTCAAGGCTTGGAGCTGTCAGCAGAGAGCCCGACGCAAGGCTCCAATTCACGAACCGCGAGATCATTACCTGAGCCGAAGTCAGATGCATAACCCGCTGAGCCACCCAGAGGCCCCAAGATTTGTCTTTTTAACCACACGGTTAGGGTAGACTTTACTGATAAATGACATTTGAGTAGAGACTTGCAGAAAATGTGGGGAAGGAACAGTATTGATTGCTGGCTAAAGAGTTATAGGCAGAGAGAACAGAAAATGAAGACCCTCACCTGCTCCATAGACTTAAAGAAGCATGAGAAAGCCCAAGTAGCTAAGCAGAATGAACAAGTGAGAGAAGGATATGAAGTCAGGAAGTGTGGGCCTAAATCATGAAAGGTCGTGTAGACCATTGTAAGGACTCTGATGTTTACTCTATATGAGATGGAATACTGTCACCAGTCATTGAATGACATGGTATTTTGAGGAGGTTAAGCTGAATCCTGTGCAGAAGACAGATTGAGGGGGTCAGGGAATCAAATAGAAGCCTATTTCATTAGGCTAGGTAAGAGATGATGGTGGCATAGACCAGAGTGGCTGGTGGAGGTGGTGGAAAGCCATCAGACTCTGGGTAAACTTTGAAGGTAGGGTCCACCATATTTTCAGCCACACTAGGTATGGAAGGCTAAAGAAAGAGAGGAGTCAAAGATGACTCTAAGGATTTTGGCCTGAGCAATTTCAAGGATGGAGATTCTTTGATGAGAAAGACTATGAGAAGCAGTTTCCAGTGTGTGTGTGGTGGTGGGGGGGGGGGGGCGGGGAGTTAGCTTATTTCAACGTGTTAAGTTTGAGATGTCCATTAGATATCCAAGTAGAGAGACTGAGTAGAGAGTTGGGGAAGATGTAAATGTACAAGTCATTGACATATAGGTAGTATTTAAAGCCAAGAGTCTGGATAGGAAAGTGAACATAGCCAAAGAATCAAAGGCATGCCAACGTTTATGATCAGAAAGGTGGGGAGGGACCAGTAAACAAGACTGAAGTAGAACAAAGGTATCCTTGAAACAGTGAAGAAAATATGTCAAAGAGGATGAAATAATCAATGGTGTCCAACCTGATACATGAATAAGGTGAAAACTGATCTGGCTTTGGCAACGTGGAGGTTATTGATGGCTTCGACAGGAGTCATCGAGGTTATAGGTTGGGACAAAAGGCCTGATTGGAGTGAATCCAAAAGAGAATGAGGACAGAGGACTTGAAAACAAGTATAGACAACTCCTTAGAGGATACAGAAAGTGGTAGTTGTCGTGTGTTGAGAGATGTGCACTGGGGGCTCGGGACTTAGTCACATCTAAGGCAAATGGTGCATGAAATACTTTCAGTGCATTTCCTGCTGGAGGTTTCAGAACTAGTCAGTTATCTAACCAGCTGTCAGATGTTTCAAATGTCCACATCTGAGCAAGACGCAAAGCACAGTTTAGGCAGCAACGAAATTGGTGGTCTTGGCCTCTGTGTATCACTGGGAGCACTGATGGTGTGGGCAGAGACCACTCAGGACATTTGACAGTACAGGCATCTCCCTTTATCTGATTCTAGTCCATTCCTAGAAGTATGTTGGCTAGTGAATTTCCAGATGGTGGGAGTCCTTTCCATTGTTTTAAATGAAAAATGAAAAACAAAAACAAAAAAGGACACAAAGCATTCCCACCTCACCCAAAACCCCAGTCAATTTCTTTAAATTGTCTAAAGCGGTCTTAGACACGTATAAATGTTTAATAGCTTAGACATGATGCATGGATTGTTATAAATGACAATCCATCACCGATTTCTGCATAATATAAAGCATTTAAAATACCGCTTCTTGAAAGCATAATTAGTGGATATTCACAGGTGCAGTATGTGGAGTATGTTTTCCCTCCACAATGCAATGAATTTATACTAACGTAAATACTAAAATAAAATGTTAAAAAAACATAACAAATACAAATAATATCTAGTAAAATAAAATAAGCAAGGCAAATTTTTGAGTGGTTACTTATTGATTAAAGAGGTAGCTCAGTGACATCAGATGGCCTAGACCGAGCATGTGAAAGACTAGGTGAAGCCATGAATGCGTGAGATTTGCCCATGGCTAAATCCTAGGACAGTCTTCTCTCTTTGGCACTGGAGCCCCCAGATGTGTGTGGCTGCAAGCTATCAAATGAAGCTTCAGAAGAAGCAATGGGATGAGGAAAACACGAACCTCATGTCTGTTGGCATTGCCTTGCCGTCACTTATGCGGCTCTTGACAACACACCCCTGGGCCGACTGCACTTCTGAATGATGTCCATACTCCCGTCACTTGCAACCGCCATCATTTTGTCTGCATTGCTTAAATTTATTGTCAAGATTTGACGTTGAATATCCACTGCTTCTCTTCTTCTTCCTCTGGCCAATGTTAAATGTGAAGTTGAGCAAGTTCCACTTTATTAGAAAGAAATTTTTCGCGTGATCTGTGGAGCAGATGCACATAGCTAATGCACAGCACATTCATTCAACATGATCCTGGGAGAACAGCTGAATATCACAACTGCCGCGAGACATCTTATCACTCAGACTCAGACCCAATTTAAACACATTCGGTGATGCTCACAGGAAGATTATAGTGGATTTTCTATTCAGATGGTGGATTTCGAATTAAAATATCTGCAAGTTGTTCTAGGGAATAAATATTAAGAGTTCAGATCACAAGGGATACCTGTAAATGGTGTTCGCTTGAAAAGCAGCACAGGCTTTAGCATCAAACAGTCCTGGATCCATAGCCAGACTCCTTCATTTATTAGCTTGTAAGATCTTGGGTAAGGTAGTTAATCTCTATGAGACTCAGTTTCCTTGAATGTGAAATGGGGATAATAATACTAATAGGGTTATCATAAGGTCATAATATGCATGTATGATGTCTGGCACACACATTAGATGCCCAATAGACGGTAACTATCTGTTAGTCTATTAAATGTATGTGGGTGTAAACAACAGAAATTGAAAGAAAAATGTGTAAAATAAACTGAATATAGCCTATTTGTTATTGAGGCAATAAGAGGAAAAGGAGACCAGTTCTTGTCATGCACAAGAGGGGGAAGCCACGCGTGCAAAGGCAAGATGTGATGTTTCGCCATAAGTTACATTTGTCTCCCTCATCTTGGCAGCAACTTATAAGAAAGCAGTGCCAGTATGTTGAGTGTTTTGCTGAATGTTTGATGATGTTAGTGTTAAAGTTGGAAATGAATTCCACCATTTTATTCTTCTACCGTAGTAGTAACAACTCATTGAATCCTTATATAATAGACATACCATACACATTACAACAGGTCCAGCCCAAGGACTATTTTCAGACACATTCATAATCTACTTTCTGGGGGTCAGCATTATATGGGTGGTCACCACTGGTACAGAGATGTCCCAGGAGAATCCATGGGACCTGTGTAGCTCTCGGGACCTGATACACCTCTTGCCTTTCCTAGACCAGCATTCTTTTATTCCCTAGGGCTGGGCATCTGCCTCAATCTCAGGTGGTCTCCCTAGTCCTGCCTTGTGCTCAAGCTCCTATACATGGGGCGTGCTCTGTGCCCCGGCTCACCTAGAGCCATTACTTCTCCAGGGATCCCAGAAGCTGTCATTGATACAGAGCCATTGCTGCAGGTGCTGTCATGGAAGAAAAAAGACTCCACTGGAGTCTGAAATCCCCAAGCTCTACCTCTGCTGCCCTCAGATGGACTTCCTGGTATACCCAGGAGGCAGACCCATGCCTGAATCACATCTGGCTAGCTATTTATTCAGGATTGGAGGTAGAAATGGAGAGAATGAAAGGAAAACCCCTCAAGAGAATGGGAGGAAAAAGAAGGGGTGCCTGGGTGGCTCAGTCAGTTAAGCATCTGACTCTTGATTTGGGCTCAGGTCATGATCTCATTGTCATGGGATCGAGCCCTGCATTGGGCTCCATGCTGGGCGTGGAGCCTACTTAGGATTCTCTGTCTCCCTCTCCCTCTGCCCCTCCCCAACTCACATGCTCTGTCTCAAAAAAAAAAAAAAAAAGAGAGAGAAAATGGGAGGACACTGACATCAGTCAAGTGAGATGGTTAAGAGTATAGGCTCTGGAGCCAGACTGCCTGGGTTTGAACCCCAGCTCTAACCTTTGCTAGTTATGTGACCTTGGACAAGTTGCTAAGCTATTTTGTTCCTAAGTACCTACCTCATAGGTTGTTATGAATAGTAAGCAAGCTGCTACAGTGATAAAGTGTTCAGAGCTACGCCTTCCACAATTAACTGCTAAATAATTATTGATGATGACAATGATGGTGGTCAAAAGCCCTCAGCAGAGGGATGACACCAGGCTCCTTAGCACTGACATGCTAAGTGGGCCCTGTTTCTCCCTCACGACACACGCCTGCTGCACTCTCCCCCTCAGCCATATTGGTCTGTTTCACAACCTCTTCCACCACTGCACCAGAGGTCAC
Source organism: Panthera leo (assembly GCF_018350215.1). Lineage (NCBI taxonomy): Eukaryota > Metazoa > Chordata > Mammalia > Carnivora > Felidae > Panthera > Panthera leo. The sequence continues at coordinate 63,385,479 of NC_056691.1, read as the reverse complement.
TTCTTTCTCTCCGTTTCTGCCGCCTTCAGAGTGCTTACTTTCCCACCAAGCCTCCACGTTCTACCTCTCTTACTTTAAATCTTATCTCACAAGCCACCTCCTCTACAAAACTGAGGAGACCTGGATCAGCGTACGTATCATGGGGTATAAATATTTGCTTCCTCCCTAGACTCAAGCTGATTAAAGGCAGGGACGTGGGGCGCCTGGGTGGCTCAGTCGGTTAAGCGTCCGACTTCAGCTCAGGTCATGATCTCACAGTCCGTGAGTTCGAGCCCCGCGTCAGGCCCTGTGCTGACAGCTCAGAGCCTGGAACCTGTTTCAGATTCTGTGTCTCCCTCTCTCCCTGACCCTCCCCCATTCATGCTCTGTCTCTCTCTGTCTCAAAAATAAACATTAAAAAAAATAAAATAAAAAAAGACAAACAGGGACATAACCCTCCTGTCTTCATCCCATGGTACTTCAAGAGTGCCTGACATGTAGTAGGCACTCGGTGTGTCAGAAGTCTTTCTTTCTGCAGGATTGACTGTCATCATTGATGTCTGTGACCAAGTAATACCCATTTCATAGAGAATTTGTGAGGATTCTGTTAGATCTCATATGTAAATCACTTAGCAAAGTGCCTGCCCCATATAGTCGTTGTAACTATTGTTATGTAACTGCTGCTGTTTGGTTGTACGGCAGAAAGAGCCCAGTCTTCGCAGCTAAACAAACATGGAATCATAGACCAGCTCTGCCACTTAAAACCTGAAAGGACTTCAGTCCAACTGTCAATTGTGGTTTTAATGCCTATCTCAGTGCAAAAAAGTAAGCAATCAGTAAATATTAGGTCCTTCCTTTTTCTCCTCTCTGGCTGTCTAATTTTGTGACCTGCCTGATTTTACTTCACTTCCCTGGTCCCAGGTCCCTCATCTGTAAAATGAGGACATTGAGGGGTGCCTGGGTGGCTCAGTTGTTTAAGTGACCCACTTTGGCTCAGGTCATGATCTCACAGCTTGTGAGTTCAAGCCCCACATCGGCTCTGTGCTGACAGCTCAGCCTGGAGCCTGCTTTGGATTCTGTGTCTCCCTCTCTCTGCCCTTCCCCTGTGTGCACGCTCTCTCTCTCTCTCTCTCTCTCTCTCTCTCTCAAAAATAAACATTAAAAACAATAAATTAAAAAAAAATAAAATGAGGACATTGAACTAGATGATCTCTATGTTCCTGCCAGATCTAAATGTCAAAATTATCGAATTCATCATCTCTTCCCCTTAAACCTTCTTATTCTGTGTCCCTGAGAAAGGTTCTTTCCTTGATAACTGTTCGGTGCTTTAGTTTATTAAATTGTCTCAATTCTTGGTGTCTCCTGCTCTCTCAGTCTCTCTGTAGTGACTGTGGGGCCTTCCAGACGCAGGAACCATTCATAAAATAGAACTATGTATGAGCAGCTCCCTGGAAAGTGTGCTGCTCAGGAGCCCTTGGTCCTGGCTGGGTTCCTCTCACAACGTGTAGTATGGTGAAGGCTGCCGAGCTCGCAGGGAGGGATGCTCTCCTACTCTGCTTGGGTCCAAGGAAAAAGTATCTGCATCTAAAAACAACCCTAGGGGTGCCTGGTGGCTCAGTCAGTTGAACGTCCGACTTCAGCTCAGGTCATGATCTCATAGTTCGTGAGTTCGAGCCCCGCGTCGGGCTCTGTGCTGACAGCTGTCCCTCTCTCTCTGCCCCTCCCCTGCTCACGGTCTGTCTCTGTCTCATACGTAAATAAAGATTAAAAAAAATGTTTTTTTAAACAAGCCTGGGGCCAGGAGGAGAATCACACTCATGGCCTTTCCTTTCCTACTCTGCCACAGACTTTGCAAATGGGCATCAAACACTTCTCTGGACTCTTCGTGCTGCTGTGCGTCGGATTTGGTCTGTCCATCTTGACCACCATTGGTGAGCACATAGTGTACAGGCTGCTGCTTCCACGAATCAAGAACAAATCTAGGCTGCAGTACTGGCTCCACACCAGCCAGGTGAGTGCCGCGGGTGTCCTGCTCCAGTATTCTTAACTGTCACAGTTCTCAGTGGTGGGAGAGTCCAGAGCCCCGAGTCAGAACGACAGGTGACAAGTTCCCAAGAGACCTAGGGTGGTGTAGACAGTGTAGAAGATGGTGTTCTTCTATCCCATTAATTCACTTTCCCCTTGAATTAGCCTATCCCACAACAACCTGTCCTTTCCTATAAACCTCCACTGTTGCTCACATTGGAAGCAACAGAATTGTTTTGTTTTGTTTTTTATTTAAATTTTTTTTTTTCAACATTTTTTATTTATTTTTGGGACAGAGAGAGACACAGCATGAACGGGGGAGGGGCAGAGAGAGAGGGAGACACAGAATCAGAAACAGGCTCCAGGCTCCGAGCCATCAGCCCAGAGCCTGACGCGGGGCTCGAACTCACGGACCGCGAGATCGTGACCTGGCTGAAGTCGGACGCTTAACCGACTGCGCCACCCAGGCGCCCCGCAACAGAATTGTTTTTAACCTAATTCCACTTAATAGCAACAATCTGAAGAGATGGTGTGAAAGATTTATTTCCTACAGACTCCATTCTAGCTAAAATTGAAACTCATTAACTGAGCTTCGAATCCCTGTTTCCCTTTAGATGAACCCACTGAGCTCTATTCTGTCCCCATTTTCAATGGTCCCAAAGTGCCAAGTCCACTGGTGCCAAGGCAGAGCCACACAGGATCGAAGGCCGGCCGGGTAAGGCAGACACCAGGACACTCATTCACGGAAGGACTGAAACCGCCAGGCCAACAAGCCCTTCAGGCACATTCCCTTGCACAGTGCCCCCTGAAGGCAGCTGGCACGGAGGGCCAAAGTAGAAGAATCCAAAGGGTACTGAGAATCAGAAGGGGAGAGGTCTGGCAGCAGCATCAGCTGACCCCGGTGAGGCAGAGGCCCACGGTGCCATCTTGATCTCCTGCCAAGGGCTCCCTTGGGGCTCCCTCCAGCCTCCTGGGCCTCATTGGGCTGTCAGGCTGCCCAGATGCCAACCTCTCCGTTGTGTTAACACCATCCCCTCCCCTCCCCCCTTTTTTTTGATAAGTCACTGTCATTGGTTTCATCACTTGGAAGAACAGGGTTCCTGCTTCATCCTGGAAAGTATTTGGTCTCCTCAGGAGAACTCCACAGACAAGTTACCTTCATTGTGTGCTAACGTGACTGGCTTCATTCATTCTGAATGCTTGCCTGCTTTGTTTTGGCTGGCAAGCAGTTCAGATTTAAGTTTCTGACTCACCTTTAGCAATTCCACAAGGCCTTTTGCCACACACGTTGTGACAGCTCTTCTTTCTGTCACATACCTTTTTACAACCCAGAGCGTTTTTTTTTAATTTTTTTAAATCTTTATTATTATTTTTGAGAGACAGAGAATGAGCAGGGGAGGGGCAGAGAGAGAGGGAGACACAGAATCCGAAGCAGGCGGCAGGCTCTGAGCTGGTAGCACAGGGCCCGTTGCGGGGCTCAAACCCACGAACCACGAGATCAGGACCTGAGCTGAAGTCGGATACTCAACCGACTAAGCCACCCTGGTGCCCCCAACCCAGAGTGTTTCTAAGCTACCTATCAAATTACTTTTTTCCCTCCAGGTAGTAACAACTTAGAATTTGGTTCTTTTGAGATTTAGGGCTGAAGGTTGTTGATCTGTTTTGGGGCATCCCTGGAAATGTGTTTAAAGAGGCTAAAATAGGGGCGCCTGGGTGGCGCAGTCGGTTAAGCGTCCGACTTCAGCCAGGTCACGATCTCGCGGTCTGTGAGTTTGAGCCCCGCGTCAGGCTCTGGGCTGATGGCTCGGAGCCTGGAGCCTGTTTCCGATTCTGTATCTCCCTCTCTCTCTCTGCCCCTCCCCCGTTCATGCTCTGTCTCTCTCTGTCCCAAAAATAAATAAAAGATGTTGAAAAAAAAAATTGTTTTTAAAAAATAAAGAGGCTAAAATATTAGTAACAACGAGATACACTGTTGAATCTCAGGAGGTACTTTGTCCCAGACTGTGTGTTTCTAATGTGTGAATCTGTTCTTTCTGCCAGAGATTACACAGAGCGCTCAACACATCATTTGTAGAGGAAAAGCAGCAGCGTTTCAAGACTAAACGTGTGGAAAAAAGGTAAGAGACCAGCGCCAGGTGTCTTTATGTTGGTTAAAATAAAAGTGGAGAGATGTTGAGGTGTCTGGGTGGCTCAGTCGGTTAAGCATCCGACTTTGGCTCAAGTCATGATCTCATGGTTCGTGAGCTTGAGCCCCATGTCAGGCTCTGTGCTGACAGTGAGGAGCTTGGAGTCTGCTTCGTACTCTGTATCTCCCTCCCTGTCTCTCTGCCCCTCTCCCACTTGTGCGATTGCTCTCTTGCTCTCTCTCTCAAACATTTAAAAAAATTTCTAAAAGATAATAAAAGTGGAGAGGTGTAACTGAGACTCCCTGCTCCAAGGGGAAATAATGTATAAATAATTCAGATCAAATCAGGACCAAGTTAATGATAGCACCCTCAGTAAAAGTATATGTGATTTCAAACAGAAATAGAACAGAGAATAAAAAATATATCTGTACGTACATGGACACTGAAATACAGTATAGGCAATATATGTCATGGTTAGCAATGAGGCTGTGGTCTCTAAAGTCAAGCGTCTGGATCCAAATCCTGTCACAGACACTTGCTATACATGTGGCCTTGAGCAAGTTACTTATTTAACCTCTTTGTGCTTCAGTGTCCTCATTTGTGATTGTGATAAAAGCAGTACCTACTTCCTAGAGATGCTGTAAGGATTAAATGAGATAATACATGTAAAGCCCTGAAAACAAAGCCATTTTAGCTCTTGTTATCATGCACAGAGTACACATAAGACTTAATTCATGAGTACTGCAGGCAATTCGTTTCACACAGTATTGCCTTTCTGGCATGTTTCTGCTCCCTACTCCTTTCCAGTACTCCTAGGAATATTTGAAATATGCAACAGACATGTTCTGCTTAATCCATTTCCTGGCATTCTTCCTACAAACTCCCTAGAAAAAGCGTCTCGTTAATAGGAAGTAAAAAGCATTAAATGCATTGAGGACATCTGAAAACCGAAGCTTCACACCTTCCCCACATCCAGCCTGGGAATGGCTGTTGTGGCTGAAGACGCCGGTAGCATTTGGCCCAGCTCCTGGCTGGCCTCTGCTGCGTGCTGCCTGGGGCCGCCCACCTCCTTCTTTCTCAGGCCCAGAGGCCTCAGTTCAGGGCACCCCCTCTATGCTCTGGGGCAGAGCTTCAGCTCAAAGTTCAGCTTTCTGGGTAATTTTGAAATCTGCCACTCACACTTCTCATAATAGTGGAGAAGGAAAAAGGGGTAAAAAAGCATTTTTTTTCATCGTTTGTACCTCCTCTGGGCCTGCTGCCATCCCATTGTCTCCAGTTTGCATCTAGTTTGTCAGAATCCTTTCTGTTATCTCTCGGAGCCCCTCTTTCCAGTCAGTGAGCACCTCCCACCCTCTCAGTCTGTGGTATTCCTGGATCATATTGCAGCCCTGTCAGCGACAAGCTGTAGACTAATCAGGTCACAGCTGTTCTATGTCATGTTACATAGGCTTTTTTTTCTGTAATTATTTTTAACACAAATTTTTTAACCAGAGGAACACAAGAAGCATAGCAGCAAAGACAGTATCTCATGACAAAGCATTTGTTTACCAGCCACAATAGAAACAGGAAGCCCAGTGATCCCATTTCCAACCGTGATGTGATCCCTAGTCACCTCTCTCTCACCTCAGTTGAGAACCAAATGTGTCTTCCACTCAATGGATCCATTTTTCTTGGCAGATTCCCTTTTGGATCCCCTTATTTTGAGGAGCTAAGACAAAACACGCCCTCATGGCCTATCCTGGGCCCACGCTTGCTGTGCCGCCTCCCTACAGCCCGACACCCGGCTGTACGTAACCTTTCAGATGCCGTGAGTGTTTGAGGTCCCCCCAGCTGTCACGTCTCCTCGGAATGGTCTCATGGAGTACTGAACTTCAGTGTCACATAATTGGTCTGTGGAAGCTCGTTTTGCTCATTTTTAGTGTCAGATGCAGTTCACCCACAGGTCACATTACACTCTAAGGCTGAGGAAGGTTCAATACAAAACATAACCTAAACCCTGTAGAGGCTTCCAATTAGACACCAGTATCTGTCATCTTCTATTCATAGGGAGCCCAGAGCCACATGTCGATTACCAGCGCACTTGTAAATGCTGGCAACCAGACTTTGTCATGGAAGCCAGCTTTTGCTTATTCTTCTGTATTATATATACTCCCAGATATACATACAAAGCTCTGGAGAAAACCACATGGGCTATCTCTACTTACCTGATTTCTGTGGTTGCCCAGACATACCAGGAGCATTTGCAGACACACTTCTCCTAGGTTTTCCTTAGGAATCATTCTGTGGTCCCAGAGTTAGGTCTGTTGGGTTGAAAACGCTTTCCCTCTTTTCTTGGAAGAATATCTATGCAAATGCCTGTGTCTGCTACACCTTGGCGTCCCTCCAGTGTGCCCCATATTTATTGAATGAATAAAACAATAAATTAGTGGGTGAATGCAGATGAGTATGGCCCCAAGGACCGGGGATGGTGGATTGTGTGCCTACCTGCTGGAGAATGAAGATTTGAGTTAAAAAAGAAAGATAGGTGAACAAATTACTAACATGTGGATTTGAGGAAAGGCTTAAAGAAATTCTGGGCCATGATATGAAAGTAGATGTTGTTCCTTTTCTATTTAAAGCAGAGAAAAAAAGTAGATATTGCAAGAGACTACGCCTAGTCTTTGGTTTATTGAACCTGGGATTTCATGTAAGTTTTGGTTTATACTTCACCCCACTGGGTCTCCAATACACCCCCATTTCCCCTTTCTCCTCACCCCCAGATACACGAAAACTGTAAACCAGAGGAGACGGTCTTGGAATTTCTCAAATTCAGTTGGAAAAGATTTGAAGGAAAAATTCAAGGGAACCGTAGGGCTGGAAGTAAAATTGTAACTGCACGTCTGATCTAGGTGTAAAGCCGGTGGAGCTGTTTCACAGCCCAGGACCCTTGAAAGCTAAGCTCTGGTGCCACCTGCTCATTGATATGAGACTTAGATGATGAGTAATGTAAAGGAACCGCAGGGTAGTTTGGAATTTATTTTAATGGCTTGGGGCCTGTATCTCTTAATTTTTGCTGTGTAAGAAAATTATCTCTAACTTTTTTACAACAACAGCAAGTTGCTTAGTAATCTGTGGGTCAGCTGTGCAGTTTCCTGATCTGGGCCAGACTTGGCTGAGCTTGGTTACATTTGCTCATATGTCTGCAGCCAGCTTGTGGAGAGGGGAAAAGCAGCTAAGCTGGCTGGTCTGTGGCCTCGGCTGGGTCAACTGGGAAGACTGGGGACTCTCTGCACATGATCTGTTATATCAGCAGACTAGTCTGGACTGGTTCCCACTGTAGCAGCAGGGTCTGAGAGGGACCCTCAGTGAAGGTGCACGAGGCTTCTTAAAAGTTTAGGCTTGGAACTGCCACGTGCCATTTCTGCTATTTTCTGTTGCCAAAACAAGTCATGAAACCAGACTACATTCAAGGGGGAGGGAAAGCCAGACTTCCCCCCCTGCCCTTGAATCCCCCTTGATAAAGATGAGCTGCAAAGTCACATTACAGAGGGACATGGATGGAAAGGAGGAACAAAGGATTGTGACCATTTTTGCAGTCTACCACAGGGCAAGATGAAACAGAATCATCCTATTAAGCCCTTGTGTTTCTGTACTCATCCATGTAACTGAATCAAGACTTTATTACCCCTCCCTGTTCCCCTGCCTCTGGAGGTCCTCCCCTTCTTCTGGAAAGTAAGAATCCAGAAATAAAGTCTTGATTCAGTTACATGGATGGGAACAAAAACACAAGGACTTTATAATAGAGTGTTTCTACTTAGGTTTGCCCTGTGGTAGATTGCAAAAGTGGTCATAACCCTCCTCCTCCCCCCCACCGTCCTCCTCCCCGGCTAGAAGAAATTAGAAGCTATCCTGCTTAGGGCTCCAGTCTGTTCTTGAAGCAAGAAACTCTTCTCATTGCATCTGTCAGTGGATTTCAGGCACCAAATCCTCCTCCTCTTGTGCCTGGCCGACAGTAACTCTTCCTGTCTACAGCCATCTCTGAGATGGGGTAGTTGGTTTGATGGAAGCCTATAGGAGGATTGTGAATCTATTCCTATTGACTTTTATTCCAGCAAGAATTTGAGGCTTTCTTGGGGTTTCTTTTTAAGCTTCAGACCCGAGCTGTCATTCTCAGCCCATGTAAAGTCATCCCTCTAATGGAAAACTTTTTGCTGAAACCTGCAGCTTGTATGTTTTTATTCCCCTCAAACTCTAGTAAACATCAGAGTAGTCCTGTGGGACTAAGGATGAGCCGTTTGATAGTATCGATGCTTCGAGTCCAACAGATTCTCACTTTTCCTAAAGCACCATCTTTATGGCCAGAGAATGTTTCAAGGCACTGCTGCTCTCTGAGCCTCACCAGCAGGAAGGGACTGGAAAGACATCCAAGGTACTTCATAAAATATGCCACACCCTGGTCCATCAGCCCTCCAGCTGACACACCCATTCCGATTTGCTAAGACCTTGAACTGCAGTTGAAAAAGAACTGTATTGACTCTTTTTGTCCCTGTGCCACTCCAGCAGGAATCTGTCCCTGGCTTTGTGGCTTCACCTCTGAATGCATAACCAGCTCCACGGCTGCAGTTTGAAATGGCCAACAGTCGGGGGACAGCACTCTAAGAGCTGCAGAATGGAAGGTAAATCTGATGTGTCTTTGTTTCCTAGGTCCAATGTGGGACCCCGTCAGCATTCCAGTGTGTGGAATACTTCCAGTCTGAGTCATGACAACCGGCGGAAATACATCTTTAGTGACGAAGGAGGACAAAACCAGCTGGGCATCCAGGCCCACCAGGACATCCCACTCCCTCCGAGAAGAAGAGAGCTCCCTGCCTCACTGACCACCAATGGAAAGGCGGACTCCCTAAATGGAGCTCGGAACTCAGTGATGCAGGAACTCTCAGAGCTCGAGAAGCAGATTCAGGTGATCCGGCAGGAGCTGCAGCTGGCTGTGAGCAGGAAAACGGAGCTGGAAGAGTATCAAAGGACAAACCGGACTTGTGAGTCCTAGGTGACCGTGCTGCTCCCCTTCTCAGTTCCTGGCATTCCTCTGAGCCCTTGAGACACTTTGTAATGCTCTTTTGTAACTACTGACACAAGTATGGGGAAGGTGAGGTCTAAGTCTTCTTAGAGGTCAAGTCTGCTCATCCCATAGCCTAAAACGCAACCACAGCTCTTCAGAAGCTGACTCTCTAGCTCTCCAGGGTAGGGGTATTTCAAGAGCAGGGATCGTAAATTAAGAGTAAACTGCGTGGTAAAGGGTCTGTAAATGACCGGGCAACCCCAGCTCCTGAAAACCTTTTCATCGGGTGCCACACACATAGTTCTGGGTTTTAGCCCTTTCTCTGCCCTAACACCAACAGGAGATAAAACTGTTCCTCATATCTGGTTTTAATCTTAGTATAGAACAGGATTATCCAGGGTTGGGGCTTTTGATACAAGTCTCCCATCTACATTTGTTCCTACATTCTGAATGTAGAGCCAGACAAGGGCCAGAGAAAGGGCAGTGAGGCGGGTATGTAAAACATTAAGTGAACTCATTAGCATCACAGCAGACCAAGGACTGACTGGATCAGGCAACAGCCATGTTTTTGAGAGGGTCCTGGATCTCCGACACCATCCTGACCCACATTTAGTAGGACTATGAAAGGGGAGAGGGATGTGGTGAGTGAGTGGGAACAGGACAGACAGAAGAGGTGAGTACATTAAAAATGTACACCATGCTGAAGAAAAGCTCCAGGCCAGAAAAGCTCTTTGGCTAAGGAATGAATAGGACTGTACTTCCAATCTAAGCGTCCCCACTAGAGTGTGCCTTTTATAAAGAAAAGCAAAGCACGGATGTGGCCTTAGGATGATACTGGAATATCCCTGCTTATTGCCTGTACGGGACATGTGAGCTGGCACTGTGGGTGAAGTGAAAATGCTCTGCAAACCACATTCCAGGCCATTTTCAAATCAGCACTTGTCTCAGCTCTAGGAATCCCAAAATCAAACCTCCCCTGCAAACACCAAGCTTTAACATTTGGGACTGTCCCCTGTGTTGTCCAGAGCTATATTGGTCACTACCCAGTCCGTCTCCCAGCCCCACACCCACTCATCCCTGAGGGGCTGTGACCAGGTGTGGTCCCTCCCTTCTCCCCCAGGCCCCACCCAATGCCCCGAGAAAGTGATACCAGTACCCTGGCTTCCCCTCTGTGCCGGCATCCATGTCCTGGTTGCCATGATGTGGACATGCGTGCAGGAAGGGAAAGTCCTGGCCAACTACGGAACATCAGTTCCCAGGGCTAGTGGAGGTAGGAAGCATCTAGGAACCCATTAGAACGTGATTGCCAGGGCCTTCCCCCAGCAGATGGGGTGAGCTGGGGAGTCTGGAGGTGAGCTCAGAAACCTACTTCTTAACGAACTCTCCCAGGTGATGGACAGGTGTGATCCAACAATTACTTTTCAAGAAACACTTCAAGAAGTATGGCTGCTCCAGGCCCGGGGAGAAGTAAGAGCCTTTTTGAGTTTATGTTGCAGCACACAGCTGCTGACTGACCTTCCATACAGCCACTTCCACCCCAGGGCACCATTCAGGACTAGACTTCTTTACTTACCAGTTATTTTGCTCCGCCCTCATATCAAATGGAACGCCCACAATGAATTCACAGCACTGTCCCAAAGCACGGTGCTCTGTAACAGCTGCCCATCATTGGAAAGGCTCCTCAATCACAAACTTTCTCCTGTGTTTCCGCCAAGCACTACCCAGTCCCCAGGGAAAGATAATTCCTTAAGCTGTAATTAGATAACACTTTAGTTAATTGTCCGAGAAAGCCCTGGGGTGGATGTAGGCACAGAGATACTGATGAGAGAGGTGGGAAGGTTCTAGTTGGACTTCAGCCTCACAGATGAAACAGAACGGGGAGCCCTGGAAACAGAAAGGACAATTCTGCTTTGAAATGCCCTATCCTCCCATGTTCTCGCCCCAGGCCCAGAAATAGGTTTGCAACTGTCTTTGGAAAATTATGCCTGGTAGCCATCCCCACCCATCTGCAACAGCTGACGATGCTGTAGACTCTTGCCATCATGCTCTGCACTCCCCAGACCTCTGCGCGGCCTGGAAGGCTGATGTACAGGTGTACCTCAACTCACGTAACAGCCATGCTCCTAATGTACATAGACATTTTTATAACTCAGCTCATATTCTGACTGTCCTTGAGAAGCTGGCTATTTAAAGGAACCCAGAGGTGAATTCTTTTGTAAAAAATCCTTTTGTAATGCAATTAATTACCCCCTAACGTATCTGTTTTGTAAGTTTGGATTTTTGTATAACGGGTTTACCTTAAGCTTCTCTCCTGGGGCGTTCTGAGCAGTGGTAACATGCCAGACGGCCCTGCCTATCCACAAAGTAGATGGCCAGTGCACAGCTTCTCGAATATCTTCTGAGGAACTTGGCCAAAACGGTGGCCAGGATGTGGCAAGCAGCAGCAGGGGCTGAAAGCAGGCTTACTGCTGTCAGCATTGCTTAAAATGCTTCCATTTTCTGGATAAAAAGAAACAGCGTAATTGCTTGTGGTGAGATGAAGCTGTCTTAAGTAGCAATGATTGTTTTTTATCGGTAGTAATTGAACAGTGTTTTGCAATGTGTGAAACAGTGTGTTGTGTTTTATAGAGTTCATGAAATGGAGGGTCCTTTGAAAACCCTCCTTTCTGTTCTCCACCTCTGTTCTTTCAGCTCCCCTTAGGCTCAGAAAACACAAAGATCAAAATCTTCAGGTGGAGGGTGGTATTTTAATAAGGAAAAAAGATCAGGGATGCTACCTTGCCTCCTCTTCTGGGCTTCTGTTTCATGAGATCAGGAAGGCCCGTTCTTTTCCAATCCAAGCTCTGGTGTGGTGAAACCTGGAACATGACAGCCTGATTGTGTTACACACCCCATCCCATGTCCCAAGGGGAAATTCCTCTGGCACAGGAAGCACACAGTCAAGTACGACGGGGTGATCAGGGGTGATCAGGAACTGATAGGGCTACACTTTGGTTCCTGTCAATAATAATAAGGGCCTCAGAGTGTGGATGCCTCGAGGTGGAGAGGCAAGGGGATCCTTCCAGCCATTAAAGAGGAGTTGGAAGAATGGGAAGACAAGTGAGGCAGCCACAGGGATACAACCAGTTGAGCTCTTCAACATGCCTGGAGGGGACTCTCCATTATTCATGGATCCTGCTGTTGCACAAGCCCTATCTGGGAGCTTCCGCTTCTGTGCCAACCAGAGCAGCCACCAAGTAAAACTGAGCCATGTCTTCCAGGCTGGGGGCTTCCAGTGTTGGTGCTGGGTCTAACAAAGTCTTGGAGCTAACACGCACGTCCTAGGTGTGGATAAAGAATGAAGGGGAAAGAAAGTAGTTTAGAGCCTCTCTTCCTCCCAACTCATTTTTGATAGGCAAACCAGAAAATCCTGTAGTCACGGAAAGAACCGCTTCACGACCTGCTCTGTTGAGTTGTTCCTTTCTTCACCCACCAACACCACCCATCTAATCCAGGACTCCTTCACTTTTTCAGTTTAGTCCCCAATCGTTTTATGAAAATAACGTATTTAGAAGTATTTTCTTAAGGTTTGTAAAGAGTGCATTGTGTCTTCATTGTACTGTGTGTGCAATCGCTCCGCTCCAGGAAGAATTGAAATGCTGTCTCGTGAGCATGAAGTGAACAGGCTGTTTTGCTCCAGCCACTTTTCTTGTACAATCATGTGGATGGACTAGATGTCCTCAGGTCTTTTCCATCTTCAGTTTCTATGACTGTGGAATAAATGTTCAGATAGAAACTTCATTTTCCAATGTACTGCTGGCATTATCTTTGGGGATTCAAATACGGGCATGGTACCAGCCCCTTCCTCATAGGAGACCCAATCATGCTGTGATTTATACATTTACTTAGTTGAGATAACATGGTCCCAAAACATACTGAGAAAACTCAGAGCCCGGGCATCACAAAGTAGAATCGAAGTGACTTCGTCTGAAAGACATTCTAGGAAATTCCACAACATTGAGAGATCTCTAAAAAATTCTGCCCGGACCACCCTCATGTGGTAATTCAACAGCCTTCTGCTTGTTAAACAGCCAAGTGCTAGAGACACAGCAGTGAGTAAGATGGGCATGCTCTGTAAGCTCGAAGACCTTCTCATAATCTGCCCTTTTCCCTACCTATAAACAGACAATACTGTCATAGCTAACATTTACTGAGCACTTATTTAATCTTCGTTAGAACCCCATGGCACAGGTTCTCTAGACCTAGTCTAAAGTAGATAAACTCCATGGGGCCCCTGGGTGGCTCAGTTGGTTAAGCACCCGACTTCAGCTCAGGTCATGATCTCATGGTGCGTGGGTTCAAGCCCTGCATCGGGCTCTCTGCCCCTCCCCCACTCATGCTCTGTTTCTGTCTCAAAAATACACAAAAAAAATTAAAGTAAACTCCATTTTACAGATGGCAAAACTACAACTCAGGGCATTATGGAAGTTGCCCAAGGTCACACAGCTAGTGAGAGTAGTGGCAGGATGAGACTGACACACAGGTGGTACAATTCCAGAACAGCCATTGTCCATTGCCAGGATTCTGATCATTGCCTTACAACTCCTCTCCTTCCTCCAACCCCCGTTCAGTCTGCCACAGCTCCCCCAGCCCCTGCCCCAGCCTGGTCCCCAGCTCCACAGAAAAGGAAGCCGATGCACTAACTGCACCACTGAACTCAACACTGTAGCCCCCGAGGCTCAAAGAAACAGCTGTTTTAGGCATCTCTGGCTTTCTGGCCCAACCGAGAACTGGTACAAATACAGCTGAAAATCAGGCAGCAGTCCCACAGCCTCAGGCACTCTGCAGTTTGTGACACACCCCACACTTTTCGTGGCTGGCAACCTTGCCATCATGAACCTGCTAGCAGGATGCATTCTTCACACACATTCTTTGGGAATATAACCAAGCTGAATATCATACAAATACAAATCTTTGGCAATCTAATTCAACCACCAGCTTACCCAAGGTTGTTTTGCATCATTCAGTCATTCATTGGATGCGTATTTTGAGCCAGATGTTGTGCTAGCTGCTGGAAAGAGAAAGATAAACAGCAGATTCTGACCCCACAGAGCTCAGTCCAGTGGGGAGATACTGGCAAAACAATGTGGCGTATATTCTGATAAATGCACATCAGGTACCATGGAGACAAAAACACTTACCGTGTGTGTGTGTGTGTGTGTGTGTGTGTGTGTGTGTGTAAAGCAGAGAGGAAGCAAGCACTCTCCCATCTCTTCTTGTTAGGGCACTAATCCCAGCATGAGAGTTCAACACTAAGACCTAATTACCTCCCCCAAACCCCATATCCAGATACCATCACATTGAGGATTAGGGTTTTAATACATGAATTTTGGGGGTACACATTCAGTCCACAGCAGAGACCTAGCTAAGACTTTTTTAATGTTAGCGTATTTAAAACTTTGTCTTCCTTGGGGCACCTGGGTGGTTGTCAGCTAAGCGTCCGACTCTTGATTTCAGTTCAGGTCATGATCTCATGGTTTATGGGATCAAGCCCCACACTGGACTCTGTGCTGTGAGCGTGGGATTCTCTCTCCCTCTCTCTCTCTCTCTGCTCTTTACCCACTTATGCGCACTCTCGCTCTCTCAAAATAAACTTAAAAAAAAAAAAAAGATAAATATACTAGGTTCGTGTATGTCTTCAAAAAGACTAAGGAGACTCAAAGTATTTTAATTTATTATCTTCCTGATAACATGCACTCTTATTTGTACAGGTCTCCACTTAGGGTAAAAGAAAACAGAGGTCTGATTGCCACATTTTGATTCTGCTATTACTACTAAACTGAGTGGCCCTGGGACCGGTTTCCTCCTCTTTAAAATAAGGACATAGTTTATTTAAAGTTCCTTTCAGCTCCCACATCCTATCTTTCCAATCATTCTACTCCATAGAGTTTAGTAACCTGGAATCCTCAGAGCATAGCATTATTTTATTAATGCAAATGTACTGCTTCCAACTTTATCTATAATTTCCCTCAAAACAAGACTAAACCTACAAAAGACACCCTAGCTATCATGGGTTATCTTGAACAGAGGTAGTAGTTTTAGAATTCATAATAATTCCTTTTGTTATCACTACAAAAGGAAATTTAAAATATAGTAATATATTTTAGGAAAATCAAATTTGAAGAGTAACTTCAATATATGAGGAAAAATTGTTTCCACTTGGACGGTGAAAAAACGTGAGTAGGGTTTGAATTACACATTGGTCCAATTCAGCAGACTTCAGAGGACCTGTTAGCAGAAGCAAGGAGCTGAATTAACCTACCACGTGGACCTTCCTGGAGTGCTGTGTGCCAGGCCCTCTGCTGGGGACTGGGAACTACGTTAAGACACTGTTCTTTCCATGTCCTTATTTTACTATCTGTGAAGTATGCTACAAATAAGACCTTGATATCTACCATTAGGAAGAGACCAAACTTGGACAGAAACCTCCAGAAAGTAAAGCTCAATTTTTCTTTGTGGTGGGACGATTACAGATCCAGGAAATGTTGAGGTTACTTCTACACCAGGGGTTTCCTACTGTGTAAACCAATCCAACATGCACACCACCCACCAGTGTCTACATCCTCTCAATGTAGCTGTCTTATTGTCTCAAGTCAGGCTTCATGGTTAACAAGTAGTCGAAATTTTTCTGCAGACTCACTGGTACTTGGCTTTATCTATCAATTGACAGTCCTCAACAAAATTAAAAACCAAAGCATAAAGGCATTCCACACCAGCAAATGACCATGAAACTGATGAGAGCAGCACACAGCTTCCTTCAAGAAGTGAGCATCACCATCCCAGTTAGGTCTAAAAGAAGCCCGATGACCACTTCTCTATTGTCCAGAAGCTCCCCCTGAATCGCCACAATATCAAATCACATTCATTACTCAAGTGACACGCATAGAGTACTACGTGCACAGAACGGCCCTCAAAGGACAAATATGCCTTTGGATCTGGATTGAGATTAAGAAAATAAGGAATCCCAACTGAAATTCATGTACGAATGCCACAACTAGCAGAAATGGCTGAGCACCTTTGAAAAAGATCCCTACAGAAGTTAGAGGGTAAGATGTAAAGACACATGCCTTAAAGCAGATCAACCCAGACTTTGGTCCAAATTACCAAGACAATTTCCAAGATAACAAAGGAAAGTCAAGAAAAAAAAAGAGACCATCCCCCATAAGACCTGAAAAAAGAAAGAGAAGACTCCAGTACTTCTCCAATAATCTTTGAAATTGGCATTCTATTTAGGCATTAAAGAAATTGTCTAAAAAGTTCCTTATGGATCTACAGCAGTAAGTCTGAACTTCTTTGGGATTTGTGAAGTTTCAAAATTCCTTTGAGAATCTGAAAAAAGCTATGAATAATGTATATACAACACAAACAAAATTTTGTATACAATTTATGGGTATCCCTGAAGTCCATTCATTGGCCTCGTCTGTAAAAAGAAGCCAGACTGTCCAAAAACCACCACCATTTTCGATAATTATCTCAAAATGACTATAAGAGCTCTCCATGTTGCCAGGACTTCAAACTAGTTGGGACTAGGCACTCCCTGCTCTTCCCAGCTAAAGGACCTTCCCCTAAACCCAGCTTCCCATGGGACTAGTGGTTTCCTCCACAATGTTCCACAGGCTGCAGTCCCCCAATCCTGGGCAGCCAGCTTTCCTAGCCAAGTGTCATAAACAGTCAATATCCAAACCCAAACCACCTACTGCCCAAGAAAAACACAAACACTAAAGCAAATTGAATCCTGCTTTAATTGAAGCTTATGGAGTATAAAGTCCTACAGAAACATTACAGAGAATCTTCTGGGGAACAGGGATCACAAGAATCCCTGTAGAGAGGCAGATGAGAGTAATTCATGGCTCACCAAGACCTCCCTGTAATCAAGTTCCAGAGTACCCAGAAGATCTCTTCACCATCTCAGTCCTGTTCCCCATCCTCTCCAATCTTGATTTCATTATAAGATAAAAGGGGCGATTGCATTTGAAATTATTCTGGCCTCAAGAAATTTAAAGACCTTTCAATGAGTAGAACATTCAAAACTTAAATAACTTCAACATGGAAACCAGCTGACCTTAACAAGTTACTTTGTTAGTGAATAGGAAATGAACTAAATCATCCTGGACATAATTTCATTAAGGCTTCAAACCATCCAGGAAAAAGCACAATTATACCATTTTATAATCCGAGTCTACAAAAAGTTTACTACCCAAATCAAGAAATGTTTGTGCCCATGGATAGCTTATTTCTAAAAGATCGCCCTCACTCCCCAAAATAGCCATGTGTCTCCACTCTTCTTTGTTCCCTTCTCCATGTCAAGAGTACCAACTTGCTTCTTCAGGAGGAATGCACAATCCACGATTATTTATGCAGTTAAGCCTGAAGAAGAAAATGCTAAAAAATCTAAAAGCAGGAAAGAAACAAGCTGGTGGGGAAGACAAATAAGAGGTTTGTTTCTAATTCATCTAAAACCCAAGACTTGCCTTTACCAGTCCTTTTCCCTGAAGTCATGTAGCTATTAGGGAGGAGAACCTGGACGTACAGTCTGCAAAGGAAAGGTAGTTGACAGATAAACTGCCCGTAGGTGACAGTCAAGGTGAGAAGAGGTAGAGGTTTGATGGTTACTGAATAGGTGCCTGTCTAGCCATTCCCTCTTCTTCTCTTGGCTTGGCTCAACCAATGTAGATGCGATGGAAATCATTGGCACCAAATGCAGCGTTACACTTGGGACATTTGCGCTGACGGGTGTCATAGCGTGTCTTCACACACTCAAAGCAAAACACGTGAAAACACTTGGTAAGTACGGCATCCTTTTTACGCATGTTGCAACATGGACAGGTCAGGCGTGCCTAAAAAAAAAAAAAAAAAAGCCAGAATCTGATCAACTATAAAAGTTTAAATGGCTGTCATATGTAAGCAAACAACCAACCAGGAAACCCACTAACCACTGCCAAGAGTGCCACTTCCCCACACACGTACAGTAAACCTTCCTTGGAGCGCCTGGGTGGCTCAGTCGGTTGAGTGTCCAACCCTTGATTTCAGCTCAGGTCATGATCTCATTGTTCATGAGACCGAGCCCCATGTTGGGCTCTGTGCCTACAGCACAGGGCATGCTTGGGATTCTTCCTCTCCCTCTTTCTGCAGCACCCCCCCCCCCAATCTCTCTCTCAAAATAAATAAACTTTAAAATAATAAACTTTAAAATAAATAAATAAAATAAACCATCCTCTGGTTACCTTCATGTAAAGACCAGTATTTATTCTCCCACTCTATTAGCAGGCCACTTCAGGCCTGGACAAAACACAAAGAAATCACTGAGGCAGTTTTCCCAACCTTGTAATCCTTAATCTCCTCCATCAGGATCTCATCACATTTGGGTACATTGTCTGGTTTCTTTGTGGTCTCCAGCTTCCTTCGAAGTCTAGAGATGTCCTCCTGTGGTAAAACAGCATACCCATTAGACACACTCCCCAAGACCTGCCAATTTTGAGAGAAAATTGCTTCAACTTGAACTTTATGCTGTGGAAAGAAAGGATTTTCTGTCCTTTTCTGTCCAATTATCTTATAGGTATGCAGAGAACTGAACCTAGAACACAAAACCATCATCTTTTGTTCCAGAGCCCAAAACCATAATCTATTAGCAAACCTGAGTTGCACCTAACTATTATCAATTCAGTTCCATAAAAATACAGTCTAAGAATTTAAAAAATTACTAACTTGATAAGTCAATTTTAAGGTAATTAGTTTCAAGCTGAAGGTAGACTGGATTAAAATAATTACAGATATATGGATAAGGATAGGAAGTAAGTCATCATTAGAATCATTTGACATGCCAAATATAGAAAAATTATGGAATTTAAAAATCCTCTAATTTGATACACTGCTACTTTACAAATTTACCAATTCATTCATTTAATAAATATTTATTTCATCCCACCATGACAGGCTCTGGGGATATGACAGTGAAGAAAGCAGACTTGGTCTCTTCACTCAAGGAACTTAACAATCAAGCAGGAAACGACACACATTAGACCAATGACTCTTCATAACATGGGTCATTTCAGAGCTCAGGAAACACCTAAAAAGGTGAAATGTAAAGAAAGTATAATCACTCTTACCTGGGCTCGTTTGAAATTGAACATGTCCTTTTCTTTGGTGACACTGTTCTCCACAATCTCATCCTGAAAATCATGTAGCTTCTTCTGAGCCAATTCCAGTTGTGTTTTGAGGTCATCTGCAAGCTGGGCTGCCTCCATCGCCTAGGCGGGACGTACAAATCACATCACTTCATTGCTAGTGAGGCAAAACATTAACCCAGTCCAAGGAAGAAAGTGAACCTGTAATTTCATCAGTGTCCTACTTATTTGCTCCTGAGACCAATCATCACTTTAGATTACAGAGTAAAGCAATCATACCTTGCGTTTATTCATCTCTAAGGCTTGAGTCCTAAGACCCAGTTCCTTCTCCCCTGTGCCAATGTTGCTTTGTAACAGATGCTCCTTCTCTTCCAATTTCCTTACTACCTGTAACTGAGCATCAACCTTTGAAGGAAAAAAAAAAAAAAATCAGATTTTTAACAAATACGAAAAAAAAAATTAACTGACTAGGTGCCGTTAGGCCTACGAAAAGAGTTTGTTAGAAATCTCAAGCCATCACTGTCTTTACCCATGAACCCTTCAAAAAGCATGCAAGACTACAATAATCAAAAGCTTCACTTTTCATGCAAAAAACAAAAAAACAAAAAAAATGCTGTTGATGATTCAAGCAAGAGTCTAAGAAACCACTGAAAATATTCTTCTCCAAATTGCCAAGAACAAAGGAAATTATATTTCTAGATATTCATCTCCTTCGGCCATACTAACTCTCCATGCCTGGCGATTTACATTAGACCACATAAACTACAGCTCAAACAAAAGCCCAGGTGTATCATTTTCAGAATGGCTAGAAGTTCTAAAGTAGTCTTTCTCTTGAAATTCACACACAAAATAGAATAAACACCAAAGGGTAAAAAGTAAAATCACACACCCGCGAACCCTCATCCCAACATCCAGAGGTAGTCAGGTAACCAGTGATAGTTCCTCACACAGCCTTCCAGAGAATTTATAAAATACACAGTACATACACACAAAGATGTACACATTTTTAACACAAAAGGAAAGGAAAATAAATCAATAATAACATTTTCCATATTAGCAGATCCACATCTGTTTTAACAGCTATACTGTACTCCTTTGCAGGGATGTATAATTTATTTACCAGAATGCTAACAAAGTACATTAAGTTGGGTTTTTTCTTATTAAAAAAATGCCACAATAATCATTCTTTAATGCATGAAGAAAGGGCCCTACTTCAACAGAATTCAGGAAAGCCGAGTTACCTGAGTCTTTAAAGTCAAAACCTGGTCAGCCAGCTCCTCCTTCTCTTCTTTAAGTAACTTGTGGATCTGATTGGACTTAATACGTTCTGACATGAGCTTGAAATTTGCATCATCCTTCTCCCGCAACTGCTGCATTAAACGGATATTCTGCTCCTGCATGTCTTCAAAGGCCTGGCCTGTAACATCCATCTCAGAGAGGAGAGCCTCTTCCTCCTAAAATATGGAGAAAGAGGGGTGCCCGGGTGGCTCAGTGAGTTGTGAGTCTGAGCCCCACGTCGGGTGCAGAGATTACTTAAAATCTTCAGGGGTGCCTGGGTGGCTCATGTGGTTGGGCCACCAGCTGTTGATCTCAGCTCAGGTCTTTATCTCATGGTTTGTGAGATCGACCCCTGCATCGGGCTCTGTGTTGACAACATGAAGCCTGCTTAGGATCATCTCTCTCTCTCTCTGCCCCTCCCCCCCAGCTTATGCTCACTCACTCTCTCAAAATACATAAACTTAAAAAAAAAGGTAGACAAAAACTATACATACTACAATCTAGCAAACTGATCAATTAGCAGTTGGTTACAAGAACTTCTCTCATGATGAAACCTCACATTTTCTCATAGTTTTCCACCACTGTATCGATTTTAACTACAGAGACTTTCCAGTAGTACCACATAACAATCTGACAGGTGAATAACAGTCTCTAAAAATATTTTTCACTTACATTTGTTATTATAAAACTTTTTTTTAATGTTTATTTATTTTTGAGACAGAGGAAGACAGAGTGCGAGTGGGGGAGGGGCAGAGAGGGAGACACAGAATCTGAAACAGGCTCCAGGCTCTGAGCTGTCAGTACAGAGCCCGACACGGGGCTCGAACTCACAACCCATGAGATCGTGACCTGAGCCGAAGTCGGACACTTAACCGACTGAGCCACCGAGGTGCCCCTACATTTGTTATTATAAATGAGACTGGACATCTTTTCAGATGTTGAAGAACTATTTGTATTCTTTTCTCTGAACTAGCCAGATCTTTTGCCTATTCTTCCACTAGGGTGTTGGGTTTTCTTCTCTATCATTTTTGGAGACTTTTCTATATAGTAGAAAGATAAGCTCTTTTGTGCTAAGAGTCAGAAATATATTTTCTCTGCTTATCATATATCTGTTGGCTTTGTTAATAGTGGTTTCTGCCACGTAGAAGTTTCATGGGTTTTCATAAGTCAAAATTATCAATTTTCTTCATATTTTTTACTTTTATTAATAGTTAAAAAGGTCTCTTCCATTCCAAATTTATAAAGGAATTTGTTTTAACTCTTATGGATTAATTTCTTTGATATTTTATCTGTGATCCATCTGGAAATTACCGCAGTATACAGTGTTCAAGTACATATCCAACTTTTTCCCAGTATTATTTTGCTTCTTTCTGCCCTGCCACATTTAGTAGTCTTTCTTTTCCCCCACTGACGTAAAACTGTATCTTTGGCACATTTTTATGAAATAGCCATGTTACTCTGGTCTATTTCTGGACTTTCTATTCAGTTCCAACAGTCTATTAGTCTCAAGGTACTTTATCTACTGAAACTTCATATTTTTACATCTGATAGAGATAGGAACTGCCACCCATCAACCCCACTGCTTTTCCTGACCTTTCTTGTTTACTTTTCCATACTTTTAAATCACTGTTTAAAAAATAGTAATAAACATAAACATATATATAATCTGTCTAGTACCAAAATAAAACCAAAAATACTGAAACAAAACCAAAAATTTAGTATTTTTCTTGGGATATTAAATTTACACATTAACTTAGGCACGATTAACATTTTTAAGATAAGGTATTCTATATAAAACACAGTATGCCTCTCCACTTGTACTAGAACCTATAGCAGTACAATTTCCTGATAGTTTTTTTCTTAAAAAAGAGCAATGGAGACAAATTGGCAATCAACAGATTTATGAAAAGCCAAAACCCCACTTTTCATAGAAGAAATGCATATGGGGGGGCGCCTGGGTGGGTCAGTCAATGGAGCATCCAACTTCAGCTCAGGTCATGATCTCATGGTTTGTGGGTTTGAGCCCCTCGTCGGGCTCTGCTGTCAGAGCAGAGCCCACTTTGGATCCTCTGTCCCTCTCTCTCTGCCCCTCCCCCACTCACATTCACTCTCTCTCTCTCAAAAATAAACACTACAAAAATTTTGTAATGCATATATGTTCTAATAAAGTTCATCTTCTCAAGGTACTTAATAATCAAGTCACCACTAAAACCACTTCACTTTGTCATTTTGCTATCTCTTAGAAACAGTGAAGCTGTTCCTCACAGTGAACATACATGGTTTTTCCATCTTTGGTTATCTTTATTACTCAAAGTTAATATAATTCCTTGAGACTTAAAAATAAATATACATTCATGGTGAGTAGGGGAAAAGTCTCTCCAGTTCTAGGGCCCAGAGGACAACCACAGTTAACATACTGGTTACTTATTTATAACCTATTTGCGGGCATGTTTTTCTTAGTTTCAGATATTTGTAATCATAATGCATATAAAAATTTATATATCTATTTTTTTCATTAATACTCACTATATCCCTGATTCCGGATCAGCAGAGGAAGGACAGATGCCCCAATAAACCATGTCTGAACAACTGGCTATCCATTTGAAAATAATAGGAAATTTCCTGCCTCACAAATATGTAAAACGAAATAACTGAAGAATGAAACACTTCAATGTAAAAACAAACATATGTGTAGGGTAAAAGACATTCACAGAAAGAAAAGACTAGAATGAAAGCGCAAATTTCACTGTCAATAACTTAGCCGTCAAGCAACATTTACTGAAAAACCTAACTAAAGAGCGTGCACCCACCTGCTTGGCCATGGCCAGCTTCTTCTGCAGGTACTCTATCTGCTCCTCCACTGCCCGGATCTTCCTCAAGGCATCCTCATCAGCCATCTTCTTATTCTCCTTTTTCTCCTTATCCTCTAGATCCCGGAGTCTTTGCCTCAGGTCTTCCAACTAGAGAAAGTAAGGAATCGCACACACAAAAAGAAGAGGCTATGATACAATGTCAAAGTTCAGTTAATCCCGTGCACAGATGGAGGGCCCCAAACCGGGAAAACCTTGGCCAAACCGGGAAAAGAGACAAAGGGTATCCTAGTGCACCCATCACACTTCACACACTTGTACACGCACCGCTGGTGAGGAGCACACGTGCACCTTCCTTCGGGATGGTGGCTCTCACCATTTGTTCTTAAGGCCCCCAAATTTTAAGAGAATAAGACACTCTTCCCAAAAATAACCAGAGAAGAGACTCACCGTAACAATGATTTATATGGGAAAGAGGTACTAAAAAAGTCTGAAAAGGTTACTCCTATTCCCAGAAATTCTGATATACCTTACCACCTAGTGGAGAGTACAGAAATCTATTTTATTTTAGATGGTCCCTGAAAGGGAAGAAAATCCTGAGTTTTAAACACTAACTTTAAAGATGAAGAAAGAAAACTATATCCTTCAGAAATGTGAAGGAAAATCCCACAAATGAAGATTTTAACCAGAATGACAGGTAATGGCAGACTAGATTACCTCTGCCTTAGACTTCTTCTCAGCTGCCATTAGCTGAACTTTGTCTCTCTGTTCCTTTGGGGCAGAGCGGTACATATCTAG
The DNA here is from genome assembly GCF_018350215.1 of Panthera leo. Classification (NCBI taxonomy): domain Eukaryota; kingdom Metazoa; phylum Chordata; class Mammalia; order Carnivora; family Felidae; genus Panthera; species Panthera leo. The sequence goes on along the minus strand of NC_056691.1, from coordinate 63,361,262 downwards.
CAATAGTTTCATCTCCTTTTGGCTCTCCTGTGCCTTCCTATGAGGAGGGTGATAGAGGGAGGGGGATGGTGCAATGAGAAAACAAAGGACATCAGAGCAAGGGAATTTTGAATTGAGCAAAATATTTTACAACAGTTCTATGTACACCTTACGTCACAGATCTAAAAGATAAAACTTTCACACAGACCGTCAGGAGACTTGTGGATACACTCAGAAACTACAGAAAAGCAAGCTGGATAATGGAGTCATTTCTCCCTTCACACCACGTTCTCCAACATAAAGTTATAAAATACATGCCGTGGCCCTAATTAAATAGGCAAAATTCTGGTGCCCCACTCTTAGAAACTGAGATTTCTAAGGTCCAGAAACATATTTTAAAGAAGTCATCCAGGTGATTCCGATACCACACTTAAAAAAAAAATATTTGCCTTAAAGCAATTAAGAGGAAGGAAGGAAAAAAAAAGGGGAGAAAACTAGATCTGATAGTGGACTGATTAGCCATCAGCTGAAGGCTGAAACTTCCACCTCTTACTAAATTATCAGGCCTCTTACCTATATTTTTATATACCAAAGAAGTTCAAATGTTTTGAGCACAGTTGTCCTTCAAATCCAAGTATCAGTAAAGGAACAACCACAACCATTGGGAGGCAAGGAATAACCAGATCTACCAGATAAAGTATTGGTTATGCAGGAAGAGAAGGGGCGGTATGTGACATTACGTTGGGTGTTTCATTAACCACAAGGTTCGTCTTACCATTTCAACGCCTGCAGGAGTAAACCTCCTAAGAAATCTCTTTAATGATCTGATACATACACAAACCAGCTAACTGCCAGGCAAACAGATCAATATTGCTCAAGTTACAGTGATACAAACTCAACCCAGTATAATTTAAATTAAAATTCATGCCGGCAAGCTGCCAGTAATTAGTTTCAATAATTCTCATGAGTATTACTTAAGTCATGACACACTGCCCCTTAATTTGGAATCGTGAAGAATGAGGCTACAGCTGCAGCGTTTACGGAGACCCGACCACTGAACCTGACTACATGGTAGCCCATGCAAGCCACCTGGGCTGTACACTTGATCAAGAACTGAGATCATAATTAACTGTGCATTTAGTTACACCCAAAATATTACAATGATCTGTAAGCCAGGCCATCAACCCAACATTTCATGCATGATGTCCTAACCCTAGCTTCTGAGTCAGAAACCGATACTTCAAATTCTGTTCTTACTTGAGTTCAATCTTCAATTGTTTGATAACTTCTGCTTCCTTTTTCCTTCCATCATCATGTTTCCCTTTCTCTTTGTCCTTAGCAGAGTCTCTTTCTTTTTCTGACTCCTTCAGTTTCTGCTTCTCTCGTTCTCTCTCCTTTTCCTTCTCCCGCTCTCTTTCTCGCTCCCTCTCTTTCTCCCTCCTTTCTCGTTCTCGCTCTTCCTCATCCCGTTTGGACTTAATTTCGTTGACTTCCTCCTGAGATGCCTTCGATGCAGAGGACTGGGCAGATAAGTCCTCAGGATCTTGCTTCAGCTCCGTGGGCTCGTCCTTCGGGTCCTCAGTACTAGACTGAGACTGCAGGAGGGCACTGCCGCTGCGCAGGCGCGTCTGGGGGACAGAGGCAGAAAGCAGCACATCACCTGTGGCAGCCACACTCCTCTCCTCACTCAAAACCAGCTCTCCGGGGCGCCTGGGTGGCGCAGTCGGTTAAGCGTCCGACTTCAGCCAGGTCACGATCTCGGTCCGTGAGTTCGAGCCCCGCGTCAGGCTCCGAGCTGATGGCTCGGAGCCTGGAGCCTGTTTCCGATTCTGTGTCTCCCTCTCTCTCTGTCCCTCCCCCGTTCATGCTCTGTCTCTCTCTGTCCCAAAAATAAATAAAAAACGTTGAAAAAAAAAAAAAATTTAAAAAAAATTTAAAAAAAAACAAAAAAAAAAAAACCCAGCTCTCCAAACTCAACAGCAAATCACACTCATTCTGCACTTCCTGGTTACCTTGTTCAGGTCAGACTGGGCTTCTCTCAACTTCCGCTTATACCTTAGGACCTCCCCTTTCAGCTGGTGATTGTGATTCTGGAGGCTACTGATGAGGTGGCGCATCTCCCGGTTTATGGGGCCTTAGATACAGCAACAGCAATGTTAGGAAGAACTCTGATAAGGAAAAAGGCACAAGGATAGAAAGCGCAGTACCCATCAGGGACCTCTGAGAAACTGGGAAAATTACCAAAAGCAAGATTCCTTCTCAGAAGAGGAAAACAAAACTGGCCAATCTTAAAAAACAAACACCCAGGCTGTGAGCCAAAATGAATTACAGTGATTTGATTTAAGGTTCTTTGGGACACCCGAGCCCCATTCATACCAACAAATCCAGGGAACCACATTGTGTTTTTCAAGGAAGGCGCTTGCATCAAACCGCAGGATGGAGCGAGAATAATTATACCTGCTTGTTCGTTGGCAGCAAGGGTCTGCTCAAACTCTATCCTCAGCATTTCATACTCCTTGCGGACCTGGGCCAGAGTATCTTCCAGCTGGATCACTTCGGTCCTCAGCTTCTTATGAAGACTAACCTCATCTCGCTACACCCAGAAAAAGGACCCAATCAAAAATTCTTATCAAAATGTGAAGACATCATATCCTGTTACTAGGTTTCTTAATTTTGACCGATCTAAGAAGAAGAAAAGGATCTACTAGAAGGGATTACTCTGAAAAGTTCCAACTCAGTCGATATTTAACGAGCACCAGGCAGCTACAAAGACTGATTTGCAGACTGGCAGGATATTAAAGAAATAAAGGACATGCCTCCTCACTCTGAGAACGTAGTCATTTACTTGGAGTACTAAACAATAAAACAGTACATAAACATATGTAAGGCAAGACATATTAAATTCGATTCTTTTGGCAGACATAGAGTAAAAGACCAACTACTACAAACCTTACCTTAACGACTGTGGAAGATACAGAAGCGAACACGTGAATAAGCTGCCTTAAAAAAAAGCATTCACATTTGCCCTTGCATGTCGTAACGGCTTGTACGTTGGCCCTCGCATGCTAGAAAGGCTTGTAAAGTGAGGCAGCTTCCACCCACTTCTCTCTCCCATTCACATAAGGCTCTAGCCATTCTACACTATTTTTAAATCTGCTCTTTTCACCGCTGGAAATGCCCTTCTCCTATTTTTTTCTATCAGCAAACTTAAGATTCACAGTTCACTTTGGCAAGTGGAATCAGGAAGTCTCCACAGTCAAATGAGATGCTCTGTCTCCTTAATCACTGCCTCTCCTGGCCATGCCTCTGTTGTACCTGCATTCTAATGGACTATACTCTCCCCACCAGGCTGTATGATCTCTCACGGCAGGATGCCCACCATCTAGCAGAGTAAAGACCTATGGCCCGTCTATACATGTTTGCTGGAGGAGCAGTAATTGCTTGCAAGGGGGAAAAATTATAAAATTTATGAGGCAGGAAAGCTGATGCGCAAAAGACAAAGCTGGGCTGCTACCTCGATGAGCTCAACTTGGCGCTGGTGGGTCCCCCTGGTGCCATGCAGCAGAGTCCGGGCCTCGTCCAAGTGCGCTTTCAACTGTAGGCTCTCGTTGTACAGGACGGAGAACTGTGACTGCATACAGCGGTATTCCGGAGTCTCCTTAACCGCCTCTTCCACCGCACTCCGCAATTCCACCTGAGGGGCCCGAAGACAAGTCAGAAGCACAATCTAGCGTCTGTGCCCCACACACTAGACAGGAAACAAAACCTTATAGTGATGTCCTGTGCGACTGAGACAAGCTTTATGAAGATTCTGGATTATATCTCCACTCTTCTAGTTCTGTAAAATCTGCATCAAATTAAACTGTCCAGGAGGTTAACACCAGGGACCTCTAGTCTCCACCCAAGAATTGTTTTAATTGATATGTGTTTTACACTGTGTGTCAGCCTACACCCAAGGACACTAGAAGAGCTCTCTGAAATCTGTCAGATGTAGAGACACGGAAAACCCAGGATGTTTGTTTTTAACACATAATTGAGAATTTCTGTCATTAACTTGTTCTCTTTATTAACAGTCTGAGAGATATATTTTGACATTGTATCAAAAATAGTTAGGCTTCTCTTAAGCAATGGTTTGCTTGAATTACCCAAACACTTCAATTAATTTAAGTCAGGTTGTTTTTTTTCTGTTTTTTTCACTTCAAACATCTTTATTCATATATTTACCTAGAAACAAGTCAAATTGTAAAAGACACGTGGCTATGACTGAAAGAGGGGTAGGAAGACTCTTAGAATTCACTTTCTTTCCTCAAGAACCCGGGAAGAGAAAATTTTAACAGGCATGTTCAAAAACCAACAGAATCGGTCACTGATCGTTTCTCTGCTCTGGCGGCTAGAAATTGCACAGGCAAACCGTGTGACCCACATTTTGCAATTCCTAACACGTGAGCAGCCTACCCTACTATAGTATGTACATGCTCCTTGCATATATCTTGTATACAAGCCCCATTTTGTAAACTCCATTTTGGATCATCACCTTAGTTTACCCTACTCCTCATTTTTCTCAACAATTCCTAAGTTAGAGCACTTTGATTCAGTCTATATATCTTTGGAAGTTGCTTGAAATCCTTTGCAGAGCAAGGAGGGGGGGGTCCAAATAGTAAGTAAATAAGTAGACCCACCAACAAAACTTACATCTTCCTCTTCCCTCATAAATTATGAGAGCTCACCAGTACATATGTGAGTTGATCAGCAAAACGTTTCATGGTACTGCCTTTCAGAGACGCATCTCCTACCTTCAGCTTTTCATTTTGTGTAGTGACCTCCTCGAAGTCTTGCCGAAGTTTCTCCAGCTCACAGTGACGGTTCTGAGCCAACTCTTTGTTCTCCTCAAGCTCTGCATTCATTTCCTCAAACTGGAGAAAAGAGGAAAATCACAAAATAAGCATAAAAAAGAAAGAATTTTTAAATCATTCCCATTCCTAAGCTTCCACCTTCACTGATCCATTCTTCTAGCAAAACCCCATTGCCTCTCGTAAACCCCTAAGTACCTCGCACAACACCTGACACTAGGTAGGAAATGTGACCTGAGTGAGTCACTGATTTTACCTTCCGGGCATTGATAGTGATTGTGCCACCATAGAGACTGCTCCCCGCTCCATAGACCTTATAACCTTTCGAATTCACCTATAGGAAGGACAAAGATTCTTTAGTGAGAGACCCTAAGATTTTAGTCTGATAACCAAAGCACTTTCAAAAGAGTCCATTGTGTCCCCAGGTATTACTACCCAAGTCCATCAACCCCTTTTTTTTTTTTTTTTAACATTCATTTTTGAGAGAGACAGAGTACAAGCAGGGGAGGGGCAGAGGGAGACAGAGATACAGAAGCCAAAGCAGGCTCCAGCACCTGAGCTGTCAGCACAAAGCCCGACGCGGGGCTCGGACCCACAAGATGTGAGATCATGACCTGAGCTGAAGTCGGACACTTAGCCAACTGAGCCACCCAGGTACCCTGAAGTCAGTCCTTTCTCAGTAGACTCCTTAAAAATGATTCTAGTCTCTAAACTATGACTGAAAGAGCACTTGCCCGTTCTAGGACTTCTGCTAAGTGTCGGTTGAGTCGCTGTTCCCTCTTTCGGATTTTGTCAATATCCCACTGCAGGTCATCGATCATGGACTCCAGGACAGAAACTCGTGACTCAGCTGTCTCCACTTTACTCTGCAACTTGGAGAACTACATCCCAAAGACAGGCATTCAGAAAAATAAAGCCAAAAAAAGACCAAGTTAGGAAAGGAATGCCTTACATCACTACTGTACATCCCAAATCTCACAAAATTAACCCCTGCTTATGTATCATTATAGACGAAACTGAAATAGAGGATGCTTTACCCTCTTTCCAATGCATGAGTATAAAAATGAAATCACAGATTCCTTTAACCGTTCCGGGTCAGTTACAATCATGAAAACTGTAAAGGTCTCTAAGAACTCTCACTCTCATAAGGGAAAGACCACTTGGGATGCAACAATTTTTCTACTTCTGAGAAGCACCAGTTCCTTCTATAGACCACAAACCATCAGAAAATGTGTTATCTTTAAAGAAGCAAATAGTAACTTCTTTGATTTTACCAAATATTTTCAGAGATAAAAATTCAAATATATATTCAGAAGACAGCTATCTTTGCTCCCAACTTTCCCTTTCCACATTCCCACAAATGATAAACCAAAGGGAATGAAAGGAAAATGTCCATTCTCTTTTTTAAGCTGACCTCAGGGAAATCTTGAACCAGACACTCTAAAGATACAAAAACCTGTTTTTCTTTATTTGGGCACTTTGCACCAGCTAATGCTATTTTTATTAATTTTATTTTTTTAATTTACATCCAAATTAGTTAGCGTATAGTGCAACAATGATTTCAGGAGTAGATTCCTTAATGCCCCTACCCATTTAGCCCATCCCCCCTCCCCAACCCCTCCAGTAACCCTGTTTGTTCTCCATATTTATGAGTCTCTTATGTTTTGTCCCCGTCCCTGTTTTTATATTATTTTTGTTTCCCTTCCCTTATGTTCATCTGTTTTGTCTCTTTAAGTTCTTCATATGAGTGAAGTCATATGATATTTGTCTTTCTCTCACTAATTTCACTTAGCATAATACCCTCCAGTTCCATCCACGTAGTTGCAAATGGCAAGATTTCATTCTTTCTGATTGCTGAGCAATACTGTATTGTATATATATATACACACATCTTTATCCATTCACCCATCGATGGACATTTGGGCTCTTTCCATACTTTGGCTATTGTTGATAGTGCTGCTGTAAACATTGGGGGTGCATGTGTCCCTTCGAAAGAGCACACCTGTATCCCCTGGATAAATACCTAGCAGTGCAATTACTGGGTCATAGGGTAGGTCTATTTTTAGTTTTTTGAGGAATCTTCATACTGTTTTCCAGAGTGGCTGCACCAGCTTGCATTCCCACAGCTAACGCTATTTAATACTTTAATTACAATGCTATCACATGCTCGCGTTAATCTACACATAACCTTTGTACTGGTTGAAAAACATGTCCCCCAAAATCTTTGATATTCCTCCCATCAAGAGGTGGTGGCACTGTCTCCTCCCCCTGAATCTGGGTCAACTTTAGTGACCCAATGAAAATGATGCAGAGGCTACATCTGAAAGGCCATGCAGGTTCTGCTTTATGTTCTTGGGACATTCATTCTCTGGAAGACGACAGCTGGCATGTAAGAAGACCAACTACCCTGAAACTGCCACGTGGGAGAGGCAACATGCAGATGTTCCAGTGAAGAGCCTAAGGTGGGCTCCCACCCAACTGGCAGGTAATAGCAGCCAGCCACAAGAGCCACTGTGGACATCAACTCAGTTGAGCAAAGCACTGTCTCTCTCCAGCTTAGTAATGCTAAACGAGATTGGTAAAGGGCCAGAAGATGTGGACCTTCTCGTTTTGGTTGTACCTAGTTTATACCTTAAACATGACAGAAAGTTATTCTATTTCTCCACTACACTCCAATCTAATTTATAAGCACTGCTATACTCTAACCCTTTTGAAGGCTGATGAGGATCTACACATATCGATAAACTTCCCAGACGATTCTCATACAAGCAGCCAGCATGGACCCTGGCAATGGAGTTTACAAAACAAGGGCATAATAAAGAACATGGGCTCTGAAGTAAAACAGACCTACATCCGAATCACACAGTTCAATTACTTTGTCTGTGTGCTCAGAACAGTTACCAACCTCCTTGAATTTGTTCCTTAAGAGCAAGATAGGAGTTGTCTGACCATCAGAGATAATACTCATCAAGTGCTTAAGTGCTAGTCACTAGGGAGATGTTAACTACTAACCTACCAATAAGCGAAAGAATTGGGTGGTCAAACTAAAGTAGGTCAAATTTCAGCAGAATATCCTTTGAACTAAACCAAAATGATAATCAGGACTGGCAGAAAAATCTTTTAAGGCCTATTATCACTTTACCTCAATCACTGTGTGTGTGTGTACGCACACGCACACAGAAATAAGTAAATACCCAAATCTTGACACAGTTTGGTCGTGGCACTACGCGTACCCAAGTTTGGCTGGGAAATCCACATTTCTCAAGCTCCCAGGATACCATCAATATAGTAGTTCGTACTGTCCATTCTCAGATGAATTTCTACCAACCCATTCCTCAGTAACATTGCACATGATCTTTTTTATTTGGGGTAATTCGTTATTTGGGAATTTGGTGCATTGTTTCACAAAACCTCATATGATGGTATTTCTTCTTAAAAACGAACACTGTACACTGCTAGGAATTTATCCAAGGGATACAGGAGTACTGATGCATAGGGGCACTTGTACCCCAATGTTTATAGCAGCACTCTCAACAATAGCCAAATTATGGAAAGAGCCTAAACGTCCATCAACTGATGAATGGATAAAGAAATTGTGGTTTATATACACAATGGAGTACTACATGGCAATGAGAAAGAATGAAATATGGCCCTTTGTAGCAACGTGGATGGAACTGGAGAGTGTGATGCTAAGTGAAATAAGCCATACAGAGAAAGACAGATACCATATGGTTTCACTCTTATGTGGATCCTGAGAAACGTAACAGAAACCCATGGGGGAGGGGAAGGAAAAAAAAAAAAAAAAAAAAGAGGTTAGAGTGGGAGAGAGCCAAAGCATAAGAGACTGTTAAAAACTGAGAACAAACTGAGGGTTGATGGGGGGTGGGAGGGAGGGGAGGGTGGGTGATGGGTATTGAGGAGGGCACCTTTTGGGATGAGCACTGGGTGTTGTATGGAAACCAATTTGACAATAAATTTCATATATTAAAAAAAGGAAAAAAAAAAAAAAAAGAAAAACGAACACTGTAGTATCTGTTTAACAGAGGCACAATCGAGAAGTATTCAATTGTTTTCTCCCCTTAATCTTTCCTCTTGATTTCTCAGAACTGGTTGCTTTGGCCTGCCTTCGTGCTCTTCAATATAAAAATAGGCTTTCTAGAGTCAGATGAACCTTTGAAGCATTCAAAATTCCGAGTCAATGTGTGCCACAGGCCACTAGAAACTATCATCTGTCCTTTCTGGTCAAGTACCTCCTGAGACATGGTGCGATGCTTCTCCTGAAGGAGGTCTGTCAATTCCTGTAGCCTCATATTCTCTTGAGCAAGGAAGGAATTCAGCTCCTGCACCGCTTCCTCCACTATCAGATTATCTGAGGGAAAAGAACTGCCCTTTAGTTTAGCATCTATAGTGTCCAATTTTAAAACTGTGCATCCCACCAAAATATGAACACGCTCCCTCACTTTATTTTCCTGAAAACCTTTAAGAAGTAGGCTGGTTTTTATTATCTTTATATGACTAAGAACCCAGAGGTTAGATGACTTGCTTAAGGAAATGAGCCAAAGCTGTGCTTCGGTAGAGGATGACACAGAGCCAAGATCACCTAACTCCCATCCTTTCTGTAAAGTCAAATGTATTGAGAGAAGAAATGGAGGGATTCTGTAACTCTATTCAGATAAGACACAATCACTAAAAAACTGCATTTTAGAATTGTAGACAAGATAGAGGGATCTGTAATCAGTGTCAGACTTAACAGCCATAAAATTCTATCTCATAAGGCTATCACAAATTCCTATTAGTGAACACCAACATGAAGCATCTCTGTTGGGAGGAAGAAGGGGGACAGAAAGTAGCAATTTCCTTGTTCAAATGGGTACCTATAGAATCATGAAGAATAAAGATAAGAGCCTAGAATTACTTATCATGTTCTGGAATACTATGCTAGGGGCACTCCTAAAGCTCAAAAGCCAAAAGGTACACTACAATTTACAAAGAAAGTAGATAAATTTATAGAACTTATTATACCAATTAACATGTTTGGAGACAGTTAACAGGAGGAAAAATTGTGCTTTCTCCTACTCCCTACCCCTTGGCATCACTCAGAAACACCATACAGAACAGGCTGGTCATGTGGTGGTTTTTGTGGTTTTCAACCAAGACTGCCTTGGTTGAAATAGGCCTAGAATCACCTGTGGAACTTTAATTTTTTTGTTTGTTTGTTTTCTAACGTTTATTTTTGAGACAGAGAGAGACAGAGCATGAACGGGGGAGGGGCAGAGAGAGCGGGAGACCCAGAATCGGAAGCAGGCTCCAGGCTCTGAGCCATCAGCCCAGAGCCCGACGCGGGACTCGAACTCACGGACCGCGAGATCGTGACCTGAGCCGAAGTCGGATGCTTAACCAACTGAGCCACCCAGGCACCCCATAATGATTTTGGGAACTTTAAAGATTAGATACTTCACTAGGGCCCATCCATCCCACACATAGTAAATAAGAATACCCATGGGCAGGGCCAAAAAAAAAAAAAAAAAAAGTATGCTCCAAAAGCTCTTAAAGTGAACTGATTCATAACCCAAGAACTAGAGGCTAAAATTTACTCCTCTTAATATCCTAACATACTTAGAACAAGGCCTAGAATACAGTAAGAGCTAGATAAACACTTAGTGAATTAACAAGCTGACAATTGCAATTCCTTTGAATCAAGGATAAAATAAACATGGGGAGAAATGAACTGACAAAAAGGTACAGTTCATGCTACAATTCATCCTTTATGGATCTTTATCCTTAGAAAGTTCAGCTTATCAATGGCAATTACTTTTTATACTATAAATAGCTCAGTAATTTGTAATTTATAATTAATGTTTTTTAAAAATTTATTTTGAGAGAGGCAGAGCATGGGCAAGGGAGGGGCAGAGAGAGAATCCTAAGCAGGCTCTCTACCACCAGTGTGAATCCCGATGCAAGACTCGAACTCAAGAACTGTGAGATCATGACCTGAGCCAAAACCAGGAGTTGGATGCTTAACCAACTGAGCCACCCAGGCAGCCCACTTACAATTAATGTTTTTATTTTTTAACTTAAACTCTACCTTAAAATGCATGCCAACAAAAATAATTTTAAAGTACTGCTTAATATACTACTCATTTTAGTTCCTTTTTAAATACAGCAATTATTTTACTTGACATTCATTCACAAAGTCAAGTTTAACACTGGCATAAGCTCTCCATATGGCATATTATCTGCGTGTAACACGCATATGGTATGCACCATCATGCATATATATATGGTTTACCGGTGTGGCCTATTATTAGGATTCAATCGTACCATCCAACTACTCAACCACAACCAAGGGAGAAAAAAGTAGCACCCAGCTCAGTTTACATTAGGTATGTAACTATTACCAGATACAGTGCCAGACAGACACTGGAGAAACAAAGAAGAGTAAGCCAAAGCACTGCACCAAGAGACAAAGTCTAGCTGGGAACCCAAAAGTAGATGGAATATATGAATACAAAAGTCTGGGAGGACATGAACCACATTGTTTACAATGGTTACCTTTGAGAAGGGAGATAGGAGGACTTCTATAATTTCTGATTTGTGTATTCTAAAACTGTTACCCAAATAATAAAATACATAATACATACAGACTTATGGGAAAGTAAAAGAAACCCTTTCCCAAATTTTCACAAGTCTTTTACATGCCTCCTCTTTTAATTCTGTTGATAACTTAGCCCAAGTGTCCTTAAAAATTACAAAGTAATAAAATTCTTATTTGCCAGCCCAATCGCTCAGCATCCACTACATTCAACACATTACTTTCAGAAATGAAACAATAAACACCTTAATAATAGAGAATCAGAAGTGCCTCGGTGTCTCAGTCAGTTAAGCATCAGGCTCTTAATTTCAGCTCAGGTCATGATCTCACAGTTCATGGGTTTGAGCCCCATGTTGGGCTCCACACTGTCAGTGTGGGATATGCTTGGGATTCTCCCTCTCACTCTCTCTCTTCCCCTCCCCCACTTGCATGCTCTGTCTCTCTCTCAAAAATAAACATTAAAAAAAGGAAATAAAATAAAGCAAAATAATAATCAGATAAATTAAGGTATTACAACTAGACCAAGATTATTACTGAAAATGTAAAATCAGGGCACTTAAGATGCAACCTAGCTACACAAATACTTTACTATACTGTACAAGTCTCTGCATTAACACTGACTAGTAACATAATTATTTCAAATGGACCCTTTTCCAACCATATAATATTCTCTTTTTTCTTTTTAAACACAGAGATCATCCAACAACTCTAAAACCTAAGCCAACTCTTTTTGAAAATATTAGAGATAACAGAAAAAAAACAATAAAAAGAATGTATTAAAACTGACTCTTTGAAGTGAAAGTTCACTATCTAGGGGCGCCTGGGTAACTCAGTTGGTTAAGCATCCGACTTCAGCTCAGGTCATGATCTCACAGTTCATGCCTTCGAGCTCCACATCAGACTCTGTGCTGACAGATCGGAACCTGGAGCCTGCTTCAGATTCTGTGTCTCCCTCTCTCTCTGCCTCTCCCCCATTTGCACTCTGACTCTTTCCCTCTCTCTCTCAAAAATAAATAAACAGTAAAAAAAATTTTTTAATTCAATATCTAAAACAAAAATTTTTTAAATTACCAATATTTAAAATATTTAAACTAAATTACTATCAGTAATAAATCAATAGCCAGAAACAGAGCTACTCCTTAAAAAATCAAATTAATTCTACTACTTTTAAGTATTTTATTAATAGAAAGTATCAGAATGAAGCTTTCCTCAGCTTCTTACAGGACTATCACACGGCTCAAAATATGAAACACTTGTAAAATACTAACTTGCTGCAGCAATGGCATTACTGGTATTACTGGTAAAACTGGAGATTAGATTCCAAGGAATTTAATTAAAATTAAATACATAAGTTTGCAAACTACAAAGGAGCATGCAAAGTTGAGCTCTTATTCCTCCCACCCTGTTCCCAGTCTCGTGATTCTTGCCTCACCTCCGCTGTTTAGCTTCCGCGACAGGAGCTCTACTTTTTCCTGTAATTTATCATAGACAGTCACAATCTGGGACACGGCTCGGCGGGAGGACTCCACACGCTCCTGCAGCTGAGATTCCATTTCTTCACTGGAACTGCTGGCCAAGGTAGCGAGGAAAGAGAAAGCTGGCTCTTGCCCTTCCCCTGAGGATACAGGGGGGAAAAAAAGCAGCTGTCAGCATTATAAAAGTGCAAGTATCAAAATCCTTTTTTCCTCAAATGGAAAGCCTGAAAGCCAAGATCTACTTTAAAACCCCAGAGCATGTAGTGGTAGAATCCACCACAAACACTCGCCTCTCTCTCGGTCATCTTTCCGTTCCTGATTGCTATCAGAGTCTGGTTCTGGTTCCGGCACAACAAGGGCTTTTCTTTCTGTGAGGAGATCTCCCAAACCTTGCTCCAGATCGTAACGTTTAAGGATGATACGGATGTTTTCATCAAACTGAAGAAAGGGAGGTACAGTCATGAGAAAACAGAAGAGCACAACTTTGGAAGTGAAGGGAATGCAAAGGAGAACTAAAATGCTCAAAAGAAAATCTGAGTAAACAAACAAGTAGCTACCTGACTCCAGTACCGGTTGACAATCAGCAGTGAGGCATCATCAGTGGCCTGTCTTCGTTCCAGTTTTTCAATGTGCTCACGGAGTTCATCTTCAATGGCCTGCCGTTGATCCAGCATCTCTGCCAGCTTGCGATTTTTGGTTTGCAGTGTTCGAATGTCTAGCTCCTCCTGCCCCACGAAACCAATCTTATTAGTCTCCACAAAGAAATTAGGCAAACCAGCTGTTAAACTCTACCAGGTCATATTTGCTCTGACCAAAGCTATTCATTTCTTAAATCTTACAACAAGTAATTGGATAAGAAGTAGGAACAGAAGAAATAAAGAGTCTATGATGACGATGGGAAGGAAGAATGACACTAATATGCTAGAACTTGGACCTCACCCACCTCATTGTTCTCTTCACATGGATATCGACAAAGTACTGTGAGGCTCCACTGTCCAGCTAGATCACCTTCTGCCCGGATCAACACTGCCATCTATCTCCTCAGCACTGCCCCCTCACTCATCCAAGACCTTGGCACCTGGGTCGTTCTCTGTCCCAGTCCCTGCCACTATGTCCAGTGACAATACACACACGGACATGTAAACATGCGGACCAACCATCTAATCCTCCAGCATCCAGGCTGCATTCTGAATGCCTTAACTCTGGTGATTATCTCACTCCCTGTGCTTCAGCCACCCATTTCAAAAGCCGCATCTTGGACTTCTGTCATTATCCGGAACTGTGCCACAACTGAAATCTTAAATTCCTCAAATAAAACCCTATCTTTCCAGGTACCTCCTATCCTTATCCCCATATACCAGTTTTCATCTGGATCTCCCAGAATTTTAAATTCTCTCCGTTTTCCTCGTTGGTCCCTTATCTCCACTATCTTCCACACCCTGACCTCAACTTGCGCTCAGGATCCCATTCTCTTCTGTTTCCGCAAAAATAGAACTCCGTCAATAATTCCACACCCCTCTCAGGATCTTTAATTTCTCTCCCTAGCTCCTTCCCTAGGACAAGTTGGGGTCTGGAGGTGGGGGTGGTGGAGGGTGGGGGAGGACCCCAGGCAAAGAAACAGGATTGGAGAGGATTACATTTTTATCTTACCTAGGAATTAATGAATATTTCAAAAAGTAAGAACTGTTTATGAGAACACCAATTTCTTGTTTTGCTTTTATTTTCTCTTGTATTTTGATTAAAATATTCTTGACATGCCCAAAGAGTCAACAGTTTCCCAACTATACCAGTTCATTAATACTATTAATAAATGAAATCCTCGATCTCTTCACTGAGCACTCCTTTCCCCTTCTTGCTCTGATAGCGGGATGAGAATACTGTTTCCCTGCAGTTTCTCCAGTACCACTCTGGGCCTAGAGGCAGGTAGGTACCCCTTTGCTCTCCACTGCCACTTTCAGCCCATTATCCCACCTTCCTCCCTAAAACCTCCTAGCTCTGCAGCTCGTGCCACTGGTCTGCCCCACCTGCCACCCTGCCTTGCTGCACTTGTCTAGAAATGCCCAGGTCACTTCCCCACGTTTCCTGAAGATTTAGCACCTAGCTTATTATCACTCTCCAATGTTACTCCTATCATAGTCCTCACTGATTTCCAATTCCCATATAGATGATCCTTCCTGTATCTCAAATCAAGTCACTGACCTCCTCTCCTCCAATGATCTTGTCTTCTACCTCCCTTGGCCACCAAACTCCCAGTTATTCTTATTCTTAGCCTGATCTGTATGTGTATGCTCTCTGTAAGCTCAATTTCTCCACAATTACCACCTACTTTTCCAGCTCATGCTCTCTAGTTTCCTGACTCCCACAATTCTTCACCTCCCCCAGGATCTACAATCCATTGCCCCATAACTTTCCTGTCCTTCACTCCTCTCACTTCCTCACTCCCTTCTTTATTGGCATTAAATTCCACAATCAGTCAATATCATGTCTCCCATAACCTTCTCCTTCCTCATCTTTGCCTAGGAAAAACCCCACCCCTGGTAACATCCAACTCTCCACTACTCCAGGCCTACAACCATGCAGCTGAACATGAATAGAAGACATAAAGCACCATGCTGCCTGGGCTGACTTTAAACTCATGATCACAGAGTCAAGTAAGTCCTCAGTGCTGCCCAGCAACAATACTCTATCTTTCTAGTCCGTTCCCTCTTCAAGATGACTACTTCATACCTTCTCCTGTCTCTTCAAACCTTCAACACTTCCTCCCCCATCCTCACTCTCAGATGAGGCGCTTCTGATTTCACTGAAAAAAAAATAGAAGCAATCAGAAGAGAATGTCCACATCTATCTCCCACAACTGCAGCTACCAACCTACCTACATCTGAACTCTCTGCCTTCCTCTTTGTTGCTACGGATCAACTGCCCCTGCTCCTAGTTAAGGCCAGCCCTCCTGTTGTGCATTATATCACATGCTCTTTCCCCTATTGGTGGAAATCGCACCAGCAACAGTCTCCTCTGCTACCCCATCAGCTTAATCCGCTCTACCAAATCATTTCAATCAACATGCTCTAATAGCTCCGATTTTAAAATCAAAACAAGCTTCCCTCAATCCCACATTTCCTTCTAGCTAATGCCCCATTTCTTTGTCTTGCTTTACATCAATACTCCTGCAAATCATTGGCTCTGTCCCCTTTTCCTTAATTCCTCTCCTTCCTCTCCTATTCTCTTAAGCTCACTGCATTCAGGCTTCTAGCACCATCACTCCACAAACAAGATTCTCACTGAGGCTCCTGAGAACCTTCTACTGCTAAACCTAATGACTCAGTCCTCCCTTTACCCAGTGCTCCCCTTACTCAAGCCATCAGCAGCACCTGAGTAACTCCTTCCTGAAATACTTTTCTTCATTTGGCTTCTGGGCCCTCACTCTCTTGTTCTCCTCCTACTTCATTTTCTGTCTCTTTGGTTAGTCTCTTCTCATCTCCCTGACATGAAAATATCAGTGTTCCAGGGCTCTGCTTTCAGAGCCTAGAGCCTCCAGTCTCACGGATTTAAATACCTCCTACATGGGGTGCCTGGGTGGCTCAGTCACTTAAGCATCTGATTTCGGCTCAGGTCATGATCTCATGACTTGTGAGTTTGAGCCCCGCATCAGGCTCTGTACTGACAGCTCGGAGTCTGGGGCCTGCTTTGGATTCTGTGTCTCCCTCTCTCTCTCTGCCCCTTCCCCACTTATGTTGTCTCTCTCTCTCAAAAATACATAAACATGAAAATAAATACATACATACATACATACCTCCTACAAAATGATGACTCCCAAATGCTTTAGCCCAGACCTCTCCCTAGACTACAGATGACTGTATCCAACCACCTACCCACTCAGAGGTCTATGAAGTATCCCAAACTTGCATGTCCAAAATCAAACTCCTAATTCATCCTCCGCAGCCTCCCAAAAACTATGCTCCTCTCATACTACTTCCTAGCTCAGTATGTGAACAGTCTGTACTTCCAAAATTCTGGGATCTCATAAACTTCATCCAATCCATCGGTAAATCCTGTCAACACTACCTCTACACTACAGTGACCCAAGGCACCATGATCCCTCAGCAAAATGACTGCAACAGCCTTCTATAGTGGACACTTTTGTGTCTCATGTCATGTCCTGTCAGCCTGCCAGACTTCAGCACAGCCTTGGTGGACAGCTCCATTAGCACCACCAGTGTTCCGACTTAAAGCACACCTAGAGTCTTCATTTTTTGTTCCACACAATCTCAGCTGGCTCACTACAGCAACCTTGAAGTGCAGAGGAAGAGTTATTGCCTTTAAGGGCAACCTTCAACCAACTGGGGCAGGAATCAGTGGAGACAAGCCCCAGTTCCCCACACTTAGAGAGATGAAATGGGAAGAAAAGGGAGAAGCAACAAGGGAACAATTCTGCTAACTGAACTTCTAGCCCTTGCTCCTCTACAATCTGTTCTCCAAGCTAAGTCAGAGCATGTTACTCTCCCACTTAAGACCTTCCAATGACTCCTCAATGCCTTGTGGATAAAGTCCAAACTAGGATGTATCCTCTCTGCTTCCCTTAGAGCATGTGGCTATTTATCCCTATGAACAGCACATATCCCACTGATACTAGAACACTGTTCTCTTGTCTGTGCCACTTTACAAACTGAAGTCCGACAGCTGTCCTCAGGGTAACGCGTAGTGTCTGGCAAATCACAGATGCACAACAAATACTTATATTTATTGAATTAACAAATGTCCTTGGGATGCATGATGTGAGACAGTGCTTAGACAAAATCACCTCCTGGCAGCAGTATGGAGTACCTGAATCGCTGACAGACTCAGAAATGACACTTCATCAACAATTTACTCTGAACGTTCCCATTATTCTCTCTATCCTGAGCCTGAATTCAAAAAAGTAAGAGATGTGTTTTATAAGCTATGCAAATGCAAAGCATTTTAACACCATACCCCCATCGCTGAGTTCCGGAACAGACTCCTGATCTAGATCCAAACCTATTATAGTGAGCTTCTGATGTCTAATGGACATATAACATTACTATAAGCTTCTGATGTATAACAATCTAATGAAACGGTCAACTCCCTAAGAGCAAGGACAGTGTCTTACTTTATTCACCGTTATATTCATAATATCTAGCTCAATAATTATTAATAGCTCATATATAGAGTACTTACTAAAGTAGAGGTAACGTTTTAACTCTTAACAGAGACTCTTTCATTTTATCCTCTCAACAACCCAATAGGTGTGCACTAGAATTACATTTACAGACATGGAGAAGAGGCACAGGGAGGATAACAAAAGGCCATGCAGCTAGGAAGTGGTGAAGCTGAGTCAATTCCAGGTAGTCTGGCCTCAGAGTCCTATCCTTCACCACCCTTCAGTGATTTTGCTACACTGCCTCTTAGTAACTAGCACCGAACTTTTCAGTGAATGAAGAATGAATGTACAGTTTTCCCACTGATAAATGCATATAATCAATTTGTATCAAGCACCACACTCTCCAGAGACTAGAAGCACACCTCTGAAAATAAACATCGAATGTTAATATATCTCTTTTCAGAACTCACCACCACATCACGTCACCTACTTCTGGCTCTTTTATTTCCCTCTTTTCCAATAAATTTCTCTTCCATAAATCTATCTTCCATAAGTTTTCTCTTCCATAAAAAGCCTTTCAGAAGGCTTCCATAAATTCTTACTTTCAGGTTGCAACTCAGAAAAAAGAAGCACACTCTCAAAGCCCTGTTTCCACATACCGTTGAAGAGACACCCCCGAGCTTAATTGTCTCCACTGTGGTCCCTGAATCTTCAACAGCTGTCTTCTTCTCCGGAGGCATGGATGTGCCAGGCTCTCCAGCTGCTCTTTTATTTCCAATTCCGGACATCTTGACACCAGATGACAGCAGTTTTCCTGGAGAGGGGGAAAACAAACAAACCAACAGAAACTTAGGTAAGATATACAAAAAGAATAACAATAAAGAGACTATCTATAATGTAAAACCTAGCAATTTTCCAGCCAGCCTTTTTAAACCTAAATCCATTCATTTCATACCAAGCAATACAATCCCCAAACTCCTCTTGGAAAGAAAAAAGTAAATTGTAGAGTAAGAGTCAGGGCTGAATTTACACAACTACCTATTTCTAAACAGAATACTAACAAATAAGACAATGGGCAAAGGATGAAGAGACTGGGGAAAATGCCAGAAATTTCACTTCCTGAAATGCCAGAATCAGAAAAATAGTTTGATCAGGACAGGAACTAATTCTATTGTGCTGGAAAAAAAATCACAGAGCTGAAAGACACTTGGGAAATATCTGCTAAATCATTAATATTGAATAAGTCATGTATCATCTCTGAGACCCAATTTCCTAAACCAGGAATTACCGTGCCTCTTACAAGGCATTAATAAGTCTAGAAAGAACTTACCATAATGTCTGACACGAAGAACTCACTCAAATACTAGCTCTCTTTTTTATATTTAGTTTCTCCCCTATTCCCAAATGTTCTCCTCGTGATTTTGTGCAACCCTACAGAACCTAGATCTGAATGTGAATCACAATTCTACCTCTTAGGGAGCCTTGCGTTGCCCTCAAGGAATTCTCCAAGAGCTTCAGTTTCCTCATATGTACAGTGGAGGCGAACAAATATTCTGTCTACCTAAACTGCTTCCAAGGGTTTCAGAGCTCAACGGAGGAGAAATGAACGCTAAGACACTTCGCTACTTTAGAAAGCAGCCCTGCCATCACCAAGAGTACACACTACTCTGCTTCCAATTCAAACTCCAGGAGAAAGGGTATCGGTGGCAGTAACCTGAGTCGGACCTCACCTAGATAGAGAGGAGACTAAGGAGCAAGACAAGGACCCCAGCCTCCCGCGCACCCAATTGCAGGCCCAGGAGAGGGAAACCCCAGAGCCAGAGACGGCGGAGATTCCCAAAGACCTGCACAGTCCCGCAGCGCCGTTAGCCGAGATCTCACCTAGGTTCTTCCAACTCGCGCCACCGGGGAGTGGAACTCAGGGAAGTTATTCACCAGGGTCCGTTCTGCAGCACCGCTTCTCACCCCTGACCCGCAGGCGAGGACCCATACAAGCTTCCGGGGGGCGGGGCCAGGTAAAGGAAGAAGGGAAAGAAAAGAGGATGTCGCTTCGACCCGGCCGGGCGGAAGTGACGCACCGCGAGGGCGCCGAGCGCCCGGAAGTAAGAATAGCGTCTGTAGCAACACGAAGCGGCTGGGACCTCCGGGTGTACACCACTCTCCCCAGTCCCCGGCCCTCCGCGCTGTCGCTGGCGAGAGTGTCCCTGACTTTTTCGGCTTGTTGGCCTCTATTACTACGATCTAGTGTTTCTACTGAAAAAAAAAAAAAAAAGTGCGTTGCTCTGTTGCCTCTTACTGGCACCGTCGAGACTCGTTCAGACTGCCGATTGGCTGACGGTCCCGTCAATCTCCCCGCGAAAGCATTAGCGTCAGGCACTTCAGGAAAATGTTACTCGGCGCCTATTAATGCAGAAGTAAACCGTTCTGTAGAAAATCCAAACTATTTGATGAGTTTCGGGGCTTGTAGTTTTTCTTACAGGGCATTATAGACAGCCCTCCCTACACATTAGAATTACTTGGGACTTTGGTCCCTCTAGGTTAGGGCCTGCATTGGGCAATTTTTAAAGCGTTCCTCTATCC
Organism: Panthera leo; assembly: GCF_018350215.1. NCBI lineage: Eukaryota > Metazoa > Chordata > Mammalia > Carnivora > Felidae > Panthera > Panthera leo. The sequence continues at coordinate 63,340,670 of NC_056691.1, read as the reverse complement.
CTCTTCCACCTCCATGATTCTGAGGTGCAACAGGGTTGACAGCTACTGCTTTTTTGCTTCTTTGGAACAAGACATTGACCAGAGAAAAGATAAACACAAAATCAGTAAGTAGTTTCTGATCTCAACATTAGTCTAGTTTAAGCTAATTAGACATTGATTTTTTTTTATTCAATAACAAACTATTTCGCGTTCAATTAAACTAAATGCCTATCTTTTTAATGATGGAAAAGTAATCAATCTAACTTGTCAATAAAAAGCTGTATGCCTCACACAACTATGAACTACCCAATGACATCAGATAGGGGTCCAGAGATCAAGAACGATTACTGTATCTGTTGCATCCACACGACTCCTGAAACAGAATGCTACAGGCACCAGCGACATTCAGTTTATTGCAAGGAGAGGCAAGGCAAACCGATCGATCAGGACCAACACTCTTGACCAGAGTGCAGTCTCCAACAGCCAGGGTACATTGTTTTTATAGCCAACCACATCGTATTATTATCACCTGGGAACAGAACAAAGGAATAATTCCCAGGTGGAAACAGTTCAAACAGGCCCTAGCCCCAATCCAATCAAGTGCTAATCCATCCCTTGATAGGATAAGGCTGTTATTTCTTAACCTACAGTGTTAAAACAAAGATGTTATCTCTTAAGGCTACAGGTTAGCCCTACCCTTACATTTCCCTTTTCTTGTCCGTGAATCAATCCCTTGATTCATCATTAGGAACTAAGCCAACATAGTTGGACCTAATCATAATTTTTATTTCACCAACTCACCTCTTGACATACCGTACTAACCAATTGATAGTGCATGGGCCGATAGTTAACCTGAGAAGTAACAATAGCAGTGACCCAGCTATGGTGGTGAGCAGCGATGTGAGCCAGGCAGACCAAGAGTGATACTAATTATTGCTGGCTTCCCTGGCATGTTCCCTGGCTCTAAGATTGTTCCTTACTAAACTCAGTGTCTCGAATTGCTCCGGAATTGTTGGCATGAGACACTATGCACCAACCCTGCCCTTGGAGGTCCCCCTAGGGTTAAAATTGGTCGTGAACCCCAAGGGTACAATGACATCATACATTCGGAGGCCCCAAGTGTGCCCAGTATCTCAGAATGATGAGAAAATAGATGAGCTGGTGTTGGGTTACATGTTCCTTGGCCCGCACATTGGGGGTTCGGGGTTCTAAGGAGAGTAATTAGGGTGTCAAGGTCCCGTCCTGTTAACCAGGGGGCTAGCATCTCACAACCCCATTTGGCACCGTGGTATTGACCCTCTCGTTCACATTTTTTCTATCTGCATCTTAGCCCAATTTCGCTCTAGTGCCCTATTTCCTCATCCACAATTGTTCTCCCCAATGTTCCTGAGAGCTCTTGCCCAGGTTTGCAGCCCCCATTCTTCTTCTACCAGGTCACACAGGTCGAACAAGAAACAAAGCATAGTACTCGAGGCTTTAGATGTTACCACCTTCCCTGTGACAGTGTCACAGGCATGGCCAATAAGACAAGGGGTGCAGTTCTGCACAGTCTCCCAAGTTTTTATACAAACCCAGACAATTATTCCTGCAGCAGTCTTATCTTTAAAGGATCCTCTGGGTGCTTTTTGACCTTCCATCACTGTTCGTTCTCTGGTCCCGTATCAGTCCTGGGTGTTTCCACCTCCTTGCAGTTTTTCTTAACCTGAAAGTGATGAATCCAGGTTCGGACCGTCTATCTTCACAGCCATTGGTGTAGTCAGGATCACGGTGTGTGGTCCTTTCCAGCGCGGCTCCAGGGTTTTAGGTTCGTGCCTCTTGACCCAAACTAAGTCTCCTGGTTGAAAAGGTGGGGAAGTACAGGAGGATGGGCAAAGGCTTCTTTCAAGGCCTTGGTTATTTCCTTTTGTACAAGATGCAGGGCCAGGAGTGAAGCCAACAAGTGGTCCTGTTCTAGCTGTTCCTTTATGTCGTCCCCTAGCCTCAGCAAGATAGGTGGAGGTCTGCCAAATAAGATTTCGTAAGGGGACAATCCCTTGAGAAATGGAGTACTACGCGCTCACAAAAGGCAGAACATTTTGCCAATTTTCGCCAGTCTCAAGGGACAATTTGGTTAAGGTCTCCTTTAGAGTCTGATTCATCCTTTCGACTTGACCCAAGCTCTGGGGTCTATAACGCACAATGTAATTTCCAACTTATTCCCAATGCTCTGGCTAGACCCTGCGATACCTGTGCCCTGAAGGCCAGGCCATTGTCCAATCCTATGCTCAGAGGCAGCCTGAATCTAGGAATTAGTTCATTTAATAATTTTTTAACTGTCACCTGAGCCGTCTCTGATTTAGTGGAGAACGCCTCAACCCACCCAGAAAAGGTGTCCACAAAAACGAGCAGATATTTGTCTCTATATTTCCCTGGTTTGATTTCAGTAAAATCTACTTCCCAAAACCAGCCTGGCTCAGTTCCTCTATCTCTTTTAGCTTCTGAAACCTTATCTGCACCCTGATTTACTTGGGCGCAACTTACACATCTTTCAACCGTCTTCTCAATCTCTTTTCCCAGCCCTTGCACCCTGAACTTTTTCTGCACCAATTCTGCCATCTTTGTTTTTCCCAGATGAGTCTCTTGGTAGAGCAGACACACCATGCGTCGCCCAAGTACAACAGGTAAGATTATCTTACCTTCAGGATCCTGAACCCACTTTCGTCCCAGTATCATACTTCCTGAATGATCAGGAGTCTCGCAGGTTCCCAGATGGCTGTTAGAAGGTGTAGAATTTCGGCTTTATTTTTGATGTCCTTGCCCTCCACTGTGAGGAGGCCGCGCTCTTGATAGATGGACCGTGTACATGCACAGTTGCAAAGTCATTAACTGACTTGTTTTTACCCAAGTTTCAGGGCTTTAGTTAGCACGATGAGCCCTGCGAGCTGGGCTGAGGTTCCCAGGGGAAGGGTCTGTTGCCATAGAACCTCGCGGTCATGGTAACTGCAGCACCGGCTTGCCTTTGCCCTTGAAACCCAAAACTACTGCCGTCTGAAAACATGTTGATATCAGGATCCTGTAGGGGAACGTCCGTGAGATCGGAGCAGAGGGATGAAACTGTCGCTAAGGTCTCTGGGCAAGAATGTAGAGGGGGACCTAGTCCTTCGGGCAGCAAAGTAGCTGGGTTTAAGGCTGCGGGGGCACAAAAATGTATCCGGGACTGGTCAAGCAGCAATGCCTGATACTGGGTAATCCGAGCATTTGATAGCCACCGTTCTGGGGGAGCCCGCAGTAAGGCCTCCACTTCATGGGGCCCCGTAACAGACAATGTCTGTCCCAGGGTTAGTTTATCTGCATCTTTGACTAGTAGCACGGTGGCAGCAATCTGTCGAACGCACGTGGGCCACCCAGAGGCAACTGGGTCTAGCTTTTTGGATAAATAGGCCACTGGTCGGCGCCAAGGTCCCAGGCACGGAGTCAGAACTCCCTTGGCTACCCGCCCTTTCTTGGCTACAAACAAATGGAATGGCTTAGTGGGATCTGGCAAGGCCAAGGCCGGTGGGGTCATGAGAGCCTCTTGTAAAGCTTGGAAGGCTTTAGTTTGAGTCTCCCCCCATGTGAGGGGCTCCAGAGACCCCTTGAGAGTGGCATACAAAGGGGCTGCCAGTTCAGCAAAGCCAGGTATCCATAGTCTGCAGTAGCCTGCTGCCTCCAGGAACTCGCAAAATTGTTTACAAGTTTTAGTATGAGAAATAGAGTCACCAAGATCGCACTTACTTTTTTTTTTTTTAACATTTATTTATTTTTGAGACAGAGAGAGACAGAGCATGAACGGGGGAGGGTCAGAGAGAGAGGGAGACACAGAATCTGAAACAGGCTCCAGGCTCTGAGCAGTCAGCACAGAGCCCGACGCGGGGCTCGAACCCACGGACAGGGAGATCGTGACCTGAGCCGAAGTCCGACGCTTAACCGACTGAGCCACCCAGGTGCCCCAGCACTTACCTTTTTAATGTTGTAACCTAAATGAGTGACCGCAGTGCGACAAATCTGCATTTTGGCTGATACTCAGTATCCCAGTTCTTGCAGAAGACTCAAGAGTTCTTTGGTGGCACTCAGGCATTCTGAATTAGAGGGAGCCACCAGCAAGATATCATCAACATACTGCAACAGAGTTACCTGCAGTTTGAAGATTCGAAATGGTTCTAAATCCTGGTGCAGGGCTTAAGAAGAGTAGGGGAGTTTTTGAATCCCTGGGGAAGTCGCCTCCAGGTGAGCTGTCCGGCTTTTCCCTCTTCAGGATTGGTCCATTCAAATGCAAACAGTGGCTGGCTCTGTGGGGCCAGCAGGATGGCAAAGAAGGAGTCTTTTAAGTCCAGGACTATATAATACACCTGAGAAGGGGGAAGCAGACGAAGGAGAGTATACGGGTTGGGTACAGTGGGATGAATATCCACTACTCTGGAATTTACTGCTCTCAGGTCATGGACTGGCCGAAAATCGGATGAGTTAGACAGGGAGAAGGAAGTATTCCATGGCGACTTGCATGGGGTCAGAATGCCTGAGTCGTGCAAACGCTTGATGTGAACAGCGATTCCCCGCCTAGCCTCCCGGGAGGTAGGATATTGTTTCAGTCTTACCGGAAGTGCGTTCGCCTTAAGTTCCACAATTATCGGGGCTTGATGAATCGCTAGTCCAGGCGGATTGATCTCGGCCCATACCTGGGGAAAGTCTGCCTGGAGACTTTTATGCAGGGGATCGACTGTGTGAACGTTTTCATTGGGCACCGGGGTAAATAGGCCCTCTTCCCCAAGTGGCACAGCCACCATTACTATTGTTGGGCCATCCTGGCCAACTTTAACATGCATACCCCCTTCAGTGAATCTCAAAGAAGCAGTTAGTTTATATAATAGGTCTCTACCCAGTAATCCAGGGTAGGGGCACTCAGGCATGATTGGGAAAGAATGTGTAACAGTTTTACTGCCTAAATCTACTTGTCCTTCAGTGGTCCATTTACAAGTTTGGTACCCAGTCGCTCCTTGCACTAGGATTGCTCCTCGCCTGGTGGGGCCAGGATCTTGTTTTAGAAGGGAAAAGTTTGCCCCTGTGTCCACCAAGAAGGTCTTAGGCTGGTCCCCTATATTAACAATAACCAACGGCTCAGAAGGGGCCACCGAGCCACGGCCCCAGTCGGAATCAGCTTCCATTACAGACACCTGGGGTGGCTGAGTTTTACGCTGGGCTATTGGGGCAATCCTTTTTCCAGTGTCCCTCTTGCTTGCAATATGCACATCAGTTTCTTCCTAGTGGCACTCTAACCCTGTGTCTTTTTTCTTTTTCCCAGACCAGAATTCTTTGGGTGTTTGGGGTCCCCTTCCCTCACGGGCATCCAGGATGGCCGCTACCACCCTAGTCAATTTTTTTGTCTGTCTCTCTTCCCGAGAATCCCTATTGTTAAAAACTTTTTGGGCTATTTCAACTAACTCAGATAAATTTTTCCCTTCAAACCCATCTAATCTTTGCAATTTCTTCCGAATGTCTGGGGCTGCCTGTGAGACAAAGGCCAGGTTTAATGCCCTTCTATTTTCAGGTGCCTCAGGGTCAATAGGGGTAAAGGTACGGTACACTTCCATGAGCCTTTCTAAGAAGGCTGAGGGGCTCTCCTCGGTCCCTTGAACTACTTCAGTTACCTTAGACTTGTTTGTGGGCCGGTGGGCGGCCGCTCGGAGACCTCCCAGTAGAGTCCGGCGAAATAGGGTCAATGATCGCCTACCGTGAGGAGTGTTTGGATCCCAATCTTCAGGGTGTGAGGAAAGAAAGACTTCCTTGAGTAAGGCGGGATCCTCGGTGGGATGCCCGTTTGGCCCCATCACCAATTTCCAGGCCTCACGACGGATCTTATCCCATTCCTCGGTAGTGAAGAGAGCCTGCAAGAGCTGGCAGTCATCCCAAGTTGGCTGATGGGTCACAAATATAGTTTCAAGGAGAGAAATTAATGCTTGGGGTTTTTCTGAGAACGGGGGGGGGGGGGGGGGGGGGGTTGAAGCTTCCAGTTATAAAGGCCGCTAGTAGAAAAGGATACATAAATCATAAAGGGTCGGACATCACCCTGCAGGGGTGGCCCTGGCCGAAGGAGTAAGGTAGCAGGAGGGGGATGGAAGGAGGTTCCTGACTGGGTGTGAGACAGGCTCAGGGGAGTGTCCCGACTCGGGCTTGCCTCGTATTCTCTGGGCAAGAACTATAGGGCCATTTACAAATTTCTTCTTCTTCCTCCGGTGCAGATGGTAAAGGGGGCGGCCGCTTGGTCCCGTCAATATTCTTACCAGGTGGACGGCCTTTAAGCGGCAAAACCTGTGCTTTAGGGAGGTGAGGGGGAAGGAAAGGTTTTAGCCAATCTGGAGGGTTTTCGGTGAGGGTTCTCCATGCCTCAATGTATGGGATTTGATCTTTGTACCTAGAATAGACAATAGCATGAACCTTATGTACCAGAGTAAGGTCAAAGGACCCCTAAGGAGGCCATTTAACCTGAAAGCTGGTCCATTCCACCTCGCAGAGAGCTCGAAAGACTGGCTTCTTGACATGGAAGCTGAGAATTGAGGCAGCTCTCTATAGTCCTGGAAATGGGCTAGTATGAGACTCTGAGAGGTGGGGGTACTCTGATTTTGACCCATGACAAAGATAGGCAGAACCAAGAAGGATGCCCAGACAATCAACAGAAAGAAAACAATTAGGCAAAACTAAGTAGGATGCACAACCAACAGAAAGAAAACAATTAGGCAAAACCAAGTAGGATGCACAACCAACAGAAAGAAAACAATTAGGCAAAACCAAGTAGGATGCACAATCAACAGAAAGAAAATAATTAAGGCATGAACAGAACACATGTTCAAGATCTCGAGGCCAGTGGGCCGCGGCAGCCACATAAAAATAGGATCTTTTCTAACAAAAACCAAGCCAAATGGGATCCACCGGCATCCCTGTAGGAACCCTGACTCTGGGTCTATAGCCGTGTCCAGCAGACCCTTCTTGAGTCATTCAAATGGCACGCCCCAATCCTTACCTCTCCCAATCCCGAGCCTCCTTCCAGGGGTCAGTGGAGCAATCCGAGGAAAGGGCCCTCTTTCAGACCTTTAACTTTCCTGGCCAATGCACCAAATGTTGTATCCACAGGACTCCTGAAACAGCATGCTACGGGCACCAGTGACAGTCACAACAAAGTTTATTGCAATGAGAGGCAAGGCAAACCAGAGCGACACTCTTGACCAGAGTGCGGTCTCGAACAGCTGGGTGCGGGGGTGGGGGGGGGGGGGTGGTACAGCGTTTTTATAGGCGACCACATCGTATTATTATCACCTGGGAACAAAACAAAGAAATAGTTCCCAGGTGGAAACAGTTCAAACAGGCCCTTGCCCCAATCCAACCAAGCGCTAATCCATCCCTTGATTGATAGGATAAGGCTGTTATCTCTTAACCTATAGTGTTAAAACAAAGATGTTATCTCTTAAAGCTACAGGTTAGCCCTATCCTTACAGTATCTTTAAAAAAATAAGGAAGGAAGGAAGGAAGGGAAAAAGACCCAGTGGAATTTAGGCAGCTTTGAAAAAAGGGTCAAACCTAGTCCATGCTGGGTTTCTAGTAGTATGAAGACTTTGGTCCCTGTACCCATGGGGTCTTACCTGTGCACGAAATGAGAAAGTAAACAAGCGTTTGCGGTTCGGGTTATTAGAATAGTTTGCCTGGTCAGGAAAGGAGTAACTGGCTCCAATAGAATTCAGATTTTACTAGGTGAAGCAGAAGCCTAAGGACTGTGTTTGGGGGCCTGAGATAAGGAAACTGAAGGACTCCATAAAAATCTGCTTTTTGCTTATTTTCTGCTTCTATTCTTGTTAGGACCTGCATCCCATCCCATTTTACATATGCTTTGTAATGCAAATAGCATATGTACTCCTTGGAAGGGACTAGGAGTTAAGCATTTCTCTAGTATAGATAACTACTAAGGAAGGACCAAGTGAGAATGACTGGGAGAGGCTATGATATACGTATTCCAGACCACCAGAGCTAAACATCTCAACACCAAGACCCCCTAGCTCCAAGGAATAACACCTGGGACCTTGTCTTGTTCTAACCAGTTCCTGGATGCCTGAGAGTGTAGCAAGATTCTCGCACAGGGAGACAGGACACAGGCTTTTCTGTTCGGGAAGCAACTTTGTCATGCCAGCATGAGCTCAGTGGGTTCTTACCTGAAAAACTGAGCCCCAAGCGCAGCGGGGTATAGCCTTTTATGCAATTTCTACTTGTCTCCCATATGGGGTGACATATAGTCTGATAGGACACAGTCCAAGTTACAGAGTCATGTCACAGCTATGTACATGTGTATAGGAGTTGATCGGGCCACGTTGCCTTACTTTGTTCTGAGGAGGCCTCCACCACATCCCTTAGGGAGGGGCTCTACCACAAGAGGACACATACACCAGATCATAAATAATCCCCAGTAAAACCCCCAGACCCCAAACAAAGACAAGATTCATACTCCTTTCCTTTCTGAGTTTGCTGGTATCTCCTATGCAGATACTCCATCTGTTTCTGCTCTCTTTATATCCTCATAAACTCTGCTCTCACCCCCTGCTAGCTCAGAGTTTGATTTCCATCCTTCGAGAAGCCAAGGATCCTCTTGGCTGGTCCTGAGGGACCCCTCTGGGGTCCTACTGGCATCAGACCCACCTGCTGAAATGTATTGTGTGAGATAATGACACTGATTCTCCCATCTCCCTCCTTTGGCTGCTCTTCTATTGGCAAGCCTTGCATTCAGAGAACCACTAAATGACAAGCAGTGGTTCTTCTAGCCTAAAGCTTGTAAACTAGAGTTTCACAGGCTGTATTTAGTCAACAGATAAGCTTTGTTTGTTTTGGGCAGTATTGGCTGTCCTTTGTGGTTAAAAACAAAATCCAACATTTAAAATAGGATATTTGACATAAAAATGCAGATTATCAACTTCTCTTGAAAATGTTGAAACTCTAGCATCTTCACATTCTTATACTCTGTGGTCACGTTGACTAGGGCTGAGTTGTGCTTCCTCTTTTAGTTCTGTTTACTGTAATCCCCACTAATACCAGTTCCCTCACACTAATTGAGTTTCGTTTGGGTGTCGTCACCTGTGTGTCGTACTACGACAAATCAATCGCTGATTGTAAATGAACATTGTTGGTTGCCTACCCAGAATCCATCTCCCCCCTCACTTTCCTAACAACACAAGCAGGATTTTATTCAAGTATCCATTTAGCCCCCTTCATTCCCTATGTTTTAGAGAAAGCTAACTTCACTTTCATCTCCAAAGATTGTCTTAATATAAATAGTCTCATTCCCCATGCAAAGTCCTAGTCTTTTTTCTTAATTAAAAAAAATTTTTTTTAATGTTTATTTATTTTTGAGACAGAGAGAGACAGAGCATGAATGGGGGGAGGGTCAGAGAGAGAGGGAGACACAGAATCGGAAGCAGGCTCCAGGCTCTGAGCTGTCAGCACAGAGCCCGATGCGGGGCTCGAACTCGTGAACCACAAGATCATGACCTGAGCCAAAGTTGGACACTTAACCGACTGAGCCACCCAGGCACCCCAACAAAGTCCTAGTCTTAACAGTGGACAGTTTAATCAGGGTTAATTGCTTAGACTACTACAACCAAAGCAGTTTATTTCTGAATTTTTTTGTGTGAGAACTGAAACTGCTGGAGCCTTCTTGCCAACAAGCTTAATAATGAAGCCAACACAGAGGTGGGAAGATCTAAGAGAATCTCAGGGAAATGGTGAGGACACTCCTCACTTCAACGCACACTTCGGAGAAAAACTGAGAAGAGGGCACATCTTTGTAGAACCTTTCAATTCTAATCGTGTAGATAACCATATCCTCCAGCTACTGGTAAACTCCATTTTTTCTGAAAGTCCCAGTCAGCCATATGACACCTTGAGAATAAGACTTTTTACTTTACATCTGAAGTAGGTGTCCTGATTCAAACAGGTAGCCTCACCATAAAGAATTGGGGATACGCAATAGATAAAGTGGAGGATGGCAGAGACCTCTCTCAAAGAACATATTCCCTATTTATAACCAGCAACCTCCTGATCAACATCTTAATCGAGAGGGAAAAGAATAGTCCTAGAAGAATAAGTTTGGCCCTCATGAACAGTAGACCAGCATTTGCTATCCTGTCCTATGGCCTGTCTTTGTTAACTACACAATTCTGCCACGAGGTGGCAGCAGGTGACATGCTTTCATCCCCAGTTTCTCTCCTAAAGCTTCACTGCTGAGTACCCTACTGTATTACTCTTTGGTCACATCTTCAATTTCACTCTCAGAAACCTGGCCAACTACTTACGGTGAGCTTAATGCTCTCCTAAAGGACAAAATTAAGATGCTTAGGATTTTTTAGTTACCATTTGTCTATGCTCCCTTTAAATGCTCCGCTAGAAGATTATTATTTTATCTCTATGCATTCAAATATTCCATGAACTCTAGATTGGGCTATTTGTGTGCTAAACATAATTCCTTTACTTATCCTTACTTTTAGTCAAGTATTTTATCTAGTGTGACATCACTTGTCAACTATAAGCATATAGGTTCCATGGCCCCTGCTCTAGGCTTAGTGAATCAGAATCTCCAGAGGAAAATTCTCTGGAAATGCAAGTTCTTACTTTTGTTAACTATGCCCCCCTTAGGGACACATTTGAGAACACTGCCCCGAGTGAGGCTATCCAGCCCTGTCTGACTGAGAGTGTTCTGCAGAAAAGAGTTCCTTCCTCTTGTCCTCAGCTTTCCCCTCCCTCATAGACATTCAGCATTGCCACGTCTTTCTTCTTCCCCACACTTCTGTCTTCTCCCCAGATCTCCGAGCCTACTATGTTATGCCCTCTTTGTATGATTTCTTCAGATCATGCTTGTGGCTTTAGTCCAGGGAGCCAGCAAGCTTGAGAGCTGATATAGTCACAAATTGTCAGAGAAGCCACCCTTCACTTTATACTCTCCTAAAAAGCTACGTTGTGTCTGTTATAGTCACATAATTGGTCTTCTACGTTTCTATGCCATGTGACATTCTATGTTTACATTACTAATATTTTTATAATTTTGATCTCTATTATGTTGACAGCACACCACAGCATCCACTGGATGACCAAAGGATAGGGATAAGCAGTGCTGGAGGTCCAAAACTATGACTTCAAAGAATGTCACTTTGGAGTCTTGCTAAGAGACACAGAGGTCTGGGCTCCCACCTGCCTCTTGCAAATGGATGTGGAGTCTTGCTGAAAGGTGGTCCTATTCCCAGCACACAGGCACTCCCTTGATCCCTCAGATGGTGATTCGTTAAGAGATTATTGTATTTTACTCCAAAGTTATGGGCTGTTTTTACCCTTGCAGAGGGGAGGATGGAAGAAGTGTCCATTACCCAACACTTTCTTTTTTTTTTCTTTTTAATTTATTTTGAGAGCACGAGAAAGAGAGCACGAGCAGGGAAGGTACAGAGAGAGAGGGAGAGAGAGAATCCCAAACAGGATTCTAGGCAACACAGAGCCCAACAAGAAGCTCAATCCCACGAACCGTGAGATCATGACCTGAACTGAAATCAAGATTCAGACGCTCAACAGACTGAGCCACTCAGGCTCCCCTTTTAGTTACTTATTTATTTTTATTACCAACAGTTTTCAACAACCCAGCGCTATGGACTGAATTGTGTCCCCCCAGAACTCATGTGATCCCCAACCCAATGTTGTTGCAGGATTTTTTACCACCATACCCAGGATTCATTGCTCCCACTTCGAAGAATGAAGTGGTGGACACAAAATGAGCAGCAGGCAAAAGTTTATTAGCATACCTCTCTTTTCTATTGTCCTTTCTTATTTCTTTCTGGAAAAACTTCAATCTGCTGTTCCTCAGCTTTATCCATTCTGCTATTTCACCTATTTTTCATACCCAATATTTCTCCTTAATTCCATTTTTGTTTACATTTTCTTCTTCTTTGATATTAACATCTTCTCTTATCTCTTTTAGTATGTTTACTAAAAGTAGTATGCTTACTACTTTAAAATTGTTGGTCTATTTGCTCTGTTACCTTATGATAGAATTTATAATCCAGCACATTCCTTGTGGTTTCTTTTGGTTGTTTTTTTTTTTTTTTTGATGTTTATTTTTTAGAGAGAGTGAGCAAGTAGAAGAGGAATAGACAGAGACGATCAGAGGATCTGCGCTGACAGCAGAGAGCCCAACGTGGGGCTTGAACTCACAAACCGTGAGATCATGACCTGAGCTGAAGTCAGAAACTTAACCAACTGAGCCACCCAGAAGCCCGTGTCTTTCTTTTGAAATAGTTATTCTTCTGGGGCGCCTGGGTGGCTCAGTTGGCTAAGCTTCCGACTTCAGCTCAGGTCATGATCTCACAGTTCATGGGTTCAACCCCGCACCAGGGCTCGGATTCTGTGTCTCCCTCTCTCTCTGCCCCATCCCCACTCATGCTCTATCTCTCTCTGTCTTAAAAAGAAATAAAACATTAAAAAAAAATTGAAATAGTTATTCTTCTCCAATCTCATGTTATTTTGGCCTGTGGGCTTATTTTCCCCTGTGTATGTATCAGGCAACATACCAGGGAGAAGGACAGTCCTCATGTCAGCTCCTGGTTACAGTGAAATGAGTGGAGAGCCCTGGCACCAAATACGTCTGAGCTAATCACATTCCCTTTTCAAAATAATTTCTCAGGTCAAAGCTCCAACTTTTCCTCCCAGGGTGAAAAGCATTTGGGAGAGATACTTTTCAAAACTGTTGCTCACTGGTCCTGGAGTTTGGAAGGGGAAGGGTGGGAAAGTAATTGCTCAGAGGGAGTCAATCCCATCTATTTCCTCCTCACACACAGAAGACTCTGGCCCCACTGTGTAATCTTGACATCTGGGCCAGAGCCCCGAGTCCCCGCAGGGAGAGGTACAGGCCAGCTGTGGGGCTAGTTCAGTGTCTTGTCAGGAACCACAGCAGAACCTATAGCCAGCCCATCTCCACTGTCCCCTGCCTCCAGCTGCTTTCCATTCTCCAACATTCAGTTGGTCTTACCTCCTCACCCACTCATCCCTTATACCGACTTTGCCTTTATTCTATTTGCTCTTTAACTTGCTCCAGTCTGGCTTCTACCCCCAACACTCTACTGAGAGACTGCTGTATTCAGCATCATAGTAGACTCCAGCCTTTTTGCTAATCCATGTTGTGTCCTCATCTTTAACACATTGACACAATTAATTAATCCCTCCTTGAAGAACCTTCTCTTGGTTTCAATGATGCCATCACGGCATCCAACTTTTCTTCCTGCCTCACAGACTCTTCTTCTCAGGCTCATTTGATTGCTTCCTATACTACCACCTAACAGCTGTCAGATGGCCCTGAGCACTCAGCTGGCCATAGAAGGTAGATAGTGAAGGGGAGCCTGCCAGTAATTTTCATTCAATTTATAGCGATTAGAGTGATCTTTTAAAAGCACATTTTTTTAAATATGAAATGTATTGTCAAATTGGTTTCCATACAACACCCAGTGCTCATCCCAACAGGTGCCCTCCTCCATACGCATCACCCACCCTCCCCCTAAAAGCACAAATTGAATAATGCTATCTCCTGGCTTCCCATTGCACTTGGGAGTAAAATCGAATCATGTGGTTATGGCTTATAAGATTTGCATGGCCTGCTTACTCTCCCCACATACTCATTAAGCTCCGACCCTATCCAGGCTCAGAGCTTTCTATTTTATTTTATTTTTTAAGTTTACTTATTTATTTTGAGAGAGAGAGAGAAAACACAAGTAGGGGAGGGGCAGAGGGAGAGGAAGAGAGAGAATCCCAAGCAGGCTCCTTGCTGTCAGTTATTCACCTCTCCTGGGATCATGACTTCAGCCAAAATCAAGAGTCAGACTTTTAACTGACTGAGCCACCCAAGGGGCCCCAGACCTTTCTATTTTAATTACTGCTATCTCTCTGGAACTTATGGTGGTGCCTGACAAATAGTAGATATTTGTAGTAAGCTGAATAATGGCCCCCAAAGATATCCACATTCTAATACCTGGAACCTGTAACTATGTTACTTTATATGGCAAAGAGACTTTGCAGATGTAATTAACTTAAGGACCTTGAGATGAGGAGATAAGAATGTTTCTGTGCCCCCAAAATTCATATGTTGAAACCCTAATGCCCCAAAGTCATGGTATTAGGAGGTGAGGCCTTTGGGAGGTGATTAGGTCATGAGGGCAGAGGGATTAGTGTCCTTACAAAAGAGACTCCAGAGAGCTGGCTTGCCCTTCTGCCATCTGAAGTTACAGTAAGAAGATGGCTATCAATGAGGAAGCTGGTCCTCACGAGACACCAAATTTGCCAACACCATGATCTTGGACTTCCCAGACTCCAGAACAGTGAGGAATGTGTTTGTTATTCCTAAACCACCAGTCTATGACAGTTTGTTACAGCAGCCCCAATGGACTAAAACAGGGAGAGTATCCTGGAATACCCTGGTGAGCTCTGAATGTAAGCACAAGGGCTCTTAATAAGAGGGAGGCAGGAAGATTAAAGGAGGAAGAAAATGATGTGCTGATGGAAGAAGGGAAGAAAAGGCGATGTGATACATGGCCATGAGCCAAGAATGTGGGCAGCCTGTAGAATCTGGAAAAGATCAGGAAGCAGATTCTTCCCTGAAGCCTCCAGAAAGAACCAGCTCTGCTGACATCTTGATTTTGGTCCAGAAGACAGACTTCTGACCTTCAGAATTGTAAGAGATTACATTTGTGTTTGTTTCAGATTTGTGGTAATGTGTTACAATAGCAATAGGAAACTAACATAGTGCAGAAAGAATGGGTCGGAGGGTTGAATGAATTTAAAATATCATTGCTTTAGGGGCACCTGGGTGGCTCAGTCAGTTGAGTGTCCGACTTCAGCTCAGGTCATGATCTCACAGCTTGTGAGTTCGAGCCCTGCATCGGGCTCTGTCCTGACAGCTCAGAGCCTGGAGCCTGCTTCAGATTCTGTCTCCCTCTCTCTCTCTGCCCTCCTCTGCTCATGCTCTCTCTCTGTCTCAAAAATAAATAAACATTAAAATATCATTGCTTTATATGTATGTCCAAATACGGTATCTCTGAGCCACCCCTCCCCAACGCAGAAACAGTCCCAGTCTGAGTGTCCTCTGGTTATTTTGGGGAATGAGTTCCCAACTACGGTTGTTCCTATGCCCCCTTAGTGAAAAGCGATGGGGAAAATGATGGAGACCTGACTTCACTACAGTCTGTTCTATTTCTGACTCTGATCAGAGTGTCTCTTCCCAGGTTAGTGGGTAGGATGAGACACATGTCATCCTGTTCCCTTTTGTTTTCCCTTGTCTTTGTTCACCCTGCCTCCGACCCAAATGTTCTCCTCTAGTTCCAAAATAAAAGCCTCAGCATTGCAATGATGCAAATACACGATGGTGGAAAATTGCAGTGAGGTCACTGCTGGCTTCAAACAGTCAAAAACGTCCTGTTACACACACACACACACACACACACACACACACACACACTCCCCACAGATTGAGAGAGAGAGAAAGAGATGGGAACACATAAAGATATTCATAACTGTTTAATTTGGCTTAGACTTTTTACTTTCAGTAAATTTTGATTTTCTTTTTACTTGACTGTACTTGTAAATTTTTCACAATGAGCATAAATTATTTGTAAAATAAGTAAACTTTGGGGTGCGTGGGTGGCTCAGTTGATTAAGTGTCAGACTTTGGCTCAGGTCATGATCTCATGGTTCGTGAGTTTGAGCTCGCATCAGGCTCTGTGCTGACAGCTCAGAGCCTGGAGCCTGCTTCGGATTCTGTGTCTCCCTCTCTCTCTGCCCCTCCCCGGCTCATGCTCCCTCTCAAAAATAAATAAACATTTAAAAAACAAATAAAATAAAATAAGTCAACTTTATAACAGAAAACATATCAATTAGGTACAAGCTATTTTTAGAACCATGGTGGGGTTGCTACCAAGCCAAGAGTTTGACAAAAATATGAGAGGAATATAAATTGTCAGCACTGCCGCAGAGTCTTAATACAATCAGGTGATGGAAGTTAGTAATGCAAATTAGGCAACGAAAATTGTTTCTAAGAGGCGTGCACCAGCAAATCCCCAGTACACAGAGTGGCATCATGACTGTAACAGACTGCTTAGCATATACGTAAGTGACGTGGATCCTCATGGAAGCACCTCCGAGTCCTCAAACCCTGATGTGCATCTGATTCCTAGTCCCGAATTTTTGACCCAGTATCTTCCGCTTCCCTGAGAAGCTAAAACAACCCTCCTCAGTTAGATGAGTGGCTTTTTAGTCCTGGGAAGATTTATAATTAACTACAGAGAAAATGAATTAAATTAAACACATAGTATTAATACTTTCATTTAACTCAGGAGAATCTGTGTGTGTCTACAATGTTTAAGAGAATCTGGCAGTCAGTCATCATTGTAAGTTGAAAGACATAGAAGAATTTGATTCAATGTAGAAACTTCATTGAATGTTACAAGACTTTAGAGGCATTCTATACAGGAAGGTATTAGATGTTCAAAAGTTGTTTAAATACTTTGTAAGCTTTTTGCTTATGAAAGTGTTGTGTTTACTGTCAGGTAACTAAAACATGTAAGAAAATCAAACATATTTAAATGTACAAATGTAATTTAAAATCAACTAATTAAAAAGAAAAATTGCTTATTTACATATAAAACTATCAGATGTATAAACAGAACAGATTTATAAATTAAATTTACAGAGTTAAAAAAAGATAGGTTTTAAGAATTTCCACATTAATATATTCACCTTATTTTCAATCCATGTAACTGCAGGTATTCCTTAATAGGCAGAAAAGCCCCCCCCCCCCAACATTAAAAAAACACAAACTCTCATTATCATAACTAAATTCTTATAGCAACAATAGAAGAAAATGAAATCTCAGGTTTCAAAAAAGTGGTGTCATGTATATTATATTTAAATCGGAAATTTTAAAAAATGTATGCCAATCACATAAAAACTTAGTTTGACATCCCTCTAGAATTTTTTTTTTTTTTTTAGTTTATTTTGAGAAAGAGAGAGCACACACACAAGTGAGCAGGGTAGGGGCTGAAAGAGGGAGAGAGAGAGAATTCCATGCAGGCTTCACACAGTCAGCACAGAGTCTGATGTGGGGCTCGAACTCACGAATCCAAGATCATGACCTGATCTGAAATCAAGGGCTGGACACCCAACCAACTGAGCCACTCAGGCGCCCTGACATCCCTCTAGAAATTTGAATAAATTATCACTCACGAACTCTGGGTCTAAAATAAACTGGACATCAGACAGTAAAAATAAGCACAGTTTAAAATCAGACTCATGGCAAAAATACCATACTGTAGTTCTTTAATCAACTATTGCTTGTAGATACCAAGGATCAACTATAGTCCCCACCTGATCAAGGCTACCTCAAAGGATAATACACACAGGTAGTATCCAAACCTACTTACAATCGGTTCCTTCATTTCCTCATTCATTCATTCCAAAAACACCCATTATAAGTAACTGGTGTATGACAAGACTGCTCTAGGTCCACAGGGAACTCATTTTCCAGACAGGTAATCCTCCCCAGGGCAGGAGCTATTGTCCGAGGCTAGGTCATAAATGGCTTTAACTGTCATGAAAATGAGCTTGAACTTTCAGTCTGGTGGAGTGTGTTAAACTGGAGAGAAACCTGATCTGGTTAATGTTTTTAGAAAATTCACTGGGTTAGCCCTCTGGAGGTTTGTTTAGAGTCCAAAGATTACAAAGCCTAAGATTGAATAGGAGACTATTACCAGGTGAGAGATGCTGACTTTTATCTATGCTCCGCTGTCAAAATCAGGTGAGCAGAGTAAGGGGTCTCACTATTCAGATTCCAAATGTTAGTTCTGGATAATCAAAGTTTACCTGTAATAAACATAGATTAGAATGTCTACTTTGGGACTTAACCCTGGATGGTCTCTGCTTTTTGGGCTTTTTCTCTTTTGTGAAATGGGAAGAATCCAAGATTAGGTGATGGTTAGAGGTTACCATGACAGAATTTCCAGTGTCAAGGGTGGTGAGCAACTGGAGATCCTTCTCGCTGCAGATGAAGAAGGACGCCAAAAGCGTTCAGGTAAGTTGTAGGCACTTCTTGGGACATGGTCTGCAGTGAGTCTTTAATGAAATGTTTATGGTGTTTTGGTAAAGTAACAGTTTCAATAAGGTTTTTCCTCACAACTCACAAAGATTCTTTTTTTAAATGCTTTTTTTTTTTTTGAGAGAGAGAGAGAGAGAGAGAGAGAGCACGAGAGGAGGGGAGGGGCAGAGAGAGAGGAGGGCAGAGGATCCAAAGCAGGCTCTGGGCTGACAGCAGAGAGCCCGATGTAGGGCTCAAACGCAGGAACTGTGAGATCATGACCTGAGCCAGTCAGAAGCCCAACCGACTGAGCTACCCAGGCACCCCACAGCTCACAAAGATTCTTTGCTTTTTTTTTTTTTTCAAAGATTCTTTGCTTGACCAAACTTAAGTCAGCCTCCTCAATCTTCTCCTAAGCCCTTCTGTACACTTCCTTGTAAAATCCAGTGTTAGCAAGAATCTTGCTAAATTAGTTTGGCAAGAAACCCCACCCTCGATATCTGATCATCGTGGCCTATTTTTAGCATGGATCCTGTCAAGTACCTTTAGCCAGAGTCACTCTTTGCACATGATGCTTCCTCTTAGTGATTTGCTATCCACCATTCCCTATCCTGTTTCTTGGCTATAAATTCCCATTTGTCCATGCTATGTTCAGAGTTGAGCTTAATTCCCTTCTGTAAGACTCCATGTCAGGGGGTCCCTGTACCTATCATCATGGCTCCCCTTGACGCCTTACCATCTTCAATAAGTGCCATTGAATAATTTTTTCTTTAACACACCCAAAGGGATGGATGAGTAAGAATCATAGCTGTGAACCTTAAAAGGATCTCTTAGAAGGATCTTCTATTGTGAGAGATGGAAGCTGTTGTCAGGGTTCTGGTTTCCATGTTGGGTGGTGATTTCAAGGGCATTTCTTATTATTGTTGCTAATAGATAGAAGTCCTTATATAGACACGTAATGAGAACTATGATTAATCTCTCCCTGTGACCCCCAAGTCCAAATTTTATAAAAACAAGAAGAAAATGAAAGAGAAAATTAAAGAGAAAAGAGAAACCCAGTCTTTCCTAGATTACCACTCTTCCTGCCTCTCCCTAGAATCTCTTGATTTATTACCTTTCATAAAATACCTTCATGGCTGTTCCGCTTTGGGTTTTAATCTGAAAAAATGGCTCCCTATTACTCTTGTATGTAGTTATTATTATCTATGCCTAATGATAATCACATAAAATAAAAATAAACACCCTTTAAACTACCATTCAACATGCAAATTAGAGTCTTTCTATATGATTTTAACAAATTGAGTATGAAACAACTTCAAACAATTGTGTGTTTCTCTTCATATTGGATGAAGTTTAATCACATATAATTTTTAAAAACCAAAATAACAACAACAAAAATGTGTTAACCTCTCATGTAAAAGAAGTCTGGAAGTAGGAGGTCTGCGACTGGTCCAGGAAATGGGAATAGCTTCCCAATCTCCTGTCTGTGACAGGTGCAACTGTCAGCCTGCACTCTGAGCGAGGAGCCTAAGTTGGGGCTTGAACTCACGATCCTGAGATCGAGACCTGAGCCGAGACCAAAAGTCTGGATACTTAATCGACTGAGCCACCCAGGCACCCCCTGGGCATTCCTAATGACAGACTCCATGAGAGCGTGACATACACCTCATTCTTATCTCATTCTCATCCATGGTGTTGGCACTGTCAGAACAGTACTTCAGTAAATACTGCTTGTAAAATGGAGGCTGACTGGATGCTCAGGGGGACAGATGGGCGTTCAGATAGATGGATACAAGATTCCATGGGAACTTAATATCTAGTACCAACTCTGCTGACATAAGAAGAAATCACATGAGCATTCATTGGCTTTACTGCCTTACCTTGTGACCACTGAATAGACGTTTCAGAGTAGGTGTCTGCAAACCAGACTAAGTATTTCAGGCTTTTGCATCGTAAGGTCTCTGCCACAACTATTCAACTCATGATAGCAGCCATAGACCCATGTAAATGAATGACCACGTGCCAGTAACACTGAAATTTGGATTTCATATAATTTTCACATGTCTCAAAATGTCCTTCTGTTTATTTTTTAACCATTCAGTATTATAAAAAACCATTCTTGGTTTGTGGACTGCACAAAAACAGGCAGTGAGTTGTAGTTTGCTAACCCTCAGCCTACAAAGGCAAACTGACCCAGAATTAGAAGCACTAAGAAAGGTAATAAAACAATGAGGTGAGAACCCTGGGAGCTGGCTTTCACTTTTCTTTGGCTTTCCTTTTTCTTCCCCAGGATCATTCCACTTGCCTTTCCTCGGGTCCTCTTCCTCGGAATTGGTCTTCAACCAACGTGCACATTTTCTCATACCACAAGCGTTACATCATTCAGAATGGTTTTGCTTAAAATAGGTTACTGGGAGACTGAAAAACATTTGAGACCCAAAGTAATAGCTTTCTAATGAAGGGCTTTCGTGCACTGAGAGACATCATTTCCTTAATGTGAATAAATCTGTGTGCCCACGTGATGGAATATTATGTTGGCTTCTATTCCTCTCCCAAAAGAAACATGCTTCCTGTTTGCAAGACTTCGGGTAGCCCTGAGGGCAGGAACAGATTTACATACCTCTGCTTGAACAAGTAGTGATGACTTATCTGAGGGGAAAGAATATTCTGCAGTTCTCGTTTGGAGACTGAGTTGGCTTGAGGCCTCACTGCTGTTTTTAAGAAGTGCTTAGACTTTAGGTAGTTTCATTCATGATAGGTGAATAAAATAAAAGTTACAATGTATGACAGATTACATTTTCAAATACCACTTAAATGGGCATTTATTGGGGCGCCTGGGTGGCGCAGTCGGTTAAGCGTCCGACTTCAGCCAGGTCACGATCTCGCGGTCGGTGAGTTCGAGCCCCGCGTCGGGCTCTGGGCTGATGGCTCGCAGCCTGGAGCCTGTTTCCGATTCTGTGTCTCCCTCTCTCTCTGCCCCTCCCCCGTTCATGCTCTGTCTCTCTCTCTATCCCAAAAATAAATAAAAAACGTTGAAAAAAAAAATGGGCATTTATTATATACTTAGTGAAAACTTGGCTCTTCCACAGTAAACCCTAAGTTATCACCTTCAGCTCTCACCTAGTTATTTTTGGATCTTTTATTAATTAAACCTCTGTGGCCTGTTAACTAAGTGATTTCTGAGAGATGAAGCTCACAAATGACCTCTCTCAATGCATGAAAGCCCTTCATTAGTAATGATAGCCACTTTTCAGACATCTCTTTCATAATGCTCTTCTCCCTTTGCTCAGCTCTCTTTTATGTTCTGTGCAAAATTTTTAACCTTCTCATGTAAAAGAAGTTCTGGAAGTAGGCTTACCTCCTTCTCATCTACGGTGTTGGCACGGTGTCAGAAGAGCTCTTCAATAAATATCAGCCAAAATTAAAGGTTGGGGATGGGTACTGAACCATCGAAGTCACTCCCGGAAGACTGACAGGTTAAGTGGAAAGAGCCACAGACCTAAATCCCATGCCTGGATAGGTGATCTAGTTTAGCCAAACCTTTCTGATTTTGAATAAACGTTTACAGTCTGGCTTTTGGAATTAGGAAAGGTTGTACTTGGCAATTCTTCTCAAATCTTTCGTCATTTGCAAATTGGGGATGATAATCTGTAACGTCCAGGGTGAAGTGAGATCTAGAGGAACGTTCACTAAAACGCCTGGGTGCAGTGGGATTCGGGGCGGAAGTGGGGTGTCCGCTCTTATTTTCATTATGGGTGAAACCAGTTCCCTCCAGCGGAGAAAATGCTTGCAAGCCCGCTGGGGCTGCGAACAGCGCAGAGACCTAATCTTTCCAGAATTTCAGTTTCCTTTGCCATGAGCCTGCTTTTCCCTTTCTGCCCATCAGTTGGCGCCTTTTGCCGTCCTTTTCCACCCCCCTAAGCTGGTCGCTCCGCAGCTCGCAGGTCACATGGCCTGCCGGAGCGCGGGGACCCGGCGCGGGAGCTGCGCCGCGGGAGGAGGCGAGGCTCCGGCGCGCACACGAACCGCGCGACACCCGCTCCGCTCGGGCCTCAGGGTCGGGCGACGGCTCCTCAGTGGCGATGAGCCAGCCAGCCTAGGCGACACTGGAGGCGGCCCTCGGCGTACGCGGAGGACGGAGCTGACCGCCTCCACCGGGTAGGTTTGCACTGCGTTAGATATGCCCAGCCCCTCTGGCATCGCGGCCGGAGCGCGGGGATGAGGATTACCGGGGCCGCCGCTGGCGCGGGGAGAGCAGCGGCGGGGGCTTGCGCAGCTCGGGAGGGCCTGCGCCCCCGGCCGTGCGCTTTGAGCAGGCGAGCTTCGCCGCGGCCCGGCCCGGAGCTCCGGCCGCTTCCTGCCGGGGGACTGCGGGGACCCCAGAAGGGCTTCCTCCGCGCGGGCGGGGTCGGTGTCAGGGTAGGGATGAATGAGTGTCGCGGCGAGGGCATCTTTCCACCCTTCGCCTGCCTCGGCTGCGCCGCGAGGCCGACAGGAAGGCGCGAGCCGGGCGCGTGTCAACCCAGGTTAAGACCCGGGTCCTGGGAGCCTAGTCGGGCCGCACAGCCGAGGAGCGAGCGCATCGCCTAATGGCCGCGCGCTTGAGGCGAGGGTTCCTCCCGCGTCAGCCCCTCGGGCTAATCGGGCTCGCGGATTACGCGCTGCTGCGGCGTGGGGTTTCTGCGCAGTGGGAGACCGAGGAAGGGCGACCCGGCAGAGGAAGGCGTCGCTCCCAGCTCCCGGAAAGACCGGCTGAAGGGAGCCACCTCCGCGATCGGAACCGTTAGCCTCGACCGACGAGTAGGGAAACTGAGGCCCAAACGTGGCGGGGACTGCCCAAGGTCGGCGGCAGGAACTAGATCCGGGACTGTGGTCTCCAGCTCCCATTCTCTTTCGGCGAGGAATAGAGAGGACCACCCCCCCCCGGTAGTCGCATCATCCTCCTGGCCTCTGGGCGCGGGCGTTGCCGGTTCCGCACTGCGCCCTTGGTAGTCAGGGGCGAGAGCTCCTGCAGGGTGGGTGTGACCCTGGCATCCCCTGCTGGTCCCTTGCTGTCCCCGGGGGAACCGCAGAGCGACTCCAGTGGTGATCTCACTATGCAGACCGTTATCAAAACCTGCAGGTTCAGTGTGTGCGTGTGCGTGTGCGTGCACGTGTATTTATTTCGCCAGGAGAACTGAACCTGGTAAGGGGATAGCTTTTTTAGGGGTGCATTCTAGAGTGCACTGTACCAGGTACTTTAGGAGGCGACAAGAGAAAACTATGTGTGTCTAACACCAATATTGAATCTTTTAAAAAAGGGTAAGTGTATTGCATTCAGGAAACAGAAAAATGTGAAGGAGAAAATAAAGATGACAAAACTTCATCTAGATTGTTGAGATTTTCTGGATGTCTTCTTAAAGGTTTCTCTGCATGCACACATCTAAACCAATAAGATGGACAAAAATAGTATCTTGTTTTAATTTGCATGTCTGAATCCCCCCTCCTCTCCCCCCCCCCCCCCCAACCGGGGCAGTAAATACCTTTTTCCTCTGTGTACTGGCCTTTTGCATCTGTGTAGGTGAACTGTCTTAATTCTTTTGCCCCCTTCCAACTTGTTTTTTAAGTAATCTCTACACACAAGGTGGGGCTTGAACTCACAACCCTGAGATCAGGAGTCACAGGCTCCACTGACTGAGCCAGCTAGACACCTCTCTTTTGCTTTCTTTTTCTTTTTCTTTTTTTTTAATTTTTAAAAAAAATTAAATCTAAGTTAGTTAATGTATAACGTAATAATGATTTCAGGAGTAAAATTTAGTGATTCATCATTTACACATAACACCCAGTGCTCATCCCAACAAGTGTCCTCCTTAATGCACATCACCCCCATCCCCCCACCCAACACCCTGCCAGCAACCCTCAGTTTATTTCCTGTATTTAAGAGTCACTTATGGGTTGTCTCCCTCTCTGTTTTTATCTTATTTTTGTTTCCTTTCCCTTATGCTCATCTGTTTTGTATCTTAAATTCCACATATGAGTGAAATCATATTGTATTTGTCTTTGACTTATTTTGCTTAGAATAATACACTCTAGTACCATCCATGTTGCAAATGTCAAGATTTCATCCTTTCTGATCGCCAAATAATATTCCATTGTATATATATATACACCCACATCTTCTTTATCCATTCATCAGTCGATGGACATTTAGGCTCTTTCCATACTTTGTTATTGTCGATAGTACTGCTATCAGCATTGGGGTGCATGTGCCCCTTCGCATCAGCACTCCTGTATCCTTTGGATAAATACCTAGTAGTGCAATTGCTGGGTCGTAGGGTAGTTCTATTTTTAATTTTTTGAGGAACCTCCATCCTGTTTTCCAGAGTGGCTGCACCAGTTTGCATTCCCACCAGCAGTGCAAAAGAGTTCCTCTTTTTCTGCATCCTCACCAACACCTTTTGTTGCCTGAGTTGTTAATTTTACCCTTTCTGACATGTGTGAGCTGGTATCTCATTGTGGTTTCGATTTGTATTTCCCTGATGATGAGTGATGTTGAACATTTTTTCATGTGTCAGTTGGCCATCTGGATGTCTTCCTGGGAGAAGTGTCTATTCATGTCTTTTGCCCATTTCTTCACTGGATTATTTGTTCTTTGGGTGTTGATTTTGATAAGTTCTTTATAGATTTTGGATACTAATCCTTTATCTGATATGTTATTTGCAAATGTCTTCTCCCATTTTGTCGGTTGTCTTTTAGTTTTGCTGATTGCTTCCTTTACTGTGCGGAAGATTTTTATCTTGATGAGGTCCCAGTAGTTCATTTTTGCTATTGTCTCCCTTGCCTCCGGAGACATGTCAAGTAAGAAGTTGCTGCGGCTGACGTCGAAGAGGTTTTTGCCTGTTTTGTCCTCGAGGATTTTGATGGCTTCCTGTCTTATTTGGGTCTTTCATCCATTTGGGGTTTATTTTTGTGTATGGTATAAAAAAGTGGTCCAGGTTCATTCTTCTGCATGTCACTGTCCAGTTTTCCCAGCACTACTTGCTGAAGAGACTGTCTTTATTCCATTGGATATTCTTTCCTGCTTTGTCAAAGATTAGTTGGTCCATTTCTGGGTTCTCTGTTCTGTTCCATTGATCTATGTGTCTGTTTTTGTGCCAGTACCATACTGTCTTGATCAGATTACAGCTTTGTAATACAGCTTGAAGTCCGGAATTGTGATGCCTCCAGCTTTGGTTTTCTTTTTCAGGATTACTTTGGCTATTTGGGGTCTTTTCTGGTTCCATGCAAATTTTAGGATTGTTTGTTCTAGCTCTGTGAAGAATGCTGGTGTTATTTTGATAGAGATTGCATTGAATATGTAGATTGCTTTCGGTAGTGTCGACATTTCAACAATGTTTTTTCTTCCAATCCATGAGCATGAAATGTTTTTCCACTTTTTGAGTCTTGTTCAGTTTCTTTCATAAGCTTTCTATAGTTTTCAGTCTTTTGCTTTTCAATTGGAGCGTCTTTCTGTTCCTGACTTTTAAGCACTCTTTGCACATTACACATTAAAGTAATCTGTCATTTATGTTGCATAGTGTTTCCTAATCTGCCTAATGTCAGCTTTTCATCTTTGACCATATACAAGTTTAACTTTTTACTTAGTCATATATTTTTTCAATGGTTCTGCTTATGGACTTTGCTGTTAAGGTCCTTTCCTAAACCAAGTTTATATAAATATACTTCTGTATTTTTCTTCAGGTACTTTTAAGCTTTTGTTTGACAGTATTAATATGAAATTTATTCTAGTTTAAGTTATAAAGTGGAGCACTAGTTTACTTTTCCTGCATAGTTAGCCAGTTGCTGCAAAGCTAGTAAATCCATTTTTCACCCCTGATTTAAATTGCTTCAAGTATGGCAGATTAAATTATTACATGTTTGTATCTGTGTGGATTTCTGCATCTGTCTATTTATTTATCAGTACATTTTGGTGCCAGTGCCATGTTATTTTAATGACTGAAGTTTTATAGTAGGCTTTAAGGTCTGGTTAGACAGATTCTCTCTTATTACTCTGTATTATTTTCCTGGATCTTAGAAAAATCAATTTAATTGAAGCATAGTTTACATACAATAAAACACAGCATTTAAATGTGTATTTTGAAGAATTTTGTCAAATGTAACCACCATCACGATAAAAATTATGAAGCATCACATGACATTGATGTCATCACTGCACAGGGCTAATCTTTGATATATCCCCCCAATTTCTGTATATATGCCAGAAAAGTAAGCATTTCCTGGCCGTTTTTATTAGTACGAATTCCAGAAAATCTTTAGAATACTTTCATCAAGTTAACTAACCTTTCCCTGCTCCACCAAAAGAAGCAAACAAAATTTTATTTGGATTTCTCTTGGATTTTTGATAACAGCGGCCCTCAGGGTATAAGGGCCCTGGCAGACATGTTCACCATCCCAGTCAGTGCACAAGACTCAGTATTTGTTGAATGAACGTTTAATAATTGCCATAAAAGTAGCACGTGCTCTTACAGAAGTGTTGAAAGCAAAATAGGAGTCTTCCATACATTCATCTCCTACTAAATTATATTCCATATTAAAAATAGAATGACCATACTATGTACATTTTTTTTTTTTTTTTTTTTTTTTTACAATTTGCATTGACATAATTTGCATTCTTTTCCCTTTAGAGACTTAAAATCTGCTCAGTTTGGTATAACAAGTTATCATAGACTGGGTGGTGTAAACAGCAGAAACATTTCTTTCTGAGCCTGAAAACCTGAGATCAGGATGCCAGCATAGCTGGGTGCTGCTCAGGGCCCTCTTCCTGGTGTATGGATGCCACTTTCTCGCTGTTCTCACTGGCAGAGAGCAGAGAGAGGAAGCAAGCACACTCCCATTTCTTTTTTTTTTCTTTAATTTTTATAATGTTTATTTCTTTCTTGAGAGAGAAAGAACGCAAAGGGGAGAGGGGCAGAGAGAGAGGGAGAGAATCCCCGCAGGCTCCACACTGTCAGCTCAGAGCCCAGCTCCGGGTTCAAACTGACAAACCATGCGATGAGCTGAAATCAAGAGTCAGAGACTTAATGACTGAGCCACCCAGGCACCCTTCCCCATCTCTTTTTATAAGGGCACTAATCCCAGCATGAGAGTTCCACCACAAAGACCTAATTACCTCCCAGAGACCCCATATCCAAATACCATCACTTTGAAGATTAGGGTTTTAATACAGGAATTTTGGGAGAACACATTCAGTCCATAGCAGAGACCTCGCCAAGACTTTTTTAATGTTAGTATGTTTAAAACTTTCTCTTCCTTTTTAATGGCTCCTTATCATCCCTTTGTATAATTATCTAGAAACATGTTCCCTGTTGCTGGGCCTTTTTTTTCCCTGCAGTTCCTCCTTCTTCCTTTCCTGCTTTCTCCTACCCTCCCCTCTCCCACTTCTTCCCCCCTCTTTATCTTTCTCTTTCATACTATTACAAACAAAACTGGCATGAACCTTCCTTTTCTATCTTTGATAGCATGTGTTGGGATTTCTGCAGGATAGATTCCTAGAAGTAGAACTTCTAGGTCAAGGGGGATGCATACATAAAATTTTTATAGATACCCGGCTCAACTTTCCTTCCAAAGGTTGCACAAATGTATTTGCAAGTGCCCGTTTGTTGAACTAGGCCACTCCCTCTTGAAGTAAATTGAATTGACCTTATGTTAAATGTAGAGACTAGTTCCAGAAAAAGAGAACTCTATCACCTCTTTCATTAGTGAGGCTTTCCAGCTAAGAAAACGTTATTTTTTTCTCCACTTAACTAAAGACTTTCTAAGTATCTTTCAGTAGAATTTTATAGTGTGTGTGTATATTCCACATATTTAAAAAAATTTCGTCCTGGGTATTTTAGGGTTTTTAACCTCATTTTGACAGGGATCTTTTATCCCATTGATTAAGTTGGTTATTATCTGATTAGGTGAAAGCAGTGTGTGTGTGTGTAATATTTTTACATATTAATTCTGTTATCAACCGCAGTTTGAAACTCTTTTACCATTTCTAATTATTTGTCAGCTGATTTTCTTGGGTTTCCAATCTGTGCAGAAACAGTAGTGCATATTGGTTGAAGATGTGGGTTCTGGAACCTGACTGCCTGTGTTCGACTATTTGAGTTTTGCCACCCACTGAAGAGCTTTGTTAACTGTGGGTACAAGTTAATTCTGCCTTAGTTTTTTGAGGTATAAAACAGGCTGAATAATAGTACTTCTCCTAAGCTTCTTTAAAAAAAAATTTTTTTTAACATTCATTTTTGAGAGACAGAGTGTGAGAGAGGGAAGGGCAGAGACAGAGTGAGACACAGAATCCAAAGCAGGTTCCAGGCTCTGAGCTGTCAGCACAAAGCCCGATGTAGGGCTCAAACTCACAGACCGTGAGATCATAACCTGAGCTGAAGTCTAATGTTTAACCCACTGAGCCACCCAGGCACCCCTCTCATAAGCTTCTTATGAGGATCACTGAGATGCTTAGAACAGTGTCTGGCACGTAATAAGTGCTCAGCAAACACGTACAAATAAGTTGATCTCTGCACATTATGTGGCCAGGCTTTTTGATACTCCCAATTTTATAGCTGAGGAATTGAGTCCCACAGAGGTCAAATGACTTGACTATGGACATTTATTAGCTCAAAAACATTGAGCCTCTTCCATGCATACAGTTCTGTGATGAGTCTACAAGGGATACCAAAGATAAATCAGACTGAATCCACTAACAAAGGATTTATAAGTCTAATTGACGCATAAGTCAGGGGCCATAAATAAAGCCATGGGAAGGCAGCAGGCATTGGGGACAAAATATGGGCTTTGGAATTTTTCTTCTGTTTTAATTTCTTGCTTTCAACTTGGTAGCATTTTTTTTTTTCATGTAAATGGAATTAGTTCCACTGCTATTTGAGAGTTGCTGTTTTGGTTAAATGAAATAGATGTAAGAGTCTACTACCGGACTTGGATATATAGCAGGAGCTTAATAAATGGTAGCTATAAATAGATACAGTCTAAGGTAGAAAGTGACAAATGAAGGTTCTGGGGGGAACGTTTATGTAAAAGGCCCAAGCAGTTGAGAAACAAGAGATTATTTCTGGTTGGGGGAGATGAGGGTTGGCTTTCAGAAGAGGTCCCCCCCCTTTTTTTGTTAAGTTTATTTATTTTGAGAGAGAGAAAGAGCACAAGCCAAGGAGGGGCGGAAAGAAGGAGAGACAGAATCCCAAGCAGGCTCCATGCCATCAGCACAGAGCCCGATGTGGAGCTTGAACTCATGAATCGTGAGATCATGACCTGAGCCAAGATCAAGAGTTGGACCCATAACTGACTGAGCCACCCAGGCAGCCCAGAAGAGGTTCCTTTGGAGCTGGTTCTTTTTTTTTTTTTTTTTTTTTCTTGAGAGAGAGAGAGAGACAGAGAGAGTCTGTACATGTGCATGAGCCAGGGAGCGGCAGAGGGAGAGAGAAAGCGAGAGAATCTTAAGCAGGCTCCACACCCAACGTGGACCCCAACTTGGGGCTCAATCTCACAACTGTGAGATCATGACCTGAGCCAAAATCAAGAGCTGCCTCTGAGCTGATTCTTGATGGTTGAGTAGACTGTGCGAGGAGAAGAATAGAGTCTGGAGAGATAGCTGAAGCTGGATTTTGAAGAATCATGGTGAAGAATTTGGACTTCATTCTATAGTCATTGGGGAATCCTAGAACAGTTCTACAGAAAAGAGTGCCATGTTCAGACCCATGCTTCAGAGCATCAGATGGATGCTGATGATGTAACACATTACCATCATTTCTGCTATCTTTCTGACAAATGGCTTTCATAGCCATTGTCTCATTTTGTCTTCACAGTGCCTCCATACATGAGATATTTTTAATTTTCCTATTTGACAGCAGCAAAATAGTCTCAGAGAGATCAAATGATTTCTTTACAAATGGACCTAATTAGCTAGTGTTGGGACCAGACCTGCACCCAGATCTTATGGCTTTGAATCTGTTGGTCTTTCTGGAAGTCATAGGCCTAGTTAGGAGGCTGTTGCTGATAGCCAGCCTGGAGGTGATGATGAGTAGCGAGGGTGAGGCAATGTAGAAAGGCATGGCTATGGGAGGGGAGGAGAGAAGAGAGGTGTACAAGAGGCCATATGGGTAGCATTGCTGGGATTTGGAAGTGACTGGCTAGGAGCGAGAAGTCAGAACATACTGGTCTTTTGGACCCAAGGTGCCTGGGGGTATGGTGGTGCCATTCATGCATGAGGGCTGACTTGGGAAACAGTCCTCTTGACCGCTTATCTCTTCAGGCTAAGCCTGGTGTACTGCTTCACATATCCCTGTGACCCCTTCAACTTAATTTTCAGAAGCTGCCATAAAATGTAACTTGTCATTGTTACTCCATTTATTCATTCTAGCCCTATTTCACGTTCATTTCTTGGTGTCTTTGTCTTTTACTATCTTTTCTGAGCCCTCCATCCCAGACATGGTAACAGGCATAGTCCAATTTACAAAATGGTTGTGTTTCAAAGTGCACTAGTAAGGCCTAGATAAGAATTCAGGAATCATTACGCCATAGTATCTGGGCTGTAATGGTGTCATTGTTTCCAGGCCACCTCACAGATGCAGGTCAGTCCACAACATCACTGGAGCATGGTCCTGAGTCGGTGATGCTGTGGGTGACTATGGAATTCTGGAAGAAGACAATCGGGGTGATAATGTAGACATGGTCCTCCTTCTGCCCCACCCCCACGATTGGGCTGGGAGTAGAGAGCTCCTTCCCTTGAACTACCAATTCAAAATCCTTTGTTTTAAGGTAAGTTATCTTAAAACCAAATCAGTAAAGTGAAATAAATTATAGGTGGCCTTGGACACCCGACCCCACTGTGCAGCAATTGGTTAAATCCTTTAAGAAGATGCTTTAAAAAGCAAACAGAACGTAGTCTTGAATGCCTACCTCCATGTGGTTGGATTTTAGGCAGACCAGTCATCTGATCATTAAAGGATCTGTTCCCACCTCCCATGGTCCAAGATGGGTGGACCAGATTGTATTATTGTTCAAGATATTTTCTTCTTTTCTTTTCTTTTCTTTTTTTTGGAGAGAGTGCATGTGCGCAAGTGAGGGAGGGACAGAGGGAGAGAGAGAATTCTAAACAAGCTGTACACTCAGGTTGGAGTCTGATGTGGGGCTTGATCCCACGACCCTAGGATATCAAGAGTCCGATGCTCAACCAACTGAGCCACCCAGGCACCCCTGTTCAAGGTATTTTCTGCCCCTTACTGGAGAGACATATCTTTCCCTAATCATTGGTTTCAGGCTTGGCCATATGTCTTTCGGTACCCCTTCTTGCAAGAAAATTACATAACTGTTGTGTTGAACTTAAGAGTTGTTATGTAACTTGCTCTGGTCAGTGAAATGTAGGTGGACATGACGTGTGTCATTTTTGAGCCGTAGCTTTGAGAGCCAGCTTGTGGTTCACTGTTTCTTTCTCCTCTGCCACAAAACCACCAATGTCCAGAAAAGAGGCAGTTCCATCTACCTGGGGCCTGGAGTGCAAATGACAGGGAGCAGAGTCTCAACTTATCCGTAATGGACAAGTAACATGAGCAAGAATTAAGCCTCTTTCTTATAAAACCCGGAGATTTAGGGGTCATTACTGTAGTCTCTTTTGACTCATACTGAGTATAATGATATGGCAGCCAGATGCCTTATGAGCATTTTAGAAATGTCGCCTACTCTGAACAAATTGCTAGAACCTTTCTTTTTTCATGAGGGCTTAGAAATTGGCCTGCTGCTTTTGCTTTCTATTGAACCTTCATTTTCCCTTCCTCTGCTCTGTGGGTGGAGTACATTTCCCTGCCCATTGCTTCAGCTAGTGCATGGTGAGTGGACTTAACGTGTGGCATGCTTAAGTGAGGCTGTAAATGAACCTTCGTGTTTTGATTCTTGTGTATCTGCCATCCACCAAAAAAGCATGCCCAGATGGCTGTTTCTTCTGACACTGGACCTGGAACAAGAATTACATGAAACGACCTGATTCCGACCTGCAGTCTAGAGCTGAACCCAGCTGAACCACAGCTGTGCACAGATCCGCGAGCAAGAAATGCATGTCCTTATCGTAAGTTCTAAAGGTCTGGGCTGTTCCTCACCCCAGCTAAGAGCTTATCAATGTATGTGGGGACCATGTGTCCTCGGAAATGAGTCCTATTCCTTCCCTGAAGGTCAGGAGAAGAGCAGTCTCGCTACCATACTTTTTTAATTTATTTTTTTTTTTATTTTTAATGTTTATTTATTTTTGAGAGACAGAGAGAGAGCATGAGTGGGGAGGGGCAGAGAGAGAGGGAGACACTGAATCTGAAGCAGGCTCCAGGCTCTGAGCTGTCAGCAAAGAGCCCGACGTGGGGCTCGAGCTCACGGCCCGCGGGATCATGACCTGAGCCAAAGTTGGATGCTTAACCAACTGAGATACCCAGGTGCTCCTCACTACCATATTTTTAAAGCAAGGTATTTCTGAGATGTTAATGATTTTATTGACCCTAGAGGGGAAATTGCCTGGGTTTAAAGGTCGTCTTTATGTCAGCACCAGGTGCCTCAGTTCCTGACCCAACTGCCAGAAGGAAGAGAGAGAAAATCAGGAGCCTAGGGTGGCAAGGGAAGGATACGGCCTGAGAGCAGCAGCACAGGGTGGCTTGGATAGAACAGACATCTCCTTAATTTCGCTGGCCCCACTTTAATAACAAAATCTAAGGGAAATCATCATGCTTGCTTGATAGACAGCTTCAAGAAAGGCTTCTCCCCTTCTATCCACCTGCCACATACAAGCCTCTTTTGTACAGAAGTGTTGAAGGCAGCCACACAACCACACCAGGACCCTCAGCAAGATCCTAGAAAATAAAGCAGGAAACCACGGGCCTGGAAGGACTTGGATTTAAGAGTGTGCTGTCAATCAGTTTGTTCACTAAGTAAATACTTGTGGACTTATATACAAGCAAGTACACTTATGTATATTTCCCCCCTTTTCTACACAAATGGTAGTGTGCTATACATACTTTCTGTGTCTTCTGTAACTGAAAAAATATCTTACAGTTTTTCCATATCTGTGCATAAAGAGTTTGCTTTTTGTAACTTTTTTTTTTTTGATGAGAACACTTAAGTTCTTCTCTTTTAGCAAATTTCAATTATACAATACTGTATTATCAACTGTAGTTACCAAGTTATGCATTAGATCCTCAGACCTTGTTTATCGTACTTTTTTTAAAGACCTTATTCACCTTAGGGGTCGCTGGGTGGCCCAGTTGGTTGAGCATATGACTCTTTTTTTTTTTTTTTTCGAGCATATGACTCTTGATTTTGGCTCAGGTCATGATCTCACTGTTCGTGAGTTCAGACCCCACATCGGACTCCTCGAGATTCTCTCTCTCTCTCTCTCTGCCCCTCCCCCAAAATAAATAAACTTAAAAAAAAAGACCTTGTAAGTAAAAGTTTATACCCTTTGACCAACTTCTCCCTATCCCCACACCGCACCCCTTAGCACCTGATAACCATCTTTCTTTCTTTCTTTTTTTTTTAATGTTTATTTATTTTTGAGAGAGAGAGAGAGGGAGAGACAGAGCTCAAGCAGGGGAGGGGCAGAGAGAGAGGGAGACACCAAATCTGAAGCAGGCTCCAGGCTCTGAGCTGTCAGCAAAGAGACTGATGTGGGGCTCAAACTCACGAACTATGAGATCATGACCTGAGCTGAAGTCAGATGCTTAACTGACTGAGCCACCCAGGCACCCCATGATAACCACCTTTCTATTCTGTGTTAGGTTCCACATTAGATGATACCATGCAATACTTGTCTTTCTCTGTCTTATTTCACTTAGCATAATGCCCTCCATATTCATCCATGTTGTCACAAATGGTAGGATTTCCTTTTTTTCTTTAAAGGCTGAATAATATTCCATTTCATAGATATACCACATATTCTTTATCCATTAATCCATCAGTGGACATTTGGGTTGTTTCCATATCTTGGCTATTGTGAATAACACTGCAATGCCAGATACCTCTTCAAGATAATGATTTTCTTTCCTCTGGATATATATCCAGATGTGGAATTGCTGGATCATTTGGTAGTTTATTTTTAATTTCTTGAGGAACCTCCATATTGTTTTACATAGTGGCCATACCAGTTAATGTTCCAGCCAGCAGTATACAAGGGTTCCCTTTCTTTACATCCATGCTAGCATTTGTTATCTCTTGCCTTGTTGATGGTAGACATCTCAGTAGGTGTGAGGTGATATATTATTGTGGTTTTGATTTGTTTCTATGATGATTGGTGATGTTGAGCACCTTTCCGAGCACCCTGTTGACTGTTTATATGTCTTCCTTGGAAAAATGTCTATTTAGGTCCTCCTTTGCTCAATTTTAAATAAGTGAGTTATTATTATTATTATTACTGTTGCTATTGAGTTGTATGAATTTTTATGTATTTTGAATACTAACTCCTTGTCTAATATGTGGCTTACAAATATTTTCTTCCATTTTATAAGTTGCCTTTTCATTTTATCGATGGTTTCCTTTGCTGTGTGAAGGCTTTTTAGCTTGATGTAGTCTCACTTGTTTATTTTTGCTTTTGTTGCCTGTGCTTTTGGTGATAAATCCAAAATCATTGCCAAGACCAGTGTCAAGAAGCTTATTCCTGGGGTGCCTGGCTCAGTCGGTTAAGTGTCCAACTTCGGCTCAGGTAATGATCTTACAGTTTGTGAGTTCAAGCTCTGCATCAGGCTCTCTTCTGTCAAAGAGATTGCTTCAGATCCTCTGTCCCCCTCTCTCTTCCTTCCTTGCATGCATGCTCTCTCTCTCTCTCTCTCTCTCTCTCTCAAAAATAAATAAACATTTTTTAAAAAGAAGCTTATTTCCTATGTTTTCTTATAGGAGTTTACAGTTTCAGGCGTTCTGTTCAAGTCTTTAATATATTTTGAATTGATTTTTGTGAGTGGTCTAAGATAGGGGTCCAGCTTTTTGCATGGCTATCCACTTTTCCCAGCACCATTTATTTATTTATTTATTTAATGTTTATTATTATTTATTCTGAGAGAGTGTGTGTGCACGTGCGCAGGGGAAGGGCAGAGAGCGAGGGAGAGAGAATCCCAAGCAGTGAAGAACCAGACACGGGGCTTGATCTCATGAACCGTGAGATCATGACCTGAGCTGAAAACATGAGTCAGGTGCTCAACCGACTGAACCCCCAATTGTCCCCCAGCACCATTTATTAAAGAGATTATCCTTTACCCATTCTATACTCTTTGCTCGTTTGTCATAAATTAATTGACCATATGTGCAAAGGTTAATTCTGGGATCTCTATCCTGTTCCATTGGTCTGTATGTCTGTTTATGCCAGTACTATATCTTTTTGATACAGCTTTGTAATACAGTTTGACAACAGGAAGTGTGATGCCTCCAGCTTTATTCTTCTTGCACTAAATTGCTTTGGCTATTCAAGGTCTTTTGTAGTTCCATACTAATTTTAGGATTGTTTTTTCTATTTCTGTGGAAAATGCCATTGGAATTTTAATAGATATTGCATTGAATCTGTAGATCATTTTGGGTAATATGGACATTTTAACAATATTAATTCTTCTACTCCATGACCACAGAATATCTTTCCATTTATTTGTGTCATTTTCAGTTCTTTCAATAATGTCTTATAGTTTTCAGTATACAGATCTTTCACCTCTTTGGTTAAATTTATTCATAAGTATTTTATTCTTTGATGCTCTTGTAAATGGGGTTGTTTTCTTAATTTCTCCTTGTTAGTGTATAGATATGCCACTGATGTTTGTACATTGATCTCAGATCCTGCAACTTTACCAAGTTCATTTATTGGTTCCCACAGTTTTTTTAGTGTTGGGGGGCTATTAGAGCCAGGTGATCCAGAGGCTCATCCCTCAGGTTATTGCCACAAAAGCTGGGGCACCAGACCTATGTACAAGTGCTTTCCAGAGAGGTACTGGCGATCTGGTGTTATCATTGGAGGGGCCCATGGAAGAAGGTGGGAGAAGTGCCTATGAGCTCCCCTGGGCTCTGCACAGAATCTCAGCCAGCTCCTAGATATGTGCTAAGTTAGAAGCTGGACTCTCTGGCAGGTGCTTAATAAAGTATGCACTCCAAACCTTTCCAGGGAAAAACTGGGGGATAGGCATTTTTTGCCTGCTTCCTCCATGATGAGCCCTGGAGGGGACAGAAGTGGCAAGTGCCCATGAACTCACTAAGAACCGCTTCTTTCTTTACTATGGCCCTGTTGGTCCCCTGGATGAAAGCCCAGTTGGCATTTAGAGCTAGATGTTTTGGGCGCCCATCCTTCAGGTGGGAGTCCTAAAATTTGTAGTGCTAGATATGTGTGTGCTCCAAACCCTTTACTCCTCAGAAAGAAGCTGTGAATTGGGAGTTCCCTCCAGATTGTATGGTGCTGTACTGGGGGTGGGGTTTATCGCTGGTGTGTGTTTCAGCCTTTCCTACCTGATTCAACGTGGGTATTATCTCATTTTCCCTATGTGTACGAGTTGCTCAGCTAGTTTCTGGATTTCTCTCACAGGGAATTTCTCACGGTGTAGCTGTACATTTAATGCATCCATGGAAGGAGAGAAGTGCAGGAGCCTTCTATGTTGCCATCTCGGTCTCTTCCAAGTTTGCTTACTTTTAATGGGTACTTTGTATTCCATTCTTTGGATGTACCATAATGTATTTGACTCACTCTCAACCGATGGGCACTTGGCACCATTTTGCTATTACAGATGATGCTGCAAGTCATTTCTCACATATGAGAATATATACCTAAGAAGGAACATTAGAAATGGAATTGCTGAAGGTGCCCCGGTACCACAATTGGTTAGCACACGGCACTTACACAGAAATGGAATTGCTAAGTCATTCGTGGTTTTCTTAGATAGTCCCAGATTAATTCTATAGAGGTCGTGCTGATTTATACTCCCATTAGCAAAATATATGAGTGCCAATTTGGTAGGTCGTCCTTTGCATGGGCCAGGGACAGCTCCCCTAAGGAGATTGTACTAAAGGATGAGAAAAAGCAATCTGTATGAGGAAGCAGGGAAGGGGGTGGACTAAAATGTTCCAGGGTGAGGGAGCTGTGGGAGCAAAGGCCAGGAGTTGGGTAAAAACATAGCATAGTCAATGTTCTGAAAGATCAGTGTATCTAGAGCTTTCCTGCTAATTGGTGACATGTGGCTATTGATTACTTGAAATGTGACCAGTCTGAATTGAAATCTGCTGTAAATGTAAAAGATACACTGGATTTCAAAGACTTAGTACAAAAAAAAAAAAAGAACATAAAACACCTCATTAATAATTTGTTCATATTGGCTTCATGTATTGTGTTTAAAATATACTATTAAAATTAATTTCATCTGTTTCTTTATAATTTTTTACTCTGGCTGCTGGAAGATTTTATTGTACTTTAAAATTTTTTTTTTAACATTTATTCATTTTTGAGAAACAGAGAGAGACAGAGCATGAGCGGGGGAGGGGCAGAGAGAGAAGGAGACACAGAATCCGAAGCAGGCTCCAGGCTCTGAGCTGTCACAGAGCCCAATGTGGGGCTCAAACCCACAAACCTGATCCTGAACCCACAAACCCACCATCATGACCTGAGTCAAAGTCAGACGCTTAACCAACTGAGCCACCCAGACGCCCCAAGGAAGATTTTTAAATACATGTGTGACTCGAATTATATTTCTATTGGACTATGCTAGTCTAGAATAAGAATTGGTAAACTACGAGCTGCTGGCCAGATTTAGCTTACAGCTTGTTTTTATGTGGCTGGAGCACTAAAAATAGTTTTTATATTTTTAAAGCGTTTTCAAAACGAAAAAGCCTAAGAAGACTGTGCAACAGAGATAGTATGTGGCCCACAATATCTGCAATATTTACTGTCTAGCCCTTTACAGAAAAATATTGCCAACCTCTAGTTTTGAGCAACTTGAGAAAGGGATGGTAGAACGAGATGACAGAGAAGACAGAGTAGGGCACAGTCCAGATCATACAGGGTCTTGTGGACTATGATAAGACATTTGCATTTTATTAACAGAGCAATGGAAAGCTACAGAAGGGTTCTAAGCAGGAGAGTGATATGATCAGATTTATATTTTAATGTTTATTTTATTTTTGAGAGAGAGAGAGAGAGAGAGCAGGGGAGGGGCAGGGGCGGGCAGAGGGTCAGAAGCAGGCCCAGTGCTGTCAGCACGGAGCCCAATGCAGGGCTCAAACTCACAATCACGAGATCATGACCGGAGCCGAAGTCGGATGCTTAACCACCTGAGTCACCCAGGCATCCCCGGATTTATATATTTAAATGATAACTGTGTGCATGTACACACACACACACACACACACACACAATCTTTAAACATCCCTCCCCTGGGACTTATCTGGACTAGAGTGTCACATTCTTGCTTTACCAGAAACTGTCACTGGAAGAGAGTGTTGAAGGAGTATGGATAGTGATTTCACACCAAACACAGAGCTTGCACAGTCATCATAATCACATTTTCATCTTTGCACTCATGATGTGCCAGGCATTCTCCAAGCTGCATGCCTTATCTTGTATTTTGTTCCTTCTTCTAAGTGGGTACAGCTCTCTTGGGTAATAGCAAGAGTAGGGAGGACAAGGTGAGCAGGAAGCCACTGGAATGACTCCATTCCCTAGCAGGAGTGTAAGCCCAATCCAACTTCAGTTCTTGGCTTCTACTAGGAGTGATATGAAACTGGTGAGGCCATATGGACGTGCACCTACATCATTTATTAACTCCATTGGCCTGAGCAGTTCCAGGGGGAAGCAACCAGTCTTGTGTACTCGGAACATTCACACACCAGCAGGGTTGCATAGAATGCAAACCTCTCCCTGCCATTTCCCTCTTCAGGTACTATCCGGATCTCTTCCTAGTACTGGGGTAGTCTGTCTCACCTCTGGGATCCCACAGTATAATCTGCTTCTGATGCTGACATGGGACTTCCTTGAATTACTATGTCATGGTCCTATAGAGAGAGGTGTGGTATTCTACACAACTCTAGTGGGCTGGAAGGTAACTGCTGTAATAAACGAGTCCAAAAATTATTAGTGACTAGACACAGTGGTTTACGTCTTACCTCCCACATAGCCCCCTTTAGACTGGGAGGCTGCTCCGAGATGAGCAGTGGGAGGGACCTCTGTTCTATGCAGTCATTCAGGAGCTCAGGCTCCTGCCGTCTGGTGGCTCCACCTCCTCCAGATCCACCAAACCTGTCCAGTAGGTTGGCAAATGGAGAATGAGAAAGTCAAGAAGGCACATCCACTCTCAACTACCTTGGCCCAGAAGCCACACCTATCATTGGCTCACATTTTCCTGGCAAGTCCTAGTCAACATGACCTCACCTGGAAGATGATGGACTAGGGAATGTGGTCTTTCTGTGTGCCCAGGAAGGGAGGAACACGGATATGGCAGCACTGAGCCCTGCAACACAGCCTCATGTGGTACCTGGTCAGGTACCACACAAGATAACTCACAAGCTGGGGAGTTTCTTCCAAATGTGTGCACGCTTTATTATGCTTCTGACATAAGGGGCTTAGGTTTACCGTCTAGTCTTTAGGCACTGCTTAGTTTTGCATTGCCCTTAATGCTGTAATACTGGCTTTATCCTTTTAATTTTGTTTCTTGGTATGAGTCTGTTTTCCCTCAGATCATTAGGCCTACTTATTCCCAAGGTATTACTCGACTTTCTACGTATGTATACATTTTTAAAAGTTTTATTTATTTAAGGAATCTCTACACCCAACATGGGACTCAAACTCATGAGTCTGAGACCAAGAGTCACAGTCTCTTCCAACCCAGCCAGCCGGGCACCCCACATATGCATACATTTTAATGGCATTTATATTCTGCACTATTTTGCTCTGTAACACATTTAATTTCCATAGTAACTCGATAAGGTATTATTATCATCTCCATTTTAGAGGTTAGGAATCCGAGCTGTGGAGAGGTGATGTGAGTTTCCACCGGCTGAGTGGCTGAGTCGGGAGTCACACATGTGCCTGACCTCAGGCCTACGCCCCGAGCCATCACATCACACAACATCCTTTCCACACCAGGCTGGGGGCACCTGCCACTTGCATCTGCATCACCACCTATCCCCTCTCGCCCTCATTGAAAAGCTGCTCATAGAACTTCCTTCAGACACCTCCTTCCCTCCCAAAGGCTGGGGCCCTCGAGTTCGCTTGCATCTGGAAGATACTGGTACTGGTTCCTGTGGTAGTGCTCTAAAAAATAAAATGAGAGGACTATCAGGACTAAATTGATAGGCAATTTTAAGTATAGTTGCATGAGATTAGAGAAATAAGAATGGAAGATCTTGACAAAGACACTTCAGAGAATCCCAAACAGTCCTTTTCTTATTTGGGATGCGCAGAAAAGACTGTTTTCAGAAAATTGCAATGCCCAGTCAACCAGTACTCACTACACACTTACTTTAGAATTTGCTTTAAATATGTATTTCTTCTTGCTTCTCTTGTCAAGTCTGGATTTTTTGTCCATCTTAAGAACGCATATCTCTGTAGCTGCTGAATTGAAATAATGATCTGACTAGCCTACCTGGTGATTTTCTGGTGCACTGTAAGCCTAACTAAG
The DNA here is from genome assembly GCF_018350215.1 of Panthera leo. Taxonomy (NCBI): domain Eukaryota; kingdom Metazoa; phylum Chordata; class Mammalia; order Carnivora; family Felidae; genus Panthera; species Panthera leo. The sequence continues at coordinate 63,299,909 of NC_056691.1, read as the reverse complement.
CATCTGTAGGCATGGCAATTTGGTTAGATACACCAAGGTTTCCTTGCTCATAGAAATAATGAAAAAATCCCAGAGACCAGGAACCAGTACAACCAAAGAATACTGTCCCGGAGAAGATCCTTCTAAGTCTCTAGTAGCTACAACCTAGGATTAGAATTTCTGGTTTGATTTGTGCTGAGTTCTGTCCCTGGGCTTTTTAAGGCCTCTTTTACCATTCTGTCCTTCCTCTTTCTTTAGGTGTCATCTGTGCTGAGGTGGGCCTGCGTTCCAGGATGGTTTGTTCTTGGGACCAGACCTGACCAGAAGTTGACCTCATGAGCACGTCAGCCCCTCCAGCTGCCATGCTCCTCCGGAGGCTGAGGCGGCTCTCCTGGGGCAGCACTGCTGTCCAGCTCTTGATCTTAACAGTGGTGACGTTCGGCTTGCTGGCCCCCCTGGCCTGTCACCGCCTTCTGCACTCTTATTTCTATCTGCGCCATTGGCATCTGAACCAAATGAGTCAAGAGTTCCTGCAGCAAAGTTTGAAAGAGGGTGAAGCTGCCCTCCACTATTTTGAGGAGCTGCCCTCTGCCAATGGCTCAGTGCCCATCGTCTGGCAGGCCACCCCCGCCCCTGGCTGGTCATCACCATCATCACCGTCGACAGGCAACCTGGCTTCCACTACGTCTTGCAGGTGGTGTCCCAGTTCCACCGGCTTCTTCAACAGTGTGGCCCCCAGTGCGAGGGCCACCAACTCTTCCTGTGCAACGTGGAGCGTAGTGTAAGCCATTTCGATGCCAAGCTGCTGTCTAAGTACGTCCCCGTGGCCAACCGCTATGAGGGCACCGAGGATGATTATGGTGATGACCCTTCAACCAACTCATTTGAGAAGGAGAAGCAGGACTATGTCTATTGCCTGGAGTCCTCCCTGCAGACCTACAACCCAGACTACGTCCTGATGGTAGAAGATGATGCTGTTCCAGAAGAGCAGATCTTTCCAGTCCTGGAGCACCTTCTGCGGGCTCGCTTCTCCGAGTCCCACCTCAGAGATGCCCTCTATCTGAAGCTCTATCACCCCGAGAGGCTCCAGCACTACATCAACCCTGAGCCCATGCGGATCCTGGAGTGGGTCGGTGTGGGCATGTTGCTGGGGCCCCTGCTAACCTGGATATACATGCGGTTTGCCAGCCGTCCGGGGTTCAGCTGGCCTGTCATGCTCTTCTTCTCCCTATACAGCATGGGTCTCGTGGAGCTGGTGGGCCGGCACTATTTCCTGGAACTGCGACGGCTGAGTCCTTCCCTGTATAGCGTGGTCCCTGCCTCTCAGTGTTGCACCCCAGCCATGCTTTTCCCTGCCCCTGCGGCCCGCCGGACCCTCACCTACCTGTCTCAGGTGTACTGCCACAAGGGCTTTGGCAAGGATATGGCACTCTACTCACTGTTGAGGGCCAAGGGGGAGCGGGCCTACGTGGTGGAGCCCAACCTCGTGAAGCACATTGGGCTCTTCTCCAGCCTCCGGTACAACTTTCATCCCAGTCTGCTCTAGTGTTCCAAGAAATGCCTTTCTGAAATTGGCCATTCTTGGCGATTCCGATATCGAGCTCTTTCTTTGGACGTGGTTGCTTGCAGTCATTTCATTGTTTAAGGTTGCTAGGGATCTAGGCACTGAGGCAGCTGAGAACATACACATCAAGAACCTTGGCTTTGGTAACTCCAGCAGGATCAGATGTTGGCCCTGAGTCGGGACCCCTCTCCCTCCACACAGCCATACTGCCTCATGCAGTCTGACCCACCCACCGAGGGGGCATTTACATACCAGTTCTATTCTCCAACTGTTTTCAGCAATGCTTTGTGATAGAGCTGGTGACTGCCAAAAATAGTGTGCATAAAGATAGGACTGTTTTAGGATTTTAAGGGTAGAATTTGGTGAAAGGTGAGATCCTTTTGAATTGATTTCTTTCTTTCCAGGCATGAGAATGGACGTGTGTCCAAAGAGGCAGGACCATGTTGCTAGGTTCCATTTGTTTCTTTGACCTGGTGTAATAAAAGCCAGTAAAATCCATTGCAGGGCCTGGCGACTTGGAGACAGGTGATCACGTTTCTGTTTCCTGGTGTTTTTTTCCCCACACATCTGTAGTGTACTGCTAGTCAACACCGCTAGTGAGAACTTTAAGTCACAGCAAGATCTACAGGCACCTTCTGGATCATCAAAACCAGATTTCTTATGTTCAGTAGTGATTCAGTATTGAATATTTCTGTCATATTCTGATTCTTTGAAAATTGGACATTGCCGAATGATATAAAATGGGTGAGCTCACTAATAGCGTATCCTTTTCCCTTATTTTTCTGGCTAACCATTCACCCTCACTTTTTTCTTCTTCTGGATATCATGGTGTTAGAGAAAGAAAAAATGTAGACTGTGAAGTCAGAAGGCCTGAATTTTTATTTCAGATCTCTGCCATGCCCTAGTGACGTGAACCTGGGCAAGTTATGACCACTCTGAGTCTTAGTTTTTTCACCTGTAAAACGGGGATGGTGATACCTACCTTTTAAAGTTGCCTTGAGGATTAAATGACAGAATGTATGTAAAACACCTAGCAAGTGCTTATCCCATAGAAGGCACTTGACGAACACTAGTTCTTTTCCTAGAATAAGCATATGAAATTCAAGTGTATTTTGGATAAAGATATTAGTGATAGTGTTTAAAGTGGGCAGTAGGGCGTAGGGCTTCCACCTGGGGAGCAGTCATTCTGGACCAAACTACTAGAATAAAAGCTGACTTGGCATTGTGACTTGTGAAGAAGGTGTAGCTCAGCTTTCATCTGGCGCCTCTTCCAACCAAGCCAAAAATAATTGTTCATTTAAATGGGAAATGGTCTGAGACTCCTCTTTAGTTTATTCCAAGACTAGCATCTGAAAATTACTTTTCTCCAAAGTTCCACATAGATGTCCTTGGACGATATTTATCAAGCCAGTGGCCAACAAGTCCCTTTGTGAGGATGTGTGTCTACATTGGATTTCAAGTGTGTTGTGTGGATCATTTGTTTCGGTGCCATGCCTTCTTTTCCTTTTTAAATTTCCGGTAAGCTTCCATTTGGAGAACCCCTCAAGAGCACTGAGGCAGTACATGGGGGTTCCACACCCCATTTTGCACGTGGACAAACCGAGACCAAGGGATACGAAACAACTTCTCTGGGTTCACACGGCTGGACAGCAGCAGAGCCAGGATGGGAACGTAGCTCCTCTGAGTTCCTGCACTTTTTTCTTAACCACATTCACTTTATAAATATCTATGTAGTCAAATTCTCTTTTGTAGAATCTGATTGTAACCTGGACTGAAAAAATGTCTCTGTAAGCTAACATGGTAGACCCTCATTGTCCCATTGGTCTTGGGGAACAAACAGGCATAAGTATGTGTTGTGTTGTTATCGTGAGATGTTACATGTCCCTCAGGAACGTCCAAAGTGAGCAGAGCTACTAGATGACTTATCAAGATGTTCAGACTCCACTGCTAAATTCATCTTCTCTCAGTGACTGGTTTATCCCCGTGTTCAGGAACAGAACTGCCTTCAACCTACAATTCATTAGCATTTGTTCCATTAACAAATGGATCTCCTCATGAATGTTTTGTGCCCAACGACAGGAGAGTCCAATCCAAGCTAGCCAGGCAGAAGATAGGGAATCATTGCTGGTTTATATTTCTGCTCTTTCTAATTCAGTTGTCTACCGCATGCAGACACCCCCTCCCTTGACTCCTGGATGGCTAAAGCCATTTTTGCCTTGTCTCATTTCTCTGCCTACACAAAGACACCTTCCCCATAGATCTTAACTAGAGTCTACTGTCCTTGGACGTTTTCTGCAGATGCAGGCCCCGTTCTGCCATTTTGTCCCCACCCGCATCTAGCTCTCCCTCATACCTAGAGTCCATTTTTTGTATGTTGTCCTTCATTAGGACAGTTGACAGCTTTACACCGAAGCTGAAGTCTCATTTAATCCCAAGCAAGGGGGCTAGAGGAGAACTAAAGTCCCCTTCCCATAACAAAGGACATAGGTCATCGGGAGGATGAAGGTCTCTAACAGAACCTGCTCACCTTTCAGGGTTTAAATTATGATCAGGCCTAAGAAGCTCCCTATTGCGACTGAGTGTATTTGCATAGACATATCAGTTCCAATAAAAGCAGCTGTTCCACTGAGGCATCCTGAGAAGACTTTTGTCATTCCCTCTCATTTCTGTGGATGGATTTTCTAATGTGGTGAATAATAGGGAAAATACACACACACACACACGCCATTTTGGAGTCCCAAAGTAACCATTCACAATTATGGGCCATTTGCTTAAAAATTGATAACTGATTTTGTTGTATTTCTTGAGTGGAAACATTTGAACTGTGCATTCTTTTTTATTGTTGTTTAAGGAAAGAAGGATAAAAAATACACAGTACAACTGGAGAACACAAACTGAATTAATAAGATGGTAGGATTAATCTAATTTACCGTGGATACACCCCTCATTTGGTAGAATTTATTTAATTGGCAACTTAATTTCGGTAGAGAGGCATTATAATTGGAGTTGATTACTGTGGGATTTTTATATACTCCATGATGCATTGTGAGTTACAGTAACGCATGATATGAAACTGGCTAGTTTTAAGTCACATGACCATTTGGATATTTTTATCTCAACTACAATGAATTTGCTGAGAAATGCTCATTAACTGGCCCTTTTCTTTTTAGGGTGAATTTTATATTGAAAACCTTTGGGGGCCATGTCAAAGATGATTGGAAATGTGATTAAAAAGTACTTAATGTATTAGAACTGCAGTGGAAATGTGCTGTGGCTTCCAGGTCCCTCCAGTCCTTGGGTTGCAGGATTGTTATGAGTCATCACTCTGTAATGAATGGGGATTTTTTGGCTTAGAATTTAACAGATTTTCTTGATCTTTTCCCATATGATCTACACAGAAATGTGGATTAGTGAACTGATTTAAAGAAAAAAAAGGCATCTCTGTTAATAGTTTGGGGCAAAAACAGATGAAAATCCAAAGCCAAATGATGAATTTCTCAAAAAGAAACAAGGATCAGATTGTGTAACTGTGTAGGAATGGGGTAGCTTTAAGATGTTCAAGAGATAGGAGAAGACAAAGATGTAGAGTAGAGCAGAGGATCTCGCATTTGTCACCTGTTCAAGTTTATTTATTTTGAGAGAGAGAGAGAGAGAGAGAGAGAATGAGTGGGGGAGGGGCAGAGAGAGAGGGAGGGAGAGAGAGAGAGAGTCCCAAGCAGGCTCCATACTGTGTGTAGAGCTTGAATTCATGAACTGTGAGATCATGACCTGAGCTGAAGTCAGATGCTTAACTGACTGAGCCACCCAGGCACCCCTTTAAGAATTTAAGTAATCACTACATCCAACATGGGGCTCGAACTCACAACCCTGAGATCAAGAGTTGCATGCTGCACCAACTGAGCCAGGCGCCCCTGTAATAAATTCTTCATGCGTGCATCACCATCATGAAATCGTCATAGGAACAGCCTGTGGAGAATGCATAGGAACTAAACAGTGAATGGTCAATGTTCTGGATATATAATGCATTACTTTGCTAGGGCCTGACTTCTTACTGCATTTAGAATAAAATTCAAACCTCCTATGTTAATTTCCAGGCCAGATGGAACCGTCTGACTTCATGTCTTAGTGCCACTCCCATCCTTGTTCTCCAGGTTCTAACCACACCACCTTGCTTTCACTTGCTTGGACTTGCTACACTGTTCTTATTGTAAGGCCTTTGCATGGCCATCCTCTGTCTGGAACACTTTTCCTTTGGCTAATTCTTTCCTATAATTCAGGTCTCAATCTAATTTTAATCCCTCCCAGCAGGCTCTCCATCCTATCTAAAGCAGTCTCCCTGCTTTCCAGCCCCCAGGCCCATCTATCACTTACCCAGTTTGATTCTCTTCAAAGCTCTTGTGACCCAAAATTCCCCTTTTATTTTAGGATATTCCCCCCCACCTCCCCCCATAGGATATAAACTTCACAATATCAGGAGTCTTCTTCTTCATTTACTGCTGTAGGCCCAGATCCTAGAACAATACCTGACATATAGTAGGAAATGAATGAATGAGAGAGAGAGAGGAGAAGAAAGGCAGGCAGGAAGAAAGGGAAGAAAAGAAAAAGAAAGGGAGAAAGAGTAGAGGGATCCACAGTGGAACTGCCCACGGAAAAGAGGAATACTGGCTGAAGAGAAAAGGAACTAGGGAAGACAATTTAGGAGAGAAACAAAGAGGGGTCCAGGTAGTGAGGGTTGGTTAGGATGTACAATTCTGACCCCTGTGAAAAGAAGCTTTTTTGCATGCATTCTAGCAGAGGGAATGGCAAGTGTGAACAGGAACTTTTTAACACATAGCTGCTTTTTTTTGGTTGTTGTTACGGTTTTATTTCTAGTGTGGTGTGGGGTCCTGTGTGTTACTCTTAGGCAAAGGTTGGGATTTTTCCTTCAGGCTGCAACTGCTGAATCTTCCTGGTGTTGCCACTGGGAATCATCTAGACATGAAAACCACCCATCGTGGGTCCACAGCCTCTTCTAGGACTTTTAGGCCAACAGGCTGGAAAGAGAGTGACACAACCATCACCTCACTATACCAATGAACCCAAGTTCTGTGGGTGAGCGGCTATGGATGATAGGAGTGGCTTTTGGCAAAACATTACACAATTTAACACAAACCAAGAATAGAGAGGTAAATCTTCCCAGAGACTAGATGTCTGGAACAAGAGACTACTTAGGAATCATTTTTCTGGTACATGACTTTTGGGGTATTTTTATTGTATCAGTGCAGCTTTGTTTAAATGTGAGTTCTTTGTAAAAGTTGAGTCCTCTGCAAAACTCATACACTGGCAACATTTTAGACAAAGAATGTACACCACCCCAGTTTGTTTTTATCCAGAAAAAGATGTAAGCTCTGGCACTGCTGTGACCCGAGGACTTGAGACCGTGGTTGCTTGTACAGTCAGGAGCCCAAACTTTTGAAACACAAGTCAACGAATCTGTGTAGATTTTTTTCTAACACCATGTTTGGGCAATTCCTTTTGTCCTTCTCAACCATACCCTTGCCAACACTAATACATCCAGTATCCGTAGCCATCTGGGGTTCATCAAATGAAGGTTGGCTTCCATTTAGCTCTCCCTGCAATGAAGTTTATGACTAAGGAGGCAGGATTCCCGGAATGTACATTTGGAGTGCTTCCCCCTCATTTGAACTAGAAGAGGTGAAAAAGCATCTAAGTTTTAAAGTTATTTAAAAAAAAAAAAAAAAGGAATTGTGTGTGTCTGTCACATTCAAGATCATAGTTCCTGTGTTATTCTGCAAGGAACTACATCAAAGTAATCATATGTAAATCTAAGTATAGCATTTTATCTCCATCTTAATAAATGCCTAAATCACATTAGCAATATTCATTCAAATGACTCAAGCTGTTTTCTTACTTTAAAAATTTTTTTCCAGCTTTACTGAGAATAATTGATATAATCACTGTATAAGTTTAAGGCATACAGCATGCTGGTTTGATTTACATACATTGTGAAATGATAACCACATTAGGTTCAGCTAACATCCATCTTGTCATATAGGCACAATAAAAAGAAAAGAAAGAAGAAAAAACATTTTTCTTTGTGATGATTTCTTTTTTTAATCTCGATGAAGTATTAGCTGAAGTGCCCCACGCTGTAGAAACACACTCCCATATTTGAAACAGAAAAAGCTTTGAAGAGATTAAAATCTCATTATCTTTCATTTTACCAGTTAACGCCAGAGGAAGAAAATCGTTTCAGCTAAATTAACTGCTACTGTCACACTTACACATGAGTCCTCACACTAAGGCAGACACACATCAAAATTCAGAATTACATCTCATACATCATGAAGGCGTGTTGTAAATCTTGCAGGTTGGTTTCAGTGCATAGACAGTTGTGGCATAAGGACGCATTTAGCTGCAAATAACAGAATCCAGTCTCCCAGGGCCTCACGCAATGATGTTTAATTTTCTCACCTAAAAAGAAGCCTGGAGAAGGCAGGCTTAGCAGTGCAATAGTCTCATTGAGGACCCAGAGTCTTGTCTGTCCTTCTGGTCCTCCATCTTTTGCCACCTAATGGCTACTGCAGCTTCAGATATTAAGTCCTCACGAGGCTACATTCAAAGGTGGAAAGGACTGGGGTAAAAAAACTTCCTTCTTTGAAGTTCTGTTTCTTTTCCAGGAAGAAAAATTTCAGGAAATCTCCCTGAGACCTCTCCTTTTTTTGCATTGGCCAGATACCGGCCAGGCTTGCTCTTAGACCAATCCCAGGCAAAGGGAGATGGGCCAAGCCCAATCCCAGTTCACTCCCTCACAGTTTGGGTGGTGGCTTATCTTTCTTGACCTCAAGTGCTCTCTGCCCATCACTCAAACAAAATAGGGCTTTTGTTACCCAGAAAGACATATATGGATAACTCAGAGGCAAAATGTGAACAGTGACTGTCCTGTTTCTGGAGGAAGTGGCCAAGACTTTTAATATTCTTCCTACTTTTGCCCCTTTATATAATATTTAGAAGTTGAAGCAACATGGAGATTTATTTTATTAAGATTTATTTAACTGTATAGTTACAGAGTTATGTCATAGGAGCCTTTCAAAAAAGTTGCTGCTACAAGACTAATTGTCTTGGAGTGTCAAAAGCTTTGAGAGGCTTAGCTTGTCAGATTCCTATAGGCCCATAAGACTGCATTTTCTTTCCAACATGATGTCAGGACATCTGAGTGGTTGACCATGAAGCACCACGTAAACAATAAGATCATTGTTGCCAGCTTCAAGGAAATACAGGTAGTCAAACTCAAATTGGACAAGGGAGATTGACCATTTGGCAACTGAAGATCATGCTTTCTACCTATTGTTGAACTGTTCTGAATTATTGATTTGGGGCACACAAAGAGCTTTGAATTTTTTCCAAGTTCATAATTTTGGAAAGTGGTCACATGAATTTTGATACATAGTGTGAACTGTGCAGTGAATTTCTAAAACTGGCAAATCGTAATATGGCTCCATTAGAAAGTATTTTCCTGTCTGTATTCAGTTTCAAGAGACAACTATGAAGTTGAAATCAAATTACGTTCACCAAGAAAACATGGCATTCCTAGAAGTTTAGAGGTAAGTCTCATGAACTTTAGAGGTTAGACATGAACTCTAGGGAGGTCCTGACATTTCTAGCAATTTGAGCAATGCTTGGCAGTGTACTCTTTAAGAAAGGAATAAAGGTGAAGAATTACAATCAGTTCTAGAATTGCAAGCTCTCCTCAACAAAAGATAACCCAAAACTCAATCGATAAATACCTAAAGACACCTAGTCTCACCAGCCTGTGAGTACAAATGAAGTCATGTTAATAGTAAATAATGCACAGTTTCCTTTGTTGACAGACCCTTCCCCACCCCATAAAAGTCTCACTCAGATATTTCTTGAGAATCTCCAAAAAGGTACCTTGCACATATGTGTCACATAGCAATTTGCCAGCCACAATTATCACACAGCATCCATCTTGTGTTTCCTCTCCTGCCTGCACAGTGCCCCATACTGCCTGCAAAGTAACTCTAAAGGGCCTTTCTCTTTCCCCTGCTATGCTAGCCTGTGCCAGGCTTTCTATTTGTAATGCTAACCCAACTGTCAGTCCCAGAAGTTAGGTGAGACTTGGCCACACCAAGAACAAATACTACTGTCTCAGGGGCTTACCATAACAAAGGTTTATTTCTCACTGTCATAAAACCTAATACATAAAGATCTGGACAACCCTTTAGGGCAACTATTTTCCATATAGAAAGTCAACAATTTAGGCTGAGAATGGTTTCACAGTCCTGTAGCTGTCCTATCATGAGCAGGAAACCTCCCTGGTCAACCAAGCAGGCTTAAAGAGATGCCAGATAAACAAAGGGCTTACTGGTTACTCACCAGCTCTTCTCTATATCAGACTGCAAATGGCCAGAACTATGGCCCCACTCAACTGCAAGAGGGCTGAAAAGCACAGAGGAGTCTTCCACAGATATGAAAGAGGAGAAGAACAATAGTGGAACAGTATTTGATGCATAGTAGTAAGACCTACTTTACAGGTCAGTGCTGGGTTCTGGAAAAAAAAATGGAAACAAAGACCTCTCCAGTTCTTTGCTCTGTTCTGTCACCTGATCCTCAAATCAGTACTGCTTATACCCAGAATCCCCAAAACTTTCTCATGAGTAGGGTCCATTGTTTAGTCATAATTTCTCTTTGTTAGGAGCTTCAACATAGCCCAAGAATGGGGGGACAATGCCGTATCATCTCTCTCATTCCCTCTCTTTTTTCCTTTTTCATGACAAATCCACATACACCCCTTTTTTTTCTAACTCCTTCACTAGGTGTCTGACTTGTTCACTGCAATAGGATAAAGTCACAGCCCAGTGTCTGGAACTCAGAAATGTGTTAATGAGTCGATGGATGGATGGATGGATGGATGGATGGGTGGATGGACAGATGGGTGGATGGAAGAGTGGATGGATTGATGAATGATGGTTTTCTCTCTACCCAGAGAGGAACTCAAGGGAAGCCTGTTACTATTTTCTATTTACCCTCTGAACTTCTGGCACTTTGACCCTAGCTTCAGTCCTTCTGTCTTGGACACCACTTTTGGCTCTTTTGGGGGGCTCCCTTTGGATTGGGACCTTGTTTAAGATTAACTATGGGAGAGTGAGAGTTTCAGTTTAGTGGATGAAATTCTACCACTCAACTTCAGTGATTCCTAATTAAGGAATGTACACATGAAAACAATAACCAAATGGAAAATAAAATACCTTTTTATTAACTGGTCAGTAAGTACCCTATTATCTGCCAGTGTAGACATCTTTGTTAAGCCACATGAGATTATGCTGTTTAGGCCTGGAATCTAAGGAAGGCTTGCATACTTCTATCACTCGAGAGTGATGGAAAGGTCTGGAACAGACCAGATGCAACTGATGCAGAAGCTCTTAGGTAAAAGAGAGAATGGCCAGGCCCTGACCCAGTGCACTGCAGTAAGGGGACTGTGTACAAACGAGGGAACATCGGCTTAGAGACTCTACCGCCTAGTAGAATATAATTGGTATTAGCCCTGTGCTTTGAGTGCTTGAACAACTCCCCCTCCCTCTGAAAGAAGCTGGTAAGAAAGGTGGACTGAGGGTGTGAGATCAGTGAAAATGCCCCCTCCTCTACAGACCCAATATCTAAAAGGAAGGAGAGCTGGCTGGAAATTCTCCATCTCATCTTCCCCTCTTCCATAATTAGCTCTTTACCCTTCCTCATCTTAAATGCTACCTTCACTTTCCTCTTTGCCCAAACCCTTCAGTCCTTTACATGGGGTCACACCTATTCCACTCCATGACAGACTGTCTCCAGAAAACCAATCTAGGCCAGTGTCCTCACTCTACTAAACAAGTTTGTTAGAGAGACCAGTTCAAACTGTAGGCTTATTGATGCATTTTTGTACAAAGTCCTTTTTTATTTTTTTATTATTTTTGAAAGCAACTTTAAAAATGTTTATTTATTTTTGAGAGAGAGAGGGAGAGGCAGAGAGAGAGGGAGACAGAATCCCAAGCAGGCTCCACACCATCAGTGCAGAACCTGATGTAGGGCTCAAACTTACAAACCGTGAGATCATGACCTGGGCCAAAACCAAGAGTTGGACTCTTAACCGACTCAGCCACTCAAGAGGCCCAAAGTCCTTTAAGAAAAAAATACAAAACACACTACATGTTAATACTGGCATATGGATACACTTTCTTTTGCCTGTATATGGATTTCTGAGCAAGTGGTGCACTATTCTAAGTTCTTGGGAAACTTACATAAGAAATAGCCTGCAGTTAGCTTCTGCTGCTCAGCTAGGGTCCCCATCGCCTTAACGTGTTTGCTGTAAAATAACAAAAAGTTCATAATCATAATTAAAAACAGCAATTGGGGGAAAAAAGACTGGAAGTTTGACCATGATGTGGGCAATGTGAGAGGAGAGACTTTGGATGGGGCAGTCAGTATTTCCCTGCCAGCTCCAGTCTCTCAACCTCTCCCAGTCTCCCAATTTTATGCCATTATTTCCCCCATTCACCTTCATTTCTGCCAGCCTGAATTAGTGTGAAGAGTCTCTATGTCATAAGTATCTATTTAGGTAGTACCTATTTAGGTAGCTGTTAGTTAACATCATCTTCCTTGTTTCCAACGAATTGTGCTGTTTATCTAATAGCTCTGTCAACGAAATTTTAGAATAAAAAAATAGCAAAACACCTCAAAGCATTCTCATAACTGCAGAAACTTTACAAGAAAAAAAAAACAGAAAATGGAAGCAGTTAAGAGACTTCTAAGTAATGTACAGACACTCCACCACAGAAGATGGCCAATAAGCATATGGAAAGATGCTCAACATTATTAGTCATTAGGCAAATGCAAAGTAAAACCACAATGAGATACCCCACGCCCCCATTAAAATGGCCACAAAAAATTTTTCAATGACCATCTGAGTGTTGGTGAGGATGTGGAGCAAATAGATGCTCAAAACTGCTGTTGGGAACATAAAATGGTACAGCCACTTCAAAATACAAGTGGGCAGTTTCCTGAAAAGTTAAACATACACCTACTGTTTGATCAGCCCTGATCATTCCACTCCTAGATATTTATCCCAAGAAAAATGAAAACAAATGTCCACATGAAGACTTGTACATGGATATTTATAGAGCTTTATAATAGTTAAAAGCTGAAAACCACTCAAATGTCCATCAGCAGCAAGTGAGTAAACACAGAGGGACATCCATCTCGTGGGATACTAGTCAGCAACAGAACTTGAATGTGGATGAATCTCAAAATAATTATGCTAAGTGAAAGAAGTGAGAGCAAACAAACAGAAGTATGTATTGTATGATGCAATTTATGTAAAATTCTAGAAGATAAAAATGAGTCCCTAAAGGGACAAAGAGCATAATCAGCGTTGTTTGAAGATGTGAGTGAGGTAGAAAGGAAGGGTAGAAAGGAAGGTACATGAAGAAAGTTTTAGGGGGGGTGGTTATGTTCAGTATCTTGATTACAGTGATGGTTTCATGGGTGTATACATATGTCAAAACATCAACACTTTACAAATGTGCAGTTTATTATGTCAATTATATCTTGATAAAACTGTTATTTGAAAAAGATTCACATAGTGGTTTTTGTACCAAAAATGAAAGAACTGGCTTGCATTTTTTCATTGCTTCAAACTGCTCTTGAAAAGTGCTTTTCTTTTTTTTTTAATTAAAAAAAATGTTTAATGTTTATTTTTGAGAGAGAGAGAGAGAGAGCATGAGAGAGCAGGGGAGGGGCAGAGAAAGAGAGGGAGACACAGAATTTGAAGCAGGCTCCAGGCTCTGAGCTGTCTGTCAGATGCAGGGCTCGAACCCACAAACCGTGAGATCATGACCTGAGCTGAAGTTGGACCTTGGCACACCAAAAAGCTCTTTTCAAGAGTGTAGGTCAGTGGAGAGGAGGGTGAGTGTGCTGGGTTACCTATTACCTCACTGTGCTTTTATCTATCGGTTTCTTTAGAGTTTCAGTAAAGACTTATTTCAAAAAAGGCCAGATTTAGGAAAAAATGGAAAAAGTCTTTAAAATTTGCTGGATCATCTCATCTTTAATGCCTACTAGCTATAACAGTTTGTGAATCTAAAGTTCTATAAATCAGTTATGTATACTGTCCCTTTGACTTGAAGATGCCCTCAATTATAAAAGATACACTCTATCTCTAGCTTTTAAAAAAGCAGTAAAAGTACACTTATTATAAGATTCACTCCAGTTTCAAAAATATTAGAAAGTATGACTGAGAATAGTCCCTGTAGCAAGTAATCCCAAGGCTGCCAAAAGGGATGCCAAGGGCCTGCCTCTATAAGTTCAAGGTGCTCATGTTGTGGCCTGTAGCACTGTGGCTAGTCTCAGGCACAGTCTCTAAAGAAGAAGCAACATACCAAAACCCCAAATTTCACACTTAGCACAGGTTTCCTCATTGCCCAGAATCTGTAGAAGCCCTGATGCTAGGGTTATATCCAGAATCCATCTTATCTTTTAAAATTGTAAATTTGGTTACACTTATGTAAATTGGATCAGGAATCATCAGGGAAATGCAGATCAAAACCACAATAAGATATCACCTCACACCTATTGAATGGCTATTATCAAAAAAATAAGAGATCATAAATATTGGCAAGGATGTAGAGAAAAGGGAACCCTTGTGCACTCTTGGCGGGAATGTAAATTGGTACAGCCACTGTGGAAAAACAGTATGGAGGTCCCTCAAAAAATTCAAAATAGAACTGCCATAGGATGCAGCAATTTCACATGTGGGTATACATCCAAAAGATTTGAAATCAGAATCTAAAAGAATTATCTGCACTCCCATAGTCATTGCAGCATTATTTACAATAGCCAAGACAAGGAAGCAATCTAAATGTCCATTGAGAGATGAATGGATAAAGATAATGTGTTGTACACATACAATGGAATATTATTTAGCCTCAGAAAAGGAGGAAGTCTTGCCAGTTTTGACAGCATGGATGAACCCAGAGGATGTGAAATACATTAAACAAATATTAGATGATACCATTTATATGAGGAATCTAAAATAGTCAAACTCCTAGAACAGGGAGAAAAATGGTGGCTTCCAGTGTCTGAGGGTTGGGGGAGGGGGAAACTGAAAGGTATTAATCAAATGGTAAAGTTTCAGTTAGCACTGAGCCTATATCGATTGTATACTTTACAATTTGATAAGCTTTTATGTTAAATCTTCTGTTAAGCCTTTGCTAAGATCTTATGTTAAATGTTATCACGCACAAAAAGTAATAATAATAAAAGAGGGTGGGAGGAAACTTTCGGAGGTGATGAATGTGGTATGTATTGTGACGATTTCATGAATGTATACTTATCTCTAAACTCATCGAGCGATATACATTAAATAAGCAACTTTTCTATGTCAAAAAATAAAAGTTAAATTAGGTGAAAAATAATTTGTCCATATTTCCCTTCATTTGGATGTTATACAAACTTGGAGAGACTCTATCTTAACTTCCCATGTGAGACAATCAGAGACTATTTCTGGCTTCCTTATGTAAGAGTATGCAAATGGAAACACTGATGGATTTTAAAAATATACATGATGAAAAGAAGGGACTCAATCTAGGAATTAGAGAAGTATCTTCCTATTAAATATAGTTGCTGCAATAAATAAATTATAGCAAATTTCTGAATCAAGTTTTTGCAAAATTCCCAAGAGAATCTTAAATCAAAAATTCCTGTAGTCATGAAATGATAATGAAAAAATTAATTAAAAAATAAAATGGAAATATCTAAATTTATCTGTTAATTGTGGTGAGTGATAAGTATGTCTGGGTCCCAAATTTTGGAACCCTGTCTTGCCACCTCCTTTCAATACCTTGACAAAGGCCACCCCCTAGAGTATGTGCACAAGTGACAATTATGGGAACATCATCCCCAAATCTTGATGTCCTCTATCCTTGTGAGCTGTTGGGCTAGGAAGTATGACTTGTGCCTAGATGAGTCACCCTCCTGCCTGGGAGACTCCACTCAGGTTCTTGTTTGGTCTACCAAGGAAGGAAGCCAATTTTTCGAGTTGGAAAAGGACTCCGAGTCCTCCTACAGTACCAGCTCCGAGGAGGAGCAAAGAGGGAAGCAATTCAATAGGAAACATCTGAGAAGACCAAGAGGCACCGAAGCATTTATCTTAACCCAGCTCTACTGAAGGGAGCTCTATCTTTACTAGAATATGGTCTTCTCAGACCTCAGAGAAAGTGCAGGAGCTCCCCCTAGAGGATAGAGCACGAAGACCGCACTTCCCCATTCTGTTCTGCCCACAGGCTTACCCAGGATTTTACTTCCCTTCTCAAGAAAAGGCTTTGGAGACTCCCTTACTGATTTGAACATACCTCTCTTACGGTATGGTACTTACCACATAGCACTATGTGGGCTGTTACAAGCCCATCTCTCCCCCTCAGGTGTGAGCCTTGAAGGAAACCAGAATATGTCACCTCCAAAAATGTCACTCTGACACAAAGATTATTTCGAGTCAAAGGCACCTAAAAAACAGCAGATGAAAAAGGACACCCTGACCTTACTTTTTATTCCTCAAAGCAGGAAATGAAAGTTTTGTGTGAAAGACACCTTCCCTGCAACAGGAGGAGAGAAAAATCCTTACCACCTGAGACAGGAGACTAGGCTGAGAGAAATCTTGACAAACCAACCTTGTTAAACTCACCCTTACATCTCAGTCACTTCTCCACCATTAACTTCCCTAACCCTTTGTCTTCCACGTTTCCACAATTTACTACTTCTGTTCAATTTAGTGTATGAACATTTGGCTCTGTTTCCTTGGTTCTTCATTTTCATGGACATGTAAAAGTCTGAATGCTTAAAAAAAATAACAAAAAAAAAAAAACAAGTAAAAGTCTGTATGCCTTTCTGCTGTTAATCTATTTTATGTTGATTCAATTCTCAGTCCCAGCTGGAGATCCTATGAGCAGAGAGGTCAAGGGTCACCTCCCCTGCAGCCCCATGAGGGAAGCACCTGTGCTGAGGTGTCCTTCATCCTTTGCAGCAGTTCCTGGAACACAGCTGGCCCTCGGCAATGGTGTTTGTTGGAGGAATGGAAGCGCCCGTAAAAAACGAAAGCCCTTTGATCACATTCCTACCTTGCAATGTTCAGTAATTTCTCTTTCTTTTCTGTTCTTTTTCTTCTGTCACATATTATACCTGCACTTTATACAGCCCTTGCCTGTGCAATATTTCATTTCATTTCATTTCATTTCATTTCATTTCACTTCATTCTCACAGTTCTGTTGGGGGCATATATCAGTGCCTGCCTTTACTAGAGGAGAAAACTGACATTCATACTGATGAGGTGAGTAGCTGAAGTTTCCAGAGACAGGCAGTTCCCCTAGGGCCTTTCCTCTGTAGCCCAAGGATGAGCACTCAGGAGGCAGCAAGCCAGGGATACTCCGAAGTGGAATCCCCAGCAGGCAGTCCACAAACCAACAAGAGGTCACCAGGGGATAAAAGACCACAGCTTCTCTGAGCAAAATCTATCTGGCTGAAGACACCAGTTTTCAGGGTGTTTGTTGGCAATGGCAGGAATCAAAGGGACTGAGTGATCTGATAGGATACAAAAATTCTGGATTTATCGTAGACATTGATTTGCTGCAAAATGTAAAGGAAAAGATTTCTTTTGCCAATCACTCCAACTGGCCATTGTTTTGGGAATTATCTTGCCATCATAGATCAAGCTTGAATAGAAAGAAGTGGCTAAGCACCAGGGATTTGGAGTCATATCTGCTGGGGTCATGTCTCTGTTCAGTATGATCTGAAGTGGAGCTTGAGCCCCACTTTAGGTGAGCACTAGCCCTGCTTTGGGTGAGCCCCACTTCTCTCTCTCTCCTTTCTCTCTCTCTCTCCCTGCCCCTAACTCGCTCTCTCTCAGAAAAAATAAAGGAACTTTCCCCCCAAAAGTAAAAATTATAAAAAAAATAAAAAATTAAAACAAATATAAGAAGGAGAAACGGATATTGGGAAACAACTTGCAGTTAGTCACACTATTCATTAATTTGACCTAATATTTCCAGTTGTGGGAATTTATCTTAAGGAAATAATCAGAAATGTATAAAAAGTTTTAAGGACATCTCCTTTTGTAATTATGGCAAAGAAATTAGAAACAACCCAGATTTCCAAAACAGAAATTGGTTAAATAAATAAAGGCTTATCTATATTCTGGAAAATTATAGACCCATTAACAATTGTGTTCTCAAAAAATATTCAATGGTATAGGAAAATGCTCAGGATGTAATGGTACATGAGAAAAGCGGAATGCAAAACTTTACATACAATACAATTTTAGTTGCATCTTTTCAGGTACATAGGTTATGTCTGGGTTTATTGCAGGGATCAAGGGAATAAAACTATCAACCTCACAGTGTTAATTTCTCACAGCGTATGTTCGGACGATACCCCTATAGGATCAGAAACTGGATTTTGTTTACAGACTCAGAACAGATTTGTCTCTCTGAGACATTTCAACCAGAACCATAAGATAAATACATGCAAGGAGGTAAGTTTACTCATTGACAATGAGGTATAATAGCGACATGTATGTGTGTGTATATATATACACACACACACACACACACACACACACACACACACATATATATATATTCCAGCATAATATTAGAGGACAACAGAGCACAGCCAAGGAACTTTCAGTCCACTAACAAAGCAGAAGGTTTTATTCTTAAAGGCATTCTCCATGAGGATCTTTTGAGAAAAGCAGCCAGAGAAAACAACAACACTTCTCAGAGGACTCTACACATCTCTCTGTAAAGAATTACTGAAAAATGGAGGCACAGAGCCCTGATGTCGTCCAGCCCTTCTCAAGAGTCCTACAGCTAGTGAGCAGGAACTGAGGTTTTGACGTCATTTCCTGTGGGTAAGAAATACGGTGTGGCACAAGGGAAGGAGGTTGGAGCAGAGTCTTTTGTAGAGCAGTGTCTGGGAGAGTTCTGGAGGAGAGTGAACTGGAGAGTTTGACAGGACTTGTGGGGTATAAGATAAAAACAAAAGGGGATTTAATGAAGTGTTGCTGGAGGTATGAGTTTGACCTTCATTAATGTCCCTTGAGAAACATGAATACATTTAAGTTATTTTTTAATTGCTTTTGGTTAGGTGACCTCAAATATATCCACAGCAGGACTGAATGCCATAGGACCCTGAAGTCATATTCCAGGGATACAAAAATAATTAATTTTTAAAATCTACATTACATCAGCAGTTTAAAAAAAGTTCTTAAAAAAATGGCCAGATTTTGATAATATTCAACATTTGTTTTTCTTTTTTGAAAGATGAAAAGATTTAATAGACGTATCTATTGGAGATACATATGCATCCTTAGCATAGCAGTTTTCAAACTCTGGCCACATGTCCCCAAAAATAATCTTGAGAAACTATGTATACCTTTGCACTTTAAATTAGCATATAATTTTTCATCATAAGTGTGAAGAGTTCCAAAGGATATAATATCCAGTATGTTTTAATATTAGTCACTCTAAATACATATAATGGAATCTTAAATACTGTAGTGATTAAATACCCACCATCATCCATTAAAGAAAAATACATGTAAAAGTTTGGGATATTTTTATTATTCTTTTATATTCCCCTCACAGGATTCTATCCAAACAGAATTATATATATTTTTAGGCTTGAAAATTTTATTGATCACTGTGTCATACTTCTCTGCAATGAATTAAAAAAACTCGCTTCGTTTTCTGTAACCATAAGGCTCTAAGCCTGTATGGTTCACAGGTGGCTGATAAACACTTGAAATGAGACAAACTAAAGAATGAAATTTTTAATTCTATTTTCGTTTTAAATTTTAAATTTAAATAGTTTTCTAATTTTCTTCCTAGAGATCTTACCTATTTGTTAGTTTTTTCCTAAGTAATGTATACTGTTTGATGCTCTTGAAAATTACTTTTTTTTTTTGAAAATTACTTTCTAAAGACATATTTTCTGGTTTTTGATGGTATTTGAAAAGATGCTTGATCTTTGATACTGATTTTATATTCTGCAACCTCGCTAAGCTATGATTAATTCTAATAATTATTCCATCTAAGCAATCTTTTTTTTTTTTTTTGAGCAGCAGGCAAAAGTTTGAGTATTAGAATATAAGATTAGAAAGGAAGAATAGTAGGAAAGCTCTCTTTACAGAGAGGGACAGTCGAAAGTGAATGCCCAGGACTATAGGCAAGGGTCCTTGTTTTATAAGATTCTGGTCAGCCCTCCCCCATCCCGTCCCCCTTGTTCCTTCAGGTTCTACCCTTATTAGCTGGATAGCTCTAGGTGCTGGGTTGTCCATTCCTGGTTGGCTCATTTCCATTGTATGAAGGGTGGTCTATGGCCATACTTAGATCTTATGTCAAATTCCTGAGGGGGAACCTGAGAGGGTGTAGGCAGGGTCCATTACATTCTTAAGAGGAAACTTATGCCTGAGGGGGCTCCAAGCAGACAATCTTATCATCTACAAATAATGGACACTTTGTTTCTTCATTTCTAAACTTTATGCTTTTTATTCTCTTTCTTGATTTAATTCACTGGGTAGGACAATACTGAAGACAAGCGGTGATATCAGAGACCCTTGTCTTTTATCTTAAAATTTTTCCATTATTTCACCATTAACTGTGATGCTTGCTATTGGTTTTTCATAGATATTTTATTAGATAAAAGTTGATAATAAGTCTTGAATCAGGAGTTTTGTCTGATACATATTCACGAAGAGATCATTATTTTCCCCTTTCAATCTAATAATGTAGTCACTTATATTATTTGATTTTCTCATGATAAACTCAGTTTGCAGTCCTGAGATAAACCCATGTCACTGTCACTTGTACAAGTTATTGTATTCAATTGGCTAAGATTTTCTTTAGACTTTTTCCATCTCTGTTCACTGAAGAGATTGGCTGTAACTGCCCTCTTTCATACCATCTTGTCAGGTTTGGACTTCAGGTTTATGGTACTTTCATAAATAAGTTGGGTAGTGTCCTCTCTTTCTGTCCTCTGGAATAGTACTGACTGAAATTGGAAGCATTTGTTTCATGGTATATACAAACCAATAAAACTGTGTGACCCTAGAAGTATCCTGTGGTAAGATCAACTTCGGTTTCTATTTCCTTAATGATTATTTTATTTCTTCTTGAGTCATTTTTTTTTAGTTATATTACTCCAGTAATTGCTCATTTTAGTTAGGTTTTCAGATATGTGGGCAACAAGTTTCTTGACATCCTTGTTGCCTTTTTAGTACCTGTCTTTTTATCCTTAACAGTAATGAAGAAAAAAGGAGGCAAATATATAAACAGTCTTGGCAGAGGGTTTGTCGTTTTATTCATCTTTTCAAAAAAATCAACTTTTACCTCTACTTTGTTTCATTTGTTTCTGCTCATGTCTTTAAGTTTATTTTGCCTTTCAACTTAAGTAGCTTAACTCAATTTTCAGTCTCTTCGCTCTTCTAATATAACATTTAAGACAAAAAAGTCTTTCACTTCAAACTTTCTAAATCGACATTTTAATAGTGTCGCTTATCAACAGCATATACTGATTTTTTTTTTTTTAATCCAGCATAGGTATATATTTATCGGAGATCTTCATCTATACCTGTATCACAATTGAGATTTTGGTATTTATTTCTATCATTTTATTTTGCACTATCTCCTCTTCCTTTTTTGTTTCTTTCTCTCCGTTGCCTTTGGTGGGGGGGAGGGGGGGGTAGAATACGTCTTTTCTCCTTTATTCTCGAAGCATGTTTTCAATTTGTTTTGGAAGTGAGAAAGGATGATGTATATCTGCATCTTCATCCACATTTATATGTCTCCAGGGATCTGTCCCAGCATCTGTTTCTCACCTGGTAATGAACTCCTACCGTCACATATTTTATTGTACTTCTCAGGTGAGTTAGGCTGACCCTGCAAGCATGTAGAACTATGGTTACCCATGAACTATGCTTTCTAGTACTCTGCCTGCAGACGCACGGTTGCCCTTCCTCTCCTCTCGCACATCCGTCTCACATTTGCTCAGGAAAATACTGCCTGTTCTTGCAAGGTCACATGGGCTTGATTCCAAGGCTAAGTCTCCAGGTGGCTCCGCTTACCGATGCCGGCGTGTGTTGGCGTTCGCTGGCCCGGGAACCCAACCCCAAAGTCTCTCTGCCTCCGCCCGGGACCACCGTGTCCTCGTGCGCCACCTGGAGGTCGTCTGCCTGCTTTGCGCGGGCATCGGGGGCGCGCAAAAGGTCAGCGCGCTCCCTGCAGGAGGCCTGGGCTCTGCGCCTTCGCTCCCCCTTCCCTGCCGCTGCTTGCCCCCGACTCCGCCTGGCACGGCGACACCCTCTCACCCCGAAAAAGCGTCGCCAGCCGGGACAGAGACCTCCCACCTCGGCCCCACGTAAGCCACCAGGTCCCACAGATCTTGGCGTCCCGACCCCACTCCCTCTGCCCTGCTCAGGCAGGGTCCCCTCCTCGCAACAGGCCCCGCTAGTCTCTCCTGCAGGCGCTCTGCGCGTGGCTGCCTCGCCCCACAGAATCATCTGCTTCAATGTTTTTCTTCCCTTTTTTCCCCCTAAGATTTTATTTTTAAGTAATCGCTATACCCAAGGTGGGGCTGGAACTCACGACCCTAACATCAAGAGTCACAGGCTCTTCCGACTGAGCCAGCAGGTGCCCCTCAATGTTCCTTCTTGATGTTTGTGAGAATTAGGTAGATCATGTTCTAAAAGAATATCTCAAACTAAAAAGCAATACCACACTTAACGGTAAAACAATAGATTACTAAGAAAAATAATAAATTAGAAATAAAGAAGCACACTCTTATCACAAAATTTTAGCCTTTTTCTGGAAGTTCTAACCAATGTATAAGTAAGAGGCTATTGAAAAGGACTATAACAATATTTCATTATTTGTACAAAGTATCATTTATCTTTAAGAAACTTTTTTGGGGGGCGCCCGGGTGGCTCAGTCGGTTAAGCCTCCGACTTCAGCTCAGGTCACGATCTCGTAGCCCGTGAGTTCGAGCCCCGCCTCGCCCTCTGGGCTGATGGCTCAGAGCCTGGAGCCTGCTTCCGATTCTGTGTCTCCCTCTCTCTCTGCCCCTCCCCCGTTCATGCTCTATCTCTCTCTGTCTCAAAAATAAATAAACGTTAAAAAAAATTTTTTTTTTAACTTTTTTTAACATTTATTTATTTTTGAGAGAGAGAGCGCCAACAGGGGAGGGGCAGAGAGGGAGACACAGAATCGGAAGCAGGCTCCAGGCTCTGAGCTGTCAGCACAGAGCCCCACACGGGGCTGGAACTCACCAAGCGGGTGGGAGATCATGATCTGAGCTGAAGTTGGGGGCTTAACCGACTGAGCCACCCAGGCACCCAGGCACCCCAGTCTAATCATTTCTTTTAGATTAGAAAGTTTAAATGGAAGAATGTTTAACTGAAAAACTGTTATAACTAGTTATGTATATCAAAAAGAAGGTGAGTGGGACTCCTGGGTGGCTCAGTCCCATAAGCCTCCGACTTCAGCCCAGGTCATGATTTTGAGGTTCCTGAGTTACAGCCCCACATTGGGCTCTCTACTGTCAGCACCCAGCTGCTTCAGATTCTCTGACGCTCTCTCTCTCTCTCTCTGCCCCTCTCCAGCTTGTACTCTCTCTCTCTCTCTCAAAAATAAACATTGAAAGAAGAAGAAGAAGAAGAAGAAGAAGAAGAAGAAGAAGAAGAAGAAGAAGAAGAAGGGTTACTAAAGAGCTTGTCTCTAATAAAAGAAATAGATTTTCTAACAGCAATAAGTTAAAAATAGAAAGGAAAAATATTCTACTCAACATGGCAACAGCAAAAAAGTTCCTAGCATAAACTTAACAAGAAATGCATAGAGCCAATTATCCAAAGAATTATGAAAATTCAGTGAATTACAAAAATTAACAGGTAAATAGAGGTGCCATTTTATCTTTCTTGATGCTAAGTTCTAACAACACATCAATTATTTCCCAGTTTATTTATAAGTTTAGTAGAATTTCAATCAGAATGCCAAATTGAAAATTTCACAAAACGCTTCTAAAGTTCACTTGGAAAATTAAAAGATAAGAAGAGCCATGAAATCTTTGAAGAAGATTGTAGGGGAGATCATCTCCTAGATCTTTACATGTATCAGAAAGTTCTAGTAATTAAAATAGTGCCAAGTATTACGAGGATAAAGTAAAATGCATTGATAGAAAAATAGAAAGCATCATATGTAATCTAGTGTATTAGGAACACTAATCAAGTGTATTAGGAACAGCATCTCAAAGGGATGCTGAATTATTTTAGAAATAGTATCGACATTAAGGTAGCAGAACTCTGCATTATGGCTGTCCAACATCTTTTGAACACTCTCCGATATTTCTCACTTTGTAAGTAAGTCCTGCTTTACTAAGAGAATCCATTAATCAGACATATGACTTAGGTCTGCACTCCCCCTACCCTGCCCCATGATATCTCATGTGGAAAAGAGCCACATGGGGGCACCTGGGTGGCTCAGTCAGTTAAGCTTCCGACTTCAGCTCAGGTCATGATCTCACAGCTTGGGGGTTCCAGCCTCGCATCCAGCTCTGACGGCTTAGAGCCTGGGGCTTGCTTCGGATTCTGTCTCCCTCTCTCTCTGCCCCTTCTCTGCTCGTGCTTTGTCTCTGTCTCTCAAAAATAAATAAACATTAAAACAAAAACAGAGCCACATGAGGGGGCATATTCAGGGAGATTATTCTGCTAAGTGTGCTGTCGAGTGGAGCAGTCGTGTCAGAGTTGCAGATGTCCCACTGAGTCATTTTGTTTTTGTTTTTGTTTTTGTTTTCTTGCTAGAACCATCCTGCAGTATGGTCAGATCTGTTTACCATGACTGCCTTGTCCTTGGCTGTGTAATTGCAGCCCATAAGCCTAGTTCTCTGGCCCTCACAGAGGTCAAACTGTTAACAAAAATTCACACAAAAAATTATTCCCAAAAATAAAATACATGTGGATTAATGAGTAAAATGTTAAACAAACAAACAAAAACAAAACCCCCAAAGATAAACCTAAACAGAACTAGCCAAACTAAGAACAATGAACTAACTAACCACTATGGGCCAACATTTGATATGAGTAGATCAAAAATGAACTGGCAGGCAGTGAGAAATGGAAACCTGGCCAGTTAACATTCATAACGTTAGGTTCCTAACATTCAAACACTGGGCTTCATAACATTATAAGATAAAATTAAATGGACTGTCCAGGGGAAGTACAACTATTCTTAGTTCTCAAGTCAGACAAGAATTTTGGTCTGTGTACTTCATACCAAGCACAGTCTGTGAGGGGATTATTGGACAACGCCTGAGAGTGAGTCGCACAGACCTATTGTGGTGATGGCCCCCAGGCAAGTTAGACCGGATCATACCAAAAGTACCTTAGCGCTATTCACCCAAAACAGTTCCTGCAGGAAAGGTGGAGGCCTGGGTATGCAATGTGCCCATTCTCTGTACCTCTGACATCATCAAATTGGATGGACTGCATATTCTATAAGGGATCCTCTCCTAATATTTCTTTCAGGTGATCTTTCGATAATTAGGGGACTTAAGCCCAAGTTTATACCTCCTTCGCGGTCGAACAAAGATCTCTCTCTCAATACATAATCAAGATAGGTGTGGGACTATCTTGAGGACAAGGACTATCAGAGGACAAGGGAGATCCAGGCTACTTCCCTAATTTTCAGCTTCCAGTAAGTATATTAAAAATGAAGAAATGGCAAAACCAGAGTTAATTTGAATGCATACATTTTGGCAAGTTACTGCTTTGAATACACACATACAATAAGAGCTCTGTTTATAACTCATTTGGTGGTAACACTGAAACTGAATTTGAGGCCTTTCTTGAATCTGAAGCTCAGATCTTCCTGGCCTTCTGGTGTTGGTCCTGGTTAAAGTGAAATGCCACAGATTTGTAGTCTGTATGTTAAAACCCAGGTTGTTCTAGCCTTGGCTAGATGCCCTGCTTGGCCAAGATAAAAACCCTCATTGATATATACCTAATAAAACAATGCCATTCCTGGCTTTATAAGCAAACATGTAAAAAGGTCTCTCCTATGTAGGTTTGATTTTTAAGACCCCATTTAAGGGAAGTAAGTGTCTATGAAAAAATAACACAAGGTTCAGAATTGTACACATCTTCCCTTGCCTTTCTTCCAGGCCATGATTAGCTAACAGGGCCACTGTCTGTCCTGGTCATGTCTAGCTCAAGAAAATGAAATTACGTCATCAGGGTACAAAGGAATACTTGTCCTTTGTTAATTCTTCTCTGGTGTTTTCTGGTCCTGTTCCACCCCCCACATTCAGAGCAGAAGGGTAAGGGGAAAACAGGCCCATGGAAGGGTTACTCGTCCTCGTAGCCCAGCACCCACCTCCATCCAAAACATGTACCTGAAGTTCTATTTCGGAGCAGGAAACCCTCTACACTCTCAGTGGGTCCACGTTTGGATTCTTCCCTGACCATCTCAGAGAAAGAGAATCCCCTCCTCTGAACTCACAAGGCGGGGCTTGCCTGTCTCATGGCCCTCACCACACAACCTTGGAATACACTTATAAGAGAAACCAAAAATGTGATGTAATACCAAAAATACATGCTAAGGAAGGTGGAATAGATTCGAGAAAGTTTCAGGGTTTCTTTTTTTTTTTTTTTTAATGTTTTATTTTTATTTTTTTTTTTTGAGAGAGAGACAGAGAACAAGCAGGGAAGGGGCAGAGAGAGACACACAGAATCTGAAGTGGGCTCCAGGCTCCAAGCTGACAGCACAGAGCCCGATGTGGGGCTCAAGCTCACAAACTGCAAGATCATGACGTGAGCCCAAGTGGGGCACTTAACTGACTGAGCCACACAGGCACCCCAAGTTTCAGGGTTTCTGAGTGGCTTGTCACAAGCAGAGTATAGGACCCTGTCTGACAGCCCAGGAAGTCGATTTGTTTGGAGATACAAGGTTTGGAGGTGTACTGGGAGGTACTGCCTCAACCGGGAGAGTAAGACCAATTCAGACTTCTAAGGACAATCTGGGAGGGAAGAAATGAGCGGGGGAGGGGGGGGGGACACGGCAAAGGAGAGGCTTCCTGCAGCACTGAATGGAACACCCCGCCTGGACCGGGGCAGTGGGGGGGGGGGGGGGGAGGGAAGCGGGTGTTTCAAAGGACTTCTAGGAATAGGGATGACTAATGTTCGATTTAAATTGTTCGATCACTGCCATGTAATTCCCCTTCCTCTCTGCAAACGGTTAGTTGTGTCTACTGTTAAATTAATTATACAAGGAGGCTGTTAGAGGTGGCTCTAATGCCAAAGCTCCTACGTGAGCAAACAAAAATCTAAGCCTGTAAATGCCTCAAGGTTACGAAATTGAAACCTAAGGACAGCCAATTGCTAACAGCCAACTAGGTTTTAAGCTACAGCTAATCAATGTCATTTCTTTGCTTCTGCCTTTTATCTATAGAAGTTTTTCTCAACTCTGTTCAATGGAGTGCTTTTACTTGGTATTGCTCAGATAAATTCTTAGAATTTTCGCATG
Source organism: Panthera leo (assembly GCF_018350215.1). NCBI lineage: Eukaryota > Metazoa > Chordata > Mammalia > Carnivora > Felidae > Panthera > Panthera leo. Next base: position 63,272,756 of record NC_056691.1, on the reverse strand, counting down.
ACCCAGTTAATCTTTTAGCACTACAAAAAGACTTTGTGCAAGTGAAATTGCTTGTGTGTTTGTTTTTGCTTTTTTTACAGAAATCTAATGAAGGAGTCAAGTTTCCCATCTAGGTCATCATGGTAGGGATAGGGCTGGCGTCCTGGGCTGGGGGATGACCCGTGTGCTTGACTGAACAGATTCAGTGAAATGAGAAGCTCTGAGCCAGAGTGACCTTAATAGAACTCCCAGAATCTCCCTCAAACTGGAGAAAGGCATTGGGCTTTCCGGAGGTTATAGAATGGAGGTTTGAGCCAATCTTATCTGGATCTAAAAAGGCAAAGAAAGTCAAGCAGAGATGAGAGTTAACTACAGCTATTTGTGATCTTGCCTTCTCACCCTACTAGACCCAAATGGGACTTTGACTTTTGCAGAGGGCACTGTTGGCGGCTAACCTCATAGGTCCAAGATGCATGGGGGAGAAGGCATGACGGAAACGATCCCAGAGTCAGTGCTTCTGGAGGTTGGAGGACAGGAGGGAGCACTGGAAAAAAGATTGGCAGATTTGCCTGCATACAGTGTGAGCAAGAGCTCTAGCAAGAGGTAACTGTTTCTCTGACCGTGACATTCCAGAATGTAGTTATTTGTAATAAATGATTGCCTTTATTTATTTATTTTTTTGAGAGACACAGAGAGCATTTGCACACAAGTAGGGGAGGAGCAGAGAGAGAGAGGGGGAGAGAGAGAATCTCAAGCAGGCTTCATGCCCGGCCTAGAGTCTAATGCTGGGCGCAATCTCATGACCGTGAGCGAGATCATGACCTGAGCCAAAATCAAGAGTCAGACTCTTAACTGACTGAGCCACCCAGGTATCCCCCAAGGCTGCCTTTTCTCTTCCTACTTTTTATTTATTTATTTTTTTAATGCTTATTTTAAAAGAGAGAGAGAGAGAGAGAGAGAGAGAGAGAGAGAGAGAGAGAGAATGAGCGAGGGAGGAGCAGAGAGAGAGGGAGGGAGAGAATCCCAAGCAGGCTCTGCACTGTCAGCTCAGAGCCTGACACGGGTTACATCTCATGAACCATGAAATCATGACCTGAGCCAAAATCAAGAGTTAAATGCTTAACTACTTAACCAACTGAGCCACCCAGGTGCCCCTCTTCCCACATAAAAATATATTTAATGTTTATTTATTTTTTGAGAGAGAGAAAGCGAGCATGAGTGGGGGAGGGAGGTGACAGAGAATCCCAAGCAGGCTCCATGCTGTCAGTACAAAGCCCAATATGGGGCTCGAGCCCAACAACTGTGAGATCATGACCTGAGCCAAAGTCAGATGCTCAACGGACTGAGTCACCCAAGTATCCCCTTCTTCACACTTTTTAAAGTGACAGCTTTTACATTACCCCCCTAGGATCAAAGGTCTTTGCTCTCACTGGACAAATGGCCCAAAGGAGAGCCACCAAAATGAATGGCAGGACAGGGCAAGCCTGGCCAGGAAATGGGTTAAAAGAGTGTTTATTCTCTCCTCTTCTCCCTCAGGGGAGCCAGGGCATCTGCTGCCTGGTCAGGATCAGTCTGCATGTAGCCTTGGCTGTGAGGGTGCCAGTAATTGGATGAGGACTTCCCTGGGCCCTCTGCCTCAGAGATAACTTGTTCCAGCCTCTTATTTACACCTCCATCTGGCTGTGCAGTGGGGTCTAGCGCCTAGAAGTCAGTTGTGCTGCTGGGGACAGGCATACAGCCATGCTTCTAGAATTGTGTGGCACAGGGGTGCTGATGAAGTCAGCCTATCTGCCTGCCTAGCATGGTGGCCCTTTCTGCCACTCAACCTGCTTTTCTGATTCTGGACTTGTGGCTGCGTGGCCACCTCTCTCTTTTTTTTTTTTCCCCTCAAGTTTTTATTTAAATTTCAGTTAGTTAACATACAGTGTAATATTAGTTTCAGGTGTAGAATTTAGTGATTTGACACTTCCATAGAATACCCGGTGCTCACCACAAGGGCACTCCTTAATCCCCATCACCTATTTAACCAATTCTCCCATCTACCTCCCCTCTGGTAACCATCAGTTTGTTCTCTACAGTTAAGAGTTTGTTTGCTTGTCTCTTTTTTCTTTGTTTGTTTTTTTTCTTAAATTCCAAATTCTACATATGAATGAAATCATGTGGTATTTGTTTTTCTCTGACTTACTTTGCTTAGCATAATACTCTCTAGTTCCATCCATGTCATTGCAAATGGCAAGATTTCATTCTTTTTTGATTGCCAAGTAATATTCCAGTGTGTGTGTGTGTGTGTGTGTGTGTGTGTGTACACCGCCTCTTTACCAGTTGATGGATATTTGGGCTCTTTCCATAATTTAGCTGTTGTTGATTATGCTTCTATAAACATTGGGGTGTGTGTATCCCTTTAAATTAGTATTTTTGTGTCCTTTGGGTAAATACCTGGTAGTGCAATTGCTGGATCACAAAGTTCTATGTTTAACTTTTTGAGGAACTTCATACTATTTACCATAGTGGCTGCACCAGTTTGCTTTTCCACCAACAGTGTAAGAGGGTTCCCCTTTCTTCGCATCCTTGCCAACACCTGTTGTGGTTTTTGTGTTGTTGTTGTTGTTGTTGTTGTTGTTGTTGTTGTTGTTAGTTTTTAGCCATTCTTTGTAGTTTTGATTTGCATTTCCTTGATGATGAGTGATGAGCATTTTTTCATGGGTCTGTTGGCTATCTCTGGATGTCTTCTTTAGAAAGAGGTCTATTCATGTCTTCTGCCCATTTTTAAACTGTATTATTTGTTTTTTGGGTATTGAGTTTTATGAGTTCTTTATATATTTTGGATACTAGCCCTTTATCAGATATGTCATTTGCAAATATCTTCTCCCATTCTGTAGGCTGCCTTTTAGTTTTGTTAATTGTTTCCTTCACTGTGCAGAAGTCTTTATTTTGATGATGTCCCAATAGTTTATTTTTGCTTATGTTTCCCTTGCCTGAGGAGATGTATCTCCTAAGAAGTTGCTATGGTTGATGTTAAAGAGGTTACTTGACTGTGGTCTCCTCTAGGATTTTAATGGTTTTCTGTCTCATAAGTCTTTAAAGCATGGCTATCTCTTTATTCATCTCTTTTCCTTCATGTGCCTTTACACTTTCCACAAATCACATTGCCATTTTCTTTTCTTTTCTTCATTAAAATTTTTTTTTAATGTTTAATTATTCTTGAGAGAGAGAGAGAGTGCAAGCTGGGGAGGAGCAGAGAGAAAGGGAAACACAGAATCTGAAGCAGGCTCCAGGCTCTGAGCTGTCAACCCAGAGCCCGACGCAGGGCTTGAATTCACAAACTGTGAGATCATGATCTGAGCCAAAGTCAGACACTCAACTGACTGAGCCACCCAGGCACCCCTCTTTTCTTCACTTTTTAAAATGAAACTACATTTGTCTGTTTGTTTTTTGAGAGAGAGTGAGAGAGCAGGCACTTGCGAGCAGGGGTGGGACTGAAGTAAAGAGAGAATCTTAAGCAGGAGCCTGACTTGGGGCTTGATCTCACCACCAGTGAGATCATGACCTGAGCCAAAATCAAGAGTTAGATGCTTAACCAATTGGGCCACCCACTCACCATGCCATTTTCTTTAATCTCCTCAAACTGCTTCTGCCTCTCTTCATCTCTTTTAAGGGACAAGTCATACCTTTGAACTTTGGGTACTATGATGGGTGAAAAAAATGTTCCTCTTCTACAGCTCCCCACGACCTTCTGGGGGGGTATGTTCCTCTTCTTGGGTGTGGGTATGCAACTTTTGAGATGAACTCAGGAGCCACCTTAATTTTTCTGTATATTAAGTGAAGAAAGATTTTTGAGGGTAGGAGTGAGGTGGGAGGATTCAGGGTGAAGGACACAGGAGATGATGAGGTTGGGTGCTATGGGAGAAAAAGTTTTGGAATGACTCTTCTTTGGTGACAGAGAAGGGAGAGGGGAGTTTGGACAATGTGGGAGAAGGGGATAATGAAGAGGAGAATGATAGCAACTGTTATTTATCCAGTAATTAATTTTTGTCAGGCATCATGCATAACCCTTTTTGCTCATTATTCAATCCAATCCTCCAACAATGTCATAGGTCACATTTTATTATTATCCTTTTGCTGCTAGGGAAACTGAGGCTCAAAAAACTTAGAGGAATTGCCCAAAGTAACACGACTAGGAAGCTCTGAGCCAGAATTTAAGGGTAAGTTCTGTCTGACTTCAAAGTCCAAATTCTTAATGACAAAAAAAAAAAAAAATATTGACTTACCAAAAAAATTTATGTCTGGGCCTTCAGAAAGGCACAGGGTTGAATTTTCAGGTAACTGGATTAATTACCTAGGAGGCTGAGTGACCCTGTTCTTCATTTTGTGGGCGAGTAGGTGGCACCGATGTGGTCACTAAGCAAGTGGCTGGTCCACCATTTGCATATACTGGCTGGCTGGCTGCCGCTCAGAGTCTGGACCTTTTATCCAACTTTCCAGGATCTGGTCAGCCTGGCACTCTTCATTCCTATGGGATAAAGCAAACCAAGGGGTAGGGGAATAGGAGACAGGGACTTAGAACTACCCGGTTTCTTTCATACACATCAGCATTTTGAAGATTTCTAATCAATAAATAATCCATTTTAACAATACTTCCCAAAAGAAAGCATTTTATGGTCTAATTTAAGCTTCTTATATTATTGTTTAAAACCATTTTCTTTGTTTTAGGATAACCATGTATGTCAAAATCACACAATTTCAGGGGGAAAGACCATAGAATATCACAGCTAGAAGGGATCCCTCCTTCACTGCATGGATGATGCATAGGCCCATAGAAGGTCCTAGGATGGCTTTAGAGATCTGTATTTAAAAGTCCTTGCCCTGCTACTTACTAATGGTGTGCCCTTGGGCCAGAAACAGGATCAACTCCTTCCTTTCCAAAACAATGCCTACCTGGCTGATGCAGTGGGGACTGAATGACGTACTCTATGCAAAGTGCCCAGAAAAGGCCCTGTAAGGAGTAGGTGGTCAACAAATGGTAATGCCCTCCCTTGGGCAATATCTTCCAGATGTTCAGAGCAGAACTAGGACTAGAACCTTCTTTTCTGATTCTCATACATGTGTGAGTGTGCACACGCATGCCAGGAGCATTGGTGATGTTTGCTTCCATGAAGAACATGGTTTAGTCACCTTGTAATTAGGTGGGGCTTTATAGTTTTCAAAGCGCTCACTTAGATGATATTGTTCACTCCGTGCAACAACATGGAAAAATTACACAGGAGTGGTATTGCTAGGCCCACTTTGCCCATCAGGGACGGGAGGCTGAGAAAACGTGGTTTCCTTCAGTCCCATGGCTAGCCAGGGGCAGAACTAGACCACCACCCAGATCTTGTGGCTCCTTATCTGTGGCTCTTTGTACTAGCACACAATACCTTCTCACCTAAACACCAAACAGTTTCACCAAAGAGATAAGGAACAGTGGGGAAAAAAATACACGGTGATCACCCACAGTCCTGATTAGATAGTGAGGGAAAAATTGGACTTTGATATGATTGAGCAAAAGGCAGAGAGAAAACACTGACAAGGCAGTAAACAACTCTCCAGGAGGGAATATGGGACAACGGGGGCTTGTGGTCACTGCTGACCACAGTGTAACTCTTTCCTGTCAGAGAACTACTGGACACTTAATTCTGAAATTCTGCAGCCCCATTCTTTCTAACTGCTTCTACCTCTGCAGCGTCCTAACTGCACATATGAGTTTCCTCAGACAAGGCAAACCTCATTCTTTATCACATTCAGGCTTTAGTTGTCTCTAGTCTCAAGGGGGTGGTATTTCTAAGACCTAGAATTTAGATCATCTTTTTTTTTTTTAATTTTTTAAATGTTTATTTATTTTTGAGAGAGAGAGAGACAGAGCGTGAGCAGGGGAGGGGCAGAGAGAGAGGGAGACGCAGAATCCAAAGCAGGTTCCAGGCTCTGAGCTGTCAGCACAGAGCCCAACACAGGGTTTGAACTCATGAACCACGAGATCATGACCTGAGCTGAAGTCAGACGTTTAACTGACTGAGCCACCCAGGCGCCCCTTGAATTTAGATAATCTTAAATTATCACTGTCTTTCTGCACATAGATCTTGTAGTCTGACGTGCTGAATCAGATGGTATGGAGGCTAACCTGGCCATGTAGCAATCCAGAATATCTAGACTTTTCTTTCATGTCTCTTCATGGAGTCTTCACTGAACACTGCAATCACAGCCACCACGACCACCACCACAATCTCTTGTACTTTCAAATGCATTCTCTTATTTGGTTTGATTTTATTTGATCCTGACCTCAACTCTCTCTTCCCACTTCTTAGAGGTTTCTTGACAACAGGCCAGTCTTAATCATCTTGTGTTCTCTACAAAAGTGTACTCTCTGCAAAATGCCTCTGTAGCTAACAAAATGCCTTATACGTACAACCTCAGTAAAAATGCCGTGAGCTGTGTTGAAATAACACTAGCTCTATCTCTGTGACCAAAATAAGGACCACTGCTTTCAGGGCCCTGAGACCATCTCAACCACTAAAGCAGATTGCAAGATAGTAAGGAAATGTCTGTACCACAGATTAGAAACGATATTTTAAAAGGCCATATTGACCCAATCGTGGATCTTCCTTCCATTGTGTAGATGTGGCCCCTTTTTAGGAAAGTTCTTCCTCTGTAATATTACTAATCCTATAATGTTTATGATTTATTTTTGAGAGAGAGAGAGAGAGTGGAAGTAGGGGAGGGACAAAGAGAGAGGGAGACAAAGAATCCAAAGCAGGCTCCAGGCTCTGAGCTATCAGCACAGAGCCTGATGCGAGGCTTGAACTCATGAACCATGAGATCATGATCTGAGCCAAAGTCGGTCGCTTAACTGACTGAGCCACCCAGGCGCCCTTATAATACTACTAACCCTATATTGAGTGTAACTATGATATATAGATTAACTTGCATGTGTAAGTTTGTGGACTCAGACCTCATAGTGCTCATGAAAACATTGAACTCATGGCCTGTCAGTTGACTTACGTAGATATCATATTCAAATCCAAAGTATCTAGAGTAGGGCGGGGAGTGGAGAATAAACATGGCAGTTGTTGGAGGTACTCTTCTGTTAGAAGAGTCTGCAACTGGGGACTTCTAAACCAGAGTTATATATTCAGATCAAGCCATTTAATAAAAATTTACTGTGTGCTAAACGCCTCATCATATGTCATTTCATTCCTGCTTCATAATCCGTTTCAGATGGAGGCATCGCTAGCCCATTTTACAAATGGCAAAACTGAGCATCAAAGAGATTGAAGGATTCCCCAGTGTTTCATAGTGCCCAAGTCCCATGTTCTTTCTGCATATTGTGGCACCTCAGTTTTGAACATTTTACTAAGTTAAGAGACTTACAAAAAGAACCAAAACCCTACTAGCAGTCTGTGTTGCTCAGGAGTTGCTGTTTCTCTATGTTCCAGTAAGCCTTGCTTTCCTGAACTTTGAGTTTCAGTTGCACATCAAACCGTGGAGGCAGCCAAATGCTGGTGGCACCACTAGGGGTGAGCATGGTAGTGATCCTCTGACACGCCTGGCCAGGCTGCTGTCCACGTGAAACGATGCCCAGCAAGTGCAGGGCCACCCAGGTCTGCCTACGCAAGGCATTCTTCCATGATGAATGCAGGTTAATGTCCAAGGTTATAAACTGCTGGGAGGCCGGGAGGGGAAGGACTAATCTATGCAGTCTGTGGTCGCCAAAAGGTAAGCAGCTCTGCTTTAGACCACTGGCTTGGAGGAGGCAGCGTCCCCGTGTACCTGTCCTGTGACTCTGGGCAAGTCCCTCGCTTTCTCTGAACCAGAGTTTCCTTATCCAGAAAACAGGAGTAATAAACCCTTCCACAGAGGGGTGCTGAGATTGCAAATCGTGTATAGGGAGAACCAGATGCATCATAACACCTCTAAACATAGCTATTAGTATTGTTATTGCTGCCAGTGTTATAGCAAGAAGAACTAGTGCTGGTAGCGTAAGTAAAATTATTTCTACTGTGCGTCTCTCAATGGGTGGCACGATTTAGTCACACTTCTGACACTCCAGCCCTGACCGCCAATGGCCGTCACTAATCCTACTCTGTACTCTTTCGTCACTGTCCACCTTCTCTTCCTCCAGTCTCCTTTGACACAAAGCAAATCTGATGAAACTCATATGTCCCCAGAGCAGATCATCGTGGTCTGATGAATCAAGCACCAGGGCTTGAAGGAGCACCAGGCAGACACGGGGAAACCAGAAAGCGTGCCTTCGGGTGGCAAGTGGAGTCAGGAACACCAGGGGTGCCTGGGTGGCTCAGTCGGTTAAGCGTCCGACTGGATTTCAGCTCAGGTCACGATCTCACGATTCGTGAGTTTGAGCCCCACGTCGGGCTCTGTGCTGACAGCTCAGAGCCTGGAGCCTGCTTCCGATTCTGTGTCTCCCTTTCTCTCCATTCCTCCCCTGCTCATGTTCTGTCTCTGTCTCTCAAAGATAAATAAATGTTTAAAAAAAAAAAAAAAAGAATGCCAATGGTCTGTACTTGGCCTAGCCCCCTGCGATCCTTAGGACAGGCCTTGCTTGGCCAAACCTTCCCTAGGCAAATGAGCTTCAATTTTGTGTTTCAAACATTTCAATTTCCTTTCACAATCACATTCAATGTCTAACACTCCCCCATTTTTAGAAGCTGTCTGAGCCTAGACTCTGATGTTAAAGACAGCTTTGTTCTTTGCTTCTTTTTCTTTCATTTCATTGACGGTTCATTCATTAGAGTGTTACACTCTATACCACTGGGCACTTGGTTTTTAGGGTCTTTTTCCTCCCATTTTATGAGTTATTCCAAAGGAATAGGTTCCTGAAAATTTTATACTTTCCTATGATCGTGGCCACTCCATTATTTTTAGATTTCCACATAACTCTTATTTGCCACATTCATTATTTGCCTGAGGAAGCAGACACTATTTTTATTTGCCTTCTCTTGAATTAGGTTTTGGTTTGGTGATCAGGAAAAAAAAAAAAAAAAAACAAAACCCTGTAGAATGCACCCACACCCACACAGTGTATATCTAGGAAAACTGATGGCTTATACCAATCACTCTGTGTTTTATTCTAGTTTTTAGCAAAGTTAAAGACAAACTTGTAAAGTGTAAGAGAGAATGGGAATGGGGTAAATACAGTGTGTTCTGGTATTAAAAACATCATGGGGCCCAGCTTGGTTCTTGGGGAATAGGAAGGATCTTTCATGCCTAATGTGTGCAAGGACTTTGCAAACTCATTTAATGCTATCGTGAAGTTGAGATCCCATTTTACAGAGGAGGATATTAAGGCCTGCAGAAATGAAAAGAAACAAACCGACATAAAGCCTTGGCCAAAGTCATGTGTTTAGTAAGTGCTATAGCAAGGGTGACATTCTTCCCAGTTTCTCTGGGTGGCTCTAGAGCTCTGTAATTTACTAGCTCTGTGACTTAAGGGAATCCCCTAATCCTCTGGGCTTCAGTTTCCTCACTTGAAAAATGATGTCTAGGTTAAGAACTACATGGTCTCCAGATATCCACTGTAGCTTTAACATTCTGTGAGTCCAGTGAGTGTGTGAGCGTGATCAGGATTGGCTGGTTATGAGCCAACCAGGTATCGGATAAACACCTCCCTATCAGGCCAAGGTGGGTAGGGGAGGGTGAAAGTTAAAAAAAAACCCACAACAAACAAACTTTGACAAGACCTCTATAAAAACTGTGTGTTCCCAAAGGTTCGTCCTATTTGGCGGCTGCTGCCTCGTCCACGGCTTCTGATACCTAAGAGGACTCTCCCCCACAAACTGTAAGTAAAAGAACTTCCTTTGTCTGCCTGGACAGCACCTGGGAGTAAGGGGTTAACAATGGCACTACACAGGTAGAGGAGAAAGTCTGTTTGCTTTTGTTTTCAGGAGAAACTTGATGGTGGCTGAAAATGTGATGTTGTACTGAAATGATTTTCCTCCCTAAGCGTGAATGCTCATCCACACCTTTGCTGACTCTTTGGAGGCAAAATGCTCAGGATGGATGTCAGCTCCCAGTGTGACCTGCATGAAAGCTCTTCTGTCTTTGGCCTAGGAGAAACAGCTTGAATGCTCTTATTTGGTTAGGTGCCAAGCATGTTTTGAGGTTCCTGCTCATTTCTATTCTCCCCATGACAACTGCTTAATTCAATGATTTGTTTACATATCTATTGCCTGATGTCATTTTCTTCATTCTCTTCCTATTCCTGCTAGTGCTGGCCCCGAAGCTCCTTTGTCACTTAAATGAGCTCCTGGTGTATGTTGCTTGTTACCCTTGCCTTCACCCACCGCTCAAATGAGAAAATGGAACAGGCTGGGAATTGTCACAGAGCACCAACATCATTTGTTTATGAATTGTCAAATTTCCACTTGTTTGATGCTTTCTGTAACATTTCCCACTTTGAAGATCCTACAGTTTAAGTTGTTTGGAATAACTCAGAAGCTGCTGACGTACTTTAGGATATTTGTTCTACTGTCTGAAAAATAGATGTGTTATGAGGATATGCTGCCTTTATGCACAAGGGAGGGGCAGAGAGAGAGAGGGAGGGAGAGGATCCCAATCAGGCTCTGCCCTGTCGAGCGAGCGTAGAGCCCGACAGGGGGCTTGATCCCATGAACTGTGAGATCGTGACCTGAGCCAAAATCCAGAGTGGGGCTGAGCCACCCAGGCACCCCAGGAGATTCTGCCTTTTAAAATAAACTTCTTTCTAGTTACCTAGGGCTCCGTTAGCCAATTGGGATCCAGTAGGGACTTGGGCTCTGCTGCCATTAAGCCAAGGCACATCTGGGGACCACCCCAGACCTACGCCAAAGCCTGAGGTGCTGGATGGAGACCAAGAAGTGCCTTTGACCTAGGTGCCAGTTTAGAAGAAAGAGCAACACTCGGCTCTCTTTCTGAGCTACCTCATGTGTGTTCAAAGCATCAGGGATCAAGCTGTCATAGGGCATCTCACTGTGCTTGTCACTGTGACATGGGGGTGGGTGGATGGGTAATGAAGCTGTGGGCATCTCCACACATCTATATGTAAAATCTTGCTCGCAGTGCCTGGAGGTCATAGGCTTTCAATGTATTAGCTCCTCACGTCTTCTTGAAAGCCCATCTGCCTTGCACATGGAGAAGCAAATGGACTCTTTACTCCCTTATATTTCCCTAGGAGTTAAATATTCGTTTTTACAAATCATTATCTTTTCACAGAACCTCTTCAAGGAAGGCAGAAAGAACTGTAGGTTTCATCTGCTATTTTTCTAAAAAAGGATTGGAGAAAGGATTCCAAGTCAGAAGCCAGTAGGATGTGGTTTATAATCCCAGGGCATCACAATTTAGGAGGGGCATCAGACACATTCTTTCTGAGGTTCAGATTCCCCATCTTTAAAGTTGGCAGGGTTGACATCTCTGAGGTCACTTGCACTTCTGTTTTTCTGTGATTACCTTCTATTCTCATATTTCCATACAAACTTCTCCCAGATTTGTATATGTATCACCTGTTAATATATTACGTATAATAAATAATGTAATATATAAACCTATTCATTGAGAAAGCAAACATTACAAAAAATTTATAAAGTAAAATGTGAGGGTCACTCCATCCCATTTCAGTCCCCACAAGTAACTCCAGGGTGGTTACTCTCTGCTTACATAGATGCACAAACAGTATGTGTTATACTAGTAAAAAACTTTTTTTTAGGTTTATTTATTTATTTTTAGAGACACAGAGACGGCATGGACAGGGGAGAGGCAGAGAGAGAAAGAGAATCCCAAGCTCCATGCCGTCAGTGCAGAGCCTGATGCAGAGCTTGAACTCACGAAATTGCAAGATCACGACCTGACACAAAACTGAGAGTCGGATGTTTAACCGACTGAGCCACCCAGGCGCCCCAAACCATTTTTTTTATAACTAAAAAAGAATGATACTAAATATTACATACTTCCTTGAAACTTGCTTCCCGCCTCCCCCCCCATTGTAATAATACAATGTGAACAACTTCCCATCACACTTTAAAAACAAATTGGCTTGAGACCTCAGTGAACAGAGGCTGGGGAGCACAGAAATCACTCTCCACGGTCACCCACTCCTGGCTATCTTCCTGTCTCCAGGGATGAACATTGGTCTGTGACCCTGTTTTATGATTAACAGAGGGGCAACATTTGTGCTGATGTGATACAGACCTTTAATCTCTCTGTAGAAGTTTAACTTCCCATAAGAAGTATTGGTTCAATTTGACCTTTTCTCTGTTTTTTTTTCTGGTTGAATCAGCACACTCAGACTAAAAAAATAACTTGGTAGTATATAGAAACATGGGATCTTGGGTAATTATTTTTTTAACATTTATAAAGAGATATATAGTAATATCCAACATTTTCATAATGCATTATAAAACATCTTCCAATTTATCATGCAATTAATTCGACAAACATATTCGGAGCAACTACAATGAGTACGCGTGCTCACAAGTTACATTAGACCTGGCAACGAGACAACCAGAGCAGATATTAGCACCATTTATTCCATAGTAAACTAAGACTCAGAGAAGTTACTGACTTGTTCAAGGTCCCAGTGAGGAGGAAGCAGAGCCAGTGTCTGAACCCAGGTCTGTCTGATCTAGGATCAAAACCCTGTGTGAATATATGAGATGTTTATAAATCAACAAGCTCTATAGTGTAAGGCTGATGAACCACAGCCCAAGGATTTTGGGTCCTCTGGGGGTGTCATCAACAAGTACTCTGGGGGTGTTATTGGGGACATTAGAGTCACCCAAAGGCTGATTCCTTTCACCAGGCTCACTCTTTCCTTGAAAGAGGGGAGTACTGCCCCTTATCCTAACTTTGTGCCTTATTAGTTACATGTCCTTGGACAAATAATTAAACTTTCTTATATTCTTTCCTTATCTATTATATAATGTGTGTGTGGGGAGGGGAGAAGCCCAGCTGCCTTCTGAGGGTATAATGAGGAATAAATTATATAATGCATGTAAAGCAATTAGCAGAGTACTTGGCAATAAATGGTCATTTGCTATTATTGGGTGATGTTTTCCTTTTGTTTCATCAGGGAAACATCTGTATTTCTTATTTGTTAATTCCTTTATGCAATTACCTGAACTGAGAGAGAAAATTTGCACTTTGGTCTGAAGGTCACCAATTTCAGGTTGGCTTTTATCCACATAAAGAACTAGTGGCCAGATTTAAAGTTAGTAATCCCCGAATACAATTTTAGGAACTAATATATAAATGAGGGGAAACCCTATCTTCAGGTGGCTGGGATGGGAGGGGTCTCGGAAGATCATCTTCTCTAGAGATCATTGCCCATTAGTCTATCCTGTCTGTCCCCAGTGACAGTGCTGTGGTTCCACTCCTTGGGGTTAATGCGAGAACCCCTGTTGAAGTGAGAGTGGCATCAATGACACCCTCTTGTGAATTAGTTCAGTAGCCATCCACTTCTTATATCAACCCTGCCTTGAAGGGATGCAGAAAATGTGAAGAAATTGATTTGCCATGCGGGGCAGCACTGGGTGGGGAGCTCTGCCTCATCCTAGCTGACACCATGGGCAAGTCTGTTAACTTCTCTGGGTATTAACTTGCTGGTTAACTAATGAAGATAATAGCTGCCTTGGTTACCCCATTGCTGAGTGGATTAAATGAGAACTGAGATGTCCCTGTGCTTGCAGGAAGTAGAAAGCAGGCATGGGGCATCTACCCTATGGATGAGTGTTTGAGAGGGAGAAGACCAGGGAAAGGAGGAGGTCATAGGATTGAATAGGACACCATTCAAGATAATCCTTACCACCATTTTTTTTTCTTTGATAGTCCAACACCTGAAAAATTAATCTTTCTAACATCCAGATGAGAGTGCTGGGAGCTTGCATTTTTGACTAGCCCAAGGTGGCAGCCGAACAGAGGCAAGATTCTTTTCAGAGGGCCACTGCCGAGGAGGGTGCTTGCATAGGGGATCTTCAAACCAGAGTCTCTCTTTGCTAGAGCAGTGAAGCTGAGAGGGATTGGAGCAGGGATCACTGTATGACTTTGGCATACAGAGTGATCCTAGAGTCCATGGGAGCCTCCAGTCCAGAGCCACTTAGGGAAAATCCTCCCCTTATATCCCAAATGGTGTCATAGGTGGTTGAATATAAGAAAAAAGAGCCTTGCACACCATACTCTATGTCCCAAAGCCGAAGGGAGGTTAACTGCAAGGCCAAATGGCAGTTCCTCCTCTCAAGCTTGCTACCCAAAGAATAATCCAGGCTAACAGAATAAAATGGGAGATGGCCATCGAGGCTGAAAGCCTCACTGTCCTGGCTTCAAGTCATCCAGAGCACCCAAAAGCACCAGAGATCCATGGAGGGATAGTCAATGACCGCAGTGCCATCTATTTGTCAGATTTGAGTGGGTCACTAGTTAGCTGGTTCAGTCTCAGAATCAGTGAACCCAAAGGTCTCCTGGAAGACATTCTATTTAGGATGACCATGAAATTTGGCATCCCACCTTCCTCCATTATGGCTAATTGCAACTACTTAAGCTAGAGGGGGAAAAACCCAGACCTCATTTGTTTATCCATTATGGACATAGTTCAGAAATAGAGGGGCCCACAGGGCTTAGTAGCATACCTTGGCTGTCTTGGTCATGAACCTGTCTGATCCACCTGCAGTTCTGTTCAGGACACTCCCACACTCTTTTCCAGACCTGTCACCATGGCCCACCGATTTCCAGCCCTCACCTCAGAACAGAAGAAGGAGCTCTCAGAAATCGCCCAGCGCATTGTTGCCAATGGGAAGGGGATCCTGGCTGCAGATGAGTCCGTAGGTGAGTGCAAGTAACAGCATACAAGTGTATTCTTATTTCTACAACTTAGCAAAGGCAATCAACAATCATATTCTTTCCTCTCGGAGGAGTAAAGGTACACAGCAGTGGGAGCAGAAGACCCAGTAAACATAGACATTTTGAGTCCTGTAGTTCCAGTGGGTAGATTTCTGAAAAACAAAGGAAGAGGCTCAAGCCCTCCATTTTAAGGCCCCCTTGCCAGCAATCATTTGGGTTGTTTTTTTTTTAATGTTTTATTTATTTTTGAGAGAGAGAGTCAGAGAGACAGAGTAGGAGCAGGGGAGGGGTGGAGAGAGAGGGGGACACAGAATCTGAAGCAGGCTCCAGGCTCTGAGCTGTCAGCACAGAGCCCAGTGTGGGGCTCAAAATCTTGAACCACGAGGTCATGACCTGAGCCGAAGTTGGATGCTTAACTGACTGAGCCACTCAGGTGCCCTGCCAGGGATCTTTTGAATATAGACTATAGCAAGTCCAGGAACTCAGTAATAAGAATGAGGTCAGATACACAGACCTCTGCTGCTGAGAAGTCAGTGTAAAGTCAGCTAAGGAAGGTCAGGGAAGGCAGGGAAGTGTCCATATCTGGAACAAGGAAGGGCTTGTGGCTAAGAGAAGCCCAGGATGGCACAAGGGAGGGTTGCAGCTGGCTTCTATGGCCCACCATAAAATGATAGAAGCTAGAGGAGTCAAGAGCCCGCCCCATTCCTCCTTCTACTGTATAGTCTAGTCAGATTGAGGGCTGGACCTGGGGGTGGGCGGTGGGAGTGGCTAGAGAGGTCTGAGGGCCTTACAAACCCACTTGAACCCAATGGTGGCTTCCACCCACCTGGACCCTGACATGTCCATTCCATGCACTTCCTAACCAGCATCCTGACAGCAGCCCAGGTCTTTCTTGAGGGAGCCAAAAGGGAGACAGTTTTGAAGATCTGAATAAAACAGAGTCTTGCCATCCTGCTGAGGGTCGCTGAGCTAGAGTGGAGGAGGCCAGCAGTAAAGCCCTGGCTTGCCCCTCCAGCTGCATTTGGCCCACCCACCTTATAGGCACCATGGGAAACCGCCTGCAGAGGATCAAGGTGGAGAACACTGAGGAAAACCGCCGGCAGTTCCGGGAAATCCTCTTTACCGTAGACAACTCCATCAACCAGAGCATCGGGGGCGTGATCCTTTTCCATGAGACCCTCTACCAGAAGGACAGTCAGGGGAAGCTGTTCAGAAACATCCTCAAGGAAAAGGGGATTGTGGTGGGAATCAAGGTAAATACTTCCATTTCCACCTCCCTTCTGCTTCATCCCAGCCCAACTCTCAGCACAGTCACTGGGCCAACACTCTGGACACCCTCATCATCCAACTGTCATTCGTACTCCTTTCCAGCATCATCCTCCCCCTGAGGACCAGATCCTCTTCTAGACTTTTCTGCCAGTGCCTTCTTCTTCCAGCCAAGTTTTCTATAAGGTACTTTATCTCCTGGTGTCTCAGTTTCTCCATTTCTAAAATGGGAATGGTAGGGCGTACCTCATAAGGCTCTTATAAGAATGAGGAGTTTATAAAACAGCTCCTGTCACATAATTATTATTTATTTCAGGATCACTATTATTATTGAAGCATTTACCATTCATTCAGTTATAACTCTGTTATCTCAAACCACATGAGCTCAGGATTGAAAACTAGTATCAGTTGAGTGCTTATAACTCCAAGTGCTCCTTTAATCTTCCTTATAACCTCTGGAGGTCAGTTTAGTTATTATCCTAATTTTAGAGATGAGGCAAGAAAATGGAATTATAAGGCATAGCGCTAACTTGCCCACAGCAAGGCAAAACTGGAGCCAGTTCAAACCCAGGCTGTCTACCTCTCTGGCTCATGACCTCAGATTCTGGTATGCCGAGAGTAGGGGCTGTGTCTTTATTCTTTTGATTTCCTGGGATAATGTAGTGCCTGGTATGTGCAGGTGCTCATGAAATTTCTCTTAGACACATAATTTAAGGGAGCTACTCCTATATGGCACCTCTATATCCCAGGTACTGTCAGATTACTTCTTATTTACCAAGCTCCCGGTGTTTTCCATACTTTCCATCTTCTTAGTGTTGACACTCAGACATTGTTCCTTCCAGGTAACTTCCCTTCTGCTGTGGACTGAATTGTGTGTCTCTGCCCCTCCCTCCATCCTGTTACTAACACACCTTTGGAATTCAACTCCTTGGCTTATGAAAAATGACAACTATTAGTACCAGGGGCTCTGCTTGTGTTTTCCTGGGGCCCATGACATCTGCTAATTGCTTGTTAATTATGTTCACAGTTAGACCAGGGAGGTGCTCCCCTTGCAGGAACCAACAAAGAAACCACCATTCAAGGTAAGGATATCACCCACTGATATGAATCATGCCAATATATGTTAGAAATGATGGCAAGCAAAGAGGGAAGCAAGGGAAAACAAAATATGAATATCACACTGGTTTTAGAGCCACACACATCTGCTTTTCAATCCCAGCTCCTCTATGTAATAACTGTGTGACCTCTAGCTAGTCATGTAAATGTTCTGAGCCAGTTAAAATGGGATGACAGTGTCTGCTTTGCAGAATAGTTGTGGGAATTAAATTAGATAAGGTACATAAAGTGCTTACCACAGTGCTTTGTGCAGAGAAGATACTCTGTACCTGAGAGTATAAGTTTTAGAGAAAAATCCAGCAGCAGAAGAGAGGAAAGGTCCCAAGTTTTGGAATCAGACTCAACAGGGTTTGACTCCTGGTTCTATCACTTCCCAATTAGACAATTTTGCAAGGTACTTCACTGCCCAAGTAGATAAGTATGAACCACAGCTTTGGGTTAGCTAAGCGGAATTTGAATTCCTGTTCTGTCACTTGTTAGCTATGCAAACTTGGTAAAGTCACTTAACCTCTTGTAGCCTGGGTTATCACATCTGTAAAACTACTATAATATTAACTATTAGAATTCTTATGGTAACTAGATGAAGTATGCAAAATTCCTAGAATCATGCCTGGAACATAGTAAATACTAAACAAATATTAGTTCCCTCTCTTCTTACAAAGTATAAAGCCCCAGATCTTTGGGCTCAGTATCGGGATTGATATTTATTTGCCTGGATGTTTTCAGTCCTTAAGCTCTACCAACTGAAAGGTAAGGCAAAGAAGAACTTCCTCACTTCATCAGTGCCCCATGGATCAGGGATAAGGGTGCAAGGAAGCCTTTTTCTCTTTTGTGACTTGCAGGGCTCGATGGCCTTTCTGAGCGCTGTGCCCAGTACAAGAAAGATGGTGCTGACTTTGGGAAATGGCGTGCTGTGCTCAGGATTGACAACCAGTGTCCATCCAACCTTGCCATCCAGGAAAATGCCAATGCCCTGGCCCGCTACGCCAGCATCTGTCAGCAGGTGCTCAGCCTTCCCCTTGAGCTAAAACAACAGTAGGAAAGAGCCTTCTTCAGAGCTTCTCTTTCCAATTTTACTATAAGTACATGAACCTTATCTCACCCCTTATCCTGGTGGCATTTTGTATCACTTTTGTTATAGCTAGGTATGGTAGGGTAAGATTTGCTTCCATGAGTTAGCTATGAACCCAAAGGCTGATGCCATCAATAGCTGCCCTCTGCCAAAGCTCTATAAGCTGAGTCTTGCGAGTGATCCAGCCCCTAGGGCCAGGGCACTTGCTTGCCTATGCTCCATCACATCTAAAACATGATCCTCTGAGATCCCTAGCTCAAGAGTGACAGCTCTGATTTAGCCCCAATCCAAATAGTATCTTGGAGGATGGTGACCTGACACTAGTTTCCAACATACGTTGAAGTGTCCTGGGATCCCAGTTAACGTCTGATTTGCTTGTGTGGGTATTATGTTGGAGTTACCAACGTTCTCAGAACTATAAACAGTGCTTAATTCCTTAATTAACCCACACAAGGGGGATCTTTCTTAGTGATCTTGACTGCACTAAATGGGTGACAACTAGGTTATGAGGTAGCTAGAATAATCTCTAGCATGATCTGTATCTATAGAAACTATGGGTTTTTATTTTTTTTATTCACTCCCAGGAGAACTTTTTTTTTTTTTAACCTCACTGTGCTTTTTTGGCCAAGCTACAAATGCTCTTTAGAAATCCCATTACATTTCTTTTCACTGCCTTTAAGTCAGTGAATGGTATTTCTCTATAAGGGCCCCATTTTATACCAATTGCAACTGTCAAACATCTTTTTTTAAGTTTATTTACTTATTTTCAGAGAGAGAGAGAGACAGTGTGAGTGGGGAAGGGACAGAGAAAGAGGGACACAGAGAATCCCAAGCAGGCTCCTCGCTGCCAGCACAGAGCTTGACTCAGGGCTTGAACTCATGACACTGTGAGATCATGACCTGAGCTGAAAGCAAGAGCCCAGACGCTTAATCGACTGAGCCAGGTGCCCCAGGCAGCTGTAAAACATCTTCTTAAGGAAAGGATCACAGTGAGCAGAGCTGCTCTTTACCTCTTCCTTTTCCCTTTTTAGAATGGGCTGGTACCCATTGTTGAACCAGAGGTACTTCCTGATGGAGACCATGACATGGAACACTGCCAGTATGTTACTGAGAAGGTAAGTCTTGAACATAAAAGTCCCAATTCCAGGTGAAAAATCTTGGTACTTAACATATATCAGCTGCGATATATGAAATGTTCTTCAGTTGGAATCATTACGTAGCATTGAGAAGGTAAGGAGGTACTTATCAAACCTTTTTTTTTTTTTTTTGGCACAATGGTATTCTCCATATGGAAAAAGCACAGGATTTTCTGTACTAAGACTTGCATTTCACAATCCACGTCTCCAGCTGTGGGACCTTTGGTAAATCCTGTTATCTTTTTGGATCAGTTACATTATATGTAAACAAAGAAATTTAAAAATAAGATGAGTAAATGTGAAATTTAAGAAACAAAACAGATGAACATAGGGAAGGGAGGGAAAAATAAGATTAAAAACAGAGAGGAAGGCAAACCATAAGAGACTTTTAAATACAGAGAACAAACTGAGGGTTGCTGGAGGGGACGTGGGTGGGGATGGGCTAAATGGGTGATGGGCATTAAGGAGGGCAGTTGTTGGGATGAGTACCAGGTGTTGTATGTAAGTGATGAATCACTGGGTTCTACCCTTGAAGTCAATACTAGACTGTATGTTAACTAATTTGAATTTAAATAAATAAAAATTTAAAAACCTGTATATTAAAAAATAAATAAATAGGTAAAAATAAGACGAGCATCACGTGAGAAAAATGTAATTAGAAGGTACTTCATTCATACTTGCAGTGTAACCTGATTTCAGTTTCTCCACTTGCAAAAGTAGGTGGACTGAGATGAAGCCGGTTGGGAAGCTTTGGCCAAGCCTCATACAAGATTACCTTTGGCTCGCATCCCTGCGACATAAAAGTGCCAAGGTCAGGTGACTGTCAGGCTGGCTCTGGGTTTCACCTGTTTGGACCTCTTGTCCTTCAGGTCCTTGCTGCTGTCTATAAGGCCCTGAATGACCATCATGTTTACCTGGAAGGCACCTTGCTGAAGCCCAACATGGTGACCGCTGGACAAGCCTGTACCAAGAAGTATATGCCAGAGCAAGTGGCTATGGCCACTGTCACAGCTCTGCACCGTACTGTTCCTGCAGCTGTTCCTGGTAAGGCTTTCCTTCTCCTCTGACTTGAGATCTTAGCTCTCATCCTGTGAAGGAGTTCCACAACCTCTTGTGTTTGTCTAAAAGTCTTCTTTTTTCCAGGAAACAGACCTCTGTATCTCAGAGGCAGCCAGCACTTTCCCTCATACTCCATGATACCACATATCCTGAGTCTGTCCAAATGCACAAAATCCATTTATTTCCTCAATATTTAATCACCCTCCTTATTTATTAAAGCCTTCTCTTTTTAGCCCAGTTAACCTCAGCAAAAGCTAACTAATTTTTCCAACCCAGTTCATGCAAAGAGAAAAGATTGAGGCATCACATTTCTTTTAGGCTCATCGCTCGCTTTCTCAAGCCAGGCACATAAACTGGGAATAGTAGAGAGGAATGGCTTCTTTCCTTCCAGGTATCTGCTTTTTGTCTGGTGGCATGAGCGAAGAGGATGCTACTCTCAACCTCAATGCTATCAACCTTTGCCCTCTACCAAAACCCTGGAAACTAAGTTTCTCCTACGGACGGGCCCTGCAGGCTAGTGCACTGGCTGCCTGGGGCGGCAAAGCTGCAAACAAGAAGGCGACCCAGGAGGCTTTCATGAAGCGGGCCCTGGTAAGATGCTACTGCTTCTTAGCTACTTGATCAAGTGGATACCTGGAGCTTTCTTACCTGGGGAAGCATTGCTTTTTCTTCAGGCCATGATGGTATCTCCAGAGAGTGTCTGCTAGATATTTGAAAAGGTGGCATTAGAGCTCAGTAGGAAGGAGAGGGCTAGAAAGAGTTGTGAATTATCCACACTGGGAGCTTAGTTGATGACAGCAGACTGAAGGACAATCTCCACAGAGACACTGGCGAGGGAACATAAGAGGGCCAAGGACTGACCCCAGGCACCTTTCATTTTGGGGAGATGAAGAAGAAAGCCATCATGACAAGCAGCAATAATATGAACCAAGGATCCTGGGAACAAATGGAGACAAGTTTCAAGGGGATCAGTAGTCACACGCTACAGGGAGATTCAGAATAAAGGCTGAGGGAAAGCGGACATTGGCATTTAGGAGCATATACAGTGACCCTCAGCTCAACGATTTCAATAGACAGAGAAGAGGAAAGGTTTCAGGAAGGAAGGTTGGTGGGAAAAGGCCCAGAAAGGATACCAGGAGAAATAAGGACTAAAAGGATTTTATTCAATCAGTAACAATTCCTTTTTGAATACCTAGTATGAGCCAAGGGCTGGGGTGAATAAAGGAGATGCAGATACCACCTTCAGGGAGCTTAGGGTTCAGCCAAATAGGGGAGAGCCTGGCATGTTTAAGTGTAAAGCAAAAGGAGCCAGAGGAGAGATTAAAGACAAGGTCAGTGGGGATAATTGAGAGGACAAGGAGTTAGAAGAAACAAGATTGCACGAAACTAAATATTAAATGCAGGTGGCAGAGTTGGTTTTGGAAAGGAGGGAAGAGGCAGCAAAGAAGAAAAAAAAAATGGGTTTGGAATCAGGTCTGTAGAGGTGAAGGGATGTAGCAGTTGATTCCAGTTGAGGCCATCTGTTGAGGGTGATAAGGGAATGGAGATTTCAGTCTTAATTAACATTGGGGAACCTTGGAATAGTTGTTGGAGTAGCCTGGGAGGAGACTGACCAGACATAATGGCCAAGCATCAGGCACGGTATGGCTGAAATGAGAGTAAATTTGTGGTGTGTTAACTTAGATCCTGAAGTTTCCTAATAGCTTAATCATGCAGGAAGATCCAGATCAATCTCAGTGGGAAATGGCAGGATAGCAGAGTAAAAGTTTAATAGGGAGCTAGGACAGTGCTGAACTTGAGCAATAGCCCTAATGTGGCTTGCTGATCACAGAGTAGGCTGGGCAAGGAATCAAGCATAGCCAGAAGTTTGGTGATGAGACATTAAAGAAAGGAAGGCCCCAGAGAAGCTTAGAAAACATCCCACAGGCATAAAAGAGGTTTGAGATTTTAGAGGTAGTTCTTGACTTTGTTAGGATGGAGAGCTGGGTCTGGCTGTGCTGATGTGTGGCTGAGGAGGTGGGGAGATGTAGCTAGTATGATGGAGGGATTGTGAAAGAAAGGGCTGGAAGGGCCATCCACACAAAACAAGGGAAGTTGAGTTCATCATTCAGGATGGTGGTTCTCAAGCTTGAGTATGCATCCGAATCACCTGGAGGGTGTGTGAAAATACAGACTTCTGGGCCCCAGCCACTGAAGTTTCTGATTGAGAAAAACTGGGGTCAAGCCAAAGAATTTTCATTCCTAAAGAAGTGCTTAGGTCCATGCAACATACTTTGAAAATCACTGTAGATGTAGAAATAAGTCCCAGAGAGAGCAAGACTATAGCAACAGTGACTTGAAGACATGATACCATCGAGGGGCGTTCAAATATTATTATTGCAGGTTTTGTAATTCTGGACTCATCTTTAATTGGAATTTATACAAGGAATCAAATGATAGTGTAATTACAACTCCAAAAACTTATATATTCTTGTGGACAAATATAGGTGGAAAATGGAAAAATTTTTTTGAAATATTTTTTTTTGAGAGTGTGAGTGTGAGTGGGGGAGAGGCAGAGGGAGAGAGGCAGGGAGAGGGGAAAATCCCAAGCAGGCTTCACAGTGTCAGCACAGAGCCCAACTTGGAGCACGAACTCACCAACCATGAGGTCATGACTTGAGCTGAAATCAAGAGTCAGAGGCTCAACCAACTGAGCCCCTCAGACGCCCCTGGAATAATTTCTTTAATTTGCTGTGTTGTACCTCTGGCTATACCTTGCCTGGTCCTTTGGCATAATATCTGGACCATTTCCTAGAAAACGACTTGAACAGCCATTGCAAGCTTCTCCACTCTTCAGATTGAAATGTCCATTCCCTTATCACTATATCAATGAGAAGTTTCTCAACTTTTAGTACTGTTGTTGCAATACTGTTGGTACTAAAAAGAGAATTTCTCAGTAACTGACACAAACCTCAGCCTGCCTGAGAAATGCTCAGAAAGCTGGGATAAAAAAGGAGATAATGTATCATAAAAGGAAAGGAAAGCTATCAGCATCAATATTTAGCAAAATCACTGTAGGGAGAAAAAAAAATCCAAATGCAGGTGGAGCTGGTTTCAAAGGAGAGACAGAGAGAGTCAAGCACAGGGTTGCATTTGCTCTAACCCCATGTCCTCTCTCATGCTTGCTTTTTAGGCTAACTGCCAGGCAGCCAAAGGACAGTATGTTCACTCCGGCTCTTCTGGTGCTGCTTCCACTCAGTCTCTCTTCACAGCCTGCTATTCCTACTAGAACCTGAGGCCAACCAGCCTGCCTCTAGCTCTCCTACATGCCTTGGTTGGAGTGCTGAAAGAGAACAACTGACCTTGGACATTAGACAGAATCAGATTTGAACTACTGGAAACACAGTACCTGTTAAATTCTTAGACTCAATGAAAAAACATCAGTTACTAAAACATAGGTGTGAATATCAAGGATCTGACAAAATTTCACGCAATTTCCTTCCAACGGCTCCAGCTCCCCATGCCCCAGAGTATCTACCTAAGAAAAGAATAGACTTGAAAACAAAACCATTCAAATAACGACATTCAAATATCACAGAAGCTGAGTGCAGAGAAGTGCATCTCATTAAACAATCTTAGTAGTGATATGTTACAAAGGAGACAACTGCAACCAACAAAGAAATAAAATGTTCTAGAAGCCTTCGGCCAGTATCAGGTTTTATTTTTTGCTCTTGCTTCCAAAGGGCTCAGTATATTTCATTACCTTTGACTCTACTAGACATGACTGACATTAATGGTTAGGGTCCTCAACTTGGGCTACTCCTGGGAATAACCTGCCAAAAATTAAAACTCCCAGATGCTCAGCCCACACCACAGCCCAATTAAATCAGAAACGGTGGATGTGGGATCCTCTAAATATCAGGGTTTCTTAACAGCTCCCTTGGTGATTCCAACGTACAGCCAAGTTTCAGAGCTACCACGCTAAATTTCAAGTTTGAGGATATTTTGAAATGAAAGCCCTTCATAATATGAAACAAGCTAAAATGTAAAGTGATTTCAAGCAACACACAGAGTATTATGGGAGAATCAGTGTTGCTGTGATGCCTGCAGGGTTCCTCTTGAAGTGGCCCAGGTTTGGGGATATAGACTATGCACTCCCTCTGCACATCTAAGCATGCTACCTTGTTTTGCAGTAAATGCTATTCACACAATTATACTTTATTGGCTTTCAATTTTCAAAATTAACCTACAGAAAAAGCATTATAGACAGCCATAGTCAGAAAAGAGAATTTAACTATTTTAATTTTGTGCAATATAAAAATAATGATTTTGGTGGGAATAAAAGTAATGATTGAACTGATAGAAGCTAGGAAATTAAAGGGAGAGAAGTGAGGGAACATTAATTCACTTAGTGGGAAGTCAAGATATTACTAAAAATTGATGGATTAAGAAATTGTGCTTAAAAAAAGAAATAGTCCTCTAAGTCTATTAAAGGAAATGAATAGAAATCACTAAAATATCCATATGTATAATTAAATATAGGAGAAAGTAGTAAACTAAATTTTTTGTCTTGAAGAGTACAAAGATAAATGATACTGCTTGGAGTAGATACATTAAGAACTAGAGGCATAAGCAAAGTATTTAAGGCAGGAAGACAGAATTAGTCTAAAGGGGCTTTGTTTGAGGAGAGAGACCTGGGAGTAGGGCACACAGAAAATTTTTAACTCATGTGTCTCCACCACACTTGAGTATCTGTTTCTGTATACTTGTATTACTTCTCTAAAGACAGCTATATTCATATAAACAATTCAAACCTACCTTAGAGATCATTTGGCCTGAGACTTTCACTTTACAGATGATAAAACCAAGCCTAGAGCAGTGAAATTACTTGCTGATGGTCACACATATGGGGGTTTAGGATAGAGCTGAGAGATTAGAATCCAGGTCTCTTTCTCCTATAATGAACACATGGCCAGGAAGGAAGGTAAGGACAGGACAACAGGCAGTGTTCAAAACCTCTATCACCAGTGTTGTAGGTCTTCTACGTTTCTTACCTCATTCATTCATTCATTCATTCATTCACTTATTCAATCAGCAAGTAGTTGAGCTCGTACCATGTGCTAAGCTCCCCTAAAGCTGGCAACACCTGCTGTGACAAAACTCTTTCACCAGGAATTTTATCTAGAGCTCACTTAGCATCACTGACCCTATGTTGTACAGAAACCTCCTAGACTATCATTTATTGGTTGAGCAAGAATCTATAATCAATATATTTTGGTCCAGGCCAAATTACACTTCCCTAGGGATAGGATTTATATAATGCATTTTCCTGGCTATCATCTGGTATATTTTTCCAGCTAAAGCACTACAGTTGTCTTTGAAATCTCAACCCCAGTAATTTATGCCACTGAGAGTAATATGAAGACAAGTTTTATGAGGCTATAGACTTTAATTTCTATTAACTATATGATCACTTAGGGAATATATTAGTGGGTTCCTACCTTTTGGCACACTGTCGGATTTATTCTAGTTATTGAACACCTGCTAAAAATAAAAGTTGGTACTAGGCACTGAAGGTAATTGAGAAGTTTCAGCTTTAGGCTAGGGGTGATATTTGCATATCACACAAACTTAAGTAGCTAAGCAAGAAACACAGGTGCCATTGACTAGAGGTTGGGAAGTGGGAGGAGATAGCATCTAGGGTAAGCACCGAGGCATGGCCAAGGGGAAGGAACTCTTACAACTGCCTTTGTGTAAGAAAATTTACTGGGAGAAAAGGATATCTTGAAGGCATAAGTACCAAAAGTGGGAGAAGCCAGGGCAATATGGAAGCAGGGCGGGGGTGGTGGTGGGGCGGTGGGGAGGTGACTAAAGCACTTTTAAGAAGGTGGAGAAATAACAAGCAATCTAAAGACATTTGTCTGCTTGAGATGAAGAGCTGAATTTCACACATGAGTTTACATCATGCTGTCAAAAACAAGATACTGAGATGACTCATAATGATTCATAATGTGAACTGATTTAACAGAAGCTGAAGCCAACTGTGACAATGAGAATATAAGCCTCTAGAACCTTGCAGAAATCTTAGAGCAGGCTTTAGGCAAAGCAGGAATAAGACTTCAAGTTCATCTGATGTAGCTCTCCTGGGGTGAAACCCTCCGGGTTGACATCTACATTTCACTTTTAGCAACAGATGAGGAAAACGGGGCCCAGGACGCTAAGGCAGTGGTCCAAGGTCACATCACCAGTAGGTGAGACTTGCAAAGTCCTCTTGGTTTGCAGAATTTGGGGTGGTGAAAAGCACCAGTTCTGGAGTCAGACAATCTAGGCTCAAACGTTGTCTCTGCCACTTCCTAGCCATGTGACCTTGGGCACATTATAGAACCTTTCTGCGGTTCAGTTTCTTCCTCTTCAAAATAAAACAAGTACAGCATTGCAAATTATTGAGAGATTAAATGAGTCAATACATCTCAATAACAGGTTCACATCCCTTATTATAATTTTCACAATTCTGAAATCCAAAAGGCTCTGAAAACAAAAATGTTCTCATAAGTTTGCAGCAAATTATTTGGTGGCAAAATGTGACTTGAGACTGTCACCTTTATTCCACTTGATGGGATGCAGAGAAAATGTGCCTGATTTTAGGTTCTGACTCAGACCCTGCAGAGGGAGTTATACAATATGTAGCATAAGCACTATATTTAATCTCTAAAATCTGAAAAATTCTGATTTCTAAAACGCATACACCCTCAAGGCAATCAGATAAAGAATTGTGGACCTGCCCTTAGAACAATATCTATCTCATATGTAGGGTAAAAATGAGTTACCTATGCTCAGTAGAGCCCAGAGGGCTCATGTAATGCTACCAATTCGCTAAGCCCATTTTCTAGAAAGGATGAATGAAGAGACAGGAGTAATGGCAAAGGTCAACACAGGCAGTCATAGCTCTTTTTTCATTAGTCAAATAAAGGTTTTTCTGGCTGTAACACAGTCTGTCCTAACCTCCTGAAATGGTTGAACACTCAATGCTGGGTATCAATCTCTAAACATTTATAAAATCAGTCAACAAGTATTCATTTAGCACCTACTGTATACTTGGTGATGTCGACACTACATGGTCCTTGTATACTTACCATTGAGATGAAGAAGACAAAGGTACAGTTAGGAAACAAAATGGTATGCAAAAATGTGCTAAATCACAGTGGCATAGGCTACATGCTGAGATCAAAGGGGCTTTATAAAGACAGTGGGATGAATTACAGACAGCTAGTTTATATGATCTTGGGGTCTTGAGACTCAATTTCCTCATCTGTAAAATAGGATTGCTGTGAGGTTAGCAATATTTTATGTATAGTACCAGATATATAAGTTGTGAACAAATATTATATTTTTTCTCTGTAAATTGGCTGTTGAGAAATGGTCAAGGCACTTGAGTGGGTGTGAAGATGAATTGACTGTATGTTGCCTAGAGTACAGATTGGATATGTTGAGGATATTGTCAGAACTTAGAAGAGTGAGGCCAAGTAGAGTGACACAGTGGAGGGGAAGGGGAGATTAGGCAGAGATATTATGGAAAGTCTTACCTTGAAGTAATGAGAAATAGGGACCTGTGAGTAATTTTTGAGTAGGGAATAACATGATAAAAGAATAGTGCTGAAAATTATTTTTTGGAAGGTAGAGGGTTGGGAGGATTGGGAAGGTGGGAAGCAGCTCAGAGTGTAGAACTGCAATCCAGCACAGGCCTAGACTCTAGGAGGAGGGGGGTGAGTGGAAATGACATCTTTTGCACTGAGGGAAACAACAGAAAACTCTCATGGAGCATTGCTATTTACCACCCTAATAAAGTGTCTTATTGCAACTTGACAGGCAAGTACTGGGACAAATAAAAATTCAAAATTCTTCTACCTCTGCTTCTCAAAAAGAAGCTTACATACATGTACAGACT
Source organism: Panthera leo (assembly GCF_018350215.1). NCBI lineage: Eukaryota > Metazoa > Chordata > Mammalia > Carnivora > Felidae > Panthera > Panthera leo. Next base: position 63,244,351 of record NC_056691.1, on the reverse strand, counting down.
TGGCTCTTTGAGTATGGTGGTGGCACAGTGAAATATAAAGCATCTTCTAAACACAGCACTAATTGTTCTGGCAGTTCAGAACAACCAGGGCTAGCTTGGCTGTAGCCTAACTCTTAGATGTCAGAGAAATCTATCCTGCCCTCTTAAAAAATTCAAGGTCAAACATGTTTCTGCAGACACTTCCAACTTTTCCTTGTCCTGCCCTGGTTTTCCCTGGGAGATTTTATAGGCTAAAGAAGTCAGAGTGTGCTTCTTTGTCTCAGGGATGAAATGACTATCATGTGATGTGACGATTTCTTAGCCATTGAACATGAGAAGCATGTTCTTGAGATCATGGCTTCTGCACAGGAACAAGGACAGGTAGAGAGATATGCACTATGTTTTATTTGTACAAAATGTATTTTGGCAAGTTAAGTGATTTTCCCCCATTCTTTTTGTTATGGAGTACATATGGCTTACTATTCACTTCCCAAAGTCTCCTTGAGGCTAAAGGACTGCTTGAAGCCACTATGCAACTAATACTTACAGTATTAACATAGCACCTGGCAGGTATTTAAAAATACGTTAATTGAACTTGAACCATTGGTGCACTAAAGTAAATGTAACTGTCTATTTTCCATGTGTTATGGTTATAGAGATAGCCTTAACTAAAAAGAAATCAACCTACCCCTTGGCCACCCACCCAAGGCCATAAAACACATTTGAAGGGGATCACGAAGGAAGGTGAAAGGTATTAAATACTGACTAGGAACAGTAATTTTTAAAAAATGATTGGAATATTTGGACTAGATTTTTAAAAGTTGAAATTTATTTTACAAATATGCTCAACTGGGTATGCTGTGTATGCCCCTAGATTTGCTGATGAAACCCTCCTTAAGGAAGGCAGATGAAAACAAAATTTTACCGGAATTAGAGAAATGGAGTACTGTAGTGATTTATTGATTTATTTTGCCACCAAAGGCTTTTACCTGTTTGTTTTAAATGTTATCCGGTTAATTTTATGTTTAAAATTGACTGGGCTAAGAGATGCTGGTAAAATACTATTCCTCGTGTCTGTGAGGGTTTCTGGAAGAGATTTGCATTTGAATCTGTAGACTGAGTAAAGATCAACTTCACAATGCTGGTTTGCATCATCCAATTCATTGAGGGTGTGAACTGAACAAAAAGGCAGAGGAAGGGCAGATTTGCTCTCTGCTTAAGCTGGGGCATCCCTCTTCTCCTGTCCTTGGACATCAGTGCTCCGGTTCTTGAGTCTTTGGACTGGGACTGAACTACACCACTGGCTTTCATGGTTCTCATTTGTAGATTGCATATCATGGGACTTCTTAGCCCTTATAATCACATTAGCTCAAAACTTTCTCCTCCTATTCAATTCCATATTGTCTTTTAAAATGAAGGCATCACAAGATCTGTTGTGTGTGTAGTTTCTGGAAAGGTACCCAGGTGAGTATCAGGTGTACCAGGAACATTTCAAGTGCCACTTGTGTTGGTTTAGTTGTGAAAATTCAGAACTGCACACTTAAAATAGTGTCCCTCCCTCTCTTGTGCATGCACACACAATTTAAATACAAGGAAAATGATATCACAGAATTATAGGCAGCATTAAGTCCTATCATCTCTTTAGCACAGCGACTCTATTCATCTGCCCTTGTTTACAGGCAGGCTTACCTCCTGCCACATTCCAATCACTGGAGGTTCGCTCTGTGGCTAGTAGGTCCTCTTACAGTTCTGTCTTCAGACACTATCCTTTTTTCTTGGTCCTTATCTTTTAGACCATCTATAGCATCATCTCCTCTTGAAAGCTTTACTTTCTCCTTCCCTCCTCTTCTGGCATTTCATGTTCCTGTTATTTCTATCATCCTCTTAGAAAACAACAGTGAACACTGCAGTAACCTTGCTTTAGAAGTTCATCTTTTTGGCTATGCTTTTTATAAGCAATGAATTGTACATACAATCCAGAATTGTTTCACTGCTACTGGAGTTTTGAGATATCATTCCAGGTTCACATCCAAGGATGTTATGTAATTTTTGTTGGTATATCTCATACGACAATGTCCCCACATTACAATGAGGCAAACAGCCAGAGCTTCTGCTAAGCAAGGTAACCATACACAAAACAGATGCAACTCCAGCAAAAAGCACAATGTCTTAGTGTGCATGCAAACTGCAAAGTATGAAGAATATACTTTGCATTAAGCTTTTCAAAATACTGAGAACAGGTATAAGAACCTCATTATTAGTTTAGACCATGGCCTCTGAACCACTAGTGGACTAGTAAAACGGGGGAGATTTACGGCAGGAGGATAACTGAGGCATCAAATGCACTTTCAGTGGCTTTTTATGCTTTTCATTGGGCTACAAACTGTTTTTGAAAAGTTAACTATATGCTATGAGCACCTAATTTGAATAGGAGAGTGCACAATTTCTACATGTATACCGTAACACTGACATTTACATGTGCACACACACATATTCTGAGAAGATTTAAGTTTGGAGGTGACATTCAGAATGTCTACAATATTGAAGAAAAGGAGGTTTTTTTCCTCAAGCTATTAGGAAGTTAGAATTGGAGTTCTGGTGTTTTGGAATTCCATATTCAGAAACTAAAAAAATTGTATTTAACCTTAATTGAACTAACCCAGGAAAGGTAACTTACAGGCACACCTCATTCTATTGGTTTGCTTTATTATGCTACTCAGATACTGCATTTTTTCACATATTGAAGGTTTGTGGCAAACCTGTGTCAATTCTATTGATTCCATTTCTCTAAAAGTATTTGCCCACTTTATGTCTCTGTCACACTTTGGTGATTCCTAGAATATCTCAAATATTTTCATTATTATGTTATGCTAATCTGATCAGTGATTGACTCATTCATAGCTTAGATGATGGTTAGCCCTTTTTAGCAATATTTTAAAATTAAGGTATGTACATTGAATTCTTAGACATAATACCACCGCACACTTAAGTGCAAACATAATTTTTATATGCACTAAGAAACCAAAAAATTAATTTGACTTGCTTCACTCCAATTATCTGCTTCATTGCATTGGTCTGGAACCAAATACACAATATCTCCAAGGTATGCCTGTAGTCACAGGTAGAACAAGTGAGAGCGATTTCTTTTAAATCTTGATCCTAATTTTTTTTTGAAAATTTTAAAAATGTTTATTTTTGAGAGAGAGAAAGAGAGAGTGCGGGAGGGGCAGAGAGAGAGGGAGAGACAGAATCTGAAACAGGCTCCAGGCTCTGAGCTGTCAGCACACAGTCTGATACAGGGCTCAAACTCACTCACTCAGGAGTGAGATCATGACCTGAGCCAAAGTCGGACCTGAACCGACTGAGCCACACAGGCACCCCAATTCTAATTTTCAAATGCAGTATTTGTTTGACAGGATAGATTTTGCACTAAAGTAATAAAGAACTCTTACACAAAGCAAAAAACAAAACAGGTTTAATGATTAGAACAGATGAATTAGTAGGTTTATATAACCATTAACTAAGGGAAACCCTAGAACCAGAAATAAGGATTTTAAAATTGCATGCAAAGTCTAGTTACCATAAAAACCAAAGCAATACCAAAATATCTCAGCTTCCTAGCATAGACTCCAGATATTTTTTATTTCCAACTCTTGGTAATCAAAATATGTACACTTTTGCATGCTACTGGTAGTGGAGGAGTAAGATTATTTGTATAGGACTACAATTATGTTTCACAGTTGGGAGGGCACATAAAGAAGTGTCTTCCTCCACTTTGTTGGGCCCATCTTAAAAAAAGGCACTCCCTAAGGTTCCTTGGTAACACCTTTGCTAGGTTTCTTAATTACTCACATAATCTTTACGTGTAAAATTACTGGTCCACTCATTTCACAGATCTGGGAACCACAAGGCATTGGAACTGCTTCTTTAACTCACATGCCAAAAAACTGGCTTTCTTAAGAAATGACCAAAACTTTGGAGAAGCAGTTAAAAAAAGAAAGGGAAAAAAAAAAACCAAAAAACACCTGGGGCTTTGTTTCCTTGAAAATGTAATCATATGCTTAATTACTAGGCTTTGGCATGCACAGCCAGACACATCATGGAACTGAAAGAACCACCATATAATGGTGGCAGAGGACTTTCTTGAAAAATTACGCTACTTTTCTACCTTCAGCTCCCTTGTACCAATGCAACTTTGTCCTTCTCTCCTTTTTAATTACAATACCAAGTGCTCTGAACCTGGGTTTGACCTCTCTGCTGAAAGATGTGTTAGAAAAGGATGCTTTTTTTTTTTTTTTTTGAAAAGGATGCTTAAATAAATTACTGAGTCTTTCTCTATGATCATCAAAACAAAGAGTAATGGAAGTCTTGAGCTGCCTGTGGGCAGTTGTCCACTATTCACAGAATCTTCAGAAACAATTTGCCTGACACCAAGGAGAATTTATCACTAAACCTGACTCATGTTGAACCATACTGAAACCGCACTTGGGTAGCTAGTCTCAAGTCAAACTGTGCTCGAACATTTCTTGACATTTATTGCATCCACGTAGAGTGCAATTTTTGATGCTGAATCAGAGATATGCGGCAATTGAAGGCTTCACCACAAGCATCACATTCATGGGTTTCTTGGGTTTTCACCTCTGCGTGGATCTTCTGATGGTTGACAAGGCTGCGCTGTTGACTAAAACTTTTGTCACACTTCTCACACTTGTAAGGTTTCTCTCCTGTGTGTATTCGCTGATGCTGAATAAGGCCTGAGTTCCGGCTAAAGGCCTTCCCACATTCATCACATTTATGGGGTTTATTACCTGTGTGAACACCCTGATGTCGAATAAGGTTACAAAGTTGACTAAAGCTTTTGCCACACTGTCTGCATAGATAAGGTCTCTCACCAGTGTGGATTCTCTGATGTTCAATAAGAAATGAGCTCCGACTGAAGCTTTTCCCACATACAGTACATAGATAGGGCTTTTCACCAGTGTGTATTCTTTGATGTTGTACAAGATGAGCACTGACACTAAAAGTTTTCCCACATTCATCACATTTATAAGATTTTTCCTTGGGATAGACTTCCTGCTGTATAACAAGACTGCAATTTGGATCAAAACTTTCCTTAGTTTCATTGTATGAGTAAGTCTTCTCTCTGGTGTGGATTCTCTGATGCTGAATAAGACCTGAGCTCCTACTAAAGGCTTTTCCACATTCCTCACATTTATGGGGTTTGTCTCCTGTGTGAATTCTCTGATGACGAGTAAGGTTGCACAGTTGACTGAAGCTTTTCCCGCACTCTTTGCACTGATAAGGTCTTTCACCTGTATGGATCCTTTGATGTTCAATAAGAAATGAGCTCCGACTGAAGCTTTTTCCACATTCAATACAAAGAAAAGGCTTCTCACCAGTGTGGATTTTTTGGTGTTGTATAAGGTATGTACTTAATCTAAAAGCTTTTCCACATTCACCACATTTATGGGGTCTTTCCCCAGTGTGAATTCTCTGATGTTCAACAAGTAATGAATTTCGACTAAAGCTTTTCTTACATTTGGTACAGTGATAGGGTTTTTCACCAGTGTGAGTTCTCTGATGTTCAATAAGGTGTGATTTCCAACTGAAGGCTTTCCCACAGTCACTACATTTATGGGGTTTCTCACCTGTGTGGATCCTTTGATGTTTAACAAGGCTCCTTCTCTGGCTGAAGCTCTGTTTACACTGATTACACTGATAGGGTCTCTCTCCAGTGTGGATTCTCTGATGTCTAATAAGGGTTGAGCTCACACTAAAGGTTTTTCCACAATAATTACACTCATAGGGCCTTTCCCCAGTGTGAATTCTCTGATGTTCAATAACAAACGAACTGCGACTAAAACTTTTCCCACATTCATTGCACTGAAAAGGCTTCTCACCAGTATGGACCCTTTGATGTTGAATGAAATGGGCCTTGCGGACAAATCCCTTTCCACATTCTTCACATTTATGGCATTTCTCTTCTGGGTTTGGTCTCTTACGAATAATGTTAGTGTTTCCTCTGAACATTCTCTGTTCCTGGGCCAAAGATTCCCTTGGTATTTCCCATAAGAAGATTCCTCTCTGTTTATCTAACCTACCAACAAGTTCAAAGGTTTCTCTACCTATGGGATCTTGATCAATTTCACTTTTGATTCTTGTAACTATTACACCCTGTGGTTCCACTTCTTCCTCAATTTCCTCAATTTCTTGTTTTACAGTTGGCTCCTCATCCTTATCTCTGTTTAAAACATCTGGAATAATAAATAGAAAATAGAAAATAGAAAATAGAAAGATTAGCCAGGCTCTTTGCTAGCAAGGAGAAATGCTTAGGAAAATAAGATTAAGATAAATCAATCCACTACATCTATAAAATGTGGATGATTACTTCACAGTATTGTTGTAAAAATTAAATTAGTTCCTATACATAAAGCATTTAAGACCATACCTGGCAAAGAATACAAGCTATGTAAATATTATTATTAGTTATCTGATGAAAAGTTTTTCTTAGAGAAGGGGTGTGAAGAGTATTGTTTTTTAACGGACCAAGCTTTGAAGTTTTAATTTTTTTTAGTAATCTCTACACCCAACATGGGACTCAAACTCACAACCCCAAGATCAAGAGTCACATGTTCCTCTGAATGAGCCAGCTGGGTGCCCAGAAAAGAGTGTTTTTATGAGGCAAATGATAAGTCAGTGGGGGTAAGCAGAGTTGGGAGGAAGGGCTGGTGATCAACAGAGAATTATGCAAGGTAAGATGGGCCAACAATGAAATAAAACAAGTAGTGGTGTGATGAATTAGTCTGTCAAAGAAGAAAGGATGACACAGGAAGAAAACAGTAGGTTCTGGGAAATTTGGAATGAAACAACATTGCTGGAGTGTGAGTAGATTAAGTAACTGACAGAAAGGAACACAAAATGATGTTGAGAAAGATAAAAGACAAAAACCAGGAAGCAACAATTAATAAGAATTTACTTATTAAATAAAAAAATAAAAATAAAATTAAAAAAAAAGAATTTATTTATTGCAATCAAAAGCATGCCAGGCATTGTGTAATGATTCAGTATGCAAAGATAAGACATGAAACTTCCTACCAAATAAAATGAATGACAAGTATACTGGGGAAAGAAAATAAAATGGTAAAATATTAAGTAAAGCAATTCCTGTATCAAGAGACAAAACAGCTTTAAAAAAAAATGGGTTGGAGTGACATGGAGTCTATGATATAGAATGACAAAAATAAATACAAAGGAACACAGTCAAGGTTAATGAAAGAAACAGGGAAAAGCAGTGTGTGGTAACCTCACCTACCACAAATCACCCCACGTTCTTCAAGTATACATGATTCTTACTCTTCCAAAGATGTAAAAGCCACATTGGAACCATCTGGTTCCAACTGAGAGTCTCTAAGACATCTGAGAAATGAAAATCTTGCATGTGTTAAGGAAAGATAACATAATGGTCTACGATGTAAACAGAGTGGCATATAGAACACTTAAGTCTGCCTCTGACTTCTTTCTTTTCTCTCTTGCTTTCTGCTGGATAATTCCACATATTTGGTTGATCACTACCAAATATATATTTGGCCCTAAACAATTTCCTTTTTTAGACTTCCTCTTTTCTCTTAATTTTCTAACCTTCTACCTTTGGAGTCATCTTCGAATTTTTCTTCACTCACTTTAAACCAGTCATTAAGTTATTTTATTCCAAAAAGCCTTCTCTTATTCCTCTAAGAAACTAGTAGAAACTTTATTTTTGCTTATACTACTTACAGTATTCTCTCTCAAATTCACTTCACTGGACTGCTTTCTTTCACACAATGAAAAAGGATCAAAGAACTCCCTCAACTTTCTGCCCCCTTCCTATAAAATTATATGCAATGGCACATGAAGATCTATCCCATTCCTATCCAAGCTGAATTCATCTACCTTCTCTTTATCCCACTTGTCTCTGAGTGTTTGTTCAATTATTAGCATTTTTCCCTTTTTCTTCCATCTGTATTCTCCATTGTCCAACATATCAACATGCATACAAATATGCTCAGCATACAAATATGTCCAACTATATCTTGAACTTGAAATCCTTCTCTTAATGAAATCCAAATTTGTGAAATAAAATTTTAACTGTAGCTCTCCATTTCCCAACTATGTTTTCCATGCCCAACATCTTCCCATTCAATCTGTTCTATAACCTACTGTGAAATCTGGCTTTGGTTTCCAGCATCTAGAGATGCTTCTTATGAAATCACCAATAACTCTTGAATAACAAATACAATGAACATTTTTCAGTCCTTTATTCAGCAGCATCTGACACTGTCGATTATTCCCATTTTGACACTATCTGTTTTTGGTTTCTATGCTGTTATCGTATTAAGTTTCTATGCTGTTGTTGTATGCTATATGTATGTATTGTTGTATGTTGCATTTTTCTAGTCCCCTCCCTACTTTTTCTTTGGCCTTTTCTAAAAAATCTCCTTCGTGTATTTTTCTTCCTTTGTCAACTGCTGTTTGACAAGGTTACTGTTACCAATAATGTTTACATTCCTTTCTTTTAAGCTTATTTATTTATTTATTTATTTATTTATTTATTTATTTATTGAGAGAGAGAGAGAGAGAGAGAGAGAGAGAGAGAGAGGAGAGATGAGACACAGAATCCCAAGCAAGCTCTCCACTGTCAGTGCAGAGCCTGACAGGAGGGCTCAGTCTCACAAACTGAGCTCATGACCTTAGCCAAAGTCAAGAGTTATATGCTTAACTGACTAAGCCACTCAGGTGCCCCACCCATGTTTACATTCTTACCTTGCTCTATATTCATACTCAGGATATCGCCACTTACATGCCTCAAAAAGGGCTTGCAATTAACATGATCCTCATCATCTGCTGTCATGTAGGTCTCTACCTCTAATTATCTTCTCTTAATGGGCATCCTCATCCATTACCCAAAGTAGAAAATCATCCTAGATTTCTCCATTTTTCTTTTTGTTACCCAATCACCAAAACCAAAGATCTGACTCTCTAGTATCTACCCTCTTCCCATGTTTTCTCTGGATGATGCAAAAGCCATCTAATAATCCTTCACTCTAGTCTTTAAGTTGCCCCCACACCATACCTACTGCGCTGCATCCAGAGAGATGTACAGGAAATGGAATTCCAGTCACATCACCACCTGTAGGTTCACTAGTACTCTATCACCTCTAGGATCAAATCAAAGCTCTTTACATTATGATACTCAGTGCTTCACAACAGGTTCTCTAAACCTCAAGTCACCCTTCTACCCACTTTCTCACACTGGAATTGGGCAAATTGCTTATGTTAATGTTTTATACCATTTCATTGCATATCTCGTTTACTAAATGTCCCCCAGCATTGTTTACCTGGTCAACTCTTGGTTGCTCTTTAGGACTCAATTCAAAGCAACAGTTCCTCCACAAAACCTTCACTAAGTCCACTAGACAGATTAGGTGTTCTGTTTTTTATCACCAGTCCTCATCCACAACTGTATTACAGCTATTACTTCACTGCTGTTTTAACTGTTTGTGTTCGTCTCTTCTATGGGTTTGTAAATTCCTTGTGAGAAGGGGAAGTCTCTCTTAATGTTTACCCAGTGGTTACTGTTCCAGGGGTTTTACTCAAAGGAGTAAGACAAATTCTTATTTGCAGACAATATGAATGTCTAACTAAAATTTCTAGAAGAATTAAGTGAAATATAATAGCAACATGAAGACTAAGCTATAAAATAAATACTGGTACTTACTACCAAGGATAACCAGTTGGGAAATATTATAGAAAAATAAAATATGCTTTTCATGATAACAAAACCATAAAACCTATGAATAAATCTTACAAGAACTGTACGAGATCCACAGAGATAAACCATAAACTTTTTCTGAAGGACTTAAGACAGATAAATAGAGTCAACCAAATTGCTAAAGAGATTCAATATTATAAGGATCTTAATTCTTCCTAAAACAATCTATGAACCCAATTGTATTCCAATCAAAATCTTATGAACTAATTAAAAACCCCAATGAATCTAAATCTCAACTGGAAGAATGCAGAAAACTAGCTAAGTGTATCCTGGAAAAGAATATAAGAGAATGATTTATCATGCTAGATATAAAATGCAATATATTGCTAAGTAAAATAGAGATGCTCTGGCACAAAAATAAACAGGTCAAAGAGATAGGTAAAGAAAACAAGTGACTTCAGTCTTGTACACAAAGCAGCACAGAAAGGACTATCTGTGAAATCTGGGCTTGTTAGCTATAATCACCTTCTGAGGTCTCTGCCATGCTTGTCTTATGTTCCCATCCTGTGATCATAGCTAATTTGTCTAGAGTACCGCTGACTCAAAGTGCATCTCTCCCAGGAATTTGGAATTAAAAATGAAATATGCAGTTATTCTGAACATGACAGAATTGTAACCTATCAACTCAGAAGCTATAGGGACAAAAGCATGTGGATATGAGGAGGAAAGACTAATCTACCAAGGAGAAAGAAACAAAATGCAAGGGTTAATCACTGACTTCCTGAGCGCACCAATTTTTGGGTTTAGTCCTTTTCTGATATCCAGTTGCAATCATGCTTATATATCCTATGAGCCACCTATGTCCCTACAGTAAGTTCTCTTGTTGGCTTAAGCTAGTTTGAGTTGATTCCTATAATCTTTAATCCGTTTTAATAATATGCTAGCTGAGAAGAGAGACAAAAAGCAAGGAAATGGTAAAGTGGAAGTGGCTAAACTTTAGGAAAGAACAAGAGTTACCACACATTTTCTAAAAAGGGCCAGACAATAAATATTTTTAGCTTTGTTAGCTAAAAATGGTCTCTGCTTCAACTATTCAACTCTGTCACTATAGCGTGAAAGTAGTGTCAGATAATACACAAAGGATTGGGCATGTCCATGTTTCAATAAAACTTTATTTATAAAAATGGACAGTGCCAGATTTGGGCTGTGGACCATAGTTGCTAACCCTAGTATCTAAAAAAGTATAAAAAGAACAGTTTTCTTGGTAAAAGAATGACAGAATGGGGAAGACTTGCATTCTTAGCGCTAGCACAGTGCTTGATTAACTATTTATTGAATGGATGAGTAGTTGAACAAATAACTGAAAAGAGACTATAATCAAAGAACTGAAGCAATGAGATTAAGGTCTTACAGGTACAGCAATTCCCAATTCTGTCAAGGTCCAATAAGGTTCAAGCAGACTGAAAAGGAGTCATTAAAATTAAAGAAGTCCAGTTCATTTCAAAGAACTGAGATCAAGCTGTCAGCTGTATTATCAATGTTGTTACTAAAGTTTTTAAGTAAAAATCAGCATGGAAAGGAGAAAGGTATTAAATAAAGGACCAAAATTAAAACTGGAAAAGTATTGTATTAAGTAAAGCAGCAAGATGAAGTGCAGGAAAACACTATATTAGAAAAGTTAAGCGGGCACCTGGGTAGCTCAGTCATTTAAGTGTCAGGCTTTGGCTCAAGTCATGATCTCGCGGTTCGTGATTTTGAGCCCCGCACTGGGCTCTGTGCTGACAGCTCAGAGCCTGGAGCCTGCTTCAGATTCTGTGTCTCCTCTCTCTCTCTCTCTGCCTCTCCCCCACTCATACTATGTCTCTCTCGTTCTCTCAAAAATAAATAAACATTAAAAAAATTAAAGAAAAAAAGGTTAAGTAATTGTGATTTTCATCAAGGGAATGGAGACAGAGTCTACAGAGGAAGATGAAAAGATTGTGGAGGGAGAAAGAACTGATAAAAAGCTGTAGTTCAGCTAAAATGAGAGCCTGAAAGTAGATCACAGATGGGCTCACTGCCATGCCTTCATCCATATGGTACTCACATTTTACAGTAGTAGGGACAGGCAAGACTGGGCATTTGCCTGGTTCTATCAACCAGGATACCATATGTGTGGATAAAGCTGGCAGTGACTCAGAGACACCATGGCATATTGGGAGAAAAAAATCAGCAGCTGATCTGGCTAGAGACTGAAGTGGTGTGCAGGAAGTAATAGATGATGTTAGAAAGCTAGGCAGGGGCTATTTAGAGAGGCCCTGGTAGGTAGGACAAGAAATTAAATTTTTTATTAAGCTCTCAGGAATCTGAAATTGTAACCAGTTAACTAACAAAATCACTTTGGTGGCAGTGAATAGAATGTATTAAAAGAAAGGGAGTTGGAGGCAAGAGGCTAGTTTATGGGCTAATGCAATAATCTGTTCAAGAGGTACCAATCTTTTTCTTGTTTTTATGTTTACTTAATTTTGAGAAAGAGAGAAAGGGAAAGATAGTGTGTAAGTGGGGGAGAGAGGCAGAGAGAGAGACACACACAGAATCCGAAGCAGGCTCTAGGCTCCAAGCTGTCAGCACACAGCCTGATGCAGGGCTTAAACCCACAAACTGCGAGATCATGACCTGAGTCAAAGTTGGATGCTTAACCAACTGAGCCACCCAGGAGCCACAAGAGGTTCTGAGTCTTAAGTATAGTAATTCAGTTATACAAATATTTAAAGGCATATAATATATACCTGGTTCTGTGCTAAGTGCTGGAGAAATCAAATGAAAAAATATATAGTTACCATCCTCATGGAGACCAGTCTGGTTAGAGAAATAACATAAAGAATGACTAGAGTACAGTCATTTGATAAATTGATCGTAAACTGTGCATACAGTTGAGAAATTCAACAGAAGTGCAGCACAGTGCAATACATGGCAGCACAGAGAGGAGTACTTAATTCTGAAGAGAAGGTCCTTGAGATCTTAATGGTTATTTGAGACTGGCCAGGTGTGAGTTATTTATGTGGTCTTCAAAAGGAGATGCCGAAGATTTTGGAGCTCTTAGAGAAGATAATAGGTATGATGACGATAGCAATCAACATTTATACTATACTTAGTACATGCTAACCAGTGTCCTAAGTGCTTTACACATATTAACTCAGTTAGTACTCACAGTAACCCTAAGAAGTAAGTGCTATTATTACTGCCATTGGGTAAAAAAGAAACAGGCATGGAAAGGTTATATAATTCACCCATGGTCACAAGGCTTCTAAGTGGTGGAACCAGGACTTTTGCTTAGGCAGTTAGGCTTCAATTGCTTCTCTTAGGTAGAGATAAAGATCTGGGACTCATCACAGTGGTAGGTGATGACCTGACTGCAGATAAGGTTCGCCAAAGAAAGCATGTAGATGGAGAGGAAAGCAATACAAGTAAGCAATAAAGAACTTCAAATACATAAAGAGAGGTGAAATAAAATAAGGTCCAAGTGTCTATTCCATTTGACAATTAGGCTATTAAAGTAGAATGCTAAACAATTTAAGGGGAAGGGTAGAGGCAAGAAAAGGGGCTTAGAGATAATGGTAGGGAAAGTAAAGAATATACATTAACTACTCTTACAAAAACTTGGCTGTAAGTGAACAAGGAGCAGGTTACAGGCTCTCTCAAGGGACAGCCACTCCCCACCCCCCCCCGCCCCCCCGGCCCTACTTTCCCCAACTGGAAGAGTCATAAACATACCCATCACCAAAATAAAGGTACCAGAGGAGAAGGAATAGAGACTGAAGTTGTAAGGGAAAAAAAAAAAAAAAAAAAAAGATGACGGATAAGTTCTTGGAGAAGTGAGGAAAAAGGAGCAGACCTAAGCGTACACACGAGGGGCAGAAAGTTAGAGTTCATATTCAGTGGCCTCTATCTTCTCTGTGAAACAGAAAGTGAGGTCTACTACTGAGTGATGGACCCAAGGAAAACTTTTTTAAGTTTTTGGAATGGTCACTAAAGGGAAGAAGAGAATGAGCAAATCAATGATAAAAAATTGGCTGAGATGTAAAAACCCACTGGAGACTATTAGAAAAGCCATGCATATATCCAGGGCATTAATCCTTTCAGTTAAACAATTTCCCCTGCTGTGCTTGGCAACTCAGGAGAAAAAGCTGATTTTATAACCAATACAGAATATGAAGTTTGCAGAATGGGTAGAGCACAATGACAAGGTGTCAAGAGAGCATGCTGGTGATAATTCATATGTAGGTCCATGGAATAGATGAAGAAGAGGTGAAGTTAGAAGAGGACTGATAATCTGGGAGGAAAAAGGAGAAATCAAGGAACAAGTAGCACGACTGGGAATAAGCTGGTTTGGGAGGAAATGAGTAGAAGATGTAGAAGCGTAAGAAATTGTAGTAAGCTCTACATGGGCAGAGATCATGTCTGTTTTGGTCACCCCTGTTTAGTTATGGTCTAAGATAAAAACAATGGCTGAAGAATTTTCAAAGACTAAGATACTGGGGCTTAAGATTTGCCTGCCTTGACAAAATTGAGGGTTGATCACTGATGTGACTTGCTGAACAAAAAAGGAAAGCAAGGTTCCTGAAGACAACATGGTCAGGATATAGCCAGGCTTAAATAATGGCTGCATCACTGATGGCATAGGTTAGCATAGAGAGATTCTGAAATGTGACAAAATCTACGTGTGACAGACCAAACAATGTTGGCAGATGACAGCAGAAGAGAACTGGGTGGGTAGAGCAAGACTGCTGAAGCCTCCAAAGGGAGATTTTGTTTGAAGGGTTAAAACTAACGCTTTGGGAACAATACTGAAAAGCCAGGAGAATAGTAACTTCTCCCTTCCAGCCTTGAGACAAAGGATAGGGAAAAAGGAGGATGTGGGAGAGTAAGCAGCCTCTGCCAGAGAAGTGGTGTCCTTGGGAAAGTGCCAGTTTTCAGTTAAGGCCAGGAGGGGTAAGGAACATTATGTGAAGAAGAACAGGGGCTCCAGAAGGCAGAGTGAAAAGGGGTGGGAGGAAAGCAGTGGGAGGATGAGCCAGGAGGGAAAGTGCAGAGCAGTATGGGAATGAGATTATGAAGATAAGAAGCCAGAAAGGCTTGTATTTTGGTTTTTGCAAGGACACTACAGATGAGAGTCATGGAAACAATTAATGGCCAAAATGTTTGAATCTGAACTTTGGAACAAAGCGGTACTCGTGGTGGTTCAAGTGTTCTCAGGGTCTGATTTCTTATAGCTTCTTAGATATTTTAATCAGAGGAACAAAAGATTCTTACCCAGTGAGACCAGGTTTCCATAATTCTCCATCATGACATCTTTATACAGGCTTCTCTGAGCTGGATCCAGATAATCCCACTCCTCCTGGGTAAAAAACACAGCCACATCCTCAAATGTCAGCAACCCCTGAAATAGTACGATTTCTGTAGTCAGTTCTTGTTGTCTCAAGGACAATTCTACCACTGAAAGCAGCCGAAGCAATCACTTTTCAGAGCCGGGTAGTCTAGGAGGAACATGATTACCCAGAGATCCAAATGGGGCCCAATTCTGTATCAGACAAGCACCTCCAACTAGAGGGCAACTGAACTGGATCCTGGTCGTCAGTAGTGATGGTCCTAAGGATAGAGCTTTTCTGGCTGAATCATTATACCCTAACACTTTTATTTTAGTAAGTTGCCCCAAGGCCTCCCCAAGTTTCCTGCACCTCATTGCCCGGCTCCATCCAACTCTATTAGCAGTGGCTTGAGACCCTGTTCAATTCAATTGCAGGAAGTTCTCTAAGCGTCTACCTGGGGTCCTAGCTTCGTGACAGGCGCACAAGACACAGGGAAGAGTCAAAAATGGTGCCTCATCTGGAAGAACTCACAAATGAGAGCGCTTGTTTGCAGCATTACTAATTTTCTTCAGCTAATTTATCAAGTCGCTCTTGAAGGGCCAAGTGGGCGATTTGGTCGCGAGGCGCAATCCGGACCACTACGGAGTACTTCCTTGCACAGCGCTGGCCTTAAAGACCACGGTCGTGGGGTTGGGGGCGGGGGTGGTGGGGCAGGGTGGGTAGCGCGGCCTAGCTCCAGTAGTGGCCAGAGAACGGGGATACCCATAGGGGCGACTTACCTTTGGCTCCGGCGGGGGGCTCGGGGAGGCCATCTCCAGGACAGAAAATCAGGACGGGAACCCGGGAAAGCCGCAAGGAAAGGAGCTTCTCGTGAGGCCTACCCGGCCGTTGGAAATTAGGCCCCACGAAGGCGAGGCCTCCAGGCTGGGTCTGGCCAGGTCCTGCCTCGGTCCCAGAGCGGTCACGACCCCAGCAGCATATCAGACCCACTACTTGGTTGTCCCCCAACTCCAAATTCCCTCCCCACTTAGCTGCGCAGCCTTCCAGGCCTCACTAGAGCCTCCTCCCAGTTGCCAGTTCCTCCTCCTTTCAGCCAAGGAGCGCTATGACCGCCCGCCCCCGGACCAGAAGGCGTCACCCGGAACCTTCCCGGGACGCCCCCCAACTACAACTCCCGTCGTGCTCTGAGAGCGCGCCTCGGTCCAGCCTCCGCCGGCAAGACCCATCGGACTACATTTTCCGGCGTGCAAAGCGGGAGGGAGCCTCTGGGGAGGCTTAACAGGAAAAAGGGAACACCTATCACTAAGCTTACACTTGATTGGCTGGTCTTGGCGCGTCACTGCCGGCTGGGGGCAGAGCCCCAGCCGGTAGCTCTCCTCCGAGATGGCGGCGCTGTCAGTGTCTGGCGTTACCAGAAGAGGCCTCACGTGGATAGTCTTAGGGGCACCACGCAGAGAATTTTGGTCTCGATTCAGGTAAAGCGGAAGGTTAGATGGTGGGTCTCGTTCAGCGAAAGTGAGAGAAACTGAGGAGGATGAAAGGACGAATTCAAAAGTGGGAGTTCTGCTATTAGGACGGTACCCTGGCCCTGCGCCTGACTTGGGATAGGACGAGAAAGTACGTTAGGTTCTGAGTTCAGAGGCTTCAGCGCGGGTGTCCTTGAGTGGTGGGGCCCAGTCTTGGCCTCAGTTTTCTCATCTTATAACGGAAATGCCGCCCCCTTTCCCTTCCACTTCACTCGTTAGTGTAGTAAGCAAACAGTACTGACCATGTGTTCCAGGCACCGACTGTGGTATCAGGATACAAGTGGTTCGTTTGGAACGAGTAACGTGGAACATGAACGTGAAAGTGCTCCGTAAACTAAGTGCATTTGCGCGGGGTATTTCTTCACAAGCTAGATTCAGAAATGAAGCGTGGCCTCCTCGTTTTGTTCGTTTGTCCATTCATTGATTCATCAACAGATAGTTACTAAACGCCCTCTCAGGCCCAGCATTTCCCTAAGTAGGTTACAGCAGTGGAAGCAAAGTCCCTTCTCAGAGCTTAAGTGCTCTGGCATATGGGGAAACGGTGGCCCCATAGGAAGTATTTTGCTGAAAGCAAGTTAATGGCACAGCTGGAACCCGTCTTTGACTCTCCATCTACTGCTTTTCCCCAACACGGGGCTCAAACCCACAAACTGCGAGATCATGACCTGAGCCGAAGTCGGACGCCCAACCGACTGAGCCACCCCGGCGTCCCTCTTTTCTTTTCTTTTCTTTTCTTTCTTTTTCTTTCTTTCTTTCTTTCTTTCTTTCTTTCTTTCTTTCTTTCTTTCTTTCTCTTCCTTCCTTCCTTCCTCCCTCTCCCCCTCCCTCCCTCCCCTTCCTTCCTTCTGTACTTCGTCCTTCCTTCCCCCCCCCCCCCCCACACACATCATTCATTTCTGGTGCCTCCCAATTTTTGTAGTGATGACCAATCCCAGTCAGATACCAGCTCCATGGAAAACAAGAGTGAATAATATTTCATTAAGCACTGAAATAGTGTATTAGGCAGATTTCCTCACGTTGGCCCATGTACTCAGTAGTAGTTATCCAAGCAGTTTTCAAAGGACCCCAAATCAATAAAACAGGTTTCTGTATTCCGGAGTTTATAATCTGGTACAGTGGTTCTTAACCAGAGATAATTTTGCCTATCAGGGGGCGTTTGGCAGTGTCCTTTGGTTATGACTGGAGCATAGGAGTGCTCCTCGCATTTACCCTGCCCTGGGTAGAGGCCAGGGATGCTGCTGAGCATCTTACAATTACAGGATAGCCTCCTACAACAAAGAATTATCTGGTCCAAAATGTCAAGTGTTTGGGCTGAGAAACCGTGATCTAGTAAGAGAAATAGAATGTAAATAAATAAAACTCTGGTACGATGACGTGTGCCGTGAAAGCAACATAAAGCGCTATACTAGATCAGAGGAATTTATAGTTATATTTGGAGAAATCAAGTAAAACTCCTTGGAAGAGAACAGTTCTGTTCTAGGACTTAAAGTAAGATTTCAATAGGCAAAGATGAAATTGGCATCTCCTGTAGGATGTAACTTGAGGTAACACATGGCCTCAGGAAAGTGGGAAACAGAATGTAGTAGTTTAGTGTGGGTAGGGCATGGAGTGTTTATAGTAGATTTGTAGGACATGAGGTTAGAGCGGTTGGTTGGGTTTGGAAACTGGGAATCCCAGACAGGCGATTTACCTCTTTACGTGTTCTTAGGAATTCTTACAGCATGTGAAATCTGTAAGTAGCTTTTCTTTTCTGTCTGTATCAGCTCAGTTCAACTCTAAGCTTCCAAAGGCAGGCACCTATCTTATTCTTCTCTCTACAGTGCCCAGAAGAGTAGTAAGTGTGCAAATTATTGGTTGATTTAGATAGATGGGTAAGATTAGGTCTGGTGTTTGTCAGTTTGTCAGCTGCATTAGTGCAGTTAACCAGAGATTCACATACTTGTTTTTGACCATTCTAGAAAAGAGAAAAAGCTAGTGGTGGCTGAGACACTAGAAGAAGTGAAGAAAGAGCCTATTTTGGTGTGTCCACCCTTACGAAGCCGAACATACATACCACCTGAAGATCTCCAGAGTCGTTTGGAATCTTGTGTCAAAGAAATTTTTGGTTCCTCTGTCGGTAACAGTTGGCAGGATGTGTCCCTGGAAGATGGCCTTCTGAAGTTCAGTTTCTTGGCACGTTTAGCTGATGACTTGGGCCATGCAGTGCCCAACTCCAGGCTTCACCAGATGTGCAGGGTCAGAGATGTTCTTGATTTCTATAATGTGCCTATTAGGGATCAATCTAAATTTGATGAGCTTACTGCTAGTAATCTGCCTCCCAATGTAAAAATCACTTGGGGTTACTGAGCAGAAGAGGAGCTCGTTAAGATCATTTTGTCCTGAGCAAGGGGGCTGGTTATTAATTAGACTTTTGATACGTTACCATGTGAAATGCTATCAGAACTGTTCTCTAAACCCACTTTTTCTGTGGAAGGATGAATTATCTCTTTTTCTCATCATGAATTAACAAGTAACAAGATTTTCTTTTTTCATGTTTGCTGGAACTTTGTTTTTTTAATGGAATCAAGTCTTTAATCATGTATGAAAATTTCCTTCTTTGGAGGACACTGTAATTAAACTTGGGTTTAAGATACAAGGCTATTATATGTTCACACATGGTCTTTATTTTTTACGCATAAATTAGTAGATGCAAAAACAGGTTTTAATCCTGTTAGGACTCTTAAACCTAAGGTGGTATTAATTATGTATAGTACATATACAAATAAGGAAACGTAGATATGTATAAAAGAAATGTAAAAATCTATGTACAGCAAGTTGTTTCTTTCATTGCTTTACTACAAGAGTAAAAATAGTAGAAAATGATACTGTTCATTCTAGATTAATCTCTTTTGGAATTAAAGTAAATTTCTTGAAGAGTGTTGTGTATTTTTAAATTTTTTAAAGGTGAAATTTGTGGGTTGCCTGAATGTCTCAGTCGATTAAGCATCCGACTCTTGATCTCAGCTCAGGTCTTGATCTCAGGGTTGTGAGTTCAAGCCCCACGTTGGGCTCCATGCCGAGTGTGAAGCCTACTAAAAAAAAAAGTAAAATTTGCTTTTTTGCCTTATCATTTCCTTAATTTAAGTATTATAAACGAAAGAATATATATGCCAGCTATGAAGTGCTGTGATTTTTCTTAAAAGAGATATGCCAGCTTCTGTATCTAAATGAATATGCTCTTCAAAGGAGATGATGTTTATTTCAAAACCTTTATCTTTTCTGTAACTTTTTATTTTTTTTAATTTATATTTGAGAGAGAGAGAGAGACAGCACGCAAGCTGTCTGCAAGGGGCAGAGAGAGAGAGAGGAAGACACAGAATCCAAAGCAGGCTCTAGACTCTGAGCTGCCAGCACCGAGCCCAATGCAGGCCTCGAACTCCCGAACTACTCCCGAACTGTTAGACCGTGACCTGAGCCAAAGTCAGTCAGTTAACTGACTGAGCCACCCAGGCACCCCTTTTCTGTAGCTTTTTAAAAGCAGCTTTGAATACCTATGGGTATCCACTAGGGCCGTAAGTCTTTGCAGACTTTGGTGTACTCAATTTGTGGAAATAACTCAAATAGCAAGTTACCAGACAGTTCTGAATTACAGATGTTAGATGAGGAAGTGATTAAATTAGGGATTATTTTTGTTTAGACTTTAGATAATGGCTAGAGAGTAATAAGAGGAAGAAGGAATTTCTTATATTTTACCTTGACTACTTACAGTTCTGAAAGAAAAGTGACAGGTTTTAAACAAAGGAAATTGCATTTATTTTCTTTCTCGGGATGACTACTTTGAAGAGGGCAAAAATCATGTGGGTGTATAAATTCTGGCACATTAGAAAAATTAGTTACATTACAGTCATGCCCAATAAACATCAGCAGATGATCAGGTTTTTAATAACCTGTACATTAAAGAGTTTTTCAGAAGTCTGGAGTATCAGAGTGTCTGGAGCTTAAATATCAGAGCTATTATATACCTTCTATGTGAGAGGGTTTCAGTATGGAAATATTTGAATTTTACATACAGGATTTGATCATTTCATTTCCCCCACAACTTTTATTTCTGATCTGGAGACAGGAAAATGTATAAAGGGCATGATGGAAGTAATGGATGATAAAGGCGGTTTGAAAAAACAATTGGTTTCAGCTGGAGAACTGTAAAACCAGGCTTCTCATGAATGTAAAGGCAGAAGAAATTCTTTGTAGACTGGAGCTGTGTTTCTCAAAATCCAATGTGCATACAAGTCACTTGGTGGTCTTTTTAAAATGCAGATTCTTATTCCATAAGTCAAAAGTGGGTCCTGAGCTTCTGTGTATCTAAAAACCTCCTAGGCAATGGTGATAATGTTTTGAGTAACATGGCCCTAGACCCTAGTATTGAAGTGGGAAAGTTCCAACTCTGAAGCAGCAATCCTGGAAAGTTGAGCTACCAGAAAAGATAAACTGCACATCCATCAATAACTCTAGAGGGCGTCACTGTTCTACAGTCCAACACAATAAACATACCAGAATAATGACCTTAGGTTTTCCTGAAGATTAAGTTAGGTTTGCTAACTTATTCACTTAAGTAACCAAACTTGATATAATTCTAAAAGGTTACATTTGTAAAAATTAAGTGATTGCTGTATAGAAGGAGTTGTCCATTAATTTTACTTAGTTGGATCTTTGAACTCCATAAATATACTTACAAAAACCCTGATGATAAAATATTCAGGGTTAATAGAAATAGTCTTGTACAAACAATATGTATTTTAAGCCACATAAGTAGACTTCTCCCTCTCCTTTTTAATTTTAATGTCATTTTTCTGATTATAAAAGCACATTTTTTTAAAAATTTGGGAAAGACAAAAAATACCATTTCCATCTTACTGCTCAGAAAATCACTTAATATACTAGTACATTTTTAAATGAAAATAAACTTTTCTCCTGTATTTTAAAATTTACTGTGACATTGTCCCCCTGCTCCCTTCACTCTATGAGTGTTTCTACATTTTAAAAGTCCTTAATAAATTTGATTAATAATGCATTATTCCATAACTGGATGTTAAGTACAGTAGTCCCTTCTTAACCTTGGGGAGATGCATTTCAAGCCATCCAGTGGATGCCTGAAACCCTGTATAGTACTGAACCCTATATATACTATGTTTTTTCCTATGCATACAGACCTATGATAGCTTAATTTATAATTAGGCACAGTAAGAGATTAACAATGACTAATAATAAAATAGAACAATTATAACAATATGTTGTAATAAATGTTATGTGAAGGTGGTCTCTGATGGTATCTTATTGTACTCACCCTTCTTGTGATGATGTGAGATGATAAAATGCCTATGTGATGAGATGAAGTGAGGTGAATGATCTAGGTGTTGTAATGTAGCATTAGGCTACTATTGACCTGATTTACATCAGAAGGAGGCTTATCTACTTGGAGACTGGGGATGACTGCAGGTAACTCAAACTGTGGAAGGTGAAACTGTAGCTAAGGGGTAGGGGTGGGAGGACTACTGGAATTATTCAACCAATATTCTATTACTGGATAATTAAGTTATTGCCAGTTTTTTGCTTTTATTCTTATCTATTTGTTTTAATCTGGCTTTTTTATAGTTGAGTATTGGTCTGCCATAAAACTCCCTTTTACTCAGAAATGGAAATCATTCCACTGTAAATTTCTTGACTCTGAACCTAGGAATGGGCAACTTGGTCCTGCTTCCGTGTGTGTGTGTGTGTGTGTGTGTGTGTGTGTGTGTGTGTGTGTGTTTTAATAAATATTTATTAATCTCAAGTCATCCTTTTGGCAATATTTTTTTTTAATTTTTTTTTTTTAACGTCTATTTATTTTTGAGACAGAGAGAGACAGAGCATGAACGGGGGAGGGGCAGAGAGAGAGGGAGACACAGAATGGGAAGCAGGCTCCAGGCTCTGAGCCATCAGCCCAGAGCCCGACACGGGGCTCGAACTCACGGACCTTGAGGTCGTGACCTGAGCTGAAGTCGGATGCTCAACCAACTGAGCCACCCAGGCGCCCCGGCAATATTTTTTTTTTACGTAAGCTCTACACCTAACATGGAGCTTGAACTTAACCCCAAGATCAAAAGTCACACTCTACTGACTAAGCCAGCCAGGCCCTCCTGTCCTACTTCATTTGTAATCCATTAACGTGTGTTCTTGTGTATCTTAAAGTATAAAGTGACAAGTACCTTGAACTCAGTCATACCTGCACACATGAGCTTTATCTTATCTGCAGTTACTTTTCTATATCATTTTTATTAGTTTATTTCACAGTGCAAAAGTTCTCAAGTTTTTACTTGAATGATTTCTAAGTTGTCAAAGTAGTTGGCATAAAGTTTTTATAATATTCTTTTATTTTCCTTTTAATGTCTATTGGATCTGCAATGATAAGCCCTCTTTCACTTTGGTATTTGTTATTTTATTCTTTTTATTTGACCAGTCGGGCTTGTAGTTTATCAATTTTGTCTGTCTTCTTAAAGAACTAAATTTGTCTTTGTTAATTTCTTTCTGTTGTTTATTTTCCATTTCATTGATAATATGCTTTTCTTATTTCCTTTCTTATATTTACTTTGGGTTTACTTTCCTCTTTTTTTCTAGCTTTTTGAGGTAGACTTGGGTCATTGATTTTAGAACTTCTTTTCCAGTATAAGTCACTAAGATGATAAATTTCACTTTTTAGCTTTAGCTTCATCCTACAAATATTTTCATTTTACTTCCATTATCATTCAGTTTAAAATATTTTCTAATTTCTGACTTCTTCCTTGACCTGTGGATAATTAGAAGTGTGTTTGATTTTCAACTATTTGGGAACAAATAAGAAATAACATATTCTGGATTATTTTATTGCTTTCTAATTTAATTCCATTGTGGTCTAAAAAAGTACTCTCTGATTTCAGCATTTTTGAATTTGTTAAGATTAATTTTATGGTGCAGTGTATGGTTTATCTTGTTAAATATATCATGTGGGCTTAGTGTTCTATAAATAGCAATTAGGTCAAGGTCATTGATAGCATTGTTTAAATTTATGCCTTAACTGATTTTTGCCAAGTTATTCTATCAATTGCTGAGAAAGGAATGTTAAAATTTTTAACCATGATTATGGAATTGTTTATTTCTTGCTTTAATTCTGTCTCAAATTTTGCCTCATATATTTTGAAATCCTTTATTAGGATTTATGATTTTTATGAATTTGCCATTTATTTTTATTTTTTATTTTTTTTAATATATGAAATTTATTGTCAAATTGGTTTCCATACAACACCCAGTGCTCATCCCAAAATGTGCCCTCCTCAATGCCCATCACCCACCCTCCCCTCCCTCCCACCCCCCATCAACCCTCAGTTTGTTCTCAGTTTTTAAGAGTCTCTTATGCTTTGGCTCTCTCTCACTCTAACCTCTTTTTTTTTTTTTTTTTTCTTCCCCTCCCCCATGGGTTTCTGTTAAGTTTCTCAGGATCCACATAAGAGTGAAACCATATGGTATCTGTCTTTCTCTGTATGGCTTATTTCACTTAGCATCACACTCTCCAGTTCCATCCACGTTGCTACAAAAGGCCATATTTCATTCTTTCTCATTGCCACGTAGTACTCCATTGTGTATATAAACCACAATTTCTTTATCCATTCATCAGTTGATGGACATTTAGGCTCTTTCCATAATTTGGCTATTGTTGAGAGTGCTGCTATAAACATTGGGGTACAAGTGCCCCTATGCACCATTTATTTTTTTAAGCTTATTTATTTTGTGGGAGAAAGAGTGAGAGAGAGTGCACATGCCAGCAGGGGAGGGGCAGAGAGAGAGGAAGAAGAGAATCCGAGCAGTTCTGACAGCAGGGAGACTGATGCAGGGCTCAATCTCATGAACAATGATATCATGACCGGAGCCAAAGCCAAGAGGACACTCAACTGACTGAGTCACCCAGGTGCCCCAAACTTGTCATTATTATTACTTTTTATTTTTTATTTTTTTTTAATTTTTTTTTTTTAACATTTATTTATTTTTGAGACAGAGAGAGACAGAGCATGAACGGGGGAGGGGCAGAGAGAGAGGGAGACACAGAATGGGAAGCAGGCTCCAGGCTCTGAGCCATCAGCCCAGAGCCCGACGCGGGGCTCAAACTCACGGACTGTGAGATCGTGACCTGAGCTGAAGTCGGATGCTCAACCGACTGAGCCACCGAGGCGCCCTTATTATTTTTTTCTTTTTTAAAAAAAAAAAACGTTTATTTATTTCGAGAGAGAAAGAAAGAGAATCCCAAGCAGGCTCCAGGCCGCTAGTACAGAGCCTGACACAGGGCTCAGTCCCACGAATGGTGAGATCATGACCTGAGCCACAATCAAGAGTCTGATGCTTAACCAACTGAGCCACCCAGTGCCCCATTATTTTTCATCTCTGATAATACTCTTGATATTGAAATCTACTTAATCCGACATTAATATAGCCACTTTGGGTTTCTTATGCTTACTGTTGCATGGTATATTATTTTTCATCCATTTACTTGCAGTTTATCAATGTGAACTACACTGATAATTTTTCACCACAATCCTGACTCTTTTGGTAATCTCTTCCTTGCTTTTGTTTAAAAATTTACTCTAAAAGTATGTTATATAATTTTTTAGCATACATAAATTTATGATTAATCTATGTATATTCATTTATGATTGGCATCTAACACTCAATATTATGTTTGTGATGTTCACCTAGGTTTTTGAATATAGTTATGTCTTATTTTTATTGCTTTTATTTATTTAATTTTTAAAAAAATATTTATTTTTGAGAGAGAGAAAGAGAGACAGAATGTGAGAGTGGCAGAGAGAGAGGGAGACACAGAGTCCAAAGCAGATTCCAGGCCCCGAGCTGTCAGCACAGAGCCCGACATGGGGCTCGAACCCACAAACCATGAGATCATGACCTGAGCTGAAGTCTGATGCTTAACTGACTGAGCCACCCAAGTGCCCCCACTGCTTAATAATTTTTAATCAATTTTATGTGTAGTATAAGTCTACTGCAAGTTAGCAGCCTGTGTTTTCAAGTGTTTCATGGAGTTTTTGGCTGATCAGAAGTCCTTACAATTAAGGAAGATGAATTTACTAATAGTTTCTTTAAGTTCATACTTTTATTTTTTTTAACGTTTATTTATTTATTTTTGTGAGAGAGAGATAGAGAGTGAGTGGGGGAGAGGCAGAGAGAAAGGAAGACAGAAGATCCGAAGCAGACTCCACACTGTCAGCACAGAACCCAGAGCCTGACAGCAGGCTCGAACCCATGAACTGTGAGATCATGACCTGAGCCAAAACCAAGAGTAGGATGCTTAACTGGCTGAGCCACCCAGGTGCCCTTAAACTCATACTTTTAAAGTGCTCTGTCTGTCACCTCAAATAAATAAATAAGGGCTCAATGATTTAATAGTGCTTTTATTTTCTTATCATGTAAAATCCCACTATGTCGTAGACCCTGGGTCTGGAGTTCTCTCTTGTCCAGCAAGAGAGCGTCTGCAGAATTGAAATGCAAGAGAGGCTAATGTCCGAGAGGAGATGAGCCCTGAGTAAGGTCCTCGCTCCATCTTTATTAGGATCAGAAGGCTTGCAAGCATGATGGATGTGCACAAAGAGACAATGAAACTGTGAACGTTAACTCATGGGCATGGGGAAAAGGGGGTTTTGAAGATATGCAGTGTTAGCAGTTTGGGTCAATACAAAACAAAATCCTGGAGCTGGGTGAAAGGTTTTTTACAGCAGACATGAGGCACCACCTCTGTTTACCTAAACTGGCCTGGGTAAAGATAAGAGGCACCACCTCTGTTTACCTGGCCTAGGTAAAGAAAGACAGAGCATGCTACCTCAGGGTCAAAAAGACACCTTTCTTTTGCTAATTAGCTCCACTCTGGGCAACTTTGCCCTGCCCTGTCTAAAGTCCTGTTTTCCTTTTTTTTTTTTTTTTTTTTTTTTTGTCCTTCCTTCCTATGAAAGCAGCTTTCTGCTATTGTACTAAGTTGGGGGGCATTTCTTCCCTGAATACCTAATCTTGTTTACCTCATTTTGGATGCTTCCATCCTGAGATTTCCTATTCCTATACCTTTGTCCTATACTGGGAAACTTTGCCCTGTTTATCCTGTGGCTTTCTAATTCTTTATGCCTTGTTAACCTATGGTGGAAATTCAGGGAATTCCTAACCTTATTTCCCACACACTAATGCTCTATTCTATAGCATTAAGTAGGCTCTCGAGCTCCTATGAATTAGTTCAGGAGGGGGAGGTAATGACTGGGAGATTTGGTGTTGCCCACATTCCAAAAGCAGAAATTGTGGGCCCAAGAACAAGTATTTTGTTGCCTGTTACTGTGGCCACATTTGCAATTCTCAGTTCAGAACTCTTTGGTAGTAAGTCAAAGTCCTTGACTTCTTTATTTATAGAGCAAAGGTATGGCCAAACGGTGCCAGTGAAGGTCAAGCAATTTGTTTATGACAAAAATTAATAAAATATGTGAGTAAAATGTAGGTGCTATTCCTAAGAGGGAGAGGTTTAGAAAGCATAGAGAATGAAAAAGGGGAAAATAGGAGGAGACTGGGTTCAATACGTTTTAAAAGTTAATAGGAAACTAGAGCAAACAGTGGTCCATAAGCCGGTGCTTCTCTTGTATTAGTTTGGTCAGATTGCAAAGATGTATTTGGGGTTTTGATTAACAAGAACTCTAGGGAGTGCCATTCTTCCTTTAGGGATGGAAAGGGAGGCTCAAGAGGAAAAAGTCAGGTACTTTGGTTTGTAATCAGGGCTCTCTCTTCTGGGCTAGTTGGAGATGGGTTAAAGTCTCAGGTCTTGAGTGAGTCATAAAATTAGATTCTTACTTTCAGTGTTTGGAATTTGGCAGTTCATGTGGACAAATAGTGTTTTTTCATTTTGTAATCTCAGAGAGCTTTGGAGTTCAAAGAGTGCTCAGATAAGGGTATGTCTTATCTGTTGGATTTTGTTTAGAAAGGATATGATAGGAACTTGTGATTATGAAGATATCAAGCCAGAATTTATATTTCTGAGGGAGAATGACAGGCTGTCTGAAATTATTTAACTTTTCTTTATTCAGTCTTCCCCCATATCTCCATTAATATTTCTCCCTGTTTTTAAAGACAACTTCCTAGAATAGTATAGAAGAAACTCTCTTAGTTTGGGCTTTTGAATTGTGGTCCCATTTTTATATTGTTTGAAGGATGATTTTCTTTTCTTGTATTTTTAAGTTTGTTTATTTATTTTGAGAGAGAGAATGATAGAGCACCTATGAAGGGGAGGAGGAGCAGAGAGAGAGAGAGAGAGGGAGAGAGAAAATCCCAAGCAGGCTCCATGCCCAGCGCAGACCCTGATGTGGGGCTGACATTAAAAGAAACTCATCCTGGGGCACCTGGGTGGCTCAGTTGGTTAAGCGTCTGACTCTTGATTTCAGCTCAGGTCATGATCTCACGGTTCGTGGGTTCGAGCCCCGTGTCAGGCTCTGCACTGACATTGCGGAGCCTGCGTGGAATTCTCTCTCTTCCTCTTTCTCTGCCCCATCTGAAGATCACACACACACCCACACTGTCTCAAGATAAATGAAACAAAAAACAAAACAACAACAACAAAAAAAACCCAGACTGTCGTGTTAGCAGATACTGTCAATACCTTGCCTGTATATACTTCCCCTAGTGGCATTAGTGCACAGGCCTGACTCACAACATCAGACCTTGGATTCCTCTGCCTGATAGTTTTATTGGGCCTCCAGAGTCAGCTTTACCTCTCAGCATGGCAGGCTGGAAGTGGTGGGAAATTAAGGCTTTTTCCTCCCTTACCACTCAGCCCTTAGCTAACCATTTATTGGATACTTCCCATTGCCCCTCTGCATTCCTGTTTCCTGGAACCCCCTCAAAATACACTACTTGCTTTGAGTTCTTACCTCAAGGTAGGCTTCTCGAGCAACCCAAGATAGGACAAAAGCAAACTACTTGACCCTTCCTTTAACCACCACCCTATTTCTCTTCTTATTCTCAAATAATTAAGCTATCATATTTATTCTTCAACCCTGCTCTTACCAGGTTCTGCTGTCACATGTTACTGGCCTCCTCTCTCTAGAATTGCACAAGGATTTACATGGTATAGCCAACAGCGATTTCAGAACTTGGCTTGCTTGAAGTATCAACTGACGATAAATAATCTTTCCTTTAGCCTCCTCAACCCCGCTGATCTGTAACTCTTAAGGATTTAAACTTACACAGTTGTGGAGGTTGGTTTAGCAGTCTCTGAAAAGTTGTCTTTGCAACTGATGACTGATCTCACTGAACCCTGTCCTGATTCCCAACCCACAGAATATATGAGCATAATCACTATCGTATGCCTTTAAATTTTGGGGTTTACTACACAGCCATAGTAAATGAAACATCTGTTTCTTTTGGGGTTACTTAAATGTGTGTGTGTGTGTGTGTGTGTGTGAGACTCTATAGAATAAAATATGTACCTGAGGAGTCTAGCTCCTAGTTAAAAACCTATGTATGATTTTCCAGAACTGACCATAGGCAATTACAAAGGCTTTAGCTGGCAGGCATTATGGGAGAAAGCTCTCCTTCCAGCACCAGTTTTGGGGTACAGTCAGTGCATGGCAGCCTCTTGAAAAAGTTGGAGTCAAGGACTTAAGCCACTCAGCAGTTACTGGTCTCCATAGTCATTAGTCACTCAGGCCCATCATGTTCTCGTATTTGCCTTCCCTGCCCATTGTAGATCTCTTTACATCAGGCCTGTTCAGGGTCCAAATTCTTGTCAAGGTGTGTCTGCTGAGGTTTCTTTATGCAAGGAGGAGGAATACTTGAAAACATTTCTTTTCACTGTGATTCAGCACCTAGCTCTTTTCTACTTCTAGCCCTTCCCCTCACTCTCTCCTGACCTCAGAACTGCTGGATCCTTTGGAGCTCCCTCGACAACCCACCCCCACTTCTGGCTGAGCCACCAACTTCAGACCATCAAGCCTCGTCTTGCCCAGGCATTTTCTCCCATCACAGTAAGTGATTAAAGACTTCACTCTTGTTTTTGGCTTGTTGCTTTAATCAGCTACTCTGACACATAGCCACTCAGCTTTCTCTATCTCCCTGAGCTCAGCTGAGCTCCTAACAGTACCTTTAAGTAATTACAGTCAGCCTGCAAATAATCTTGTATTGCTCGAAAAATAGCAGGTAATATATAATAATCTTACAACAGTTTAATTCTATTTACCCCATTCCCACCTTTGTGTCATTATATTTTATTTCAGTGTATTCTGTAAACCCCACAAGACATTGTTATTATTTTTATTTTATATAGTCTCTTAATTGCATTTAAATACACACAAACACACATATATATGTGTGTATGCATATTAAAGATGTTTTTAAATGGGCTTCTATAATTACCATTTTTGTGGTCTTCATCCTTTCCCACAGATCTGGTTGTCCATCTGGTCCAATTTCCCTCCAACAACTCAGCATTTCTTATAATGTCGGTCCACCACAGACATAATGTCTCCCATTTCCCCACCTCCTGGAAATGTCTTTATTTTGCCTTCATTTTTGTTTTTTTGTTTTTTTTTTTATTTTTTTTATTTTTTTTTTTTTTATTTTTTAATATATGAAATTTACTGTCAAATTGGTTTCCATACAACACCCAGTGCTCATCCCAAAAGGTTCCCTCCTCAATACCCATCACCCACCCTGCCCTCCCTCCCACCCCCCGTCAACCCTCAGTTTGTTCTCAGTTTTTAACAGTCTCTTATGCTTTGGCTCTCTCCCACTCTAACCTCTTTTTTTTTTTTTTTTCCTTCCCCTCCCCCATGGGTTTCTGTTAAGTTTCTCAGGATCCACATAAGAGTGAAACCATATGGTATCTGTCTTTCTCTGTATGGCTTATTTCACTTAGCATCACACTCTCCAGTTCCATCCATGTTGCTACAAAAGGCCATATTTCATTTTTTCTCATTGCCACGTAGTATTCCATTGTGTATATAAACCACAATTTCTTTATCCATTCATCAGTTGATGGACATTTAGGCTCTTTCCATAATTTGGCTATTGTTGAGAGTGCCGCTATAAACATTGGGGTACAGGTGCCCCTATGCATCAGTACTCCTGTATCCCTTGGATAAATTCCTAGCAGTGCTACTGCTGGGTCATAGGGTAGGTCTATTTTTAATTTTCTGAGGAACCTCCACACTGCTTTCCAGAGCGGCTGCACCAATTTGCATTCCCACCAACAGTGCAAGAGGGTTCCTGTTTCTCCACATCCTCTCCAGCATCTATAGTCTCCTGATTTCTTCATTTTGGCCACTCTGACTGGCGTGAGGTGGTATCTGAGTGTGGTTTTGATTTGTATTTCCCTGATAAGGAGCGACGTTGAACATCTTTTCATGTGCCTGTTTATTTTGCCTTCATTTTTGAAGTGTATTTTTGCTAGATAGAGAATTTTGGAGTTTTTATGTTTTCTTTTAGGCATTTAAAAAATTTATTGTCTTCTGGCTTCCATTGCTTGTGATGGGAAGTCAAACATTATTTATGTTGTTAATTCTCCTATATGTAAGGTTTCCATTTTTCTCTGGCTGCTTTTATTTTATTATTTATTATTTTTTTTAACGTTTTATTTATTTTTGAGACAGGGAGAGACAGAGCATGAACAGGGGAGGGTCAGAGAGAGGGAGACACAGAATCTGAAACAGGCTCCAGGCTCTGAGCGGTCAGCACAGAGCCCGACGCTGGGCTGGAACTCATAGACCACGAGATCATGACCTGAGCCGAAGTCGGCCGCTAAACCAACTGAGCCACCCAGGCGCCCCTCTCTGGCTGCTTTTAATATTTGCTTTTTATATTTTATTATCATTAGTTTAACTAATGATAATAGGCAATGCTGCAGTTGTGGTGTTCTTAGTGTTTGTCCTCCTTCTGGTTTGCTGAGTTTCTTGTAATTGTGGCAAGATATTTTTCAACAATTTTGGGAAAATTTCAGTCATTATTTATTTTCTTAAAGTTTCTTCATTTGAGAGGGCAGGGGGCAGGGAGGGAGGCAGGAGGGGCAGAGAGAGAGGGAGAGTGAGAATCCCAAGCAGGCTCTGCATGGTCAGAGCAGAGCCCGACCGCGGGGCTCTGTCCCACGCAGTAACCATGAGATCATGGTCTGAGCCAAAATCAAGAGTCGGTTGCTCGAACCAGTCTCTTCTCATGGTCCTGGGGCAGCTCTTTCTGTCTTTCTGCCCAAGGGTCCTGTCCGTGTGCTTTAATAAAATCATCTTTTTGCAAAAAAGAGTCGGATGCTCAACCAACTTAGGCACATAGGTGCCTCTCCATTATTATTTTTTAAAACATCTTTTCTGTGCCTTTCTCTCCCCTGTCTTTCTGAGGCACCAATTACACACATATTAGAATCTGATATTGTTCCACACGTCTCAAGTGCTCTGTTTTTCTTTTATACCCTTTTTTCTTTGTTGCAATTTAGTTTGGTCCTTTACTCTGCTGTTGTTTTCTAGTCTTCTATGAAGTCTATCTAGCAATTCTTCATTTTTATTCTTGTATTTTTTATTTCTAGCTTTTCCATTTGGTTCTTCTCTACAACTTTCATGCCCAGATGAAATTCTCAAATATTTTGTCTGCCTTTTCTACTTGATCCTTTAGCATTTTTATCATAGTTATTTTTTTTAACTAAGCTTTTAATTTTGAGGTAATGGTAGATTTACCACATATGTAAGAAATAATACAGAGAGAACACATGTACCCTTTACCCAGCTTCCCCTAATGGTAAAATCTTGCAAAACTGTAGTACAGTGTCACAAGGATATTGACCTTGATACAATCAGGATACAGAATATTCCTCTGAACACAAGGATCCTTCATGGTGTCCTTTTATAGACATCTCCTCCCAACCCAATCCTTGAACCTTGGCAACCCGCTACCACTAATCTGTTCTCCATTTCTCTAACTTTGTCGTTTCAAAGGGCACCTGGGTGGCTCAGTCGGTTGAGTGTCTGACTCTTGATTTTAGCTCAGGTCATGATCCCAGGGTTGTGGGATCAAGCCCTGCATCAGACTCCATGCTGAGCGTGGAGTCTGCTTATGATTCTTTCTCTCTCTCTCTCTCCCTCTGTCCCTCTCCTCCACTCGCTCTCTCTCTAAAAACAAACAAATAAGCAAACAAATAAATAACTTTGTCATTTCAAGAATGTTATATAAATGGAATCATACAATATGTAATCATTTGGGAGTGGCATAATTCTCTTGTGATTCCTCCCAGTTATTGTATTTATCAGTAATTCGATTGTTTTCCTGAATAGCATTCTATTGTAGTCGGTTCAAAGTTCCTGCGTGATAAATCCACTGTCTTGGCTATTTCTGTGCCCTTTCCTACTGATTGTTTGCTCTCATCATGAATATGGGTTGATTTTGTTGCTTCTGTTGCACCTTGTAATTTTTTTTTTTTATTATACCCCAGATATCTCATATAAAAGAAAAGACTAGGGGCACCTGGGTGACTCAGTCGGTTGAGCGACCGACTTTGGCTCAGGTCATGACCTCACGGTTTGTGGGTTTGAGCCCTGCATTGGGCTCTGTGCTGACAGCTCAGAGCCTGGAGACTGCTTTGGATTCTGTGTCTCCTTTTCTCTCTGCCCCTTCCCACTCACGCTCTGTCTCTCTCTCAAAAATAAATAAACATTAAAAAAAAGAAAAAAGAGTAGACTAAGTCATATTTACCTCAAGAAAAGAGCAAAGCCCTGTTCTGTCAGAATGGTAGAATTAGGGGCTGACCTGTAGTCGAGCTGGATCTGGGCTTTGTCTCAGCTTTATCTGATTCAGCATACCCCTGGCTTCAGATAGTTTGGGATATGAAATTAGGCTCTTCTCATCAGAAGAAACTGGTGCCTAACCATTGCTGAACTTCTGGAGATATCTTTGGCTTTTGTGGCCAGGTTGCTAGCTTTTCTAACTGTAGGATATTTCCCTCTGATTTATAATTCTTCTGGAAGGAGGGTCACCAAGGACATTTCTTTGCTCTGCAGTCCCAGTCCTGGCTTTCTGAGCCTGGGGAAATCTCTCTATTTTTGCTATTCTTCCCTATCTTTTGGAAGTTAGCTGCCTTGCTTCTTCCGAAGGCCTGCAGACAGATTTCTCTTGGCTCATGTCTCTGCTCCCATTCTTTGATGTATTGTCCTAGAGCACATGGCCAGGTCCTAAAGAGTTGGCACTTGGAGAAAGACTCTGGCTGGAGTTTCTCAGGATTCGAATCTATCAAACCAGCCCACACACATCCATTATACTTTCTCCTTATTTTTGATTTCTCCTTATTTTTTTGATGGGCGTTTCTTTTTTGCTGCTTTGTCATAGATAAAAGTCACTCTGTAGAAGAGAAAGTTTTCTCTTTCCTATGATGAGTTTGTTACTCACTAGAGTTTAATTTGTTTAGATTCCTGACAATCTAATGAGATTTAAAAAATTTTTTTAATTGATTTTGTTTTTATACAGATAATTTTAGGTTATTAGAATGGGAATAATGGTCATTTTTGTGGCTTTCTTCACACTAACCAAAGGAGAGAGGCATTCCTTAATTTTTAAGATGGAAGTTATAAAAAGCCCAGCAAATGTTTGGGTGTCTGAAGGGCTGGTCAGTGCCTGGTTTTGCTTAGGACTGGGTAACTAACTTCAGAGTTAATCCTAACTCTGAAGCCAGGAATATTTTTTCTTTAGGGAATAATACATATGTCAGCCTCCTTGCTCTTCCCAAAGATTTTATTTTCATACTTTTGAGAAGATTTGTCTGTTTTTTTAATACTCTGTTAGACATGAATTCTTAGATGCCAGGCATTCTGTCTGCAGGATTTGGGAAGGGGATTAGTAGTGAAGTCACCAGTTCCATATATATATATAGATATTTACCAAGTCCCCCTTTTCAACTGCACATCTCACTCTTATCCTCCGCTGCATCTAATTTTCCAAGGGTTCTGGTGGCCGATTGCGATATCTTCCTTGGATATGTTGATACCATTCATGCATATTTTGGCTGCTGCTTCCTCCACCCTGGCTCATAATGATTATAAAACTTATCTACTTGTTTTATGTATTCTAGAAGTTCGTTGAAAGCTCTCAGGTATCTAATACTTGAAGATTATATCAGTATATTTGCTAAACAACTGGAGGGTTAGAGCTGAATCCCAAGCAGCCTGATTTCTGCTCCAGTTCACCTCTCATTAACCTTATCACTGTCTTATTTCATTATCCCTTTTTTTTTTTTTTTATATCCAGGCTTTACTCAAAGCATTACTTGAAGAATCTTCAAGGTGCCACATTGTAACAATGATTCAGCTGACAGCTACCCCTGCAAGCACACTCACTGATGAGCCAGTACACATCCGAGCTACAGGCCTGTGTCCCTCTCAGATAGTGATTTTTCAGGCAACACTAGAAGATGAAAAGGGGAACCTGTTTCATTCTCAAGCCTACTATAAGGCCAGTGAAGTTGGTGAGGTAGACCTGGATCATGCTCCTTCACTTGGAGGTGACTATATAGGGGTCCACCCCATGGGTCTCTTCTGGTCCCTGAAACCTGAAAAATTTTTAACTAAATTGATGAAAAGAGATGTGATGACTAGCCCCTTCCTGGTCCAGATAAAACTTTATGATTCAAATTTACCATTAGCCCAGATTGCCGCCACTGATCCAAAAGTCAGCGTGACTTTGGAGAGGTGGTACAGAGCACCCGGTGTCACACGGATCCAAGTTCACGAAGGCCACCTTCGGGGAGCCCTCTTTCTCCCTCCTGGTGAGTAGAATTAACCTGGTACTGTCATCCTCGTGTTTCCTCTTTTGAATGCCTCGTCCTTCTAGAGGTTTAACTTGGATATGGATAGTACATAGTGTAATCCTTGCCAGCCATAGAATCAGGGTTAATTCTGAGTCAGAACAAGAATATGGTGGGGCGCCTGGGTGGCTCAGTCGGTTAAATGTCCGACTTCAGCTCAGGTCATGATCTCGCGGTCCGTGAGTTCAAGCCCCACGTCGGGCTCTGGGCTGATGGCTCAGAGCCTGGAGCTTGCTTCCGATTCTGTGTCTCCCTCTCTCTCTGCCTCCCCCCCCCCCCCCCCCCGGTTCATGCTGTGTCTCTCTCTGCCTCAAAAATAAATAAACGTTAAAAAAAATTAAAAAAAAAGAATATGGTGATGCCCCATTCCAACTCAAGTTTGATCTCAACAATTCTGGAGCTTTTCTAAGGATATGACTACATGTAGTTTATGAAGTCCCTGCATTATGGGTTTCCCATAGCTTTGGATTCATGTGAAATCCTTCTATATTGAAGCCTGACTATCTGAAGACCCCTATCCTGATATCATGGAACTGTATCCCAGCTTCTCTTGGGGGTTTTATCCTGTCTGAGTTTCAGTTTAGGCATGGGTCATCGCATGCAATAAGCTGATGATATTATGGACTGAAATACTGCAACAAATATAGAGGATGCAAAGAAACTTTATATTCTCTAGTTCCATAAATATTTCATATTTATACAGTATTCCACAAATCTGCAGAAAATACAACATGCTTCTTAATGGCTATACAACTTACCAGAATACACATAGTTTCTCACAGTGATCTCCACATATCAGTAAGTGGTTCAAAACATCTACTGGTACATTTATCAGGGTTTATTGTGGGACTGAATGAAGCAAAGTTAGTTTTCCAGAAGTTGCTCATGGCAGGTCCAGGTTTCAGGAGTGTCTGAGGCCCCCTTCTGCAGACACATGATTTGATCTGGGACACAGCCATCGTATTGCCAGGATGTATGCCTCTCTCTCTGCTTTTAAAAACATAATCACAGAGTGCCTGGGTGCCCCAGTCAGTCAAGCATCCCAGTTCGGCTCAGTGATCTCACAGTTCATGAGTTTGAGTCCCCATTGAGCAGCGTGGAACCCCCTTCAGATCCTCTGTCTCCCTCTCTCTTTGCCCCTCCCTGCTCTCTCTCTCTCTCTCTGTCTCTCAAAAATAAACATTAAAAAAATAAAAACATAATCACTTAGTAGAACTGAGATGGATTGAGGAAGCTTGAAGTGGTAGAAGTGGTTTCCAACAGCATAGAGTTATAGACGACGTAGAAGGAATAAAAACTTCCCTTTGCAAAGTCATCATGACCCATTTGGTTGTTTGGACAAATTTCAATATGTTTACACCCAGTAATTAGCATATAGGCAAGATTATTGTGTGTGGGGATCAGTGAGTGACACAAACGTCTGTGCCTCTATTATTCCACTTCAATGAAAAATTTAATATTGGTGCAGGCCTCCCACGTTGGGATGATGTGTTGGTTTAGAGGGTGCTATTTGTGAATCCTCTTGGACACCGCACGTGCTCGTGTCCTCCTTGTTCTGTGGGGGCCAAAAGAGAATGAGTCAGGTCTCAAAGTGGTTCTCAACTATGACATTCTTCCAGGGTAAGAGGCTCAGTACTCTTTTTTTATAATGGTTTTAGGAGAATTTAGTGATTCATCACTTGCATATAATACCCAGTGCTCATCCCAACAAGTGTCTTCCTTAGTGCCCCTTACCCATTTAGTCCATGCCCCCACCCAACACCCCTCCAGCGACCCTCAGTTTGTTCTCTGTATGTAAGAGTCTCTTATGGTTTGTCTCCCTCTCTGTTTTTATTTTGTTTTTCCTTCCCTTCCCCTATGTTTGTGTGTTTTATTTCTTAAATTCCGCATTTGAGTGAAATTATATGATATGTCTTTTTCTGACTTATTTCACGTAGCATAATACACTCTAGTTCCATCCACATTATTGCAAATGGCAAGATTTCATTCTTTTTTATCGCCAAGTAATATTCCATTGTATATGTATATCACATCTTCTTTATCCATTCATCATTCGAGAGACGTTTGGGCTTTTTCCATACTTTGGCTATTGTTGATAGTGCTGCTATAAACATTGGGTGCATGTGCCCCTTCGAATCAACATTTTTGTATCCTTTGGATAAATACCTAATAGTGCAGTTGCTGGGTTGAAGGTAGTTCTATTTTTAATTAACAAAAATTTTTTTTTAATGTTTATTTATTTTTGAGGGGTGGGGGGAAGGGCAGAGAGAGAAAGGGAGACACAGAATCCAAAGCAGGCTCCAGGCTCTGAGCTGTCAGCACAGAGCCCGACGCGGAGCTGAAACTCACGGACTGTGAGATCATGACCTGAGCCGAAGTCGGACGCTGAACCAACTTGAGCCACCCAGGTGCCCTAACAAGTGGTATATTTTAAAGCCAAGATATATTTAGTATCATTTTATTTCTTCTCTCAACATAAGGAAACACAGCAATGTTTTCTTTTGAAAATTCCCAATATTCCTTTAAATCAAGTCACTTGTTTCTTTTTTTAAAATATTTTTTATTTTTAAGTAGTCTCTACACCCACCATGGGGTTTGAACTCACAACCCCAAGATCAAGAGTCACACACTCTATCAACTGAGCCAGCCAGGCATCCCCAAGTCACTCTTTTCAAATGTGGATGGGACCAGTCTTCCTTAGCTAAAATCACTTACACAAGAATAGAATGCCCCCAGTAGCGCATCATAAATATTTTTTTCAGTGTGTGAACCTTGATTTAGGAAACAAGTTGCCTACACAGAGAGTGAGTATAGAATGATACTCTGAGCACCTCTACTTTTTGCCATGTGTTAAACTTCAGTGAATAAACAGTGTTACTGCATGAAAGCCCTCGTCATTTACATCTGCTTGGGTGTAGTCAGACTAATGTAACAGAGCAGTGTTAAGTCAGGATTATAGCTAATAATCATTTCAATTCACTTTTTGGAGTCATATACTTTTGAAGCCTTTTTTTTTTTTTTTTTTTTGAGTCATATATACTTTAAGAACCCAATTAAATCCATAGAGGCTTTCATTAGTAACATGCACATATAAACATATATTTTGCGTGTAATCTCAGGACCTTCACTGGTGTCCTAAAGCCTAATTGTGTACCTCTTCATAGATTAAAAAGCCCTTGCCTAATTTCAATGGCTTTCTTTACTCAGTACTATAGAAATGAGCCACTATGAGTCCCCAGTAGTCCTTGGCTACAGAGATGAAGCATGTCAGTGAACAGGTTTCCCAATCAAGCTTCCTGATATTGTGTTCCATTAGTGTATTCAATCAGCTTTAATTCTGTCCCAGATAGGAGCCTGAAAATTTAGGGATTCCATTGAAAATTTATATGTCATTTCCACGATTTGTGATGCATTCCTTTGTGTTGTCGTATTTTTCTTCCTTTTTCCTTCCCTTCCCTTCATATCCAGTTCTGTTTTGTTTTGTTCTTTTTCAGGAGAGGGCCGTTTCCCAGGGGTAATTGACTTGTTTGCTGATATTGGTGGGCTGATTGAATACCGAGCCAGTCTCCTGGCCAGTCATGGCTTTGCTGCGTTGGCCTTGGCCTACTGTGACTATGAAGATCTGCCTTTACACCCAGAAAAAATAGAGTTAGAATATTTTGAAGAAGCTGTCAACTTTCTCCTGAGACATCCGAAGGTAATTTTTGCCTTTTCTTTCAGTTCCTGTTTTTAAATAACTATAACACTCTGTGACCCTTTAACTTCCAAGTGTGATTCTATATACATACCCATATTATTCACATGATTTCTTTCACACCCAATGTCTTCTGCTCAGAAAGACAAAATGGGAAGTTAGCCTGTGTCCATGATGGAATCAAAATGCAATGGCTTTAGATTCAGACAGAAATGGCTTGCCTTTCTGGCTCCATCCCATCTGGTTGTGGGAATCTGGGCGAGCTACTAACATGCTCTAATTCTCAGTTTCTTCATCTATTAAATACTATGGCAGTGGTGCTATTTTGTAAGGCTCTTGTGAGAATTATCTAAGGGGATAATACAAACAAAGTGCTCACTAGAGTCACTGGCAATACTACACCCTCAATAAATGTAATTATTATTATCATCACCTCTCTGATAATTATTTAATCACCAGACTTCACCAGAAAGATAGTCTGTCTTTCTTGAGGAGTGAGTCTGCATTTTTAGCTATTTGAGAGGCCTTAAAAATAATGCTATAGTTCTTTCTAGTCTGTACCTTCTTTAAATTTTAAAATGTGATTTGCTGCTACTGTAGGGTTGCTGCATGTTAGCCCTTGCTAATTGCTAATGTTTTTATCTTTTTTTTAATGTTTATTTATTTTTGAGAGAGAGACAGAGTACGAGGGGGAGGGGCAGAGAGAGAGGGAGACACAAAATTCAAAGCAGGCTCTAGGCTCCAAGCTGCCAGCACAAGAGCCCAACGTGGGGCTCAAACTCAGATCGTGAGATCATGACCTGAGCCGAAGTCAGCTGCTTAACTGACTGAGCCACCCAGTTGCCCCAGCTAATATTTTTTTCTTAAAAAGAATTGATCTAAGTAAAATTAAGTCTCTGTACCACATCCTATTTCATATCAGGATCACCAAAATATGATTAGAATTGTAGTAATTAGATGGGCAATGATCACTGACAATCTATTGATGCTTTGAATTTTTACTTTTTATTTTATCTTATTTTTAAGGTTTATTTATTTTTGAGAGAGAGAGAGAGAGAGACAGAGCATGAGCATGAGCATGAGCATGAGCATGAGCAGGGGAAGGGCAGAGAGAGGAGGAGACACAGAGCCTGAAGCAGGCTCCAGGCTCCGAGCTGTCAGCACAGAGCCCGACGTGGGGCTTGAACTCACAAACTGTTAGATCATGACCTGAGCTCAAGTTGGATACTTAACCAACTGAGCCACCCAGGTGCCCCAATGCATTGAATTTTTAAAAAGCTATTTTTGATGCATGTAATGGAGTTGTCCTTGAGCTATCAAATAGGCAATGTTACTGTGCTGAGTTTCTGCTTAACTTAGTTGAGAGATGAAGAGGCTGTGTGATTCGGTTTTTCACTTTCTTAGCCTGATTCCTCTTATACTTGCTGCATGACTTCTTTATCAGTAATCTTACCAATGTCACTTAGATAGTCAATGACTAAGCGAGACCTGGAAACCAGATTTCTTTCCTAGGCTGTTGGTACTTGCACTAAACCTGCTTCATTCTGTCTCTTCTGTGGGAGGATAGACCACAGATCTTTCAATTCCTTGTAGGTCTTATTTCTCCATCTGTTGATTTTAAGCATCCTAAAATCCCTAATCCCAAATGCGGTGGCAGAAATTGTAACGAGAGTTAGTGTTCTGCCAAAAGGCTGCAGATAGCTGTGTCATTTTGTTATATACCATGTTGTTCATGCATGTTATACTTCCTTTTACTTTGTCTTCCCTGGCCAGATCTTTTCTGGGTTCTCATCTCTCATTGCAGTGATGTGACTCTATATCTTTTATATTAAGACCTAGAACTTCAGAGCTTGAGAGCTCTTTTTAATTCAAAAGGAGATGATTCACGTCACCCCACTTAATATGCAGGGTAGGATCTTAGGTAGAATGTACTGGCCTTACAAGAGAGCCTGAAAACATAGATAGAAAAGGGGACTAGGTTCAGATCCATCAGAACTTATCACTTGGGACTGGATACATGCCCCTCAAAATAAGAAGAGAATGGCTCCTGTTAGTGAGCCTATACACAGCATAGAATACCGTTCCTTCTTGTTTGTTCCCATTTTTTAAAATTAATTCATTTATCTTGAGAGAAAGAGAACAGGGTAGGGGCAGAGAGAGAGGGAAAGAGAGAGAATCCCAAGCAGGCTCTGCACTGTCAGCATGGAGCCTGATGTGTGGCTCAATGCAGGGCTTGATCCCTTGAACCATGAGATCATGACCTGAGCTGAAATCAAGAGTCAGTCACTTAACTGACTGAGCCACTCGGGTGCCCCAACTCAAATTTTTTAAATATAAAAACCCAATTCATAGCCTATTTCCTTTGAGAATCTTTCTCTAATCCTGCCTTTATTCCCTGATAATCCGGGTTGGCAGCCTTGCTTATGCATTCTTATATTGCAGAATTTGTAAGTTACTCTAATTGTCTGTTTTTGCCCTCCTGTCTCTCCACCTGGTAGTGAGTTCCTTGATGGTAAGAGATGATTTGTGCCTTTTTCCCCTCAGTGTCCCCCAGTGGTTAGTACAGGGTGGACGATCTAAAAATGCCTGCTTGGTGACTGACCAGGGAAGAGGAAGCTGAGCCAAGCCTCCTTCATGAAACCTTTCTCCAAAGGAGAAACCTTCTATGGAAACCACAGCAGATGTAGAATCCTCTGTTCGTGTTTCAATGCTCTATTTTACTAATTTTACCTTTTTTCCTCAGTCTTTTCCTACAGAGTGCCTTTCCTATGACCTTTAGAGACCCCAGTATTGATACAACAAAGTTTACCAATCATCTATACCTTGACTCATACTATTCACAATAGTTATGTGCCCTTTTCTTATTTTCCCTACTACATTGGTATTTCTTTAGGGCATTTTAAACTCAGCACCTAACACCATGCTGAATTTATAGTATTTAATTTGGAAAGCCTGACATATTCTTGAAGGAGTATTTCCTTTGAACATACATTACATATTTCAGAACTCTAGAACTGGGCATGTAGGTGGGATTAGTCCTTGCTTGATTCCGATTGGCCATTCAAGTTCTTTGGTTGTTTGAGATGGTAGGGTTTTGCTAAATGGTGGATAAAATCAATGTCTCATTTTCATTATTTTTAGGTCCTTGGCCCAGGCATTGGGATAGTTTCCATAAGCAAAGGAGCAGAGATTGGACTCTCCATGGCTATTCACCTAAAACAGGTCATAGCCACCGTGCTTATTAATGGACCCAACTTTGTATTTAGCACTCCACAGGTGTATCGTGGTCAAATTAGTCAGCCCTTGTCCTTCTCCCCACAGTTAGTATCTATCAATGCCTTAGGGTTAGCACAGTTCCAGTATTGTTTTGAGGAAGCTAGAAGTAAAGCCAGTGAGACCTTTTTTCTCCCCATT
Source organism: Panthera leo (assembly GCF_018350215.1). Lineage (NCBI taxonomy): Eukaryota > Metazoa > Chordata > Mammalia > Carnivora > Felidae > Panthera > Panthera leo. The sequence goes on along the minus strand of NC_056691.1, from coordinate 63,201,789 downwards.
GAAAAGGCCCAGGGACATTTCCTCTTCATTGTGGGAGAAGATGATAAGAGTATCAACAGCAAAGCATATGCTGAGCAAGCCACAGAACAGTTGAGGAGAAATGGGAAGGACAATTGGACCCTGCTATCTTACCCTGGGGCAGGCCACATGTTAGAGCCTCCCTATTCCCCACTGTGCTGTGCCTCAAAGCTCTCCAAACTCCACCTGTTCATGCAGTGGGGAGGAGAGGTGACCCTGCATGCAGCTGCACGGGAGCATTCTTGGAAGGAGATCCAGAAGTTTCTCAAGAAGCATCTCATTCCAGTTGTGACCAGTCAACTCTGAGAAGAGAAAATGTTCCTGAGAAATAGAGAAGCAATATCAGACCTTCACTTGATTTTCATAGAACAATGTCTTTGACCTCTTATTGCGGGAGGTTATAATAAGAGAAAGCAAGAGGATGGCAATGGTCATGTCTTGACTTGGAAAGGGAAAAATGGTTCCCAGTTAATCCAGCATCATACACAGAGGATTTTCTATTTCAAAACATAAATTTAGGGCTCTACCTGCCCTAAAATTTTCCAGTTTATAATTATAATAGCAATTCTCTGGAGGAAGAAAGTTACCAAAATGAACTACAGAATCCCCTGTTTTATAAAACAGACGTGTGTAGAATCAGGTGCTCATATTTGCTGATTTCTTAAAACTCAAATTAAATATGTTTAGATTTCTCATTGAAAATATGCTCATGGCTCATGGTTACATCATTGTCACTGAAAAACTAGAGCATTATTTTAAGGCAATATGGAAGCTGATACGGAGGTAACATGATTGAGTCGGTCTACAATAAATTCAACAAATGCTAATAAAATGAAATAATTTTTGTGTCTAAACATACAGCATTTTAAGAAAGAAACAATCTGAGATTCACAGAATTGCATTTTAGGAAAGGAGCCATGAGGGTGTGGATTGTGTACCATAGGGGCTGGCAAACTGTTTCTATGAAGTACTAGATAGCAAATATTTTTGGCTTTGTGGGCCATATATAAAGTCTCTGTCATTATTACTGGGTTCTTCCATTAAAGCACAAAGGCAGCACAGGCTGTAATGAATGACTGTGGCTCTGTTCCAATTAAATTTTCTTTATGGACACTGACATTTGCATTTCATATAATTTTAACATGTCACACAATAGTAATTTTCTTTTCATTTTTTTCCGAGTATCTACAACTGTAAAAGCCATTCTTAGCTTCTGGGCAGCAGAAAAACTGGCTGTGGTCTGGATTTGGCTCACAGGGCACAGTTTGATGACCCTGGGTTTAGAACAATCCAGATTACTTTGTCCAAGTACACATTCTCTAAGGGGCAAGTCACCATCCAAATATTCCTGAGCTACTAAATTGCAATGGATGGATGTGAAAGGTGATTAGTAGATAATCAAGTGAAGATAAACCAGCAAAAACATATTTGAATGATTTTGTAGGTGTGATGGGGGGAGCCAGTGAGGAATTAGAATAGAAGTCACATGGGGACACTTCATTGTATCTGCCTAAACTCTTTTTCTTTTATTTGATGTCTGATATTCCCTATGTTGGGCATAAAATTATTCCATTCAGTATGACTGAGGCTACTAGCCTCTCCTTTCTCATTCAGGTAAGTTTTCACATCTCCCAGACCTAGTCAATTAGAATACGTCACTCCTTTGGCTATAATAATCATGTAATTGCAATGGCTAATATCTCCTGTGCTATATGCTATCTAACAACTATATATGTTAGATGTTATATGCATTAGTTGTATATGCCATACGCTATATAATAGTTATCATAGTGGGTTTAATGGGTATAATTATTATAATTATTATTTTTATTTTTTGAGAGAGAGAGAGGGCACAGATGAGCGAGGGGCAGAGAGAGAGAGAAGTGGGGCTCACCCGAAGTGAGGCTTGAGCTCACCTTAAGCAGGACTAGACCTCACAAACTAAGATAATCACCTGAGCTGAAGTCAGATGTTTAATTGACTGAGCCACTCACGTGCCCTATGGGTATAATTATTTTGTTTCCTGTTTTGGATTTTAAGAAGAATGACTATGTTTATGAGGTATGCTGTTAGTGTTTGGTCTGATATATATCCCTTGATTTCTAGCTTATGGGTTTTCTTTTTTTTTTTTTTTATATTTTATTTTTTAACTAATCTCTCCCCCCAACATGGGGCTCAAACTCACAACCCTGAGCTGAAGAGTCGCATGCTCTCCCAACTGAGCCAACTAGGTGTGCCCTGTATTTTATGGCTTTTCAAAACCAAGAAGGTTCTGTTTTTTTTCCACATAGTTTTTCAGTATCACTACTACAAAGATTGGCATGAATGCAGATCAAATAACATTCTTGACCAGCTTCTCTAACCTTTTAGTAATGTAACTAGTCTGATCTCCAGGCATTGGCCTCTTGTGTACATCGATGTACCTGTCCTTTTGGCATGGTCCAGGCCAGCTGGCCAACCCACTCTCTCTCTGCATTTGCTCCACTTGGCTTTTATTGCCCTTGCAAATTCTCTGAGTGTAAGTCGTGTCTTCTGTCAGGTCCCTGGTAGATGCATATACCCCATATCCTATGCTAAAGTGTCAGCTTACACTACACCATGATGATCCCAGGGCCGACCTGCTGGCCATCAGCTCTTAGCTGCCTTCCGTGCCCAGCACCGTGAGAATGTAGGAGCTTCTGAAACTCACAAATCAGAAGTGGAGAGACACTCACAGGAAGGTTTTGTTCTTTCTTTGGCTCTTCATTCCTTATGAAGGCTCCCGTGGCACATAAAGACTTATATTAAATATATTTGCATGCTTTTCTCCTCTTAATCTGTCTTAAGTCAGTTATGTTCTCAGGCCCAGTCAATATACCCTAAGAGGGTGTGCATAATGAGAGGGGAAGAGAGATTGATTGATTTTAAGAAAGTGGCTCCTCCTAAATGTCCATCAACTGATGAATGGATAAAGAAATTGTGGTTTATATACACAATGGAATACTACGTGGCAATGAGAAAAAATGAAATATGGCCTTTTGTAGCAACATGGATGGAACTGGAGAGTGTGATGCTAAGTGAAATAAGCCATACAGAGAAAGACAGATACCATATGGTTTCACTCTTATTGTGGATCCTGAGAAACATAACAGAAACCCATGGGGGAGGGGAAGGAAAAAAAAAAAAAAAAAAAGAGGTTAGAGTGGGAGAGAGCCAAAGCATTAGAGACTGTTAAAAACTGAGAACAAACTGAGGGTTGATGGGGGGTGGGAGGGAGGGCAGGGTGGGAGGGAGGGCAGGGTGGGTGATGGGTATTGAGGAGGGCACCTTTTGGGATGAGCACTGGGTGTTGTATGGAAACCAATTTGACAGTAAATTTCATATATTAAAAAATAAAAAAAAAAAAAAAGAAAGTGGCTCCTGTGATTGTGAGAACTCAAATCTACAGGGTAGGCCAGCAGGCTTGGACACCCAGGGAAGAGCTGGTGTTGCATTCGTGAGTCTGAAGGCAGACTGGAGCTAGATATCCTTCCTCCCGAGAGGACCTCAGCTGTTTCTGCATGGTGCATGCCTGCTATTAGTAACTGTGAATGCCTCTTTTCTACATAGTCATCACCTTACCATCTGGTGTCCCCAGTCTTCATTGGCCACATCCCTTAGGGGCCCATGGTTTTCTGATGTTTTCTGCTCTGAGCAGCAGAGTGGAGAAGACCTGGGTCTATGCCGTCAAACCTGCTCCTCACTTTATTACCTGGGTGCTGAAGCATCATGACCTGCTCACCTTTTCTTGCACTTTTCTTAGAATCTTTATGAAAATAGGGACCCTGGATGGCTCAGTTAAGTGACCAACTCTTTTTTTTTTTTTTTTTTTTTTTTAATTTATTTTTGGGACAGAGAGAGACATAGCATGAACAGGGGAGGGGCAGAGAGAGAGGGAGACACAGAATCGGAAACAGGCTCCAGGCTCCGAGCCATCAGCCCAGAGCCTGACGCGGGGCTCGAACTCACGGACCGCGAGATCGTGACCTGGCTGAAGTCGGACGCTTAACCGACTGCGCCACCCAGGCGCCCCAAGTGACCAACTCTTGATTTTGGCTCAGGTCATGATTTCATGGGTCATGAGATTGAACCCTGTGCTGTGTGGACCCTGCCTAAGATTCTCTCTCTCCCTCTCCCTCTGTCCCTCCCCTGCTCTCATGTATGCACTCTCTCAAAAAAAAAAAAAAAAAAAAAAAAAAAAAGAATCTTCATAAAAGTGATACTAATTTCTGCTGCCTTCCTCACCCACCTCACATCCCATCCTGGGATCTGCTCCTGGGAATTAGTCACTCGGCTGGGAACCTTGCTACCCTGCCTAGGTACTTCTCATCCAGTGTGATGGCTGTGTGCCAAGACACCGTTGTCTTCTCTCAGAACTTTCAGCCTGTCTATGACTTCCAAGAGCAGCCCTTTCTCCTCGAGGCTTGTATTTCACTTGTAATACATGTATGTATCACTCCCGTTTAAAAAGCTGAAGCACAAGGGACGTTAAGCAATCTGCCTGAGGTCAGTCACACTGCTAAAGAGTCAGGGTTCCAATCTAGGTCTCTGGTTCCAGAGACGGGTGGTCTTCCAGACGCACCTCACGGGCTGCCAAAGATGCAAAAGTGAAAAGACATGGTACCCTCTCTCAAGCAGGTGGCAACCTGGAAGCATAGGCCATGATCTGTAAACTTGATGACTTGTACACTTTGACAAGAGACGTTGACTCATGAGACTAACCATAGGGCAGACTTCAGGGATTCTGGCCCTGGGGAGGCATTTTTGCACTGGGAGGGCTTCTGCGGTCCCTTGGAAGAGTGGTTTGCACACCGGAATATGCCTTGGCGGTTCCCTGTCAAAGATACAGATCCTGGAGCCTTATTCTGGTCAGAGCCTCTAGGTGCAGGGCCCAGGAACCTTTACCTAACAGGCCCCCGGTGAGCGTTAAGCCCACACTCTGGGCTCTGATGCTGGGTAACTGGGAGTTACCTTGTTAGACACTATCAAAAAGCCAGTTGCCTAAGAGACCAATGACTTAGAGGAGGAAATAGAAAAGGATTTGGAGTAAAGGAGACCAGAGCCAGGGATTGAGAGGAGGAGTCAGGGAGAGGCTTAGAAACCAGAGCTGTGTGATGAAACGCAGGAACCAGTGGGACTGAAAGGGGCAGCAGCTCCACTAAGCCTCTGTCCTGATCCCACGGCAGCACCGGCTAGTAGTCCCCTCACAGGGGACCTATAGAAGGAAGGAGCAGCTGATAGTTTTGTGACACAGCTTCACCTTGGAAGTGTGGGCTGGGGTGTTTGAACGAGAACACGTCAGCAAAACACAAAACAGAAGGGCTTCCTGTTGGCTCAGCAAGCCGTCCTGCTCCAGGCCGCTTCCTGCAGAGGAATTCAGGGTGAGTGAGTGTGCAGCAGTCGGGATGTGGGGATGCCGCAGACAAGGTCCTTTTGGTATTTCAGCCGCTTGGTACCTGGGAAGGCGGCTTTCCTTTGGCTGCCTTCCTCTCGTCTGGATGGGCAGCACAGCTCTCTGAGGAACCCGGCGTGTCCGGTTGCTTGGAAAGGCAGATATGTCAGATGCATCCACCCAACAAGAGACTGTTTGAGACTATTTTGGGGGCAAACTGCACACTTGGCTGTAAAAGTCAGGATCCTGCTAATGTGAACTTAGAGACTTTCTTTCTTTCTTTCTTTCTTTCTTTGGGAGTCAGGGAGGGTGAGGGGCAGAGGGAGAGAGAGAATCCAGAGCAGGCTCCATGCTGACAGCACCCTCGTGGGGCTCCATCTCACCAACCGGGAGGTTACCACTGGAGCCGAAATCAAGAGTCGGACACTTGACCAACTGAGCCACCCAGGTGCTCCAGGGAGAGACTGTTTCTTGATGGGAGAAATCTTCCTCTGGGATTTCTTGCTTGGAAGGAGGGGGAGGAAGTGCCTGTGATGAAGAGCAAAAAGCCCCTAGAGGGAATGACATTCTGTTTCCTGACTGGTAATTTTAACTTCTGTGGGTGACATTTTGCTCTCATTTTTTCCTCCCTCCTGCTGCAGTAGTGTCCGGCCAGTTCCTAACTGCCTTTTCTCCTGATGGGTCAAAGTCTCCCTGGGGTGTAGCCTTGATACCCTTCACCCTGGGAGTCTGGATGCCTGGAACTTATGCTACAGTATGGCTGTCAGCTCTCAGCTCCTATCGGGTTGCTTCCGGATTGCCCAAGTCTCTCTCTGCAACCACCACAGGGCTGATCCTGTGGGACGCAGCTGGTTTCTTGCCCTTTGGCTGCTTTGTGGCTTTGGCTTCCTGGATTCTCTGCAACGTGCAGGGTGTAGCCTTCGGCTGCAGAGAAGTGAGCAAGCCTGGAGATTTTATTCCGTTGCATTTTGAAGAGTCTCACCTCTTCAGAAGTAACCTATGAAAATTCAGTTGGGTTTCTGTTCTTCTTCATACTCTCTCGGAGAAATTTTTATTCCTTTTTTTTAAAACTGTTCCATCTATCTTTTATTCTTCCTTTTAATTCCTCAAACACTTACTGAGCAATCACTATGTGCCAGGAACTATTCTAGAAACTGAAGAATAGAGCGTTGGACAAGGAATAATTCTTGCCCTTGAAGAATAATTTATAATCTAGTGTTAATAGACTATTCTAGGGTGATGGAAATATTCTATATCTGCATTGTCCAATGCAGTAACCACTAGTTATATGTGGACTTTTGAGCAATTAAAATGGTTACTGTAACTGAGGGATTAAAATTTTAATTTAATTTATTTTTAATAAATTGAAATTTAATTAGCTATATGTGGCTAGAGGCTACTATCTCGGATAGAACAAAAAGGGTGACAGATAAAGAAGCAGATTTTTACAATATCATATACTAAGTTTTATAATAAGATGGTTGGTTGGACTGGTAAATAGGTTGGGGTTAGTTGTAAAAGGCTTTCATTGCATCAGATTATAAAGGGCACCAAAAACAAAGGGAACTTCAAATCCAAGACTGACAGATTCAGCTGGTAAAGAAATAATAAGCCCTTGTTAGATTCCAGACAGCTTATTACTTACATAGATAGTGAAGGCAAGAGAAACTGAAAGTGCCAGCTGTCCGAGTCCTTGTCTTACACCCTGAAATAATGGCATTGAAACAAAAGGGGCCTCATGACTTCAACAGAGTTGTGAGGTGCCTTGTTGCTGAGAAACCAACTCCAGACTGCAGCAAATGGTCACAGAGCCTGTGGCTCTGCCCTTGAAGGGGGGTGTGGGTGTGAGCCAGAAAGTCCTGTGCCTCTCTGGAACCAGGGAGGTGGATGGGAAAACTGTCTCAAGGCAGTCTCCTATAAGATAGGGAGAGACAGATAAGAGCTGCAAACCTCCACTTATAAAATAAATCAATCATCGGGAATATATAGCCAATAATATTGTAATAACTTTGTCTGATGACAGATGGTAACTAAACCTTTTGGGGTGACCATTTGGTAATGTGGTTAGTTTGTTGACCATTTGGTTAGCTTGTTGAATGTTGTATACCTGAAACTAATGTAATATCACATTTCAATTATATGTTAAGATAAGAAAAACAAGTGAGAAAACAATCTTGTGAAGCCTCCTCTAAAGATCATCTACCTTGCTATGTTCCTGGCAGAGTCACAAGGCATTCCATCCAGATTAGGTCATAGTGGTACAAGTTTTGCCAGTGAATGCCTGGAAGCTCTCCAGGGTGTGGTCATGAAGCCATTCCCCTGCAAAAGGTCTCAATGCTGGGCCAGAGGATTTAGAGTTCACCTTTTTTATTTTTTAATTTTTTTAATATGAAATTTGTTGTCAAAATGGTTTCCATACAACACCCAGTGCTCATCTCAACAGGTGCCCTCCTCAATGCCCATCACCCACCCTCCCCTCCCTCCCCCCCCCATCAACCCTCAGTTTATTCTCAGTTTTTAAGTCTCTTATGGTTTGCCTCCCTCCCTCTCTAACTTTTCTTTTTTTCTTTCCCCTCCTCCATGGGATTCTGTTAAGTTTCTCAGGATCCACATAAGAGTGAAAACATATGGTATCTGTCTTTCTCTGTATGACTTATTTCACTTAGCATAACACTCTCCGGTTCCATCCACGTTGCTACAAAGGGCCATATTTCATTCTTTCTCATTGCCACATAGTACTCCATTGTGTATGTAAACCACAATTTCTTTATCCATTTAACAGTTGATGGACATGTAGGCTCTTTCCATAATTTGGCTATTGTTGAGAGTGCTGCTATAAACATTGGGGTACAAGTGCCCCTATGCATCAGCACTCCTATATCCCTTGGGTAAATTCCTAGCAGTGCTATTGCTGGGTCATAGGGTAGGTCTATTTTTAATTTTTTGAGGAACCTCCCACTGTTTTCCAGAGCGGCTGCACCAATTTGCATTCCCACCAACAGTGCAAGAGGGTTCCCGTTTCTCCACATCCTCTCCAGCATCTATAGTCTCCTGATTTGTTCATTTTAGCCACTCTGACTGGCGTGAGGTAGTATCTGGGTGTGGTTTTGATTTATATTTCCCTGATGAGGAGTGACATGGAACGTCTTTTCATGTGCCTGTTGGCCACCTGGATGTCTTCTTTAGAGAAGTGTCTATTTATGTCTTCTGCCCATTTCTTCACTGGATTATTTGTTTTTCGGGTGTGGAGTTTGGTGAGCTCTTTATAGATTTTGGATACTAGCCCTTTTTCTGATATGTCATTTGCAAATATCTTTTCCCATTCCATCGGTTGCCTTTTAGTTTTGTTGATTGTTTCCTTTGCAGTGCAAAAGCTTTTTGTCTCCACGAGGTCCCAATAGTTCATTTTTGCTTTTAATTCCCTTGCCTTTGGAGATGTGTCAAGTAAGAAATTGCTGCGGCTGAGGTCAGAGAGGGTTTTTCTTGCTTTCTCCTCTAGGGTTTTGGTGGTTTCCTGTCTCACATTCAGGTCCTTTATCCATTTTGAGTTTATTTTTGTGAATGGTGTAAAAAAGTGGTCGAGTTTCATTCTTCTGCATGTTGCTGTCCAGTTCTCCCAGCACCATTTGTTAAAGAGACTGTCTTTTTTCCATTGGATATTCTTTTCTGCTTTGTCAAAGATTACTTGGCCATACTTTTGTGGGTCCAATTCTGGAGTCTCTATCCTATTCCATTGATCTATGTGTCTGTTTTTGTGCCAATACCATGCTGTCTTGTTGATTACAGCTTTGTAGTAGAGGCTAAAGTCTGGGATTGTGATGCCTCCTGCTTTGGTCTTCTTCAAAATTCCTTTGGTGGATAGGTATTTAATCCTATCTGGAGTCTTTTGTGGTTCCATACAAATTCGGGGTCTTTTGTGGTTCCATACAAATTTTAGGATTGCTTGTTCTAGCTTCAAGAAGAATGCTGGTGCAATTTTGATTGGGATTGCATTGAATGTGTAGATAGCTTTGGGTAGTATTGACATTTTAGCAGTATTTATTCTTCCAATCCATGAGCACAGAATGTTTTTCCATTTCTTTCTATCGTCTTCAATTTCCTTCATAAGCTTTCTATAGTTTTCAGCATACAGATCTTTTACATCTTTGGTTAGGTTTATTCCTAGGTATTTTATGATTCTTGGTGCAATTGTGAATGGGATCAGTTTCTTTATTTGTCTTTCTGTTGCTTCATTATTAGTGTATAAGAATGCAACTGATTGGGGCGCCTGGGTGGCGCAGTCGGTTAAGCGTCCGACTTCAGCCAGGTCACAATCTCGCGGTCTGTGAGTTCGAGCCCCGCGTCAGGCTCTGGGCTGATGGCTCGGAGCCTGGAGCCTGTTTCCGATTCTGTGTCTCCCTCTCTCTCTGCCCCTCCCCCGTTCATGCTCTGTCTCTCTCTGTCCCAAAAATAAATAAAAAACGTTGAAAAAAAATTTAAAAAAAAAAAAGAATGCAACTGATTTCTGTACATTGATTTTGTATCCTGCGACTTTGCTCAATTCACGTATCAGTTCTAGCAGACTTTTGGTGGAGTCTGTTGGGTTTTCCATGTAGAATATCATGTCATCTGCAAAAAGTGAAAGCTTGACTTCATCTTTGCCAATTTTGATGCTTTTGATTTCCTTTTGTTGTCTGATTACTGATGCTAGAACTTCCAACACTATGTTAAAAAACAGCGGTGAGAGTGGACATCCCTGTCGCGTTCCTGATCTCGGGGGAAAGCTCTCAATTTTTCCCCATTGAGGATGATATTAACTGTGGGCTTTTCATAAATGGCTTTTATGATCTTTAAGTATGTTCCTTCTATCCTGACTTTGAGGGTTTTTATTAAGAAAGGATGCGGAATTTTGTCAAATGCTTTTTCTGAATCAATTGACAGGATCATATGGTTCTTTTCTTTTCTTTTCTTTTATTAATGTGATGTATCACATTGATTGATTTGCAAATGTTGAACCAGCCCTGCAGCCCAGGAATGGATCCCACTTGATCATGGTGAATAATTCTTTTTATATGCTGTTGAATTCGATTTGCTAGTTATCTTATTGAGAATTTTTGCATCCATATTCATTAGGGATTTTGGCCTGTAGTTCTCTTTTTTTTGCTGGGTCTCTGTCTGGTTTAGGAATCAAAGTAATGCTGGCTTCATAGAATGAGTCTGGAAGTTTTCCTTCCCTTTCTATTTTTTGGAACAGCTTGAGAAGGATACGTATGATCTCTGCTTTAAATGTCTGGTAAAATTCCCCAGGGAAGCCATCTGGTCCTGGACTCTTATTTGTTGGGAGATTTTTGATAACTGATTCAATTTCTTCACTGGTTATGTGTCTATTCAAGTTTTCTATTTCTCCCTGTTTGAGTTTTGCAAGCGTGTGGGGGCTTAGGAATTTGTCCATTTCTTCCAGGTTGTCCAGTTTGTGGGCATAAAATTTTTTATAGTATTCCCTGATAATTGCTTGTATTTCTGAGGGATTGGTTGTAATAATTCCATTTTAATTCATGATTTTATCTATTTGAGTCCTCTCCCTTTTCTTTTTGAGAAGCCTAGCTAGAGGTTTATCAACTTTGTTTATTTTTTCAAAAAACCAACTCTTGTTTCATTGATCTGCTCTACAGTCTTTTTAGATTCTATATTGTTTATCTCTCCTCTGATCTTTATTATTTCTCTTTTTCTGCTGGGTTTGGGGCATCTTTGCTGTTCTGCTTCTATTTCCTTTAGGTGTGCTGTTAGATTTTGTATTTGGGATTTTTCTTGTTTCTTGAGATAGGCCTGGATGGCAATGTATTTTCCTCTCAGGACTGCCTTTGCTGCATCCCAAAGCATTTGGATTGTTGTATTTTCATTTTCATTTGTTTCCATGTATCTTTTAATTTCTTCTCTAATTGCCTGATTGACCCATTCATTCTTTAGTAGGGTGTTCTTTAACCTCCATGCTTTTGGAGGTTTTCCAGACTTTTTCCTGTGGTCTATTTCAAGCTTCATAGCATTGTGGTCTGAAAGTGTGCATGGTATGATCTCAATTCTTTTATACTTATGAAGGGCTGTTTTGTGATCCAAGATGTGATCTATCTTGGAGAATGTTCCATGTGCACTCGAGAAGAAAGTATATTCTGTTGCTTTGGGATGCAGAGTTCTAAATATATCTGTCAAGTCCATCTGATCCAATGTAGGGCCCTTGTTTCTTTATTGATCCTGTGTCTAGATGATCTATCCATTGTTGTAAGTGGAGTATTAAAGTCCCCTGCAATTACCACATTCTTATCAATAAGGTCGCTTATGTTTGTGATTGTTTTATATATTTGGGGGCTCCCATATTTGGCGTATAGACATTTATAATTGTTAGCTCTTCCTGATGGATAGACCCTGTAATTATTATTTAATGCCCTTCTTCATCTCTTGTTACAGCCTTTAATTTAAAGTCTAGTTTGTCTCATATAAGTATGGCTGCTCCAGCTTTGTTTTGACTTCCAGTAGCATGATAGATAGTTCTCCATTCCCTCACTTTCAATCTGAAGGTGTCCTCAGATCTAAAATGAGTCTCTTGTAGACAGCAAATAGATACGTCTTGTTTTTTTATCCATTCTGATACCCTGTGTCTTTTGGTTGGAGCATTTAGTCCATTTACATTCAGTGTTATTATTGAAAAATATGGGTTTAGAGTCATTGTGATGTCTGTAGGTTTCATGCTTGTAGTGATGTCTCTGGTACTTTGTGGTCCTTGCAACATTTCACTCACAGAGTCCCCCTTAGGATCTCTTGTAGGGCTGGTTTAGTGGTGATGAATTCCTTCAGGTTTTGTTTGGGAAAACCTTTATCTCTCCTATTCTGAATGATAGACTTGCTGGATAAAGGATTCTTGGCTACATAATTTTTCTGTTCATCACATTGAAGATTTCCTGTCGTTCCTTTCTGGCCTGCCAAGTTTCAGTAGATAGGTCTGCCACTACTCTTATGGGTCTACCTTTGTAAGTTAGAGCCTGTCTATCCCTAGATGCTTTCAGAATTCTCTCTTTATCCTTGTATTTTGCCAGTTACACTATGATATGTCATGCAGAAGATCGATTCAAGTTACGTCTGAAGGTAGTTCTCTGTGCCTCTTGGATATCAATGCCTGTTTCCTTCCCCAGATCAGGGAAGTTCTCAGCTATGATTTGTTCAAGTACACCTTCAGCCCCTTTCTCTCTCTCTTCCTCCTCTGGAATTCCTATGATACAGATATTGTTCTGTTTGATTGCATCACTTAGTTCTCTAATTCTCCCCTCATGCTCCTGGATTTTTTTTATCTCTCTTTTCCTCAGCTTCCTCTTTTTCCATAATTTTATCTTCTAATTCACCTATTCTCTCCTCTGCCTCTTCAATCCGAGCTGTGGTCGACTCCATTTTATTTTGCACCTCATTTATAGCATTTTTTAGCTCCTCATGAATATTTCTTAGTCCCTTGATGTCTGTAGCAATAGATTCTCTGCTGTCCTCTATGCTTTTTTTCAAGCCCAACGATTAATTTTATGACTATTATTCTAAATTCTTGTTCCGTTATATTGTTTAAATTGTTTTTGATCAATTCGTTAACTGTCGCTACTTCCTGGAGTTTCTTTTGAGGAGAGGTCTTCTGTTTCATCATTTTGGGTAGTCCCTGCGGTGGCTCCAAACTGCAGGGCACTTCCCCTGTGCTGTCTGGAGTAACTTGTGTTGGGCGGGGCCGCAGTCAGACCCAATGTCTGCCCCCAGCCCACCACTGGGGCCACAATCAGACTGGTATGTACCTTATCTTCCCCTCTCCCAGGGGCACAACTCACTGTGGAGTGGTGTGGCCCCTGTCTGGGCTACTTGCACACTGCCAGGCTTGTGGTGCTTTGATAGGATTTGGTGTATTAGCTGGGGTGGATCCGCCAGGTGCACTGGGGCTGGAGGGGCAGGCTTAGCTCGCTTTGCCATCAGTGGTCCCCTGCGGGAGGGGCCCTGCAGCACCAGAGGGAGGCAGGCAGACATGTCAAAGGGATGGATCCACAGAAGCACAGCGTTGGGTATTTGCGAGGTGCAAGCAAGTTCGGGGAACTGGTTCCCTTTGGGATTTCAGCTGGGGGATGGGAGAGGGAGATGGCACTGGCCAGCGACTTTGTCCCCCTGCCGAGCTGAGCTCTGTCTTCCAGGGCTCAACACCTCTCCCTCCCGGTGTCCTCTCGCCCTCCCACTCTCAGAGCAGAGCTGTTGACTTATAACATTCCAGATGTTAAGTCCCGCTGGCTGTCAGAACTCATGCAGTCTGGCCCCTCGGCTTTTGCAAGCTAGACTTCGGGGGCTCTGCCTTGCTGGGCAGGCTGCCCTTTCACTGCCCCGGCTCCCTCCCACCAGTCCATGTAGCATACACCGCCTCTCGGCCCTTCCTACCCTCTTCCGTGGACCTCTTGTCTATGCTTGTCTCCGGAGAGTCCGTTCTGGTAGTCTTCTGGTGGTTTTCTGGGTTATTTAGTCAGATGTGGGTGGAATCTAAGCGATCAGCAGGACGAGGTGAGCCCAGCATCCCCCTACACCGCCATCTTCTCCCAACACTTAGAGTTCACCTTTTAATGACTCTGGCTGTCATTGAAAGTATAAAGCAGGAGAGTGATTTGATTACTTTTGTGTTTTGTAAAGATCTGTCTGACAACATTGCAGAGATTAGACCGGGGAGTGCAAAAGACTAAACAGGGAGGAAGAATTGGATAAATGGATGAGAGTTTATGGGAATGAAGTGGACAGCACAATCGATAATCATTTACTGAATACATGGATTGTAAAGGACTCCATGCGCAGCAGGTGGGACAAAGACAAGTCAGACCAGATCCTGCCCCCAAGAGACTTACAGATTAACAGGAAAGTGAAAGCACAACATAAATGGTTCTAGTATAAGGTTCAGTAATATATTAAGTGCTCTGAGTAGCATGGTGGAGACTCCTCTTCCCTGTGCACAGTAGGTGCTTTATTGATAATGATGACAATACAGCATTGGACAGGATAAGCTTTAAGGTTTCTTACAGCTTATTGTGAAAGTCTATGAGGGTCTGGTTCCGAGAGGCAATAAGCCTTATCAACTGACAAAGGTGTTAATCCCTGTCATAATATGTGGAGTAGCTGGGATCCAAATGAGAATAAGATAATAGAAATGGAATACAGGGAAAACAGGAACTTAAAAAATCTTCAAAAATCAGCCTATTGGACCTTCAGACATGTTTGCAAAAGGCAAATCCTTACTAAAATACAGAAGAGTGGCATAATAAATAACAGGGTGTGAAAAAATTCTTGAAAAAGCAGTTCTTTATCACAATGTTCTTCTTGTCCCATCCATACTTGACAATGCTTTTCTTACACTTTCCCTCTGATTTTCTCTTACACCAATAGAGTCTATTCCCTTAACTCATTTCATGAAGCATAAAGGGAGTTTGGAGTAGGTAAATCACGAAGGAGAGGCAAATGTGATCAGCCTACCGCCCTTCTCTCCATGCAACGTAGTGCTCACTAACCGTCAAGAGCCTCCTCTATCTTGCATCCAAAACTGAAAATGAATTTAGTCAAATGAACATGATCCTTTTGCCCACTGCCCTTATGGGATGAAAAACCTGTAAAGAAATCACTGATAGGACTGCTCGGTCACTATCCATCCTTGAGTGCACTAGCATCACATGACACTTGAAATTCCAAAACTTTCTTTTTTCCTCAACTAAGAACTCTAGTGGAACCCCCTCATGACATTCTGCAGAACCTCAGTGCTCCTCAGAACCCCAGTTGAGAAGCCCTGGTGTAGAGGTACAAAGTCTTCTTTCACGCGTGTGTGCATGCACACATATGTATGTGTTATGTGTATTTTAATCCCGGACTCTTCTTGCTTCTTGAATATATAAGGGAGGGATGACACATAGGCTTGAGAAGTCCGAGGTCTGTTAGACTTACAACCAACTTCTAGAAAGGCAATCTGTCCAATTTTGCCTTAGATCCCTACCCAATCCTCATAAGGGTCCTCCCTGCCTTGTCAACTTGTGAAAGATGCTGATTTTATTTAGCTTATATTCCAAGGGCAATGACACTAGGGTTGATGATCATCTGGTCCCTTCCTAGTCTTTCATGGGGAAACCTGAGACACCATTCACAAGCACCCACTGTTGACCTGTCAAATGGTATCTTCTCTTGAGAGAACTGCTTCTTATAGGAAATTTCACTCTAATCTCTTGCATATACATTGGCGGAAATAGAAAACATGTAGACATAGAATAATAGTGACCATTATGAGGAATTTCTGACAAGTCAGAGTGACTGGTGATCTCTGGGTCCCCCTTTTTTTAATTTTTAAAATGTTAATTTATTTTTGAGAAAGAGCTTGAGCAGGGGAGGGGCAGAGAAAGAGGGAGACAGGATCCAAAGCAGGCTCTGTGCTGACAACAGGAGCCTGATATAAGGCTCAAACTCACGGTGAGATCAAGACCTGAGCCAAAGTCAGACACTCAACCAACTCAGCCACCCATGTGCCCCTCTGGGCCCCCATTCTAAATAGGCCAAGGGAAAACATCTCTGGCACATATTGTATCAGGTATCCATTGCAATGGCCCCAGGTTGAGGTCACATGGTATAAACATAGCTGCTGGATATCCATCTCTGGGCTCTAGAAAGCAGTTCTATCACTACAATTTGCATCAAGATCTTGTTGAAGAAATGGTGCATACCTATGTCAAAGTTTCATATAAGAAATCTATTTCAGAACTAAATATTGGAAAGGTCTCACTTCTTCCTTTTCCCTGAGGAACTGGTAACTTTTTTCTATGAGAATAATTAGAACAATGAAACTGCCCAGATTGCCTTTTCTCCTCTGGCTATCACTAATTTATTTAGGGCCAAACCTACTACAGCTCACAAAAAGCTCTAGTTTTCATGCTCCAGGGTTTCTTTGACCAATGTCTCTGATTTTGTTCATATTTTCCCCATTCTATTTTATTTTATTTTACTCTGTACCTGTTATCTGTAAACAGGTTCAAGTTTGTTGTAGATATGAGGAATGGAAGAAAGAAGGGAAGGGAGGAAAGAGAGAAGAAAGGACAGGAGAAGGAATGTAAGGAAGGAGGAAATGCCCCACATTTTGCTCATTAATGAAACGGAGTATGATCCAGTGTCTATTATAGTCTCTTTACTACAAACAGCATTTTGACATTTATCACCCATTGGAAAGGCAGAAAAGCAGAGACAAGATCATGGAGTTTTATTTTCCTATGAAAAGAATAAATAATGGGAACTCGAAAAAGAGCTGAAGTTTGGTTTTATAATGGCAGGGATGGATTAGAGACTAAAACAAAAAAGAAACAACATCCTAGTATATTTCTTGTTTATGTAACTCTGCCCCAGCTAGGTATGGGGATTGAAAAGCAGCACTGATCTTTCCTGTAAGTGCTCTACCATGCATTACCTCCTTAGATCCTGGCAAATACCCTGTAAAATAGGTCACATGGGTATTATCTTAACTGAGGAATTAAAGCTCAACTTACCCCAAACTATAAAACTAATGTTTATGACAGTGTTATAATGGATAAGGCAGGAGGCTGTGGTTCAGCCTTAACTTGAATTTCCAGTTCTACTCTTATGTATTAGGTTTGAAGCATGTCACTTAACTTGTTTCCTCATATGTAAAATGAGAATAATGTGTCCTCTTGCATGTCTCCTTTTCCCTCCTGGAAATGTTCTGTGTATTTTGCATGAGGTCTCTAGAAGCAGAACTTGGCCAGACCTAATGCAAGCCTCGTCTTGGTCTTTTTCCTGGGATTTCAGTCTCCAACTCAAAGTCTCCTCTCACGTTACAGGGCACACTACAGGTCCCTCTGCCAGTTGCCAATGTTCCAGCTGACCGCCACCCCAGCAAGTGCCCTTGCAGATGAGCCAGTGCATATCCGAGTGACAGGCCTGCCCCCGTTGCAGATAGTGACCCTCACGGCATCCCTGAAGGATGAGAGAGGGTATGTGTACCAGTCTAAAGCCTTCTACAAGGCAAACGAGGTTGGTGAACTGGACCTAATGGAGGCTCCTTCAATTGGAGGCGACTATGTGGGGGTCCACCCGATGGGTCTCTTCTGGTCTCTGAAGCCCGAGAAGGTTTTCCGGAGGCTGATTAAGCAGGATGTGATGAACAGCCCCTTTTATGTCACTCTGAACCTATATGACTCAGTTTATTTGCAAGTTTCCACCACAGATCAGCCTAGGGCCAGCCAGACGGTACAGCGCTGGTTCTCAGGCCCTGGCGTACAGCGGGTGCAGATCCAAGAAGGTCGTGTGCGAGGAGCCCTTTTTCTCCCTCCAGGTGAGGCCAATCTTTGGTGATATGGAAAACATTGTTGACAAATATAAAAACAAAAACGAATGGCATCAAATTATTGGAGAACTAATATTTCGATACACGATAGTTTAAAACCAACATGCTATTTTGTGTGTGAGTGAAGGTAGAAATCACATTGCTCATCCCGTACTTCCCCTGATATCCACTGGGCCCTCTTTTCACTCTTTCTGATCCCATTCTCTTTTCTTTCTGTTGCTTTCAGGGGAAGGTCCTTTCCCAGGAATCATGGATTTGTTTGGGGGTAGAGGGGGTCTGGTTGAATTTCGGGCCAGTCTTTTGGCTACCCATGGCTTTGCGGTGTTGGCATTAGCATATTTTGGCTATGAAGATCTGCCTAAAAAACTGGAGGAGATCGACCTGGAATATTTTGAGGAAGCTGCTAACTGGCTATTAGCTCATCCCAAGGTATTTATTTATTTTTTTCTAAGTTTATTTACTTATTTTGAAAGAGAGAGAGACAGAGTGTGAATGAGCAGGGGAGGGTCAGAGAGGGAAAGAGAGAATACCAAGCAGCCCTTATGTGGGGCTCAAACTCACAAACTATGATACGATGACCTGAGCTGAAATCAAGAGTTGGACGCTTAACTGACTGAGCCACCCAGGCACCCCAATCCAAGGTATTTAAAATACTTTTCATTCTACCTTGCAACATTATAGTGAAAAAAAAAACCATAAATGTTTGTTTTGCCTATTTTACCAATCTGTTTAGACTTGGGCATAGCAGAGTTTACTCTTAAAATGGGGATGATAATATCTACCTTGTAGATATCTACCTCGTAGGATTGTTGGGATCGGTGGTGATCAACTTACTGGCACAAAAGACAATAAATGGTGGATATATTTTGATCATTTTCAATGGGAAGAAAAAGCCAAGAGTCCTCACATTTGAAGTGCATGTGACTTGTTCACCAGTGGCTCTTCAATTTTCATCAGCTGCTGATCTCAAATCATGAATTCTCTGACTTGAAGTGTTTTCGAACTTCAGTGATTGTCTCTGCATGGGGTAATACTGGAGTAAGTCACACTAAAGAGTCCCGAGACTAAGAACATGCAGAAGTTCCGTTTTAGAGCTGGGCCACAGGATTAGAGCAGAATTATCAGCAAAATGGATGTGGCTGCACCATCTGATTAGCTGAATTAGCTCTTCAAGTATCAGATCTAGGAACAGAACTAAGCCCAAAGTAAGTGTCCAAGTCTAGAAGCCAGGGTAGGGAATGGAATCTGGAAAGGAAGGATCATTTTAGAACTCTGTCAAGTCTTGTTGTACCATTGAAAATGTCATCCATGGCCCAGAGGCTTTGTTATCAGGTGATGAATGTGAATGGGTGATTTTTCTAAGCATATTTGGCTCTTTTTAAAGGATTGTCCAGATAAAATGTTTAAGTGAAAAATTTTCTTTCACTTCAAATTTAACTATTTGTGACATTATCTGAGGAGAAAGGGGAGACAGAGACAGCACTAGTGGGGGAAGGACAGAGAAAGAGACAGAGAGAGAGAGAGAGAGAGAGAGAGAGAGAGAGAGTGAGAGAATCCTAAGCAGGCTCCGTGCTGCCAGCACAGAGCCCACCACGGGGCTTGATCCCATGAAACCACGAGATCATGCCCTGTGCCAAAACCAAGAGTCAGATGCTTAACCGACTGAGCCACCCAGGTGCCCCAAAATTCAGTTTAGATTTAGATTCATCAGAAGAGGTGCAGTTCCCACCTCTGCCCCTTGATACTGTTGTAACCTTAAGCAGGGCTTGTAAACTTCCTGAATCTCAGTGCTATTATGGAAGGACAAGCTGAGACAACTTATGTGTAGAGCACTTAGCTGAGGGGCCGGCATATACAGTAAACTCTCAATAAATCCACCTTGTCATCTTTGCCCATCTGGTTTTACCCCTCTCCCTTCCCCACATCCTCAACCAGTCCCAAAGTGTTTTAGGGTCTGTTCCTGAATCTTTCTCAATACCTCACACCCTGTCCACCGTCCAGGCCACTGTTTTAGTTTGTCATCACTGCCCCACTGTGGTACCGCCATAGTGTAGTTTCCTATCTCTCGTCCCTTGCTCTCATCCCTTGCCCCAGTCCTGTCCTCTCATGGATGGTTCCCAAATATGGGAGCCCACTGGATTTCCCCATGGATATGCTATATTATCAGATTCTTGGGCCCACTCAGAACTATTGAAGTAGAAACATGAAAACTGGATCTTGGAAAGCTCTAATTGAAAAAGATTTTTTTTCAGGTGATCTGATAAAAGAAAGGTGCTGGGCATACAAGTGTAAGCAAAGTAAACATATCAGGTTGCAATGTATTTGCTACTGTCTTTCCAAAATGCCCTTCCTCTCCCTACTCATATTTCCCCCCAGGATTTTATTTATTTACTTATTTATTTAAGTATAGGAGAGGTTCCTAGGTGCCTGGTACCTGACCCTAGGATCATCCATCTATCTTTCTTTCTTTCTCTCTTTCTTTCTTTCTCTCTTTCTTTCTCTCTTTCATGTTTACTTATTTTTGAGAGAGAGAGACAGAATGTGAGCAGAGGAGGGGCAGAAAGAGAGGGAGACACAGAATCTAGAGCAGGCTCCAGGCTCCGAGCTGTCAGCACAGAGCCTGATGCGGGGCTTGAACCCATGAACCGTGAGATCAGGACCTGAGCTGACTGAGCCATCCAGGCACCCCACAAGATTTTATTTAAATTCGAGTTAGTTAACACCTTTCCCTACTCATCTTCCTAACTTCTCCCTTCCCTCTGTTCCCTCAGCCTTCCACAAAATTAAGGACCCCCTTCTACGGCCTACTACTTTTGCTATTGGATTGGGCACTGGAATTCAATTGTTTATAGAATCCAAGGCTTTCATCTTTACACCCCCAATGCTTTCATGATTAGCTCTTAGATTAATGGATGTGCAAAATCTCCGTTGCTGTAAAATGCCATTTAAATATGAATAACACAAAATATTCTAAAGAACCTAGGGAAATCTCTTTTCCTAGCCAGAGAGAAGAATTTGATTCTTTGTGAAGTTTACCTGCTTGTACTCACTTGATGTTGAACATTGCTGGTGCATTTAGACTCTTTGCTTTTACAGAAGTCTGCCTTTGATGAAGAGTTTTTATTTCTTTTTTGTTTATTTATTTTTGAGAAAGAGAGAGAGAGAGAGAGAGAGAGAACGAGCAGGGGAGGGGCAGAGAGAGAGGGAGACACAGAATTGGAAGCAGGCTCCAGGCTCTGAGCTGTCAACATAGAGCTGGACGCGTGGCTCAAAGTCACCAACTGTGAGATCATGACCTGAGCTGAAGCTGAAGGCTTAACCGACTGAGTCACCCAGGCGCCCCACGGCTTTTCTTTCTATTGTTTCACTAGATCATCATAACAATCCTGCAGGGTAGGTAATATTAACGCCCCCATAAGACAAGAAGGCTTTCAGAGGGCAGACAGGTAGGTAATGTTTTCAGTCATAGAAGCTGGTAAACTCGAGTGCCAGGACTCCCATACAATATTTTCTGTTTGTTCACACTAGCTTACTGGCCTGTAAGGCGGCTCCTTCGAGTATGGCATGTGATGGGTTCCCTTTATTTTGTGCTTCAGATCCAAAAGCCAGGAATCGGAGTGATCTCCGTGAGCAAAGGTGTAGAGATCGCGCTGGCCATGGCCTGCTTCCTGAAGCATGTGGTAGCCACCATCTGCATCAATGGGCCCAACGCCATCTATGAATTTCCGCTCAGGTACAAAGATCTGGTTATAACACCCATCCCCTCGTTTATGGAGCGCGTGCAGATGGACGTTTTAGGAGCTATGCGCCTCCGCCACTACAAGGGGGACGCCCGGGATGAACTGAATCAGAAGAGCGTGCTTCCCATCGAAAAGGCCCAGGGTGCGATTCTTTTCATTGTAGGAGACGGTGATGAATGCATGAATAGCAGGGAGTATGCTGAGCAGGCCTTGGACCAGCTGAGGAGCCATGGGAGAAACAATGGAAGGATGCTGGTATACCCCGGGGCGGGCCACCTCATAGAACCGCCCTACACACCCCTGTGTTATGCTTCCCCACACAGGCTCGGTTCCGGGATCCTGCTCTGGGGAGGGGACCCTGTTGCCCATGCGGCAGCCCAAGAGCACTCCTGGGGAGAGATCCAGAAATTCTTCAGGGAACAGCTTACTCAAACCAGAAGCAAACTCTGAGCAAGGAAGGGCTAAGGGTGATGATGCACTGGGGAGACAGACAATGAAAGTAAGGCAGGAATATGACGGAAAGAGGGGGCTCTCCTGATTTCTCTAGATTCACAGTTATTTTGGACCAACTGGAAGGAAATTGGACAAAATCAAAGGACAAGGGCACAGGTGCATATGAACTATTTCGAACAAATTTGTATGTGATTTGAATTTTTGTAAACCGAATCTTAGTTTATATGTACCAGCAGGTATATCGCTGTCTCAAAATTGTGATACCCTTGCAAATTGAATAACCTTTGTACCCCAGTTAGGGATACCTTGGATCCAGGTATTTGCCAATCTAGGTGAATTCCCTGGGACTTGGCAAGTGGTGGAAAACATTTTCTGTTTAAAACTGGGTTTCTCGGGGTGCCTGGGTGGCTCAGTCGGTTGGGCGTCCGACTTTGGCGCAGGTCATGATCTCGCAGTCTGTAGGTTCAAGCCCTGCGTCTGGCTCTGTGCCAATGGCTTGGGACCTGGGGCCTGCCTGTGATTCTGTGTCTCCCTCCCCTCAGCTCCTCCCCTGCTCACGCTCTGTCTCTCTCTCAAAAATAAATAAAAATTTAAAAAAACAACAACAACAACAAAAACCGGGTTTCTGACATCTGATATGAAAAGTTCTAACACTACCATCAAATGTAATGCTTGCTATAGATTTCCAAGAGGTATTTTTTTTTCTCAGAATAGGGATGTTTCTTTTCATCTCTAAAATATATTTCTTTTTACCATTTTTAATGACTGGGGTTGAATTTAATCATGTGCCTTTGTAGCATTTATTGAAATTAGTTAATGTATTTAAAACAATTAGAATAGCAAATAGAATAGATACATAGCAATTACTGTATCAGAATTTGCGGTCATTATTTTCATACTGCTTTCTGCCTTCAATCTGTTAATGGGGTGAATGACATTCATTAATGGACTCATTTTGCTTTTGCATCTAATTTTACTACATGATTTTCTCATATTGACTAATTTGATTTTAAATTTTCTTTTGGAGTCAACCTGGCCATTTATATTTTCTCAGAATTTCACCTATGTTTTATAGAACACATCTGTCACTTAGAAGTTGCACATATCCCCTGTTATCTATTGGCATGCTTTCTCTTTTTTCCCTCTTGGTCTGACTTGCCAAATATGTTTTTTTATTTTATTGATCTTTTCCAAGAACAGTTTTGGTTTGTTTATTGGTCAAGTCTTTTTTTCCTGATTCCTTGATTTCTGGGTTTGTTTTTTTAAATATTTATTTTTGAGAGAGAGAGAGAGAGAGCGCTCATCAGCAGGGAAGGAGAAGAGAGAGAGAGTGAGAGAGAGAGAGACAGAGGATGCGAAGCAGGCCTTGTGCTGACAGCAGCGAGACCAATGAGGGGCTCCAACCCACCAACTGTGAGATCGTGACCTGAGCCTAAATCAACCGGGTGAGCCACCCAGGAGCCCCTCTGTTGATGTTGTTGTTGTTGTTGTTATTTTTATCAAACCATTCCTTCTGCCATTTTTGTGTTTATTTTTCTGGCTTCTTGACATCCAGTGTTCTCATTTCGTTAATTTCTAAACAGTTTCTGATTTACTCCCCACCCCCAACTTAATCAAAGAGTCATTTTACCAAAGTACAAAGTAGCATACTATAGGTATTTATTGATTATAAGGAGAAGGGGTGAGGAACTTTGCAGTGGAGGGATCACATTGTTACCACTTGAACCCACTGTTCAAACTTAGCATCTTTTAAAATGGTCATTTTTAAAAATTAAATTAAAACAAATTTTTGAGAGAGAGAGAGCGCACATGAGCGGGGGACAGGGACAGAGGGAGAAAGAGAGAGAATCTTGAGCAGACTCCATATTCAATGTGGCGCCTGATATTGGGCTCTATCCCAGGACCCTGGGATCATGACCTGAGCTGAAATCAGGAGTCAGAGCTATACTGACTGAGCCACCCCTTTTTTAAAAATTTATTCTCTTTAAGTTTATTCATTTTGAGAGAGAGAGAGAGAGAGAGCAGGGGAGGGGCAGAGTGCGATAGGGAGAGAGAGAATCCCACGCAGGATCCACACTGTTAGTGCAGAGCCCAACTCGGGGCTCAATCTCATGAACCATCATGATATCATGACTTGAGCAGAAATCAAGAATCAAATGTTTAACCTAATGAGTCACCCAGGCGCCCCCAACAAAGGTCATTTTTACATGATGTGTTTCATGACAAGATGTAATGTGGAGTGCCCTGCACTACTTAGATCTATGTCTAACAACACTATTAAACGTGAACTTAACCAGAGGTGCCTGGGTGGCTCAGTTGGTGTGACTTCGGCTCAGGTCATGATCCCACGGTTTGTGATTTCGAGCCCTGCATCGGGCTCTGTGCTGACAGCTCGGAGCCTGGAGCATGCTTCGGATTCTGTGACTCCCCCTGTCTGCCCCTGCCATGCTCGTGCTCTCTGTCTCTCAATATTGAATAAACACTAAAAAAAAAAAAAAAAAAAAAAAAAAAAAAAGTAAACCTAATCAAACTTTTAGATCAAACTTATTAGTATAGTGGCTAGAGACCAGTTAAAGGGTACTGCAAAGAGACAAACAAATCTAGGTTGTGGGTCATTCTACCACCTGGTCTCATCGTAAGTTAATTAGCAATGGATCTAAATAACTTAGAAAAGTTAGTTGCGTGAAAAAATTTGTGAGATTTTTTTTTTCTTTTTGTTTTTGCATTGGAGTGAGCTGTGGGGCTATCAAGCATTAAAAGAGACTTATGAAACATAATCAACCAAATGCTATTTGTGGGCTTGGTTTGAACAAAGTAACTGCAAAAAAAGACTTTTTGGGGACAATTAGAAAAATTTGAATATGTACTGGGTATTAAATGATACTATGAAATTGTTATTATGTTGTTAGGTGTCCTAATATTATTGTGGTTGTGTAAAAGGTCACTTCTACGTATAGATGCATACTGACATATTTAAAGGTGAAGGATTGTGGTATCTGGGAATTGTTTTAAAATACTACAGGAATATGGCAAAATGTAAATAATTATTACATCTAGATTGTGGCTATTGTGAGGTTTGTTATAGTATTTTATGTGCGCTTGCAATGTTTCATAATAAAAAACTCAAAATATAAAAGACACAATCAATGTATTTACCTTTCATCCTCCAAAGGCAAGAACTTTAGCATATGCTATATCTTTTTCTCCATGATACCCCCATTAATTCCAGATTACTGATTTGTTTTACAATAAATACATATTTAACATAAATAGCTATGCTTTAATGTGTTTTTCATCCTTGTGGTTTCTTATAACCTGTTTTTTCAGTTCTTGGCTTTATCTTCTATTTGGCCATTTTTTAAAGTGCAAACTCAAGTAACTATTTTTAAATACTCTTATTTACCTGAATCTTAGGAAATTTAGAAGTGTCTATTTTTACTTACTTTTTAATGATAATTTTTACACCTATAGAATTTGATGGTAACAGACTTTGGTATTTTTATTTTTGTATCCATTGTTGTCAATGAGAAGTCTGATTCTTATTACTTTGTGGGATTTTTTTTTTTTCTCTGAAAGATTTTTATAATTTTCTCTTTGTTCTTAGTGTTCTGGAATTTCTTCAAGTTATGAGTAGGGGTGGGTTTGTCATTACTATGTTTATTTTGCTTGGTACTGTATGGGCCATTCCAAACTCAAGACATAGCTGCCTTCAGCTTTAGATATTTGCTTCTATTAATTTTCTTTTTTTTAATGGTTTTTTAATGTTTATTTATTTATTTTGAGAGAGAGAGAGAGGGAGGGAGAGTGTGTGTGAGCAAGTGGGGGAGGGGCAGACAGAGAGGGAGAGAGAGAATCCCAGGCAGGTTCCATGCTATCAGCACAGAGCCCGGTGTGGGGCTCTATTTCATGGACCATGAAATCATGACCTGAGCCAATATCAAGAGTCTATGCTTAACTGACTGAGCCACCCAGGTGCCTTGATTCTTCTATTGATTTTCTGATCACTTACCCTTTTCATCTTTTCTACTCTCTCCTTCTGGAACTCCAATTAAGAGAATTTTGGAGTTTCTGGATATATTCTCTATGAATATTAAATTTCTCTCATGCTTCTTTTTTGTAGTCCCTGCCTCCCATGCCTGCCCCCTGTATTCTTGGAGAGCTTCACAGTTTAATTGTTCAACTCACTAATTTGTGCTTCAGTTGCTTCCAAGTTGTATTTAGCTCAACTCTCAGGTATTATTTTGACAATCATTATTTAAAATTTTCCCACTCTATAATTGCATTTGTTTCCTTAAAGCCTGTTCTCATTTTTCCCTCAGTTTTATTGAGATATAATCTGGAAATAATATTGTGTAAATTTTAAGGCATGCAATTCGAGGATTTGATGTACATATATGTTGTGAAATGACTACCACAATTAGGTTAGTTAGCACATCCATCACCTCATATAGTTATCAGTTCATGTGTGTGTGTGTGTGGTGAGAGCATTAAAATCTGTTCTCTTAGCAAACTGCGGGTAAACAATACAGTATTAGTAACTATAGTCACCATTATCCCATTGTCATTTTATAGATAGATCAGTAGATATCCTTTCTTATTCCTGCTTTTACCAGTAGCCTTCACGAACACACCCACATTCTGTGCAGAATAATGTCATTGTATTTAAAAAGCAGTATAAAACCTTTGGGATTAAGAAACCCACTGATCCCAGCACTACTTGGATATTGCTTTTTAGGGATCTGATTTCAGCAAAATGAAACATATCTTCTTCATGGTCTTCTTTCAAGGCTTTATTGAGATCTCAGCTCCCAGCTCCACCATTTAGTTGTCACCTGTTGTTTGCTTAGAAAAATCAGACTAAAACTAGCCTATATTGGGCTAATTATTGTGTCTCAAAAAAGAAATCCAAAGAAAGGATAGTTTTGGTTATTCACCAGTTCAGCAGTGTCAGTAAGAACCAAATTCCTTCTATCTTTCTGCTCTGCCATCCCTAACAGGCTAACTTACTCTCTAAGGCTACCCCCCTATTGTTCTCAGATGTTGACCACAGGCCCTCGTATCTCAAAAGATCTCCCTTAGGTTTCCCCATGTCTCAGTGGCCAAACTGGGTCACATGTTCATGACTAAAGCAATCACACAATCACAAGCAGAAGAAATGAGACCACCACAACAACTTAGACAATCAAGACTTAACCTTACACGTCCAGCATCATCGAAGGACACATCCATTTGGCAGATGGCTAAACAAGTGAAATCCATTGTTAGCAAGGGCTATCGACTTGCCAATCAGCACAGTTTGCCCCACTTGTGTTTCCTATTTCCTCTATTATTTTTTATAACAAATGAAAATTGGGGGGGGGGGCAGGTACTTTTCTGGTTTCTGATGCATTCCAAATATTTTCTTTAACTTGTGGACAAAGATTACTCTTGAATTGACTTGTCCAGGCATTTTGAGTCTCTGAACTGTGCTCTCCTTCCTTGTGCCCTTTGGCAGATTGCAGATGTCCCTCTTGTTTAAAGAAATGAGTAGGACACTTCTTATCTTCCTATTTATGTGTATTTGGGAGTCCCAGTACTTTCACTCTATTGTATTCCCTTTCTAGGGTGGTTAGACGGTATACCTCAAAACAAAGTTTTGTAGGTCTTTGAATGCACATAATTTGTAATACAGGACCTGGCAGTGTCTCAATCTCTGGATTTCTTTTTCCCTAAGGCATGCTATTCTACTGTTTCATTGTTACACTGTGACCAGGCATTTTTCTCTCATCCTTTTTATGTGCTTTTCACAGATTTCTGTTGCTTCTGGCAAAAAAGTTTCATTGGTTTCAAAACTCTGTGGCATATACTCTTGGTAGACTAAACTTCCTCCTTTCTAATAGTACCCAAATGCATCCTTGTGCGTCAGTGATTCTAGACTTACTCCAGCCCCACAGGTGAGTGCTAATTGGTGTAGACCAATCCCGGTGGTCTTTTTTTCTTCACCCAGGCATCAGTGTAGACATGGACATGTGGCATAGTTCTCGCCAGTGAGATGTCAGAGACTCTGAAGGGAATGAAGATGGTCTGCAAAAAACATTTTGGGAATTGGGGGGGGGGGGGTCTTTCTTATAAAGCAAAGAAGTGCAACTCTTCCCTTTGGATATTGTTTTATCTTAGTGCTGAGGATATATTGAGGCCAGTCTGAGGACAAACCAACACATGAGGTCTGAGCCAAATGAATTGTAGAGAAATGGGACTCAGGCTCTAATTATGTTGTTTTCATAGATGCCCAACCTTTGGATTTCTTATTATTGGATTAAATACATTTCCTTACTTGTTGAAGCCATTTACATTGGGATTTTCATCTTTGCTACTTAAGATTCTCATGATCACGGACACTTCCCCCATCACAGCAGTCCTCCCTCTTTTGGATCTGGCCCGAGGCAATGTAGAAGGACAAACTGCACAACCTAACTTTAAAAAAATACTTTTTTTTTTTTTTTTTTTTTTTTTTTAGCATTTATTCATTTTTGAGAAACAGAGTGTGAGCAGGGGAGGGACAAAGAGAGAGCGAGACACAGAATCTGAAGCAGGCTCCAGGCTCTGAGCTGTCAGCACACAGCCTGATCTGGGGCTTGAACTTGGAACAGGTGAGATCATGACCTGAGCCAAAGTTGGGTGCTTAACCAACTGAGCCACCTGGGCACCCCTAACTTTTTAAAAGAAAAGTGAGCAAGAGCGATTAAAATTTAATAACCATCTGGAATTTCAGGAGACATTTATTAGACTCTTAGTGTTTCATAAACTCACATAATATGCATAACCTGAGGACCTTGTTTTGTTGCTAGAAGTGATTGGATTACATTTGGTTTGTGCTGATGGGGTTGTGGAAAGAAGAGAAACCTCTTATAGGAAGTAGAGTCACTTCCTGATTGGAGATGAGCTGAAAATAAGCCACCTACTTTGCAGAAACACAGACACAAAACCACTTGTTGAAAGTTTACTGTATGCTAGAAACTCTGCGAAAAGCTTTTCATGAGTTATTTAATTTAATCCTCACATCTTTACAGCACACTTTCCGCATTAATGCCCTCATTTTAACAGTACACACCCCATGAAGCTGGAGGTTTGTCTTGCATTGTGATTCAGCCAGTTACCAGATCAGATTCTGGGTTTGATTTTTAGCAGTCTCAGCCCTATGGCTATAGGAGATGAGGATTTTCTTCAGAGAGCACAGAGAACATTTCAGATCACTTATGGGGCATATAAACTGGGATTTTAAATCCCTGAATTCAACATTCTGCCCTTACTTTGTTCAATGACATGAGGAACAAGTAATCAATATCATTATATTTATTAATTTGCCAAAAATGTTCAAAAGTATCATATATAATGCCACTCAGTCCCTTGCTTATTAGTGGTTGATTAGGAGTATTCAATAGTAACATTTGCATATCCCTATTGCCAGATCATGCCATTGACTAGCAGTGTTCTCTTTAGTACTTGAAATAGAGCCATTAGAATCTTTAATCAGAATACACATCCAATCCCAGAAACCCCCAAACCAATGCAGAAAACTCATCCTTAAGTTCTCTTTCTTTAGAACATTCTCAAGACCAAAATCTCTATAAGGGTTCTCCAGGGAAACAGAACAAGCATAATATATATAAAGACATTTATTACAAAGAATTGGCTCATGCAACCATGGAGGCTGAGAAGTGCCAAGATGTGCAAGCAGCAAACTGGAAACCCAGGAGAGCTAATGGCATAATTCTAATCTGAGTCTGAAAGGCCTGAGAAACACAAAAGCCAACAATAGTGTATGTTCTAGTCGGAAAGCTAACAGGCTTGAGATCCATGAAGAGCTGATGTTTCAATAGGAGTCCGAAGGCAAGAAAAGACCAACGTCTGAGCTCAAAGAGTCAGGCTTTGAGGGAAGGTTAGCCTTTTTGTTCTTTGCAGCTTTCAGTTGATTTGAAGAGGGGCACCCACACTATGGAGGGCAATCTCTTTAGTCTGCTGATTCAAATGCTAATGTCATCCAAAAACTCCCTCACAGACATATCCAGAATAACATTTGACCAAATGTCTGGGCACCCTGTGGTTCAGTCAAGTTGGCACATAAGTTAACTATCACAGCATAGGTAGTCACTAGATCATTTCCATTTTATAGATGAGTAAACTAAACCCTGGAGAGGTTAACTTCCCTCAGCGCACTCAAATATAGATGAATTTACAATAGAGATGCATTTACAGTCTTCCTCCAAAACTCATGTAACTATTATTTCACTCATCTGACAACAGTAGCTACCCAAGTTGCTGTAGCTAGGGATGAAATAATTCCATCCTCTCTTACCTGTTATATTATAGCTTCCACTCTAATGGAGGTCAGGGTAGGGTCCTTATACTTTTTAAGTTTGATTAGCCTAACATATAATAGTAAAAAAACTGACTTTCTTCTGGTCCAGAGACACAGGGCCTAAAATACTTTGATATTACTACACAGTTAGCAAGAAAGAGCAGAGCAAGCAGAGGTGTATACTGGCCTCAGTGAGAAAGGTTCAGTGAATGTTGTCCCGCATTGTCCTGAATGAGAAAAACTGGGACCAAGAAGAAAACCCACTGCTGGAAAAAAATAGAGTTCAGTCAGCTATAGAAAAATCACCTTGGCCATAGGACTAGGTCTATGTAGTAGGCTTTTCTCATGTCTTATCGAAATATCTGTATACACTATTCAACTTTTGGCTTGTGATTTCATGCTCACCAAGCAACATTTTAAGCAATAAAATGGTTTCCTAGACATCCTAATTACAAGATGGGATATGGGTAGGAGATGTCAAATTCTGGACACCAGAGTTGTTTTTTAGTTTATGAACAGAATGATAGAGATAATATTTTATTTATTTATTATTTATTTATTTTTAATTTTTTTTTAACGTTTATTTATTTTTGAGACATAGAGAGACAGAGCATGAACGGGGGAGGGTCGGAGAGAGGGAGACACAGAATCTGAAACAGGCTCCAGGCTCTGAGCTGTTAGCACAGAGCCCGACGCGGGGCTCGAACTCACGGACTGTGAGATCATGACCTGAGCCGAAGTCGGCCGCCCAACCGACCGAGCCACCCAGGCGCCCCGATAGAGATAATATTTTAAAATGTATTTACATGCTTTTCTCTGCATTTCCTTATTCCCTTTCCCCCCCAGCTTTTATCTACTTGCCTTGGGGGAGATTTAGGATTGTCACAACAACAACATGAAGAGAAGGAAAGAGTTAATGTCTCCCAAAGGAATAGATTTTACCCTAAAAAGTCTGGTTAAACTGGAAGAGAGGGAATTATACTTAATTGGAAAGATAGGATTTTTTTCCCCCTCTACTCAGTGGGACAGAGAGGCTCATTAGGAAGTTTAGATTGCTTTTAGAAAACATGCAGAGAAATGGGTTACATTTTTTATTCTGCTACACTCAATAAGAGTCTGTTGCAAAGGAATTGGCCATCTTTGAGGAACTCAGTGCCTGTTTTCAGGCCAACAGGGCTGCGGTCCAGACCCGATGTTGTGACTTCTATCCTGAGATTCCTGCCTAGAACTAGAGACCATATCCTCCTTGCCTTGACACTCCCTTCCCCACAAGTCGTGCTTGTGTTACTACAAAAGTTTGGAAATGCAAGTGGTGGTGGTAATAATTCTATCCTCAGTATCTAGGGAAAGCATCACAGAGCTGTGGCATTTGAACTGCATCTCAAAATATTTTTTTTTCTTTTGAAGTTCTTAGAATAAAGATGCTACAATAATAAGAAGTAATAGGTCTGATGAAGGGATACATTCTTAAGAATCCTATAGAGACACACAGCAGGTCTATCTTGCTTTATCATTTAATAAGGATGTTTTTGAAAAGTTAGACTCCAACTTCATGCCAGTGAGGTGAAAGTCATGGTGATAAAGCTGGTATAAGTTCACCAAAATCAGTGATTTCAGCAGGCAGTGGTAGATTAATACATACACAATGGATCTTGGTATGATTCCTTTTACCGAATCTGTAAGTATCTATTTTTAAGGCGGTCAAACAACTGAAAATCCCTCTAAGGGTGAGTTAATTCACCACTGGTGACTATTCAGTTAATTAGCCCTAGACCCCGAACTAGACAGAGTCTACCCAGACAATAGGCAGCTGGAATGGAGGTCCACCTGCCTGTGTTTTACACTTACCCCTGTGGCTGCTGAAGAACAGAAGAAATGCCAAATGAGGGAGTAGCTAACTGTGTGGTCCCTACAAAGGCAGAAACTCTGTTGGCTACAAAGAGGGAGCACAAGAAGGGGATGTAAATGTTTTGTACAAAGTTATGCATGATGAGTCTATGTGACTTGAGTGAGCCTGGGTTTACTCAATTCTGAAATACTGTGGGACATCCCTTGAAACGGAGGAAAAAGTGCTTCACAGGATGATTCAAGACAGAAATGACTTTATATAACAACATTAAACATTGTTATCCCAAGAGAAGAGTTGTTCTCTGTTCCAAAATATTTGAGATAAATTGGTAAATGGAAGTTCCTTTAAAGTTAATAAGGCATGGATAAAGAATACACACACACACACACACACACACACACACGCACACACGTGCGCACGCACACACACACTGGAACACTACTTGGCAATCAAAAAGAATGAAATCTTGCCATTTGCAACGATGTGGATAGAACTGGAGTGTTATGCAAAGTGAAATAAGTCAGAGAAAGATAATGTCATATGATTTCACTCATATGTGCAATTTAAGAAGCAAAACAGATGAACATAGGGGAAAGGAAGGAGAAAGAAGATAAAAACAGAGAGGGAGACAAACCATAAGAGACACTTAAATACAGAAAACACACTAAGGGTTGATGTGGGTAGGGAGATGGGCTAGATGGATCATGGGCATCAAGGAGGGCACTTGTTGGGATGAGCACGGGTGTTGTATGTAAGTGATGAATCACTGGGTTCTACTCCCGAAACCATTATTGTACTATATGTGAACTAACGTGGATTTAAATGAAATTTAAAATAAATATATATATATAAAGTTAATAGGGTAAAGTAAGGACTTTTGTTTTTTTTAGACACTATCATTAAGGAAAAGAGCTTCATACTCACCCTATTCTTCATTCTGCTCATAGGTTTACTTGGTTTCATGGGAAGTCCATAGATTGTAACCTTTTATAGATGCTGACACATAGGATACCAAAATGAACAAGACAGGCTGAGGACACAGGCACCAGCCCTGCGTGGTATAAACGCTGCTTTCCCAGGCAGAGTAATTTCTAATTTTAGAAATGTGTGTGCAGTTAACTGGGCTCCACAAGGGTCAATGAGCTGGAGGGTAGAGTATCAATGGGTCAGTTGATCTTGGGCTATCCATGAACATATCAACCCATCCTGGGACATCTGGATCAAGAACTAGGATGCAAACAAGACGCCTGGAACTCACTACAAAATTCCTGTAGTAGTACCAGGAATGACAGTACATGACAGACTAGTGCTAGCACACATCTTCAATTCAGCGTGGTGGGAATAGTACAACAGCTTTAATGCAACCCTATTCCTTAAGACGAACTGGGGCAATCTGGTATTTCATGTGTTTGCCTCCAAGATATTTAGCACCCTTGAGAGTGTAGTTGCATAAAGTAGGGAAATCGAGCCAATTTTTTGAAACAAAAAGACTACTCCTGCTCTTTAAATCATCTTCTGCTCTTTAAATCATCCCACTGGTACCCACTCCCTCTTCTGAGTGTGGGATCATGCCTGTTTGCATTCTCTGATTCAGAAGCTCAACATACAGCCCTTCTAGCACAGTTTAAGAGAGAGATCTTCAGAATTTGCCAAGAGAGGCACCCAGATGTTCATGCGTGCTGAGTGCAGCTCCCTTATCCTTATCAGTCCTGTATCTAAATATATTTATCTTTCAACTAGTGGTAGTACCATTCAGGCTCCATTCAAATTCTCTTTATTTCCAAATAAGTCATTTGTCTCCTTAGCCAAACTGGGAGGAAGTCTGGAATCCATCCATTTGGCAAATTTAGTTATTCGCTCTGTGAAGTTGCTCAGGTCAACATACTTCCTTAGCCTTTCTTTTGTTCCTTCCCTCTTCCCTCTCACAGGGAGTCAGGCTTCTCAGGCTCCTGTGGGCTTTCCTTAAAAAGAGGAAAAGCTCATTATGGAATTCGTTCGGAGGCTATCGCGACCACTCGTCCTATTTAGACAGAGGGCTTTGTCTTTCGTAGAAGGTCGAGGGGGAAAGGTCCTTAGCCCTAAGAAATGAATCTCAAATGGCAGGCTTGAAAGATCAACGTGAGGCCTGTGAAGTGACTTGGGGCTAATTGGGGCAACCCTAAGGTTGCCATGGCGTCACGGAAGGAATCAGACTAGCTCAGCGGTCCCACAGATGCGAGCCCAGAGATGTCCCTTATTTCCAAGTGTTGCAGTGTGGTGTCCTCTGGAGTGTGGCTCAGTCATGTACCGACACCCCCGAAGCCCAAGGCCAGGCAATTGGTGTCTGTGGCCAGAGCGCTTGTAATACTTCTGAGAGATCCTTCCAGATGGAAACGGAAAGCAAAGTAGAAGGATAACACTCACCTTGTCGACTGGACTTCTGTTCTTGGAAATACCGTCTGGTAGTCACACATTTAAATGGCCTCTCATTTCGACGAGAAACGGGTAATGTAAAATCCATATAGCCTGCCAATGCTTTTCAGAATGTCTTACCACGAACAAGGAAATAAAATCAAACCCTCATTGCTGTTATGAAAACAAAATCCTCAAATACGTTTAGAAAATGAGTCACTCAGAAATCGGGCAACGTGACGCTTGGGTAGCTTATACAAAGTGGAGAGCTCAGAGCTCGCACATTGTTCCTTCTGAGAAGCAGAATGCATCTTCCTCTACGATGCGCTTTTCATACCTACATCATCCCCTGAACCACCTAAGCAGGTACATCACATTGAGAAACCTTTGAAAAGACGCAGACTTGGTTCAGAGGCATCTCGATTTAGGGGAGTCAGGAGGACCTGGGTGCTCACACCGGTGCTGACATGCACAACACTACCTCGGGAGAGTCACGGCTTCGCTGGGCTGTTTGGAGAAGAACCACATTACGTGTGTGAAAGCACATGGTATGGCATCCAGGATGAACAAAGCTTCCAGTGTTCTTTCCCTCCTCGCCTGCCTACGCAACTTCAGCCAGACAGAACTCAGGTGCGTGTGAGAGCATGAGCGTGGAAATGAAAATAACCTCAGGCCAGAATGAAGCGAGAGATCAGGCCAGGTTTTAGCAGAGGTCACTTTCGTTTTTAAGAACGACTAACTTTTTATTCGCAACTCAACATGGGCAGGCTGAAAACCAAGGTTTTCACATCCAGGTTGTGTTTCCAAGTGTCCTAATAATTGCAAGAATTTTAAAATGTTGCCTCCACATCCCCAGTCCCACCCACCTCCACTCACACTCGCTCACATACTCCCCCACGAAAAGACCTACCAGTCATGCCTCTGCTGGCACTGATCTCAGCAGGCATGGAACTAAAAAGTGTAAACATGTGTCGGGTTCACTTCATTGTGGCCCTTCAAACACCCAGGGGATGAAGCTTAAAACAAACGACAGGAGCCGGAGTACATTTTGTGATAACTTTTTTTTCTTCTCTTTAGAAAAAAAAAAAAAAAGTACAAAAAAAAAAGCTAAGAAGAGCCAACATGAAAGTGTCAAGAAAACATTCTGATAGGTCCAGACAAGGGAGTTCCTTCTCTGAAAGGAGTTACACGTTAGTTATTACCATGCTAGAAAAATGAGATGCAGTTAAAATTCTAGAACAATTAAAAGCCACAAAGCCAAGCTGTTGCTCTGTGGCTCTAGGTTGTAGATGCTCCGATACCCTTTCTGTAAAATAATACTGTGCAAACTGTAAAATATTCATTTTCATAGAAAGTCCATACAATATGATATACAAAACTGTTGAGTTGACAGGGGAGACTGGTACTGGTTGCTTTTTGGAAAGAGGTCTGCAGTGTTACCTCCCAGTGCAAGGACATGATTCCAGAAAGATCTTGAGTTTTTTTTTTAGATGGGAGAAGACTTTATCTAGGAGAGAACATATAACCCCAATACCCCTCAAATCCAGGAGTCTCTGCCACTTTTTTATGTAAGTAAGTGACTTCACTAATATAGTACTTTAACTTAGAATACAAAACAGGTTAAGTGACAAGAACACAAAGTTCTTTGTGAAAGGAATGTTTCTTTCTGCCAAATTGATTTTGAGATTTACCATTAACCAACATTGCCCTCCCTGCAACTCAAAAGTTAATTTTCATTAAAATTTAAAAGCTCTGGAGGAGGCAGCAAGTGCAGTAATAAAGGGGTAAGGTGAATTGTTACATTAATTTTATTTCTGTGCCTATAAAACTGAGAAAAGAAGGTCTGTGTACAAATATCACAAAACAACATCAATCATTGAATCAATGTGGTTCTTCAATGAGCACTGGAACAAGAAGAAAATTTTGTTGGTGTAAAATTCTGGCATAAATATATTAAAGCTGACAAAAAAAAATCAGGGCAAGCTACATCACTTCCTCATACAAAAAAATGTACAAAACATTAGCTTCTAACTAGATAAACATAATACTTGTCTTCACAGTTTGACATCAAGTAACTGTGTGTCTTGAAGTATCGAATTGAAGGGTGATAAAAAAAACAGCTTGTGACACATCAGCTGTCTCAGGTGACTTCGGTCATGGAGGCAGAGTGATTCTGTAAAGACAAGCAGGTGTAATCTCAGAGTCGGGCTGATTGACTCGTGCACACTCACTCTTCCCTGGCTGTGCCCTTGCTCTCTTGTCTCCTGACTTCATACAGGCTGTTCCCTCTCCCTGAAATGCTTTTCCAGGGCCTCACAAATTATCACTGTTTCTATTAAATCTTCCCTGATTTTTCAACCAAAAATAAAATAATTTCTGCACCTAAACTTGGTCTCTATAAAGTTGTCTTGTATCATACTTAATCATATTTTAATAGAAACATTTAAGGATCTCAAAGTAACTTCAGCTGCATTCCACATTTTTAATGTGGTGTTTTAATATCAAACGGTTCTGATTTTTGAAAATTTTCTGTATGATTTATTCTTTGAGTCATGAGCTATAAAGAAATGAGTTTAATATTTCAAATGTACAGGGTTGTTTTAGGTATAGATATCTATTTTTTTCCTAAAGAATGTAACCTGTGTGATATTGGTCCTTTACAATTTCTTGAGACTTTTAGGTGATTTATTTTCATAATGTTTCATATGTTTTGAGGATTGTATGTAATGCACATTAGATCTTACTAATCATCTATATTTTCACTATATTTTATTTGCTTATTAATTAGAGAGAAATGTGTTACAATCCATACTATGATTGCAGCTTTGTCCCCTTTTCCTCGTAATTCTATCAATTTGAGCATTTATGGCTTGTTTATATAACCCCTACCTCTTGTTTACATAACTTCTATATACAGGTCCCAACATTTCCTCTTTTGTTTGAACTTAAACCCCCCAGTCCATGGGGTTGGGAAATGACTTAGGAAACTGTGGCTTTAGATCTGATTATTATTGGTTTCTTGATTCGTTTATGTTTAAAATACTAGAGATTCATATATTCTTGAGAGCTCGACTACAAATTTTAGAAACTAAGTATTTTGTTTTTCAATGTACTTTTTATCTGTCATGTTTGTGAAAACTAGAGCTTGATGCATTTCTTGCCATAATGTGAAAAATGACTTTTCCTTTATGTCTTCACTTTTATAATATGCTTCCTTTTTGAAAAAAAAAAAAATGTTGGGTCAATGCTTTGTTAATTTACATGTTTATAAGATTCCATTTCAGAGTAAGCAATAAAAGGTAAAGTAATTCAATAGGCTAGGATAACTAAATGGGTGGCTTTGGGCAGACTTCTTTAACTTTCCAAGTCTTGTCTTCTATTTATGATATGAGGTCTACAATATCACTAGTTTCAAATCAAGGGGGCCCTTAGAATTCCTCTGGGAATATTTTCTGAACTATAAATACTCTTTTACCTCATGATTGTTGGATTAGAACCTCCTGGGGTAAGGTTCTAGGCACCTGGGTCTCAGCACCCATTAGATTCTTTTTCTGCTAAAGAAAAAAAGGTCTCCCCTTCTTCCTAAATCTGGAGACATTGAGAGACTTTACACCACATCCAGAGTGAGGTCATACAATTGTTTCATTTCTAACTTCCTTTTGTTAATATAAACTGTGTTTGACAAGTGCACAGTTGCTCAACACCAAGGGTGTGGAGAAGCAGAGCACAGCTCCAAGCTGGTCTCCTTAGGGTCACAATAACTCTGTGGGATCCTAGAACAGGGTGTCTATGAGATTACAAGAACTCTACAGGACCACAAAATTATGCTTTGGAAACCTGACCATTTTTGTTTTGTTTGGATTCTATAATTACTTACTTTTTGGTTTTTATTTAGTACTTGGGAAAGATTTTAGAAAATGAACCCTGTCTTAATCAACTATGCTAAAGGAATCACGGAAGACAAATATTCAAATTTGAGTTGATTTTCAGAAAGGAATAAAAAGCACTGTAACTCCATGTAGTAAAAGGGAAAGGTGTCTCAAGAGGAAGGAAAGGAGGAACCCCAGGTCCCTTCTCCAGCCAGACAGTCTTCTCCTTGAGGTCTTTTTTTTTTTTTTTTTTAAACATTTATTCACTTTTGAGAGACAGAGACAGAGCATGAGCGGGGAAGGGGAAGAGAGGGAGACACAGAATCTGAAACAGGCTCCAGGCTCTGAGTTGTCAGCACAGAGCCCGACGCAGGGCTTGAACTCACAAACTGCGAGATCCTGACCTGAGTCGAAGTCGGACACTCAGCTGACTGAGACACCTAGGCTCCCCAACTCCTTGAGGTCTTTTGAACAGTGGGATAGATTTCGCATGTATGAATGCATGCTCTGAAGAGAAGTTCCTATTTTCTCTCAGATTCCAAAAGATCTTCTCCCTGGGAAGATGGTTCTATCCCAGATATTACAAAGGAGTCAGCTTCTAATAGCAACCACAGCTGTTGGAGTTGACTAGGGAGTCCTTGCCCACAGGAGAAACCACAGGGCAGATTTCTTTTGGAAGAACTGTAGCTCAGTTCAAATACAGTATCCCTTACCACATGTTTCCATTTAATGCTAAATTGCAGACTTCAGAATGGAATTTCTCTTGAATGAAATGCCAGGCCTTATGGTATAGTACAGCAGGCGGGGCCTTTGGAATTAGATGGGTCTGTTTTAATTTTAACTGGGTGACCTTGGGCATGTTTCTTAAAATCTTTGTGTTTTACTTAACTTACCTACAAAATGGAATTAATTATAACAATTGTAGGGGATTATTGTGAGGACTGAATGTGATGGCTTGCAATAAATGCTAATTTTCTTTTCTTGACCCAACAAGTAAAGGGTATAATCATCCTAACTGCCCACATGAAAACATTTTAAATAAAGGTGGATGCTTTGTTACTTGAGTCTTCTATAGTTGGTGTGGAAGGCATCACTTGAGAAGTCAACTTTCTAACCAGCGTCCTGTAGCTTCTCTTTGACTAGCCTGCAGAAGTCCTGTTCACTGTTTTCTTATTAATTTCTGTCTTGTGTGGGGGTTCAGATAGTGACTATTGTCTGATTTTTGGTTCTTGCTTTTGTCTAAAGTCTCTAGTTCAGGTTTTGTTTCTGGCTTGCCTCTGCCCCTGTCAAACATTCATTTCATGCCTCATGAATGCCAGGAAATATGGAGAGTAAGTAAGATATGGTTCATAGGGTTCAGATCCTCAAGGTCTCCAAGCTCTTGGCAGAGGCAGATATGAAGGGGCATTATTGGCATTAATTTTGCAGGACAATCACACAAGGGCCCATGAGGTCCCTTAGGCCCAAGCCTGTTATTCAGAAATGGCCTCGTTGTATCCAGATGGAACGATACACATGGAAACAAAGATACATGGGCAGATTGAAGGAAGTTCAACTCCTGCTCGTAGTGAATCATAATATATATTTTAAAGATAATCTTTCATTCTATCTTGTGGAAGAGCAGATTTTGAAATTCTGTTTGGCACTTCATATTTCAATGTAAGTGGAATCCCCCAAATACGACCTAGATGTCTCTATGACCTCTGTGGTCACTATCAATGGTCCTGAGGGAGAAGAGAGAGAGAAGTCTGGAGAAGGCTTCCAACAGAGGGTAGTGCTTGAGTGGTGTTTGGCAGAAGGATGGGGTCCAAAGTTGATGTCCTTAAACTGGGACGTTCAAGGCAAAGTAGAGAGCATTTAAAAGAACACAGAGACTCCCATGTTTGTGGAACTCAGTAGGTATTTGTTTGCTTTTAAAACTCACCTTTGTCTTCAGTTGCTTCACCTCAAAAGTAGAGGAAACCACTCTGATCTTATCAGGTACAGAAACATAATTAGATAGGGAAGACCAGAGAAAGTCTATCTCACCATTTCATTACAAGGGATCATGATTTAGCTCCTTTATCACTCAACCTGCATCGATAGGCTGTATATAAATAAACCAGCAATAGATTTTTTAGTATGTTTTTTTTTTTTTACATTTATTTATTTTTGAGAAACAGAGTGAGACAAAGCGTGAGCGGGGGGAGGGGCAGAGAGAGAAGGAGACACAGAATCTGAAGCAGGCTCTAGGCTCTGAGCAAGCAGTCAGCACAGAGCCTGATGCGGGGCTCGAACCCACAAGCTGTGAGATCATGACCTGAGCCGAAGTCGACGCTCAACTGACTGAGCCACTCAGGTGCCCCTTAGTATGTTACTTCTTAATTAAATCAAGTCAAAACGTTCACCTTAATACAGGTTGGGGGAAAAACAAACAAAATACTCGGCTCTGGGTTTAATGGAGAGCCCTAGTTTTTCCAAGATGGAAATAGCTTTAGTGTTTTGTTTTTCTTGTTAGTAAAATTAGAAAAGACTTCACTAAATGTGAAAAGAAATAGGAGAGTTCATCTCAGATACTGGATAGTTAATAATCTTTAATAAGGGAAAATATTTTATACTATATTGATAATTCCAGTGGGAAGTGATTTGCTTTTTCCTTGTACTATCTATGAAAATGGTTTTGTAAGGATGTAAACATAAACACGATTTCAAGATGAATAGATTATTACAGGAAAACATTTTAGTGGGACTCAGCCTGGCCTGACAGTAAAACCCTGTTTTGTTATTGGTTATCTCCTTCTCTGCTTAGAGAACCACTCATCTCAGCCCTCCTGCTTGCTAGCTACGTGGCCTCAGGCAAGTTCGGTGAACATCGCTATCTTCATATTCCTATTAAATTTTTTTTTAACGTTTATTTATTTTTGAAGGAGAGAGAGAGAGAGAGAGAGAGAGAGAGAGAGAGAGAGTGCGAGCAGGGGAAGGGGCAGAGAGAGAGCGAGGGAGACACGGAATCGGAAGCAGGCTCCAAGCTCTGAGCTGTCAGCACAGAGCCCAAAGTGGGGCTTGAACCCACGAACCGTGAGATCATGACCTGAGCTGAAGTTGGACGGTTGACTGACTGAGCCCACCAGGCACCCCCATATTCCTATTTTTTAATCTGTGCAGTGGGACTTTCCTATCGATTCAATAGGTTTTTGTTCAAATAAGAATGTAGTTGTAAAGCACCTAGCAACTGTCCCAGGCAAAAACAAGTGTTTGATACTATCTCTCGAGGCTGCTTTCACTTGGCGAATCTTCTGCATGGCATTTCCTGTCTTCTCAGACAGAATACACTTCTTTTTCTTCATTTGGATTCACAAAGCACCTTGGGAACCTCTGATTCAGTATGCCATATTATGACTACTCATTCATATCCATCTTCCTGATTATCTGTGAGTTCTTCGAGGACAAGGACTGTGCAGCTAATCATTTTCTGTATCTCTGACATGAACCAAGGCCCTGATGTAAATAAGTGAGTATGGTTGCATTAAAAGTTTTTGATTGTGGGGGCGCCTGGGTGGCTCAGTCGGTTGAGCGTCCGACTTCGGCTCAGGTCATGATCTCACAGTCTGTGAGCTCAAGCCCCGTGTCGGGCTCTGTGCCGACAGCTCAGAGCCTGGAGCCTGCTTCAGATTCTGTGTCTCCCTCTCTCTCTGACCCTCCCCCGTTCATGCTCTGTCTCTCTCTGTCTCAAAAACTAAGTAAATATTAAAAAAAAAAAAAAAGAAAAAGTTTTTGATTGTGGTCATCAAAATAGATCCAAAAGGACACTTAGTAACCTTTTTAATGTTTGTTTTTTTTAATGTGCTTCCAGCTTACATCTATTGCTGAATGTAACAAAACCTTTCTCTTTCTAAATATTGTCCTAGTCACTAAACCAGATTGGCCTCCCACATAATTGGTCCAAATTTTATAAATGTGGTATTGCATAGTAGGTCAAGGCGTCTTAAAGCAGCTGGGGTTTAAGTTAGACATTACTAAGAACTTCCTGAGGATTCATGATTGCCACGCCCCAGAATAAATACAGGACTATTGAGAGAAGATTAAAGTTCTTGAAGCCTTTACCTCAGATTTGATTAGTGTTGAGTGGATTCAGCGGTATCCTGCTTCCAGTAGAGGAATGGATTAGCTGACCTCCCAAGATAACAGGCCTTGAGCCTGTGGGTTTGGTTTTCTAAAACCACTTTACTGTACCTGTGCGCTTAAGGTTTCCAGAGGGCTTTCTATCCTTGGGAAAGCCATTAGGGGCACTCCACGGGGATCCTCGGGTTTGGATTTGGAAGGAGATCCTTGTGTTCCTTTAAAGTTATGGACCACACACATTCCCTGCAGGATGAGGGGAAAAAAGACTGGAGTCAGACTACAGCCATCTATGCCTGGTCACCTCTGAGGATGACAGGCCTTTCCCCCTAGAATATCGCTGCCATAGTGATTGTTTTCTTTTGAGCCAGTGGGTCATAGGGGCCATGCAAAGACCTTGGGCATAGTTTAGGGTGTCTACTGAACATGTCTAGGGGCTGATGAAGCATCTGACTGATACCCACATGGCCAGTGGTAATCAATCCACCCCACTAAGCCTGTTTCCTCACCTGTGAATGGAAATAACAACACCTATCTCACAGATCTGAAATGATTAAAAGACACAACGAATGTAAATCATCTTATAACAGCAGCATAATTTATTGAGGGCCACTCTGTGTCTGGCATGGTCCTGAGGATTTCACCTTCCTTCATTTAACCCACTCAGCAATCTTACAAGGGAGGGACTATTATCATATTCAACTTGGGTAAGGAGGCACAGAGAAGTTAGATAACTTGCCCAAGGTCACACAGAGATTTCAACTCCACAGCCCCTTAATCATACCACTCTACTCTTTTGCCTCTTAACAAGCGCCAACCATATAGCAAACGATCCATGCTGACGAGTCTTTCACTCCTAAGAGGACCCTCCCTAAATTATGTGACTACTGTTTGCTTGAGATTAACTCAAAATCGTGGCACTTTTCCTTTATTGCTTCCATGAAAATACTTTCCCTCTAAACGACTGCTCACTTTTATTTCTTACTGAGACCCTCCTTCATAACAGTCTGTTTTTACCATCTTCTCTGCTTCTTTTGCCCTCGTAGAGTTTATCTATCTTTTTCCACTGTCTTCATTGTTCTGCATCATTGTTTCTATAACCTAGTATCTTTGAATCTTTCCTGTCACTCTTCAAACCCTGCAGAACATTTATATAAATATTCTCTATTTGGCTTTCTTCCACCTCACTCTCCAGCTCTGCTTAAACCCCCTCGATTCAGGAAATGGGGGAACTGGGAAACATAGGAACTCTGAAGTTGGAAAGACCCAGGTCAGATTTATAGCTTATTGGCTGGGTGGCCATTGAGTAAGTTATTTATCTTTGAGCCCCATTTTCTTCATCTGTAAAATGAGGATAAGAATAGTGTTAGGGTTGTCCTAGGAGCACATGATTTGGTGTATATACAGATTAGGGCACGTAGTAATTGCTCAACTAATCACCAACCCCTGCCCCAGCTGCTTTAATCTTCACAATAATGCATATGTGCTCTAAAGTATGCTCCTGGTCTCAGAC
Source organism: Panthera leo (assembly GCF_018350215.1). Lineage (NCBI taxonomy): Eukaryota > Metazoa > Chordata > Mammalia > Carnivora > Felidae > Panthera > Panthera leo. Next base: position 63,157,749 of record NC_056691.1, on the reverse strand, counting down.
TCTTCTCTTCCTGTCTTCCTGTCCAAGTCTCCACTTTGGGAGCCTTCCAGTCTCTTCGAAGATGTCTTTCCCCTCCCATTTCCAAGCTCAGTGTGTGTGCATGTGAGGTGTGTACATGTGCACATGCAGACAACAGGAAGAGCATGGGGTCTGTCTCTGCCAGGGTAATTCAGCAACAGTTCTGGGTCTTACATAAAGACCATTTGTGGAAAACAAAATTGGACATTTGCCATCAACTGGGAAGGCAACAACAGAGCAAATAACTAAGCGGTAGGAAACAGGGCTGCAAGTTAGTGAGAGAAAGGAAGTTTAATAGTAAGGCAGAATTTGTACATGTGGCCTTAGAAAATGCAAAGGATTTCACAGATTTCATCCCATAAAGACCTCATGAAATACCTCGGGACAGTCTGTACTGTTCTTTGTCTCTAGCTGGGAATGTTGGCCCCGGGACTGATGGACAGCAAAATTTTTTGGCTTTTGAGCCTAAGCTTTCACTGATGGACTATTGATCTGTCTTTGAAAACCCTCTTTTCTCTTGAGGTCACCCGTGCCCTTTCCAAACTCTTTTAAAAGCAATCGCAATCATTGGGAAATATCTCCTATGAGAGATCAACATCTCAGGATCATTCAGCACCGCTTTTCCTGCAGCTTCACACAGACAATTTGCATTGAAGTCCTTCATCTTTAACTTTAGAAAGAAAGCCTGGATCCATTTAAAATAATTTTGAATTAAAATGGAGCTTCCCCATCTCCATGGGGAGATCAGTGTTTTGAGCAACTGGGAGCATTTCCTGTATCTCAGCAGGTAAAAACGTTGGAAACTCTGAGTTAGAAGTTAGGAGAGGCATAGGTGTATTTAGTGTGTTGGGAAGGGCAAGGAGGAAGGCTAGGACAAGGAAGAATCATCTATGTATAATGCCAGTCTCTATGGGTGCTTTGGACCAGGATAGGCAGAATGGGAGGAGGGACATCGGACAGTGATGGCTATTGTCTTTTAGGGGAAGCTTGCTGAATATTATTAGGGGATTCATTTCATGCACAATATAGGACTCTCCAGGCCCAGTGATTTACTGTAAATCCTCCAGGTATACTTTAAATCCCTGAAGAGTATTTACAAATTGTACCTCTGTGGTATGCCCTTGTGATAAAATACTACACAGCAAGAAAGATAAATGAATTATTGATACATGCTACAATGGATGGATCTTAAAATAATCATGTCAGGTGAAAGACGGCCAAGAAAATGAATATACACTATATAGTTCCATTCATATGAAATCCTAGAAAAGGCAAACTAATATAGAGTGTTGGAGAGATCAGTGGTTTCTTGGGAATGAGGGGAATGGATGAGGGAGAGAAAGATATATGTATGTCAAAATTTATCAAATTGTACACTTCATGTGGCATCTATTATCTGCCTATTATAGTTCAATAAAACTGTAAAAAGACAAAAGTAAAAATTAGCCTCTTCTCTTCCAGTCCAACTAAGATTAAGAGATTTCCTAGGTGAGCAGGTGGTGAGGCCCCCAGCTATTTGAGGAACTAAAATCATCAGAAAAGTAAAGATACAGAGAAAACTATATCAGCCAAAACTCTTCTCCAGAAAGATTATTATATGTGGTTGAGAAGCCACTTATAGTGGAAATAAGCTGTCTGAGAGCCAAGTGTAGGTGAGAGCAGAAGCCTTCTAAAAAGCCTGGGAGTGGCTAGAGAAGTGTTTTCATACTGCAGAGTGGGATATGCAAGTCTGGGCCAGAGCAGAGTTTCTGAGGATGCGGGAGAAGGGGCTGTCTGCTTCCACCCAGGCTCTTTGTTTTCTGTTCTTCCCTCCTTAGTTTCTGCTCTCAATACATTCTGAACAGATATTTAAAGAACATTGCTTTAAAAATAAAATAAAGAACACTGCTTTGAAGGTACACCAAATTACTAGTCTGCTGGACCCCAGTCCACAGCCCAGTGTTGAAGGAAGCAGAGCAAGCCGTCCTCCACAGGCATTCGTCTTTCTGACCCCTTGGGGGAACATGCAGTCAGATTTCTGAAAGAAAGGGTGCTTTAGAAGTCATTTTTGTAGCAAAAGGATGCATAATACTTGGAAGAGAGTTGCAACTCACAAAGCTGGGGCAGGAGGAACACGGACTTACACTGTGAAGTCTGGCTAACCTGACAGCCTTGCAGAGGGCACAAGAGGGAAAAAGGTAGAAAGAGGGAAGCTAACCTACCAGAAACAGGGCTACAGCAGTGCCCAGGATGAAGCCCGCAATCACGTCGGAGCAGTGGTTCCGATACTCAGAGACCCGATTAAGGCCTGTCAGGAAGGCTGTGCAGAGGGTCCCGAGGCACAGCACTGGTTTAGCCAGCCGACTGCTCTTTGTCTTGATTGTGCTTGTGATGTACATCTGGAACAGGACAGAGACCAGCAAGTGACAGGCAGCCTCCTTGTGCGGTGCAAACACATACATGCACAGACATGCACCAGCACATGCAACAGGGGCCGCGCCCAAGTGGCCACACTGACTAGTTGAACAATTCCACTAAGTCAGGTAGGAAAGAATTTGGGTAGGAAATCAGTGCAGCAAGAACAATGGATGGCTGTCTCCTAATCATGTTTTGTGTTCTAGTGGGCCCGTAAACAGAAATAGCGATGCAGAGTGACCGCATAATGAACATCAGAGTGTGCAAGTTTTATGCAACAAATTAAAGAATCACTTGGAGTATAAGGAAACCCACATAGAATCTCAGATACCAAAGAACTTCTGTGAGAATGAATTTTATGAAAGAGAAGGCCAGGTAGGCGAGTGGCTAATACATTTTACTTTTGGTGTCTCCCAGAGTTCTAGCTGATTCTTCACACTTGTGAGCAACAAACACAAAAGCATTGACTGGTTAGTTGATTGGCTGCATTAGAACTTCCAGATGGGTGTGTCACAAACAGGTTTCAGTTGTGCTAAATTCTCACGTTCCTTGGAACAGCTGTGATCGGCTCTCTGCATTCATTTACCCTGGTGTTTAAATTTTTAAAAAATGTTTTATTTCTTTCTGAGAGAGACAGTGCGAGCCGGGAGGGGCAGAGAGAAGGGGACAGAGGATCTGAAGTGGGCACTGCGCTGACAGCACGAGTGAGTCTGAGTGAGGCTGGAACTCATGAACTGCAAGATCATGACCTGAGCCGAAGTTGGAGGCTTAACCTACTGAGCCACCCAGGTGCCCCTACTCTAGTCGTGTTTGAAATTATTGAACTCTGTGTTTTAAAATATCGAACTTTTCTATGGGTTCCCCGACATCCAAAAGGTTGGGAAAGGAGTTCCTGACCTGAGGAAAGGATGATGTAATTTATGGCACCTGAGGTGTGGGCTGTTCTTATCTATTGTGAGGGGCTTGGCAACACTCTTAAAGTTTCATCGGCTCAGTTATCAAATGTGTGTCTGGTGGCCTAGAGCCTCTTTCAAAGAAGTAAACACGGTTCGATCACCTGTGCAATGGTTATAAGAAACCACTAGAGGGCATTACTGATCCATCCCATCATTTCTTTAGAACCGATAAATGAATTTGCAACTCTGAGAAATAGTATGCTAATACCTACAGTCTACAGTGTGTTTGTATGGCCTGAGCACATACAGGTTCAGTGGATGCATTTTACAATGTTACAATGGAAACTTTTACTTTTGTAGAATGAGGTTTCAACAGTGGTGTGAATACAGAAGATGGAATTCTCTATCACATGTAATAGATGACCTACGAAAGTATGGTTTGATCAGTTACACAAATTAGAGCACATTACACCATTCTGGGGCTGTATAGGAAATGTTACTTAACATCTACACTAGATATATTTAACTCTACTATTTTATCTTTTTATGTTATTTTTTAATTATACCCTTTATCAATCTTTCCTATAAGATTACAAACTATAAGAACAGGGGCTTAGGGTTAGTATTCTTCATGGTATTAACTAGTCCTTAGGAGATCTTTCTTGAGTAATTTCTGAAAGCACTTCACACATAACAGGGGCTCAAAAAATGTTCACACAATTGGAGTCTTGTATCACGGTTTATCTGATTATAGTCTGTGGGGCATGATTTGAATTGGATTATATCTGAATCCTTGAAAACATCTGCTATTCTAAGCAGACTTCTTTTTTCTCAAAAGAAATTTGTAACTCATTTGATGAGACAATAGATTATTATGACAGATTTATTTTTATAACGGTGTTCTACAAATTTCACACCTCAGTGGCTTGAGTTCGATAAATATGGGTAGGAAAAGGGTTCAAGAGTACATTGCTTCATAGAACTTAGGCTGTAGATAATTTAGAACAAATGGAGATTTTGAAAGTTGGAGAACATGCCAAATGCCTGAGAGGATTTTCTTTGTTTAAAGAATACATGGTTGGCCTGCCTATCTATCTATCTATCTATCTATCTATCTATCTACCTACCTACCTATCATAAAGCAAGGTTTGATTGATCTGTTTGAGGCTTCTATATTATCTATGTGCATGTTTCCTAACATGGGGCAGCTGAAGTCATTTTTTCTCTCCTATTCATTAAAGAGCAGATTTAAAAGGAATAACTAGGAAGACTAATTTTGGGTAATTGGTGGTTGACAAATTCATCCTATAGATGTGATCTTGTGAATGTGATGCCAAGGAGCCATCGTTTTAAGGAGAATATTCAGCAGTTTACTTGACGCTGTACTGAGTAGACCAGACGTGTAGTCAGTCCCCTTCTTTCCACCGTGAATGTAGGCATCCAGGTGCTGGCAGGGACGCCCTTCAACTGGAGGCAGACTCTCAGCAGAGAGTGCAGTTACCCTCACTTGAGGGGGTGGGAACATGCTCTCCTGGGGGGTGGGGACGAGTCTTGCTCAGAACCTCTGGGAAGAATGGATTATTTCAAAGGGGTCTTTCCTTTGCCTTCTCCTTCCCTTCCGTTGAGACTCACTAGACTAGTCCTACCTGGAACATAAAGTTCAAGTAAGGAAAAGATGTGTTTTTGACCAATAGTTGTTCTTCCCCAGGGAAATGCATAGGATATCTGCCTTTGAGCTGATCCCTCTACTTCTGTGCTCTTGTTTCTAAGGAAGCATAGGCCAGAGGAAGGGGAGATGAAGTCATTTCCAAAATGGATGCAATTAAAGAGTAGGAAAGTAAAAGGGACAGCATGGTTTCTTCCTGTATTTTAAGATGTGGGACCCACTTTAGGTTTTCTCTGTGACGAAAGCAAACAATGTAGAGAGAACACTGTACCCCAAGTGGGGGCAGTCAAAGCCTGTAGGATTTGGGGAGCAGGGACAAGTGAACTTTCGGGTGTTGGGGATCTGGTAGGATCACCCTTCTGCTCTGGGTAAACGGTGAAGAAGAGTGTCGGGAGTTGCAGAGGAAAGCTGTGTTTTTATCCCGGGTCTGTTGCACTACCCACGCAGCCATTCACATTAACGCCCACACCTGCAAACTTGCAGGCAGGTGTGAGAAACGTATGCTGTCCTGGAACCAGTGAAACTTTGGCAAAGAGTGCTGTTGTGAGCAGTGGGAGGATCCCCGACAGGGTGCCAGGAGCCTGGGTCCCAGGTCTAACTGTGGGTTCTCACCTATTTCTCTGGGGCTCAGTTTCTGCATCTGTAAAATGGGAAGATTTGACTAAGAGATTATCCACATTCCCAAATCAATATCCTCTGGCAGCTCAGTATGTTACCCTGGGGTGTTGGGGCGGGGGGGGGGGGGGAGGCAACGGTATGGTGCTATGCAGGAGAAACATGTTGTAACAGGACTTTAAAAATCACTCTAAGTGACTGTGACAAAAAAAAAATGAAGGTGAGGAGGGCAGAGAGACATGTATCCCAGCCGACAACTCATCTTGGGAGTGCCGGCAAGACTGGGCTACTCACCGTGGCATATAAGGCGGAATAAATGCTCAGAGCGGCATGTTTGGAGGGAAAGGACCTCCGAGCCTTTTCTATCACTTCCATGTCCCCGGTACAAATGTTGCCATTGTTTATGAACTGGTGGTGTGCTCGGCAGTCTGTACTGGTGTAGTTCGGCTTGCACACTGTCAGGAAGTACGGGGTTAGGTGCCCCGTGACCACCTGTCCGGCGTTTACAAAAATGTCAGTAGCAAAAAGTCCGAAGGCAAATACCCCTACAAGGAGATTTGAAACGATTAGCAATGGTGAGGTGCACGGTCGGTTGGTTTTGTCCCTGAGAGGAAAACATAGCAGTGAGAGTCCATCAGAACCTACCAAAAATGATCTCGCCAAATTGTCTCCCCAACCTTTATCTTTGCAGGGAGTGGTGCCTGCTTCCCAAATCATTCCATTCAAATTGATGCAGATATTCTGCGGTTAGCATTTTACCATTTTGTATAAACCAGAAGCAGCATGTTCTAATGGGAAGGACTGGATTTGGGGAATCATACAGATTTGGGCTCCATCCAGCCCCAGCGTTGCTGACATTCACAGAAGTTATTTGCCTTCTCTGAACCTTGGTACCCTCAGTCACAAAATGGTCAGGGGGAGGGATACCTCTTGGGGGGCAAGATTAAATAGGATAGGTACAAAATACTCCCTTTGGCGTCAGTAGCTACTCAACATCAGTTCTTTTTTTTTTTTTTTTTTTCCCCAGTAGAAAATATATTCTGCCTGCTCATGTTTGGAAACGCAAATACTCTGAGGAGGGGTATTTATGACATCATGGCGGCTGAAGTGAATGAGGTTGTTAGGGAGTTATCCTTAAAGATAAAAAAGGTCATTCCAGAAACCTGGATTGAATTGGATGTTTCATTTGACAGTTGGGCAGAGAAAATAAGAAAGGGAGAGTGTTACAGCAAAATGCTGGTGACTGTATCAGTTTCATACAGCTGCTGTAAAAAGTTACCACAAACAGAGTAGCTTAAAACAACACAAGTGTATCTTCTTAGAGTTCTAGAGGTAGGTTTCCCTGGGTGAAATCAACAGGTTAGCAGGATTGTGTTCCTTCTGGAAGCTTGAGGGTAGAATTCATTTCTTGCCTTTTCCAGATTCTAAGCTGTTTTACATTCCTTATCTGTGACCCCCTTCTAGCAATTATGTCACTATGACCTCTGCTTCCATTGTCACATTTTCTTTGACTCAGAGTTTCCTGCCTCCCCCACCCCCCGCCTTTTTTTAAAGTTATTTATCTTGAGAGAGAGAGAGTGAGTGAGAGAGAGAGAGAGGGAGGGAGAGATTTCCAAGCGGGCTCCGTGCTGTAGGCACAAAGCCCAGCGTGAGGCTCAAACCCACGAACTGTGAGATCACGACCTGAGCTGAAACCAAAAACAGGACGCTTAACTGACTGAACCACCCAGGCACCCCTCCTGCCTGCCTCCCTCTTATAAGGACTTTTGATTACATTGGGTCCACCTGTCCAACCCAGGATAATCTCCTCAACTCAAAAGCCTGAGTTTAATCACACCTGTAAATTGCTGTTTGTCATATAAGGTAACAAATCTACAGTTTCCAGGGATCAGGATATGGACATTTTGGGAGAGGAGGGCATTATTCTTTCTGCCACACTGACTTTGCTGTTTGGCTGAGAATCCTGTGGGTAGGCTGTATTTCCTGGATTTTATCTGTCCTCTGGCAAATTCCACGGGATTAGTCCCAATAAGATTGAACATGGTAGAGCAGAATTCTTGATAGGAAGCTTCACTGTGAACTCTTTCAAAGCCTACACAGTACAGCTATAGATTATCAGTGGACTATTGTCTGTTAAAAATACCAAAGGGGGCTGTGCAGAGCCGAGGTACATACAAGTTACTTGAAAGGATAAAGACTTCCCAAATGCAGCTCAATTATGGGAGAAGTTGGCAAGTGTGAGAGTCAGCATTAACCCTTGTAAATGTCAAGGATCTGCTACAGTTTCAGTTAAGTTTCTACCCAGCTTTGACTCCCATATTCAATGTCCTCCATCTGCAAATTGTGCTGACATCAGCACTGAAAAGTTGATCCATTATAGCAGAAGTGAAGACAAGTTTGGCTGAAACCTTCATCCGGTTTTCATTTTGATCTGTATTGATTGCTATAATTTTCTTTTTTGTGGCTTTGCCAGGATGTGCTTTATCACAATGAGAACTGGCTCTTTTAATAGCTTCAGCCAGCTCACTCTCAGAGGGTCTGACCTCTGAGAGTAGGCAATCATTGATCATTCGTGGCAATTTTCCCCCCAGGTTCAGGAAGTCTGAATGGTTAGAGATTTTTTTTTTTTTTTTTTTACACCTTTAAGCAAGATTCTTAAAGACCAGGTCTCTGGCTTTTTCAAGGGGCAATAAGTCTGTCTGGGCATACTTTTCCAGGAAACCAGGGTAATTTATGATTTGAAAAAGGACAAGTGACAGCACTTTCCTCTGGCATTTTATTTGTCAGAAGTGCTTCCAATTAGGGCGGGTTTGTTCTTTCTGAGACAGGATTTCTAGGCTCCTAGGATGGATGTCTGAAATGCCAGCTCTGTGGTCCATGGTGATTCTGTGATGGGCAGCTCTCCTATTTATCGTCCTGTGATATTTTGCAGAAAGTTGCTTTCCCTCTTCTTTGCCTCCTTAGGCATCATCTCTGCTTCTCCTAATGGCTTAACAAGCATCTGCTTTCCAAACATTTCATTCTGGTGCATTTGATCTAGCTTCAGAAGGGCACTGTCACAGGCCACCTGAATGTCACAGGCCATGCCAACAAAGGGCGGCAGAACCTGAAGCAGCGATTCACAGACAATGTCCTATCACACGGGGCTTTTGTAAGACACTCCAGCCATTGCCCTTAACCCTGAGCTACTTGTGTGTATTTTACAAGCCTCAGAAGCTAACAATAGCTCCTTTTGTCCTCAGGTCAGGTGGAATACCATTTATGGTCTCTGTATTGCAACGTATGATTTGAAGGGGATGTTTTTAAAATGTCTATAGAACCTACCTTGGTGTCAAAAAATTCTTTAAATGAGGTCATATTTTTGAAATATTAACAGATACATTTTTCATTCCTATAACCCTCCCTAGTGGGTTCTATTTATCTTATGAATCTGCTCCCAGTAGTGTTCCTTGCTTCAGGGGAGCTGATCGCATTTATGAATGAATTTATAAGCTGACACAATAGCCTAAAAGTAAAGTGCTTTTGATTTGCCAGAGCTGTGTGCTTGAGACACTTGTTATTGTTGTTGCTTTGTTTGGAATTCCAAAAAGGCTTGGATGGGAAGACTGAGAGCCACCCTTGGGGGTTGGGGGGGGGGGGGGATGTGGCTGAGGATGCCACACAAGGAGGCTGAAGGAGTGAAGAGGCACTCCCATGCTCCCTGCCTCACGCTGGCTGACAAACCCAGGGTCAGGGCAACAGAAATCTCCAGAATGATTTCTGGAAATCCATTTGAAGTGTGTCCTATCCCTCTCAGGGTGTAGCTCAGGAGCTGCAAGCCTTTTAGAGAAGCTTCACACCCAGCATGGTATCAGACGAGGGTACCTGCATTAGCAACGGCAGAAGATCAAATTGGTGGAGCCTAAGGGCCTCCTCACAAGACTCATACGTTCTGGTGTGGGGTGGGGTAAGCAGTTGTAAATTCCCACATCCCTAAGGGATGACAGGCATTAGAATGCCGACAGGACCAAGAGGCTAGGAGGGCCTGAAATTAGGACAAAGAGATTGATTATGATGTCTGTGGTCCTTGTCAGGATGCCATAGATCAGCTAAGGAAACCTAAGCATGCCTCTTCTTTGTTGTTTGTTTTTTAAAGTTTATTTATTTATTTTGAGAGAGACACAGACAGCGCGAGTAGGGGAGGGGCAGAGAGAGAGGAAGAGAGAGAATTCCAAGCATGCTGCACACTGTCAGCACAGAGCCCAACGTGGGGCTCCAACTCAGAACCATGAGATCGTGACTTGAGCTGAAAGTAAGGGTTGGATGCTTAACCAACTGAGCCACCCAAGTGCCCCGGCCTCTTCATTGTGGTGTAAATATGACACCCATCAGGCAAGCCCAAGGATAAAGAAAGAGGAAAATGAAGGTATTAAAAAGTCCTTATTTTTTTCCTCAGGATTCTATCTGGGTCCATCTGATCTCAGTCTGTCTATGGACAAATTAGGGTCTTTGATCACTAGTAATTTGGGACATGGAGGTCAAATTCTGGGACCTGGTCCCTACTATGGAATCATTACAGTATTCTACCCTTTCACTCAACCATGAACGTAGAAAAACAGTGACATAACCAGGAAATGTGGATGAGGAGAACCACCAAAGCCACAGATAATTGGCATGCTGGAAAAACAGGACTCATACCAGGATACCATTAGGCCTTCCAAACAAAGAACTGGGAAAATGCATAACCAGACTCCGTGGTATGAAGGAGGATGCTATTGCTTTTCACACAGGTGCCCTTCATTAGGAAACCTAGCCCCAGATAGTAGGCTGGGAACGGGGTGAGTAGGGGCTGGTGGGTGAGGGAAAGACTACATTCCTTTTAGCCACAAAGATCCTGTGACCTTTAGAGGTGGGGCTTTTAAATTGAAGGCCAACTGTTCTATATTCAGTTATAAATGTGTAATTTACAGTTTAATATGGCACCTAGCTGACAGCCTTTGGTGGAGCATCTCTCAATTGTCTACTAAAGTATACATGGGGCTTGTGAAAAAAGATGGAAACTCATAATGTCAGCCCAAAGGGAGAATCAGCAAGGGATTTCCATTGTCAATAAGTGACATGGAGTGAGTTTACTCTCTGTCTGTCTCTGTCTCGCTCGCTCTCTCTCTCGCTCTCTCTCTCTCACACACACACACACACACACACACACACACACAATTTTACTTCATGAAAAACTCAAGCTTCTCCTTAGAAAACAGAGATCAGGGGAGAAAACCTAGGGCAAGAATTCCTTTCTGTCCTACCATCTGGCCGCTGACTCAGATTCAGGCTTTAGATTGCTCAGAAATAGGGCTGCAGTCACTCCACTGGATGAGGTCTGCTCTTTGAATTTATCTGAAACTCTCTCCTCTCCTTCTTCACTCTCCTGAATGTATTCAGAAACATAGTCATGGACAGCAACTCGGTGGGAAGTGGCAGAAGCACGGGCAGTAGTGTCTTCTAGGAGGAACACACCCAGACGGGCTCTAGAGAGCAGGGCCTGCGGGGTCCTGTGGTTTTGTGTGCTTCTCATCTTTACAGTAGTGGGGGCACAAGGAGATGCCAGTTCACTGGAGCCGAGGAGCTCCAGTAGAAAGCCTGCTGACTGGGAACTGGACTGAAGCTGTGCACACCAACCGGCTGGCAAACTGTCATTCCGGAGAGCAGGCCAAGAGCAAGCCACAATTCTGTTGATGAATACTGTGCATAGGGCTTGCCTCACTTAAAAGTGAATAGGGCGAGAGGTGCCTGGCTGGCTCAGGCAGTTAAGTGTGTGACTCTTGATCTTGGCTCTGTCATGATCTCACAGTTCGTGAGATGGAGCCCCATGCTGGGCTCTGTGCTGACAGCGTGGAGCTTGCTTGGGATTCTCTCTCTGCCTCTCTCTCTCTCTCTCAAAATAAATAAATAAACAACAAAAATGACCAAATAGGGAGGGGTGCCTGTGTGGCTCAGTAGGTTAAGTGTCCAACTTCAGCTCAGGCCATGTTCTCGGCCCTGTGTTGGGCTCTCTGCTGTCACCACAGGGTCCTTTTAGGATCCTCTGTCTCCTTGTCTCTATGCCCACTCCCCCCCGCCCCCCGCCTCATGCTTGCTTGCATGTTCTCTCTCTCTCAGAAATAAATAAAAGTTAAAGAAAAAGAGTGAATAGGGAGAAAGAAACAATCACATACTCATGGGGTCTTAGAAAAAATATTTCTATTCGAGACTTGTAGGAATTTTACATTAGTGACTATTCAGTAAAGTCTACCTCTCTCATTAGAATTGTAGAATATACAAGCTCTCTCAGAGCACTGACCACCTCTACTTTAACACTGCACACTAAGTACCTAGTATCAAATGTGGCACATAGTAAACATTTCATACATATTTGTGGATCAATTCATGAACTGCTAAAGAATCCTCAGAGCAACAATAGAAGAGGATAAAAAGCATAGGAACTTGTCCAAATTATCTAACTCACATTGTCTTCTCACATCCTTGATTCTACTGAACACAGAACACAGGGTTGACAATAAACCATTTGGCATGTAAGCTGTAGGGACCATGTCTCTTTTTTATAAACTTCACAAAATCCTGCATAGTCCCACTTAGCAAGTAAAGAGAATAATTGAAAACTGGGACTATGTAAGTTCTCATGAGTCGGGAAACTCATAAGTCATCATTTGTAAATTAAAGGATTCTCCATTTTTGATGCAGCGAGAATGAAAAAAGAACCTTAAATTGGAATATGGAGATCCCTGCTACATACATAGGAGAGACTTCCTGCTGGGGAGGCCTGTGAATCCTGAAATCATGACCAGCTTGGGTATAGTTTTAGACTTAGACATATTTGAGAGAAATGTCCCCATTTCTGATCCTGAGAAGTTGCAATGGTTGTCAGTTTAAATATTAACACAGGGGCACATGAAATCATGACTCCTACCTATTCTCATGCAGAGAAACTAAAATATAGAACTTCAAAAAAAAAAAAAAAAGAAAAGAATATTGAAAAAGACATAAAAACGAGTTATCTGGGTTAGGTTGGTCACAGTACTCTCTGAAAAGGGGAGGGACTCCCATTCCTCAGTCAACATCCCTTCTCAGCCTCTCATCTAACATTTCTAAAAGAGGGCTGATCCTGTGTCTATGTTTAGCAAAACAATGCAGTGAAAGAGAGGATGGAAAAACTATTGTGCTATGTGACACTGAGAATGCTTGAACATTTTCTCATGTCCAAAATGTAACCAGCTTTGTGAATCTTTTGTGATAGTTTTCCTACTATGACACTTGAGCAACAAGCAAACCGCCTTCGAATCACTTCCTAGCCTTTGGTTTAGTGGGGAAATGGATGAAAAGCTTATCCCACAGGAACAAGTAGAGCCAGTGGCATGGGTTCGTCAGTGCCATTTTCGACAGTGGAAGGGGAACACCTAAGGAATTCTTATGGGCCATTTCCTCAGTGCACATTCTGATTCAATCACCAACTCTTAATTTTAGATCGTATCTTCCACCAAATCTCCATCGTAAATAGAATACAAGATACAAAGAAACGAACAGAGTTCCTTTTTGCTTTTACTTTTGCCACATCAAGTTCCTTAGTGGAAAATCTCAGTGGAGAAAGTCAGTCAGCTGTTGCTCTCAATTCCGCTATGAAGACCATTCTCTCAGGAAACAACCATTTCTTTAGGAAAAGGAAAGAAAGAAGGTGAAATGTCTTTTCGTTTTTGAGACAGACAGAGAGAGAGAGAGAGACGGAGAAAGACAAAGAGAGAGAATCTAAAGCAGGCTCCATGCCCAGTGAGGAGCCTGACCCAAGGGCTCGATCTCACAACCTGAGCCAACATCAACAGTAGGATGTTTAACTGACTGAGCCACCCAGGTGCCCTGAAGCGTCTTCTGTTTAATATGCTTTATTCAAACTGAAAGTTACCCAACGAAGAGACTTATCTGTGTTACCATGTTCATCCCATTTCCTTGTAAGGATGTACTGCACAGGTGAGATGTTTAAATAAGCGTGCCATGGATACTAGGTAATAACAATAAAGACAGTAACAAGGATAGCTAATACCGTGTGCTTAGTGTGCATTAGGTATTGGTCTAAATGCTTTAGAATATAGTTCACTCAGTTGCCACCACAACTCTATGAGGTAGACACTGTTAGTAGCTCCACATTTCACAAAGAGGTCAATTAACTTGACCAAAAAAGAGCTGGGATTAGAAACTAAATAGTATGGCTCTAAATCCACACTCTTTTTTTTTTAAGTTGATTTATTTATTTTGAGAGAGAGAGAGAGATACAGTGTGAGTGGGGGAGGAGCAGAGAGAAAGGGAGAGAGAGAGAATCCCAAGCAGGTTCCACACTGTCAGTGCAGAGCCTGATGTGGGGCTCGAACTCAGGAACTGTGAGATCATGATCTGAGTCAAAACCAAGAGTCAGACACTTAATCAACTGAGCCACCCAGGTGCCCCTAAATCCATACTCTTTTTTTAAATTTTTTTTTTTAACGTTTATTTATTTTTGAGACAGAGAGAGACAGAGCATGAACGGGGGAGGGTCAGAGAGAGAGGGAGACACAGAATCTGAAACACGCTCCAGGCTCTGAGCTGTCAGCACAGAGCCCGACGCGGGGCTCGAACTCACGGACCGTGAGATCATGACCTGAGCCGAAGTCGGATGCTCAACCGACCAAGCCACCCAGGCGCCCCCCATACTCTTAATCATAACCTTCTAAGCTTATATTTTCATAAACCTAAAAAAATATGAGTAGGCCACAGCTCATGAGTTTGAGCCCCGTGTCGGGCTCTGTGCTGACAGCTCAGAGCCTGGAGCCTGCTTCGGATTCTGTGTCTCCCTCTCTCTCTGCCCCTAACCCACTCCCATTCTGTCTCTGTCTCTCTCTCAAAAAAAATAAATAAACATTAAAAAAAAATTTTAAAAATATGAGTAGACATCAGGCCATGAAAAACAACACTTTTAGTCCTGTTTGCTTGGCCACACACACACACACACACACACATGCACACACACGTGCAAATGCACACTGAGAAGAGGCAAGGATTTAGAACATGCCCCCGATGAAATGTATTGCACTTGTCACAACTGAACAAGAATTCCTCAATATTTTAGGCAACAATTTTCCAACAAGAATATTATGATAAAATACTTGGAATATGTCATCACTGAATGAGGTAGTTTTTTTTTTTTTATCACTTTGGCAATGAATCTAATTTTTTTTCTAATATATTACAACACCCATCAGTGCAAATTGATCTACACACATCAAATATCTTATGCTTCAGAAAGAAGTTTCTGACACTATTGAATACATCAGTTCCTTGGACAGTTAATTTCAAGTGTTCACAAAACAAGATCCATGTGGTCTCTGTTTCCTACATATTTCATGAAAACACCAAAGGCTGGTGGGAGTCTACTTGTCTTAATGGCATGGTTTTAATTCTAAGAATAATTTTATTTAAATCAACTAGTCTGGACCTCAGTTCCTTTATATCACAGGGTTATTATGCAAATCACAGAAATAGTTGTAAAAACATTTTGTAAATCGTGAGCTTGATATAGATACTAGTTACTACTGTTTTTATAACTGAGGGAAATAAATGTCCTCAGTATATTTTATTTTATTTTATTTTATTTTTAATGATTTATTTTTGAGAGACAGAGACAGAGAGAGAGAGAGAGAGAGAGAGACAGAGTATGCACGCAAGTGGGGGAGGGGCAGGAGAGAGGGTTCAGAAGATCAGAATTGGGCTCGCTCATCACGGGGCTCAAACTCACAAACCGTGAGATCAAGACCTGAGCCAAAGTCGGATGCTTAATTGACTGAGCCACCCAGGCTTGATTACAAAATTGGTTATAAAGTTATTTTTAAAACAGAGGAAAGAGACAAGGACCCTGTAATGCTAACAACCTCAATCAAATATTCGACTCTTTGTGTTATTCATTCTCCGTATTAATAAAGTACCTTTTACAATATGATGAGCTGGTGGTTTTAAAAAGTACCTTATATTTGGCAGTATATCTACTCATCATGATGGATGAAGGTTAAGGATAATTACTTAATAAAGATGATGGGTAACCAACAGGAACCATTCCTCCTAAATATTTTTATAAATGAAAGAACAAACACATCTCTACTTCCCCAAAGCATAAAATTACATTTCTTGATGACACAGTTTCATCTCAACTGGAGTGTCTTCTTTAGTCCTCCTTTCTGGGGACAGTTCCTCAGTGTTTTTCTCTTTCAAATGTCTGACTCCTGCTGGCCTTTCAATATCTGCCTCTCAGTTCCCCTGGGCAGTGTGGATCCAAATGCTGCTTGAGAGAGACAAAGATCCTAAAAGTTGGCCAGAGGCAGTGGAATTTTACAATAAAATGGAGAAGTTGCATGCAGGTAAATCTAGGAAGTATGCCCTAGATACAAACTAAATATGGAGAGGGAAGATTCTAGATTCCTAACCTACCAAAGAATCTAACAATAGGTATATTAAATTCTGAAGGGCTTCTAAATAGCAGATCCCGAGTTCTGCCCTTTCTGACAATGTTTGTGTTTCAAAAACAAAGCTGGTGCTTTGAATTCCCTCCATTCCCACCACTGACAAGCATCAAGTCCTGTTGATAACTGACAGATTACTGATCTGGTGCTGTTGCCCTCTGCTTGACGCATTTCCTAATCACTGTTATCACATTCTAATATAATCATTTAAATCGTTTCCAAAGCACCACTTTTTTAATCGAGGTATAACTGACATAGAACATTAATTTCTTTTCTTTTAATTTTGAGAAGGTTTTATTTATTTTTGAGAGAGAGAAGAGAGTGAGCAGGGGAGGGGCAGAGAGAGAGAGGGAGACAAAGAATCCGAAGCAGGCTCCAGGCTCTGAGCTGTCAGCACAGAGCCGGATGTGAGGCTCGAACTCGTGAACCACAAGATCATAACCTAAGCTGAAGCTGGACGCTTAGCTGCCTGAGCCACCCAGGCTCCCCGAACATTAGTTTCAAGTGTGCAGTATAGTGATTCGATATTTGCATATATTGCAAATTTTATTTTTCACATAGAAAGCTTTGAAACCACCCTTTATCGATTGTTGGAAGTCATTTCCAATATTCAGACAGTATTTTTGTATCTCACTGTGCCTAATTTTGTGATGTGTGTAGTATCTTCATAGCAAAAATATTCACGTAACATTTGAAGCAAAAGTCCGAAGTATACTTGTCTTCCTAAATCTTTAAAACTGAGGGTGGTCCTGCTTCCAGGGGTCATTTTGCAGTGTTCAGAGGCATTTTTGATTGACACTAGTGGGTCAGGGGTGCTACTGACATCTGGTGTATAGAGGCCAGGGATGCTACTGAACACCCTATGCAAAAAAGAATGATCTGGCTCAACAGGTCAATAGTGCTGAGGTTGAGAAATGGCTTTATAGCAGAGAGGTTCACTGACGTGCCATGAATGTGCACTGGCTCATCTGCAAAGTGTAAGAAAGTGGCCATCTACTTGCTCCTTTCATCAGAGTCCAGTCTTTAAACACTGGTGCTGGGAAGACCCTCAGGGAAGGATCACTAGAGTCTCATATGACTAACTAACTTTCCTCTTGATAATGAGAGTACCCTATAGAGTCTGGAGTAGGAGTCTTGCTCTGGACTGTATGTAATGTGCTGGTTCACAGAGGATGGCACTCAAAGGAGAGCAGATTTGTTCCGTCCACTGAGCAAAGCAACCACAGGCAGCCTCATCACAACCTCTGGAGACCTGAACAGAGGTCTGGTTCTGCCTTTTAGGTCATTCAGAGCTCCCAGCCTCAGTATCCCTCTCCTCCTTGCATCTCTGCTCCCTAGAAGGAAACACCAAACAGGCCAGTCTTGAAGTCTGGTGGCTTGGCTGCTCACGGAGCCCAGAAACTGAGGTTCCATTTTTTTCCCCTAAGACCCATCCTGGCTTTCTCCTCCTGATCTATATCGTAGAGCTTCTACTCTGGTTTCTGATCTATATCCTAGAGCTTCAATTCTGGTTTATATTGCTGAGCTCCAGGAATATCTCCATCTGCTTATAAGCCCATGCCCTGCCTTGCATTTGCCCTTTTTCTCCAGCTTCTTGTCTCAGAACTAAAGTTGGGTGCCTGGGCACCCTAATTTTTTAGAAAAGAATGGAACTTCAGCTTCTTCAGTTGGCACGTGGGGCTGGCCTAGTTCACGGGGAACCTAGGTTCCTGAGACAGTTGCTATCCTGCTGTGAAGTCACTGCCAACTCTAGACAATTCTCTTTGTAGGACAGCCTTTAAAATCACATATCTATCCCCAGAAACTCCCTGTTTCCTTTTTCTACATTATTTTTCCCCATGGCACTTATCTCCTAATGAACACTATAATTTACTTATTTATTTTGTTTAACGCCTAGTTTCCCCTACTGGAATATAA
Source organism: Panthera leo (assembly GCF_018350215.1). Classification (NCBI taxonomy): domain Eukaryota; kingdom Metazoa; phylum Chordata; class Mammalia; order Carnivora; family Felidae; genus Panthera; species Panthera leo. Next base: position 63,139,732 of record NC_056691.1, on the reverse strand, counting down.
ACTCAATGAGGGCAAATAAATCTCTATTTGGTTCACTAATATGTCCTCAACACCTTAATCAGTGCTTACCATATGGTAGATGCCAACAAATTATTTGTTGAAGGCTGAATGAATATGATCAGTCCTCCAGTTTATAATTTAATTATAAATACTGAAGGTACATAGAAATGGACTTACTGAATCCAGTGACATCTCTTTTCAGATAAAGTACATTTAAATGACTTTCCAAATGGAGAAGGATTTTCTAGTTCTCAAAAAGGCTGACATTAAGCTTGTCTCAGGGTATCAATTCTTATGGCCATAAAACACTGTGACCTTTGAAACTGCATTTAAAATATTCATGCTCCATTTAGATCATAGTTAATTTATGGCAATTAATTAGTGTTACATGAATTAACTGTTTACCATGCTACTTTCTATTCTGTCCAGTGCTACCTCATCCACAGACCTGACCTAAATGGCATAAGACTTGCTTAGTATTTAATTAAAATTTTATTAGAAGTAATAATGGAGCAACTATAGGATCCCAAATGGAAAGCCCATAATAAAGAGCTTCTGGGTGACAGGCTAATTTAGTTGCTAATAGACAGTCTAGTCTTGACATATTTAGATGAGTTTTTTTCCTTTAACCTCAAACAAATTAGTTATTCAAGAAGATAGTTAGTTTAGTTTTCCCTCCACATGGCAAACAACCCCAAAACCCTCACCACATTCTAATGCTTTTTATTCATTACTTTCCAACATTAAATTAAAAAGTTACTGTTTAATAATTGATATTTACAAGAATATTTTTTTTTTTTTTTAAATTTTTTTTTACGTTTATTTACTTTTGAGACAGAGAGAGACAGAGCATGAACGGGGGAGGGTCACAGAGAGAGGGAGACACAGAATCTGAAACAGGCTCCAGGCTCTGAGCTGTCAGCATGGAGCCCGATGCGGGGCTCGAACTCACGGACTGTGAGATCATGACCTGAGCCGAAGTCAGTCGCCCAACCGACTGAGCCACCCAGGCGCCCCTACAAGAATATTTTTACTCAAGTATATTTGTAAATGAAAAGGATATAACTAAACTTATCTTCATGAATTTTTGGGAAAATGTGACTTCCTTATGTTGTCTTTGCTCCTGAAAAAAGAACGCAGTGGTTTATCTCTTTCGAGAGCTTAAATCTGGGTGTTGTTGTTGTAGAATTTAATGCAATACCAAAGAGATTGTATAAGAAAAGGACTGGAGAGGAAAATGATGAGGCAAGGGAAAAGTCCAAGTACGTGTTACTAATTTAGGTACATCTGTTCTTATAAAATGCTGGTGAAATTTGTTAGTTCAGCCATCCTTTTCCACCCTTCCCACATCATGTAAACAAAACTTGAGAAATTAAACAACAATTTAGAAAGGGGTGGAACACTTATGAGGGTACATCCCTACATTCAGGAGGCTGGGAATCCTTCCTATAATGATAACTTTGGGAAAACCAATTTACTGTTGGATCTGTGAATCAGAAGAATTCCATCTTCTCTGTGAAGGCCAACACACTTAGCATCTGTCTACTGGTGGAGATGGCTTCGTTTGAAGGTTTCCCTTTGACTTCACTATTCTTGCCATTTTCTTACTGAAAATTTAAATTTGGATCTGTGGGGTAGAGTGAGGGGATGCTGTGCAAGTCCACACCACCCAGACTAGGGGAGACTGAGAGCCAAGGTGCCACGCTCAGTTCTGCTTCCTACACTGAGGACCACGTTAAAGGACATGGCCATCCTTCCGGATAGCCTCTATTTTGCCACTCCTTCTCCCTGCCCCTTAAAAAAATAATGTTTAGCTTTCTTTTCTGATTTTAAAATTATACATATTGATGATAAAAATTAAAAATTAGAGCATAGAAAGCAAAAGATAAAAATTATTCAACCATTCTTCTAACACTCAGAAGTGACAAAGGTAACTTTTAGTGTATTTCCCTTCAATCTTTTTTTCTCTGGGATACCCACACACAAATAAACACACACATACACACCTATGATACTGTATCCTTATTTTGAAATATAGATTCATAGTGTCTTGACTTTTTCACATAAAATTATATCGTGAATATTTCCCTTTTCATTAAAAATTCTTAAAAATAATATTTTCTGAGGTTGCAACTTGTGGTGGGAGCATTATTTTGAAAAAATTGTATCTTGAGAGATTTCTAATTTAGGTTATAAAAAATAATTTTAGTCCATAAAAATTAATCTATAGCAGTGATCATTTCCGTAGGATAAATTATTTGAAGTAGAATTTTGGGTTAAAAAGGACAGCTGTTTTTAAGATTATTGAAATATACCATCAAACTGTTATGCAGAAAGGGTATATCAGTTTAGTCTTGCCAAAAATGTATTCGAATTCCAACTTTTCCCTCACCTTTGACAGCATGCAGCATGATTCTGCTTAAAAATATTTTGCTAATTCACTGGTCATTTTGCAATGCGAAGCTGATAGTATTTGTTGGGAAATACTATTTGTAATGGACTCTAGAATAATTACATAAACGGCAAGAGAAAGTCATGGGATTTCAACTTAATTAGAATAGTTAGCTGAAACAGTTGCCATTTTCTGATCATTTTTGGTGGCTACTAGGTCAGAAAAACAGACTGTTAATCTCTTTACAATAACATTTCTAGTATATTTGATTACTGCCTTAGTTTACTTTGATTGTTTTCAAAGGAAGCATCCCTATTTAAAGGATTTTTAAGTAGTATGTTTTTTCCTCTTATAAAAAAAACATTAATCCAGGTACTAAAAAAAAAATGTTACTCTTCTTAAGATAAATAGCCTTTCCCTACACCTTCAACTCTCCTATATGAAGTTAGGACAGACTTCTCTCACCTCCTCTTAGAAACTGCCTAACTTATGTACTTTAATTTCCTGGGACTAAGCTGAAGAGTGGTAATAAGGTTAATTAAACAGCAGGTAAATGAATATTTAAGAACCAGCATTTATGGAAGCAATTTTAGGCAAATCTGTGTCTTAACACAGGTAATCTTTGTTCTTTACTTATCCAAAAAAAAAAAAAAATTAATGAAAACCTACTATGTGCCAGGTATTTTGCAATATGCTGTTGATAAAAAGTGAAAAGATACAGTTCCTGCTCTACGAAGGATCACAAGTTAGTAGGAGTAAAAGTCTTACATAATTACAGTGAAATTGTAAGTGCCTATAAAAGATGCAGGTGTAAGGCTCAGTGGGGGCTGGGGAGAGGAGGTAGAGAGCTGTCTGGGTTGGTAAACAGGTAACACGTAAGCTGCGTGTTGGAGAACGAGCAGGATTGTCAGCTGTAAGGGCGAGAGGATGGCAATAGGCAGAAGGAGCAGCACATGAACAGGAACCAGGGCAAAGCATCACACTGTTAAACACGCTAGGGATTCTTTGAAAGAACTTAAGCAGGGAAATGACCTGATCATACTTTTGCTCCGGAAACACGTGCAAAGTGGTCAATGGATGTTATTTTTGCAGGGCTGGGGTACACAGAGCCATGTTGCAAGACAAGATGGAGGGAGACCACTTACAGGGCAAGAAATTTCAATGGCTTAAAGCTGTGGCTCCCAAACTTCAGAGTGCATCAGAATCACCTGGATGACCTATCATGAGACACAGATTATCAGGCTCCATCCCCAGACTTTCTGATTCTGTAGGTATGGAATGGAGCCTAAGAATGCACATTTCTAACAAGTTCTCCTTTGGTTTAATGTGACTTCTAGGTTTTTGATTTAAGCAACTGGGCAGATTCTGGTGCCATAAAACAAAAGATGAAAAGAATGGAGCAGGTGCTTCCTTAGCCAGCAATCTCTCTTCTCTTTTGATGCTGTTCCTCTAATTCTCCAAGGTTTACATGCTACCTGCTGGCTGTCTCCCCACACAAGCATCCCTGTGAGAAGTATCTCTGTCAGCTTATGATAGACCCCAATGGACTAAAGTGTCACTGATTATGGAAATGGGAGTTTGATGTTCCTCTAGGGTGAGACATTTCTATTTAATTGTCCTCCTGAAACCACACCTCAGCTCGATGCACTGACTACAGTAGGGATTTCAGGTACCACCGCTGGCAATCGGCAGGGTTCGTTCCTGGATGGTGGGGGCCTTTTGGCATCCCTCCGTGAACAAAGTCTTGCCCTGACAATGCATACAGGCAGGTCTGTATAAATGACAGATATCAGTTACAATTTCTATTCTTTGGACTCTGCCCCAGCTGGGGTGGATCCCAAATAGGTATAAATTATCTTTGCCAAGGAAAAACAACAGTGACTTTTATAAAGATATCTCTGCTTAATTATAGTCTAATAACTTTCTGCTTTGAATAACTTGCTCTCATTATATGATCAGGCAGTGAACATGAAATCTTCTCCGAATCAAATTATGTAAATGTGTCTATATACATACACAGGCACTCTCATACTCCTTGGGAAAAGTTACTTCATCCCATTTTATATCAGATCTTCACTTGTACAATTAGGATTATCAATTACCTTATTGGGTGTTGGGTGGATTAAATGAAATGTTTATAAAGCATCTACTCCACTCTACTGATAATAAATATTCTCTTTTCTCCTTTTGTTTTCTCCTCGATGATTTGTTACCTCGCCACTCTGGTGGGAAGTGACCGAACTCCAAACATCTTTGAAAGGCACCACTGTTTGGAATGAGTGAACTCACAGACAGGGATGACATTGTATTGATTAGGGGATTACCCAACGAGCTGATTACAGACTGCCACAGGTCATTCTGCAAATACCATCAGTAGATGCTGAAGACTATTTTAATGTTAAGGGTTGCTTCTTTGAAATTAGATTTTCTTAGACTTCCCGCTGTACTACGTCCCTCATTTCTACTCTGATCATAGAAGTTATTGCATATTTGATTTTAATGTGGTCATTTGCCTATGACTTGAGGAAATTCAACCCTTTTTCCTACAGCGGGGGAAAAAACAGGATTAAGGAAAACCAAGAGTTTAGAGCATGCCATATTCTGGACTTCACTGAATTTCCCAGTTGTCAGTTCTGTAGGTTCTCACTAGTATCACAGCTTGTTTCAATACTGGCTATGATCACACTCGGGAGTTTTATCCTGGCTCCCATGAAGATCTAATCATAGGTAGGAATATATATAGGTATATTCCTACCTATACCCATATACACACTCATCCCCATATCTATAGTCATTATCCACACCACCTCAGACATTTTTATAAAAGTCCTAGAAGGACAGATATAGAACATGCCTTAATTATTTCTTATCATGAATGCTAATAAAACTATTTGTTTTCCAAACTTGGAAAGGCAGAATCAGATGGATTCTGCCTTCCAACCTTGTTTTCCAGAATCTGATGGATTAGATTGCCCATACATAACACATAACAAAATTATACTGGATGGAAAATTTTTGTCAGGAAATTTGATTATTTCTAAATTCATTTTATTGGTGTCCCCTGCTGGGCCCCCACATGCTCCCCTGACTCAGTTAAAGGGTATATGACAATAGCTGGTGACTATGAAAATATATGTCCAGAGGGAATCTCAGATAAATATTGTGTAGGGGGAAAAATCTAAGTAAGTTGAAATCATTTGTGAGAAAATAAGTACTGCTTCACTTTAAGGATGAAAAATTTGACATGGCACTACGATTAGGCTCAGTTTCTGTACTTCCTGGAAAATCCCTAAAGAAACCGTTGTTTTGAAAAGTTGATGCTTTCATAGCTTAGTTTATTTTATCAAGTGTGTCCATCTGTGGTAAGGGTAGTAGGTTTTACCTGCGGGCGAGGGTTCAGTTCAGCATGTTCTTATACTCACCTATGAATCTTATGATCCTTCGGAGTAAGGGGTTCAGGTAACAGCATTCTCCGGTCAGGATTGTTTTCTCCTGGGCAATTAGAGATTCTCTGGTTGACTTTATGAAATACATGGATATCTCACCAATAAAAATCTGGAGAAAGAATGTTTAAGAAATGTCAAGTTGGAAAGCTGTCTGACAAAAGAGACCAGTTGCCTTAAAAAACAAAAACTTCTGAAGCTCCAAATGCTTTTAAAAGATGGCATGTTGCAGAGATGGAGAGTTAAATCATAATTTGTACTTAATTCTTCAAAAGAATTAGAGGTGGCAATAACTGATAATTTCAGCTAGGTTTCAGGCTATATTATTAAATTCTAAGGTCATAAAAACATAAATGGAAATAGTGAATTGCAGTAGGAACTATGATAAGGCTCACTCACACTGGGACTGAATTTTTTTCATGTTTATTTATTTATTTTGAGAGACAGAGAGAGAGAGACAGAGAGGGAGCAAGCATGAGTGGGGGAGGGGCAGAGGGTGAGGGAGAGATTGAGAATCCCAGGCAGGATCCTCACTGTTATCTCTCAAACTACGAGACCATGACCTGAGGTGAAATCAAGCGCCGACGCTCAATCGACTGAACCACCCAGGTGTCCCTGGGATTGATTTTTTTAACTGAATGTGTGAGTTGCAATGATGAGAAATGACTGGGACAGCCCCATGTGCCTAACAAGGCATTATAAGCACACATAACAAGTTATTACCTTGTTACATGGCAACACATTATTCACCTGATAAATCTTTACTTGAATATATTGGCTTGAGCTTTATTTCTCTTACTATGAACTGGTTGACTGTCTCTTTATAACTGGTACCTTGGTACCTCTCTCTCGTTATCTTGAACTAATACATATATATTACTATATACATTATAATGTCTTTGTGTAGGCTGTAAACTCTCTGAGGACAGGGACCACAACCTATGTTTCTTGATTACTCTTGTAGTACTCAGCACAGTATATTCCTATTTAAAATAAGGAACTGACAGGGGAGGGTGACTGGGTGGCTCAGTTGGTTAAGTGTCTGAGTCTTGATTTTGGCTCAGTTCATGATCTCATGGTTGTGAGATTGAGTCCCCCATCAGGCTCTGTGCTGAGTGTAGAGGTTGCTTGGGACTCTCTCTCTCCCTCGCCCTCTCCCCCTCCCCCACTCAGGCTTGCTCTCTCTCTGTCTGTCTCTCAAAAAAAAAAATAAGGAACTAGCATGAGGTAAGTTGTCACCAACTCTGCCAAAAAGAAGACTGAGAACCACCAACAAAGAATAAAAAGTTACTAATTACCATCATCTATTGAAAACTATGTGTCAGGCACTTCATCATAGTATTTTTCATGCTTATAAGATTCCTAGTATAAGTATTATTATCCTTGCTTTGCTGGGGAAGATAGAACATTCAGGACCTTCCAAAGCATACAATTGGCATGTGGGGGCACTGGGATTGGCATCCAGGACAACTAAATTCTCAAGTCCACACTTTCCACCACATCACATGCCATTTTTATTTTCCTAGTCCCAATTTCAACATTTTCCCAGAAGAATGTGATCCTATAGATGTTCTTCTTTGCTATGTACATGCTTATGGTGTTAGATAAACTTTATCAATACGTTAAGAATTCCCATTCCTTATATTCCTTCCGTCATTATGGAATAGATGGATGAAGGTGGCAACATCATGAATGGCACAGGGTGTGGAAATGAAACGATAAAATTATAAAATTGGAACCATTTACAGATATTTTCCCTTTTATGATCTAGGACGCCAAAGGTCTCAGCGCTTGGCCACACACAGTCAGTGTTGGAGGCAGCACTAGAATGTGGCCTTTACACATAATTCCATGCACAAGTGTTATCCTGATTGTACAAATGTAACACCTGAGGCACAGAGGGATTCAATAATTTGTCTAAGGTCAGAGCTAGTAAGTCACAAACCCTGGCTCTGAAGCCAAGAAGACCTGGCTCCATGGTCTTCATCTCGACTGCTTACACTTTTACTAAGTAGTGACTCAATAAAAATATTTGTTGCATCTGTGTTTAATATTGAGAACATAGAAAACAAAACAAGTTAAGCGTAATATGCTTTAAATACTGAAAAACTCAGATGCTATTAAAGTACAAGACAGAATGGTGTTGTGGAAATAGCACTAGAGGAAAGTCAGAAGGAGGTGGGAAGTTGGCAGGAGTAGACAGTATTTGGGGTCAGACAGGCACACAATGGGATGTATCACTTTGGCAGGTGGCGTCGAAGTATGGTTGTTCCGAGTTAAAAATATTTTGTGCCTAATGTCCCTTGGAATTAACAACGAGATGATGCTCTGTCATGTACAAATATCTGAATAGCTTTAAGAACTCAGCCCTCCTTCTTTTCTAGTAAGACCTATCTCTGCTAAAATAAGGTGCCAAAGCGTTTTGTTTGTCCTTACTGTACGTGATGGAAGCGTATTGTTGGTTTTTTATCTTAGTGAACAGATGGGGATGGATTCATGCATGCTTGGATACATGAAACAGTATTTCCTTGAGGGAGTTTTCTCTGATTCCACAGACTAGCTCAGGCATTCTTGTTATACGTGAATTTCTTACCTTGCGTTTCTCTTTTCTATTTCTTATCAGAAACGGTTACATATGATTACTGTTGTTCTTTGTTATGGGATGTCCTGGTATTCTTGGTTACTATCCCCTCCCTACGGCATCCCCCGGCTTAGCCCAGTGTAAGGTACATCATAGTTATTCAATGTTGAATGAAGCACACCAGATTAAGGAAGGTCTTTTGGAACACAGGTGTAATGAGGTGGACTATAAAGAACAAAAAATAATTTCTATTATTTATCCTTCTGGACCCAGTGAAAATGTCACTACCCTCCCCAAAGCCTTTACCAGATCCCCTCGGGAAAAGAGAGACCCTGTCTTGTCATTGCTCCCACAACATGTTATACAGATCTCTCTCTTGACATCTACCCACTTAACTGCAATTATTGTTTGTGTGTCCCTCTTCATTTGACTACAATATTCTTATGGGAAGGACTTGTGCCATTCCTTGTATGGTGCTTAGAACAAGGTCTGGTAGGCTCAATTAATACTTGTTGAATAAACAAAAGATTGAATCTTTAGAGGACCTACTTCTAGGTAGAATCTGACCTTATAGACTCTGACCTCTGACCTTTATTTCTCTGAAGATGAACACTGCAGGAAATTGACAATATGGACCAGAAAACACACAATTCTTGGTGTATTGTTTAAGAATAAATGAAAACTGTGGACCAAGTAATACAAAGTGAATTATCTCTTCTAAACTAAATTCATCATATCCTCATTTTGCATTCAACAGTTTTGGAGAGGGAGAACCCACTCTGCCAGGAATTGTTTTAGCACTGGAGGCATAGCCGTGAACAGATGTCGTGTGTGTGTGTGTGTGTGTGTAGGGAGGGCAAAAAAACTGAATAAATACATCATGTGATGTCATTAAATGACATATGGTTACAAAGTAAATGAGGGAAATGGGATGGGGGGTGATAAACACATAAGGACAAATATGAAAAGAAATAAGCATTGCTTGCCTTAACCATTTCAGAAGCCCAAAGCATTCTTACTCTACAGGAAAGAGATGTGCACATTCTAGAAATTCTCCATTTAGTGAAACTTTCCACTACTCACACAAGAGGGAAAAGGAGGCAAAAAATGTGTGTAAACATCTACACACAACCTATTCTTGTTAAAAATACACACGTGCATACCCATATACCCACACAAAAATCTCAACAAAATCACTACAAGTCATGTCAGACCAAACAGAACTTGTCATGCAAAAGGGTACGGGGCCCAAATAAATCCACAAGTAAATCCTAAGACTCTCATGTCAAAGGTAATAATTAGTACAAGGTTTGTTACTATTGGCTGGCAATATTCAAATTCCAATTGAGGTATGAAGCATAAAAGAAAAAGAAGTCAGAGCAAGGATATCTACCAACTTATATACCCAGTTCAGACAATGCTTGGAATATATTAAGTGATGATAAATATTCACATAAGGAAGAGAGGAAGAAAGTGAGGGAGGAAGGGGGTCATTTTATAACTGAAATAGGAAGATATTTCTGGTTGTCAGTAAAGACTGTGATGGACATAAAGGTTGCTGAAGAAACAATCCAGTTCTCAGACTCCACTGAGTGCGCTGAAGGAAGTGCATTTTTCTGCATTTTACTGACCACACACAGGGTCAGTATGCTGTGACCCTGGTGCTATTTGTCCATTTATTGGGTCCCATAATCTCATATAGGGCCTGATTATGCTTGGAGAGAGAGGGGGAGAGAGAGAGAGAGAGAGAGAGAGAGAGAGAGAGAGAGAGAATGAGAATTCTGCTTGATAAGGGAAGGGGTCTCTCTTCTTTCCTGCCAGGCCTCCAGCCCACATTGAGTGCCATTTTGTACATTGTGGCAGATTTAGGACTCTGGTTTTGGCAATGGCTGGGTTCCCCCATCTGTGTCTTTGCCACACACACTCTGCCTCTATCTACCCCTCTGTTCAGAGAGTAAATGGGACATGTGGGACTCACCATGTGCTTGTCCCTGGCTGCCCTATTACGGTCTTTCTGATTGTTGGCTAACAAACATCGTATCACTCACAGCAAATGAGAACACCCTCTGGTGAGAAATGACCAAGGCCAAACTCTAGATCTGGAAATGAATGAACTGCACGTGAATTCCATTGGTGCATTTCTTATCCCTTAGCTCTGCCAGCTACAACCCCACATGACATAAGACATTTAGATAATAGTAAGTATACTTTAAGTAATGAGGATAACTGTTCTAGCTTGATAAAGTTGTATTTCAGATATAAAAACCCAAATGGCAAAGAAATAAACAAATAATCCTGGAATATGGTGCATCAGTTGGGTGTGTTATCTCTTAGACCTCGTTTCTTCACAATGTTTCACAGAAGATCTGGTAAGTGATAAATAAAGGATATCAACGCACAGTATTTAGGGGACAGTTTTCAGATTTCAAAATATAAACAGTTTGCAGAAAAAAGTCACTGGAAGATGTATGACAATCTCATATTGTAAGGGGGTTTCACTGCACGTTATATGTGGTTGTCACTAAAAAGGGCATCTAGAACTGCAATATATGTTTTGGGTGCACACATATCTAGTTGTAGCTCTGGTACTTGGCAAGATCAAAGCCATTGCTGTTTCTTGAATGTGGGCTGTAAAGCTGAAAACCCAGCTCTCTCCATTTTTGATGTGTAATTGGGGGGCAAGTAATAATTGAAACTTTCTGAGCCCCAGTTTTTCTTTTTTTTTTTTATGATTTTGAATATGAGGGTAATAGCTATATCAGCAAATAGTTGAGAGTATTAAAAAATGTATGTTAAGGCATCTATAGGTACTCAAGGAATGTTTGTTGTTTTTACTTCCTGGTCTATCTAAGGCCAGAATGTTGAGATTGATTTAAAAAGAATCATTGTCTCTGACTTCGGCTCAGATCATGATCTTGTGGTTCGTGAGTTCGAGCCCCGTGTCGGGCTCTGTGCTGGCAGCTCGGAGCCTGGAGCCTGCTGAGATTCTGTGTCTTCCTCTCTCTCTGGCTCATCCCGGCTTGCACTCTATCTCTCAAAAATAAATAAACATTAAAAAAAATAATAAATCATTGTCTCTAGTCCTGGAGTAAGCAAACATGGTATGATTCTATCTCTGCTCTGTCCCTGACCAGGTATTTGATCTTGAACCAGTCGCTTGACCTCTCTGGGCCTCAGTTTCTCATCTGTTGAACAAGAAGACCTCTAACATGCTTTTCCAGCTCCAACATCTTTGCCTTTACGACAGGAACTAACAAGAGAGTGCTGATTAAGGGAAACTGAAATCATATAATTGGGCTTCAATCTCAATTCATTTGGTTAAACTCTCCACTTTTAAAATCCTATGGGACTCTGCTCTCACCAAGTAATCTACCCTTAAGCAAAATGGATGCAACCTACTTCAGAGTCATCATGTTGCCTGATATCTCTGTCACTTGGGTTCCTGAAGAATAACAGAGACTGGTGGCCCCCTCTCTGAGATTTCTGTGGAGGACACTCTGAGGAAGAAGAGAGGGTTCTTTGCTTACTTCCCAATATTAGTGTCTAAATAGCTTCAGGGCTTTCACTCCCAGGGATTTTTAAGATGCTCCCAACATTCTCCTGAGAGGCTTCCATAGTCATGAGCATTTCCAAGAAAGGGAGACATGCTTTTGCAGTAGATTTTGTTTAGTGACCCAGGAAATTTAAAATGCACAGATTGTGCTGCCAGCCCTGACTGCCAATGTCTTTACATTCTGCTCTAATCCTCCCCAACAAGGGCCATCTATCGACAACCCAGATCTGCGGGGGCATCCTGGTCCTTTCAAATGCTGAGCCCTGGTTGGTTCAAGAGCTCTAGCTTTCTGCTTTCTTACATCCAAGTGTAGGTAAGAAATTCAGCCCTAGACACTTCCTATGCCTTTTAAAGATCAAAGCTTCATTAGAATTAAGGTCATTTGCATGATGGCATTTTGAAAATTGTTCAACTGGGATAATAAGTGTTTATAGATTGGAGCCTCCCTACTGGTGTTAATCCAGGGACCAACTACCCAACTACCCATTTAGAAGGCAGGCTTCAGTTGACACTTGTTATAAAATACCATGTTATGTTATATGACACATGTTATAGTATACCAAGGTGGTATGCTACATTTCTAAAGCATAGTAGTCTCTTATGCCTTTTTTCCTGGACAGTGGAAATAAGAGAAACTGGAATTTATAGTGGGTTAGGTAAAATACTGCTCTCAATAAAAAGTAAAATGCATTGTGATACTAACTGAATTGACCAGCATATATTTTTAGGCAAACAGTCTTTTCAAGAAGCAAATTATCAAAGCTCCTTAACACAATCATCACCAATCATTGGAAGGGACATCTCAAAGAGAGTAAGCAAATAGCTCGCTGGGATGACATCAGGAGAAGAAATAATCTGTTAAAGAATTGAGAGCACTCACATTCAGCATAGACAGAAGATGGGGAAATGAATTTTTTATTAAAAAAAATCCACAACAATTAATGGGTATATCTATAAACCTTTCCCAGAAAAAAATGTAATTGTAAAGACTAAGTACATTAGCTTCAGCAATAACAAAATGAAGGACTCATGGTAAAAAACAAACAAAAAAGAAGTCACGTTATAATATACAAAGGGAAAAAGATGTGAATTATAAAGTGTTAAAAGGGGCTTCAACAGACGAGATTGTTCAGAGCCTGGAAGAGGCAGATTATGAGGCACTGCAAGGTCCCACAATGTCTCTTTTGCTTCAGCAGCTGCGTCCCACGCCAGTCAGCCAACAGACTTGCATTTAGTGAGAGCCCACTCTGTTCCACACTGTGCTTTGGGCTTTTATATTCACTCCAAGAGTTTAGGGTCCGGAAACCTCCCAAATGAAGATTCACAATTTCCTCCAAATTGTGCCCTTCTATCAAATTGTGTTTGTCTCTTCCTTTTCCTAGGAAATTCTAGACTAGTCTTATGTATGTGTGCGTGCACACTTGCATGCAAACTGCGAGCTGTTTCCATTCTCTCGGGCTAGGCGTCAAATGTTCTGCAGCTTCAATACTAAATACTCCCCTGTCACTTTGTTGTGAGGCCAAGGAAAGTGTTTAATAGCCATTTCCTCATGCCTTGTGGTACTGGGGCTGAGGTAAAATAAAAGTAAATCAGATTCTCCACTGAGTTAAATCCTCTTATCCAAACAGGCTCCCTGCCCTTAACTCTGAGCATACAAGTTTATTTAGGAGGCCAGAGGCAGTAGTCATCCAGGGTTTCCACACTGGTTAGAATGCACCCTGCAGATCTCTCGGAAGTGTGGGCTACCACTTTTGGCTAAACAGTTCTGGACATAATAAATTGCCCAAGCTCTAACCTTTCCTGAAGATCTGAGACAGCACTGGCCTGTCCCTGTACAGTTTATCCCATGTGGCCTCGCCTCAACATGATGCTGATCTCTTCTGACAGCAGAGCACAAAAGGAGAAATAGGAAATGACAGGTCAAACACTCGGCAGAGTCTTTTCCCTTGTGCATTTCTTGTGGGTCCCTGTAGTCGTGAGTGGGATTGTTAATGTCCAGACACACAGAAGTGTAAGGTGCTAGGTTTTTCTAAGGCTAATGTGTTTCAGAATGCACAGAAAACCAAGGACAAGTCCAGGTTGAGCTACTTTTTTGAAAATTGCCATTAGTTAATGTCACACAAGTCACCCCAGCGGGATCTTGCCTTTTTTCTACTCCAGTGAAAACAGGAAATGGATGTAAGGAGGAATAAACAACAGAAACTCTATGCAGTTCTGTGAAACACCTGACCAGGCACAGAGTATAAAACCAAACTCCAGAAAGAAAGGTGAGATTTGGGGATTGGGAATCTGACTTGTGGAGCTTTCCAATCAGAATGCTTTTTTTTTTTTAAGCTTTCATGGAATATTAGATCTAGAAAGATCTCGGAGATCACTAGCCTAACCCCTCCTTTTATTTACAGATGAGAAATCCAACCCACAGAGGGAACATGATGTACCAGAGGCCGCACAATTATTGGAGGCAAAGCCATGACTGGGATTCTTGCCTCTCCTGACATATGAAACCTGAGATAGGAGGACTCTGCAGTGTGAAGGGAATGAAGGATGTGCACTCAGAAGCAGGGGCTGTGCTGCGTTTGACACTTGGGATCTTGATCCCAGTGGCCCAACAAAGGCTGCTCTCGGACAAGCCATACCTCCCTAGAATGGGACAGAAGAAATGAACACAGTTCCTTCCTCCCAGAAAAATTTCCTGAACATCAGAAGAGCTCTGTTTTCTAAGAATAGAAACCTTAGAGGACCTTTTTTTCAGGTCTTAGGGGAACACCCAGCACTGTCAGCAGGGTTCCGAGGCCACAGGGCTCTCTGCCATTAACCTGTCAACTGTAATCAGTTTTGGCTCCTAGCAGTGACCCTCATTTGGGAGGAAAATAAAAGTGGAACCAAATGGGTGGCTATCTGTCCAGTAACATACAGAACTAGCTGGAACTTCAGCAAATTAATTTGGCTAAGTCTCAAGGTTCTCAACTCAAAAATGAAGGGAATTTGAACCACACCCTTTCTCTATGTTCTTTGGGATGTCTCTTTTCTATTTCACTGGGATGCTGGGAGGATAATTAGGCAAGGACTACAGAATATAATAAATTAAAAGATGTCATTCTTGCCAAAATGAACAAATCAGGAGACTATAGATGCTGGAGAGGATGTGGAGAAATGGGAACCCTCTTGCACTGTTGGTGGGAATGCAAATTGGTGCAGCCACTCTGGAAAGCAGTGTGGAGGTTCCTCAGAAAATTAAAAATAGACCTACCCTATGACCCAGCAATAGCACTGCTAGGAATTTATCCAAGGGATACAGGAGTACTGATGCATAGGGGCACTTGTACCCCAATGTTTATAGCAGCACTCTCAACAATAGCCAAATTATGGAAAGAGCCTAAATGGCCATCAACTGATGAATGGATAAAGAAATTGTGGTTTATATACACAATGGAATACTACGTGGCAATGAGAAAGAATGAAATATGGCCTTTTGTAGCAACGTGGATGGAACTGGAGAGTGTGATGCTAAGTGAAATAAGCCATACAGAGAAAGACAGATACCATATGTTTTCACTCTTATGTGGATCCTGAAAAACTTAACAGAAACCCATGGGGGAAGGGAAGGAAAAAAAAAAAAAAAGAGGTTAGAGTGGGAGAGAGCCAAAGCATAAGAGACTGTTAAAAACTGAGAACAAACTGAGGGTTGATGGGGTGTGGGAGGGAGGGGAGGGTGGGGGATGGGTATTGAGGAGGGCATCTTTTGGGATGAGCACTGGGTGTTGTATGGAAACCAATTTGACAATAAATTTCATATATTAAAAAAAAAAGATGTCATTCTTATAATCATCATTTATGGAATATTCCTCAGCTTGTATCTTAGGGACCTGCTAGCATTACTGGTCACATTTTTCACCCAGAGAAGCAAAGAAATGGAAAGTGTTCCATACTTGAGAGCTAGAATAGAGCTGTAGGTTAGGTTCTTAGTCCTTAGCTCACTGTTTATTTACCATACCCCTTGACTTTGTCATTTGGGGAAAAGGAACAGTTTCTGCTGAAAACCTTAAAATCAAAGAGGTATCATTTTTGCCCAGAGAGAGGAGAGAGTTCTCCACAAAGTTCTGTTTTCCAATTTTTTTTTTTTTTTTTTTTGTTTTTGGCCATGTGTGTTTTTGTTCATTAGAGTTGTCATTTTGAAGTCTTATTAAAAATTGGCCTTTTCATAGTTTTTGCCAGAAGAACGGGAGTATATAATGTTTTAAAAATGTATCTTTTGATTTGAAAATACTATACATTCATGTAGAATTTGGAAAGCAACATATAAAAGTATAAAAGGGAAGAAAAAAATTAACTGTACCATTAGCACTCATAGATAATAACTGTACATTTTTAGTTTAGTTTATTTAGTAGTTTAGTTTAGTTCTTACTAGTCTTTTTCTATATAACTTTGGGATTATACTTGCAACATACACACAAGGTATCTTCTTGGAGTCATTAAATGTTCAGACCCACAGACAACCACATGCTACATTTGGCATTGGTCTACTTGGAAGGAACCATAGCTCACCAGCAGGGAAACATCACGTGCTCCTTTCCAGCACGTGTCCTCACAGTGGTCCAGCAGAGCAGTATAGCTCAGGTGCAAGAGATCATAGACATATCAGAGGATGAAGGAGCCACTGTGGCTTAAAAGCCTCATGCCCTGTGGGAGTCAGCATATGGTGCAGCAACTCCACAGACATAGCTTCCAAGGTCCCAGAGTCATTGCACTTAGAAGTCATAGCATGGCACCTCCTCGGGTAATTATAGTTCTCAGAGTTCAGATGCAATTCACCAATCAGGGGTTAATTTGGCCTAGCAACACAGTTGATACATACCACCTTTTTCCTTTTTCTAGGGAAATAGACCCAGAAAATTAAGATATGGTCAGATTCTCTTGTGAAAGGGAGAAAGATTTTATACGCAATAGTATATACAATTTTTTTAGCCCTTAAAAAAAAAATCTTAACATTAAATCAAAAACATGTTTCATTGCTACTAAAGGTGTTTCAAAAACACGACTGCCTCACAATGTATTTATACAAGCCCCTAGTACTGTGTATTTAGCTAGTTCCAAGTTTTTCACGGAAACTATTGCCTAAATGAACATCCCCAAAACACAAATCCTTGTATTTGTATAAAACTGATCATTTCCTTAACATAAATTCAGGGAATGGAATTACTGGCTGAGTCTGAAGTTTATCAACTCTTAATACATCTTTGACAAGCTACTCTTTAAAAAGAAAATAGCAGTCTACACTTCAACTAGAACTGTATGAAAGTATCTACACCTTCAGCAACATGGCTCCCTGTCTTTAAAACATTTGGAAAATTTATAGGGGAAAATGCTGTACTTGTAAAAACTACTTTTCTTTGGATAATTGATGAGTTTAGAAATGTTTACATGCACAGTCATTGTTTTGTTAATTGTCTATTCTTGCCCTTTCCCATTTTTATTTTGGGAAGCTCATTTTCTTAAGTATTAAGGATATTTACATTTGAGTCCTATATGCTGTAAACTTTTTGCAGTCTTTACTTTCTCTTTTGTTAGAAATGCTCATTTCTAGGTAGACAAATCTATCAATCTTTTTCTATATGCTTGCATCAACATTTGAAAGTGAGATTGTTTTTGCTATTGGGGGTGCTTTTGTGGGTGTGCATGCACACTTTCTAAGTGTTTAAAATCCATATTTTCTTGCTTTGTAATGTGCACTAAAAAGCTTTTTGTTTATTTTTAGGGCCTGGAACATTTTATAGAATTATGACTTTTCCATTCCTTGAAAGTTTGAAGGAATTTATACTACAGCTATGTGTCCTCAGTATATTTTGTGAGATAAATTTTAGACATGTTTAAAAAGTTTATTCTATCTTTATTCACTATTCGGATTTTCTACACCTTTTTAGGGCATTGTTAGTAAATTACCTTTTCATAAAATATTACCAATTTTATTGAGGTGTAAGCACTTACTGGCACAGAATTGTAAATACAATTCAAAAAAAAATACCATATAGACTTCTATAGGTTTATGTATTTTTCCTTATATGTATGGTGTTTTAAATTTTTTTTTCTTTTTACTCCTGCCTTTCTTATATTAGACTATCTAGGGGGTTGCACATTCTACTTTTCTAAGAATTAGCTCTTGATCTTACTTATTATTCTATTGTTTTCTGATTCACTAATTTTTTTGACCATAATTTTTTTTTCAACTTTTTTTTTTTTTTTTTTTTTTTTTTGGGACAGAGAGAGACAGAGCATGAACGGGGGAGGGGCAGAGAGAGAGGGAGACACAGAATCGGAAACAGGCTCCAGGCTCTGAGCCATCAGCCCAGAGCCTGACGCGGGGCTCGAACTCACGGACCGCGAGATCGTGACCTGGCTGAATTCGGACGCTTAACCGACTGCACCACCCAGGCGCCCCATGACCATAATTTTTAATAATAATCTGTCTCCCTTGCTTTACTTAGTTTTTTTTTTTTTTTTATGACAAAAACTGTAATTCCAAGAAGTCATTACAGGAGAGCCTAGGCAATGGTATATCCTGGGACTAGGGAGAAGAGAGGAGAATAAGTTAAGTCAATGGATCACTTAGCGTCATGTCTGAATACACAAGAACATGATATGCTTCTGAGACAGAAAGAAACCAGGATGTGATTCTAGATGAAGCTGCGGTTCCAGGGTTTCCAAGTGGAATCTCATTCCCTTTATGTAGAGGAAGTTGCTCTGTGATCCTGAAGATGATGAAGAACAGTTTCCAGCCAGGCTCTTTGCTCCCCTACGTCTAAACACTTAGTACATGCTAGGCACTGTGCCGAGTCATTTGTACGAACCATCTCATTCAAGTCTCATGACAACTCTATGAAATAGGGAGTCATATTATCCCTATGTTTCACGGTGGGGGGTGGGGTGGGGTGGCCAATAGAGTGACTCGCCCAAAGTCACATAGACAGGATGTGAATCCAGCTGTGTCAGACTGCAGAGCTTGCGTTTTTAACCACTCTGATACACCACAATTTTATTACCCCTGACCTTAATTGCAACAGCATGGTCTTATCATTTAAGGGGGGGGTTTGCTGAGCCTAGGATCAATGATCAAAACGAACTTAAAGTCTATGGCTCATTATACCCATATTATTTCTTCTCAAAATACCATCCATTTCTCACCTTAAAGCAAGCAGATCACTTGCATAGAAAACAATACTTGAACTGAACGTCTGAGCGGTCAGTATATTTCTCAGCATGCCAGTCAATATTACCAAAAGAAAGGGGAAGGGAGAGAATTGGGGGAGGCAGCTATTAGAAGAGAAAGGGGGGGGAATGATAACCGAGATTACATCCCAAAGAATCTGACCGTGTAGCATGTTCAGACATGCTACACAAAGTCATTTAAAACACAAAGTCATTTTAAAAATTGAAATTAAAATGTCTAAGGATTCAATCAATTTACCAGATGATACAGGTCTGTGAATTTTATACTTTTGAAATGGTTTCCCTTGAGCATAGTCTGGCCACTTTTTTTTTTTTTTTTTTTTTTTTTTTTTTTTTTTGCCCCCTCATGCGAGAGAAGAATGAAATAGAAGGAGGGTAAAGTTGCAACTGAATTGAATGTGATATAATGTGAACGTGGCCAGAGCCACCAAGAATGAATGACAGCAAACTTCAGGTCAGGTGATTTGTCTCTGGAAGTTCAGTCAGAACAGCAGGAGACACAGGGCCAGGGGATTCCATTCCACTCTGGTCCGATTCTTTCCATCAGTGCCGGCATCTACATTCAAGACCTCTCCTGAATAGACCCAATTCGCTGCATATTTTTTCAAGAGCACAGTAGCTGTTCTTAACATGTTAGCCAATCATGCCTGTCAATTTATGCCATTCACACATACTTTAAAAATGTGTGTGTGTGTGTGTATATGTATATATACATACATATACATATATATGTATAATTCAGATACCAAAAAGCAAAAGCCACCTACAAAAGACGAGACCCATGTCCATGAGATTTTTATGCAGAACTCCATTCACTGTTTTGGCTGAAACAGGACACCCCCGTTCCCCGCACCCCCCTCCTCCCCCGTTAGACTGCTGGTGAATGCCCAGGAAGGGAGGAAAGAGTAGAAAAGGCAGACAGGAAATGTTATTTAGTATCTGACAGTAAAAAAGGAAGTCGATTCTGTACTTACAATAGCAGTCGGAGTGGCAGCCAGCACACAATAGAGCACCAGAGGGGTGATGAAGCTTTCTTCCTCTGTCCCCGGGTAAGGCTTCATTAAGTCTCCGTCCTGACAGAAGAATCCTTGGATATGCACCTGAAAAGTGTCAGTGCATTCGAAGTAGTAGGCAAGCAGCACTGTCCCAGCCATGATGACAAGCTGAAAATACAGCATGGCCACACAGAGACATTAGCAGGTCTTCGGAGCCGCGTTTGCCCCTCAGAGCACACTCCCTCCATCACCCCAGCAGCTTTCCTCTGTTGGTATTGGCGAGTGTGTGCGTGCCTGGCTCAGCGTGCTCTGGGCTCAGGGAGGGTGTGCTTGCTTGTCTGCCTTGTAACATCTGTTCTAGAAACCTCCCAGAAAATAATTAACGGCTCCCATCTGAAAGGCAGACCACAGCAAGGCTTATAGAGAGACCCAGCTTCTGCTGCCACCCTCTCAGAGGAAGCACGGGAGCCAAGGTAATATTTCCATTCAGGACAGAGGGGAAAAGTCAAAGGGCAGCGGCATAAGAATTGGCAAGATGTAGATGTGAGAGCTGTTCGTGAGAAAGCTCATGAAATAGTAGAGATAAACTTGCCTTATTATAAAATGTTAGAGGCAGGTAAATCATGAATGAATAAACCAATGCACAGGAAAGCTAAAACCTGGAAAGGTTGAGGCAGGTTTTCAGAACCACACCCTTCAGTATTGGCAGGGAGGAACACAGTACAGGCGGCCTGTATCAGTCACGGCTGTTACCTTTTCCAAAAAGGTTTTACGTTTATTCCAAAATGCTTTCCCCCAGTAAGTCCAGGACTTTCCTGATAACATCTTATTATAGACACAGATCGTTCCTAAGGTTTAGACATAAAAAGGGACATAATTATCCTTTAATTCTGACTCACGAATGTCCCAGACACTCACTGAGGTTTAGATGTAGCCTTTCGTAGGTATGAGAGGTTGAGTGAATATAGAAATGTCGACATTCATTGTCGCTTTCATATTTGGAAACACCAAAGTACCAGGATAAGATGGTTATAAAGGTAGATAGAAAACAGATTTTTGAGGTTATGAGACTACAGAAAATTGAGCTGAAAGGGTTCTTGGAGATATTCCCGTCTCAAACCTTTATATTTCATAGATGAGAAGGCTGAATGGGGAACTGACCACTGCTGAATTATCCAACAAGTAAGCTAAACATGTACTTAGGTTGAGAATCAGCAAAGTAGGGAAACTAAAATGGAGAAAAAATATCTTAAAGTGTTGTTCTTTTAAAAAAGTATCAAAATAATCATTATGGAATAAAATCAGAACTTGGGAGGACATGTTTGTACATCGTTTATGGCTTAAAATTGTTTTTACTTGGAAGTACCTATGGGTCAATGAGGGAGAAGGAAAGGTTTAGGAAATCTAAAGTTCTAAAGCTGGAATCTTTTTTTTTTTAATATATGAAATTTATTGTCAAATTAGTTTCCATACAACACTCAGTGCTCATCCCAAAAGATGCCCTCTTCAATGCCCATCACCTACCCTCCCCTCCTTCCCACCCCCCATCAACCCTCAGTTTGTTCTCAGTTTTTAAGAATCTCTTATTAAAGCTGGAATCTTTAAATCTAAAGCTGGAATAGCCCTGGAATGACTAACCTAAGGTCATGATAGCTAGTTTGTGTAAGTCTGGGACTAGAAACCCACATTTTCTGATCCTCAGAGGAAAAAAAAATACCTGTATTATGGCATCAAAATTTTGTTCTACAAAAAAGCCTGGAGAGTTACGGGGCAGAGAACAGGCTCGACTCTAACGGCAGTCTTACCTATTTCATATCCATTTCTTTAGCCACAACATAGCAGAGAAGCCTTACACTCTGCCCACTCTCTGAAACCAGGCACAGCCTCTACTTCCGGGAAATTATTTCTGCAGTTTCTCCTTCTTGTAGCTGAAAGCATTCAGAAACTCCTATCCATTCTGCTATAAAGGTTGTTTACCTTTTGGCCTCATCCATTGCCACCTTCCTTTACCTTCAGGTAGGTCGTAGATCATACTTTCCGTTTGTTGTCCTTCATACATGACTTCTCTCTGGTTGTATATGAATGATATTTTACCACCTGGCATTTTCTGTCCCTCTTCCCCAGAGGACCTGCTGTCACAACTTCTGACCATCTAGTAATCTCTGGACACTCCTGTGTGTTTCTCTGCACCTGAAGTTATTTCTTGGCACCACATGTAAATCACCAGTGCTCAGGCCAGCCATCTCTGCTGTTTCAGCACTTTGTTTCTTTTCTCTTTAGCCACAGAGAGATTTGGATTAGTATGTTTCCCGTAAGAGTGAGAGAGAGGTACTCCAAAGCTGCCCTTGCTAACAGGTGTTCCTGTTGGCTGCTAGTTTATGAAGTCAAGGCCATGAAGTTTCTCTTTTGTGCTTCACTGGTCAACTGAGATGACCTGATGGGAAGGAACCTAGCCAGCTGACCTGAATGTTCTGGAGCTGAGAAAACACTATGATTGCAACAGTGTTGGGACTTTACCTCCAGGGCTACCCGTGCCTCCTGCACAGGCCTGATCTGGGATTTCTTTGTATATCCTCCATGTGGCTGGAAACATATTTCTGTCTCTTGGCTTCATCAGCCCTTGGGGAATAACTGCTTGGAGAACAGGCAGGATCTATGGGAGCTTTTGGATAAAACAAAACCCAAAAATGGCAGCTAGCCCCCTCTATTGAGGACAAGTGTCCTATTTTACTGGGTGCCTTTGTGCTACCACCTCCATTTGAAAAAGGTCAAGATGAAAGTGAAGTAAACAAAAGCAAAAACGTACGTAAAACGACTCATTAGAAAAATGTAGAATAGAAACTTTTAGAACATAGACTGTCCTAACTTCAAATACATCAAAATCAACAATAATGACAACAACAAAAAAGCTAAG
Source organism: Panthera leo (assembly GCF_018350215.1). NCBI lineage: Eukaryota > Metazoa > Chordata > Mammalia > Carnivora > Felidae > Panthera > Panthera leo. Next base: position 63,116,629 of record NC_056691.1, on the reverse strand, counting down.
GTCAATATGCCCAAATTTGAAATCTATAGAACAAACCTTGAATAACTGCCTGGCCAATTGAATCCTGGAAGCAACATTCAGAGAGAACTGAATTAATGCACAAATCAGTTAACTGCAGGGCATAAAGTAAAGAACAGAGAACCTGGGAGGCTCAGGGGAGTAGAGGTAGGTGGGAACTTTGGAGCCTCCTGGACAGAACGGACCTATCAGCATAAGTCTGTTTACTCTGATCCGACTCCCTGACCAGCCAGAAACCCCTGCTTGTCATTTTCAAGTAATCCCCAGACTCCCTGGAGAGTCCCCAGTTATGCCAGTTAGAGATGCACAGAAGCAAAAACAGAACAATTTGGATCTTGATTTCTAGGTTTCCTTTCTATTGAACATTCTCTCATGACCACATATTAAAAAGAAGCTTTGCATTTACTGCAGGAACAGAAATGCCGTGCTGGTTCTGCTTCCGTGAACAGAGAGGTCCGCCTTGCAGCTCTGATGACGGTGCACAATTAGCCATCAGCATCCTCCCTTCTTCCTCTCTGTCCTGGGCCGTGATTCATCGCTGTCTAGGTTTGTGTCACCGGTGCCAGCTGGCACGGTCACCATCTCCGTTGCCTTCTCCAGCCCCATTTAGGGATGCATGGAGGGAGGCCATAATGTTGGTGTCACATGAGCAGATGGCGAGGCTGTGCTGGACCCAAGTGCTGGTGGAGGGCTGATGATATCGGTGTGAAAGGCGCAATTATGGCTGTGGGGGGAAGGAGTTCATGTACCAGGGGTTTTCCTCAGCTTCAGTTCCCAAGAATGACAATCCGATATTCGAAAACGCATCAAATCCTGACCCATCCGCAAGGATTCAGAAGGCAGAAGACAGCAATATCTGAAATTCTGCCTCTCAGGGTTGAGAGACCTGTGTTTCTATCCTCTGCTGATTAGAGAAAAGTGATTATCGGAAAGAATGGTAATGGGGAAGGTCACAAGGCTGGGGGCAAAGGCTGAGATGACAGTACATTTTCCTTTGGTCTGTCAAGTCTGGGGCAATTGTGGACCACTAGTTTACATGACCTGATACAGGCCGCAAGAGTGGGGGAACATGGGGTGCCTGGGAGGCTCAGTCAGCGTCTGACTTCGGCTCAGGTCATGATCTCACGGTTCACGGGTTCAAGCCTTGCACTGGGCTCTGTGCTGACAGTGTGGAGCCTGCCTGGGATTGTCTCTCTTTGCTTTTCTCTCTGCCCCACCTCAAAATAAATAAATAAACTTAAAAAAAAAGCAGTGGGGGATCAGGTAATGATGGTATGACTCATGAGAGTGAGTGAATGTGAGTGTGTCTGTTGTGCAGGAGCATGTAGGCAGACATGTGAGGTTGGACAATGAGAGGGCTGGTATCTGGTCTAGAGTGTTTGGGCATATCTGAAACTGGGGAAGCCTAGTCTAGGTGACCAACCATCTCAGTTTGCCCAGGATTGAGGGGTCTCAGGGTGCATGGGACCTTTCAGTACTAAAACCAAGATAGTCCTAAACTAACTGAGGTGCTAGGTCACTCCACCAGAGGCAACAAATGTTTCCCTCTCCAAAGAGGTTTTTCATTCTGGTTTTGCCAGGACCTATCAAGACTATTGCAAAATAATCAGTCAACCCACAACTGTTTGTGGGAGCCGCCCCTATGTTCAGTCCCGAACTAAGTGCTGTGAAGGTGCAGAATTCTCAGACATGCTCTCTAACGTCAAGGAGTTTGTGATCCAGCTGGGGAGCGCTCACCAACACAGGAAACAGACAATGGTCTATAGATCTGTAGGAGGGGGTCAGCTAATCCCGAGGTGGGGTTTGCACATGGCTGCCTGTGCCTGGTGAGCTGGTAGGGAGGGAGTCGGCAGAGGACTAGGTAAAGGGCTGAGGCCTGGAGAAAAGAGCGCAAGGGGATGGACAGGGCAGCATGGTGTCTGTTTAGGGGATTGGTTTTGACTAAGCCCCATGGACATATGTGCAATTCCAAAGAGAGAGGGGATAAAGGAAACTCAGCAGAAGGAACACTGCATCAGAGCTTAGATGATAAGATTCGGCAGGGTTGCGATGCAGAAGCAATGTCTTAGGACCCCAGGAAAGAGTACACTTTAAGGACTCACATGTTTTTCATATTAAGAGAGAGCAAGCCAGGCACAGGTGTCACTAGCGGCACACAAGGGCTGGGGTGGGAAACCCGCAGGTGGCGTGAATGGAAGTGGGACCTGAGGTAGTACGCTGGAGGGGAAACGTGACAAAACCGGTCTTGAGCCCATGTGAGACCTCTTGGGCACCTCTACACGTAGGTGTGATCCTTTGAGAGGGGATGGAAGTTCCCCACAAATAACAGAGGCAAGAGCCAAGAAGGAAGGGGAGGAGATGGTGATGGGAAGGGTGATGATATATATGATGCATATGTCCCAGGAACGGCTCTAAGAACGTCACATAAATTAACTCTTCTTCTGCCCAGCCACCCCGTGTGGTAGGCATGTTATTATTTCCATCTTGCAGGTGAGGAAACAGAGGCACAGAGAGATTGCGTGAATTGTATAAGGTCACACAACTCACAGGGGCGAACCCAGGATGATGACTGTAAATATGATGCATCTTTCCACACAACCTTAAGCGGCCAGGGGAAAATGAGGTCACGAGTCTAAGGTGGCATGACATCAAGGGGTAAACTACGTGCTGCACACTTGAGTCCTTTCTTCAAAGGCTTCCTAGTGTCAGTTTCCTCATCTGCAGGAAAGTTAATAATAACTAACTCATAAATATGCAATGGGACACGTTTATGTATTCTCAGTTTGTTCCAAAAAGGAGTTTCATCAACCTCCATCAAATGAAGTGTGCAAGCCTCAGTGAGAAGGTGGAACAGAAGAAAGGAAGTAGACAGGAATTTCAGAGACAGGAATTTCATCCTTGAGTATAAGTTGCTTAACAGCACAATAAGGAAATGCTGGTCTGTTACACATTTCACAGTATCTGTAAGATAAAAGCCAGCCAATGTTTAAAGGAAATAGAATCTTTCTGATGTAGTAACTGGGCTGGAATTCGTCCTGGGTTCTCATAAAGGGTGTGTTGTGATAAACAGTGATTCAATGTTGAGGATGATGGCGCTGTTTTTTTTTTTTTTTTTTAACGTTTATCTATTTTTGAGAAAGAGAGAGAGAGGGAGGGAGAGGAGCAGGGGAGGGGCAGAGAGAGAGAGGCAGACACAGACACCAAAGCAGGCTCCAGGCTCTGAGCGGTCAGCACAGAGCCCAACGTGGGGCTCAAACCCACGAACTGTGAGATCCTGACCTGAGCTGAAGTCCAACGCTTAATTGACTGAGCCACCCAGGCGCCCCAGTGCTGTTTGTTTTTAATATGGGACCCCACATCAAGTCTTAGCATAGGCTGATGACGTAGCATCGAAGCAAAATGCACAAAAACAATATTGTGGGGTAGAATGGAGGTGGTGGGTATTATGACTCAGTCTAGGTAGAACTTGAGAGACACAGCACAATGAAAGGCTAAGAGCGTGGGCCAGGTTTCCTGGGTTGGAAACTCACTCTGCTGCTTACTAAGCATGGGACTTAAGGGGCGCCTGGGTGGCTCAGTCGGTTAAGCATCCAACTTCGGCTCAGGTCATGATCTCACGGCTCGTGAGTTCGAGCCCCGCGTCGGGCTCTGTGCTGACAGCTCAGAGCCTGGAGCCTGTTTCAGATTCTGTGTCTCCCTCTCTCTCTCTGACCCTCTCCCGTTCATCCTCTGTCTCTCTCTGTCTCAAAAGTAAATAAACGTTAAAAAAAAAAAAACAAAAAACAAAACTAAGCATGGGACTTAAATTCTTGTGCTTCAGTTTCTCCATTTGTAAAATGGGGCTAATAATACTTTAGCATGAGAACTATACAGTAAGTATTCAGGGAAGTGTCTGACTTAGCAGAAGGCACAGACTATATTCTTCAAGCACTCCTTCCTAGGTATTGCTTCTCTCAGGTTTAAAAAAATTTTTTTTCTAGTTTATTTTTTGAGAGAGAGAGAAAGAGATGGGGTGAGCAAGGGAGGGGCAGAGAAAGAGGGAGAGAGAGAGAATCCCAAGCAGGCTCCACAGTGTCAATGCAGAGCCTGATGCAGGGCTCAAACTCATGAAACAAAGATCATGACTTGAGCCCAAATCAAGAGTTGGAGGCTTCACCAACTGAGCCACCCAGGTGCCCCTCTCTTAGGTTTTGAAAAACTATTGGGTAGCAGTGAATTGGATACTATTTTCTAGTAGGTAACCTCCTAGTGAAGTACAGAGCTGTGTCTTTTTGTTTTTGTTTTTGTTTTTACTGATTTAATTGTTTAAATTGTTTACTAATTTAATTTAATTGTTAAGTAATATTTAAATGTTATTATTAGATTAGCAGAAGAAGTCTTTAATCAGGCTCATCTCTGTAGGACAAATCTCTTAACTTCTCCACGTCCCAGTTCTTGTCGGAAAAAATATTGAGTTACTTTTCAAGACTATAATGAGAACTGAGGATATTATACATAAATATCAACAACAGTACTTTGGCACATAGTAGATGCTTAATAAGTGGTATTCCTAGTTGTTATCTTCATTTAGTATTATTGAATCTTAATATGTCCCCTTATTATGGTGGTTTTCCAGACTACAGGTCTCAAACCATTAATGGACTATGAAATAAATGTACACAATTTTGGAGTTCAATTAGAATTCTTTTAGTGAAAAAGAACAGAATTCAGAAAACTGTGAATATAGTTCAGAACTCAGAGTTCTGAACTCTGAGTTCAAAACTCAGAATATATCAGAGTTTCACACACAGTAAGAGCAAATGTTTTTATGTGAAACTAGTGTATAACATATAGGCAGAGGAAGTATGTATAATACAGTGTGAAATGTGTTTCTTACTATGGATTGTAGTAAAAAAATCCTTCAATAAAACATGATTTTATTAGATACTTGTCTGATAGTGTACAAGTTCCTTTCATTATAGTGATTAAGACACATAGGTTCAAACCCCAAATCCACTAATTACTACTGTAGGACTTTGAACCAATTATATAACTCGTCTATGCCTTAGTTTCCTCACATGAGAAATGAGTTCTCATTGGAATGGTATAAGAACTATATGACTTAGTATAGCAAAACCACTTAGCAGGTACTCCATAACTATTAGCTGCTATTTTATTAAGACACCAGTAGAATATAATTTTTTTTCTGTGTGAGCAAATAATACCACATGCACTCAAGTATGTAAGAGAATATAGTCATTCCATTAGCCAGGACTGAATAACCAGCTAGTTTTTCCATCTACAAAATGATGCTTCTTGATGAGCATCATAGTTCCACAATAATGAATTTTCAAGAATCATGTAACTGTTCTTAATTTTGCTATTTACAAACAATCTTATCTCTCAAGATATGAAGACATAAAAATAAAATATTAAACTGTCAATTAATTCTCCTTTGTCAGTATATCTGATCCTTATTTGCCCTTTATAGTTTTATATTTTCCGAAAGAATTTTTTAAAAATTTATTTTATTGTGGTAAGAATAAAAGATGAGATTTACACCCCCCCAACAAATATTTAAGTGTGCTCTGTGGTGTTAGTGATCATAGGTGCAAGGTGCAGCAGACATCTCGAGCTTACTCATCTTACTTAACTGAAACTTTATTCCTTTTGATTAGAAATTCTCTATTCCCCCTCACATCTGTGTCTTTTAATTAACAGGCAATTAAGCTGTGCTTAAGAATGACATCCTCTTGGGGCGCCTGGGTGGCGCAGTCGGTTAAGCGTCCGACTTCAGCCAGGTCACTATCTCGCGGTCCATAAGTTCAAGCCCCGCATCAGGCTCTGGGCTGATGGCTCGGAGCCTGGAGCCTGTTTCCGATTCTGTGTCTCCCTCTCTCTCTGCCCCTCCCCCGTTCATGCTCTGTCTCTCTCTGTCCCAAAAATAAAAAATAAAAAAAGAATGACATCCTCTTGTGAAACCTGGACAGTCACAATGGACCAGTGTGTGTATGAGAATCCATGGCCTTCATTTAAAAAAAATTTTTTTTAACGTTTATTTATTTCTGAGACAGAGAGAGAGACAGAGCATGAGCAGGGGAGGGGCAGAGAGAGAGGGAGACACAGAATCTGAAATAGGCTCCAGGCTCTGAGCTGTCTGCACAGAGCCCGACGTGGGGCTCGAACTCACGGACCGCAAGATCATGACCTGAGCTGAAGTCAGACGCTTAACCGAGCCACCCAGGTGCCCCAGATCCCCTCTTCTTTAAAGAGAACAGGTACATCCACAGGTGAGGACATGTGGATGAAATGGGACTGTTTAGTCAATCAACTAATATTTATCGAGTGCCTACAACATGCAGACACTGAGGGTATTCACCTGCTAACAAAACTGAATAGCAAATAACAAGTCTGTTAACAAAGCAGACATGATCTTTAAACATGTGGGGTTTTCTGTGGGGGAGACAGATATCATAAAAGCAATCCCAAATAAATGATAATGAGGGCTCATTTGAGTAAACACATGACAAGCTATATAACTTGAAATGCATTATCTTACATGATATTCATGCTTCCCTGTGAGATAATGAGTTGCTCTCATTTAAAGAAGAGAAACTTTATCCAAGCTCACAGACCTAGTGAATGGCAGAGCCAGGGTTTGAACCCCTGGTGCCATTTAACCACTCTTTCACACTTCAAACCTGCAGTTAGCATAATGAAATAAGGTTTGTAAAATTCTCAGCATAATGCCTAGCACGTGGTAAGTGCTCAGTTCTTTCTCTTGTTCTTTGGATGCTATTTGGCTGTTCTTTTCTTTCCTTTTTTCTTTTGTGAAAGTTTTTTTTTGTGAAAATTTTTATTTAAATTCCAGTTAGTTAATAGATAGTGTAATATTAGTTTCAGGTGTATAGTATAGTGATTCACTTCGTACAATAGGCTTGTTTTTTTCAATGCTTTTTTGCATGGCTTTGGGGTAAGAGTAGGGATTGATTGAAGGCCCCCCCACACAACCACACCCTACTTTCTTAGTATTTAAAATCACTACTTTCTCTTGCCTCTGACCATTCTTTCCCTGACTCCTTTAAATTTCCCTTTTCTTGTGCCTGGTTTGTAAATGGCAGTGCTCTCCTAGGATCTATCCTTGCCCCTCTTTTCATTTCCTTTCCATGTTCTCTTCTTGGGAGATCTCATCTCTTTCTATGGATTCTACTCTTTTTTTCAAAAAAATTATTTATTTATTTTTGAGATAGAGATAGAGAGCATGAGCAGGGAGGAACAGAGAGAGAGGGAGACACACAATCCGAAGCAGGCTCCAGGCTCTGAGCTGTCAGCACAGAGCCCGATGCGGGACTCAAACCCACAAACCACCAAGATCATGACCTGAGCTGAAGTCAGACACTTAACTGACTGAGCCACCCAGGCTCCCCTCTATGGATTCTACTCTTATACAGATTCCACTGACTCTTCTATCACCACTGTTGGCCGTGCACGCTCCACTGACCACCAACCTTGTGCTCCACTGATAGTCCAAATACCACAAGCCTGAAATGCAATTCGGCATTTCTCCTCCCCTCAACCTGTCACTTCTTCTTGGAGTTCCCAGTCCTGGTGAATCCAACCAACCTCTTCTCAGTCACCCATGTTCGAATCTTCAATGTCATCTCAGACACGTCCTTCTTCCTCCAGATTTCTCACTCCGCCCCATGCCATACTTGGTCAGGTGCCAGGTCTGTCTTACCTCAGTGCCCTTCCTATTTATCTCATTTTTGTTCTGCCAGCCGCCATGTTATTATATAGGCCCGCATATTCTACCATCTACACTTTTGAAATCTTGTTGCCTTTGAGATCTCAACCCCTTCATGCCGTCCCCCCCGCTGCTGCGAAAGAGTTATGGTCCTAAGACACAGGTGTGATTATGTCTTTTACTCCTCCCAAATCTTCAGTGACAGCTGTTTCAGGTAAACTAAGCAATATTTTCTCTACTGAACACATTGGGCTCTGTCCTACCTGTGTCTTGATAATGGAGAGAAGAAGCCTGTCATCTGAACAGAGAATAAGCCAGTAAACCTCATCAGGTATCACTCCTCAGTTAGCAGACAGTATACAGGTCTACCTCTGAGTCTGGGCTGCTACACTTTCCTACTGGGCTACTTCTTAAAGAACAAATGCAAATACCACATTCTTGTCTTTCTTTTCCATTTCTTTTTTTTAAGTTTATTTATTTATTTTGAGAAAGAGATAAGGAGAGCGAGTGGGGGAGAAAGAGAGGGAGAGAGAGAATCCTAAGCGGGCTCCACACTGTCAGCACGTAGCCCGATGTGGGGCTCAAAGCCATGAACCGTGAGATCATGACCTGAGCTGAAACCAAGAGTCATATGCTTAACCAACTGAGCCACCCAGGTGCCCGCCCCCCTTTTTTCCATTTCTATCCTCCAGCAGCATGTTGATTATTTATTGTTGAATAATATGAAGAAATGTAAAGTGTATGATAATATTTCAAGTAGATTTACAGCTACACTAAGGAAAGGATAATTATTGAATCTAAGTTAAGCTAAACTGGGCCACAGAATTTTCTCTTTGATCTTCTACCATTAGGGATTAAAAAATTTTTTTTTAATGTTTATTTATTTTTGAGAGAGAGAGAAGGAGAGACAGAGTGTGAATGGGGGAGGGGCAGAGAGAGAGGGAGACACAGAATCTGAAGCAGGCTCCAGGCTCTGAGTTCTGAGCTGTTAGCCCAGAGCCTGACACGGGGCTTGAACTCATGAACTGTGAGATCATGACCTGAACTGAAGTGGGACACTTAACTGACTGAGGGACCCAGGCACCTACCATTAGGGATTTTTAAAAGTTCAATGATGTGGATGAATACATATAAAGCATATTATAGCTACACAAAACTGGCAAGCACAGCTAATATCAGAGAAAGCAGGATAAAAATTCAAAATGATTTTGACAATTGAGAACATTCCTTAGTGTTAAATGTAAAGGCCTCCAGCAAGGCCTTTCTATTCAGTGACTTCAGGGGCTAGTAGAGCAGAAGGCCTAGGATTCTGGCCTGAGAAGTTCATGAGGCTTGCCCTGTATTGGCCCTGCTCTTCCCAGCACTGCCTCAGGCCTCTGAGGTGGGGAAGGTCAAAGCTCCACTGATGTTAAATATGTGGGAAAGTGACAGTGATGAGTGATGAGTCAAGAGGAGCCTCTGAGAAGACAGTCCTGGATGACTCTGATGTGCATTTTATTATTACCTACTTATTAGAAGTAGTAAGAGAGGTGGATGGAAAGAATGCATAATTGATCCCTATTGTTTAAAACTCTGCAGTCCTTCTACTTCCTTTGTTAAAATCAACTAAGTTGATTTGGGTGCTAATTTCAGGTTTCTCAGCAGAAGCATTATAAGTCAACAGGCAGCTACAGAATACCAACTACATGCCAAAACCCCTCCACCAGTTGGTAGGAATGTAGAGGGGAAGGGGCTCTTCATTTTTCCAGGATATGAGCAATTGGCCAAATGATAGGTGTTTAACACCGATTAGTTGTTATAAGTGGATGACGGATGGATGGAAGGAAGGACAGAAGGGTAAATGTGTGGAAGGATGGCAGGGTGGGTGGATGGATGCTATGATGATATCAAGAAGAGAATATTAACCGTGAGGCACATGTGGTGAGAGAGTGAAGGATTGTGTCAGCAGTGACATCTGAGCTGGTTACGTGACATAATACAAGTTTATGGCCTTTGCAGCTTAAAGACCAAGATGCAGTACTAAATGCACCATTTGCTACCTGTGTGGCTTCAGGTTATATACAAAATCTCTTTGAATCTCTGTTTCCTCATACGTTAAATGGATGTGATAATATATATAAGACATTTAATTGTGAAAAGTGATCTATGCAAAAAGTACTGTTTTTAGCTCATGGCTTATGGTACTTGCTGATAAAGAGGAGTTCTTTGCCTTCCTCAGCCTCCCCATAACGTAATAAATAGCAGAACCTTTCTGGAAAACCTAACATAAAAAGAGTTACATGAAATCAACTGACCAATCGGAAGCTCAACAGAATTTAGGCTGTGACCCAGGATATTGATATGCAGGGGGCCCATTGCCCTGTAGAAGCAGGGTAGGCAAACAAACTCCTGGTCTGCTTAGTTCTCAAAGGTGACACGGAGGATTGGAGAAAGGGGACAGAAACTGTGCTCAACCTCTGCTCAGTTGAGTGCCAATGGGAGGTGGCGCTGGAAGCCATTTCTAAGGGCAGTTAAATGTGTCCTTGGTCAGGATGTTCCTTATTTATTCATTCATTCATTCATTCAAGACAGAGTGAGAGTAGGGGAGAAGGACAGAGGAAGAGAGCGAGAGAATCTCAAGCAGGCTCCACCCTCAGCACAGAGCCCTATGTTGGGCTCGATCCCACAACCCTGGGATCATGATCTGAGCTGAAATCAAGAGTCAGATCTCAACTGACTGAGCCACCCGGGTACCCCAGGATGTTCCACATTTAGCCATCATATTCTAATGATACAAAGGAGGATTGAAAAGGAAGGGGGCCATAATTCGGAGATGAAGACCCAACTTTTGGTCTTTGTTCTGTCACTGATTGACTCTGTAATCCTGGGATGCATGATTCTAGCTTTTCTGATCCTCAGACCTGCATTAGGAAAAATACCCTTAATGGGAATGAGATAACATGAGAAATGGGGTTAAATGAGAAGACTTGGAAAAACTCTTTGCAGATGGTAAAGTACTATCCAATATTTAAATCACCTTATAATATCATACACGTTATATAAATATGTATAATAAGCGAATAAACTAACAAAAATAAATCAGGCCAGTATAAGAGATAAACATCCAAAACTAGGCTTAGGAGATACAAATGCTCGTATTACTGAGCTTTCCTTTCATTTATGAACATATTTAGGCCCACAGCCCAACTGTGCTTTATGCCAAAGGATGGTGGCTTTAAGCCTGAGAGAGGTAGAACCAAGATCAATCTTCACTCTTTTTCCTCTTCATTTTATTTGAGTGGGCAGAATTCTGAGCTGGTCCCCAAGACTTCTGCCCCCGAGTGTTCATGCACAGTATGATCCTTCTCTTTGGTGTGAGCAAGACCTATGAATATAATGGAATGCCTCTTCTTTGATTATGTTATATTATGTGGTGAAGGTGTAGGAATTATAATGATGTAATTAAGGTCCTTAATGAGTTAACTTTAAGTTAATGGAAAAGGATATTGTGCTGGGCAGAGGTGACCTATTAATCACTTGATACCTTTAAACGAAGTTAAGAGATCTGAAGCAGTAGAGACACTCTCTGTTGGCCTTGGAGAAGCAAATTGCCATATTTGTGGAGAGGGCCACATGGCCAGGAATGGGTGGGCTGACTCTAGGGCTGAGGCTCTCAGTCTTACAGGAACTGAACTCTGCCAACAGCTTGTGAGCTTGGCAGAAGACCCTAGGACTCAAATGACATCACAGTCCTGGCTGACCCCTTGACTTCCACCTAATACTGAGCAGAAGACCCAACTAACTCACAGACTCCTGACCCACAGAAAGTGTGAGATAACAAGTTTGTGTGGTTTTAAGTGGCTATGTTTGTGGCAGTTTGTTATGTAGCATATAAAACTAAAATAAGGGGAGAAGTTCTCCACGAATCAATGTGAACAGGTTGGCCCCATAGGGGCTGCTCTAGCAGAGCAGCATAACTGCATATTTTATGCTTTTGCTGACTCTCTTTCATAAGCTCCAGAACCTAGAGTTGGCTTTCTTCTGCTAAGGCAGAAGTTCCTGAGCTTCTCAACATCAAGATCCTCTAATTATTTTCCTCCTATAGTCCCTAAAATTGAAGCATCCCATTTAATTAACAAATTATATGTATTTACTTTGGAATAGTTAAGTTCTTTCTTTTTTTTTTGAAATTTTTATTTAGTTTTGAGAAATAAAACAGCAAGCACACATGTGCATGTGCGAGCTGGGGAGGGGAAGACAGAGAAGGGAACAGAGGATCTGAAGCAGGCTCTGTGCTAACAACAGAGAGCCCAATACAGGGCTCAAACTCACAAATCATGAGATCATGACCTGAGCCAAAGTCAGATGCTTAACTGACTGAGCCACCAAGGTGCCCCAGTTAATTTTATTTCTAATTTTAATTAAATAATTGCTCTTGAATTAAATATAAATACAGAAGATTCTGACTGGCATGAGATGAACAAAGTAACCAAACTAACTTGTGATTTTTATCCCAGATCAAAGAAAACAGGGATTTTGGTTATTCCTTTCAGGCTTAACAAGGATAAATGTATATTTTACTTCTATTCAAGCTTTCTGAAAGAAAGAAAATAGCTCACTGACCCTAGGAGTTGACATCATTTGAGATGTTCACCCAGACCATGATTGCCCCTCTTTGGGAATTACACATTTACACCCACACTCACGCTTCTACTGCAAGACTAATCCACTGGCTGGAGATGACTTGATTAAGGGGAGACACCTGGCCCAAACGCAGGCCCACGAGCTTCTTTCCAAGAATTTGAAGAGTCACAGACTCTGTGTGTCTTTACTGGCCACTTGAACTCAGTACATAAAGATCTAGGAGCTATAGACAAATAGGTCCTAGATGTGGCCATCTGAACCAAGGAAAACCGTGAAAGTTAATGGACAGATATATACAGAGAAGAATGAAGTGAAAAGTCAAGGGACCGTAAGACCTGGAGAGAAGGAGTAATTCTGGTTTTGATGGTTTTTCAGTTCCTTGTTTTAGTTTATGCTGAGGCCAGTCTATGCCTTCTGAGCTTCACAGAGGCCATTTTTATCCTTCTTAAAAAATCCCCTTTGGAATTAAAAGCAAAAATGAACTACTGGGACCTTATGAAGAGAAAAAGCTTCTGCACAGCAAAGGAAACAACCAACAAAACTAAAAGGCAACCAACGGAATGGGAAAAGATATTTGCAAATGACATATCGGACAAAGGGCTAGTATCCAAAACCTATGAAGAGCTCACCAAACTCCACACCCGAAAAACAAATAACCCAGTGAAGAAATGGGCAGAAAACATGAATAGACACTTCTCTAAAGAAGACATCCGGATGGCCAACAGGCACATGAAAAGATGCTCAACGTCGCTCCTTATCAGGGAAATACAAATCAAAACCACACTCAGATATCACCCCACGCCAGTCAGAGTGGCCAAAATGAACAAATCAGGAGACTATAGATGCTGGAGAGGATGTGGAGAAACGGGAACCCTCTTGCACTGTTGGTGGGAATGGAAATTGGTGCAGCCACTCTGGAAAGCAGTGTGGAGGTTCCTCAAAAAATTAAAAATAGACCTACCCTATGACCCAGCAATAGCACTGCTAGGAATTTACCCAAGGGATACAGGAGTACTGATGCATAGGGGCACTTGTACCCCAATGTTTATAGCAGCACTCTCAACAATAGCCAAATTATGGAAAGAACCTAAATGGCCATCAACTGATGAATGGATAAAGAAATTGTGGTTTATATACACAATGGAGTACTACGTGGCAATGAGAAAGAATGAAATATGGCCCTTTGTAGCAACGTGGATGGAACTGGAGAGTGTGATGCTAAGTGAAATAAGCCATACAGAGAAAGACAGATACCATATGGTTTCGCTCTTATGTGGATCCTGAGAAACTTAACAGAATCTCATGGGGGAGGGGAAGGGAAAAAAACAAAAAGAGGTTAGAGTGGAAGAGAGCCAAAGCATAAGAGACTCTTAAAAACTGAGAACAAACTGAGGGTTGATGGGGGTGGGAGGGAGGGGAGGGTGGGTGATGGGTATTGAGGAGGGCACTTTTGGGATGAGCACTGGGTGTTGTATGGAAACCAATTTGACAATAAACTTCATATATTGAAAAAAAAATCCCCTTTGTGGCTTCACATAGAGCGATTGGTTTTCTGTTATATGAATTCAAACAGCCATGGCCAAAACCACCTACCCTGTTCTGAAAGGAATGGAGCCCCTGCTCTAAACCACAAATACTTTTGGATTCAGCTATCTCAATTCCTGACTTCGTCATAGGAATGAGCATCATTGCATAAGCTATAAGAACAAGAAGTGGGCTATTTGAATGCCAGTCTTTAGACACTGCAACCAAAAGCGTTACTTTCCTCTTGGGGGGAAGGGGAAAAGGGTACAGATGTGAGAAGAGCCTTTGATGTGCCATCCATTTCAGTCAAAAACACAGAAGAAAATCTTTGGAAATATGACTGTCCAAGCATCCAGAAGAGTTAGCCCTACTCAGAGGAATGAAGATTTATGTCATTTCTGACAGTGGAGATGTATACAGCAGACTTGTTAAGTGAATAAATATGTCCAAAGGAGTTTGAGTGGAAGTAGGGGAAGAAAATCTTATTAATCTGTGAAGATGAGACCTTCTCAATTTTTAAAGAGCCAATTGAAGAAACTACATTTACACTATAATTTCAAAAGGAAATGTAATTTTCTTGCCATCTTTAACATTTCTCTCATTAATAATCGAAACAGGTTTTCAGGAAAAGAGATATGGGCTTAATCAGCAGGCAGAGGCTCTGTATGAGCAAGACTGGGTCTCACAAGGGTACGCATGCACCCAGTATTTGAATCACCATCTCTGCAGCCTTTGCTTTCTCACTGGGCACTGACTTGGCCTGGGGGAGACTGGGTTGACTTTCTGCCTAGAGAATGGCTTTCTAATTTGTCCTAACAAATCACTTTGAGTCTTGTGCTTCGTCTGAAGAAAAAAAAGAACTTTGTTCTTACTTCCTTCGGCCCAACCATACCATAATAACATCCACGTTAAAATCTGACCGTATAATGTTCCAAATAAAGGTAACTTATTTAGGGACTTCAATAATTGAATTCATTTAATCTAAGGAAAATAGGGTAGAATAGGGTTTTAGCCCAACAAAAGAAATTTGCCTCATCATTATGGATTCTTCTAGAGTAGGATTAAATCCTATGGGGTTTCATGGTACACTTGATCCTGTACTTTTCTTTATTTGGGGGTGGGGGCATGTAATATGTTTTTCATCATTAGGTCTACTTTGGTATAGGATACTAGGTGTAGATGTCATTATGAAGAACCTAGAAGTGGATGGACATTCCACACCAAAGTTCATGAAATTGCTCTAGAAGTTCTCCCTGACCACCTTTGCAGTGTGATGTGATGGCTCCCTGTGTAGACCTAACAGTTATGACACTTCATGGTCATCCTCAATTTTCCTGTGTCTTCCACCACCAAGCTATGAGGCCCTAAAGGAAAGGGTTTTTCAAATTTGTAACCAAGCTTAGTACAGGTACATAACAAGTATTTAAAAGATATCAGTTGAATGAATGGACGAAATTCTACAATTGGTTTTACTCATAGCAACTTAGCCATCTATTCAAGGAACATATCACCTGAAATTGTTTGGGATGGCTTATCAGTATATTGGTTAAAACTAAAGTTTTTGATATAAAACAGCATGCTTTGCACAGCGATCTCTGGTATGGAAGATGTTAATAAGAGCTTTAGAAAGAGAGAGAAGGAGGGGGATCTGTGGTCATATAAAGTTGTAATTATTTTGCTCTAAAAAAATATAACATATTTTGATGGACCTATTGTTTCCATCATTTTAAGAGGATAGCAGAGATACAATAAGTTGCTATTTAAATATTGAAATCATGCTGTAATCTGTAACCTCTTAAATAAAATCACATGGCTTCTTTTTAAATAAAAGAAATTGAGAGTTCCTGTTTATTAAATTACGGATCTACTTGGGAAAAAAAAGGCACTGGAAAATGATGTTATGACTCTAAATTAGAATGGAAACATAAAACTAACACTGAATTTTCTGTATACCATGTAGAACAAATAAAGGTAAATTAAAGGTGCCAATCAAAAAAAAAAAAAAACCTAAGGAAAGAAGAGCTTCCTATGTTTGCTTTTTCAAATAATTAAAAAAAATTTTATTAACATTTATTTATTTTTAAAAGACAGAGAGAGACAGAGCATGAGCAGGGGAGGGGCAGAGAGAGAGAGGGAGACACAGAATCTGAAGCAGGCTGCAGGCTCTGAGCAAGTGGTCAGCACAGAGCCTGATGCGGGGCTTGAACCCACAAATTGTGAGATCATGACCCAAGCTGAAGTCAGATGCTCAACCGACTGAGCCACCCAGGCACCCCTGCTTTTCAAATAATTTTAAACCAAAGTACTTAGATACCATGTTAATTTCCCTACCAGAAAGGAACATGATTCTTCTTTCTCCATATGCATTGCTAAATTACTTGGGAATTAGGCAAATGAGAAGAAAAGGAAAAACATTCTTTTAAATCAACCAGTTTGTTTTTCTTTCTAATTAAAACAGGTAAATCTTAACATTGCAAAAGATGTAGATGTTCTCATTTTCCTTTAAAATCCTACTGGGTAGGGATTTTCCTTGTTTCCCTTAAAATTAGTGAATAAATTACCTCTAAGACAGTGCCTCTTCCAAAGACGTTAGAAGATCCTGCATAAATGAACACAGACTTGAACCTTCACTCAAACTCCTGCTGGTTGTCAGATCACAGGTGCTCAGGCCCGCACCTGCTTCACTCTGGCTGCATCTAAATGAAGCCACTTATCCTAGTGAAAGCAATCAGGTGAGCATCTAGGTTCATCTAGCTTACCAGATGTTTCCCATCATGGAGAAATGTTCTGCATTGATGGAAACGTTCTATATCTGTACTCTCAATATGTTAAGCCACGTAGTGATATGTGGCTATCAAGCCCTTGAGATATGCCTACTGCAACTGAAGAATGGAATTTAAAATTTTATTTCATTTTAATTTATTTAAATTTAAATACCTACATATGGCCAGTGGCTACACATTGGATGGTGTATCATGGCTTTGCATTAGCAAGGTGTTACCGTTAACCATAAATTTGAACCTTTTAAAAAATTATAAAACATTCTAATATATAATTATATAAGTTGAAAAATATATCATCAGTTTTGCGCTCTAGAGATTAATCATTGTTAACATATAATGTGTATTTATTCTTCTAGACTTTTTCTTTCTCTCCAGGCATATAAACATACACACTCATAGGCAGATTCAAAAAAATGTATGAAGTAGAATCATACTATATGTGCTGTCCCACAGCTTGTATTTTTCTTAACATGTTTTGGCCACCTTTCTATGTTGGTATACAGAGCTCTTTATAGTTACACAAGCCAGTATATTCCCTTCTTTGCTAAGCCAGTCTCATTTTTGTCATTTGTAATCAAGGAGTTCTGATTAACACAGAACTGTGTCCAGGGTCCAAATTCACCTTTTGGGTTAGCATGTTGGGGCCCTATCTGAGAAGAAAAGAAGCAGGTGCAAACTCAAATGAGGAGAGTTTGCATGACAGGCAGAGGAGGTTAACATTTTACCATATACTCACAAAGGAAATGACTGAAGGGTTTTGAGCAGGCAAGTGGCACCATCAAACCTGTCATTGAAGACAGTCACCTTGGTAGTGATCTGTCTTAGAGGGGAGCACAGAACCTTGACAGAGACCTCAGTGGTACAAAGGTTTGTTTACACTTCAGTTACCAGGTACAGAACACCACCAATACTGCTGTTCTATCATATTTCTACAGCAAGCTCACAAAATCCTGTTCGGCTCTTTTACAACACAGTAGAAGTAAAATATTGTGTGTATGGTAACTTTAGTTTTCAACCACTATTGTAAAGATATAAAGTAATTCATTCATTAAACTTTTACAGATAAACTGCTATATGTCAGGCATTAAGGAAATAACAGTGCACAAAATGAAGTTCTGTCCACACGGGGGAGGCTATAAAAGGAGTAGATTTGGGGGCTGAGGAAAATAAGAAGTTTAATTTTGAACATATAAATTTTGAGACGCTTATTAACCATCTAAGTGAAATGTCAAGGAGGCAGTCAGATGAATGAGTTTGGAGATACATTTTGGGCATTATCAGAGTATGTGATTTCCTAGTGAGTGAGCATATATAAAGAAAGAGGAGTCAGGAGATAGGAGGAATGTGCAAAAGAGACCACATAATGTGGTGACAAGAATAGAGCTGGAAAGAAAGTGACAGCGAGCCAAGAACTAGAATCTCCAAAGAATGGGGGACAAGTAGCCCAGGACTCTGTGTAACTGCAACAAGGAAGCAGAGTGAGTGGTACTGATGGACAGCATGAGTTTCCAAGCTGAGTGGTTTTTAAGGTGAGTAGGACAACAGTCTAGAAGAGGCACCGAGGAACAAGGATAACACCTACCCTGTCTCGAACTCCAGTAGCACAAGGGGTGTGGGAGACAAAGCATGGCTACTGGGAGGGCTCTAGAGAAGTCATATAATTAAGAAAGCCAAGTTTATAGTAAAAAGAGGAAGGCACTGTTCAGACAAGGTTGCGAAGATAAGGAACTTTACTGATAAACACTTGTGAGTTTTAGAGCTCATAGGGCAGCAGTTTAGGGGTCAAGGAAGGTGGGAGATAGGATCAATTAGGGTTGTATGGAGCTGGGTGGACATGAGAGACCACAGGGTGAGAGGTGACTAGAGTCCTTGTTTTTGAATGGTGTTACTATAGACAGGACAAAGAGCATGACAGAAGTAGCACCAATGTTCTGGGAGGCAGGTTAGTGGACCTGTACCGAGGAGGGAGGAGGACCCAGAGCTCCTCTATGTTGTGCATTAGCAAAATAGAAAGACTTTGGTGCTAATGCAGGAATGTGACATTTAAAAAATGTTCTTATGGTGAGAAATGTTTCCTAAGCCGTGGCAATTTAGCACTACATATCCCTAGGCAGCATGGGTTCCACCCTAATTACAACAAATATGTGTTGAATATCTAGTATTATTCTAGGCATGGAAAAGGATGGAGAGAAAGAAAAGCAGTCATCTCTAGGAAACATGAAGTCTTCCCCCAGTCTTAGGCTAAGTTGGTCCCAAATGTATTTCATTAAGAAGATGTCATTATATTCCTCCTCCCAACAATCCTAAGACCACTTTTCATTTTGAGTGTTGGCCTGGGGGCAGCTTTCTTCACCTTGTCTTTGGAAGGAATGTCCAGCTATGTGGTCAACCACATAACCTCAGAGCTTGGAGTTATTTGAACAGTTTCATTTAGAGAAGACACTGAACAGATAATGAAGACACTGAACAGATACAGCATTTTTGTTCTTATGTTCTCTCTAAATTGAACTAAGATAAGAACAGGCATTAAGCTGCTTAGAGATTTGAATTAGAGGAACAATTATTCTAATACACACGGTAGCAGAAAGGCTCTCAGAGCCCATAATCTCCTGAGTCTTATGAAAAAATGTCACTCGCTGGATATCCATGCTTGATTGGAGGTTCTGCAAAGTAATCTAAGCCTCCTTTTCTCACTTTTATCCTTTTGGATTGATTTTTGTTTCTTTGAAAACAATTGTTCCATTTTGAAACTTTCTGAACACAGCACAATGCATAATCTGTATCATTTAGCACTCTAAATACTCTGCCATTATACTAGGGTTCTTATGACTGAGCATGTCTTGTCAATGGAAATTTATTCAATGAAATGTGAAATTACTTTAGAAGACACATTTAGAGCATTTAAGCCAGGCATGTTGAGCTGAAAAGATTTAGGAAGTAAGTTATATTCTAAATAGCTAATAATTGTTCATCACAGGGTACCTTTTCATTCTTTACTGATGCTTCTGCCTTTCGACCTCTCACAATGGCCACTAGAGGATAGGGAATCGACTATGGGAAAGATCATTTCAATGGTGTCTTCACATTTACGTGACATTTTAATGTCACAACTGTCTAACTAGAGTGTGCAGACGGGGTGCTGGTCCAAGCCCCATCAACTGACACTTTACCTCACATCATTACTCTCTTAGAGTCTCTAGAAGTAGATACTGAAAGCTGTTAGTATTGCTGTTTGAGCCACCCAGGCTGAGCCCTATTCCTTCCTCGGCAGAGGCTCCTTTGTTTCCTAGGAAAGAGGGGAGTAACTCTATTCCCTGGGAATCAGGAAAAATATTTTTAACTGAATACATTGAAGAGAAGGTTATATTGACCCGACATGTTCAGAGACTGAGAGGTATGAGAGACAGATAGCAATAATCAGGCCACTGTAATTCCTAAAGATATTCCAAAGAGCACCCTGGGTCCGGAAAACACATCGTTCCACCTGGGAGACCGTGACAACTCAGTGCACCAGACTGAGAGCCTGGTATGTGGTTGGTGCTTCATGCGTGCTTGCTCAGTGAATGGATGAAAGAGTAGAACTATAAGATCTAGACACCGGCTCAATGGCACTAATGCACAAACCACTGCACCTCCAGCCCATGTTCTCTCAAGTGCCTCAAGACAACCATACAACAAGGGATACTCTGTAAATTACCCCATAGTAAATCTAAACCCCATCAGAAACTGAAAACACTTTCCTCATAAATATCTCTTTAGTTTCACTTTCTTTCCTTATAGCTATAAAACTCCTCTTCTGAGACATTACAGGTGAAGGAGGAGTTGATATAAGTAGGTAGTTAGGTTATCTAGATGCCTGAAAGGAAAGGAGATCAAATATTAGAGTTGCCTTTGGGTTGCTTCTTCCCCATGCTTTTCTCTCTCTTGTTAAAGTATATCTAAGAAAGGAAAGGTTGAGCTTGGTTGGACATGAACTCCAGAACTCATGAAAGCAGAATTTAAAAGATCCCAAGATTGAGCAGACGTGGGTCTAAGGCATGAAAACCTAAAAAAGAAATCTGTCTGGGTGGTTAAGCTTCTCAAAAATGAAGTTTTAACAAGAGAGAGGAGGAAAAACACCTTGAAAGAAACTCTTTGGGCTGTATGGGGAGCTCTCTGATGGGACCAAATTTGGCAACCAGATACATAAAGGTGAAAGGGAAGAAAGCTGAGATCACCATAAAACAGTGAATCTCTTTTATAGTGTGTTCACATGTCTAAACTCCAAAGTAAACTGGCTAACAAAAACTCTGCAATTAAATTTGATGCAGCAAGATAGAATGATAATGTGATTGTGATGGAAGATACCGAGAAAGCAGAATTCTTCATTTATTTGCTGTATATCTTCTCTGTCTAGAGAAAAGATCCTTAGATTTATAAAGTTTGAATGGCATTTGTCCCAAATGTAAGCAGTGATTGAAGAAAGAACAGAGTTGCTTTAAATGAGTTTAAATATGCTTTATAAGAGAAATCACATCCAGGATACCGAAAACTTGCAAATGAGAGTTTTAAGAAACTACTGAGAAGAGAAGGAGGAAGGTTGGAATTGGACAAATATATTTACCAGTTTCAAAAAGGGAAGTATACAGAATTAAAAGCATTACTGATGATGACAACTGAATTTTAGGTTTATTCTGGGCTTGATTGTAGAATGGATGTTATAGGGCAACCTCCTTGCTCTTAGGAGAAGAAGCATTGATCTCTGAGCCAGGATGGGTTCGCTAAGCATGAATCAAGTCATCTCAGACCGATCTTATTTCATTTTTTAATGGAGGACGAGATTAGCATAGCAGGGAAATGGGTTATTTGTGGTCTATTTAGACTGCATCCAGGAATCTGGCACAAGGTGACCTTGAGAACCTGGTGGACAAATAGAAATGTAGACTGGATGACAGGTATACTGAATATTGGATGAACTCAAAGTGAGTTTACTAATGTATCAGTAGTAATACTAATAGAGAAATCTAGGTGTGCATTTTTCAGTCTCATGCCAATGAATTAGAAGTCAGCTCTATCAAATCTCTGAATGATGTGAACTTTGAAGGGATAGCATATATACTGAAAGACAAAATCAGAACCCAGAAAATTCTCAACAGTCTGGAATGAAAGACTGAATTCAACTTAAAGAAATTTCATAGAGATAACAGAAGCCCCAACACTTGGGTCTAAAATATTCTACTGCTCAAATATTGGCTGATAGTGACCCGAGGGACATAAATGTGAAGGAACAGGATTTAGGGGAAAAGCCTGTTCACTCTCAGATGTTAACTAATTTGTCTTTCTTGGAAATGCTGCTCTCCATTATTTTTCCTCTTTCTGAATCTCGAACCTCTCCATTTTCACTATGTCTGGGCACATCTAAACATTTAAAATAAACAAAATAAAATAAAGCACAAAACCACAAAACACAAATTAACCCTCCCACCCCGGGTTTTATTACTGCCTTGAACGCACCCTTTTTTACTTTTCTGCACTGCAAAGGTGCTCAGGGGTAGCTACATTGGTTCCCTCCACTCTCCTCAAATTGGTCTCATTAAGTCATCAGTGACCTCCTAATTGAAAAATGTATTAAATATTTTTCAGTCCTAAGCTTCTGTGATGTCTCTGCAGCATTTGATATTCCTGGTCACTTTTTTATTCTTGAATTTTTCTCTTCCCTTGGCTTCCTTTCTGTTGCAGTTACTTTCCTAGTCTCAGAATTCCATCTTGTCTCAACTCTCCTCACATACACAATCCATTCTACCATTAGTCTAGGCTTTCTTCTCACCATCTGTGGTGGGGGATCTCACATCCTCCCAGGGTTTCAACTGTCTCGTGTACGTTGAAATCTTTATTTCTTACGTGAACCTTTTTCTTGAGCTCTAGACTTTACTTTTTACTGAACTTCTCCAATGGCTTCAATTACCACCTATACTTTGACTATTCACAGGTATATAATTGTAGCCTAGACCTCTCCACTGAACTCCAGACCCTTATTTCTAAATCCATATGCAACACCTTCCTCTAGATGTTTCTTAGGCATCTCATACTCATGATTTTTGATCTTAATTATCACCCACCCTTCCTTTTCTGAAGATTATGACCCAACCACCACACTGTTATTTAAGCCAGAAAATGAAGGATTGTTCCTGGTTCTTCCTGCTACTTTCTATTTCGCATTCAGGCAGACTCCAAGTCATACCTCAACTAAGCACTTTTCCTAAAATACAAATCTATCGATTTCCTTTTTCAAGGGGATAAAAAATCCCAACACCCTAGCATGCCACCCAAGATCCTGACGACCTGGAGATGAGTCTTCCCTAGCTTTCCAGTCTCATCTCATAGCTCTTCCCTAGAAGTATCCAATGGGCTAATTGTACATTTCTTTCTTTTTTTAAAATGTTTTATTTATTTTTGAGAGAGAGAGAGAGAGACAGAGCGTGAGTAGGGGAGGGGCAGAGAGAGAGGGAGACAGAATCTGAAGAAGGCTCCAGGCTCTGAGCTGTCAGCACAGAGCCTGAAGTGGGGCTCGAACCCACGAACCGTGAGATCATGACCTGAGCCAAAGTTGGGCTCTCAACTGACTGAGACACCCAGGTGCCCCTGGACTAATCATATATTTCTACTAAAAGTAAGGTTACCTACATTTGGCTTGCTATATATATCTCCTTGTGCCTATTCCTATGTTTTCCCTTTTGCTTCAGTTGTTCTTTCTCCCATTTCTATGCCTGATGAATTTCCTTAAGGCTTAATTCCTTATTTTCTCTACTATGCAGCATTTGAAACTTTCTCTTTTGTATTCACATTTTTTTCCCTATTCATTTTCCTATTGTAGTGCATAACACAGAGCAGTAATTACTTGTTTTGCATGACAATCTTTACCACTAAACTGTGAGCTCCACGAGGAAGTGACTAAGTTCTATTAAGTTTTGTAGCCCCAGCACTTAGCATAGTTCCTGGTACACAGTGAACACTCAATTCATGTTTATGCAATAAATTGACTCAATGTGCATGAAACTGCAGTGTCACTTACATAAAAGTTTGCTCTCCCCCTGGATCAATAGCTCTGCTTTTCTCTGGGCTGATCAGTCCATATTGAGAATATTCTGTTCTGATGTGATGCTGCACTTAAATTGAGGCAGATATAAACTAAAAAACATGGGGGTGCCTGGGTAGCTCTGTCGGTCAAGTGACTGACTCTTGGTTTCGGCTCAGGTCATGATCTTGAGGTTCATGAATTCAAGCCATGCGTTGGGCTCTACATTTACAGTAGGGAGCCTGCTTGGGATTCTCTCCCTCTCCCTCTCTCGCTCCTCCCCTGCTTGTGGTCTCTCTTGCTCAAAATACATAAATAAACTTAAAAAACAACATTAAAGAAGAGCAATAAGGAATATGACACCATGTGGAAGGAAAAATGATTGAACAAATGGGAAATATTTGTGTAAGGTGTCATGAATTGAAAAGAAAAGTAACTCCCTATTGTAATAGTAAGGGCCTGAGAACAAGCCACACCTTTTCCAACAAAACACAACTATGGCAGATTAAGCACAGTAACAGATTATATGCTGCTTCTCTCATTGAGAGGTGGAGTTGAATTCTTCTCCCTTTGAAGGTGGTTTCTGTGACCAAATGGCATGGAATGAAAGGGACACTGCAGAACTTCTAAAACTAGGTCAGAGGAACCCTTGAAGCTCCACTTTGGTCTTTGAGAACGTTTAATCTTGGGGTGCTCCTGCTGTAAATTCAGTCGCCGTGCTGCGAGAGGCCCAAGGCATAGGTGCTCTATTAGTGCCAGTGCAACTCCTGACGGACAGCCAGCTTCACCTGCCATCAATTAGTGAACTGTTGTGAATGCCCAACACAGAACCTTCGGATAAATGCAGCCTCTGCCAACATCAAACTGCAGCCCACATAAAAAACCCAAGCCAGGACCAGACAGCCAGACCCTTTTCTAATTCCTGATCCACAAATTTAAGTACAAAGTAAAACTTCTCTTTCTTTCTTTTTCTTTCTTTCTTTCTTTCTTTCTTTCTTTCTTTCTTTCTTTCTTAGAAACAGGCTCTTTTTTTTTTTAATGATTATTTTTGAAAGAGCTAGAGAGACAGAGTGCCAGCAGGAGAAGGGCAGAGTGAGAGGGAGACACAGAATCCAAAGCAGGCTCCAGGCTCTGAGCTGTCAGCACAGAGCCCAATGCGGCACTAGAACTCACGAACTGTGAGATTGTGATCTGAGCCGAAGTAGGCCGCTTAACCGCTTAACTGCCACCCAGGCGCCCCAAGCAAAATTTCTTTTCACCATTAAATTTGGAGTTTTAAATGATTAAAATGGCACAGTTGGTTACACAGCACTGGAGTCCTAAAGCAACAACTACACGTGTTGATTGATTGAAGAGTGACTTGGTGACAATAAACTGTTGTGGAAAAAACGGATGTCTTACTCAGATCTCCCCCTTCAAGAAAGGACTTGCTGCCCAGCTGCAAGGAACACAGCTAGCTGGCGGCCTCCAGCTGTTGGTGCCTCGAATTCTGAGCTGTGGTCTTGCTCTTTACAGGGCAGGCACCAGCCAATGACTAAACAAGGCAGTGCTAGCCACGCCCATGCCAAAGTTTTTCTTGGTGTCCCCAGTCGACAGCTGAACAAGTGGTACTAAGGCCTAGCCATCTTTGTCCAACTGGGGACTCTAAATGAGCAAACTCTGCTCCAGAGCTCTGCACTGGGCCAGCAGAGATCTCCTCTGGTCTGTGTCATGGACTGATACCCCCCACCTGCCCAATACTGCTCCTGTCTCTTCACAGGTGTTAACTCCCCAGTGAGCCTTATGCACTCCTATTCCGTTTCAGTGTCTGCTTCCTTGAAAATACAACATATAAAACCAACTGGCATTATCTTAAGAGAATTATAATAGCAAAGAGCAACTCTTAAGACTTGGTGACCGAACAAGCCCAGTGATACAAATGTGGCTGCTGGGTTTTGGCTTTGGGTCATCGATTGCCTTACTATTGTTTAAGTAAAACATGGCAGTGACCTTGGTTATTGGCTACCTAGACAGCAAGATTGAGACTGCAAATACAAGGAGGGGAGGAGTGGGTTACACAGCGAACACCGGAGTCTTGATTTCATATCTGTCTGAAGACAAGCGGCAGAACTCAATGGAATGATAAACATCTCATAAAAGACCCAACTGGTCTTGTGAGACATTTGCTGATTAAAAAACCTCAGTCCAGGTTCACTAATTTCTCAACCCTGTCAGAAATCCTCACCTGATGCTCTTTGCCTAAGAATATGTGAGCTGAATAGGAAGGTCTAATGATTTTCAGGCATTTATGAAGAAGCCCTGAGATTGGATCTTCCTTGCAACAGTCAAATCATAGTGTGACAGAAACCGAATTTATCTTCTGTTCCTTTACTAAGTTCAAAGATGGCCAGTTTTATTTTATTTTATTTTATTTTTATTTTATTTTTATTTTAATTAAATGTTTATTTTTGAGAGAGACAGAGTGTGAGCAGGGGAGGGGCAGAGGGAGAGGGAGAGAGAGAATCCTAGACAGGCTGTGTACCATCAGCACAAAGCCCCATGCGGGGCTCCATCTCATGAACCATGAGATCATGACCTGACCCAAAGTCAAGAGTCAGATGCTTAACTGATTGACCCACCCAGGCACCCCAAGATGGCCATTTTTAAAGTATATGTGTGGTAACCACGAAAAGTGTGTGTGTGTGTGTGTGTGTGTGTGTGTGTGTGTGTGTAAGAGGAGAGACAGAGAGAGAGAGAGAGAGAGATTAACAATTAGTACATCATCTGAAAATAGGAATTTTATATCCTACTGGCATTCTGTCCTAAGTCTTTGTACCTTGGCCTCAAATTTATAGAACTTTGC
This sequence comes from Panthera leo, assembly GCF_018350215.1. NCBI lineage: Eukaryota > Metazoa > Chordata > Mammalia > Carnivora > Felidae > Panthera > Panthera leo. Next base: position 63,090,062 of record NC_056691.1, on the reverse strand, counting down.
CTCTTCTCTGAAAGTTGATATTACCCTTTCTGGGGAAGAGAAGAATGCCAGGAGAAGGGTATGATCTTTCTGTCCAAATATTTGAAGGATTAATAGGAAATAGATTTGTTATAGCAAAACGTTGTTATAGCAGCCAAATGGTAGAAACTGGCCTAATATTTGGAAGCGCAACAGAAAATATTTTGCATGAACTTTTTGTCAGAACCGTTCAAAGGTGCCGTGGGTTGCTTTGATAGGTGCCGTGTTCTCTGTGTTGGGGAAAACCAAGCAATTACTTGACAGACATGACACGAGATGGGATTCAAGTAAATCTGGAGCATTAAGGTTTTAAAGACCCTTTATGCCAGAAATTCTATAAATACTGAAGAAACAGAAAGACAAATATAAAGGCATTTTGAGGGACTTTCCCCATTAAATACAAATATAACATAACAGGAATTACACTAGCATAATCAAATGTTAGTTCTGGTTCTCATTTTGTCAGGTATAAAGCTCTGCGGATACCCTTAAAATTGTTTTTCTAATAAAGCCAGTCAAGCATGAAATAACTTCTAGCTGCTTTAGCAAAGACTAATAGAGGAAATTACCCTAATGAGAGGCTAATCAAGCAGACTAAGATGATCCTAGAAGCACATGTCCTTTTCAGACAAGGCTGGTGGGTCCTGTGCTTGTTGCTAAGAGAGGTGCTGATGTTCCTGTTTTTCTAAAGAAAGGTTTGGGCAAACTTATCAGTAGGGGGCATTGGTGTTCTGTCAGCAGGAGAACTTGACTCGGAGAATAAGTGCACTTGGCGATTCCGAGCACTTTACAATGATCAACAAATCAAAGCAGATAGGAAAGTACTTTCCTTAGAAAAATCCACATAGAAATGTCATCTGTTCTAAATGAAACTTAAGGAAATAGAAGTACAGCATGTACATATTTGGTTTTGCCGAGACAAATGAAAGATGCTGGAGGCCTTAAATAAAATCTTTCTTGAGAGAGGAGAAAAAGATCACAGCAGCTGCAGATTCAGCATTCTCCAAGTGCTAGGAAATGAGAGGGGAGCTGAGTGTGCATCACGGGGGGACTGGTGCCACTGATGCTGCCGGCTCCCGTGTCACTGTAATGAGAGTGAAACCAAACAGTTCTCTCTGTGTTAGACACTTCCCTAATACAACAAATACTGGTCTGTTTTTCTCTCTTCCCTTCTGCTGGTACGAGCAAAGGCACACAATCATGAAAGGAATTGGGGAAGAAAGGGAAAATACATAGATTTGGAATGCACAGTATAGGAGATAAAGAGCTGCGCTCTGTCACTTGGGAACACATATAAGCCCGCCATTAGTCACGGAGAGAGAGATTATTAAACGCCAATAAAAACTAATGCAACATTTCCACATCCACCATGATATAAATGCTAGGTGGCAGATAGAATTACTTATGAATTATTACATCTTATAGAAAATTTTGATATCCCAGCTTTTTTACCCTCTATCCTCAAAAATGATTTTAGAGGTCTATCTTACAAGTTAAAATTCTGGGACTTACAGTTTGAGACCTTAAGGAACAACACAAAGGAAGGATACATCAACACACACATACGCACACATATTGATAGGCTTCTCTGATTTGATTCAAGTTTATTTGATGCATTAAGAAGCCTGCCTGATTCCCACCTCTTCTTAAGGCTCATCAAGAATTTTACCTTCATTCACTTAACACACACTGATGAAATCCCTCTTAGGTGAGTGTCAAGCATGGGTTAGGTACCACTCTATCAAACCTGCCTTGACCTCTGAGGCCATACTTAACTCTTGGAACAGGAGTTTCTTTAAAAAAAATTTTTTTTAAGTTTATTTACTTATTTTGCACGCACACATGACACGGGGGGGGGGGGCGGGGAGGGAGGGAGAGAGAGAGTGCACATGTGAGCAGGGGGGAGGGACAGAGAGAGAGGGAGAGAGAGAATCCCAAGTAGGCTCCTCTCTGTCAGTTCAGAGCCTGATGCAGGGTTCGATCTCATGAACTGTGAGATCATAACCTGAGCCAAGATCAAGAGTGGATACTTAACTGACTGAGCCATCCAGGCACCCCTGGAACACGAGTTTCTAGTTGCATTATATTTTTCTCAACTTAATAAACCCTGATAGTCTCCTTCTCCCTGATGCTGCCTACAGTAACAGGAAGGAAAACAGCACTACCCTATTTACAACATTTAAATCAACAGTAAGCAAAGTTCACTTATAAAAGTAGAATATGCTTAGACATACCTGTACAATATGAGTTTAATTACTGTGGTGACATATGAATCTTAACCTTCTTGGAGGTGAGAATTCCCTGAGTCAAGAAAACTTGACTTTTATACTGACATTTTCAAACCAACTGAACAAATTTGGAAGAAAAAGTCATCAGAATTGTTTTGCAATCACAAAGAATTTTGGTTAGACCAAACCAGAAAAAAACATAATCAAATAAGACATCTTAAAAAACAATGTGGAAGGGGGGGGGGGCGGGCAGGTGGGGGTGTTGGGAAAAATGGATGAAAGGCAGTGGGAGGCACAGGCTTCCAGTTATGGAATGAATAAGTCGTGGGAATAAAAGGCACAGCAGAGGGAGGATAGTGATATTGTAATAGTGATGTATCAGGACAGATGGTAGCTACTTGTGAGCATAACACATCATTATGTTGTAACCTGAAACTAATGTAACATTGTGTCAACTATACCCCCAGAATAAAAAAGAATCAAAGTTTCTTAGGCAAGTGCATTAGTTTCTTATTGCTGTTGAAATAAATAACTACAAAGGTAGTGGCAACACAAACAAGCAAACAGCAATGTGAAATCCTGTTTGGGGGCAGAAAAAAAAAAAACTAAACTAAAACATAAGTCCCAGTTGATAGCCAGGAGACTTTAGGTTATAGATGGCTCCCCAGCAAACCACTGCCCCTTTCGGCAAGTGTTCTTTGTTGGAGTGCCATTTTCTTTTCGCTTATTCCCTCCTCCTGTTCTCCTAACAGTCTGAACACTGAAAGGATAGGGTGTCAGGGTAGTGGCTGTGGGGAGCCATGTAGTGAAAACTTTCCTGAAGAGTGAGCTCTGGCCTGGGAGCTGGATGGTTCAATTCCCTGCTCTGCTGCTAACTCTGTGAACGTGGGCAAATCACCCAGCCTCACCTGGTCTCAGTAAAATGGGGAAAATAATTCCTAACACAACAGAAGAAAGTATCAATGCATGAAGAATAACAGCCTCCTGCCAAGGAAAATTCTGGCCGTGGACAGCTAGGTCTCTTCCCCAGCCCTCCTTTTTATTAAGTAGATCCAGAATTAGGTAAACACTAAAAAGGCAGAGAGTAGAGCAGAGTTTATATGGAATATTTACAACAGAGAGTGACTAATTAAAAAAAAAAAACTCCCTAAAAAACACGCCTACAAGAGAGTGGTGTTTTGTTTCACGCTGTTTTTGAATTACCAGCCTTTGTGTTTGGTGGTGTTGACTTTTAATGGAGCTGGTAAACAGCACCCCACCAAGTGTTTTGAATCAATTAAGAGAGTGAGAAGGTGTAAGGGAAATCAGGATAGGGCCTCATTCCTTCTAAAGACTGGGCTAGAGGATGTGGCTTAGATGGATCTCCTGGTACTGAACCACAGAATTAAGTGGGCTTATCTACTCAGTCATATACAGTGCTAGAAAACCACAGTCCTTCCCCACACAGAAGGAACAGACTAGAATACATGTTTCCTGTGGAGTCTGACTTCCATGGGGAAGAAAGGAGGAAGAAGCTGAGCCATGCATACCTATGTCTTCCAAACTTGCCAGTGAAAATTTGGCACCCCAGGGGAGGGGCACCTGAAGGGGCGGAGAAATGCTGGCGTGTATGTACCTTCCCTGATATCTCTCCACATGAAAGGAAATACCAGGAGTGTGAAATGTCCTTCTGAGAGCATAGGTCACCTCAATCCATTCTTGTTCAGCAGAATGAATTGGATTTCACAATAATGGAATGTATTATATAAGTAGCAGGACTCTGTATCCATAGCCTGAATGTTTAAATAGACCACATGTCATCACCCTGATGAATACACCCCAGTTTTGTTCTGGAATGGCTTGAAATGAGACGTGATATGTCTGGAGTTTCCTTTCCTTTATTAAACCTTTTAATGCATTTAATTTCCAGAGAAGGCTGGATCTTTTCCAGGCGAGGGAGGGGGAGAAGTACGTAGGCATCTGTAATGATCTCTGACAGTGTGACGGGGAGCACTGATTTTTACAACAGTAGCCAAAATTACCGTAATTAGAGAAAATATCCACATCTTTATAAACAGGGTGTTAACTGATTCAAAAGGAACTTAATGAGAACTTACAAGAGGAAGTGTGCTTTTGCCACTGAGTATTAAACATTAATTAAAGTCAGAAGGCAATAGTCAAGTTGCCTCTCTACTTCAGTCAGTTGGCAAGGCACAGAGAGTGGAGAGGTTTCAGAATCTGCTGACTTTGCTGGCTGTGATCCTCCAATGGGTCCTCTAAATTTATGGCCAGTTGTGATGAATTTTAATTCCCGTTAAAGGTTTTGTTCAGATCTTATTGCAGAAACTGAGCGACGAAAGCTTTCAAATGCTTAGTTAGGCTTCTTATTTTTAAAAAGTATTTTTAAATACTCTTTTTATTATCAGGATAAGTAGAAGAAGCCATGTATGAAAGAAGATGATCCCAGCTATGAAATAAAATATGTATAGAAAATATTGGAAGGACATACATCAAACTATTAGCAGTGGATTTCTTTGAATGATTGAACAACAGATGATTTTTTTCTTCTTTTCTGCATTTTATAGGCACTGCTTTTATAAATGGAAAAAATGAGCTTTAACTTCTAAAGGTCTGTTGATTCTCAGGGAACAGCTAATCGGTGTCCCCCAAATTGACTATCAGGTACTTATAGTACCTGGAAAATAATAAATACAGATAACATTTAAATCTTACACCTGCACTGTTTTTGACTGAATAATTATAAATATACTTCATCTTCATTTCAATATAAAATTATGCTTAACTAGTGTATTATTGTGGTTTTGATCCAGTATCAAACTTCTGATCCAATAACCAAGAAGACAAACCTCTGGAGGCAGACCTAATCATTTTTTTTTCATTCTGAGTTAAGAACTTGCTGATTTTGACAAGACAGGTTATGGAAGTGGCCAGTTTGGTCATCGGAATCTCCTTGGGGGCTGCAGCACAAGACACTTTACATCGATTTCTATGTAAATGAGACAGTGAGGGGAGGGGAGCAAGCGTTCTTCATTTGATTCTTCCGGCTGACATCTTTTGTATTCCTCCCTTGCAAACGTTACTAACTTCCTATTGTGTCTCCCCAGCCAACTAACTCCCGCCAGTCACGGTTTTGCTTACGCTCCCCAATAGTCTGGGAACTCCTTGACTGAGCATGTGTGTGTATGTGTGTGTGTGTGTGTGTGTGTGTGTGTGTGTGTGTGTGTGTGTACACGCTATCACACAGGTCAGTGCAAAGTGCTGCGAACACACTAGGCATTCTCAAGTTTGCTGAACTGACCAGCGTCGAAAGCAAAGCAGTGACAAAATTGAAAAGCTAGAAACCTCCACCTTTTAAATAACTTTGGGCTCTCCTGTTTTCATTAGGTCAAGTGAAGAATGCACAGATTTTGTGGGTTTTTTTTTTCTTTTCACCTTGAAATGAGATTATGTGCAGGCCTGAGCTGCTGAACCACAATTTGTTTTAAAGCTCTTTTGAGGGAAAATGCCCAGGAAAGCCACAGCTCAGACTACAGCATACTACACAGATTTACTGACAGTCTCCCACATGCCTGCATTTGGGCTGGTTCCTAAGGGATGCACTGGAGAGGAAGGTGCAGACCTTATGTTTAATGAGCCCGCAGTCTAGCAGGGGAGACAGTCCTATACACAAATAATTATAATGCAGACGGTCAAGTGCAATTATAGATGCATTTACAAGACACATTGGTAGCCCAGGGGAGGATATGTGGTCAGGAAAGGATCACAGAGCAGACAAAACCTCCACCATACCATAAGCTTTTCCAGGGACAAATCATTAGTTTTAAAGTTGGGCCTTTTTATACACTGAAAAAAATGTTGGTAGGACACCAGTTGTTGAGGTAAATGTAATACCCACACTTTGATAAAAAAAATTTAAGACAAATGTAGCAGGCAAAAATCTTGCCTACAAATTAGGGTGTTAAAAAATCCTTTTTATTTTTTAAAAGTTAAAAAAAAATTAACTATTTATTTATTTTGAGAGAGAGAGAGAGAGAGAGAGAGAGCACTAGCAGGGGAGGGGCAGAGAGAGGGAGAGAGAGAGAAGGAATCCCGACCAGCACAGAGCTGGATGTGGGGCTCGAACTCACAAACTATGACATCATGACCTGAACTGAAATCAAGAGTTGGGTGCTTAACTGACTGAGCCACCCAGGCACCCTCCCTTTTATTTTTTTTTAAGTCAATTTCTAGCTGAGTTTGAGCCACCATCATACTGGGCCACAAGAAGTTTATTCTGTCGTAATTATTGGGACTCTCCTACAGGATCCTAACGGGGCCTCAAAGAGGCCCTCGGGTGTTGTCTTTACTGGGTGGTCCTGAAGCCCTTGGTATCCAGCTCACAGACTTTCTCTGGTTCCAGGGGCTCTGCTGCTTCTGTGCCACAGTCACCGCACAGGCATCTTCGCTGGGGCTCAGAGCCCCAGGGACCTTCTTTGGTGTCCTATGTGGTTGTCACCTCTGAGGTCTTGCCACATCACAGAAGTTCTGCTACCCAGCAGGACATATGTCTCATTAATTGAAAGACCCACCCATTTTGTTCCTCTTCTTTAGTCTTTGGGGAATAGCCTCCTTCTCTCTCTCTCCTGGTCCCCAGGGGCACTCCCATGATCCCCCTGTCCTCAGGTCTCCTAGCATAATCACGTTTTAGGAGTATAAGCTGTCATAAAGGACAGGAAAAGTCCATAAATTTAGGTAACTTTTGCTGTTTTACCTGACATATATCCCTGTGATTAAAAAGCACACTGAGCCCCTGCCCATGTGTTTGGTGTTGAAATGGAATGGGGGATGTGTGGGAAGAGGGAATAAACACCCACGCATAGGAACAAATTCGTATCTCAGTACACTGTTCTGATACATAAGCAACAGTGTCCCAGGAAGTTCACCTTTAGAAGAAGCCACTATGACACCAACCCAGAGTACAAGCAGTTGAACCATCAGGTCAGAGAGTAAACTGGGGAAAGGAGGTCATAAAAGATGGAAAGCAGCCATGGGCTCTAAGCTCTTAGAGAAGAAACACTGAACTGGGGTTCAGGTTCTATTTCTCTCACTAAGTTTACCAAATGACCCTGGACAAGTAGCTTTATCTCTCTGGGCCTCAGTTTCTCCAGTTCCAAATTAAGTGGTATCGATGGGTTGATTCTAAGGGTCCTCCAACCACCGATATTTGTATCTGGTTTGGTATAACAGGGGTGGACCTCTCATTTTTACCAAAGCATCTTAATAATCACCAAGCCATCGGCTCTAAAAATTTAACATTTTTAAGTCCCATTGTTCAGCTAGACGGGTGCAGGGGACAACAGGAGAGTCATGCTGAGTGGGGATATATGAACCCTCCCAAGCCGAATGCACGTAAGATGGGGTGGGACAGATAGCTGTGTCTGAGCATCTCACTCCCACTGACTGCTGTGGGCCCTCCTATACGGCTCAATTTGAGCTATCTCCACTGCATGCTCCTTCATGTTCAGCTGTACAGACAGATTTTGCAATTGGGATGAGCAGTTCTGGGAATGCGGGAGAGTGTGGGTGAATCCCTGTGTGGTAGCGGTCTGGCTCTTGCTTTGGTTGATCTGTGTGGGACCAGAATGAGCCAATCAGCCCTGCACAGAGAGGTGAGGCATGGCCGACCTTAACTCCATCTGCAGTGCTTTCTATTTTCGGGAGGCTATGCTACGAGCAGTGACAATATATCTTTCCACAAATGGCCCGTAAGAAACATTAAAGATGTCATGTGCTCTAAAGGAATTGACTTAATGACTCTTTTCACTTAAGGAGGGATTGCTGGTAAAATTCGTTCCTCAAATGACAGGTTCCTGAATAGGGACACATTCAGGCCTGACACGCTAACACAGTTTTTTATATTCACCAATCTTCTCCATGGTGTCTACAAAGACCACCCTAGACCATCTATAGATACTCAGAACCTACACTGCATTTTCTCCCCCAGGTAAAATTGCCACCAGGATGCCCTCTCTTTTTAAAAAAAAAATTTAATGTTTATTTATTTTTGAGGGGGGCAGGATGAGCAGGAGAGGGGCAGAGAGAGAAGGGGACAGAGGATCTAAAGTGGGCTCTGAGTTGACAGTCTGATAAGGGGCTCGAACTCATGAATGGTGAGATCGTGACCTGAGCTGAAGTTGGATGCTTAACCTAACTGAGCCACCCAGACAGCCCCAGTATGCCCTCTTTATAAGGAAGAAAAAAACCCACTTCCTCAAAGACTCCATGACGGAGGTGTGAACACTAATAGTAACTTTGGGTTCAGTGAGCAAGGAAAAAACAATCCAGTCATCAAAAGGAAAACTTGTAATTACATTCCCCACCATAAACTGAAAGGAATGTTCCAAATTCAACAGTGGATGGTATCTTTTTTGGATACGGTCCTGGAACCCTCATGGTTTTTCTAGTGGAACATTTCCCACCATTGTTAGTGTGTGACCATCAACAACAGCAAAGACATTCACCACCCGACTTGTAAGGAAAATTCTTTGTGCAGAATGTTTCCCTTTTACTCAGCTGCTTGCACTGTTAATTGTCAGAGGCCAAAGCACAATGGCGGGTCCTCCTTGGCTCTTCCAGGGAGGTGAGAGGCTTTGCTGTTCCATCTTCTTACGGTGGGGGAGATCCAGGGCGGGAAATTCAGACCCAGCCATGGATTCCAGCACATTAAGAGTAGGAAACAGGAGAGGAATTCGGATAGGGGTTTCATCTTGAACATAACTTGTTGAAAAGTTTTAAAAATACAATCTAAAAACTGAAAACCTGTTTTCTACAAAGATGAAATACTGGTTTGGTTTATTTACATTTAGATATTATATGTCTAGGTCTCACATAGATATTCATATGTCATTTCCTGTTTTTCTTTTTTAAAGTCTTTTTTTAAGTGTTTATTTTTGAGACGGGGACGCGCGCATGCGCACGTGGATGGGGGAGGGGCAGAGAGAGAGGAAGACCCAGAATCTGAAGCAGGCTCCAGGCTCTGAGTTGTGAGCACAGAGCCTAACACAGGGCTCTAACTCACAAACCATGAGATCATAACCTGAGCTGAAGTCAGATGCTTAACTGAGTCACCGAGGCACCCCCATGCATCATTTTCTTTTACTGGACCTTAACTAACTGGGCATTTCATTTTACACCAGAAGTGTGGTGTCATCATTTCCCACAGGACTTTAAGTTACCTCAGAGCACAGCATAGTCTTCCCAATCCAGTCCTCAGTGCATTTTCTAAAACTCCAAATTGGCAAGTTAGGTGGAAACTAGTCTGCAGCCTTCCATGGCCCCACTAGCTGGGATGGACAACCCAAGTCCTAAGGCCCTGTGGCTTTACTGAGAACTTACCGTCATAGGTCTTTGTTGGCTGAGGGAGAAGGGTTCTGCAGACAGCTAGGCTTCTGACAGAGTCAAATTCAAGGGCTCCTGCTCTAGGCTATCTGCAGAACAAGCCAAATCATGTATGACTGCCGAAACTCTCAGAGACATAGACTGGGGAAATGGCTATTTATGTGTGTGCCTTCCTACCTGTAGGGTATGAATCACAGCAAAGGAGTAAGTTTACAACCCTTCAAAGGTTTCCATGGGCTTAGGGTGGCAGGTACGAGGTACATAGAGACTGAGTAAGTAGGGGGGGAGGGGTTGTTTTGATGCATTTTGGTATAGCCAAAAGCCATATTCCTGCCAGAGCTGAAAGACATCCACATACTACCCTATCAGGCGAAGAGCATGCACAAATTTTTTGCCTAAGTTGGCTTTTCAAGGCAAACGCTCTTCCTGTTTGTTCTATTCCAAACTGCAGAGTTTGAATTTTAGCACAGCCCACGCCCATGTGTATTGGCCTACCGTCTTTCTCTAACAGGAATTCCCTTAGGGTACACCAACCTGGGGGCAGGGCCAAAATACTTTCTATAATGGGACCGTATACACACACCTGCTTGCCCTCTTTCTCAATGCTGCTTCGATCCCCACATCACTGTGAGGCTGCCACGGCTGCTGCTAATTTCTCTGGGGACTTAGTGTCACTGCTTACTGTCACTCACTGCACTTCAGCTGAAGGAACGGCTTCACTATTGCTGGAGATGCTCTTGTTGTTACAGGACGATGCGGAATTTCTAGGCACTGTCTGTACTACCGTGATGGCTATGGATGTGCACATCACACAAGGGCTCCGTCTTTATTTCATCTTCATTTTTCTTTCTTTCCCTCTTCCAATCATTTTACTCATGGGGAGAAAAGAAAGGCTTTATATTCACTTTCTAGAAACAGTACTGAGTGTATTTCTTGATAAATGGATTCTCAATAAAATATATATTCATTGATTGATCTTCTCCTACGGGGTTCCCTTTTGGTGACACAAAGCACAGGCTTTGGAATTAAAGACATGCCAGTCTGAGTCCATGTTTTGCTTTTTATAGGTGATAGGACTCTGGGCAAGCTACACTACCTCTCCGAGTTCCATTTCCTCATCTTTAAAGTTGGATAATAATGTTTCCTCACAGGGAGGTTGTAGGAAGACATGATATAGTGTATGTGACTTCTGTGGTATCCAGTAGGTGCTCAGAAGCTCTAAGTCCCTTCCCTTTGCACTTGAAGAATTAACTGCTATCCCACTTGCAGTGGCAGCAGTCTGGCACTAGAGTTCCCACGATTGAGGGAGGTTCTGATGGAATGATAGGGGCTGCTTGGGAGGCCTGCCTGTCCAAGAGGCAGTGGTCTGCCCCTCAGTCTGGCTCTGTTTTAGGCTAAGATCTGCTCTGTGGGTGTCGGTTCATCATACTTACCCACTGACTATACCTGGGCACTTGTCAAGGAGTTTCCAGCAACACCAGCTAAAGCAAACAGGTCTGTGGTAAAAACTCTGTCATAGAACAAGGCGGGGGGTGTTAAATGATGAAAACTAACAACTATAGGAAGCAAGTTAACAGGATTGGGGTGGAAAAATGGTATTTGCCATCATTAGCACCCATTCCCCCCATCTTCTGGGATCATATTCCTAACTTACCTTGAGAAATCACTTCTCCTGAATTTTGGCTCATAATTGGAAGGCTTACCCCACTCATAGTCCAGAGTTTTGCCTTCATCAGCTGAAGTGAATCACACATCCAACCCTCTGGCTTCAGTGATTGGTTCTCGGATGGGCATATGACTCAGTGATTGTCAAATGGAATATTCTCTGGGGCTTAAGAGAGAAAGGAGTTAGTTCTCTCTTTTGTGGGGCTACCATAAAAAAAACTCACCTCTTTTCTTTTTGATGGTGTGAGTGATGGCTCCTAGTGCTAAATCTGGGGATAAAGTTGGTATTAATACAGGCAGTTGAAAGATGGAGGGGAAAAAGTCCTTGGTGAAAGTCTTTGAACTTCTGGATCAAGCTACTGCTGAAGCCAGTCATATATCAGACCTTTTCAGTTATGTGAACCAATAAGTTTGAAGTCTTTTTTGTAAAGCTTCAAATAAAGACCCAGTATACTTGGGGAAAAGAAAATCCTGTGAATCTAATTACTTTCAAAGATAAATTACTTTCCATTTTGCTAGAAGACAAAATTGTTGGAGGATTTGTGTTCTGCAAGATATTGGCACTTTAATCATGTAATGACAGCTGAACTGATGTAGGTCTTTGATGTTTTTCTTTGCTATTTTACTGTTACTTTGTTGCTCCATGTGCAATATGGATATTGTTATAAACTGAAGCTTTTTTTTTTTTTGTCTTCTTCAAATTCATATGTTGGAATCCCAACCCCCAGTATAATGATATTAGGAGGTGAGGGCTTCAGGAGGTAATTAGGTCATGAGGGTGGAGGCCTGATGAATGGGATTAGTGCCTTTAGCAAAGAGACCCCAAGGGGCACCTGGATGGCTCAGTTGGTTAAGCTCTTGGTTTTGGCTCAGGTCATGAATTCACAGTTTGTGAGTTCAGGTCATGATCTAGTGGTTAGTGAGTTCGAGCCCCGCATTTGTGCTGTCAGCACAGAGCCTACTTGAAATTCTCTCTCTCTCTCTCTCTCTCTCTGCTCCTCCCTCTTTTTCTTTCTCTCAAAATAAAAAATAAAATTAAAAAAAAAGAAAAAAGAAAAGAGATCCCAGAGAGCTCTCTTGCTCTTTCTGCCATGTGAAGACACAGGGAGAAGACAGGCCATCATCTATGAACCAGAAGTGGTCCCCCACCAGACACTGAATCTGTTAGTGCTTTGATCTTGAACTTCCCACACCACAGAACTGTGAGAAATAAATATTTGTTGCTTAAGACACCAAATCTATGGTATTTTTATCAGAGCAGCCTGAACACATATATAGTTAAATAATACTCTAGTTTATCAAAAAGTAGAAACGAAGATGAGTTGTAGTCAGAGAAATCTAGGTTCAAATCTAGATATTACCACTTATTAGCTGTGTGACATTTGGCCAACAGAACCTCAATTTTCTCACCTGAAAGATGGGTGTAATCATAGCTCCCTTTTAAATTTGAGGTGATGAAAAGCAATATATTTAAATCATTGTATCCATTTAAATGGACTTTTTTACACAAAAGTAATTAGGAGGTCCTTTCGAAGTGCCATCTAGAAGAGTAGTTCTTAACTGGGAGTGACTTTGCCCCCCAGTGGACATTTGACAATGCTGGAAACATTTCTGGTTGTCACAACTGGAGGGAAAGTGCTGCTGGCCTTTAGTGGGTAGAGGCCAAGGATAATCCTCAAAATCTTATGTTCACAGCATGACACTCACAACAAAGAATCATCCAAAATGTCACTGGTACCGAGCTTAAGAAACACAGATCTGCAATCCCTATCAAAATAACACCAGCATTCTTCACAGAGCTAGAACAAACAATCCTAAAATTTGTATGGAACCAGAAAAGACTCTGAAGAGCCAAAGCAATCTTGGAAAGAAAATCGAAGCTGGAGGCATCACAATCCCTGACTTCAAGATGTATTACAAAGCTGTAATCATCAAGACAGTAAGGTACTGGCACAAAAACAGACACTCAGATCAATGGAACAGAATAAAGAACTCAGAAATGGACGCACAAACTATGGCCAACTAATCTTTGACAAAGCAGGAAAGAATATCCAATGGCATAAAGAGAGTCTCTTCAGCAAGTGATGCTGGGAAAACTGGACAGCGACATGCAGAAGAATGAACCTGGACCACTTTCTTACACCATACACAAAAATAAACTCAAAATGGATGAAAGACCTCAATGTAAGACAGGAAGCCATCAAAATTCTTGAGGAGAAAGCAGGCAAAAACCTCTTTGATCTTGGCCACAGCAACTTCTTACTCAACACATCTCCAGAGGGAAGGGAAACAAAAGCAAAAATGAACTTTTGGAACCTCATCAAAATAAAAAGCTTCTGTACAGTGAATGAAACAATCAGCAAAACTAAAAGGCAACCAACAGAATGGGAGAAGATATTTGCAAATGACATATCAGATAAAGGGTTAGTATCCAAAATCTATAAAGAACTACCAAAATCAACACCCAAAAAAACAAATAATCCAGTGAAGAAATGGGCAAAAGACATGAACAGACACTTCTCCAAAGAAGACATCCAGATGGCCAAACCGACACATGAAAAACTGCTCAACATCACTCATCATCACGGAAATACAAATCAAAACCACAATGAGATACCACCTCACACCTGTCAGAATGGCTAACATTAACAACTCAGGCAACAACAGACATTGGTGAGGATACAGAGAAAGAGGCTCTCTTTTGCATTGTTGGTGGGAATGCAAGCTGGTGCAGCAACTCTGGAAAATAGTATGGAGGTTCCTCAAAAAACTAGAAATAGAACTACCCTATGACCCAGCAATTGCACTACTAGGTATTTATCCAAGGGATACAGGTGTGCTGTTTCAAAGGGGCACATGCACCCCAGTGTTGATAGCAGTACTATCAACAATAGTCAAAGTATGGAAAGAGCCCAACGTCCATTGACAGATGAATGGATAAAGAAGATTGTGTGGATAATACACAATGGAGCATTACTCAGCAATCAAAAAGAACGAAATCTTGCCATTTGCAACTACATGGATGGAACTAGAGGGTATTATGCTAAGCAAAATTAGTCAGAGAAAGGCAAATACCGTATGACTTCACTCACATGAGAACTTAAAGAGACAAAACAGATGAACATAAGGGAAGGGAAGCAAAAGTAATATAAAAACAGGGAGGGGGACAAAACATAAAAGACTCTTTAATATGGAGAACTGAGGGTTACTGAAGGGGTTTTGGGAGGGGGGGATGGGCTAGATGAGTAAGGGTCATTAAGGGATCTACTCCTGAAATCATTGTTGCACTATATGCTAACTAACTTGGATCTAAATTAAAAAAAAAAAAAAAGAAACACAGATCTAGGGTCTATTGGCATGTTAGTGGAGTGCTGAAACTGGATGATTTCTGCAAAAACACTAAGGGAAAATGAAGAAGGCAAAATAAGAAATGAGTGAGCACACAAGATGGCACCAAGAGAAAAATCAGAGAGATTCTCTGTCCCTCCACCAAAGCTTGGGGTCTTCACCCTGAGACACGTGTATTTTAGAGTAAGAGAGAGAGAAGAGCCCAGCTGAGGGAACGTTGAGATTAGGGAGCACTGGAGAGTGCAAACCTGAGTGCCCAGCTAGGGGCCCAGCTGCAGGAACTGAACTAATGTATCCTGCTGGGTACAGGGCGTGACACAGCTCTGGCCCGGAGCACTCTCTGCATCTGTAAGTACTAGGAGGCGAAGCACCATCAAAATGTTGAGAACTTGGAGGCGGGAGGAGTAGGACGTCTTAATTTCATTAACCAACTACTGATCTCCTTCAAGTTTTTTGGGGGGTGTTTTTGGTTTTTTTGTTTTTTTTACTGCTCTTCTACTCCTATCTATTCTATCCTTCCCTACTCGGCTCTGTTCCATTCTGTGTGTGCAGATGCTGAGGGCGTTTTGCAAGTCCTGGCATGGTTAGGAAACAGAACACTGCCTCTTTCAGTCCAACAGATAATCCCAAGTGTAACACAGAGAGAAGAGGTGGGATGATCCTACAAGTCATAATCTGGTTTCCGTGGCAGTGAGAAGCATCAGGAGGCTGCAGAACATGTCCAGGGTTCTGCATTTAGTGTTTCTTTTCTCACAAACCTTCTTGGCACCAAAGGGCTAAAATAAATTCAGTGCTGTGCACCCAACCTGCCAGCGCTGGGGCAGAGTTGTTGAGACTAACCCAACTGGGAATCCTCACCCTCCAGCTACACGGTGTCCAGGAGCCCTGTTCATCTACAGTGAGAGGTAAAGACAAGGACAAGGACAAGGACCAGGCCCGAACAGCAAAGCTTCCTGGCAATCATGCTGATAATGTAGCTTCTCCTCCCCTTTTACCACGGGAGGAAGCTGGGTGAGGGCGAGTGTTCACTACATGACCAGTTTAATAACCACCCTTTCCTCTGTCATGCTGCTGACTTAATCAACCTCCCTAAAAGACACAGAGATGTGTGTGAATTTGTGTGAGTGTATCTGGTGGCAGCTTTAATTATCGCCGCTCATTACCCTTCTCTGTGCTCACTCTAATTGTCTTTTTGGCTTTGCTTAGCAACTTATGTTAAGGCATTTCAGCAATTCTTTTCTCTTTTCTATTGGTGAGATCTTTAAAATAGTCTTTTTATTATCCCGGCGTTAATAGTTCTAGTTTGCTACCTGCTGAGATTGGTAATCATTACATTTTAAAAGACAGCTGTTGAAAGTTTCTTTAACTGCACAAATAACATCATAGCAACTGAACTAAAAATGAAATAAACTGTTTTAATTTCCCATCCTTTGCTAATACTAATAATACTACTGTTAATAAATAGGTAACATTTAAAAGCTTATCATGTGTTGCATAGGGGCACTTGTACCCCAATGTTTATAGCAGCACTCTCAACAATAGCCAAATTATGGAAAGAGCCTAAATGGCCATCAACTGATGGATGGACAAAGAAATTGTGGTTTATATACACAATGGAGTACTACATGGCAATGAGAAAGAATGAAATATGGCCCTTTGTAGCAACATGGATGGAACTGGAGAGTGTGATGCTAAGTGAAATAAGCCATACAGAGAAAGACAGATATCATATGTTTTCACTCTTATATGGATCCTGAGAAACTTAACAGAAACCCATGGGGGAGGGGAAGGGAAAAATAAAAGAGGTTAGAGTGGGAGAGAGCCAAAGCATAAGAGCCTCTTAAAAACTGAGAACAAACTGAGTGTTGATGGGGGGTGGGAGGGAGGGGAGGGTGGGTGATGGGTATTGAGGAGGGCACCTTTTGGGATGAGCACTGGGTGTTGTATGGAAACCAACTTGACAATAAATTTCATATATTGAAAACAATAAAAAATAAATAAATAAATAAAAACTGAGAACAAACTGAGGGTTGATGGGGGTGGGAGGGAGGGGAGGGTAGGTGATGGGTATTGAAGAGGGCATCTTTTGGGATAAGCACTGGGTGTTGTATGGAAACCAATTTGACAATAAACTTCATATATTGAAAAAAAATAAAATAAAATAAAAAATAAAAGCTTATCATGTGCAAAGCATTGTGCTACAGTGTATGTATTTTTTCATTTATATCTCACAACACCCTTATGAGATAACAGAATAATGTTACTTATATCTGCTTTGTAGAAGGAAATGGGAGTCTTAGAGAGGTTAAGCCACTTGCTCACCATCATGCCAACAGGCCAGGGCCAGGACTCCAGCTCAGGCTTCGACTGACTCCAGAGCTGGAACTCAAAAAAGCATGTTCCAATGCTTCTTTGGTTCCTTCCAGTATTTACCCTTATGCATGCATAATTTTTACATTTCTGCAAACATAGCACCAATAGACCTTATCTGCTGTTTTCACTTAGCAGAATGCTAAAAACACTTCTGCAGTTATTATAGCATAGCCACAAAAGAGATGACTTTTATTGATGGTATATTCTTTTGTAAAATGGATAGATCATAGTTGACTTGAGCGTACTTCCAATGTAGCACGTTTATATAATTTTCAGTTTCTCATCTAACAATAAATCTCTAGTGAACATCTTCATGCATGTAGCATTTTCTAATTTTGACCTATTTCTTGGGATACATTTCTAGGAAAGAAGATATTGATTCAAAGGGGAGATGCTGTTTTATAATTCTTCAAACATATTCTTCAAAAAGTTTTCTGAGTTATGCCCCTGTGAGTGCTTGTTGAAACTACCAGGTTTACCATGATTTCATCAGTATGGAAGTTCATCATTATTTTAAGTTTGTATTAATTCAATGCTTGCTTTCTTTGAAAATTATTGAGGTAGGGCACTTATTTGTATATAGTTCTTTTTATCAGTTTCTATAAACTTTCTATATGGTACAGACAAGGGCAAACTAAGGCTCATAGGCCAAATGTAGCCCACTGCCTGTTTTTATAGTTTGATTCAAACACAACCACGTTCATTCATTCATTTATGTACTGTGTATGGCTGCTTTTATGCTACAACTGGAGAGATGAGTAGATTCAACGGAGATTGTGTGGCCCACAAATAGAACTGGCTACATAATTTGCAGAGTCCAGTAAAAAAAAATGTGGGGCACCTTGTTAAACAATGACTAAGAATTTCAAGATGGCAACACCAGAGCATGGAACCAAGTGAAACTCACATGTCCATGATGCTAGTCTGGCCCACACAGCCTAAAACAGCTATTATCTAGTCCTTTGCTTACCCCTGGTATACATATTAATCCCAAACCTGCCCAAATAGGTTTAAATATTTCTCCTTGCCTGTAATTCTTTTTTCTAAAAAAAAAATGCCATTTATGTCAAAATGCTGATATTTGTTTTTATGTGTGATAGGATCTTTAGTTTCCTTCAACAATCACTGATGCAAAGATCAGATACATAGTTAAATCTATTTTTAACTAGTTCCTTTCAATGATAGGATTTCTTCTATTTAAAACTTTTTTTAATGTTTACTTATTTTTGAGAGAGACACAGAGAGAGCAGGAGTGGGGAAGGGGCAGAGAGAGACAGGGAGACCCAGAATCCAAAGCAGGCTCCAGGCTCCGAGCTGTCAGCACATAGCCCAATGTGGGGCTCGAACTCCCAAACTGCAAGATCATGACCTGAGCCAAAGTCAGACACTTTACCAACTGAGCCACCCAGGAGCCCCTCTGCTTCTTTTCAAAACATTAATTTGTCTTCTTGAAAGTTTATTTTTATGAATGAATTTTAGAATAACTTCTGTCAAAAAAAAATTCTTGTCAGATTTTGACCGGAATTGATCTAGTGCTACAACTTTTAAAAAAAATTTAATTTAATTTTTGTATTACGGAAGGAGAGAGAGAGAGAGAGAGCGAGCAGGAGAGGGGTAGAGGGAGAGAGAATCTTAAGCAGGCTCCACACTCAGTGCAGAGCCCAACACGGGCCAATCCCACAAGGCTGGGATCATGACCTGAGCCAAAATCGAGAGTCAGCCGTTCAAGCAACAGAACCAACCAGGAGCCTCACTAGTCCTGCAACTGAACTCCCAGTCCTGGTCAGCCTTCTGCTTCAAACTTCTCAAATTTCCAGCTCCAGTTTGTAAGTCGATCTCTACTAAGTAAAATTCCCAAATTTTCTACTTTGCTTACTTGTCATAAACACCTCCCAGGTTTATTCCCAAGTATTCTACAAGTGTCTTGCTCTAAAATAGGATCCCTTTATTATTAAGTGACTATTTCTGGATACTAGTTTTATTTCCAACAACTTTACTAAAACTGATGATTTGAGTGGCGATTGGCTGGTTTCTTTAGCTCGTCAAGCCATAAGGTAATATAATTTGTAGATTCTTCCCAATGTTTATTTTATTAAAACATTTTTCATCTATTTTTTAATTCAAGTACAATCAACATACAGTGCTATATTGCTTTCTGGCGTACAACATAGTGACCTAATAACTTCACACATTACTCCATGCTCATCACGGTAAGTGTACTCCCAATCCCCGCCACCCATTTCGCCCAATGTTTATCTTATTTCTCTTCAGTCTTAACAACACAGGCTTGGACTTCCAATTAATCTTAATAAGTAATGTTGATAGAATTAAAATGTAAAATATTTCTCAGTTAAAAAGTTCTTGACTTTGAATATTTATCATTTAAAGTTAAAAATAACAACTTGAGGGGGTGCCAGAGTGGCTCAGTCAGTTAAGTGTCAGACTCTTGATTTCAGCTCAGGTCATGATGTCACAGTTCGTGAGTTTGAGCCCCACATCATGCTCTGCACTGACAGTGTGGAGCCTGCTTGGGATTCTCTCTCTCCCTCTCTCTGTTCCTCCCCTGTTTGTGTTCTCTCTCTCAAAATAGATATAAATAAATAAACAAACAAACAACTTGAAATGATCCTCTATATGAAAAATTTAAGCTACAGATTTTTTTTTAAGTTTATTTATTTTGAGAGAGAGAGAGCACATGTGGATGAGCAGGGGAGAGACAGAAAGAAAGAGAAAGGTAGAATCCAAGCAGGCTCTGCACTGTCAGTGCAGAGCCTGACAAAGGGCTTGAACTCACAGACTGGACTGTGAGATCATGACCTGAGCCGAAAGCAAGAGTCAGATGTTCAACTGACTGAGATACCCAGGCGCCCCCAGATCTTTTTTTAAAGTTGTTATTACTGTTTTTTTTTAATTTTTTAGAAGTTTATTTATTTTTTGAGAGACAGAGCATGAGTGGGGGAAGGGCAGAGAGAGGGAGACACAGAATCTGAAGCAGGCTCCAGACTCTGAGCTGTCAGCACAGAGCCCGATGCGACGCTCGATCTCATGAACTGTGAGATCATGACCTGAGCTGAAGTCGGACACTCAAATGACTGAGCCACCCAGGCGCCCCAAAGCTGTTGCTACTGTTCTTTATTTTTATCAAACAGTGTGTGTGTATAAATGTGCATGCATATGTGTACATACGTATACATACATATGCACATATACATACATACAATAGACCTCTAAAAAATGAATGTGACACGGCGAAGTGCTGACGTGCCAGCTAGGTCAGGATGTGTTAGCAATGCAATGATGTGCTTAAGCTCCTTGAAGTACAAGGAGTTATTCAGAAGCCATCAAGGGTAAAAAGGTACCTTTGTAGCAGGTCAAATTGTAATTTCCTCCAGCATCCCTACAGAATAACATGATTGATTCTTGAATGGAGTTGAACAAAAATATTTCTGACCTAATCTTTACTCCTTCAACGATGGCAATCCCTAAACCCCTCTTTACCAGGATCTGTGTTGTCACCTCATCCATCTCTTCACAGATTTTTCTGGAGGCCTCACAGGGCAGTCAAGAGTGACTGAGCTGCACGTTCTCTTCTCAGACCAAAACTGCAGGCAAATATTTCTTTCCAAACTGACCCGCATTTCTGGTTCTCTCCATGAATATATGGACTCACAGAAGTTTGGAGAAAGACATACAATGCTGATGAAATACATTATTTAGTCAAAGTATCACACACTTTTTTCCTGCCAGTATTTAACCTCCTGTGCATACCATTAAAACAGCAGTACATTTGTGTATGAGGAGCTCATGACTACACTAACTCTCCTTCCTTTTTCAGTGTGTTTCCTTTTTTAGGGACAAGGAATTATTAGACTCAGAATCTGATTGGGAGAAGAGCAGTGGAAGGTTGTGAAAATGAATTGCAACCAAAACAGCTTAAGGTAAAAATGGATATAGAACATTTTTTTTTTGATAAAGAACATTCTATATACAAAATGCTAAGTAGTATTTCCCCAAGCTTCAGGAGAATATAGATTTTCCCATGGTTGCTTCAGATAATGAACAGGAAAGCACACTGTAATCATGTCTGAACCATGACTTTTAATTTATAAAGTTGACATTGATAAGTGTTAGGAAGATATTATCTGTTCATAAATTTTAGGTTCCTGTACATTTACTATTTTAATATTAACTTTAAAATTGCTACAATGTGTGTATACACACACACACACACACACACACACATATATATATATATATATATATATATATATATATATATATATATATTTATAACAGAGGGGAGGTGGGGGGGATGGATGAAATACGAGATAGGGATTAAGAGTACACTTATCATAGTAAGCACTGAGTAATGTATAGAATTGTTGAATCAGTATATTGTACACCTGAAACTGATATAACACTGCATGTTAACTACACTGGAATTAAAATGAAATGAAATGAAAAAAAAATTTCTACAATGTATACAGAATGTCAAACACATGCCTTATTTTAAATTTCCTATAGTGCTTATTAAAAGCACTTGTAAGGGGTGCCTCGGAAGCTTAGTCAGTTAAGTGTCTGACTTCAGCTCAGTCCATGACTTCACAGTTCGTGAGTTCGAGCTCCACGTGGGGCTCTGTGATGACAGTTCAGAGCCTGGAGCCTCCTTCACATTCTGTGTCTCCTTGTCTCTCTGCCCCTCCCCCTGCTCACACTCTGTCTGTCTCTCTCTCTCTCTCTCTCAAAAATAAACATTAAAAATTTTTTTAAAAAGCATTTGTAAGAATTATATCTTTCTCTGAGTGCTAACTCAAAATATTTTATGCATTTTTGGTATTCCAATAAGCTCCTGATTTACTAACTAGCATTATTAATATATTTACAGGTTTGAAGAGGTATAAAAGTGGCTAAACCATTATAGAAATTCTGACAAACTGTAGGAAAAAATGGCAAGTTAGCCTTCAGGAGTGATCAAGTAGACCATGAAAGGAAATACCCACGGTGACAAAGATGGACAGAGAACACAGAAGACTGAGAATAATGATTGGAGAAAAGAGAAACATCCTAAGAAATCTAATAGCACTCTCAGGTATAAATACCTAACAAGTTGTTATCAGGAAGGAAGAGAGTTACGGGGAAACATGCATTACACCAGACAAGACCATAATGCACTTGTAATCAGTCCTTATCACGCACATCTCTCATTCATCCTGCTACAGATAGGTCATTCGTATTCGAAGAAGACAGTTTCCTATGTTTGTACTTCAAATGATCCCTGATAACTCAAAGAAATATACTTTTGACAATATTTGCATATACAATCTGAAACCTGTCATTATATTCTGATACTAGTATATGGCTCTCTTAAGAGTTGATCACTGTACTCATTAACTGTTGAAACTGAGAAGAATGGGGTTGGTAATTACATTTATTCTAAAATAAAATACACAAACATTTTAATAACTATTATTACACTTTCCTGGATTTACCTATATTACTCTGAGTATAGTTGGTATTCTGAATTATCACCATTTAGATTACAGGAAATACAGGAGGTATCTCAAAGGCAGTAGAATGTAAGAGCTAAGGGCAAAGGATACAGAGGTAGACTTGAATTTGAACCCTAGCTGTGTAATCTTGGGTAAGTTAATTCACTTCTCTGTGTTTTGGTTTCTTCATCTGTAAAATGGGGGTGATAATATCTACCTCATAGGCTTGTCACAAGGATTAAAACAATTTAACTATGTAAAGCACTTAGCACAGTTCCTGGCATGCAACCTCATGTATTTACCCACCTATCCATCTACCCCCACTCCCTCCCTATTGGTTTTGTTTTTCTAGGGAACCCTAAGGCACCTTTTCAGTTTAGATTCTAAGGTGACTCTTTCTGTCCAAAAGACTAAAATCCTTCAGCATATGAACCGGTGAGGAGCTGAAGTCAGAGAGGGACAGAAGTGCTCCATCAGCAAGCCACACCCAGGGTTAAGGAGGAGGGTATAACTAGCACAGTTTCGATGTTTTACCCGGAGTGGGTATGCCAAATAAGCAATCCACTCACAGAATATTCTCTAGCCAAAGGCCACCAGAAACACACCTGTAGTTGAACATGCTGGGTCTGTTGTCTGTCGCGGAGAGGGAGAATGCACAGCAATGGGGAACTGTGGGGTGTCTCAGGAAAAGGGCTTGAGCAAGGGCTTGTAGGACTGGGGCTTTGATTGAGTGATTTGAGGAGTGTCTGAGGAAGCAGGCTTCTCTCTGGAGTGGGTACTTTCAGAAAGCACAGGAAGGGTTTTGATGGTCTCAATAAAGCTCATCTAAGGGCAGGGCAGAGCAGAGAGAGACTGAAGCTGTAATTGGCAAAAAAAAACCCAGCAATCCCTCTTAGCTGAAAGAGGGGATATTGGGGATTTTGTGGCTTGGACAAATTTCATGTTTTACCTGTGTTTAGATGTGATTTCAGAGTGGTCTTGTTTTTGTCTCAATCTATAATAGCCACAGAATGGCCTTGCCTGATGTTGATGTCCTATGAAATTGTGTGTGTTCAACAGGAGAACACCAAGGCCTAGCTGATGGTACTGTGCTAGCTCCCGGGAGTCAGGGCGCTTTCTCCTTCTGTTTTAATGAAGCTCATTTCTGGCTGAGTGGGTGACCCCTTGTGAAATCTCCAGTCCTATCTTTTCGATTATTATTCTCAGCAGCAACATCAGAATTCTGAAATTAACCAGGGGCTCATAAAGTCATAATTATAATTATAGCATGAGTATCAAATTAAATTTAATTAAGATTAAAAATGGAGGGATGCCTAACTTCCACTGTGAAGATGAAGAAGAAAATTGCATTCTTCTTCCAAATTCTAGGTTTTAAATGCCTTTCTATTTTTTACAAACAACAATGACCAACCGCAATGGGTAAATTTCATAATAATAATACGATACAAGGTTAATGTGGGGAAAAACTGATGAGAGATTATAAATCCTTGTATATTTAAAACCTATTATAAAGAACAGGAGGAGAAAAAGAAGGCAAGTTCAGCCCCCTGCAAAGGGCTCCGGAGAGAAGGGTGGGGGGGTGGGGTTCACAGACTGTCTGTTCCTAACCACTGGTTATTTTCTACACAAACTCCACTGAGCCCAGGGAACTCCTGTGCCCCCTGGATTAAGGAGCTAGAGGCCTCTGAGCAGCTGGTGTCATTATCTACACATGTCTGTATCTTTTCCCAGATGATCCCCTTAGTGCTCTGAAGAAGTAGTGCGGGCAGGTTCCATGAATTTCTGTGAGGTGCATACAATTCATAGCTTCCCCCCCCCAAGCAAGTGGCACTTCTGCCTGTGCAGAATGCTGCTGTATGCTTCACTGCAGCACTAACCATTGTTTATGGTGTTAGTAAAGCATAGCTAATGATCACAACTCAGAACAATTATCAGGACATAGCAAATGTACATAACATTTGGTTGTTTAATTCTAAAAACCATTCTACATCCAAAGGAAACTCCAGAGGTTATGGCACGAATCCATATACTTCCAGGAAGTACCACTCATTCTTCACATCTAAGCCTCCGTTATTCCTGGCCTCATACCTGGGTTAACAATCACAGCACAATCAAACTGTCCGCAGGAATCAGTGTTAATCTTGAAGACAGAGCAAATGATTAGATCAGCAAGGCCATGATCCAGAATAGAATTGATGTGCTATTTTTAAAACTTCTCACTGGTAAAACAATCACATTTGTAGAAATTCCTTAGAGGGACTATCTCAGTAGCTGAAAGATGGACAAATCTGGACCGGTCAGATTCCTTCATATTCATTTGATGTGGAAATCAAGACAATTGCACTGTCAACTGCTCACAGTATGTTGCTGATTTTACCTATGTGTCTTTATAATTTGGACCAAACCATGTCCTTCATTGTCAATTGTTTGATCTTATCTTTCCAATCAACAGACGATGGAAAGGAGATTGTGTAAAGGGAAGCAGCAGCAGATTATTGGGCTGTGGAGGTGCTTGCTGGTGGACAGAATATGCCCAAGAAATCTGAGAAATAAGCCTAAACAGAGAGATAAATAACAGGTATTTCTTCCACTCCACAATAACCTTAAAAATTCATCTTGTCTATCACATACTCTGCTGAGACACCCACAAAGCACACATATCTACCAGACAGGAAAAACTCACAGAGGAAAAAAGTCTGACTCTTTGAACCTCATGCCTTAGCTTATTTGTTTAGCTTCAGAGGAAGCTTTGTAAAGAAACTCACAATATAGTTGTTGTAAATGAAATGCAGAATATGGGCTCTCAAACTTTTATGTACCAGAATCACCTGAGGGCTTGCTAAACACTGATCACAAGGCCCACCCCCTAGATTTTCTGACTCATTATATCTGGAGTGGGAGTTGTAAATTTGCATTTCTAATAGGTTCCAACGTGACGCTGACGCTATAGGCTGGAGACTTACCTTTGAGAACCATAAGCCTAGTTATTACTTTCTAAGCTAAGGGCAGCCTCTTCCCTGGTCCAAGGTTCTCACAGGTATGCTCAATAAATGAGAAAAACAAGGCAAAAAGAGACTAAATGGCATAATGGCATGCCCAACTTGGATGTTCCCTTATTTATTTATTTATTTATTTATTTATTTATTTATTGTTAACTTTGCCAAAGCGGGAGCTGCTAAAGGGAGTGGTAGTGGTCAGAGAGACCCATCATTGTCAATGTGAAAGCCAAATTACAGTTTACAACTAATTAGAATTTGTGGGGGTCTTTTAGAAAACCACTCCAAAGGAGTCATTAGAAATGTTCTATATCCTTTTTCTGACTGTGGTGGAAAAATACTTAATGGAATTACCTTTACAAATGTATTAATTTATTCTACCCCGAGGATTTTATATCCAGTGATTTGGCAAAATTAATCTGAACTAATAACAGACACGCATTTACTGAGACTAAGCAAATTTTCCAGTAGAGAGATACTTAGCCACTTGGAACAAATGAAGTTGAGGTATAAAGATGAAAGAATAGCTGTAATGTCCAAAAGAGGTACTAATGTTTACAGAGACAGCAGCACAGATTGACTAAAATGCAAAGCAGAAAGGCGTGCTGACAGAGAAAGCCATCACAAAGCGGGTAGAAAGCCCAGTACTACCACTACCAAGAAATGTTCAACCACTGCCAGATGCTCAGGCTCAAGGGGCATTCTCCACACATGTGTCTCTTAAGGAAGCCTGAGTGCCGGCCGCACCTTCTCTGAGTCCCTGGTTCTCTTTGGTGGAGTCAGGCAGACAATGACTGCCTGTTCATTTCCATCCTGTTGGCCCTTTAAAAATCCTAAATTGATTCCACAGACCAGAGTTGGAATTTTGCAGCTTGCAGGGACCAATGTAAGTGAGTGAAATTGGAAGAACATAAGGTAATAAGTAGTCAACAGAGCTTGGTAACCAAAAACTCCACGCTCTATTTAAAGGGGAGGCTGTCTCCCAGCTCCAGGAGATTGATGCATTATGGGATGTGATCCCAGTATCACCAAATCTGTGGGGAAATAGGTTCTACTTACATAAATGGGTTAGAAAAAAGCTTAGGGTGGAAAACCGCCACCATGGGGCGAAAACGCCCGAGGTTAGCTAGCCATATATCGTAATGGAATCACGAGTAACTTGTTATATCACCTGCAGGAAATTACTTTCCATATGGCACCAATGTACCTTGATCACAAACTCTGCTTGCTCCCGAGACCCTTTGCTTCTTACACACACGAGTTAATGATTACTGTCTGATTGTTTTCTCCATGTTCACATATGTAAGATCTTGTTTTCTTCACATTCACCTCAATAAATACGGAGATGAAACCCCTGTTCTGGGCTCTTGTCTCCTCCTGGACGTTAGCCTCTCTCCCGTTCAATTCTGTATCCTCTCTCTTGCTGGACAAGAGAGAACTCCAGACTCAGTCTGCGACACAGATCTTCCAATTTTTCAAGAGGTATTAGAACTTGGATTTTCATGTAAAGTTTCTTGACTGTTAAAATAGTGTGTGACCCAAACAAAATATGTTTGTAGGTAGAACAGGGCCATTAGCCTTCTAATCTGGGACCTCTCCTTAGACTTCAGTAAGTCCTTCCCTGGTCCTCACTCTTTTCCTAGTTCTCTCACTGCTTACTTCTTGATATGTATTTTGGCTCCCCCCCCCCCCCCCCGCCTTTGAAGTACTCCTTCTGTTTTCAAACTCACAGGCTCAGAATTTTTCTTCTAATTCCTGAAGGATAAGCCAGATTCATCATGGTTTCTTCAGGAATTCTTTGATTACTTCATATGCTAAAATACAGTCCATTTGTGATGAATTGCCATTGGTGGTGAGTGGTAGTGGCCTCATGTCACATAGGCTGAAGCTGGCATAAGGTTCTACCCTCCCCCCCAAATTTACCCTCACTTTCTCCTCACCTCCCATCATTCCATCTCGGGCCCCTGGAAAAACACTTTGAAAATGCAGTGCGGGTTCCAAGAAAAGCACTCTACCCAACTGTTCAGAGTATGAAGACTGTCACAACACAGCTGGCAGAAACCACATCACTGGAAAAAACCTGAATCAAAGAATCAGAGGGTATGAAGACAGCTCTCTTCAATTCCCAATTCAGGTACTGATAAAGGACGGAGGGAAGCCCTTGTAATAATCCTGCAGGTCAGTGTGGCCCAATGCTTCTAGTTCCTTCTCTGTTCCATTCTTCTTCATTTCTTGTAAGAGGAGCAAGTGAGAGGAAGGGAAGGGGGTCGGATATTTAGATTTTTCTTGAGAGTTTAATCATTCACTGAACCAATATTTATTACCTTGTATTTGTTATACATGGAGGTTACAGTCAATTGAGACATAATAAAAAAAGCAAACAAAAAATTAAGATAATTATAGATTATAAAAAGCATAACTTTGCAAATAATTGAGATAAAGTAAATAATCACAGAGGAAAAATCTCTTAGCACACATGCATTTGTTGCCTGTCCATACTTCTGACCTAGGTAGAGGTGATGTCCCTTTTGGAGGGATTCGAATGGGGAGGGGCTATGTTCACTCTAAGTCCTGGTTAGGCAATGGAGGGGTTGCTATGGTGGTCCACTTTATGCCTTTACTGAGGATGTCAAATCCTAAGTTACTATAGACCTGCTGATGCTAGGACCCTCTTCTTCCCAAGTGAGTTCCTGGAGCAGCTCTGAGTTCTTAGAGGAGAGGGTAGCTCCAGGTATTAGTGGTAGTCACAGGGAAAATATAATTAGCCCATATACAGTTAGACATATACCAGTTTAGCAGGAAAACCTGGGTGTCATAGCTGGAGGTGGAATCAGTGTTCATATTCAATCCCTTTATTATTTTATTTTATTTATTTGTGGGGGAGTGGGGCAGACAGAAAGGGAGAGAGAGAATACCAAGCAGGCTCCATGCTCGGCACGGAGCCCAATGCAAGGCTCGATCTCACAACTGTTGTAGAGATCACAACATGAGCTGATATTAAGAGTCAGATGCTTAACTGACTGAGCCTCCCAGGCACCCCCATATTCAATCCCTTCCAAGAAGATAATCTGCTGGCAAAGAGTCCAAGTTTACCTCTATCTTTTTCCTGTCCCTACTTTCAGCCCTTTGCCATAGAGCAAGAGAACCATGGGCAACCTGCTTGCATCACAAAAGTACTAAGCAAAAATGGTACCTGATCAGAGAGTTCAGACTCTGGGAGAAAGCTCAGGCTGCAGAAGGGAGCAAATGGAATCTCAGGTTAATACGTCAAAGCAGCAGCTACTTGACTAAACACCCTCAGATATCCTTCCTCAAGAATCACTGGATAAGGACTGTACTCAAAGTGAACTTGTAGGAAGTTAATCAGAAGGCCAAGGGTGTGGGCCTTGAAATCACAGGATGTGTGTGTGTGTGTGTGTGTGTGTGTTTGATGTACAACCAAGTCTGGTCCACTACTTTCCTTTCCAGAGTATGGGTTCAGACATTTACAGATAGTCTTTGTTGTATTACAAAAGACTAAGTTAAAAAGGCCTCCAGATAATCATAAATCAGTAGTTGTTAAACCTTTTTCCACCTTATCACGTTTGAGAAATAGCCCAGCTCCTGTACGTCTTTAGTCACTGTGACCTTAATTCTCACATTCTCCAGAATCCCTGGGGAAACATGTTGGTATAATTTGTGGGGACACTCCTCTTATCCCCATGACTATCTTACCCACTTCCAGTCATCAGTTGAGATTCTGAACATTTCTCTAGGTCTTGCTCACAATGATAATAAAGTTTATGATTCCTAAACTGAGTAAAACTAAGCAAACAATACCTCTTTGTTTAAGCAAAACTTCTTTTTGTTTGAGCCTGTGTATTTCACACAAGCACAGAAGTTCAGGACACTCAGGTAACATTTATGGGACAGTTTACATGTGTATCACTTCAGTGCAGGCAGAGGGCCCAGTACAAAGAAAAATGTCAATAAATATGTATTTAATAAATGCTAGTTAAGTAAAATATCTAACATTTCTAAGGTCAAAGGCTAGTCCATGATATTTTAGACTTTTTAAGTAGCTATATTTGTCATGTCCAAAGGGAACTGTCAACACGAATTTAAACATAAAAAAATAGGTGAAAATACAAAACAAAATGCTTAAATTCATATATGCCCTAAATAACAATGACCTTCAAGTGTGTATCACATATCTATTGGCTATTTTCTTGTAGATGACAAAAAATTATCCATGATTTACTTCTATTTAGAAACACTCAATTTCTGGCATCGACAAGACCTCTTTTTAGAAGAGGTTTTTCAAAAAAATTTATCAGATGAGCTTCTCTAAAATAGTTTTTCTCAAAATAAGATCCACCTGCCAACTGCATTTAGAATCACAGGGGGTAACTGTTTAAAGTGTAGACTCCTAATTAACTATTTTCTCCACATCTAATCTTCGAGGAGCTAGGAATCTACATTTCCAATCCTTCTAGTGAGAAGTTTTAGAGCCCTTGCACAAAGACATTGAGGGTAAGGAAAATAATTTCCAAAAAAGAAACAATAATAAAACTATGGGAATACGAATATATGTGTATACATATACACATACACATATATACATACACACACTACTGGGTAATAAAACTATGGACAACATAAGTACCTTAAAGGTTACAAATCTGGCACTGTAATTATTAAAATAAAATCCATAAGAAACTGTAGAAAGCTGTTTACCACACTTTTCCCCACCTCAGCACGCACACACGCGCGCGCGCGCACACACACACACACACACACACACACACACACACACACAGGCCTTCTCTCCAAAAGACAGAACTTAAACTTCTTTCAGAGACCTAATAAAACTGAACATTACCTACTTCATGATTCATTCTAGACTGGACTGAACTGGGGGTGAGCACAGGCTCCTATCCCTAGATGTCCCCAGTTGTTAAAAAGTTCCAAAGTTGAATTTGACTCAAAGGTCTACTGGGATCTCAGACATTCCTATTAGCCCAATAAGAACATGTAGATCCCTTTAGAGAAGGCAGAGAGCCTCAGAAACCCACTCACTGCTTCCAGGGTCCTAAAGACCCAGTCTGGAGTGGGGTTGGTCTCCAGGGAGATGAACAGGTACACACAGTGGCAACGCGCTGGCAGAAGGGCCTGGCTGTGGCTTTGCTTTCTCAATACTTGGGGGCAGCAGCTGCTGAGTGCCCAGAAACTTGGCTGGAACTCAAAACCAGAGCTAATAACAGTCTTTATCGTCAGCTGAGTATCAGCCAAGCCTAGGCATTTCCCACCCAAGTGGGAAGATCAGAGCCAGGGATGATTAGGGGTAGTGCTACCCTAGAATGTGAATCTTTCTTCTTTTTGACATATGTTTCACAATATGATTTTTATCCTTATCTTGAAGCACCTGATTTTCCTTACTTGTAGTGTTATGTAAAGTCCTTAAAGATAGGGGTTGGGGCAGGTGAGCCCACAAATCCCCAATGGGTTTGAGCTAGTTGCTACTACCCCTTAACACAACATCCTAACTCTTGGGAACAAATGATAAAACCTTACATTTAATAGGGTATAAGACCAACATTCAGGCTAAACCAGAAAAAAAAACCTGCAAGTGTGATTTTTTTTAATATTAAGAGATAGGGAGTCTTTTTATACTAGTACAATCCTGCTCAGTTTATGAAGACCAATGGGAAATTAAGAGAAACTTGCATCACATGGGGAAGCAACCTTAGGTTATTTTCACACATCTTCAGCTGACATTCATCTCTATAGACCACTTAATCATGCCAGTCACAAGAAAAACAAGATATAATTTTCTTTATCAAATTTCTTTCCCTGTTCTGATCCTACTCGGAAAATATACTCTCATTTGTAAGCGGGAGAAGAAAACATGTGCTTTCAGGGGAGTACAATCATTTGTAAAGGATATATTCTGAATGCCATAAAATTTTGTGTTTTCATTTCTGGAGTAAAAATAACTATAGAATAAATAGAGACCTACAAATGTTACAGAAATAAATATGTATGTTTGCACTTACATGTAAGTCTGTATTTTTTCTCGTCACCCCTTACTTGATCCCTGTAACGAATACAAGTCCCATTGCTTTATTTCAGAGGTGAATCCTGCTCAAAGTGGGAAGAAACCTTAGTGTTCAATCTGTACATTTTACAGATCAGCAAAATGGGGCCTAGAAGGTTTAGAGGGATTTCTGCAAGGCTACACAGCTACAGAGGCACATTGGAAAGAAGAAAACCTAAACTCCTTGACTTCTGGCCCAGCACTGTTTCCAAAGGACCATGGAATCTTTTTTGCTCAAAGTCTCTACTGTGATCCCATATTGCTTGGTTTAAAAAGCATAAAAAGTACTTTTTTTTGCTCCATCTGTAACATGGCTTGTGTCTGGAAGACATACCAGTAGTGTGACTAAGTTAGAAGAAAAATTTCCCTGCTACTGGTTTTAGAAATGACACTGTCGCCAAATCATTCAGTCCTGACAAAGCTGATGCTGTTGAAGATCTGTAACTGCAGGAGATGAACAAAAAATCAAGGATTTCAGTTTTTAGGGCCATTTAGGACATTTCTTAGAACTCTTGGGAAATTCCTTTCAATTCTGTACGATAAGGGTTTGTTGAGCATTATAGCAGCAGTGGTCAGTGTCCTGCTCATGGTCCTTTAGCCCTCACTTTTCTTACAATTTTTTTTAACGTTTATTTATTATTGAGAGACAGACACAGGGCATGAGCAGGGGAGGGGTAGAGAGAGGGGGAGACATAGAATCTGAAGTAGGCTCCAGGCTCTGAGCAGTCAGCACAGAGCCCGACACGGGGCTCGAACTCACAAACTGGGAGATCATGACCTGAGCCAAAGTCGGACGCTTAACCCAATGAGCCACCCAGGCGTCCCCTGGGTTTTCTTATAAAGTCACTCTCTGACTGAGGGTTTTCTGAGGAGCGGGAATGCACCGGCTGCTTGCAGAGCTGGTCGAAGTGCCCAGGAGTCAATGCCCCTTGGAGTAAACGTCAAACAACAATGCAGCTATCATTGCTACCATCATTCCCATAAGCAACAATGCATATTCACCATAGGATGAATACTGCGACTTTCTCACTCCTTATGGGGAACCCTGAGGCATATTCCAGGCAACCTTCCAGAAGTTTCCAACTGCACTGAGCCCTGGGTCTCCACAATGGCACCTGCATTTCAGTGCGCCC
Source organism: Panthera leo (assembly GCF_018350215.1). NCBI lineage: Eukaryota > Metazoa > Chordata > Mammalia > Carnivora > Felidae > Panthera > Panthera leo. The sequence goes on along the minus strand of NC_056691.1, from coordinate 63,057,359 downwards.
TGTATGAGCTTCATTCTTTTTCTATTTCCTTGCTCTCTACAGGTACTTTCAAACTACTTGTGCTCAAATCTTTGTTTTAGAGTCTGTTTCTGGAGGAATCAAAATGAGGACCAGCATATACTTTGTACAAATCATTTTGCCATAATAGGTACCAAGAAATATGAAGATAAAAAAGATATCATCCTAGCCCTCAAAAGGTTTAGGTCAGACAGCAGTAAGACTTTTACATATATAACCCCATAGGGAAGACAAGAGAAGACAGTACTTTGGGAGGGGACTAGAAATATATACAATAAAAATATGTTCAGTAATAAAACATTCGCACAATGAAAAGTGGAACTGCCATTAAGAACTCAGCATAAAATTCTCTGTAGTGGGAAGAGTCAATAGCCTAAGTAGTAACATTACACACATCAAATAAAGGTCCTGAGGTACCGAGGTCCTGAGTTCACTTGGAAATTTGTGTCGGAGAACCCGTCACAGCTCATTCATGCAACCTTGAAGGACCAATCCAAAAGGAAAAATTCCATACAACCCAGCCTGTTTTTTAGTGGCAAGGGTAGACACATAAATCTCCAAACTGGTTGGACAAGATTCATTGGCTATTTTCCATCTTGTGTTTTTTTTTTTTTTTTTAACATTTATGAGAGAGAGAGAGAGAGAGAGAGAGAGAGAGAGAGAACGCACGCACAAGTAGGGGAGGGACAGAGAGAGAGAGAAGGAGACACAGAATCCAAAGCAGTCTCCAGGCTCCAAGCTGTCAGTTCAGAGCCCGATGTGGGGCTTGAACCCATGAACCATGAGATCATGATCTGAGCTGAAGCCAGACGCTCAACTGACTGAACCACCCAGGAGCCGTGCATCTTGTTTTTAAAGAATGTCAAAACGATCTGTTTTTTCATTCGGTTCTGTCAAAACAGACTAATTTCTGTGGAAAGCAAACAAGTTAAACAGTTGAATTTTGTGTATGTCATTAGGTTGACAAGCCAGTCATTTGAGTTTTCACTGGAGCTAGTGGCCATGCCAAAGTCGGCCAAATGTTCGCGGGTCAGGGACATCAGCTACACAGAATTCTATAAATAATGCTCCTTCAGCCCAAGACAGTTACTGGACAGAAATGACAGAACAGAGCAAGTTAAACAAGAGTATATGAAAAGAAACCTCAAGGGCATTCCGGAGCTGATAAAAGCTGGCTTTGTCATAGTGTGTGCTTCTAGCTGGGGTGTCGTGTGAGCCCATGGGTAGGGAGTATCCACCTGCCATGTGCCAGGCACCTTAAAAAACTCTATTTAATCCCCAAAACAACCTAGTGAAGCAAGCATTATTATTATTACCCTTTAATGAATAAGAAAATTGAAATCTGGAGATGTTCAGTAATTTGCTGAAGGTGATACAGCTGTTTTGCCAAACCCTTAAATCCAAACTTTTCCCCAAAATATCATGCTGTCTTCCTTTAGAGCTGACAAGAAAGACACCAAATTTTATTTTCAAAGTGTTTTTTCTTAGAAGATGCTAAAGATGCATTTGAACAACCGTCAGCTGAGAGGAACTTAGATTTTAGTAATATACAGTTGAAATTCTTAGTCAAATAACATGTAGTCCCTGGGAAAACACGTGTTTAAAATTCCCCCCTCCCCTTTTTTGGCTAACCATTCTTTTGTCTATTATCAAAGGAAAATTAATTCCTAAGTCATCCAAATTCCATGTTGCATATGTAAAATTAATATTCATCTCCTGAAAACCTGAATTTTTTTCTCAAGGAAAAGCTGCAGGATTTAATATCAAGTGATTAGCATACTTTGAGAAGGATGTTGAACACATTAGATTTTATAGAAGGATGAACACCCACACAGAAATGACAGCAGACAATAGAAAAAAAATTGCCTAAATTGGCTCAGTTTTAATTGGGCAGATTTAATAAAATATCCTACATCAAATCTCTTTAAAAATTTTTTTAGGGGCACCAGGGTGGCTTAGTTGGTTAAGCATGTGACTCTTGGTTTCAGCTCAGGTCATGATCTCACATTTCGTGAGTTCAAGCCCCACATTGGGCTTTGCACTGACAGTGAGGAGCCTGCTTGGGATATTCATTCTCTCTCTCTCTCTCTCTCTCTCTCTCTCTCTCTCTCTCTCTCCCCCTCCCTCCCTCCCTCCCTTCCTCCCCCCTTCTCAAAATAAATAAATAAACTTAAAAAATTTTTTTTTAGCCCTCCATTCTTCAAGTCTTATCCTCTAATTCAGTTGCAATAAAGTTTTTATACTTCATATAAATTTTCTCTCCCTTAATTTGCATTCCCCCCAAAGTGGACCTTGAGACAATGATGTGAGTCCAAGCAGATTATTTGAGAGATGATCCCAGGAAGCAGGTGAGGGGGTGAGGAAGGGAAGGGTAGGGTGGAGGGAGGGCACAGGGCAAGGGAGCTAGGGAAGGGAGGAAAGCCAATAAAGATACATTGATGGTTAGGTTATTTTCAGGGCAACTGGCATTCTACCTTGCTGGGGACCTCTCAGAGATTATACCAAACTCCCTGCCAAATGGTCCCACTGAGGACTATTTATCCACCATCACTCCTCCTTCAAGAGTAACTTGGTCAAGAGTAACTGGGAGTAACTCCCCAACAATCACAGTCTACTCAACTTGTCAGGCCTAGCATGCGTCTACTGCCAGATGACAGACAACAGGGAAACTGCATGCTTGTTCAGGACTATTTGCAAATGCCCTTGGGATGGATCAAGAGAAAATGGGCAGTGCACTGCCAGCATCTGCCTAAATTGGGTCTGTTGGTGTATATGAGCCAACTTTACATAAGAATGACCTGAAAAACTTAGAAAAATGTGTCTCTCTCACCTCCCTCCCCCCTTCTGATTAAGATCAGTGGTTGGGTTCAGGGATCTGAATTATTTTTTTTTTTATTTTATTGATTTATTTTTTGAGAGAGAGAGTGCATGCATGGGGGAGGGACAGAGAAAGAGAGGAAACAGAGAGAGAGAGAATGAGAGTCTTAAGCAGGCTCCACGCTCAGGGCAGAGCCTGACGCAGGGCTCTATCCCATGATCCTGATCCAAAATCAAAGACCTGAGCAGAAATCAACAGTCAGATGCTCAACTGACTGAGCCACCCAGATGCCCCAGGAATCTGAATTTTAACTGGCACCCCAATCATTTCAAAGCAGGCGGTCCTCAGGCTACACTGTGAAAACTCTGTGCCAGTGAAGCCATCCTCATGTAGGCTAACTGGTGTCTCAGAGAGAAAAATCTCTAACTGGGCTTTAGATGGACTTTACTTTCCTACGTCCCATTTTTTTTTTTTTTTCAAATATAAGCTGTTGTTCACAAAGAGACTATAACAAGAGTATGGATGCTAGCATTTTGCAGGTCAAATTCTGGAAAATCACTTTAAATATGGATACCACCAACTGATCATGGGTCAGGAACAAAATGATCAGATACCCTTATGCTACAGTGACCATACTTTTCCAACACATGGTGTGATGAGCAGGAGTGAACTTAAGAGGAAAGTAGGACAGAAGAGTGGACACAGGGACAGAAAATGAAGTCATTGTGTTTATATATCCTGGTCAGTAATCTTAGGGAAAAACTATCTTCAGACCTCTGCTATAAGAAACCAGCACGTAACCTAGTGCAGCTTGGGGAAACTTGAAAGATAGACCCAACTGTTGAGATAGTCTTTTTCAAAGTTTCCTTGGTTATGATAAAGGGTGATGATACAGCAGTTCTAAAAGATACTTTCTATGCTCAGAAGTTTTTCAGTAGCATAGTCCCTGGTCCTTTTCACATTTTTCATAGCTATTATGTAGTAGGGAGAGTGGGCACGGAGAACCCCATCACCATGACACTTGTTCTTTACTAAGAAGGATCATCTGGAGAAGGATGCCTGGGTGGCTCAGTTGGTTAAGTGTCTGACTCTTAGTTTTGGCTCAGGTCATGATGACCTCATGGTTCGTGAGTTTGAGCCCTGAGTCAGGCTTTGTGCTGCTGGTGTGTAGTCTGCTTGGGATTCTCTTTCTTTCCCTCTCTCTCTCTGCCCCTCTCCTGCTCATGCACGTGCACACACACACACACTCTCTCTCTCTCTCTCTCAATAAATAAATAAACTTAAGAAAAAAAGGATAGTCTGGGGAGAGAAGGTAACTATTGTAAATGGTGAAAACCTGAGCTCATGGCTCTTCTCCTTGGCACCAGGATCTCATCACACTTCCCTGCCATTTCATATTACCAGGTAAGGCATAAATTTAAAATATCCTTACCGGAGTGCTCCGGTTTCCATCAAACCCTTAAGATAAACTGCTTACTGGGGCCTGCAAGATACCTCTCGATCTGGCCTCTGCCTGCCTCCCCAGTGTCCCATCACTACTCCCTGTCTTCTCCTCTAAGCTCTAGCCTTAATAAAACTCTTGCAGCTCTTCAAATTTGGGGGACCTTCTCAGCTCTTGGCCCACACCAAGGTGTCCCTTCCTCCTGCAGCACTCCTCCCTGGAGTCTACTCCTACACTTGAGTAGCGTCTCACTAGTCTTTAGGTATTGGACTAAATGTGGCTTCTTCTGGGATGTTTTCTTGACCCTTTCCCAGCTGGAGCCATTACAGAATCTTTGTAGGCTTTGGGCTCTACTACGCTTGATGATTCCTCCTCACATCATATTAAGTATATTAAGACAGACCATTTTTTATATAATTTCTCTTGTATAGAAATTATTTCCAAGTGTTTATAGCTTCTGTTTTGGAATCATTTGGCTGTGAATAACTAATTTAATTTGCTATTGATTATGAGAGGGTCAGGGTTACAGGTTTGGTTGCCAACTCAGTTAATAGCCAGGTGTGTGGTCTCAGACAAGTTGCTTATCCTCTCTGAATCTCAGTTATCTTAACTGAGACAAGAGAGATTTTGCATAAGTGATCTAAATTCCCATTTAGCACTAAGAGGTGATGCCTTTATCATTAACTGTGGGGAGAAATGTTTTAGGTGGTGGTGCATGGGGGTGGGAAGGGGCCATATGTTTACTCCACTGATAGAACATGCACCAAAGATCCTGAGTATCATAGGTAGATACTCTGGCCAGAGCTTCCAGTTAAGTAGAAAAAGGTCCACAAGTATGTGTAGAAAAGACCCTTTTAAAACTGAAAAAAAGGGGGCACTTGAGTGGCTCAGCCAGTTAAGTGTCTGATTTCGGCTCAGGTCATGATCTCATGGTTGGTGAGTTTGAAGCCCCCATCAAGCTCTGTGCTGACCTTGTGGAGCCTGCTTGCAATTTTCTCTCTCTCTCTGCCCTTCCCCCACTCGCATTTTCTCTGTCTCAAAATAAACTTAAAAAAAAAACTGAAAATAAGAACAATCATTATTTTATATAATAAACAATTTAATATATCAACCTACCAGAGAGAGAAAATTCAGAGCACTCAAATATATTTTCCTAAACAAGACAAACAATTAAAGCATGATTATAATTATTTATAGAAATGCCCCCTAAGGCTTGGTGTTGGTGACAACCATGTTATAAAACAATCAAGTTATGTTATAAAAACAATCAAGTGTTAGAAAGAGCAACTCTCACTATTGTTTCAATTAATTCCCCTCTGAGAAATGATGTAAGACATTGGGCTTTTTGTGAATATAATGAGTTTTCAAATTACAGAAGAAGTAGTGACCAGTTTCTACCTTTGTAAAAAGAATTATGTACATTATACTACACACATCAATAGCTCAGTGCAATTTTAAAAAGAAAAAATTAAATAGCTGCTTTTTAAAAATGTTTTCAATGTTTATTTTTGAGAGAGAAAGAGAGAGGGGGGGGAGAGAGAGAGAGAGAGAGAGAGAGAGAGAGAGAGAGAGGGAGAGAGAGAATGAGATGGGGAGGGGCAGAGAGGGGACAGAGGATCAAAGGCAGGCTTTGCACTGACAGCAGAGAGCACTGACAGGCTCGAACCCCCGCATCTGTGAGATTATGACCTGAGCTGAAGTCAGACACTTAACTGACTGAGCAACCCAGGTGCCCCTAATTTTTTCTGATGAAAAAACTAAGTAGGCTCCATGCAAAAAATATACATTTAATCCCAACACCCAGAGATAAACACTGATTTTTATGCATACCTCTTTTTTCTGGGCATTTAGTTGTACAGGCACATACATGTATTTCTAAAAAGGTATTATGTTTTACATCTGTACTGCAGAATTTGAATGGAGAGATTATCTGGCTTTGAAGCTGCAATGTCTATTGACATGACCCTAACACAACTTGGTAAGTCTGAGAAATTGGTGACGCTGATGGTCCTCCAAAAACATTTTCTATGAATTAATCTGCATGTAGAAAACAGAAGAAAAATTAGGGTAGAGGAGACAAGTGTGTCTGCCTTAGGTATTGGTCCTTCCACAAGTCCATGGATTCATGTGTGAGTCCTGTGAACAGAAGGGCTATAGATATAACCCTAAGACCCAGCAGCACCCCACTAATCCTCAGGTGATGAAGTGAGATGCTGAGTTGGAGAGCAGAGCTTCTGCCCACCCTCTGTGGAGAGAACCTAACAGTGGCTCAGATATTAGCATCCCCACTGTGAACAATGTTAATAATGGCAGGGCGAGGCACCTTTATGTGCCTTCTTTGCTTGAGGAAATAGATGTGCACTGGCTGGAGAGGATGTAAATTCTCAGTTCTCTGGGTAGCAACCCAAAACACTGCTGCCTGAGCATGGGTGGTAATTCCAGGCTTAACAAGGGAAGACTGGGGCTGCTAGAATCCGCTGTGAATGGGTGTGAGCACTAGACAGTGAGATTTTGGTTCTTACAGATAATGTCACTGTCGTCTATACTCACAGTCTGGTGAAGCCTGGGTAGACTCAGATTATGTACTCTTTTGAACTCATTCCCTCTCACCCATATCCTTATCTAATTTGAGTATTTTTTCATGGTATTAAGTATTCTTCTACAATATCTTTTTTGTGGATGCACAGTATTGTACTTTTTTGAATGGACAAGAATTTTTACCCCCCGCCCTGTAGTTTAATATTAGGGGCTTTCCTTTTTCATCATTAACAATTTAATGATAAATCATCTTTTACCCAAATCTGTCACATCCATGATTATTTCTGGAGCATAGATTAAGAGTGTGCTTTTGGGGTCCCAAGGGGAATACAAAATCTTAAAGATCTGGTACAGGGTACCAAGTTGCTCTCCCTACAGACTGCCATTTTATACTTCCTCCTCTTCTAAGTGAGGATGGCTATAAATTATATTTTTAGGGGCACTTGGGTGGCTCAGTCAGTTAAGCGTCTGACTTTGGCTCAGGTCATGATCTCGCAGTTCATGAGTTCGAGCCCCACATCGGGCTCTGTGCTGACAGCTCAGAGCCTGAAGCCTACTTCAGATTCTGTGTCTCCCTCTCTCTCTGTGTCCCTCCCCTGCTCATCCTCTGTCTCTCTCTGTCTTTCAAAAATAAATAAACGTTAAAAAAATAAAAAATATTTAAATTATATTTTCATATGCTATGAGATAGGATCATCTCGCATTTTGATCTAAGTCAAACCATTGTAAATCAGGGACCGTCTGTAATACTCTTTAAGCTCTTAAAGAATGGCAGATTACAGAAAGGGAAATTCACATTTCAACATTTCTACATATTTGAATTCTGGTCTCTGAACTTACCAGAAAGAACTTCCCTAGCCTAAGTCAGTTCTCCACTACAGAAAGTTCACTTCTTCAATGATACTATGAAACCAATCATTATGTCTCCTACATATATGCAGTGAAGGAACATAAGTCTAAATTTATGTTGTTGAAAATCCAACTTTAACACCTATTGGCTGTGCAGTCTTGAGCAAAACAGTTAACCTCTCTGTACCTCAGTTTCTTCATTAGAAATTTAAAATGTGAAGACATATTCCTATTGCATAGGGTCAATGTTATCCTACTGATATTTTTAAGTACTCCAGTTCTATAATAGAACACCACACAAATGTCAAATATGGTGCATTTAATGGTGTAATATCAGTATTTTCAGATTTAAAGAACTGTGAAATCTGTATAACTTACATTCTGAGATATGTGCAGAGAGCTATGTATTTCTTCAGAATGCTGACAAGAGCAAAGTTGCTCTCATTCTGGCTGTACCCCTGACCTATTCAAAATCCTTCCATGGTATTTTATAGTTACCAGCATTACCATTTTTAGATTTAGATTACCAGTGAGATTGCACATCTGTTCTTACACTTATAAGAGATATGTATGTTCCCTCAAAGTCGGGTTGGGCATTGTATTATCTTTGAAAGGGTAGGCGGGTGAAGGAGTAGAACCAGTAAGGAAAACAGGAGGAGGGTGAGATGGGAATGATTTCCCAGGCCCAGCTCCTAGTCCTTCCCTTGGAGCCCAACCATCTGATTTCTCCTGGAACCATATTTCCTCTTCTTTTGATCTTTTGTCCTTGAGGGCCAGACTGAGTCTCTTAGTTTTGACTTATTTTCTCTGGATAGCAGTTTATTTTAACTGGGCCCTTGATCTCAGAACATCCAACTTGAACAGACTCAATGCTGAAGGACAGAGGAACCCTCACTCAGTTGGAAGAGTACCTGAGGACAAGGATAGAGGGTGATGGCAACCATATCTCATTTTTAAAATCAACACTGCTATCTTGATACTGTGAAAAATAATAGATACCTAGGGATGCCTCGGGGGCTCAGTTGACTCTTGATTTCGGTTCAGGTCATGATCTCATTCTCATTGTTTATGGGATTGAGCACCGTGACGGGCTCTGCACTGGCAGCACGGAGCCTGCTTGGAATTCTCTCTCTCCCTCTCTTTCTGCCCTTCCCAGCTTCGGCTCTTTCCCCACCCTCTCAATAAATAAACATAAACAATAATAGCTACCTAAATGTTGGCATTGTCATTTGGCTCCATGCTGCAAACATGAGTCAAAGAGATGATTAAATAGGAAAAGGCATAGGAAAGTACTTTATAATTTGCACGTGTCATTGCAATCTAAAAGACCAACAAATTTTTTTTAAACGTTTATTTATTTTTGAGACAGAGAGAGACAGAGCATGAACAGGGGAGGGTCAGAGAGAGAGGGAGACACAGAATCGGAAACAGGCTCCAGGCTCTGAGCTGTCAGCACAGAGCCCGACGCGGGGCTCGAACTCACGAACCACGAGATCATGACCTGAGCCGAAGTCGGACGCCCAACTGACTGAGCCACCCAGGCGCCCCAGGACCAACAGATTTTTCATTGCTTTGTTTTAAACCTTTCCAACAACATCTTAATATATATTCTAAAAACATTATCCCCTTAAGCCCAGCAACGTGATGTATCTGGGGATTAAACTGCTATATTAAACTCTCTAAGGGTCAGGGTTTTGGTGTCTATGTTGAAATGTCTGTGTAGTTAGTTTTACTTTTCATCTTTGTTGGTTTTGTATCTGTTTTCTATTGGGTAGAAGCTGTTACTTTAATTATTTTTGTTAATATCAACCACTTGCTACTTGGCAAGTACTTTTAGGTGCCTTACCCTCATTTATTTCTCAGAAGTGCCCAAGAGGAAGTTTTTGTTTTTTGTTTTTTGTTGTTCCATTTCACAGATGAAGCAACTGAAGTGCAAAGTAGTTATCCAAGTTTATAGCAGCAGTGGATGGCAGAGCCAAGATTCAAACCCCAGACTTTTCACATCACCTTATTTTCTCTTTGTATCCCACTACACATGAGGATGAGATTTTGATACTTTCTCCTTGGAAAGTTCTGGATGTGACTTAAATACAAAGATCTAAGGTAGCTACAATCTAAGTCTCAGGAACAAGGTGGTCAGATCTGCTAAACCTTAACATCTGCAAGGAAAGAGCAGACAGCAAGGCCAAGACTCACTCTTCTTTTTACGTTGGAGGCACACAAACTGACAGAGGCCTAGATATGTCATTGTCCCCAAACGATAATGTGCAGTGCCTTCTGGCCCAAGAGAAGAAAGACACTCAGAACCATCAAGTTCTTGCAGAACTTCATGAGATTATTTATCTTCAGGCTGGCATTTATAACAATCACCTGGTAGGTTCCAGCTGAGAAAAATGAGTTGTCAAAAACAGGCAATAAAAATTGCAAGTACAAGTAACCGTCAAAATGAAAGAACTGTCACATCTGTACACATCAAGCAACAATTGTGTTCATTATGTCCAAACTCCTGGTACTTAATATTATCTGCCAAGGAAGCTAAGCTCCATTTAGAGTTTTGCTGTTAGCATGAATATATTTGAAAGAGACTTGACTGAGTTGTTCCTGATTTTACAGAGAATGCAATGACATTGTCTTGAGAAGAATCCACTGGTATCTGGGAAGATTTGTCAAAAGGGGTATCTTCGTCCCAAAATCTCTCTCTATTTTGAGAAAATACACTGGCAATGATTTGGGGTGGGTAGGGGGGATCTTAGTGCATGTTCTCATTTTTAGGGAAAAAATTCTACTTTAATTTGGGTGTGTTTTCCCTCAGGGAAACCCTCCTTTTGTTGATCCTCAAGTGTGAGAGGTGTTGCTGAAATGACAGAGAAGAGGAAAGAGAAAGAAAGTGGAAAGGCAGGAGAGGGGATCAGGAGTACAGAGGGGAGAGTAGTACATGGGAAAGGAGGAGGTAGGGAAGGAGGAAGCTGAGAAGGAGAAAAAAGGACTGAGGATGGAAAACACAGAAAGAGGATATTTGATTATTTTGATCACTCTTTTTACTTTATAGCTAGTTTATTGTAAGAACCTTTATCCTCACCAAAAACTAATATAATTGATTTCAAGTGGCAAAAACGAGGATAAGAAAGTAGATGTCCTCATGTTCACTTAAAAGTTGTTAATTTTCTACTCCTCCTGCTGCCTCTTTCTTCAGCTTTTGTCTAGTTCAGCATTTGCTATTTTTCATTGCTTGAGTAGAACCAGATCCAGGAAGGGCTGAAAGCCGTTGGTTAGAAATGTCGTGTGGCACAAAAACAGACACTGAGAAAAATGGAACAGAATAGAGAACCCAGAAATGGACCCACAAACATATGGCCAACTAATCTTTGACAAAGCAGGAAAGAATATCCAATGGAATAAAGACAGTCTATTCAGCAAGTGGTGCTGGGAAAACTGGACAGCAACATGCAGAAGAATGAACCTGGACCACTTTCTTGCACCATACACAAAAGTAAACTCAAAATAGATGACAGTCCTCAATGTAAGACAGGAAGCCATCAAAATACTCGAGGAGACAGTAGGCAAAAACCTCTTTGACCTTGGCCGCAGCAACTTCTTACTCAACATGTCTCCAGAGGGAAGGGAAACAAAAGCAAAAATGAACTATTGGGACCTTATCAAAATAAAAAGCTTCTGCACAGCAAAGGAAACAATCAGCAAAACTAAAAGGCAACGGATGGAGTGGGAGAAGACATTTGCAAATGACCTATCAGATAAAGGGTTAGTATCCAAAATCTATAAAGAACTTATCAAACTCAACACCCCAAAAACAAATAATCCAGTGAAGAAATGGGCAAAAGACATGAATAGACACTTCTCCAAAGAAGACATTCTGATGGCCAACTTACACATGAAAAAATGCTCCACATCACTCATCATCAGGGACATACAAACAAAACCACAATGAGATACCACCTTACACCTGTCAGAATGGCTAACATTAACAACTCAGGCAACAACAGATGTTGGCGAGGATATGGAGAAAGAGGATCTCTTTTGCATTGCTGGTGGGAACGCAAACTGGTGAAGCCACTCTGGAAAACAGTATGGAGGTCCCTTAAAAAACTAGAAATAGAACTACCCTAAGACCCCACAATTGCACTACTAGGTGTTTATCCAAGGGATACAGGTATGCTGTTTTGAAGGGGCACATGCACCCCAACGTTTATAGCAGCACCATTGACAATAGCCAAAGTATGGAAAGAGCCCAAATGTCCATCAATGAATGGATGAATAGATAAAGAAGATGTGCTGTATCTATACAATGGGGTATTACTCAGCAATCAAAAAGAATGAAATCTTGCCATTTGCAACTACATGAATAGAACTAGAGGGTATTATGCTGAGCGAAATTAGCCTGTCACAGAAAGACAAATATCATATGACTTCACTCATATGAAGACTTTAAGATACAAAACAGATGAACATAAGGGAAGGGAAGCAAAAATAATATAAAAACAGGGAGGGGAACAAAGCATAAGAGACTCTTAAATATGGAGAACAAACAGAGGTTTACTGAAGGGGTTGTGGGAAGGAGTATGGGCTAAATGGGTAAGGGGCATTAAGGAATCTACTCCTGAAATCATTGTTGCAGTATATGCTAACTAATTTGGATGTAAATTAAAAAAAAAAAAAGAAAGAAAGAAATGTTGTCATGGACCATCTTGGAATTTTAGTGATTCTGGATTTCACTCTTATAAGCAAAAGAAAAGTTTATATTCTAGTCCTTAAAAATCACTATTTGTTTGGGGTACCTGGGTGGTGCAGTTGGTTGAGTATCCAATTTCGGCTTAGGGCATAATCTCACAGCTTGTGAGTTCAAGCCCTGCGTCGTGTACTGTGCTGAAGCTCAGAGCCTGGAGCCTGCTTCAGATTCTGTGTCTCCCTCCCTCTCTGCCCCTTCCCCACTCACACTCTGTCTCTGTCTCTGTCTCTCTCAAAATAAACATTAAAAAAAATCACTATTCACTTGTCAAAGGCTTTTCATTTCAGAGGCTCCAGCCAGCATGGCAAGTACACTTTCAGGATTAGCTGACATGGGGAAATGTCCAAAGGAGACGTTTTTCTGAATACCTAACATTCAAGGGCATGATTTCTGGAAGCACCTGGGTTGCCCATTACAGATCATACTTCTCAATCCATTCTGTGTTGATCCCCTCCCTTTCAGCCCACTACCTTCTGTGTCTACTCTCTTTATCTACAAACTTTGTTCTCTCTCCAGTGACATCTTCTCATTTTGGTAGCATCCAAGGATTACTCGGAACTGTGCTTTCCTGACTTGTTATCACTATAAGACCTTTTGTGCTAGGTACTCCTTTGCCAGACAGCTTCTCCACCACTGGTTCGGCCTTCTGGGTGGGTCCCAGGCAGGCTTCTACTTTGTCCTCACTTTTGAATTTTTAGGTGCTGGCTTGTATCTACTCACCTCACCAACTGCCACAAGTAAAACATCCCTCAGTCAAAATTTTATGCTTGCAGAATTAAAATATCACTAAGAAAATGCACATCAGTGCTCCACTCTGGGCACTGTTTGGCTCTCATTTCCACCCTCCATCCTTCACACACATTTCAAGCATGGCCCAATAATCCTGGCTCTATGAAAAACTTGATGAGATTCAAGTTACAGAAGCCTGGTTAGCAACTGAAGTATGCAAAAAGGGCAAAACACATAATGACTTTGGGGGGGAAAAAGGTACTGAATAGATAAGTGTTTAATAAATGAATGCATTCACAGAACAAAGATGGCCTGAAAACATCCCACTGCAAACATCTACAAACAATGGCTTGTCTTTTTTATTTTTATCATTCATAGATGAGCTGAATCAAAAAGGGTACTGAAAAGAAGAGTGGTAACCCAATAAACTGACGATACAGTGGACCCAGATGGGAGTAGAGAAAGGGGTACAGGTCAAACTCCATAACAAGATTTGGGGTTTAATGTCCATGAGGACCAGGTGTGAGGACCTGAGTGTGAATGGAGACTGCTGTGTAAAAGCCAGCATTCCTGAACCTTGCTTTTTCACTCAGAGAAAGAATGTTCTACATAAATCCACCTACTGTCATAGGAAGACTACAAGGAAGGTGAACTTTGACCTAATTATACTTTGGGATTGTCACATTTGGGTTCTGAATATAGAAGCGTAAGCCCAAGAGAAACATGCAAAATCCCCCCAAAGACTCTTAAAAATCTAAGGCCTGCATGAATCCTACAGAAGAAGTAAGCTCTGCTAAAAAATGAGCTAAAAAATTACAAAAATAAATAAGGAAACAATCCACCATGAGCCAGAGATGGCAGATACAACATACAGGAGGATTAGCATACCAATAATTTCAGAAAACAGAATAATCTGAAAGAATATAAAAGAAAAACTGTAAGCATGGGGACACTATACAAACAAAAAGATTTTTGCACATAGAACTTCCAGAAATTAAAAAACAAGATGGGTTAAGAGACATGGAATACAGAAAGACGGAGAAGAAGATCCAACATATCAAATGGAGAAAGAAAATAGAATGGAGGAGAGAGAGTATTTGAGGATGTGGTGCCTGAGACTTTTACAGAATTGGTACAAATGTGACTTTTCACACTCAAGATATAAAATAAATTCTAGCCAGTATAAAACTCACACCTAAACATTATTATATGAAATTACAGACCACCAAAGCAAAGAGAAAAATGGCAAAGCCACTGGAGAGAAATGTGGATTACCTATCAAGAAGAGTATGACTTCAACTCAGGTCAGGATCTCATGGTTCATGGGTTTGAGCCCTGCGTGGGGCTCTGTGCTGACAGCTCAGAGCCTGGAGCCTGCTTCTGATTCTGTGTGGGTGTGTCTCTCTCTGCTCCTCCCCAACTCATGCTCTATCTCTCAAAAATAAACATCAAAAAAAATTTTTTTTAAAAAAAGGACAGTAATAAGAGAAGAGTCTTCAAAGCAAAAATAAAGGTAGGCTGCATGGTGCAGGAGAGGGAAATGGCTTAATACTCTGGAAGTTCAGAAGGTAGAATAAACTATTCAATCCAGAATTCAGTACTAAGCTAGACTGCCCTTCCAGATTAATTGTATTATAAAGACAAAGTCAGATAAATATTGTAACTGTTTACAATTCATCAGGTCCATGTTGAAAGAACTACTAAAGGTTCAGTTTCATGAGGAAATTAAACCCTGACAGAAGGAGAGGAATAAAGGGAGGAAGGGTGAGCAAAGAAAATGAATATGCAGGTAAATTCAAAGAAGCCAGGACTGAAAAATTAGTGAAAAAATTTAAAGAAGATATAAAATCAAGAATGACACCCAAGATTTCAAAGTGACTTAAGAACATCACTGTTTACAAGAAGCGAAGAGCTACTGGTTAAGCTTATTGTTTGTTAACTTTAAATATTTAAAATTGAAGAGTAATGGGGCACCTGGATGGCTCAGTCAGTTAAGTGTCCGACTTAGGCTCAGGTCATGATCTCACAGTTCATGGTTCAAGCCTCGTGACGGGCTCTGTGCTGACAGCTCAGAGCCTGGAGCCTACTTCAGATTCTGTGTCTCCCTCTCTCTCTGCCCCTCCCTGCTCATGCTCTGTCTCTCTCTGTCTCAAAAACAAATAAAAACATTAAAAAAAATTTTTAATTGAAGAGTAAGGTTTAAAAGAAGAGAAATAGAATCTATAATTTAAAACCGAAAGGGAGATTAAAACAAAAGAAGTAATCTAATCTAGAAGGCAGAAAACGGAAAAAAAGGAAAAAGAAAAAGGAACAAAAGTCCATATTTACAACTTCATGCCAGAACGCCTGAAATATTCTCTTTAAAGTCAGCCATGAGGCATGGATGGCTTCTACCACTGCCTCTATCTAACATTGCGCTGGAGGTCTTAAGCAAAGCAAAAAGATAAGAAAAAGTTGTAAAAACTAGAAAAGAAACAAATCTGCTACTACTTGCAGATGATATAACTGTCTGAAAAAAAAAATCTAAGAAATATACAGACGCAGTCTAGAGTTTAACAAAGTTTCCTCAAGGAAACGGATAAAAATTTCAATATTGGTCTCACACTGAAGCAAACCACAGGGAAACGTAATCATGTCCTGGCAATTCCACGGCTAGGAGTGAATCCAAGGGAAGCTCTTGGACACATGGACATGGAGACAGAAATAAGAACGTTTTCTGCCAAAGAAAGCTGTAAGAGTAAAATAAGAGTCAGGAAAACAAAAAAGAATCAACCAAACTGTCCCTCAGTGGGCGTATTCACGCAATGAGATAAAATGCCACAATTTAAAAGGAATGGATTGCCAATCTGGATAAATGTCAGAAACATACTGTTGAATGAAAAGGCAAGTTGCAAAAGGAAAGTTCAATATGGTATCATTTATGTAAAATCTCCCTAAGGTATTGTTTACGAATATGTAGATATATAGGAAAAATATGAAAATATGAATGAGAATCATACAAGGGAATAAAGCCTCCAACTTCACAGATAGTTACTTCCAGGTCCAGGACAGTAGGACTTCAGCCATATTTGTAATATTTTATTTTCCTTGAAAAAAAATTTTTTTTCCTTGAGAAAACATTTGAAGCACATATGGAAAGATTTGGTTTTGGTGTATGTTATATTTCCTCTGTTTGAATTCTTTCATAATTAAGAAGTAATAGTGAAAAGATATTCATTGATCAAATTGACATTTTAACTAAGTTATTTTTGACCAAGTTTTCTGATATCCCTGGCATAATGTACGTAAACGGTAAGTGTTTTTTTCATTTTATACCCCATCCCACCCCCAACTGGGTCTTATTCAAAGTTTTCTTGCTCAGTCTCAGAAGAGCACTATTAAGAGAAAATATTTAAAAAAATTTTTCTTCATTAAAAAAATTTTTTTTTAACTTTTGACCCCATTCATCTATTTCTCCCCCTCTCCCCCCCAACAACCACTAATCTGTTTTCTGTATCTATGAACTTGGTGTTTTTTTAATTTAATTCCACATGTAAGAGAGATCATACAGTATTTGTCTTCTCTGACTGACTTATTTCACTTAGAATAATGCCTTTAAGCTTCATCCATATTGTATTTTGCAAGATTTCATTCCTTTTTATAGTCAAATAATATTCCATTATGTGTCCATTCCACAATTTCTTCACCTATTCATCCATGGACGGACACTTAGGTTGTTACCATATCATGGCTATTGTAAATAATGCTGCAATGAACATTGGGGTCCATACAATTATAGGTATTTGACAGCTAAAATACAGGAGAATCATGACAGACACTTTGAGATATACCTCTTCCCCTCTCAATTTCTACTTTATTTCACTTCACTTCCTCTTTTTCTTTCTCCTGCTTATTTCTGAGAGAAGTCACTGATGTACCCTATTTTTTTAAGTTTTTACTTAAATTCCAGTTAGTTAACATAGTGTACTATTAGCCAGTGCACTTGTGATGAGCAGCAGGTGTTGTGTGTATGTGTTGAATCACTAAATTGTACACCTGATGTACTTTAAACTTCCATGCAAAATAAGGACAATACAACAAGAAAAAGAATAAACTGTCTTTCCTTTCTCAGGTTTTTAGACTTATATTTATGGTTGTTAAGGTTAAGGCAGAGAAAGACTGATTTATATCTCTTGTTGCTTGCTCCACCCGTCAGCTCATTGTTCATACATCAGAGGACCAAAAATCTTCAGAGATATACCTTCCAGCAATAAATTAAACCTCTTACTTTGAGGTTTAGATCCTATTTGATTTTTAAGAAAATTTAAAGTAAAATCGCTACCAGGAAGATAAAGATAGTATCAGATGACTTATTGTCCGATTTCCCCCAGCTTACTTTACAAATTTATTTCTCTTACAACAAAGGATTTTAACATTGAAAGACCAACATAGTGCTATAGTCTTCTACATTTTCCCCACGAGCAGCATGAGAAAGGACTCTTTTTCCTTCGTTAAAATTTCAATATGAACAATGGTAACTAGAACCCACGATATACATAAGGTATAGTTATTGTCTGAATGGAGTTATTCTAGGCCTTCTACAGTAAGTTAAAGGAAGAGTATTAAGAACATGTGTTTATGTTGAGAGAAAAGTTCTTTGTTTACCCTTTCAGAGATTCAGCATAGTGTGAGTCTGTAGGTCTCCTGACTTATATGAACACCTCTGTCTCAAGTTAATGTTCTATTTCCCCCTAATTCTGCAATACAAACAGATTCACAAACATCACCAGAAAAGAAATCAAATATTATTTGTTCATCTAAACTACCAAGGGATGTCTGCAAGTGAAACTCAAGGATCAGCCAAACCCATGTTTATTGGCCCCAAATCAGAATGTTCAAAATTATTCAACAGACTATATAGACAGACAAAGTTATTTCAAGAGGTAGAAGGTAAAAATACTTCTTGCATTGATGCACAGAAGATGTTTAAGCAACGTATATATTGAAAGTACAGTTTTGAATATAAGTAGTGGTTTAACTCAAGTGTTGTCTGTCTTCACATGGATAGTTAAATGGATCAACATGCATGTTCCTCCCACACTCAGCCAAAAAGATCCCATAATATAAGAATATGCTACAGCTGGGCCTTGGGATGTAAAGACTATCCTGGCAGTTACCCAGAAAGGAATCTCAGGACACTTACTCTTCAGCTCTTTACATGGTCATATTTTAAAGCCAATCTTTAGGATAAAAAACAACCCATTAGATGCTCTACCTATGTCTTGAGAAGGCAGAAATAATATCTTTGGCAAATCAACATCTTATTTTGAGATAACCTGGAGTAGCTAGCTTTTTCTTTTTTGCATCATATGATTACAAATTTCTTAAAATTTCCAGGTCTCTGCCACCTCCATAAAAACATTATAAAGAGTGAGGTACAGTGGGGGAGTGTAAGGAGTTTAACCAAGAAGATGCTGGAGAAGCGTTTGTTGGTACAGGCTTAGAGCAACTCAACAAAATCATTCACCACCAAAATAAATTGCACATTACACAAGCTCTCAATACTCTACTTTAAAAAAAAATGCCCAGTGGAAACAGTCAATTCTAAGATTTTTTTTTCTTTATTTGGGCTGTAAGGCAAAATCTGTCAACTAACATCATCTGTACACAATCTGGTTTATTAACTCCTGAAATATGATATTTATTGTTTAATTGAAATTTTAGTTAACATATAGTGCAATATTGGTTTCAAGAGCAGAATCAGTGATTCTTCACTTATATACAACATTTATTTTTTAAAAACTATCTACTTAAAATGCTGCATTCATAATTCATACATTCAAGTCACTACTGGAAATAAAAGGAATAAATTATTTTGTATCCCATAGATGAAACTTCTTGTCGTATGGCTTCAAATTCAAGGAACGCTTTGAATAATTTATTCCTTACCAATATTTGTGCTACCAAAATTTGTCAATGAGAAGATTAATTTTGTAAAATAATCGAAGTTCTCGGCATAAAAACTACTATTATTCCGATTTGTCCATAAAGGCAAAAAATACACATACCTCAACAAATATAAAACACGGGATGATGGAATAACTTCGTTGAGTGTTGTTTCCTACAGCCATTTCTTACACCATGTAGCAAGGCTGCACCGTCTAAAACTGGCCAGGCTGAAATAGAAACAGGTAGCATGGTATAAGAACCATAAGTTTAGCAGTCCCTTAGGGATTTACATGAAAATATCAGCTACCCTCTAGATAAACAAGCTGTGTGCAAACAATGCAAACAGTGATCTATAACATAATCAAGTCAGACTAATCATCATTTCAGAGAAAAGACATGTATATACTAGCCATGAGCAGTCTAGAGTCTAAATGACAGGTAGTGAACCCCCCACCCCTGCAAAAAAAGCTACAGTGAATCGAACTCTAATTGCCTAGACCTGCACCTTGCTTTACCTGAGTAGACTGCCCTCATGCCATGAAAGGCAGTTTCTGCTACAATACATTTGTTGTTTTCCATACTGCTCAGATCTCCTCTCTCTAGGCCTGATTCTCCCAGTTTGCAAGATTTGTTTCTACCCTTGCCTCTACCTTTGGAGCTGACATTTAGTACTGAGGTACTAACCCCTGACTTCTTACCCTGACCACTCTTTGCCCTTGCTCCTTTGATTATTAATTATTTTGGATTAATACATCACTGATCCCTCTCACTGAGTTCTCTCAGCCCTGTGTGCGTGTGTGTGTGTGTGTGTACCAAACACAAAACAGCATAATAAAATCTCTCAATTTACAAAAATGGAGTATCTAGGCAACCGTAGATTATTTTCAGTATTTGATAGAATATCTCTGACCTTGAACCAAAAATATTCCTGTATTAGATTTGTTTTTTTAAGAAGAATAAAAATTAACCAAACAACCAAGTTGAGGTCTTAGACTTTTATAAAACTTCCAAGGCCAGATGAAAAGAATTTTCCACTACACCTTTATTTTCTATCCAAAGCAACACATAATATGTTTCAGGTACCTGTTCTTGATAGTTATTATTTTTTGCCTGTTCTGTTTCTGTGTTACCCTTCCTAATAGTTGTCATGGATTATTGCATGAAGAGTGACACAGGACTGCACTTTCCTTAAAGGTCATGAATTAATATTTTTAATTTAATTCTATCTTTGTAAAGTCCTCCTTACCTTTTCTAGAAAGAAATTTTACATTTCATTCTCTTTTTGAGATACCAGCTTCTCACTTGATTAAAACTTTCTCTGATCAAATTTAACATTTACATGTGGTATTAAGTCCACATCAATCACAGCGCTTAAATTACTTAGGTTTTAGGCAACTTAATTTTTCAATTAAAATCAGATATTATCTGTTATAAAGTAATACCCATAATAAATCTATTTCACCATTCTTTTTTGGGACCTTGGAAGAACTAACTTTTTTACAATTACAAAAGAATCCATATGTAGGGTACAGGTTGAGTTAATCTGGCAACCACATATTCTTTACATTTTACCCTTAATCCAAATATCTTAGAATACACGTATCTATGATTTAGAGGAGTCTGTACTTCTTTCACAATGCCATATATTTGAAAAGAAAATTAACTTTTAATCACCCCAAAGCAAGCATGGGCACCAGAAAAAGCAAAGGCATCAGACACCTAGTATTTTAGATGGTTTCTCCAGATGGTTAATAAAAAAATAGCAATGAAAAGGAGAATATAAGACAAGACTTGGAGTATCATATAAAATCTCCTTTATCTTCATTCTTTTAGCTCAAAATACAACCTAGCTTTTTACGTGTACAGAGATTTCACACACACACACACACACACACACACACACACACACACACACACACATTAACTACATTGAGGCCTATTTTATATATATATAATTCACCCATTTCAAGTATTCAATGATATTTTAGTAAATTTACCATGTTGTGCAACTGTCACTATAAAACAATTTTAGCACTTTTTGCTCACCCCAAAAAGAATCATCTTCCTCACCAGCACCTCCCTGACCACTCTACCACTTCTCCAGCCAAGTCACCCACTAATCTCCTTTCTGTCTCTATAGAGACTTTCTGTATTCAAGTAAATAGAATTATACAATATATGGTTTCTTGACCTGGATTCTTTTATTTAGCACTGTTTTTGAGGTTTATTCATGTCATAATGCACATATCAGTAATTTTTTCCTTTTTATTGCTGAATAGTATTCCATTGTGTATCTATAGCACCTTCACCAACTGGTAGAAACATAGGTTGTTTCTAATTTTTGCTGTATCCAATCTTAGGTTGCATCTAGTATTGTGGGTAATGATGCTAAGAACATCTGTGCATAAGTCTTGTGTAGATACATGTTTTCATTTCTCATTGTTAGATACCTAAGGGTATAATTGCTGGGTCATATGCTACATTATATTTAAGAGAACTGTGGACGTGTTTTCCAAATTGGTTGTGTCATTTTACATGGATACCAGCAATGTAAGCCAATTCCCATTTGCCACATCCTAACATTTTTATTGCCTATCTTTTTTTTAAATTATAGTCATTCTAGTGGTTATGAGATGATAGCTCATTGTGATTTTCATTTAATAACAAATGATATTGAGCATCTTTTGATGTGCTTATCAGCTGTTACATCTTCTTTTGTGAAATATCTACTCAAATCTTTCCGTTTTTTTGACTGGGTTGTTTATCTTATTGCTTTCAAGGTGTAAGTGTTGTTTTACATTCCAAATACAAGTTTCTTATCAGATATGTATTTTGTCTTTTGACTATTAATGTATCTTGGCATAGATTCCTTTAGGTTTTTTTGCTTGGAGATTTCTCACTACTTGAATCTGTGGGTTTATGGTGTTTTTTTGCCCAGATTTAGGAAAATTTTCAGCGTTATTCCTGGAATACTTTTCAACATGATTTCTCATCTCCTGGGACTCCAATGACATGAATATTAGATCTTTTGCTTTAGTCTATCATGTCCCTGAGACTAATTTTCCACCTCGGTCTATTTTCTCTGTTGTTCAGATTAGGTATTTTCTATTATTCTGTCTTCAAGTTCACTGATTCTTTCCTCTTTCATCTTTATTACGGTGTTGAGTCATATCCATCCACTGAGTTTTTAATTTCAGTTGTATTTTTTTAATTCTAGAATTTCCATTTGCTTTTTCTTTATACTTTCTCTTTCTTTACTGAGATTACTTTTTTCATTTGCTTCAGCATGTTTGTAATTGTTTATTGAAGCATTTTTATGAAGACCACTTAAAAATTCTTGTCAGATGCTTGTGACATCTATGTCATCTGGGTATTGGTATTTCTTGGTCTTAATTCAGTTTGAGATCATCCCTGTTCTTGGGATGAAGAATGATTTTTGATTGAAACCTTGGGTTATTACATGATAAGGCTCAAGATTTTGTTTAATCCTTGTGTTTTATCATACCTCCTCTGATACTCCTCCAGTAGGTTTGTGTTACAGCCATGTGAAGGTGCCACAGGTTCTCCACTTGGCCTTCTATAACACCTGGTTGAGGAGGGGCCCCTTTGCTAGGCAAAAGTGGAATTCAAGGTCTCTACTGACATCCTGGCTGGAAGGGGGAGAGGTACCTCATTTTTTACTGCTCCCCATGTGGCCTCCACAGACACTGTGGGAAGGTGGCCTCATGATTGCTGAGTAGTGGTAAAATTCCTGACTTTCCACTAGCCCCCCCTCTGATGCCACCCCAATGAAAAGGAAGTAGGGGTTCCTCAGTACTTCCTGGTAGGGGTGAGAGGCCAGGCTCCCCACATATTTCCCTCTGATACTGGGAGGTAGGGAGACAACTCATTACTGCCCTGCATGAAATAAAATTCTGGCTCCCCCTTGACTTTTTCTGACATGACCTCAGCAGGAATCTGAGGGAGTCACCTTATTGCCTAGCAAGGGTAGAAGTCCAGGGTCTCCACTTGGCCTTCACTAGTTCAGCAGAAGAGATGGGACTATAGTTTTTTCTGTGGTGTTTGGCTGGAGTCAAGAGGTTCTTTTCTAAAAGTTTTCTGTTTTCCTCGGCTGCCTTTTCCCTACCCTTTGGCTGAGCTTTTCTTGGGGCTATTTTGTCTGTGAGTATTATTCTTCCCCGGGTATCCATATTCTCCATCTAGTCTGAGAGAAGCGGCAAAAAGAAAATCATGGGAACTCACTATTGTGTTGTTTCTTGTGTGCTAAGGTCCTTAGATAGTCTACTTTTCCTTCTATCTCTCAGTTTCCTTATGTTTATAGAACATTTAAGATTTTTAGTTGTTTTCAGTCGAAGGCACAGGGAAAAGTACATCTTACTCCATGCTCCCAGAAACAGAAGTCATCAGAATCTTTTTGAAGAAGTACCACATAGTCCAGTCACCAAGATTCTAGTACAGCCCAGCCCAGCTTTGTTCTCATGAACTTGAGTTTCTCAGTGCCCAAGGTTTCAAAATAAGAGAACATATCTTATCATTCATTCATTCATTCATTCATGAGTCCCTAAGTCATGCCACATATCCCATTAGGCAAAACCAGAAGCAATGAACTGGTCAAATACCCTGTGGGTATAACAGGAAGAAGGATAGGAAGGATAGGAAGAAGGAAGAAGGATAATGATAGCAAAAATAAATAATCAATTCTAATTCTTTCGGTCAGGGATCTCTTTATCCATCAGTTATATTGTACATTAATCTTTTATGCATTAGGCACAGTAGACATAGTGCCTAGGATCCATAATACTTTTAGGGGCCTATGCAAAGGTTTTAATTTCCTCTAAAACCAGAAAATGGATTTTGAGGCGGAAGAAAATTTTAATATATATTATTAAATTTAGTTTTATGCCAATTGTAAAATATAAATTGTAATTTTTTTTAACTAGAGAGAGGGGTCCCCAAAGGCAAAGTTGCTTAGAGTCCACAAAATAATGCAGCTCTAGTTGAAGAGAAAGTTGAGGAAAGGTTTCTTAGAAGAGACAGCTATTTAAGTTGATCAAAATAAAAGCAGAGGAGGATGAGAGAGGCATTTCAGCTAAAGAGAGCAGCAGGAGCAAACGTTCCGAAGACATGAATATGAATCAGCCTAACATGTGTGAGAAACTAAAAACAAAGAGCAGGTCAAATGTATGAGAACCAGGATGAGCAACAGAAGTACCAAAATTTATGTACATGTAGCTCTTTGTGCACAAACTCTCACAATCAGAGTAACTCAAGAATAAGAAATATGAGCGGTCTATTTCCATATCAGATAGTAACACAGGGAAAAAAGAGAATATGGACAGACAATGCTGTTTCTTGGTAATAAACTCAGACAGAGCTCTTATTTCTAAGCAGCTAAGTATATTATAAATCAGAATTGTCTAATGAAGCGATCACTGCCATCTCCTATATTTCCATTGATTTTTCCACATAATTTCCTCTTATTTATGGGAATCGTTATAATTCCTAATCAACCCATGATAGATACAAAAATAATTACTGATTACAAACTATCTGTTTTTGTGATTCTGAAAATTGATGGTGATGAAGCATGGTAACAGCTAGACTTCATTTTTAAGTTTTGCATAGTTGGCTCCAGCTGGTCAGTCAAGGAAGCTGCAAAGAAGAAAAATGTCTATGAAAAATAGTCACCATAATCCAGTGGGCCTTTCTGCCCAACTTTGATGTGAATCTAAAATTGCCAGTGGCCAAAGTCATAGCCTATGGTCATTCTCAGTAGCCTAGAGTCTATTATGTTAGGGAAGCTAGAGCTTTCTCCTTTTACAGAGACAATTTTGAGCTAATTTTGCCAAAAAATGCCATGGTTCCTTTCAAAGTTAGGATGATATGAATTAATAGACCTCACTAAAACAAAAATCTAAAAACCACATAGGCAACAACAACAACAAGGACACCAAAAATGGTACCCTTCCAAGGAAGTCAAGAATTCTTCACTCTGAGGCCACAGTTAGGACAGTGTTTTTGAACCCCATCACTATTGATATAGTGGGCTGGATAATTATTTCTTGTGAGGGGCTTTCCTGAACATTGTTAGATGTTTAGTTATATCCCTGGCTTCTAGCCATGAGATGCCAACAGTAGCAACCCCCTTCCCAAATCATTGACAACTAAAAGTTTACAGACATTGCCAGATGTCCCCTTCAAGAGGGGAGGTGGTGGGGGTAGAGATGGACTCTAGGGGAGAACCACTAATTTAGGAGGATTGAAAGTAGAGCTCCTAGAAAATGAGAATTTTTAAGCTGATGAAGAACTTGCTTCACCTGGGATAAAGGCCACAGTTTTACCCAAGGGGACAAACCTATTCCTGCTTAGTACCCAAGAGAGGGAAATTTGGATTTTTTGTTTGTTTTTTACCATATGGCATGGGATCTCAAAAAGGGAGTGTTGAAAACAAGCTTAAACAACCTTAAAATAGCTCTGAAGGGATTATGCTTCCAGCTAAAAGAAAGTAACTGAGACTGGATTTCATGCCTGACAACTCAAACATACAAACAAAAATAAAAAAGACAATGGTATTTGAGGCATGGGACATGAGGCAACAAAGGGTGGTGATCCCTGAAAGATGAGAACACACAAAGGTGAGCCCCAGGACTGCCCTAGCTTATTGGCTGGAGGGTCTTCAGGCCATGGTAGGGAAAGGAGAACCCAGAAGAATGGCTAGTGGTCTCCCTGAGTAGATAGAGATGAGAATGTGGAGAAAGCCTACACAACTGAAGTTCCCAAGGCAGAGTACAGAGAAGAGAATAATGCAGAGACACAGTTGAGTGTGCTGCAGAGGGTCCCTTGTGTGTGTGTGTTTTTTTTTTTTTTTTTTTAATTTTTTTTTCAACGTTTTTTATTTATTTTTGGGACAGAGAGAGACAGAGCATGAACGGGGGAGGGGCAGAGAGAGAGGGAGACACAGAATCGGAAACAGCCTCCAGGCTCCGAGCCATCAGCCCAGAGCCTGACGCGGGGCTCGAACTCACGGACCGCGAGATCGTGACCTGGCTGAAGTCGGACGCTTAACCGACTGCGCCACCCAGGCGCCCCTCCCTTGTGTGTTTTTAGCACAGTACTGATGAGCATGAATGGAAAGTAGTACCCAAGGCCTGAAAAAAACCACCCAGAGGGATTAAAGCAAATAATCACCAGGGCTCACACACGGGCAAGAATACTTTCTGTTCCCACCACCAAAACAGACTCCCAGTTTGCCAGACAACAGGTAGAGGGACTTCAGTGTTGGTTAATTAATAACCACTATGAAAATATTTCTCATCCAGGAACCACAAATGGCACTGAGAAGTACTCCTTGTAGACTATTACTGGGTTTTTGTCTTTCTTTCATTTGTGTGTTGCAGAATACTAAATATTTATTGAGATTCTGGGCCACTGAGTGGTATGCTTTTCCCAGGTGTTAGGGGGAGCCACAGAAGCAAGAATATGTACCAGCACAATCCATAACCCAGGTCATGTCAAAAACATCTCTGACATGAGTTTTACAACACTTGAACATGGTGGAACTTTCTAGAAATTCCACAAAACTTAGGTATATGTAAGATTAAACTGAGATTAGGCCTACAATTAGTTTAAGATGAGATTATGTCTACAAAGGGGGAAAATAGGGCTTATTTCTATGTGACTCAAATCTTTTTAAAATTTTTTAAATATTTATTTATTTTTGAGATGGGGGGAGACAGACAGAGAGAGAGAGAGAGAATGAATCTGAAGCAGGCTCTAGGCTCCGTGCTGTCAGCACAGAGCCCGACACAGGGCTCCAACTCGTGAACTGTGAGATCATGACTTAAGTCAAAGTCTGATGCTTAACCAACTGAACTGCCCAGGCGCCCCCAAATCTTCTTTTTTAATGTTTATTTGAAAGAGAGAGAATGAGTGTGTGTGAGGGAGGGAGGAGAGAGAGAGGGAGAGAATCCCAAGCAGGCTCCTCACTGTCAACACAGAGACTGTTTCATGAACCATGACTGATCTCATGAAATCAAGAGTTGGATGCTTAACTAACCGAGCCACACAGGCAGCCCATGACCAAAATCTTAACTGGAGGTAAAGGAAATTGTAGAAAAGGAGAAATTAAAAGGTAAGGAAAAATGAGTTGTGAGAATTTCATTTTATTCACTAGTACTCAGGGTGAGCCATAATCCCCCAATCCAGCTTCTCTTTCACACATGTTAAATAGGCATTAACTTCCTTGGTGGTGCTGAGATACCCCTCACTGTTCTGGATCATTTCTATTCAGTACATTATCTCCAACCAGGATCACACTTTGCATTTAATTTCCCAAAGCTGGAAAACCTATTTCTTTTTTTATTTCTTTTTCTTTTCTTCTTCTTCTTTTTTCTTTTTTTTTCTTTTTTTCTTTTCTTTTCTTTTTTTTTTTTTTTTTACAGCAACAAAGACATGAAGGGATAGGAATGAACTGAATAGGTTGTAGGTGAGCGCTAAACAGATTTTATCATCAGATGGTGTGGGATTTAGGAAAGAACTACTTAGGCTCTCAAGACAAATTCTTTACTCTGTTTTCAAAGCTTGTGAAGAATGATGATGTGAAGACCCTATATATTAGGAGAATGGCTTTGGCACTCCCTTTTCCTTCCAGTTTCTTCCCTGCACAGTCTCACAATTAGATCCACAGTCCAGCCCTTGAACTAGTTCAGACTAAGGCAGGGAGATATACAGAGCAAAAAACCCCACAATCCAGGGAAATCTAGAATGGAGGCAAACCTTTACAAAATACCCACAACTCAGGGGCCTTTTGAGGATACCTGGGCCCCCACATTGCTTTTGAGAGGGTTTTCAGACCCAGGAATGATTCCAGGTTTCCCTAGGGCTCCAAGACAGCCACTGCCCTTTGTCACCAGAGTATCATTTGCATTTAGGGTCCCTCCTGCTGGACCTCTCACACCCGAAGCAGAGGTTGCCTGGCTAATGTCTAAGCTTGCTGTCGCTTTCTGCCCTGGTTCAGTTTCTTACTTAGCTCCTAGTCCTAACTAGGTCTTGAGTCAATCATTTCTAGGTTTTGCATGAACTCAACAATATGATACTAACGTAGGTCTTGGCTCAATCCCTTTTGCCTATTCCAGCTAGCTAAGACCACTATACTTTGGACCCAAAGGACAATGAGAAATAAAGTGTTTTTAAAGTCCTAGAAATCAAAATGTAAAACCGAAAACATTCCAAAATGTAAAATTGAAAGGTGGGGGGAATTATTCCACTGAATTCTACTTCTGAGTCTTTGATCGTTTAAAAAAATCACTTTAGATTGCTGCTTTAAAAGGTATATGCCTTGGGCGCCTAGGTGCTCAGTCCTTAAGCTTCTTACATCGGCTCAGGTCATGATCTCACAGTTGGTAAGTACGAGCCCCACTTTGGGTGACCCCTACTTCCCTTTCTCTCTCTGTCTCCCTCCTTCCCTCTCTTTCTTACTGCCCCTTGTGGGATTCTTTCTCTCTCTCTCTGCCCCTCGCTCACTTGTATCCTTTCTCTAAATAAATAGATAGATAAATAAAATGTATATGCCTTAAATAACAAAAGTTAAAAGTTAAAAAAAAAGAGAGCCAAAGTCCACCTAAACGTGAGCCATCTCTGTAGAGATTAATCTTTTAAAAATAAGGAGAACAAGGATGAGGTCAAGCACCAAGCTCAGCAGGTGACCTGAAGCAATTGGGAGGAAAGCATCTGAGCATCTAAATGGCTGATTGGAAGGGCTGCCCAAGACTGCCTTATGGGTCACGACCAGGAGAACCGCTTAATAGGAAAACAGTGCCCAGACAAGCAGGGTGTTGCTCTCATTTCTTTTAAAAAATTGTTGATATTGTTTACCCCTAATTTCCCCCCCCCCCACACACACACACACAAAACCTAGCTGAAAAAGGTAGCAGGGCATAAAGGGCTTTCCTTATTTATAAAGTAGTGAGTTAATGTTTCCTTCAATAAAGTCAAAGGGTGAGGGAAATGAGGTTTGATGCTCAGTTAAACTGAAATCTTGAAACAGTGGAGCAAGAACAAGAAGTATGTCCACACAGGGACGGATAGACAGACACACATACACACACACACATACACAGACTTGGACATTAGGAAAGTTTCAGCAGAAGTTGTGTTCAGCTTAAAGTCTGGGGAAAAAATAGGCAGAGAATATGTTGCCATTGCTCTTAACCAAAAAGCAGTGAATGTGATTCTTAAACAAGGTATTTGTATTCCTTTACATCTGGCTCCGGTTATAAAATTTCAAATATAATTTCAAAAGCAATCGCAGTTATTAATAACAAAATTTACAATGATGCCACCATCATGATCTATGTTATAGGACAGACTTGTTAGGGGTAAAGAATTGTTTTATTGTGGTCTCTCACATCCTTCCAGGGAAAAATGCCCAGTGGTAAGGTTTAAGATGAACTTGTACTTGATTAAAGTCTATTCAAAAATGGGCCATATTTTAGAAAAGATCTGGTATTCCTAGTATTAAAATGCCTTTTACAAACTATTTGGAAGACAGACTTTGAGAAGACGGTACCATTTTGTCCATTCACCCATCAAAAGCCTTTATAAGTACCTACTAACTACAAGGCCTTAGGCCTTGAGTGATGTAAATATGAGTCAAACAGCCATTGACAGCAGGCAACTCTCAACCTAGTAGGAACATAAATACAGACAAATTCAGAGTCCTTTAAAAATGTGGATGATGAGAATTCATAGGAAGAAGAAATTATTTCCATGGAGGACATCTGAGGTGTGTCTGTGAGGACAGGTAAGGAGGAGATGTATGAATAGGCCGAGAAGAGGTATTTCCAGACATTAGAATGAGCAAAGTATGGAGCAGAACAGCCCAGACAATATCCAAGGTATATGGAATTATGGTTAAACAAGTTTGGCCAGCACACAGGAGACACCAAGAAAATGGACCTGGGTATAGCCAGAGGATTGGGACTGGGTTGTAGAATGCCAAGCTAAAGATTTTAGAGTCTCTGCATTTCCTATGGCTCATAGGATGGAAGTTAGATGGCGGTAGGTGAACTGTGGAGTTAGGAAGACCTATTAGAGACCATGGTCATCTAGTTGAGATGGGATTAGAACCATGCAAGACCTGGATTCAATCCAGGTTTTATATTTTTTAAATGAACAGGGAGTAGAAGTAGATAGGAGTCCCTGTTTGCATATGGGCCTCTCTCAGTAGCCTAGAAGTGAATTTGTTCAATATTAAGTTCAGAGGGACCAGAGTACCCTTTCAGACTTCCTGGTCATTGGTTCCTCAACATTCCTCTCTGAATTCTGTTGTGGTTTGCATCTCCAGGGCCACAGTGGTTTCTAATGATCCAAGAGATGGGATCACTAATTAAGTGGAAAGAAAAACAGCAAAAGATCAAGTCCAAGCTGGAGAAGGGAGGAAATGCCCCATAGACTATAATTTTAAAGAAGCTACACAGGAAAGTCTTTTTGGGGTGTGGTGTTTCCAGGATATTAGACAGCCCTTTACGGTCTTGCCTGCAGGGATGTATGTCACAAGCTGTTCTGAGCAGTGGGGAGTCTGCGAAACTGTTGTTCTGCCAAGCAAGGCTGCATTTTCCAATTTAAAGCTAAGCTGCCCAGGAGCCAAGCTGTTTGTTTTTCAGAAGAGAAGACAGGAAGAGAGAGAGACAGAGAGAGAGAGAAAATATAAACATGTGTGTGTGAGAGAGGGAGACAGACAGAAAGCACAGAGAGACGGAGGGATCCATGAGTTAAGATACCAAATCTATCCTGATGGCAACTCTCTGGAACAGAGTGGTTTTATTTTTGTCATTAGATTCTCGATCCTTGGGCACCCTCAGAAATTATTGCCAGAAGTCCCAATGGCCTCATGACAGGTTAATTAATTAGCTCTGTTGGACCCTGTTGGGTTCTCACAGGAGACAGGAAATAGAATCAAGAGGAAATCCCTTTCACCACGGGAGGTTACAGAGGAGGGTTAGACAACACTGGTGTGAGCCTTGGTTTGCCCACAGTCAGGGGAGGATTGCATTTAATCAGTGACTGAACCAAACTTAGGATTTTGAATGAGTATAATAATAATGATAATATGGCCCGCTAGTCTCCTTGATAAACATCCATTGAGGACTTACTATTCCACGACAGGCTTTATACAAGTTAATACCTTTATAGTTTTACTTTTTACAATTAACACTACAATGCTTTTTGGGTAATTTGCATATGAGATGGAAGATACGCTGACTGTTCTTGAATATTGCAGCCTGCCTGCCTCATCTAGTATTCCTGCTCCTTACCCTGTGTCTACTTTCTCTTTTATCTATACCACCTGACACCTAACATATGATATCATTTATTTATTGTATTTATTATCTTTCTCCAACTTCCAGAATGGAAGTGTCACAACTCCTTGTCTATTTTGTTCCCCAGTTGTACTCCAAGTGTCTTTTGGAAAGATGACATGAAATAATTACAACTAAGATGAAAAAACATGGTCTCTCTGGAGGAAAATCCAAAGAAAATCCATGGCCAGGAAAATCTCCCCTGAAGAAGGGATCTTTGGATGCAGAGGAGTGAGGAGGGTGGGTGGGAACCATCCTCCTTTTGAAGGCAATAGCGTATGGGAAGTTCCCAAGATGAGAGAAGGCACGGCCATCTGGCTAAAACATAAAGAGCATGGTCAAGGGGACAAGTAGTGAGGTGAGGGAAGAGAAGGCCCAAGATGACACAGGGTAGGCCATATTAAAGACTTTGGAATTAGTTCTAAGAATAATAGTAAACTATTGAAAAAAAATTTTTTTTAATGTTTAGAGAGAGAGAGAGAGAAAGAGAGAGAGGATCCTAAGCAGGCTCCTCGCTGGAAGCACAGAGCCTGACATGGGGCTTGATCTCATGAACCTGAGCTGAAGTCAAGGGTTGGATGCTTAACCTACTGAGCCCCCAGGCACCTCAGCTACTGAAAGGCTTTAAGGGAGAAAGCTGTCATACCCTGATTTGTGTTCACTAAAGATCGTTTGGGGTACAGATGATGGTTTGGGAGAACAAGACAAGAATGGATACAGTGAGGCGGCCAGCTAAAAGACTGTGCTATCATCTAGACAAGAGGAGAAGGTGGCCTGGGTTAAGGCAATGGCACTAGACACACACAGATGAGTGAATTCAAATTCACTTTGAATTTGAGCATCTAAGATTTAGTCATTGGTCAAAGTAGGAGTGATGGAAATGTTAAAATGCTTTTTCCTATTTATTTAAATCCCTCAAACTAAAATACTCATCTTTCTGGTGCTGTCTGCAGTAGTGATGAACAACTTTCTGTTTACCCTCCTGTGAGATCACCTGCAGCCTACTCCTAAGTCTTTCCTCATGAATCCCAGTTGTGTCTTCTCAGCTTTCATGTGGCCCAGAAATAGACAGACTGTTCTGGAGAATTGCCTCACAGGATCTCCTTGTAAAATACCATGCTTAAAGAACAACAAAACCAATACCTTACCATAAATGTATTCTCCAAATAAGTTGGGATTCCTAAATATTAACAAATGCCCTTCCTTATTTTTTCTGCCTTTCCAACTCCTACATATCCTTCAAGGCACAATTCAATGTCAGCCTCTTCCAGGAAGTCTTCTTAGTTTAGTCGGTCAGCCATTCACGACACTCAGGCTTTGATCCACCAATAAGCTATGCACGTGTACTATCTGAGCATTTGCTTGGTTTAATCACAGGCAAGGCTAAATCATCATCAATGATAGGCTGGAGCGAGGCAATCTCTTAGACCCCTTTTGTGTTCTCATTTTGTCTGTCAAACTCTAAAGTTCTCAGTTAACTTTCTGTTGCACATGGGTTATCTTTATTCCAGATTACCAACTACAAGAGTGATCTGACTTGTCTTAGTGGCTCCCATAGCATCTGGCACAGTGCCAAATGACAACACATGGTGACAGTTGCAGTTACAGTTGTTCCAAAGAGAAGGTAGAAGGGGTGACTGAGCTTGCCTCCCTCCACCTCCCTCCTCACTTCCCCACTCTCTACATCAATGCCCCAGGGAATCAAGTAGACAGCAAAAACTGGTCATGGTAGACTTCTCAAATCTTTAAAAGACCCTCTAATTAAAGCACAGCCAATTCATTAACAGTAATACTAGAAGGGAAATGAATGAAATCAAACTATTAGCCCCAATTTTTTTTTTTTGAGAGAGAGAGAGCACGTGCATGTGCACATGTGTGAGTCAGGGACAGGCAGAGAGAGGAGAGAGAGAATCCCAAGCAGGCTCCACACTATCAGTGCAGAGCCCGATTTGTAGCTCAAACTCATGAATTGTGAGATCATGACCTAAGCTGAAATCAAGAGTCGGACACTTAACTGAGCCATCCAGACACCCCCAAACTATTAACCCAATTTTGGATCAAAAGTTCTCACCTGTTATTGCACTAAAATTACTAAAAAAACAAAAACAAAACACCACAAAACAAAACAAACAAATAACCCCAAACACAAAGTACTTTGAGTTTTCCTTCCTTTTTCTATTTTTAGTGGAACCATTTATAAAGGCATCAAAAGGCCAGGATAGAAGGGATGAGGGCAAAAGCAAAAATTTACATAGGATATGTACCCATTTAGCACTCACAACAACCCTGTGAAATAGATTTCATTATGAACTATATTTTGATAAGAGAACAGTTACAGAAAATTTAAACAGAGTGCCCAGGATCACGTAGGTGGTATCAAAGCTGACATTTATAGCCTAGGTGCCTGACCCCAAAGTCTGTGTACTTAGTCACTACATCAGTTTCTTCTCCAGAAAAATGAAAAAGGAAGCAAAGGGCTTAATCCATATCCCCGGTCCTCAGCCTTCTGGCTAATGGTCAGTTCACTCTCTGATGCACTGGGGCTTTTTAGAGTCCAATAAGCACCCAGGGATTGTGATTCCCTGATATGAGCCCTCAGTTTTTCCTAATTTAATTTCTAATTTTTTTAAATGTTTATTTGTTTTTGAGAGAGAGAGAGAGACGGAGCACTAGTGGGAGAGGGGCAGAGAGAGAGGGAGACACAGAATCCGAAGCAAGCTCCAGGCTCTGAGCTGTTAGCACAGAGCCTGATGCGGGGCTTGAACCCACAATCCATGAGATCATGACCTGAGCTGAAGTCATGGGATGGTCTCATGTCTCAACTGGCTGAGACACCCAGGTGTCCCAGTTTTTCCTAATTTTAAAAGAACTTCCACAAGCCGCGAATCAAGATACATACAGTGACTGTATTTGGGGGACCTTATTCTTTTCTGTATCCCACTGACACTCCACACTTCATAAGACTATAAAATCGTTCCAGGGATTTGATGTTATTTTATAGTCCGATCTGGAATTGGTTAAGATAGCCCTGCAAAAGGCACATGTTTGCTGACCACCCATGCTGATATCTAAGAACAAACTTTGAGATGAAGTTAACACCTGTTCCAATGTTCTAACACATCCTCCTTTCTCTCTGTGCTTTGCTAGCTTGTAACCCACAGAGTCTGAACAGGTTCACTATCAACCTCATGCATCAGCCTGAGGTCACTACAATGCCACCAGAATGTCAGGATTTCCTCCTGAGGTCAGTATCAACCCTCATCCCATAAGTAAATGTAACTTTATATCTAGATGAAGAAGCCCCATCTCCATGGACTTGAGTGCTAGTTTTAGGGTCTGACAGGTATAGATCTGGACCCAGGTCATTACTGGAACCAAGTAAGTAGATTAAGTCCTTGTGACTTGCTGTGTTTATTCTTTTGTACTGTTGTGGGTGTATTGGGGTAATTGCTGTGAGGGATAAATTACACGATGTGTACAGTGTTCAGCATGTGCCAGGTGTTCTGAAAACATTTGTGGAATGAAAGTTTTCCGCTCAGCACTTACAGTTCCAGTTTCTATCTTTGTCTTCCAGTGTCCAGACACCACTGGTTAGAGGGAAGCCATACGACTCAGGTTAACAAGAAGGGACCGTTTGTAGAGAACATGAGCAATACTTATTAAACATCTTCCTTACTCATATAGAGAAAAAGATTATGAATCACTGAGCTGTGGCTATTTCTCAGGACATCTAATTTGTTCACATCAGTTTTCAGAGAAGCCTTAGATTCAAATAGGAGTTGACTTCACATTTCCCCCCCTCACAGAGAAACCACAAGGCAGTCAGGCAGGTAGCAGGCTGCATCTCGGCTGTCAGGGTTTTAGAAGGAGGAAATTTATTCTTAAGATTGGAGGAGAAATGTGGATAATGAGATAAGGGAAGCGATGAACCAAACAGCAAGAAAAATTAAAAAGCACTTGCGGGTTCTCCCGGAAACCCTTAATTAACCACATTCTTCACAACACAGAACTAAGCCATTTGGGCAACCAGGAAATACCCTGTAGAGTTCGGTGATGGGTCAATGCTGCCAAAGTGTTAGGTCAAGCCCCAAAGATTCTAGAAGCCCCCAAAAGCAAAATTCAAAAGCCAGGGTGAGGTTGAAGCTAGAATGCCCTAAATTTAATAAACAAATGAATCCAGGGTGCCTGGGTGGCTCAGTTGGTTAGGCATCTGGCTTTTGATTTTAGCTCAGGTCATGATCTCAAGGTTGGGTTCCTGAGATCAAGCCCCGTGTCAGGCTCCACACTGGGTATAGAGCCTACTGAAAATTCTCTTTCCCTCCCTCTGCTCCGCACCCCCCCCCCACTCTCTCAAAATAAGTAAACTTTAAAAAATTTTTCAATTAAAAAAAAATAAAATAAACCAATGAATCCAATTCTTTCAAGTTTAGTACATCGGGCTAAGAGGACTTTGCCACCACAGCTCTAAAAGAGGGGAAGAGACAGGTGCAGAAATGTGTACCTATGCTGTTAGCCCAAAACTCTCAAGTCATTCCTGAAGTAAGTAAAGCCAGCCACAAAATTATTTACTTTGCCCTCCTGGAAGCCAGGCACCTTTGTCACTGATCTGCAGATGAGCCCAAATAATTTCTAACCAAAGCATTTTATTTAAGGCCTTTATATCAGCACTTCTGGGTGCAATCCAAAATCTTACATCAACTTCGTGTTAGCACAAAGGCAAGGCAGAAGATATTCCTGCTGCTGGGAGCAGAGAAAACTCTGTCAGTCTGTGTTTATTCATACAGATACACCTGGTTGAAAAATGAAAATTGCAACCAAAACAAAGATTGTTTACTGGATACCCAGTACATTATGATTCAACACAGACTTAACTGGCTACATCCTCATTCCAGTTCTTTAAGGAAGATATTCTTTTAACCTTGTTTTATAGTCATGGATACTGAGACCGAAAGGGGTTACATAATTTGCCTCAGGATGGTTCAAGCCTAACAGGTACTAACACTAGGACATAAACTAGGTCCATTGAACTCCATGCCACCATGCTAACTCCCCATCCTACACAATGCTTACCCAGGAGAGGCAGGCTACTGCTATTTTAGGAGGATAAATATTTACTGTAATAAACTATTTACCCTAAATGATTAGTATGAATTAAATGTTCATAATAATGGGGTCTCAGGCTAGGAAGCTATTCCATGAGCTATCTAGTCCAAGGACATTCTATACTTAAAGTTTCAGAAAAGGACTTCTATACAGTTTTGAAAAAGGTAATCATTTCCCAGAGAGACAGACGGTCTTGTCATCTGGGAAAATCCCTTTATCAGATACTCTTTTCTCTTCCATTCAATAAGTGACTTATATTTTCGAATGTGAAGGAGAGAATTTGCCACCCCAAAACATGCTTTTTTGGCATAAGGATTATCATGAGCTGGTTATTCTCAAGAAACAGTAGACATGGGAGAATATTTGAAGACCAAGTATAAGTTACCCTTTTGTAAGGGACATTTACATTTGTAATGTAAATGTTTGTAAGGGTCTCTCTGTCTCTGTCTCTCTCTCTCTAGCAAGAAGAAAAGGAAGACTACATTTATAGAAACTCTTATCAGTGGAGAAGGCAATGACTTAAAAGTGCTTAACAACTTTACCCTTGTTTCCTGAGGTGTTCCTGGTTACCTCCCATACCTGCTCCCTTCCCCACCTGCTATGTCTTTCTTTTGTTTTTAACTGGAGATGGTATTTAAGGTGGTGGCTTGGGGTGCCTAGGTGGCTCACTTAAGCACCTGACTTTGGCTCACAGTTCCTGAGTTCAAGTCCTGCATCAGGCTCTGTGCTGACAGCTCAGAGCCTGGAGTCTGCTTCAGATTCTGTGTCTCCCTTTCTCCCTGCCCCTCCCCTGCTCGTGTTCTTTCTCTCTCTTAAAAATAAATAAACATTAAGACAAAATTCAGGTGGTGGCTTGGGACATTTCAGGGAGTTACTCAGTTTTCTTGAGTCTCTCCCATGTATATAGAAGGTATATAGGTTATTAAACTTCTGTGTTTTTCCTGTTAATCTTTTATTATGGTGGGGGGCAGGTGGGGAGGGATATCTAGCCAAGAACCTAGAAAGTTAAGGGGAACATTATTTTTCCTCCTTTACAGATGCTTCCCACGTGCTAGGCCATGCTAAGTTCTCCAGCATTGCCTAAGAATCCCCATGATCATATAAGACAGGCACTATTAATATCCCCATTTTATAAAGAAATTGAGGTTGTTTTTTTTTTTAATTTTTGTTTTTGAGAGAGAGAGAGGGAGAAAAAGGTCACAAGTGAGTGAGGAGCAGAGAAAGAGAGAGAGAAGGGGGGCTCACCTGAAGTAGGGCTCATGCTCACCTGATGTGGGACTCAAACTCACAAACTGTGAGATCATGACCTGAGCCGAAGTCAGATGCTTAACAACTGAGCCACCCAGGTACCCAAGGAAATTGAGGTTTAGAATGGCTACATAACTTGTCAGAGATCACACAAGTGAGCCTTAGTGCAAGGGCGTAAACACAGTGATCTTCAAGGTACATGGAGACACATAGTAAAATATAATTTAAAAAAAACTAAGAAGTTACTACTATTTTCTGGTTTGACATCAGTGGACATTTGTGCTTATTTGCAAGTTTGTGGAAAAGTCATCTAATATCAATATTTTCTTTAATCTAAGGCATGCCCAAATCCTTCTCTTTGATTTCCCAGAGTCAGAACATCTTGGGGCAACTGAGGTAACATGCTAACTACCATGTATTGAGCCTATATTTGAACATCTGTATGAAAGAAAACACTCTTACAGCTTATTCCATTTGTGGGCAATGCTGATGATCAGAAAATCATACTTATAGGCAGCTGATGATGCAATTCCGTTAGAAACCTCCCACTTGTATCTCTTGTAGGTCAAGGCCAAAAAATCATGCTGATGAAGTGACATTACCAAAAATAAAGTGGTTCAATGCTATTTGTCTGAACACAAGTGATCTTGAAGGAAATTGAGAGACATTCTTTTTCAAGGACAGCTTTAATAGCTGAAGGGGAATGTTTTATATCCAGTCAACCATTTAGCTACAGACAACCTGTCACAGTAAAGTGGTTAAAATTTTTTTTAAAGATATTTCAATGACACTTTGAAAGCATGTAAGAGGTTAGGGTGAACAAGGAAGTTAAGGACTTTTTGTTTTTAGAAATCACATTTGCATTTAACTTGAAAAATTTTTCCAGTCCTATGATTTCTGCATAAATATTTATGGAATCCTGTTGGCTAATTAGATTATAAGCTTTTTATCCAGGAATTTGTCCAATTTTATGCTCTCCATGAAACCTGAGCTCTTTGCTGATCTTGGTTTAGTCCATGTTAAATAACCAATTGTTTTAACAGCCTTAAAGGCTACATTTTAAATTCTCACTTCTGTTATGCATACTGAGTCATAGAATTTATAATCCTTAATTTTGGACAAAAGTTTAAAGACTCCAATCCTGTGATAAAATGGATTTCTTATGTGAAAGCTTTTATTCTGATCAAAGAGTAAGACAGTACCAAATGTACCCAAAACAAAGAGCAAAAAACACAAATCAGCAGTTGGTATCATCAGCCAGGCAATCTTTTCCACAGATGTCTTCACATGGTCCCTACAACCACCCTTGGATGTGGAGATAACCATCCTATTTTACTGTGAAAGAGTACTGTACAAGGAGTACAGAGGCTAAGTAACCTGTTCAGTATCTCATAACAACTAAGCAAAAGTAGTTCCCCAGCCAGGTCCTCAGATGCAACAGCACTTCTTTAGTTACAGATGAAGGCTAGCTCACAACTACCCAGAGGGGAATAAACCATTCTGTCTTTGTTCTGCCCATTTCTAGAAGGCTCAATCTCTCCCCACATAGGAATTTTAGGAACCTCATAGGTACCCTGGAGGCCTTTCCACTTACACTTAGCATTACCTTGAAGGATAAGAAGTTGGAACAAGGGTGCTATCACTACCACCACATTTTTTTTTTTTTTTTTGGCACAGAAAAACCTGCATTTGTTATGGTACCATCATATTCGTGTCACAAAACGCAAAATAATTCTCTATGGAATTTGCTTAGTCTTGAGGGTCTAGCTCTCTGTCCCCAGAAAGGAAGATGGAAAGGCTCAACTAACAACACACAGCTTAGAACATCCTCACCCCCCTGAACTCTTTGCTTTTTTGCACACTGCATTGCAGACTCACCACCTTTACCCATCTGTCTCTCGTTCAGCCTCTCTTTTCTATTCCACAAACAATTATTTCTTCACAGAAACTTCAAAAATATATAAAGTAACATATGTGCTGAGGTCAAATACAACTATGAGCTTATGACCCCAATAGCAGGCTGCCAGCTCACCTCTCCTCACCATCATGTCCCTCCCACTCATCAGAGGCAATCACTTTTAGTAACCAGATTCACACATTAAAGGGAAAATAAACTGATCAGTGTCATTATGGAGGGGGAAATAAGTCATTTTCAGTTTGGTCAAAATCCTGGAGAAGTCCATCTAGAAAAAACTTATGTTAGCACAGCCTGAACTACCACTCAGATCTTTCACACCAAGACAACTCAAAATGGGAGGAATAGGAAATCAATGCCTATATTTAAGTTTTTATAATAAGAGAGTCTAAATATTGTATGACTTATATTGAGGATATGAATTCCCAGGGGCGGTGGGGGGGGGGGGTTGGTTGATGCATTTAATTTCATTCCTTAGTTACCTAGACTATCCCATTAATGATTTTGAATCTCTATGTACTTAGCTCTATACACTTGATTTTTCATAGTGAAATTCCATTTCCAGGTTTTCTTAACAAAACGAATTATGAAAAGACAAAGAAGACCTTCTACTTCTATTGAAAATCATCAAGATTTTCAATTATATATGTAAGATGGGGGAAATGAGATTTTTATCGTATAGATTCCCATTTAGATACATTTTTAACTCTTAATTTGAGGCTATATGACAAAGATATGAACCAAGTTTAGCACACACACACCTATCGCATGAAAGGCAATGGAGAGTCCATTCAATCCCATGCTTCCATTCACTCAACAGGAGAGTCAGTCTTCCAAGCTAAAGAAGCTGTTCCTGCCCAGCTCATGTCCCTTGATCCTTATTGCTTCAACCGACCTAGCTGAACTCCCAACTCTGTAGCACCTACAACATCTGTTTACCTGGGGACATTTTAGTTGAAGCAGAGAATAACAGCTCAGCTACCTGCAATGCAGGCTGGAAGTACTGGGAAATCAAAATTCTTGGCCCCTGACCTTTTACGTTAACTCCTCCTCAGAGACTTCCTGTGGTGCACTAGTATTTTGCTGCAGTGTCATTTACAGCTGGAGATTCTTTATATTAGATTCTGACTTTGTCCTTTGGGAGTAGAGCTCCCAGATATTTTTGATCATCGGCTAGGTTTGAGAACCACTGCTTTTTCCAAAATCAAAGGTATTTAATATAAATATATTGACTCTATTTCTAGGTTAGAGCAAGATGAATGGTGTGGTGACTGTCAACATCAATGCCTTGAAAATAAAATCAAAACCTTTCAATACTCTTGAGGGTGCTGTTTACTCAGTTATTCAACGTTTACGCATCACCTACTATATTCCTGACCTGTGTGCTGAGGATACAAAGATGAATAATGATCATCCCAGTCCTGGAGGAGCTTTGGCTGAAGGGGAGGCAGACAAACAGATAAATCATAATACAATATGAACTATGCTATTAAAACATTTTTAGCACATGTCATGATAGCACACATTGTTAAGAGTAGTTTTTTATGTTCATTTATTTATTTTTTTTTTTTGAGAGAGAGAGAGAGAGAGAGAGAGAGAGAGAGAGAGAGAGAGAGAGAGAGAGAATGTACTGGGAAGGAGCAGAGAAAGGGGGAGACAGAGGATCCAAAGCAGGCTCTGTGCTGACAGCAGAGAGCCTGATGTGGCACTTGAACTCACACACCATGAGATCATGACCTGAGCAGAAGTTGGACTCTTAACAGACTGAGCCACCCAAGTACTCTGATAGCACATATTGTTATGTGGGGAAAATTGGACATTAACCTTTAGTCCATACATTTGTTTCCATAATACTTAGTAGAGACAGGCCCTTTACTTTCATTCTCAAATAACATTGTTTTTATTATAATAAAGCAATATATATTCATTTCAAAACAAACAAACAAAAAATGAGTCTCAGAAGCAGCCCTCAATTAATGTCTGATGGTAGCAGGGGTAAAATAGCCTAGCTTCCCCACCCCTTGGATGAGAAAACTCTGAGGCATACATTTTACAGTTTGCCAGACTTTCCCTATAGGGTTAAGCTCTAGTCACCTAGTGGTAGCTGGCTTGAGTTTATCCTTTATAGGCTGTCATCCTCCCCTGTCCCACTTTCCCACTCCCCTACTAGTATTTTCTGTGCTTCCCAAAGAAACTAGTTGTGCTTGCCTTCTTGTCTCACAACATGTTTCTAGAGACCTCCAAACTAAGATGAAGGCCAGTTCCTTCACTTGACTTCTGGTCCTATAGTCTCCCACTTCTGTCTCCTCCACTGGTCCCTAGGAGTCAACCTTCTCTCATTCTATGAAGAAACTCTCTTTCTAGTTATTTTCCTAACTCTCCCTTCCCCTATACAATTGAAAGAGTGCTCTGTATGTTTTAGTTTTCTCATTTTTATCCATTGTAACCTGGCTTCTTCATCCATTTCATCTCTGTTGAAGCTCTTTTCACCAAATGTCAACAGTGACTTTCTAAATGCCAAACCTAACAAATTTCTGTCCCTACTTTTATTTCTCTACATTGTAGAAACCACCTTCTTTAAATTTCATTTACCTTGACTTTTGGGACATGAGTCTCTTGATTTTCCTCTTATATTTCTGACTATCCCTTTGCAGCCTGCTTTCCTGATTTCTATTATTCTATAAAACTTCTACTTAAATGCTGATGCTTCCCAGGATTCTCTTCTCAGACTTCTATTTCCACCATACATGCTCTTCCTGAGTAATTTCATTTATCCTCATGGTTTTAACCATCATAATATGCTAACAATGCTCCAACCCACATCTCCAAATTGACCACTCTTCTGAATTTAGACACATATCCTCCACCCCATCGGACATTTACTGAATGTTCACAGTCCTCTAAATTTCATACATCCAAGACGGAACTCATGAATTTTAACCAAATCTCCTATAATCTGTATCTTAGTGAAAGCTTCATATGCTCAGCCACCCCAACCTTTTTCTCAGGGATTATGACCCAGCAATTACAAGTCCTGGGAACTATGCCTCCTAAATATTTCTCAACTGCATTCTCTCCTTTCCTTCTTCATTATCACAGGAAGAAAATCAAGTAAGCTGAAGACCAAAAGTGTAAATTGGATTAGGTATTTAGATTTTTGGCATTTCAACTTTATCATTGATTTCCTTATCTCCAGGCTTTATTTCATTCACCAATCCATCCTTAAGACTGCCCCCAAATGGGGGCGCCTGGGTGGCTCAGTCGGTTGAGCGTCCGACTTCAGCTCAGGTCATGATCTCACGGTCTGTGAGTTCGAGCCCCGTGTAGGGCTCTGGGCTGATGGCTCAGAGCCTGGAGCCTGCTTCCGATTCTGTGTCTCCCTCTCTCTCTGACCCTCCCCCGTTCATGCTCTGTCTCTGTCTCAAAAATAAATAAACGTTAAAAAAAAAAAAGTTTTAAGACTGCCGCCAAATGATCTTTCTGTAATAAGTGGGACCATGTCAACTTAGGCTCATCAGTGCATAAAAAATAAAGCTTAAGCTTATTGAGGTGTCTTTAAAGGAACTTTATTATCTTTTAAAAAAATTTTTTTTAATGTGTATTTATTTTTGAGAGAGAGTGAGCGAGGAGGGGAAGGGCAGAGAGAGAGGGAGACCCAGAATCCGAAGCAGGCTCCAGGCTCTGAGCTGCCAGCACAGAGCCCAATGCGGCACTTGAACCCATGAACTGTGAGATCATGACCTGGGCTGAAGTCAGATGCTGAACTGACTGAGCCACCCAGGCACCCCAAGGACCTTTATTATCTTAAAGGCTATTGCTTGCCATTCAGAATCACTAACAGTTGTCTGCAAATACTAGGCTGTGGTCCTTCGTTTTTTGAAATCCAGCTATTTGCTCTGTCTGGAAAGCCTTACTCTCTCTTAACCTGCCCACTGAGAGCCTATTCATTTCAATAAAATCTCCACTAGGTGTCCCCTATGTTTATTTCCCAAACTCTATAAGACAGAATTAATCATTAAGTCTTTGGTATGACTTCTGTTCCTTGACATAACTCTTCTGTCATGTGTGTCATACCAAGTTCTATTTGTTTACTTCTGTGATTATTTCTATTACTAGATGACAAACCCATCCACCCACAACAAACTCAGAGCTTCCATCAAATGCTAATAGTAGGGCCTGTCTACCATTTCTAAGCACCTTATGTACTTGTAATTAGTTAACCATTATGTTTTGAATTCTCACCTTCCCTTCTAAACTATATGTCACATGAGGGCAAGGTCAGTGTCCATTTTTCTCACTGCTATAACCCTAGTAACAAGCATTGTGTCTATCAGAGCAAGTGTTCAACAAATATTTTATGGACTAATTGGCTTACTCCTTGAAAACAGTGCCCACACTTGAGTCATCTCCTTACCCGGGTTCATAACAGTATCCAGAAAAGACATCAATAAACATTAAACTGAATGTCAGTCAGAGTACCTAAACAGCATGGAAAATAAGCAAATAGAGTGTTTTCTGACAGGAAATCTCATTATCTTGGCATAGTTTTACATTTCTGCCTGTCCATCATTAGTTTGGAAATATCATCAAATCAAGAAGTCCAGTGGTGAGTTAAATGGGGTTGGCAAGCATATTGCTTTTGTTGTGCCATTGTAAATACATTTATGGTAGATGCTTTAAGTTTTATTTTGGGAAAGATCCTGAGGCCATGTGTGATCTCACTGTAATGTGTTCAAAGGTGAATTAGTATTCAATCATGGACTCAGCAAGAAAGGAGAGAAGCATATGTGCTACATAGTTAGCACCCTCTGTAAACCAAGCAGGGAGCTGACAAATAGTATAGACACACAAAAAGGCTTCACTGGTACATGGTCAAGCATTCACCCACAGTGTCCATGAACCTGACAATTAACTGATTACTTATAAGGATGTTGCTCTGCTATGCAGTCTGACTACAATATTTTAAAGCAACAAGTCCTTAACTCTTATTTCTGCAATAGTTAATATCTTCCCTTGATTAAAGAACGCTAACATATTTTCCTTTTAAAGTAAGTACAAATATTTGAAACAAAATAAATAAAAAAGAACTTTGGGTATTCCAGCCAGTACATTTCTTAGGATGTCTCAGATTCATATAAATTCTGTTCTATAGTGAATATTACCGCCTTGTACTTAAATACAGTCTTATATCCTTAAAGTTGTTCCACATCCATTATTCCATCTG
Source organism: Panthera leo (assembly GCF_018350215.1). NCBI lineage: Eukaryota > Metazoa > Chordata > Mammalia > Carnivora > Felidae > Panthera > Panthera leo. Next base: position 63,012,445 of record NC_056691.1, on the reverse strand, counting down.
AGAAGGGTTCCAAAGAATTACACAGCCAACTCATAATGGCAACAAATACCTATTACTTGGATATTATCTTCTTTTAAAATTTATTTTAGAGGGTCGCCTTGGTGGTTCACTCGGTTAAGCATCCAACTTCGGCTCAGGTCATGAATGCATTTTCGTGAGTTTAGGCTCCCAGTCAGGCTCTGTGCTGACAGAATTTGAGCCTGCTTCAAATTCTGTGTCTCCCTCTCTCTCTCTGCCCCTTCCCTACTTGTACTCTGTCTCTCTCTCTCTCAAAAATAAAGATTAAAAAAATTTTTTTAATAAAATTTATTTTAGAGAGAGAGAGAGCATGAACTGGGAAGAGGGACAGAGGGACAGAGAGAGAGAGAGAGAGAGAGAGAGAGAGAGAGAGAGAGAATCTTAAGCAGTTTCCATGTTCAGCTTGGAGCTTGGGGCTTGATCTCACAACACTGGGATCATGACCTGAGCCAAAATCAAGAGTTGAACACTCAACTGAATGAGCCACTCAAGCACCCCTGATGTTATCTAATCCATAGAATATTTTCTATTAGCCACACATGGCTTTCTTTTCATCTGATTTGACCTTTCAAAACATACTATCCAGACCTTTGCTCGAAGATATAAAGGTATTTACACTTTATTCTCTCAAATACTACACATAAAAAAAAAACTATTAAAGAAAAAAAATCCATTTATTTGGAAATGGCAATGCTGTGCCAACTATGAAACATAGCTGGCCAATAGTGTGAAATCCTCAGAACTGAAGTGGGAGGCAGATTTTACCAAGAACAAGAGCCATTGCCCTTAAGATCTGTTGAAAAGTTATCTTGTTTGAAACGAGATCTAGGGGTACAGGCACGACATAAAAAAAGCATATTATGTCCCTACAGATCTGCAGGCACGGGGATCTGAAGAGGAACCAAAGGTGAGTGGCTCTTGCTATGGTATCAACCGCTGAGTTGATAGAGATGGTCAGAAGGACAGGGTGAGATGGACAGGAGGCAGTAGTCCTCAGATCATGACTATGACAACCTCTGATGTAAAGGTTTTGCTGAGAACCATACCAGCTTTCTGAACGACAAAAATAGAAGTCCAGTGCTTGAGTTTAAGATAAACACAACACGGATTTTGTGAAAATGTGTTGGACACAACAAAGCTCAACCAACACCTATGAATGCTTCAACTTCATAGCTTTCACTCCATTCTGAAATATTCTTCTGAAACTAGTGGTCTAAGTCAAGGATAACCAATAATCAAAAAGGCATCATCTGGCGGTCTATGCATAAAAGTTACAAAACCAAAGCAAGCAAATCAAACAAAACCAAAACCCCACAAAACAAAAAACTAGATTAAAAAAAAAAAAAACACATTTAACAGAAAAGAACAACCCAATAAAAAAGGGAGGGTTCAGACAAATCAATCTCAATAGGTGTGTAAATTTCACAGAGAGCTGTAGAAAGAACTCAAAGAAGAGATACAGGATTTCAAATAGGCGATTATTACTGGGAATATAGGAGGTAAAAAGAGTTGGCAGAACTCCAGAAAGAAATGCAAAGGAAAAATAAAAGCATGGCAAATGAAAGCTTTATTAAAAGCACAAATAGAAAATAAACACAGCTGAAAACAGAGACAGAGATACAGTAGAGAGGCTGGAAATAAGACGAGATAAGAAAGAACAAAGATCCTAACATGACTGTAGGAAAATGACAGACGTCAGGCAAAGGACATCTGACACACCTATAGTTGGTATTCCTGAAAAAGAAAGCAGAAAAAAAAAATGGAACAAAAATAGTCAAAGATCTAACAGAAGAAAACAATCCTGGATTAAAGATTTGAAGCCGCAGATAAAAAAGACCTACCCTTTCCTAAGAAAGTCTGAGAAAGTATTGATGAAGCTGCTGAACTCCAAAGATAAAAAGTCCTATGGATATCCAGTTATGAAAAAGAGAACTAAAAAATTATGTTGACCTCTCACTTATTTCTAGCAACTTTAAATATAGAAAATACAGTGAAATAATATGAATTCTAAATAGAAAATATGACCTAAGAATTTCATAAGCACCCAAATTGTTTTTGTTTTCCTAGTTGCCTTTAGTGCAAGCCAGGTGGGGACTCATTGTGGAGAAAGCAAGGCCACCATGGGTCTGAGATAGAATACACAAAAAGGTATCTCCAGACAACCGGAAGACTGTTTGGCCTTACAGAATTCCGAAATTCTCATAACTGAGCCCAGGAAGTGTATGAAGCGGTAATGGTTATGAGTAACTCAAGGTTTTTGTTTGTTTGTTTTTAAGGCTAAGCTCTCAAGAAATTTTAATTTGCTTATTTATTCATTCATTTATTGAAATATTTGTGGAGTCCCTGTTATATTCCAGCGTTTATGCTTTACACACTTGTTTTTGGATATATATACTTTTTAAAACTTATTATTTATTTTGAGAGAGAGAGAGAGAGAGAGAATGAGCAGGGACAGAGAGAGAGAGGGAAAGAGAATCCCAAGCAGGCTCCACACTGTCAGCACAGACTCCAACGCAGGTCTTGAACACACGAACTGGGAGATCGTGACCTGAGCCGAAATCCAGAGTCTGGCGCTACCGACTGAGCCACCCTGGTGCCCAGAACATATGTACTTCTTTTAGCCATTAACTCTAATTAATGTTTTACAGTTATCTCAGAAGTAGGGAGGAAATGTGCAAAGCAACATGTCAACTGGTCATAATTCTGTGAAACAAATTCCTGGAAGAATATATGATACAAGTATTATTATTACCTAAATATTTCTAACACAAATTTTAAAATGTAAAGGTCTTTAAAAGAGTTTTCAATACAGTGTGATAGGAATTCAGTGGTGGGAGATAATCACTTCAGGCAGAAGGTTTTTGTGGTAACTGGCACTTGAGCCAGACCTCGAGTTACAGATAGATTTGGACATTTGGGTTGAAGACAAAATGACTGCCAAGCACAGGGAATTGTGGGGATGTAGGCACAGAGTAGGGAAAGTTATGGGTATGTCCTGGGATACAGAATGTTGGGTATGGCGTCTAAAAAGTAAGGTAGGAGGAGTCTCTGTGGGACCCAATGGACAGCTGGATAAAGGCAGTGGGGTTTCATTCTGTGATCAGTGAGGTGCTATTTAGTCAACATATAGAAAAACCAACATTGTGTTTAGGGAAGATTAATCTGGCAGAAAATCTGTGAGTAATAGGCCACAGGCAGGGGGACGTTTACAAGGCTAATCGAGGGTTTAGCAAAAGACTGAGAGGGCTTGGCTTGACACAGAAGTAGAAAAGGGGAGTTAGAAAGAATCCATTCCAGGAGTAGCAGCAGCAGAGAACTGAGTTTGGCAAATGGCTAAAAATGAAAATGACTGAGGCAAAGTGGAGGTGGAGGGGTGGAATCCTAACCTCAGGTGGTTACTTGGTTGCTGCTAGAAAGTTCCTCATTCTTTAAGGGCTTTTTAGCATTGCAGACGCAAGCAGTTTCATTGATGAGGCAAGTGAGCCCAGGGTAGGGCTTAAAGCCAGATAACCAGGAGCACCTGAGTATCTTTTAATCTCGAGCAGAGTCCTTAGGCAGTAAAATATGTCTACAACCCTCTCTTAACACCCACTGTCAGGTTAACAGGCATCCAAACCTGACTGCTGAATGTTCTGAGCCAGTAAAAAGATGATGCTTCAGATTTGGTCATCTTAAGAATGGGCTTTGGGGTTAAAACATATCTGGGCTTAGATTCCATTTCTGCTACTTACTGAGTGACACTAAGCAAGGGATTTAACTTCCCTGAGCCAGGCTTGGACATTAATGTCTTACAGAGTTCTGGTGGGGAGTTCACGAGGTAATGAGCAAAATGGTAACAAGGAGCCTGAGACACAAACGCTCAGCAAATGGGCGCCTGGTACCCCTCACCCCACACTCCCAGCATACCTGTTGTACCAGCTGCTGGTTTCCTGCAAAATCACTTCCAATTTCTGAAGCTACATCTTCAGTCTGCTCCCCAATGTCCTCCTTTCTCCCTTGCCTTCTCTGGATCTCCTCTCTTTTTGTCCTGTTTCCTGGGAATTAGGGCTTGTCTCCTCCTCCTCAGTTTTGCTTTTTGTTCATGTCTTAGTTGTAGAGTGTTGTTTTTTTTTCTTCTTTCTATTCTGCTCCTCCCCCCTCACTAGTTAGAACTAAAAAGACTCAGAAGGAGGCAAAAAGGCGCTTAGTACAAAACCTCCTCTCCTTCTTGATTTGTAGATATTTCACCCTAGTATTATGAGGAAATGGGTGCCAAAAGTGACTATTTCTCTAAAGCCCACCCAAAGACAGAAAACTGTGGTAATCCCCACAGAAAGCCCTCACTGTGGGCGAATACAAGCCATTCCTCACAAATTATAAATATACAGACATTGGAAATATACTAGACCACTAGGCACTGGGTAAGATCCTGCTTGGAGCCACAGAGAACAACTTTTGAGTGAAGTTCACATGAGGCCATTGAATCAACCAGTAGGTAATCCCAAGCACAGCACCTCTTTTGTGGGGTGAGGAAGGAAGCCACTCCCAGCCACACAAGCAGCTCCCATTTAGATCTAAAGGTATCAGGTGGCTGGGCTGTGACCACCCTGTGTCAGAAATGCTGAAGCCCAACAGCTTGATCTTACAACATCCAGTCCTTTCTTAAGCAACATAAATCAGAAACAGAAGTCTTTTTAAAAATCCTAATGCCTTGTGGAACTGAAACAAGGGTTGAAAATCACAAAATATCAATGTCAACAAACAAAGCATCTCTGTCTCCTTCACATGCTAATGTCATGTTTTGGAAGCATTTTAAGTTTCTTGGAGGCGGAGACCTTTCCTGCTGACCCTGGGTCTGTCATCACTGGGGGCTCAGGGCTCACAATATGCTGGTTTGGGGGAGGGAAGGATTCGGGTGAGATCATTTTGTTAATGGCTCTCCAGGCCCCTTCTAGGGTATAAGGGAACTCATTTCTTCTGAGCCTTACGCTGGAAACGTTCACCAGGTTATTTAGCTACACTTTTACTGGCAATGCTTCCCTGGTTTCTAAAACTACCAGGCAATTCAAGAGAAGACAGGATGTGGAACACTGTCCCTTTCTGCAGAATTAACAGATCTCTCCTCTTAAATTGGTCTAGGTTGGTGGATGGGGTAGCTGGGGGGCTCTTGTGAGGGATTTTCACTTTCTGCCCCATGGGCTCCTGTCCAGCAAGACTTAATGCTGGCACATTATCAGGTATTCTTCCTACTCCTACTCCTTCCTACTCTGCCCTGAGGGGCCTTCTCTGGCCACCCTCAGCATCCAGGAACCTAACTAGTCATTTGTCAATAAGCATCTGTTACGTGCCACACCCTGTGCTTGTCACTGGGGTACAGAGATGAACAAACCATAGTTCCTCCAAGCAAGGGACAAAGATTTATGTTATGCTGTGAGAAATCAAGAGGTATAAAGACAGTGCTATGGGAGCTCAGAGGAAGCAGTAACTAATTTTTCCCAAATTGTGGGATGAGGGAAGGATTGTAAGAGGCAGTTGTGTTTGGGCAGGGACTCAAAGGAACAGGATGTCATTGTGGAGAGAAAGGAAGAGTATTCAAGGCAAAGAAAAGAGCATGAGCAGACGTAACAGATGAGAAGGTAGTTGGCATGTTGAAAATGCTGCAGGTAGTTTGATTGGCTAGAGCACTGTTTATATAAATGCTTCATGAGAGGGTAGAAAAGTGAAATTGGAAATAGTTTAGTTTATGAAGGAGTTTGAAGCACATTGTTCTTTAGGCCAATGGTTTTCAAAGTGTGGTCTCCAGACCATCAGCATCGACTGGAAACTTGCTAGAAATGCAAATTCTCTGCCCCATCCCCACCTATTGCATCAGAAACTGGGAGTAGCTAGTTGATGAGAATGAGGGAAGGAATAACCCTCTGGTAAGCTCTCCAGGTGATTTTGATAAAGTTTGAGAACCACCGCTGTAGGCAACAAGGGTATTAGAGATAATCTAGTCAGAGCAACAATATAACACACCTTCATTTTATAGAGACTATTCTGGCATCAATATGGAGTTGTAGACAGGTGGGTACTGAAGGTAAGGGGACCAACCACTTAGCAAGCTTTTGCAATGACCTGTATAAGAGGTAATGAAGAAAGTCACCCATCCACCTTTTCCTTGACTTGTCCTAAGCAGACAAAAATTATAGGATAACAAAAAAATCACCCAATTAGGATCTCCGGTTTCATAATAAATTCATGAGCACCCACTTCACAAAAGCTTTCTATACCATCAGGTCATCCCACTATGTCCCCGCAACCTCAGGTTTGCTCTTCCCATTTATACTTGATTCTCTTCACTTATCACATTCTGGATCTCTGTTAAGAGTCTGTATCCTCCCTTCCAATGGGAATTTGAGGATAGGATCCTTGTCTGTCTTGTTTCTCACTGAATTCTTAATCCCAAAAATGTGCTATGTGAAAGAATTAAGGAAGTGACAATAGAAAATTAGAGAAAGAGATTCAAGAGATAAAGTTTTGGGGGAGTATGGGATGTATTCTAGACTATTCCTGGATTCTTATCTGGGAAATTGTTCTTCAGTACAAAAGGGAATATAGGAGAAGAGCTAGCTGGGACTAGGGAAGGGTTGGTGGATCAACTATTCTGGCCATATAGGATGCTGAGGCAAAGGGAAATTAAGTCATGGAGGAAGTTCCTGTGGTCCCTGGGAAAGGAATCGACCAAGTAAAACCAAGTCCTAAGGCATGTGGATTTGTCTACTGTCAAATGACAAAGTTAAAACAACTTAGTAAGGAGTTAGACGTCCTTTATGCAAGGGAAAACAGTCTGTGGATTAGGGAGTACAGTGCCTCACAAGCAGTGCAACACTCTTTCCAGTGGATTTTGTGCAAGAGTGAGTTTTATAAAATGTTAGAACAGGCAATGCAGAAACAGCATTGGAGGTAGAAGGGCTATGAGGTAAATGATTTCCTTATAAGGCTAGCAGGTCCTATTTTCTAGGGTAAGGCAAACTAGCTGAAGAGGAGTTGGAAGATAAGGATTGGTGTAGGCTAGGTTTCTTTGACAGGTGTTTCCCATAAGTGCAGGCTGACTTAGGTTTACTTTTGTGACCTGCGCTAGGCCACTGGGGCAGCCTTCATTTTGTGGGTCCTGATATAGGAGTTAACTTTCTCACTAGCTTCAGAAGTATAAGCAGAGCAGACATGGGTCAGGAGCACCCCAAGTTTCAAGTTCTAGTCTTTAACCCATCCATTCATTTATTAACTCATTCAAAATGTATGACCAGAGAGGCAATATGGCATAGTGATTAATAGGGCAAAGCCTATAGCCAGATTGACAAGGTTTGAATCCCAGCTCTACCATTATTAGTAGTGAGACTCTGGGGAAGTTACTTAACCTTTCTGTGCCTCATTTTACTTATATGTAAGAAACTCTAATGAGGTATTTTATTGGTAAAGGAGGAAGCTTGGATCATCTAGTGAGAGGGATGTTCAGATGGAATTGGATTGAGAAACATGGTAAAGATTTAGTATAGCCACTGCAGGGTAGAGAACAGAATTGCTGACCAGTAGAGAGAATCAAATTGGGGCTGGGAATGATAAATATGCAGTGATGTGCCCAAATAGTAGGGTTACGCTTTTTTCTCCCTGTACTGTTAGGCATCCAAGGAACAGCAACAGAGAAAGTCAACAATGGGATCGATCTGGCATGGGGCATCACCAAACGGGTAAAGGGACTAAAATTCCAGAGAGCATAGGAATGGAGGGTGCTGACGACAGAAGCTCAAGAATCAGATGAGGATATGTGTCCTCATGCAGTTTCCCAACTTGCTATTTGCATACTCATTTGTGGTTTTCCCACTTCCATCCTGTGGCTAGGAAATTCTTTAATTATATCTATTGAATGAGGACTAGAAAAGAGTAAGTTTTAACATGCTCATCCACATACAACCTACAGTCCTCTTGCTCATTCTGTGCTGTGAAAAATCCATCACTGTTAAGAACTTGGGCTTCAACCCGAGTTCAACTCCATCTAACAAAGAGTAGGGAGATTTGCCACTTAGTGCCATTTTTGGCAAGTACTTAATCTCTCTAATCCTCAATTTTCTAACCTGAAAACTGGCAATAATATCTATTTCATAAGCCACGAGAATTATGTAATTTACACAAAAGGTTTACCCCAATGGTTGGCACAGAGCAAATGCTCCATACATGATGTCTGTATTGGTTCTATCAACTCCCATAGTGCCTAAGAGTTTATGATGCTAATAATTTAAATAACATGAGACAGGATAGCCAATACTTTCACACTAGAGTCTTCCCTGTTGCCTGAGGAAATTCCCATAGGTTTTTCTAGGACACCCATCTTTCCTCACAACATCTAAGAGAATGCCATGTCCTTTGTAGTTGGTAATTAATGCTTATTTTCTATTCAAAGAATTCTTAATTCCTTATGACACTCCTACACAGGGATACAGGAACGTTATTTTCTTTCAGACTAAAACTTCCACATTTGAATCCTTTTCTCAAGAGATTCCTGTCAGGTGTCATCATCATTATGACACCTCTTTGCAGAGAGTGTTACCTACTGACAGACCTGGAGGTCACTCATCTGTGAAGCCCACTCTCCACCTCTTTCTCACTTCTGCCTTGTGTCTTGTTGTTGCTGCCTGTTTTAGTCTTTCATCCTAAATGTTGTTATTCTTCCTGTTAGCTAGGCAGAGTACCTATCAAATTGTAGGGGCTCTAGAAGTCGTATGACACAGTCCACCAAAACAATCCTCCCCACCACACACTGGCCAAATTCTGCTGCAAGTAACCGGCTGCTATCTTCTTGCCCCATCCTCCCTTGCTGTGTCTAAGGGGGTATAACAGTCTTGTTGGCTTCTTCTATTAAGTCATCTTATTATGTGTCATTAAACAGCCGCCATATTGTACCCTCTAGAAGGGGCTGTTCCTCCTCCAACAGATGAGATGATGGGGAGCTATTTAAATGGGGGGAGAAGCCCCTGGAGAAAGAGGCTGTTCGGTAAATATGTAGGGCACACTCTCTTGCCAACCACTCTTTTTAACGACTTGCCAATGCATGTAAAATGCAAAGGGCATTTTACACACCTAATGATTTCCACCCTAACAGTTTTAATGTGGTTTAATTCATGCTGGCATTTCAAATACCTGTATCTCTCCTGGGCAATACCAAACAGATCGCTTTATATGTATATAGTATATAGTAGACCTCAACAAACACTTGAATAAATGAGACTTAAACTGCTCTTCAGTCCATAAAGGGAATGTATTTTTCTACTTACTAAACTTGTTTTCTGTGTCTCCAGGAAAAGCCAAACCCATTCATCAAGAGTAATTTTTATGAGAACACTAACCCAGCCTTAGCCCTCTACGTAGTAAAAGGAGGAAAGTGGGAAGGGGGGCAGGAGGGCCTTTCTAGCTCCTTTTGTACTCACATTATCTCTATCATTTGAAGATACTACAGATTCACAAGTTTCATCTAATTCTCTCAAGCGGCAAGTGTATGGTAGAGGTTTTTTCGGGGAGCAATTGAGGCACAGAGTAGGGAAAAGCTCTCCAGCAGATTCAGATCAGGATCAATTCTCAGCCCTTGACTCTGGTCCCACACACATTTGTGTCTTCTACTTCAAAACAGCCAATCTGTTGGTCAATTATGATTATATGTAACTGTGGTTTTACATTTCCATGCGTGCAAAAATGACACCACTCCTATCGTGAGCCCAACACCCTGACTCTGTATTCTCTTTGCAATCACCTCCTGCATCTTATCTCTCAACCTGCCACACCGTCAGTCCTGAAGGAAACAGGTGCAGGGAGCTCCCATTGTGCCAGGCATTCTGCTAGGTCTGCTCCATCAGTTAGTCCTCACCAATGCAGAGCAGGAATCATCACCCTCATGAGAGAGAGGGTGGCTAAGGCATAGAGGGAGAAGACCTCACCCAGGAGGGCAAAACTAGGAAATGGCAGAACCAGGATCCAAACCCAAGCTTTTATTTTTACTTCAAAGTTCTTGTTTTCCATGCTAGCTCTGTAGATGGAGTTTCGGACAAGTGGATCTCTCTCTTTATCTGAACAGAGGTCACTTCCGTGTGCCTATTCTGTTGCTGGTTCCACAGTTGTCTTTAATATTAAGGTGGGGGAGGGGAGGTGTGCGCCAGCAACTGTTTTTATTAGAACTCATTATAACTATTTACTTAATGTTTTCTAAGTGCCATTTTTTCCTGTTTCCAAAAGGTGGAGAAATATAGCTTATTTCACAACAAATACATGGGGAAAAAAAACCTTACCAATTGCAGTATTAATTGCTTTACCATGAGGCCTCTTGAGATGAATACATTATAAAGACAGAACTGTGTTTACCACCATATGGGATGTTAGTCACTTTTGGCTGCTCCTCTACATCCCTGGAAAGAAGCCAGTGCCATTGTCTCCCGTGTTGTGAGACCCGTGAGAAAATGCATTGCCAGGGCTAATGAGGAATATGTGTTTAAAGGAGAAAAAGTCATCAATTGGTACCCCAAAAAATTACAATGGAAAGCCTTATGGGGAGAGAGAGTTTGGCTAGTCAGGCTTTAGACATTGGGCTTCCAGTTATTTACCAGCTAAAACATTTATATATTTATTTATTCTTCCGGCATTTTGAAAGTGATCATAAATTTTGGGTTTAGATGGGAAAAGTGATTCTCATTAATGAAGCATCTCTGTGCTCCATGCTGTGCTAGGTCCAGTACCTAATTTTATGTAACCCTTGTAAAAATCCTAGCAGCTAAAAGAATAAACTTGAGGATCAGTCAATCTTGTGCTTGAATCCCAGCCCTGCCTCTTACTAGCTGTGTGACCTCTGATGAGTCACTTCACTCTCTGGGTCCCGATTTCCTCATATATAAAATGGAAGTTCTCATACCCAGCCTGCAGCTATCTGGTGAGGAATAAATGAAATAATGCTTGTAAAGTATTCAGCCCAGCACCCAGCATGCAGTAAACATTCAAATCCATTAATTCTTTCCACAAATATGTATGAGCAACTATTTGTGCCAAATATTGTTCTTGTTTTTGGAGATATGGTAGTGGAGGAAACAAAGAAGCCCTGTCCTGTGGAGTTTAAAAAGATGATGATTATTAACAGTGAGTTATGAGGAAAGTATCACTGGCTGCAGTGGACATATGAGGAAATTGAGGCACAGAAATTCATTTCTCCAAATTGCCTTGGTGGCAGAAACCCACCAGTTATACGGGTACAGACAAGATGGCACGGTTGTCTTAATTATCACATATACATAGCTTAATTATGCATATGCATGAGGAGTGGTGATGGCAATTCACAAGCACCACCTCATTTATTCCGTGTGCTGTCAATGTGAGTAGACTGATAGAGCAGAAAACTCAGGATTTATAATCAGAGGATCTGGATTTATAATCCTGACTGCCATTTACCTGATCTCCTGTACCGTCTGTGAGCAACTTGATCTCTTGACCTGCTCTGTTCATCTACACAGTGGGGATAGATAGTATACTCACGGGCTTCTTGGGGATTACGTGAGGTCTGGATATTTAGGAACTTTGTAAATCCTACTACATTATGGAAAGGAATGTTATAACATAAATGTTTCAGAGGTAGACTTTTTTCCCCCAGAGGTAATAAGACATGCGAAAAGTGACATCACCACTCTTCAGAGCGTATTCTTGGTCAGTACGCATGGAGCCACCATGCACAGTACACAGCCTATGCCTTATACTAGGGCACCAAACCAGGATGCAGAAGTAGCTAAAATACAGCCTACTTTCTGCTTTCTGCTCATCAAGCTGTGCACCCAAACACAGGACCACCTCCCCCAGAGCAACTGGCGTGTTTTTCTAACTTGCCCAAAGGCAGTATGGGCTGGCAATGTCCCCGCTTATACTTTGTGTGCTTCCTTAATCTTGCATGTATTTCTGTCCAATGAATTCTTAGTTCTTATCTCTCCCACTTCCGTTCCTTCTGGCCCCTGCTCCTCTGGCTTCTCCCTGACTTTTCTCACCTGGTAGCTCTTCCAACAGCTTGTTTAAACCAACACGGTGCCTCTCCCTGCCAGTCGCTTCTCTTCTTGCCCATATGCACTTCCCAAGCCCAACGTGCACGACATCCTTCCATCCAGATCTGCCACCTCGTCTGCCCAAAGAATGCACCCCTTAGGTTGCCCTTATGGTCTAAAGGCACAGGTGCTGTCAGGAGAGCATCTGGACTGTAAGTCAGAGGAGCCAGATGCTGCCACTAGGAAACCAGGTAACCACAATCAAGTCCCCACCATCCAGTTATGATTTATCGTAACTATGCAACATATTTTGACATAAGTACATAAGGCGTTTAAAAGCAAGCATAACAGGGTAAGTGTGGTTCATAAAGACACATACACCTAGGTGATCAGAAACTGAATAGGGAGGATGAGATTTATGAAAGATTCGAAAGTAACAAGGCAAGTAAAAGAGAAGTTGAAGCTTCACTAGAGTGACAAAAACAGCTTCAAGTCAGAGGAAAAGAGAACATGGTCCTGCAAACCATGTGCTGAACAGCATCAAATAGGATCAAAGGAGAACCCAGAAGTCTGTTTTGTGACCAGATTTTAACACGTCCAGTGCAAGGGTCTCTGATTTGATGACCAGACCTGCACTAATTCTCTCGGCTCTAACGCTGACAGCATGAGCAGGATATGTTTCTTCAGGGCCCGCTGGGCACTTCACAACATGCAAGCAGGATCTCGCGTTCTAAAGGGAAGTGGGCTGGTGATAAATGGTGAAAAAGAAAAAGATGGGATAATTATCCCTCCCCCCCTCACCTAATTCTGATTCACCTGCCACTCAGGGCTGTGAAGGGAAATGGAGGGAAGGGAGAGGAAGAGGAGGAGGAGGAGGAGGTGAGGGTGGGGAAAAGAACTCCGAAGTAATTTACACCCACTCACAGGTGAAGGACAGGAATCAAAGCTGGTGAAAAGAATACAGAAACTTCACTAAATCCCTGTAACCTCAATCACAGCACATACTGTGTGCTTTCGCATTTTATCTGCAGTTTCTGGCCTGCCTCCTGTCCCCCGCACAGCTGTCTAAAATCAGCCACGTCTGTGTGTTAATGTACAGGATTTACCAGACTCCCCTGCTGCTCTCTCCTCATCGAGAACCTGCCTGTACAGAGCAGCAGGTGGGGAGAACTGAAAAATGAAGGTGAAAACTGCGCCAGAAGGAATGGCAAACAGGGATCTCCAAAGGATGCACGCGAAGGTCCAGCTTTTATCAAGAAAGGTCTCTTGCGGCAGGGCCTGCGACCCGTGAGCCAGAGGGGACTCAGAGGAGGAGGGATGCACCTTTCTCATCTAATGACTTCTACGATTCAGGAACACAGTCCAACAGAATCAGATGAAAACTGCAGATCAGCAGATCTTAGGGAGCAATAGCGAGAGCAATCCTAGAAGCCGCATTTAAGTAGATGATGACCTTTCACTGATCTTGAGGGAGTTGGTAAAAGTGAGCGAGAAGAAGAAACAGGCACCGTAGGGGGGAAAACCGGAGTCATTTAGCCTGGCAGGGATGGACAGAAGATCCTTCAGGGAAGAGTTTGAAATCATAGTGAATAAGTACGAGTGGTTATGATACAGTGGAAAGCACTTTGCCCTGGAAATCAGAACTGAGTTCTAAGTCTGTGCCCCAACAATCAAGCTTTATATTTACAGCTGGGTGCTCCCAAATGGGGGCTGATGAGGCCCTTGTTTGAGTAACCTATGAATTAATATTTGTTTCTTTCACTTTAGGAAGTATGGATCAAAAAAGGGCATTAACTTACAAAATTCAAGTCATGACCATGCAAGAGGCAAAAGAATTTTTCTAGTCCTGATGGTCTAATCTAACTCCACAAAGTTCACTAGCCAAGGAGTCAGGGCTGATGGAGTCTTACACCAACCAGATGACTCTAATTAGTAAGTGTGACTTAAAGTAGCTCTTGATATGCATCACCTCATGTATAGAATGAAGAGTGTGAATTAAGTCCTAAGCTTGGCTCTTCAGAGGTCTTCTGTTACCTTGTATGCCATTCAGAGTTTTAATTCCTACTATTTGCTCAAGATACTCTTTGATTAATCCCGGGGTTTATCACTCCTCCGCTTCTCTCCTCCACAAACACCATGCCTACCACCTCCCCTTTGCTTTTTCTGGTCTCTTGAACTAGAGTTTGAATCCATCCCTACTCCTTTCCAAATTCTGAGTCATGTAATATACTGCCCATAAGATACTCCTACTCATGACACTGGTCATTCTTTGCATTTTTTTTGAGAGAGAGAGAGAAGAGAGAACAACACTCTCAGAGGGGCAGAGAAAAAGGGAGACAGAGAATCCCAAGCAGGCTCTGCATTGTTAGCACAGAGCCGGATACAGGGCTAGAACCCACGAACCGTGAGGTTATGATCCGAGCAGAAACCAAGAGTCAGAAGCTTATTAGCTGACTCAGCCACCCAGGTGCCCCTTTGCAAATTTTTTTTTTTTACAGGCTACAACATATCACTTAGAACTTGACTGCATGATCTAATGGTGTCCTCAAATTATTTTCTATGACTTAGGCTGGTCTCTTTAACTTAAAAGCAAACTCCTTAAGTCTTAAACTTCTATATTCTATATGGTGCATAAACAATCACTAAAGGCTTAATACATAGCAATGTAGTCTATTTGGCTTGAGGACAAGTAGAAACTATTAACGGATGCAACCTTATTTTCATACAGAACAAAACTGCACATTTCCTAGAACTCAAAACCTAAACTGGATTTTAATTGTTGTTTACGATCTGTGATTTCCTTGACTATTCTTGCATGTTAGCAATTCAAATATTTGAATGCTTTCAGTGTGCCATTTTATGTACCAAGTGCCTTTTAAGTATCAGCTCTCTTAATTCTCATAGCTACCCAGTAGATGGTATTATTGCCCTAATTTTGTAGATGGAGAAAATGAGGCACAGCCAAGTTAAACAACTTACCCAAGCTCACCTAGTAGTAAAAGAGAGAGCTGGGACTTGAACCCAGGTTGTCTAAATTCGGAGCCTGGGTCTATAAATACCATACAATCCTACTATATGGCTTAAGTAGGATTATGGCTTAAGTTTGCTGTAGTTTCCTGCACTTCCCTGCAGGGATGAACTCAGGAACAGCAGGCATACAATAGAGTCATCCTTCTCCTAGTATGGAATTTCCATATTTTGGGGGTCGAAACATTAAATAACAGTGATATTTAGTGCTCACTATGCTCAGCACTATTTTAAGCATTTGCATAGGTTATATCAGTTAACCCTCATGATCACCTAAAACTAGTCATGTAAATATCATAGATACAAGTTATTCCTTTTTTAAAAAACAGATAAAGTGATTGGATCTAAAGTTAAATAATTTATCCCAAGTCAAAAATTTTTAAATGGTGAAGCTAGAATTCAAATTAAGTTTCATCTGATACTAGAGGCCAAACTCAACATGCATGCTATCCTGCTTTTTCATACTATTATAGTGCTTATGTTTTAATTATAGCAAATGTTCTTTTATAATTAACATAAAATCAGGGGGAAATAATTAAATCTGTTCTACCCAGCAGTTGAATACTATACTTACTAAAAGGAAAATGGTATTAAAGCATAGGTGAGACTTTAAAGCAGGTGTTATATAAGGGGACAGGTTCCATGGGCAGTAAAGGGCATTCAGAAGTGGATCAAAGAAGAAAAATGTATAGGAAAAGAAAACTTCCTATAAGTTTTTCTAATTGAAGCCTGATCCCAAGGGATTTATATCACAGCTAAACACTAGTTCAGTTGCACAGTTTTGTAGCATGACTGTGTCTACTGGGTTGCCAAAGTTAGAGACAGGAGATAACATGTACTGTAGTCCTTGGGCAATCATTCAAGACAGAAAAAAGTTCCAGAGACTTAGGAGAAAAAAACAAAACCCAAAACCAACCCCCCCCCAAAAAAAAACACAAAACACCCACCTAAGTACTACAATTCCCCAGTGCATTCGTTAGAAACTTGTATCCTGCTCAGTTTTAGGAATTTGGCAGTTGATTAATCTTTATAGGTTTTAAAAGTCACTACAATGTTATAAGACACTACTAGACAAATAGTCTAGAAGGAATATAGTTATGGAGATCCAGAGTAATCCTAATACACCAAATCTTTTCATTTAATTTTTTTTAAATGTTTCTTTGAGAGAGAGAGAGAGGGAGAGAGAGAGAGAGAGAGAGAGAGAGAGAGAGAGAGAGAGAGAGAGAGAGAGAGACAGCACAGCCGGGGAGGGCAGAGAGAGGGAGACACAGAATCCGAAGCAGGGTCCATGCTCGGAGCTGTCTGTACAGAGCCTGACACAGGGTTGAAACTCACAAGCCAGGAGATCATGACCTAAGCCGAAGTCAGACACTTAACCGACTTAATGACCCAGATGCTCCCACCAAATCTTTTCTTGTGGAACCTCCCAAGAAAAGGTTCAGAACCAATAACCAACATGCATATAGCACTTCCTATAAAGTACTGTTCTTTAGGCACTTTGCTTTAATTCCTATCATTCTGTCAACAATCTTATGAGGTAGGTACTGTTATCACTATTTTACAGATGGGAAAACTAAGACAAAGTGAGGTTTGTAATTTAACCCAGATCACACAGCTAGGAAGTGGCAGACAGAAGTTGAGCCGAGGAAATAGGAGTACTGAATCAACAGTTTTAGTCTTTTTGTTAACAGTTTCTTACACAATCAAGTTTTTCACTACCTGCTTCTCTAGGACTCAGCTCCCCATCTACAAAATCAGGTTAGAATGTGTACCTTTCTCAAACTTTCAAGACTCCATGAAAGTGAGCTAAGAGAAAGAAGGAAAGTAGTGGCAAAGCTTTCATACCCATGAGCTGATGCCAGCGTCTGAGAGAAAGGGAAAGAACATTCAACAGTGCCAGTCAGGTGGCTTCTTGTCTGGAGAAAAGTTCACAGCCTTATTCCCACTAGCCTGCTCTCTACCCTCACCTCTCTAACAGAGCGTCTGAGTCCAGCTACCCCTCAGGTGGTCCCTTTAAACTTGGTGGCCCCAAACAGATACACCTGGGCCAGGGAACGGGGCTTGCCTTGGGAATTAGAAAGCTTGGTTTCAACACCTGCCTTCACTGTTCTGGAGCAAAGATACTGCTTTGGCTGCCTTCCTGCACTTGGGGTTTTTTTTAATTTAAATCCAAGTTAGTTAACATACAGTGTAATAATCATTTCAGGAATAGAATTTAGTGACTCATCACTTATATATAACACCCAGTGCTCCCCAACCAGTGTCTTCCTTGATGCCCCTCACCCATCTAGCCCATCCCCCACCTACCACCTCTCCAGCAACCCTCAGTTTGTTCTCTGTATTTGAGTCTCTTATGGTTTGTCTCCCTCTCTGTTTTAATCTTATTTTTTCCTTCCTTTCCCTTATGTTCATGTGCTTTGTTTCTTAAATTCCACATATGAATGAAATCATATATTTGTCTTTCTCTTATTTCACTTAGTATAATACACTCTAGTTCTGTCCACGCTGTTGCAAAGAGCAAGATTTCATTCTTTTTGATTGCTGAGTCATATTCCATTGTATATATATACCACATCTTTATCCATTTGTCAGTCAGTGGGCATTTGGCTCTTTCCATACTTTGTTGTCAATAGTGCTGCTATAAACATTGGGGTGTGCATGCCCCTTTGAAACAGCACACCTGTATCATTTAGACAAATACTTCGTAGTGCAAATGCTGGGTCATAGGGTAGTTCTATTTTTAATTTTTTGAGGAACCTCCATACTGTTTTTCAGAGTGCACCAGTTTGCATTCTTCCCACCAGCAGCTGAACTTAGTTTTTTTTGTTTTGTTTTGTTTTAAAGAGAGAAAGAGAGAGAGAGGGAGGGAGACACAGAATGCACTTAGTTTTTAATGTGACAAAATACTCTTCTTAAAATATCAATGGGAGGATTCAAGAGATCAGGGGGTCTCATTTACACACTCACACACATACACACACACACACACAAAATTATTCCAGAATGAGTTTACAAAGGCATTTTAATGGTTTTTTTAAAAATAAATACCATGAAGCTCAGGTTAAATAATGTGTTTATCTTAGTACACACACAGTTGGCCTTACCCAGAATTAGAGAATAGGAACCGTTACACATATATGATCCTTGAAATTATTTCTAAAATTAATATAAATAGTTGTCATAATGATTTATGATTTGTAAAGTGTTATCTGCATTTTACAGTATGTAAACAGAGGACCTTAGAGGTTTAACCTGTCCAGGGCTTCACATATACATAGTTAAGAGGCTAAACTCACATTTAAAGTCAGACTGTCTAAACCAAAATTCACACTCTTTCAAGTACCTTTCAGTGCCATTCAATTTATCAATTCCCACTTTGCCCCTGATACACATTCTCTGTATTAACCTATTCTCTGCTTAGAACATCTGAACACACACATGTGCTGCTAATTCGATTTAGCACAAATGATGGAGAATTAAGTGGATGGGTGCCAAGAAGTGATTTTGTATTATTTATATTTTCAAGCATAGTCTGCTCTCTCTTTGCTAATTGCTTTATTCTCAGTAATTGGTTGAGAATCAGCAAGAATTAAATCAAGCTGAGAAAGTTTTCAATAAATGTGCGCCTGTCTCGTTAAAACAAAAACAGGTCCTTAACAATATGGAACGTGTAATGGCTACCATTTATGCTGGCCTTTTATCTAACTTAATTTTTATGCCATTCCTGTGAGTTTGGTATATTATTAGTTCCATTTATTAGAGGAGGAAACCGAGGTCTAGAGACACAGAGTAACTCGCCCAAGGGTTATGTAGCTGGCAAGCAGCAAATCTTGGATCACACCAGCTCTGTCTGACTTAAGTGCCCCCAATCTGCTCAGTGTCCTCTTGCATGCTGGTCTCAAAGAGGAAGCTTATTGCCATGGAAGCATGGAGGCAGTGGCATACTGACAGAAAAATGGTGCACGTAGAATAGGTTCGGTATTTTTTTGTGATTTTTTTCAGCTTTGTGAGGTATAATTGACAATAAACCAAACATACTTAAAATGTAAATCTGATGACTTTTTTTTTTTTAATTCTTATTTATTTTTGAGACAGAGAGAGACAGAGCATGAACAGGGGAGGGCCAGAGAGAGAGGGAGACACAGAATCTGAAACAGGCTCCAGGCTCTGAGCTGTCAGCAGAGAACCTGACGTGGGGCTCGAACTCACGGACCGTGAGATCATGACCTGAGCCGAAGTCGGACGCTTAACCGACTGAGCCACCCAGGCGCCCCATGATGACTTTTGATGTATGTATATATCCATGAAACCATCACCATCATCAAGATAATGAGCATATACCCATCACCCCAAACACTTTCCTCATGACTTTTAAAATCTATCCCCCTTGCCTTCCCGTCCCCAGGCAACCTGATATGTTGTCACTATACGTTAGTTTGCATTACCTAGACTTTTATATAAATGGAACCATACAGTATGCACACCTTTTTCTGTTTGGCTTTGCATTCAGTATAGTTACTTTGAAATTTATCCATGCTGTGTCTATCGATAGTTTGTTCTTTTTAATGGGAAGTGGTACTCCAGTGTATGGATATACCATGATTTGCTTATCAATTCACCTGTAAATATTTTGGGCTATAACAAATAAAGCTGCTGTGAATGCTTTTGTTCAAGTCTTTGTGTGAATATATGCTTTCAGTTCTCTTGGATAAATAATTAGAAATGGAATGGTTGGATCAAATGGTATATGTATGTTTAACCTAAAACAAAACTAAAAAAACTTCCAAACTGTTTTATAAAGTGGCTTGTACTATTTTACATTCTCACCAGAAGCAAATGAGAGTTTCGGCTGCTCTATATCTTGACCGACATTTAGTATAGTCAGTCTTTTTAATTTCCAGCAAAGATTCTTGGGCTCCCACAGCACACACTGCTCTGTGCCAGAGGATATGGGACACTGAAGAGTTGGAGGATGAGGGTCTCTACCCTAGAGATATCCAAGTCTCCCTGGGGGAACAGTGAAATAGTTACAGCTAGTACAGTATTTCCCTTTAGCACGGCTGTGTCTCTATATGTATCAGATATGAAAACATGATAAGTATTGATAAGATAGGCCTAGATACCCAATTATGATAAAAATAGTTTAAAGGAGGAATATAAAAGTATAACATTATTAAGTATAGTCAGATTCAGCTTCGGGGAACAGATAAATTTTGTACCAACCTTGAAAGAATAGGATTTGTAGTGTCAGAAGTGTTTCAGAATGCTCTACTGATTAGGTTAGCTTGGGTCAGTTATTTAACCTCTCTGTTCCTAATAACAGGGGGTTGTAATGTAAAATGGCCATATCAAAGTATAAGATAGAGTACTATGAAATCATTTTCCAAAGTTCTCATCAGAGAAGTATATAAACACTGCAAATGGCATGATTTAAAGAAACGAATCATTATGTACATATTTTGAAAGATAGCACCAATTAACTTGGGTACACCAACAGAACGAATGCCACCCTTGTGCTCTGCTGAGTGCCAGATGCAATATCCAATTGCCACTTTCAAGGAAGTGTGGGTTTACCATGCTTTCAAAGCTGCGATTGGAAACTGAGTTTGGCACTTGGTAAACTGTCTGCCATAGACTGACTCAAATGATATAAAGATTTGGCAAGAGTAGATCGTCATTACATCTCAAAGGAAAAATTTCTATTCGCTTAAAAAAACATTCACCCTTTTTAAAAAAAAGAACTTCTCTGACTTTAAACAAAAAAGCTATAAGGATAGGCTGGGAAGAATCATGATTCCAGTGAGCTTTTTCTTCTTTGGAATTTCCCTACAACTGAGCGTTGTTCCATGAAAGCCACAGACCTTTTGGTTCCTCAATACTAGAGGTCTCAGTTTGTCTTTAAATGTATCTCCAGACATAGCACCCGGGTTCTCAAAGAAACTTCTCGCTATCCCTAAGTACTTATTCTTTTCTAGATCCCGATAAAAATCCCTGAGCTACTCTTTCCTGACGTTCTGTCAACCTTAACCACCATCTGAACCCCAGCCCATCCCCTGCATCATGTCTGATGTGTTTCCATTCTTCTCTCTCCCTCTCCCTACTTCTTGCTGACCTTGAAATGATCCTCCAACTACCAACTTGCTCTCACTCCGCTCATACCCACCACTCCTCATGGACTCCCTGCTATCCTGTGAGCACCCAGCCATCACTGGGCACATTACATGTATGGTAATCCTTCTTAGCAGGACCCTCCTGGCAGGACCAGTCTGAGGCTGTCTGATCTCAAAGCTTGGAGGCCTCACTGTGAAGATGTTGTACTTAGTGTCTTAAAAAGCCTGGAACAGACTTAAAGATTCCTAGTTTGGAAGAACTTTCAGATTTACAATGTTTGGTCGCAATTTTAGAGCATGGAACCCTATTCAGAGTTTTGAAAATATACAGATACATTGATTTTGCTTATAGGGCTTACAGGGGGAACCGTCCCTAATAAAGTCTTTCAGGGGCTTCAGGAAGACCAATTCCTTGACATAAGCCCAGGTGAATCTACCAGCTTGAAACTAAATTCAGGCCTAAGCGAAAGAATGCTATTATGAGGCGCTAAAACACTGCACTTAAAACAAAGCCAATCACATCAAATGTCACTGTTTGCAATTCTGGAGACAGATACAGAAGAATACTTATCTAGCACCTGTGGACAGACCCGGAAGCCAGCAGTTTTTGAGAGTAACCAGGTGCTAACTAGGTATTAGAAGGAAGGTGAATTATGCGTTCATGGAGATAGAAACAGCACAAAAAAGGCAACAACTCTAACAACTCTAAAAAGGCACAAAAGGTCAGAGAATTGACCCTGAGTGAGTTTTCAAACAGGTTATTTTTTCATAGGGATACCAACTGTCTCACAATATATTTAATTAAGGAGATCTATTGATTCTGATTAGGTACAGAAATTGTTTAAAAAAAGATTGAAACTATGGTGAACAGAAGATATGATTCTGCAAATAACTTATAGAATATATTTCTTTGAAACTGTTTTGTGTGTGTGTGTGTGTGTGTGTGTGTGTGTTGTGTTTTAAATTGAATATTCACTTTAAAGCTTGCAGGGATTTTTATTTCAACTTTTTATTTCTTTTTCCTAGCCTATTAAGGAAAAAAAAAGCTTGATATAGATTCTACCTCTGTGAAATGAGAATCATCACAAAGTTGTTTTGAAATGAAAAACTCTTAGAACAGTGCTGTGCACATAGTGAGGGCAATTAACCGATTGTTAGTAATATTATGAAAACCAACAGTTGTAGACAATGTCAGTGTTTGTGCAACAAAGGGAAGACGAACAGGTTTTAAAACGCCTGGAAAGGGTGTACATCTTTATGATGTACGACAGTGTTCCTGTGGTGAGATTAGCCTTCAGTGACAGATCAGGGAAGGCTGCCAGATAAGATTCCTTGTTATGGCTCAGATGCTACTTCTGAAAAATCCCTCTCTGCACATTCAAAGCAAATTGCAAGAGCTAACCTGGAAAACAAATGAATACAAAGCAAGTTTCAATGTCTGTTTTCATATAAAGGTAATAAATATCAAAAGGCTGACTGTTCGGATGTGTGCTCCAGCTTTCCAGCTAGCGTTGGGAAATGCTATGTCCATGTTCCTTGGGATGACTCTGGGCTCTTGGCTCTTTAAAGACCAAATTAGTGGAATTAGTTAGTCACACTGTTGTGGTCACATTTGTGATCAGTCCTCAAGCAGCTTGCTTCATACATTTCTAAGGCAATATCCAAGGAAGAAGAGATAGACTTAGCTTACATTAGCAAGGGTAATAGTCGCTACCTTCTGGAAGAATTCATTGTTCTCACTTGCCCACACTCAGTTCTCCCAGCATATCCAGTTATAAAAATCTGTGACTCCTATAAATCTAAGGTAGTCAATTATTTTTCACCTTCCCTGAGCACCACATCCACTCCGCTTGCTGACACAGACTGAGAACTGGCGGGCTGTACACATGTTCAGAGGTGAATGTAAAATGAGCTGAGCTGTGTGTGCCCTGCAGTCATGTATAAAAAAATTACAAACTGTTCCTTGATCATAAATTACTATTGTAAATGTTGTTACTTGTGACTGAAATGCATGGTGTACTCAGAAGGCCAGAACTTTGGCAAGCATAGCTTTCAATTCTTTATTAAAGGTGGCCTGGTGTGTTGAAAAGACAGACCTTCAGACAGATCTGGCTCCAAATTTGGGCTCAGCTATGATGTGGACTTAAACCCTTGGGGTTTCAGTTGCCTTACCTATGGAATGAAAAGAATACACCTTGCCCAGCAGGGTTGTTGTGAGGATTAAAAGACATAAAATGCTTGGCACAGTACCTGGTATATAGGACTTCAACAAATGCAAATTTATTCTTTGTCAGGTAAAAAGAAGCTAGATACTGTTTCTAACGTGTATTACACTATTCCTCCGGCTAAGGCTCAGGCATCAGTCAGGATGTGTAAGAAACCCATTCTAGAAGGTCACAATCATTATGTGTCCTGAATGCTATAAAAGACTTTAAAAACAATCTGAGTATCAGAGAGAACCAGTGGTGATAAGTGACCTTCCAGCCTCTGCCTAAACTCCAATGATTGGAGTTCATCCCCTCGTGAACTGCCTCATCTGTCTCTGGGCAGGTTCAACTGTTAGAAAATGCCTCTTTAAACTGATTACAAAATTGTCTCCCTGTAATAATCACCAACTAATGAATTGTGATTCTGTCCTATAAGCCACTAAGAATAATTCCAGTATGCCCAACACAAAGGATGTGATTTGGATGATGAAATGAAACAGCCACTAAATCCTGGATATAACAAAATAGAAAGGGACTCACTGGGTCATATTCTCTCCCAAGACACAGAGATTCTGAAGCCAAGTGGGTTGGTAGCTGAGCTAACTGATCCTCAAACCTTTCCTTTGGTGATGACCCCACACTTAACTACTGGAAGAGGGAAGAATATGATGGTAGCTCTTTTGTTCAGCTGGAGAAATGGAGTGGTCCTAGGATAAAAGAAGGAATGCTGCTTATTATACAATAGGTACGCACCCCTCCATACATTCAATAGCACCTGCTGCTAACCAACTACGGAAAGAGGGGCAAGGATAAGTCATTTAGAAAGATAACTTACCAGGCAATGGGGCTCTGGCCAATAAGGATATTCATGACACTTCTTTGAGGAACAGTACACTTAGATGATAAAAACACAAAGACACTGATATGGTACACTGACCAACAAACTTGGGAAAAAATAAATAGAACATTCAAACATTCTCTCTTTTAAAAAAGTCATAAATTCTGTCAGTAATCCTAAGTATCAAGGCCAACAATAGGAAATCACAACTAAAACAAATTGTAAGAAATTGAGTACATCTCATTCCGTATCTTTTTTGCACATTGCAGATGATTAATTTTATTATTGTATGCGTAAAGATAGTCTTTTGTCCTGGGAAACCATAGTAAGAAGAGGCTGGAATACTAATTTAGGTGTGAAAGTGTAGAACTTAAATTTGCCACCAGAAGAACTCAGAGATCCCTCTCAGCCAGTAAGTGAAAACTCAATAAAGCACAGAGAGGGACAACTCCTAAATTCTGCTAGTCATGACGGTAAACTGAGGGTAGATGGCCACTAGTGAGGCTGTTCAGTTGCCAATGAGAACCTGAGTTTATTACTCCACCGCTGGCTGTAGAACAAATAGATGAGACAGAAGTGGGTGGTTGAGTTGGAGAGGGATGTGAGGATGAGGATGGAGAGGGGATTTTTCCAGAGGCCAGAGCCACTGCATTGTGTAAGCAAGTTAAAGGCCTAGAGACTAACTCCCTTTGAGGTCCTCTAGACACCGTGTCTCATCCAGCTCACCAAAGACTCTAAAGGTCTGCAGAAGGCAAGGGTTTTTGTAATAGTGCTGGGCTGCTCCTTTCTCCACATGCTCAGCCAAAGTTCCTAGTTTCCCATCGGTGGTCCCAAACTATTTCAGGGTTGTCAGGGGGGCAGCTCCTCCATTTCTCTACAACCCAATTTTTCCCTAAGGAGATACTGGCTCTTCTTCTTGTCTGTCTCTGACTATTTCCCTGTCGACTCTGCACTCTAAGTTCTCCTTCCAGGGACATCTCCTGATAGTTCAATGACCTCCAGAAGGAAGTTCCTTTTGGAGAAGTTGACCTTGCTCTGCAGCCCTCTGCTACCCTCTGCTGGCCAGGGTCTGCTCTTCAGCTCTGGGCTATGCAGTATGAAATGATTTTACTACAAACATCTTCCTGGAGACCAGGTGGGCTTCCACATTGCCATAGCAGGATGCCACCAAGGGTACCCTAACATGGAGGAATGCACCACTCTGAAACGCCCCAGCTAAGGCCATCCTTCAAAGAAGAGGTACCAGCCTTTTCTTCACTAAACACATACTGAGTGCTATGTGCAAACATGTGGCGAGCCTGGGAAGACAGAGATGAAAAAGGTCAGAGAAAAAGAACTTTCAGAAAGCTTCCATGCCTCATGCCAAATTATAGCTGACTCATTCCCAGGGGCACAAGTCTAATGTAGAAGACAATTAACTCACTACCTGAGCCCCAAGCCCTTCAGGAGTTTCTGGAAACAAACTTTTCAGGGGATGTCATCCAAATCTTCACTTTATCTTTATGTCCTTAGCACCCCCTCTTTTTTTTTAAGACAAAGTCTAAGACACAGGGTCTGCCTTCAAGGGATTTCACAATTGGAAGGTGAAGACAGTAATGGGAAAAAATAACTATAATATAAATCACGATGTGATGAGCGCCAAGCTGTGTGGGAATGAGGAGGAAGCAGTAATTAAGACTGTAGGGATAAGAAGAATTTAAGGGTGGTCTTCCTAAGACAGAAATCTCGTCATGCTACTTATTTAAAAAGAAAAAGAAAATGAAAATTTTATGGCTTTCCATTGTCTACAGGCTTGAAGCCCTTTGCATGATCTGGAGTGGGCTTCATGGTCTTTCCCCTACCTTCCTTATGGCCTCATTCATCGCCCTCTATCATCAGCTGGTCCAGCTGAAGTGCACCTTTATCTCAAAGAATGTATAGTCAGAACCCAGAGAGAGAAAGAGAGAGAATTCCAGGCCTCTCTTCCCAGTTCACAGGACAAATTCTGGATATTCTTCACTGCATTCCATTTACTCCACCCTCTCTTTAAACCCTGTTTCCAAGAAAGCAAATTTGGCCTCTAAAGTGTGACTTCAGGCACATTCTCTCTCTGGGATAGTTATGAGCTTTTTCTTTAGTTGCCTCATATCCACCTCACTAAACCCAGATCTCCTGAACCCAACCAGTAGGATCTATGTCCCATCTGTGAAGTGGCATTTAAGATTCTCAAACGCTATTGCCCAGGGAAGGTCATGCTTGTCCTTATTGGCTTCCTGCCCATCCATGTCCCAGGATGCTAGTAACAGAGCAAAACTGTTACAGCTACACTGTGAAATTACTTGGGCAATTTCTCTGGATAAGCCTCTACTTTCTACTCTAACATTTGATCTTATCTTCTTTTGCCTGTTGGAGGCATTCTAGATTGCTCCTCTATGCTTTTCCCTGGAAACCAGTGCTGACAAAACACCTGTTTCAACAACATTGGACAAACAGGCTTTGCACAGAAAAACCCCAATATTCCAGGGCCCCACTTACTTAAGAAGAGGGAATCAGACATAACTAATGTGGGGATGAGGATCCTGGTAAGGTTAGGTAATGTTTATTGAGTGCTCATGATGGGCCAGGTTCCATGCAGGTACATGACGTCTTTTGGTCCTCAAAACTACCTAGTGAAGGAGGTGTTCATATCATCTCCATTTAAAGACAAGGAAACTGATACTTTAGAGATTAAATAACCTGCCTAAGGTTTTCACACATCTGATTTCAGAACCTTGACTCTTAAGCACATTGTTTTCCTGCCTGCCTGCCTGCCTTACAGACAGAAAGTGGATTTACTGGATTGTCTAGATGATATTGACATTTAGCCACAAAGCCCTATTGGGATTTGTGGTCACTCCTCGAGCATCTTCAAAGTTTTATACATCTACAGAAACTTCCTTCTTGTTCTCTGGAAAACTAGTACTTGAATAAAGTCCAAGAGTGACTGTTAAGTGGCAAGAGGAACCCAGCAAAAAGTGAACACCCTTAACGGAGTGGCTTACGTTATTGTTGCCGTTAGGATCTCTCCTAGGTAAATCTGAGGGAATTTTTCAAGGATACAGAAAGCAAGAAATTCCTCTCATTAGGATGAGATGCAGCTAAGTGTATATTCAAGATATATGATAAAAAGCATAATGTACACATACCATATGGCATAAACGCATATTTCACCATCAGGTGCTAAGTAATGGCTGTTAAAACGGCTATGATGCAATATGGATTTTTATGTCTCTCATGTCTATGATTTTTTTAGGCTAGATTTCTTGCCCTCTCTTTTATTCCCTAAGGGAGGAAAAGACACATCCTTCAACCTCAATGGACCATTTGTTTTAAAAGTATAATATGAAAATATGATGAGACCATGTCTACTTTGTTTATCATGGTAGCCCCCAGTGTTCGGCCCACGGAAAAGCATTTGATAAACAATTGCATAATTGAGGTCAGTCACCAGTCCCACAACTATCACAAGCGCCCTCGTAGGCTAAATTGATGTGGGGTGTTAAACATGTGTGTGAATCAGCCTTGAAGCCTAGGTATATGTAAATGTTTACACTCCTGAGCTGCACTGGGAAAGAAGAAAGCCACCCTCTCCAAGTGAGCAAGGCACTTCATTTCACAAGGGCTCTGCTGTGAGCACACAATGCGGTGTCCTAAATGAAGGTGCTTCCTGTACTATGGAAATTGGATAGAACATGACAAGGCAGCGGAATCAAAGGCAGGCTGGCCCCGGAGTGTGATGCAAAAGTTACCTGGGGAGTCATCTCCAGCAGCTGCAAGGCTCAGACTACTGTGGAAAACCTAATTAGCTACAAGAGGTAATAAAATAAAAAGGAGACTTCTCCTCCACCTCTAGAAAGTACTGAGGAAGTTAATAAATCATCCTTGGCTCTCCTCTATAGAGAAGCATGTTTAACATCACCCACCTACTATGCTTTGTAGCGAGCACAGGAAAAACAGTAACCCCTTGCTGACCCTCAGGTCTATGATTAAATAGGAAGCAGTCCTAGCTAAGCACTTTGTACCAGAGAGGCAGACATGTGTCGTTGTTAACAGCATCCGTCCTGGAACCAGATTAAGTTCGAATCCCTGTTCCACTGCTGCTTGCCCCGCAGATCTGCCTGTCTCGCCCTGTTCTGTGCCCTTAGGGCTGACCTGAGTGGATCACATCACCAGCTCCCTTACCTTCCTGCTTCCTGATGGGGAGCACTAGCTGGATACTGAGGGAGAAAGGAGAGTGTGGTCTGATTTCCCTCACCTGGCCTCCCTCTCTGCAGGGCCACTTTGGTCCAGCCACATCCCTTACCCAAAGGTTTCAGTCTTTTGCAGGTGATCCTCTCCACACAGCCCTATTTCCTACATCTTCAGGTTTAAGGTCTCCTTAAATCAGGCAAATCCGAGCATACTGTTGTTCCCTGTGTATGTATCCTGACCGATACACTTTTTTACTCGTGTGTGATTTGGGCCAGTTATTTGACCTCTCTGGGTCTCAGACTGCTGTTTATGTTGGGGATGGTGGTAGGACCTAGATCACATGGGAGACAGGTAGAGGGTTCAAGAAGACTGTGACAGAGTGTAACCGGGCAGGGGTTATACCTGGATAAATTAGAAGGTCAAGAAAGATGTCTCTGAAGGTTACATTAGAGCTGAGACTTGAAGGAGAAGAAAGATCTGGGGCCAGTGGATGGGAGGTGGCAGGGGGTGGAGAGCAGGAAGATAGGATTCCGGGCAGAGGAAACAGCTTGTAGAAAGGTTCTGAGTCAGAAAAAAAAGCTCAAAATGTTGGAAGAACCAGAGACAGGTGAATTTGCTGGAATATACAAGCAATGGGGTATATAAAGAGAGATGGGGCTAAAGGGGAAAGCCAGAGCCAGATCTTGTAGGACTTTGCAGGCCTTGGTAAGGATTTGGATTGCATCCTCTGTACATAGGAAGCCATTGCCAGACTCGGAACCCTGGGTCTTGATGCTGCTGTTTGTCTTACTGATTTTGTCAAAATTCCTATTTTCAGACTCCTGTCTACTTTTCAGGACATCTCCATCGCTCCTTACCTGATCCCCTGTGGGACCACCCAAACTGTCCCCTGTTGTCTGTCCTCTCACCATCCTCCCTGCCACTGCCGCTCCCTCTTCCTCCAGCTGGGCCTCTTCCCCACTTCTGTTAAGAGATCTGCTCCAGGCTCCAGGCCTTCCTCTCCCCCACAGCCTCTGCAGCACTGGGCAGGGACCTCTCTGCAATTCTGCCATGGAACCACAAGAGCCACAGAGGCTTGAGTTTCTAAAGAAATATGCAAATTAATTATTTTTACATTTCTTGTGAAAAAAAGTGCATTTGTCTATCAACAGTCAGGGGGGTTGGTTGTTTTTCTTCATTTTTTTTGTTTGTTTTTTTGTTGGTTTTTTGTTTTTTGCTTTTTTTTGCACGTGAAAAAGCTTCAGTGTCAGCATAAAATGGAGGCTGATTTTTTTGCTGTTCTCTCTTAATACTACCAAATCTCCCCACAAGCATACTGAATACTGACATACTTAAGAAGTTATAAAAAATTCCCTTTAGGAATGCAAATTGGGATTCCAGAGGTACATCTGAATCCTAATTTATAAAGATCTTGGGATGATAAATTTTCTAGTTCATCTTATAGGAAAGTCAGTGATCCATTTCCTGAAGAAAAATAAAAACCATAAATAATAGTCATATGTCCCTTAATCGTATCACTTTCTTGTTGCTTCGCTAAAGACCCAACATCACTTACAGAATATGAAGGCAAAAATGTACAAAAACACTGACCTGGTTTCCTTATGTTTTGCTTAGGTTTGGTTTGAAGTATAGTTTTGATTTGAAGAAATCAGAACCAATACTCAGGATTCTCACTGGAGGCTACTAAAACATCCTCCAGGCTAAGAAGCATTAAAATGATGAAGGATTTGGCAAAAGAATAAAATTCTTCTCATCACCTCCTCTCCCATTTCTTTATTTTTTCATTTAAGTTTATTTATTTATTTTTTGGTGGGGGGAGAGGGCAAGAGAGAGGGAGAGAAGAATCCCAAGCAGGCTCCATGCACATGGATGCATTGCTCAATCCCACAAACCGTGAGATCATGAGCTGAGCTGAAATAGTCAGACACTTAACTGACTAAGCCACCCAGGTGTCCCACCTCCTCTCCCACTTCTTTTTTTTTAATTTATTTTTAATGTTTATTTATTTCTGAGACAGAGAGAGACAGAGCATGAGAGGGGAAAGGGCAGAGAGAGAGGGAGACACAGAATCTGAAGCAGGCTCCATGCTCTGAGCTGTCAGCAGAGCCCGACGCGGGGCTCAAACTCACAAACCATGAGATCATGACCTGAGCCGAAGTCGGTCGCTCAACCGACTGAGCCACCCAGGCGCCCCAACCTCCTCTCCCATTTCTGACCATCATTCTAGCACCTCCAACACTTGAACGTCCCTATCTAAAGGAACAAGACAGTCACGTTTGAGGTTCCCAGAGCATATACAATTATCCTAACAAATATTTAGTTCCATCTCTCAGGATTTGTCAGCTCCCAAAAGAAGAAGTACAAATCTGGAGAAAAAGGATCCATCTTTCAAGCCCCAAACCATGTTCATTGCAGATACCCAAATATTTGAGGCAGACATCTCAATGGTGAGGTCAGTTTTCTGCACCATTCCATGTGAACTGACACAGACTTGTTTCTGCTGAATTTATTTCAGCACGAACGACAAACAAGCAAGCAAGCACCAGCACCTGGCATCTGACAGTGTGAGGATAAAGTTTTAACACACCCGCTCAGATGTTCCGCAGTTAGACAGCTGCGGGCACCACTTCCTGCCTCGATGAGGAGGAATAAAAGCGCACTGTCAGCATTTCTGGCTCCTACATTTCCCCCACAGTGTGAAGCGCCATACGGAAACCCTCAAGCTCAGCTCTGCACTGCTTGGGGTAACCAAGCAGCGATTCACAGGTTCTGCATGCCAGGGGGAGACAATGATTAAATGCAGGAAGAGAGTATCTGTACTAAAAGCACTCAAATTACTGCTAAGAAGACTGTTTGCATTTGAAGCTGTTAATCTGGGATATTTTTAGATGGGAACAGTAGCCAAACTCCTAACATCCAAAATTGCATCTATGTGAACATGAACCCAATATGAAATGGGTAAGAACTGCATACACGGGCAATTTCAGTAAACTGTGTTATTCAAAAAGGTGGGCTTTTACTTCAGTCTACTCATTTTTGAATTCTATGTCTGAAGTAACCGTTGCCTGTATGTGTAAATATGAATAAAAACATACTATGTGTGTGCGTGTGTATACACATACATGCTTCATATATACTATAAAGATGACAGCATCTGAAAAGTTTTATCACCCTGAATGCTTTTGTGGTATGACAGATAAACTAGGTGTTAAGCTAACAAACAGGAAGGGTGTTGAAATAGGACTCTAAAATGGTACTGTCTTTAGGTATGAGTGTCCATCAACATGTATGCCTGCTGACAGAATGTACAGGAAAGAGAAATGCTAAATGATCCTGAGCTCAAATTTGCTTAAATAATGTCCACATTTGGGAGCTGGGGAAGGACAAGCTATGGTTGAAGCAAAGCTGTATTTATTTTAAAGTACTGGTATCTGAGAGAACAAATTCCATTCTTTTTACTACAAAGACTTTTAATATTTGGGCCCTGCTAAATGTCCCCTTATCAGTGATGGGTCGGGTTGGTGAATGCCTTAAATGATATGGTTCAATCAAGTCACACACAGAGCTCAAGCATCAGCACTACTCTGGTGGTGAGACTCAGAAAGTCACAATGCACAGTTTTTGTGATTGTGTTATTAAGGCTTTACCACCTGGTATCCGAAATTTTCACAAAGAAACTGACATTGCTTCACAGTTTATCTGTTTTACCAAAATAAGTAAAATCTATTTATAAAATGCCAAACTAACACTGACAGAATATAGACAAACTATATCAAATTGCATTGATCATTGAACATTGTTTAGGTACGAATACAGGTAAAACAGAAAAATATTGTCCCTCAAATTTTCAAACAAGTTCCAAAATATTTTTATTAAAGGAACTGACTGCTAAATATATGGGTCTTACAAATGCATCAATTACATAGGAATTTTATTATGTGCAAGCCAAGAAATAGTAGCATTACTGAACCAAGAAAATAGAATTGGGTTATGAATATATGAAATCAGATGTTGTAATAATACTAAGAGAAGAGTGATTTACCCATAGCAGGAATATTTTTTTTCAATATATGAAGTTTATTGTCAAATTGGTTTCCATACAACACCCAGTGCTCATCCCAAAAGGTGCCCTCCTCAATACCCATCACCCACCCTCCCCTCCCTCCCACCCCCCATCAACCCTCAGTTTGTTCTCAATTTTTAAGAGTCTCTTATGCTTTGGCTCTCTCCCACTCTAACCTCTTTCTTTTTTCCTTCCACTCCCCCATGGGTTTCTGTTAAGTTTCTCAGGATCCACATAATATAGCAGGAATATTTAAATGTCTTAGGTTTTCTTTTTATTTTCTTAACATGATCTGGAATGCATGCATGCATGCATTCATTCATTCATTCATTCTAAATGACAGTAATACCTGTTCTTTAGAGAACACTTAGGAAATACAGATTTTAAAAAGGAGAAAATAAAATTCACCTATTATCCCACCACTAGTCATGTTTTGTTATATCACATTTCAGATCTTTGAGTTACACTACATCCACTTTTCAAGGGCCATTATCTGACAATATAGCATGAATATTCTCTCATCACTTGATTTAAAAATATAAATCGTGAAATTTATTAAACAATTAACTTGAACAGAATTATGGGTAGATATGCTAAAATATGTATACTTTTACAAAACAAATAATATACAGTTATAAACACAATATGGTTTCTTTACTGGGATTTGTATAAAAACCTTGAGCCAAGAAATTGCCACATGATTTTTAATAACCACTGTAATTTGTCTAACCCATCTTCTGTAGCCAATCACTTATGTTGCATCTAAATCTTCACAATTGTTAACAATGCTAAAGGAACATCTTAGATCCAGGGCTTTGCAAACATACATAATTATTTCCAGAAAATTAATTCAGCTTTATTGCTGAATTAAAAAACATTTGAGGGGCACCTGGGTGGCTCAGTCAGTTAAGTGTCTGGCTCTTGATTTTGGCTCAGGTCATGATCTCAGGGCTCATGAGATCGAGACCTGCGTTGTGCTCTGCACTGACAGCATAGAGACTGCTTGGGATTCTCTCTCTCTCTCTCTCTCTCTCGCTCTCTCTCTCTCTCCCCCTCTCTCTTTGCCCCTCCCCCAATTGCACGTGTGCTCTTTCTCTCTCAAAATAAATAAACATTTTTTTAAAAAAGCATTTGGATTTTAAAGCTTTTTATTAAAACATTTTAAATCACAGAAGTAACTCATGAACATAACCTATCAAAATGCAAGTCTCTTGGGGCACATGGGTGACTCAGTCAGCTAAGCATCAAACTTCGGCTCACAGCATGATCTCACAGTTTGTGGGTTTGAGCCCTATATCAGGCCCTGTACTGACAGTTCTGAGCCTGGAGCCTGCTTCAGATTCTGTGTCTCCCTCGCTCTCTGCCCCTCCCCCACTCATACTCTGTCTCTCTCTCTGAAAAATAAACATTAAAAAATTTTTTTAAATAAAGGAAGTCTCTTTTTCCTTCTTCCAACCTACAGTCCACTCTTCAGATGTAACCCCTGTTAACAGTATCTCATTTATTCTTCTGGAAATTTTCTATGAATACACAGACATATATGCAATTTATACATGTCTCCTGTACATTTATACAAATGCCGGCATGCTATGTCTTAGCATAATATATCTTAGCAATATATCTTGGAGAATATTCAACATCAGTGCATCTATATCTCAATCTTTCTAATGATTTCATCAGATTTAGTTGCCTGGATATAGCAGAGCATATAAAAATGGTCTATTGCTAGATCGTAGATTTCATCCAATTTTTGCTATTACAATGATATAATATTCTTCCACATATATTTTTCAAACTTGCATAAACATATCAGTATAAAGGGTCTATGCTAAGTAAATGGATATATACTTTTTAATTTTGTTAGGCATTACCATATTGCATTCTACATGGTTAAATTTATTTACATTTATTTTTTAAATTTTTTCTAGAGACAGAGAGAGAGCACAAGTGGGGGAGAAGGGCAGAGGGAGAGAGAGGAAATTTTAAGCAGACTCTACTAGGCTCAGTACAGAGCCCAAAGCACGGCTGGATCCTACAATCCTGGGATCATGACCTGAGTTGAAATCAAAGAGTCCGAGGCTGAACCAGCTGAGCCACCCAGGCGCCTCTTTATTTACATTTCTTAACAATAGTATTATTTTAATGTGCCACTCTGAAATTAAAACAGTGTATTATTTTTGTTTGTTTAATTTGCATTTCTTCAATTACCAGTGAGACTGATCACCTACTCAATTTGAACTTTAATTCAGACCTCCAAGTGAACCATCCCATGCATTCTGAAGACTGGGGAGAATCTTGCCTCTGTCAGGCAAGATTCTTCAACTAACTATTTATTGGCTAAAAATTTGTCTTGTGATTTATCGCCTTCACTTCACATTCATACTCTCTTGCTTTTATAGATGCTAATTTAAAACAATAAAAAGAGCTGTTCTGTTTTGGCACTGTTAACAATGGCCAAACTGATTACATCTTTGGAATACTTTTCTGGGAGCATTATTGAACATAAAGTCTTTCTACCTTTTCCACCTAAACCAGAGTCACTCAGAGCCACATAATGAGCCATCTGTATGTGCTAAGAATTCAAAGTAACTTTGAAAGTGCTGAGCCATGAATAAAGCACCCAGTGACAGGTATTACATATGGTTAGTTAACAATGATTAAAATTCATTAAAAAATACGGTAGTACTCACATACTCAAAACCATATTTTTTTTTGCAGGCTACTAAATTACTCTTGTTCTTTCTTTGGGAATGCTACAAAATCAACATCAAGTGCTTTGTGCAGGGACCTGCTATCTACACCCCTTGAAGAATATACTAGAAAGATTCTGTCAAATTCATAACAATAATACCATTCATGTAATGAGTATATTTGAGTACTTTCTGGGTAGCTATGAGTGTGCTCAGGACAGAAGTATAGCACACTGTCCTAGCTCTCTAGGATCCCAGAGAACTGGACGTACACAAGAAATGATTGGCAGGGGCGCCTGGGTGGCTCAGTAGGTTAAGCGTCGGACTTCAGCTCAGGTCATGATCTCACAGTCTGTGAGTTTGAGCCCTGCATTAGGCTCTTTGCTGACAGCTCAGAGCCTGGAGCCTGTTTCAGATTCTGTGTCTCCCTCTTTCTCTGCCCCTCCCCTGATCATGCTCTGTCTCTCTCCGTCTCAAAAATAAATAAAAACATTAAAAAAAAATTTTAAAGAAATGATTGGCAAGGCCAAAAAAGAGAAAGAAGAGAAATGTGAGTTAATGCATCAACTATCCCCTTGGGAAGTCTAAGTCTCAGTTTCTTTACTGCAGAGTGATGCAGTTAAACTCAAGTAGATGAGAAGTTCTCAAACTTTTTTGTCTTGGGAACCCATTACACTGAGTTACTGAGGACCAAAAGAGTGTTTCTTTATATGGGTTTTATCAATCAATCTTCACTGTAATTAAAACTGTGAAATTGAATTAAAACTGTGAAAATTGAAAAATACTTATTAATTCAAGGATACCATTAACAAACCCATTGCCGGTCAAGATAAAAAACGTGTTTATGAAAAATAACAATATTTTCCAAAACAGCAATTAGAAGAAGAGTAGCACTCTTAAATTTTGCATGTCGTTATCATGTCTAGGAAATAGAAGACAGCTGGATTCTCCTGTCTATGTCTACATTCAATCTGTTGTGATAACACATGTCGTGTAGCCTCTGGGAAGCTCACTGCACACTAGTGAGAAAGTAAGAAGAGAAAGGTAGCATCTGATTATTATTATGAAGATAATTTTGACCTTGTGGACCCCTTGCAATAGTCTTGCAGATCCCTGAACTACACTTCGAGCATCTCTCAACTCTCTAAGGTCTCATTCAGTTCTGACATGTTATGAATGTCTGATTCTCCCCATTAAAAAAAGAAAATGCCAGAATGGAAAATACAAGAGAACACAGCAAACTAATGTCTAACAGGGAAAATGTAGCAAAAAAGGAAAAGTTTCTCTAAGCTTTGTTCTGCTGGAATTTGCTCGCTCACAAAGGTCAGGCTGGCCTTCTAGGAAAAAAAGAAAATTTAAACGAAAATTTTAAGAATTTAAAAGAATTTCTGGGGCACCTGGATGGCTCAGTCAGTTAAGCGTCTGACTCTTGATTTTAGCTCAGGTCATGATCTCATGGTTGGTGGGATGGAGCCCTGCATTGGGGTCTGTGCTGACAGCATGGAGCTTGCTTGGGATTCTCTCTCCCCCTCTCTTTCTGTCCCACCCCCACTCTCTCTCTCTCTTTCTCTCAAAATAAATAAGCATAAAAAATGAATTTAAAAGAATTTGTTAGCAGAAGTTAATTTTTGTAATTAGATTGCACAGAAAACATTACTTTGGAAGTTTTAAGAACTGATGATTTTCTCAGAGAATTCTTATTTTCAATTTATCAGCCAGATATTATTTTATTTTTGCATATGTTGCAAATCTCCAACTTAATACCCAATTAAGATTTAGTTTTATTCTACATATTTTTATGGGTGGGGTAGGGTGTATAAAAGGTACAAGAAAATTTTAATTAATCCTAATAATTGAACCAGAGACAGGAATTGTGTGTGTGCATGTGTGTGTGCACATGTGTGTATGTGTGTATATGGAAGTATGAATATTCAGATTTTAATTATAAGGCACAGTCATTTCATAAAGAGGTGAGATCTCTCTGTAGACTAGAAAATAATCTTAGTGTTCTGGCACTTCCTCTATAGCTGGAATTTCTATAATAAAGGAATTCTGGTATCCAGTGGGGTTTTTAGATGTAGACGAAATTGAATATATTAGCCATAGGTTGAAATGAATACATTAAATACTTTTTAATCTTTGCCTAGGTTAAAAATAATAGGAAGGCCCTATAAAGCTGACCCAAATGCAGGCATTAAGAAGCACATTCATCTAATGCATCTGTGATTAATAATAGTTTTGGGGCGCCTGGGTGGCTCAGTGGGTTAGGCGGCCGACTTCACCTCAGGTCATGATCTCGTGGTCCGTGAGTTCGAGCCCCGCATTGGGCTCTGTGCTGACAGCTCAGAGCCTGGAGCCTGCTTCCGATTCTGTCTCCCTTCTCTGACCCTCCCCCGTTCATGCTCTGTCTCTCTCTGTCTCAAAAATAAATAAATGTTAAAAAAAATTAAAAAAAATGTTTTACTTCATTCCTTATATGAATTTACATCAGAGAACTGTCTCTGTTTACACAGTGGGGTGAACTCTTTAATCCTTATTAAATAAGGAGATTCTGACAAAACACTCTATAAAACGCTTTCGTATATGACATGGTAAGAGGGGGGGAGGGCAGGAAGTTTGCTTACATCCATTTTCCCAACTGAAAATGTATTCGAAATAAACTTTAAAGCTTTTAAAAAGCATTTAAAAAGCTCATGGTTTTAAGGCTACATTCTGATTTCTCAAGCCAAAATGATGTCTTGTAAAATAAGCATATCTTTAACACAGAGTTCATTGCTCATCTCCACCTCTCATTAAGAAAAAATTGAATACTTACTTTACCTAATTCATACATTTGATTCAGTTTACTCACCAGTAAAATGGAGAGAAAATGAATAATATCCACCAATTTCAACAGGATTATCTGAGGGTTAAACAAAACAATGCATACAAATTGTTTAGCTTAGATCCTAGCCCAAATTAAGCCCTCTATAAATGACAGCTGCAAGAATGCTGCTGCTTCTCTTTTTAAAACGTTGCTTGGAATACAGACCCACACATACCGGGAAACCTGATGTATGACTGAGCTGACACTACAAATCAACAGCAAAGGATGGCCTTCCCCCAAAGTGGCACTGGGACAACTGGTTATTTATAGAAAAAAAATAAAACAAAATTTGCCCCATCTCATTTCATACATCAAAATTAACTTCAAGTAGATGAAAGACTAAAATACAAAAGGCAACATTCCACAGCTTTTAGAAGACAATATAGGAGAATATTTTGTAAGCCCAGGGTAGTAAACTCCTTCTTTTCTGGGATTTTTAAAAAATGTTTATTTATTTTTGAGAGAGAGACAGAGAGAGACAGAGGAGGGGCAGAGAGAGAAGGAGACATAGAATTTGAAGCAGACTCCAGGCTCTGAGCTGTCAGCACATAGCCCGACATGGGGCTTGAACTCACAAGCCTTGAGATCATGATCTGAGCTGAAGTTGGACACTTAACAGATTGAACCACCCAGGCACCCCAAACTACTTCTTGAACAAGACACAAAAGAGTTAACCATTAAAAGAAATCGTTACATTTGAGCACAGTAAAATAAAAACTTCTTCCAACATAAACAAATAAACAATGGAAACTCAAATAGTACCTTGGGAGAGGATATCTGCCACACATATGACATAATTCATTAGTATCCAAAAACTATAAACAGTATCAACAAATCGATAAGAAAAAAAACAAGTCGAAAATAGGCAAAAGACACGATTAGGCACTTCAGACTAGGCACTCCAAATAGTGGGAAAACTTATTAAATAATAATTAGCCTCTTTTGTAACATATAGGAAAACACAAATTTAAACTATAATGCAATACAACCACCAGATTGGCAAATATTAAAAACTTTAACAATATCAAATGTTGGTCAGGATGGGCAGGAAGGAAACTCATATGCCACTAGTGAATATATAAATTCATTGTACCCATTGAAGAAAATAGACGTAAATTAGTAAAACTGAGGCTGTGAATTATTTGTAACTCAAAACCTTCCCTGAAACTCTTGTGCTTTTACATAAGGACACATGTACAAAAGTGTTCACAGAAATGTTGTTTGCATCCAATGGAAAAAAGACAGTCTCTTTAACAAATGGTGCTGGGAGAACTGGACAGCAACATGCAGAAGGTTGAAACTAGACCACTTTCTCACACCATTCACAAAAATAAACTCAAAATGGATAAAGGACCTGAATGTGAGACAGGAAACCATCAAAACCTTAGAGGAGAAAGCAGGAAAAGACCTCTCTGACCTCAGCCGTAGCAATCTCTTACTCGGCACATCCCCAAAGGCAAGGGAATTAAAAGCAAAAGTGAATTACTGGGACCTTATGAAGATAAAAAGCTTCTGCACAGCAAAGGAAACAACCAACAAAACTAAAAGGCAACCAACGGAATGGGAAAAGATATTTGCAAATGACACATCGGACAAAGGGCTAGTATCCAAAATCTATAAAGAGCTCATCAAACTCCACACCCGAAAAACAAATAACCCAGTGAAGAAATGGGCAGAAAACATGAATAGACACTTCTCTAAAGAAGACATCCGGATGGCCAACAGGCACATGAAAAGATGTTCAACGTCGCTCCTTATCAGGGAAATACAAATCAAAACCACACTCAGATACCACCTCACGCCAGTCAGAGTGGCCAAAATGAAGAAATCAGGAGACTATAGATGCTGGAGAGGATGTGGAGAAACAGGAACCCTCTTGCACTGTTGGTGGGAATGCAAATTGGTGCAGCCGCTCTGGAAAGCAGTGTGGAGGTTCCTCAGAAAATTAAAAATAGACCTACCCTATGACCCAGCAATAGCACTGCTAGGAATTTATCCAAGGGATACAGGAGTACTGATGCATAGGGGCACCTGTACCCCAATGTTTATAGCGGCACTCTCAACAATAGCCAAATTATGGAAAGAGCCTAAATGTCCATCAACTGATGAATGGATAAAGAAATTGTGGTTTATATACACAATGGAATACTACGTGGCAATGAGAAAAAATGAAATATGGCCTTTTGTAGCAACATGGATGGAACTGGAGAGTGTGATGCTAAGTGAAATAAGCCATACAGAGAAAGACAGATACCATATGGTTTCACTCTTATGTGGATCCTGAGAAACATAACAGAAACCCATG
Source organism: Panthera leo (assembly GCF_018350215.1). NCBI lineage: Eukaryota > Metazoa > Chordata > Mammalia > Carnivora > Felidae > Panthera > Panthera leo. The sequence goes on along the minus strand of NC_056691.1, from coordinate 62,972,092 downwards.
GGGGAGGGGAAGGAAAAAAAAAAAAAGAGGTTAGAGTGGGAGAGAGCCAAAGCATTAGAGACTGTTAAAAACTGAGAACAAACTGAGGGTTGATGGGGGGTGGGAGGGAGGGCAGGGTGGGAGGGAGGGCAGGGTGGGTGATGGGTATTGAGGAGGGCACCTTTTGGGATGAGCACTGGGTGTTGTATGGAAACCAATTTGACAGTAAATTTCATATATTAAAAAATAAAAAAAAAGAAAAAAAAAAGAAACTTAAAAAAAAAAAAAAAAAAAAAGAAATGTTGTTTGCAGTAACAAAGAAATGAAAACAAAGCAACGGAGTACTAAATAGCACTGAAGAAGGGTGAGTTTTTGGCTACACACAGCAATATGGAACATACTAAAATTGCAGGAACACTATAGTCAGAAGAAATAAAATCTAAGAATATGTACAATATAATTCCACTTACATCAAGTTCAAAAACAAACAAAATTAACTTATGGTTATTGGACTTCACTGACATTATGAACTCTTTTTTTTAAGTTTATTTATTTATTTTGAAAGAGAAAGAGTGCACGCGAGCGAGGGAGGGACAGAGAGAAAGGGAGAGAGAGAATCCCAAGTAGGCTCCATGCTGTCAGCACAGAGCCCAACATGGGGCTTGAACTCATACCATGAGATCATGACCTGAGCCAAAACCAAGAGTCAGACACTCAACCAACTGAGCCACCCAGGTACCCCGGAACCCTTTTCCAAAGAGAAGGACAAACAGTAGCTTAACCCCGGTAGCATCCTAATGTTATCCATCATTAGTGATGTCCAGAGCAGCTACAAGATGCTTGTCTGTTTAGTCCTTTATATTTTTTCTGTATTGTCCCTTATAGTTTATGAAGTACCTTCACATTAAGTGATCTTCACAAGACCCATGTTACTAGGCATCTTACCTCTTTACAGAAGGATAACAGGAGACCAGAAAGGTTACATGAATCTCAGGCTCACACAGCCATCTGAGTGGTAGAGTCTCTCTTCTAACTCTGAAGTCCACTCCTCTATGCTACCTGAATGTTAGTTTGACCAAAGGATTTTACAATCCATAGGAGATGAGGCCCTTAAACCGGAATGCAACGGGAGTCTCTGTGCACTCCCAACACCACTGGCCCTGGAGACCAGCTAGTTCTCATCTGAGCTAAGTGAGTGGATCTAGCCCTGTGGTGGACAGAGATGAAGGCTATGTTCTGATCCAGAGAAGCTCTAAGAAGAATCTTTAGACCAAAGCCAGCTGGGAACATTTTAAGTAAGCAAGAGTATGGGGGCAGTGTTCCCAGGGGGATGTTTATTTCCTTTCCTTATGTCAGAGAAACAGAAATGGAAATCATTACAATTTATTTCTCAGGCCACCAGACAGATGTGCAATTGCCCTCTGGGATATTTTGAGCCTGCCTCCCAGTCTTCAGGACCTCTCAGACACAGGAAGGATCTTGGGACTTCCAAAGTAAACAATAGGTGTAGCTTAATTGTTTAGAGTTAATTTATGGCATGGTGGAATTAAAAAAATGTTAGGGGGAACTACATTACAATGAAATTGACTTTTATGTTCCCTAAACAAAAATCTACTTCTTTTGGGATCATCTTTATGCAAAGGGTGATCAAATTTCCCAATGTGTCCTGGGAAGTTCTGGTCTATTCTTGCTATCCTGGCATAATTACTAATGGTGCCTACTTCACAAAGAGGCCCAAATTGAACAATAGATTATCTAATCACACTACTACCCAAGATAATCATTTAAGTGTGTATTTATTTCCTTCAATAAACATCTACTGAACACCTACTACATGCCAGAATTTATGTTGTAGGTCAAGACTACAAAGGGAAAAAGCCTTTGTAAAATATTCATAATCTAAAATAACCCACAATCCATAGACAGATCAACTGATTTAATCATTCATTCATCGATGCATTGGTCTCCTTTAACAAAGTTTATTATCTCCACTTAAAACCTGGGAATACAATGCTATGCAGATTAAAAATGTTTCCTGTCATCATGGAGTTTATAAGCTTACAGACTAATGGAAAAGATAGACAATTACATAAAATTAGCTGGAAATGTGGTAAGTGGGAAAGGGTATATTCTATAAACAGACTGGAAGAGGTGATGGTAGAATTCTCTTTTAGGGGAATATTGCTCTTGTATTTGGAAATACTTTTTAAAGGGCTTCTAGTCTTTTAAGGAAGTTTTTAAAAAAAGGAGCTACTCTTCTCTGTAGTGCACCTATATCCGAGGGCTTTCTTGGAGCCATGGATTTATTCTTTAAATATATTCAAACAAATAGTGTTTGAGCATCAGCTTCTAGGTATAGAATGGCGAAGAATGCAAAAAAGAAGTCTTTGCCTGTAATGAGTTTACAGTCTTATATAGGGTTTAAGCTACCTGGTTCATTAATATCTAAAAGGGTCTACAGATTTATTCATTCATCCATTTATTCAACAAAATAGCCACATACTGGGTAAAGTGTCTGATATGAAATTTTAGGGAGAGTTACATCTGATGCCCAATTGTTAGCTTTTTCTTTTTTCCCTCTTGAGTTACCTCAAGTTATCCTTAGATCCTAAGTGTGTCAATCACTTCCCAGAACTGGTTTAGGATATGCACCTGGACTAAGAGGACACATATGGCAACAAAGACTCAGAAGCATTTATAGCAGTCAGATATTTTCAGAAGGAGACTGAGCTTCCTTTAGGAAGTATTTAGTATTAAGATACTACATAAAGGAGTGATCTGGGGCACCAGGGTGGCTCAGTCGGCTAAGTGTCCACTTGGTTTCAGCTCAGGTTATGATCTCACAGTTTTGTGAGTTCAGGCCTTAGGTTGGGCCCTGCACTGGCAGCACAGAGCTTACTTGAGATCGTCTCTCTCCATCTCTCTCTGCCCCTCCCCCACTCATGCTGTCTCTGCCAGTTGATTGAGCTCAGGTTTGTGAGCTCAAGCCCCGCATCAGGCTCTGTGCTGACAGCTCAGAGCCTGGAGCCTACTTCGGATTCTGTGTCTCCGTCTCTCTCTGCCCCTCCCCACTCACACTCTGTCTCTCTCTCGCTCTCTCTCAAAAAATAAAAACATTTAAAAAAAGGAGTGATCTCACAGGTCTGGAAAATCTAAGGACACTCAAATTATATTTTGATTGGGGGAAATGTATGACATTATGTAAGTAATCACTGGAGCATTAATCCAATTTAAATGCATGCACAATTTTCTTGAGAGAGGTCCTAACTTTGATAAATCCTCAAAGGAGTTCATGACTGCCTCCACCATCCTGCACTACACTAAAAAGTCATGAACCACTGGTAAAGAATTAAAAAAAAACCCTATAAGACAAATCAGTAACTATTACAATGAAGGAATGCACAAAGTTCCAACAACAAGCTAAGTGAAACAAAAGTGGCAATGGATTTCTTAAGGTTTCATTTAAGTGCATTTCTTAAGGTTTCATTTACTTACATATACTTTTTTTGTACATACAACTATTGCCAAGTGGCTCAAAACATGGGTTTGGGGATCAGGCAAACCTGTGCTGAGATCCTACTCCACCAGTATTTAGCTATGTGACTGAGTGAATCACTCGGCATCACTCATCACAATTCTCTCAGCTATAGAATGGGGGCAGTAATAGTCTTCACTGTGGGCTCTAACCCTTGCAGTCCTAATGGTGTGGTCCTAACTGTGAGAATTAAATGATAAAAAACTTAGAAAAGCACCTGGCTATTCAAAGTGCTCAATAAACGTGAGCTACCATCACAACTACACACACACACACACACACACACACACACACACACACACACACGGAACAGAGAGTAAATTATTTCTAACAAGCTGTCTTTGCATTTATCTTATATATTATCAGAGTACAAGTCCTTAAAATTTCTTAATGCTAGCACATAAAAATGTGTGCTCCAATATGCATTTCCATAACCGTGGTTGTATTTCCAGTGGGTGAGAGTGATCGTGTGTATTTCAAGCAGACGAGCTGAGAAAAGTGTGAAGAGTTCAGGGTGGAAGATTTACACGGGGCGAGCAGCGCAATAATCCCTAGAAAATGCGATCCTAGGTGTTTTTCACAAACAACAAAAAAATAAGTGACTACAAGGTAAAACCTAATTCTTATTTCTTTCTCAGGTCCAGCCTTTTATCTACTTGGTCTCATTAGCCTGCTGTGGCATGGAGATGAGAACGGTTTTGCATTGCAAAACTGTCACTGTCACCATGAAGGTGGGATGTCATCTTTTCACTTTCCGTGTACATCATGATTTAAGTCAGACTTCTTTACCTCTCCGTGTTGCTGGGTCCTTAATGCAGTTAGGGACCAATTTAATATACCACTTTTTATAAATCTAATGTTTCTAGATATTGCACATATGAAAAAATACCTACAATGTAATGGGGAAGTAATGAGACCCTCTGACCATGTGTGGGAGGTCAGAGGAGAGGAAGGGAGAGGAATCACCATCCACATTTTCCCCAAATCCATAACTTTTTCTTATTTTACTGCAATGTTATGAGAAACAAATAATCACCAGTCTCATCACTGAGTCAAGGAAATAATTTATTATGGTTCATTAGTGGAAGATGCTCTGTATTCTGTGCAGCCAGACTCCTCAACTGCGTCAAGGAAGAGGAGGGGGTCGCTTTCTGGTGAGCCATATTTTTTAGTGTATTTGCATTTAATCCTGTTTCATTTTCTCCCATCAGAATTACTTTCTCTTGACTGTGTAATATATGTCAGAAATTAGAAACCAAATCCTTCTTCCTAGTCAATATTTAGGCCAGAAATGTCTACTGAGCAGCCCATCACAGGGTCACAGACAAGAAGAGAAATGAATGTAAAGGGTGTTAGCCTAGAAGGGACTTTAGATGATCTAATTGAACTTCCACCTCGTCATAAATTTCACAGGGTTTTGTTGTTGCTGTCGATGGTTTTTTTGTGTGTTTGAATACCTGCTCTGTTCCAGGCATTGTGCTAATCATTTTATATGGTTTGTCTCTTTAAATACTCACAAAAAACCCACAAGACTACTGTTAGGCTTATTTTAGAGGAAACTGAGGCATGGAGAGATTAGGTAACTTGCCCAGGATCAAAGAACTAGTGAATGATGCCTTTGGGATTTTAACCCATGACTGAGCAATGCCAGGTTCTGCCCTTGTAGAAGAACCTGGCACAGCCAAGATTGAGTGCAGGACTCCCTCTCGAACCACAGGACCATCTGTAAGTCATTTATTTTTTTTTATTTTTAAAGTTTATTGATTTTTTAATATGAAATTTATTGTAAATTAAATGGATTTCCTTCTCCTTTAGAAGGGACTCACTGTTTCAAGAGGTCACATTCTTCTGTATCCCCCCTACCCTACTGATGGTCCCAACTAATTGCCCTTTGTTTGAGTCTCTTCTTCTGCCCATCCCTCAAATATTGATTCCTGGGGTTCTTTATCCTCATCCTCTTTGCCTTTCCTCTTCTCAGCAAAGTCTGCCCCATTACCATGAGTCTAGTTATCATTGACAAACTATCTCCAAATTTCTACCTTTGGCCTGAGCGGTCCCTAGAGCTCCAGACACAAGTATACCACATCCCCCTCTGAATGTTGCAGAAGTGCCTGCATTGATGGTGTCTGATACCAGGTACCTCTTCCCTGCTTTAAAAAAAAAAATAACACTTTTTTAATCTTTATTTTTGAGAGAGAGAGAGAGAGACAGAGACAGAGACAGAGTGTGAGTGGGGGAGGTACACAGAGAGAGGGAAACCCAGAATCCGAAGCAGGCTCCAGGCTCTGAGCTGTCAGCACACAGCCCGATATGGGGCTCGTGCTCACGAACTGTGAGATCAAGACCTGAGCTGAAGTGGGATGCCCAACCGACTGAGCCACCCAGGCGCCCCTCTTCTCTTCTAATCCATTATTTCCTCTTCTCTGTCTCTCCCAGTCATCCCGCCTGGTGCTCATGACCTACCAGTGCACAGGCCCATAAGTCCTGTTGATTTTCATCCCCTACAATAGCTCCTAAATTTGTCCTTTACTTTCTACTGCATTTGTTAGAGTTGAAGACCTCATCATCTGTCATAAATCGCTGTTGCAGTAGACTTCCTGCTCCATTTCTGATCTATCTTCCACTCAGGCCCCAGAGTGATATTTCTAAAAATGAACTGATCACATTACTTTCCTGCTTTCAACCATGTATTGATTCTCTATTCTGACTGGGAGGGGGAAAAAACCCCACCATATTCTGTATCGTGGCCCAAAAGGATCTCTATGATCTTGATCTCTGGGAACACTCCAGTCTCAGCCCTCTGCTCCCACTTCATATTTTATCCTAGAAATCCCAAACTATTTGTGTTCCTCCAAACATGCCAAGCTATTTTATGTTTTATGCCTTTGCCTATGCTGGGCCATCTTACAGAAACACATCTTCCATCTACCTCTTCCTGTCATCTTAGAGAGTTCCTCATCAGCTTTTAAAACAGACCTCACATGTCGTCTCTTCCACCCATACACCCTCCTCTGGGAGCATCTGCTCCCGATGTAGCTGTTGTTTCTCATGCACCTTTGTTCCCTGGACATCCATTTCCGCACTTCCCACGATGTATGGTAATTACTTGTAAAGATGTCTGTGTAGTCCTAAAGACAATTAGTGCCTTCAGATATACTATACGTACACACCTTCTAGACGTAGTATCTATTCAGGTGGTGCTCACACTCATTCAGCTATTTCACATAGCCTCAGATTTTACACGTGCGTGTTCAGTTGTTTTCACAAAGAGGATCTGAGGTGCACTTACATTCTACACACATCATCAAATGTTATATATACTCGTGTAGATGTCATAATACTTGTTCAGGTGATCTATATGTTCCTTAAATGTTTCATGTTCACTTAGATCAAACATGTATTCATGTAGATGTTAACAAGTGCACTTAAATGTTACACACGGGTGTTACTCATACTTAAAACAGTGGTTCTCAAAATGTGGCTCCTAGACCAGTAACGTCAGGATCACCTGAATTCATATTCTTGAGCCCAACCCCAGATCTTCTAATTCAGAAACACTGGGGATAAGTTCCCAACAATCTGTGTTTTAACAAGTCCCGCAGGTGATTCTGATACACACTCAAGTTTGAGATCCACTGACTTAAATGTCACACATCCTCATTCAGATGGTCTAAGTTTCAGCTCAGATCATATCCCAGCTAATGCAGGTGATACACATGTTCACTAAAATGCGACACCTATTACCTTTTTTAAAAAATATCTTCACTTAGCAAACAGCTCAAACATTACACACTGATATTTAGATATGCTTGCGCTTATTCAAAAGTCATACTTGAAACAGTACAAACCCTCAGACAATACACATGCGTGCTGAGATGATACAGATACTCCCTGTCTTACTAAAAATGTTCACTTATATCTTATATGTGTTAACTCTGCACTTTGATCTTCCACAGCCATGTTTCTTTAGATGTGACGTGCCCTTTTTCAGAAAATACACATGCTCACTGGGATCTTACACATGCTCATCTGTGTTTCACAGCACACAAAGGTGTTTCATAAACTCATTCTGATGTTACATGTGCTTACTCAGATCACACATGCTGAATTAGATGTCTATGGGATTCGTCAGCTGCACACTCACTCATTCAGATTCAGCCTTCCATGCCCTGTATGCACTGCTAACCAACCCATGCTACAGATGAAGGGGCATCCACTGTTCTCCTTCCCGTCTTGATTATGGTGTTCTTCCTTGGAAAGATTCCTCTTTATCTGATCTTCTATCTGATCTCCTGATGCTGTTGGGTGTGTCACTCCCTTTGCAGAATGTGCTGGCCCATGAGCTGCCTCAATGCTTTTTGTGATCTTCAGGGTAGCCCAAGAATCCCATTGTTTACACAGAACTTATATCAGTTTGCCAAATTAAAATACCCCCATCTATTTGGGGAAAGTTGTTCCAGTAACTATAAGTATTTCACTGGGTTTGAATATGCTTTTAACCACATCTTCTGTTGTCTCTAGAAACCCACAGTTATATACCTACAAGGCACTCCATACTCATTCATTTCAGGGACACTTTTGATTGGTTTTACTTCATAATTTTACAATTGCCTTGGCCACAATCAATAAGAGAGGCCTGTACAGTGATACTGGGTCAACATCCAAGGCAAGAAGTATTGATTGAGCACTTATTATGAACTCAACCTCCTTCAGTGGCCAGAAATACTTCTCTCCTTGTCCCTATTGTTTTCCTTGTTTCCTCCCCTAATTTGCAGAGGAATAGCTTGGTTTTTGGAGTCAGACTGATACTAATTTGAATCTTGGTCATGTGACCTTGAAAAAATCATTTAATATTTCACAGGCGTTGTTTCCTCATCTGTATAATGAAGATAATGATGTTCATTCTGCAGCTTTATGTGAAAGTTTTATGTCTGGCACACAGCATGTGATCAAGGTAAGCTAGCTTTTAAAAAGATTGTGTTGGGGCGCCTGGGTGGCTCCGTTGGTTAAGCGTCCAACTTCAGCTCAGGTCATGATCTCACGGTTCTTGGGTTCGAGCCCTGCATCGAGCTCTGTGCTGACAGCTCAGAGCCTGGAGCCTGCTTCGGATTCTGTGTCTCCCTCTCTCTCTGACCCTCCCCCACTCACACTCTGTCTCTCTCTCTCAAAAATAAATAAAAAATGCTTAAAAAATAAATACATAAATGAACAAATGAAAATATTGTGTTAATGGGGCTCCTGGGTGGCTCAGTCAGTTAAGCAGCCAAGTTCGGCTCAGGTCATGATCTTGCAGTTTGTGAGTTTGGGCCCCACGTAGGGCTCTGTGCTGACAGCTCCCTCTCTCTCTGTCCTTCCCCCACTCACATTGTCTCTCTCTGTCTCTCAAAAAATGGATAAATGTTTAAAAAAATTTTTTAAAAGGTTGTGTCACAAGCCAAATAAAGGCAAGAATTATTTTTTTCCCACACTGGAGCTACCGTAACACATGGAAGTAAGTTTGGAATTGATAAGCAAGCTCCACTTATATAGGCAAACCCATCACAATCTCAGGAAACATCCAGACTGAGGACCCCCAGGGCAGAAGTCAGGACAATGGTTGGAGGTCCAGCATCCAAGCAAACCATCAGCTATGAATCCATCCACAGATATTAGGCAACCCTCAGTCGGACCATAGGAGCAGTGAGAAATGCAAGAGTCCCAGTTTTCTCAAGTGTTACTGAAATAAAATCTTGGGATAGGGGTTATATCAGAAGTCCAGTCCTATTGACTGAGGCACATGAGGAGAGAGGAAGAAGGAATACTGATTTTAGAAAACAGGGCACAAGTAAACAATTCAAGAATTGGGAATTCAAGGTCTAAGAAAGGGATGGAGAGCTAGCTAAACACAGACTACAGGGTCAATGCTCAGATACCATACTCCATGTCCACCAGGCTGCAAGGCCACTAACAATAGGAACTGGAACCCGTGGTCAGCACTTGGGTTTGACACTACCACTCACTACATAGGGGCAGGGGCTTCTTGAAACTTCTTGCCTTAAGAAAGTATTCTTTGTAGAACCGAGATAGACTGAAGCCTGCTGGGAGGTCATTAGTGAACTGAAAAAGGTAGAAGCAAGGAAATAGGCATATGGGTTGGTGACAGAGTGGCTGTTAGAGTGGGCTTCACATTTCTGTGACACTTAAGTCACAAGGCAGTGCCTATTGACCACAAGTGTCACCTGGCTATGTATATTTACTCCTTAAATAGGAAACACACATGGAGTGCTTAGAATAGTGCCCCTGACATAGAATAAGGATCAAATGTTTCCTAGTGTAATGATATTTATGAATTAATTCAGCAACTATATAATGTGCACCTGCTGTGTTTTAGTAGTTAGGAATAAGGAAAAGTAAAATCATAATCCCTAATCTCAAGGGATCAATAGTCTATTGGCAAAATCTAATTTAAACAATCCTAAAAATGTAAGAGAAAAAATGTCCAATTCTACCTGGGTTTGGTGAGGCAAAGGTGTTCCAGAGAGCTTCTCTGATGTGTTTAAGTGGACTCGGGTATTTGGCAAGAAGACAGAGAAGGGTGGGCAGGGGGGGGGGGGTCAGTATTCAGACAGAACACTAGCAATGACAAAGGCACAACATGGTAATACGTTTAAGGAAATGGAGGGAACCAAAGGTACTACACAGGGAATGGGGAAGGGTCAGTCTACAGAGGAAGGTTAGAAAAAAAACACAAATGGCCTTAAATGTCTTCACAGGAGATTAGGCCTAAATATATAGGCAATAGGGAGTCACTGAAGGTTTCCAAGCAAGAGAATGACTTGAGCTGATTAACCATGTAGGAGCATCACTCTGGCTACAGTGTGGACAGTATCTGGAGAAAGGCAAGGCAGAAAAAACCGGAGCCATGCTAGAACCGCATTGTGGCTGCAATTCAATTGGAAGATGTTGATGGTCTGGATGAAGTAGTAGCAGGAAGGATGAAGATGGGAGGAAAAATTCCAGAGAGAGTTGAGAAGTAGAAATGACAGGATTTGGTGATCACTTGAACAAGAGAGAGGAATATGTTCTGGCCCACCTTCAGAAAAACTGCAAGTTTTAAGCCACATATCCCAGTGTGATTGGGAATGATGATCTGCTCTGCTATCTGGCACTCATACAGGGCCACCCCCTTTGTGAAGGATCCTGGAACAATGGCAGTGATTCACAGATACCTGGTCAGTCACACATTCTGGGGCCTTGACTGGAATGATAAAGCAGTGTAGCTGATCTCATGAAAAGAGATAGTCACAATCTTCATTTCATTTAGTAAAGAAGACAGAAGCAGCTGCCATAGTGATGCACTTACGTGTCAGCTGAGCCAATGAATAGGGATTCTAAAGTTAAAACAGAAGGACTGATTGAATGTGAAATTGGTCAGTGGCTATGGTATATTTGCTGGATGCATCAAAACAGACAGGAAACTAATTATATGACTTCTGAGTGGACAGAAGTTTGACAGTCTGAAATTTCAGAGCTCTGGTACAGCTGCCTCAACCAAAATATTCAGTTAAAAATGTCAGGGCTACATATTAAGTGGGCACTCAATTGAAGTGAATAAATGAATGAATGGATTTCTGTGAAATATTAAATCTAGCTTTCATGATTCCCTGGTGATTATATTATCGTTCACATTTCCCACATGAGCTTGGTGATGGCATATTAATAACTGAGAGTGTTGATTAATGGATCAGTATTAACTGAAGGGAAGTTTTAGTAGCATTCCCAGGTTTCTGTAAATAGCTCAATTCTGTTCAACATTTTTGTCTATGGTTTGGATGAAAGTGCAACTGTCACTCTTAAATCAAAATGACTCAAAGCTGGTGAAATCCTTCACTCCTTCCTTCCCTGCCTTCTGTGATGATCAGGGAAGTTCTGATCTTTAAGAAGAAAATAAGAGCTAGAAGAAAATAAGAGCTTGCTTTATACTCTTTAGGAAACTAAGCAGGGAAAGGGATGGGGATAAGGGAAGGGCAGGGCAGAGGGAAATAAAAGGTCAAGGGAACAGGAAGCAGGAGAAAGAAAGAAAGAAAGGAAAGAAGATAGAAAGTGAGAGCAGGGAGGAAGGAGGGTGAGTGGGAAGGAGATAAGTAGGAGATCAAGAAAAGAAAGACAAAACAAACAAGATAGTGACACTGAAATGAATGGAACTGAGGAAAGAGTCTTGCTCAAGGAAGAAGTGTCTCTAATAATGGCTTTAAATACTTTAAGGAGGTCATGTAGAAGAGAAAATACTTCTATCTTGATTTGCTACAGGGCCAGGAGGTGCTAGTTTAAAGGAACCAAAATAAATGGAAGGCATTTAAGAAGATGATTGTTGGTTTGGTAAATGCTGAGTTTTCAAACAAATGGAACTACTGAAAAAAGTAATGAGTCGACGTGTCATGAGCTACCAGTAACTGAAAAAGTTGCTAAGTTGTCTGCTGAAGCCTCAAAATTGGTGAATGAACTTCTGCTTGGTATGGAGATTGGTCCAAGTGATCTCATGATCCTTACCACAGCTATTCTAATGTAGACCAAAACACACACACTCCATGTTCTGTGCTCAAGTGTTTGTGATAAGTTGCCCTAGCTACACAGTGGAGAGTAGAGGAAAGGAGGAAGGGAGAGAAAGAGAGAAAAATTCAGAGGATAAAAGGAAAGGAATTCATTTATTTATTCATTCATTCTTTCTTTTTTTTTTTAATCCAGCAAATATTTATTTGTGGTCAAAATAGATAGACTGGAACTTACAGTCTATTAGTGAGACAAATATTAATTAAATATTCCCTGTAATGAATGCATAAATAACTGAGATAATGGCTCTAATACAAGTGTTTTTTAAAAATATGTAACAAAAGAGCTTCATTGGGAAAGGGGATGGGGTGTGTCTTAGCTTAGGCTGCCATAATAAAATACCATAGACTAGGTAGCTTAAACAACAGACATTTATTTCTTACAGTTCTGGAGGCTGGGAAGTCTAAGATCAAAGTAACCAGCCAATTCTGTGTCTGGTGAGAGGCCTCTTTCTGGCTGCAGATGACTGTCTTCTCACTCTGTCTTCACATGAAGGAGAGAGAGAGAGAGAGAGAGAGAGAGAAAGAGACTGAGGGATCTTATCTCTTCCTCTTCCTCTAAGGACCATAATCCCATCAGGGGGGCCCTATCCTCATTACTTCATTCAAATGTAATTACCTCCCAAAGGCCCAATCTCCATGTATCATCACACTGGAGTTTAGCTGGGTGGGTGGGGAGACAAACTCCCATTCCATAACAGGAGGAGAGCCAAGGAAAATTTCCCTGAAAAGGGGAACCCCTGGGCTGGGATCTAGAGGATAGGTATGAGCATGGGAATTCATTCCAGAGAGAGGGTGCAGCATGAACAATGCTCCTGGGGCATGAAGGAACAGGGGTTCTTGGCAGCACTGAGAGTCCAGTGTGCATAGAGTACAGAGAACAAAAGTGAGAGAGAGTTAGGGTGAAGCTCAAGAGTAAGTAGGGTTTCACTAAGCTGGGCCACTTTATTTGATAAAGGGTTTCAACTATAATGATCTTTTCTCTTACTCCACAAATTCATGCTAATAATTTACCATGTGTCAATTACCAGCCAGTATATGGTAAGCAAGAAAGATAGGAGTCCTTGTGTCATGGAATTTAGGGTCAAGATGACTAGAAAAACACTTAAACACATCATCATGCAAAAGCAGTAAGCGCTAATGCAGGGACATCAGGACATCTAACATATTCTAGAGATGGGGATCAGCAAAGTCTTCCTAACGAAAGTGATCTTTAAGTGAGACCTGAAAGAGAAATAAACTTTAGAAAAATAAAGATTGAAACAAAATGTATTCTAGTTTTAAGGAGAAGGTATGTAGGCCCAGAGGTAAGAGAGAGTACTTTGTGTTAGAGGAAGATGAAAGAAGTTTGGAAGTGGCTTGGAAGATTGTACACCCTCTGTTAGGGGTTGAATTGTGTCCTCCACAAAAAAGATAAGTTGAGATCCTAACCCCTAGTTCCTCAGAATGTCACCTTACTTGGAAAGAGGGTCTTTGCAGATTTCAGCAAGAAGTAAGTTATTAGGGTGGGCTCTAATCCCATTACTGGTGTCCTTATAAAAAGAAGAGAGTTGCACACAGACATATACAGAAGGAAGACTAGGTAATAGGGACAATGCCATGTAAAGATTGGAATTATGCAGCTACAAACCAAGGAATGTCTGGGTTATCAGAAGCCCAAAGAGTCAAGGAAGGGATCTTTCTACAGGTTTCAGAGGGAACATGGCCCTGCCAACACCTTGATTTAGCCTTCAGAACTATGAGACCATAAATTTCTCCTGTTCTAAACCAACCAGTTTGTGGCACTTTGTTACAGGATCTCTAGCAAACTAATACATCTTGTAACAACCTTTTCCAAGGGCATTTTAGAAATACATATCAAGTACTTTTAATATATTGATTTTTGACTCAATTTCTAGTAATTTTATTAATAAAATAGCAAAAGACTGTTTAAGCAGGAAGGTTCATTGCCATAAACTCATAATAATGGAAAATTAGTAACAAATTAAATCAAAAAATAAGAAATTGGCTGACTAAATCATAGGTTCATAACCTGGAATAGGATGTCATGGAATAAGCACTATTAAAATGCTTTTTTTTTTAAATTTATTTTTAACATTTATTTACTTTTGAGACAGGGAGAGACAGCATGAACAGGGGAGGGTCAGAGAGAGAGGGAGACACAGAATCTGAAACAGGCTCCAGGCTCTGAGCTGTCAGCACAGAGACCGATGCGGGGCTCGAACCCACGGACCGCGAGATCATGACCTGAGCCGAAGTCGGATGCCTAACCGACTGAGCCACCCAGGCGCCCCTAAAATGCTTTTTTAGAAGTAAACTAATGACATGGAGATAATGTCCACACTACATTTTAATGTGAAAAAGCAGGTTGCATTCTGCCCAAACCTATTTCAACTTGGTATTTCATATGTCTGAATGATAATGGTGAGGATCAGAGAACAGTGAAGGGGAAAAGACTTTTCACCCCAAAATATGCCTCTTCCACATAAGGACTATTTTAGACTGATTATTTTTAAGAAACAGCAGGGAAAGTTAAGAAAACTGAGAAGTTACCCTTCTGTAAGATACTCTTACATTTATAAGGAAAATCTCCATTTGTAAGGGTGTATCCCTCTCTTTTCCAGGAAGAGAAGGAAGACTTAAGTCTGGAAACTCTTCCCAATGGAGAAGACAATGACTTTGATCTGCATAGCAACCTTACGCTTGTTTAGTGTGCTTTTCCTGTTAACCTCCTATTGGCAGGCCTTCCTCCACCCCAACAGTTTTCTTTCACCATTAGCTGAAGATGATATTTAAGGTGATGGCTTGGGATTTTTCAGGGAGTTACTCAGTTTTTCTGAGTATCTCCCATGTAGACAGGAGGTATTCATGTTATTCAACTTCTGTTTGTTTTTTCTACTGTTAATCTGTCTTTTATCGGGGGCAGGGCATAGGGAGTTTCAGCAAAGAACCTAGAAAGGTAGAGGGAAAATTATTGTTCTTCCCCTACAGGAGCATTGGTGATTTTCATTTTAATACTTTTCTGTTTTTTGGATCATTCTACAGTAAACATAATCATGAAAATACTATTACTATCTTTCAAAATACATATAATTAAGCTAATTTAGTTAATAATAATTTGGGTAATGATTAATAATATTCTCTCTATCTTTCAGCTCCATCACTTACTATGTGTTCTTGGACAAGTCCCTTGATGTTTTAAGACTCAGTTTAACCATCTGTAAAAGAGGAATAGTAACTTTCTCATTTGTTGTTGTGAGGATTGAAGAGATAATGGATATGCATATTATCACAATGCTTGGCAAATACTAAGTAGTCAATAAAAGTTACATGCCTGTCTCTTAGGATTAATGTATTAAGAATTAGAGATCCATGCCAGCTTGCAAGGAAAAGCAGATCCCTGTGGGTTTTACATGTTCACCATTTGGAATCACTGTAAGGTGTCAAAATATTTATTTAATTATCTGAGTACCAACATTCAGGGATCAGTGATCCAGCACAGCAAAGAGCAGCTCTTTTATGTTCATACTATGACTTTCCTATAAAGGTTATATTTGAAGTATAAAGAAATTTCTAGAGAAGGAATAAAAGGCTAAACAGGTTAAAAATGTTTGATTACCACAAGATAAAAGACAGCAGAAATATCACTGCAACAATTTCCCGTTGTAACCCTTGCCGTAATTTCCTCAAAGCATTTTACAGGGTGAGAGCAATGCAAAATGTCTTTTTGCTCATATAGAGCTCAACAATGGTAAATTGTACTGCTGATTATTTAAGATGGTCTGATACAATCATTGTGAAAAGTAGCAGTTGTTCAATGTTTTAGACCGAAATGCTGTGTTTTATAAAAACGGGGGTGGCAGGGGAGGCAATGAAACACAGTATGTAGGTATCTGGATTATTTTCAGTTTTACTCTATCTTTCTGGTCATTTCATTTGTCTAACATATGGCCTATCTGACTCCTGCAAGTAGGGAGCAGAACAGTAATTTCACAAGCAAATAAACCCTTTACTGGTTTTCAAAGTCACCTGCTTTAACTGGCTGCACCTGCAGTATTCTCGCACAGAGTTCTTGAAGTTCCTTGCCATCTCTGAATTCTATTAGTCCTTTCCACGGGGATTGGGATGGTAGGATTGAAGGTAGAGGAAACTTGTATGCTTCTGTTCACATTCCAAACTTTACCACTAAGGGCCCTCTTCTAATTTTTACTTGAAAATGCCTAAGCATTTTATTCATTCAGTGTTGACAGAACTTCTGACATGTGCTGTTCTCTCTGCTTCATTCCGGCATTTCAGAGAGGCAGAGATGAATCAGACACCTGTTACTGATGACTCAAATTTCAGATTAAAAGAGTGACAAGTTATTTAATTTATGGAAGAACCATTTGCCTCAAAGAACAATAAGTAGAAAATTCTGATGAAAATAGTACCAAATGGTTACTCTCACTTTCAGAAAAGATTACAGTCAATGTTTTGGAACATTGAATTGATTAATTTTCCCCTTCCCATTTCCCATGTAATCTAGTATGTAAGACCTTAGATAATTATTTACATAATATTTATTGACACTCCACATTACTGTAAATGTGGTTTCCTGTTCATTATACCACATTTTCTGAAAACAAAAAACAACTATATTCAACCCAGCGTAAGTTGACTTTAGAGGGCCACTGAAGTGAGACAAAAGTAAAAAGCCAGAGTCAATAAAAAAATGAAACCTGGATTAAAACAAATATTTACCCTAGATACAAGCAGCACTTCTTTTGATACAAATAGATGTGACTTTTTAATCTCTTTTTCTTTCTTTCTAACCCTTTTCTCAGGGTTTCTGTGGTTATTGGGCCACCTGAGTCACATGTATGGATATTTTCAGTAGGAAAGTAAAGACACGGATGAGAAAAGACTGGCAGAATGAATAAACTTAAAACAGGCATATCAAAGTACCTTTGCAATTATAACTTCCTTTTCCCAAATGAAGGGAAAACTCACTTCCTAGATTTCATAAGTATTATTTGGCATCATAAATAATAAGAACCTATTCTTGAATGTTTTTTGATTTGGGGAAGCTCATGAGATAATATTTAGATTAGTCATCAAAGCTCCTGAACACTGTGAGTATAGACTTTTGTGTGATGCTAAGTAATTCAAGAAAGAGTTTGGTACTCTGCTTGTAGCTTTGTGGCTATTGGCCTAGTGTGCATGATTCTGACCAAAGTGTGTGAGTGCTACCCACACACTTCTGTTCTACTCTATAACTCAATCTTTGGATAACAGCGACAAAACTTAGGTCAGAGTCTAAGATTTCTATGAGTGATGATATGGCTGAGAAGCTGATGTATGGCCCAGATCACCCTTCAGGGTAGGATTTATTGCCCAAGTGACCTGCAGGCAATCTCCAGAGGTAAGCATCTTCAGCTCTGTTTCTTTAGCTATAGAGAGCTCCTTGACTCTGAGGCATACCCTTTGTGAAGTAACCAACATCTGGATACTGAGAAAGATGGGGCAAAAAGGCCTGGGCATTTTGACCTACCACAGGACAACTTAATGGGAAATATCTGTCCAAGAGCTTCCTTAGGATTGGCTAAGACTGTGTCAAATATTTATGGGAGTTCAACTTCTTCCTCTGCTCATCTTGCTTTCTCTCAACTCTTTCACAGGTGTTGATCCCTAATAAATGTCTTGTACCCCAAATCCTATCTTTTTAAATTGAAGTATAGTTGACATACTATATTACATTAGTTCTAAGTGTGTAACATAGTGATCCAACAATTATATACATTATGAAATGCTCGTAATAAGTAGAATTACTACCCATCACCATAAGAAGTTATTATAATATTATTGACTATATTTCCTATGCTGTACTTTTCATCCCCATGACTTACTTATTTTATAACTAGAAGTTTGTACCTCATAATCTCCTTCACCTATTTCACCAATTGGCCTACCCTCACTCCTCTCTGGCAACCATCAGAAACCATAACATAAAAATGGAATTACAACTACAGAGAACAAATTGGTGGCTCCAAATCTATCTTAATGTATAATATATATATAAATATAAATAATATATTATTAATATATAATTATTAATACATAACTAATATATATTAATAAATATATATTATTTAAAATATATTAAATATTTTAAATATATTAAATAATATACCAATTGATTAAAATACAAAAGCCACATAATCAGAGTTTCAAAAAATCTAACACCATTTCATAACAAAGATACTCAACAAAAAGGAAATAGAAGCAAATTTCCTCAACTCAATTATTGAGTGACATCATACCCAATGGTGACAAAGTTTTCTCCCTAAGATCAGGAACACGACAAAGATGTCCAGTCCCACTACTTTTATTTAATATTGTATTGGAGGTTCTAGCCAGGACAATTAGAAAAGAAAATTAAATAAATGGCACTGAGATTAGAAAGAAAGAAGTAAAACCATCTCTATTTGCAGATGGCATGGTCTTGTACACAGAAAATCCTAAGAGATCAACAAAAATACCATAACTACTGATCAATAAATTCAGCAAGGTTGCAGAATACAAGATCAATATACAAAAATAAATTGTTTCTATACACTAGAAATGAACTATCCAAAATTACAATTATGAAAATAATTCAATTTTCCATAGCATCAAAAATATATTTAGGAATAAATTTAACAAAATAAGTGAGAAACCTACACTCTAGAAATTAAAAAAAAAAAGACACTGTTGAAAGAAATTAAAGAAGATCTAAATGAATGGAAAGATATTCCCATATTTATCATCAGACAACTTAATATTGTTAAGATGGCAATAGTCCCCAAACTGATTCAATGCAATCACTATCAAATACTATCAAAATTCAATCACTAAGCAAAATAACTCAATGCAATCACTACCAAAATCCTAGGTGGCTTCTTCACAGAAATGTACAAGCTGATCCTAAATTCAAATGGAAATTTAAGGGGCATGGAATATCCAAAACAATCTTGAAAACAAAAAAAAGTTGGAGGACACACACACTTCCTGATTTTTAAACTTACTACAAAGCTACAGAAATCAAGATAGCATGATACTGGCATGAGGATGAACACATAGATCAATAGAATAAAATGAAGAGTCCAGTTATAAACCCTTACATTTATGGTCAGTTGATTTTGACGAAGGATACCAAGACTATTTAATGAAAAAAGACTAGTATTTTCAACAAATGCTGCTGGGACAGCTCAATATCCACACACAAAGACTGAAACTGGACTGCTTCCTCACACAATACCAAAAAACTTAGATCTAAATGCAGGAGCTAAATTTATAAAACTCTTAGAAGAAAATATGGAGTAAATCTTTATCACCTTGGTCTTGGCAACGTTTTCTTTGATACAATACCCAAAGCACAAGCAACAACAAAAATAAGTAATTAATTATTTAAATTAAGTAGGGCCTTACCAAAATCTAAAGTTTGTGCTTTAAAGAATGAGAAAATTAGGGGTGCCTGGGCGGCTTAGTCGGTTAAGCATCTGACTTCGCCTCAGGTCATGATCTCACTATCCGTGGGTTTGAGCCCCATGTCAGGCTCTGTGCTGACAGCTCAGAGCCTGGAGCTTGCTTCGGATTCTGTGTCTCCCTCTCTCTCTGCCCCTCCCCCACTCGCACTCTCTCTCCCTTTCAAAAATAAATAAACATTAAAAAAAAGAATGAGAAAATTAAAAGACAATGCACAGAATGGGAGAAAATATTTGCAAATCATTATAACTGATTAGGGACTTGTATTTAGAATGTATAAAGAACACTTAATAAAAATACCACGCAATTTAAAAATGGACAAATGATCTGAATAGATATCACCACAAAGAAGATGTATAAATAGCCAATAAGCACATTAAAAGATACAAAACATTATTAGCCATTAGGGAAATGCAAATCAAAAACAAAATAAGATACATCTTCATAACCATTAGGAAGCCTACAGTCACAAACCATTTAATAAAATAAGTATTGGTGGGGATATGGAGAAATTGGAACCTTCCTACTTTGCTACTGGGAATGTAAAGAGGGATGGCTTCTTTGGAAAACACTTTGGGAGTTCCTCAAAAGGTTAAATATGAAGTTCCCATATTACCCAGCAATCCTATTCCTAGGTATATATGCAAAAGAAATGAAAACATGTATCTATACAAAAACTTATACGTGAATGTGCCTAGCACCATTACTCATAATAGCCCAAAAAGTAAAAACAATCCAAATGTCCATCACTCAATGAATGGAAAAATAAAATGTGGTACATCCATGTAATGGGCTATTATTTGGCAATAAAGAGAAATGAAGTATTCATATATCTGCAACATAAATGGTCCTTGAAAACATTATCCTAAGTGAAAAAAAAGTCACAGAAGACACATATTATATGATGTCATTTATGTGAGATGACCAGAATAGGCAAATTGAGAGAGACAGAATCAGACTAGTGGTTTCTGGGGCTGAGGAGTGGGACATCTGGTTGGGGGGGGGGGGGAGGGGAATGAGAAGTAACTGCTAATAGGGACAGGGTTTCTTTTGGGGTTAGTGATGATGTTCTATAATACATTGTGATGAAAGCTGCACAACTCTGTTAATGAATACACTAAAAGTCATTGAATTATATTACTTTAAATGAGTGAACTGTTTGGCATGTGAATTATATCTCAATATAGCTTTTTTTTTTTTTTTTTTAACAGCACGGGTACAATAAAGCATAGAAAATGTTCACAAAATATGTTCAGGACATTATATGTTCCCTGACACTAGGTAGTAATACTTTTAGAGTTCATATTCCAATAAAGATGGATCAGTAGAGCCATCCTGGTCCACCTCCAGTGACAGAATAAGACTCCTATGAAGCCAGAGTAAGTTCTGGGGGCAATCTGAAGAAGTGAGTCCACCTTATAGATTGCCTCATTGTCTCTAGCACCATCTCCTCCTTCTGGAAACTAGTCCCAGCACCCCCTCCTTTAAGGGTCCTGTCTTTGACCTACTGCGGACCACCAGAATCCAGTTTCTAGTAGCTTTCTGGGAAAAGTTCATTAATTATGACTTTGGTTTTATTTCCAACAGGAACTGAATTTTTTTACCCAATTCCCCCCCACCCACATCTCCATAGTCTCCTTTTGTCTTCTAATATTGACGCCAACTATTTGGTTTTTAGTACTCATGTCTATATTTAGGTTTATGGATATAGATGGCTCCATATGGCCCTGTCCTTTGCGGGTGGATCCCATCCTCTCCTCTATCTCCTTCATCCCCTTACTGGCCTCCTAGGCAGCCCTGTGAATTAATCAAGTCACTTTTAGCTACAAGTGGCAGAAAAACAATTTAAACTAGTTCTGCCTAAAAGATAAAGAGAAATATCTTAGAAGGATATGCTAGAGTATCATTTTCTATAACTGAAGAAATAGTTGAACAACCAAATTGCAGGAAAGGTACTGTTGGGCCTTAAAGACAATTGGATATGAATATCATCTGGACTTTCACTCACCCCATCTCTTATCTCTGCTTCTCTCCATGAGCCTATTCTATTCTCACAGTGGCATTCTTCAAAGCAGGTGATGATGGCCATCAGGAGTTCCTAAGCCTCTGTATCAAAGGCTTCCATATCACAGAGGTAAAGATCCTACATCTTGCATAGGGGCACTTGTACCCCAATGTTTATAGCAGCACTCTCAACAATAGCCAAGTTGTGGAAAAAGCCTAAATGTCCATCAACTGATGAATGGATAAAGAAATTGTGGTTTATATACACAATGGAGTACTACGTGGCAATGAGAAAGAATGAAATATGGCCCTTTGTAGCAACGTGGATGGAACTGGAGAGTGTGATGCTAAGTGAAATAAGCCGTACAGAGAAAGACAGATACCATATGTTTTCACTCATACGTGGATCCTGAGAAACTTAACAGAAACCCATGGGGGAGGGGAAGGAAAGAAAAAAAAAAAAGAGGTTAGAGTGGGAGAGAGAGCCAAAGCATAAGAGACTGTTAAAAACTGAGAACTGAGGGTTGATGGGGGGTGGGAGGGAGGGTAGGGTAGGTGGTGAGCACTGAAGAGGGCACCTGTTGGGATGAGCACTGGGTGTTGTATGGAAACTAATTTGACAATAAATTTCATATAATAAATAAGTAAATTAATTAATTAAATAAATAAATAGCAACGCTATTTGCAAGCCTTTCAGTTTTTCTCCCTAGGAGACTAACTAGTAACTCTGTTGATGAGTAGAAAAACATGACTTTCTGTGAGATTTACCAGGTCACTATATGCCGTCGAGTGGGGAGTTTCCAATAGTGACCTGAGTTCCGGTGTCCGTGAAACTGTGTGGCTGCATTGCCAGTGTGCTACGCATCCTGGGTGGTGAGCTGCACCCCACACACCCCACAGCTCCTCTCCTCCACCATCTCTACACGTGGGACAGCGGGACAGTCCCCATGCTGAGAACAATGACGGGTAACCTGGAGGACTCTGAGCAGAGGTTGGCAATCATGGTCCACAGACCAAATCTGGCTGCCTCCTGTTTTTATCCAGTCTACCCCAAGAAGCGTTTTTACATTTTTAAATAAATGGTGGGGGAAAAACTCGAAGAACAATACTATCTCTTGACATGTGAAAATTACATGAAATTCAAGTTTTATTGTCCATAAATAAAACATTATTGAAAGAAACAAACAAAAGATCCTACATCTTAATTTTAACGTGAAAAACCACACAGAAACATCTTATTGACCAAGAAATTAGAATATCTAATTTGCATGAATTGCAAAGTAATGCCAGACCTAATCTAGCCCTGTGAGTTCTGCATATATGGCAGGATTCTTGCTGTTACTGATGTTCAATCAGACCATCCCTAGATAGGGTATGCATTCTCCATTCCATCCTAGGCAATCTCTTGCTCACTGATTTTTTGCTGCATGGCTGTCCCTGAAGGTATTTGAGTTTGTAGCCCAATCCAGACTGAATTTCTTAAGGATAGGCACTTGGCCATTTACATTTCCCTATACTCAGTGCCTAGTCCAATACCTGCACAGTGTTTTAAAGAAATCCTTGAATCAAAAATTGAATTGAATTGTATTAAGGCCAATGGAGCATTGCAGAGTGAATCACCATATCCTGCATTAGAAAAAAAATGACTCTCTGAAGCTCTGATTCTCCACTTTTTTCTTTACTAACAAAAGTCAGATACTTTACTTTCTCCCCTGTAAACTGAGTATAGTAATGATACCAACCTCATGGGGTCTTGCATTGATTAAAGAAAATGAAGTAAATAAAACACTTGGCACAGAGTGATGTTCAATAAAATAATCATTGTCACTGTCATCATTGCCACTCCGCTTTCACTCTTATATGCCCTATCCACATGTATCAAGTGATGTACAACAAAGTTTTAGTCCTTCTCTTCCATTGGTAGGAACTGTCACCATGTACCTTGCTCGGCACAGCATTCCAACCCGTCTAGATCCTAGAATTTAGAAAATAGGCCCTAGTGGGTCCCAAAGACATACCACAGACTGTGCTGTTCCTGGGACTGGGACCACCTGAACATTTCTAACAGACCTTCCCTGTTTAAACAGCCTCCGGGCACTCCATACAGGAGGCTCTGCATCAAAGTCTCCTTGTGTACAAAGTGTAGAATAGGCTCCATTATTTTGACTGTAGAAAACCCCTTTAAAGCCAGCTAGCTAGTTAAGGCAAACACAATTTATCTTCTATGTTCCTCAGTTACTAGATCTACAGATTGGGGGACATTCAAACTGCATCCTCCTTATGAACAAACTATAAAGATTAATTAGGCATTATCAGCCAAGTGGAATTCTCTTGAGATATACACATAAATATTCTCACTCTTATTACAAGGCTTGGAAATGTCATTTCCTTGTTATTTAAGATACTGATACAGTATCTGATCATTAATAAGTAAACAGATGAAGGAATAGACCTTTGTATTCAACATGGCGTTCTTCAAACGTTCTCTGTTAAAATAAATAACGGAACCTGTACTGAAGAGGCTGTGTGGTGGGCAATCACCTGTCTTACGGGGCCACTTCTTTATAGTGCAGATGCAGTTTTCAATACCATTTTGATTCAATCTTTTATTAAGATCCACCCTGAATAGGCAATTGATTTTTGTTAGTCCCTGGAGTAAACGTTTAAAGGAGGCTTCGTCGCATTTATTTGAAGAGGTTCCTGCTCCTTTATGAAATGCATTTGATTTGATACACAGGAAAAAGAAAAGGTTTCATTCACTAAGTGTTCATTCTTTTCACAATTTTGCATTACCTTTTTTTTTTCTTTTTAAATGCCAGAAACCCAGTTGTGAATCATAGGTCCTTTCAATCCTGTTCATTTTCCTAGCTCAATTTTTTTTAATACTCACTCTAGATCTGAAAAATGTATCAGGTAGAAGGTTTGAAAATTCTGATGATGTTCCTTATGTTTATTACTTTGTCCAACTATTCTTGTGAATAGCTGGACATTTTAAAATATTTTAGTTAAAAATGACATATTTTATAAGCCAATCAGAGAAAGACAAATACCATATGATTTCAGTCATATGAGGAATTTAAGAAACAAAACAGGGGAACATAGGGGAAGGGGAAAAAAAGAGAGGGAAACAAACCATAAGAGACTTTTAACTATAGAGACCAAACTGAGGGTTGATGGAGGGAAGGGTGGGGGATGTGCCAGACAGGTGATGGGGATTAAGAAGGACATTTGTTGGGATGAGCACTGGGTGTTACATGTAAGTGATGAATCACTAAATTCTAGTCCTGAAACCAACGTTACACTATACATCAACTAACTAGAATTTAAATAAAAACTTGAAGAGAAAATAAAAAGATATATTTCATGTGTTTTATTGTTCTGTTGGAATTCTCTCAATAGTATTGATGTTCATTGACCACTGAGATTGGACACAGGTAAGGAAGAAGTGTTCTTGTGAATGAAACTAACACCTACACCTATCAGGGATGTCTCGTGTGTAATAAGAGAAATTCTAGAGAGACCCAGTGCACATTCCATAAAGCAGGATTCATTTTCTAGTCTGTGCTGTCAAACCAAGTTCATGCAGGTCTTCCAGTGGATTCTGCAGGGTGAGCAGGCTGGGCTCACTCATCTTTGCTCACTCCCAAGCCACTTCTAAAATGCCTCTTCCATCCTTTTCTCCATTCTGACAATCCTGCTCTTTCTTTGAATAGTAATAGCTGTGCTAATAATCATGGTGTTGACGGTAGCTGCCCCTCATTGATCTGTCCTGGACCATTTTCTTATATTTGCTCATTTATCTTCACAGCAGTCCTTAGAGGAGTGCTAGCATCATTCTCATTTTATAAATAAGGAGGCTGAGATTTAGAGAGGTTAACCGTTGGATCAAAATCACTCACACACATTTGGCCCTGGGTCTGTCTCACTCCAAAACCCATACCCTGTACTCCTGTGCAACACCGCCTCTAGCGGGGTCAGAACACCCTGGCCAAATAAATAAGCATTTTATCTTATCTGTATGTATGTGAGATCTATCTATCACAATATCTTGCAATATTTAAAGATAATAGCAGAAAGAAAGTAAACTTGAAGCAACTTAGAAAACCCTTTAGTAGCACATAAAAAGTTCCCCTTTTGCCCTTACAAGTAAAACATTGACTAATGTTTGAGTTTATGTGTTATTTCTAAATCTCTTCATAGGTTCCATTGATACTTCAGATTTAATGACCTCCTGGTAGTGGTTATTAGGCTCTTTTTAATGGCTCCAAGTTTGTAGTGATTCACTGTGCTTATAAACTTTGTACCACAGGTAGAGTGTAGCACCCACTTTACAATGCCATGCACACAGGAGGAAGACACTGCATGTTTGTTCTTGATGAGGATGAAGAAGAAATAAAAGCACTGTCTTTCCAAATCAAAACCCAGAGAAGGCCAGGAGTGGCCAAGCTTCCAGTGCAAAGAAGTAAATGACAATTTTATTTCCTTGAGTTTGATTTTGCAGTTGAACAGGAATCCACCCCAGTTTCCCAGCATGGCAAGGACAGCTTTCTCCCTGCAGCATGGCCTCGCAACACACAGTAACACACACACACACACACGCACGCACACACACACACACACAGGGGAAGTCGCATGGGCAAACCCCACTAAAAAAATTGTAGTCTCCTCCTTGAAAAAACAAAACATTTCCTACTCATTCCAACACTCCAGCCCTCAACATAAAAAAGAAAAAAAACAAACAAAAAATCTCCAGATGAAATTATGTTGTAACTAAACATGAAAAGTAACAGAGAAGAAAAAGTGGAAGGTAGAGCAGGTAAACCTAAGGACTCTGTGAAAGTAGAGGAGTGATCAGCCACCACTTTTCCGACAAGAAATTGGAAGATACATTATTAATGGGTAGGTTGCTACGTGCTAAGTGTTTTTCCTAGCAGCTGCTGGAGCCCCCTCCTCCCCTCCACAGTCTTTACGGAGTCACTGCCCATCTGGCAGCAGCCACTCACGCCACCGTCATAAATGATGCCCAGGCACTAATTGGATATAAGTGACTTGATCTTGGGGACAATTCTGCAATATGCAAACAAGCATCAATGGGAGAACTGCATTTGCTTAAAACTGCAGATATTTCTTAATCCAGACAAAGAGGAGAATGTCCCTGCTCCTGCACTAATCGCTGTGCCTTACAAAGGCAATGCCAGCCAAGTTAAAACCCATGCTGAGGCTCCTAGCTCTTTGTCAGTTCAGCTACTCACAAGCTTCAGCGGATTCCCCTGATAACGCACTTCAACATCCCACGCAGTCAGGAGATTTCTGCCATTACCTAATCTCCATTCCTCTTTCTTAAATTTAAAAACATCCCTGCTCATCTTATCTTACACAGAAACAGAATTGGACCATGTCCATATGTAACACAGAGGGGAAAAAATTAAACCAGAACTTACTGTAGCTATTTCTGCTTTCTAATGGGGAAGTATAAGGATAGAGATGCCATAATTCATAAAACTCTCCATTCCTTCCAACCCAATTCAGAGACCAGAGGGGAGGAAATAAGTTCAAAAGCACTTCTGATTTCAAACGGTGAATTTAGTTCTGCTCTCTCTCAAACCCCACTAAATCTCAAGTAAGGAATTATTTTTTAATGGATGAACTTACAGAGCAAAATGGGAGAGCAGACAATAAACCAAAAGGTTGAGGGCTAGAAAGTGTATGGATGGGTGGTGAGCGACTTAGTAGACTTGAAAACGCAAAATTCTAAATCAGCAGTGGGGAAAGGCAAGAAGTAATCTGCCTTAGGTTGCAGAACTCCCAGCAGGCTCGGATATCAGTGGCACCAAATACTACTAGAAGGGGTAAAGAAGATGAAGCTAACAACAGCAAGATCTGTAAAAGGAATGTTTAAGAAGCAGCTGGCTCCCCTAAAGTCTTTCCCCCTTGTTCCTCCTCCATCTTGGCAGAAGCTTGGAGCTTTATTCTGGGGGAAAGGAAACGGAAGATCTCTGAACTGAAGGACACCAGGCACAGTTGAGAGTTGGGCCCCACACTGCAAACAATGTAATTAAGAGCATTTATATACTGAGTGTTCAGACCTCAGCCCTTTTTCACATCCTCTCAGCTTGCAGAGGTTGGGCGAGAATGAGAAGAGTCTTATCCAGGGATTATAACCAAAAAACAGAAAAGAAAATTCTTTTTCTTTAATGTTTATTTATTTTTGAGAGAGAGACAGATAGAATGTGAGCAGGGGAAGGCCAGAGAGAGACAGAATATGAAGCAGGCTCCAGGCTCTGAGCTGTCAGCACAGAGCCCGACGCAGAGCTTAAACCCACAAGCTACAAGATCATGACCTGAGCTGAAGTCAGGCACTTAACCAACTGAGCCACCCAGGTGCCCCAAAAGAAAATTCTAAATATATTGATATCACAAATTTCCCAAGAAATGAGTCCATCCAATAACCCTACAGCGAAGAGTCAACAAACCTCTAGTACCCAGAGATTCCAAGTTGTGTCACATTAAAAAAATTTTTTTGAACAACCACACAGAATAGAGAAAATGGAGGAGAAGGAATCATCAGTAAAAGAGTTCAATAAAATTCCCTACATATGAGACGTGAACCTCAGATTTTAAGCTCTGCCCAGCACAATGGTTTGGCAAAATGGGTGAAAATAAACCAACACCAAGGCATTTCACAGTGAAATCTCAGAATTCCAGGGAGAAAGGAAAGATGCTAGAGACTTCTGGAGGGAAAAAATGCTTTCACGCAAAGAATGAATGGCATTGAAAATGAGATGACAATGGAGCAATGCCTTAGAATCTTAAGGAAAAAGTGATTTTTAATCTGGAAGGCTTTACCTTTCCAACTATCATTATTTAATGTGAGGATAAAAGAGAGACAATTTCAGACATAAAAATTCTAAAAAATAATACCAAAAATACCTTACCTCTCATGCACCCTTCCTTGGGAGGTGAAGGATGTGCTCCAGCAAAACAAAGGAGTAAAGCAACAAAGAGGGACAACTTGATCAAAGTCACTCACACAGGTCTGTCTCACTCATACTCTTTACTCCCATGCAACACTGCCTCTAGAAACATTGGATTAGAAAGTCCTGGCCAAAATAAGCACTGTAAGCACTGTATCAGTGCTGTCCTTCCAAATTTAGGACCCCAAAAAAGCAAGAAGTGGCCAAACTTCAAGTTTCCTAAAATTCAGGCAACAGAAGATCTCACACAGGAGAGAAGAGTATCCTCAGGATGACAGTGAAGAGTGACGATAAGATAAAATGAATACAGCCAGACCAGACTGCAATGGGTGAGAAGACTCTAGAAGAGAGTTCTACAAGAACATAAGATGTAAAGCTTTCCTAATGAAAAAGAAAGTGTGGAGAGGAAATTTACTTCAAAGCATGTTAAGGGGATGCCTTTGGGGAAGCAGAAGTGGCAGGCACTCTGAGTCCCAAGAAGAGAAGGTGCATAAGCAGGGATGGAGTTGGTCTGTCTCACAATATCTGTAAGATCTGGAGAAGCAGAGGCAGCACTTTCTTGGGCTTAGTCTATCTGACTGTGGCACCAACTGTGCCTCTTCAACAGAGCAGCCTTAGCACTAGCCTACTGGGATGTTGCAGAGAGCCAGAGGGCATATAACAAAAGGCAATACTTCTAGAAATGGGAGGTGATATAGGTATACCTATGGTAGTTAGGGCACAAATAACACACTCTCATATAACTTTACTAGGCATATTACAGGAAGAGAAAGAAGTAGCAAAGGGAAAATGGCAGATATAAGGGGTGGCTGAGAAGACCTGTTCTAGAACACTCTTGGATCATCTTTGGAGACTCCATAAATATCCAGATGGGATTTTATGGTAGATAAGTTAAGTTCTCCCTCTAGGCAGTATGTTTTATACACACACACACACACACACACACTCCCTTCCAAATTTGGGCTGATATTCAGACTAAAAATAGACAAGTAACATTAATTTATAAATGTCTTAATTATATTTCATTCCTAAAGCCAATTGTTTCTTTCAACTAAGAAATCTGCCCTACTTAAGACATTAGTACCCAAAACCGATTGATAATGGGTTTGTATTTCCACAAGTGTGTTTGAATTTCAGTTATCTGACATAGCACAGTAGGGAATTACTATTTGTATTTTCAGGTACTGACATCTGGAATTCAGGCATGAGATTGAACACAATTATCCCTCATAATAAAAGTAAACAGAGCTCAGCATGAATCTACTAATTGTTCCTTCCCACTGAGCTACAATTTTTAGTCAGAATACATACATAAAAGAGTAAGTACCAATCTGTCTGGCCTCCTCACCAAGGCCAAACTTTGCTTCTCAAAGCCTAAATCACCTTGTTTCACTTTTCTGCTTCAGACTCTCCAGCGAAGAATAAAACTCAAAACTCCTATCATGGCAAACAAGGCTGTTTGCTCAGTGGGTCTCACTGAGCAAGCGGGACCCACTGTAGTTCAGTGGGTCTCAAACTTAAGCACACATCACTGGGAGTGCTGGTTGAAACTCAGACTGCCAGGCTGCACCCCTGAGACTCTGATTCAGTAGGTCTGGGATGGGGATCTGAGAATCTGCATCACTCACAGATTCCCTAATGGTGCTGCTGCTGCTGGTCTGGGGACCCCACTTTGAGAATGACTGCTATATCTGCTCAGGTCCCGGTCAAATCTCTAGCTTCATCTCCTAATACCTTCTTACCCAATATACTTCACCACACTGCCTTCTTTTGTTCCAGGTCAAAGTCTGCATTTATCGTTCCCGCTGCCTAAATCTGTTCTCCCCCTCATCTTCATCTTCTCAAAAGGGCCTTCTTAACCAACCTAGCTGAAAGAACTCTGTACCACGTCCAGTCTATACCATTGTCCTATTTCATTTTCTTATCACCGGCAGTTAGAGATCTGAAGGTATGCTGTAATGATTTGCTCATTATCTGTCTCCCCTACAGAGAGCAACTTCCACGTGGGCAGGGATGCCTTCTGCCTCTCTGGTTCATTTGTAGTACTTGGGGGCCAAGGGTAAATAATTTTTGGATGAACAAACAAATCTTTGGAGGAGACCAGGTCTGTGGTTTGAGTTTTTCTAGTCACGAGAGAACTTACATCACTAGGCAGACAGGCACCTAACAGCCCTACATCAATGTTCTCTTTCTATGACTCTCATCCAAGAATCTTTTGTTCCCCATGTCATCTGCAATTGGAAAATTTATTCCACATGTCATTTGTAATTAAAAAATTAGACCAGGAGGTATAATTTACCACAAACTTGGTGGACTGTCAGTTCTGCTAAGCAGGGATATAGTAATATTAGCCTTATTCTAACAAAGAAAATCAAGCTATTTTACAAAAAGGGGAATGATGCTGTAAGCAAATTATATTTTAAAATGAAGCAGAATTAAAATTTATTTGGATGAAAAGCTGTGATCCCATCTATGATCTCAGGCATATGCCCTTGACAAACCACCAAAATTGCAAATGTGTAAAAGAAAATGCTGAATTTCAAGATTTTTTAAAAACGTTGTTAGAGTCCTTTGAATAACTCAGATTTGAAACCAAACATAAACATTTAAAAATCACTTCTCTTAGATAATGGGTTATTTAACAACTGTCTGTTCTCTAGCTCTTACAAAAATCTTAATTTTTATACTATTCATTTGAGCGGTTTCTCACAATCGTTGGCCATGAAAGTTTATTTTCAGGAAAGGCTTAACATTTGGTTCATATTCTGTGGCTCACAGTAAGTGATCTCCTTAATTTCTTTGGGTTGGGAAGGGAAGTAAACACTGCACTTTAGAATCAGATCACTGCTGGGGCGGGGGGGGGGGGGAGTTTAATGGCACTTCATAAACTTGTATCTGTAATTCTCCACCCCCATAGTCATTGTACTGAATGCATTTCTATTATAAGGACTGTTTTCTGTAAAAAAATCACTTGATCAGTAGCTCGATACTTGTCCCCACACAGTAGGCCTCTCTCACCCTTTTCTTGCTGTCCTGTTAACCTTTCAGAAAACCCACCTCATGGTGATGTTCAGCAGTGAATGAATGATCAGCATAGGAAACAAAGAGATCAGGAACAAAAGTCATATTTAAAGAAAGGAAACCTGTTTTTACCATGGTCTGTACTGCCCTATGACCTCTGAGAAAATACTGTCTTTAGAAATAGGCAGAGCCTTGATGTTTATTCAAAGAGAGGAGCATTTATGGACCTGTTATTACAAATGGTCTATCATATGATACATGGCAAAATAGTCATTAATTGGCTGTGCTACTTAGGCAAGCTGCTTCATCTCTCTGGACCTCGCTTTTGGGGGAAAATTAAGAAGTTAAGATGATTAATGGGATCCAAAATTCCATGCTCAAATGCTGGATCCATTTCAAATAACTCTTTATAGGAAAAAGAAAAAAAATGCTACATCCCAAGATCATACTTAGTATGGTTTCTATAATACCTAATCACCTAAAAGAAATTATAAGTGAGCATTCACAAACCATCAAGCTAATATCTTGCATTTTACTGACCTAAAAACACATAGGATGCCATGTTTGCTCTTCTGACACCACTTAGGACTTCACAATTTAACTAAGACTTGAAGCCTCAGAACATGTTACCATGGCAAGGCCTGGAATCATATTTTGCTTTCATGCTCTTTTCTAGCTTCATTTCTTTGGGACAGAAATTATACAGGTGACCCTGTGATCCTTTCCTTTCAAATTTTGAGATTTTTACGGTGTATGTGTTTAGAATATCATCACACGATAATAGGATATTAATATTCATGGTTTCATTTTCTTTCTCCATAAAATAGATTCACATAGATTAGCACCGTCTGTTTCAGTGCAGATTCACAAACATGAGCTGGGTATGGAAATCTGTGTAAGGAACAACTTAACTGAGAGACAGTAAAACAGATCAGTCTACTTTTATTCTTCAAGCTGAACACATTGTAAAAATTAAGCAAAACAAAAGTCAAGTGTGACAAGGATTTTAATTGGAGAATATGGTAGATTGCCATCATCAAAGCCCATAGGAAAAGACAAGGCTAATCTTATTAAGGTTATCTGGGTACGCAGCAACAACCAGCCCCAAGAAACCCACGGCTCTACAATCAATTTCTCCGCCAAGGGAACTTAGTTTATTCAGGCTAATGAACTGAGGGAAGACATGGAATTGGAAATAACCATCTGAGCATTAAAGAAAGGAAGGAAGAAAGAAAGAAAGAAAGAAAGAAAGAAAGAAAGAAAGAAAGAAAGAAAGAAAATGTAAATGATCTAGGTTGTACACAAACCAATAGGTTGGTTCATTCTTAATGAAACATGCAAATTTTCCTTTGCATGTGGCCCTGAGAAGTTGCCAATTGAAGAGAGCCTTTTCCCTGATTAGTGGCCTTTTGCATAACACCCTTCAAGATATAGTCATTGAAATGAAACACATGCTGTGCACAGCTGCCTCAATTTGTGCAATAGATCTGCTGCAAAACAAATTTAGCTGAGAATCCTGTATTGGTGAGCTGCTATTGAATTGGAGATTCCTTTGAGAAATAACCCAGCAAAATTAGACTTTTAAAGTATCACCATGCTATACAAACATGCCATGATTTATTACTTTGCGCCTAGCTCACCTGACCTAGACACATTCCTCCATAATTGTCTTCGTTATATTCACATAATAATAGTAGCTACTTTTTATTTTCTAGGAGCTAAACATTGTGCTGGGTACGTTAGCTATATTTTATGCACAATCCTCAGAACAATCTGTGAAGCTAAATACATATAAGCAAAGACTAGGTTTTTCCTATTGTGTTCATGCATTTTTGATCCCTTAGAAAACCAATAAGCATTCTTAAGCCTCACAGATTTAGATGTATGCTTTCTTAAACTTTTAACTAACAGAATACATGAATGGTGAAGTTATTTTCTTTAATAAAACATAGATTAAAAGGCTTTTATATCGATGCAAGAGCTTTGGAACTTCTCTGCGAATCTTCTCATGAGTTGCTACAATACTCTTTGTCTCTTTCTCAAATAGAAAGTGTCTGGGAAATATTAACACATAATTTCAATGGCCTGTGATGTAAACATCTTTTTTTTATGGCAATTACATTTGGAAAATGTATCCTTTGCCCACACTCCCATCTCATGCCCATTTACTGTCCATTCTATATTCCCAATATTTATCGAATGCATATCTTACTCTCTATTCCCTCAGTTCATCTTTATTATCTCTCACCTCCATTCCTGTAGCAGAACCTAACTAGTTACACACCACCAGTTCCCTTTTTCTCTGGGCACACAGCTAGACTACATTTCCCAGCCTCCCTTACAGTTAGCTGAAGTCATGTGATTGTATTCTGGCTAATGAAATGGGTGGGAAAGTGCTCCTTCTGGATGGCCCGTAGAACCCTCTCGATAGTACCTTCTCTTTCTCTTCTGCAATGTGTGAGCTGAATAGAGACTCCATTGAGGATGGCTAAGCCAGATATAGAAGGAGGCTGGGGCTTGAGTTACAATCTGGAGGAGAGCTATTTGTCTAGATGAGCCGCCTAACCAGAACTCCTGCAGTGGACTATTGCAAAAGCTAGAGGCATACTTTTACAGTGCTGACCCTAAAATAGGGATTATTTGACAGGAGATAGCCTCTCTGACTAATATACAACTAAAATAGCCTTGTTTCCCAGATTCTCCCCTCAATAATCCATCATCTCTATGGAAATCATGTTTATCTTCCCCAAACAGCACTTTGTAACCATCACCCACATTAAAAAATCTAGTACATACTCCCAGATGTATTAAATGGACACATACTGGGCACCTATTATGTTTTGGGCTAATTTCTTTTTTTTTTTTTAAGTTTACTTATTTATTTGAGAGAGATAGAGTGTGAGCAGGGGAGGGGTAGAGAGAGAGGGAGAGAGAGAATCCCAAGCAGTGCAGAGCCTGACATGGGGCTCAATCCCATGAGCCATGAAATCATGACCTGAGCTGAAATCAAGAGTTGGACGCTTAACCAACTGAGCCATGCAGGCACTCCCGTTTGGGGCTAATTTCTTACAGAATCTTATAGTTAAAATTTTTTCACCTGCCTTTCAGGGATTTCTATATTTGCCTCTTATTACACACTCCTGCCCCATGTCTCCAAATTCCCGACAATCTAGATTACTTGATATTCCTGACATAGGATTTAGATTTTTTTTTTTTTTGCCTCCTTTGATTCCTTTGTCCTCTCAAGGTTTCTAAACCTTATGTTTCCTTTAAGCTGTAGTGTAAATGCTACCATTACCAGAAAGTTTCATTGCCTTGAATTCCCAGTTGAAAGAAATCTCTTTGGTGTCTCATTCATTCTTCTTCTAATTCCCACAGAGTTTTGTTTCTTTATAAATTCTGCAACCATCTGATAGATGTTTCCATATCTGCCTGTTCATTGTATCTCTAGCACATACGTGGCACATAATAGGTACTTTTTGGAATGAATATTATGCATTGGGACTTAGCATAGTGCCAGCATTTAAATATATATCGCTGGGGGTTTTTTAACATTAATTATTTTTGAGAGACAGAGTGTGAGTGGGGGAGGGGAGAGAGACGGAGACACAGAATCTGCAACAGGCTCCAGGCTCTGAGCTGTCAGCACAGAGCCCGATGTAGGGCTCGAACCCATGAACTGGGAGATCATGACCTGAGCTGAAGTCAGATGCTTAACTGACTGGGCCACCCAGGCACCCCTATATCGTTGTTTAATGAATGTGAAATTCAAATTCCCTCTAGGTTATGTCAGTTCAGAGTTGCTTCTTAAAATTTTTTTTAATATTTATTTATTTTTGAGAGAGAGAGAGTGTGAGCAGGGGAGGGGCAGAAAGAGAGGGAGACACAGAATCTGAAGCAGGTCAGCTGTCAGCACAGAGCCTGACGCAGGTCTCGAACTTGCAAACCGTGAGACCATGACCTGAGCTGAAGTCACCACTAAACCGGCTGAGCCATCCAGGTGTCCCTCAGTTCAGAGTTTAATACATCAGAGCAGTTTCACTCTTTCCTTCCAAATATCTGTTCTTCCTCAGTGCTCTTTATCTCAGTGATGACTTTCCATCCTTCTAGTTGCCTACACCAGAATGACTCTTTTCTCTTCCTCACCCCCTCAACTAATCCCTGCTGATGCTGCTTCCTAAGTGGGCCTTTAATCCATCCCATCTTTTCCAGCCCCTATTCCCTTAGTGCAGGCTGCCGTTGTCACCCAACTGGCTTTCCTGTCTTTTACCTCTTTTTTTTTTTTTTTTTGTCTACCTCCTAACCTGCCCACACCCAAAGTCCACTAGCTAAATAGCAGCTAGATGGTCTTTCTAAAATAAATGCAAATCTCATCTTAAAGTCCTGAAAAGGCTCTTGATGGACTTCACAGTTCTAAATAAAGCAACCATGACTTACTCAGCTCGTTATGACTTGATTAATTCAACAACTCAACAAATACATAGGAAGCATCCTTTCTAAGTGCCAGATACTGTTCTCAGTGCTGGAAGATGTATGGATAGATTACAAACCAAATCTGGGAACGCCCTGAGCTTGCACTCTAGTGTGGAGGCATGCAGAAAAAAAAAAAAAAAATACAAAAAGGAAGTACATCGTATAGCGTGTTAGAAGGCAACAAGCTTTGTGGGGGAAAAAATAGAGCAAATAATGGAGTCTGCAAGTGCAGATTTGGAGGAAAGATTACAATTTAAAGGAAGTCATTAGGGTAGGCCCTTACTGAGAAGGTATCATTTGAAATGAAAGAGTATAAACTTTGCAGATAGAGGAAGTAGCCAGTGCTAAGTCCTGGGGCAGAAGCATGTCTAGCTTGTACGAAAAGTTGGATCTTATAATCCTTTAGTAAACTTTGCTTCAGTCACAAAGACCTATTTCTAGTTCCTGAATAATTCCTTCTCTTCTGAGCATTTGTGTATTAACCCAACTATCTAGAATGCCCATCCCTTCCTTCTTTTGCTGTGTAACTCTTCCATATCCTTTAGGGGTTAGCTGGACACTGCCGCTATTTCAAACTGCAGCATGCATACAAATCATAGGAGGTGGACCTAGCAGTCTGCAGTTCTAACAAACTCCCAGGTGATGCTGACACTGGACAGTCCATGGTCCACAGGAGTAGCCAATCAGGGAGAGTTCGTCTAAGTCAGTGGTTCTCATCCTTGGATCATACTGGAACCACCTGGGGAACTTACAAATACCTCCCCACACCACAACAATGACACATCAGATCAATCAACTCAGAGGTTATAAGAGTGGGGTTCAGGTATCAAGCATATTTTCTTTTTTGTAAAATTTATTTATTTTGAGGGAGAGAAAGCGCACAAGCAGGGAAGGGGCAGAGAGAGAGAGAAAGAGAATCCCAAGCAGGCTCCACACTGTCAGTGCAGAGCTCAACATAGGGCTGGAACTCACGAACTGCGAGATCATGACCTGAGCCAAAATCAAGAGTTGGACTCTTAACCGACAAGGTCACCGACCAGGTGCCCCTTGAGTACGTTTTCAAGTCTTCAGGTGATTCCAATGTGCAGACAGGTTGAGAACCTGTGGCGTCTCTAAAATCTCTTCTAACTCAGGAAATTATCACTGGGATGGTAGGACTTTCCAGACAGGACGTCAGTGACACTGCTTGTGCATGACATTGCCATTCAGAACACAGATCTGCAGCACATGGGCTCTGATCATGGACTCTAGAAATGACAGATGTGGATTCACATCCTACTGTGTTGGGCAGATTTACCTCTCTCGGCCTCAATTTCTTCATCTCTAAAATGAAAATCATTATATCTAACATTTTGGTCTACTTAAGAATTTATAAGGGTAATTATGCCCAGCACTTTGCAGATAACCAGTAGTTTGAGGCTGCTGTTGATATTAAGTATGAGATTTTCCAGCACTGCAGTTTTTTTTTTTTTTAAACAAAGATACTAGTCTGTTCTCTTGCTTTCCTCCTGAAGAGCATCCACATGGAAAATAACAACAGCCACTTGGGAAGCCTGGATCAGCTTAAGCACCATCAGGGGAACTCTTTCCAATAGTTAATTTCCTCCTCTGTCCTCAGCTCCCAAAGCTATCCTGGGAGGAAGCCACTGTTTTACTTTATGAAACATTTGCCTGTGATAACAGACAGTAATTCTAAGTAGTCTTTTGGCCAACAGACCCTTTTTCCTATCTCCACCACCCTTGTACATAGTAAGCAAAGTTGATGTACTCAACTAGGACTAACACTCTTGTCTGTCTTCATTTGCTAGTACTGGATTATCCTTCGGATTGCCTTACATGAATCAAACACTCTCTTGGTAGAAGCTGCAACAGCAATAAAATCATTAGGGTGGTTCCACCTAATTAGTAAGTCACAAGCACATTTTTCTCTTGGTATTTGCGGAAGGGATCATGGAGCCAATGAGACCAGTTTCCATTTCCTCTCAGCCACTGGCACCCTGAGAAGCAAGAGATTTTCCATACTCTTTGTTGATGAATTTTTACCCACA
This sequence comes from Panthera leo, assembly GCF_018350215.1. Lineage (NCBI taxonomy): Eukaryota > Metazoa > Chordata > Mammalia > Carnivora > Felidae > Panthera > Panthera leo. The sequence continues at coordinate 62,933,967 of NC_056691.1, read as the reverse complement.
CCAAAATTTTGAGCATTAGAGCAGTCCTCAAATCATGCCTCTGCCACTCTCCCGGTCTGGGTAGCAAGTCTTGAGAAAGAAGATATACAAAAATTTTATCATGAATTCAGTGATGGTTGAAAATCCTGCTCTAAGATACCTCTATTTAAAACCCACACCCAGGGGCGCCTGGGTGGCTCAGTCGGTTAAGCGTCCGACTTCGGCTCAGGTCATGATCTCGCGGTCTGTGAGTTCGAGCCCCGCGTCAGGCTCTGTGCTGATGGCTCAGAGCCTGGAGCCTGTTTCGGATTCTGTGTCTCCCTCTCTCTCTGACCCTCCCCCGTTCATGCTCTGTCTCTCTCTGTCTCAAAGGTAAATAAACATTAAAAAAAAATAAAATAAAATAAAATAAAATAAAATAAAACCCACACCCAGGGGCGCCTGGATGGCTCATTCAGTTGAGCGTCTGACTCTGGATTTAAGCTTAGGTCATGACTTCAGGGTCACAGGATCAAGCCCTGTGCCAGGCATGGAACCTGCCTGAGATTCTCTCTCCCTCTCCTTCTGCCCCTCCCGTTGGTACATGCACGCATCTCTCTCTCTCTCTCTCTTAAAAAAACCAAAAACCCTGCACCCAGACTGTGTTCATTTCCCTCAGTTTCAATTAATATGCTGAATTATATTTTTACTCTACTCCCATGAATTTACTCACACTGGAATGTTCTCTTCTCTTCTACATCTAAAATTTGAGAAGTATTTTCCCTATAAATAATATAAAGACTGGTTGGATTTAGTAATGTTATCAGTACAAGTGTCTCCTAAGCATTAAGTATTATGTTAAGGGCAATATATGTCTTACCTCAGTTAATCCACAACAGCTCTATGAAGATCATACTATTATTCCTCGCTTAAACACTAAAGAAACTGAAGCTCAGGTAGGTTAAGGAACTTAGTCAAAGTCATACATCTAGTAAGTGCCAGCACTAGGATTCAAACACACGGCTATTCTGTCCTTAAGTTGTTATCTTAGTCGTGACGTTCAACTTCCTAACAGAATATTTGGTCCTCCCTGTCCATCTTTGCCGTTTTCAACTCAAAATTATTAAGGTCATCTGAAACAAGTAAAGTTGGTAACAGTCTAGAAGATCTAAGGAAACATGACAACTAAATGTAATATGGTATCCTGGAACAGAAAATAGACAGTAGGTTAAAACTAAAGAAATCTAATAAAATATGGAGTTAGTTAATAATCAGGTATCAGTATTGGTTCACCAATTTTGACAAATGACAGTACCATAGTAATGTTAACAATATGAGAAATTGAGTGCAAGTTATACAAGAACTCTGCCATATTCTCACAATTTTTCTGCAAATATAAAACTCTTCTTAAATAGTTTCCTTTTTAAAAGTCAATGAGTCCTCACTCAAGGTCATACATGGAATAGTATAATATTTCCAACTATAACATCACATATTAAAAAAAAATGGAGGACTGCATTGATTAATGTGCATTTGGAGCTTGGAACAATATGGCCGTTTGTGAGAGTTTTTTAATCCAAACTATCCACATTCTAAAATGCCCCATTAAATAAATTTAGTAAAATAATGATACAGCAGGATCCTAGAATTTGTGGTAATCTCTTCCTCTGAAATTCTGACTATAGTAAAGAATATTTGAGCCATTGTTTAAAAAAAAAACCTACTTTAATGAAAACAGAGAAAGTGTTATGCAGAATGTTAAGGCTGGAAATCCAAAACCAATTATTCTGCAAAAAGCTCTTTTCTACAAATATGCCAAAGCAATGTTAAGGATCAATGCAGCCTAATTCCAATGGTATGAAAAGGAGTGAGTGCTCAATTCAATGTCAGTGAGTTCATAATATGATATCTACAATACCCTGTCAAGGAGGCACCTTTCAAATAGGAAGTCCTGAATACATACATATCTGGGCTACTTAGAGAGGTCTGTGCAGGGAGAAAATTAAATGTCATGGAATTCCTTGGTGGCCTGTGTAAAAAGTAGGGGAGAGAGAGCCTGGTAATAACAATTCCTTCAAATACTCTGCAAAATTCAAGGATTCATTCCCTTCTGGTCAATGTGGTAGTTTAAAGATATGTCCACAAATTCTCTGACACTCTTCCTATCCACATCTATGTCATCTATGCTTGAAACTGTGTGCTTCAACCAATAGCATACAGCAGAAGTGACACAATGCTTCCAAAGATAGGTCATAAAAATCAATGTGCTTCTCTTTTGCTCACAGGAATACTTGCTCTGGAAACCTACAGAGTCTGCGTCTGCTCTGGCCCCATTGTTGGCAGAGCGCTAGCCACTGTTTGACCACACCATGTGAAAAACTCTGAGACAGGATAAGTTAGTCAAATACTTATTGAATTATTGGCCCACAAAATCTATGAAAGATTATAAAATTATTGTTGTTGTTTTTAAAAACAGTTTCCTCTCTATTCATTGCTGTGTGTATGTACAAATTCTGTTTCAATTATTCAATTTATTTTTTTTAAAGAAAAGAATTCTTTTTTCTTTTCTTTTTAAAGAAAATTATTCTTCTTTTTAAAGAAAATAATTCTTATTTATTTTCTTATTCAATTTATTGCATTAGTCATCTATTTTGATGAGAAATTGATTTTATTAAGTTTGTTTTTGTTTTGTTTATCGACATATAGTTGACACACAATGTTACATTAGTTTTAGGTGTATATTGTTGCTGTTTTAATTCACTAAACTTTGAGGCAAGGTATTGTGCAACAATAGCTAACTGGAATAGTCTGTTTATAATTGTTCAAAAAAGCATTGGGTTATTATGAAGTGTCAGCACAGAGTAATCATGATTCACTGGCTGTACTGTTTTAAACTTGGTCACAGAGGAATTTATATCATGGTAAGTAATAGTACTTTAGTTTTATACCGTAATTATTTACTCTCTACCCATAGCCTCTACCTTAATTTAGAAAACAAGCATTATTAATCATCTACTATGTGTCAGGCAGGCACTCAGACAGGCATCAGGAATTCAATGGTGTAAAAGACAAATATATACCCAGTTCCGGGGAGCTTACACTCTAGTGGGAGAAACAGACAAAAACAAATAAACAATTCAAATGATTACTAATTATGATAAGTGCCATAAAGGAAACCAACAAGTTTCTTGGGAAAATCTTACTTTAAAAAAAATTATTTACTTATTTTGAGAGAGAGCATGAGTGGGGGAGAGGGGCAGAGGGAGAGAGAGAATCTTTAGCAGGCTCCACACTCAGCACAGAGCCCCATGTGGGGCTCAGTCTTATGACCCTGAGATCATGACCTGAGCTGAAATCAAGATTCAGATGCTTAATCAACTGAGCCACGCAGGTGCCCCAGGAAAATTCTACTTTTGACAGATGGTTAAAAAAGCTTGTATGGTACAATGGAGTACTACGCGGCAATGAGAAAGAATGAAGTATGGCCCTTTGTAGCAACATGGATGGAACTGGAGAGTGTTATGCTAAGTGAAATAAGCCATACAGAGAAAGACAGATACCATATGGTTTCACTCTTATGTGGATCCTGAGAAACTTAACAGAAACCCATGGGGGAGGGGAAGGAACAAAAAAAAAAAAAAGGAGGTTAGAATGGGAGAGAGCCAAAGCATAAGAGACTCTTAAAAACTGAGAACAAACTGAGGGTTGATGCGGGGTGGGAGGGAGGGGTGGGTGGGTGATGGGTATTGAGGGGGGCACCTTTTGGGATGAGCACTGGGTGTTGTATGGAAACCAATTTGACAATAAATTTCATATATTGAAAAAAAAAGGTTGTATGGTGACAGATAGTAACTATACTTACTATAGTGAGCATAATGTATAGAATTGTCAAATTACTATGTTATATACCTAAAACTAATATAACATTGTCAACTAAATGTCAATTAAAATAAATTTAAAAATTATAGAAAACATTTTGAGGAAGGAAAGAAGGAAGGAAGGAAGGAAGGAAGGAAGGAAGGAAGGAAGGAAGGCAGGAAGGCAGGCTTCCTTGAGGAGATGACATTTAAGACAGGACCAAAAAGTAAAGAAATAACCAGTCATGTTAAGAGCAGCAGAAATGTTCCCAGAAGAGTAATAACATGGTACCTCCTCTAACCTGGAGGTAGAAATATGCCAGAGCAAAGTCAGTGTGGCTGAAGCTTAATGCGTCAGAGTAGTGTGGAATAGACAGTGTTCCATCAAAGGATGTCTCTTCTGTGTTGTAGTGTTGTTTGGGGGGGATGCCTTTCCAAGAAAAGATTTTATTTCTCAAACTACTCCCTTGCATACAAGCACAGTCATGTGACTGAATCCCCATCAAAAGAATGTCGGTGGAAGCGGCACACCAGACTGGCACAACCTGAGCCCATGAATGACTGCGTGGAGCAAAGGCCCATTCTCTCTCCATCTTTCTACCAACACAATTAAGAAATAAACCTCTACTGGTGTTAAGGGTTCCTGGGATTTCAGGGTTATGCTGTGACGCCAGTTAGTATCACCTTAATTGAAACAAGGGAGAGTGATACAATATTCAGCTAGAATTTATAATGAGGCGCTGGATCAAATGGTGAGGAATTTGATTTTACTCTAAGAGCACTGAGAACCCACTATTGCGTGCAGGGAAGTAAGATGATCTGATTGACACTTCAACATCACTCCAGTCTCTGTAAAGACTGGATTGGAAGTCAAGAGTGAAGCATTGGGTTGGATTATTACAAAAGGTCAACATGAAGTAAAGAAATGGAAGTCCCGCATTCCATCAACTGGGAACTTTCAGCTTGGTCCAGAAGAGCAAAGTTCATAGAATTCAGAATTTCTTTGAAATGAAAAGGAATAATCACCTGGTTCAAGAGAGTGATTTGTATATTATCCTTAAGTTTTTAGATTTTCTGAAACTCTTAATAAACACTTCATATATTTTGGAAAACATAACCATTTATACATCACTTCACCCTGGCTATGTGAAGGAAGATTTCTGTCAAGCTCCTCACCACTTGAGATATATATAGAACAGCGGACTGAGACCCTATAAAGACAGTATTATCTGTATCAAGCCAAGCACCATCTTCTTGCTTCAAAAACCAAGTTCTGAACATGACTTAAAACCCTAGCAAATTAAGATACCATCACTATGAGGATTGAAATAATCTGGTGGACACAAATGATGAATAAATACTCCAAAGTAAACCATACTTCCAAACACAAGCCCAGGGGGAACACAGGAGACAGAACATTTCACTGGGCCAGAAGGATGTGTAATGGGGCCAGGGGTGGGGTAGGAAGAGTCAGAGGATGAAATGTTTGAGCACAAGTTTATCCAAGGAAAGAAGCATTATGTCATGTGATAATATAGGGTCTATTGCTTCTTTGCTTTATTTTACAATTGCTATTACTAATTTAACTTTCATTAGAGAGTCTTTTACTGAGGAAGAATCTTTAGCTAAACACAAAGTTCAGGTGATTTTAGTTATCTTTCATAAGTTAGTATTTTCAATGCACTGTTACAATTTGTTAAAGGATGTTCTAAATATGTTCCCCCAAATGTAATGGGTTAAATCAGAATCTGAAAGAATAGAGTCTAAAATATGTAAAATATATAATGCAATTAATATATATTAATATTCATTAATATACATAATGCATATTTATAATATGTAAAATATAATATATATATAATGTAAAATATATAATCTAGTATTATATGGGTGTTTGTTGTTTTTTATATTTATATAAAGTCTATCAAAAGGCTTCTTATTCTACAAAACTCAGGGCTACCAATATAAAAAGAATATAAGCCTGTAAGTGGCCTCAGGAATGCTGAACTGAAAAACATCTACCTGTCCACAAGCCCCATTTACACATTTATTCTGTGGGAAAAAAAGAAAAAAAAAATATATATATATATATATTTAATTATCTTCTTTCAGAGAACATCTATCAGTTTCAAGTTTTTGTTGTTATATTGTAATGGTTAATGCTGTTTTAGTATAGTCTTTGACATCTGCATGAAATCCTCAGGTTTTATGAAGGAAATCACATACAACACACATCAAAACCTGTCATAACTGTGAATGCCCCAGAAATACTTGCAGAAGGCAAAAAATGATTGAAAGCTGGAAACTGTATACATTAACATTTTTTAGCTTTTATCCACTCTTTAGTTTTGACCCATGCAATTGCATGACCTGAAAGACAAAAATGTAGCTATTCACAAAGATTCAAAGTGATTCCCAAATGGCATGATAGTTCTTGTCTCTTCTGAAGATTCTAGACTCAAGCCAGCCAGATAGTATTTCTTGATTTTCTCACCCGAAGATTTTGTTCAGATTTGAGTTATCACTCTAAAGTAGTTCAAACTGATTCTAAAGACCCTGGCCAATCATCTGTTCATCCATTCCACAAACAGTAATAAGCCTTTACTAGGTGACAGATATAACACTACATTGAAGGCCCTACATAAATATGACATCACCCTTATCCTTGAGAACAGAACAGAATAATCTCTAATGTCATGTGATACGTTTGGGGACCATAGACAAGGGACAATGAACTCTGCCCAAATGCCCCCAGCCCCAGTAGTCAATGAGTTCATCTTAACATAAATTCATATGTGTTGCTTGTTCAGTAGATTCCCTTCAAGACCTCAGTCTTGAGGAAAGGAAAGCTTTCCTTTAATATTTCAAAGAGGCTCTAGGCAGCATCTCAAATAATCTTTCCATTTTCCCACCAGGCCTCTACGTCCGTAAGTCATCACTGTCGCCTTTATATTCTGTCACCAATAAATAGGCAAGGAAAGTTCACTGTTGGTATAATATTGAGTGGAGTGGCTTCCTGTCTCATAGTTAGTACCATATTTTGCTTTCTTGTCATCTGGGCAGCTATAAGCCTCTTCCCCAAATCTCTTGCTCCATAGGGCTCACACTTAGCAGTGGGGACCAGAACTGTCACCCACTGCCATTACATTCTATCCATTTCCTTATGTTTTATTTGTATCCAAATGATATCATATATATTCTTCTGCAAGTTGTTTTTTCCCATTACTGGTATTTTTTAACGTAGTGTATTAACATAGAAGTACTAAGCCATGTGCTAGCCTTTGCATTCCACTGTATGAGTAAACTTCCTACTCTCCAAAGTGGGTGTCCAGCTGCTCTCTGTGAGAGTACCAGTCTTCCCACAAATCTTCTCAATGCTAGATATTATCACTTTAGCTTCTACTAATCTGATAGGTGAAAAATGGAATCTCATATTTATCCCCTGAGGAGTAGTGAGGTTGAGCATTATAACTGGACGCATCTTATCTGCCTCCCTATATCTCTTGGTTTACATTTGCTTCCCAGGCTCTCAGTTGCTTACTTTGCTTCTGTGGTAGCAGCAACTGAGGGGCCTCACACATACCTGTGATTCTACTGCCTGGATCCAAGTAGTTACTTTCTCAGGAATATAGGACTCCATCTTGGCCATTGACATGTAGTCAGGACAACCACCATTCTGATTCTCCTCACACTTGAAGGGAGATGAAACGCCATACCACAGGTTCAGGATCCTTCTTCAGAGTGAATGTCACCATATAGAGGAGTCAAAATCCATCAGACTAGCTTTGAACAAGGGAGAACCAACAGATGATAAGGAGAATAAATTTCATCCACTCCCCGTCTTCCAAAAGTGGCTCCGAGTTATAATATCTATGAAGAAGCTATTCCAAAGATAACCCATGTGGACAAGTAGACAGACATACCATTCAACTGACTATCTCTTGGTTTTTTGTGAAGCAGTGGCCAGAGTATAATACATCATCCTGCATTGTTTCCTTCCTTCCCTTTCCCCTCACAATCCTGCAGCAGATTGTACTTTTTTTTGGAGGTAACAAGATTCACTAACAATTTCTGAAGAAATGTAATGCTTTAGACTGAATCTATGTTTCAGAAAGATGACTCTGGAGACATAATGGAAACTGAATAGGAATTAGGAAGAAACTAAGACAGAAGACATGTTTTTAGGAGTTTATTCCATTGGAGCAGGTTACAGCTGGGGTAACAATAGTGGAAATAAAGGAGAGTCATATTGAAGAGAGGTTGGGGAATTAAGTGTTGATTTGATTATTCATGAGAAGAATATAGAGGCAGGAAGGGTAAAGCATGGGGTAGCAACAGTTATTAAAGACTGGATAAAGAAGATGGACTGGGAAGACTGAGAAAGGCCAGGAGGTAAGAGAATTTGGAACAGATAGAATTTCAAGGAGAAACTGACTAATGATGTTACATAATGCAGAAATGTCAAATAGCCTAAGAATGAAGAAGGAGCTATGAATGCAGCCATTAGGCATTAGTAGAACATCAGTATCAAAGGAGGGCTGGAGTCCAGAGAGATCGTGGATTTCAAATAAAAATAAGTTGGTAGAATAAGATGATTGAACAATAGTCTGAAGTAGCAGTGGGAACCCAGGGGAAAATCCAGGGTACAGGCAATCAGAGGGCCTGGGAGCCTCAAACTAAGAGAGGCCAGTACAGCAATTTCAATGTAAGCCTGGGAAAAAGTGTTAAGATTTCTCAGGCAAGAAGGTAGAAGTATATTGGGGAAAAGCTAGAAAATGGTATTTATTGGTAACTGAAAAGGGGTTCCAGAGAATTCAGAGGAATGGGATCAAAGGAGATCAGTGGAGGAGGGGGTGGGGTAGTTTTCATTTCCAAGTAAAGGTCCCACCTTTAATGATTTCAGTTTTGTTGTCAATTTAGCCTCCATTTTCTAGGTGGCCCCAGGGTTTACAGTAATCAAGGTATTTGGATTTGTGGTTTCTTGGGAAGCCACTCTGTTCCCTGAAATACCACCAATACAAATCTATCAACCTATTTGCAAATGCTTCTGGGACAATCATCTCTAATATGGTTGTGAAGATTAGATGAGAGCAATGCCCTGTGGGCATTAGACACTGGGAACATCAGGGCCTCCAGGAAGTAGGAGAGAGTTTCTGAAAGTTTGAAGAGTAAGATAAGATTTACCTACTTCATTATTAAAGATAAAATTTACCTACTTCATTATTTTTATTAAGGGTAATGCCTCTTTCTAAAATCCATAACACAAACTGTTCCCTTACATAAGTTACTGTGTCTCCTACAAACACACACACACACACACACACACACACACACACACACACACTCCCCTTCCTTTTACAAGTAAACTTCAGAGAATGCAAAAAGAAACTTTAAACCAGTCTGCGTGAATTATTGCAACTACAAAAGAGAAACTCAAAATAATAAGTATCACAACTACTTAAAATGTGACTTGTTTAAAATGTGACTTTGGCTATTTCAAGATAGCCAAAGCAATCTTGAGAAAGAAAAACAAAGCTGAAGATAACACAATCCCAGATTTCAATATGTACTACAAAGTCATAATGAAAACTGGCACACATAGATCACTGGAACAGGATAGAGAGCCCAGAAATGAATGCACACGTATATGGTCAATTAATCTGCAAGAAAGGAGGCAAGAATATATTATGGGGAAAAGACAGTCTCTTCAACAAATGGTGCTGGGAAAACTGGACAGCAAAAGAATGAAACTGGACCAGTTTCTTGTACCATATAAAAAAATAAACTCAAAATGGACTTAAATGAGAGACCTGAAACCATAAAAATACTACTAGTAAATATAGTCAGTAAGCGCTCTGACATCGGACTTAGCAACATTTTTCTAGATACGTCTCTTCAGGCAAGGGAAACAAAAGCAAAAATGAACTACTAGGACTAAACCAAAATAAAAAAACTTTTGTACAGTGAAGGAAACCATCAATAAAATGAAAAGACAACCTACTTAATTGGAGAAGATATTTGCAAATGACAAATCTGATAAGGGGTTAATACCCAAAATATTAAAAGAATTCACACAACTCAACACCAAAAAAGAAAAAAAAAACAATCTGAGTAAAAGATGAGTAGAGGACCTAAAATAGACATTTTTCCAAAGAACACATACACATATCCAGCAGACACATGAAAAAATGCTCACCATTACTAATCATTAGGGAAATGCAAATCAAAACCACAATGAGATATCACCTCATACCTGGCAGAATGGCTAAAATCAAAAACACAAGAGATAACAAATATTAGCAAGGATGTGTAGAAAAAGGAAACTTTGTGTGTTATTGTTGGGAATGTAAATTGGTGCAGCCACTAAGGAAAACAGTATGGAGGTTTCTCAGAAAATTAAAAATAAACTACCATATAATCCAGTATTTCCACTACTGGGTAACAAAGGAAACAAAAACACTAATCCAAAAAGATATATATACCCCTATATCTATTGTAGCATTATTTACAATAGCCAAGATATGGATGCAACTGAAATACCCATTGATAGATGAATGGATAAAGAAGATGTGGTATATATACACAAAATGGAATATTATTCAGCCACAAAAAAGATGACCTCTTGCCATTTGCAACAACATGGATGGACACAGAGAATACTATGCTAAGTGAAAGAGTAAGATAGAAAAAGACACATATCATATAATTTCACTTTTATGTGGAATCTAAAAAACAAAACAAATAAACAAACAAATAAATACACTCTTAAACAGAGAGAACAAACTGGTGGTTTCCAGAGGGGAGGTAGGTGAGGACTTGGCTGAAATAGATAAAAGGGATTAAGAGGTACAAACTTCCAGTTATAAAATAAATAAGTCAAAGAGATGAAAGTTACAGCATAGGGAATATAGTCAATAATATTGTAATGATGTTATATGGTGAAGATGGTGACTATACTTAGCCATGAGCACAGCAATATATAGAATCGTTGAATCAATATGTTGTACACCTGATGTCAATATAATATTGTAGGTTAATTATACTTCCATAAAACAGAAAACTAAGCAATTATACTTCTAAAAAAAGAAAGAAATGGCAAATATATTAGTTTATGAGGTTGAGTGAATTATTGAAAGAGTGATTTTAAGAGGAGAAATATAGAGATAGGATCTATTCTAACAAAATTAGATAACCAATAACGAACATAAGCTACATTTGTCTTTTTCATGAAAAAACTATTGCTATTATTATCTGCAATCAGTTTCCTTAATAAGAGTTCGGGACAATTTTCAATATTTTTCAAAACAATATTTATGATATAAGACTTACTTCTACATAAGTTTCACCTCACACTCACTTCCATCTTACCTAAGGTAGATGAGATATTAAAATCTAAGTCAGGCAGAGAGATCTCTTCCATCAAGAGTCTCAGATGAGGGCATATGGCCGCTCTTGACAGTACACAGCACCTCCTCTTTGTCTCCATGTTGCTTATCATGTTGACGATTATGAATACTTTTATATTTTTTACCTTTTTTCAAGTTTATTTATTTATTTTTGAGAGAGACAGAGACAGTGCCAGCCAGCAGTGGAGGGGCAGAGAGAGGGAGAGGGGGAGAATCCCAAGACAGAGAATCAGTGCAGAGCCCAGTGTGGGACTCGATCTCATGAACCATGAGATCATGACCCGAGCCGAAACCAAGAGTCAGACACTTAACCGACTGAGCCACCCAGGTGCCCCAATTATGAACACTTTTAAAAGTCAGTGGCATTTAGATACAGATTTCCAGTTATGGAATAATAAGACACAGGAATGAAAGGCACAGCACAAGGAATACACAAAAAAATATGTAATTGCTTAGTTATAAATAAATATTTTTTTAAAAAGTCAATGGTATTTATTTCTATCTCGCTAACCAAAAATAAGGCACCAAAAGCAGAGACAAAAAAAAAAGTGACTTGTGCTTCATAATCAAGCTGTCTGGCTGAGCTGTTTTTTAATCAGGTGTCAGAAGTATATCCTGCAGCCAAAATCTTCAATTATTGAAAACGTCCCTCAGAAAAAATTGTAAAGTGCATTGCAAGTTACATACCAATTAACATGTTATTTTAAAAAAGATATCATAAAATTAAAGTGAATAAGAAGATCTCAAAAGAATGTCTCACATTGGCTAGAAATTAGCTTCTGGTTTCACTGAAGAATCAAGATATTAGAATGGCAAAATGAGGGGCGCCTGGGTGACTCAGTCGGTTGGGCGTTCGACTTCAGCACAGGTCATGATCTCACACCTCATGGGTTTGAGCTCCGCATCAGGCTCTGTGCTGACAGCTCGGAGCCTGGAGCCTGCTTTGGATTCTGTGTCTCCCTCTCTGTTCCTCCCCTGCTCACACTCTGTGTGTGTGTCTCTCCCTCAAAAATAAATAAACATTAAAAAAAATTTTTTGAGAATGGCAAAATGAGATCACAGAGCTAAAAATGTACAAATGTATATACAAAGCAATGTTATTTTGTTTTTAAGGGCAGACCTGAATCTGTCCACTCAAAGGCATGCAGGCCTAGTCAGGGTATTATCCACCTTGGGAAGTAACTAAATTAATCCCAGCATTTTGGGGACTTCCTCCACAATCCTTTGGATTTGTTCAGTGGTGACACTGAGACATTGGGTTTGGTTTTGGGAAATAGTCAAAAGCAATTTGGAGTTTGGTTTGGTAAATCAGATGGATTATATGATGGAGAAACACTACTTTTTGTTAAAGAAGGGAAGGTGGTTATAAATTGATGAAAATTATTTTTCTGCACCTTATAAACTGGCTCTGGGGGAAATTCACCCCGGGAATTTCTGGAAGTGTTTTAAGAAATGGCAGTATTATTGAAATAAATATAAACTCTAAAATGACTACTTCAGAGAGGAAAACATACATTGAGATATATAAAGTCCCTCCAACCTTGCTATAGAGTGGGGAGCTTACACTCAATATATTATTTTTAATGTGTTTTAAAGAAACAAATTGTGATAAGGATTATCTAAATTCTTGTACATGTTAAATCTCATTACTTTGTAGCCATACTGTGTATTCCCTCCATGTGATTATAGGAAGCATTTTATATACACTGAATTCAAAAGTCTTTTGCAGACAGGTGGCTGATGAATTACCAAATCTTTAATTCATAAATTTAACTTGCTACACTCATTTGGTTTATTGTGCATAATACACACAAACCCTGAATGATTCATACAAACTATTTTTTACTCATAAAAACATGCCAAAACCTTTTCAGAGAGTTGCTTTTGTCTCTTTTCAGAGTGCTCATTCTTCAGTGTGTATAAACAAGCAAATGCTTTGATATTCAAATTAATAAAAGCAGTCAAAACGAGAAATGAATCCATCTGAAAATCATATGCTTCCATTTGATGCATATTAATGAAAAGCTCACACACACAAATTATTTGAGAGGATATTTACCTTACATGCAATGAAAAACTCCCTTACAGGTAAAGCAGATAGAAAGGTTATTTTATAGTTAACCACGAAATCTGAGTTCTAGTTCTGCCTCCCCCAGAACAGCAAGTGGCTGTTCATGCAAGTGGCACGAACTTTGAGGTTGGTGGGATGTGAATTTAAACCTAACTCGGCTATTTGTTAGTTGTATGACCTTGAGCAAGTTACTTGACTTCTCTGAGCCTTAATTTATTCATCAACAATATGGAAATAATAACTATCCCCATTTCAGAAAGTAATTTTAAGAATTAACTAAAAGAGTGCATGTAACTTTCTTAGCTTAGTACCTGGGACTTAATTAGTTGTACCTATTAATAGGATTACTAAGTTAAACAACTCTTTTTTCTGTGTTATCACTTTTCTTTCCATAAAATGAGAACGTTACCTAATTAGTGAGAAATAAATGAGGGGACAGAAAATAATTTAAATGCTATGCAATGCTGGAAATTGTCATGAAATACAAAATACTACTCTGGCTCCATTACAAAGAACAATAAAATGCCTTATTCCCCCCAGCTAATTCAAATTGGACGCACCTTCTCAAGTACTTACATCTCCTCTGTTAGCAATAGGAATGTGATCATTTCAGTCTGAGCTGATTGAGTTTCTCCGGGCTTCACAAACAGATGGGATCATCGTAGGTATAATAAATCAAATTTCACTGGTTCCCGCCCCATCAGGCAGGACGTGCAAGCAAATTGCTTTTTAAATACCTCCCAACGCTCTCAGAATTTCACTTGGGTATGCCTGGGGGTCCCCACAAGGTATCTCAAGTGTGCTCACAAACATCTCTTTGGGCTCTTGTCACCATATGGTGATGGTTAGGTTCTTCCTCTCCTTGCCCAGCTCTTCTGTAACAATCAGACTGATGGAACTGGTGAGGGTGGAGGAAACCAATGTAAATCGCAAGGGTTAGTGGTCCATAAGTATCCAGGGTCACCCTTATGCTGGATGTCAACACACAGTCACCCCTGCTGAGGGGAACTTCCCAAAAGTTTCACCCAAAGCCTGAACCAATTCTTGAGAGCCCATGGAGAAATACTGAAATCAAGCTCTTTGCCACGTTCTAAGACAAGAGGTGAGTCCCTTTGATCTTATATCTCTAAACCTATCTTTTCTTCATCATCCTCCACTCAGTCTCTGCTTGGGGAAGTAAGATAAGGTCTTGGTTAAGCACTCCCGGTTCCCCTCCAACTCTCTCCATCACAAGACATTTGTGAAATATAAAACAAAAATGGTGCTGAGAAAGTAAGATGTATCCTCTACCTTCTGTCCCTTCAGGTCCTGGGGACTCTGGTTAGATGGATGAGAGGGTTATAACTTTGGAGAGGTAAAGTCTTTTGTAATGTAATAGGGGAGTTCATTACTGCTCTACTGAGCATTTTTAAAAATTGTTTTCAGGGGCACCTGGGTGGCTCAGTCGGTTAAGCGTCCAACTTCGACTCAGGTCATGATCTCGCAGTTCGTGAGTTCAAGCCCCGCATCAGGCTCTGTGCTGACAGCTCAGAACCTGGAGCCTGTTTCAGATTCTGTGTCTCCCTCTCTCTCTCTGACCCTCCCCTGTTCATGCTCTGTCTCTCTCTGTCTCAAAAATAAATAAATGTTAAAAAAAATTTAAAAAAAATTGTTTTCATGTTTATTTATTTTGAGAGAGAGAACAAGAGCAGGGGAGGGGCAGAGAGAGAATCCCAGGCAGTCTCTGCACTCTCACTCAGCACAGAGCCCAATGCGGGGCTTGATCTCATAAACTGTGAGATTGTGCCCTGAGCCAAAATCAAGAGTCAGTTGCTCAACTGACTGAGCCACCCAGGCACCCTTCTACAGAGCATTTTTAATGTATCTGGAATCTTTCATCTTCTTTTTCTTATTCTAGCTGAGAGGAAATTCTGTTTCTTCTCTTTCTTTACTTCCTCAGTTAAATGGGCAAGGGTGTGTGTGGCCCAAAGGAGAAGAAGCACCTGAGATCTAGGACTTTCAGATTTCTTTCTAAACACTCTGAAAAGTCACCAGAAAGGAAAAGGAAGAAACTGTGTCCAGGATTAACCTGGACACAAGAGACTAAGCACAAAAAAGGCCTGTGATCTAGTAACATTTACCAGAAGCGGTTTCATTTTTTTTTAATTTAATACTTTATTTAATCATGTACAATATATTCATAGTTCTTTTTTTTTCCTCGTTTTTATTTTTAATGTGTATTTATTTTTGAGAGAGAGCACACAAGAGAGAGTGTGAGCGCGGTAGGGGCAGAGAGAGAGGGAGACACAGAATCGGAAGCAGGCTCCAGGCTCTGAGCTGTCAGCACAGAGCCCGATGCAGGGCTCACACCCACAAGCCCTGAGATCATGACCTGAGCCGAAGTCAGATGCTTAACTGACTGAGCCACCCAGGCACCCCTGGATCACTTAAGATCTCTTAATGTAGTCGTGAGTGATCATTCATCTCTTGGTTGTGTGATTCAGTACCCAGCTGCAGAAGTCACAGACAGTGATGACCTCTGTTACTTTCTGGGCTCAGTTACCCCTAGGATTTTATGTCAGATAAGAGGAAACAGCTTCTTAGGGATGCCTGGGTTGATCGGTCAGTTAAGCATCCGACTTCGGCTCAGGCCATGATCTCAGGGCTCATGGGTTTGAGCCCTGTATCGGGCTCTGAGATGACAGCTCAGAGCCTGGAGCCTGCTTCGGATTCTGTGTCTCCCTTTCTCTCTGCCCCTCCCCCGCTTTCTCTCTCTCTCTCTCTCTCTCTCTCTCTCTCTGTCTCTCTGTCTCTCTGTCTCTCTCTTAAAAATAAACATAAAAGGGATGCCTGGGTGGCTCAGTCAATTAATGTCTGACTTCAGCTCAGATCATGATCTCACGTCTGTGGGTCCGAGCCTCGCATCAGGCTCTGTGCTGATAGCTCAGAGCATGGAGCCTGCTTCAGGTTCTGTGTCTCCCTCTCTCTCTGCCTCTCCCCAGCTCACACTCTGTCTTTCTCTCTCTCCCTCTCAAAAAGAAATAAAACATAAAAAAAATCAAAAATTGAAAGAAAAACATAAAAAATTTTTTAAAAAGAGATCTTAAATGATCCTGAAGCATCTGTCAAAATACATTTTTACCAGCCTTAGAAATCTTCAGAATCAAAAGGAGACTAGAGACATATAAGAATCTATCACAGAATGCAAAAGGTTGATTTTTTTTTTTTTTATCATGGGTTATGCTTAAGTAGTCCTTAGGGCCAAGGACTGAAATTCTGACTTGATGTTAATTTAATCTTGGTTGGGCAGTTCAGGTATATATGCATATATGGGTAGGTAGGTATAATGTCTTGGCTCCACTTGGCAGTGAGGGGACCTGATTTCTCAAATAAAACTGGATCCCTTGCCCCTTCACTGAGTTGTCCAGACTCCATAAAATGACCTCAGAATCTTCAGATGACCTGGGAATGACTGAAACTTGAAGGTACCTTTGTCTTAGTAGGAGAGGATTTTGTGGGTGCAGCCTGGTCCAAATATCACACAGACTTGTGACCAGATAAAGGAACCAGGGGACAGAAAAAAACCCAAGACAGGGTTATTGAAATACCAGGATGAAGGAAAGACATCAAGAAACAGTCTCTATATATGTGGTTCTGAGGAATGAATGACACTTTCATGGGAATATATAATCCTATGGTTCATGTGCCCAATACACACTTCCGGAAGGAATTAGCTATGTTTCTCCTATAAAAAATAACACATATGGAGAAGTGAAAGCCACTTTACAGACAAAATTGTCAAAATAAGGCAATGAATAAAAGCTATAGGAAGAGACATTTCAAAGACATTCAATATAAAATGTTTTAACAACTGAAAGATGGAACAGGTTACCTTTGGAGATTGTATAATAAAATAATTAAGAGCATAGATTTGAGACTCAGAAAACTATGGATTTGAATCCTGATGTTTAACATATACTCACCATGTTACTCAACTTCTTTGACCCTCTCTTTTCTCACCTCAAGACTATGGATAATAACTTCTCTAGAATATTGAAGGATTCATGATATAATATATATAAAGCACTTATATAGAATCTGACACTTAAAAAGACTGAATAAATGAAAGCTGTTGTCATTATTGCTTTTGTGTTAATAACTGGCATGAACTACAGATAGAGGAGATAGTTAGTTTTGGGAGTTTATATAGTGTAAACAAAAAATGTTTCCAAGCAAATGTATTCTAAGCAAACAATGACTTTAAACTGACAGCTCAAAAGAGATGAAATTAATTGTGTCCGCTGGCAAGAGAAGACTCAAAAATGTGTAAGTCTGTTCACTGTACCTCTCCATCATACCCATGTGATGTGGACTGTATGGTCCAGCACAATAAACCAAACAGATCAATAAAGTTTAAACAAGAATTCCCACATGAGGTAATGCAGGGGAAAAAAAACCATCAAATTGGATTATGACATAAAGGGCCTCTGTGTGCATGTTGAAAATATCTGTAAGTGTTTTTATATGACCTGAAGCTGAACACCAAGAGCTAGTGATTACATAAATAATAGAGCAGGAAGATAGCAACAATATTTAAGGTTATTCAAGACAATGAGTAAGCATAAAGCTGCCATTTGAAATGAGAGCATCTAACCCAATTCTATAAGGAATTAATTAGCTGATCTTTTATTTACTTGAAACACTTACCAAATTGCTTTCAGAAAGACAAATACAACTGTCTCCACTGGTGAACTAAAGGTAAGCCCTATATTGAATGAAATAAGAACTTATAACACATTTCAAATCTATTATTTGGTTTTAGAGATTGTCTTTATTAGATGGGTATCAAAAGGATGCTTCCTGGATTAGCACAGGAGAGGAAGGACTAATATATTTAGATATTTTTCATTGTTAGCATAAGAATTCAAAAACAAATTAATGTTAGAGAGGATCCTGTACAGAACACAGACCCTTCAAGGGACACAGAACTTGATCTTATTCAAAGTGTGAAAAAAAAAAAACAAAAACATTCCAATGATAGCTTCTTTATCCAATCATTGGTTCCAACTAAAAGGGACTCCCAGTCCTAGACACCGAACTGATGAGCTCAGGTTAAGCAGTCCACATGGAGCCTTTTGTTTATGAAATGGCCATGCTGTTACCAAGGAGCACAGAAAAAAGTGCCTCCATTCCACTCCTGCCACAGACCATGCCTGCCTTCACACTCACAGCAGGGCCAGGGGCCCTCCTTATCAGGTTCCTGCTGGTTCAGCTCCTAATGGCCTTCCTCAATTCCCATTCTGTCTGCTTTACTTTGGGCTGACACAGCAAATGCACACAGAAGAGGTTTGCAGCGTGGCAGAAGTCAAAGAGTGGAAACAAAGAAGGCTCCTTTAATTAATTTATTTTTTGCTTGTTTATTTGTCTGCAGTTCTCTCAACTGATGATCAAGGATTTCAGTGACTGGCACCAGGAGAAGGCACTAGAAGAAATCAATTTTCTATAACCTCAGAGATCACAAGGCACTGGATAATAATCCTGTCTAAAAGAGAGCTACTGGAGGAGCGCCTGGGTGGCTCAGTCAGTTGAGCGTCTGACTCTTGATTCTGGCCAGGGTCATGATCTTGTGGTTGTGAGACTGAAACCCGTGTTGGGCTCTGTGCTGAGTCTGGAGCCTGCTTGTGATTCTCTCTCTTCCTCTAAATAAATAAATAAATAAATAAATAAATAAATAAATAAATAAGCATTTAAAAAATTAAAATAAAATAAAAGAGAACTTCTAGGTTTGTGCAAAGCACAGCTGAAGACAAGTGGGAAAGCCTAATAGAAACATTACACCTTGACTCCAGTACTTCAGTACTTCACAGCCATTTTGGATTCTGTTTCAATCGACTGTGTCATCAACACACTTCAGAAATGTTGTTGGGACTATTTTCTGATATAGGTCAAAGGTTGTGTCCAAAGAAAGGAATGCATGAAAGAAGCTTCTTGGAAATTATCTTGTGAATTGGAAGACTTGGTGAAAGTCAGTTATAGAAGTTAGGCTATCAGGAGGATTGAGCTTCATCAGGAAATTGTGATTCAACATGGACAAGAATATTCAAACTAATAATTTGTTGACATTGAAATATCCTATGGCATTTGTATTTCCCTTTCTAGAGATTATTTAAAGTAGCACAGGCTATCATATGCTTCTGGCTTCTCACAGAATAAAACCCTTCCTTCTTAGCCTCATACATAAAGCCATTTATAATCTGGTGCCAGACTACCCTTCAAGCTATATCTATCTATTCCCTACAAATCCTTTACTCCAAACCACACACTTTTGTACTTCTTTTGTATCCATTGACTCATTTGTTGATTCATATGCACATCTATTCAAAATACACAGAGCATCTCATTTATTTACCTAAACAACTGTATAAGATGGGTAGAGTGTTATGATTTTTCCTAAAGTAGGAACGTGAATGCTTTGCCAAGGCATTTGAACTTAATCTCTCAAGGACATGGAGATCCTACAAAGTACATGAAGATTCAAAGGATTTTTTTTTTTTTTGTCATGGAATTGACTTGGTCTGATTTTTATTTTGGAAAGATAATTCTGGAAATATTAGATAGGTGTGGGGTGGTGGGGGAATTGATAGTGGACAGAGGATATTGTAATGATCCAAGAAAGGTATTAATTAACTGTATGGTGATGTGAATGGGGAAACATGGAGTCACTATGAGAGACATTTAGGAAGTAAAGTAATGGAAGCCTAGGTGACTGACTAAAAAATTACGTGAGGAAGAGGGAGGTTCCCAGAGGAACCCCAGGTTTCTGAATCAAGTGGTTAGATTATGGTGGTGTCATTAACTAAAATGGAAAGTGTAGGAAAAGCAGGTTTGTGGGAGAAAAATCCTTTTATGTCTTCTGGTTTAAGTACTATGTGGCATCTAAGTTGAGATGCTATTAGGCTCTTTAACACGTGAATCTGGGCTCTTCTGAGTGGAAACATAAAAAAAAGAATTAATGTAGAGTTTCTATTTTGTTCTATTTCTGTTTGCCCTTTTATTTTCACCTGAGTGATCAAAGACTCTAAGTGCTAATGTATTTTTAACACTGACTTAGAAGTGTTTGTGAGATAATGAAACACAGGCAACTGTTGGGTGAGTAAATTGGTATGGTCTTCCTGGAGGGCACCTTACCAGACTGAATCATTTAAATATGTTTCCTCTTTGTATGGTAGATTAAAAAAAAGCTACAGTGATTTGTAGCTCCTCCCATCAAAAAGTTGAGTCCAATTTTATACCCCTTGAATCTGTGTTTGGCCATAGTACTTGCTTTGGTCAATGGGACATTAGAAAACATGACTGAAAAGGACTGGAAATTATTTACACATTGGAGTTTGCCTTCTCTTACCATTGGTAACCACCATGCGAACAGGCCCAGGGTAGCTTACTACAGGAAGAAAGACAATGTAGAGAGAAGCCACAGCCACCCACTCACTTCACCCCAGCTGAATCATCTGAGACCTTGAACACCCTAGATCATGGTTTTTCAACCTTGCAGGTACTGACATCTGGGCTGAGATCATTCTTCGTTGTGCAAGATTATCTTCTGCATTGCAAGATATTTAGCAGGAGCTCTAGTCTCTACCCATTAGAAGCTAGTAGCACCCTTCTCTGCTACACTGAGTTAGCCAAAAATGTCTACAGACCTTGCCAAATGTCTCCTGGAAGACAAAATCACCACCATTTGAGAAGCACTGGTCAAGACCATATTTACTGTCATATTCAAGGTATAGCTTTTATAATAATAGCAAGCACCATTTATTATATGCTTATTATGTCATATACACTATGGTACATATTTTACATGGATTATGTCATTTAGTCCTCACTGTAAACTTAAGAAATAGATTTATTTTCTTTAATTTTTTAAAATGTGTATTTATTTTTGAGAGAGCAAGAGGAACAGAGTATGAGCAAAGGAGGGGCAGAGAGAGAGGGAGACACAGAATCCAAAGCAGGCTCCAGGTTCTGAGCTGTCAGCACACAGCCCAATGCAGGGCTCAAACCCATGAGCATGAGATAATACCCTGAGCTGAAGTCAGACGCTCAACTGACTGAGCCACCCAGGTGCCCCTATTATTTTGTTTAATTAATTAATTAATTGTTTGTTTGTTTGTTTGTTTAGAGACAAAGAGAGGCCGGGGGGGGGGGTGGGAGAGAGAGACAGAGAGACAGAGAGAGACAATGCCAAGTAGGCTCTGCACTGCCAGCACAGGGCCTGACATGGGGCTTGATCTCACAAACTGTGAGATCATGACCTGAGCCTAAATCAAGAGTTGGATGCTTAGCCAACTAAGTCACCCAGGCACCCCAGAAGTGGGTATTATTCATATCTATATTTTGCAGATTAGGAAACTGAAGTAAAAAAAATTTAAATATTATGCCCAAGTTCACCCAGCTAATAAGTAGTAAAGCAGGATTTGAACACAGGCAGTATGCTCGTAGCACAATTCCTTAACTACCATTTGGAGCCAATCCATTTAAATATGGCTTCTCTTTAGATACTAAAACAGAATAGTTCTAGTTTGTCTAAGATCAACCAAAACTGCCATTAATAGGCATCAACTCGGGCCAATTGTGACTTATAAATACTATGTTTTTTTATTGACTTGGTACTATCAATAGAGAGACAAGACCTACTGAGTACTCTCTCATCATCCTCTGGGATCCTACCTCTTCTGGGATCCTTCTTCTATCCTACTCCACAATAGTATTCTTACAGTAACCCCATCTCAGATGCTATTCCTTCACACTTGGTTCTTCCAGTAACAACATAGACAACAAAGCACCTATTCATTTGAGATATCTTCCTCATATATATCAGGATATAAAATATGAGACCCAAGCCCTACTCAGAGAGCTCAAATACACTTAGTTTTCATTGTTTTTCTGTCTTTTACATTCATAACTTCATGACATTCACAACCTGCTCTGTGACTCCCCTCTATGTCTCAGACTAGGCAGCAAATTCTCTCAGTACATGGTCTTTTGCCAAAAAAACACATTGATGAGGATTCAAATCAATCTAGAGATCACAGAATCAGAGATTGTAGAATCTCCTGGAATTTTTAAGGAGGCTCTTGTTTTTGGTTGTTTGAGTATGATAAACTTAAAGGAAAACTAATCTCACTATTTTGTTTTTTAAACTAAGTCTCTTGGGGCACCTGGGTGGCTCAGTTGGTTGGGTGTCCAAATTCGGCTCAGGTCATGATCTCACAGTTCGTGGGTTCGAGTCCCGCATCGGGCTCTGTGCTGACAGCTCAGAGCCCAGAGCCTGCTTCTGATTCTGTGTCTCCCTCTCTCTCTGCCCCTCCCCCACTCACACTCTGTCTCTCTCTCCTTCAAATATAAACATTAAAAAATTTTTTTGGGGGCGCCTGGGTGGCGCAGTCGGTTAAGCGTCCGACTTCAGCCAGGTCACGATCTCGCGGTCCGTGAGTTCGAGCCCCGCGTCAGGCTCTGGGCTGATGGCTCGGAGCCTGGAGCCTGTTTCCGATTCTGTGTCTCCCTCTCTCTCTCTGCCCCTCCCCCGTTCATGCTCTGTCTCTCTCTGTCCCAAAAATAAATAAAAAACGTTGAAAAAAAATTTTTTTAAATAAGTCTCTTATTAGAAGCATCCATTTTTATCATATATGCACATAGATATGTACATATGTACATATATATATAATTATTTTGGGCTTTAATACAAAAATGGATTTTATAATACCCATCACTTAAGAAAAAGTACAGTGTGGTCATGAGAGTGCCAACTTTGGCCCTTCCACAATGTGAGGACACAGGGAGAAACTGATCGTCTATGGACCAGGAAGTGTCCTCACCATACACCAAAACTGTTGGTGAACCTTGATCTTGGATTTCCAGCGTCCACAACGAGAAGAGACAGACCCAAAGAAATTGAAGACCAAGCTAAGGGAGTTCTTTCATCAAATATTGGCTACAAATTACAAGTGAGGTGAAGGAAGGCAACTTTTGCCTGGATCACCACAAATAATGGATTTTTAATAAAGTCAGGAGCACAAATGAAGAGTGAAAGGAAAAAGAAGAATAAGAAAGCCTATACTGCGGTCAGGAAATTTAAACATATAGGGAGCCATATAATTTATATTTTAAAGCTACAAATATAGTAATTATTTCTATTCATTAATTAAATGACACAGTAGTATTTAGCATTATATAAAAACTCCATTCATTAAGCATTCACTCTATTGTTTGGGCAATGTATTATTTAACTAACACATTGCACTCTGCTTATTATATAAAATTATGTTTACCCCCAAACTGTAATTTTCGTGGAGATACAAATGTCAGTCCATTCAGCAGATTGATTGTAAATGAGAAACATCTCAACAGACAGGAGGGAGGGAGAGAGGGAAGGAGGGAAGGATGGAAGGAAGAAGGTGGGAGGGAAAGAAAAATGGGTTAGGTTTTGACTTGTTTTTAGAAGAAAACAAATAGAAAAAAACCTCACCAAGAAGAGTGGAGAAGACCTAAGAAAGTGGAAGTGTAAAAAGCAGAATGGAATGTGACACTCAAGACTCTTTCCCTACCTACGATATTTATTTTCATGATTTGCATTCTACATTATAACCTAAGGCTGTGATTTCACATTTCACATTTCTTTGTCAGAGTATTGATAGATTTATGTAGCACTGTAGTTCTTATCTCACCTATAAAGAGGCACTTCTACAATTCTGGACACACATACCTCAGAAAGAGTATCTTATATGTATGCAAATTTCTTATTTATTTCTGGCATTTAGATTATTTGTTTCTGCTACACCATTTAGTCATTTTACTAACAAATGTAAGTTTACAAAGGTAAATTATGTCTAACAAAAAACATTCGAGATGAGTTGAATTCATTGTCTATTTTCTTAAGTTCTAACTATGAAGTTTTAAAAACAATTTTTATTATAATATTGATTAAAGAGTTTGGTATTCTTAGTTTTATGTCTGTATAAATACCTAATAAATAATTTGTTTGGGAATCCAAAACTGATTAATGCATTTAGCAGACAAAATGTCCAAATCTATGTTATTACTGAGTTTTTTTTTTTCATTAAAATGTAATAACTATTTCCACTCAATAAAATTAAAATGGCATATTCATGAAAAAGAAGAAAAAGAGTATCAGAGCATCTGGCTGGCTCAGTTGAAAGAGCACATGATGCTTGATTTCGGGGTCATGAGTTGGAGCCCCACATTGGGTTTAGAGATTACTTGAATAAAAACTTTAAAAAAAAAAAAAAAAGAATGTCAACTTTGGAGCCAACCCACAGGGTTTAAATCCTAGTTCTACCACTAAGCATTTATGTGGCCTTAGAAGTCATTTGGCCTCTCTCTGCTTTATTTTCTCAATTGTAAATTGCTACTGTGATATTTGAATGAAGTAATATATGCAACTTAGAATAATACCTGACACATGGTAAGCAATATACATATTTTCACTACTATTACTAATTTTCTTTTCTACTTCCCAAAGAAGAATGGACATCCAGGTAAGTAAACATAAAGCCAAGTTTTTCAAAATGGCACAATATTACAATTTATTTAGTATTCCATAATTTATTCAGTATCCTGTCGATAAGCTATTCAGATATTTTTTTCCATGTTTGAACTACCAAATGCTGCATTATTGGATATATATATATATATATATCCTTAAAAACCCATGCCCTTATTTCCTCAGGATATCTTCCCCAAAGGCAGAGCACTGAATGAAAAGATATGTCCATTTTCAGTTTTGGAAATATTTGCCAATTAAGTGATGAAACCATTGTAGTAATTCACATAGCCATCAGCAGTGTACAAAGTGTCTATTTTCAGATATACGTACATATATGTACATATACACACACCTGCCGCCACCGAATAAAAACAATATTTACATTTTTTTTACCAATCCGATGGCTGCAAAATAGTATTTTGAGCTTTTAGTTGCTTTTCTCTATTAGTGAATTTGAATTTCCCTTAATATAGTTACTGGCCATTTGCATTTTACCTTTTAGGAGTTTCTTATTTGTACTCTTTGCTCATTTTATTATTGTCTATTTCTTATCATTTTGTAGTGTTCTTTGATAGTATTTTTATTAACCCACTATATGTCACATATACTGCTAGTATTTTCCTATCTTTCAAGTCTTCATCATCCATATATTAGTGAATAACCACTCTTTAGACAATAGCTCTGAACCAAAATCTTTCCTGGCCTCTGAGGATTTGTGGCTATTGAAGTATGAGCATTCAATGCAAATGCATTAGGAGATGTGCATGTTTCCTATTATAAAATCAATGCTTCTAAGAATCTCCCTCAAGTGAGACAGCATCACATCAATTTCATACTTTACCTTAAGAAAAATAAACCTTTTTCTGAAAAGGGATGTCTAGTTCATTCACTGACTCATTGTGAGCCCCATTTCTCCAGGACAGTCTTTCATCCCAAAGACTTGTGTTCTTCTCTCAGACTTTGTAAGAATCTATGAGACTCAGTATGAAGTTTACACTAAGGGCTCTAGGATCTCTGTGGTTTTCAATTAGCTCAGGGAAGGCCTAGTGCATCTTACCTCAAACATTCACTAGATCAAGTATCACGCCGTCTTATGTCTGTGTCTTTTGTCTTCCCAATGAAATGGTAAGCTCAGTTGTGATTTTTCACTTTGCTTTTCAGGAGCCCTGATGTTTTCTTGGACACAGAACAAGGCTATTTGGAATTTCTCCCTGTAAGTAATGATCTATTTATGGACCTGTTTCTCTGACACATTTCTCCTGACATAGTTCTCAAGACACAGAGAAAAAAAAGGAATGAAGTGGGGCCAAATGGCTCTTGAGCATGGCAAATGGGATAAAGGAGCAGATGATTCACTCAGTCAGTCAACTGGCAAAAATTAATTGAGCCTCTTCTATGGAACAGGCTGGGTGCCCACCTACCAATATGGTACAATTTGAGGAAAATCACAAGATTTACCTAGGCTAAAACGCCTCTATCAGCGATAAAGATTCACTTCCTTAAAATATTAGTAATATCTTAGACAAAATCAGCAGCCCCCTCCAAAAAAAAGAAACACATGACAATAATCAAAATGGGCCAGAAGTAAAAGAAATGGAAGGGCTGCTCAAAGATGGGATACTGTTCAAAATAAACCATAGTCACAGATGTACTTGGTGGAAGAAATTACCTACAGCATGACCATTATAAACATGTATTTTTCAAGCACAAATACTAATGATGAGGAAATCACATGGTTCAGACCTGAAGATAAATTCAAGCTGGTTACAATCTATAGTGGGGGTTAAAAATGAAAGGAAAGAGAAACCAAAGTCAATGTAGTGGAGATTTCTTGGGCTGATGAAGGAAAGGAATGGTGTGTTACTGATACAAACTACGGAATGGTGAGGAAGAGCAGGGATAAAAGACAAATATTCACCTACTGGCTAAAAGACAACATGATTGACCCAGTGCTCAGATACACGCTTAATATTGTTTTTGTGATTTCACTTCTCAGAGTGGATGGGGTCATTAGGTAGACTACTATGCTGTAACCTATTCTCATCAACAATTATGTGGAATGAGGGAAACATCCTTAAAACAGGAACATGAGAGTTCATGATAGCCAGCCAGGAGGAGTATTTCAAGGACTCCAGAGAATAAAGGAACAAAACCCCCCAATCTAAAGCTGTAGAAATGGTTAAAAGGATGAGATGTATGTATATGAGAGAAGGAGAGTCTCAAGAGTAAAAATATGGCTGAAAAACAACAACAACAACAACAACAACAAAATGATCAATGACTCTGCTGGGAAAGGAAAGGTAAGTTATCTAGAAAGACCAGTGTGACTACACAAGGCTGGATTTCAATAAGCTTCACTTTAAAGACTGTTTGCTAACATGGACACATAACCAAGATAAACACATTAAGATAATTGCAAGATAAGTAACACAAAGAATAAACTAAAGGAACTAATGGTTGAGGAAAAGTTAAAAGAGGAAAAGGGGGATTTTATTGGCATTGGTAAGAATGAGAGACATGTTGAATCAGGGCAGATGATGGAAAAGAAAAATGTGAAACTTGGTAATTCTCCTGTTGCCCTGGGTGGGAGTATGGATTTCAAAGCTGTCTAAGGGAGGGGGTGGGAGTCATTCATTAGGAATTGGCAGCAAGATCTGTCTAAAATGGGCAAGAGAGAAAATAAAAAGAAATGCAAGGGAAAGGTAGCTCAGAGAAAAGGGGCAGGAGCCTGGGAAAATGTCACAACAAAAACTATCTTGGGGAAGTCCATATGGAGCAACTGATACAGTGAGATTTGTGTTCAACAGGCCCTCATTGTACCGCACTTAAAAACACAAACATGCCTAAGAATGTATATGTATATTCTCCACTGCAGGAGAAAACCAGTGTTGGTTAGTTGATACGAATTTCTAAATTTCTTTATTTTTAACATGCCTATATCTGAAGGGTGTTGCTGATATTTTGTACAAGAGTAAGGAAAGGAGAAATCAATTGACATTTATTGGGAATGAGCAGCACGCTGGGAAATTTACACACAGCTTAAATACTCCTTACAATAATCATATGAGGTATGTGTTATTAGTCCATTATTAGATAAGGAAATTGAAGGCCGGACAGGTTAAATATATTGCCTATGTCAAAGCCAGTAAAGCAGAACTGAAAATCATCTGTTGGACTCTAGAGCCCACACTTATCTCATTATTCTATACTGTCTCCAGGGCAGGTCAAGGATATCATAAACTCTTCAAACCTCAGGTGGCATAATTGCTTACCATGTACACAGCTTTAGGTCAAGCATCTTATCTGACCCTTGCTAAAATAAGCTTCTTAAGAGCAATCATTTGGAAATTCTAACCCAGAACATTTTTAGCTCACCCTCTCCCTACCCATTGCCCAACCAAGTTGTTCCATTAGACATCAAAAGTTCAGGGTAATCCCATTCATCCATGACTCTTTGGGTTCACTTACTTATCCACTCTTCTATTTATTCATCCATTTAACAAATATTTACCGCATACTCAAATATTCTAATAATCAAAGAAAAGGATGTGTCTAGTTTCAACTTTAGCTTGTCATTAAAACCTCAATCCATCTGTCCAGGTCTTGCCTATTCATCCAGTTGAATTTTCCCAGTGATTTTCATCAAAAGAGTTTTGGTTTCTCCAACTCTACAGAGGTAAAGGGCATGAGACCCTTATTTGTTATTGAGTTTAATGCCTTCAGACCTCACAGCCCTATGTGGGAAGGCTTCTGCTTCTATTTTAGGTTCATCTGAAATAGCTGACCCCTTCTGGATCAGCTCAGGTCCCTCCTTCCTTCCCTCCTCCCTTTGTCCTCTCCATTTTCCTCTTCTGCAAGCAGTCCCCTTCTCCACTCACCTACAGTTTTATTTTTTTAAGTTTATTTATTTGACGGAGAGAGTGTGTGTGTGTGTTCATGAGTTGGGGAGTGGCAGAGAGAGAGAGAGAGAGAGAGAGAGAGAGAGAGAGAGAGAGTCCCAAGCAGGCTCCTCGCTGTCCCAAGCAGGCTCTGTGCTGATGCAGGGCTCCATCTCACAAACTGTGAGATCATGACTTGAGTCGAAATCAAGAGTTGGCTGCTTAACCAACCAAGCCACCCAGGTGACCTGTCACTTATAGTTTTAAAAACAAGGCTGAAAATCTTCTCACCCCTTTTAAGTAATCCCGGACACACTTCATATTAAAACAGGAACATAGTAAGCAAAAAACTTGAAAGCTCTAGGTAAGTAATAAATGATCCCCTGTATAATGCCAAACATATACTCTGTTTACCACAGAACACTTCCAAGTCATATCAAAGAGAAACACATCTGGCCTAGGGTGATTTATATCCTCATCCAGCACGTATGTTTCCATCTGATTCACACTACATGCTTTTGTTTTCAAATGCCAAATGAACAGTGAAAAATTGAGTCCTGCATTCCTGGAAGAGTTACATTTTCTTCCTTCATTCTCTATAAAATGATGGTGCTGAATTAGTTAACAGTGTATTAGTAAATGAGCACTTTTGCAGAATTTTAGTTTACCCTCTCATATATTATCCCCAAACAATTCTTTATGAGTTACCCTTGTCTTCATTTTATAAATGAAGCAATGAAATCTAGAGAGGTTGAGAAAACTCTCAGGTCACATAGTGAGTGAGAGATGTATCAAGGCTCAAACTCAGATTTTTTTTTTTTTTTTTAGAGAGAGAGAGCATGAGTGCACATGTTTAGGGAGGGGCAGAGGGAGAGGGAGAAGGAGAGAGAGGGAAAAGAAAGAGAGAGAGAGAGAGAGAGAGAGAGAGAGAGAGAGAGAGAGAGTGAGTCTTAAGCAGGCTCCACACTCAGCTCGGAGCCCACAACCATGTGATCATGACACAAGTCAAGAGCCAAAATCAAGAGTCGGATACTCAACTGACTGAGCCACCCAAGCACCCCAAACTCAGATCTTTTGATTGAAATCTCATACTTCCCAGTATATTCCACTATTTACAAATAATCTTTATGTTCTCTTTCAGGGACTGGGATGGGTATGGGCTGTGAAGTTGTCTGGGGGAGAGGGTGGGAGACATGCATTAAAGATTAGCAGCAAGAGCTGTCTAAAATGGGCAAGAGCATAGATGAAGACAAATGCAAGGAACAGGTAGCTCTGTAGAAAAGAGGCTGAAGACTGGGAAATGTCAGACAAGAAACTATGCTGGGTGAAGTCCATATGGAACAATTGTTAAGGTGAATGCTGTGTTTCATCTCCTATAATAATGGAACCATTTTCTTTTTAATTCACATTTTAACAATATTTAAATCATGTTCATTTATAAAATATCACCCAGAAAAAAATAAATAAATAATAAAATATCACCCAGGCAATTATAATTCAATAGAATTTCCTTTCGATCACTTAAGTTATAGCCATTTCCTAAACTCAAATCAAGAAATAAATCAAAATTACTTTTGAAGAAAAAGAAAAGTTGTCAAGTTTCTTTCTGTGGTTCTATATGTTCAAAAGCAAGTTTACTTGGAAGCTGAACCTACCGTAAAGGGAACTTACCATTCGTTTTAGGAAAAAGTTGGGGGGATCTAGCACCTGGAAGGGGAAAATGAGGGAAAGTCTTGGTGGGTAGAGATTTCTCTTTGCTACTAAAAAGCCAGGAAAAAATCTTGATGTAAAGTATCCTTGGGATGGCCCCTACAGACTTTCTGGAGGAACAAGAGAAAAAAGAAACCCTAATTTCATGAATTGTTCCCTTGAATCCACTAGCAACAAAGAATCTTGAATTTGAGGAAAAGGTAGAAGAACAAGAATTTATAGCAAAAGTGAGAGCTGGGAGGAGGAGAGGAGAAAGAGTCCCTCTTTGATGAAGAGTCACCCTTTGGTGAAAGACTATGGGGCATTCTATCTGCCAGATGCCTTACTAGAAAAGGCACTAGTGACCTGATAAATTCTGACTTATTCTCTAGTGACTTTACCCATCTTGTAACACCAGGCAATCAATTCACCTCGTTCGGAATGTTTAGATTCCTCTTCTTTCAGTTCTTTTCCTATAAATTCTATTTTCTCCATGTATAAAGATAAAGCTTAGTTTTTTCATCTTTTGCTTCCAAATTGGCTTTTCCTTATGACTCTTACAAAGACTGATCTCTTATAAAAAGGAGTATTTTTGCTATAGAATAGCATACTCTCTTTTAACATAGCTCAACTCCAAAAATTTTACATTTCCCTTTGATTAGTTTTGGTAAGCTTCTATGTAGTTGGTGTTCAAGGGAGTGAAAACTTACACTTAAAGCAAAAGACCACAAAAAAAAAAATGTAATCATGGATCTCCAAGGAAATTCACAGGAATCAAGACCTGGGTTCATGTGTTCAGGCAACGCTGCCACACCTTGAACAGCTTCTCCAGGAGAAACTCTGGGACAACTTCAGGGCAGTCCAGTCCTTCACAGAGCTGCCTTGGTCACTGTATCCCTGATCACACAAATACAACAAACCACACAGAACACCTGTCAACATTTTACCCTGAGCCAAATCTAGTAACCAGGTGTAACCTCATATTTAAAGATCCCATGATAGCTAGATTTCCTATATAAATATACATTTCTCCCATAGTGGGTGATACACAAAAGAAGTGTTTTAGGTTTTCCAAAGGTATTTTCCTTATGGGTTCTTAATCTGTGAATCTGTGACTAATTTGCTCATTTCATTGGAGCACTATATAAATAAGTCTTTATAAAATGAAATTTGGCTTCTTTGCTCACTATTTAATTTTATCTTTTTCATGAGTTGCGCCCCTAAATCTGGCCATCTGGCCCCATATAGCTAGAGAAGAGGCCAAATGTGGCTCAATCTGGAAGAATGTTTTAAAGTTTCAAGTTGTCCACTGTAAAATGGACTCTTCTGCAGAAGTAAGTTTGCTGGTATGTGTCCTACCCACCAGCACCCCATGTGTCTGAGAGTCGCTTAACTGAGACACCTCTACCTCAATTAGAGCAATCCTCAGTGACCACCACCACCCCGCCTCGGGTCTTGTTACCAACATGCATTCCCAGATCTGCCCAGCAGATCTCTGGAGCTATCTCACATTCTTAGATTTTTTTGTCTCATCTTCTGCCTTTTGGATTTAGTGATTTCCACAGGTTTCCTAGATCCACTCTCAAGATGCCAATTATTCTTTACATTTTAATTAACTCATTTATTCAATAAATTTCAATTAAAGTTATAGAGTGTGACAGGTACTCTTCTAGGCCTTGGGGATGTAAAAAGGGAAAAGACATATAGATTCTATCATCTTGCTTACATTTTAGTAAAAGGAGGAAGATCACAAAGCAGACTAAAGACTTAAAGATGGACCAGGGAGGTCCTACATGATGAAGACATGATGTATAAAGTGGTAAGGGTGAGAGATGTAGATTTTTGCAAAGCAGGCACTCTAGACTGAGCTAACAGCAAGTACAAAATCCTGAGGTAAAAGTATGTTTGAGTTTTTTAATGCACATCAAGGTTACCTTCTCTGCACCAGCTCTCTGAATCCTGGCCAACACAGACTCAGATCCAATCAGCCTTAATCTTGAGTACATCCAATATGGTCACTCTCAAGGAGAAGGAATGCTGAAAGGAAGAGGCCAGGTAGCTTCTTGTCATGTGGTATGAAAGGGGAGACCCCAGCACTGAGTGAGTGACTGGGATTCTATATACATGTCTACATCTAGGTAACCTAGCAGTAAACAAAGGAAAATGAGACTTATAGTATGTATTTAACCAGTAGTGTTTAAAAATGTTATCTCCGTGTTTGAGAAAGGCATACATTTTCATCAATTCCCAAGCATTTCTATCAAAGTAGAAAGACGCAGAGAACGAGGGCTGAGATTTATTCTTTAAAGCAGAGCTTTGATGTATTGATCAAACCCTTCTATTTTCCCACCCCTTGCTATGCTTCTGAATTCCATGGTTCTTGGGTCAGGAGTGACTGAAGGTGATATTCTGATGAAGACCTGACAAAGTTTAGGGGTTATCTAATGATGTATATTTTTAGCTTCTTGGTTTAAGTCTTAATTTCCAAACAAACAAACAAACAAACAAACAAACAAACAAATGGAGATTAAAGTGTTGTGGAAGAAAATGGGACAACCCAGGATTTTAAAGCTTGATATCCAGGTGGTTCTGAGGACTATTCAATCATGTACGTGTAATAAATAATGAATAATAGTAGCTACAATGTCCTTAGCCCTTATTATGTTCTAAACTCTATGTTAGTGGCAAGTAATTTATTTATTCCTTACAAAATCTCTTCCAGGGCAGCAAGGTGCTTTTATTGCCCCCATCTCACAGAGGAGAGACCTGAGTCTTTGAAGGACAAAGGGAGGGGCCTGACATCACAATGCCAGTGAATGGCAGAGCTGGGACTGGAACCCAGCTCCCTCTGTCTGCACAGCCCAAGCTATTGGCCCACCACAGGAGCCTGCCTCCATAGCAATGAAAAATAATTGGAGTATTTAAGAATCAGAGTTTTACTGATGCTCCCATTATGAAGAAAAAATCATCACTTACTATAAGGAAGAGTTCCTGCCTTGATTAAAGTTGGCAGGTAAAATTTACTTATTTTGGAACTCATTCGTTAAGGTTCAAGATGGCAAGAAATGAAACTGAAAAATTAATCTCTGCTAAAATGTTTATAGAAGAATACCCTCCCTAGGAACATGGTACCATCTCACCTCAATGTTAGGGTCAGATGTTGCCTAACTTCAAAGTGTTAGTAAAGTGGGAGAATATCAGGCCAGGGAGGAGAAGGTAGAGCTTGAGCAGTGGTTACATGGGCAGAGGGGAGTGAGGATAGGGATACAGTCTCAGCAGCAGCTTGTAGGTGAGAATATTTACATAAAGCATGAGGCACAATTTGCTAGGGATTCATTGCTCAAGCTAGTGTTTATGAAGTGAGTTCCCTTGTTCCCTCTTCCAGATGTAAGGGTTGTTTTGCAGTCAGGTATAATGGAAGCAGCACTGCCTTTCTAGGCTAGAAACCAGCCTGTCATGACAGCCTCTCCAATCGCTGTGGGACCCTGGAGAAGTCGGTGAACCTCAACAGACCCTTTTCTCATCTAAAAATAAAAATAAGACAATTGGAGTAGACTATCCCTTCCAGCAATTGTGTGAATCAAGGAGAATTTACAGCTGTTGCCATTCATTAAGTTCAAATTAAGTCACCTCATTATTTTATCTCTTGCTAGATAGAAGAAAAGCTCATGGTAGAGTAGGTGGCTCCTAGAAGGAGCTAAGAAAATATCTGCTCACTGACTGTATCTACAAAATATACATGCAGACAAATGGCCAAAGAACCCTAGGCTATGTCAGAGGAGCTCTATTTTAGGATGGAAAGTGGCACTCATCCTTCTCGCACAACAGTACTATTTACCAGATGCTTACTAACCTAAAATTTGCTTTTGTTTAGAATCATAACTAAAATTAAATGGCAAAATAGTATGTAAAGTATAATCTCACCTTTAAAAAAATGAGAAAAAAAGAACAACATATGTAAATGTTAATGGACCAAAAATGTTGGGGGCTCATACACTAAACAATTGACAGTGTTTTTCTGGAAAAGAGATTGGAGTAGAAATAAGACTGATTTTTACTTTCCATGCCATGCACTTCATTACATCTGCATTTTGTATAGCATTATAGTACATATATAATTGTTTACGTTTTAGATTGCTAAAATACTCTAATTGTTCCAAACTAATCTGGCCAGGAACTGCTTGTGTCACATTTTACATGTCAGCCTATGTTAAAAA
The DNA here is from genome assembly GCF_018350215.1 of Panthera leo. NCBI lineage: Eukaryota > Metazoa > Chordata > Mammalia > Carnivora > Felidae > Panthera > Panthera leo. The sequence continues at coordinate 62,899,349 of NC_056691.1, read as the reverse complement.
CTAAACCCAAAAGATTTTCTCAAACCTAGAGATGCTGCCTTGCTTTTCACACTGCAGGAAAACACACACACACACACACACACACACACACACACACACACACACACAGAATGTTTTTTTCCAGTTAACACAAGTGTGAATGAAAAGGTCTTACTTTTTTTTTTTCTTTCAGTTCCTGTGAACCCCAGGAGAGAAGGCTGTGGGCTGATTATTAGAGCATTTTAGTGTGTGGGTTTGCCTGGAAGCAATAGCCAGCAAAGGCTGGAAGATGGGAATAACGATAAAGCATGCTCAGCTTGTAGAGCTCTGAGCTGAACAGCATTACTCTCGACCAGATTTCATTTCTTGTTAATTATATCCGATTCCACTTGAGTATGGATTTCATTGAATTTAAAACGTTGGGAGTGGGGGTCACTGCTCCATGCTATTCATCAGAAACATCAATAAAAAGAGCACCCCAGAAACCCTTGACCATCAGCTGTGCAAATACATTACCCCTCATTGTGACGGATTTGCTCCAGTAATTATGATCGCCTTTTCTTCAGTCTGTGTCTGTGAGCATTTCTAGAACACTTGATGCCATAATGCCCAAAGAAAAAGCCCCTTCTGACATAATGGAGGCAATATGAAATATGTGTTTTCATGTCATGTAAAAATTTATGACATTCACACAAAGAGGGGAATTTATTTCCTGTGCATATGCATCTCTGCTTTCTGTTGCTATTGATGAATGGAAAAAGATAAATGTACCATAGACGGAGGAAATAACGCAGGGAGAGGCTGACTGCTGACTTCTATCCAGTGAATCCAGACAAGCTGCCGAAGGCCTGCGCCCCGAGGCCCTGATGATGGCGGAAGGGGGTGGGGTGATCTCTCACCCCAAGTCTTTGAGAATCAGGATGAAGTGAATGAGCACAGGCCTTGAACTCAGACCTATGTTTGGATCCAGCTATCGCTTTGAAAGCTTAGGAAAGCTAACTGGCCTTTGCTCAGCTGTCACATGAGATACTAATATCTAGTCCTGCATGAAGAAACTAATGAAATAATATATGTAAAGCCTCTTCTATACTCCATGGTAGTGCCTTGCATGGTACTTAGTAGATATCTCCTCAAAATTTCCTCCCTTTAATTCTTTTTCTCATCTCTATTAATAGTTCTTTTCCTTCCTTTCCCAATTTTTTGGCAGAAATGGCCAAGGGGTTTTTTTGCTTTGTTTTTTTGTTTTTAACCTTCTGACCTCAAATCTTCAAAACAGGCCAGCAGTACCATAAGCCAAAACCAGCCAAGCTAATGGGTAGAATAATTTTCTTTTTTCCATCTCCAGTCTTTGAAAAATTCAAAAATATAGACATATATTAACAACAACATAAACTTATAAATGAAGATAATCTTTACATTGTCCTTAGCCCTGAGATAGACAGATGATAGGTAGATAGAGCTTTTATTCAAACTTCATTTTTTCCTTTTGGCCGAGCTTTATACTGTGAATGTAATGCTTACTAATTAGCAGATCAGCCAGGCCATAAAATGTTTATTAACAGCTCCCACCACCATGTTGAGTGGTGTTTCCTTTGATATTTTCAATTAGGGCCCATGCCATACAAAGTGTAACTGCATTCTTACACTAGTGTTGGAAGGCTATGAAATATTCTCTCTCTTACTTTGTGGAAGGGCAGAGATGAAACCAGGGTGAGGCCAGTAGGGCACTTGCATTGAGGACAAAATTGAGAGGGGAGCCAAAAAATTCAGTAACCAAGATAAACAATATTTTAATGCAATTTAAAAAAAAATATGGGGTGCCTGGGTGGCTCAGTCGGTTGAGCGTCCAACTTTGGCTCAGGTCATGATCTCATGGTTCATGAGTTTGAGCCCCACGTCAGGATCTGTGCTGACATCTCAGAGTCTGGAGCCTGCTTCGGATTCTGTGTCTCCCTCTCTCTCTCTTCCCTCCCCCACACTTGCAGTCTGTCTCTCTCTAAAAAATAAACACTAATAAAAATTTTTAATTGCAATATATGCAAAAAAATTCCATGATGAACAAAACATCAACATTTTAAACAAAGATAGGAATAGACCATGCACTTGCATAACCCTGTCCCCCTCAGCTCACCCTAATCCAGGCCTTGGGTAGGCCCTGTATCTGAAATCAGTAACTGGCGTTCTGGTCCCAGTCCTCACATTACTTAGCTACATGGCCTCAGATGAGTCACTGAACCTCTCTGGTTCTCAGTTTCCTCATCTTGTTTCACTTGGAAGTCTGATTAGAAACCTTTCAGCAACGCTGTGAACTTGCAAATTCTATGGTTTTCTATAACATGAAGCTTCATTATTGGAGCATCAGCAATGACTCACAAGGACAAGATTCATTCACTGCGCCAGCCATCCAATCCAAAATGTTTACTGAGCAATTACTATGTTACAAGTGCTATGTTAGGTGATGAAAATACAAAGTTAAGGGCTACAGAAACACATGGAAAGGGAAGCCAACCCTAGTGCTAAAAGGCCAGGACCACCTTCCCTAGGAAGAGATTCTGTCCTAAAGGACTAAAGGAGTTAGGCAGAGAAGGCAAGGATGGAGTTGCAGAAAAGGAGAACAACATGGCCAAAGACCTGAAGGTAACAAAGAAAAATTTGGCTGGAGAACCATAAGTGTAGTATGGGTGGTATTTAGTATAAATGGGGTGGATGAAACAAACAAAAACCAGTCTTTGATTACAGAGCAGTAATGAAAGTACAAGCCAGTATAGGACAGTGTAAGAATATAATGGAGAGTGTAATGCAAAGAGTGCTGGGTTATGGTCAGACCCGGGTTCCAGGCACTGCTCTGCTGCAAATTAGCTAGATGGCAGGGCTTCCATTTCCACTGGGATGCTGTTTTAGAACACACCACGAACTTTTCCATAAAGAAGGGAGGCTTTTAATTCCCAAGGATTATTGGAAATCTCACATCTGAGATATTTAGAGTTTACACCCTCAGTACCAAAGAGGTGCTATAATTAATATACGTAGTCACTTCCTTGCAAACAATTTGCTAAACAGCTACGTCGCTGTTGTGTGATGCCTGTGAGCCTGAAGAAGGCTGGGATCAGCCTGAGGCAAACAAACTTTCATCTTTCCCAGACAGGCACGAGAACGAGGCAAGTAGGCAAATGTGCTGGGCAGACACCCCCAGCACGCAGCTACTCCACCTAGGCTTATGACAGGTGGAGCTGCTCTGTTGTTGCCAAATTTGTGTCTGCTGATTTAATTCCGGCACTTAGGAAGACAGGATTAGAGCCAACTACTTTATGACCCAACCCAAATAATTTTTTTTTAATGAGCGCCAAAGCACACCATCACTAATAACGTCAAAGCTTTATGTTTGTAACCTCACTGTAGTCACACACAATAACTACTATATGTTGAGCACTTACTCTATGCCTGGCTTTACAAATATTAACTAATTCCCGCAATTCTATGTGATGGGTCAAGATGGTTATAGACACCTTACAGACAAGCGTAATTTGAAGCACCAAGAAGTAAACTATGTGCCCAAAGTCACACAGTTGAGGGGCTGAGCGAAAATTCAAAACAGCCTGTCTGACTCCCAAGTCTGTACTCTCAGCCACCTTGCTACCTAAACAAGTTCATCATCCTGTGCGGCCAACTGACACCCTTAGAGTACGACACTCAAGGATCTGGATTCTCTGGGCTGTAGCAAGCACCTCAGTCATTTAGTTATGGGGAAGGAGAGCACATTCTACATCCCTCCTCAAATCCATCCTCTTATGTTCTTAGAAAGAGGCGTCCTTCCTTCTCTCCTCTCTTGCTCTCATTTCCCACACCTTTTGTTCTCATTGGACACCAGCTCCCCTCGCCAGCTCCCCCTCGATAAAAACTGCATTTGAGGTTCACTGCTCCTTCTCCCTTTGGCCCCATAATTCTTCCCCCACCAGACTTCATAAATGACTGATAGGTTCACCTTGCCTGGATCTTCTTACCTCCCGTTCCCCACTCAAGCCCAGAAATAGAGCTTCTGAACACACTGCTGTACTAACACTGTTTTCCTAATGGTCACAGTGAACCCCTTTTCACCGTCTTTTTTCAGTTCCCTACTTTCAATCTTTTCAACATCTCTGCACTTAAAATCATCCTGGTAATTTACATACTTGATGAGGAGAGACACTTTGTAGGATTATTAAAATTTAGGGCACCTGGGTGGCTCAGTCGTAAAGCATCTGACTTTGGCTCAGGTCATGATCTCACAGTTTGTGAGTTTGAGTCCTACATCGGGTGAGCTCGAGCCCTGCTTCAGGTGAACATGAACCCCATTTTGGGTAAAACACGAGCCCTGCTTCAGATGAGCCCCACTTCCCTCTCTCTCTCCCTCCCCCCCTCACTCACTTGTGCCCTCTCTCTCTCTCTTTCAAAAGAAAAAAATTAGACCTGATTCTGCCACTTACTAGCTTGGTAACTTTGGACAAGCTACAGAACTGTCTATGGTACTTGTTGCTCTCCCGCATCCCTAAATTTTGCTAAATGCGGAGACTTACTCTGGCTCTATGATCTCCTGCTCTCTCCATCCTCCCTTAATAAAAATAATAGCTGGGAGGCCAGGGTGACTCTGTTGGTTGCACATCTGACTCTTGATTTCGGCTTGGGCCAGGATCCCAGGGTTGTGGGATCGATCCTCGCATTGGGCTCCGCGCTGAGGATGGAGCATGCCTGAAATTCTCTCTCTCTCTCCCTCTGCCCCTCTCCCCCACTCATGCTCTCTCACTCTCAAATAAAATAAAATAAAATAAAATAAAATAAAATAAAATAAATAATAAAAAATAAAAACAATAGTTGGCATTTACTGTGAAATCACTACACCCTGGGATCTGTACTATGTGCTTTCCAGGATGTTCCAGTGCCACCCCAAAATCAATTTCCACAACGTGGCATTACGCCTTTCACTTTTCTGAGCTAACCTCTCTCCCCATTCTTCTGCCACCACCCACCCAAAGGTCAAACAAAAATGCTATCTTTGATACTCCTTCTCTTTCACCTTCTACAGTCAACTGAAAACAAATTGTCACGTTTTTATCTGTTCTGATATCTCTTATTGGGATTTTGAGATTGGCGCTCAATATGCTTGGGTTTGGTTCAGTAAGGGACCCATTTCCTAGGGCTGCATGGTTAGAACATGGGTTGTCTGGCCCTCCTCCCAGGATGCCAAGATGCTATGAGCTCTTTAAATGAGACCCTGTGCCTTACAAACTCCCTAGCTCCAGACTATCTGAAAAGTTTGAGCACACCACATGAAGTCAGCAAATTCTGACAAGTAAGGGGGAAGGAAAGGGGAATTCACATTCACTGCCAGCCTACTATGAATCAGGAACTACGCTAAGTGCCATTGCTTCCAAGATGGGCTGATGCTATACTATCTTAAACATAAAAAGTGTGATGTCACAATGCCACTTTTTATTGGCACTTCATAGGAAAGTTCTTTAGAGAGGTAGTCTCCCTGGATCATTTTGTCACTGACCTCCCAAAGGATGATCACCTTGGGGAAATGGAAGTCATGATTTAGCTTCTACTATTCTAATGCAAAAAAAAAAAAAAAAAAAAAAAAAAAAAAATCACCTCATGACCAGCTTTCTCATTCACTGATTTAATCTTTCATTCAACAAATATTTAATGACCCCTACTCTGTACCAAGACTGTGATGAATGCTGGAGATGCAGCTGTGAATACCTTTCCCTCAAAATACAGGAAGGAGAGCCACACAAGTGAGTGCTGGGGAAGTGAAGGGGAGCATGGGTACACGCGGCAGGAGGCTCTTCCTCAGATGAGCAGGATTTACTTTTTTCACTTGTCTCCCAGAGAGCATCTCCTCCTCTCCACCCCTATTGCCACCATCCTCATCATTTTCACAATACGCTCCCTGCCTCCAGTCTCACCACCTCCAATCCATCCTCCACATTGTGGTCACAAGCATCTTTCTCGCATGTAAATCTGATCATGTCTCAAACTTTCCTTCGAACTCTCTCCTAGCCTTTTGGATAAAACTGAAGCTCTTTGGCTTGGGATATTTCCATTCACACTTGATGTCTGGCCTGCTGGTTGGCCACTCCATGGAGCCAAGAACCCACTTCTCTTGCTGCAGCCACACAGAACTACTTCCAGTTCTCACATAGTTTTTCCCGCCTGGAAAGCCCTTCTTTTCTCCTTGTCCTTCAAGACTCAGCTCACCTCAACCTCCCAAAGAAACCTTCTTGATCTTCTCAGCCTCCTTAGGTGGATGCCCTCCTTTTGTGCTTTCATAGCATCCTGGGCATATCTGTATCCAAACACAGAATTAGTTGTCAATTAATGTCACCCAGCTGCTGTTCATCTCTGTATTCATACTCCAGCACCCTGTGCTCTAGCCACTTGGGATGGTTTACAGTTACCCTAACTCATCAGGCACTTTCACACATTTCCTCTGCCTGGAATGTCCTTCCTATCCTTTCCTACCTGGTAGAAGACCATTCATTTTCAAAAATATCTCAAGTCACCCAGGGGGAAAAACAAACAAACACACACTGTATACTCCTGGTACTCTATTTACCCTATAATTATAACAGTTAAACAGACTGCACCATAGTTAGCTAATTACCTATTTCCCCTGCCTTGAAAGCTGGGACTATTTTTTACTTCCTTGTAGTCTTTTTTGCCCCCAGCCTCCAGTACATAAGAAGTGCTGATGTGTATTTTCTAAATGTTGAGAAAATCCAGGAGGGAGGATTGAGTATACAGCATACATGTTAAGAACTCACTGTGTAGTAGTATAGAGGTATCCTACTCCCTCATTATTTCATGTATGTTAATCTTAACAACTAGATCATAAACCCTTTGAGGCCCGGAACTATGTTATATATTTTTATATGACTTCCAATGCTAAATATGGGATAGGTGGTCAATAAATGCTTGTAAATAGAATCTGAATATAATCAAAATGAACTGAGGTTGCAGAGGTAGGAAGAGGAAATATATCATAAAGAGAGAAAATAGAACCCTAGTAAAAAAGCAAAAAAAAAAAAAAAAAATTTAAATCTTTCCTTGCCAAGTTTTGCAAAGAAAATGATGAGAATGTTCACTGTGAAATAAAAAGGACATATGCTGATAATTACATTTAAACCCCTTCATGCCAATATCAACTTGAAAATATTTCTGGAGAGGTCTTTTCTTCACTAGTTGTTTTAGGAAATAAAAAGCTTTCAGATTTTTATCTCACTAAATGCTTTTTAAAAATCATAAAAGCTGTATGGAAGTGTTGAATCACTATATTGTACACCCTAAATTAATATTACACTGTATGTTAACTGACTGGAATTTGAATAAAAACTTTTTTAAAAAATCATAAGAGCAAAACTATTTTAATAATATGGATGCATCCCTTTCTTTAATAATATGTATGCATCCCCGCTTTTTTTTTTTTTTTTTTTTTTTTGCTTTCTCAAAAACTTCTTCACCTTTGGCTATGTTGACTTGTGAGTCAAAATCTCTTTTATCTGTGAATTTGCTCAATTAGTTTCATGTATATTATGCTCTCTTCCACTTCAAAGAAGCTACAAAATGTTAAAAATAAAAATTTAAAAAGGTCCCCAGAGCAGCAGAGACATGGCCTCCACCAGAACTCTCTGACAACTCATAGTCTCAAGTTCTGGATCTGAGCTTCTAGTGTTTTCTTCTGTCAGCATCAGCTTGGCTTCCAGGTTCCCCACACTCTCCTCTTCCAAGGCTTTTGGAGTACAGAGGAACAAAAACTATACCTGTCCACACATCCCACCTCCCAGATAGAAACAAAAGGTCAAGATGGAGAAACTTTCACACATGGCACTCTCTAGACTCAAAGACCTAACTTGTGATTGTGCTAAAGGTTAGCGCAGGAATAACCAAGTCTTTTTTACTCCAGATGTGACATTCCAGAAATCTCCATATTAGAGTCCCATCCATGAGGGGGCGGGGGGGGGGCGGGGGGAAGCCACCATCCATAGAAGTAGAAGGGGTATATGAATTCAGTGAAGCCGGCAGAGTACCTTGCCTCACACTGGACCTCTTCCTGCCTTAATTAGCTTCTAGTCACTCCTCTCCTAAATAGCCATCGTCTGTCCCTCTTCCAGTCCCCTTTGTCCCAGTCCTGGACTCCTCAAACGCTGACTCAGTCTCTGCTGTTTCAAAGGGCCATTAGATTTGAGGCGATTCCCAGGTGCCGGCCCGAGCTCTGCGCTCTGAGGCCCCGCCCCAACCGGGCTGGCATTTTTAGGAAATCCTTTTTCTGAGGACCTCTTCCCCGGGACCTAAGAGATACTCAGAACGGTGTCTTTCCACCAGCCAGATTACCAGGCTGCAAAGAATCTCTCCCACGAAAGAGGTTAAAAGGGAAAACGATAGCCCCACAAAGAAAAATAACCCAGAATCCTCCACATATTCCACCTGTGTGTGTGTCATAAAACCCCAGGGCAAAAATAAAGCCCCAGCCTCCTCCAGCTGCAGCAGCCGCCACCGCAGCCCCAACCCAGCTCCCAGTGCCGCCGCCTTGGTGTGCGTGAAGACAGCACCTTCCCGGGGGAGGAGAGATCCCGGCGCCCGGCGTTTCCAGGAGGTGATTATGGCAAGCCTTTCAGTTAACTCATCATTCAATCCCGCACTGACCCGAGCCTCACCCCGGCGCCTCTGGCACTGGCGCTGAGTGGGAAAGGCAAAGGCTACCCCTGCAGTTCTCCAGGTGTACACCCGCCACACATACACTACGATGCGCCTAGGGTGCGTGGTTGGGGCGGGATGACAGGTGCCCACGCCTGAGGGGAAATCAAAGGCGACGCTTACAGCCGGGGTGAGAAATCCCAACCCCCGCCCGGGCTGGAGGACTTGGCACCAGCTACCTGCAGGGCGCCCCAGCCCGCACGCCGGCTCCCGTCGCAGCCACGAAGGCAGCCAGGAGGGTGGAACCGGACGGAGGGAGCCTCCACGCCCCCTTTGTCTCCACGTTTCCCAAATGACAGGGGAGGAAAGTTTACGAGCAGGGAGGGTGTAGCTTTCTGCTGGGTCCATCTGACACCTCGCAGGAGGCGACCCTTCCCGGGGTCGCCCTCTCCCCCTGCACGTCCCGGGCGCCGCCTTCTTCTGCACCTGGAAACCCGCAAGCCGGGTTTGGGCCACCTGCTCCGCCGAGTCCGGCCGGGAGCCTGGCCCCCGACGCCCCGGCGTCCCGGAGCCGCCTGAGGCTGCGGGCGCCCCACTCACCTCTCGTGGCGGAGCGTCCTCCCGCGCGCCCTACTGGGCAGTCCCGCTGCTGGAGGCGAGGTGCATTCAGTCGGCGGCCGGAGACACGCTCCCCAGGCTCTGCTGCATTCCGCCTGCGTGGGAGAGAGAGCGCGCGGCGCGGGCGTGTACGAGTGTGTGTTTGTGCGAGTGTGTGTGTATGTGTGTGTGAGTGCGGGTGTGTGAGTGTGTGCGCGCACGCGTGGGGGTGGGGGGCGCGGGATCACAGATCCTCCTCTGCGCACATCCCGCGCTCTGCCTCCTCCTCCGCCTCCTCTTCGCGCTGCCGCTAGCAGAGGGTCCAGGTTTCAGGATCTCCTGTTTGTTTAATGAAAGGAAGGAGCAAAAGGCTGGCGGGGAGGGGGTAGCGGGGGGGGGGGGGAGGGCACCGGGCTGCGCATGCTCAGAGAGGGACCTCGAGCGCTCACTCCGGAGCGCAGGCAGAGGGAGGCGAGCGAGCTGCGGGTTGAAGCGGGCAAGACTGCGCCCACCCGAGCAGCAGGGGGCTCGGCGGGGTTCCCGGAAGGCAGCCGGGAAACCCGACCGCAAAGGTGCGCGGTGCGCGGGAACTCCCTGCGCCTGCGGTGCGGGAAGCCGGTGGCGGGATCCCGACCCATCCTCGGAGACCGCTTCAGAAACCGCTAACGCCGGGTTCTTGTCTCCGAGTGTGTGCAGTGCTTGCGCCGGGGTTCCTGGCAGCGCTCTCCTGCCTCTGTGCCGCGGGGGACCGTGGTGGTCTCCCCCGAGGTCCAGAAGGAACCACAGGCAGCAGGTCGCACCCTGAACTGAAATGAGTTTCCAGGTCTGTGCTTCTTCCTTCCCCTCCCAACTTCACTCTGAAGAGCAGAAAAAGGCAACTGTCTATTCGAGTCCCAAAACAGGTTTGATGGGGCCAGGGCGGGGAAGGTACACAAAAACCCTCTTCCAAAGAACAAAGCAGGGGGTAGGAGGAGGATGAGTCTCCTAGGGCTCCATATTCAGCCTCCGTTGGTGATAAGGCTAGAAGGAGGAGACATTTGCCCTATTCAAGAAGGCCAAAAGAACAATAGATCCATTGTCCCCCTTGCCTCCAGTGCCAAAGCATTCTTCCTGAGTGGGAATTCTGGCTACTTGGTAAAGTGGAAGAAGTGTCAACACGAAGAGAGTCCAGTGAGAGAACCTGAGCCCTCTAGGGCCATGGCACGGTAACCTGAGGCCAGGGGAGAGGCTGGGTGAGAGGCTTTGTGGGTGGAGTGGAAACTCTTCTTGGGTGAGACTGTTCTAAGAGCAAAACAAGCCAGTTGGTTAGGACCCATTCAAGAGCTTCCATTTTCAACCTCCTTCCTGTTTAATCCCCCCCCCCCACCCCTTTCTCTCCTACAGAAGAAAAGACATCCCAAGCAGGGAACTCCTTATAAATATATTATTACCTCCTGTTTATTCATTTTTGGTCTCTCCAGAAAAGGACTACATTTTGGTCATCCCAGCTTTGGAGGGACAGAAGACAGTCTACTCTGTGCAAGTCTTTTCCAAGCTTTCATTAAAGATCACCTCTGAGCATTTCTATGAAGCCTGAGTGAGCAGATGCCTACTTGCTGAACTCTGACCCCTGTCTCATTCGTCTTCCCAAAAATAATGCCAAGTGACACTAGAACAGCAGGACAATTAGATCTAACCCTAGAGCACACCCAGAGGAGAGAAAACAGCATGTCTAAATACCACCAACAAAAGCAAAGTTTAGGAGAAGACAGGAAGGAAGGAAGGAAAGAAGGAAGGAAGGAAGGAAGGAAGGAGAGAAAGGGAAAGTTCTTTAAAAGTGAAAGTGCCCTGAGTGTTAGTGGCTGATTCCTTCTCTCAATAGCTCTTTCAAAGGAATAGAATTGCAGCATCTCTTTGCTAAAAGACCAGTGAGTCTGAGTCTCTATCCACTAGGTAGGGGAGGAGATCGGGTTATCCTGAAAAGCAGCAGTCTTTATAATGAACCACCCACAATATTTGGGGCTCCTACTTCTATGCCTGCTTTTCTCAGGCCTTCCCCCTTGGCACCAGGCTTCTTGGAAGACATTTAAGACAGATCTGTCTTGTTACCACATTCCCGGCAGAGCACTCAACACAGTCCCCTGGAATTTCAGGGTGTTAGCACTGGCAAAGCCCTGAGGCAGGAAGGCTATTCTCCCTACACTGGCACTATATAAGCACCAGGTGAGTGAGGGCTCTGAATCCAAGAAGTGGGTGGGACCTGGAACAGAGAGGCTGGGCTGGAGCAGGTGGAGGTCTCAACTTTGCCGTTCTCTCAATAGAGATGGTACTAGAAACTTCTTCCTGCAATGGTAAAGTGTCCAGGGCTGCTTGGCCAAGAAGCACACTCTCCTTTATCTAAGGCTGGCCTTGGGTGAGGAGGATAGGGACACTACTCCCTTTGATGCTCAGGGACACTGTGTCACAATCTCAAAGCTCCAACAAAGTCAAGAGTGAAGGAGACTTTACAAGTTGGAATTGCAAATAAAGTGGAATCCATTCATGGTGCTGCTATGTAAGAGGGTGAACCAGCAGTTCTAGAAGAGATTTTTACTGTTTGGAGAGGTTAGGGGAAGCACAGGGAACAATGAATGCATGATGTACATAAAACACTTAACAGTGTTTAGTGCTTAGCGAGCTCTCTGTAACTTGCAGCTATTATTATTTTTGTTTTAACATTTTCATTATTATGTTTTTTTTTTTAAAGGCTGAGGAAAATTTTTCCCCTAAGCTTAAACAAATAAAACAGATGAAAGCCAAACTGCCTTCCAATTTTCCTTCTGGCTTCCTCCATCACCCCCTCACACATCACCCTGCTCACTTATGTATTCAAATCCATGAAATGAAAAGCATGCTGTAAAACTGTGTGGCAGTGGGAATGGTAACTAACCTCAACCCTCACCCCTCCACACTCAGATCTAGACAGCAAGTGTGGGGCAGCACTGTTTTTCAGTAATATGCCTCAAGCACTTTTTGCCACTCACATCTCTCAGTGATGAAGGACTCTTCCCACTTAGCAGTCAGGGGCTACTGCTGCAACACCCCACCTACATTGGCTCATCAAGCTTTGCATTTTTCACTTTTTTTTTTTTTTTTTTTTGCCTTCCTTCTAATTTTAGCAATCTAATGTGTTACTCCTCCTAGGTAACAGAATGCCCGAAGCCAATTAATATGCACACATCTGCAGATGGTTTTGAGAGAAATTAATGGTAAGATTGTCAGTGGCTCCTGTATTCAGGTATTTTCAGCGTTCCTTAAATTCAGATTTTAGATGTAGCTTTCATCCCCCTACCTAGTGGACAACCCCTAAACTGTGCACCTCTATCCACCAACAAACAAACACATCCAATGGCCTTACCTCATATATCAGCAAAATAACCCAGTATTGTTGCCCAACTATGTATAAAATTATATTTTTTAAAAAGAGCTAGCTATGAAATAGAACTGGCTGTTCAAAACATGGTTTCAATACAAAAAATTTTAGAATTAATAAAAGCCAGTAACAGATACAATGTTTGAGCACAAAACTCTCCAAAGTTATAGATGCTATAGGGATGTCTTGGTTCTTTTTCTTAAAAAAAAAAAACAAAAACAAAAACAAACTTCCTTTAGTGTTTTAGTTATTTTTGAGAGACAGACAGAGTGTGAGTGCAGGAGGGGACAGAGAGAGAGGGAGACTCAGAATCCAAAGCAGGTTCCAGGCTCTGACGTGTCAGCACAGAGCCTGATGTGGGGCTCCAAGTCACAAACTGTGAGATCATGACCTGAGCTGAAGTCAGACGCTTAGCCAACTGAGTCACCCAGGTGCCTCTATGATGTCTCGGTTCTTAAAAAATTATATGAAAGTTAATTGCATGAGGTTACATATTGCTGAAATAATGTAACAACTCTGTGGTGATGCAGTATATGCATAAATTCTGCTCTTAATATTTTCTAATACTTACAAAACACACCATTGCCACTTGAGTTGCTCTACCTATAATTTTAATTTTTTAAAATACCACCTTAATAAGACAAATAGATTTATCATTTTTTCTTCCTGGAGAAATTTCATATACATAGCAATCTTTTCTTGTTCAGTAAAAATGCCAAGCATTTTTGGTAGGGGCTAAACTAGTGATTTATCATTATAAGGATCAAAATGTTTCCATGAATATCAAAAACTATGGCAAAACTTAATGATTCAACAAGTCCATACATTATGCTGTGCTCACAAGTGTAGCTACCATTTACCACCACACAAGGCGATTACAATATGTCATGCCTATGCTGTACCTTTTATTCCCATGATTTCTTCATCCATAACTGGAAGCCTTGTATCTCCCTCTCCTTATCACTCATTTTGCCCATATGCCCACCCCTACCCCTCTGGCCACCATCAACTTGTTCTCTATATTTATGGGCCTGTTTCTGCTTTTTGTTTGTTTATTTGTTTTGTTTTTTAGATTCCACATATAAGTGAAATAATATGATATCTGTCTTTCTCTGTTTGACTTATTTCACTTAGCATAATGCTCTCTAGGTCCATCGAGGTTGTCACAAATGGCAAGATCTCATTCTTTTTCATGGCCGAGTAATATTCCGCTGTATATGTGGTACACCTGAAACTAATATACCTTGTGTGTCAACTATACTAAAAAAAAAAAAAAAAGTGTGGGGGGGAGGAAGAAGCCAATGTTTATTTGACTTTATTGGGGGTATAATTTAAATTTAGAAATTGTATATTTTTAAGGTTGAGAAAAAACTATCATAAAACCATCCCCATAATCTTATTGTCACTGTTGACACGTTAAGTCCTCTTTTTATGTCTGACTTGCCCCCACTTAGGTTGGTTGTGAGCCATTCGAGGGCAGAGGTTTATTTCTTTTTATGGTCCTGGTAACTCATGAAAGTAGGCAAGTGGTATATGTTCAGTAAGTGTTTAAAGAGTGAGTGAATAAATACATAGCCAAAAATGTACTGACAGGTTGACTTTGGAAAAGACTCCCAAGTACCATGACACTTGGTATTCCTCATAAATGATGAAGTCAATAGATACTATTTTTTAAGGTTTTGTATATGTGATTATCTAAAACTGGAAGTTGGATGAGAAAGGCAAAACAGGTTTCTACAGATAGTTTTTATCTCCTTGGAAATATATAAATCAAGCCCATTCTGATTTTTCTGGTTCAGAAAAAGGATGCATTTTGGCTCAAAGTGCAGTCTGATTCAGAGGATAGCGTCGTCCTGGCCAACCTAATCTAGCCAGAATAATGTTCTAATTTATTTAACTTTTCACCTAAGTAAGATGAATAGTTGAGACAATAATGGTTAGAGTTCTTTTTCTCTTCAAAAGACATCATCCAAAAAGGAAACAAGGACTGCCCCCAGGCTCCCTCTCCAGCACTTCTATTATTACTGTCTTGGGTGAGAGGGGCCAGTAAGACGTCGACTCTGCTTTCATGGATGGGAATTTGGGGACAGGGAGCAGGGGTGGTGGTGGTAGATGAAATTATAAAAGGTCTCAGCTCCAATCACAACTACCCCGATCCAGAGGTAGAAGAATGGAAGGGCCAGGTGACTGGTGTCATGTTTATGTGCCTGTTTCATTCATGCACCCAGTACAAGAGTTTCTTGAGAATGATCTCAGCGAGAAGGAGAGATCCCAAGACAGAAGCTGCAGTCTTTTATAACCTATTCTCAGAAGACCATACCATCACTTGTGCTACATTCTAACAATCACACAGACCAGCCCGAGTGTTCTCCTCAGATGATCTTCATTTGAGGGTACCCTGTGTTTCTTGCTGAGACCCTGCCTGATACAGATTTCAGGAATCTTTTCTTAATTGTGGACTCATCTTACCCACACTGAACCTAATGCTTGTTGCTACTTCATCTGCTGTGATTTCTGGGTTCCCCCATGAAACATGTATTCTAGGCTACTACCTCATATGGCCCAGCCCCAAGGATCTATGCACATTTGTGACTGGAAATCCTGCCTAGTTCTCCACATCCCCACAAGTGAGACCCAGACACCTATCACTGATTCCCCTTCTCTTTGGTTCCACCCCTGGTGCCACACTTGTTATCTCTTCTTAGAAACATCACCAGGAACTGTTAGACTCGTGACTCCACCTGCCTCGTACTTCACATGTTGTAAATATTCCACTGCTGGGATCTTCTGTCTGCTGACTCTACTCAATCCAGGAAGGGCCAGTCTGCCAGAGCCCATCTATTTCTCTTCCTCAGTCTGTCCCATGTTGCCAACATGGAACCCTTCACTCTCAATAATATTAATCTTTAAAATTACTTTTAGATTACTCAAACATCACTTATTAATAGTCTAGCCCTGGGACCAACAAGCTGAGTCCATAAAGAACCAGATAGCATATATTTTAGGCTTTGTGGGCCATGCAGTCTCTGTCACAACTACTCAACTCTGCAGCCACAGACAATGCATAAAAGGAGAATGGCTGTGTTCCAATTTCTTTCTCTCTTTTACAAAAACAGGTGGTGTGCTGGATTTGGCCCACTAGCTATAGTTTGCCAGCCCCGAATCTAATTCTTCATTTTCTGCCCTTCACCTCTGTCACCACCAATGTGTCTGTTAGAAAGAACCTGAAGAATCCTGCCTTCTGTTCTGCCCATAGGAAAATAATGAAAACCATTAAATTGGTGCAGGAAATCTTAATCATTGTCAGTTTAGGGACTCCTTGTCAGTGTGGCTTTCCCACTATTTTAAGAATTAAGAAAATTATTTTTCAGAAAATTATTTTTTCCTTTTCTGTAAAAAGAGTTGGCTATGTTTTTTTCCACATGGAACTGTGGCAGCAATAGCAACTATACTATTTTTAGCCTAACACTGACTTGTGTAGCCCTAGAAGTTTAATGAGAGGAATATTTTAAAGGAAAATGGGTAAAAAAAAAAAATAGTGTGAGCGCAATGTTCCTGCCTGTTAAAATAGGGCAGGTAAATATATTCTAATTATAACTAGCACCTTAAGAAAACTGCCACTCTAAAGATAAACTCAACCCCAATAAAAAAAGAACACATTCTTACATAGGTCCCAATATAGGAGCAATGCCTCTACTGAGTTGAACTCACACAAATTTGGCTGCTGGCTGAGCATTTTTACACATTCAGCCCAAAGTTATGAAATTCAGCCTAACTAAAAATTTCAGTTCCTCAAAGCAATCTACAAATTCAATGTAATTCCTATCTGTATTAGTTTGCTGGGGCCACAGACAAGGATGTGGAGAAATTAGAACCCTTGTGCACTACTGGTGGGAACATAAAATGGTGCAGCCACTATAGAAAGCAGTATGGCAAAAAATTAAAAATAAAATTACCATACTATCCAGCAATTCCACTTTTGGGTATATACATGGGTAACATATCAGGTAAGATATATTCATTCTTTATTTTATTTAAGCAATATGTGTTAAGTGTTTGGTGCCAATGTAATTGGAGAATTTGAGGTCGAGAATTCGAGACAGGACTCTGAGGAACTTATGCCTATAGTCTGATTGTGTATTTATGTTATTTTTTTTTAATTTTTAAATTTTTTTAATTTATTATTTGGGAGAGAGAGACAGAGAGAGAGAATCCCAAGCAGGCTCCACGCTCAGCACAGAGCCTGACACAGGGCTCAATCCCACAACCCTGGGGTCATGACCTGAGCCGAAATCAAGAGTTGGATGCTCAACTGACCTGGGTGACTGAGCCACCCAGGTGCCCCAATGTAAGTTATTTTTAACTTATTAAGTGTATTTGATAAAATAATAATTCCATGAAAAGTATAAAGGAAATGCCTTGAGAGCTTGGCTAGAAACAAAGTTAAGGTGTTAATGGAATAGTACAGTATAATCATGGAAATTTTATTTCAACCATCTAACTTTGATGTTGATATGAGTTATGACATGAAGTTGTTTGAGGAAACTTTTTAAGAGTATGTCTCTTAGGCCTTGGAATCCATCCCATCCCTCTTGTAACTGGTAAATGATACATTAACCCAGCAAAGTGCCCAAACCACTCTTCTGACTAGGAAAACTCAGAAAAACTACTGAACTATATACCAAATTATACAACTGTACTATATTATCTTTTCATAAAATACCAATGATAATTAACATCACCATCATTGTCATCAGCACATAATTTTCATCAGAATCCATTGCCTTTAGTCTACATAGCTTGTTATTTTGGCTTGCAGTATTCTCTCTTTTACCAGTAATGGTATCCATATTTCCTCTAACAAACCACCATTCTTCAACCACTAATCCTTGTACTTTAGGGATATGAAAGCTCTCCCACTTCCAAGCACGGGCATAGATCCAACCCTGTTAATCAGAATCTCCCATTGCCCTAGACTTGTGGGGTCTCAGAGATGGAAAAAGATCCAAACAAGGAAAATTAGATTAAAATCCAGGACTTTTTCTAACAGGAAAGAAAATGTCTCCTTTTACTGGGATTGTAAGCATTAAAATGCTCTAATCCTAGGAATGCCAGGAGAGAGGACTTTATATGATTTTGAACTGCTGAACCTAGCCATGCCTTGAAGTATCACTTTTCAAGGGCTTTTCAGTTACTTGAGAAAATAAATCATTTTTGCTTAAGTCATTTTGAATTAGGTTTTCATTCCCTGGCCCCATTGCAAATGTCTTTATAGATACATTAATTTTGGAATCTCTTTAAGGATAGTAATGGCAGACAAAAGGGAAAGCTAGCAAAGGATAGAACAGTGTTTAAAGGATATATGTGGTCACACTATGACTGATTTCTAGCCCTGAACATTTTAGGCAGTCTTCCACCCATGAGCATACATCTTGTATGTCCTCTTCCCCTTTTCTGAATTGCCAGATTCAAAGGCTGGCACCCTTCAAGGCTGACATCCACTGTTAGACAGATGGAGCTGAAGGGGGCAAGGCAGAGGCCAGGCAGACCCTGCCAACTCATTTGGCCTCAGGCCCAGCCCTACTCTATAACCACCACGGCTGTCAATATCCAACTAAGGCTGGTCTGAGTTCTCCTTACTGTCAGCTTCTCTAGGTTCCTGAAGATGATAGTGGTGTTGGAAGCTCCTTGCTCCACCCAGGTCTGGTGGGTACATGTGCCAATCACAGCTTGTGTAGTCAGATAGGTGTCCACTGGCACTAAGGCAGGATGAAGCTGCCTCCCACCCTAGAGGCTCCTGCACC
Organism: Panthera leo; assembly: GCF_018350215.1. Classification (NCBI taxonomy): domain Eukaryota; kingdom Metazoa; phylum Chordata; class Mammalia; order Carnivora; family Felidae; genus Panthera; species Panthera leo. Next base: position 62,880,905 of record NC_056691.1, on the reverse strand, counting down.
ACAGGATAGTCAGGAAAACTGCCTGGAACAGCTGTCACCCCTCTGACTGCCAGTCTGATCTGACTGGCTTGGTGGGTGTTCCCTCCTTCCTCACAGCTCCCAAAGTTGTTCAGTTCATAAGCAACCCCTTCCCAGAGAAAATGGAATGTTCTTGTTTGTCCCCCTCCCGAGGTCCATCTTCTACTTTGCATCTAGAAGTGATCTAAAATGTAAGCTGACCATGTCACTCACTGGTTTAAGCCTTCATTGCCTTTCCATGGACTGGTACTTAAGGTCCTTCAATGAGCTTGACAAAGACTTCGTATATATCAGTCCCACATCTTATCACAACCCACCCAAACCTTGTCTACTCCCATCCATTCCCAGAGTGTCAAGTATTCTGGCCCTGGTACCTCTTACATAGCACTCTAACTTTCCCCATCATGTCTTCCTGACTCTTATTTGTCCTTCAAGTGTCAGCTCAGACACCCCCTCATCCAAAAAGCCTTCTTTGAATCCCCCAAGGTGAGAGGGAGGAAGTAAAGCACCCTCCTCGGTGTTCTCATAGTGCCCACACTTTACCTCTAGACTAGTACTCCTCATACTATATTGTAATTACACTTGTGACTCCCTCTATAACCTGGGAGCAAACTGAAGATAGAGGGAGTTATGTCTTTTTCCTGGCATATAATAGGTGCTTAGCTTGTGTTTGTTGAATTAATAAATGGCATGTGACTACCTGTGCTTCTCTACTAGAATTAGGGCATAAAACATAGTAGTAAATCCCTGATTCTTTTTTTTTAATGTTTATTTTTTTAAATACAATTTATTGTCAAGTTAGCTAACATACAGTATATACAGTGTGCTCTTTGCTTTGGGAGTAGATTCCCATGATTCATCGCTTACATACAACACCCAGTGCTCTTCCCAACAAATGCCCTCCTCAATGCCCATCACCCATTCCCCCCGCCCCCTGCCCATCAACCCTTAGTTCACTCTCTGTATTTAAGAGTCTCTTATGGTTTGCCTCCCTGTCGGTTTGAAATGATTTCCCTCCTCCCTTCCCCTATGGTTCTCTGTTAAGTTTCTCAAATTCCACATATGAGTGAAAACATATGATATCTTTCTCTGACTGACTTATTTCATTTAGCATAATACCTCCAGTTCCATCCACATCATTGCAAATGGCAAGATTTCATTCTTTCTCATTGCCAAGTAGTATTCCATTGTATATATAAACCACATTTTATCTGTTCATCGGTTGATGGACATAAGTTGGGCTCCTTCCATAATTTGGCTATTGTTGAAAGTGCTGCTATAAACATTGGGGTACATGTTCCTCCATGTACCTATACAGCACTCCTGTATCCTTTGGATAAATTCCTAGTGTTGCTATTGCTGGTCATAGGTAATTCTATTTTTAATTTTTTGAGGAACCTCCACACTGTTTTCCAGAGAGGCTGCACCAGTCTGCATTCCCACCAACAGTAAGAGGATTCCCATTTCTCCATATCCTCGCCAGCATCTGTAGTTTCCTGATTTGTTCATTTTAACCATTCTGACCGGTGTGAAGTGGTTTCTCAGTGTGGTTTTGATTTGTATTTCCCTGATGATAAGTGATGTTGAGCATCTTTTCATGTGTCTGTTGGTCATCTGAAAGTATTCTTTGGAAAAGTGTCTATTCATGTCTTCTGCCCATTCTTCACTGGATTATTTGTTTTTCAGGTGTTGACTTTGATAAGTTCTTTATAGATTTTGGATACTAACCCTTTATCTGATGTGTCATTTGCAAATATCTTCTCCCATTCCCTTGGTTGCCTTTTAGTTTTGTTAATTGTTTCCTTTGCTGTGCAGAAGCTTTTTATCTTGATGAGGTCCCAACAGTTCATTTTTGCTTTTATTTATTTTGCTTTTATTTTATTTTATTTACTTGGAGATGGGTCAAGTAAGAAGTTGCTGCGGCTGAGGTCAAAGAGGTTGTTGCCTGTTTTCTCCTGTAGGGTTTTGATGATTTCCTGTCTCACATGTAGGTCCTTCATCCATTTGAGTCTGTTTTTTTGTGTATGGTGTAAGAGAGTGGTCCAGTTTCATTCTTCTGCATGTTACTGGCCAGCTATCCCTGCACCAATTGCTAAAGAGACTGTCTTTTTTCCGTTGGATATTCTTTCCTGCTTTGTCAAAGATTAGTTGGCCATACATTTGTGGGTCCAATTCTGGGTTCTCTATTCTATTCCATTGGTCTATGTGTCTGTTTTTGTGCCACTACCATGGTGTCTTGATGATTATAGCTTTGTAGTAGAGGCTGAAGTCCGGGATTGTGATGCCTCCCACTTTGGTTTTCTTTTCCAACATTATTTTGGCTATGCGGGGTCTTTTGTGGGATTCATTCCTGGGCTGCAGGGCTGGTTCAATATTCACAAATCAATCAATGTGATATATCACATTAATAGAAGAAAGGATAAGAACTATATGATACTGTCAATAGATTCAGAAAACACATTTGACAAAATACAGCATACTTTCTTAATAAAAACCCTCAAGCAAGTCATGTTAGAAGGAACCTTAACATCATAAAAGCCATATATGAAAGGCCTATAGCTAATATCATCCTCAATGGGCAAAACTGAGAGCTTTCCCTCCTCAGAGGAGGAGGGACACACAGGAACACGACAGGGATGTCCACTCTCACCACTGTTGTTTAACATAGTGTTGGAAGTCCTAGCCCCAGCAATCAGACAACAAGATGAAATAAAAGGCATCCAGATTGGCCAAGAAGAAGTCGTCAAACTTTCACTTTTTGCAGATGATAGTATACTCTACATGGAAAACCCAAAAGACTCCACCAAAAATCTGGTAAATGCCTGATTCTTAAGGGGTGTTTCATCTCAGGAAGAATGTTACTACCTCCTGCTCATCCATTAGAGTACCTGATTCAAAGTGAATGTGGCTTATGTGTGCCCAGATGTACAGAAAGTAGGAAGATTCTCTCTACTTTTTCTCCACCTGTTACTAGGTCTAATAGAAAAAAAAATCTCTTGGCTCTGGAGCACCCCATCAGCACTTCTACTGAACTAAACCACTTTTAACTCTGTGCCCACTCCCCAAACAGCAGTTTATCATGCATGTGTACAGAGCACCAGGGAACACAGCTCTGCTTTGGCACATCAGTGGTGCCAATACCCTCACATATTCAGTGTCTGCTGTGCCACCTCATGCCTGCATTAACGAGTGTCAGCAGTATTGAGGGCAGTGGGACTTCAGCACCACCTGCAATGCTGGCTGAATATACTGGTTCTGTCATAAAGATCAGCATCTGTGCCAGTAATGGTGGACATCAGCAGCAGTTGCTATACTGAGGCTCCCTCTTCCAGTATAATGGTCTTCCTTTGCCAGGAGCCAGAATAAAATAGGAAAATCGTTGTTTCTATATGGTAGAGAAGATGTTTTCATCTATACTTGTGATCCCATTTGATATACCAGAGGAATGCAGTTTGTTTTCAATGAGACCATTTCCTCTAAATTGGTATGGCCCTAAAATAACAGTACAAACTCTACGGACTGCACTGAAATAGAGTCCCAAACCCTAAGTTTAAATCTTGGTTGTGCTCTTTATTTCTCACACTGGCATTGGGTACAGTCCTTCTCAGCCTGAGAGTCATATCATCTACAAAACTGATAAAGTCCCCCTTACTGGATTAGATAGCATCATCTGTATCAGCGCTCTGCAAAAGTGGAGTGTGATCAGCAGCCACTCTCCACAACATGGTGCTTTATATGTAGAAGATGCTCAATAAATATTTGTTGAATCAAAGTACAAGAGAGCTATCTCTAGCTCTGAACACAGCACTAAAATGTTGCCAGGATAAATTGATAAATCCTTGCTTTCTCCACTTCATGTCATTCTCAGTTTGAGGGAAAGGAGTGACATTTTCTAGATGGTTTGTAGCTGGGTGGGAAAATATACAGGACCCGAGTCTTCATTTCAGTGAAAAAGGTGCCCTCGAGTTTCTGAAGCATTAGTCACACTTCCTGGATATCCTTAGAAATTCCCACAGTCCCATAAAGTTCTGCTTCATACACCCTGAGGAAGTTGAGGGGTGAAGAAGCTGCAGCAAGGGGTTAGCTGGATTCTCCCTTGATTGCTTTGCTAGTTGTGGGTGATGGAAGCATTCAGCATCATCAAGAGTTACCAAATAAAAGCCACCCACAGCTTCAAGACCCACTATGAACAGAAAAGGGCAGTCTTGGCTAATTAGCCCTCAACAGATGCCTTGCTAGCAGTGCCTCAAATGATGGTAGTCATGATTCAAGTAAAACAGGAATTGGCAAACTCAAAAAGTCTGTCAAGTAAGCAGTAAGAATAATTGGGGAAATTTGGGTATAGATGCAGATATAGATTCCAAAGTGGAAGGGCCTAGTGTGGACCAGAATGTGTGCCCTTTTAAAGGAAGCAGATGATGGTTGTCATTTAGGAAAGGGGTAAAGTGTTATCAGTTCTCTGTTTTTCAACAGAAGCTGAAAATCAGGTTTTATGCGGAATCTTTGATTTTTTTTTTAAGTTAAAACCTTTTTGGAAATGCAAACAAAGAAACCCTGCATTGACCAAGAAATGACATCTATGAGCAGGATTCAATCCCTGGCCAGCCAGTGTGCATCTTCTAACCTAGAGCTTCTCTATTACTCCTCAGAGATTTCTTACTTTAATGCAGGTCACAGGCTACACAAGGGCACATCCTACAGCATGTAATGACTGGATTATGCTATAGTCACTAGGAAAATATGAGGTGCATTAGGACCTAAAGAAAGGAGCAGTGATTAATTAGAGTATGATTTCTTGTGAAGCAGGGGCAGTAAGGTGAGTGAGGGGGTAAAGGCTTTCCTATGCAGCTCAAAAATCTCAGAAGCATGTACACACACACACACATACACACACACACACACACACACACACTAGACCTAGATGACATTACATAGGTAAAAATATATGCAGTGAATTCAATAGAGAAGTACTGTAGATGAATGGAAAGAGCATCACGCTAGGAAACAGACTCCTTAATAACTGCAATTCACCTAGCTTGGCTTTCTCGTCTATAAAATGGTGGTGAAAATAATGCTCTCTCTTTCTAAGAAATTCAGTGGATTCAATGAGATATGTTTGGCATCTGGCATAGTGTCTAGCAGATTATTATTATTATTGTTATTATTATTATTATTATTATTATTATTGAAGCTAAGCCCCATGAAGACATAGACTTTCCCTTCAATACACATTTCATACCACCTAACAGACCCAAAGTGTATCCTCACAAATGTCATCTATGGTGGGTTGGTTCTGTGGGTTTTGCACATTGCTAATAAAGACAAGTTTATTGGGATTAGTCTGAGAGGACTGGTTTGGAAAATTCAGTTGTACTTCTGCCTCCCGCAGCTTCTCTCATAATTCTCCACTGGGATGGGGGTGAGGAGCAGCAGGGCACCTCCTCAGTAGCAGAACACTTTGCCAATAATGAAGTCCTTTCCATAGTGAAAAATTCAGAAAAATGAGGCTATCACCATTTTTTACTGTAGTTGACATATTTCACTTCACCATTGCCTGAACAAGATCTTTGTAAAAATGGGGAAACAAACACTTAATGACATTCTCCAAAGGAGTCTGATGTATATCTGGGGTCTGATTGGCTCCAGTTGAGTAGATGGAGGCTGCTTGGGAGCAGCTCTGAATTTGTCAGCCTGTCCACCTGCCAATTTCAATGTGCATTTACTCAGACTTCCTGTCAGTCTTCAAGGCTGGTCTATTTGAATGACTGGTGTATACAGATGAGCTATCATAAAATGGGCAACACATATAAATGTCTGCAAGTAAAAAATTAAAACAAAAGACTGGCCACCAGCCATGTATATTCATCAAGGGGAATAAACTAGCCTCATAGGCAACGTTTGATGAGGTGCTCATTTCTTACTGCCTCACTTCAGACATTTGGATGATTGTGTTAAGAACTATAGGAGTTATCAAAAAAAAAAAAAAAAAAAAAAAAAAAAAAAAAAAAGAAAAAAAAAAAAAGAACTATAGGAGTTATCAATGAGAAGACAGGGTATTTTAGTGGGGAGAAATAGCTTTCTTCCCACCTATGTTTTGACAAATATTGAAATTTAGCTTTCCATTCTAGGGGCTACAACTTCCAATTTAACATATTAATAGAAGGCTTCTTTTGGAAAATAGATAGAAACCTATTGTTACAGATTGAATTGAGTCCTCCAAAAGTTCCTATGTGGAAGTTCTAACCCCCAGTCCCTCAGAATGTGACTTTATTTGGAAATAGGATCATTGCAAATGTAATTAGTTCCCATAAGGTCATACTAGAGTAGGGTGGACCCCTAGTCCAATATGACTAATGTCCTTATACAAAGAGAAAACAGATGCAGATAAGTCCACGCAGAAAGAATGCAATATGAAGATTGGAGTTACGCTGTTACAAGCTTAGGAACTACCAAAAGCTAGGAGAGATGTCTAAAACAGGTCCTTCCCTAGTGGCCCTCAGAGGATGTATGGCCCTTCTGGCATCTTGTTTTCAGATTTCTAGATTTAGAACTGTGAAACAATAAATTTCTGTTGTTCTAAGGCATTCAGTTTATGGTACTTGGTTATGACAGCCTTAGCAAACTAACACATCACTAAACCAATAAATTAGATTTTGGCCAATGGACTATAATTGGGAATCTGGATAAATAAAAGAAGTTATTTGAGTCATACTATAAAGTTTCTCCCATAATGCCATAATTTGTATTATTTTGTTATACATTTATATGTGATGTTCATGTTGAAAGACAGTTATTAAAAGTGTTAATAAAATACAAATGGAAAGAGAGTACCAATATCATAGAAGATAGAGAAAAGGCCATATATTACCTACAAGAATTAATGAAATTTCTGTAGCTGAGTCTCAGATTTTTTCAGTTATTTTCTAATAGCCTGAGCAAAATGCAAAAGATGGAAGGATCATACCACAGAAAAGAGAGAGAATTTACCAGTTTCTCAGAGACACAAAGTTTTGGTTGATATTTTATTATTTTGTAATTTATTACTATTACTTCTATTACTAAAATGATTAGATGAGCTCTAAAATAAAGCCAAACAGTAGTTTTTACTTACTAGGGGAAGCATAGCTCATGCCATTCATTAGTAAAGAAATTCCAGTGTGGATTATATATACCTCTTGAGGACCTTCTGCCCACTTAGCTATTTCTCAGTAAACTTCTAATTTAAAGTTTTTGGTGGGTGGGGGAGAGCATGCACAAGAGTGGGAGAGGGGAGAGGGAGAGAGAGAATCCTAACCATCCTAACCAGGCTCCACACCCAGAGCTGAGCTCGAGGAGAGGCTCAACGCAAGGGTTGGTCTCACAACTGTGGGATCATGAGCCAAAACCAAGAGTTGGTTGCTCAACTGACTCTGAGTAAACTTTTATTTCTTTTATTTATTTATTTTTAAGTAGGCTCCATGCCCAGCCTGGGGCCCAATGGAGGGCTTGAACTCATAACCATGAGATCAAGACCTGAGCTGAGATAAAGAGCCAGACATTTAACCAACTGAGCCACCTAGGTATCCCACTCAGCAAACTTTTATTAATCCATGTCCTACTTAGTTCCTATTCACTTTCAACAATATTAATTTAATTTAGTAATTAAATTAATACAAATTCTTTAAATACAACTGCCTTTAAAATGTGGGGAAAATACATGTATTTTTATTTATTTACTTTTGACGGTACATATTTTATTTTATTATTTTTAATTTTAATCCCAGCATAACTAACATACAATGTTATTTTAGTTTTAGATGTACAATATAGTGATTCACCAATTCTATACATTACTCAGTGTTCATCACAATAAGTATACTCTTAGTCCCCTTCACCTACTTTACCCATCCCCCCAGGCAAAATACATTCTATACATAGTGTTAGCATATAAAATCAGAAATTAATTTTTAAACAATTATAACCATGATCTCCCTCTGTGATAATGTTTAAAAAATTATCACTTTGCCTTAGCACCAATCTGTGGAAAATGGGAAGAATAAGACTTCATTTGAGTATGTATTTGGATGAATGTTTCCTCTCTCTTGTTCCAGTCAAGGCTTATATAACTCTGTCTGGACCTACACTGACATCAGCATGTATGTATACAGGAGAGACACGCAGGGAATGGTTAATGTCCAATGTGTAACAGGCATGATGGGGAAGTTTCCTAAATGTATTCTGAAAGGAAATGTAAAGGAAAGGACCTTCAATTTTCCACTGTATCGGACCATACTTGGTTTCACAGGACACATAGCTCGCCTCCTGGAGCTGCTATGTGCCCAGATAAAGGAGATAATGTCAGACAATTCATTTCTAAACAAACACTACCCCTAAAGAAAGCAATAAAAAGACAATTTATACTTTCTACTTCTTATTGTGTCAATTTTAGCTAAGATGAATTTTTATAGTGAATTTTCATTTCACTGAAGTTTTACATTTATTAGCATAAAAGTGTCCATACTATCTCAATTCATATCTCAAAATCACATTTTCTAAGAATTTTTAAGGCTTACTCCACTGGCTTCTGGAATCTAGAAAAGTCTGATAAAAATCCAATTGCTATTCCTCTGTAGGAAATACATTTCCCTACTATTAAATGAAATTAAACTTTTCTTTTAATTATTGTCCTGAAACTTGGTGTGGTTCTTTTTTATACTAATATTACTTGTCTCTTTGAGAGACTTTTCTACTTAAAATTTTGTTTTTGTTCAGCTGTATAGAATGCTCTCTTATCCTTCTTTTGATAATTGATCTCCATTCTATTGTCTCATTTAGGTATATAGAAATTCTATATAATATTCCTTTTAACTTAACTTTCTCATGCTTTCTATTTTTTTTGTCTTTTGACAATAAATTCTAGGAGAATTTCTCAGCTAATTCTTTTAGTTCTATACTTCACTCTAGCTAAATCCATTCTCCTAGTCCAGTGATTCTCCCTTTTGATTGATTTTACTTTTTAAATTTTCACTATGTCATTTATTTTTAAAATCTCTAATTGGGTCCTTTTAATAACTGCTTATCTTCATAAGTCTACCTATGAAAATATTATATATATACATATATTTATAGATATACTTATAAAATATATATGTGTATATATATATGTGTGTGTCTGTGTGTATATATATATATATACACGTATATATATATATGTATACATATATATAGTTTCTATATATATATAGAAAAAATACACACACACACATAAAAGTATTTTCTCCATTGTTCTTGTTTCTTTGTATACATATGTATATATATATATATACATATATATATGTATATATATATATAGTTTCTATATATATATAGAAACAATACACACACACACATAAAAGTATTTTCTCCATTGTTCTTGTTTCTTTGGTATTAGTTCTTCTTTCAGTTGAATTTAATGCTTATCTTTTATGGTACTGTTTTTTCTCAAACATTTGGTGATTCTTGGTTGTGTGCTTTCTACATAATTTATCATCTTTATTCATTTATTTGCAGATACTCTTGGTATATAGTGCCTGCTTCTTGTAAAGATGTTGAAGGGGAAGGCTATACTACAGGATACAGTGTGTCAATAGTGTTTCTTCTGGGTTTCCCTAGCTAAGGGGGTGATGCTGTGTCTCTAGCTCAGCTAACCACATTTCCTAATTGATCCCACAAATACATCTGCTTCCCTTGCTCAACATAAATTGGTAGTGGAACAAGAACCAACCTGCTAAGTAGCTCTGAACGCTGTTCCCCGATCACCTAGGACTCTTCCAATTCCTTTTGCCCATTGTTTCTAAGTTTGAAGTACCCCCAGAGGCCCACAAATCTTCCTTCTCTTGTGTGTTTTCTCCATCTATTGAGGGCCATATTTCTTATTATTTAATTATCTCTAGTCTAGAGACACATTTTCCTGTTTGTTAGCATTCTGTGGATTTATTTTTTTACACATATATTTCATTTCAATCATTCTATAGATTTGGGTAGGGAATACATGCCTATGACTGAGCTTAGTCCAGTGTCATGGTGCAGGTCCCCAAAAACCTTTTTTTTTAATTTTTTTAATCTTTATTTATTTTTGAGGGAGAGACAGTGTGTGAGCAGGGGAGGAGCAAAGAGACAGGGGGGCACAGAATCCGAAGCAGGCTCCAGGCTCTGAGCTGTCAGCACAGAGCCTGATGCAGGGCTCAAACCCACGAACTGTGAGATCATGACCTGAGCCAAAGTTGGACGCTTAACTGACTGAGCCACCCAGGTGCCCCCAAAAACCTATCTTTTAGTGATCCTAACTGTTCTACTCTCACAGTAGAGCTGAAAATGTAATACTGGCAAATAAAAATTCCAACATCTAAGGGAAATAAAACACTCACTTTCATTTTTGTACATTGTTTTTGAATGGTTCCTTCACATTATAGCAATATGTTAAACACTAAGTTTCTATTATAGAAGGAAAAAGAATCTGTGTGTTTCAATATGTATTTCTTAAATATTTCACCCTTCTCTCTGTAGAAGCATAACAACGTGGAATCATTGTATTTTTGTGAAAATTTTAAAAGCCCACACCCAGTAAATATTTGGTTTTTATATTTTTATTTAGGTGTAATTGAAATAAAAATGCACAGATATTAAAGGTTTGGTTCAATATATTATGACAAATGTATACACCCACATAACCATCACCCCAAATCAGATATACTGCCATCATGCTCATGACATTCCTGAAATCAACCCCAACCCCCCACCACACTTCTACAGATTAGTTTCACCAGTTTTTGGATGTCATATAAATGGAATCATTCATTATATACTTTTATGTGACTTTTGCTTAATGTGATGATTTGGGGATTTATCTAAATTGTTGTATGTCTTATAGTTTGTTATTTTTAATTGCTAAATACTAGTCAATTGAATGAATATACTGTAATGTGTTTGTCCATTCTCTTAGATGGGCAGTTGGATTGTGTCTGGTTTGGAACTATTAAAAAATATATTTCTATGAATAATCTTGTACAAGTCTTTTGTGAGCATTTATTTTCTTTTCTCTTGAATAAATTCCTACAAATGAAGTTGCTGAATCCTAGGACATATACATGTTTAAATTTACTATAAACTTTCAAACAATTCTCCAAAATAATTGTACTGTTTTATATTCTTACTAGCAAATATTTTTGTTGCTCCATATTGTCACCAACATTTGAAGTTGTCAGTCTTTCTTATTAAGCCATTTTAATGGATATGAATGATACAAGCCCTTCATTGTACATATATGCTGTGGGTTTTTTTCCCAATTAGTGGTTGGTGTACTTTATTTCCTTAATGGTATCTTTGGTACTGAGCAGATGGTAATCTGCTGGTAATGAGCAGCAATTTTTGATTAGGCAAAATAAAATTCATCAAAAATTTTTTATATCAGTGCTTTTGTGTTTTTACCAAAAAATGTTGGCTACTTTGAAATTGTAAAGATATTTTCTTGTGCTTTATTTTAGAAGATTTAGGAGTTTGGGCTTTACTTTTAAATAAATAAAAAAATAAATAAATAAATAATCTCCATTAAATTGACTTGGCACCTTGGTCAAACATCAATGACTGAGGCACCTGCGTGGCTCAGTGGTTGAGTGTCCGACTTCAGCTCAGGTAATGATCTGCAGTTTGTGAGTTCAAGCCCCACATGAGGCTTGCTGCTGTCAGCCTGTCAGCATAGAGCCTACTTTGGATCCTCTGTCCCCACCCCCACCCCTGCTCTCTGCCTCTCCCCCACCTGTGCTCTCTCAAAAATAAACAAATATTTTAAAAAATCAATGAACTGTTCACGTGTAAGGTTATTTTTAGACTCTCTCTTTATACCAATATCATGTTGTTTTAATTATTCTTACTTTCTGGTAATGGTAAGTCTTAAAGTCAAGAAATATAAGTTCTCTAATTTTTCACTCCTGAAATATAAAAACATACTTATTTCATATTGATATCGTATTCTTTAGTCTTGCTAAATTTATTAATTTTAGTTAGTTGTTTTTTCTACAAAGAACAGTTTTATTTATTTATTTTTATCTATGCCATTCATTTCTTTTAATTGCCTTGTTGCACTGGCTAGTATCTCTTGTACAATGCTGAACAGATGTGGGTAGAGTGAACATCCTTTTCTTGTTTCAGTTTTAGAAGAAGGGCTTAATGTTTCACAATTAAGTACAGTGTTATCTTCAAAATGTTAAAAGATACTCTTTATCAGCTTGAGAATTTTTTTATTCCTAGTTTGCTAAGAATTTTAGCCTGGAGAATGTTAAATTTTGTCAAATAGTTTTTCTACTATATCTACTGTGATAATTTTAAGGTACCTTTTTATTTATCTTTTTTAATTTATCTTTTATTCTTTCCATGAGGTATATTACATTGGTTGAATTTTTAATATAAAACCAACTTTGCATTCCCAGAATAAGCACCACAATCTCCTGGTATATTATCTTTTTTTTTACATTTATTTATTTTTGAGAGACAGAGAGAGACAGAGCATGAGCAGGGGAGGGGCAGAGAGAGGGAGACACAGAATCAGAAGCAGGTTCCAGGCTCCGAGCTGTCAGCACAGAGCCCGAAGCGGGGCTAGAACCCAGGACCGTGAGATCATGACCTGAGCCGAAGTCGGATCTCAACCAACTGAGCCACCCAGGTGCCCCTGTATTATCTTTTTAAAAATATTTCTAAATTGAATTTGCTAGTATTTTATGATTGTTTTCATCTATATTCATAGCAAATGTTAATTTAGAAAACTCAAACTTACCTAAATAGGGTTTCAAAAGAGTCATTCCTTTTCATTTTTCTTTTTCCGCCTTTTCCTATAAATCTTACAAGTATAACATATCAAGATAATTTTATTACTTTTTCTATTTTTAAAAATGACCCTTAGGTTCATATTCTTTTTCTTATTGTCAACATTTACTGGATATTTATCATGTGCCAAGTGTTGTGCTAAGTACTTTACCTTATTATTGCATTATCTCATTTAATTCTTCAAACAATTCTCCTTGGTAGCTATTATCAGCCTCCCAATTTTATAAATAAGGAAAATGATACTGAGAGGCATTAAATATATTACCCAAGATCATAAGTGATAAAGTTTGAATTTAAACCAATATTTTCATGATTTTAGAAACATATAATCACCATACTATTTTGCCTCCCAGCATCATCCAGGAACTTAGGAAAAGTACCTATTGAATATATTACCTCCCAGGTAAGAGTGAATAACAGGTATATTGCCTTTGTATGGTTTCCTTAAAAAAAAATACCACAAATTTGGTAGATTAAAAGAATAGAAACTTATTCTCTCACATTTCTGTAGACCAGAAGTCCAAAATCAAAGTGTCAGGGGGGCCACACTCCATTTGGAGGCTTCAGGATAGAATCTACTCCTTGGGTCTTCTGGTGCCTGGTGGCTATCGGCTTTCCTTAGCTTGTGGCAGCGTTTCTCTCTGGTCCACCTTCACATCATCCTCTCTGTGTGTATGTGTCTTCCACATACACACATTCTGTCTCAAATCTCCCTCTGCCTCTCTTTTGTAAAAATGTGTGTGACTACATTTAGGACCAGGTAATCCAGGATAAACTCTTGCCTCTCGATATCCTTCACTTAACCATATCTTTTGTCACCTAAGGTAATATTCAATCTTTTGCCCAATAAGGTAATATTCACAGGTTCTGGGAAATAGAAAGTGAATTTATTTTTTTAGGGGGAGGGCATTTTTTTCATCCTGCTACAACAGGGCAGTCATAGTTCAAAATACCACACTTTCCAGATTAAACACATTGACTCATTGGATTACCTAGGCCGGTTCTTATGCTCAGTTCTACAAATGCTCAGTCCGTAAAATCAGGATTGTATCATTTAATTTTTTCCTACTTCATGGGCATTTGAATAAATAAAGTGAGATATGATGTGTAAAGCACTTTCTGAATGGTATTATGGAAAGAATATAGACCTAATTCCACATTCTAGGCCCTGGAATCAAACACAGGGATTATATCCTGAACCCTGCTGCTTATTAACTTAGTGACCTTGGTCTTTTCATTTATAAAGGGAAGGTAAGACACCTATTTGACAAGTCTTTTGTCATAATGAAATGAGATAATGTATGTAAAAATGACTGGCATGCTGCCTGGCTCATAGTAAAATTCATCCTTCTTGTTTTTCTCTACTAAAAAAAAAATGCTATACACACTCTCTGTATTGCTACAAGATTTTATGCAGATAAGCTTATATCAGCAGTTTTCATTTCAAGCAAGAAGGACAAACATAGATAATAACTATTTAAATAATTAATAGGCTGGAACAAACCATTCACTGATGCTATGCATGGGAAATAAGAATTCTCTGCCATGACCTAATTCACGTCCTTGGTCAATACATTTTCCCTTCTTTGTTCCAGGGAAGATTAACAATATTGTGCAATATAAGTCAGGGCTTGGAAAAGTGTAGCCCAGTAAACTGTAGTTATTGCTACTAAAGTTATTATCATTTACTTGCATTCTAGAAGACACTACTGGCAGTATTACTCTTCACATATAAGAGCAAATAAGAGTGTGATTCAAAGGACTAATAAATAATCCTAAATTCATTCCATTGTAGTTCTAGTCCCTTTTACATCTCTGGCTAAATGGCTCCTTTCATTACTTCTACAGACTGGTAACATCAAGCTTATGGATTTAATTCCTAGGTGACCTTTTACTCATGACCTCTTATATCACAGACTAAAGCCCTGATGTTAGGAAGATATCTCATAAATGGGGGCCTTTGACCAAAAGAAGAGCTTGGTGAAGAGCTATTTTTACTATTTAAAACAAACTCCTACTCTACTTCCCACTATTTAATTGGTGGTTTTTCCCACAGATTCATTCTCCATATTCCTATTCCTATTGAGGGAAGAGGGAGAAATTTCCCTGGGGAATTTTGCACAGTGCCATGCATTCGGCTATGTTCCATGACCTTCAAATATGTAACTCCAACTCCAGCCCAGCCATTTACTCTCTACCTCTCCTCTTCTCACTTCAGGCCAGTAGCCATAGTCTCTCACTTTTTAAAAAAAATTTTTTTTAATGTTTTTATTTATTTTTGAAGGAGAGAGAGGGACAGAGCATGAGCGGGGTAGGAACAGAGAGAGAGGGAGACACAGAATCTGAAGCAGGCTCCAGGCTCTGAGCTGTCAGCACAGAGCCCGATGCGGGGCTCGAACCCACAAACTGTGAGATCATGACCTGAGCCGAAGTCAGACATTTAAAAGACTGAGCCACCCAGGTGCCCCAACTCACTTACATTACTCAGGAAAGGAACCATATGTCACTAACAGTCACCCTGAAGACTCTCTCAGCAGACTTAAAGAGCAGCCACTATTCCTTTTCCTGGCCTTCTGAGTTCAGAGCAGAGAGAGGAAAGAGAAGCAGTCTGGGGCTGGGGAGGAGGAAGGTAGTGAAGCTCTCACTTAACTGCTGATACAAAATCTCTCTCAGAGCTGGCAGATGTTTAAAAATGACTCCATTCCGTCAGGAATGGGAAAAGATATTTGCAATGACATATCAGACAAAGGGCTAGTATCCAAAATCTATAAAAAACTCACCAAACTCCACACCCGAAAAACAAATAATCAGTGAAGAAATGGGCAGAAAACATGAATAGACACTTCTCTAAAGAAGACATCCAGATGGCCAACAGGCACATGAAAAGATGCTCAACGTCGCCCCTCATCAGGGAAATACAAATCAAAACCACACCCAGATACTACCCCACGCCAGTCAGAGTGGCTAAAATGAACAAATCAGGAGACTATAGATGCTGGTGAGGATGTGGAGAAATGGGAACCCTCTTGCACTGTTGGTGGGAATGCAAACTGGTGCAGCCGCTCTGGAAATCAGTGTGCAGGTTCCTCAAAAAATTAAAAATAGATCTACCCTATGACCCAGCAATAGCACTGCTAGGAATTTACCCAAGGGATACAGGAGTGCTGATGCCTAGGGGCACTTGTACCCCAATGTTTATAGCAGCACTCTCAACAATAGCCAAATTGTGGAAAGAGCCTAATGTCCATCAACTGATGAATGGATAAAGAAACTGTGGTTTATATACACAATGGAGTACTACGTGGCAATGAGAAAGAATGAAATATGGCCCTTTGTAGCAACGTGGATGGAACTGGAGAGTGTGATGCTAAGTGAAATAAGCCATACAGAGAAAGACAGATAACATACGTTTTCACTCTTATGTGGATACCGAGAAACTTAACAGAAGACCATGGGGGAGGGGAAGGGGAAAAAAAGTTAGAGGGAGTGAGGTAAACTATAAGAGACTCTTAAAAACTGAGAATAAACTGAGGGTTGATGGAGGGTGGGAGGGAAGGAAAAGTGGGTGATGTGCATTGAGGAGGGCACCTGTTGGGATGAGCACTGGGTGTTCTATGGAAACCAATTTGACAATACATTTCATATTAAAAATAATAAATAAATAAATAAATAAATAAATAAATAACTCACTCCAGCTCTTGGGGTCCTTTTATGCTCTATGATGACTTCCTGTTGCATTTTCCTGGCCACAATTCTTCTGACCTGGTAGGGATACTCCTTCAGCAGGCCATCACAAATATTCTTCAATTTCAGTACCCAAAGGTTCACCATCAATTTCTCCACTGAAATTCCCTTTGCACTCTGGCAGATACCCTTTTGAGCAGAATATAATTTTAAATGACCCCAGGCCAACATTCTTATGATGGACATGAATTCCATGCTTGTTGCTCAGGATCGAGGTACCTTTGGCCTATTGTTGGACAGAGATGCATGGTTCTCCAGATGCAGCCTGTCTCTGCTTCCATGAGCAGCTTCAGATAGCATCTCCCTCTTTGGTATTCTCAGGCATGGTCAGGCATCAGTCCACAGTGCCTGCCAAATGAAGGAGAGAACCTTCTCCTTCACTGGACCTGAGCTGAAGGAGATACACTCCTCCCATGTTCTCCACCTTCCTTGAATGGGTTAAGCATTAGTTAGCTCTATACAAAGGTATTTTCACAAAATCCTCTCTAGTCTCCAAAAAACTTACCCTTGTCTAGTCACAATATGTGTGAGTTGTTTAGCTCTATAAAACCACTCACTTTAGAACATTCTATCTTCCATCTTTATGCCTTGGTCAAAAGCTAAGATAATGCATCCCATGTTAATATCCTTTTTTAAATTATTATTAAAGGAATTTTACAAGGTAACCTTCATCTTTCTGCCTCTTGTCCTTCACGTCACCATCTTATACCTGCAAAGGTAAAGTCCTTCCACTATTGCCTTTTATGAATTTATAGGTAATGAGACTTATTTAGCTTCAGGTCATGCAGAGAGATTCATTTGTGAATTTTGTAAGTCACAATCTCATCAGTTGTGCTCTAATCAAACAAACAGCAGGGATGGAAATAACCAGGGCTAGATAAATAAATAACTGAGTTAATTATGAACTTGCTCATTTTAAAGAAACATTAAATCATGAAGGATTATGAATAGCTGGGTAACTGTTCCTGATCTTAATTGCCAGAGTATAGAGCTTAGAGAACTGATACCTAGTTAGTTTGCAAAGCTCAGCTGCAAAGGAAGGGAGTGGCTGGCCTCAGCCTCATTCTCCAACTCTGAACACCTCTGTATCCTGGTGCACAGAGTTCCTTCACCCCACCTGCTCTGTCAGCCCCACTCCCAGGTAGGAGGAATGTATTTGTTTCCTATTGTTGCTGTTACTAATTGCCACAAGTTTAGTGGCTTAAAACAACACAAATTTAATCTTTCATAAATCTGGAGGTCAGAAGTCCAAAATTGGTCTCAATGCATAAAATCAAGGCTATATTCCTTTCTGGAAGCTCTAAGGGAGAATCCAATTTCTTGCATCTTCCAACTTCTAGAGGCTGCCTGCATTCCTTGTCTCATGGCCTCCTTCCATGTTCAAAGCCAAAATGGCCCATCAAGTCTTTCTTATATCATATAATACTGATTTCTGCTTCCCTAGTCACATCCCCTTTTCTAACTCTGACCCTCCCACCTGTCTGCTTCCTCTTTTAAAGATCCTCGTGATTACACTGGACAGTCCTGAGTCATTCAAGATACTCTCCTTATGTTCAGGTGAGCTGGTTAGCAACCTTAATTCCATTAACAACCTTAATTCCCCTTTGCTATGTAAGCTAACGTATTCACAGGTTCTAGGGATTAGAACTGGGACATCTTTGGGTGGGGCATTATTCTGCCTTCCACACAAAGACTAATTCAAAACTACAACAGAGGTTGCCTGAATCCCTCCTTGTCTCCCCCTTCCACTCAAGAAGCCACTATCACTCTGGCTGCCTGTTTGACCCTGGCATTATAACCAGTATCTACTCCATAATCCGAGATGCTAATGAAGAACAGGAGTCTCGTCCTATTTTTGTGAATGCAAAACATTTTACTGGAACACGCAGTCATGCCCATTCAGTTTACTTATTGTCTGTGTCTATTCTCATGCTACAACAGCAGAGTTAAGTAGTTACAACAGAGACAATAGGCCTGAAAAATTCTAAAATATTTTTCATCTGGCCCTGAAAAGAAGTTTGCTGACCTGCAGTATAGAGAGCTGCTCTTTCTCCCTCTGCTTTGTTCTTACTCCTAGATCATAGCCTTTCATGGTCCCTACTGAAAGCCAAGTGTGTGGACTAGAGCCTCCCCACTTTGGTGGACTCTGAACTTCATTTTTCACACCACTGGCCCTGTTAGCCTGCCATAAACTCTAACCAATTTCTCAACCTCAAGGTTGACTGGATCAGCAGCTTTTTTGAGAGAAAAGCAGTGCCAAATATAAGGTTTACTTCTTTTCCTGCATCTGGTTTCCTGAAAATTCTTTCTATGTTAGTATCTCTCCTGTGCCTTCAAAGAAATATTGTTTGTTTTTTGTCTAGCTTTTCTAGTTGTTCTCAGCAAGAAGACTGATGTAAGCAATCTGGTTCACCATTACTAGAAGTGTATTTTTAGTACTGTTATTTAATTTTTGTTGCCTCTATTATCCATACTCTTTTAAATTTTGTTCTGCTTTTTGTAGTTAGCTTGTGATTTCTTTATAGCTTTCTTTATAGTACTCTGTCTCTTAAGGATTATGCTTCCTTGCTTTCTGATAAAGAAGTCAGGTTTTATGAAACATTCTTGCTAATCCTATAGTTAATTATTTTCTTAGACAAATTTATCCTTGACCCTTCAGAATAAAATTTCTTCTCCTTGTTTTGTATTAATTAATTACAGCCCTTATTTGTTTAGTTTTATTTTGCTCTCTTTGTCTATCTTCCAACTAGGTAAATTCTATCCAGACTTGATAGTAAATTGCTTGCTCTTAACCCTTCATCTCAGATAAACAACAAATCTGCTAATTAGATTTGTCCTCAACTAGATGGCACATTGATGCATAATTTGCACTCCAAGTCAAATTTTCCAGCAGTTTCTTCCATCTTCTAGTGTATCTTTGCTCTATTCATCTGAAATACCCTATCCTCACTGTTTCATTGTTTCTTATTCTGAACTGAAATAATTCTTTAAAAATTCCTTTTAGAGCATTTACTGCAATTAAAGTTCTTATGTCTTTCACTTCCTACATTTATCAAGTTACTTTTTCTGAATAAATATACAAAAATGAGGTAGAGTATTTTAGTCATCTCATGGAGAAGCACCTATAATCAGAGCAACTGGTAACTTTTGTGATTGATTGATTGATAACTGCTGGTCCTCTAGTTTAGGAGACAGCTGGAAGAAGTACAAAGTTCCTTCTGAACTTCTCAGATTGGATCTGTTTCAAGAGGTGAAGCCTAAGTACGTTCTTTCTCAATCTGCTCTCTCTGCCTTAGAGGAACTTTCTCTCATATTCTTGCATTATATTCCCCATGAATCTTAGTTTTTTTGTATTGCCTTGAAACTTATTTTTTATATTTATATTCCTGTTTGGGGATCCTATTTAGGAACTGTGAATTGAAGATCAGAGTCTACCCAGTAGTAGTTCTGCAGAACTGAATCCTACAGTTATTCAGGGATTGGGCAATTCCCTTGATTCCACACAGTTACATGTTTTCATATTCTTCTTAGGCTTTCCATATTCAAAGGGATGAAATGGCTTATAAAATGAGTCACAAAAATGCGAATTGATATCAACATAATTACTTGGCATAAATTAAGCTTTTCTTAAAAATTACTGATTTGTGATTTGGTATTGAGGGATTTGGTACAGTCAAAGATTTCTTCTTCTTTTATAAGAGCTACTAATAAGTTACAAAAGAAGCCACACCGGACATTTTCTACTTCGTGCAATTACATTTGGATGTTTTGGTGTCTAACAAATAAACAATGAAAACCTGATTTGAATTGTTTCCTGTAGGATTCAAATGTGTGACCTTGAGCGATGCATCTATCTCTGAACCTCTCCTCTTCCATAAAATGGGACTGATGGTAATGATACAACCTTACCTACTTCACTTGTTTATTAAGAAGATGAACAGATAGAAGATGTAGAAGAACTTAGTACATTTTGAAGCCCTGTTTAAGTTCTTCTCATTTTTTAAACCATTTAAGAATGAAAACTGAGAGCTACTCTTTGCCATTTCATTCCAAAATTGACATAGAAAATCTATAATGTTTCTTTTCTATATGATGACAAGTGTTCCAGGGTAAACAGAACAGCCTAGGAATGATAAAGCTAGTTTAAGTTTTATTTTTTTTTTAATGTTTACTTATTTTTTGAGAGGGAGAGAGAGAGATCAGGGGAGGGACAGAGGGATAGGGGGAATAGGGGACAGAGGATCCAAAGCAGGCTCCTTGCTGACAGTAAAGAGCCCGATGTGGGGCTAGAACTCACAAACCCAGAGATCATGACCTGACCAAAGCAGAAGCTGAATGTTTAACTGACTGAGCCACCCAGGCGCCCCAAAGCTAGTTTAAGCTTTAAAGGTAAATGCCTCCTCCCTTCCCCTTGTGACATGTCTGACATAACAGCAAGCACATCTCTCGGCTTCAAGTACTTTAGGTCCATTCTCTGAACTTTCAAGCAACTTGGAGGAAGCTCAGACCAAGGCATTAAGGTTAAAAACAAAAACACAGATGACCTGGTGGCTCAGTTGATTTCATCTTGATTTCATCTTGATTTCAGCTCAGGTTTGTGATATTGATCCCCGCTTCTGGCTCTGCGCTGACAGCATGGAGCCTGCTTGGGATTCTGTCTCTCCTCTCTCTGCCCCTCCCCTGATCATGTTCTTTCTCACTCTGTCTCTCTCTCTGTCTCTCTCTCTGTCAATATATAAATAAACAAACATACATACATACATTTAAAAAAAAAAAACAGGGGCGCCTGGGTGGCTCAGTCGGTTAAGCGGCCGACTTCAGCTCAGGTCATGATCTCGCAGTCCGTGAGTTTGAGCCCTGCGTCGGGCTCTGTGCTGACAGCTCAGAACCTGGAGCCTGTTTCATATTCTGTCTCCCTCTCTCTGACCCTCCCCCGTTCATGCTCTCTCTCTGTCTCAAAAATAAATAAACGTTAAAAAAATTAAAAAAAAAAATAAAAACAAAAACAGAAAAAAAACTAACAAGAGCAATACCATAAGAAATCAATTTCAGATTTTCACTTTCAATTGTATTCAAGGGAATTTCAGGCCAGGCACCATGGTATGTCAGGAATTTCTTTCCTTTTTTTTTTTTTTTTTTCTTTTTCCTAGAGGATAAGTGAAAACATATATTCTTAGTGCCAATGAAAAAGACTCAACTCTGAGAATACAGTTCCTCATAAAACAGCAGAAGAACAGACTACAGAGGAAGATTAGCTCACTAGAATTAAAGATTTTTCTGTATGTGTTTCAGAAAGAAATATCACTGACTCAGGAGCAAGACTTCAATAATTTGCATACTCTGATAAAGTGGGGAGGGTAATCCTGAAAGAGCTGCTGTTGTACTGTTTGATAGCATCAAAACTGAAAGATACTGCATTGATTTCTTCTCAGAACTTTGTGAAATTGATAGTAAATGGATTATTTAAAATATGAATTCATTTATAATATGCTTTTAAAAATGTAGTGTAACCCCATTCTGTCAAAAAAATGTGAGAAATTGTCTTTAATTAGAAAGAGATTTGTAAATCTTTACTCAGTTTTTACTAGCATTTGTGATTATAAACTTGCTTAGCTGGAGTGTTACAGTTATGAAAATTAGCAATAAAAACTTATGATTCCTCTATTTCCTCTTAAATTTCACCACGTACACAAGGAATACTCATTAGAGCCAACAAATAAAGTGATTACTGTTGCAAAATCCTTATTCTTATCCATTTTTATTTTTTGTTATTTGTTACTGAATGACTTTCCTGGACACCAAAGAATTTTGATAAAGATTTAAATAATTAGAAAGTACAAAAGATTATGACAAGAGAAAAATAATCATAATCTTAATATCCAGAAATAATTGTTGTTTAATTAATATTTTTAACTTTTTTATGTATACATCCACCCATATGTATGTTTTGCAAAATTTGGTCATATTGTATATTTGGTTTTATTTAACGATTCTCTCCTTTTTACTTGAAATTTTGCAAAAATCGATAATATAGTCAAGTATTCTTCAGAAATAAATTTAATTTATGATAAACAGGTACTAATTTCCATTTATACAACAACATATTAGAGAACTCATCAGTTAAACAGTCTATAATTACTTTTAGAAATAATTATCATGAAACTTTATATGTGGGGCTCGAACTCCGAACCATGAGATCATGACCTGAGCTGAGATCGAGTTGGACACTTAACCAACTGAGCCACCAAGACACCCTCTGCCCATTTCTTAAATGGGTTATTTGTGTTTTGGGTGTTGAGCTTAGTAAGTTCTTTATAGATTTTGGATTCTAAAAAATCAGATGTTCCATTTGCAAATTATTTTCTCCCATTCCATAGGCTGCTTTTTTAGTTTTGTTGATTGTTTCCTTTGCTGTGCAGAAGCTTTTTATCTCAATTAAGTCCTAATGGTTCCTGTTTGCTTTTGCTTCCCTGGCGTTTGGCGACTTGACTAATAAGAAGTGGGTCTGGCCAGGTCAAAGAGGTTTCTGCCTGTGTTCTCCTCTAGAATTTTGATGGTTTCCTGTCTCACATTTAGGTCTTTCGTACATTTTGAATTTGTTTTTGTGTATGGTGTAAGAACGTGATCTGGTTTCATTCTTCTTTTTTAAATTTTTTTTTTTTAAGTTTTATTTATTTTTGAAACAGAGAGAGACAGAGCATGAACGGGGGAGGGGCAGAGAGAGAGGGAGACACAGAATCGGAAGCAGGCTCCAGGCTCTGAGCCATCAGCCCAGATGCCCGACGCGGGGCTCGAACTCCCGGACCGCGAGATCGTGACCTGAGCTGAAGTCGGACGCTTAACCGACTGAGCCATCCAGGCGCCCCCTGGTTTCATTCTTCTGCATGTCACCGTCCTGTTTTCCCAACAACATTTGTTGAAGAGACTGTCTTTTTTCCATTGGATATTCTTCCTGCTTTGTTGAAAATTAGTTGACCATATAGTTGTGGGTTCATTTCTGGATTTTCTATTCTGTTCCAGTGATATATGTGTCTGTTTTTGGGTCAGTACCATACTATCTTGATGACTACGACTTTGTAATATAGCTTGAACATCGGAATCATGATGCCTCCAGATTTATTTTTCTTTTTCAGGATTATTTTGGCTATTTGGGGTCTCTTGTGGTTCCATACACATTTGGGGATTGTTTGTTCTAGCTCTGCAAAAAACGCTGGTGATATTTTGATAGGGATTGCATTAAATGTGTAGATTGCTTTGGGTAGTATATACATTTTAACAATTTTCGTTCTTCCAATCCATGAGCATAGAATGCTTTTCCATTTCTTTGTGTCCTCTTCAATTTCTTTCATAAGTGTTCTACAGTTTTCAGAGTACAGATCTTTTACCTCTTTAGTTAGGTTTATTCCTAGGTATCTTACTTTTTTTGATGCAGTTGCAAATGGGATCAATTCTTTTATTTCTTTTCCTGCTGCTTCGTTATTGGTGTATAGAAATACAACAGATCTCTGCATGTTGATTTTATATCCTGCGACTTTGCTGAATTCATGTACTAGTTCTAGCAATTTTTTCATGAGTCTTTTGGGTTTCTACATAAAGTATCATGTCATCTGCAAATAGTGAAGGTTTGACTTCTTTCTTGCCAATCTGGATGCCTTTATTTTTGTTGTCTGATTGCTGAGGCTAAGATTTCCAGTACTATGTTTAATTGTAATGGTGAGAATGGACATCCTTGTCTTGTTCCTGACTGGGGGAAGGCTCTCAGTTTTTCCCCCTTGAGGATGATATTAGCTGTGGGCCTTTCATATATGCCCTTTATGATGTTGAGGTATGTTACACCTCTTCCTACTTTGTTGAGGGTTTTTATCAAGAATAGATGCTGGGGGCGCCTGGGTGGCTCAGTTGGTTAGGCGTCCGACTTCAGCTCTGGTCATGATCTCACAGCTCATGAGTTCAAGCCCCGCGTCGGGCTCTGTGCTGACAGCTCAGAGTCTGGAGCCTGCTTCAGATTCTGTGTCTCCCTCTCTCTCTGCCCCTCCCCTGCTTGTGCGCACTCTCTGTCTCTCTCAAAAATAAATAAACATTAAAAAAAAGAATAGATGCTGTATTTTGTCAAATGCTTTTTCTGCATCTATTGACAGCATCATATGGTTCTTCTTTTTTTTTAGAGAGAGATTCATTTTTTTTTAAGTTTATTTATTTTGAGAGAGAAAACACAAGTGGTGGAGGGGCAGAGAAAGAGGGAGAGAATCCCATACATGCTTTCTGCTGACAGTGCAGAGTCCAATGTGGGGCTCAATCTCATGAATTGTGAAATCTAACCTGAACCTAAACCAAGAGTCAGATGCTTAACAGACTGAGCCACCCAGGCACCCCAGGATCATATGGTTCTTATCCTTTCCTTTATTAATGTAGTATATCACATTGATTAATTTGCAAATACTGAACCAGCCCTGAAGCCCAGGAATAAATCCCACTTGATCATAGTGAATAATTCTTTTAATGTACTGTCAAATTTGATTTGCTAATATCTTGTTGAGAATTTTTGCAATCCATGTTCATCAGGGCTATTGGCCTGTAATTCTCCTTTTTAGTGGGGTCTTTGTCTGGTTTTAGAATCAAGGTAATGCTGGCTTCGTAGAATAAGTTTGGTAATTTTCCTTCTATATCTATTTTTTTGGAACAGTTTGAGAAGAAAAGGTATTAATTCTTCTTTAAATGTCTGGTAGAATTCCACTGGGATGCCATCTGGGCCAAAACTCTTGTTTATTGGGAGATTTTTGATTACTGAATCAATTTCTTTGCTGGTTATGGGTCTGTCCAAATTTTTTATTTCTTCCTATTTCAGTTTTGGTAGTGCGTGAGTTTCTAGGAATTTGTGCATTTCTTCCAGATTGCCCAGTTTGTTGGCACATAATTTTTCATAGTATTCTCTTATAATTGTTTGTATTTCTGTAGTGTTGGTTGTGATTTCTCCTTTTTTATTCATGATTTTATCTATTTGGGTCCTTTCTCTTTTCTTTTTGATAAGTCTGGCTAGGGGGCTATCAATTTTGTTAACTCTTTCAAAGACCAATTCTTATTTCGTTGATCTGTTCTACTGGTTTTTTAGATTCTATATAATTTATTTCTGCTCCAATCTTTAATATTTCCCTTCTTCTGCTGGATTTAGGCTTTATTTGCTGTTCCTTTTCTAGCTCCTTTAGGTGTAAGATTAGGTTGTGCATTTGGGACCTTTCTTGTTTCTTGAGATAGGCCTGAATTGCAATATACTTCCCTCTTAGGACTACCTTTGTGATTCCCAAAGGTTTTGGACTGTTGTGTTTTCGTTTTCATTGGCTTCCATGTATTTTTTTTTATGTCTTCTTACATTTCCTGGTTAACCCATTCATTCTTTAGTAGCATGTTCTTTAACCTCCATATATTTGAGGACTTGACAAATTTTTTTTGTGTGGTTGATAAGTTTCATAGCGTTGTGATCTGAAAATATGCATGGTATGATCTCAATCTTTTTGTACTTGTTGAGGGCTCATTTGGGAGCCAGTATGTGATCTGTTCTGGAGAGTGTTCTGTGTGCACTCGAGAAGGATGTGAATTCTGCTGCTTTAGGATGAAATGTTCTGGATATATCTGCTAAGTCCATCTGGTCCAGTGTCTCATTCAAAGCCACTGTTTCCTTGTAGATTTTCTGCTTAGGTGATCTGTCCATTGGTGTAAGTGTGGTGTTGAAATCCCCTACTATTATTGTATTATTATCAATGAGTTTATGTTTATGATTAATTGATTTACATATTTGGATGGTCCAAGTTGGGGCCATAAATAATTACAATTGTTAGGTTTTCTTGATGCATAGACCCCTTAATTATGATGTAATGCCTTCTTCATCTCTTGTTATGGTCTTTGTTTTAAAATCTAGTTTGTCTGACATAACTATGGCTATTCCAGCTTTCTTTTGACATCTATTAGCATGGTAGATGGTTCTCCATCCCCTCACTTTCAATCTGCAGGTATCTTTAGGTCTAAAATGAGTCTCTTATAGGCAGCATATAGATAGATCTTGGGTTTTTTTATACATTATGATACCCTATGTCTTTTGATTGGAGCATTTAGTCCATTTACATTCAGAGTGATTATTGAAAGGTATGAATTTAGTACCATTGTGTTACCTTTACCTGCATAGTTGGTGTTGCTGGTTGATGCTCTCTGGTCCTTTCTAGTCTTTGTTGCTTTTGGTCTTTTTTTTTTTCTTCCAGTTAAAGAGTCCCCCTTAAAATTTCTAGTAGGGCTGATTTAGCAGTCATAAACTCCTTTAGTTTTTGTTTGGGAAACTCTTCAGCTGTCCTTCTATTTTGAATGACAGCCTTGTTGGATAGAATATTCTTGGCTGCATATGTTTTCCATTCCATATATGGCTGCATATATATTCCATTCAGCATGTTGAATATATCTTGCCACTCTTTTCTGGCCTGCCAAGTTTCTGTGGACAGATCTACTGTGGACCTGATTTGTCTTCCCTTGTAGGTTAAAGTCTTCTTTCCTTTGCTGCTTCCAGGATTCTTTCCTTGTCTGTTTATTTGTGAACCTGACTATGATATGTCTTGACAATGGCCAGCGTCTGTTGGATTTAATGGTATTTCTTTGTGCTTCTTGGATTTTGATATCTGTGTCCTTCCCCAGATTAGGGAAGTTTTCAGCTATAATTTGCTCACATAAACCTACTTCCCCTTTTTCTCTCTCTTCATCTTCTGGAATTCCTTTGTACTAATGTGATGTTTTAATAAATCACTGAGTTCCTTAATTCTCCCATTGTTATCCTTGATCTTTGTTTCCCTCTTCTTTTCAGCTTCATTATTTTCCATAATTTTATCTTCTATACTGCTAATTCACTCCTCTGCCTTGTCCATCCTCATTTTTTATGGTCTGTATTTGAGCTTGCATCTCAGTTATAGAATTTTTTATTTCAGCTTGACTAAATTTTAGTTCTTTTATCTCTGCATGAAGAGATTCTCTGGTGTCTTCTATGCTTTTTTCAAGCCCAGCTAATATCCTTACAATTGTTGTTTAAAATTCTAGTTCAGATATCTTATATCTGCATTAACTAAATCCCTGGCTGTCATTTCTTCCTATTCTTTTGAGGTGAATTCCTCCAACTTGTCATTTTGGAGGAAAAAACACAACAATAATAATAATCAAATGGAATAAAAGTTCAAAAATTTAAAAATATTGGGGTGCTTGGGTGGCTCAGTTGGTTAAGTGTCCAGCTTCAGCTCAGGTCATGATCTCACAGTTTGTGGGTTTGAGGCCCGCGTTGGGTTCTGTGCTGACAGCTCAGAGCCTGGGGCCTGCTTCAGAATCTGTGTCTCTCTTTCTCTCTGACCATTCCCGACTCGCACTGTCTCTCTCTCCCTCTCTCAAAAATAAGTAAACATTAAAATTTTTTTTTATTTTTTTTTACATCAAAATTTTTTTTTAATTTTTAAATCAAATAAAGGAAGCTAGATCATAGTTGTGTGTTTCTCTGTTTTTCAAGAGAAGCTTGATAGAAAAAGGAGAAAAGAGAAAAAAGAGAGAAAAAAATTAAAAATTAATGAAACAGAATTTAAAAATAAACATTTTCCTCCTTCTGTATCCAAGAAACAAAAGAAAACAAAATAAAAGAAAAACAACAACAGAAGCAATAACAAAAAAAAAACGAAAATACAAATGAACAAACCAAAAAACCCAAATGAAGCTAGATCCAGTTTCCCCTAGAGGTGAGACCTTGCAGCAGTCTATGGTCAGTAGACTAAGCTCCTGGAAGGGGTTTGCGCTGATCTTCTGAGGGAGGGGCCTGCTGCTCTGATTCCCAGGCTGACTTGCCCTAGTGGAAACGAGCCTCAAAAGCACAGAGGGGCGGGGCTTGGTGTAATGGCTCCATTCTCCACTTGGTGGCGCTGTTTAGCTCACTAGGGTCAATCAGTGTTGGTGGGCTAACGTTGAAAATGGCTTCATCTGCTCAATACTCTGTAGAGTGGGAAGTTCGGGCCATCACAGATGCGAGATCAGTCATCTCTCCTGTGTCCCCCACTTCCATCAGTTCCCCACCTTCCCCCGTCTGTGTCTGAGCTATCTGCCTACCAGGTGGCACCTCTCTCCAGTGTTTTATCTCAGGTGCAGCTATGTTTCAAAACCCTACACACTTTGAAGACCCCCAAGGTTTGGACTTACAGTGATCTTCTGGGGGAGGAACTCACTGTGCTATAGCCAGGGCCAGCTTGTCCCAGGAAATGGTCACTCCACTGTGCAGTGGCTCAGAGTTTATGGTAAGTCCCAATGCATAGCCAGCGCCAGGGTTTGCTGCCCTCAACTGGTGTCTCTGTTCCTATATGGGTGAACATGGCTGCTTGATGGAGGCTGCCAGGTCTTTTGCCCACGGAGAGGTCATATCACCTGTACCAAATGCACTCCAAGCAGGGAAACCTCTTCTTCCTGTATGACCCAAGGAATCCTCAGACCACACTGCCCACTCCTGAGGCTCCACCCCGCTTCCTCACTGGAGCACCAGGGGTTGACCTCTGAAACTTCAGACTCTACTCTGCTGTTTATAAAAAACTGGTGTATTGAAACCCTCTCCTTTTTACCCCATCAATAGTTTTGGGGAACAGTTTTGTTGTACAGTCCCCTGTGTGTGTTTTCACTCTTTCTCTCTAGCTACTTTCAGGGGGAGTGTTTTCTTGTACAAACCCAATGCACTTCTCTCTCTCCCCCTTTATCTTCTGTGTGAAAAGGGCTCCCTCCCCTCTGCAGCACTAGAGCTCTTCTCTCTCCCAATTCACGTCTCCACACCACATACCCGCCACATTACCTCCCTCAAATTATGCAGAATGTTCTATTAATCCTCAGATCAATTCCCTAGGTGTTCAAAATGGTTTGATGTTGATCTAGCTATGTTTGAGGGACAAGACAAGCCCAGGGTCCTTTTACTCTATATCACATGTTTTAAATGAAGTGTTGATTTTTGATGTTTCCCCTGACTATAGATACTCTCATACCAAGATCTAATAAGTCCTGATTCTTATGACATTTACTGAGAACCCAATAATGTCTGCAGAGGACTTTGAACAAGCTTTTTTTTAATGTTTATTTATTTATTTTGAGAGGGAGAGCATGATGTAGGGAGGGGCAGAGAGAGAGGGAGAGAAAGATCCCAAGCAGGCTCCATGCTGCCAGAACAGGGCCTAAGGCAGGGCTCGATCTCACAAACCATGAACCCATGATCTGAGCCAAAATCAAGAGTCAGATGCCCAACCAACTGAGCCACCCAGGAGCCCCTGAACAAGCTTCTTGTACTTTATATGATAGGTCACTGAGAACAGGATATCTTGGGCCCTTCCAACTACATCATCACTAACACTGAAACACCTCCAGCATTTTCCTGCCTCAGTTTGGATATTATAGAGTATTTTAGTAACTATAATGTGTTTGTACAAGAGTATATGTGTTTGTGAATAAAATATTGTCATTAATAAAAGTTATTAAAAATAACTTCTATGTCCACTTGTGATTTATCCTCCTCAGACCTAAAATATCTATAAATATAATTTGTATTTATTCTCGCTAGAATTCAATATTTTATGTAATTGTTGGAATGTAAATGTTCATGAGGCAGCTGGGTGGCTCAGTTGGTTAAGCGTCCAACTTCAGCTCAGGTCATGATCTCATGGTTAGTGAGTCTGAGCCCTGCAACAGGCTCTGTGCTGGAACCTGGCTTGGAGCCTGGAGCCTGCTTCAGATTCTGTGTCTCCTTCTCTCTCTCTTCCCCTCCCCCGCTTGTGCTCTGTCTCTCAAAAATAAATAAATGCAAAAAAAAATTTAAAGAAAATAAATGTAAATGTTCAAGGATAGAAAGAATGAGAAGGAAAAAGGAGAGAACATGACAATGATATGGTTGATCACTGGTTGAATTAGTAGATGCCAGGAGGCTATGCAAAAAAAAAAATGCTTAAAAGATATTTGACAAAGTACAACATCCATCCATGATAAAAACCCTCCACAAAGTAGTTTTAAAAGGAACATACCCCAATATAATAAAGTCCATATGTGAAAAACACACAGTTGACATCATACTCAATGGTGAAAAAACTGAGATCTTACCCCTAAGATCAGGAACAAGACAAGGATGCCCACTCTCACCACTTTTATTCAACATAGTACTAGAAGTCCACAGCAATCATGCAACAAAAAGAAACAAAAGCCATCCAAATTAATAAGAAAAAAGTAACACTTTCACTATTTGTAGATGACATGTACTATATATAGAAAACCCTAAAGACTCCATGAAAAAACTACCAGAATTGATAAATGAATTCAGTAAAGTTGCAGGATACAAAATCAACATGCAGAAATCTGTTGCATTTCTATACACTAATAATGAAACATCAGCAGAGAAATTAAGAAAAGATTCCCATTTACAACTGTGCCAAAAATAATAAAACACCTTGGAATAAACTAAACCAAAAAAAGGAAAGACCTGTACTCTAAAACTATAAAACACTGATGGAAAAAAACTGAATATGACACAAACAAATGGGAAGATATTCCATGTTCATGGATTGGGGGAAACAATATTGTTAAAATGTCCATACTAACAAAAGCAATCTACATATTTAATGCAATCCTTATCAAAATGCCAACAGCATTTCTCACAGAGCTAGAACAAACAATCCTAAAATTTGTATGGAAACATAAAGGACACTGAATAGCCAAAGCAATCTTGAAAAAGAAAAAAGAAAGAAAGAAAAAACCTGGAGGTATCACAATCACAGATTTCAAGATACACTATAAAACTATAGTAATCAAAACAGTATGGTACTGGCACAAAAACAGAAACACAGGTTGATGGAACAGAATAGAGAGCCCAGAAATAAACCCACAATTATATGGTCAATTAATCTTTGACAAAGGAGGCAAGAATATGCAATGGGAAAAAGACAGTCTCTATAACAAATGATGTTGGGAAAACTGGACAGCTACATGCAAAAAAATAAAATTGGACCACTTCCTTACATCATACACAAAAATAAACTCAAAATAGATTAAGGACCTAAATGTGAGACCTGAAACCATAAAAATCATAGAAGAGAGTACACTCAGTAATTTCTCTGACACAGCTGCAGCAATATTTTTCTAGATACATTTCTGAGGTAAGGGAAACAAAAGCAAAAATAAACTACTGGGAAAACATCAAAACAAATAAAAAACAAAATTAAAAGGCAACCTACAGAATGGGAGAAGATATTTGCAAATGATATATCTTATAAAGAGTTAGTATCCAAAATATATAAAGAACTTCTATAATTCGACGCCATAACACTACTAATAATAATCCTATTAAAAATGGGCAGAAGACATGAATAGACATTTCTCCAAAGAAGACATACAGATGGCCAACAGACACAGGAAAAGATGCTCAACATCACTCATCGTCAGGGAAATGCAAATCAAAACTACAATGCACCTCACATCTGTCAGAATGGCTAAAATCAAAAGCACAAGAAACAGCAAGTGTTGGCAAGGCTATAGAGAAAAAGGAACCCTCATGCTCTGTTGGTGGGAATGCAAACTGGTGCAGTCACTGTGGAAAACAGTATGATGGAATTTCCTCAAAACATTAAAAATAGAACCACCATATGATCCAGCAATTCTACTTCTGGGTATTTATCCTTTTCTTTGGAAAGTATCCTTTTCTTGGATAAATACCCAAAAGTAGAATTGCTGGATCATATGGTGGATGGAGTCCATCAGGCTCGCAATCTCTCTCTCTCTCTCTCTCTCTCTCTCTTAAAATAAATAAATAAACATAAAAAAAAAAAAAGCTTGTTCAAAGCTCTCTGCAGACATTATTGGATTCTCAGTAAATGTCATTAGCATCAGGACTTATTAGATCTTGGCATGAGAGTATCTATAGTCAGGGAAAACATCAAAAATCTCTTTAGAGGAATATAGGACTATTTAAAACTTTGCTTTAAATAAGTTGCTGGCCTTTCTCATTTTTGATCATGTTTTAAGAATAAGGTCCTGACCTAGCATCTAATTTCCCATGCTAGATCTGTGATAAAGTCTAGAAGGTAATGCTGCTTAGCTGGGTATTTAATTTTTCCAATACAAACACAGAGAAATAGAGAAACAGAATGAAGCAGACAGTTGTGGGGTGTGTAACAGAGAGAAAGAAAGAAAGAATTTCCAGTTAGGTCAGGTTCCTTTTGAAGACAGCTACACTTTTCTGCCCTTAAATTCTATGAGAAAAAATACATTTTTTTGAACAAAATATCCCTCAACATAAATTATATCTGAAGTTTCTGCCAGTTGCAATCAAAACAACATTGAGTAAAACACTAGCCAGAAATAATTAATCTCATATCTACCTATTGGACCACAGGTATGATTCAAATATTCTCCTTTATTAACATTAGATCTCTGAATATCCTGGTTTCCCCTAAAAAGACCTCATGCTCTAACATTACTTTTCTAACTTTCTTTTTTAAAACAAACAAGCAAGCAAAAAACACCACTAAACAACTTTCTATTATATGTATACAATGTTCAAAACTAGAGCTCCTTTTTTATGAGATAATAGTGGTCATATTAAGGTATTACACATTGAAGTATGAATGCCCAATAGGTTAAGCCCCCCCCAGAGATATTTCTCTTAGATATACAGTTTTAATTTCTAATTGTTGAATTTTATGTAGTGGGAAGGACTGATAATGACATTGTGATTCCTCTCAAATTTAACTTAACCCAACAGACAAGAAATTACTGGTTTTGGAACCATATTTGCATTCAATGCAGTAAGAACCTGAATTTCCCTGTAAGTTAATTTCCTCAGCCATGAAATAAGACAAATGTCTCCCTTTCAGATTTGTAGAAACAAATAAGGGAGCATTTGTAAATCACAGAGCCAAGTTTGTGGTGTTCAAATCATATACGTGACTAGTTATCTTAATTTATTTGGAAAGGTGTGGGATTTGCCTTACATTAGAAGTCACCTGCTCCACCTTTTATTAAAGACAGCCCTCAAGTCATCAGGGAATGTCTTGGCTTAGGGCGGTCTCACAGCAGCATGAGGAAATGAAAGCCTACAGTAAGGAATGGTAAACACTTAGCATAACCGCCATCAATCCTAGCTTCTGTGTCTACAGCAGATACTACTAACTGATGGAGCACTCGTTCTCACTGGCCAGAGACACAGTTTCAGAGTTTCAAAAAAGTAGTTCAGGCAACCACTCCTAAGTAATCAGAGCAAGCACTGAGATTAAAGCATTTTGCCATTAACAGTACAGGACAAAGATCAGCAAATTTTTCTGTACAGAGCCAGAAAGTATTTTTTTATTTTTCTGCCATATGGTCTCTACTGCAGATACTCAATGTTGCCTTCCTAGTATGAAAGCCACCATAGACAGTATATAAACAAAGGGGAGTGGCTGTGTTCCAATAAAACTGCATTTACAATAATAGGCAGTGGGCTAAATTTGGCCCACAGGCATGATGTTTGTCAACTCCAGGTCTAGAGCCTCTCCTAAATTCAAGGGGAGGGACCCTGGGTGGCTCAGTCAGTTAAGCATCAGACTTCAACTCAGGTCATGATCTCAGGGCTCCTGAGTTCCTAGGGCTCTGAGCTGTCAGCACAGCCTGCTTCGGATTCTGTGTCTCCCTCTCTCTCTCTCTGCCCCTCCCCCACTCATGCTCTGTCTCTCTCTCTCAAAAATAAATAAACATTAAAAATTTTTTTTAAATCAAGGGGAGTCACTATAATGACAAATGCTGCTGAAATAATTTCAGGAATTTGCAAAGGAAATGTTTTGGCAGGCTGGCAAGGTGAGGGATGTGAAAATAGCCCTGAGACCTGAGAACTTCCTCTTCTTAATTTTACCTGAAATCCTGCTGAGTCCATTATTCTCCCAATTCTCAGAGATTGTAGAGGTCAGTGTGCCCCATTTCTCTTGGACCTCAGCTGACTCAGTATGTCTGGTCCAGGTGTTTACATCAATGTTAAAATACACCAGCTGATGTCTCCTACCCAGGCCACTTACTATTAATGTTAGATTACCACTGGGCTTTAACCTTGAGTTTGAGGTTCCTTCCCACTTAACTCATAATCCAAAATATCACTGGAGACTCCCATTGCCTCATCAATTAAAGAAACCCTTTAATAAAATGGTATTGCCTCCCCCATAACCATGCAACAAACTGAGTTACAGAAAAGTACTACCAAAACCTTCAGCTTTCTCTTGGAGAATCCTCACACTGAGTCCAATGTTATACTTTCTTCAACAGGGAGAAATATGGATAGTCAGCTGTATGACATTGGGCAAGTCATACTGAGCCACAATTTCTTCATCCATAAAATAGAGATAATAACTTCCCTACTTATTTCATACAGTTGTGTGAGACTCAAAGGGTACCTTTTTTTACTTAGGTTTATATGTCATGAAAGCCACATCAGCCATTAAAACATTTTTTAGTCTGCCATTTACCTCCACCCACATCACCATAGTTACTCACAACCATCAAACTTCAGGGCTATTATTGAAGGAATATATCTGCTAATGCAATGTTCCTTCCCAAATCAGAGATGTTTGTCCTGATCAATGTCCTACCTTCTTCATTCATCACATGACAGAGTATGTAATGGTCTGCAGATGGATCCTGGCTTTCATTGACTTTTGGTGCCAAGACTCTTTCAACTATCCAGCATCAGCAAATCAGAACAACTATAAAGTTACTTAAATCCTACATGTCTATGCCAAGGAAGGTGATAATAAAAAGTTCTAAAGACATAAAGGACTGAAGCAGTAACTATTGCTTGGAAGTGATAGGTAAGAATTATTTACCATAACACCTTTGACTTGGGCAAAAGAGTCCTTTAAATTCCAATTGAAGTCCCCTTCAAGAAAAATGAGTAACTAATAGTTTTATTATAAAATCAAAGCTGCTAGGGCACCTAGGTGGCTTAGTCACTTAAGTGTTCCACTCTTGATTTCAGCTCAGCTCATGATTTCATGGTTCATGGGATTGAGCCCCACATTGGGCTCTGCACTGGCAGCATGTAACCTGCTTGGGATTTTCTCTCTCCCTACCTCTCTCTCTGCATCCCTTCCCTGCCCACACTCTCATTCTCTCTCAATAAATAAATAAATAAATAAATAAATAAATAAATAAATAAATAAACAAACAAACTTAAAAAAAATCAAATCAAATCAAATCAAAGCTGCTGTTCTCCTTCCAAAGTTCCTAAATTGCATGAGAATAGTATATTCAATTTCCTGGAGAAATTCAGATTCGGCAACATTCCCAGATACTTTGAAACCATTCATTTCAGAACAATCTACATTCTTCACACATGCATTTATCAAATGATTATAAATACCACCCTTTTGGTGTCAAAAGGGATCCGTGGCAATAGTTTCTGCCAAGGTCATTTAGTTCCTTTGTTCCTCAGTTTCCCCACCATACAAACACTACTTCGGCCTTTGTAAAGTAGGATTTATAAATATCTGCTTTCTTCCTCATGAGGGTATAAAAAGGAATAAATGGAACAATACCTCTGAAAGTACTTGGGAGCTGAAGGATCCATGCGGCCAAGTCCAGCAAACCTTCTAAATGATCTCCTACAAGTTAAGTAGGAAGGATGATCTCTTTGCAAGCAGAATTTTGCACAGACTGACTTCTGCAATGGAAAATCAAATAATGTACCCTTTATTACCTTTGCTTTTCCTCTCACTTAAGAGTTAGCTGCCTTTTATTAAACATAGTCTCTGCCATTCAACGGTTTTCCTACTATTTACTCATAAACGAACAAGGTGACTAACTTTACTGTGAAAAACAGGATATAAATTATTCTTACAAAGTACATCATGTTTGCTCTTCACAGGGCATGATGGTTATAATCTGTACATTCAAAAACTTGCAGTATGTTTGGCTATTTTCCAAAATGGGGAAAAATAAAGCTCTTTCTGTTCAGCTGCTTAGGTCTAGATGTTGGGAAGGCCTTTCATTTTGCATAACACTCAAGGTGATAAATCCAAGACCCTACTCTTTTCATCATAAGGGGCTGAGTGTCCTGTGCTGTCAAAGTGGAAGATCAGCCACACAAGTCATTTCAGATGGGCCAAGTGAAGTGTCAAGGCACACACAGCATTACTCCTGCTGGAGGGTCGAAGGCCATGTCTGTAGGGAGACTTCATAGACATTATGGGTGAGCTAAAACAGAACCTCAGCAGTAGCCATCACTCAACTTGTGATGGACAGTCTGCTGGTTAAGTTGATGTCCCTCAACTCATGGTTCTGGCCTTGGAAGGTGCTCAATTCAGCAGAGACTGGGTATTCCATCAGACCTTCTCCTACAGTGAAGACTCTCCAAGCATGGAGCCCACTGGCCTCCTCCCCAGGCTCCTTTCTCTCTTTATTCTCTGGGTTTCCCCATTCCCAGGTTGGGGACTTCTGACTGGTCAACTTTCCTCTTAATTTCTACTGTGTATTGATTAACTTTGTGCACTGTTCCCTCAGGACTTAACGTCTGGATTTCTGAAATGCTTTTTTTCCTCTCAAACAGCCTGGATCTTGCACATCAGAAGACTGGCCTTTCACAAGCGTTTCTCTGAATTGGGCCACAAGAGCTAAATTTAGAAGACAAAAATTAAATAGTTTCTCTTTTATAATAATCCCATCATTCTTAAAGTAATGAGTGTCTTTAGCTGAACTGGGGAAAGGTGGTATATTATCTCCTTACATCAGTTAGTGCTCTTCGGAGTCTTTCCGGACAGGCGGCAGGCCCAAACAAGGTGATCCTGTTCGGATTTTCATCTCTTATGCCCAAGGACTTGCCCACAGACTAAGCAGCTACTTCCCATTCATAAAGAGACCCAGAGAGAGCCAGGACACTCTCTGGCATGGAGCCATTTCCCCTATTACCCAATGTGTCACATTAAGCAATATATTTCTGTGAGATACAGCTTTAAGAGCTTTTCTGAAACATGTCAAAGTGCTCCTTGGAAGTCATAACAAATATATGTAACATATACATGTATTTATTCTTGAATTAATGAGAAAGCATAATTTGAAAGTAGGCTCCAAACAAAAAGCTATAGATATAATAACCACCCTATACCCGCCAAAGAATGTTTCTCAAAGAGTGTTACTTGAGCATAAACAGATCTGGTAAACTCTCCAGAATAATAATACCTCTTCTTTATTAAAAATGTACTCTGTACCAGTGCTTCACATATGATAACTCATTTAATTCACCCAGAACTCTGAAGTAAATATCTCCCCATTTCATTTGTAAAGAAATTGAGACAAAAAGATTAAATAACTTCCCTAACTACATACAGCCAGTAAAAAAGTCAGAATTCAAACACTAGTTTATTTGACTCAGAAACACACATCAGAATCAACTACAGAGCTGGTTAACAATACAGAAGTCCACCCACCTCCAGTGGTTGTCACTGAGTCCTAGGGTGAAGGTCACTATATAGATTAAGCCCCCACTCAGGTTCTAGACTACCTCAGTTTAACATTCTGAGCACTGCTCTTGGTAGTTTCCTGATCCTGGAACATTTACTTAACTTTTCTGTGCTCCCTTTTTTCATCTTTAAAATAGAGAGGAAGAGAATTGTAATAGTGTCTTCCCAATAAGGTCATTCTGAGAACTAAATGTATTAGCATATGTAAGCCACTTACATACATCACATGGTAAACACAGTATTGATCAAACGCACAGTATGTCACATGAAACAGTGTATTTGTGTGAGATATCAGATCAGATTTGAGAATGACTGTGCTGCATTCTTCTCTGACTTTAGAAGAATTCATGGGGATAAACATCTAATCACAAGCAAAAATTGCAGGACATTCTCACCTTTTTATACCACCAATTTGATGTAAGAAAATCATATGTACTAGTCATAAGACACTTGAAGAATATATTTTTAGATGTGCTATAATATAGAGTAACATAGAACAATTACTCTTTTTAAGAAAAAGCAATACTTTTATTGTCATAGTAAAAATATTGACTGAGGTAATAGGGAGCATAAAACCAGAACATGGGGGTGAGAATGGGAATAAAATTATAATGTGTTTTTTTAAAGACTTTTTTAGAGAAGTTTTAAGTTCACAGCAAAATTAAGAGGAATATATAGAGATTTCCTATATCCACCTTCCCCATTCTCAATATCCCCAACTAGAATGTTATACTTGTTATAACTCATGAACCAATACTGACACATCATGATCACCCAAAGTCCATTGTTTACCTTGGGGTTCACTCTTGCTGTTGTACATTCTTTGGGTTTGGACAAATGTATAATGACATATACCCATCCTTACAGTATCATAGGGAGTGTTTTCACTAATCTAAAGTCCTCTGTGTTCTGCCTGTTCATCCCTCCCCAACTCCCAATCACTGACAACCAGGGATCTTTTCACTGTCTCCATAGTTTTGCCTTTTCCAGCATGTGATGTCATTGGAATAATACAATGCATAGCCTTTTAGGTTGGCTTCTTTCATTTAGTAATATGTATTTAAGATTCCTCCACGTCTTTTCATGGCATGATACTTCATTTGTCTTTGGTACCCAATTGTATTCCATTGTCTGGATGTAACAGTTTATTTATTCATCCGCTACTGAACTTTGATTGCTTCCAGGTATTGGTAATTATGAATAAAGCTGCTACAAACATCCATGTGCAGGTTTTTGTATGGACATAAATTTTCAACTCCTTTGGATAGATACCAAGGAACATGATTACTGGATTTTATGTATGGTAAGAATATGTTTAGTTTTGAAGAAACCACCAAACTATCTTCCAAAGTGGCTGTACCATTTTTCATTCTCACCAGCAGTGAATAAGAGTTTCTGTCACCTGGCGTTGTCAGTGTTCCAGATTTCGCCATTCTAATGGGTGTGTAGTGCTATCTTGTTTTAATCTCATTACCTTGATGACATATAAAGTGGAGCATCTTTTCATATTTGCCACCTGTATATCTTCTTTGGTAAGGTGTCTGTTAAGGTCTTTGGCCCATTTTGGAGGTTGTTTTCTTATTGTGGAGTTTTGTGGGGTTTTTTTTTAAGATTATTTATTGGGGTGCATGGGTGGCTCAGTCAGTTAAGCATTTGACTTTGGCTCAGGTCACGATCTCATGGTTCATGGGTTTGAGCCCCGCACCGAGCTCTGTGCTGACAGCTCAGAGCCTGGAGCCTACTTCGGATTCTGTGTCTCCCTATCTCTCTGCCCCTCCCCACTCTCACTCTGTCTCTCTCTCTCTGTCTCTCTCTCTCTCTCTCTCAAAAATAGATGAGTGCTAAAAAAAAAAAAAAAAAAAAAAAAAAAAAAAAAGATTAGTGCCTGTCGGGGAGGGGCAGAGAGAGAGACACACACACAGAATCTGAAGCTCAGAGCCTGGAGCCTGCTTTGGATTCTGTGTCTCCCTCTCTCTGTCCCTCCCCTACTTGCACTCTGTCTCTCTCTCTCTCAAAAACACAATGAATAAACATTAAAAAATAAAATTAAAAAATGAATGTTAGGATTGCATCTTAATTACATATTTCTTTCTGGACTTAACTACTTTTCCCACAATTTGTAAATTAATCTGAATCATTTTAAAAATCAGAATTAAAGCCCATGGAAACATTGTTTTTATAAAATATTTTAGAGAGAAATTATAAAATGATAGAAATTTCTTCTATATCCTATTAAATACTAAAATATTAAGTATACATTTGTAACCTATTTGAAGTACTTTTCTGGTTGGATTATCCACCTCCTTATCCAGGGGTAATTACTCATAAAAATTTAGATTTTTCATTCTTAATACACTTCTTTAGGGTTTTATTACATATTTATATAACTCTAAAAAAAGATTACTTATTTATTTTGAGAGAGCATGGGGGGGGAGGGGCAGAGAGAGAATGAGAATCACAAGCAGGCTCCACACTGTCAGCACAGAGCCCAATGTGGGGCTCAATCTCACGAACGTTGAGATCATGACCTAAGCCCAAATCAAGGATCAGATGCTTAACTGACTAGGCCACCCAGGTGCCCCTCTTATTGTGGAGTTTCAAGAGTTCTTTTTATATTTTGGATAACAGTTCTTTATCAAATATATCTTTTGCAAATATTTTCTTCCAGAGTATGGCTTATCTTCTCCATCTTTTGACACTCTTTCACAGAAGTTTTTAATTTTAATGAAATCCAGCCTATTTATCAATCCATTCTTTCATGGATCAAGCTTTTAGTGTTTCATCTAAAAAGTCATCACCAAACCTTGGGTCATCTAGGTTTCTGCTATTTTATCTTCTAGGGGTTTTATAGTTTTGCATTTTACATTTAGTTCTGTGATCCATTTTGAGTTAATTTCTGTGAAGGGCATAAAGTCTGTGTCTAGATTCAGTTTTGCGTGTGTGGATGTTCCAGCACCATTTGTTGAAAAGACTGTCTGCTCCATTGTATTTCCTTTGCTCCTTTGTCAAAGATCAGT
This sequence comes from Panthera leo, assembly GCF_018350215.1. NCBI lineage: Eukaryota > Metazoa > Chordata > Mammalia > Carnivora > Felidae > Panthera > Panthera leo. The sequence goes on along the minus strand of NC_056691.1, from coordinate 62,839,789 downwards.
CAGCTCTATTTATGTGTGTCTATTTCTGGGCTCTCTATTCTGTTTCATTGATCTATTTACCTAGAACAACTGTATTTTTCACCTGACTATAAGATATAAAGTAATTTTAAAATATAATGATTGAAATTTGTTAAATTTTAAGTTTCATGCATGTTTAAGGCTGATCAGTGACTTTTTTCAAGTTATTACATTAGAATGCAGACTGCTGGTTACATGGGAAAATATTAGTATAGTTCCAACAACTAAGGGTATTCTTGCACAAAGCAACCTATCCCAGTCGTGCTTAATGAATATATTTTGTTCACAAAACTCTACCCCTTTTATCAAACACTTTCCTCATTCTGGTGGCCAGAAGCATGTGTGTTTTTAATTTCTAAAATAAAAATTTTCCAGATAATCTTCTTTACTGTAATATACAGAATTCAACAGTGATTCAGAAAAAAATATATATATAAATGAAAAAAAAAGAACATCCTTTAATTAGGTTTGTTTGTACTTCTTTTGAAAGGAAGATCATTTCAGGTGTGTTGAAATAAAAAAAGAAAAATCTAAAAAGAATATATATTTACATGTTGATTTATTCATTTATCAAGTCCTTATTGAAAGCTACCAGAACCTCCACCTCTGCAAGATGCTCAAGGGCCAGGTGATTCTCAAAATTATGTAGGTTCAAGTCTAGTAAATATATTCTTTTTCATATTCTAAGTCCTAGTCACAGTTACAATTGTTACTGTATTTTGCCATTAAACTCTGGTTAATTTTAATTTTTTTTAAGTTTATTTATTTTGAGAGCGGCAGAGACAGCGCAAGTGGGGGAGGGGCACAGAGAGACAAGCAAGCTCCACACTGTCAGTGCAGAACCCAATGTGAGGCTCGAACCCACAAAACCATGAGACCATGACCTGAGCCTAAACCAAGAGTTGGACACTTAGCTGACTGAGCTACCCAGGTGCCCCTCTAGTTAGTTTTAAAACCACACTGATTTAATGTATTTTATAAAAGAATATAATACATTTCTTGATTAATTTGAATTAGCACACAAATATTAAACATTACCAAAACTACTTACTTTTAAATTCACATATAGAATACTTACATCTTATTTGAACTATACTTTTATCTGTTCAATCCTTGTTATCAAATGCATTCTTAAATTCACAACCTAGAATTAATATTTTTATCCCAAACATTTTAAACTAAATCATTTACATTTTTATTGGGAACCAAATCCACTCTAGCACTAATTATGTTTGTATTCAGCTTTAAGCATCCAATTATATTTGTGCTCTATTTCAAGCATTCAGCTCTTTCGGTGAGAATTTTATAGCTAAAAATATATACATGCTCTTTCAATGTCTCTATTTTCTGCCTCCTCGGTACCATTAGTCAACATTAGGGTAGGATTTTGATCAAGGAAAACAGCATGTAGATAATGGAAATACAAATATAAAAATGAGTGTGATAGAAAATATTGTGTTTAAAAATTATTTCCAGCTAACACTCTGAATTGAATGCTGAAGATCTTAGACATTATCAAAGAACATGGATGTCAGCTGAAATCCTCCACGTTTGGGGAATGCTTCCTTTAGAAACCACACTATACTATGGATGGAACTAGAAGGTATTACGTTAAGCGAAATGAGTCAGTCAGAGAAAGACAAATATCATATGACTTCACTCATGAGGACTTTAAGACACAGAACAGATGAACATAAGGGAAGGGAAGCAAAAATAATATAAAAACAGGGAGGGGGACAAAAGACTCTTAAAGAGTCTTTAAGAGACTTGAAGAGACTCTTAAATATGGAGAACAAACAGGGGGTTACTGAAAGGGCTGCGGAAGGGGGGATGGGCTAAATGGGTAAGGGGCATTAAGGGATCTACTCCTGAAATCATTGTTGCACTATATGCTAACTAATTTGGATGTAAATTAAAAAAATAAATAAATAATTTAAAAAAAAAAAGAAAGAAAGAAACCACACTATACTATTAAGTTTTTGTTAAATGTACTGATATACAATCATCCAGATTATGTACGAGGTAACATAAATTTTGCATACTGTAAAACTGAAGAGATCTAAAAGCATGTGATTCAGGTACATACCAGTTTATATCACAACAAAAATTAAGGAATTACTGTTGTGGTATGAACTGTTTCTACATCTATGATGTAGTATGTGAAATCTGAACTGCAAAAAATAAAATAAAATAAGATCTATCCACTGAGATATTATAAAACCAACTACAATATGACGATACATATGGTGTGTGTTAGGAACCAAATGTTTGTGTCCCCCAAAATTCATATGTTGGACTTCTGCCCCTCAGTGTGATGGTATTAGGAGGTGGGGCCTTTGGGAGGTAATTGGGTTTAGATGAGATCATGCACATAGAACCCCCATGATGAGATTAATGCCTTTACAAGAAGATGAAGAGACCTCAGATCTTCCTCTCTCCACCAGGTGAGGACACAGTCCACAGTCCTTCCTCTCTATGGCTATGTTCCCAGCAGCCAGCATAGAACCTGGCACACAGGCTTTTGATAAATACAAACATGGGGTGGGGTGGGACTCAGAATAACCTGTTTGTTGGCTCTATAGCCACCCAATCAGCTGCATTCAAAGAAGCCAACCAGAAGTTTCTAATAAACAGTCTATGAGGTTAAACCTTTGCATGTTTTCTTGAAGCCCTAGGCTAGTTATTTTCTGTTCCCAAAGCTTGATGGTAGATGTTCTTTTAGGGACCTATAAGTAACAATGGCTAAACTTACAGAATATTGGTCAAACTTTTTTCTTTCAATACATAATTGCAATTATTAATTTATTACTTTATTACCTAATGCACAATGTCCCATAAAAAATCATCTGGTCTACTTGAATTTATAGTCTTTTTGCAGAAAGACTGATGTGATCTTCAGGAAAGAGAACAGGATTTGGGAACATATGATCCAGGTCTACTTATGGCTCTGCCTCTTAATGGTTCTGTGATCACAAATAAATTATAACTTTCCTGAGTTTACATTTTCTCACTAGCAAAATGAGCACAGTGATATCTAACTCATGTAGTTAAATGATACAATGTATACACTAAGTATTTTATACAATCGATGGAAATATAAAAATATGTCATTGAAGTTATAAAACTAGCTTGGAAAATCATTGTACTTTATGTTTATTAGAACCAACATGGCGGGGGGGGGGGTTGGTGGTGCCTGGGTGTCTCAGTTGGTTAAGCATCTGACTCTTGATTTCATCTCAGGTCATGATCTCAAGGTTTGTGTGTTTGGGCCCCACTCTGGGCTCTGCACTGACAGCTCGGAGCCTGCTTGGGATTCTCTCTTTCTCTCTTTCTCTGCCTCTCTCTCTCTCCCCTTTCAAAATAAATAAATAAACTTAAAAAATTTAAAATAAAAAAAAAGGACCAACATGGCCCTGTTTCTTGATAATGTGCATAGAACGTTTTTGTCAGTAGCATGGTTTACCCAGAATCATAGATTTACTTAAATTCAGACTCTAAAGAGGTGACCTAATAGACTCACAGTGAGACACAAGAACTGTGAATTCACCAATTTCACACTCCCCAGGTCTAATTTGGCCAAACCAGGAGGACGATCAATAAGATGCTTGCCTGAGGCAAGAATGCAGCATCAGGTCCACGGAGAACAGAAAATGTCATTGACTGTGTAGAAGAATTACACCCCAGAAAACACGAGGAAGCCTAGATGGGAGTGAACTCACTTGTTAAAATTAGAGGAGATCCTTCACTGCTAAATTGAGAATGACAAAAATGTGAAAAACCATTATTATTTATCTGAGAGCCACCTCTAGTTTATATAGTCCACATATACATGTATGTATATATCAATGCTACATGCTGCAAACACGAGAGAGGAATGCATGTGAGCCAGGATGCTTTGGGGAAACAAAGGGAAAGAGTCCACAAAAACAAAAAGAAATTTTCACATTCATAGCCAAATTCTGCATCCATTTCTAATCATAACAATTTACATTTTCATGCAATTTGCACATAGTATTGCCAAATCCATTATGTTTATTGCTACAAGTGGACTGAATCTGTATAACTGACACTCTTTGCAATAGCTCTCATCCACTTCTCTGAACACAATAGCTAAGAAAGACAGTCAAACATTTCTGGAGAAGCTGTTGCTGATTCGTTAATGCTGTCTTGAGAGATGCATATGCCCCTAGTCTCCCATTATATATATATATATATATATATATATATATATATATATATATATATATATTTATGTAAAATATATATATATTTATGTAAAATATATATATATATTTATGTAAAATATATATATATTTATGTAAAATATATATATATTTATGTAATATATATATATATATATAATATTTACTCTATAGTGCTATTTTCCATAATTAAATACCCCTCTTAGTCTACCCCTCAAGAGAGACATTTAATGATTCGTCCCTTAGGAAGGCATATTTTTGGCTGAGGAAAAACCCACATTTAGCCACTACTGCATGCCAGTTCTAAGCACAGGGCCTGGTGCAGAGAAAGCCTCAATAATGTAAGCTATTATTATTATTATTGTTTGCACCCTTCTTTAAAATTTTTTTAATGTTTATTTATTTTTTGAGAGAGAGAGAGCAAGTGCACGTGTGAGGTGGGAAGGGACAGAGAGAGAGAGAGAGGGAGACACAGAATCTGAAGCAGGCTCCAGGCTCCAAGCTGTCAACACAGAGCCTGATGAGGGACTCAAACTCATGAACCCTGGGATCACGACCTGAGCTAAAGACAGATGCTTAACTGACTGAGCCATCTCAGTGCTCCAGTTTGCACCCTTCTTAAGTGTCAAGTAGAAATCTACATTTGGGTGTTCCTGGATGGCTCAGTCAGTTAAGCATCCAACTTCAGCTCAGGTAATGATCTCACGGCTTCTGAGTTCAAGCCCCATGTCAGAGCCTGGAGTCTGCTTCGGATTCTGTGTCTCCTTCTCTCTCTGCCCCTCCCCCACTCATGCTCTGTCTCTGTCTTTCTCTCAAAAATAAACATTAAAAAACATTTTTTTAAAGAAATCTATGTTTGAGAAAAATATGATGCTTTCCCAAGCATCTCATAAAGGTCACCCTCACCTTCTTAACGCTGGACTATCTCCGGGTGCTACAAGCCTGTAACACCTCCCCACACCACACACACACACAGAATCAGGTGGAGGTATTTGATTCTGACAAAATTTCCTTTGTGTGATGCACCAATTCTAAGACTCCCAAAATGGAAAACAAAAAGCCCTTTCCCAAAAGTCAAGAATGAATCTTGTGAGAATTACACTGCATGGAGTCTGACAGCAAGCTCCAGCTGTGAAAAACCGGATTCAAATTCCAGCATCATTTGCTAAAAATAATATTTGGCAACCTATTATTTATCTCTATGATCTGGGGCGCCTGGGTGGCTCAGTCAGTTGCGTGTCTGACTTCGGCTCAGGTCATGATCTCATGGTTCATGAGTTCGAGCCCTGTGTCAGGCTCTGTGCTGACAGCTCAGAGCCTGGAGCCTGCTTTGGATTCTGTGTCTCCCTCTCTCTGCCCCTCTCCCACTCATGCTCTGTCTCTCAAAAATAAATAAATGCTATTTATCTCTATGACCTTAGGCTCATCTTCTGTAAAGTAAGGATATTAATATATTTTTGCTATGAAAATTAAATAAATATTACGTATTTGATAAATATATATCTATTATGTCTTACCTGGAATATGGTAGGTACCCATCAAATGGTACCCAACAATTCATAGACTTCTTTTTCCTATTTGTTTCTTGGAACTATGGGGGTAAAGGTGATGAAGACCTTCTCACAGGCCATAAAACAGTTTTATTTGCTGTATACTAGAAGTCAAGCCAGCAGTCAGTGACTCGAAGTGTCCCCTAAAGCTGTGGTTATGTCAAGGTCTGAGGGATTCGATGAGATGTGCCTCTAAGTTGCCAACTGATATTTTAGCTGACATTCTGGAGTTTGCGGGTACTGGTTGTCTTACTCTTCCAGTGGAAAACTCATTCCAGGAAAACTGTCATGACCCAGCATAAGTAATCTCTGCATCTCCTCTATGGATCTTGACTCAAGAGCCTGTTGGAGATTTTTAAGGGTAGCTTCTATGCCCTCTGAGGGTCGACCAATAATTTAGAAACCAAAAATCATTTTGAATTTGAATAAGGCAGGTGATCAAGCTAATAAGACAAACTCAAGAATGTTTTTGGCAATGGCCAGAGGATTGCCCTCCAGCATGATTACTTTAAAAAAAAAAAAAACATACACAGCTAGGTGCATTCATGGGTATGTTTATAAAACAAACAAACTGGTCTCTGCACCTTTTCAAAAGTTATGTTCCCATTGTGAAAATGAACACATGCCATTATCAGTATATTAGGATGATATTAAAGTGTTTTCTTAAGAATTTAGAAATAGGGGTGCCTGGGTGGCTCAGTTAGTTAAGTGTCCGACTTCAACTCAGGTCACAGTATTGTGGTTCATGAGTTCAAGCCCTGCGTTGGTCTCTGTGCTGAGAGCTCAGAGCCTGGAGCCTGCTTCGGATTCTGTGTGTCCCCCTCTCTGCCCCTCCCCGCCTCACATGGTCTCTGTCTCTGTCTCTGTCTCAAAAATAAACATTAAAAATATGAAAAATAAAAGAATTTAGAAATAAAATTTACACACAATGGATATTACTGATCAATGATGGAAGTGAACCAGAAATGTCTGTGAAAGAAACAGATGCGATTTAGGATTAAACCAGGGAAGCAGACTGGCTTGTGATACTATTTGGTAAGCAGAAACCTAATTAGTTACTTGCAAAGAGGAGGGTTAGCATAATGCATGGAAAAGGGAAAGGCAGAGCCATAGTCTGACTGTGTTTCATTCAGCACTGTTCAGACGGAGGAGCACAAGCTTTCCCATCATTGGAGAGGTGATTTCTGCTGTGGGTAGGGATGATTTATTATGTTTCGCCTTAGCCTTGATAAAATATCTCTCCAGACTAACCACCTTCATTTGCTCTGATTACAGGCTAGGCAAGTGACCTTCTGATAACACTGGAAGGTGACTGCCTGAGGGCTGACCCTGGGCCATGGCAAACTCTCCAAGATAATGCAAGGTTTTAAAACCCCTCATAAAACCCCAGTCTTCAGGCAAAAGCCACCCTTTCTGCCTACAAAATACGGCCAAGATTGGAGATCTGAAAGTACAGAAAATTATTCAGAAAACTGAAATCATCTCAAACTCAGAACCCAGAGACAATCATCGCTAACATGTTGGTGTATTTCCTCTGAACTGTTTGTTTTTTTTACAAAATTATTTTACATAACTGAGATCAAATTGTATATTGAGTTTTTTCATTTTGCTTTCTTATTAAGCATTACAATTTAGATATTTTCTGAATTACCTAAAGTATCAATAATGATAACCACTGAAATTGCGTAGCATCCCACCAAGTGATTTTTTTCAGTGCATTTAACTAATCCTTTATTACTGAATGTCTGGGTGGCCTAATTTTTTTCTTTCTTTTTTCTTTTTGTGAAGAATGCTATAATAGGCCTAAAAATACAAAAGGTTTATTCTCTATTTGAGATTATTTCTTTGGTTCAAGTCCTCACTGTTGATTTTTAAGCTTACTTGAGCTCCTTGTTTCTAAATCTAACTGCACACTGGACTCTCCCACTTGAAAATCAACCTGCCCCAGGCAGGGCAGTGCCGAGGGCGAGCCCACCAATGGCCTCAGCTGAGGCACTCTGATGTGTTTTCTGTTTCAGAAGAAACCTGTCCTCAAGACTGAGCCAGGGAATTGCTGGTGGAGGAAAGTGACAGCCACTCATGGGAGTGATGACTGGGGAAGGGAGGGCAAGGCCAGCCCTCACCACCAGCCTTTAAGATCTGGGCCTATGGATCTTGTAAACCTTGACACACGTTCAAGCATTGTAACACTTCACTCTATTTCAAAAACTCTCGTTTACTGGCTCCTTCACATCAAAGTTCACCATAGTCCTGGCTCTGAGGTAGTTTCTAATATAAACCCCATTTTCCTGAGACTCAGAAAAGTTAAGTGCCTCGTCCAAAGTCATGCATGTAATAAGAAGGAAAACCGTATTCCATCCAGATCCGTTGACTCAGAGTTTGTAATATTTCCACTTCACCGTTATGTTTCCTCTCCAATAGTTATGTTGGGGTGGGAGGGAAAATAAACCAGGCTCCTAGAGCTTTTACGATTCCTTTTGAACGTTTTTGAGAGGCGGTGGTGGCAACCATCAATCTGTAATTCTAAACAAACACAGTTTAAAATCCCATGTGGACTATCGCACACACTGACCCACCTGAGACCCCCAGTTTGAGCGATGATAGAAGCAGCTGGAGATCTGCGGCAGTTAAGGGAGATTATATATGTTCTGGGAGCTCAGGAGGTCTAGGCACTCCACTATCTATAATTGAAAATGTACTGAAGCAAATGGAAGCTTGTGATCCCATGTGTATTCTATCAGATGCTTCGGACATTAAAGGAATTCCTAGAAAATTACAAATTGAAACACTTGTCACGTAGTGGTAACAGGAAAAAAAAAAAAAAAACATACTTAGACTTTGGAAAGAGAAGAATAAATTGCCCATAAAGTAATTCATAATAGATTTTCAGCTAGAACTGGTTATGAGAGAGTAATGTGGTATAAAAGATAAGATACAGAATTCCAAAAATGCATGGGAACTATTGCTAATTCTTCATACAAGAGCAAGAATAATCATACAGACAATTGTACAGTTAATTGTTCTGCCTACAGTGTAAGAGGAAGACAAATACAAGTAATAACAGCATCACTTGAGGCACGTGAAGAAGAAATAGAGGAAATATATTTTTTCCTTATTTCTAATTTTGTAAGAAGGAAATTATGCTCAAAATAAATTCAACAAATTGGTTTCACACGAAAACATACTATGAAAACAAATAAGTGTGCCCTTATTTTCTCATTTCCTGGTAAGAGGGACTCTTCCAAGAATCTAAGAATCAGTTTTAGTAAAATGTACAGGTATATTATTTAATTAAGTACTGGAAAGATACCTCCAGGCAAGATGATGGTAAAGGCTGCCCTTCCCCAAATTCCCAAGAAAATGACCAACAAAATGTACAAACGGGACCCACACATAAGAAATTGGGAATGAGTGGGGCACCTGGGTGACTCAGTTGGTTAAGCGTCTGACTTTGGTCATGATCTCATGGCTTGTGGGTTTGAGCCCCACATCGGGCTCTGTGCTGATGGCTTGGAGGCTGGAGCCTGCTTCAGATTCTGTCTCTCTCTCTCTGTCCCTCCCCTGCTCATGCACTCTCTCTCTCTCTCTCAAACATAAAGATTTAAAAAAAAATTAAGAACTTGGGAATGGGTGCCTGAAAGAATAGTACTAACTGGACCGGATGAAATGGAACCCATTGAAAACTGACATGAGATGTGTTACTGAGAAAGAATAGCTTCCCTGGAAAGCAAATCACAGAAGCTCCTAGCTTGGAAGGTAAGAGTTGGAGGACAAGAGCAGGTTGAGGAGTTGAGGGAAATGTACCACCTGAAACAGTTTGTGGGCTGGCAGCAATGGGCACAACCAAAGATCACTACAGAGATGTATACAGGTAGAAATGAATAAAACAATGGAGAAGTGGGTTGTGTGTAGTGTGATGTGTGTGTGTGTGTGTGTGTGTTGTGTGCGTATACACATGTGTTCATGCATGTGTGTATTACAGGGAAGACTTCTATGGGGATCTAGTTGGTAACAGAAGTAAATAATAGCAAGTCTGATCTTCGGTTTGAGCTGATAATATATTCCCTCCCCTCTTTGTCCTTCCTTCCTACCTACATTTAAAGTTTCATCTATAAAATCTTTAGACAAGAACACACAGCATACATACCTCTGACAGACCCTTCTGAATTTCATTCCCAATAGTGGGCAAGTGTGGATTAGGACAATGAACTATGAAAAACTGCTGCTGTTCAAAGAAAAGGGGAAATTGGGAGGTATTTTTCTTTTCTTATGCTGCCTTTATCAGGTTTTGATGTCAGTTATTCTTTAAAATGGATCAAAGAGCAACTTTTTCCATGAACAGGAAGAGTTTAGCATAGAAATAACTCATTTAAAAGGTTGGCTAAAACCCTGTGCTATTTTAGGAGAGAATTCTTAGACCATCTTTCACAATTTTCCTGCTTTTTATTGGGTTATTTAATCTTTTATATTTCTTGAATAAAATTCGTATGGGACTTCCCTCAAAAATTCAGTAGGAATAATGACATAACTGTTTTTAAAACTTTTGCTCTGCTACTGCCACTCAGTTTTGAAGGTCCCACCACATATCACATCACACATTAACTTTTTGGCAGGGGAGTATAAAGTAATTGGCAGAAAATATTTTGGAAAGTTTTTAAAATGTTTATTTTTATTCTAATTTAAAGTAGATAATATATTCACAGAACTCAAAATTCAAAAGATCTGTAAGTGTTTGCATGAAAAGTCCCCATACTTTTCTCCCTAAGCTATTTGGATCCATTACGAGGACATAACTGATTTATTGTGTATCTTTAAATGATCTGTAAAATTTTCTTTTCTGGCATTAATAATTAGAGTTCCTATCTCATTACTTGTACTTTGGTATTTTTGTGTAGTTGTGATTCTACATTTACAGGCTTTTGGAATGCCATACTCCCTAGATCTAAGTGCTGTGCCCATAGCGCCCAATCTGTAACGCGGTCATGGCTCAGGCTTTTCCCAACAACCCTGCATTACATTTACACACCTCCCCAGCAACTCCACTACCATAACACCATCCCTATGCCTGGGCAGAAAATGAGCCAGAAAAGTTCCAAACTGGATGAATCATTTACTCAGATTTTTTAAAAAAAATTTTTTAGTATTTATTTATATTTGAGAGAGAGAGAGAGAGCACGCGTGCAAACGAGCACACCAGTGGAGGAGGGGTAGAGAGAGACAGAGACAGAATCTGAAGCAGGCTCCAGGCTCTGAGCTCCAGGCTGTCAGCACAGAGCCCAATGCAGGCTTGAACTCACCAGCCATGGACCAGAGCTGAAGTCAGACTCTTAACCGACTGAGCCACCCAGGTGACCCTACGCAGATTTTTTTTTTTTAATCCCAAAGGCTATTTCTTAAAGAAGGATACCTTAAGCCTGCTGTTCTTGGCTCAAAGTCCTATCACCTTTACTTCACCTTTTCCATGGAAGAATGTTGGAAGGCTGTAGAGCCGGGCATTTGGGGCTGTGTGAGGCTACACAGATTTGTAGGATTTTTAGGATTTACATTCTTCCCGGAGTGAGTGCTAGTTAACCATACAGAAACTCCCTTGAAGAGCATTCCAAGGAGAGTGCATTTTATGGTTTAATTACTCAAAGATAATACGAGTGTGGTTTCATACATACACAGGCTGCCACTTTTAAGATACTATTGGCTATAATTCCAGACCTCTTTTAATGTGTTTACATATATGCTACATATTTAGGGATATGTATATATATCCATATATATATATGTAAATATATATATATTTATATTTATATATTTATATTTATATAAATATTTATAATATATATAAATGTTTATATTTATATATTTATATATATTTGTATTTGTATATATATGTATATATATATGTATATATATCCCTATATATATAATAACACATAGATTCCTTTTCCAGGACTTTGAGCACTGCCTGCTGAAATGGAACCAAAGGTTCCATCCATCTTGGGAGAGCGGGGAATCAGTAGACTCTGTCTAAAATTGGAATAAAGATCATTGAAGTCTATTAGAAGGCCAGTCACCTCCTAGGCTTCTGCAGCTCAGCTGTACAAGTGCTGCCCCAATGAAGAGAAACAGGCTCGTCTGTGTCAAGAGTCACAGTGCATTCCAAAGGCAGCTGAGATCTGGAGGCGGAGTTGTGACTTCTGTATTGCAGTGTTTGAAGACAACCTGACAGAGGTCACTGGTCACCTGCTCCCTCTGCCAGTGTGTGAAGTGGACACACTGCTGTGCCTGGTGCCACGTCCACTACCCCTTACTCCGAAGGGGCAGCTCTTTCTCCCTCACTCATAAAGCAAGTCTCCTAATAAAGTCTTGGTTATTATATGGGATTTTGTGACTTTAAAGCACTTTCTAAGTATTCAATGCTAAGACTTGTGGAGTGGTAGAAGAAAAGGAGTGGAACGTCAAGAGCCCTGTATTCAGCCATGCTTCTGACAGCAGTGGCAACCCTGGCACAAAGATGAATTCCCTGTGCACAAAATTCAAGTCAAACTGTAAATCCAATCATTCATCGAAGTTCAAACAGTTTTCTATTTACCTAGGACTATTAATATTCTTATCTAATAACTACAGATGAAAGCTGGCATTTATGTAAAGACAAAATAATTAATTTACAGGAATAAAGAAGTTTGAGTATCTTGAAAATGGTGACGACTTTTTTCCTTCAACTGTAACTTTTTTTTTTAATTTTTCTTTTAGAGAGAGAGAGAGAGAGGGCAAGTGGGGTAGAAGGGCAGAAGGAGAGGAAGAGAGAGAATCTTAAGCAGGTTCCACACTCAGTGCAGAGTCCAATGCGGGGCTCAATCTCACAACCCTGGGATCAAGACTCGAGCTAAAATCAAGAGTCGGATGCTCAACCAACAGAGCCCCCCAGGCTCCCCACCAACTGTAACTTTAAATGAGAAACAAATTATACCAATAATATTACAGGGATGAAAAACCAGTAGAAGCTAAAGTTGAACAATCCCCAGAAAGAGAGTGCTCCTTGAGAAAACCAGCAGAAGGAAAACTTAAGGTGACAAATACCACCAAAGGCTTTTAGAACCAACTGTCGCATTTTTAGGAGTCTTCAGCAATCATCACTAAAATGCAGTAATCACAAGGGGAAAAAAGACACTAGAAAAACATAAAACTCCCAAATCAGAATCAAGAACTAAGTCTCTGTAATTGCAATGTAGTTAGTATTCACTTACATATAGAATGATCCTGACAGAGGTGAGGTGATCGTAACAGTGAAAACCAGTATGTACTAGTTAACGCCATGTCTGGAACAGAGTAAATATTCAGTAAGTGATAACTGTCATTATTTTTAAGTTTATTATTATAGCCAATAGCAGAGAAAAGCAGAACTAAAGTCAAGGACAAACTACTGTAGAAATCCAGCAAACAACAAGTTCTATTTTTAGTGGGTTTACAGATGATGATGATGATGATGATGATGATGTCACTCTAAAATAGAGAAGAACTACAAAATATAAAACAAAGGGAGTAAAAGAAACATGAGATCCTTTCTAAGTTGGAATTTAATATTAAGTGACTTTGACCATCTCTACTGTGGCAATTATCATGGTAAGAGTTCTGTCCATTCTAAAGACACACCAAAAAGCCACATATACTTTCAGTCCACAGTTGCAACCTAGAGGCCCCAGCACATAGGCTCTGTCTTCAGGTGTCCTGCTTATCAAGAGTTAACCTTTGCATCCACATGCTGCCCCTAACTAAGAGAATGAAAAAGAAATCTTCCCTGATTAAGAAAACTGCAGGTGTTGAAGTATGTTGATGTTTGAAAAGGATATGGTAATATAATACAGTTCTTTAAAATTTTATGTAAATATCCCTAAATTAACCTGTTATTACTTTCTTTGAAAATTGAGAGACAATGATGAGGATTATAAGAAATGTCTCCTAATTTCCTTTGCTTTTAAGTAACACAAATTTTCTCATTTTCCATCAGTGACGTCACAAATACGTGTCTCTATGTGGTACACCAGTTGACTTCTAAGAAATCCTCATACATGGTCATTGCAATCCAAAGTTGTACTTCCTCATTTGGGCTAAGTTTTCACTTTTTCAAGTTCATGTCAAACTAACAGTACAGCATTTATCTGGAAAAGTAAAAATTACTTTTTCCATTTTTATTTTCATAGATTTTTATAATCTTTTGTAAAACAAACAAAAAAAAGGTATGGAAAATATTGAAGCTTCCAAAATGCTCCTAGATTTCCTTACTGTACAATATATACACTATTGCTAAGTAGGAAATATATCCTGTCCAATAACTATTCTAGATAAATAAAATAAATTTGAACTCCTCTTACTATAAAAAATATTGGTCTGATGAAAATATAAAAAACTTTCTCAGAAGAACTATAATCAAGCTTAAGGACCCCTAGAAGTCCTTAAGTGACCTAGAAATGGACAGTGATGAAATACAGAAGGCTGATCTCTTGATCTCTCTGAACCAACTCATGGTAAACATTTACTATCTGACTTCTAGAGATTCAGAAATTCAGAACAGAGTTAGACACAGGCCCTGGTCTCAAGGAGCTCACAGCGTAATATGTAAAGTAAGAATAATGATAACTCTTATACTACTTGGCACTGTCCAAAATACCATGGTTTCCTTAACAGTTTCTTTACAAACCAAGAGCTTCATCTAGCACTTTCCTGAAAGGCCCCTCTTATTCTGGAGAGTTGTCTGGAAATGTTTTTCAGGTAATTGTGGTATTTATCTGAGAACTCAGGTGGATAATACTTTGTTATTGCCTCCAGGACACATTCAATCTGCGTTGCCTATGCCCTGTTTCCTTTGCTTTATGCACTGCTTTGTCTCTTCATTCCCACATTGGTCTTGACTCTTTGGAGCTTCTCTTCCTACCTGAGCTCATCCTTGCCTAGGATTCAGAACTTGGTTTCTCTTCACACCACACCTCATGGGTGCCTCCTATTCTCACTCATTCCCTTATTGTTACGGATCTTGGAACTCCAACTGGGCCCGAGCTCTGGGCATTTTCTCTCATTCCTGTTGGAGTCAGGGAATCTTCTCAATGAACTCAATGTAATGAAGTGAGAAATTAGAAAAATGCAGAAACACTTAAATTGATCCCACAAGGACATTAAATTGCCAAGTACTTGAGCAATTCAAAGTTAATAGCAATGATGACAACCATCATTTATCCTTAGGTACTCTATCCCTATTTACAGGTAAGGAAATGAGTTCGCATGGATTAAATAACTTGCCCAAATTCACACAGCTTGTAAATGTGAGAGATGGAGCTAACATTCAATCCCAAATTCATTGAGCTCCAAAGCCTACTCCACGTAAGATCACATAGTTTTTTTTTTTGTTTTATTTTTAAGGACAGTATCACCAGTATCGCTAGATTTAATTAAGATGGCAAATACTATAACAGAGGTGCTCAAGGCCACTGCCATTCAAGATAATAACTACTCTAGATAAACCAAAGCTAATACCAAATGCTTACTATATACCAGGTATGAGGCTATATTCTTTACAAAACCATCTCATTTAAACCTCAAAAATAACCCTATAGTATACACACTACTATTATGCTCATTTTACAAATGAAAAGAAAAACCCAAGACTCAGAGAAGTTAAGTAACTTGCTGAGTCCCAAAGTTATTAAGTAGTAGGGCCGAAATACCTTAAATCGGGAGCCTAGCCTAGTCATCATGTTTCCTCATCCTACCAGCCAATCTGCCCATTTGTCCGCTTGACAGATGTGAGGGAATCCAACCTCGAAAGAGACTCAACCAATCACCCTGCTTCAGTGGCATCCCTACCCTCCTCACCATTCCTGCAGCTTCCAACTCAATATACAAGATCAGTCCTTGATGACATAAGAAGATCTTACCCATAAATGTAACTAGTAAAAATGAGTCCTCAGGCAAAGTCTGAGTTAGACTTTTCCTTACTCCTTTCTATGCAGAGGTTGTCAATATCCTTGTAAAGACATAAATCTCTATATCATAATTTAGGAGTGCTATAATTTGTTTCCAAGCTGGAGGAGATATAAAACATAAAGTGCCTAAAAGGTATGAACTGGCAAGAGAGAGAAACTCTCACTAGAAAAGCCATATACATTTGACCATTATAATGATATATTTTGATGTTGTTTATGGGAGTATCACTCAGACTGTCATCCATTGACCTAATTGCTTTGCAATCATTTGGGGAAGCTTTAAATGCAGATACCTAGGCCTCCCTATGTCTGTCTCCAGAAACTCTGGAGAGGAGAAGAGGCTTGGTCATCTTTATTTAACAATTAACAAGCTCCACCGGTGTTCTGAATGTGGATGCACACCAGAGCAACCACTCCACCCCATGTGTTTATATGATCTTAACTATAATTTGGTTTTGCAACTGTTGGACAGATTAAGGATTGAGACTTATGTTACTTTAGAACTGACAGAATAATTTAATATTCTTATTATCAGAATAGCTTAGAGATGTTATGTATACATTCAAATATTTATGTACTCAATTATCGAGGCCCAGCACCTGCATGCACACATGGGCTCATATTCACACCCCCCAGAATACCACTAAAAGTAGCAAAATAAATCAGGTCGAGCATATTTTTTTCTTGCTTTTTATATCACACTGATTTTTAAATGCATTAATCCAAGTACTGCAGAGAGATGCTAATCAGTACTCTGAGAACAAAGGGTT
Organism: Panthera leo; assembly: GCF_018350215.1. Classification (NCBI taxonomy): domain Eukaryota; kingdom Metazoa; phylum Chordata; class Mammalia; order Carnivora; family Felidae; genus Panthera; species Panthera leo. The sequence continues at coordinate 62,823,281 of NC_056691.1, read as the reverse complement.
TTATACTCAAAAAAAGCTTGGGAAACGGCTCTGCTAAATCCTTCTCCTGAGGATTCACAAAACATACTAAAGATTTGAGATGCTCTAGAGTGAAAAAGAAACTTGCTAACTTCGTTTAATATTTAACAAACTTACTTGGGTAGAGGATAATCTTTTTCTTCTTTTCAGCTCATTCTTTACCACCAATTTACTTAGCTCTGAATTCATTTCCTCAATAAATGTATGTTACAAATATATGCAGCAGCCATAAGCTAGGCAGTGTGTTAGATTCAAGGATAAAATGGTGAATAAGCTAGACAGCCTATTCAATATCCACATTCATTACCATGTGAAACTTGTCAAATCACAAAGTTTCCTCATAACCCAAGGGGCCCTGATGCAATGCAATCCACTTTATTGCCTCAGTTCCACCACTGACCTTACTTCGGTTACAGTTTACAAGAGACTGAGTATCTCCAAACAGACTTAGAGCAGCTCCTGAGCTGGGCATGACAAGCAGAGGGAGTCCCCAGATAGTTGCATACCCACATTAGCTCGACAACAAGTACAGTATTATAGGATCTGTCTTGGTGCGCTTGAATGCACAATAAACCAGGCATTTGAAGTAGTTGTTACAACAAAATTTAATCCATAAATTTTATGCTGGACAGTAGTTTTTTCATAGCATGGAATTCTGCCAATGATCTATAAGGCTTTTTCAAATATCCACTGTCAAATGAAGTAGGTAATTGCGGTATTTATCTGAGAACTCAGGTGGACAATGCTTTGTTATATACTTTTGTTGTTGTTGGATTATTTTCCTCCTGAAATAAGGAACACTGAACAAGTCCACTAAAGGAGCAGGTCTTCATATTATTTACCTCATTGCATTAGGAGTGACTGAAATAATGTTAAATCATTGGCTCATGTAAGACTTGATTTGGGGGTTTTATCTATTTCAGGGACCATTCCAATGATAGGTACTCCAGGCTGTAAATTCTACATATGTCCTCATATGTAAATTCTTTGTATGTCCTCACGTGTGCTACAATTCAGGCGATTATGATTTTGTTTTTGCAAAAGATGCCTTCTTCAAACATGGAGAATCTGTACCCTGTAAGATGCTTTATGACTGTGAAACATTAGACTCTCCCTTCGCTCTCTCCTATGGCAGAGGAGAGTGTAGCAGGAATTTAAGAATTGAAAAGGGATCAAAACCCAGGTCATTTACCCATTTGTGTAGTGATCTTTCTGCACGGTTACGTATTCTATGTTGCCCAGGTATAATTTAACCACGTGTAACTAAACTTGTGACAACATAAGACCCTTGTAACCCTCAGGAAGAATAAGTTGACTCACTTTGGCACCCTGAATTCTAGACATCAGCTATATCTGCCCTGCTCATCAACACAGTGACACATATTGCTGCCCTATCATCCACACATCTACATTATGGCTATTAGCTTTGAATCCTCAGGTGTTTCTCCCATTTTTATCTGGCCAAATAATGCAATGCTTTGTCTTGAAATGTGAACAAAATGGACAAAATCACCTAGACTAAACTGAATATGCTTGCTTCTTTGAAAATGTTTATTTGAACCAACAGCATTATTCTCCATCTATTTATTCAAGAATTATTTGGTGAAAGTCTCCTATCTGCCAGATATTTCCGCTAGGGGCTAGAGATACAGCAGGGAAAATAAGACAATGCCCAGAATTAAAAGTATATTTTATGTAGCCATATGAGGTTCGATTCTGAAGGTGCAAAAATGGAGAGCACCTTAGTTTTGAAGTTGCCCAGTAGTTTGGGTCACGTAGGCCTATCAAACTCTCCCAAGTTCACTCCTACTCCAGCCCAATTTGGGGATATTTATGGAACCCTAACTCCCAGCTAAAGGACTTGCAAAAGGAATCCTGTGTAGAAAATATAAAGGGAAAAAATGAGACTCTTTTGGAAGGAAGGTTTTTTTAAAGAGATATTTGAAATGGAAATGGAGTTAGATGACCTAATTCCCTCATGCAAGGGAATGTGGTGCACACGGTCACGTCTAATGGTTGAGAAGTCTCTACCATAAGCTGGCCATCAGAGGTACCACTCTGCCAATGTAAAGTTCACCATTTAACACAAAAATGGAAAAAAAAGTGCAAGTTGTGCTTTGCCTTTTATACTCTGAATTTTGAGAGCTACCATCTGGTTTTTAAAGAGAGAAAACAACATGAGTAGGAAATCAGAATTCCATTACCAAATGGCTAGATTTCAGTCTTTTAGTAGAAAGACTTGAAATTTTTATATCCATCATTTATTTACCTTTTAACATGTGGGTTTATTTGTATTTATTATTTTTCATTTAAAAAGATCATAAAAACCATTTTGAGTCTTCTAAAGTGCTCTTAGAGAGTATGGTCTAAAATATAAATGCAGTATGTGTATGTATTTGCACACAGAAAACTTTATAGCACTAAACAATTCATCCTTGTAACTTGTTTGTGATAACACTTTATGAGGTGGCTTTAAACAAGAGGTAGAAGAAACTGGAGCTATTTGTGTTTTTCTCAAGAGAATAAAAGCTTTTTCCTTGAGTTCTCTGATGCATGTAATGCTTGAGATTTACAGAAATAGCACCCATTTCCCCTGAGAATAAAATCACCCTCAGGCAGAAAAATAACTCTGCAACAGGTAACTAGCAGAAAGTCTTTTTCATCAGCTCCTCAAGAGCTACAGAAATTTGAAAAAAAACTATTTCAAATTACGTTGCAAAAGCACATGTTTCCTTAACAGAGCGGACAGTTTGTTGTGTTCCACCACTAGAAATGGCCCTGAATTACTGAAGTCGCCTCTCTACCTTGCCCTCTGCTCTCCATGGTCCATTCCTCTACCACATTGAAATCCTACAGTTCCCAAGGAGGCTCTTCAATAAGGATGACTGTTCACAGTCTCACCAGTCAGCTTTCCTGTTGTTTACATCACTGGGAATCCCACCAAATGCTCCAGGCATTCAGGAACATTGACACGTAAGTAGGGAATGAAATCCTCCCTCCTTTCCAAGACAAAGCTGCCTCCTCACCAAACTCTGGAGTTTCCTTCCAACCTCTCTTCAACTCCTTCAGCCCGGTTCTCCCCCACCGGACATTAGCATCCCAAGGTCTGTCCAAAGCATCTTTTCCCCTCTCACAGCATTGGACTCTCAGCCACTCCCTTGTTTCTGACACTCCCCACTTCTGTGGCTTCCCCATCACTTCTCAAAGTGTTTCCTCAAAAATGCCTGACTTTCCTTCTCAGCTTATCTTGGTTTCATGTCTTTTAAATGTTCCTGTTCCTATTCCTGCTGTTTCATCCCCAGTCTTCTTTCCTGTATCCTCTCCTTATGCTGGGATTCCTTGGGCAGGTCACCTCTCCTCTGTCATCCTGTTTACACATTCATGGAGGGAAAAAAGATACTGGACTAGATAAACTTTGAGATTTAATCCCACCCTCACATTTTATGATGATAATTCAGAGGGAAGAAATGACAGTAGAGGAAGAGAACTACATGTCCTGGATAGGAAAACTGTGGACTCAGAAGAAGGAGCCTCAGGAAGCACATCATGAGAAAACTGGGTTCCACAGCTCAGAACAGGGCCTAGGAAGGGCCTTACAGTGAGGCCCCAGCAGCCCTGTGGATCCCCATCCCCTTTGGGCCCAATTTAGATTCTCCAAGAAATATCACAGGCAGTTTGGAAAGCAGAAATAAGTCACAAAAGGGAGGCCTCAGTGTCTGGAGAAAGGATCTGAATATACTGACCCCTTGTCCTTCCTTCTTGATCCAGAAAAAGAAAAGCAAGGTAGAAGCAACACTCTCGAGAAGGCTATTCACAGCTCACCTGGTTTTGCTCCGGGAATCCTATGCATCAGACACCAGACTCCAATATTCAATTAGGGCTCACCCATGATTTAAAACTGGCTAAAGTATTCTTTAATCAAGGACTCTATAAGGAAAACAAGAGGCTGCTTGATAATGCAAGTGTTCTGGAATGAAAACTACACACACATGGTTTATGGGTGACTTACACATAAAAATTAAAAAAGAATATTCATTTGGGAGTTGATATAAATGTCCAGCTGTTCCACATTAGAGACCTGGTAAAAAACTTCATCAGATGTAACCAAAGGCTTCTGCCTGTGTCCCCCAAATTCAACCTTGCCTGCATTGGATGTCTCTGTCTGGGGACCCTTAATGCTATCCTCGATCACTGCTGAAGAAGTTTGCCTGTGTCAATCAATCTGTAAAATGCCTGCAGCACATAACTTGTTATGTAAGGGTTAATAATTACAAGGCTATTACAAGACCTGTTCTACAAGATTCAGGTTCCAATAATGTCTTCTTTCTTTTTTCCCATTTTTTCATATTTATTTAGAATGGTGGTTCTCAACTGGGGAACCCCAAGAGACATTTGGCAGTGTCTGGAGGCAGTTTTGATTGTCACACTGGCAGGATGAGTTGGTACTGGCATCTAGCAGGTTGAGGTCCAAGACGCTGCTAAACACTTGACAATGCACAGAACAGTGCCTGTGAAAAAACAATTATCTGACCAAAAATGTCAATAGTGCCAAGGCTGAGAAACTGATCGATAACCAACTCAGAGAACCATATGTCAAGATCCATGGGAAGTCCAGTATCAGTCACCCAGGAACTCTCACCCCTCCTTCCCCTCCTTTTGGGGGTTTACAGTAAGCCTGAAAAGAGATCCACAGAGCTTCCAGTCAGGATGGCAGGCTCTGCCTCTGTCTGTGGTTACTTGATTTGCTCAGGTGGCCACGTAGTACCACTGGTCTGAAACACAAGGGGTTGGTCCTTACCTCTAGTCTTCCCACAACGGCCCCTGATTATCACCAGAAATATCTTGGTGTTGCTGTCAGGATCTGAAGCCACCTAAATTTTTTTTTTTTTTTTTTTGCCTTTTCTAGAAGTGAGGAGAGTCAGGGCCTTAAGTATGTTATGCCTTCATTAACCTCCTACGGGGTAACTCTACATGTCTTTCAATTCTTGCTGATGAGGCCACAGCAGTGAAAAAGCAAAGCACAAGGTAATCTCCCAGAAGGCCCATCTGCTATGTTAAATTCTCAGTAACTTCCCTGATTCTGGTAATGACTTGTCTCACTCTTCCTGCCTGGCACTGTCTTGGACTCTGCCTGTCTTCTCCCAAACTAAGGCCCCTGAGTCCTGAATTCTGCCCATGGAAATACTGCACATGTTTACCAGCCAAGTGGGAATGAGGAAAGTGAGAAGATCAGCCCCCTTTGGCGAGAAGGGTAACCCTGATACAAGCCAAGCTGAGCATGGCTCTTCCCGTGGCTTACCTGCCACTACACATCCTCACCATTGGTGATGGTTTAAGATTTTTCCCATTTAGCCATTCAGTATACAATGTGTGTCAACTCCAAGTCTTTGTCAAAATACTTCTATCATGGAATTGCAATGATCTGTATACCCGTTTGTCTTCCCCAAGGGCTTCTGGGCTCTTTGATGAAAATCTGTATCTTAGTCATCTACAAAGTCAAGATAAGGCACAGTGCTGAGCATATAGGAAGCACTTAGAATTACAGAGTTAAAAAAAAAAAAAGGAGAGATTGAATAAAATATTTCCAAGTGAAATGTTTGTGAGGGTTTGTAAAGAAAAAGCAGGATGGAAACAGATATCCAGAATTCACAAGGTGATATTTTTATAGGCACCTTAAAAAATCAGCACATATTCTTCTGAAGCTTTTAGCACAATGAAATAAAAATTAGAAACGTATTTTTTTCTTTTGTTCTCTCATGTGGAAATTGTGACAGCAAATAAACTCCTCTTTTATTTTTGGAAGATGGTAAGAAAATGTCACACGTCGTCATTTGAATTATTTGTCTCACAAGGTTAGTTGAAAAGCTTAGCTGTAAGTTCAATAGTAGAGACACTGGGGTAGGCTTTCGGTGGCTTGTCAGCTCTCTCCAAACTCAAGGAGAAAACAACCGGCATCAAAGTGTTCTATGGACCTGTAAACGCAGCTTCTCTCCAAATAACCCACTTTGATGCAAAGGCAGCTTAAAAGCTGTCTGCTTTTAAAGATGGTTTTCAGTCATACAAACGATCTTTCTACTGGTCTCATTTAGCCCAAGGTCAGGGAACTAGTCTGCAAGGGTGTTTCATTAAAAGGAATTCCGATTTTCCACCCTTGAGTATACTTGACTCATAAGAGTGAGAAATGGATGAAGTCATATTTGCACAAATATTTTTACTGATTCTTGGGTCCTTGTCACCAAACTGTTGAACCACCTGAATTAAGTCTCTAGATTAAGTTCGAAGGCTTTATTTTAGCAGATTATAATCTATGTTGGAATCTCCAGTTACATCAGAAAGTGGCATAAAATTATCAATAGAATTTATTTTCATTTATGTTAAAAGATCACCCTTTAAAACAATGGACCCAAGTGAAAGTAATAATATGAAAGTTATCATTATAGCCAATGTAATTATTATTTACCTGTTTACACCTAAGATGTACAAATACAACTTTATATTAATTATTAATAACTCGACCTAATGTCTATTTCTTATTCTACTAAAATGGCAGAAACTTAATCTCAGGTACTTTGGGATCCCCTCCCCTTGCCTTAGAGATGAGTCTAAGTTCTGAGTGACTTATGCAGTGCCATGGCATTTGAGGCAAGGAATGGGACTCTCATCAGGTCTTCAATATCACATGTCCATGCAGATTTCTTCTGAGGTGGCTATTTCCTCTTCTGGTTCTCTGTCATTAATCTGCACAGGTCACCAGTGAAAAAAAAATACCACTAGCTTTTCTCTACCTGCCCCCTTCTGGTCTAATGGTTCTTTCTCCTAATTTTCTATCATTTTATGGGCACAAAATATACTCTCATCTTTCCATGTCATGCTGGGACACCAGAATCTCTGCCGCACTAGCCAAGACCCATTCTTTCTAAACTTACCACATCCATTTCTTATCTGAACCCCAGGCCTCCTCCAGAAAGCAGGATACAGGGTCCATCTCCCTGAAACAATCCATCCCCTTTTCTCCAGTTGGGGTATAAAGGGAAAGCTCTTTTTCATCAACCCTAAAACATTTCTCCCATGCTAAAGTCTTCTCCAGTCACCTTAGAATTTAGGCTTTGGAAGATAATGTCAGTAATATTCCTCCTATCCTGTCCCATCCCTGCCTGTGCAAGGAGCAAAGAACTTCCCAGCTCCTTGAATGGGGAAATGGTAAGAGGTACAGGAAAAAAGGAAGCATCAGGAAGGAAAAAACTGGTTAGCATCTCAAAAGGTTATCTCACCACATTCACCATTTATGAGTGTCCTTCCCTTGTCAGTATTTTTTTTAATTGCCTCCTTTGGTTAGTGCATTTTTGTTATTGTTTTTTATGTTTACTTATCTTTCAATCCAAGTGCAATGTTTGTCATAAAATAGCCTTTTTGGATTATCACTGTGCCTCCTTACAATCCATTCAGATGCTGCCACTTCCCTTCATATATCTAAATATAGTGTTTGGAAGTTTGTGCACAGCTTCATCTATGATTCCTACAGATATTCATCTAGTGATGGTACACTGGCCTGGATCTTCCCTTTAATCTGGTTGCTTCTCTCACCCTCTGTATTCATTACTCAGGGTTCCACCTGTCTCCACCTCTGTTTTCAGTTCTTTGGCTGACAAAACATCCATACAAGTGACTTCTCTCACAGCACAGCATATAATGCGCTGTTTTTCCAGGCTTCTCTCCCTCCTGCAATGCTGTGCTGTGCCTTTGGAATTGTGTTCATCACGTGGATTAGAGAAAGATTTGCCATTTGAAGGTTGACAGACTGGGAGACTGTTTCAGAGTTGGGGAAGAGATGATTCCAGCTCCATCTAGCTTAGAGGTTATTTCATGAATAACTATATAATGCCTCCAAATTTTTCTATTTTTCTGACTTTTCATTATCCCAAAGTAGGTATATAAGAAGGAGATCAATTACAGTTTTTCAATACCTTCCAGAGGGACTATTTCAGGTGCAGCACATGGTACACTGTCTAGAAAGTGCTTCTCAGTTCTTTGTCTTCAATGATGCAATGAAAAGTCAGACCAGATTTTGAACTAGTCTCTTTGTCATTGCCATCAATTTTGTTACTGTTTCATATTCTTTAGGATTTTCAATGGAGTTTTGGTGGCATATCTATTAGGCACATCTAATCTGCCACTCTATAAACCCAAACGTCCTACAGTTGGAAATTTTAGCCATGTCTAACTCCAAACAGCCACACTCTCTGCTACTCTGTGTCGCCATGTAAGGCAGGCCTTTAATATGGTGCATTCAATTCTGCTCCTTAAATACTTGGGTCTATTTCAAAATAGATTCTAATCCTTTATTATAACTTTGAATTGTATTTCCTGAATCCTATCAGAGATCCAGTAGCGAAAAATGTGCTTTGTACACTGTGCAGCCCATACCTCAAAAACATGGGTGGTTGGAAGCAGTTCCGGAGAAAAGTCAGCAAAAATCACATGACACATTGAACAAAGAACTTTAATGAAATATCCAACCTGGGACTCCACAATTGGGATATAATATGGTAAAGGAGGAAAGAATCCAGGCTTCGGCTCTTAATAGACCCAGATATGAATCCCTGCTCTGCCATCTTGAGCAACAATTCTGAGCTCTGGCTTTCTGATTTGTGAAGTGGAGATGATGATATTCACTTTCCAGGGTGACATGGAGACTGAGTGGGTTTATGTGTAAAGGCTTAGACATCCACAGAAGGTACACAAAATATAGTAGTTGTCTTACCACATAAGATAACACTCATTCCAAGTACCAGAATACCTAATTCCAACTGGCTTAATTAATAATAAAGGAGATATATTATGCAGATGGAAAGTTCAAAGATAGAGTAAACTTCACGTGCAATTTAATACAGCAGTTATTTTATTTTATTTTTTAAATTCCAGTATGGTTAACATCCAGTGTTATACTAGTTTCAGGTGTACAATATAGTGATTCAATAATTCTATACATTACTCAGTGCTCATCATGACAAATGTACTCTTAATCTCATTCACCTATTTTACCCACCCTCCTACCCACCTCCTCTCTGGCAACCACCAGTTTGTTCTCTACATTTAGAAATCTTGTTTTTTTGTTTACCTCTTTTTTAATTCTTTGTTTTGTTTCTTTAAAATGTGTTTCTTGTGTTTTTTAGACAGAGAGAGAGATTATGAGTGGGGAAGACGGAGAGGGAGAGAGGGGGAGGGGGGAACAGAGAGAGAAAATGGGATAGAGAGAGAGATAGAGAGAGAGAGTCTTAAGCAGGCTCTGAGCTCAGCACGGAGGACCTCAGGGATCGATACCACAACCCTGGGATCAGGATCTGAGCCAAAATGAAGAGTGAGACGTTCAACTGACTGAGCCACCCAGGTGCCCCTCGCTTGTTTTGTTTCTTAAATTCCACGTATAATACAGCAGTTCTTGATGTTGATCAGAAGACCAACTGTTCACTAAACTTGCTTTGGGTTCCTTCTTCTAGTCAGCTTTGTGTTTTCCCTTGTGCTGACAAAAATAGTTCATCACCTTTTCAAAGGGAGAGATTGAGCATTTGTTCCAGAATTACTAGCAGGAGTCTTGAGATTCACTCTGATTTGTCTGGCCAAGGAGATAAAGTCCAGTGATTGGCTCAGCTTTAGGACTCTGCCCAGGAGTAGGATACAAGACCACTCTTTGCAAACCTTCAGTATCTCTACTCTTTCATTTCCCTTCCATTTCTCCTCCACAACATTCCTTCTAAGGAAACCTTTTCTTGCCTGGGTTTGGGAAATGAAGAAAGGGACCCCCCTCTCTTCAAACTCTCAAATATTTTATCTGTGTCTAGAGTTCTTTACAGATTTCCAAAAATTTAGGTCTTGGGAACCAAAGCCAGAAAATTCTCTTTGTTTCTAGATCTTACCCCAGCATATCCCTCCTTGATGACAATGATCACCTGATTTAATTTTTCCTTTCCTAAAGTCAAGGAGTTAGAAAGTCTTGCAATTATTTAAGTCAAACACATTTGTCCGTGGAGACAAGATACACTACACACATAATACTTATTTCAGTAATGATCAGCATTTTCATCTTTATGTGATTTTTCTTACAGCAGTCTCAGTATTAGCAATAAACTCTTAAGTACCACTTTGCTGATACTGTTGAACAAATAAAAAAGGACATTTCTAATCCCCAGCCAACAGGTACAAGGACTTGAGCATGCACAAAATCTTGATACACTCCTCAAGGAGTCCTTGTGGGAGCCCCACTAACTCTTGGTTCGGATTCCTATTAGCTAGTATGGCTGAATCTAGATATTATAGTTTTTATAAACTGTTTGGGATTTGATAGCTGAACCCAACAACCTTTGTTTGGGATTCTCCCTTTGTTCTTGTAGTTAAAAAAGAAAACCAGTAACAACAGCAAATGACTGAGAGATTAAAAAGGACACATTTTTCAATTCCTGGTCAGTGGAACCAGAACTATATTTAGTTGCTTATCTTGAGATATTTTGACTATTGTTTGTCCAAACACAACACTGCTTCAGCAGATCTGTGTGTAACCATCAAACACATCCACACACAGAAAGACAAATAAGCAAAACTTCCCGGCATCTAAAATGGCTCACTTTTCTTCCCCAAATTTGAAAGACTGGCAACATCATAATTTATGTACGGCACTTAGCATATACTCAAGACGTGGTACCATCCTTTTGAGTATTAGTATGTGAAGAAAGCTGTATATTCTTCCTAAACTCCTGGTCTGGGCCTTCAAATCTATTTCTCAATGCAGCCCCAGTGGGTGGTGGTAAGAATTTGTAGTGGAGGCCCTAACTGCAATTGGATACATGGGGCTTTTCAGTGCTGCAAATAGGAGAACTGTGTTTGCCAGATCATTTTAAACACTGTTCTATGCTGCTCAAGCTGTATTATCTATGTGTTAATGTTGGTTTTGGCTGCAGTTTAAAGGTAGGGCCCCTTATTCAAAATCACCATATTCAAGAAGTTTAATAAATGATAAACCAAAGGAAAATATATCAAACTTTGAAAAATAAGTAATCTGGTAGCTCATAACTATAGTCCTCAAGCATCCTTGAAGATGATGAACCATCCCTAGAAGTTGCCAAATCTTAGATGGGAAGTCGGGTCCAGGCATATAAGTGAATATGTGGACAACCCACAAAGGTAACAATTCCTGACATTAGATTCATCTTCTGTACACAGAACCCTTTTAACCAAGCTTTTTTCTTTAAGAGTTTGCCTATAGCAGTGGTTGGCACAAAATGGATACTTAATATATATGTGTTGAGTGAATAAATAAGTGAATTTTGCTCTGTTCTCACCTTCCAATCACCTTCAGCCCAAGCAATGGCCTTCAACATTACAGATTTTCAGACAGATATGCAAAGATCCTAAAATGAAAACAGATGTCCACTAAGTCACATGCTAAAAGAATCCATCTTTTCACCCATAACACATTAACCCAGAAGAGATTAAGTACAAACATGCTGCCAAAACCAGTCCCAATCTATTTATCAATTTAGAATAGTTAAAAGTTAAGTGTAAAAATGGGAGTCATGGGGGGGGGGGATGCAACATGAATGTCTCATGTTTTTCATTAGATTTTCCAACCTGGGACAGTCAAATGCAAATTACAAATAGGAGAAAACAAGTCGTGAGCAGACCAAAAAGTTACTCCAACCTCATCCATCAATCTACTGCTGTAAACCCCTGGAATAGAAAGACAAGCCCAATCCTCCTTAGCCTACCAGGCTGCATTCATCTGCCCCAAGACTAAGGGTCTGCACTCTGGCCTCTCCCCTAAGTCCTGTACCCTAGCCCTACAGCCACCAGAGACATGATAAAACTGTAGACCAACAGTTGAGAATATGAGTAAAATATTAAGTGGTCCAACAAAATAAACCATTTTCCCAAGGAGTGCATTAAACCAACTGTATATTTCACAAATCAGCTTTTCTAATAGGGTTCAGTAGTTATAAATTCACCAAAACAACAGACTTAATAACAGGAACAAAGGAAGAACAAGAAACAGGAAGGAAGAAAGGAAGGGAGGGAAAGACAGAATGAGGGAGAGGGGAAAGAATTTAATTTTTATTTTCTTTTCCAGTTTAAAAACATCATAGGTGATAACCATTCACCCCTTTCTAAGAGGCTGAGTAATGTAAATAACCCTTGAATTCTAAGTTATAATTTGGAAATAAAGAAACCTCCATTTCTTAAAAACTAAGTAAACAGATCCCTCAAAGTAAACCAAATCGTGAGCTGAATTATTCACAAAACTCAAATGGACTGTTTATTTTTATATAAACAGTTTTTAATTTCATTTTCAACTCATCTCATTTATGTCCCCTAAAGTCCCTCTTCCTTGATAATAATCATTACTTGGCTAGGTTGTAGCCTTGTGAAAACATTATCAGCCAATTTATCTGCTGATGGGAAATCGGGGGCATGCTTGCCTTATGAGATTTCAAGGAATTAAGTAGACTAACTTTTGAAGCTTTTCCTTATGTTTCCTTTCAGAATAGTACTAACTGTAGAATAAATGCATTAAAAAGAAAAGAAAAGAAAAGAAAAGAAAAGAAAAGAAAAGAAAAGAAAAGAAAAGAAAGAGAAAGAAAAGAATTTTTCCACCTCTTCTTTATTTATTCAAATATAGCTTGAATTCAACAGGCTTCATTTGAAAAATCATTGATTCCCTGGATTGAAGAGATTATTGCCTGTGGGACTTTTAATTTCTCTTTGAAGGAAAAAAAAAGATACTTTGATTCAGGATTTAGGCAGTAAAAGAGCAACTTATCTGATTTTAATACTTTATTTTTTAGGAGCAGTTTTAGGTTCACAGCAAAATTAAGAGAAAAGGACAGAGAAAAGGACAGGACCGCTGTCCTCTCACACACATATCCTCTCCCATTGTCAACATCCCCACCAGAATAAGACATTTGTTACAACTGATGAACCAACACTGACACATCATAATCACCCAACTCCTATTTTCTCCTAGTCTGTGGCTTGTCTTCTCATTCTCTTGACATTGTTTTCCACAAAGCAGAAGATTATTTTTTTGTTTTTAGTCAGGTCTAGCCTATCAATTGTTTCTTTCATGCATCAAGCCTTTGGTGTTGTATCTAAAAAGTCATCAGCATACCCAAGGCCATCTAGGTTTTCTCCTCTATTATCTTTTAGGAGTTTTATAGTTTGCATTTTACATTTAGTTCTGTGATCCATTTTGAATTAATGTTGATGAAGTTTCATGTCTATTTTTTTTTTTTTTTTTTGCATGTGGATGTTTAGTCCAGCACCATTTGTTGAAAAGACCATCTTCCAAATGTTACAATCCACATGACCTACTCATTTCAGCCACCCTTTGTCACTCTCAAACAAGCTTTACTGAGGGTGGGCCTGCACTATATGAACACGACAGGGGCAAACAGACCAACCTACATAAAATCTCACTCTTGTCTTTCCAAGCATGCTTATATTCATCCTTTTCTTTCCTTCCTATATTCTTTATTTAAATTTTCCCATTATTTATTTATATTCTTGTTTTAAGCTTCTTCAGATTCTTATTAAGTCAACACCAAACGAACCAACCTACAAGATATTTAGGTTTCTTTTTTTTTTTTTTAACTTTTTTAATGTTTACTTTTGAGAGAAAGAGAGACAGAGTGTGAGCAGGGGTGAGGTAGAGAGAGAGGGAGGTACAGAATCTGAAGCAGGCTCCAGGCTCTGAGCTGTCAGCACAGAGCCTGACGCAGGGCTCGAACTCACGAGCTGTGAGATCATGACCTGAGCCAAAGTCGGACCCTCAACTGACTGAGCCACCCAGGTGCCCCAAGGTATTTAGGTTTCTTATAGCTCAAAAGACATGTTTATTTTTTTTAATATTTATTTATTATTGAGAGATGGAGAGACACAGAGCGTGAGCAGGGGAGGGGTAGAGAGAGGGGGAGACACAGAATCCAAAGCAGGCTCCAGGCTCTGAGCTGTCAGCACGGAGCCCGACGCGGGGCTCAAACTCACAAACTGAAAGATCATGACCTGAGCCGCAGTCGGTTGCTTAACCGACTGAGTCACCCAGGTGCCCCTCAAAAGACTTGTTTAAAGACTAATTTTCTGAAGGTATAATCCTCATCAGCCCTATTAGGAGTTGCACATGCTTAAGGTAGGAATGAAACATTTTACATCTTTAGCTCATTTCACTTTCCTTTGAGGGATGGCACTGTGGGTGTGGCTGTCACCCATGATTCATTACCACTTTTTAAGACTGTGTTTGTTTTGGGGGCACCTGGGTGACTCAGTCGCTCTTGATTTTGGGTCAGGTCACGATCTCACAGTTCATGGGTTTGAGTCCCATGTCAGACTCCACGCTGACAGTGTGGAGTCGGCTTGGAGTTCTCTCTCCCCACCCTCTCTCTCTCTTTCTTACTCTGCCCCTCCCTTGCTCACTCTCTCTCCAAAAAAAAAAAAAAAAAAAAGACCGTGTTTGTTTTGTAAAAACAATGCAGTTTTCAGCCTTCTGAATTCTCCCATATTTATCCAAAGTGACCTGGTTTGAGGTTATAATTTAGAATGATACTATAAGTTTATATCTTGTCTTTGCTCTTGGGTTAGCCCTATTTGAGCTCATCTAGAAGCTGGTTTATTATCTCATGCAATCTATTCTCCACATATGACCTTGTTGCATTTGTTCCATCCCTGCAGCCCTGATAGACTTCACCAAAATTGACTGCACTTTAGTTGTGGCCTCACATTTGGGTTGATGAAACAACTCAAAAACCCTCAGTGTGGCATCTTGGAGTTGATCTGAGTTTCCCAATCACCTAGGAGATAGGAAATTGCCCCTACTTGGCATATTTGTGTTTGGCATTGATTGAATTTGATGACACATTTACCATACTCTCAGAGGACATTCTTCAATGTTTAATCATTTTCCAAATCCTTTGGTCTTCAACACATTGCTGACAAGAGTGCTACTTATATAGTAGATTAAGTAATAGCTTTCAGCAGTCTCAACCAGTCTAAAGAAGGCTGCTACACAACCTCTTTTTGTTTTTCCAGTTTATGTTCATAACACTGTATCAATTTTCTAAAAATTAGCCCTTTGTGCTTTGGGGTTTTTTCCCCACTCCCCTTCACCCATTTTGCCCATCCTCCCACCCCCTTCCCATCTGGCAACCATGAGTTTATTCTCTGTATTTACGGATCTGTTTCTGCTTTGTTTGTTCATTTGCTTTATTGTTTAGGATCCACAAAGTGAAATCATATGACATTTGTCTTCCTCTGTCTGAGTTATTTCACCCAGCATAATACCTTCTATGGTCCATCCATATTGTCACAACCTTTCTGTTTTATATCGGCAGTACTGGCATGGTATACATTGATAACAATTAATGGATTAATGTTATTAAAAGTTGCATTTATTTTTTTAATTACCACCTTTATTGTTGCCAAAAAATAATTTCTGAACTTAACAATCATGCTCTTGGGAGAGCAACACCCACTTGTTTGTGTATTACCTCATACTGATATTCCAAAGATAAAATAAACTCATAAAGTGAAGCACCTAGAATAGTATATGATCTAGAGTAAATTTCCAGGAATGTTAGCTATTATATGCATTTTAAAATACTTTGTTGCTTCCTCGATTTTTAGTTTGGTTTGCTCTTTTCAGAGTATCGATTGGTTGAAGTAATCATACCAAAATCATGCTCCACTGACCCTTAAGAAAACATAGAGAAAACATCAACCAATAGTACCTGAAGGCAGCCTAACAAAGTTATCCTCAACTGTACCTTGGGAAAATACATTGACAACCACGCCTAGCTGAGCCTTGGAGAAACATACCTAAGCCTTTTTAATGGAGAGGTATCTTATTTTGTGGGTGCTTCAAACTCTGAGTCAAGAGAATTCCTTAAAGCAATGACATATTTTGTTTAGTTGAATCTGGAAAGACTGGGACTTGTCTAAAATACCTGACAGATATTTAATAAATACTCATCAACAATCACTTCTTGAAACAGGAAATTCATTTTTAAAAAGTTTTTTATTGCATACCTGCTCTGTGCTAAGTTGCGGTGGAACCCAGGAGAATAATATGACATTGTTTCTGATTTTAAGAGTTTCAGTGTTTTTGGAGATGCAATTTTTTCAAAAGACAAATGGCAGAAACATGGAGCAGGATAAGCGCTGCTGAGTGTTTATAAGAAAGGAGCTCAATTTTCACTGAAATGTTTGAGGGAGCTTTACAAAAGGAGATGCACATCAGATCATAGAGCCCAACAAAAGAGCACTGCTTATCTTCCAGGTCTGAAGAGGTTAGTATGGTAGGGATCATTTCTCAAAGCAGGTATTTGTGATAGGCATTGTTTAAATTGTGCAGACTGGCATGTAAGTTACGTATATGAGTTTCCTTTGGATTCAATTCAATCAACAAATATTTATTGAGCATCTAATATGTGTCTAGCAAGAACTCATCATAGGGAGCTTGTGGTTTGCTCAGACCTGTATAGTTGAAAACTTCATGTGGGGTGAGGGATCCACCTAATGCATGGCAACTTCATATCCCCATATTCATATACCAGAATGCCCTAGCACATGAAGATGTAAAATTACATGATTATCATGACAATTCTTACACAAATACCCTTGTCTAATTGTTCACTTTAAATCATCATGGGTGAGTTTTATGTTTTATGTTTTTTTCACTTTCAATGTCCTTTATTATTATAATGAATATTTTCTACAAAGATTCCTACTGAGTAGATCAAAATCTTCAAGATAAAAAGCTTCTGCACTGCAAAGGAAACAATCAACAAAACCAAAAGGCAACCGCTGGAATGGGATAAGGTATTTGCAAGTGACACATCAGATAAAGAGTCAGTATCCAAAATCTATAAAGAATTTGCCAAACTCAACACTTGAAAAACAAACAATCCAGTGAAGAAATGGGCAGAAGACATGAATAGACACTTTTCCAAAATCCTATCAGTTTAAAACAGCCACAAATATAGGCCTACTGGGGCTTTCATACCTCATGTTCAAAGCAGCAACTTTGAAATGGAAATTCTAAAATCACATAATCATATAATTCTCTCCTAAGAGTATAAACTTCCATTTTTGGCAAGATATCTAAAATAAGCAGGGAATTTCTTTAATGTCAGTGGCCAGTAAACCACTTACCTCCAGAAAGGTATTTTAAATCTTCATAAGTTAAAAGAAAGAAAGAAGGAAGGACAGAAGGAAAGAAAGAAGGAAGGAAAGTAAGGGAGGTAGACAGATTAGTTTAAAAAGAGAAAACTAGCCTACTGTTCCCCTACTTTTCATTCAGAAATACTGACACTTCCATTCAAGCCAGAAGAAAGGGCATGTGACACGTCCCCAGAGTGAGCACCATGGACCAGAAACACCCCAGCAGCACAGGGAAACTTGTTAGGAATGCAGAACTTCAGGCCCTGCCTCAGACTAACTGAAGTAGAATTTTCTGAATCTGCTTTCAACAAGATTGCCAGGTGATAGATATGCATATGATTCATTGAGAAGTACTTTTTTATGGAACATTAAAATATTTCTGAATTAACTTGAAAATATGGTGCCAGTTAACTCAGCCCTGTGTCCTCAGTTCTTTTCACAGCTAACCACATGTAAATTGGTCCTGCAAAATAGACAGGAATAGTACTTTCATGTTGAAACAACAAAGGATTCTTAACAGGTGCTGACATTCCCTCTTATTCAAATAAATATTGAAGATGCACTTTTAAAATATCAGTTTAAAGAGATGACAAATTGCTTTCTTACCTAGGTAACCTACATGACCATATAGTTGGCTTTCCCATCAATTGTTTCTTTTTTTTTTTAAGTTTCTTTATTTATTTTGAGGGAGTGCATGCATGTGAGTAGGGGAGGGCTGAGAGGGAGGGAGAGAGAGAATCCCAAGCAGGCTCTGTGCTGTCAGATCTCACAAGATCATGACCTGGGTTGAGTCCAACACTTAACCGACTGAGCCACCCAGATGCCCCTCAACTGTTTCATTTTTAAAATTAAAGCCTGAGATATAAATGCAACCTAATAAATACAATAAACAATCAATTACATCATGATGAAAGGAGAACTGGAAAGACTGAGGAAGAAAGAAATACCAAGGAGGTTGAGAGAAATGGAGGGAGCTGCAGAGTCAAAGACAGCAAGTTTCCTGGAACCCCTGCTTCCTTTCTTCTCAGAGTGTTCCTCTCAGACAACCTGCCCCCATGCTTCAGGATGATGGAGCAGAGCTGGATGCAGGACTCTAAGCCAGGTATGCTCATTTACAAGACACTCTCTAGGGCAAATGAAATTAAGTCCTTTATTATTGTAACTGGAGGTATCCAGCCTCTGATGTTAAAGCTTTAAAAAACCTAGAAGTGCCTCTTGTAGTTTGGAAAGATTAATGACAAAAAAGAAGTCAAAGATCTAGCTTACAGTTGTTGTCTTTTTGCAGTTATTAGCACTAACAATTCCCTATGAGAAAGGCACAAACCACTACTTGAATATGGGATTCACCTCTTGTGTAAAAGCAAATTTATAAAAATTCAAATCCAATATCACTTGCTGACTCAGCCACTATGATGAAGACTGGGGAGTTTAATATAAATAAACAACAACCATATAAATCATCAAGAAAGAAAGTATAAAAAGAGCCCTAAAAATAGTGATGTCTTGATAAATGTTTAATGACTGGATGTCTGTAAAGAAAAGCCCTAAATGTATCATTTGCCAATTTCTACGACATAAACGTTCCCAACACAGTGGGTTTTAAGCTACCATTGTGATGTCACGGAACACAGAATTCAGGAAGAGACTCACACAATTAATTGGTTCTCAGAAACCCATAAAAGATGCTCTGGTACACTCCTCAAAATAACTAAATGTGCGTTTCTCTACTCATCGATGATAAGCAATATTTGATCTCTGGTCTACAGATGTATTTATTTATACCAGGAAAAGTCTGGTGGCTCTACTGTTAATCAAAGGTGGCCAGGGGTAAAGTTTAAACTTCAGAAGACCAAGAACATGAATTTTGAAGTCTAGCTTCTCATTTTAGTTTCAGCATATCCAAAAAGGCCTTCAAAAGCCTGCACTTTTATGATATCCTCCTGCACATCAATCACTCCCAAGCTGATGTTTTTAATACCTGTTAAAGATGGGGAAGTACTTTGCATGGCTTATGTTTTGCTTTCTTGAATCTCTTCCCCTGAGTTTCTGTCACTATATTGGATGTAATCATGAATTCTGAGGATAGACATGAAGCAATGGCCATGAATATCTACATTTTGGGGTACTTCATCATAACTTTTGACAGTAATATTCCTCAGGACCAGCAGATAGATTGAAGTTGAGGTAGTTGCCTCAAAATAATTTTAAAGTCGACATTTATAGCATATATAAAGCAGGTGTATAAAGTTATTTGTCATAGACTATATTTTAATCCTGTAATAGAAAATAATTTCACTTATAAGTAAAGTTTAAAACACAAGAAATCACAAAGCCTTATTGCTATACATTGAATTCAACTCATTAGACAAAATCTATTATGCATTTACTGTAGTATACATGAAGAGGAGATTTCTCATTGGAAAGAGTATCTCAGTAACATTTACTTACCCAGTATCTCCCCATCTTTCACAGAAATATTAATGATAACAGATAAAGAAGACAATTCACAAGGCCACTAAAAACTGTCTGTCATGTAACCTAATGCCACAATCTGAGATAAACTAGTAAAGTTATAAGAAATATGCACATGGATTTAGCATATTGACCCAAGCATCAGCTCGTGGCATTAATCAGCCTTGCTCTATAAAAAAAGGACCACATGAAATAAATAGGAAAAATCTACTATAACCCTTGCCACATAATGTGTTTTCTTAGACAAACATGTAGGGCCTGCTCCGAGAAATCATCCCTCTATATAGTACCTTGGAAAGTGGCAATCTCTGAACTACTGAAACTACTTTCTGCCTCCACTGGTATTGTGCTACATCCAGGCAGAGTCTATAAATCCTAGTGAATAACTAGGCAGAATATAGATGGGGGGATTTCTTAATTAGAAATGGCATAGAGCACCCTAAGAAATTTAATGATGTTTTCAATGTCCCTGAATATTAGGCAATGAAAGAGAAGCTTTCACTGGGTTCATGCCTGCTAGAAAATGGAAATTTATCTAGGACCTGGGTACACGAATCTTCCCTCTTCCAACAAGGGAACTGAGGAAGAGATTTGATCTCTGCACAAATAGAGACAACCACATAGGCCAAAGTAATCGCCCTATTTGTTGATAAACACTAAGTCTACATAGATGTTATCTTTAGCAAGGACAAGTAGAGAGGAAATGTCAATATGAAACAAAATAAATATAAAACTACAGAACAAGAGGGAAAAGTAGCATCCAGAAGACCCAGAGAGGGGCATAGCTCTATAATATCATTAAGTGTAGGACCTACAAGAAAATTTCAGGGGCACTTGGGTGGCTCAGTCGGTTAAGCATCTGACTTCGGCTCAGGTCATGATCTCAGAGTTCGTGAGTTCAAGCCCCACATTGGCCTCTCTGCTGTCAGCACAGAACCCACTTCAGATCCTCTGTCCCGCCCCCTCTCTCTGCCACTGCCCTGCTCTCATTCTCCCTCCCTCCCTCTCTCTCTCTCAAAAATAAATAAACACTTAAAAAGAAGAAAACTTCAGAAAATTTCAGGAAAGTATAAAAGATATGTCATGCATAAAACAAAACAAGTCATCTTAAAAGCTGAGATGAGAAGAAAGGGGAAAATGGGTAAGATAAGAACAAAGTGGGAAAACACAATAGCAGAATTTAAGACCACACTGAAGTAGAGAGCAGAAATGATGCCACAGAAAACTGAAGGAGTAATATGGGTAACAAACTTGAAAAGCCTTTTTAGAATGCAGGGAATAAGGATAAATACATGTAAGTAATGAGAGAGGTACTGATACAGAAGAAGAGAACAGAGAAAGAATATTCAGACATTTAGTGATGTTTTGTGATTTTAAAAGAGAGACCAGGAGGGCACCTGGGTGGCTCAGTCAGTTGAGCATCTGACTTAGGCTCAGGTTACAATCTCACTGTTTGTGAGTTCAAGCCTCACATCAGGCTTACTGCTGTCAGCACAGAGCCCGCTTTGGATCCTCTGCCTTGCCATCTCTCTGCCCCTCCCCTGCTCTCACTCTCTCTCTCAAAAATCAACAAACATTAAAGAGAGAGAGAGAGAGACTAGAACAAATTAAACTTCATGAAAAAGAAATCAGAGTAAATTGAAAATGAAGAAATAACTGAACTATATTTTGATCAAATCATTGAGCTGAGGAAAGCTGAGCATATATTTTTTAAAGGGTTTCTAAGTCCAGGAAAAATGAGTTAAAGAAACACAACTTCTTGTTTCTTGGGTTGTTGATTTTAGCCATTCTGACAGGTGTGAGGTGATATATTTCATTGTGGTTTTGATTTGCATTTCTCTGATGATGAGTGATGTTGAGCATCTTTTTACGTGTCTGTAGGCCATCTGTACATCTTCTTTGAAAAAATGTCTATTCATGTCTTCTGCCCATTTTTAAATTCGATTATTCATTTTGGGAACATTGAGTTTAATAGGTCTTTATATATTTTGTATACTAACCCTTTATCAGATATGTCATTTGCAAATATCTTCTCCCATTCCATAGGTTGCCTTTTAGTTTTGTTTATTGTTTCCTTTGCTCTGCAGAAGGTTTTTATTTTGATGTTTTCCCAATAGTTTATTTTTGCTTTTGTTTCCTTGCCTCAGGAGACATCTCTAGAAAGAAGTTGTTATGGCCAAGGTCAAAGAGGTTACTTCCTGTGTTCTCCTCTAAGATGTTTATGGTTTCGTGACTCACATTTAGGTCTTTAATCCATTTTTTGATTAAATCCATTTATTTTTGTGTAATGGTTGCTAAGGCTCACCCATACAAAAGATTGTAAAGACTATGAAGGTTTCTGCATCCCAGGTCAGTGGAAAATGCTAACTTGGTGGATCAGATTTTCAAATAAACATCTAACTATAACAAAAGAAAGAAAGAAAGAAAGAAAGAAAGAAAGAAAGAAAGAAAGAAAGAAAGAAAGAAAAGAAAAGAAAAAAAGTTTTAAAAATCTTTTAAACATCTGAACAAAGTTACTTATACCTGAACAAACACACCTATAAAAAATGTCTTCCAGTGGGTTCCCCCAAAAGCATATTCTGAGACAATGGTTTGATGCTTCCAGGAAGCACCTACAGGGTCTTGGGAAAATGAGACAAGGAAGAAAAAGGACTGATCAAAGGGCTCTTTATTGAGCTGGTTGCAGGTATGGACATCCAAGACTCAATCCTAATGCAGAAATCTAGGAAATAGAGCACACCTCAGTATTATCCACCAAAGAGTCAAGAAGCTGGGATATTTATCCTGAATTGCCAGCCATCCTCAGCCCATATGCTGGGAGAAGTCCTCAGGCAGAAAGTCACAAATGACTGTAATAGGACACTATTAGCACATACTAAAATGGTGAATTCTTAGGCAATATGAGGAGAGCACTGAAAATATCTGCTAACAATGACCAAAAGCCTACTTAGCCTCAGACTTCCCCTCTACAACAGTAACAAAGACGACAGAGGTAGTGAATTAATGTCAGCAAAGTTTTGAGGAAAAATGAATATGTATATTTCATATCCATACATCTCTTTTATGGATAAACACCAATAATAATACATCTTTATATGCAAGACCTCAAATCTGTACTGCCCATGCATCTATATTTCAGAGAAAATTAGTCCCTTTCATATAAAAATAATATTTGATTCTACATATTCAAATCCCTTTCCTCCAAAATTCCCTTTGAAATTTCAAAGCAGAAAAAAATTTCATCCTCAGTATAACCCAGAAAATAAATCCATTAATCAGCAAGAAGTTTCAAGGAATCTCTATAAGATATAAGAAAAATAGGATCTGGCTTAGGAAAGTACCACTCCCAAGGTCCAATGCATGAATACTTAAAATATGTTGAGTAAATACTGAAGAAGATCCAATGTTTTAGGCAGCATCTGAAATGACTCCCAATAATCCCTGCCTTTTGGTATTCACACCCTTATGTAAACCCCTCCCCATGTGTACATGTGCTGGACCTAGTGATTTGTTTCTCACTAACAGAATACAGTAAATTGGTGGGATATCACTTCTGAGATTTGGTATAAAAACTGAGACTTCTGTCTTGCTAGTCCTCTCTTGCTGGTGTTCTTTCTTGTCCTCTAACTTGCTCACTCTATCATGTTGTGAGATGTTCTAGAAAGAGGCCCACATGGCAAGGAACTGAGAGCAGCTTGTGGCTAACAGCCAGTGAGAAACTGAAGCCTTCAGTCCAACAACTCTTGAGGAAGGGAGGCTAGCCCACAACCATGAGTGACCTTGGAAGTGGGTGTTTTTCCGGTTGAACCTTGAGATAAGACCACAGCTCCTGCCTACACCTTGACTGAAGACTGAGAGGTCCTGAAGCAGAGGATCCCATTAACCTGCCTGGATTCCCAGCATTCAGAAACTGAGATAATAAATGTGGCCTTAAAGCCATTACCTTTTGGACTTATCTGTTCCAAAGCAAGAGATACACCCTATAATACACCCAGAAATCTCTCCCCTCCGCACCCTGAATTTCCGTGTTAGAAATTCAGGATTTGGAAATAAGGATGAGTCATCAGGAAACAGTACACAAATTGAACAAATTCAAGATCTGTGTCAATGCCCACACTAACCTTCCTTGCAGTGGTGGGGGTACTACCACTGTGAACTCTCAATCACTGTGGTCACACCAGCTAGAGGTCAGCCACAGATCCTCAGCCACCTTTGTGCTTCTATCGTAGTACACCAAGGTAGAGCAGTGGGAGTGGCCCACTTCCCGTGAAGAAAATAAGCGGCTGCATTTTCTATAAAAGACTACAAATAAAAACAACTAAAAGTGAGTCTACTTTGTATTATAACTATGCACTGGCAATTCTATATAATGTCAGTGATTAAATACTCCTCCCCACCAGGGCAGAGAGCCCCTGCTGCCTCCCGTTTGGTGCATCACTGACTGCCCCAACAAAGATCATACAGATGCTTGGCAGAGTGAGGCTCCCTGCTGTGCAGAAGCTTCCTGATAACTCCATCTGCATTTTTTTTTTTTATGGAGAATTGGATCTCTTACCCAAAACAGATGCCCTCGCAGATCAGAGGGGCAAGAAAGAGCAGAAGTAAAGGTAAGTAATGACAGGCTCTGGGTCAAAACAAATGAGATTCTCATGATTGACTTTCAGGAGCACACTGGTGCCCCATGCATAGGCACCACCCATGGTCACCTGTCAGGGGCAATATTTATTCTCATCCATTCAAGAAATATTTATTGAGTGCCAGATATGTTCCTGGACTAGAGAACCAGTAATTAAAAGAAAGAAATAATTGCCTTTGAGGAGCTTATATTCTAGTGGAAGTAGATTGATAGAAATTAAAAAATAAAATATATATCAGATGGTGATGAGTGCTGTGAAAAAAACTGAAGCAAGGAATGGGGAGGACTGCAACAGGATCATTTTTGCAATTTTAAATAAGATGTTCAAAGCAGACTTCAGTGAGCAGGAGACATCTGAACAAAGACCTAAAAGTGGTGATGGATTCAGGTGATGGAGAAAACCATGGGGATATCTAAGGAAAGAACAGTCTAGATAAAAAAAACAATCAAGTGCAAAATCCCTAACAGTGTAGTATTCTTGGAATGTTTGAGAAACAGCAAAGAGGTCAAAAGGGCTAGAGTGGAGTGAATTATAGGGGCAGTAGTAGGAAATGGGATGGAGGAGAATGACGTCTGCTGTCTCCTCCTTCCTCAAATTTTCTGCAAATTCCTTTTATCTGTGGAATCTAAAGTTGAACCCTTCTGTCAAAGGATTCTGGGAAATGTAGTTCCAGGCTCCAACACTTGTGATACCTGGGAGAGAACATAAGTGGGCAGGAAAAGTACTAAATACCATTGACAATCGGGCACATTACTTTCTCCTACCTTCTCTTCTAGGACCTGAAGTAATATTGCCAAAAATACATTCCAAGACTTTAAGACACTGACATAACCTGAAAGAGTTAAAGGAATACTTTTTAGTCCAATTTTATTGCTTGACTTTGAATAAGCCCCTTACCCTTTCTGAATCTCAGTTTCCTAATCTGTCTAGTGGAGACAACAATATCTCTCAGTCATGAAGGTTTGATGATTTCATGCATGTGAAGGGTTAATCCCAGTGTCTGGTACACCCTATAATAAATAGCAACTAATTTAGAGATGTAAAAATTAAGGGTCCTATCAGTCTTAACTCTGGCTCCACCAGCCACTAGTTCTATCATATCAAGTAATTTATTTCACTTCTCTGGACGTCAATTTGCTCATCCTTAAAATGAGGATACGAAGACCTACCTCTCTGAGTTATTTTGAGGATTAAATGAGATGAAAAAAAAGATAATACATATGCTGGTATATGGTAAATTCTTGAGCAATGCTAATTATTATGATTATCTAAGAAATCAAGGTGTTGGGTTTTCTTCAAATTTCCTTCTCATGCTAACAGCCCTTGGTGCTATCAGTGAGTCTACAATGTAGGACTTTCATAACCTGCCTCTTTTTGAATTTGTGGGATTACAAATCTTATTTCCTCTTAAGTGTATTTCTAATACACTGTGGAAAAAACACAAGAAAATCAGAAATGTTTGGCTGTCCAATCGCCTGCATGTCCACTGCCCAGATTCCTGTGTGGGTACTGGAATCAAGAAGCAGGAGGTAACCCTGACATCAAGGGTCTCATGGGTCATTTAAATTAACTCACATCATCACTTTCTCATTTACCTACCACTTGGCATCTTGATCTACCCTAACAGGGCAAATGCTCAGTTGAGGCAGGTGACCGCATTTTCTGGGGCTGATTTTAGCAGGGAGTAAACTCAGGACTGAGGGATTGGCTGTCCCAGAGAAACCTGAGAGGCCAAAGTGTGTGTCAAGCAGAGGAGGAGAGAAGAGAACAGGCAGCAGCCAACCAGTCAGCAACTACAACACTTCCCAGAGCCCCAGTCATGGCCCTGGGGGCAGTGAGAGCACACACCAGGAACCCATTCTTGCCACTTCAGCTATCTTAGCAATTTTCTGAAAGCAGTCAAAAGTGGTACAAAAAGAACAGTGAAGGAACATGGGAGTGAACGAGAAGGCTCCAGATAGGAGTACCCTGAACTCTTAGCCAGAACAGTCATGATTAAAGGCCTATTGATGTAAGCAGGCATAAGAATGTGAAACAATTCTCCCAGCACCCCACACGTACAGCGATGAAACAAGCTTCAGGTTCATTCCACCTGAGGGTGTTCTCCACAGCAGCTAACTAGTTAAGCTGCATATAAATAATGCTCAAATTCTTACCTCCCCACTAACCACTCCCAAACTATTTTTCTTAGAGGAACAGCCTGGCATGTGGAAACCACTTCTTCACTTGCCCCTATGAAATTTTTAGTGCCCATTTAATTATTTATATATTCATTCATCCAACATGTGATTATTGAACACACACTATGCTTCAGGCACTGGGCTAAGGGACTGAAAATATAATAAGAACATGACCTGATTGGTCCTGACCTTTCGAGGAGACAAATTAATTAATCAATTAATCAAACAATCTGTCCTGTAGGAAAGAAGAAGTGGCGGGGGATGCTAGAGAAAGGGCATAAAAATCAGAAAGAGACGTGAGGGCGACTTTTAGGAAGAACTAACGTTTGAACGGAATCTAGACAGATCTGAAGGAGTTAGCAAGTTAGGAAGGCAGTGAGGCGGGGGTGTTGGTGGTTAGTGCCCAACATGGAATTCCAGGCAGAGAAGAGCAAGTGGAAAAGCAGGGTATGTTCCAAGTCCCACAAACAGTTCAGGGTGACTGGGGGTGTGATGAGAGATAGGGTCTGAGTCTGCCGCTCAGGAAAGAGCTCTGTGCTAGAGCCAGAGCCTGCAACTCCTCGCCTTAAGGGCCTGGCTGAAGCCGTGAAAGACAACTGTGCCATCTTGGTGTGTAGTGTGAGAAATCTAGTCTGTTAAAATAAACAAGGAGGCCATTAGGCTGATATGACTCTAACGCCTTTGCAGCCTACCAAGGAAACCAAAATCTAAGCCTGTAAGTGCCTCAAGGTTATTAAATCTAAACACTAAGGACAACTGATCACAACCAGGCTTTAAGCTACAGCCAATCAAATAATTTCCTTTCTTTGCTTCCACACTTTCTATGTCTTCCCTCCACACCATCCTGTCCATAGAATACTCCTAACCACTTCCAGTTTGGCGCTGCCAGATTTGAATCAATTTTTGTTCAAATAAACTCCTAAAATTTTTAACATGCCTCAGCTTATTTTTTTTATTTTTTTTCCAATATATTAAATTTATTGTCAAATTGGTTTCCATACAACACCCAGTGCTCATCCCAAAAGATGCCCTCCTCAATACCCATCCCCACCCTCCCCTCCCTCCCACCCCCCATCAACCCTCAGTTTGTTCTCAGTTTTTAAAAGTCTCTTATGCTTTGGCTCTCTCCCACTCTAACCTCTTTTTTTTTTTTTTCCTTCCCCTCCCCCATGGGTTTCTGTTAAGCTTCTCAGGATCCACATAAGAGTGAAACCATATGGCATCTGTCTTTCTCTGTATGGCTTATTTCACTTAGCATCACACTCTCCAGTTCCATCCACGTTGCTACAAAAGGCCATATTTCATTCTTTCTCATTGTCACGTAGTATTCCATTGTGTATATAAACCACAATTTCTTTATCCATTCATCAGTTGATGGCCATTTAGGCTCTTTCCATAATTTGGCTATTGTTGAGAGTGCTGCTATAAACATTGGAGTACACGTGCCCCTATGCATCAGTACTCCTGTATCCCTTGGATAAATTCCTAGCAGCGCTATTGCTGGGTCATAGGGTAGGTCTATTTTTAATTTTCTGAGGAACCTCCACACTGCTTTCCAGAGCGGCTGCACCAATTTGTATTCCCACCAACAGTGCAAGAGGGTTCCCGTTTCTCCACATCCTCTCCAGCATCTATAGTCTCCTGATTTGTTCATTTTGGCCACTCTGACTGGCGTGAGGTGATATCTGAGTGTGGTTTTGATTTGTATTTCCCTGATAAGGAGCGACGTTGAGCATCTTTTCATGTGCCTGTTGGCCATCCGGATGTCTTCTTTAGAGAAGTGTCTATTCATGTTTTCTGCCCATTTCTTCACTGGGTTATTTGTTTTTCGGGTGTGGAGTTTGGTGAGCTCTTTATAGATTTTGGATACTAGCCCTTTGTCCGATATGTCATTTGCAAATATCTTTTCCCATTCCGTTGGTTGCCTTTTAGTTTTGTTGGTTGTTTCCTTTGCTGTGCAGAAGCTTTTTATCTTCATAAGGTCCCAGTAATTCATTTTTGCTTTTAATTCCCTTGCCTTTGGGGATGTGTCGAGTAAGAGATTGCTACAGCTGTGCCTCAGCTTATTTTTTAACAAGTCTAAGGACCAAGATCTGTGATGGACCTTGTTCTCTTTTTTTTTAATGTTTATTTATTTATTTTGAGATAGAGAATGTGAGCAGGGGAGGGGCAGAGAGAGAAGGAGAGAGAGAATCCCAAGCAGGCTCCACACTCAGCATAGAGCTCAACCTCAGGAACGGTGAGATCATGACCTGAGCCAAAATCAAGAGTCAGAAGCTTAACTGACTGAGCCACCCAGGTACCCCAGCCCTGGTTATTTCTTAACACCCTGTTCAACTCTAGACAAGCTTCACCACATGAGAGCCCCTCCCGCTTTCATCCTCCCAGGTATCCAAACTCTCACTCAGACAGTTACCACTTCCTGTCTCTACATTTTCTAGCACTGCCCTCAATTGTCATTCACATCTATGTAGACAAATAAGAACTGTCAACTCTACATTTTTTAGTAACAGTGGGACTTTTGACACAATTCTGCTCCGGAGAATCCTTTCACAGTAGGAACCATCATTCCCAATAGATCTGTGTAACACATTGGTCATAAGAGGATATTGACATGTTTTTTAAAGACAGTCTAAACTGTGTTTTATCATCTAGATGTTGCTAATTAAGCATTTTTCACCAAGTCAGCAGCCAGTTTCACAGATTTTATAGTCTTTTATTTTAGTGCTGCCTTTGTAGGAAACCTGGCAGAAAGTGAGTTTGTTGTTGTTGTTGTTTGCTTAGTCGTTCTTGTTTACCAAATGGACTACATAGATTGTTCTGATTGAACCTTCTTGATTTAAGGTTTCTTGCTCATTTGGGCCAGGGAAGCCCCAAGTTCAACACTCTGGACTTTATATTGTGGCAATTTCTTTTTCACTGTATTTCTTCTGACTGATCATTCCACTGCAGTATATTTTAATTGTCTGCCCAGGGTATCTTCTGGAAGGAAATGCCAACTCCCATTTTTCATTTAAGGACTGGAAACCTTCTTGCCCATGTTGACAGAAGCTTCCCATGACCCAGGTATATCCTGTCCCTATTGAAGCTCTCCAGCTCTATCATCATGGCAACTCCACGAAATGGCAAGAAGATGCAGAGGACCCATGGTGACATCTAGTACTGGTTTCACGGGCTTGCAACCCATGCAGTCATTTAGAGCCCTGTACTTGGAAAGGCCCCACACTTGGTTTAATACTCTGCTGTCACCACTTTGAAATTACTAATAATTTTTAATAAGGGGCCTCACATTTTCATTTTGCACTGGGTCCTGAAACCAGGTAGCTAGCCCTATTGACATTGTAATGTCTCTTGATAATAAAAATGAGCCTCAATGTTCCATTAGGTCCAGTTTTTCAGTCGAGCAAAGCCAGTTCATTTCCTCCTGCTATCACACCAATGGCTGTATATCTGGTAAACTGAATTTCAGAGAAGTCCAAAGACATCATTGCACTGGGATATGATGGACACAGAACTGCACCCAGCTGAATACCACTAGGTACCATGCACAACTTCTTTGTCATTCAGAATAATAAAAACAGTCAGAATTGTCAAGACACTCCATGAAACTGTAGTGTCCAGCCTAACCCCAATCAGCCTAAGAGAAGTTCCCTGGAGAGTGGTATTTGAATGACACCCCCCACCCCAAAAAAAAGGAACAGAAGAAGAAAAGAAAATCACAATTTACAGCAATCTGGGTCTATTTTCAGGAAGTGTAAAGGGAGATGCCACTTTGATTAGACCTTTTATTCATTTAAATACAGTTAAACTAAAAACCAGGTTAATGGAACAATGCTGTTTTCTTCTTTTTAATCTAAGAACACCTGGCTTAGAAAAGCAACCTGAGAAGAAGGCACCTAATTGTGGAGAGTTTTTATACTTAATCTCTTCATTCATTTAGATTTTATCCAAAGGAATAAAGCTGTTATACTGGATTTCACTTGCAATCACATGATGTTCAGTTGCTAAGGAAATCAAAATGCCTAAAATTCTAGCTACAAAAGGAAAGGAGATATAGATATACAGATCTATCTATCTACATAGATAGATATCAAATATATCCTGTAGATACATACATATATATATATGCACACATATATACACACATTTATACACACACATATAGAACGTCTTTCAACTAGTGTAGAATAACTTGGGAATAGTGATTCATCTTCTTGGGTAAAATATGCTGTTAATTATAGAGGTAGTGGTGTACTGGAACTGCCTCATTAGCTCTTGAGCACCAAATGTACACCTCGCTTCCCAACTTCACATTCAGTGATACTATATCTGTATCTTGAAATCAGTCATGATGGGAGCATTTTTTAATGTGTATTTATTTATTTTTGAGAAAGACAGAGAGAGAGCATGAGCAGTGGGTACAGGGCGGGGAGAGAGAGAATCCCAAGCAGGCTCTATGCTGTTAGCATAGAGCCAGATGCAGGGCTCAAACTCACAAATGACAAGATCATGACCTGAGCCAAATCAAGAGTCAGTTGCTTAACCGACTGAGCCCCCCACATGCCCCTTGATAAGAGCATTTATATCATGAAGGCATATGCTACAATGTAGGGCATTCCATGCCCCACCCCCCGACCTGCCAGAGATTCATTTACTAGTGCACCACTGTATACAGCTTACTGTAAGGGATTCTAAATCAAACTTGGAAGTTGTGGAAATGAAGGCCTTGTAGATTCAAATTATTAAAACTAAATAAAACTGATGAATAATGATTAGAGTCTTAATTCCACATAAAACAAGAGAGAACTGGAAGATTAACATTTAATTCCATTGGCTCCAACCTGTGGCTGTGGACCATCTTCCAGGGAAAGCACATGATAGCCTAAGACACAACAGTTAAATCCTTCCCCTGACCCTGAACAATACTGCGCCTGAAAATGCGATTAGTGAGTATGTGTGAGTCTGTAGGGGTTAGAGCTACCTATGTCATAATTATAAATCATAAAAATAGCTACATAACAACATAAAATATATGCCTTCATTCTCTCAAACTCAATACAATTAAGAGAAACAATTTCATAAAGACAGGGAGAATTAAAACCATTAAAACTCTATTTAATTATCCCATTATGCTTAAGTATATAAAAATAACCTAAGCATTATATATATCACTGAGAGAAACAAACTGATTAAAACTTAATAGGAACATTGTCTTTTTTTTTTTTCACATCAAGTATAATCATGTGAAGGAAGCCCCTTTCCAACAGGGGACTATGAAAAATTAAACACAGAATTTATTGCTCAGCTGTCTGTGGCTGCAGAAATTTATGGCCAAAGGGGAAATTGCACCAGATGTGTTCTATAGAGGAAAATGGGTCTACTGCATTTCGTTAGGGTTGGTAAAGTTCTTACAGGAATAATCCAGCCAATTTCATTCTATCATTCCAGCTTTTAGATATATCACTAGCCACCCTCCACAGACCACCAAATATCCAACATTATTTTCTATTCACTTATTTTTTCCAGCAATTCTTAATAGTGAGGAGCTAGAGAGGGGAATAGGGATGGTATATAGGAATCTCAAGATCAGGTGTATAATTTAGAAGGGAGTATTCCATATACTCTTGTTTTATAATGCAAATTAAAGAAAGTAAATCTGGACAAAATCTTCTGAACCAGTGAGAATACAAAAAGATGCTGTGTGATCATGGGTTAAAGACACTGCTTTACAGTGCTATTAATATTCCAGGAGTAAATATTAATACTCTAGGGCTGTCTGCTCAGCACTGTTCTGAATGCTTTACATATATTAGCCCATCTAATCCTCATAACAACCCTATCACGCAATTTTCTGTTCTAGACCCCATGAGCAAACTGAGGCACAGACAGGCTAAATTACTTGCTCATGGTCATATAACCAGTAAGCAACTAAGCCTGAATTATAAAACCAGTAAATCTAGTTCTAGACTAGAGTCTATGTGTCTGTGCTCACAATTTCTACAACCTACTGTCTATAGCATGAAGACACCCACCTTGAGAAAGACAAAGAGATAGTAATATAAAACTACCAAACAAATCATTTGGGGTAGGATTTTATTATTGCTGTTATACAGAAAGCTAGTTTTAGATAAATTTCCATACATGTATAGCACATTTCTCTTTTAAAGAAAATTTTCTACCTTCCCAGACTTAACTCTTTTATCTCCTTGAAAAGACTTCCTCTTCCCCACCTCCTGATACAGCCAGCATCCAGAATACAGTGCTGTTTATGAGATAATTTTTCAATGAATGAATCAATCCACCAATTAGTCAATAAATCACATAATAACTATAGAGTTAATCTGGCCTGGAGTTGAACAGTGCTTGATGCGGTTGATTATTTTAACAACCCAGGGTGTTCTCAGAGCATCCAAACAAGCTTTGAAGCCTTGTAGGCTAGAGCTCTAAAGTCCTAGTGTGAATAAAATGGAAAAATCATACTGGGAAGGATAAAGGAATTAGTGCTTATGATATGCCAACAGTGGACCAGGTGCAAAACTGTATCATTTAACTCATTATTTCCTTCTCACAACAACCCATTTGGTAGATGAGAAAATGGAGGATCAACAAATAAAGCAATCTGCCCACAGTCACACCAGCTGATAAGCACAAAATTGGGGGAATGAGCCAAATCTTTCTAATGCCAAAGCTGTTTTCACTCCCATCCAATATTTCAGGTGAGTGAAGGAGCAGAGCAGGGGAGGGAGGAGGAGAAAGAAAGAGAATGAAGTGAGAATAAGACAAGAGTTAGCTGAGAGATCAGCTTTACCCATGAACCTCAGTTGCTACTCTTGATTGCCCTAGAAATATCCAAGCAATTATTTTAATCCCCCAATTTCCTTAGCTGGGATTAAAATAAGAATGACCCAGTTATCACAGTCCTTCTGACAGCAAAGTCAGGGCTGACATCCAATTAATTTGGGGCTTCACAGTGTGCTGGCAGTCCCTCCCAGTAAGGGAGAAAGCCTCAACAGTTCTTTTTCACCTTCTGAGTTGGAGATAATTGCCCCTGCATGAGAAATTCTAAACCTTGGCGCCCTCAGGCAGCAATCTGGCCATTCATTTGCCGAGGCTTGGCGCTAACCTGGCAGCTGCAGATGCCTCCTCAGCATTTACAGCTGTCTGGTGGGACACCTGTTCCCCCTAATTGAAGGCAATGGGCAAGGGGCTGGTGGGGAAGTATCGGCTGCAGCTCCTCTAATGCCTTGTGACTGGACAAAAACTCACAAGTAATGTAAAGGAAATTCTACCTGCAGTAGCATTTCTCCAGAGAAGATCCAACTTGAGGTGCATGCAGTTAAGTTAGAGACATCCAACACTCTGATGATGGGTAGTAGAGAAATGCCTTTAGGAAAGAATTCCTAAGGAGGAACTATAAAGAAATGACGAATGCAATGAATGCCCTTTCCTCTTCACTAATACTATACATTCAAAACTCGGCAGCATTCACATTCTCTTTCTCCACCCAACCCCCTCTCACTTTTTTGGTAATTGGTTAATGGATGATAAAAGCATGATGAGGAATGTAGCATACCCAATTTATTACTACAGCTCATTTCATAGATAGCAAGCCCACACCCTGCATGCTGCCTTGAATATATAGGTTACATTTAAAGATCGATATCACTTGGCTGCAATTTGATAAGTGCTTCTAATTTAATTTCTAGCTATGGCATTTACTTAATCAAAACTTTGGCAATGAAAGCCAATTCAAACACACTATGCAATAAGCAGATTTAGAAAACAGAAATCATAGGGTGAAGAGTCAGAACCTTTAAATGCATGATTTCAGTTCAGTACAGCTTTAATAAAAACTCAGTCTTTTAAAAAAAACATTCACAAACACTGTCCCAGCTCTAGAGAAAAACAGAATGATAATAATGCATTCTAGATGGAGAAGTCTGGGTAGAAGATATGATCAAATCAGAAATGGCACTATCAATGTCTGCAAGGCAAGTAATAATGTCTAATGGGAAGTCCCTGGTTAACTAGTATAAAAATGATGTCTTGGTATTACATTATGATCAGATGCTTTTAATCACTTCAAATATATATTAAAGTGTGATATTCTTTTTTTATTCTTAAAATTTTTTTTTAATGTTTTATTTTATTTTTTGAGAGAGAGACAGTGTGAGCAGAGGAGGGGCAGAGAGAGAGCGAGACAGAATCTGAAGCACACTCCAGGCTCTGAGCTGTCAGCACAGAGCCTGATACAGGGCTCCAGCTCATGAACAGCAAGATCATGACCTGAGCCAAAATCAGATGCTTAACCGACTGAGGCACCCAGGTGCCCCTCGAGTGTAATATTCGTAATTATAAAAATAAGCTCTACTCAGTACCTTTTAAAGGCCACTTGGGCACTGTTCTCAATATATCTAAAAATTACTTTTAAAAAATAAATAAATAAAAATTACTGTCTACTCTAATTTATTTATTCAAGCCCCCAAGTAAAACTATTTTGCTATAAATGATCAAAATTATTTCTGTCCCATTAGAGCTCTTGAATACAGCATGATTTTCCTCATTTTATAGTTTAAATGCATTGTATCCTCAAGTAAGAGTTACACAATCACACATGAAATCATTGACATCCGCCCTTTTGTTTGAAACTTTGGGCATTTAGGAGAATATGGTTAAACTAAGTAGAAAGGAAACAACTTTCAAGTTGATGATGAAAGATGAAAGACCCACAGAGAACATACCAAATTTCAACTCAAATTTTTAAGTGACTGACAAAGAAATGTCTCCTTCACCTAAAAGACAGAAACAAAAGCATAGTTTTGCCCTGCTGAGTACAGGAGATTCCAGTTGCTTTCCTGATGCTCCTTCTCTTGAATCTGGTCTCTCCCTCCTGCCCCTCTCTCCAACATCCCAGGGTATCGGCAAGTTTCATAAGAGATGTTACTGAGCTAAAATGTTGTATAGGGTGGACAGTTCAGGCATGCCAGAACTTTGCAAATCATTTCCTTATGGACTCTTTTTCTCAGATTCAGTAAAAGGACACCTTTCCCCACCCCCACAACACACACACACACACACACACACACACACAAACACACACACACACACACACACACACACACACACACTCACACACAGGTGAGAAGAGAGCTTCTCTTTGTGAACATGGTATTCCCCAAGAGGCCACTTCCTCCTCTCCCCTACACCTCTTCTTATACCCAGTTGGGAGAGCAAGCCCTGCAGAGGGGCAGGTGGCACCTGTGGCTGATGGTTCTGTCCACATAGAATATGGAGGATTTAGTGCCTTTTGTCCTTAGATTTAGGTTCAGGCTGATTTCTGTGCATTTCTGGACCAACTGGAAACACCTAACTCAACGGCTAGTGCCAGGCTGTTATATTACCATTGGAAACAGCCTAAATGCCCATCTATGGGGAAACAGAAAAATATAATTGCCATATTCAAATTACATAACAGTGTGCCCTCTGTGAAGAATTCATTAGGTCTGTGTATATCAACATAGATCTCAGAAACAATGATGAACACGAAATAGAATGAGAGAATAATCTCTAACCTCGGTTTCCTCATCAGTAAAATAGGCAATTGTTCATTTAAGGAATATCAGTTGAGTGCCTACTTAGTACCAGGACCTATTTTAGGCAATAGAGATATAGCAATAGAAAATGAAAGAAAAAAAAAGTCTTCCTTTAAAGAGGTTATGTTCTAGAGGTGCAAAACAGGAAGACAGACAAGAAACAAATAATAAAGCTAAGTTTATAGTATGGCAATGATTGTTTTTAAACCCATGGAGAAAAATTAAGGAAGGAAAAAAAGTAGCATCAGAGGAAAAGGGCTACAAAATATAGAGTATAAGATCTCATTTCAGCAAAGACTTAAAGCAAGGGAGGAGTGGGGAATAAATCTTTGTTGTGACAGACATGCAGACAAGATTGAGAGAAGCCTTCTCAAGCCTATGCTAATACACATCCTTTCCTAATTTCCAGGGTAAATATAAAATGTTCTCAATTTTTATACCCTTTAGGGCATTTCACTGGGAGTCCAGTTGCTGGGGCCAAGAGGAGGAGCATTAAATACCAGCATTTGAGATACTTTTTAATCTGGAACCAGTTTTATTTAAATCAATATATACCTCTTAAGGGATTGGATAGAAAAAAACTTTAATTGTTATTGAGTTATTCAGAACAAATTGTGCCTAATATGCCTGGTGCTTAAGCAAGAGAGTCAATACTCAAAACTCTGATGTTTAGAATTTTTAGTAGACTGAATGAAAGGATTTGGCAGATTTCCTAAAGAACAATCCAATATAAGACAAAATCTCACAAGCTTGCCTCTGAAATTTATTGTTTAAGTAATGCTAGCTACAAAGCTAACCATCAAGTTAATGGCAGAAGAGATTCTGTGACAAATAGAAGGATATGAAAATTAATGTCTAGAAATAACTGGGCCTGAAACTCTGCTTCTTAACTTAATGGACCTGTGACATGAAGCAAGATATGTCTCTTCTCTGGGCCCCAAGTCCCACATTGGTAAATGGAAATACATTCCTGCTTCTCAGGAATTGAGGAAAAGAATATACAAAATATCTGCCCTACACCTTCCCTCTGCTAAACCTAAGCTCCATGAAGGCAAGGAACATGTCTATGAAATGAATCCCAGAACCCCTGGCACATAATAAGTGCTCATCAAATTTTTATTGACTGAATTAATTAATATAAGACAATGTGTGGAACAGTGTCTGGCACAGAGAAGAAACTTCTTTTCTTTCCTCCTGCATTCTCGGGATCTTTTTCTGCCTAAACCATTTTCCCTGGTCCTGTGTTAGTAATTACAAACCCCAAAGATTTTAACCTGTTTGAGAACTGACTAGTCAGGAGTATAATAGAAATCTTCTAGCCATGAATATGATCCATGTACTGAAAATGGACTCCTTTCACCAGAGGGTGATCCCCACATGGACACTGGGACTCTTAGCTAGCTCTGCACCTTTTTGGAAGCCTTTTTTGTGATATGAAAAAAAAAAAATGCACATCTCTGCTTCCCTCAGTGAGGGCCTTAGTCCAGGAATCCTATTCCTGAGAGATTTACACTCTCCGCCCAAACCAGGAGTGTTCAACCCAAGTGTTTAGAGGAGGGGTCAACAGAGGATGATCACAGACTCCTGGAAGGAGTGACTAGAGGCACAAACTAGGGTCAGCTTCTCCCTCTCCATGGCATCTCAGAGCAGAAGAAGGGCAGCTACTAACAGCCCTCTGGAGATCTAAGCTATTCCTTAAAGGACAGAGATTGAGTTGGAGGGGGCACGGCGGGCTTCAGGTATAAATGGTATAAAAAGAAGCCACATTACAAAACAGTTGGGTGCATTCTGACGTCAGATTTGGTTCAAACTCCAACTTCACTAACCGGTTACAGCAACTTGACAATTGCTTAACCTGTCTGTGCCTCAGCGTCTCCTTCTATATGATATAATACTAACAGCCACATGCACTGAGCACGCCTTCTAGGTCAGGTGTTGTTAATACGTGTCTGCATTAAATCCTTGCAATAACTCAATGGGGTGGATACTAGTAGTAGTATCCGCATTTTACAGATATGGAAACAAACACAGTACCTGCCCAAGTTCATACAATGAATTATATTACTTGCCCAAGTTCAATACCCAATGAAACCAGGAAGCACTCTTATTCACTATACCATTGTGAGGACTGAATTAAAAGGTGTGTTAAAAGTGCTTTGAATCGTGCCTGGAATAGCATCACATTTTGGGAAAGCCATGAATAGAACCAGGTAGCCAGAAATGGGGAATTATGAAGTTTCATAAGCAGTGGGGTTGGTAAATGAAAATTTTTTGTATCTCCTACTGTAAGCCATGGGAAACAATGAAAATTGGGTCAGACGACGGAAATCAATTAAGGGACCATGGCACTGATTTATGTGTGAAACCAAAATGGCCTGAAAGAGAACAATGGCTTGGAGAATGAGAAGGCAAGACCACATGCAAGAAAAGTGGCTATTGAGAAGAGGGACTATTTGAAGAGGCGATCTGACAGAAAAGGGGACCTCAGGATGGCTCCTTGGCGGTGGGTAAGGATGCCATTCCTTTAAAAATGGGTGGAGATCCAAGAGTGAGAGTGGGCTTTCAGAGAAGGTGGATGCATTCCATTTCAGTCATGTTAAATTTAAAAAGAAAACAAGTCTTGGTGTCCAGACAAAAGATGAGCAGAAAATGTTTCTCGTGAATACATGAGCATAAGACATGAAAAACAGTGCCATTAAAAAGGAAGCTCTGAAAAGGAACCACCTAGAGTAAACCTCAGCTTTTATATTTTTCTCCCAATAGTCACAATTTGTTGGGCTCCAGCTCCTTATTATTACACTTTAATACTTCCTTTTATATGGGAATAGGAGAGCTTTGTGGAAGATTAAGAAATTTTCACATGTGCTTCTTTTCTGAATAAATTGTTATGTGAAATAATTTATTTTGGCAGATTCTTGGCGCTTGAGCCTTTATCTTGAAAAGAGGAAAAAAAGTGGCTTCTCAACAGTAATAACAAAAGGAGACAACAGGGGGAGAAAAGCTTTCACAACCTTTTATATGAATATTCTGTTGAACTGTTCAAATTATAAGAACTTATATCCGAGTTCTTAAATTTGAAAAGTGCACAAAATAAACTTTTTGCTTCCCTCAGAATTGACGTGATATTATCTCTGCAGGAGAAGAGATTGGGAAGGTTTAGAACATTCTTTAGGCTTTTCAATTGATGTCAAATCAAATGGGAAACCTTCATATGTCAGGAGGCTCATTTTCTGTACTCTATGCCTGCCAAAGTCCAATATGCTGAAATTCTCACTCAGTTGTTCACCTCTATGGGATGCTTTATGCCACCAGGCATTAACTGTTGAACTGCCAGTCTCAACTACCACTGTTAAATCTTCCTGATCTTAGCCACCCACAGGAGTTATATGAGAAATGGCTCCCTTTTCAGGAAGTGGTCTTGTGCCTGAAACAGTCTAATATATAGTGAATATTTCAACAAAAGTGGAAACAGATGGAGGCAAAGGTGAGAAATCATCTCAAGTGCAAAACTGTTTTCTTCCTGGAGAATCCTCACCACACCACATCTGAAAGGGATGATGCCAGCAGGTTTGTATTCATATTGTTCTGTTATTTCATGAAATTTCATGGTCTTTAGCATCTGTTCATAAAGATATTTACTAGAGCATGTTGGTTGTGGGTCCCTCCCATCCAGCATCTTTGGGTCAACAGGAAAATATCCAGATTGCATAGATTCTACCCACCAACACACAGAAAGGTAGACAAGCAGAATCACTGGGGAACACTGTATGCAAGATAAGGAAATTCAAGATGGCAGATTTTACCCAATCACAGAGCTTCTAGAACTCAAGACCCCTAATACTTATCTAAATAACACAAATACTTCCCCAACCCCACTGAAGTCTTCCTAAATTTCTAACCTCCAGACGCATCACATAAACCCATTTGAATGGGCCATTGTTCTAACAATGCCATGCTTTGTCTTTAGATTAGCTGTGGAATCCTAATTAGTCAGACATTTCAGAAGATTGCACACAACACAAAGGGTTTTGGGGTAACACCATCTAGATGCATACAGATCACTTTTACCAATTTTTCCAAAAGAAACTAGATTAAAATAGGACTTGTAAAAACGTATCACACAGACATCAGTAAGAGATTTTGTCAGAAAGTACCCATGTAATCATTTATATTACATTTTCCTCTTGGTTCCAAGTCAAAGAGGCTTCCAGACTCGTGTTATAAAAAAGATAATAATATAACACATTTCCAGTGATAATTCTAAAATATCTTAGCATTAGACCATTATGTTCAAGAGAAACCAAAAAAGCACAGAACTGAATTAGTCCAATTTATTCCTTAAACAACTAAATGGAGCACCACTGCTCCACACAGGCACCATTCTACATGCCAGAAATAGAGAAAAATAAGACAACCTTCCTGTCCTCAAGGAGATTGCAGTGTTAAGGGAGACTGGCCCACCATTACATGTATACAAAATAGCATGCCATGTGCTTTAGTAGTAGTGGAGGTGCCAGTTGCCCTGAGGGCTCAGAGATGTTGGCAATTGAACTGGACCTTTAGGGACTATGGAGAATGGATAAACATTCCAAGCAGAATATGCACAAAACATGGAAGTAACATGGAAGTATGGAAGAGTGTGGTGGATTGAGGAATGACAATGTTTTAGCATGGGTCTTCTAGAAAGTAGAACCTGAAGAATTAAAGAGGTATAACACTTCATTTGGGAGGTTCAAGCTCAAGGCCTTAAAGGTGACGAAAAAGAAAAGAGGCAAGGGAAGATGTGTTACAAGGTGATATAACACATTGCAATAGTGATATAACACATTGTAATAGCTACGGCTTCACAGGTGAAGACATGGAACACTCAGCAGATATGTTTGCTCAGTGCCTTTCGAGACAGGCCACACCT
Source organism: Panthera leo (assembly GCF_018350215.1). Lineage (NCBI taxonomy): Eukaryota > Metazoa > Chordata > Mammalia > Carnivora > Felidae > Panthera > Panthera leo. The sequence goes on along the minus strand of NC_056691.1, from coordinate 62,782,270 downwards.
GGGAGTGTCCACAAGCTAAAGAAAGGGAAAAAAAATTTCCCAACCACAAAGGCTCTCCCCATGGTGAGTCAGCTGGCTCTCTGAGAGGTAGTCAAGAATCTAGATCCCACACTAGAATGGGATGTTCATCCAAGTCTGACCAAATGCAGGTGATGCAACAACTAAGAAAGAAAGAAGGAAAAAGTTAGGGACTCTGGGAAGCCATTGTGACTAGAAATTAGAAAGCACAGAGGGCAGAAATACCAGGGATTAACTTGTGAAGATCTTTAAAGAGCTCAGATTTTATTCGGGGGTCCAGAACTTTTTAGGAAGGCAAAGATCAGCCAGATATAGTACAAGGTTAATTAAGTATCCAGGTAAAAGTGGATCTGTTTTTTCTGCTGTCTTTTCTCAATATTTTGCCAAGGTTAAAGAAATTGATTTGGGACTATTTCAAGCTAGGATGTAGAGATAATCAACTGAGATGCTACAATTATACAGGGAGCAGACAAATCATCAATGAATAAGCAATTGTAGATGCTACTGTCTATTTTGTTTAACTGCAAATAGGAATTAAATTATGATTTTCCCAAACAACAGATGGATATCAGGTCCACATGGTGTCTTCAATTGGTCTAGAATTTCATGTGCTGGCTGATATGACTGCTGAAACTCTCTGGTGAAGTGCCTCCTTTTCACACCTGGTTTACAAAGCAATCACCCTTAGGATGCAACCACATTTAGTGCTCTTTGAAACATAACCAAGAATAACATCTGGCATTTTTTTGGAAGAATGATTTTTTCACTGTATAGTAATAGTTATTTAACAACAGTCAACATTTCTAAACAGACTTTTCATAATCCATAATCTCATTTAGTTAGTACTGAAAGTTTATGAGAAAGGAATGATTAACCCCTTATACAGATGTCAAAATTCAAAGACTCAGCAATATTAATGTGCCCTACAGATAGCTAATGATGCTGTTGAAATTTGGACCTCAATCCCTTTGTCTCCAAGGCCCACACTTTCTGGTCTACCTTACCTCCTCACAGCGTTGTTTTGTGAGAATACAAAAACTTTTTTCCCCAAAAAATAAAAAGCCTTGAAAGTTAAAATGTATCCAAACATCCACAATTTTCATATGGCAAATTTCTGAAAATCTTTCTTGAACAAGTTTTCTTCTTAGATGACTCCAAATCTTGAGGAAATGAGTTTCACATATCTGCTGTGAAGTTGTTCTTCACATCAGAGGATTTTGTTCACAACCTTAAAACCTACAGAATTCCCATTTAATATTCCAGAATTCATCTGAATGATTTCAAAGATTTTTAAAAATCCTACACCATTCTTCAGGGTCAATAGACCTGAATTCAAATCTGGGCATCTTCATTATATTAAACTCGAACTATTATATTAAACTTCATTATATTAAACTCGAACACATGATTTAACTTCTCTAAACCTCCTCTTCTTTAGAAGTAAAATGGGGCTCAGAGTAGCTCCCTCATGGGATTTCTAGTTTATTAGATGAAGTATTAATATAAAAGAAGGAATAGGCAATTTTGCCTGAGAGCTTCAAGAGCACCGAGTACCAATCATCCCAGTGGTGCACACACCACCTCCACCTAATCCTGGCTAGAAGTTTGACTTTTCTTGACCATTCAGAATAATGAAACTTTGTCTTCAGAACTAAAGACACTGTAGAGATGAGGAGTGATTACACACAGTATTTGCACTTTAATCTGTACAGTGAAAGAGCACAGTGACAGTCTGTCTCTTGTGTTCTCTTTTGCAGTTAATGTCAAAGAGGATAGGATAAAAGAAAAGATGTAAGATCCGTTAGACTCCCTTATCTGTCTGGGATCCGCTTTTCTGGCCTTTCCTGTTCCAGCCGATGGGGCTCACACCTTTGTGTCTCCCCTTCCTTCCTGCTTCTGACTCTCCTGATTCTTACATTAGCCAACCCGACTCCCCACCAGTATTCCCAGCTTTCATGTGGCAACTGAATTCTAGTTCCTTCTCATTCTCAACTCATTTTTCAAAAACTGTTGTGGAAGGTTTCTGAATAAAATGCTAGGATAATACATGTTTTATCCCTTTTCCCCAGCTTCCATTGAAGCAACCAATGAACATAAAATTTAAGCTGCAGAAATACTTTGAATATTTGAACTTACAGGTTCATATTGTTATGTAACAATATCTTCACGTTACTTCCTTTAAATTAATGTCCTTTCACATAGAAAAAAAGAGCTGAAACAAAATATAAAATAATATATAAAATAACAAAGTGTTGAGTCGTGAGATTATAAGAGATTTTTATTTATTTTGTTTTGTTCCTATTTGTTTTCAAAATGTTAAATAATTACCCTTCATCACTTCTGTAATAAAAACAAGATAAATGTTCTTTCTTTTAAGAGAAAACAAAAGAATAGAAATATAAAATATAATGCTGTCTAAATTTTACAAGTAATGGAGACTGTAGTTCATTTTTATTTTGTCTACTTTGGATCATAAATAGCAATACTAAGTACTTTGAAACATACCCCAAGGCTAATAAATAAGAAGTGGTATATAATTCCCACAGGGGAAGGACAATGTACATTTTAATGATCTTGTGGTTATGGTAAAATTTAGATATTTGAAATATTATACAATGAGTTTGGTACTAAAATTTGAAATATGCTGTTAAAATGCCACAAAATACTTGAACAACATGACTATTAAGCTGATTTTAATTTTCCATTTAATCATAAAGAATACACAGATTAAATTCTGATTTCTTTTTAGCATCTTTATATAGTCATATCTCTTTACAGCATTATTATTATATTCCCTGAAGCATTATTCATCAGCATTCTGGCAAAGGGAATTTAACATTTCTATTTACTTGCTCAACTTTCTCTTTTCCAAGGAACATTGTGATCCAATAGTCTGTGTGTAAGAAATTAACCCAATTATGGCATTCCCATCTTAAGACATGACATAATAGTTACTTTAGTAGCAAACATGGAAGGAGTAGGGAAAGAGAAGGAATGGGCAGAGAATAACAAAATTGTATTGAAGAGCTTAAGAAATTATTAATGTATTAATATTCAATCTCCAAAAATTCCTCCAGTTCAATCTATGACACTACACCATGATTTATGAATTTATGGTGTCTGAGATTTTCTCAATATTCACACCTGCCTCTGTTCTATCTAAATTCTTGAAACAGAGATATTTTTGGAGACTGCTTTCAATCATACTTTTAAAGTGGGCTTAGAAATACTATCCACTTCTCTCCACATTTCTTTCTTCCTTTTTTCCTTCCAACAAAATGAGCACCTATTGTGTTCCCAGACATACCTCTGTGAAGCCAGAGGTGCAAATGAAGTAAGGCACAGACCTTGCCCTCAAAGAGTTTATAGTCTAAAGTATAGTTGAACTTGTAAATAGCTATGAGCTCCATAACAATTTTTACAAAGTCCCAAGCAGCACAGAGTAAAAAGGGAGAAATTGTTGTTGCAGAGAGCTGACAGGGAAGGCCCAGTGAAGGGAGATTAGTTAAAAGGTTTCTGCAATTTTCTCCCAAAGAGAGAATGAGGTCTTCAATTATGTTTTGTTCAAGAGATAAGGTGAAGAGAAGTTAACTTGATGATATGGAGCTGGGGGCAAGGACTGTTAGGACCAGGTTACTCCCAAAGATAATGCAATCCATGGATGGAGAACCAAACAAAGAACTTTCAGAACAACAGCACAGTGTGATAAAGATTATAACTTGTTGCATCCACACGACTCCTGAAACAGAATGCTACGGGCACCAGCGACAGTCACAACAAAGTTTATTGCAAAGAGAGGAAAGGCCAACCGATCAGGACCGACACTCTTGACCAGAGTGCGGTCTCGAACAGCCGGGGTACAGAGTTTTTATAGCCAACCACATCATCTTATCATCACTTGGGGACAGAACAAAGAAATAGTTCCCAGATGGGGGTGGAAACAGTTCAGACATGCCCTTGCCCCAATTCAGTCAAACACTAAACCAGCTGATCTTCCTTAAACTTTTGTTCCCTTGATTGACAGGACAAGGCTGTTATCTCTTAATCTACAGTGTTAAAACAAAGCTGTTATTTCTTAAGGCTACAGGTTAGCCCTACACTACACTACAATTTAACCCTTACAAACTGAGTTAATTTTTAATTTAAAAAATAACTGGGTGGCTCAGCTGGTTGAGCAACCAACTCTTGATTTTGGATCAGGTCAGGATCTCACAGTTCATGAGCTTGAGCCCCACACTGGGCTCTGTGCTGATAGCATGAGCCTACCTGGGATTGTTTCTCTCCCTCTCTCTCTGGCCCTCCCCTGCGCTCTCTCTCTCTCTCTCTCTCTCTCTCCTCTCACACTCTCTCTCTCTCTCAAAAACAAATAAACTAATAAAATTTTTTTTAAATAATAATAAATAATAAATGTCAGGGGCACCTGATGGCTCAATCGGTTAAGTGTCCTACTTTGGCTCAGGTCACGATCTCACAGTTCATGGGTTTGAGCCCCGCAACAGGCTCTGTGCTGACAGCTTGGAGCATGGAGCCTGCTTTGGATTCTGTGTCTTCCTTTCTCTCTGCCCTTCCCCCACTCGTGCTCTGTCTCTCTCTCCCTCAGAAATAAATAAACATTAAAAAAATTAAGATTAAAAAATAATAAATGTCAAGACCCAGAGGGAATAACTAAGTTGCCTATTGATAGTGGCTAATATTTTTTGTGTCAGGTTAAGCTCTTTACCTGCATTATCTATCTAACCTTACGTTCACAACAATCCTAAAAATTAAATATGATTATTTTCTCAATTTTACATGTGAGAAAAACTGAGAAGTAACACAATGGTACAGTCACGATTCAAGTCTGATACAGTCTGAAACAGCCTCTGGGCTCTTAATCATACTAGCAGGGGGTCTACTAGACTGTATGTTACATTCCCCTGGCTACCTTTTAAAAAAAATATTGATGCCCAGGCTGTACTCTGGACCAACTAAATCAGAATCTCTGGGTATGGGGCCCAGAAATTGCTATTTCTTTCTTTCTTTTTTCTTTCTTTCTTTCTTTCTTTGTTTCTTTCTTTCTTTCTAAGTTACCTACTTTGAGAACCATGTCATTTTTCTATTCTTGAAGAAGAGAAAAGGTGATGTTGAGTTGGCAGTTGAGGGATTAACTAAAACTTGTCACGTGGGAAAGCAGAAAGCACTCCAGGAAGAAGGAGGAACATGAGCCAAAGTATGAGATGTTAATATAAAGGATATTCAATGTGTCTAAACCCAAAGCTAGATCTGAATGGCCTTGAATTCCCTAATAATATGTTATTTTATTCATTATGCAATAGAGAGCTTTTAAATGTTTTTAAACACAGGAGTGAATGAGAATCTGATCTACTTTAGAGTAACAGCTCTCTGGGAGAACAGATAGCATAAACATTAGTAAATGGTTTAGGATTAATTAAAATAATCTGAAAATTCACATTGGTCAGTGTTTATTCTGTGGCATTCTACTAGAAAGTAGATCATAGTGTTCAGTATTTATAATTTAATTCAAAGTTAATTCCCTGTGGTACTTTTACACCACAGCTGTTATCCCAAAGTACATAACCTTGAGATACTTAAAATAAATGTAATGATCATTTAGGTATTAATAGAACTGAAATGGCCCACTAGTCTTTAGTGTCAAGATTTTGCCTCACAAAGAGTGAAGACAGGAAAAGGTAGCAGTGAAAACTCGCATTTTTTTTAAAATTAGACTCAATTCTTTTTTCTTCAGTCAAGAAAACTGTCCTTGAGTCATGGAAACAAATGAATTTTTTTTAAATCATGGCTTATTGAGAAAATCGTGTTCTTTTTTCTGAACTGTTGCATATTTTCAGTCACTCTACCATTTAGAGATGGGATATAGAAGGCACTGGAATACCATAATGAATTACAGTAAATGGCCTTCTCTTTTCTTCCCTTTTTTTGTAATCCCTCTAAAAATGCTAGGCTCCTTGTTTCCTTTGGAACTGGAGTCAGCTGACGGGTCCCCTGATGGATGACAGGTGGAAGAGAAATGTTTAGCAGCCCTTCTCATGTGAGGTTCCAAGAAAGAATTAAGCCTTAATGTTAGCCTAAGTTAACCCATCGTATATAATGAACTAACTTATTTCCTGTGTTAGGATGGTACTAATATTTACCGTCCTTGGGAAAACTGAGAAAATCGACACTCAAATCATTTTCTAAATGGCTAAATCTTCTGGTAGAACCCAAGTGTTAAACCAGAGGTCTGGAAGAATCATGGGTTGTTCAAAGAAGAAGGAGAAATATATCAAATCTCCTTTTACCTTAAGGATAATCCATCCCAAATTCATGCAAACAATGAGATTGGAATTTGGGGACATGCACACATCAAGACTACTTTCCTTCATTTATTATCCTATGTTTCCTGAAAACAGCCTGGATGAGAAAAGCTGGAAATATGCTAATTATCCATGTTTATAAATGGTAACAAAATATCAGCCTATGGAGAAAGATGTTCTAAAAGCAGGAAATTTGTGAATCAGTCTAAATAACATTATCTGGTCTTAAATAAACCTTTAAGTAGCCATTTGAATAACATTGTGTTCTTCAAATAACATTGTGTTATTTGAAAGGCAGTCTTTAGTTTCTGAAGTTAAACAATATGACTTGAAAGCACAAATTCTTCTCCCTTCTGAGACCTCACTAACATAGTAGTAAAGAAATTTTTAAAGGAGAATTCTGTTCATGGGTGTGTGACATACTAGATATACAAATGACCCTCATAATTAAATGCTGACACCATATTTTTTTTTATAAATGCATTTGCAGAACAGGTACAAAGAAATCCACACAGGTCATGTGAAGGAGTAAAAGGAAAACAAACACAAAAACTGCCTTTTTCTTAAGTTTCTGTGAAGAAGTTAATCTTCTCTTTTAATGGCTACCCAAGTTGTAGAAGAGACTGAAAAAGTTACAAGGCTGTCTAAGAGAGGCAGCTGGGATCTCTAAGAGCTAGACCATAAGTACAGTGCTGAATAAAAGTAAATCCATCTTCTAAAATGATGCAGAAATCAAACTGCCTTGGCCTTAATGCTTGGTAAAGGAAAAAAAGATACCCTCCCTAAGAATTCATACCTAAAACGACTACTTACGTTACTAGTGTGATCTAAAAAACCTCAGGCAGATAATTTAATATAAAATCGTTGGCTATGCTCCATGCAGAAGTAAACACATATCCTCTCTAAAGGAATTCAACTTCAATCCTGGATTCAAAGAATTCCCACAAAGTTCAAATAACATGAGCTCATAGTCAAAAATCCCAAAATACACAAGAATGTAAAGAACAATCACTGAGACATCAAAAGCAACAGAGAATAGATCAGATATGCAAATACTCCAGATAATGGTATTACTAGACACAGAATATAAAAAAATAACTATGTCTAATATGTTGAAAGAAATAAAATAAAAACTTTAAAATGTGAGCAGGATACCGACAGATTTAGAAATAGCCAAAGAGAATGTGGAAAGAACCAAAGAATCCTTCTAGATATTAAAAATATCTCCCACCTAGGATGTAGAAAGTAAGCAAAAAAAAGAAAAAGGTAGTTCCTACCCTAACAATGAGAACAATCCATATAGCCTTTAAAAATCATGTTTGAGCCCCTCAGAGAGCTGAGGTTACAAGGTAACCTACTGAACTAAAATCCAAAAAGACGGCAATGCTGCCCAAGGAGAAACGGATCCCACAACGATCTGTCTTTGGCAGAGCAATAGAGAGGAGGTAGCCATCACAGAAATGGACAAAAAGAAAACATCTGAAATTTACATAAAATGTGAAGAGACAAGTGTGAGCTGATGTGAATACGCAGGAGCCCAGTCACGAGAGAAGTCTGTGCCTATCCACTAACTCTTTTCCACTGATCTCCACTGAATATTTATGAAAAAGATCAGTAGCAAGAGAAGACAGCTGAAAGAGATTACCTCCATGGTAAAGATGTGCAACGCCTGCGTAAGTGTCAGAGTGGAGAGAAGAATGAGACCAAGCCTCCTTTGCTCAGGACCCAGACCCCACATGAGGGAGAGACATGCACTGGGAGAAGGCAAGGAGCTTGCTGTGTTCATCCGAGCAGAAGCCCCAACTTTCAATGTGATTTAAGGTCACTGCTCTTTTTAAGTTGTAAGAAGTTTGATGTGAAGTTTTTATCACTCTCACCAGATCCTCAAATATAGGGAAAAGAAATGATAGCATCTAACAGTCTCAAGGTTACTTTCTAGGCACACATGTAGGATAACTCTATGAAACATAAAAATAGTTCACTGATTCTTACACTTGAGTCAACTTACTTTGTTACCTAAAACTCTTTGGGAAAAACTGAGAATCTTTTGTCTAGAGTAAGCATCAGCAGATAAATGCAGTAGAAACAGGGGCCATCTCACCAGAGGTAGAACAGGCAGCTCTTCATTATGCCACAGGCATGGTCCTTTGCCACCCGTCAACACCACAAAAACACCTAAGCCAACTTTCAAAGGCTTCTAGATATCTGGAACTAACCCAGTTCCCTTAATTAAATAAATAAATGAGAAAGACATTTAGAATGCATTTAGAATGCCTGTGTGAGATATAATTATATTAAGAAGATTTTACTCTTACATATGAGTGTGTGATCTATCAGAGTAGGTGATAACTATAACTATATATAGAGGGAGACAGAGAAGTGGGTGACAGGGAGACAGAACTCCATGAAGAGGGAGGGGATAATTTAATTTTATAACCTAAGAAATTTGTTACAAATTATATCCAAAAAGTAACCATGAAAGGTGCAGTTTTATGCTTCTGGTTTGGTATGCCTTCACTGATATCCACATTTCTTAAGTCACTTTAATTTCATTCAACAAATATTCATTGAATTACTACTAGGTACTACACAGTGTTCTGGTCACTTAGGGATACATCATAACAGAACAAAGAACCATGTCCTCATGGAGCTCAAAGCCAGTGAAGGGAGACAAACAATAAAGAGTAAACATGATAAATGAGTTAATTATTTAATATATTAGGAGGTAAGTACTATGGCCAAAAGAAGGGGTAAGGGGAATAAGAGATCAGAAATGTAGAGGGCTGAAGTTATTGTATTAGATAGAATGGTCAGCATGGATATCACTGGGAAGGCCAGATATGAGGAAAGACAGGAAAGAAGGAAGCCAAATGGCTAGCTAGGAAGAGCACTCCTGCAGAAGGAAGAACTGGTATACCAGATGTGTTCAAGGAGAGGAAGTCAAGGTGGCTGAAATGGAGCAAGCAAGAAGTGATGTAGGAGAGAATGTCATCTCTTCATTCTTATTCACTTTTATTTCCACTTCCTAACAATTAAATTCCATAAAAGAAGTCACATAAATGTTGGACTTTCTGTTTGAGATAAATTACCCGATGTCAGCTGCTTTAGTCTAGTCCTAATTATTTCCCCCTTCCCTAAATATCTCCCACAGTAGAACTTCCAAGAATTCTATTCTTGGAGGTGGTGGTAATTCTGCCCCTGAACCCTTCACTCTCCACAGATGCCTTGACTCCTACTTTGTTCAGAGAGGAGAGAGGACAGTGTCTGTACTGACTTCAAGCAACCCTGCTCCATCCCACCTAACTCAAAGGGAGAATGCCTTCTGCTACTCAAGGCCAGGCTCTACACCTGGCCAAGGCACTTGACCCTTTAATTACCACTCTCTTAGTAACTCCCTCTGAATCTCCTCTAAGGTCTCCTTTCTTAAATGTTTCCTCTCAATCTACACTCTCCCTGATCAGTTTCATTCATGCCAATGCCTTAAATTTCCACCTATATTTTGATGATTTTCTAATCTACATTTCTAGTTCTAAGTTGTTCCTGTGGTCTAAGCAGAAACTTCCAACCTTGTACTGGACATGGGTATTCTAATGATACATCAAATGCAGTGGGTTAAAACTCAAGCATATCTCCACCCCTGAATTCTTCCTCTGATTCCTATCTCAACTAATGATGCCATTATTATCACAGTCACCTGGACTTCACAGTTACCTTACTTTTTTTCTTTATCTTCCATTTACATTCATTCAAATTCTATAGATTTTTGTGTGTCATTACAGGAAGGCCCATCTGACACCCTTTACCAAATACCTACATTCACAACTCTCACTAGCCATATTCATTCAAAGAAGAAACTCAAATCATGAATATCTTCTATGTTGAGAGTAGGCTAAGTAACATTTACCATGTCCATCCTTTTTGATAAATGAACTTCTGGATTTTTGTTGTTGTTTTTCATTGACTAACACATAGTAAGGTAAGTGCTTAATTACATCGAATCACTTATATGAACAAGGAAGAACTAACTGGATTCCATGTAAATTAAATTAATGTTAAACCCATACCATAAGAAAAAATTTCACAAGAAGCACTTGAGCCGAGAGTGGGGGGAAAAAGGTAAAATTTGAAAAACAAGTAAGAGAGGTGGGAGACAATTTCAAAGACAGAACACACTGTAGAACATAGAATTTTCAAAGTCTAGAATTTAAGGTGCCATGAGAAGGAGAATGAGAAATGCAGCTAAAAAGTAGGCAAGAGCCAGATTCTATATCTACCAGGGAGCCACTGAGGAGTTTTTAGCAAGGGAGTGACCTAAGAAACATAAATGTTAGGAAGAACCCACTGTATGTTGGTTGAAGGACTTAGCTTAATGCATTTTTTTATCTCCCACAGAATTTAGTAAAGTGCTTTCAGAGAATGTTTTAAAGTCAGAAATGAATTGTATTAGACTGAAGTAAATGATAGACACTCTGTGGAGAGCAACAGATAACTGTGTTGTTTGCAAAGCACAGTTCTGAGCTGTCTAGTTTGAAAGGGGACATGTCGGGTGGTTGTGAAGTTGAGACCAGCCATGTGAGCCCCATCTCTTCATTTGAAGGCTGGTGGTTGCCATGGCTACAATTGCATGGATAGGCTTATTTATAGCTATATACTATCTTTAGTGAATTCCACAACAGATGAGAGAAAATTTCAACTGTGAAGCCATCTAAGTGTATTGGAAGCACTTAAGAAGAGCAATGGAATTAAATATACACCAGAGAATCTCAAAAACACTATGGAGAGCCCCATTTTAAACAACTGCTTTATGAACAGTGTACTGAGTAAGTTGAAAAACTAAACCCAGGCTTTTGCAGGCCCTCTGCTAGTTCTGCCTTTACAACTTACAACCATAAGTTCCAAGATAGGTTTTGGGAAATAAATAAATGCATGAATTAATTAACTAATTAACTAAATTAATTAATTAAATGTTTTTACCACCTATCATAAGGAAGACATCTATAGACATTCTAAGCCTTACAATAAAAGTACAAGGTAGGTACTATTTTTATCTTCATTTTTGCACATTAGAAAACTGAGGTGCAATAAGGTTGGATTTCCCAATGCCATTGAGTTGGTAAGGAACAGAGCTGGGCAAGAGCGCAGGCAGCCTCCTTCCAGTGATCTTAACTACTATGATATACTCATTTCTTTTAATATGTATAACACAGAGGTCTGGGGAACAGAATCCACTGGGAGACCAGAAGCCATATTTATTTCAATTTAAAGTGAAAACTAATTTAAAATTATTGTTTGCTAATGGAAATTAACTAAGAATTTGTACTGCAAAACCATGTATACCCAACCAAACCTGAAATCTCAAAACTAGGGATATCCTACTCCCATTTCAAAAAGAATTAAATCAAGATTACTTTAATAAGGAAAAAGTCTCTGTTTCATAACAAGTACAATTCACAGAAAATTGATTGTGTGCACACATACAAATTTTTGGAACATATCCATTATGTACCATAAAGTATGGTATGAATGAATGGTATGAATATTTTTAAAAGGAATGGATATTGACACTATTGAGTGTTTTCTTTCATTTACCTGGATAAGTCAATGGGCAAGTATTATTTAGCCCTAGTTAACAGATGAAAAACCCGAGGCTCACACTGGATACAAAACTTTCTGAACCACACATCTCTAGTAAGCAGAATTGGACCTAAAACCTAAGTCTTTCTATTGTTAAAGTGTGGCAATTTCCTCTTATATCCTTCTGTATGATACTGACTTAAAGGAGACCAAAATTTGACTAGCTTCTAACAGAGGCTCTCTCCAAGACCAAAGAAACTATCTTTGAGCAACCATGGCTCACTGTAGGGGGTGCAATTTGCCTGAACAAGCTCTAATTCAATGCAAGAATTGCTCACTTCTTTAACAAACATGTATTATAATACCATGACTTATGGAGGAATAATACAATGATGGGTGGAAATACATGTAAGTCTTTTGCAAATGCCCTTCACTGAGAAAGGTTTTGAATAAAAGTAATACGGTAAGGCTTTGGGAGTCATGTTGTTGTTAGTGATCATATAATCTAAGAATCCTATATAATATTTTTCATGCTTTTTAAAAAATTTTTTAATGTTTATTTATTTTTGGGAGAGAGAGAGACAGAGTGTGAGAGAGGCAGAGAGAGAGTGGGAGACACAGAATCCAAAGCAAGCTCTAGGCTCTGAGCCATCAGCACAGAGCCCAATGTGGGGTTTGAACTCATGAACCGTGTGATCATGACCTGAGCTGATGTCAGATGCTCAACCGACTGAGCCAACTAGGCACCCCTGTTCATGCTTTTATCAAATAATTACTTACTAAGTATTTATATTGTATCTCCCGTTATGGTAGGTTCTCGGGATATAGTGACAAATAAGACAAGCATATATTATAATTTTGAGTATTTATGAAAATGTGATTTTAGACTCACAAAACATTCAGGATATTCATTCATTCAACAGATCTTATCAAGCGTCTACTATGCATCACACAGCATAGGAGGTACTGAGACCATAAAAGTAAAGGATTCATATTGCTAGAGGTAACTAGAGATAAATCATATGACACTACCAAGAGCCTAAGCACTTGTCCAGGATCACACAACAAAACTGAAGTTAAAACCAAGGACTGATAACCATATTTTGACCCTTGTACTTTTCCTAAGGACTCAAAATACCACAAAGTCTTCTGCCATCCCTGATACTCCATGGGTATGATATAATTGGTACATGGTGTCTTTTCTCCTGTATTGGGGGAGATGCTTTTTTATAGAAAAAAGGGTTAAGATCACATATAGGTGTTGGAGCCACAACCTCAACAACAAAGACTTATCTGGCCCAAAAGGTCAACAACGCCAGGGTGAGAAACCCTGACCTGGCTTCTCTTTTTTCATAAAAGGGGCTACGAAATATTTATTATAAAATAAAGAATGTTGTCTCAGCCTGAAAAAAATATATATATGAGCTTTTACAAGGCCCTAGGAAGTCACCTGACATCACTCAGAAAAAAAGAGATTATTTTCAAACACTATTAACTCCACTAATACTATATAATATTATCTTCAAACGGAAAGAGAATCTTGGAAGGTATATTGCCAATACCAGCTTCGATGAAATGTTCATATCCAACTGAACAATAATTATAGACTTAGATAGACATTGACTTGCACATCCAACTCATTTCTTAGTCTGTATACTTACCAAATAATTCTCAGACCTCTGTTTGGTTTCATATGTAGATTATTTTCAAGGTTGAAAAAGCTCCACTTACAGAGTAGCAAAAACCATGGGATAAGTGGTCTACTTGGCTTTCAAGCTAAAAATACTCCCATTTGGTCTTAAACCAAACATAGCCCTCATCTGTAAGGTCCCAGTTCTGAAGAATATTATAATTCAGACATATAACTACAGAGTCTACACAAGCCTTCACCTGCTTCTACCGCAGCCACTACCAACTCCTCACCTCCCCATTCCTGTCTCTTAGCTAACTAGCTTACCTAAAAGGCCCTGGCTCTGGAGATTTAGACGATTTTTAATAATGATATGAATTGAATTAATTCCCTAGAAGTATCTGAAATTAGACATGAACACAATAAGAAGCTCTTTCTAGTAGTAACAAAATATTAAATTAGAACAAATTATTAATTATTAAATTGACTCTCTGCCTCAACAATTCTTCTAATCAAAAACAACAAAAATAAAGGGTTAAAGGCAAGCAAATTGGCAAAACTCAAAACATCTTTCAAGCAATTTTAGAAGAGAAGGAAGGAAGGAATGAAGGAAGGAAGGAAGGAAGGAAAGAAGGAAGACTAGCATAAGATAAAAATAAAGTTCAAAGTCCTGAAGGGGAAACTATGGCCTTTTTAGGTTGATAAAAAGATATAAACTATAAACATTTATGCATTAAGTAACATAGCATGGAAAAAACAAGAGTGTGGAAAAAATATTTATTGTTTATTTCTTTCACTTTAGCCTTCACAACAACTCAGTGAGATAAGTATTGGTAAAGGGTGAGATCATATCGCAATACCTGAAAGAAAACAGTACAGAGCTGATTTTATCGCTTTCCTAAATAAGGAAGAGCTATGCTGGTCAGGCACACCTCTTCAAGCTGCTGATACAAGGAGAAAATTATATATCCATAATCAAAATTTATGTGCCAAATAACGCTGCCTCAAAATATTTTTATTTTTTTTCAATATCTGAAGTTTATTGTCAAATTGGTTTCCATACAACACCCAGTGCTCATCCCAAAAGATGCCCTCCTCAATACCCATCACCCACCCTCCCCTCCCTCCCACCCCCCCATCAACCCTCAGTTTTTTCTCAGTTTTTAAGAGTCTCTTATGCTTTGGCTCTCTCCCACTCTAACCTCCTTTTTTTTTGTTTTTTTCCTTCCCCTCCCCCATGAGTTTCTGTTAAGTTTCTCAGGATCCACATAAGAGTGAAACCATATGGTATCTGTCTTTGTCTGTATGGCTTCTTTCACTTAGCATCACACTCTCCAGTTCCATCCATGTTGCTACAAAGGGCCATATTTCGTTCTTTCTCATTGCCACGTAGTACTCCATTGTGTATATAAACCACAATTTCTTTATCCATTCATCTGTTGATGGACATTTAGGCTCTTTCCATAATTTGGCTATTGTTGAGAGTGCTGCTATAAATAAACATTGGGGTACAAGTGCCCCTATGCATCAGTACTCCTGTATCCCTTGGGTAAATTCCTAGCAGTGCTATTGCTGGGTCATAGGGTAGGTCTATTTTTAATTTTCTGAGGAACCTCCACACTGTTTTCCAGAGTGGCTGCACCAATTTGCATTCCCGCCAACAGTGCAAGAGGGTTCCCGTTTCTCCACATCCTCTCCAGCATCTATAGTCTCCTGATGTGTTCATTTTGGCCACTCTGACTGGCATGAGGTGATATCGGAGTGTGGTTTTGATTTGTATTTCCCTGATGAGGAGCGACGTTGAGCATCTTTTCATGTGCCTGTTGGCCATCCGGATGTCTTTAGAGAAGTGTCTATTCATGTTTTCTGCCCATTTCTTCACTGGATTATTTGTTTTTTTGGGTGTGGAGTTTGGTGAGCTCTTTATAGATTTTGGATACTAGCCCTTTGTCCGATATGTCATTTGCAAATATCTTTTCCCATTTCGTTGGTTGCCTTTTAGTTTTGTTGGTTGTTTCCTTTGCTGGGCAGAAGGTTTTATCTTCATAAGGTCCCAATAGTTCATTTTTGCTTTTAATTCCCTTGCCTTTGGGGATGTGTCAAGTAAGAGATTGCTACGGTTGAGGTCAGAGAGGTCTTTTCCTGCTTTCTCCTCTAGGGTTTTGATGGTTTCCTGTCTCACATTCAGGTCCTTTATCCATTTTGAGTTTATTTTTGTGAATGGTGTGAGAAAGTGGTCTAGTTTCAATCTTCTGCATGTTGCTGTCCAGTTCTCCCAGCACCATTTGTTACAGAGACTTTTTTCCATTGGATGTTCTTTCCTGCTTTGTCAAAGATGAGTTGGCCATACGTTTGTGGGTCTAGTTCTGGGGTTTCTATTCTATTCCATTGGTCTATATGACTGTTTTTGTGCCATCAAAATATTTTTAAAGAGAACTGTTGGAAATGTATTGAGAAAAAGACAAGAAGACACTAGTAAAAGATTTCTACAGATCAAGCAAGCAAAAAAAGAAGCAAAGAGGTAGAAGAGCTGAATTTTAGAATTAATAAGGTTTATACAGATGCCCTGGTACATCTTGTCTAAAGTCTGTATCCCCTTTATTTAGCATATGGTCCTTTTTCTCCCTTAGCGGACCCAGCCATTCCCTAGTTGTGTGCGGAGAACTGGTCCTAACTACAAGTCTGGTGGCCAGGAGAGGAGTGGTGGGTATGTCCCTATAGGGAAATGTACTGACCTGCCAGGAAGAGGTCTCCACCTTGTCTTTAAGCAAAAAAAAAAAAAAAAAAAAAAAAATCACTGGCATTCACAGAAAGGAGTGGGTCACTTATGCAGGCCCAAAAGATGCAGTGGGATCTGAGGTTTTAAATTTCTAGAGTGCAGTGACCCATATGTCCTCCTTCCAAATCTCAGAGTCCCACATCTTTCCCATCAGGTCCTTGACTTCGGTCAGCATAGCCAACCTATTAGAGTAGACAATTCAAATTTCTCTAGCATTCTGCTTCTCTTATAATTCTTAGCTCTGATTTTCAGATTTTTCTGCCCTTTCAGCTGCAAGAGAAGAGTCTCTTTATATACTGCCAAGGAGGCCCTTTGATTTTCTTATTTTGCCTTAATTAACCTTCAGCCTTTCATTATCCTCTCCAATGCATCAATATTACTCAACAACAGACATCCAGTACAATAGCTACTTCTCCCCTAACTCTCAAATGCCTATTATACTGTACCAGCCAATACATTCTCTTCCAATGTTACCCTGTCTCACTTCACCAATAGTGAAAATTTTAACAAGTATAGAATTCCAGCATGCCCAAGACTGTAGGTATTCTACCCACCACAGATGATGAGGTCCTCTAACCCCAAAATTACATTATAGAATTGGCTCCCTAAAACCATTTTTTGTACCATCACAGGTTTGGTTACCCAGAAACACACTCCAGAGTGAAGATTTTCATGTGGGTGGTTTATTAGATAGGGATTCCATGAATGCCATCTGTGACGACGGGGCAGAGGGAGAAGCTGAACTGTGATGCAAAATGCAGCTGCAACAGAAGCTTCTGCTAATCCCACAGGAAACTCTGGAGAGAGGGTGGCCCTTCAGAGCTGGCTGAAATTGACGCAAGGGTCAGGCCTCCATATTGACCCTTTACTAAATGCTGGCTGCCCCAGCAGGGGCATAACCTTAGGAAAGACATCTCCCTTTGACTGAAAGCAGCTTCTGTAGAGAGACAGGTGTGAGCTATCAGCACACAACATTTCCAGTAGCTGGGGGAGCATGTGCTGGGGTGATGTGGGTAGTTGTACTCCACAAACAAGAAATAAACAAACCTCTTTTCCATGTAATATTGTATTCTCTACATAATATTTTACCTTATAAACAGAAAGAGACTTTAATATCCCCAGTAGTATGAGGTTTTTTTTTACCATATTTTTCAGTGTGCTCTGACTCCCTGAACTTCAAAACCGGCCAAGTATTTGTTTTAAATCGGTATAGAACTGCTTCAGATTACCCTTTAACACTCCCACCCCCCACTCACTTACTTTATATAAAACTATCTGTTTTCCCAAAATATTTTTAAACCCATCCTATAGACACAGATGTCCAACTTATTTGAGGTTTCCTCACAAAATTGCTCTTAATTGACTTTTGGTTAGTAATCACTTGTGGTTAAGAAATGAAAAATCATTAATAATATATTTGAAGTTCCAACCATGGTCCCAGTGCTTCTACAAAAAAATAATAAATTTTAATGTAGCTGGTGATACAGCCAAGGGTTCTGACTTTCCAGTTACCATATAATGGAAAGAGATGAGGCTTGGGAATATATATCGTTTAAGACAGAAAAAAACTAATCATATGTTAATTCATGTATGTTTTTAATTTACTAGGATTTATAAATTACTTATACCTTCTTTTTTCCAGAAACAAAGCTTACATGTGATAGCTCAGCAAAATGTCTTTGATTCTATGGCATTTCTCACTCTTTCAGTCACTCTTTGCAGTGGAACCCATCTTTAAGGCAGCAACTCAGTTCCTAAGACTAGTTCTTAGAATACTGAAGACCAATGACCTGACACCTGAAAAGAAGATAATTTAAACAAAAGGTCTGGGGGTGCCTGGGGGGCTCGGTCGGTTAAGCGTCCGACTTTGGCTCAGGTCATGATCTCGCGGTCCGTGAGTTCGAGCCCTGCATCAGGCTCTGTGCTGACTGCTCGGAGCCTGGAGGCTGTTTCAGATTCTGTGTCCCCCTCTCTCTCTGCCCCTCCCCTGTTCATGTTCTGTCTCTCTCTGTCTCAAAAATAAATAAACGTTAAAAAAAATTTTTAAACAAAAGGTCTGGCTCTCTGGTCCATATTTTTCCCCCTTCAGTACAAAGAAAGAAATAATAGCCTCACTACTTGTGGCCAATAGTACAATGATGCTGAATGACATTTTGAAAATATTAAAACTACTTGGCCCAATTAACATGAATAAAACCAAAATGAATGAATAAATCATAAGATAACAGCAGTTGCATTATATCACCCTACATCTCCTAGCATGGATACACTATATTCATGGATACTGAACTGCATAATCAGCTCATTTCAGTAATCTTTGATGAGTCACAGAAGTGAAAAGGATGCCAGGACACAGGAGATGGAAGAGATACAATCCAAGTATTCAATTAAGAATACCACAATACAAAACTGATCATTGTGATCACTAGGGACAAACACCAGTTCTCTAGAGGTAAAAAATAATCCTGACCAGTTAGTAGAATGGGTAGATGAGGAAAATGTCAACCATGGTCTATCTGGAGGTAGGCAGGACATTTGATAAAGCTTCTCATAGTATCCCTAAGAATAGAATAGAGAAATCTTAGATGGTTTCCAGCTAACTGGATGCATTTGTTGCTGGCTGAATTATCACACTGCCAAAGAACACCTACAAACCCTCTAGAGAAGTGAGGGCAGAAGGGGTTGTACTGTACCACATGTGGGTGAAATGCATATTTTAAAAACAGCTGAGATGAAGTCCTAGTTCCAGCAGCATCCTGGCTGGCTCTGTGGGAAAGTCCATCTCTGCTCTGAAGGCCTGCAGCACATCTCCAACAGGACCCCTATCATATTTGTTCTGCTAATCCCTGACTTTGGCTTTCAACACAGCTTGCTAATTGAACTGTCCTTTCAGATTCTGCCTGTGCCCCTACGGAGTATCCATAGAACTAATACTTCTCTGATTGTAAAACTTGGTTTGTGATACAAACTTTCTCTCCCTCCACTGTCCCTTCATTTCCTATCAGTTCTCAATGCCTCTTCTCTAAATTTTGAGGTTAGTATCTTTAGATTTTGCCCCTTAATCTCTCTGCCTTTCATTAGCCTTAGAATAGCCTTTAGATGAAAAGAACGAATACCATAAGGTTGTTAATAAATTTCAAAGGCTGCTGTCTACCAAGAAGGACAGTGCTAGTGGCATGCCACAAGGCATTGAAAAGAATGAAAAGAATGGAACCAGAGAGACAGTTGTGCTATTAGACCCATGGTTGGAAAGTGAAACACAGGTCAAAAGGCTAGTGGCTGGATTAGCTCACAAACAGAGCAGCTGGAAAGGAGCAGAGGTAGAAACCAAGGAGTCATTCCAGAACATTCTTTATGTAAGGAAATGGAGGCCCTGAGGGGTTTTGTTTTATACTGTTTTATAAGTTTTTATATACATATGTGGTGATAGCTTAGGGTCAAAGTGGAAAGGATGCTGTCGTCAGTCTTTGGAGGTGCTTAATAGTCATGTGGTGATCCCATGGAATGCTGCCTAAGAAAACTATGACCCCACCTTCTGGAAGACACCCCTGCTTTATCAACTCACTTACCATTTTGGATACCAAATTTTGCACACTAGCAACTTCCTCTCACTGTAAATCCAGGATAATTTGTGGAGAGCAGCATTCAAAAGCAATAGAAAGGAATGCAGAAGGTCATAATGGTATGATCTTTTCATAGGAATAGTTATAAAGAAATTTTTAAAAACCTAGAATTCTATGGCTGTGCACTCTGAAACTCTAGCTATTTTCTTTAATAATAAATTGTGTATTTTAGAGGAGTGAATATTATTTCATTCTAATTCAATAACCTAAATCATAGCATGATATGAATTCCTTTTCCAATGAGCCCTAGTCCTGGATGCTGTTGATTTCTGAAATAAGATCCTATATTGAAAATCTTTCAAGGTTTTATGATTGCCATTTGAAAGAAGCATGATGCAGAATAAAGCTGTAGTAGCTCTTACAATCATATCAAAATTCACATTTCAAGCACAATTAGCATGACATTTTATGAATTTAGTTTGAAGAATGCCACAAAATATTTATTCTGTAAGAGTTCCCTATTTTGCAGGGACTCAAAGTAAATTAGACATTTAGATTACCATCAGCTATTTGCTCATATTTTATTATTATTTTTTTTAATTTTTGTAACATTTATTTATTTTCGAGAGACAGAGAGAAATAGAGCACAAGCAGGGGAGGGGCAGGGAGAGAGAGACACAGAATCGGAAGCAGGCTCCAGGCTCTGAGCTGTAGCACAGAGACTGTCACAAGGCTCAAACCCATGAACTGTAAAATCACAACCTGAGCCAAAGTCAGATGCCTAACCAACTGAGCCGCCCACACTCCCCGCTAATATTTTATTACTAGAAGTGAAACCAGGGGCGCCTGAGTGGCTCAGTCGGTTGGGCAGCTGACTTCGGCTCAGGTCATGATCTCGCAGTCTTTGACTTTGAGCCCCACATTGGGCTCTGTGCTGAGTGCTCAGAGCCTGGAGCCTGCTTCCCATTCTGTGTCTCCCTCCCTCTGCCCCTTCCCTGCTTGCTCTGTCTCTGTCTCTCTCTCTCTCTCAAAAATAATAAACATTAAAAAAAAATTAAAAGTGAATTCTAATTACATCCACCAAGAATTACTTTTTTATTTTGAAAAATAATCTAACTTTGTTCTCATGAGTTCAATAACTGAAAGACCATGGAAATCAAATAAAATAAGTCACATTTATTAGCTAAGGATCACTGACCTAGTTTTATTTCATTAGCAAACATCTGGAATATTTTACCAAAATAAATCAAATTATTTTAAGAGCATGAAATGATACAGAAAAACTAATTAGGATTTTACTTATATATTCATCCAATAGTCAACAAATATTTATTGAAATCTATTGAACACCCAGGCCTTATGCTAATATTATCAAAGTTAGTTATTTTATTATATTTTAAGTAATTTGTGCACAAAAATGAGTAATTTACTTTAGTATTTGCTAGTGTATGTGAATTCATAAAAAACATTTGAATTTCATATCTAGCACTTCTCAACAGCAACCCAAGATCAGTCAGTCACTAACTTCTTTTATTTTTTTTTAATTTAATGTTATTTATTTTGAGAGAGAGAGACAGAGCGCAAGAGGGGTAGGGGCAGAGAGAGAGAGAGAGAGAGAGAGACAGAATCTGAAGCAGGCTCCAGGCTCTGAGCTGTCAGCACAGAGCCTGACACAGGACTCAAACTCATGAGCCGTGATATCATGACCTGAGCCGAAGTCAGACACTCAACAGACTGAGCCACCCAGGCGCCCCAGTCACTAACTTCTGAAGTTATAAGCTGTAGCTAAGCATAAGCTTTCTAAACTAACAGAGGATAAGATTTATGACAAAATTATAAATGGTATTTAAATAGGATCTCATCAGTCATTGATGAATGTTAGTTATTGTTTGGTCTTAACACAACACACACACAAATACACAGAGTGAACATCGGTTTATTTATCTGCTATCAGAAACCCATTTCTCATTTCAGAAGCACCTCTTCCCTACTCTCAGACTATATGATTTGAGCAAGGTGGTTTCTATCTTGTCTTTCCAGAGGTAAGCACATGACTGAGCCTGGTCAGCTCAATGTCCATCCTTCTAGTCACAGTGAGTGGTTCAGAGATGATCAGATGGCCTAAGTCAGACTAATCAGAGCTCTCCATGCAACTTCTGGAACCATTAAGAAAGAAATGCTTCTTCTAAGATTATACAGGCTAAGAATCAGTTAAGCTGATGTAGTTAAGGACAGCTTTGTGGATATATGAAAAGAGCCTTCCTGAGAACGAATCCAAAAGAGAAATGTAGATTTGGGAGATGGAGAAAATGAAAGCTTTTTAATGACATCCGTCTAACTTCACAACCCAGCCAGGCCTACAGATAGCTTGACTCCTTGAAAATCTGTTATAACAGCCCGTTGATTTCAATTTGTGTCTCAGGCCTGAAATGAATTTCTGACTTTTCCAACTGAGAGAGTACAGCCATATACATATATACCCAAAGACTCATTTCATTGTTTTCTATTTGTGAAATTTCTTTTTCTTATACCATTATGTCTCTCTCTCTCTCTCTCTCTCTCTCTCTCTCTCTCTGTGTCACACACACACACACACACAGTGCTACAGAAGCTAGTATTTGTCTTGTAGATAATGACAAAAATCTCTGACAATATGGTTTTCACTTTCATGGCCAGCAGAATTTTGCTGAAACTCAGAAATTTTTTATCTGACTGATGTGCAAAAACATGTTCTGACTGCTTGCAAAAACTTTTTTAGCCATTGACACAAACGTGACAATACTTCAAATTGTGCACCAACCCTCCATCTGTGTAGCATCATTTCTGCCCCAGCTCTGAGACTCAGAAAACTTACATTTGTCACAGAGCTGGAGTCACACGAATAACCCAGCCTCCAAAATGTTGGACTGAAAATGATGCAAACACCTGAAGGTCCTTAATCATGACTACACAGGCATCTGGTTTTGGCTGGAGCTTTATTCCTTATTAATGCCAAGTTAAGACTGGCTTAATTGTGCAATTTCTAAATCTCTGGCTGACAGCATATTGTCAGTTTGCTCAACTCATAATTATTTTCAGCTGCAAACAAATTCAAGGCTGACTCTATAGAGGTACGTGTCTTTTGTTCCTTTGATAAACAGCTTTGATCTGTCTCATCAAGATGCCATCAGTGCACAGCATTTCAAGGTTGGCCATGTACAATAAATAATGTATATTGTTGGGTTATTTGACACGCATGCTAGTTAACTCTTAAATTTTCTTTCCTTACAAGATGGTTGAATTGGGACCACCAAGTTACTAAGTGGGCCCATGTTTAGTTTGAGATTTCAAGGGCCGAAACTAGGGCAGAGGAAAAGCCATAGTATGAATCTAAGCCAACATATAAGCATAATAAACTTTCTGAGTTCAAATCCATCTTTTGAGCAAGTTGCCTTGCTCAAATGATCAATAAATATTACCTATGAATATTATTGCTGTTATCTATAAAAGCCCTTTCATTTCCCTGAATTTCAGCCTTCTCAACTGTAAAATGGGACTAATAATCCCTGTCAACTTTCTGAAACTGTTTTTAAATTCAAATGAATTTAAATTATAAATTCCATTTAAATGTAATCTTCAACAAATTGTACATTTACATACAATACATATTTATTATGTAACAAAAACAAGTTTTGACTTTTTTCTGTTAGTAATGATATATGCTATTTAATGTAAGTTAATTATACAAGAAAAAGCATAATTTTATTTTTTTTAATTTTTTTTAACGTTTATTTATTTTTGAGACAGAGAGAGACAGAGCATGAACGGGGGAGGGTCAGAGAGAGAGGGAGACACAGAATCTGAAACAGGCTCCAGGCTCTGAACGGTCAGCACAGAGCCCGACGTGGGGCTCGAACTCATGGACTCGAACTCACGGACCGTGAGATCATGACCTGAGCCGAAGTCGGACGCTTAACCAACTGAGCCACCCAGGTGCCCCTGAAAAAGCGTAATTTTAAAAGCATACTATATTGATACTTGGAAGACAAGAGTATAATAAAATTTAAATTTAATTATGAATTAGAGCATAAAATAGTTTAAAAACTATTTAATTATGGATGTTTGGAATTCTTATATTTTACAGGCAAAACTACAAATAATATTTTCAGATTTTGTTTAATTTGCCTGCTGGTGTACACTCTAATAGTAACCATGTGGTTAAAAATAGTCTTTATTGCCACACATATGAAAAATCATTCTGACATCCTCCATTTAATAATGGTTTATAATAATTCTTAAATCTCCTGATGTACTGCATGAGAGTTTTGATCAAATGGATGCAGCTTACAGATTTGGCGAAATTCATAATGAAGCAAATTTTAGAATTATTAACATTTTATAATCCTCATTAACTCGGTGTATATCAGTTTCTGTGTTCCCTATGTCTTGGTCTTAAATAATTGTCTAGCACTAAAAATAATTTTATTCTTATGACTACAAATAAAAATAATTTACATCTGCACAATGGCCAAAGTCTATCATGGCCGGTGATTGATGTTCAATTAAGTGTCTGGCTAAGTGACTGAGTTATAAGCACATTCATTTAATTTCCACAATGTGCAATACTTACATATTCAAGAACTGTATGTTCTGCTTTAAAGGGAGTTTTTAAAACAATTGCTTTATTTGTTGACCTTTAGTATAAATTTAAACAGGCACTATTATTGCTTTTGATACCACAAACCCCTTGGGAAACTTTCTCTTGCTCTCAGAATTTCTCAAACCGCTTGTTGGGAAAGATTATCAAATAATATTGGGGGTGAAAGAACAAATATTGCTAAAATGTTCATACTACCCAAAGCAATTACACATTTAATGCAATCCCTATCAAAATACCAACAACATGGGGCACCTGGGTGGCTCAGTCGGTTAAGCGTCCGACTTCAGCTCGGGTCATGATCTCGCAGTTCGTGGGTTCCAGCCCCGCGTCGGGCTCTGTGCTGACAGCTCAGAGCCTGGAGCCTGTTTCCGACTCTGTGTCTCCCTCTCTCTCTCTGACCCTCCCCCGTTCATGCTCTGTCTCTCTCTGTCTCAAAAATAAATAAACGTTTAAAAAAAAAATACCAACAACATTTTTCACGAAACTAGAACAAAGAATCATAAAATTTGTATGGAAACACAGAAGACCCCAAATAGCCAAAACAATATTGCAAAAGGAAAATAAAACTGAAGACAACACAATTCCAGACTTCAAGTTATATTTACAAAGCTGTAGTAATCAAAACAGTATGACGCTGGCGCAAAAACAGACACATAGATCAACAGAACAGAATAGAAAGCCCAGAAATAAACCCACAATTACATAGTCAATTAATATTCAACAAAGGAGGCAAAAATACGCAATGGGAAAAAAACAGTCTCTTCAACAAATGGTGTTGAGAAAACTGGACATCTACATGCAAAAGAATAAAACTGGATGCTTTCTTACAACATACATAAAAATAAACACAAAACTGACTAAAGACCTACATGTGAAACATGAAACCATAAATATCCTAGAAAATAGAACAAGCAATAATTTCTCTGACATCAGCCATAGCAACATCTTTCTAGGTATGTCTCCTGAGGCAAGGGAAATAAAAGCAAAAATAAACAACTGGGACTACCCCAAAATAAAAAGTTCATGTACAGTGAAGGAAACAATCAACAAAACTAAAAGGCAATCTACTGAATGGGAGAAGATATTTGCAAGTGACATATCCAATAAAGGGTTAGTATCCAAAATATATAAAGAACTTATATGTATAACTCAACATCGAAACCACAAACAATCTAATTTCAAAAATGGCAGAAGACAGGAACAGACATTTTTCAAAAGAAGACATCTAGATGGCCAACAGATACATGAGAAGATGTTCAACATCACTCATCATCAGGGAAATTTAAATCAAAACCACAATGAGATACTACCTCACACTTGCCAGAGGGCTAAAGTAAAAAACACAAGAAATAACAAGTGTTGGTGAGGATGTTGTCCCACTGTTGGTGGGAATGCAAACTAGTACAGCCACTGTGGAAAACTGTATGGGGTTTCCTCGAAAAATTAAAAATAGAACTACCCTACAATCCAGTAACCACACTACTGGGTATTTACCCAAAGAATACAAAAACGCTAAGATATATGCACCCCTATGTTTATTGCAGCATTATTTACAATCAGCAAATTTTGGAAGCAGCCCACGTGTCCATTGATATACAAATGGATAAAGACATGGTATACAATGGAACATTACTCAGCCATAAAAAGAATGAACTCTTGCCATTTACAACAACATGGATGGATCTAGAGAGTATAATGCTAAGCAAAATAAGCTAATCAGAGAAAGACAAATATCATATGATTTCATTTATATACAAATTTAAGAAAGAAAACAAATGAACAAAGGGAAAAAAAAAAGAGACAAACCAAAAAACAGACTCTTAACTGTAGAGAACAGACTGATGGTTACCAGAATGGAGGTGGGTGAAGGGATGGGTGAAATAGGTGATGAGGATTAAAAAAAAAAAAAAAAGTACACCTATCATGATGAGCACTGAGTAATGTGTAGAATTACTGAATCACTCTATTATATACCTAAAATGAATATAATACTGTATGTTAACTATACTGGAATTAAAATTTTAGAAGGATACTGGGGAACTGCTTAACCTTCACAGAAAGTTCAGATACCCTCAGCAGGTCCCTTGCTCTTGTCTGGGCCCATAGAAACAATTGCCACCCTGTCCACAATTGGGCATCAGACATGTAAGCATAAATGAGAGAGGATCTATGAACAGGGGAGCCCTGAGAAGAGTCAGACCAGACTCAACATAAGGAAGAAGGTGGAGACTGAGGAGTAAATCAACACAAAGGAAGAAATCTGGCATGTTACAGCAGAAACAGCAGCAGGTCTTAGGGATTAGAAGAGGTAATGGAAGAAGGAAGGGTAGGAGGGTGAGCTTAGCTGCTCCTGGCCTCACTCCCATTCATTTCCCCCAGTCTTGCCCAAAACCGTCTAGAACGCCGAGGGCCGTGGTAGAAGTAAAAGATATATATCATCGGGGATCTAAACAACTCTGCTACAGGGATGGCACTCTGAAAAGTGTTGAACACAAGAAAGAAAATAAAGGCATCATCACCCTCCTGGCTGGTGAGAGAAGTGAGCAGTGGAAATCAGGGGACAACAGGTTTGGTGGAGCTGTAGAGACCGGTGGTGGCTAGAGAAGGCCAAGGGTGAAGACAACAATCTCCGGAAGCCCAGATTCACTTAGTCTGGAGGAAGTGGCAGCAGTGCTAACAACCCAAGCTGGCAAGGAAGTCAGTGGTCAGAGGTCTGGTGAGAGGCAAGCAGTGAGGAAAATGATCCCAGAGCAGTGGAGCAAGGGTCTGGGTACAGCAAAGGGACAAACAACACCTACAGAAGCTGTAGTGAAAAGAAAGCAGAGAGCTCCCGTCAGAAGCTCTGATTACCTGTAAGAAAATATTTTCCCTTCTGTCAAGGAATCCCAGAGGGAAAGTGACACCAATGAGAGCGCCCAGCAGACAGGTGTTCTACAAGTATCAATAATCTTGGGGTTCTCAGAAACACTTAGGGAGAGAAACCACTTCATATATAAGCCGATAAGGAGCAGGACTCAGAGCCATTGAGACCTGAAAATAATTTTAAATATGACCAGACATCATCTTTTAATAGAGCTTAGAATATGGATATATACCATAAATTTTCTCTAGGTATGGGATTACAGGTGGGTTTTATTTTTCTTCTTTGTTTCATCTCTGTTTTTCTAAGTTTTCTTCAACACACATGTAACACTTTGGGTATTAAAAATAATCAAATTTATGTCAAAAACAAAATACAATTTTCCATTTACTAAATTACAAAGATTGAAAAAAAAAATCTAACAGCCAGCATTGGCAAATGGGTAGAGAAGTAGGCACTCACTCCGCTCATGAGGACTAAAGGACTATGATATTTCTGCAGGACAATTTGAAAAAAAAATCAAAATTCTTAAACAATTTTTATATATTTTATCCAGACATTCTGCTTCTAAAAACTTACAGTGCATAGAAAATTATCCTATTTTTATAAAAACTACTATGTACAGATAGATAAATAAGGAGATAAGTAGTAAATTATACTTACAAAAACATACACCACATTAATGATAGTTATTACTAACAGGATCATGAGTGATTTTCATTTTAAGTATTCTGTTCCACATATTTCTGCAATGCAAATTGTTACTTAATCAGGGGAAATAAATGCTGTTTTAAATAAATTTATGGAAAAGTTAACATGGCATTAAATTTACATCTTTTTCTCCTATATTTTGTGTCTTCTCTTTATCTGTGGTTATATCCTATTTTAATTCCTAGTGTCACTTGATTTCTTCAGGAGTAGGGCAGCAATTATTTCATAGTTTTCTCAATAATTATTTTTGTGAATTATTAATTAAATCTTCTCATTCCTGTTTTCTAACCCACTAAAATCTCCTTTTATCTTTATTAATTTCTTCTTCCTGGTCTCCTTTGATTTATTTTATTATTCTCTTTACAACTGCTTGAATTGAAATCTTAGATACATTTATTTTTATTTTTTCTGGTTTAGTGATATTAAAAATACAACATGTAAACTCTGATTTTGAACCCAGCTTCTTATTTCAAATGATTAATATTACCTATCTAGATATTTATCCTTTTTATACGAATTATTTATTACTCTCAGTATGATATTGGAACCAAATCTGCAACTAGTATTTAGACTTGATTTTATGTTTATTTCTTTATTCCTCACTCCTTTTTTTAAAATTTACATACAGGGGGCGCCTGGGTGGCGCAGTCGGTTAAGCATCCGACTTCAGCCAGGTCACGATCTCGCGGTCGGTGGGTTCGTGCCCCGCGTCGGGCTCTGGGCTGATGGCTCGGAGCCTGGAGCCTGTTTCCGATTCTGTGTCTCCCTCTCTCTCTGACCCTCCCCCGTTCATGCTCTGTCTCTCTCTGTCCCAAAAATAAATAAAATTTTTAAAAAAATTGTTTAAAATTTACATACAGTAAAACTCATCTTTTTTACATATGCATCTTTGGTGCATTGTGACAAATATATATAGTTTTGTAACTATCTTCACAATCAAAATACAGATTATTTCCATCAAAATGTTCCCTCTTGCCCCTTTGGAATCAATTCCCTTCTCCTACTCCCAGCACCCAACAACCATTGATATGTAATTTATATATTTATATAATTTCTGTAATTGTACTCTTTCCATGATGGCGTGTTGCTGCATGTATCAGTAGTTTGTTCCTTTTTATCGGTAAGTATTTTTCCATTATATAGGTGTGCCAAAATTTTCTTATCCATTCACCAGCTGATGGACATTTGGGTTGCTATAAATATTTGCATACAAGTCACTATTTGGACATATGTTTTTGTTTCTCTTGGATGAATACCCAAGAATGGGACTGCTAGCCCTATGATAAGTATATGTTTATTTTTATAAGAAACTGCCTGTTTTCCAGAGTGGCTGTATTATTTTGCATCTCCACTAGCAGTGTATAAAAGCTCCAGATGTTCCATGTTCTCATACACTCACGAACACTTGGAGGTGTCACATTAGGGCTGGGATAAGAGAAGAGTGAAGGAGCAGGGTTATTTTTTTCTCTCTCTTTCTTTTTTTGTTGTTCTAATAAATGTGTAGTAGTATCTCATAGCTTTAATTTATATTTCCATAAATTACCATAATAATGTAAAATATATTTTCATGTGTTTATTTACAGTCAGTCATCAGTATCTCTTCTTTGATGAAGTATCTGTTTAAATTTTTTGCTAATATTTTAAATTGGCTTTTATTTTATTATTGAGTTTCAAAATTCTTTACATATTCTGAATACAAATCCTGACATGTGTTTTGCAAGTATTTTCTTTCAGTGTATGGCTTGGCTTTCTTTTTTTTTAATAGTATCTCTCGGGGCACCTGGGTGGCCCAGTCAGTTAAGTGTCCAGCTCTTGATTTCGGCTCAGGTCACGATCTCACTGGGTTCATGAGTTTGAGCCCCACGTTGGGCTCCACACTGACAGCACAGAGCCTACTGTGGAGCCTACTGTGAGGGAGAATTCTCTCCCTCTCTCTCTCTGCCCCTCCCCCCGCTCACATGCAACTCTCTCTCTCTCTCTCTCAAAAAAATAAATAAGTAAACTTAAAAAAAAGTATCTCTCAAAGAGCAGAAGTTTTTAATTTTGATGAACTCCAATGTATCAATTTTCTCTTTTATGTGTGTGTCTTTTGTGTTTTGCAGTTTGTATGTCCTAGTTAAGAAATCTTGGCCTACCCAAGGTCACAAAGATGTTGTCCTGAGTTTTCTTCTAGAAGTTTTATAGCTTCAGATTGTACATTTAAGCCTGTGATCCATGTTGCATTCATTTTTAAGTATGATACGAGATATGGATCATTTCAATTTTTTGCATATGAATCAGCACTTATTACAGCACTACCTATTGAAAAGACTATCCTACTGAATTACCTTGGCACCTTTGTTGAAAAGTAATTGATCATATTTGTGTAGATCTATTTCTAGTCTCTCTATTCAGGTCTATTGATCTATATAACTATCCTTTCACCAATATAATCTTGATTACTATATTTTTATAGTAAGTTTTGAGTAGTCCTCCAATTTTATTCTTTAATTACAAAACTCTAGGTCCTTCATATTTCCATAATATTTTAGAATCAGCTTGTCAATTTTAACAAAAAAATCTGTTGGGAAATTGGTGGATATTGTATTAAATTTATAGATGAATTTGAGGAGAACTAACATTTTTACAATGCTGAGACTTCCAATCCATGAAGAGTATCTCCCTCCATTTGTGTAGGTCTTTAATTTCTCATCGTTGTTTCTAGCTTTTTAATATTCAAATGTTCCAGATTTTTAGTCAGATTTATTTCTAAGTATTTTATACTTTGTGATGCTATTGTAAATGACATTTTTTTACTTGAATATAACTTTTCACTGTTACCTTCTTATAGAAATTCAATTGATTTTTGTACACATTGCTCTTATAAGCTCTTTGCAACCTTGCTAAAATGCATGTGGTTAGTAGCATTTTTTTGAGGGATTGTTTATGCTGGCAACCCATGCTGTCAAATAAAGACATTTTTACTTTCTTCTTTCCAATCTGCATGACTTTTATTTCTTTGTTTTTCTTTATTAAACAGACTGGAACCTAGAGTACACTATTGACTAGTAGTGGCAGGAATGAACATTTCTTTGTTTCCATTCTCTGGAGGAATGCACAGAGTCTTTCATCATTAAGTGAATTTGCTGTGTTTATGCCAGTACCATACTCTTTTGATTACTATAGTTTTGTAATATAATTTGAAATCAGGAAATGTGATGATCCCAGGTTTGTTCTTCTTTCTCAAGATTTCTTTATATTAGGAGTTTTTTGGGGTGCTATATAAATTCTAGGACTGTTTTTTCTATTTCTGTGAAAAATGCCATTGGAATTTTGATAGGGATTGTAGTGAATCTATAGATCACTTTGGGTAAAATGAACATTTTAACAGTATCAATTCTTCCAATCCATAAACATGGTACATCTATTTGTCATCTTAAATTTACTTCATTAATGTTTCATAGTTTTCAGTGAGTAGAAAATGGTGGTTACTAGAAAATGGGAGTGGGGGAGAGGGGGAATATTTATGAAAGTATACTTATAACTTTCAGTTATAAAATAAATTTTGTAGATCTATTGTATAACATGGTGATTATGGTTGACGATAATGTACTATATACTTGAAATTTGCCAAAAGAGTAGATTTCAAGCATTCTCATCAGACCAAAAGTAAATAAATAAGTAAAACATAACTATGTGAGGTGATAAATATGTTAACTAGCTTGACTGTGGTAATCATTTCACAATGTATATGGATATCAAAACATCATGTTGTACATCTTAAATATATGCAACTTTTATTTGTCAATCATACTTGAGTAAAGCTGGGTGAAAACATAACTTTAAAAAACCAAAGTATATTTCCTTGGAGATCTTCCACTGATGCCCTTTACCAGGATGAGGAATTTCCTTTCAAGGTCCAATTTGGTGAGAGTTTTTATCAAGAATGGATGTTTAATTTTACCAAATAATTTTCTGCATTATGATGATCATATAATTTTTCTTTTTTTTTAAATCTGTTGATATGGTATATTGCATTGATTCTGAATGTTAAACCAACTTTGCATTCCTGGTATATGAAACATGTGGTTATCACTACTCCTTTTAAGCCACAATTATCATGTTTAATTCCCTATTTTTGTTTTATCACTTCAATATTTCAGCAAATATTTTTGAGATCTCTTCTATTTTAGGCATTGGTCTAGATAATAAGAAGGGAGTAGTATGAATAAGACCAGAAAAACCTCTGCCCATCTGGAACTTATATGGGCAGGATGGGGGAGAGACAGTAAAAAGGAAACAAATGATTTCAAATGATATAATAGAGTTTCAGATAATATGCTTAAAAAATGAGGTATTCACTATTTTTTTTATATAAATCTTCAAGTTCAGAAACAGAACAGGCTCCAAGCAAGTTTTGTCATTGGCTCAATGATGTGCTCAAAAACCCAAATACCTTTCCTTACTCCACTGTTTGTTCCAATGTCATCTTTACCTACAATTGATCCTCCCTTGTGGTCATGATTAGGCTGCCAGTGAGCTTGTTCTTATCAATTTGCCTGTTAGGTTAGAAATTAAGAAGCTAAAAATCACCTCCCAGACTCGCTTACAGTTACATTTCTGTATATAAATTCAGTTCTGACAATTAGAAACGCTTGTTGAGGTTTGGAAAGCGGAATCTATTTTCCTATACCTTATTTGGCTGATTCAGCTGGCTAGCAGTCATCAGAATATGACTTTTCCCTGCAGCAGTGTCTATTCTCCCTTCCCTGGTTGCTGAGTGGTTGTGAGGGTAGTTGAAGGGGCAGCAGCTGATGTCATACTTTGGTTCACTAATCAACAAATCAAAGCTATGATGTCCATGTTCTAGCTCCCCAGGCTTCCAAAGACAGTTGCAGTGATCAATGGCAGCAGTGGTTGCTTAATTCTGCCCTAACTCCAGTAGTAGTCTCAGAGGAAGTAGCCCTCCTGGTGGGTCAGTTCTATATTTTCCTCATTAAAAAAAAAAAAAATTCTAGGGGCTCCTGAGTGGCTCAGTCAGTTAAGTGTCCGACTTTAGTTCAGGTCATGATGTCACAGTTCATGGGTTTGAGCCCCGCATAGGGTTCTGTGACAGCTCAGAGGCTGGACCCTGCTTCGATTCTGGGTCTCCCTCTCTCTCTGCCCCTCCCCTGCTCACACTCTGTCTCTTTATCTCAAAAATAAATAAACATTAAAAAAATTCTATTTTAATTCCAGTAGAGTTAACATACAATGTTATATTAGTGTACAATATAGTGATTTGACAATTCTATACATTACTCAGTGCTTATCATGATAAGTGTACCCTTAATCCCCTTCACCCATTTGACCCATCCTCTCACCTACCTCCCCTCTGGTAACTACCAGTTTGTTCTCTAGTTAAGAGTCTGTTTTGGGGTTGTCTATTTCTTTGTTGATTTGCTTTGTTTCTTAAATTCCACATGTGAGTGAGATCAGATGGTATTTGTCTTTTTTCTGAATGACTTATTTCACTTAGCATTATATCCTCTAGATCCATCCACGTTGTTACAAATGGCAAGATTCCATTCTTTTTCATGGCTGAGTAATATTCCATTATATTTTTTTTACATTGATTTATTTTTGAGGGACAGAGCATGAGTGGGGAAGGGGCAGAGAGAGAGGGAGACAGAATCCAAATCAGGCTCCAGCTCTGAGCTGTCAGCACAGAGCCCGACACAGGGCTCGAACTTGACCACAAGATCATGACCTGAGCTGAAGTTGGACACTTAACCAACTGAGCCACCCAGGCATCCCTCCATTATTCATATATTATATTTTATATATATGTACATGTGTGTGTATGTGTATATGTATATATCACATCTTCTATATCCATTCGTCTATCGATGGACACTTAGGCTGCTTTCATAGTTTGGCTATTGTAAATAATACTGCAATAAACATAGAGGTGCATATATATTTCTGATTTTGTGTTTTTATGTTCTTTGGGTAAATACTGGGTAGTGGAATTACTGGATCATATGGTAATTCTATAGTTCTCTATTTTTCTGAGTCATTCTTGAAAGTCAAGCCTGGAACCTGCTCCCTTGGCCCTTGCAACAATTTTTAAAGTAATAATTCCTAAAATTAAACCCCTTTCTGTTCAAAATACTTAATGTGGTTGCCTTCATCAAAACCATATATAAGATCTGGCTGATATATAAGATCTAGGTATCACCAGATTCCTAAGTACCAAAACAGTAAGCTATCAGCCATAGCAGGGATGCATCTGCCTTCCTCATGGGGATCATAGGGAATAAATTCCTTAAAAGTGGGAAGATGAGCCATCAAATAACCCATGAAAGTGCCCATGAGAGTAAGAGGCAACTTTAGACACCTACTACATCTACAGAGTTCTGATAATAGATCATCATGACAGTGCCAGTTAATAAAACCTTCATTGTTCCCCTTACCTAATGTCCCTCTTTGTGGTCCAATCTTCAATGCTCTGAAACTAAGGTCAGCAAAATAAAAGAGGAGTAGATGTGCTGGTGGAGAAAGAGAGAAACAGAATATCTCTCTATTCCCCAACTGCAGTTCTGCTGCTCTAAATAGGCCCAGTTGGGGGAGGAGAAAAGTCACAACTTTAAATCAAAATGGAAGTTTTGACTATGACAGGAGACTAGACATTTTAATTACTGAACTGTGTTTTATGGCTTAAACTGACTTTAGGATTAGATTATTACTGAAGAGTAAATAGAAAAGTGATGGGCCCTGCTAGGGTCTTCAGGCCATGAGTGGGGGGAAAAAAACTATCTTCGTATATTAAACTTAAAGATACACTAAGACTCTAAAATAAAGTTGATTTATTTTTATAGGCCATGCACTGTGCTTGCTTAGTATCATAGTTACATTGTTTTTACATTCCATTGGTAACTTCAGCCAAATGGCAACAACTAACTAGGATGCCCTACACAGTCTGTTATCTTTTCCCATAATCTCTTCCTACCTTCCCTTGTTCTCCAATGTATGAGAATTCCCCAACCCTATAGACACTGTTTGTAATAGCCATAATATTTACGGACTGCTGTTAATATCAGGTCATCAGTTTTCTTAATCTCTTTTACTCATTTTGACAAACTATCAATGAATGCCAGTTACATGGTTCTCCACTGAGAAGTTCCAGATGGTCATAAGGACTTAGGGGAATAATGTTGGTGTGATAAAATGATAACATATTCTATCTATCCTCATGATCAATTGTAACATTGGGATTAATAATCTTTTCTCCAAAGAGTGCTGTACAGATTAAACTGAATAATACTTGAGAAACCAGCTCCCAGAGATCAAGATACACAGAAGTCACTTAATGATTAACTCTGAATCTTATCTAAACGTCACTCAGTGCAGTTGTATCTCAATGTCATTAACTATAAATGCCAAAGATTCTTATGCTCCAATAGTATAAGGCACAATCTTACCCATTAAGCTTCAAAACTCTTTTAAATTAACTAAAATTTAAAGCAAAAAGGAAGAATGGAGGCTAGAAAAAAATTTTAAGAAAGTTAAATCATATTGCTAATCGATGGTAATCATTTCCCATGAAAGAAACTTATTTTTGACTGAAAATGAACAAGTTGTAGTTAATGGTGGGATCTATTGCTGTATTAATATAACTTCCACGAAATGCCATTAACTTTCTCTGCTTCACTTCTTCTATCTTTAAAATGGTGGTTATAGTTATAGTTGATGACTTTTACGACTGTCAAATTAAAAGTTATGTTCACAGTGGGAGAAATGGATTTGTGGATTTTAATAACATCTTCTCCTCCATGCAACATTGCCAGCAACAGAAAGTCCCTAGGACCCAAGCACTGGTATCAATGTGTACTCATATAATCAAGGTTATATTTATGAGTTTATAAAATAACACTAATAATGTCCCTTGTCTACTATATTTCCCAAAGTCTTTTCCTTCCACAGTTTGTGGAAAATCATTCTTATAACTTTGTGAACAACCTTCGAAACTAACTTCAGTGGGAGCAGGGAGGCTTACAAAGATAATAATGGACATCTAAGGAGTGCTTTAAAATCAGGCATGAGGTTTCACAGTTTTGAATATCAAGGAAGTCCCAAATACAACCAGATCATCTGCTCAAGGAGACCTCATACATGTGAAGCAAAATGTGCCTAGAGCCCTCAAGAAAGTTGTTTCCTTTAATGTCTGGTTTCAGAGCAAGAAATACAACTGATAAAACTGATATTCTGTCCAATAAGCATGTATGGGTAGTTTTTTTTTTTTTTTTCCTAATTATGCTTTTCTGGGGGACTTCCTTCATGTGCCATTCAATATAATTGACCCTATGTCCAGAAAAGCAGAAATTTACTTGAATTCAGGGTGTACTGTCATTTACAAAGCTTCCTGCTAGAGGTTGGAGACTCATAACTGAAAATACATGTTTGCAATTCTCAGACAGTTTTTGCAGAACTTTGGGTTCTTCATTTTAAAGTACAGTATCAAGGTGACCATACCTTTTGTGGGACTTCCTGAAACTATACACATGGATGGCTTTGTCCTATTCCCAGTACCACTCCTGCCAATGCCTTACTGGTTTCTCCTGGGAGCACTTCCTTAATCAGTCACTTACACACAAATCCTCTTTTTCAAGTCTTACTGACAGAGATCAAAATAGGGTAAATCTAGTCTCTTAGGAACTGCTATGGATAAAAAAGAAGCAAACCTAAAGCAAAAGAGAATACATGGTGTAAAGATACACCATGTTCATAGCAGAATTATTCACAGTAGCTGAAACATGAAGTAACCCGACAGTCTACCAATGGATGAATAGATAAATGAAATGTGGTCTACACACACAATGGAATATTTCTCAGCCTTAAGAAGGAAGGAAATTCCAATTTATGCTATAACATGGATGAACCTTGAGGACATTATACTAAGTGAAATAAGCCAGCCATGAGAAAACAAATATTGTATGATTCCATTTATATGAGGTACTTAGAGTAGTTGAATAGAGACAGAAAGTAGAATGCTGGTTGCCAGGAGATAGGGTGAGGGGTGGGGGCATAGGAAATTATTGTTTGAGTGATGCAGAGTTTCAGTTTCACAAGATGAAAAGAACTCTGGAAGTAGAGAGTGGTGATGGGTGTACAACAATGTGAATGTATTTAACACCATTGAACCATACATTCAAAACTGGTTAAAATGGTCAATTTTATATTATATATGTATTTTGCCACATTAAAAAAATGGGGAGAAAAACGGAATTGTAAGGATCTGGAAGTCACTTGTGAGACACAGGACACTACACTTGGGAGAGAGCTGATGTGGTTTGAAGTGTTGGGGTTCAGAGCCAATGGCCAAGAAAGAATTCTTGAGAGGTCTTAGGTGCAAAAAGTTTTCATTAAAGCATAGGGACAGGACCCATGGACAGAAAGAGTTGCACTTGGATTGTGAGGAGTGACTGATTATATATGGAGGAGAAAGTGGCATCAGGTTCCCAAGAAATTGAATCTGTAGGTTTCTGTAAGTTTGGCTATTGTTAAAATTGCCTTTTTTTACTTGTAAATCATTAAGACAGTTGCAAACTGATGGAGACTTGTGTCTTGCATGACTGTGATCTCTCTCAGTTAACCATTTATTTTTCCCTTTCCTTTGTTCTTGGCCAGCCAAGAGTGCCTGAGGAATGTCACACATATCCCATGGGAGGGGGGAGGGGGAGTTGTTAGTTCAGGCTTTGCCTTCAGCTTACCTTTGTTTCCCACATCAAAAACTACTAGAGGTGAGATACTATATGGTGCCAATGGAATACCTCTCAGTGCTGGCTCAAGAAAACAAGCCATACATTCCAGACATCCAAAGGCAGCTATCAAAAGCTGAGAGAGTCAAATGGCCCTCCCCAGAATAAATAGGCTTACTAAGAGTGGCTAGGTTAATATTAGAGCAAAAGAAGGAGGATATCAAGACCGCCACATAGTGCAATGGAGATCAGACGCCAGCAGCTACAAGACTTTAATAATAGCCAGTGGGAATTTATGAGCCACCCAGAGATAGACTCCCAGTGATTCGTCCGGGTGTGGGCTCAGTGTCTGACAGTTGTAACATCTCCTAGGGGAGATGACATGCATAGAAATCACCCCCATCACAAAAGGCAAGGCACGATGTACACCACAAGGAATATCCAAGTTGAATACTATGAAAATGCAGTGTAGAAGGAAATTTCTTCCAGATGAGAAAATTTGCAGCAGCTGAGACCATGTGAACAAAAGCATGGAAATGGTGTGTTGGGGGTCGTAATCATCTAGAGATTTAGGAGGAGCTGTAATACAAATTATAAATACCACGGTATATTGATTAAAGCATTTATTGACTCCAGCAAACTCTGGGACTTACTCAAGTGTTCCTCACATTTAAATGTCACACACAGACACTCAAGCATTGCAAATGTTCCCAAGACATACACAGTCATTTGTTACACATGCTCATAGGTCACACACCAATTCAAAAGTTTCTATTCTGCCTGCTTAGCCACAATGCTAAAGGGAAGCTTTCAGCAGAGCAGTCAGAGTCCTTCCCTCATGGAATGTTCCCTCTTCAAGGATTCTAAGGCCTTTTGATCTTAAAGGGAGGGCCCAGTCCCACCTTGGTTTTTCACTTCTACTCTCACAGAGTTCATGCTAACCTGCTATTCAGATCTCCAGAAACTCACAAGGTGATGAAAGCTTCCCCCAAAAGAAGTTTTTACTGGCCTTCATAGCATTAATAATGATAACTATGGTCACTTTCTATCACATACAAACTTAGAACATTAACAAACTCACAAGCATTTTATTGATCATAATCCACACAGAGTCCTGCTAAACAATTTGAAAATAAAAGCTGCTGGGGGTGAAACTCTTTATACTCACATTCTCCCCAACTAAACCTAATCTTTCCTAGAAACATGTAATTTCCCAAAACTGTATTAGGAGGAAATAGGACATTTGAACAGACCAATTACCAGCAATGAAGTTGAACTGGTCAAAAAACTCCCAGAAAACAAAATTCCAGGACCAGATGGCTTCTCGGGTGAATTCTACCAAACATTTAAAGAAGAGTTAATACTTGGGGCACCTGGGTGTCTCAGTCAGGTTAGGATCCAACTTTGGCTCAGGTCATGATCTTGCAGTTCGTGAGGTTGAGCCCCGCGTTGGGCTCTCTGCTGTCAGCACAGAGCCTGCTTCAGATCCTCTGTCTCCCTCTCTCTCTGCCCCTTCCCTGGTCTCTTGCTCTCTCGCAA
Source organism: Panthera leo (assembly GCF_018350215.1). NCBI lineage: Eukaryota > Metazoa > Chordata > Mammalia > Carnivora > Felidae > Panthera > Panthera leo. The sequence goes on along the minus strand of NC_056691.1, from coordinate 62,742,924 downwards.
AAATAAACAAACATTTAAAAAAATTAAAATAAAGAAGAGTTAATACCGATTCTTCTCAAACTGTTCCAAAAAATAAAAGAGGAAGGAAATCTTCCAAATTCACTCTATGAGGGCACCATTACCCTTATACCAAAACCAGATAAAGACACTACAAAAAAAGAGAACTATAGGCCAATATCTCTGATGAACATAGATGCAAAACTTCTCAACAAAATATTTACAAACAAAATCCAATAATACATTTCAAAAGTTGTTCACCTCGATCAAGTGTGATTTATTCCTGGGAGGCAAGGGTGTTTCAATATTTGCAAATTAAGCAACGTGATACATCACAACAATAAGAGAAAGGATAAAAACTATATAATCATTTCAATAGATGCAGAAAAAGCATTTGACAAAGTACAACCTCCATTCATGATAAAAAGTCTCTAGAATTTGTCTCAGTGAGTGGCACCACAATCTACCCAAGTGTCCCAGCAATAGCTTATATGTCATCCTTGCCTCTGCCTACCTCTATTCACCTACATCTAATTAATTACCATATCCTGTGATACCTGCCTTACTTACCGTTCTCAGTTCTCCCCCTCTCTTTCCATCTTCATTTCTACTGCCTTAGTTTGGGCACAACCATGGCTTACTGATCACTCTGACAATTTTTTGTCTCCCTACATTCACTCTGGCTCCCTTCACTTGGTTCTCCATATTACAGCCAGGTCTTTCTAACGTGTAGTGATAAGAATAAACTCCAAATACTTTACATGACAAACAGCTTTGTGAGGGTCCCAACAGGAAACTCATGACATACTCAAACTGGGAAATTGAGAATATAAGGAAGGAAAATTAATTTCAAAGCAGTGGGCAGAATTTAGAGTAACAGTGGGGTTACAAACTGCCTCTTTTTGGCCAGGACTTAGGGGTTTCCTGGGATTCAGGACTACCAGTGTTAAAACCCAGAAATCCCAAGCAAACCCAGGATGAGTTACTCAGACTCAAGCACAACCAGGATGTTAGGGCATGAGAAAGGAGTAGTCGCCAGAACCCAGAAAGGAAAGGTGTTGGGAGACTACAAGAGCTGTGGTATTTGGAAGGGGAGCAACAACCAACTGATAGACACCCAGCAGGAAGGAAGCCAGAAAAATAGAGACCCAAAGCTCATGCTCATCATGCCTTCCCAATTCCTATTGGTGCCTCCCATTGACTTAACCAAGAGGAAAGGGCAAGGGAGATTATTTGATGTTGTCATATGAATCAGTCTAAGGGAGGCAGAAAGATGGTGATAGAAGGAGTCAGTGTGACATTTCAGGCTTTGAAGATAAAGGAAGAGGGCCACAATCCAAGGAATACAGGTGGTCCTTAAAAAGCTGGACAAGTCAAGAAAATGAATTATCTCCTGGAGCTTCCAGAAGAACACAGCCCTGCCAATACCTTGATTTTAGTTCAGTGAGACCAATTTCAGGAGTCTCATCTTCAGAACTAGAAGAAAATAAATTTGTGTTGCTTTAAGCCACGATAATTGTGGTAATTTGCTACAGCAAGGATGGAAACTAACCCAGAAGGAAACTTAGAGGGCATCTGGGCCAACTTCTCAGCCAATACATAAGTTGAACCAGGGCTTAGACTGCTGTGGGAAGTGAGTTCACTCTGCTGTTAGTGTGGAGTTTGTGAAGGTCTTTGACCTGGGAAGTGACATAGAGTTACGCTTCAGGAAGAATTATTCAGCTCCCTCCCACCTCAGGAATAGGTGAGATGGGAAGGAGGAATGACTGAATGAAAGATATAATCAGTCATAAAGCTACTATGAAAGTCTGGTTAAGAAGTGTGGGTTTAGGGGTGCCTGGGTGGCTCAGTCAGTTGAGTATCCACTCTTGATTTTGGCTCAGGTCATTATCTCATGCTTTGTGAGACAGAGCCCCATGTCAGGCTCTGGGCTGTCAGCACTTGGGATTCTCTCTCTCCATCTTTCCACCTCTCTCTCTCTCTCCCTCTCTCTCTCTCTCTCTCAAAATAAATAAATAAACTTAAAAAAAAAGTATGGGTTTAAAATGGGGGTGGATCCAGTAGAGAAGTGTAGGAAGACAAATTTGACAGAGATGTTGCCATCATGTAAAGAATGAGACTGTTGGGAATAAGAGCACACCTGGAGCCAGTGTGCTTGGAGAAGGTAAAGAATCCAAGAGAACGTGGCCACAGGGCAAATAGTATCTGTGACCAAATATGACATAAAATTACAAAATTTTGTTTGACCCTTTGAACAAGGAATTGAATTAAATGGTTCCATGGGATTTCATATCCACCAGGCTAACAAATTCCATCTTAAGAAGACCAGCAATGATGTCACTTGTTACCACATCTAATGAAGATATTTTGTCCTCACCTCACTCTCGCTCTTAGCTGAGCCATGTTCTCCTCATTGAAACACCACACTCTCCCAGGTTTCTCCCGCTCAGTCTCTTTTGAGGGCTCCTCCTACTTCTTCCTCAATCTAAAATGTCGGAGTTGACTTCCAGGGCTTTCCCTTGTCCACATTCTCCTCCATCTCATCTATTCCCACAACTTTAAATACCCTAACACTGACGTCTCCTCATTTTACATCTCCATCCCAGAACTCTCTTCCAAGCTTAAGCCTCATACATTCAACTGCTTAACTGGTAACTTTACTTAAATATTTTTAAATCCATCTCAATTTTAAAGTACCAAAATTAGAACACTTAATTCCCCACCACACTCACAAAAAGCTCTGTTCGTCTGCCAATCTACCCATCCTATACTTCATCCCCAGATGGTCAAGCCAGCGATTGGGACTCAAATTGATTTTTTTTTTCTAAATTCCTATATCCAGTCCCACAGCATTCCTGTAGGCTATGCTTCCAAAATATATCCGGGGTCTCTCCACTTCTGTCCATCTCTACTGCTAACACCATGCTCCAAGCCTAGTCTTTCATCTGGATGACTAAAATTGCCTTCTGACTAGTATTCCTACTTTTACCTCGGTTCCCCTTGAGATTCAATCTCAAAATAGCAAGAATGATCATTTAAAATTGGATTCTGCTATTTTACTATTAAAAATACTTTATTGGCTTTGATATTTTAGATCCTGTCATCCCCTGATTAAAATATTTCAGATGCTTCCTGTGCCATTTAAAATTAAATACTACAATGTGATCTGGTCTCTGTGTATCTTTCCTGCTTCTTCTCACATTTCCACTGCTCATTGCTTGATCACACAGGATTTGACATTTCCTAAACATCACTGACCTCGGAATGGATACCTTTAATCCTGGCTCCTCTCCTGGCTTCTTCTCTTTTAGGTCTCAGTCTAAGTGTCCTGTCCTTGAAGAAGTCTTCCCTTATCACTCTGTCTGTTGCTCCTTACCCTGTTAGTATTTATGGAAATATTTTCTCTCCAGCACTTTTGTGTTCCCTCCACTAGAAAGTAAGCTCCTTGTGGATAAGCATCATAGGTCCTATTCACCATTGCACCTCCAGTACCCAACAGTGTCTGATTCATATTAGGTGCTGAATAAAGATTTCACAAGTAGGGGGCACCTGGGTGGCTCAGTCAGTTGAGCGTCCGACTTTGGCTCAGGTCATAATCTTGCAGTTCGTGAGTTCGAGCCCCGCGTTGGGCTTTGTGCTGACAGCTCAAAGCCTGGAGCCTGCTTCAGATTCTATGTCTCCTTCTCTCTCTTCCCCTTCCCCACTCATGCTCTGTCTCTGTCTCTCAAAAATGAATAAATGTTAAAAAAATTTAAAAAAAAGATTTCACAAGTAGTAAATAAATGAAACACAGGGCTACTACATCTCATTTCACTTTGGCTCCTAACAATTTGACTACCTGAGGTCATTTAAAGTATCATCACTTTGACATGACCAAATGTTAGGATAGCCAAAAACAAATTTGCACTCAGGAGGAAAAAACTGACACTTTTTTTCCCATGTTGAACTGATCAGTTTAAACAAGGCTAATATATGATAAAGCATGGCTCAAAATAGGCAAGACTATAACAGATCTTTCCAGAGCCATAATGTCTCTACTGCAAATGGCAATGCAGATAGTTTTACTGTGATATTTTTCAAACTGTTTTATAGCCAGTCCTTTTCCTCAACTGCCCTTTTTAATGTCTGGTAGATTCAGGAAGACTAACCCGCTGGCAACCATTTCTTGAAACTAGGCAGTTTTACTTGATTTTTTAAAATTATTTTTCTCCTTATTTGAACACTTTTATTTTAGAATCTTAAAAGAAGATCCAATTTGGATTGTGTTTTTTGGCCTGATTTCTTCATTATTCAGTTAAGCTAACTGGATGTGTTAAATGTGTGAATATTTTGAGAGGATGCAAGCTGACACTCTTGTTTCTAGGAAATTTGTTCTTTATAGTCTGCATAGTTTATCATCTTTTGTCAAAGCTAATTGAGATTAATAATCTAACATTTAGATGCTACTGTTTAATAAAACATGGCTTCTACTAAATAGCATTTAGTTATAATTCTGACAAAGTAATAGACATTCATTTTAGAAAATTTGGAAAAGATTTTTAAAAAAGAAAAATTTAATTATCAATAAAATTCCAACTAGAAATAACCTTTTCTTGCTTGTTATGTATCCTTCCAAGGTTTTTATATACACATATACATAGTCATTCATTAACTCACTCATTTGACATTTATTGAACAGTTATTATTTTCAAAAAGAAGTCTAGATGCTGCTGACCAAAACAGATGAGGTCCATACATTCAGGTACTTTACTTTCTAGGCAACACATGAGAACACTAACAAATAAGATGATTTCCATTAGTGATGACAGCTATGAAGAACATAAAACAAGTAATGTGATGGAGTAAAGTTCATAAGGGGTGGGACAGTGAGGGCTGGCTACTTCAGAGAAGGTTCACAGGGAAGACATCTCTAAGAGTATATTTGATCTGAGACCCAAAGAACTAGGAAACACCAGTCATGGGAGGGTGTACAGGAAGGACATTCCACACAGAGGGAACAGAACATGCAAAGGAAGAGTCTTACTGTTTCCAGTAACTGCCACAGGTAAGTGTGGCTAAGTGTGGCTAAGACCAGAATATAAAAAGGCACAAACAGGGATCTCTCACATACATTATGCATTTTGACCAGCTTCATGCACACTTTTTCATTCGTGATATTTTTCACCCAGAGAATTTAAATTTTTATGTTGTCAAATCCATCAGTTTTTCTCTTTGTTGTTTCTTCCATTAGAAAGTCCTTTACTATAACCTTCAATTAGAAAGATAATCACCTGTATCTTCTTCAAGCACTTCTATTGTTTCACTAATACATCCACAGTTTATTATGACCTATGATGGAGATTTAAGTGGTGTTTTTCCCTAAGTAAATAACTCATGTCTGAGTATAACTTTTTGAATAATCTTTTTTTCCCCTGCTAATTTTGATGGCACAATTATCATATCCTTATTTCTTATTTTGAAGACTAATGATAAGAAGAGTGATATGAGTGGAGTGACCTAAACAGTCTTTTGGGACATTTATTCTGGCAACAATTTGAAGAAAGAATTAACTGGTCAAGAGCCTGAAAGGTGGAAAATCAATCGGAAAGCTGCAGTCATCATTCAGACACAAGATACCAAAGGGCTTGAATTAGGGCCATGACACTCAGAATGGAAGAGAAAGTCAATAGGTAAGGAAAACACTGAAGATATTAAGCAAGCAAAACTCATCAAATGACTGGATATGTGGCTGAAAAAAATAAGGAGAGAAAATCCAAGATGATTCTGAGTGTAACTCAAAGTGTAATTCCTCCCTATTGACTCATGCTGCTTCTTCATACTTAAACAATCACGTTTACTTATTATTCAAAACTCAAATTAAATATTGGAGCAAGGCAAAATCCAGCAGGCTTTTCTCGTAGCACATGAGAAGCAAAAATTTAGGAGCCAAATCTACAAATTGAGTCCTGATCTCATCTATCCCATATCCCTGTCTGAAAACATTGCTTATCTGGAATTTACTCTCAATGGGCTGAATTACACTTGTTTCACCTCCAGCTTCCCAAATCTTGACTTCTGCTTCTTTTTCCTTCAGGGAAACCAGTGTGGCTTCCCTTTCTCCCTCATGCTGGATTAGTCTCACCAAGAGGAGGAATTAAGGTGACCCTTAGGACTGTGATAATTACTCAGATGGCTGTAAGTCACTCCTCAACAAACTTGATCCAAGCTTTTCTTATTCTCCAAAATAGCCTCCATGGTATCCTAGTGAATGTTCCTCTGTAGAAATTCTTCCAACCCAATCACTTAAGTAGAACAATTCTCCCAGGTATTCTTCCTCATGGTTTCAGAGGTAAGGGAGGCCATCCATCCTCCCTTATGCCAGTCAGTATTTCTAGACAGTCAACATTTACAGAAGATTTGAACACAAATATGAAAATTATATGCTACCACCTACTTCTATCCATGGCACTATAATGCATAGGGTTATGAAAGCATTTACCATGTTTACTTTAAGAATATTAAGACAGAAAGGAGAATGGTGGTTACCAGGGAAGTGACTACTCAGTGGATAGGAGGTTTCTGTTTTATGAAAAATTCTGAAATTAGATAGTGGTGATGGTCGCACAACAGTGTGAATGTGGTTAATGCCACTGAACTGTACACTTCAAAATGGTTAAAGTGGTAAATTTTATGGTTGTGTATTTTATCACAATTTTTTTAATTACATTTGCTTATTTTGTTGTTGAGGATGTCTTTACCAGATTTCAAGACGCCCTCTCTATAAATATCCATGGGAGAAATGTCTGACTATATTACTAATATTCTCAATTGCAAAGTGGATCATGTTTCCCTTTAACACTGGCCAACAGGAAGGTTTGAGCCAACTTTAGCCTTTCCCTGGCAAGTGCATAGTATTTCACAGCTTGTCTTTTTGCACTAATTCCAGGCTCCACTGTACTTTCCTATCTTTATTTTTCCTTTGCTTCATTTTTCATTCCTACTTTCAATTTATTTTATCTTGCTACTATATATAAATCTTTGTGAGATACCTTAAATCATTTTAATAATCTGGCAGAATATAAATAACCTAAACATCAAAGTATGACCAGACATGGCATTTGTTTATTTTGTCTCTCATAATGTCGTTTCTTTTCTTGGTATAAACTCCAAGACAGTCCTTGCATTGAGATCTCTGAGAAATCCTACTAGACTTGAGACACATTTTTATTAGGTAATTAGCTTCCTCATAGTGAACTTCTTTTTTCTGACTTTATTCACACCTGGTACTTTCTTTGGTTAACTGAACACTGTGAAGCACCATATTACAAATGCAGTGATAATGATGAAGTGTCCTTAACTCTGAGTAACAGCCACTGTTGAAAAAACAAATCACACTTCCTCTCTGTCATGTTTTTACTGCTTTCCATGATTACAAGGAACAAGAAGCTTAGCAGTGCCTTTTTGTCCAAAGTGCAAAAAAAATGGTACATTTTAGAAAAAAACAATAGACTGCTATGATACACATTTTTCTTATGTTTGTGGCAAATTGGAAAGAACATAAATAACTCCTCAAAGCAATGATGCAGAGGCTTTTTTTTTTTTTTTTTTTTAGAGAAGGAGTCCCATAAAACAGAGACTGGGTACAATGGCAGAGAATATTTTTAAATGAAATTTCCACAGCTGGTTTGAAACAAAGACTGAATAAATGAACATTTAGAATATGGCTTAGAGATTAGACTGGTCATTAAGGCTTTATTGCTGACTAATATGGTGGAAATAGTAATGAGTTTATCTATTTGCTCAACAAATGCAGGGTCCATCTGAAAGCCTCCAATGTCGGTCACTGAGACTCACTGTGGACCCCAAGAATTTGGGGCAGAGAGGGCAGAAAAACTGTAAATAAAAAAAAAAAAGAGGATCAGAACCACATGCATAGACTTTAAACCCTACCTTGAAGATGTTTAACTGATCTCTTCTGAATTCTCTCTTGAGCCAGAAAGGTAGTGATTTAAAGATTAATGTCAGATGCATTACCAAGTATTATCTTATGTTGAAAGAGCATCAAGATTTATAATTATCAAAAAACGAGCTGTTGTTGCTTTGGAAGATGTTGCTTTTCCGGTACAGACATGTTCTCATTTGAAGCTCACAACAGCCATATTCAAGCAAATGAGGAAACATTCTCTGAGAGGCAAAGCAATTTCTCAACAGTTACACAGAGAGTAAATGGTAAGATCAGGATTCAAAACAGGATCTGTTTGGGTTCAGCACCAGGGATCAGCACCATTACACCACAATGCCTCACAGACTCACTCAGCAAACTGACAAAATGCTCTCACAGACTTCTGAGGAACACAAAGAAAATGCTGCTGCAACAAAATTTAACAGTTCAAAGATGCTGTGATTTTCACTAAATCGCCTGGATTATGAGTGCAGGAAGCAAAATATAACCTGGGTTTCCCAGCACTCGGTCCAGAACTTAGGCACTGCAGCACATGCATTAGTGTACACATGTATATACACATATACGCACACACATACACATATGCATGCACACACAGAGAGTGACGGGAGATCGACTTTACAACTGCACACTACTGATAATGCCAAAGAAGAAATGCATCACCTTATGCTGAAGAAGCTGTGAAAGCAGAAAAATCAATCTACTGTTTTAATAAAAAATGTGGAAACTGAGAAGATGAGCTATGGTGCAATCACTTTGGGCGGACCTGGCTGTTTTGCTATTAATCATTTCTCTACTGTGCAGTTAGCAGAACTTTATTTCAGTCTATTCGGTGCTTTGTTGGGTCCACTTCAGAGGCACTGTAACCAAGTGGGATGAGATTATGAAGCCATTATTGTATCCTCAGGATTGGGAACTGTGCCCATAATTGCAATCTTCAAGTAGAAAAGATTAACCCTGAAAAAAAGACAATCATTTTCCACAAGACCAGAATATCAAAAGTTCCTGACATGACAACTTACATTCTAGCAATTACAAACCTCAGATTGGAGATAAAATCTTATAGTGTATCTGGAATCAGTCTTCAATCACTAACTTTCTGTTTTAAGAAACAGTTCAAATAAGATTAATTTCTTACAACTAGGGTCTTAAATTTCCTTATAGATTTGGTTAGTTTTGTCTTCTACTCCCAAACTAATTTGGGGATGTCAGTAACTGCCTCAGAGGCCTTCAGACTGTTCCCTCCTGATGTCTGATTCTACTAGTTACTGAGTTACCTAGAGAGAATAGGGAGCATTTTTTTACCAAGCCTCTTAAATTAACATACATGAGTGAACTGAATATCTAAAATATCCAAGATCTTGAAGAATCGGCCTATACATGGGAAGACGCTAGTCAAAAAAAAAAAAAAAAAAGGAACAATGCCTTCAAGGACCCATCACCACTAATCCCTCAGCAGTACACTCTTTAGGTCTAAGCATCCTCCCTGGGAATGGATGTAGCTATGGTGCATCCAATATTGATGACCATTTTTGAACCAAGCTTGACTACCATTAGGTTCCCAACATCAAGAGCTGTCCGAGGCAGAGGTGTTAAGTCTCAGCATCAACCCAGAAAACATGAGTAGGGTCCCTTTTCTAAATATCATATTCCCTTCTGAGACAGAGCTACCTGAGCCAAGGGTTTTCTTTGTATTAGATCAATTGTTTTCTATTGCTTTGTGAAGGAAAAAACCCAAACATAAAAACAAAAGGATGCATTTGCTGAGGAGTAGAATATTTTATCTTCTTATTTTCATTCCAATACTAAACATCTTTAACTCTTTATGACTCCCTCCCCTTACACTCTGCCCCAAGGATAACAATACTCTATAAGACTTTTTGTGTCCTACAAGTTTGCTATCCTGACACTTCAGTGGCCCTGGCTGTGGATTTTGCTGGCCTCTGCACATTTGCATGCTGTGCTATCCTACCTTGAGTTCGGTCTTCCTCGTTCCTCCCCAAAAGGCTCCTCTTTCCAATGTGTTACCTGCTTTCTCCTCAACTGTAGCACCAAAAAGACCTCATGACTCTCTAAGGCCCTCAGTGGCCTCACCTTTGGCAAAATCATCCCAGGAAAAGACCTCACTAACCAAACTCCAGGTCCCATAAGAGGCCCATCCTTGCCCACTGGTCACAAAACCTAAGACTTCATTGGTCCTAGATACCTCTCGTTTTTCAGTGTCAAATCCACCAACAAGTCTAGTCTCAGGACAAGTAGTGTCAGTCAGCAAGCTAACTATTAAATATTTCTGGCCAAAGAAACACATGTAGCATTAATATGAACGCATTTCCCTATCAGCATCATCTAAGTCTGTTGGGCAATATTCAGGTCCTTAAGCATGCAGATTAATGCTGTTTATCTCAGTTCTGTTGTTTCGGGGTACAAATAAATTTCTTTGGGATAAAAAAATGAGAAAGATTATTCTCTAAAAAGGTATCCTTCTTTGTATTGCTTTCTTCTTTTTTCCCCCTTTCAAAGTGTCTATCATGTGTGTATACCCAGGTAAAATTATAACTTCCTATTTAGAACAGGTGAGTAGGGCTTAAAAAGAATATTTTCACATAAATTAAATCTTCTGGGGGGTGCTTGGGTGGCTCAGTTGATTAAACATCCAACTTCAGCTCAGGTCATGACCTCACGGTTCGTGAGTTTAAGCCCTGCATTAGGCTCTCTGCTGTCAGCATGGATCCTGCTTCAGATCCTCTGTCCCCATCTCTCTCTGTCCCTCCCCCACTCTCTCTCCCTCAAAAATAAATAAAAACATTAAAAAATCTTCTAATTCCTTTCATCATCCCTTTCCAAGACATGAATTACATATGCATAGACCAAACGATGAGTTTCTATACAATACAGTCATCAATTTTATATAGATTACTAAAAGCATATTCATTCAGATTCCATTAATTTGATATTTCTCATGAAGTAGGTTTAGCTGTATTCTGTGAAAAATTACTGTCCTAAACAAATGAAGACAAAGTACAAAGTGGGCTTTATATGACATCAATCTTCAATCTCTTCTAAACTACATTTTTCTCAAGAATTCTAGAACTATCTGTATACACATGTCACAAAGTTCTTCATTCATCAAATCATTGTTATTTTGTTTGTGCCAAACATCTACCCTCAAGGAATTTACAATCTGGTAACTACAAACTACGAATTTCCCTAGGTAGAAATCATTCTTATGGTTGGATTTTTAAAGTATCTAAGACTTTTGTATGTAAGAAAGTCACTATACATAAGTTGTGCAACAGAACAATAAATACATTATGACTTTATGACTTAGCCTCAGAACTAGATCATCCTGATATCTGTGTATTAACCTACATGTACCTTTCTTATCCCCTCATCTGGCTCTACCACACCCCCACCAGTACTAACAACTATCCTGAAATTTGTAGCTATTATTCTTTTGCTTTCCTTATAGCACTGCTCCATATATGTATATTCTTAAACATTAACTTAAGTTTTGCTACTTTATAAACATTTTAAAAATCAAGTTGTATTAAGTTGTATGGACTCTTTTGTAACCTGCTCTTTTTTGTTCACTGTTTTTAAGATTCGTCTATCCTACAGCTGTGTAGTTATGATCTGTTCATCTTCACTACCATACAATATTCCATTTATTAATCTATTCTCATGGTGATGGACATCTGGCTGTTTCCAATAATTTTCTATTACAAGTAACAGTGCTGACACTGGTATGAATATCCTTGCATGTGTATGGTATTTATATTCAAGAGTTTATCTAAAATATACCTAGGAAAGTGCTGGAGTATATTCAAGTTTACAATATAATGCTAAAGATCATTTCGAAAACGGCTGTGCCAATTTATACCTTCCTCAGCAAGGTATAATTTTCCATTGATCCATATCCACTCCAACAGTTGATATTGGCACATCTGCCTTTTAAATTTTGCCAATTTAGTGAATATGTAATGTCATACCTTTGTGAATTTAACTCACATTTCCTTGATCATCAATAAAATTGAGTACATTATTATATGTTTCCTGGCCATTTGGATTTCCTTTGTAAATGTCTATCCAAGCCTTTTTGTTCATTTTGCATCAGTTTGTCTTTTTCTTATTGATTTGTAGGTATTATTTATTGATAAAATCTTACTGATTTGCAGGTAGTAATTCTGTGTCAGTTACATATGTTGCAAATTACATCTCCTGATTTGTGATTTGTCTTTTCATCCTCTTTATGGTGACTTTTGTTGAACCAAAGTTCTTCCTCTTAATGTAATTGAATTTATTGGTCTTTTTTTTTAATTTTTTTTAACGTTTATTTATTTTTGAGACAGAGAGAGACAGAGCATGAACGGGGGAGGGGCAGAGAGAGAGGGAGACACAGAATCTGAAACAGGCTCCAGGCTCTGAGCTGTCAGCACAGAGCCCGACACGGGGCTCAAACTCACGGACCGTGAGATCATGACCTGAGCTAAAGTCGGACGCTTAACCGACCAGGCCACCCAGGCGCCCCTATTGGTCTTTTCTTTCATGATTAATGCTTTTTATGTTTTAAGAAATCATACTCACCTCTGAAGCAAAAGAGATAATAAATCATGCCTTTGCTCTATTAACTATTTGTCCTTAAAAATTATATAATTTAATTTCCTTGAAGTATTCTACAATTTTAACCAGTATTTGGGATTCATAGGACCACCTGTATCACAATCACCTAAGTAATTAAAAAAAATTTTTTTTAACATTTATTCATTTTTGAGATTGAGAGAGGCAGAGCATGAGCAGGGGAGGGGCAGAGAGAGAGAGAGACAGAATCTGAAGCAGGCTCCAGGCTCTGAGTCGTCAGCACAGAGCCCGATGTGGGGCTTGAACTCACAGACTATGAGATTATGACCTGAGCTGAAGTCAGCCGCCCAACCAACCGAGCCACCCAGGTGCCAACCCTAACTCACAGGTGGATGGGTGATGGGTTAAATAGGTGATGCAGTTTAAGGAGTGCACCTGCTGTGATGAGCACTAGGTAATGTATGGAATCGTTGAATCACTGTATTGTACACCTGAAACTAATATTATTGTATGTTAACTAGAATTTAAATAAAAACATTTAAAAATAAAATAAAATGCTAATTTACAGTCCTCATTTTTTTCAACAAACATTTATTACATAACTTTTACATGACAAGTCTGTTCTAAGTCTGAGAATACAGAAATAGACAAGACAAACAAAATACCTCTGATAGTCTGTAGTTTACATGTATGGGAGAGAAAGAAAATAAGCAATAAATGGGTAAAATTCACAGCAGAGGAAAATGTAAAATGTAAAATATGTATGTGCAAGTAAAATGTGCAGAGGAAAACCTCTATACATTTCCTCATGCATCTCCTAACTTGGTGCTGCAGGTTTGTGAAGTGGCTGCAACTTACTGATTTCCTGAAAGCTGGTGGTGAACCTAAGATCTAGCAATGGCCTTCCTTGACCTTCTATACTTGCAGTTCCTCTAATGATTGTAAAAGCACCTAATTACTTATATTAAATCCCTATCTTGCTTGAAATACGTGGAGTGGCTTCTGTTTTCTAAACTAAATTCTGAGTAATACACCATCCCATTCCATTTTCTTTTGCCTTTCTTGTTTTCTAAATCCCCAAATCATGATTAATTTGATTGATAGCCTTCAAACACAGAAGACACTCCCCCCACCCAGATTACTGAACTGGAGACCTGAAACCCCAGAAAATCTAACCTTTAAGTTAATTGATTGGGAGCCCAACAGATCCTTTGAACCATAGGAAAAACAAACCTCAACAAGAGACGTTGTATTTCATGAGTGTTATGGCCATAAAATTTTCACAATATGCAGGAAATTCTATTTATTAATATGTATGTGCAAGTACTAAAATGGCCTTTTTGAGAATTATGTATTTTGAACATCTGATCAGGTAATTGAATCTACTAAACTTTAAAGGTCATATCACTACTAAAGGCCAATTTACTGAACATTCAAAGTATGCCTTACAATTTAGCATCTGTGGTAGTTTGGTAGGGCTGTCAGAACAAAGTACCACAAAATGAGTGACTTACACAGAAGAAATTTATTGTCTCACAGAAGTCTGAGATCAAGGTGTCGGCAGGGCCATGCTCCCTCTGATGGGAGTGTGAAGGCACTAGGAAAAGATCTTCTCTTGGCCTCTCTCCTAATTTCTGCTGGTTTGCTGGCAACCTTTGTTGTTACTTGGCTTGTGAGTTATTACCCCAATCTCTGCCTTGTCTTCACGTGGTGCTTTTCCTAGTGTGTGTCTCTGTGAGCAAATTTCCCCTTATTTTAAGAACACCAGTCATATTGGATTATGGCCCACCTTAATTACCTCATCTTAGCTTGATTAACCCTCTAAAGACCCTATTTCCAAGTAAGGTTACATTCTGAGGTACCAGCAGTTAGAACTCAGACCTATCTTTGGGGAGGGACACAATTCACACCAGCATCCTTTAGAATTGTTTTTCACTAATGTCCTCAAGGCAAAATGTCAACAATACATCACAAGCCACATTCTGAATCTAATAAAATTCTAACAATTAAAAATAAGTAGAGCTTAGTCCTTAAGTTTTCTTCCCATATGTCACTCAAATGAAAAGAGTGCCTGCCAATTCTAAATGACCTTGATCTTTTTTCATGCTGTGTATTTAGATCTTTAATTATAACAATAATATATGATTATAAAAAGCCATTTAGAGGTGCACAAACCAGGTATCTTTTCCATCCTCCTCTCCTCCCCACCTCAAGTCCCATGTCACAGAGAAGTTCCATTCAGAGTACTGGATTCAGATCCATCCAGATCTTTTTAATACATGCACATATAAACATTGTTCTCTTTTTTGCTTACTTGAATTTCCTAACATGTCTGAATAAACACATACACAGCTTACCTAAAACATAAAAAATAAAAGCTTTAAGAAAATGACATGGAAATTTTATTCCAAGTTATGTTAAGTGTATCTCTAGAATTTTAGAGGAAAAGCAGGACATAAATATCTTTAGTGGGGAAAAAGGCAACTTACTTGTTTGCAAAATGCAATAGAAATACCTCTTAAGTTCATTATTAGTTCAGTTACTATTCAATTGGGAAGGAACCAACTAGTGCAGTTTCTGGCACACAATAGTTGTTCAATAAATATTAATTAATTAATAAGATAAAAAAGTATTCTCCAGGAAACATCTTTTGGGGCTGGAAAGTCTGGATTAGGACTCTGAGGGGGCACAGGTGGTGTTGTCATTGCTTCTTCCAACGAACAGTTGGGAGTTTCAAAGAGAAAGGAGGCTATGGGAGGTTAAAGGCTGGCTATGCAGATGGTGTTAAAGAAAGAAATTTAGATTTCTGGACTGCAATCTAAAACACCAAAGTGATATGCTCTGGGCTAGAAATGCAGCACATGTTAATAGTACAGGGAAGCATATGTTTGTACAAAAATGAACTACTAATCTGAGTAAAAGGTCCTGAAAATGGAGAAGATCTAGACACTGGCTGAAACTTTGCTTCAATTAAGTATCATTAAACCAAATCATTGAGCCACTTTCATCCAAGTTACTTTTTAAATGATAACACAATGTCCACAAGCCCTTCTAATCTTAATATTCAACATATCTATAAAAGAGAGAAAAATTAAAAAGTGACATATGGATCCACCAACTAAGGAGACCTAGCAGGCATGACATGGAAGAAATTACAATAATGCCCAAGTACCCAGTGGTGTCCAGGAGATGATATTAACAACAGATTCACAAATAATAGTCATAGTTCCAGATGATTATACACCAACATGTAGAGTGTGGGTAGAGAACAAAGAAATCTTGATATTCTTTTTAAAAAGACAAAGGCAACACTATGGTTGTCCTCAGACTTGGTAGGCAGCTGCACAGAAATGGAATATTGTGGTTTATATAAACAAAGAAGAGGCAGAATTTTGTTTAGTGTAAATAAGTCCTACACTTGCTCAGAGATTCTTAAATGTGAGGGTAAAAATACCCAGAAGAATATAGGGGTAAGGATAAGAGAAGAAATCAATTCTAATAATTCATTTGTTCATCCATTCATTCAACCTAGAAGATATTCAAAATATTTAACAATGGGTATGGCACAACCAATCAGAATGTACACTCTGGCCAATCAGAAGAGATACCAGCTGTAAACAAATGGTATAAAGGCATGAGGCCCCTGGTGCACATATGCTGGCCACCTACCATCTCTCCATTCAGCAACTGAATAAATACATAAGAACAGTGGTGTGTGTGTGTGCGTGTGTGTGTGTGTGTGTGTGTGCGTAAAAACTTATGGGACACTTTTAGTCACCTATACTCCCACCTTGCATGACACCTTTGCTCCTAATTATTGTTAATAAAATTGTTAAGGCCACATATTTTCTCTTTCAAGAAAAAGTTTTGAAATTTGCATTTAATTTAAAAACTCATTCTACATAAATATATGGCTTAATCCTATATTTTACTGGTTTCAAATATCTTTTAAACCATGTTTTGCTCATTCTTGGGTCAGTGAAGTAAAGCATCCAATAGTTTCAAGTGTTTCTCTATACTTTGCACATATGAGAATGTGTTTCTCTTGCTTTTACATATGAAATCTAACTTAAATAGGTATTAAATTAAATAGGTATGTCTGAAAAGTTACCTCATAGAAATTTGAAATTAACGCCCCATTGTTCTCCAGCACTTATCATTCCTAAGAATTCTAAGCCAAACAGATTTTTACTCCTTTGCAGGAAAACATTATATGCATTGAGATGTTTCTCTTCATCTGAGCATATTTTGCCAGTATATATCCAAGTGTGATTTTTTTTAATATTTTTATTCTCTTTTTTCATTTTTATAGATTCCCTTCAGGAAATATTTCTGCTTTTATGTCTCTATTATTGTTTCTGTTTCTGTTTCTCTGTCTATCCTTATGCTATTCTTTTCTTTTTCAAAAGAGCTATAACTCTAATAGTTTTCTAAAATATGTATTTTATATATTTCATGGTTTTCATGTTATATATATTTTTATATATATTTGTATATTTATACATATATTATATGTATATATACACATAATATATAGACAAAATTTTTAGCCCCATAACTCACATATGCACATAATTTTTAGCCTCTGCCTCTGAATCAGACTATTTCTTTTCTTCCTTTCCCTGGCTCTGCCACAATTTTTCTGTTGGTTTCATGTTGCGTGACAGATGTTGCTGAGGTGGTTGGTGCTGTTGTTTTCATCACCAAATGAAGAGCAGGCTGATCAGACATCATGTTTGTCAACAGACAGCTTTTTATGGTTCTCTTTGACTTTGTTCAGGATACATTTGTGTGATGATCAAATCCCCTCTCAGGATCTAAAATGATGGGCAGGTTGATGTACCCTGTCATCGCTGGCAAGTGGCAGATTCAGGATGAAAACACAGTTCTTTTGGCTTCATATTTTTCCTTAATGCTACAGTATAAGAGACAGCTGTACTCAGATATGATAGATGAAGCAGTGATGGTGATATTTACAAATGTATGTCTCTATATGTGCATATGTAAATAATTTATATAATTCATGATAACAGTATATTCTATAACTACTATTCTGTAACAAAAGAGGATTCAAAATAACACGAAAACCAAAGATGATACAGTAAAATAGATTGTTGCTGGAGGTATAAGCAGAAAGCTCAGTTCAGCCTATCTAGAGTAATCCAAAGGGCACTATATGTTGAAAGAAATTGAAGGACTTCTTTCATATTCATAACAGATGCATGATAATCCTCCTCCTTTGGCTTTCTTATTTGCCCTAAAAGAGCCTGTAGAGTTATGTAATTGCAAAATGAAATGCAGCGTGAAGAATGACTTTCCATTTTATGCTACCCACTGATTAAGTGATCCAGTTTACAGCAATGTCAACAGTCATTAAGAAAAGTCAGAGATTAGATACTGTATAAAAACAGACTAGGTAAATGAATAAGTAGCTTAAATAGCTTTTAGAACTTGCTGATACTTAATAATGAGATTTTATAATGAAATTAAAAACTAATTCACCTGTAAATAATGATATTAGTAATGCACAAAACTATGGCACTGCCATGCATTTCCTGTATGCCTTCTATGGTCCTTCAGTGACAAGTCCTCTATATTACATATATTTACCATCTTGACTCTGGGGGATCATTTTCATATAGGATCATCCTGAACTCTTCAACTTTATGGAGAAAAGTCTGTAAGCCGCTCTTATGATACCATAGCCCTGCTTACCAGCATCTCACTAAATATTTAATAAGCAAAAAATTGTTAAAAAGCCATTTAGCATGACCTCACAATCCCTTTAGACATTTAAACCCAAGTTTAAATCCAAGTTTCTGTCATTTAATTGTAGAAAGATAACTACATTTTTATATGATTCAGTCACCTAACAGCCCACCAATAATTTGCTTCTCAATTCTTTTTTATTATTATTATTTAGAGAGAGAGAGTGGGGGAGGGGGACAGAGCAAGGGGGAGAAAGAGAGAGAGAGAGGCTCCCAAGCAGGCTCCATGCTCAGTGTGGAGCCCAATGCAGGGCTCAATCCCACAACCCTGGGATCATGACCTGTGCTGAAATCAAGAGTGGGGCACTCAACCAACTGAGCCACCCACGTTCCCCATTTGCTATTCAATTCTAAAGCAGATTATTTAGTTTATGCTTTTACATTTTGAATAAAAACAAAATAATTCAAAGAAATCACCCCCTGCCAAGATTATGTAGGCAAAAATCACTTGGATTCAGACCCAATGATTTTAATTACCTTTTTTAGTAATTTTTTTATTTGCATATAGTTGACACACAATGTTATATTAGCATGTTATATTAGTTTCAGACGTACAACAACTCTATATGTTATGCAGTGCTCCCAACAAGTGTAGCTACGAGCTGCCAACTTACAACACTATTACAATATCATTGACTATATTCCCTATGCTGTACCTTTCATTCCTGTGCCTGGAAGCCTGATTCATTCCATAACTGGAAGCCTGTATCTCCCACTTCACCTATTTTGCCCATCCCCTACTACCCTTCCCTCTGAGAACCATCAGTCTGTTCTCTGATTTTATAGGTCTGATTCTCCTTTTTATTTGTTTATTCATTTGTTTTATAAGTGGGATCATATGGTATTTGCCTTTCTCTGTCTGACTTATTTCACTTAGGATAGTACTCTCTAGGTCCATCCACAGTGTTGCAAATGGCAAGATCTCATCCTTCATTATGGCTGTATAGTATTCCTGTGTGTGTGTGTGTGTGTGTGTGTGTGTGTGTGTGTGTGTGTACTCGCGCATGTGCACACATGCACTCACATACATCTTCTTTATCCATTCATTTATCAGTTAACATTTAGGCTGCTCTCATATCTTGACTACTGTAAATACTGCTGCTTTAAACATAGGAGTAGGTATACCTTTTCGAATTAGTGTTTCCCTTTTCTTTGCATAAATAACCAGTACTGGAATTATTGGATCATATGGTAATTCCATTTTTACCTTTTTGAGGAAACTCCATATTGTTTTCCACAGTGGCTATACCAATTTGCATTCCCATTAACAGTGCATGAGAGTTCCTTTTTCTGCACATCCTCGACAACGCTTATTTCTTGTTTCTTTGCAGGGGCTTTTTTTGTTTTTTTTGTTTTTACTTTAGCCATTCTGACAGGTGTAAGGTCATGTCTCATTGTGGTTTTGACTTCCATTTCTCTGATAACTAGTGATGTTAAGCATCTTTTCATGTGTCTGTTGGCCATCTTTATGTCTTCTTCGGAAAAATGTCTATCCAGGTCCTCTGCTCATTTTTTAATCAGATTATTTTGAGGTCTTTGGTGTTGAGTTGTGTAAGTCTTTATATTTTTTGAACATTAACTATCAGATATATCATTTACAAATATCTTCTTCCATTCAGTAGGTTGTCTTTTATTTTGTTGATGGTTTCCTTTGCTATACAAAATTCCTCTTAAATTTTTTTTAATGTTTATTATTTTGGGGACAGAGAGAGAGAGACACAGAGAGCAATCAGGGGAGGGGCAGAGACAGAGGGAGACACAGAATCTGAAGCAGGCTCCAGGCTCCGAGCTGTTAGCACAGAGCCTGACACAGGGCTGAAACCCATAGATTGAGAGATCATGACCTGAGCCGAAGTCGGCCGCCCAACTGACTGAGCCACCCAGGTGCTCCCACAAAATTCCTCTTAAATCATGAAATGAAGGAAAGTTTCATAATCTAGCAACATGAAGAAAGGGTCTGGAACTGTGGGAAATCTCAGCAGTTGTCTTTTGATAATCATTTCTTTGTTGAGAAGCCATAGCCATTTTTCTGTATTTGATTCTCTGCTCCTTGAAATCAGTATGACTGAAGGACTCCTTCCTGACATTACTACCCATCATCTGGGTGGTGACCCCATCTTATTAGTGAGAAGTCTTGTCAAGCAAAAGCCTGATAACCTGCTGACTTCCTATTTGTATAACCATATTACTCTTTGAGCGTCATCAGAACCACTTCCAAATATTATTGATTTATAGCGATAAAAAGAAGCTCTAAGTGGCATGGCCCTCTCTATTGATTCTTCCTTTATCCATGAAATTTATTCATCTTACCAGGATTTGCACCTTAGGCGCAGTGGTCCTTTTCACCTACAAATTCAGGTGGTTTTCCAGTGAGTAAAAAAAAAAAGGAAGTAACTTACTTTCCATTTTTCCTGATCTCTTTAAATAGTATTTATTCATATTTTTAATATCTTCTTTTTCTTTTCTATCATTTTTCTATCATCTTTACATTTTCATGCCCTTTTTTTCTATATTCCAAGAAAGAACTTCAAAATGGTGTTCTGCATATCTTACATAATTTCCTAAAATCTCTTTTGCTTTCTGCACTCCTAAATCTGATTTTAAGTCTGAAGCTATGTTTCTAATTTAATTAAACTTTAATCCACATCTTTATTTCTGCATGCCTTTCAAAAGGCTTTTTTGTTCATCTCAGTGGAGTTTTTCATTATATTATTTTGACCTTTCATCAAAAAGTTGACAAAATGCTACAAATTTAGTTAATCCCATAAGCAGATGTTATCAAAATACTTTATGAATCCTATAGCAAATCTTATCCTAAAACAAATCTTTAAAAGTTTGTACTCTTGGGGAACCTGGGTGGCTCATTTGGTTGAACGTGGGACTCTTGGTTTTGGCTCAGGTCATTATCTCACGGTTCGTAGGTTCAAACCCCGCATTGGGCTCTGCAGCTGGCCAGCATGGAACCTACTTGGGATTCTCTCTCTCTCTCTCTCTCTCTCTCTCTCTCTCTCTCTCTGTCTGTCTCTCTGTCACTCTTTGCTTGTGCTGTCTCTCTCAAAATAAATAAACTTTTAAAAAAATTTATAAAAAAGAAAAGTTTGTACTCTTTAATTTTTCATGTCTTTGTTTTGCCATCCTATTTTTTGAAGAATTCCATATTGGTTTTCCTTTATCTGCTCCACACTGGAATTGCAAGAGGTCTACTAAGGCCTAGGTTTTCCCTCATTGCACATCTGGTTGCTGTCAGAATTTTTTCAATCTTAAACATGAATGCGGTTTTACAGACCTTTACATCACAGTTCAGTGAACCAATTACACCCATAGCAAGGAAACTTCATGCATCATTTCTTCCTTGTGTTTGATTACACAGCTGTGATAGAAGTCAGCTTTCTCTTCTTGAGAACTTTATTCTTGGCCTAGCCTCTGCACCAGTCACATGGTTTGGCCCTCACTGGCCTCCCTCCTGGAGGGTGTAAAAGCCCTGCTGTGCTACCAGGCTTTGCTTGGTTTAGCTACTACACAGATCCTGGGGCTGCTCTCAAGTGTTGTTGCCCCAATACAGTGAGAAGTTTGTTTCCTTTCTAGATCTGGGCTCAACCTTTTCTCTCCAATAAATGGCATATAAATGAATTTCTACCAGCTGCTACTGTCTTAGAAAAAGTACTGGTGAGTCAGTCGTTAGTTTTCCCTCACCTTTAATCCTCTCTTCCCTCCTCAAAACTGGAACAACTCATCTGTTCTGAATTTATTCACTCCCCTAATCTTTATTGATGGTTACTTTTCCCACCCTACTAACCAATCACAGACTCTCAGGACTCTTTTCATGTAATACCATAAATGCTGACACACATAAACCACATGCACGCATACACACTCATACACATAATTACATACAATCCCATTAAAGTCAAGAACATGATAAGCATATTTTACCACAGTTTTCATTGTTCTGGAAAGTCAATGCAATTAGGTAGGAAAACAAGACCAGCAGTATAAATATTTTCAAAAATGAAGTCAAAATATTTTATGTAATAGATCTATAGGTCTACAAATGCAAGAAAATCATCAATGGTAAAACTATAGGAACTGATAATAATTAATTAAAATCACAACTTATTGCTGAGTGGAATACATTTTAAAAACCAGATGAATATTTTGACTTTAATTATGTGAAATGATGTCTGTGCATGTGTGTGTGTATGCGCGCGTGCACGCACATGCATGTGGGTATATATGTAAGGATGAGAATATTAAAATGTCAATATTAGTCATCTCTTTAGATGATAAGATGCTTGCTTTTTCCTTATCTGTATTTTCCAAATTTCCTATAGTGACTATGCATTGTGATGTAAAGTGATGAAATGACATAATGAATGCTATAGTGCCCAACTACATTAGTTGCTCTTTTCCTATGATTCACCTTAGTGAATATTTGGGAATGTTAAGAAAGTCTTTCTTGAAATTCTAATTTATGTCAAAATGATTATTTCTTATGATATAGGGCCTTTAACAAAGCACATCTGAAGAATAAATCCAGCCAAGCATAAGTACAACCTGGAAAATGAAAACAAGAGCAAAGGCCTAAAATCCTTCACAAAGACCTTGTAGGTTGGTATACAATGAGATTCAGTTTTTAATAATAGAAAACGATTTCAATGCAAAATGTGTATATTAATGTCAAGCTGGGATGAAGTGCAAATAAGACCAGCAGCTGTATAGTATTATCTCTTCTGTCTCCTAGATTCCCTTTCTCACTTGTCCCTCAATAGCCTGGGAAATGCCACACATCCTGAGTGTTCAACAAATATTTATGATGACAAATGGTAAAGTAACTTTCCAAGGGTCATTCAGCTATTGTCCATGGCTAATGCGAGAACAGACACCTAGTAGAAAGTTCTCCAAATACAGATTCCAATTTTAAGTTAACAAATATCTGTCAGAGTATACCAAGTACTCTAGGTACTTACACATACTTGAATTAATTTAATTTCATAACATGCTAAGAGATAAATATCTTTTTCTCTGGTTAGATATGAGGACACTTGGGCTTTTTAAAGTGAAAGGACTTGCTCATAGGAAAGAACAAGGTGGGAAATGTAGTGCCATCTAACAAATGAACAAATAGAGGCAGGTGGCAGGACTGCTACAGACACCAGATGAGAGGTTTTATTTGAGGTTGGAATGAAAATGGTACCTTTATTAAGCAAGGCCCAAGCACTATGCTGGGCACCAGGGACACACTGGTTTTTAAAAAGTACAAGTCCTGTGTTTAGCTTCATAGTACTTACAGTCTAGTTGGACAAAAACAAGGATTAGGTGAACAATCTCATTAGAACCTATTTTAAATATGGGGGAAAGACTGTAACAGAGAAGCATAGGTGAATAGGAGGTGTCCAGGGGAAGAAAGTAGCTAAGACTATTCCAGGTAGATGGCAAAGCATATCTGAAGGCTCGTTGAGACAAGAAAAAGCCCTGATAATCCAAGAGAATGAACAAGAGCCAGCCAGGGTGAGTGGATAGGGACCAAAAGCAGGTTATAGCAACAGATGAGGTTGGAAGGTAGGCAGGGGCAGAAGGAACTTGTGAGGAGTGTTAAGGATTACTTTTATCTTTATCCAAGGAGCAAAATGAAGCCAAAGAGTGATGTTAAATAAAGGAGTAGCACAACACAATTTCTCTTTGTAAAAAACTCTATTGCTACGCCTTGGAGACAAGATTGGAGAGAGGCAAAAGTGAATATGGTGTAGTGGATAATAACTCAATGTGTACTGTCTTGTACTTTCCTTCCCAGTTAACAAGTCCCCAGAATGCCTTCAAGTTATTTTCCCCGTGACATTCTTAGTCATGTATTGTGAGTGGGATCTATCTCCCCTCAATTCTAAGGGTGAGTCTCCAATCAGCAAAATCCATCCCTCTGACTACAGTGCCTAGTTCAGGAAAGGACAACTGGCCCAAACTGGGTAAATGAAAACAAACAAACAAACAAACAAACAAACAAAAGGCTACTGGGAAATAAGCTTTGTCACCATTCTATGAGAACTTCTGGAAGAAATGTTTTCTCTTCCTGAAGATCATGAACAAGGAAGCATGAGGACCTAGAAGCTCCAGCAGCCCCCTTATTTGACAGGATGATCTAGTTTTAGCAGGAAGACAACACCATAGAAAGTAAAGAGGAGAAATTGAAAAAAAACAAAATTTTGGCAACATTGGTGACATTCTCAATCAAGTCTTGCCTGAAACTGACCCTAACTTTGGCCTTTTCAATTCTGTAAACCAATAAATGTCTTTTATTGCTTAAGATGTTTTTTATTATTTGTACCAAAAAGAGAAATACCTTATGGAGATATCTCTTAGGAAGCTGTACTCCAGGGTAGAGATACCATTAGCAAGGGCTAGAGTTGTAACAGTAAACATGGATAAACGTGATAAACTTGAGATTTATATAAGAGATATACTTAACAGAACTGGTAAGAAGTTTGAGAGAGAGGGGAACCTGGGTGGCTCAGTAGGCTAAATGTCCAACTCTTGATTTCAGCTTGTCACAATATCACGGTTTGTGAGATCGAGCCCAGCTCGGGCTCTGTACTAACAGCATGGAGCTGGCATGGGATTCTCTCTCTCCCACTCTCTCTGCCCCTCCCCTACTCTCTCTCTCTCTCTCTCTCTCTCTCAAAAATAAATAAATAAACTTAAAAAAAAGAAGTTTGAAAGAGAAAGGTATCAAGGATGACTGCTAGGTTTCTGGGTGATAAACAGTAGTAAGCAATTCAGGACCATTGCAGAGGGAGCAAATTTCAGGCTGGGTTCAGAGGGGTGTTGGGGGTGGGGGAGGCAAGCATAGTTTTGCACACTTTAAGGCTGAGGATCCTGTGAGCTATCCAAGTAGAAATGCCACAGGCAGTTGGACATACAAAGCACATGAGAAAGGAGTAATACAATACTACATACAAGCTTTATCTGCCTCCATTTCTCACTTTCCTTCAAACAAATCCAAAAGAGCAAGTCTATACAATATCAGCATATTCTCAGCCTCTGAAATCATAGTCAGAAGAATGAAAAAAAAAAAAAAAAAAAAAAAAACCAGGGCAAGATATTCTTTAGGGAGCAAAGGAAAGTCTTTTCCTAGTCTGTAGAAAATGATAGAAATGCTAAGGAAAGTGGGAATTGGGTATGTGCCATACATTTTCAGAGAATGGAATACAACTTGAAAGGCAAAAAAAAAAAAAAAAAACAGGAACACATTAGTAAATTGATGATTCAGGAAAGAGAAGTCTTTCAGCTAGTAACAATATTAAAAAGTCTATCTATCCCATTAAAATACTATGATGTACATGAGGTCTGAACACGCTCAGGCTTGGGTAAAAATGTGCTGTGATGAGCCTTGCTTGTTAAGAAATGGCCTTTGTGAAATATTATATGACTTCACTCATATGAGGATGTTAAGATACAAAACAGATGAACATAAGGGAAGAGAAGCAAAAATAATATAAAAACAGGGAGGGGGACAAAACATAAGAGACTCTTAAATATGGAGAACAGAGGGTTGATGAAGGGGTTGTGGGAGGGGGGATGGGCTAAATGGGTAAGGAGCATTAAGGAATCTACTCCTGAAATCATTGTTACACTATATGCTAAGTTGGATGTAAATTAAATAGATAGATAGATAGATAAATGCATAAATAAATAAATTCATGTTTCCATTCCAAAAAAAAGAAAAAAAAAAAAGGAATGGTCTTTGTGAATCCTAGGGAAGTAGACTCCACAAAACAATGGGGGCGGGGGGGGGAGGATTAAACCCACAAATTGACAGCCATAGATGGAGCAGTATCTATGTGTTTTTCTTTTTTGTATCTGAAGCCACAACATTTTGATATGGAAAATGGGAAGGAACGTACAAGTTTCAAGGTGATACAATCTCCAAAGCAGCATTTCTGGGCCCTGGGCTTTCTCCCTAATAATGTAACTTATTTAAGGATTTAAATAATAATTTTTCTACATTCAGAGAAAGAAGGTATTATTTCTGTGGTCAGAAAATTTTTGATATTTGGTATTTGATGGAAATAAATGTTTTGGCAATCTTAATTGCATGACAGAAGGCAAATTCCCTGTGAAAGAGAAAAAGACATCGATATGAAGAGAACAATCTAAAAGTAAAACAATAGGAATGAGATTTCAATGGAAAAAAATATAAAAGAAGCACAGTGCAACTGAGGAATTAAAATCAAGTTTGGAGTCAATTACGGGCAGGAAAACTGAACCAATGCTGAAGACAAACTTGAAAAGTTGCATAATTATAGAAAGGAGAAAAAAAAAAGATATGAAAACTGAGAATACATGGGAAAGGCCAAGGAAACCAAGTTTTATATAAGGAAAAGGGTATGACTTCAAAGGACCTCTAAGGGTACACAAAATCAAGAAGAAGCTGGAAAACCAGGTTTGAAAATAGAAAGGAACCAAGGGAGTTCCAGAAGGTAAAGATGTAGAAACTTTGGCCAATCTGTGGATAGAAGAGACTCTAGGGCACAGATGACACGGGACCACCACCTGGTGGTTCTGTGCCACTTGCTCAAGCTTCATCTCAGGAGATAGCATCCAACTGTCCAAGTTTGTACACAAGACTTAAGAATAAAATAAGATTTCCAGGATCTTTAAATAAGTTCTACTAAACTATAAGCTCTTTAAAGGTCAAGACCAAATAGGTATATAGTATATGTATAATACACATAGTCTCACTATGCTTAAAACATTGGGTTTTTTAAGGCAGCTATTAAATAAATGCTTGTTAAATGAATGAAAATTTAACCACGTGAACACTAAATAGACTAATACTTACGTAGATATATTGTTTGATAAATTAATGACACAAAATCAAAAATCATTCCTTCACCACTGTCTCTATTCACTCATAAATGCCCATTGCTTTTATTTCTTAGACTTCTCTCAACTCCATCCTTTTTATTTCCATTTCCATTTCAATACCCTCAGTTTAGGCTTTTAAGCCCTACTCCCCTTAACTACAGAAGTGAATCTGATAGTTGATCCTCAGATATGCACATCTGGTCAACTAACCTATGATAAAGTAGCCAAGAATATACAGTGGGGAAAGGACAGTCTCTTCAATAACTGGTACTGAGAAAACTGGATATCCACATGCAAAGAATAAAATAGGACTACTATCTTACACTATACACAAAAATTAACTCAAAATGAAAAAGACTTGAATGTAATACCTAAAACCATAAAACTCTTAGAAGACATAGATCCTTGACATTGGTCTTGACAATGATTTTTTGGATCTGACACCAAAAGCAAAGGTAACTAAAGCACAAATGAACAAGTGGGACGATATCAAACTAAAAAGCTTCTGCACAGCAAAGGAAATCATCAACAAAATGAAAAAAAACCTAAAGAATGGAAGAAAATATTTGCGAATCATACATCTCATAAGATGTTAAAAATCCCAAATACAGAAAGAACTCATACAACTCAAAGCAAAAAATCAATCTAATTTAAAAATGTACAGAAGATCTGAATAGACATTTTTCCCAAAGAAGACATACAGATTGGCAGCAGGTACATAAAAAGATACTCAACATCACTAATCATTAGGAAAATGCACATCAAAACCACAAAATCACCTCACACTTGTTATTGTTAGAATGGCAGTTACCAAAAAAGACAAGAAATAAGGAGCGTTGGCAAGGATGTGAAGAAAAAAGAACGCTTGTACACTGTTGTTGAAATGTAAATTGGTGCAGCCACTATGAAAAACAGTATGGAGATTCCCTAAGAAATAAATAATAGAACTACCATATGATCTGGTAGTTTCACTTCTACGTATATATCCAAAGAAAAGAAAAGTACTAACTGAAAAAGATATCTGTATTCCCATGTTCACTGCAGCATTATTTACAATAGCCAAGATATGGAAACAACCTAAGGGTACACAAACAGATGAATAAGAAAAGAAAATGTGGCATAAATATTTAATGGAATATTATCCAAAAATAAAAAAGAATGAAATCTTGCCATTTGCAATGGATGAATCTTGAGAGCATTATGCTAGGTAAAATAATGTAAAATAGACAGAAAAAGACAAATACCATATGATCTCACTTGTATGTGGAATTAAAAAAAACAAACAAGTCCATTTATGCAGAAACAGATCGGTGGTTGCCAGATGTGGGCGGGTGGCGGTGGGGTGAAATGGGTGAAGGGGGTCAAAAGGTACAAACTTTCACTTACAAAATCTATGGCCCAATCAGGAGACTATAGATACTGGAGAGAATGTGGAGAAATGGGAACCCTCTTGCACTGCTGGTGGGAATGCAAATTGGTGCAGCCACTCTGGAAAACAGTGTGGAGGTTCCTCAGAAAATTAAAAATAGACCTACCCTATGACCCAGCAATAGCACTGCTAGGAATTTATCCAAGGGATACAGGAGTACTGATGCATAGGGGCATCATTGTACCCCAATGTTTATAGCAGCACTCTCAACAATAGCCAAATTATGGAAAGAGCCTAAATGTCCATCAACTGATGAATGGATAAAGAAATTGTGGTTTATATACACAATGGAGTACTACGTGGCAATGAGAAAGAACGAAATATGGCCCTTTGTAGCAACATGGATGGAACTGGAGAATGTGATGCTAAGTGAAATAAGCCATACAGAGAAAGACAGATACCATATGTTTTCACTCTTATGTGGATCCTGAGAAACTTAACAGAAACCCATGGGGGAGGGGAAGGGAAAAAAAAAAAAAAAAAAAAGAGGTTAGAGTGGGAGAGAGCCAAAGCATAAGAGACTCTTAAAAACTGAGAACAAACTGAGGGTTGATGGGGGGTGGGAGGGAGGGGAGGGTGGGGGATGGGTATTGAGGAGAGCACCTTTTGGGATGAGCACTGGGTGTTGTATGGAAACCAATTTGACAATAAATTTCATATATTGAAAAAAAAATAAAAATAAATAAAAAAAAAATCTATGGCCCAAAGCTAAATACTGAATCCCAACTGGTTATGAATTCACACAGCAAAACTATGTTTTATTTCTTTTTCTAGCCAAAGTAATGTTTGTTGAGCACACAAATTAATCAGAGAGCTGCTACTTATGGTTCAGAATTATTTTTACAATGCTATTTTACAAGTATTATTCCCTTCATAAATGCTCAAAAGGAAAATATAAACCATAATCTTTTAACAACCATATGTAATCAAATTTAGTTTTCAGACATTGTCTTTTCACTCTTTCAGAAGCAATGTTAGTTGTAGTTAAAAGCTCTGACTTTGGAGCAAAGTTTTTCCCCAACTCAATCCCTGTTCTGCCTAGTGACCTTAAGCAAGTTATCTATGCTTTCTGTGCCTCGGTTTCCTCATCTGTAAAATGGGGACAATAATAGTACCTCACAGAATTTTGTAAGGATCAAATAAATTAATACATGTAAAACATACAAATTTTAATATTGTTTGTTCTAGCTCTGTGAAAAGTGATGTTGGCATTTTTAATAGGGATTGCACTGTAGATTGCTTTGGGCAGTATAGACATTTCAATCATACTTGTTCTTCCAATCCATGAGCACAGACTGTCTTTCCATTTCTTTGTGTCATTTTCAAAAGTCTCTCATGTGTTTTACAGTTTTCAGAGTACAAGTCTTTCACCTCTTTGGTTAGGTTTATTTCTAGTTACCTTACTGGTTTTGGTGCAATTGTAAATGGGACGGATTCCTTAATTTCTCTGCTACCTCATTATTGGTATGTAAAAATGCAACAGATTTCTGTACATTGATTTTATATCCTGCAACTTTACTGAACTTGTGTATCACTTCTAGCAGCTTTTGGTGGGGTATTTCAGGTTTTCTTTTTTTATTTTTATTTTTTGTAATATTTATTTATTTATTTGAGAGAGAGAAAGAGAGAGAGCAGGGGAGGGGCAGATAGAGAGAGGGAGATAGAGAATCCCAAGCAGGCTCTGCACTGTCAGCACAGAGCCCAACATGGCGCTCAATCTCACAAACCATGAGATCATGAGCTGATCTGAAATCCAGAGTCAGACGCTTAACGGACTGAGCCACCCAGGGGCCCCAGTCTTTCAGGTTTTCAATATAGAGTATCATGTCATCTGCAAATAGTGAAAGTTTCACTTCTTCCTTACTGATGTGGGTGCCTTTTACTTCTTTTGCCTGATTGCCATGGCTAGGATTTCCAGCACTATGTTAAATAACAGTAGTGAGAGTGGACATCCTATCTTATTTTTGACCATAGAGGAAAAGCTATCAGGTTTTCCCCATTGAGGATGATGTTAACTGCAGGTTTTTCATATACAGACTTTATTATGTTGAGGTATGTTCCTTCTAAACCTACTTTGTTGAGGGTTTTTATCATGAATGAATGTTGTACTTTGCCAAATGCTTTTTTTGCATCTATTGAAATGATTATAGCTTTTAAACTTTCTTTTACTAATGTGTTGTACACATTGATTGATTTGCAAATATTGCAAAAGATCCAAAATAGTCAAAGCAACCCTGAAAAAGAGAAGCAAAGCTGGAGGCATCACAATTCCACCCTTAAAGTTATACTACAAAGCTGTAGTGATCAAAACAGTATGATACTGGCACGAAAATAGACACACAGATCAATAGAACAGAAAAGAAAACCCAGAAATGAACCCACAACTATATGATCAATTAATCTTTGAGAAAGTAGTAAAGAATATTCAATGGGAAAAAAGCAGTCCCTTCATAAAACGGTATTGGGAAAACTGGACAGCAACATGCAAAAGAATGAGACTGGACCATTTTCTTACATCATACACAAAAATAAATTCAAAATGGATTAAAGACCTAAATATGAAACCTGAAATCATAAAAAATCCTAGAGGAGTACACAAGCAGTAACCTCTTTGACATCGGCCATAATAACTTCTTTCTAGATTTGTCTCCTGAGGCAAGGGAAACAAATGCAAAAATAAACTATTGGGACTACATCAAAATAACAACTTCACAGCAAAGGAAACATCAACAAAACTGAAAGGCAGCCTATAGAATAGGAGAAGATATTTACAAATGACATATCTAATAAAGAGTTAGTATCCAAAATATATAAAGAACTTATAAAACTCAACACCCAAAAATGAATAGCCCAATTAAAAAATGGGCAGAACACATCAACAGACATTGTTCCAAAGAAGACAGCCAGATGGCCAACAGGCACATGAAAAGATGCTCAACATCACTCATCATCAGGGAAATGCAAATCAAAACTACAATGAGATATACCTCACACCTGTCAGGATGGCTAAAATAAAAAACACAAGAAACAACTGGTGTTATCAAGGATGCAGAGAAAGGGGGACACTCTTGGACTGTTGGTGGGAATGCAAACTGGTGCAGTCATTCTGGAAAACAGTCTGAAGGTTCCTCAAAAGTTAAAAATGGGGGCACCTAGGTGGTTCATTCAGTTAAGCATTTGACTTTTGACTTCAACTCAGGTCATGATTTTGTGGTTCAGGAGTTTGAGCCCCTCATTAGGCTATGTGCTAGTGGTACAGAGCCTTCTGGGATTCTCTTTCTTTCCCTCTGTCTCTGCCCTTCCCCTGATTGCTCTCTCTCACTCAAAAAAAATAAACTTTTTTAAAAAGTTAAAAATAGAACTACCCTATGATCCAGCAATTGCACAGCTATGTATTTACCCAAAGAATACAAAAATACTAATTCAAAGGGATACATGCACTCCAATGGTTATAGCAGCATTATCTACCATAGCCAAATTATCAGTGTTCAACTGATAACTGGATAAAAAAGAAGTGGTATACATATACAATAGAATATTACTCAGTCATAACAAAGAATGAAATCCTAGGGCACCTGGATGGCTCAGTCGGTTAAGCATCTCACTCTTGATTCTGGCTCAGGTCACAGTTTGTAAGATTGAGGCCAGCGTTGGGCTCTGCACTGACAGCATGGAGCCTACTTGGGATTCTCTCTCTCCCTCTCTCTCTCTGTCCCTCCCCTGCTTGCACTCTTTCTCAAAAAATAAAAAATAAAATAAAAACTAAAAAAAATGAAATCTTGCCATTTGCAACATGGATGGAGCTAGAGTATTACGGTAGGTGAAATAATAAAGACAAATACCATATGATTTCACTCATATGTGGAATTTAAGAAACAAATGAGCAAAGAAGGAAAAAAGAGAGAGGGGCAAACCAAGAAACAGACTCCTTTTTAAAAGTATTTATTCATTTATTTTGAGAAAGAGGGCATGGGGGAGAGAGAGAGAGAGAGGACAGAGTGAATCCCAAGCAGGCTCCACGCTGTCAGTGTAGAGCCCGATGTGGGGCTCAAACTCACTAACTGTGAGATCATGACCTGAGCTGGTATCAAGAGTCAAACATTCAACTGACTGAACCACCCAGGTGCCCCAAGAAACAGACTCTTAACTATAGTTAAGAGAACAAACTGATGGGCACCAGAGGGAGGTGGCGGGGGGGGGGGGGGGGGGGGGGATAGGTTAAATAGGTGATGGGGATTAAGAAGTACACTTGTTTGATGAGCACTAGGTGTTGCATAGAAGTGTTGAATCACCATACTGTATACCTGAAACTAATATTATACTGTATATTAACTAATTGGAATTTAAACGAAAACTTAAAAAAAATACATGCAAAGCAAATTGGACAGTGCCTGACACATAGTATGCACTCAATAAACATCAATTCATTATTATATCTATAGCACATTCTTTTAAGTAGTCAACTTTTTTCAAAGTGGTTTTCTATTTTATTTTTTTACATTAATTCTAGTTGGTTAACATACAGTGTTATATTAGTTTCAGGTGTATAATATAGTAGCCTAATTCTTCTACTGAGTTATGTATCATAAACATCTCCATACATCTAAATTATTTTCTACAACATGATTCTTAATAGTATGGATGCACCTTATTTTAACATAGTTTCCTATTGGGAGACATTTAGGAGAGTTTCAGATTTTAGTCATTAGAAAGTGTTACGAGTGAGCATGTTTGCACATCTCTTTCATGATTTCCTCAGAAGTAAAGTTGCTGGGATAAAAGGCATATTCACTTTTAAGCCTTTTGATATATTTTAGGTCCCAGGATTTATATCACCCACAGTTTCTTATATTTTACATTTGGCTTATTATGAAAGGGGCCTCAGAGACTGTTACTGAGCAGAGGAATAATGAAGTTAGGGTAGTGTGCTCCTTAGCCACTCTGAACAGCAAAATAATGTTGAAATGAAAGTTTTGGGTGACATGAGTGTCCAATGAAGGTGACATGTGCTGACTACCATACCAGCATCTCCAAGCCCAGGCTATTTGAGCTATCAGCACTCTTCCGGTACAACTAACTCCAGATACGAAAAACATCATCAAGCCCCGGGTGTCAGGAATCCTCAGCCTCAAACTGTTGCATTGGGGAAAGTCAGAGCAGCTGCACTGACACACATTTCACAGGCTTTCTCTCTTAATTTACTCCATTCATGGAGAATTTCTCTTGACAAAGTGTTATGGCCCTTGTGTCAGCAAGACCTTGTATAATTTAGAAGTATGTTCCTAAAATAGTGAAAGGGCTGAAATGTCTCAGAGGCAAAAAATTACCTGAAGAGGTTCCATTGTAAGGAACCTTGCCAGAGGGAGCTAATCACATTGAATCACAGGTGAGGAAGCAGCATGACATGGGTGTCCAGCCCATTGGCCCAACACTTTATGCCTGCATGCTATTAAAAAGAGAGGTCTTAAAAATAAATCATCAGTAAATAAATATTCTAATATTTAGATAAAGTGGAAATCATGGATTCAGGGATTCTCATGATTATAGAGATCATCAAGGTCATCTATTCTAGCTCAATGGTCAGCTGTTGCTTGGATTCCATTTACAATTGTCCTGAAAAGTGACCTTCTGCCTCTGCTTAGACATGTCCAATAGCAGAGAACTGTTACTCTCTCCTTAGGACAACTAATATAACTAGAGAGTTCACCCTTATTAAAATCCTGAAATCCATTAGCCTAAATAAACAAACACATAAGTAAATAGATATTTTCCAGACATTGGTGAGTCCTATAGAATGTTGAAAATGTTATTTTTTACAGCTGGCTCCAGGGCTTTTCTTAGGAAGGGAACTAAGTTTGTTTAGAAA
Source organism: Panthera leo (assembly GCF_018350215.1). Lineage (NCBI taxonomy): Eukaryota > Metazoa > Chordata > Mammalia > Carnivora > Felidae > Panthera > Panthera leo. Next base: position 62,708,485 of record NC_056691.1, on the reverse strand, counting down.
AATACTCTGATAAGCCATATGGGGTAAGAAAGATGAAGGGTTATAAGGTAAGCAGAGAGCAAAACCAAACTGTTGTGCCTTAGAAATTAAGGGAACACTGAAGTGGGGTAAGCAGTGAAAAGCTGGAAATGGGACTGAAAAAGGAAGAGGAGTTGCTGAACAACACATCCAGATGCTGGAGCCCGTAGGGAAAGGTGGCCAGTTAGGAATTCCCTGCGCTTAAAGTTCTATTAAGAACAAAAAGAGAGAGAGAGAGAGAGAGAGAGAGAGAGATTAGAGTGGGAGAGATCCAAAGCATAAGAGACTCTTATAAACTGAGAACAAACTGAGGGCTGCTGGGGGGTGGGAGGGAGGGGAGGGTGGGTGATGGGTATTGAAGAGGGCATCTTTTGGGATGAGCACTGGGTGTTGTATGGAAACCAATTTGACAATAAATTTCATATATTTTTAAAAAAATCACAAAAAAAAGAACAAGATTCCATTTTAAGATGATTTCATTTCTACAATACAAAAGATAGATTGGTATAACACTTTTAGAAAGCAATTTAGCAATATATATCCAATGTACTTTAGCCTTATAATCCCAATTCCTGACATACATCTTGAAAAATTAAATCAAAATGTAAAAATGCTGAATGAAAAAAGATGTGGTACAGATATATAATGGAGTATTACTCAGCCATAAAAAAGAATGAAATCTTGCCATTGGCAATGACATGGATGGATCCAGAGAGTATTATGCTAAGTGAAATAAGTCAGAGAAAGACAAATACCATATGATTTCACTCATATGTGGAATTTAAGAAACAAAACAAACAAGCAAAGGTGGGAGGGCGCAAAAAAAGAGAGAGAAGCAAACCAAGAAACAGACTCTCTAACTATAGAGAAAAAACTGATGGTTACCAGAGGGGAGGTAGGCAGGGGGATGGCTTAAATAGGTGATGGGCATTAAGGAGTGTACTTGATGTGATGAGAACTGGGTGATGTATGTAAGTGTTGAATCATTATATTGTATACCTGAAACTGGTATTACACTGTATGTTAACTACCTGGAATTTAAATAAAAATTTTTTTAAAAATGTGAAAATGCAAAAACTTAGAACCAACCCAGATCCTAAAACAGAGACTGCTAAATAAATTATGGCACAGTCCCAAGAATATTTTGCAACTCTTAAATATGATGTTAATGATAATATAAGAAAATGTATGACAAGATGTTTTTGATAGAAATAAGAAAATTATAATTTAATATTAACCTACTAAGGAAACAAAATAACAAAGAACTTCTATGCGTAGAAAATATTTTAAAGAAATACAGCAAAACTGTTAATAATAGTCATCTCTAAGGATAATTTTCTCCTATTTTTCCAAGTTTTTAAAATTTTACATAGCAAATATGTTTAACACTTAAAATGTAAAATTTTTTTACACAATCTATATTTAAATGTCAATTTTAAACTTCATTTAAAATGTGTTTATGGCTGTTAATTCTTCAGCAACTATACAAGAGAAACAGCTTCATGGTTATAGAAAAGTCAACTATCCTTTCTTTATACCCAAGTCTGACTTTGGTCAGTTCATGTCACCTTTCTGAATGTCAGCTGTGGTACAAAAATAAAGATCTCTCCCTGACTCTATCACAGGCTTGTTGGGGTGCACAATACATTGGTGAATATGGAAGCCCTCTGAATTCTGCATCCTTATAAAATTATAAAGGACTCTTACTGTTAGATTAGAATCTACAGGTAGTCACTTCATTCTTCTACCTTCTGATCCATTCTTCTTTTGCAATGACCACTTCATATAATCTGGGGAAATGTGACTGTATATAAGTCACATTTCTATATAACGCATGTTGGGATAAAATGTATAAAATTCAGTATATTACTTTGAAACAAAATAAACAAAAGGTCCTGAAACCATTGGTGTCATAATGTTCTTTAACAGTATGTTTTCATGTGTGGCATGTGTGTGTGATGGGAGTTGTGAGTGTGAGTGGGTTATGAGTGTACATGTGCATATGTATGGTGTGTGTGAGGTATGTGTTTGCAAATGTGCACACTGAAGAGCCCTAGGGAGCCAGAGGTGAATTTAGAATTGCTGTTTCCTTATAAAGAGATTTACTTTGTTTTCTTTTGCTTTGTTGTGCCTGACTATCCATAGCAAGTCTAGATATTAAAGAAGAAACTTTCAGGACCAAAGATTACAGATTCAAATTCTGGGAATGGGAGCCTGTCACATCCTGTTGGAGATCATTCATTGGAATCTGACTGCAATACCTTAATCTTTAAGCAGAATTCAAAATAAGTCCATCTTGAGTTCCTTCCAAAAGTTAGGGGAGGAATCACTAAAAGACCCATTTACAAGGCAGTTTCCTCTATTCCTCCCACAAAACAAACAAACAAACAAAATGGTATAGTGGGAAGAACACAAGACTCTAGTCAGATGCTCAAAGTTAAATTCCTACTTACACTAACTAGTAAGGCCATCTTTACCCACCAGCTCAGCACAGTGCCACTTCCTTCCACTCTGCCTGGTTACTTCCCCAAATTCCCAGGGAAACCTCTCCCATTGCCAATCCATCCCAGTTCATCACCAGTTCTTATAAATGGATCCCTGTGCCTTCATGTCTTACATTTCTTGTATCGCTCCCGACCCCCGGCCTATGCCCTTCAAGTGAGATCAAGTTTCCAGCCTGGTTCATCTTCCAGTGATTACCCAGGCCACATCGGAGACTGGACACAAGGGAGCCGGGAGAACATTTTTAAGTTATTGGACCTCTCTTGGCCTGAGTTTCAAGGCTACTGGGTTAAATGATCTCTAGTGTCCATTCTTGATCTAATATTCTACAGTTCTATCACAACATAAACATTACAATAACAAATATAATAATTAAACCAGAAAATTTGTGTAATGGTCCAGTTATCAATGCGTCTTTATTCACATCATCTCCTTGGCCCACCCAATGGATAGATAAACCAGGTGGTATCATCTCCATTCTGGAGATACATTTTGAAAATTACATGATTTACTCTCCCAGGGTTACATGACTCAAACCCAAATCTTCTGACTCTAATTTTTAAGTTCTTTAATCCATAGAATGATAAGGCATAGAAAAACCCTGTTGCTATCTATTCAGAGAGGAAACAAGGATTTGAGCAATTGTGGGAATTCCAAAATTTTAAATATAAGCAATGTGACTTTTTCAGACTAGATTCAAATCCTTTAGGGCATAACAAGGCATTCATTTCAGTTCTTATGAAGCAAAGCACATCTCCTACCCAAAAGAGAAACTGGTAGGATTTCAAATATTCTTACCAAGCTCAAGGGGTCTAGAATTTAGCACATACCATAGTAGCTTATCCAAATATAAAGCATCATGAGCCTCACTCTTGTATAATTGTACATAACCATTACATTGTCTTTTTTAATGTTTGTTTATTTTGAGAGAGAGAGAGAGAAAGAGAAAGAGAGAATGCAAGCAGGGGAGGGGCAGAGAGAGAGAAGGAGAGACAGAATCCCAACCAGGCTCCAAGCAGTCAGAGCAGAGCCCGATGAGGGGCTTGATCCCACAAACTGTGAGATCATGACCTGAGCTGAAACCAAGACTCAGACGCTTAACTGACTGAGCTACCCAGGTGCCCCAGCCCTTACAAATGTCTTTGATCATGTATTGGTTTTCCATTGTTACTATATAAGAAATTATCACAAACGTAGTGGTTTAAAACAACACAAATTTATTGTTTCATGATCCTATAGGTCAGAAGTCTAACATGGATCTCACTGAGCTAAAGTAAGGTGTTGGGAAGGCTGGTTCCTTCTAGAGCCTCCAGGAGAGAACCTGTTTCCTTGCTTTCTCTAGCTTCTAGAAGCTGCCTGCATTCCTTGGCTGGTGGCTCCTCTCTTTGTCTTCAAATCCAGTGATGTAGCATGTCTCTGACCCTGCTTCTGTTTTCCCATCTTTTTCTCTGACCACAGCAGGATAAGGGTCCTTTTATTTATTTTTGTTTATTTTTTAGAAACAGAGAGCACAAGTGGGAGAGAGGGATAGAGAGAGAGAGAGGGAAAGAAGCTCAAGCAGGCTCCAAGCTCAGTGCGGACCCCGACTCATGGGGTTGATTGACATGGGGCTCAATCTCATGACCCTGGCATCATGACCTGAGCCGAAATCAAGAGTTGGACACTTAACCAACTGAGCCACCCAGGTGCCCCAATAAAGCCAGATATGATTAGATTATACTCACTCAGATGATCCAGGTAACCTCCCCATCTCAAGATCCTTAATCATATTTGCAAAGCCACTTTTCCCATGAAAGGTTAACACAGTCCCAGGTTCCATGGATTAGGATGTGGATATCTCTGGAGGGCCATTATTCCACCTACCACCATGAATGTCATTAGTTCATTCAAAAAATAATAGCCAAAATGCATCAATGTACCTTCTATATGTTAAATATCTGATGTAGGAACTTTATACCCATTCCAACAAATATTTATAACAATATGTCAAGGTTGGTATCGCTATCCCCATCTGACAGACAGTGAAAATGAGACTTATTGGTTAAGTAACTCTACAAGGTCATCTAGCTAGTCAGAGGCAGAGCAGACTTTTAAACCACTATAAAACAACCATGCACAGGAGAAGCCACCACTTTTCAGTGCGAGCACTGATTCCCAGGCATAAAGCTATCATGTAGTTAAGCTCAGCTGGGAGCCTCACAGATATCTCTGCTTGGAGGAGAGCCCCAGCATGCAGTCTGAGGTTCCTTTGCTTGTGGCACGTTCCATCCACAGCAAAAGGGAAATCTAGAGAGTAAGAAACAGCAAAAGCTTCCTAAGAGAAAAACTCTTCTAAAACCTCTGCAGACTCTTGAGATTTTGGGTAACACATGGCAAATGTGACAGGTTTCCTGGGCGTCTGCTAGTACTTGGCATCATCACGCTCCACAGTCAATTACAAAATTGTCATTTTGGGCCCACTGAGGCTTTAAATAGCACCTCCAAACAGCCGGGCAAGTTTTGTAGCTTTCTCTTTCTATTAAGAGCATGTGAGGGCTCAGAGACTATTGAAAATAAATGTCACAAAGTAAATGCTTTTATGCATTTGTTTGTTTAAATTGTTTTGAGGGCACTGAGAATGAAGACACATGCTTCAAAAAGAGATATTCCAGAATAATGATGCCATATCTCAAAGCACCCAAAATATTAATTGCTACCCAAAACAAGATGCTGAGATAGAAATGCACATGTCACATTAATGCAAAGGCCAAAAAGTGAGAGAATAAAAGAAAACAAAATTTCAAAACACTATTGTTTATTAAGCACCTGTTGTTTGCCAGAAGTTTTTGAAAATTAATTTCATTTAATCCATACAATACTTACAAGTAACCTAATTTCACTGGTGAAGACAGAGCCTTAGAGAGGTTAAGCAACAGGTCCAAGGTCACCCTGCTGGATGCCGATGAGGCTGGGCCTATCTAGCATAAAAAGAATCTATTTCACCACACACCCAACCAAGCAGGCTAGGCTCAGGGTATTAGGCAAGTGTCAGCCCTGACTCACCAGAAGGCAGCCTGACTTGGAAAATAATATATATCTGCTTCTAGGCTACGGGGGAGACAAAAAGAAGCATTAAAGCTGAAGATAAAAGACAGGCAGGTGCAGCTGATTTAGTTCCAGTCATCACATTCTCAATGTTCCTAACAGGAGTGGTGATAGTAACACCTCGTAATTACACAACGCCCTCCTCAGGGAAGCTCAGAGCTCTTTAAAGACACATTCACATTTGTCTTCCCAACAGCTCTGGAATGGAGGAGACAGCACAATCACTTTCCTTTTACAGAGGGAGAAGCTGGTGCATTTGCCCAAGGTCATAGAGGGACACAGAGGCTTGGAGAGACGGTAGCCCTGGGACTCTTATCCAGATGGCTTAACCACCAGCCCTGGGCTCAGAGACCCATGGGTGAAACATCCATTTAGTCAGCCATGCTATGCTTTGTAAAATCCCTGTCAAAATGACCCATACCACGAGAAACATGTGACAGGAAGGCCCTCTATTTCCTTCATTCTTCCAGATATTCACTCCTGGTGGAGAGGGGATCTTTCTCTTTTGTTCAACAGCACATGTGCATTATTGAAAAAGGATCAGTCTTAACCAGAGAAAGGTTTGTCAAATTGAGAGTCTACTCCAAACAGCCTCAAACTCTGGAGCCAGGAGGATCCCTGATCCTCTCCCAGAATGGAACCTAGATTTAGAATTTCTTGCCTTGACTACAAGGTGCATCAACTGAAGAGAGCAGGACTGGAGGGATGGCGAAAAGAAAAAAGAGGAAAAGGAGGGAGACCCAGCAGAGAAAGGACCCACAAGTGGAACATCCACTGTATGGGCCATCCCCAAAGTGAACTGTACAGATGGTAAAGTGTTTTTTAGCACAAGCTCTGCACATCCTTAGTGTCTGCAATTGGCTACTGGTATGGCTAAAGTTTGTATGAGGATTATACGTGCACATTCTTCCAGATATTTCAGGGCTTAGTAACAAGCATATGCAAGATTCAGAATGTGTCTCCTACAGCACAATACTTCACAGCATAGAAACAGGTAGAACACTATAGGTCTTAAACAAAGTGTGAGTCATTCTAATTACCAGATTTAATAAAAGGTTCTATTGTACCAACATAAAAAGAGGTCTTCATAATTTAAAATACTCTCAAGGCACAAGGCTTAGCACTTGACACTTGGAATGCCAGCTTCCTCATTTGCGATCTTGGGCCAAACACTGAGATATTTGCACTCCTAGAAAAGTAGTTCAGTTACCTCCTCCCTAAGGCAGAGACTTTACCATCATGAAACTTTTGAGAGCTAATACCTGATTTTTAATGCTATATGATTTATGCTATGATTTAAATGCTACAGTCTCAAATGTGAATTCAATGAAAATACTATGTAACTTTGCTTTGCTTGTTGCTCCTAGATTTGAATCAGCACAAGATCAGAAGCTTTTAAATTAAAACAATAAGTTTTGCCTACCCCACTCATTCTCAATTTCTGATGAATAAAAACCAAAAGGAAACAGGGGAATCTAGCTGGGTCAATCATTAGAGTGTAAAACTTTTGATCTCAGGATCATGAGTTCAAGCCCCAAGCTGAGCATAAAGCTTACTTTAAAAAACAAAGGGAATAGAAAAGAAGGGGGAAGGGGAGTAATCTGAATTAAGAGAAATCAAGAAAGAAGACTGAAGAAAAGTCTGCTACATAGACAACAGATGAAGACAAAATGAAGAAAGAATAAGAGTATATTCTGTCTGGGAAGAAAGTGACCAGAACCCAAGGAAGAAGTCACAAACAGCCTCCCCACCCCAGCTCAGAGCTACAGGGTTTGAAGCAAGAGTTGGCTATGGAGTAGTAGCTGTGAGGCAAATTCACAGTCTCCTAGGCAATCTCAATTATAACTATAAATACATATATCATTAATAAAACATTAGAAAAATCAAGTCTGTCAAGATATTTAAAGACTAATACATCATGACAAAGTAGGATTTATTCCAGAAATGAATGCAATTATGGGCCAATATTAGGAAATCAATAATTCATCATATTACTAGGTCAAAGGAGAAAAGCTATCTGATTGCCTCAATAGATATTTTTTAAAAAGCAATTGATAAAATTTTAAATCTATGACCTAGAAATATAAATAGAAGAAAGTAAAGATTATTTATTAATTGATATGGAAAATCTATGATCCAGTTAACTGGTAACATAATATTTAAATATAAAACATTATGGAGATTTTTACTAACTGAAGGAATGAGACAAAAATGACCATTATCAAAACTAATATTTTAATATCTTTCTGGTAGTTCTAGGCAATTAAGTAAGACCAACAGAAGTAAAAAGAAGTATAAATATTAGGAAAGAGAGGAAATTTTATCTTTGCTTGCATATAATATCTATATGAAAAATATCTAAGACAATCAAATGAAATAAATACTGAAACTAATAGGAGAGTTCATTAATATGGCTATGTAAATAACAAATATATATTTAAAATGAGAAATTTTGTATATGTCAGTTATATCCATTTTCTCCCCAATTAAAACCCACTCATGTTGAGAAACCCAAAGAAAATGAGGGTAAAACTAGACCCATGAAGATTTCAGGAAATGTAAAGATACAAAGAGCACCAGTTCTCTATCCTATGACTTTCCAAACTACAATGGGATTGTTGAGAAAAGATGAGAATCTTTTTTTTTTTTACATTTTTTTTTTTTTAACGTTTATTTATTTTTGAGACAGAGAGAGACAGAGCATGAACGGGGGAGGGTCAGAGAGAGAGGGAGACACAGAATCTGAAACAGGCTCCAGGCTCTGAGCAGTCAGCACAGAGCCCGACATGGGGCTCAAACTCACGGACCACGAGATCGTGACCTGAGCCGAAGTCGGCCGCTTAACCGACTGAGCCACCCAGGCGCCCCGAGAATCTTTTTTAAGATGAGAAATATTTTAAGAATTAATAAAAGTACTTACATACAAATGGAAACCAGCAGTATTCCTTTCCCTTTTTGTCAAAATATTCTAAAGTTCCATAACAAATTGAGTTTTTACCATGGTGTCTCCTACCCATGCACCAACCCACTGATAAGAGCACAACTATATTTAAATTTGAGGTTACAGAAGCCACTCCTAAATCATATTCCAGACCCCAAGTCACAAATCGGTAACCTCACTACCAGTGGGCTCCTCTTACCTATATAGTAATGGTTGTCTTCCTCTCACCCTAAACCTCTGGGTCTATTTCTTCACTTACTTTTCAAACCCCAGCCCCTCATCAATCCATGAACAAGAAAAACTTTGTCTTACTACTTTTACTTGGGAATTAAAAACCTGCTACGACCTGAGGTCTGCTCTGTGCATTTATTCTTTCATACATTTATCCCACAAACAAACGTCTATTCAGTGCCAACCATAGACTAGTTGCTGGTGCTGTAAAATGAGTAAATTAGATACAGTAAGGGCCTCACAGTGCTTATAGTCTAGTGGGAGATTCAAACAAATTGAGAGGCAATGACAATATCATCAGTAAATGTGTGCTAGGGGAAGCACAAGGTGATGATGTAACAAAACATAGGGTCATCCAACCCTATTGGGGAGGTGCCCTAAAGTATGAATAAAAGCTGAAAGGCAAAGTATAAGGTGGGGGTGGAGAGAGGAAAGAACACATCTCATTTTACTTATTTCAGGCATAAAAGACAGCCACACATTCAATTAACATTCTCAGACCCACTAGGCAAGCTTCTAGGAGCTGGAACAGACACCATGTTACATGCCGTGTTTTATAGCTCCTTGGTGATGTCTGACAGCACTCTAAATAATCCTTTTGGAACTAACAGAAGTTTCGAGTGGATAGGATGAATTCTGAGCACAGTGTTTTTAAGAGTTTCTTTATCCTCTGGGGCTAAAACCCCTTTCAAGGATTGCTTGAGCAATCCTAGTTGTTAGATGACAACCCGCATGGTTACCAAGGATGAGAAAGGCATATGAAGAAAATACTGTTTTGGTCTTCAGTAAATGTTTGAACTCTGCTGGGTCTGACAGCAAAGCCCCAAGGACAAAGATGAATTTTATGATGTAGGTTTTTCCCATCAGGGCTCATGACTGACTAAGTTTTTCAGGGCTCAAGTGAGGGTCTGCTACCATGGTCAGCATTTAAAGTATGTAGCCTAGAAAAGTGCAGCTTTATAGATTTGGAAAATCTTACTAACTTCTGCCCAGGAGAATAAGAATGTTAAAAAGCAAATATTTTTGCTTATCTCCCAAAAACCTGTACTCCTGCCCAACTCTAGGTGCTCCGCAGCTACTACAAACACCACTTTATTAATATATTGCTACTAGCCCTTTCACATATTATTTACATTTAAACAGGAAAGACATGTTTATTATTGGAAAGTCATTACTATGACACTTTCCTAATCTTAAATATTTACATGTATTCTGTTCATCCTAAAAGAGAACTCTAACATTCACTCATATAAATCATAGTAAATTGGTTTGAAAACTAATTTTTCATTAAACAAAATGTATTTATTGCTTAAAATGTGACCCCTAGGAATTACTGACCTCTAAGAATAACCAATTTTTATAAATTTCAAGACAAGGAAAACATCATTACTTTCCCTCTAAAATCAGGGATTAAATGATGATGTCTGTTTTTACCCCCATCTATTAACATTGTACTAGAGGCTCTAAGCAAAGAAGTGTCATTATCCAAAGACAATATGATTGCCTATGTAGGAAATCCTAATGTATCTACAAAAGAAGAAAGAAACAAAAAAGAGAGTGAGAGCTACTGCTAAGTGAATTTATCAAGATCAGTATACAAAAACCAACTGCATGTGTATATATATAAAATACTTAGGTATGGAAGATGTACAAGACTTGAATACTGAAAACTACAAACCACTGCTAAAAACTAAAAAATACATAAGTAAATAGACATAAACCAAACAACTCAATATTGTTAAGATGTTAATTCTCTTCAAATTGATCTATAGATGTAATACAATCCAAATCAAAATTCCAGGAGGCTTGTTAGTAGAACTTGACAAGCCAATCATACAATTCATATGGAAATACAAATGGCCTATAAAAGCCAAAACAAGTTTTTGAAAATAACCAAGTTAGAGGACTTAACATTACCTGACTTCAGGACTTACAATCAAGTAATAGTAATCAAAACAGTGTGATATGGGTGCAAACTAAACAAGCAGATGAAACAGAATAGAAAGCCCAATAATAAATGCACACATACATGGTCAGGTGACCTTTGACAAAGATGCAAAGGCAATCCAGAAAAAAAATATACAGACTTAACAAATGGCACTAGAACAATATCCTTTAAAAAAAAAAGGTAAGCTTCAATCCATAACTCACATCACATGGAAAAATTAACTCAGAACAAATGTAAATATAAAACCTAACACTATAAAATTTGTATAAAAGGGGGACCTGGGTGGTTCAGTCAGTTGAGCGTCCAACTCTTGATTCCGGCTCAGGTCATATCTCACGGTTTAGGAGATAGAGAACCGCATCGGGCTCCGTGCTAGCAGAGTCTGCTTGGGATTCTCTGTCTCCCCTCTTTCTGCCCCTTCCCTGCTCTCTCTCGCTCTCTCTCTCTCTCTCTCTCTCTCTCTCTCAAAATAAATAAACAAACATTGAAAAAATTGTACAGGAATTTCTCTGGGTTAAATGAAAATAAAATCAAAAGCATGATCCATACAAGAATAAACTGATAAACTGAACTTCATCAAAGTTAAGGCTTTGGCTCTTCTAAAGATAGTGATAAGAGAATGAAAAGACAAACCACAGAGACGATATCTGCATATCACATATCCAATAAAGGATTTGTTTCCAGAATACATAAAGAACTCTCAGAACTCAATAAGAAATAATGTTTATAAAAGATTTGAATAGACACATCCTCAAAAAAGACAGATGGCAAATAAACACAGGAAAAGATTTTCACACCAGTAGTCACTTGGGAAATGCAAATTAAAACCACAATGTCTATTACACCTTAATAAAAAAAAATTTTTTTTAACTGTAAAAAAAAAAACCTCCTTAATGAGATAAGCACTACATGCCTATTTGGATGACTACAATTTAAAAGACTGAACATTCAACATTTTCATAGAGATGGGGTCGAGTTAGAACTCTGATACACTGCTCATGGGAATGTGAAATAGTAGGACCACTTTGGAAAATATTTTGGCAATTTCTTAAAAAGTTAAACACACACCGACTATATGATCCAGCTCTTTCATTTCCAAATATTTGCCCAAGAAAATGAAAGCATATGCCCACACAAAGACTTAACACAAAAGTTGAGAGCAAATTTTTTATGGAACATTTCTAGGATAGGTGTAGATCTTTTTCTCTCTTCGGTGCTGGAAAATTCTCTTCTATTATCTCTTTAATAATTTTCCCTTAAATCTTCTCAGTTCTCTTATCCTGAGATTTCTATTATTTGTATATTTGGCCTCTAGGATAGGTCTTTATATGTCTTATCGTTTCATTCACATTTTCCACTCTGTTTTTTCCCCCACCTTCTTGGAAATTTCTGTCTCTATCACACCCTTCTAGTCCCTCAACTGCATTATGTGTTGAGATCATCTGAAACTTGGGATATTTAAAAAAAATAGCTATTTTTTTAAAATTCTGCATAAATAATTATTTAAAATTAACTAAAAGTTTTACGCGTTTCTTTGGATTGAATGTTTGCTTGTCTTATTTGTTTGCTTTGTGTATCTCATGGGTTTGCTATATGTGTGTATATATATATACGTGTATTTATTCATGGAGGTCTTTTTTCTAACCATTCTTTCAGAGTACATTTTTTGAGACATTTTTTAATTCTAAAATGTCTTTGGTAGGCCTTTCAAATTGAATGTCACTGTCACTGGGTATGGAATTTTAAGTTCAAAATAATTTTCCTTCAGAATAGCAAACATTTTGTTCCAAAGTTTTTGTAATACGTTGTTTATGACAAGAAGTGTGATGTCAATTTGACTTTTATTTATTTGTAAAAAAAACTATTTTTACCTTTCTGGAAACTTTGAATTTTCTCATTATCCTCAATGTCTTAAAATTTTCACCCATAAAGTTAAATTATTGCACACGGGGGCGCCTGGGTGGCTCAGTCGGTTAAGCGGCCGACTTCAGCTCAGGTCACGATCTCGCGGTCCGTGAGTTCGAGCCCCGCGTCGGGCTCTGGGCTGATGGCTCAGAGCCTGGAGCCTGCTTCTGATTCTGTGTCTCCCTCTCTCTCTGCCCCTCCCCCGTTCATGCTCTGTCTCTCTCTGTCTCAAAAATAAATAAAACATTAAAAAAAATTTAAAAAAAATAAATTATTGCACACATTATGCTTGATACAAAGTATATCTCAAAAACTGAAAAATCATTTCTTTCTTCAGCTTTGAAATTATTTTCTACCTTTTTTCCTTAAAAATTTCCTCTCCTCCATTCTTTCTTTCCTCTTCTATTATATTTTCAAAGTTTAAATGGAATTTCTCTTGAAATTTTTGAACTTCTATTCCATGACTTATATGACTTTTCTGACATATATACCTTTTGTCATTTTGAAAAATATGGGGGGAGAATTACTCTGTTCAATTACCCTGAACATAGATCTCTCTCCAGCAGTAGCACAGGGGTGGGAATAGGATATACTTCTGGTTGAGATTCCTGGAATTGGTATTCTGCTGGTGGAAGATTCTAAAGTCCTCCCAAAAATTGCCATATAAGTTGATAAGTTGGGATACTTATCAGCATCTCCCAATAATTGAAACTTTCAACTTTTTTTTTGTAATATCCAGACTGTAAGTAATCCAAATGTCCATCAACAGATAAATGAATAAACAAATTGTGGTAAATTTACACAATGGAATACTATTCAGCAATAAAAAGGATGAATTCCAAAATAATTATATTGATTGAAATAAGCCAGACAAAATAAGGGTTCATGTATTATTTCATCTATATAAAATTCTAGAAAATTTAAAACAATCTACAGTGACAATAATCAATGATTGCCTCTAAAAGATGAGACAAGAGAAAGCAATTATAGAAGGAGAGATGACAGTTTTGGGAAGGACAGAATATGTTCATCATCTTGATTGTATTGATATGTATAGCATTTGTGGAGATACATATCAAAAGTTATGAAACTGTACACAATTTAAATATGTACAGTTTATTTAATTATATCTCAATAAAGCTGTAACAAAAGAATATAATACACAGTGTTGAAAGTGGTTTATTTTGAGGTGGTAGAATTAAACCTGGCTTTTATCTTACTCTATGTACTTCATTTTATTTCACTATTTTTATAAATAAACATATAACATTTAAAATAAAAAACAGTAACTCTTACTTTATATTACATTTCAAATCAGAAAAATAGTAACTATCTGGTTTTGGTCTGTAATTTTGGATAATTTGTAAAAGTATAAAAATGTAATTGAATATTCTGACATTTTCACTAAGCATTGTATTATAATGCTTTCACTAAACATTGTATTATAATCTTTCTAACATATAACAGACTTTTTTGTTGTTATTTTTAATAAACCCACAGTAATTTCATTGTGTTGCTGGACCACAATTTAGCTAATCATGCTCTTTCGTGGGGTATTTAAATTTTCCCCCTTCTTTTCTTTCCCCTCTTGCTGTTATAGTTAATTTTCAAAACTACCTTCATGCACAAAACTTATATGTTTTTTCAAAATATATGTCACCCAACTGCAAAAGCAAAAATGAACTATTGGGACTTCATCAACATAAGAAGCTTCTGCATAGCGAAGGATACAATCAACATAACTAAAAGTCAGCCTACAGAATGGGAGAAGATATTTGCAAATAACATATCTGATAAATGGTTAGTATCCAAAATTTGTAAAGAACTTATCAAACTCAACACACAAAATACAAATAATCCAGTTAAGAAACAGGCAGAAGATATGAAAAGACACTCTTCCAAAGAAAACATATAGATGGTCAACAGACACATGAAAAGATGCTCAACATCACTCATCATCAGGGAAATACAAATCAAAACCACAATGAAATACCACCTCACACCTGTCATAATGGCAAAAATTAATAACACAAGAAACAACAGGTGTTGACAAGGATGCAGAGAGAAGGGAACCCTCTTGCACTGTTGGTGGGAATGCAAACTGGTCCAGCCACCCTGAAAAACAATATAGAGTTTCTTCAAAAAGTTAAATATAGAACTACCCTATGACCCAGCAATTGCACTACTATTTATCCAAAGGATACAAAAATACTGGGGCACACACCCCCAATGTTTACAGCAGCACTATCAACAATAGCCAAATTATGGAAAGAGCCCAAATGTCCATTGACTGATAAATGGATAAAGAAGATGTGGTGTATATATATACAATGGAATATCACTCAGCCATCAAGAAGAATGAAATCTCACCTTTTGCAACAACGTGGATGGAGGTACAGTGTATTAAACTAAGCATAGTAAGTCAGAGAAATATAAATACCATTTGATTTCACTCAGATGTGGAATTTAAGCAATAAAACAGGCGAACATATGGGAGGGGGAAAAGAGAGAGAGAGAGAGGGAAACAAACCATAAGAGACTCTTAAAGATAGAGAAAAAACTGAGGGTTGATGGACGGAGGTTGGTGGGAGATGGGCTAGATGGATATGGGTATTAAGGAGGGCACTTGTTATGATGAGCACTGGGTGCTGTATGTAAGTGATAAATCACTGAATTCTACTTCTAAAACCAATATTGCACTGTATGTTAACTAACCAGAATTCAAATTAGAATTTGAAAAGAAAATAAATAAAACAAAAGTTACCCAATTGTTTTCCCAAAAGGAGGCATCACTTTATATCTCCTTCGACAACAAATGAGTGTATTAGTTTTACTATAATCTTACCAGTATTACACTTACTTTTTGTTTTGTTATTCTTCTGGTTTTTAGGGGGAGGAAGTGTCTAATTTAATAAGGCACAAAATGATACATCATTGATTATTAACATGGTTAAGCATTTTCTATGACTTTGTTTATTATTTATATTCTGTCTTCTGTAAATGGTATTATCATTGTGTCAGTACAAGAAAATAGTCAATTATTTCAAAGGAAGGTAAAGGAAAGAATGAAAATGTATCCGTATAAAATAAATGAGATAGAAAATGATATACTTTACTAAAACGAGTTAGGGATGACTTTTTTCAGCAGACAGAAGATAACACCACAAATGTAGAACATGTCATGAATTACCTAAATCCAGGAAACACTCTTCTAAGGTGGGAGCAGCGCAAAATCAAATCAGAGCTACGAATGGAGCCAAACTGCAGATGACTGTGGAAAACCAGTGAGCAAACACCCAATCATCCCTATCCAGCCCCAGCCGATTGCTACCATGCAAGAACACACCACCAGATCTTCGGATTTTGTTGAAAGATATTGGACTTCTTGATTATAATGTGAACTCTCCCCTATTTTTAAAATAGTATTAATTAAAAAACAAACTTTGTTTATTCAAATGAAACATATCCGAAGACTGTTTTGGACCTCTAGACTGCCAATTTTCTACTTCTGGGCTGAGCCTAAACCTGAACAACATCTTTCACTTGAGTTCCAATATTTCATAAGCATCCCTCACCAGGTTGAACTATTCTTCAACAAGAAAGGGATTAAGAGTTTCAGTGAAGGACATCTAGTTAATCACAGCATGTTGAACACATATGCTTATTACTATTCCTTCCTGAAACTCCACTAACAATGAGAATGAAGAAATAAAGAAGTAGAATTCCATCAGAACTAAGAGAACAGTACAGAAAACCATAATAATACAGATAAGAGGAACAGAGACAACACAGATGAGAGGTGTCAACAAACTTTTGGAAGATGGAAAATAAATGGGGGATTTCTCATAGCTGAGAAAGCTGAATACCAAAAACCTTCAATAGAGAGTGATAAGGAGGAGACAAGTAAACCAATTTATACCATAAGCCCCATAAAAACTTAGGAGTTGGTGGCACCAGGTATAGAAAGTCGCATATAAAATGTGGCACTGAAAATATGAGCATTGGCTAAATGTCCACATAGGAGCAGTCAGACCGGGAATTAAATCGGTGAATAAATTAGACCAGAGTTTCTCCAAACCCAAAGACACTAAACACAGTGAAAGGTGGAGAAGAGGTGCCAGGCTAAAACCATGGGTAGTAGGTGAAAATCTACATTCTTAATAGTGAGGTTCTTGTCCAGTTTCCTTGCAGTGCTTAAATCCAAGAGTACTGGAAGTCAAGCATATAAACCTCAATCTCTAGGCAGAAATATGTAGAGCCCTGAACAGTCCCAAGTCAAAACACAAGAGACTGATATATGGGGATCCCTAACAAAAGAAAGGTCCCAAGCAACAATTCGGCACAGAAATCTGCTGGAGAATTGACTTCAAAGAGCCAATAAATACCTATACACATTATTTCTTAAAGAATCTTATGGTTTTACGAGTATCCCTAAGGGCTCTGTGAAAGATCATGATTCAAAAAATAATAATAAACATCAGTCATGAATTTCACATGCCTTGTGATGAAATGGACAGTGACCCAACAGGCCCACTAGCAATTTAGTAAGCAATCTTTCAGCAGTGCACTGTAGAATGATGTTTATTGCCTAAGACCATTCTCGGTTTTTGACATGAAATAAAGGAAAGCTGTTGATAATTGATGACTGCTACATGGCATGGAGGGAGGCTATGGTAGGCTGATGACATCAGTCTCCATCCCAAATTACTTCATCCAACCTCTATTTATGGGCTGCTTGTGTGAATACATAAGTTCTGCTGGTGTAATTTTAAAAACTGCAGGGAAATTTTCATTCTAAAGAATGAATTTTTATGTGCTGCGATTTAATTGCCTCCATGCCATTTTGATATTATTTTAAACATCACAAATGTGAACTACAGAAGTTAGAAGTAAATAGCATTATGAAATTTTCATTTTTTGTGATATTCTGTGTAGTTATATATTAGGTCTTTCTGTTTTATATTTTGCTAGCATTATATTTTATAAAGAGGTCTGATAGCCCAAAACAGTTATTTTTAAAGATAATGTATGAGTTAGAAAAGGAAAATTCCAAATCTAAGTTAATGAACAATTCCAATAAGGTCAAGGATGAAGAATTACAACCTCAAGAGTCATTCACTGCACTTGTGCAACAGATGATCAAAATAAAAGTCCAATCACTCACAGAAGGACAGTGAATTTTACCGCACTGTTCAACCTTCAACACATCTGAGCAAACTCTTCTTATTTAGCAATCAAGAGAAATCATCTCATCTTGATTGAAAATGACATACACATGTGCTTACCTCAAATTTGACCTAGACTTGCAGATCTGTGCAGGAAAAAAGAAGCACAGGTTTCAAAATAATGGCATATATATATCATTTTTTATTTTTAGTTTTAAAAATAATACTCTTTATGTCTATATACTCCTATAAGAGCAATAGAGAAGCCAACACATATTTATAATACTTTGCAACTGCTAAAGTTAAAATTAATTTTGGGCATGAATGTAGTAAGAAAATATTTCTTCAAAGTCTTGTATAAAATTATATCTTACAATCCACTTTATTCATATTGCTTTTGCTTATGGTTGTAATAGCATTACTATTCAACATTGTCAATAAATTTTCGTGTTATAAATAACATTAATTAAAATCTATTTATAACCTCTTCTTAAATCTACCAAGCTCATATTTAGAAAAATCAAATCCCGGGGCGCCTGGGTGGCTCAGTCGGTTAAGCGGCCGACTTCGGCTCAGGTCATGATCTCGCGGTCCGTGAGTTCGAGCCCCGCGTGGGGCTCTATGCTGACAGCTCGGAGCCTGGAGCCTGTTTCAGATTCTGTGTCTCCCTCTCTCTGGCCCTCCCCCGTTCATGCTCTGTCTCTGTCTCAAAAATAAATAAACGTTAAAAAAAAAAAAAAAGAAAAATCAAATCCCATGTTGGCTTAAATCAGTCATCGGAAAAAAAATTTATTATGTTTGTTTTATGAGCTTAAAATTTATAAAAATACAATAAGATTGATTTCAGGAAGGCTAAGCTCAGCTTAACTATCTGGTTGTTTTAAGAAAGGTTGGAAGGGCGTCTGGGTGGCTCAGTTGGTTAAACATCTGACTTCAGCTCAGGTCATGGTCTCGCGGTCCGTGAGTTCGAGCCCCATGTCAGGCTCTATGCTGACAGCTCAGAGCCTGGAGCCTGTTTCTGATTCTGTGTCTCCCTCTCTCTCTGACCCTACCCTGTTCATGCTCTGTCTCTCTCTGTCTCAAAAATTAATAAACATTAAAAAAAAAAGAAAGGTTGGACAGGTAGTCTCTTTTTTTTTATTTAAAGTAGAGGGGAAATACTCTTGCACACACATTATACCACATATCAACTCATTAACATTTCATATAGTAGAAATTCATAATAAAACATCAGGCTACTTGGATAAGGTTTTAAAAATCAAATAGGACATAAAAAAAGAATAAAAATCAAATAGGAAATGTTGGAAGAAAAATATCGAAATTACCACAAACTATATTACTGACCTACATTACCATTGATATCCTCTCTGGAAAAGGGGAACTGCTCACAGAGAGTAAGCTAATGTGTTGCACAAAATAAGCAGACCTACAGAAAAATATTATTCTCTACTCAAAAAAGCACTGGAAATTATTATTAAATTTTTACATCTAAAACTTAGTGGTCATGTTATGTACCTTGAGCCAAAGATGTACTAATTTTATGCATAAGTTCCCTGAGACATGAAAATTATTTCAAAGGTTCCACCAGAGAAAAAAAGATTACAAAAGGTTGTTCTCAAAACACAGAAAAGATCACGAGCAGATTTTAAAAACCTGGAAGAAACATAAACAATTCAGGATCTATAAAAACCCTTGGAAAAAACCATAACTAATATCCTAAAGTATATTAGAGAGGTTAAATTATTACATCCATGAACAGGATGCTGTAACCAAAAAAAAAAAAAAAAAGGAACAGGCAGAGAACCAAAAAGAACTCTGAAAACTTGAAAATATAATGGCAGAAATGAAAAATGCAATGGAAGATTTGGAAGATGAAGTCAAGAAGATCTCCCAGAAAATAGTGGAGGAGGACGAAATGGGTATCAGGAAAAAAATAAAAGGAAAATATTATTCTAGGAAGTACAACCTTGGACATTGTTCCGGGGAAAAGGGAAAAACAGAAAATTAAGGACAGGAAATCATCAAATAAATAATACAAGAAAATTTCTAATAGTGAATGAGCGCACCCAAGTTCTCAACACAGTAAATGAAAGAGACCCACACCAAGGCACACCATTCCAAAAGTTTAGAACGCTGACTACAGAAAAAATAGGTCAGATGCAACACTTCAAAACTCAGCATGCATTCTCTAGAGCAATACTGGCAACCAGGCATTTATGAAGCAGTGCCTTCCAAATTCTGAGGGAAAGTTATTTCCAAATTAAAATTCTATATGTAGCCAAACTACCATTTAAGTGTGATGGTAGGGTATAAACATTTCCAAACAAGCAAAAATATATTTGAATTCACCTTCTAATCAATTTTTCTCAAGAAGTTACTGGTGAGATTATTCCAAGAAAACAAGGAAGTTGTCCCAAAGATAAGAATACAAAGAATACAGAAAATAGGGACTCTAATACAATGACAAAGAAATGTCCCACATTGAAATGTGTCCACGGGCTAAAGCCTGCTGAAAGATTACTGGGGTCTCCAAGAAAGGAGAAAGCAATGGAGGCTAGGAAAATTATGGGAATTCAAGACCTAATAGTAACTTGTATTTTCTCAACTCATTTTCTTAGGATAATTTAAAGGCTGAGGCATAGTTTGTCTTTATCACATGCAATGCTGGGGCATTTCGTGGATTTCCCTCTCAAATGGGTGAATGTTAGAGTGCATAATCCCAAGTGTGTTCTTTCAACATTTAAGAAAACAATATATTTCAAGGAATTCAGTAATTTCAACTCAATATAATGTTCAATTTCAAGAAAATAATGTAAATAGGTAAGTCATATTCTTTATTAAGCAAATAATTTTTCAAGCATTCAGTATTTCTGGAGATTTTAGTCTGAACCTCCTGGCTGAATTCAACCCAAATAAAGGTCTTATTTGAGCACTGCTCTAAATTTTTCTTTTAATTTGAATTCTAAATGAACATTCCAATTAGCCACAAGCCACACAACCACTCCATTGTGTTAAACAAAATCTATTATGCTGGATAACACTGCCTCAGCCCTATAAGCATTTGAGTTGTTGAACCTTGGTTTAAACAAAACAAAAAGCTATGAGGTTACAAGTGCATCCTATCTTTTACAGTGATTCCATGGGGACTGAAACTAGAGTGTGACTGGATAGACAAAGGTAACTGAAAGCTACACCCTGGATAAGCCATTCAAAATTAACATAAGCAATGAATATTTACACTCAAGGAGTCCTGGTTGGGAACAAGGGAACAAGAAAAATCCTAACAGTATGGCCCCAAGTTCAAGATACAGAAAACACTAATTATGGTTGTAACTCTGTCTTATCTGCTCACGTCATCTACACTTACTGCTTCAGCATCTCTGTCTGGGAAGCAGAGATAAGGCTTACATTTATCTTAGTGGAATTAGGAAAGCTTAGTTTGGAAGAGTATGGGAAACTTCCTTGAAAAGGATACACGAACACTCTTATTACATATTATAGTTCTAGTACTAATGTATTTAGGAAATCCAATTAAGCATTAAGGCTCTGCTATAGAAAATCCATTTCTCTTTTCTTAATCAAAGGACAATTTTCAAAGGAAAATTACTTTCATCCCTAAATAATCCTTCTAGGTCCCTCTGTTTTGCAAGTTGTCAGGTCTCGTCAGCTTTCAATGTGAGCTCCTCTAAGGGTAAGAACGAGAGATAGAGGCATTCTGTAGAGCTTCTCAGATGCCATAGATGACAATAAGAATTCTTAAAGAATGCCTTTTTCAAAAATACACTGATGTCAGTAGAGCCACGAACCCACAAAACAGAACATTTTTAAATGTATGAAGGGATAAAAGAAGTTTTATACTTTGTAACTACCTGCCAACTATTTCCTTTTTTCCCCTCTCATATTGCCTTGGCAGCAAAGTGACTTATCTACCAGTTAATAAATAGGTGAAAAAATGCCACCAGGCAACTATTTACTTCATAGATGTATAGGCCCTTAGCCCATTGGATATAATGGCAGCACTGGGCACTTGTTGACACTGATTCTGTTTCCCTAAATTCCAAGCAATTCCAGAATATCGGCATATCAGGGAGCTGAAGCCACTTCCTGTCACATGCATTTTTCATGACTTTTCCTACTGTCTCAGACGAGGAGATTCTGGGGGAAAAATCAACTGGAAGAGATACGTACCTTGCTCAAAGGCTTTCCACATATGTAATTATTGGTCAAACAAAGGTGGAGCCATCAGCCTTTCTCAATCCCACATTAAATGTTAGGCTAATAAAATTCATAGAAAAATATAAAAACAGACACAGAAATCAAAATACTTGGAATTTTTTTTCAATTTAATTCAAATATACTAATAAATAAAAACCTGAGGACTCACATTTAAAAAGCTGTCCTAAATTAAGAATGTGGAGAAACTGTACATTTCTGGTGGAAGATTCACAAAATGGAAATGTAAAATGGAACAGCCAATTTGGAAAACAGTTTGGTAGCTTTTGAAAGGTTACACATAGAGTTACAATATGAGCCAGAAATTCTACACCTAGGTATATACACAAAAGAAATGGAAAGGCATGTCCACACAAAAACTTGTATATGAATATTCACAGCAGCATTATTCATAAATGACAAATAGTAGAAACATTCAAACGTCAATTAACTGATGAATGGATAAACAAAATGTGGTATGCACTCAGTTGTATACTATTCAACAATAAGGAGGAATAAAATACTGATATATGCTACAACCTGGATGAACCTTGAAAACATTATGTTCCATGAAAGAAGCCCCATGCAGAAGAACACATATTGTATCATTCCATTTATTTGAAATGTCCAGATTGGCCAAATCTATAGAGACAGAAAGTGGATTAATGAATGGTTGCCTAGGGATGGAGATGGAGACCAAAATGTGGGGGGTGGAGGGTGACATTCTTTGGGAGGTGATGAAATGTTCTCAAATGGATTGCAGTGATGGCTGCATAACTGTGAACACACTAAAAAATATTTTAATTTAAATTATATACTTCATATGGGTGAACTGAATGGTATGTTAATTACATCTTAATAAAGCTGTTACAAAAAAATTTTTTTAAGAATTTTTAAAAAGCTGTCCTAAAGAAGGCTGAGATGAATCTCAATTTGACCACAGGTCAAACTATGAAGCTGATTCAGTGGGAGGAGAGAATATTTTGTCTCTGTAGAGTGAGTCTTTCAACCAGCCTTTTTCTTTTTTTTTTTTTTAATGTTTATTTTTTTGAGAGAGTGTGAGCAGGGGAGGGGCAGAGAGAAGGGGGACAGGGGATCCAAAGAGGGCCCCACGCTGACAGCAGCAAGCCTGATGTGGGGCTCACACTGACAAACTGTGAGATTATGACCAGAGCTGAAGTCCAACGCTCAACCGACTGAGCCACGCAGGCACCCCTCAATCAGTCTTTCAACTTACCTCTAGGTAAAGGAAGGATTCTAAGAAAGGAGTTTAATGTCAGAATATCTAGAATTGTAATAAAACATGTTGGAGCTTTCCAGTGAACTCAGAAAGAAGTTGGATAAAAACTTAACTAGCTTTTGAGAGAGCTCCTTGTTAACTGCTCCATTCAGGAGGGGGAAAAAACTTTTTTTCCCAAGGATTTACAAAATTAGCAGTTGCTACAGATTCCTTGTTCTCTTTTTTACTTGCACCAATATAGAATATGAGTTTGTGAGTCACATTTACTCATTATTAGAGCAATGAATTTTCTCTTCAACTACAGATCACGGCACTTTTATAAGCCTACAGCAAAAGGAATCCTCCCACATAGAGAAATCACAAAGCAGAAGGCTGACAGGTTCTGCTCCAGTGTTCCGGAGCAGGGAGCTTTCCAGACAGAATTAAACAACTATGCAAAGTTCATATCATGCTTGTCTACTCCAGTAAAACACTGAAGATTCACAAAAATAACAAATGCTGAGGATTGAAATATATGTGTCAAGTATATTGGGGGTCAACTAAATGAGTTCAGGCAATATCCACAGGTGTGAGAGCATTTTGATAAGTCCTACCCCATAGTATTGGCTAGGAAAACCTCTTCTGTCAAAAAGCTTTGCTTCCCTTTGAGCACCAGCTGGTTATAAAAATAGTCTGTCAGGGAGCAGAATATGCAGGTAGGAGACAAAGCCCCTTTTAAAAAGGAGGGAAGCCACTGATCCGTGTCAAGATGTGATAAGACAACTAGTGTGTTCCAAAGGACTCACGAGCTGAGAAAGGCCTTCAGAGCTGATTCTGGGAGAAGATGTCTGCTAACTGCAAAAGCATATTATATTCCACCTAGATTATTAAATGTTTTTAAAAGCCAAATAGATGATGAAGAAAAGTTCCCCTTCATAGTATAATTCCTGCTAATAATGCAAAAGAATAAGAGAATTAGGAAAATCACCAGTTCTGTAGAACCTAATGAATGAAGAATCTGGACCTCAATTACCAACAGAAGCTAAAACCATAAAGTGACAAGCTGATGGTGAACTTTATAATACACAATCTGGCTTACACCAGCCAAACCCACTAACCAACCTTAAAATAGCATAAAAAGTGGAACAGTCATTCTGTGTTTCACCACCTGTGAATTATTCTTGCTAAAATAACTGAGTCTAAATCTAGTTGAGCCTAGATCAAGTTACCAGTTTACAAGAAACATATAACATTGAAGATGATGTTAAAAGATACCATGAGGATGCTATCAGCCAACTTCAAAATGAGAAGAACTGTCCCAGTTTCAAGAAATAAATAGCATGAAAAAGTGGGGTAGGAGAGCTGTTTGAGATCAAAAAAGACTTCATAAAGATGGCAGACAAATGCTATGTGTGGACCTTGCTTGGATGCTAATTCAAACCCAACAATTTAAAAAAGCATTTTGGGGGCAAATGTAAAATTCTTCGAAGAGATCATTTAATCAGAGGATATGGGATCTTTGTTAATGTATAGTGGCATTCTTAAGTCCTCATCTATCATAAACATACTGATATATTTATGGATGAAATAATATCATGTCATGGATTTGCTTTAAATATGCCACCAGCAATCCCTATCAAAATAAAATCAGCATTCTTCACAGAGCTAGAACAAATAATCCTAAAATTTGTATGGAACCAGAAAAGACCACGAATAGACAAAGCAACCTTGAAAAAGAAAACCAAAGCCGGAGGCATCACAATCCCGGACTTCAAGATGTATTACAAAGCTGTAATCATCAAAATAGTATGTACTGGCACAAAAACAGACACTCAGATCAATGGAACAGAATAGAGAACCCAGAAATAGACCCACAAATTTATGGCCAGCTAATCTTTGACAAAGCAGGAAAGACTATCCAATGGAATAAAGACATTCTCCTCAGCAAATGGTGCTGGGAAAACTGGACACTTATATGCAGAAAAGTGAACATGGACCACTTTCTTATACCATACACAAAAATAAACTCAAAATGGATGAAAGACCTAAATGTAAGTAAGATAGAAAACCATCAAAATCCTCAAGGAGAAAGCAGGCAAAAACCTCTTTGACCTCAGCCGCAGCAACTTCTTACTCAACACATCTCCAATGGCAAGGAAACAAAAGCAAAAATGAACTATTGGGACCTCATCAAAATAAAAAGCTTCTGCACAGCGAAGGAAACAATCAACAAAACTAAAAGGCAACCGACAGAATGGGAGAGAATATTTGCAAATGACATATCAGATAAAGGGTTAGTATCCAAAATCTATAGAGAACTTATCAAACTCAACACCCAAAAAACACATAATCCAGTGAAAAAATGGGCAAAAGACATGAATAGACACTTCTCCAAAGAAGACATCCAGATAGTGAACACATAAAAAAATACTCAACATCACTCATCATCAGGGAAGTACAAATCAAAACCACAATGAGATACCACCTCACACCTGTCAGAATGGCTAACATTAACAACTCAGGCAACAACAGATGTTGGCGAGGATGCAGAGAAAGAGGATCTCTTTTGCACTGCTGGTGGGAATGTAAACTGGTGCAGCCACTCTGGACAAACAGTATGGAAGTTCCTCAAAAAATTAAAAATAGAACTACCCTACACCCAGCAATTGCACTACTAGGTATTTATCCAAGGGATACAGGTGTGCTGTTTCAAAGGGGCACATGCACCCCAATGTTTAATCACTATCGACAGTAGCCAAAGAGCCCAAATGTCCATCAACAGATGAATGGATAAAGAAGATTTGGTATGTATATATATACAATGGAGTATTACTCAGTGATCAAAAAGACTGAAATCTTGCCATTTGCAACTACGTGGATGGAAATGGGAGGGTATTATGCTAAGCAAAATCAGTCAGAGAAAGACAAATATTATATGACTTCACTCATATGAGCAATTTAAGACACTAAACAGATGAACATAAGGGAAGGAAAGCAAAAATAATATAAAAACAGGGAGGGGGACAAAACATAAGAGACTCTTAAATAGAGAACAGAAGGCTGCTGGAGAGGTGGTGGGAGGGGAGATGGGTTAAATGGTAAGGGGCATTAAGGAACCTACTCCTGAAATCATTGTTGCACTATATGCTAACTTGGATGTAAATTAAAATATTAATTAATTTTTTTTAAATATGCCACCAAAACCCAAAGATGTAGGGAAGGAACAGACTGGCAAACTGTTGATAACTATTGAAGCTGGTTAATGGGTACATGAAAGTGTACTTTCTACTATTCTGCTATTGTGTATGTTTGAAACATTTCATAATAAAGAGATTAAAAGAGAGAGAAAGAATTGCTGTAGCAAGTTTTCCCCTTGGTTTTGTCCTCATTAACACAATCCATGGACAGACAGAAAGTTCACAGAAGAGAAAGTGGACAAAAAGAGAAAGCAGCAAGAAGGAAGAAGGAAAACACAATTGCTGGTCAAATAACTGCAGGTTATTTTGGTCCCTCTAAAAGAGAAGGCTTGACAGTTAAGCGTCCAACTCTTGATTTTGGCTCAGGTCATCATCTCATGGTTCATGAGTTCAAGCCCCACATCGAACTTGGCACTGTAAGAAAGCACAGAGATTCTCTTTCTCTTCTTGGGATTCTCTTTCTCCCTCTCTCTCTATCCCTCCCCGCTTGCACATGCTCTCTTTCTCAAAAATAAATAAACATTAAAAAATTAAAAAATAAAGAAGATTTGATCTTTATGACTGATTCTACCTTTTTTATTTTTTTTTTAATTTTTTTTTTCAACGTTTTTTATTTATTTTTGGGACAGAGAGAGACAGAGCATGAATGGGGGAGGGGCAGAGAGAGAGGGAGACACACAGAATTGGAAACAGGCTCCAGGCTCCGAGCCATCAGCCCAGAGCCTGACGCGGGGCTCGAACTCACAGACCGCGAGATCATGACCTGGCTGAAGTCGGACGCTTAACCGACTGCGCCACCCAGGCGCCCCTGATTCTACCTTTTTTAAAGAAAAATAATCTCAGATGAGTCCTTTATCAATCAAATGTTCTTGTCAGTTTTCGGGAAAATGGTGAAATAACACAAATGGAGATGTTTAACTTGAGAAGCTATAATTTCTATTAATGATAGAGATTATTGTAATTAAGTCTTTGCCAGGATTATATCTCTAAAGCCTTATTAGTTATCTTTAGTGTACTATTTATTTTCCATGCATGGATTTAAATAATACCATCATTTTTCCCATAGGAATAGGTGGCTTCAGGGATAGGAAAAGGCAGGTGTATCGAGAGTTGCCTGTGTAGAGATAAAGATATAAAACCCTCAGGATGGCAGGAAGACAAGCAGACATGATCTTCAACTGCTTTAAAAGCAAGTTAAACTAGCTCAGCACAGCTCAATCTGGGCAGAAATACTGCCATCTTCCTCTGATATGCCCTGTTACTTAAACCTGAAAACTCCTAAGTGTGCAATGTTTGATTATTTTAATTTGGTATAACTGCCCCAGTGGGAACCACTGGTCAAGATCACCTGCCTGTGGGATTTCTTTAAAAGAAGCAAAGATTTCTGCTGCCAACTACTCTGAGAAAGAGTAGATCTTGGGGAAGAAAATGAGGATTAAGAAGGCAGACATAGACTAAAGGAAGAGACACATTCCCTCCTCTCTCTAGAAATTGAATCTGGCCTCCAGTATCATCAGCCTTGAGGACACCATCCAGGACCCACCATCATGGATCCCAGCCTACAGGAGTTAAGAAGCCCTCGTCTAGAAGTGGTTTTATTTTATTTTAATTTTGTTGTTGTTACTGTTGTTTACAATTTATTTTCTTTTAAGATGTTATCTTTTTACGTAATTTCCACACCCAATGTGGG
Organism: Panthera leo; assembly: GCF_018350215.1. Lineage (NCBI taxonomy): Eukaryota > Metazoa > Chordata > Mammalia > Carnivora > Felidae > Panthera > Panthera leo. Next base: position 62,680,373 of record NC_056691.1, on the reverse strand, counting down.
GCTCCAACTCACAACCCTGAGATCAAGAGTTGCATGCTCTACAGACTGGCACCCCTTAGAAGTGGTTTCAGGTTATGCTCCATGTTGTATACTTCTCTCCCACTTTCCTTGAATCTTCATCAGAATTTTGTCAATGTTGTGGTATGGTCTCAGCCATCTTATGGGACACACTCTAGGAAAGACTTGTGCCTACACTCCTTCACAGAAATAAAAAATAAGTTGCCAGTCAAGAATCTCACATTGACCTAAAGCAGCGTCACAAATGCTCATGCACAGAGGAATAAATAGATCAAAATTCAAAAACATGATGGCTTGACACCAAGACAGATTTTTTAGTACAGGTAAACTTCTAGATTCTCCAAAGAACCTAGTGAAAACTGTACTTATTGTTGGAAGCCAGAGTGGAAGCTAAACATTTTGTAATATGGGGTATTAATGCAAATGCCTTCTCACAAATTAATGAGGCATCCAATAAGTTAAAAAAAATTACAAAAAGAAATTTATTTTTAATTTTAAAAACAAAAAATAGAAGTGCATTCAATTACATGCTGGAGCTGAAGTTCTGACATAAAATTTATAATAAAATAAAAATAAATTTGTTGGATTTGTTTCTATGCCATGTGTCTGTGTGTGCATGTGTGATACAGAATCCCATCAGCCTTCAATATATCCACATCTTCTGACACCAAAGAAATGGGAAAGGATTTTGTTAGACATTAAAATTAGTATCAGATTCTTGTTTTGCTGGTGAGCAACTGCTCTAACTATGATAGTTTGATTCAGTTTGGAAAACTGTGATGTCCATCAGTTGGTGTCTTCAGGCTCCAGGACACATTAACTTATGGTTAACATATGATAGTGAGAATTAAACTCTTCCAAAATAGATGATGGTATGAGTACAAGTGACCAACCTCCCCGGCTGATGCCAACTAGAATGACCCTAGCCAGGTCTATCTCTACCTTCACTACTGAGACTATATTTGGGGGTCTTCTCAGGCATCTGGTCCTCGTCTGCTCTGCATTAGATTCCTTACCCCCGTCAACCAGGCAATTAGAGAAGAAATTTAAAAATATATGGAAACAAACGAAAATGAAAATACAACAATCCAAACGCTTTGGGATGCAGCGAAGGCAGTCCTGAGAGGAAAATACATTGCAATCCAGGCCTATCTCAAGAAACAAGAAAAATCCCAAATACAAAATCTAACAGCACACCTAAAGGAAATAGAAGCAGAACAGCAAAGGCAGCCTAAACCCAGCAGAAGAAGAGAAATAATAAAGATCAGAGCAGAAATAAACAATACAGAATCTAAAAAAACTGTAGAGCAGATCAACGAAACCAAGAGTTGGTTTTTTGAAAAAATAAACAAAAGTGATAAACCTCTAGCCAGGCTTCTCAAAAAGAAAAGGGAGATGATACAAATAGATAAAATCATGAATGAAAATGGAATTATTACAACCAATCCCTCAGAGATACAAGCAATTATCAGGGAATACTATGAAAAATTATATGCCAACAAACTGGACAACCTGGAAGAAATGGACAAATTCCTAAACACCCACATGCTTCCAAAACTCAATCAGGAGGAAATAGAAAGCTTGACCAGACCCATAACCAGCGAAGAAATTGAATCAGTCATCAAAAATCTCCCAACAAATAAGAGTCCAGGACCAGATGGCTTCCCAGGGGAGTTCTACCAGACGTTTAAAGCAGAGATAATACCTATCCCTCTCAAGCTATTCCAAAAAATAGAAAGGGAAGGAAAACTTCCAGACTCATTCTATGAAGCCAGTATTACTTTGATTCCTAAACCAGACAGAGACCCAGTAAAAAAAGAGAACTACAGGCCAATATCCCTGATGAATATGGATGCAAAAATTCTCAATAAGATACTAGCAAATCGAATTCAACAGCATATAAAAAGAATTATTCACCATGATCAAGTGGGATTCATTCCTAGGATGCAGGGCTGGTTCAACATTCGCAAATCAATCAATGTGATACATCACATTAATACAAGAAAAGATAAGAACCATATGATCCTGTCAATCGATGCAGAAAAGGCCTTTGACAAAATTCAGCAACCTTTCTTTTTTTTTTTTAATTTTTTTTAATGTTTTTTATTTATTTTTGAGACAGAGAGAGACAGAGCATGAACGGGGAAGGGGCAGAGAGAGAGGGAGACACAGAATCGGAAGCAGGCTCCAGGCTCTGAGCCATCAGCCCAGAGCCCGACGCGGGGCTCGAACTCATGGACCGCGAGATCGTGACCTGAGCCGAAGTCGGACGCTTAACCGACTGAGCCACCCAGGCGCCCCTCAGCAACCTTTCTTAATAAAAACCCTCGAGAAAGTCGGGATAGAAGGAACATACTTAAAGATCATAAAAGCCATTTATGAAAAGCCCACAGCTAACATCATCCTCAATGGGGAAAAACTGAGAGCTTTTTCCCTGAGATCAGGAACACGACAGGGATGTCCGCTCTCATCGCTGTTGTTTAACATAGTGTTGGAATTTCTAGCATCAGCAATCAGACAACAAAAGGAAATCAAAGGCATCAAAATTGGCAAAGATGAAGTTAAGCTTTCACTTTTTGCAGATGACATGATATTATACATGGAAAATCCGATAGACTCCACCAGAAGTCTGCTAGAACTGATACATGAATTTAGCAAAGTTACAGGATACAAAATCAATGTACAGAAATCAGTTGCATTCTTATACACTAATAATGAAGCAACAGAAAGACAAATAAAGAAACTGATCCCATTCATAATTGCACCAAGAAGCATAAAATACCTAGGAATAAATCTAACCAAAGATGTAAAAGATCTGTATGCTGAAAACTATAGAAAGCTTATGAAGGAAATTGAAGAAGATATAAAGAAATGCAAAAACATTCCGTGCTCATGGATTGGAAGAATAAATATTGTCAAAATGTCAATACTACCCAAAGCTATCTACACATTCAATGCAATCCCAATCAAAATCGCACCACCATTCTTCTCGAAACTAGAACAAGCAATCCTAAAATTCATATGGAACCACAAAAGGCCCCGAATAGCCAAAGTAATTTTGAAGAAGAAGACCAAAGCAGGAGGCATCACAATCCCAGACTTTAGCCTCTACTACAAAGCTGTAATCATCAAGACAGCATGGTATTGGCACAAAAACAGACACACAGACCAATGGAATAGAATAGAAACCCCAGAACTAGACCCACAAACGTATGGCCAACTCATCTTTGACAAAGCAGGAAAGAACATCCAATGGAAAAAAGACAGTCTCTTTAACAAATGGTGCTGGGAGAACTGGACAGCAACATGCAGAAGGTTGAAACTAGACCACTTTCTCACACCATTCACAAAAATAAACTCAAAATGGATAAAGGACCTGAATGTGAGACAGGAAACCATCAAAACCTTACAGGAGAAAGCAGGAAAAGACCTCTCTGACCTCAGCCGTAGCAATCTCTTACTCGACACATCCCCAAAGGCAAGGGAATTAAAAGCAAAAGTGAATTACTGGGACCTTATGAAGATAAAAAGCTTCTGCACAGCAAAGGAAACAACCAACACAACTAAAAGGCAACCAACGGAATGGGAAAAGATATTTGCAAATGACATATCGGACAAAGGGCTAGTATCCAAAATCTATAAAGAGCTCACCAAACTCCACACCCGAAAAACAAATAACCCAGTGAAGAAATGGGCAGAAAACATGAATAGACACTTCTCTAAAGAAAACATCCGGATGGCCAACAGGCACATGAAAAGATGCTCAACGTCGCTCCTCATCAGGGAAATACAAATCAAAACCACACTCAGATATCACCTCACGCCAGTCAGAGTGGTCAAAATGAAGAAATCAGGAGACTATAGATGCTGGAGAGGATGTGGAGAAACGGGAACCCTCTTGCACTGTTGGTGGGAATGCAAATTGGTGCAGCCGCTCTGGAAAACAGTGTGGAGGTTCCTCAGAAAATTAAAAATAGACCTACCCTATGACCCAGCAATAGCACTGCTAGGAATTTACCCAAGGGATACAGGAGTACTGATGCATAGGGGCACTTGTACCCCAATGTTTATAGCAGCACTCTCAACAATAGCCAAATTATGGAAAGAGCCTAAATGTCCATCAACTGATGAATGGATAAAGAAATTGTGGTTTATATACACAATGGAGTACTACGTGGCAATGAGAAAGAACGAAATATGGCCCTTTGTAGCAACATGGATGGAACTGGAGAGTGTGATGCTACGTGAAATAAGCCATACAGAGAAAGACAGATACCATATGGTTTCGCTCTTATGTGGATCCTGAGAAACTTAACAGAAACTCATGGGGGAGGGGAAGGAAAAAAACAAAAAAAAAGGAGGTTAGAGTGGGAGAGAGCCAAAGCATAAGAGACTCTTAAAAACTGAGAACAAACTGAGGGTTGATGGGGGGTGGGAGGGAGGGGAGGGTGAGTGATGGGTATTGAGGAGGGCACCTTTTGGGCTGAGCACTGGGTGTTGTATGGAAACCAATTTGACAATAAACTTCATATATTGAAAAAAAAAAAAGATTCCTTACCCCCATCCCTACCACATCAGCTGAGTGTCACTTCCTTGACAGAATATAAGATTGAACATGATGAGCAGAACTGCACTCCCACCCATCACTTGTATCTACACCCACCTACCCACCTGCTCGAACCAGGAGGGAAACCCATTCCTTACCTCTACTTCATTCCAATGTCCTGCACTGTTATCAACACATGCTCAGCCAAGGGCAAATTATCCTTTACCTTAACACCTTCTTTTTTTTTAGTTTCAACTTTTTTTAATGTTTATTTATTTTTGAGAGAGAGTGAACGTGAGCAGGGGGAGCAACAGAGAGAGAGGGAGACACAGAATCCAAAGCAGGCTCCAGACTCAGAGCTGTCAGCACAGAGGCTGATGCAGGGCTCGAACTCACGAACCATGAGATCATGACCTGAGGCGAAGTCGGACACTTAACTGAGTGAGCCACCCAGGTGCCCCTATCCTAACACTTTCTAATTAAACCACACTATACTTTTTCTTCTGCCCATATATTTCTATTAAGAGACTGTGGCCATATCTAGTTGACACCAAACAGATCTCACCTCAGTGAAATTACCACAATATAGATTTATATGAATCATCTATTGAATCATTTGCCAAACATATTGTCCCCTTCTTTGTGCCCAGCACCCTGTTAGGCTCTAACTACACTTCCTAAAATATACCAATCTTAGGATTTGGTGGGTTTTTTTTTAATTTACTCTATTAATTTAATAATTTTATTTTCATTTACCCATCACATGTTACTTAATGTCTCTGTAGGTGCCACTACACAGATTAATTCATTTAATCCAATGAGCTAATATTTATTGACAGCCTACTGTGTACATTTAATAGACACTATAAAAGAAACAGACAACTATAATTCCCTAAACTTCAAGACAGTGAAATGTAGTAAAGTAGGTAAGAATTACACACTTACGCGCGCGCACACACACACACACACACACACACCGTAATACATCAATCAGTGCCATATAAGTGGTTCAGACAGCAAGTTATATAGGAGCTTAGAAGAGAGAGAAAGATATAACTGACACACAGTAAGTGTGAAATCAATGTTTGATTGAATAAAATTGAACCAGGGCACTTAATATTGAAAATAAAGACAGATGGAATGACACAAAAATCTGATAATGTGGAAATTTGCACGAAAATACTGAGACATTACATGCATGTTTTCTTTTAAATACGTTTTTACTTAAAGTAATATAAAAACATGTTAAAGTGACATTTTATTATCATCACTACACATGGGAATCCCTACAGGTGACATCTCTACTAATGTGCTAAAAATAAATTATTTTAAATTCATTCTATTTTTTTGAGACAACATCAGTATATTTGGTATATACCTACAGGGTTTTGGTTAATTTGAGTCTTCTGGAAGTCATTTGATTAATAGTTTCTTTTCTACTGCCTAACTGGCTTTCTTGTTTATGTTACATAGAAAAAAAAGCAGAACGTGACATCATTCTGAAAGTTCACAATGAGAATTTAAAAAATCATATTAGGAGGGAACACTACTCAGCAGGTACTCTAGGCATGAAGAAATGGAGACAGGAATCTGTCTTTCTTCTCCTGTGACATCAATTCATAAATCAAAATTACCATGACTAAAACATCACAAACAGATTAGCACATTGGTATGATTTTCAAAGTAGAATCTCGGAACTAAAATATCCATATTAAAATAGCAGCCCCATCAAGTGAACCAAAACATTCCTAATGAAATGGGAGCCTCATAAATTAAGACTCCAGGTAGCAAGACCAGTATCACAATCTGAATTAGGTCTTGGAATTCCAATTTGCAGTCAGTATGTAAAAGACAAAAAGAAAAAAAAAATTCCCCCCCAAAAAGTAAGTAAGGACACCTTCTGAAAAAGAAACTAGTAAGAACATAATAAATATACTGAAGCACATCAGACCACCTGGATGAAGCGGGGGCTACTCTAAAGGGCAGGCAGCATGGATCAGTCAGAAAGCCAGGGCACGTCCTGGTGTCAACTGCAATGAATGAATGAGGGGCCCTGGAGACGTGAGCAGAGCTGAGGAGGGCTGGATGATACTGTTCATCAAGATCCTTTTTACACTTCCTGCTGTGGACTGGTCTCCAAGGAGCCTCCCGTTTTACTGAGATTACCCTGAAGTTGCTGCATTGACTCAGCAAATGAGGTTGTCAATTTTCCTGGTGGAGGGGTTCTCTTTGAGATCAATAATTTGAAATGAAGAAATAAAATGTAGGAACTACATTTTAGGAACTACATTTAGGAACTACTACTACAGATTTCCTTCTTGAAATCTGATTATCCTGTGTCTAGTCCCCTGAGATATAGTCACATTGTAACTGACATTGTTGGTCTGTGCACCCTCTTCCAAGGAATTACTTTAATAATAATTAAATACTAACCCCAAGTAGTATTTATGGAGTTTCTACCATGCACCAGACACTATTCTAATAACGTCTGCCTATCCCTAGCAGCAAGAAAACTGCATGGGTACCAGTTCCAAGCCCCATGGCCACGCGGCAGATGCTCAATACCTATTTGTGGAATAGGTGAGCAAATTAACTCAACAAACCTTGGAATTCCTAGCTTTACCCTTTCTAGAGAAAAGGGGAAAAGTGGGAGATGGAGAGTATGTGCCCCTCTATAGTGCTTTAATTATAACAAGTTAATGACAAATACATGTCCCTTTTCCTTGACAGCATCTCCACCTTGGCTCTCTTTAACTTCAACCACTTCTTTGTCCATCAGTTTTAAAACATGCTTAGAATACTCTAATTCTTATCCTTTTTATGTCTCAGGGTAGAAGATTCAGTGATCCATGCATGACAAATATATGTAGTATCAAAGGGGCAGTTAAAAACTCAAAGCAAGAATCAAGATTCATCACATAAAAGAAACTTCTAAAATCTCCCTGTACAGTGGCCTTAATTACATCATGACAGCCCAACTCCTTTTTCACCATATAAGTGAGGAATCGGATGTGGTTCTACTTCTACATGTTACAAAAGCTAAATATAAATGTGAGTATAAAGTCAAAAGCCAGTTTCCAAAAAATAAGCACTACTTTGAATTTGAAACCCCCTTTTGGCCAGTAAATCCATGTTGAAAATGATGAAGGATTTCTCTAGATTTAGCTTCCTTTAGAGATAATTCTGAGATAACAGTGACAGAGAGCCAAAGGGATGATTATAGGAAACTCATTCCAAACAGCTCAAACATTCATACACTTCTGTATTTCATAGGCACTTACTGCACACCTATGATGTGCATGACACCTTGCAGGACACAAGACCTGGTGTCCAGGGAAAGAGACACATAGATATCAGGATTGTGTGCCCCAGGCTTCTTACAGCAAGCAACAGAGCAGAGGAAAATCACTTAATCCAGCTGGAGCACCACAATCTAGACTAGATTACATGCAGAACAAAAAGATCTCCCTACAAATAAATATTTCAGCTGCCTCTCCAAAGCAAAGGTGGCATTTTGAAATATTTTAAGCAATGCCAAGTCAATGTTGAAAATCTTTGGGTGAAAATCACAGGCATGTAGAGAAAACCCTCCTCCAACCTCTCATACTTAACCTGAAGTTTGTGCTAAACTAACCCAATATATCAGAGCAGTAAGAAATCTAAACTTTAAAATGCTCTTCAGTTTATAGCAATGTACTTAATAATACAATGATGTGCTTGACCACCAAACAAAGATGTACTCCTCTGAAAATTTAGCTAACCTAAGCATAAAACAACCTGATGATTTTTGGCGGGGAGAGATCAAATATACCTTCTCCCAGTGTGACCTGAAAAAGATTTCTTGAGAAAAAGAATCTCATCAGCTTTGTTTCTTTCTAATCTCCTATCTTAGACTATCTTTAATATGCTGTCAAATGCAGATAGTTCTTTATACCACGGTATGACAGGAATACAAGTAATATAAAAGCAGTTTTGCACACTTATAGACAATATCAAGTATTTTACATAATAATGATGCTAGAGAATACAGACAATGATATTGTAATAGCGATGTGTGATGGCAGCAGCTACACTGTAGTGAACATAGCATAATTTATAAAATTGTCAATATGTTGTACACCTGAAACTAATATAATTGTGTGTCAAATATACTCAAAGTAAAAAAAATAATGATGATGATGTTATAATACAGATTCTCACCTGCTGGGGAAGAAAGAACTAAAGTAGGGTAAAAGACAAAGATTTTATAATTTAATTGTGTCTTCCTATCAAAGTCTACAGATTCCAATAGTTTAACTGGCATAATATACTCATTTTCTTTTTTTTATTCACTTAGCCTATGATTGCATTAAGTAGATTACTAATGCGTTCATTAAATGAGGTCCTTCCAAGGGAACTGGTGATTTTAATGTTCCTGGCTAAATGATAAATATCACTAGCTTTACAGCCTTAAGTATGACTTGTGGCAGAGCAAACAAAAGTTCATCAACGATTGAGGTAGGAGAGAATGGATGGCTCTCTATCTTTAATTAAAAATAATCTGTTAACATTACAAAAGAAGGAATAGAAAGTTAACATGGAAATAAATGAATATTTAGAAGTCAACATTATGCCAAATTTAGCAACAGTACTAGGGAAGCTAGAAACTCATCTATATTACAAATACAAAATAGAAATGCATCTATATTAAAAAAATTATCAGAGTCCATATATGAAGTTATTTCTATAATATTCAAATTTTCCCTTTAAACATTCAAACACTAAAAAGTTTCATTTTATAGTTGCACTGAAGTTTCTTATTATCAAAATGAATGCCAAAAGACGGTGGGGGGGGGGGGTAAGATTAGAGAGGAAATAAAGATTACCAGGATTTCCACTTATGGCAGCATGATGGATAAAAGTGGATGGACAACTCTCAAGGATGAAACAATAACATGTTGGATAAAATAGCAAAAAAAAAAAAAAATGTTAATGCAATTAAGTGCAAAACTGAGCAGGAAGGAAAACAAAATACACATAGAGCCCAAAAATAAAGTGAAAACAGGCACCCATACAGGTAAGCACACACCAAAGCTGGCTTCTACCCTGAAGTTTCTGCTGAACTCTAGGGACCTTAACTTCCTACTTCGATGACTGCATAGACCTTAATAGAGAGATCATTCCTAGGATCTCATTTTGAGAAGTCAAAATAAGTAAACTAATAAACTACACATAAAGCTGGAGCACCCCACTCTCAGATGCAAAATTAACTCCACTGCACAAAAAGGGATGGCAAATAAAGAGTGAAATCTTGCCATTTGCAATGACATGCATAAAGCTAGAGAATGTTATACTAAGCGAAATAACTCGGTCAGAGAAAGACAAATACCATATGATTTCACTCATATGTGGAATTTAAGAAACAAAAATGATAAGAGGGGGATGAAAAAGAGAGAGAGAGAGAGAAGCAAACCAAGAAACAGACTCTTAACTACAGAGAACAAGCTGATGGTTACCAGAAGGGAGGTGAGCGGTGGGATGGGATAAATAGGTGATGGGGACTAAGGAGGGCACTTAATATGATGAGCACCAGATGTTATAGGGAAGTGTTGCATCACTATATTGTAAACCTGAAACTAATATTATACTGTATATTAACTAACCAGAATTTAAGCAAAAACTTTTAAAAAGGGAATGATGGAAAAATCTTACCTGTTTTTACTTTGGCACTAAATTGAGACAGAGGGAAATCCCCTGAAAATTAATAACAAGCTAGGTTACCCATGATTTTGTAGTCCAGATTTACACTACCTGTGGGGATAAAATCCTCAAGCAGAGAATTCAATTCAACATGGTCCCAATTTGGTAGTTCCACTAAGCAATTAACAGAAGCCAATGCTAATCCTGTCTAGGGGAACTCACCTTCAATCCAGAGCTCAAATGTTTCCCAGAGATAGAACCCCAAATAAAATAGTCCACAGTTTAAAAAAAAAGTTACTAAACACAAGAAAAATAAGGCAATACGACTGAAACATATAACAGACCCACAAAAAGATCTGCAAATGGAATTCTTAGGCAACAAAAATAATATAACCATATTGACTATGATTTAAAGAAATAAAAGAGAGGCTTAAAAATCTAAGAAACAAGAACTCATAATTAAGCACTTGGAATTGGAACCAAGTAGAATTTAGAAATAGATACTACAATAAATGAAATTAAAATCTTGATGGAAAGATAAAATAGACAAGACACAGCTAAAAAGAGAATTGGTGGATTATAAAATAGATATTTTTAAATTACCCAAAATTAAATCCAGACAAATAGAGATGAAAATGATGAAAAACAGGTTAATGACATCACCAATATGGCGACATAGGTTGTCTCTGACCTCAGTCCCCCTCACAAGACCAGTTAGCAACTATCCATAGAAAAGACACCATTGTGAAAAATCACAGAACCCTGGATAAGGCTGAAATACCCTTGAACCACAGAAACAAAGGAGGACCACATTAGAAGGGTAAGAGGAGAGGTTTTACTTTGAATGCATTACCCATCCCCCAGGCCAGCACAGCACTGCACTGAGATGCTCCCCTCCCCAGGCCTTAGTTTGTGTGGTAGTTAAGAGATCCCAAGATGGACATTCAGCTTCCCTAGCTTTATGGAGCATTTTCCAAGAGGCCTACTCAGGTCTTATGCCATGGAGATCACTGGGGGATTCTACTGGGCCAAACCACTGGAGATCAGATAGAGATACACAAGGGTTTAGAACTTACAGCAACCAGCACTCAGATCTGATACTACAAAAATACAAAGGATCATGGGGCGCCTGGGTGGCTCAGTCGGTTAAGCGTCCGACTTCAGCTCAGGTCACGATCTCGCGGTCCGCGAGTTCGAGCCCCGCGTCGGGCTCTGGGCTGATGGCTCAGAGCCTGGAGCCTTCTTCCGATTCTGTGTCTCCCTCTCTCTCTCTGCCCCTCCCCCGTTCATGCTGTGTCTCTCTCTGTCTCAAAAATAAATAAACGTTAAAAAAAAATTAAAAAAAAAAATACAAAGGATCATAAGATACTACAAACAATCATAGACCAAAAAATTGGACAACCTAGAAAAAATGAGAAAATTCCTGGAAACATATAGCCTACCAAGAATAAATCATGAAGAAACAGAAAAACTGAACAGACCAATAACAATAAAGAGCTGAATCAGTAATCAAAAATCTCCCAACAAAGAAAATCCTAGGACCAGAACATTTCACGGTGAATTCTAAACATTTAAAGAAGAATGACTGCCAATCTTTCTCAAATTCTTACAAAAATATGAAGAGGAGGGAATACTCCCAAACTCATTTTCTAAAACCAACAATACCCTGAGAGCAAAGCTAGATAAGGACACTACAAGAAAAGAAAATTACAGGACAACACACCCAGTGAATACAGATGTATGGGCTGATGTATGGATCTGCTGAATTTTATGTTGTATACCTGAAACTAATAAAACACTGTATGTTAACTAATTGGAACTAAAATAAAAACTAAAAAGTTCTCTCCACAAAAAAGAAAAACTGGTACCATGAGGTGATAAATGTGTTAACTAACTTTATTATGGTAATCATTTTGCAATATATACATATATGATATCATCACATTGTATAACTTAAACGTACACAATGTTATATGTCAAATATATCTCAACAAAGTTGGGAAACAAAAAAACAACAAAGGAATATTTCCAACAAAATAAAAATTAAAAAGGTCAAGAGCCATGGAGTACAGAGTTAGAGGCTCTCATAGGGCTGTCCAATCACAGCTCCACTCTGAACAGGCAGTCACCAATATTTTTCCGGAATTGATAAAAGATTCCACTTCTCAGATTCAAAAACCTCAGTGCATTCCATGTTCACATACTCTCCCAAAATAATACACTCAGACACGTCACAATAAAACTGCAGAACATGAAGAGGGAAAATAACTTAAGTACAGCCAGAAAGAAAGGACAAAGCACTAACAGAGGAATGATAATTAGATTGACAAGTGACTTTTCAATAACAATGGTGGGAAACAGAAAATAATTACAATGTGCTAAGAGAAAATAGCTGCCAGTCTGAAGTAATATAAAACCAGTGAGACTAGCTTTCTAGCACAAAGAATTTATACATAGAACAAAACCTGTAGTTTACCCTCAAAAAATGAAAACGTTTTTTAAAACTCTAAACTTAACCAGAAGGAAAACAATCCAGTTAAAAAGTCTGAGAAAATATATTGGTAACTATGTGGTTACAACCAAACAAATATTTACTATATAAACCTAACTGAGACTATATTAAGTAACAAAATGTAATTTAAATTAGTGAGGAGAAATGATGTGTTATTCAGTAAATGATATTGGGAAAACTGGCCAGACACTAATTAAAAATAGATTCAGAAATCTTACCATTTGCAACTTTGTGGATGGAACTAGAGGGTATTATGCTAAGCAAAATTAGTCAGTCAGAGAAAGACAAATATCATATGACTTCACTCATATGAGGAATTTAAGATACAAAACAGATGAACATAAGAGAAGGGAAGCAAAAATAATATAAAAACAGGGAGGGGGACAAAACCTAAGAGACTCTTAAATACAGAGAACAAACTGAGGTTTGCTGGAGGGGCTGTGAGGTGGGGGATGGGCTAAATAGGAAAGGGGCATTAAGGAAGACACTTGCTGGGATGAGCACTGGGTGTTACACACAGGGACTGAATCACTGGAATCTACTCCTGAAATCATTATTCCACTATATGCTAACTCACTTAGATGTAAATAAATAAACAAATAAATATAAAATAGATTCATATCTTTCATCTTATATTTTTTTAATTCCTGATTTATTAAAATTTAAATATAAAACTAAAATGAAACCATTAAAATGTATGTAAAATTTTGAAAATTTTAAATAGCAAAGATATTTCTAACATAATAGCAAAGCCTGAAAACACAAAGGAAAATACTAATTTAATGCTAATTTAAAAATGGCAAAAATATAAGAAAGGCATCATAAAAATGAAACACTTAGAAAATACTTACAATATGAATGATCAAGAGATAGTTTAAAAATTCATACAAATCAAAATGAAAAGTACAATGACTCCGGTTTAAAGATAAGCAAAACATATGATCAGACATCCTATAAAAGAGTGAAAACAAATTCTTAATAAACATTAAAATTAAAGGCAAGGAAACCCCTTATTAATGAAGATCACAGATATAATAGTTATGAACTATCAATTTTTCTTGTAACACAGTTAAGATCAAACTGAGTAAAGGGCACCTGGGTGGCTCAGTTGGTTCAGCATCCAACTTCAGCTCAGGTCATGATCTCTCGGTTTGTGAGTTTGAGCCCCACGTTGGGCTCTGTGCTGACAGCTCAGAGCCTGGGGCCTGCTTCAGATTCTGTGTCTCCCCATCTCTCCGCCCCTCCCATGTTCATGCTCTGTCTCTCTCTCTCAATAATAAATAAACGTTACAAAATTAAAAAAAAAAACTGAGAAACACCCATTGTCTAAGAGAGTGTATAGGCACATTTGACAAAATGTATTATATCCTTTGGCTTTATTCCCCAACTTAATGGGAATCTAGCCTAATAAATTATACAAGAATACATATATAACAGCTCCACTTGTTTGTGGATACAAGACTGGTTAAATAAGATAAAGTTACAGTGGAATATTATACTATCTCTATAAATGTTAGTTCATAAATTAGCCCTGTACATGGAAGGCCAGGAAAGACCAAGGAAAGAGGCAGACTACACAGATTAAAACAAAGCACTTTTAAGGGAACTTAGAAGACTTGTCTTGGGTAGCTACAAGATAAGTAGATCTCTGCACCTGTCTACCAGAATCTAAAAAGTTCATATAGAGGCCTTAACTGGGTTCAGTCATTTATTCAGTCCATATGGTCTCAACAGCACCATATTCTCTCTCTTTTTTTTTTTTTTTTTTTTTAACATTTATTTATTTTTTTGAAACAGAGAGAGACAGAGCATGAACGGGGAAGGGTCAGAGAGAGAGGGAGACACAGAATCTGAAACGGGCTCCAGGCTCTGAGCAGTCAGCACAGAGCCCGATGCGGGGCTCAAACTCACATACCGCGAGATCGTGACCTGAGCCGAAGTCGGACGCTTAACCGACTGAGCCACCCAGGCGCCCCCACCATATTCTCTCTTAAAGCAGGCTAAAAATTTGTAGGTATAGTGTGATGTCACATGTTTATTTAAAAAATAAATAAACTTATAACATAAATTAATATAATCTGAATAACTAATGAATATTTTTATCACTGCAGCTACACCATTAGAAGATACTCATATGTAAATCTTTAACTCTAAACCACATTTTTGACAATGTAATTATCCATAGCTTTATACATTTTAGAATTCATTATGTTTGATGGCAACTAAGCTGAAAAAATATGCTAATTCTTCCTTCCTATCACCATCATGTGCAAATTACACATATACTTGATGAATGCACATGTTGCTAAATTCCGCATGTAAATGATATTTAAGTTTTGATAGTTTCACTGCTTCTTTAGCCAGTATATCTCCACAAATTATACACTGCATATCCAGAACCTGCAAAACAAATTCACAATGCCTAGAATCCAATCAAAGTTTATCAAATCTACAAAAAATCAGCAAACTATGATCTATAGTTAGGAGAAAAATCAGAACTGACACTTTAGCATTAACAGGTTATCATTAGTAGACAAGGACATTAAAAGAGTTATAACTCTAACCCATAAATTCAGAAAGTTAAGTACAGATATAGAAGATATTTAAAAGCCCCAATTGAAATTTCTAAAAAAATTCTATTTTACACACATTAATAGCATGTATTGTGTGTAATACCACACTGATGGGATTAACGGAAGAAGAAGAGAAACTGCAGAATAAAACATCAGTGAACTTGAAGACATAGTAATATTCAAAAGAAAAACAAAGAGAAAAGAGAATTTTAACAACATAGTATCAGTGAGCTGTGGGACAAATTCAAGTGGCTTAATACATGTGTTTCAGGGGGCCCTGAAAAAGAGGGGGAATAAAAAAAGGACAAAAAATATCTGAAAAAATTGTAGCTGAAAGTTTTCCAAGTTTGGTAAAAAGCTATCAACCCACAGATCCAAGAAACTCAACAAACTCCAAATAAGAGAAATGAGAGGGGCACCTGGTTGGCTCAGTGGGTTGAGTGTCTGACATCAGCTCAAGTCATGATCTCACAGTTTGTGAGTTCAAGCCCCACGTTGGGCTCTGTGCTGACAGCTCAGAGCCTGGAGCCTGCTTCCAATTCTGTGTCTCCCCCTCTCTGCTCTGTCTCTTTGTCTCAAAAATAAACAAATGTTAAAAAAAATTTAATAAAAAATATATAAAAGAAATGAGAAAAAATTACACCAAGTAACAACAAAATCAAATTTTAAAAAAAGGACAAATTATCTTAAAAGATAAATTTATCTTAAAAGATAAATTTTAAGAGTAGCCAGTAATAAAAATCACATTATATTTTAATGTTTATTTATTTTTGAGAAAGAGAGAGGCAGAGTGAAAATGGGGAGGGTAATGCCTTTCTCTGACTGACTTATTTCACTTAGCATTATACTCTCTAGCTCCATCCATATTGTTGCAAATGGCAAGATTTCACTCTTTTTTACAGCTGAGTGATATTCCATGGTATATCTAGACTACATCTTTATCCATTCATCTATCAATGGACACTTGTGCTTATTCCATATCTTGGCTATTGTAAGTAATGCTGCAATAAACATAGGGGTGCATCTTTTCGAATTAGTGTTTTCATATTTTTGGGTAAATACCCACTAGTGGAATTACTGTATCCTATGGTAATTCTATTTTTAAATTTTTGAGGAACCTTCATACTGTTTTCCACTGTGGCTGCACCAGTTTGCATTCCCACTAACAGTGCATAAGGATTCCTTTTTCTCCACATCCTTGCCAGCACTTGTTTCTTGTGTTTTTTTTTTTTTATTTTAGCCATTCTGACAGGTGTGATTTTGATTCATATTTCCCTGATGATCAATTAAGCTGTTTTTAAAAGAGCAAGTCAAAGACAAGAACATAGCTCTTTATCTCGGTCTCAAATCTCAAGATCCTTTTTCATTTTGTTTTATTCTGCCTTTGCTTTTATGTACTTCCTAAATAAAATAGTTTTTTCTGTAGCATGGTATAATGAAAAGAGCACTGGGTTAGAAATCAGAACCAACTTTTAATTTTGGCACTAAATATCGCTGTGACCCTGAGCACATTACTCAAATTGAACTCTACTTGTCATCCAAAAAACAAGGAGGTTACACTGGATACTCTCATAAATTTCTTCAGCATCCATAATTTACTGTGAATCAGATTAGAGATAAAACAGAAAGACTCCTCCCCTCAAAACTTACTCCAGAGCAGCAATAGAACGTACATCTGGACATAATTAAATCACTCACCATTCAAATGGATACAGAGAAGCAATGAAAGCAGAAAGATTATCTGGCACTCCATAAGTTTCCATCTGCTGTACATTTGAGGGTTCCCAGGAAAGGGAAAATAGTGACCTACATACTGGATATCAACTCAGGGAAGTCATTAAGGAAATAATAACAAAGCAGGAAGCTCTGTCTAGTCATCCTGGGTAAGACACAGACACCTTCTCACGGGACTGGCACAATCAGGCCCATTTTGAATCACAAATGAGGGCTTTGGACCAAAAGGTCTATGAAGGCCCTCCTACTTGCTCCAACATTCTGTGATTTGCATTTTTATTGTAGATTGAGGATTAAAATGGGAACAGATGAACGTTTTTCACACCCAGTCCCAGTTTCATGTGAAATGTTTCTGCACAAAATGTTTAATTGCTTTGCAGAAGTCACAAAGATGATTCAATGCCTCTTTCCTCTCCAAATGCATATAACTACTAGCTATGCTTATACAATATAGAAAACATGATGCTTTGGGATAATTTGGAAATGAATGGATAATATTCTCTGAAATAGTTATCACTAATATCTAAGTCAGCAGGTGCTTGCTGAATCACTTCCCCTTTTGGCTTTGGCCCTTTAGAATATCTGTATCTTTTTAAAGTGTATTTAAACAAACAAAAAGGTGGACTGATTGTTCTCAAAAAATGTTTCCACAGTTGGTTATTTACATTTATTGGAGGATGCAGCAGATACCCCCAAAAGCCATTCCCACTTGCCTGCCTTCATTAAAGTTTGAATACATTCCCACTCCCAGCTTTAAGAAGAATAGAATTCACTCCTAGCTTTAAGAAGAATAGAATTCACTCCTAGCTTTAAGAAGAATAGAATTCTTAAAGCTAGGAGTGGCCACATGACACAATTCCAGCCATTGGGATATAAACAGATCTGACAGCAACTTCTGGGAACTTTTAGTTATTCTGGTTAGGTTTATACATTCCCCATGATACTTTCTTTCTTCCCTGAACATAGGTGTTATGTCTAGCCCCGCAGCAGCCCTAGTGCAACCATGAAATTACAAAGCAACATACCAAACAGTAAAGGGGAAAGATAGACAAGGCTTAGGTCGCTAACAACACAGTTAAGTTAAAAGATAAACAAATACCTCTTTGCTTAAGCCTCTGTATGCCAGGCTGTCCATCCACTAGTTGCAGCAAAATATATTCCTTGTTGATACAACAGATTTGAGGAAAAGAACTAATTGCCTTTTAGTCTGAGAATATATGTATTGCTTACAAAACACATGAAATTGATTCTTGACTGTTTCTTAATACTAATAACACCATGATTATTTAATAGGGCAATTACACATAGTCTAGGTTTCCATCAACATTTCAAAGAGGAAATATTAGCATATCATCATCTCTGATAAACAGCATAAGGATATATTACTTGTATACATATCATAATCCAGTTTCTATCATGGTCATAGCCTCTTTCCTATTATGAAAAACCATAGTTAAGTATTTTAGCATAAGCATGTTATCTGCCTCAAAAGCCACAGTCATTTTATTCATTCCTAAGTCAAAAGATCTATGTGTCAGAAATTGTCATTTCACATTTTCTCAACTGATAAGTGTAGATACTTGTCAATCCTTTTCATCCAGTGTGCTTCAAACTCTAAAGATCTACATTTTTTTATACCTGGGAGTAATATAGTTATGTTTTGTTATATTATTTTAGCTATACTGAAATGTAGAGCAAGGATTAGCAAACTTGCTCAATAAAGAAACAGATAGTGGGGCTCCTGGGTGGCTCAGTCGGTTAGGCGTCTGACTTTGGCTCAGGTCATGATCTCACAGCTCGTGAGTTCAAGCCCTGCATCAGGCTCTGCGCTGACAGCTTGAAGTCTGGAGCCTGCTTCAGATTCTGTGTCTCCCTCTCTCTCTGCCCCTCCCCCGCTCACGCTCTGTCTCTGTCTCTCAAAAATGAATGTAAAAAAAAAAAAAGAAAAAAAAAAGAAAAGAAAAGAAAAAAGAAAGAACCAGATAGTAAATATTTTAAGCTTTAGGCTTTACAGTAAATATTTAGGCTTTACCATAAGGTCTCTGTTACAACCACTCAGTTTTGTCAAGTAGCACAAAAATAGCCATAGACAACATGAAAATGAATTAATGTAACTGTGTTACAATATAACTTTATTTACTGACATTGAACATTGCAGTTCATAAGGTTTTCAGGTGTCATGAAATATTATTCTTTCCAATTTGTTTTCAACCATATAACAATGTAAAAACCATTCTCAGTTCTTGGGCAATACAGAAACAGGTAGCAACCCCTATTTGGCCCACAAGCTATTACTAAATAAAACCTGCTATTTTGCCCTGAATGCTTCAGTCACCCGATTATGCCTTACAGAATAAGTAAATGGAAACTTTCAAAACTTCACTAATGTTTCAGGTGTAGTTTTTTCTAATAAAGCGTTCAACAGACATTCTAATGTGTACTGCTTTACAAATAAATGATTCTAGATTTCTTAATTCCTGCATTCATTTATATAGGAAAAGGCAGCCTTTTTGTATAGCAATAGGCAGCATTACCACGAACGCATTATGATCTGAGATCACGTTTCCACTGATAACTGATAATCCCTGTGAGGGCTGCATCCATAGCCCAGGGGAGTACCCCATTCATTTCTGTGCTCATCCCTGTTATCTTCCCCCTGAGATCACCCCATCGTGGCTGTTCTCTCAAGTCACATAAGCACTCTGCCAGGGAAATAAAGGAAGGCATTCTTTGGTTGTCCTGATTTTAACTGTCTCCCTTAAGTTTAGCCTGGCCACTAGACTTTAGTCCTCTTTCATATAGAGGTTAATGTATACTATTTAACATAGTACTGGAAATCTTAGCCTCAGCAATCAGACAACAAAAAGAAATCAAAGGTATCCAAAGTGGCAAGGAAGAAGTCAAACTTTCACTATTTGCAGATGACACGATATTCTATGTAGAAAACCCAAAAGACTCCACCATAAAATTGCTAGAAACTAATACAATCATTCATCAAAGTCACAGGAAATAAAATTCAATGTGCAGATGTCTATTGCATTACTACACACCAATAACGAAGCAGCAGAAAAAGAAATCAAGGAATCAGTCCCATTTGCAGTTGCACTAAAACATACCTAAGAATAAACCTAACTAGAAGAGATAAAATATCTGTACTCTAAAAATTATAGAACACTTACGAAAGAAATTAAAGAGGACACAAACAAATGGAAAAGCATTCCATGCTCATGGACTGAAAGAACAAACATTGTTAAAGTGTCTATACTACTCAAATAAATCAACACATTCAGTGGAATCTTCATCAAAGTAACACCAGCATTTGTCACAGAACTAGAAAAAAAATCCTAAAATTTGTATGGAACCACAGAAGATCCCAAATAGCCAAAGAAATCCTGAAAAAGAAAAACAAAACTGGAGGAATCACAATTCCAGATTTCAAGCTATATTACAAAGCTGTAATCATTAATACAGTATGGTACTGGCACAAAAACAGACAAATAGATCAGTGTAATAGAATAGAGAACCCAGAAATGGACCCACAAATGTATGGCTGACTAATCTTTTGAAAAAGCAGGAAAGAATATCCAATGGAAAAAAGTCTCTTCAGCAAATGGTGCTGGGAAAACTGGACAGTGAGTGACATGCAGAAGAATGAAACTGGACCACTTTCTTACACCATACACAAAAAATAAATTCAAAATGGATGAAAGACCTAAATATGAGACAGGAAACCATCAAAATCGTGGAGGAGAACACAGGCAGCAAACTCTTTGACCTCAGTCAGAGCAACTTCTTACTAGACATGTCCCTGTAGGCAAGGGAAACAAAAACAAAAATGAACTATTGGGACCTCACAAGATAAAAATCTTCTGCACAGTGAAGGAAACAATCAATAAAACTAAAAGGCAACTGACAGAATGAGAGAAGATATTTGCAAATGACACATCTGGTAAAGGGTTAGTATCCAAAATCTATGAAGAACTTATCAAACTCAACATCTAAGAAACAAACAACCTAGTTAAGAAGTGGGCAAAAGACATGAACAGACATTTTTATAAAGACATCCAGATGGCTAACAGACATGAAAAGATGCTCAACATTACTCATCACCAGGGAAATGCAAATCAAAACCATGATGAGATACCACCTCACACCTGTCAGAATGGCTAAAATTCACAAGAAACAACTGGTGTTGGCAAAGATGCAGAGAAAGAGGAACCTCTTGCACTGTCAGTGGGAATGCAAACTGGTGTAACCACTGGAGAACAGACTAGAAGTTCCTCAAAAAACTAAAAACAGAACCACCCTATGACCCAGAAATTGCATTACTAGGTATTTACCCAAAGGATACAAAAACACTTATTTGAAGGCCTATATGCACCCCAGTGTTTATAGCAGCACTATCAACAACAGCCAAACTATGGAGACAGCCTAAATATCCATCAACTAATGAATGGATAAAGAAAATGTGGTGTATGTATACATGTATGTATATACACATATATACACATATGCATACATATATGCACATATATACATACATATATGTACATATATACACATATATACATACATGCAATGGAATATCACTCAGCCATCAAAAGAATGAAATCTTTCCATTTGTGATGACAGATTGGAGCCAGAATGTGTTATGGTAAGCAAAATAAGTCAATCAGAGAAAGACAAATACCATATGACTTCATTCATATGTGGAATTTAAGAAACAAAACAGATGAACATGAGAAGAGGAAAAAAGAGAGAGAGAGGGAGAGAAGCAAGCCACAAGAGACTCTTAACGACAGAGAACAAACTGAGGTTTGATCTAGATGGGCTAGATGAGTGATGGGTATTAAGGAGGGCACTTGTGAGGAGTACTGGGTGTTGTATGTTAAGTGATGAATCACTGAATTCTACTCCTGAAACCAGTATTTCCCTGTATTTTAACTAAAATTTAAATTTAAAATGAAAAGAAGCTAATGGGACATGAGGTTGCCAAAAATAGTAATAGCATTAAACGGAAAAAAGATGCTTTATCATTCCTGGCAAGAAGAACAAGACAATATTACTTATGGGGTGTAAAATGATAGTTCTCCCCACTCTGGGGCTAAGAAACATAACCTCCAAGAATGACTTGGCAATTTGTGACAATTGTTGTTTTTGTTAAGATCATCGCCTATGCACATTGGCATTAATAAGTTATATGAATTATCTTTTTATGGTGAAATATTTTCTGATTCCTTCATTTTGCTAACCAGAAACAAAAATCAGTAGTACACCATGAAAGCCTTAGGCAACTGCAGCCCACATATGTCTGTCCCATTCATTCTTATTCTACTTTCTGTAACTGTAGCCCTTTTTCTAGGACTGGAGCTCTGCCCACATTTCCATTATTTTTGGCTAGAGTCCTATTAAATGAAGGTGACTTTGAATTCCAGGCTCAATAAAAAGACCTCAGGATGGCTAGGTGATGTGAATAGTGAATGATTTACTGAGAATCTACTATTAACAAGGCACTGTTCTAAGTTCTTCATATATTTAATACATGATCTTTAGATAAGGTGCTATTATCATCATCTTATAGATAAGAAAACTGATGCTTAGGGAGTTTACAAAACTTACTCAAGGGGCACCTGCACAGCTCAGTCAGTTGAGCATCCAACTCTTGATTTCTACTTGGGTCATGATCCCAAGGTTGTGGGATCAAGCCCTATGTCAGGCTCCATGCTGAAGGCGTAGCCTGCTTGGGATTCTCTCTCTCTCTTCCTCTGCCCCTCTCTCCAGGTTACACGTGCATGCACTCTAAAATAAAATAAAATACTTTAAAAAAAACTTACTCAAGGTCACACTGCAGGTAAGAAACAGTTCTCCTTCCACTGCACCAACCTGCCTCTTAGATTCTAGTTCATTATAGGCTCTTCCCTTAGGGTCTGAATTTATCTCCAATTTCTCCATGTAGATATGGGAGGATTTCCCAAAACAGTGATCATTTGGAAGTGGTCACTTTGCATTGATTTTGGATCACACAGAGTTCTACCCACCTTTTCCTCCCAGAATGAACTTGAGAATATTATATTTGAGTAGCCCAGGTGTTTACTCCAGGCCAGCCCTCTATCACTGGACAACTTCTTCCCAGCCCCTAGCCTGTGCCCTGCTGAACAGATTTTATTGCTTCCCTGAAAACCCAGTATTTCTGGATATCTAGGATACCAAAACCATGCCTACCTGAGTTTCATCATTTCACTGTAAATCTTTGAATGCTTAATCCTACCACTATAAAGGGAGGACACTGCCCCACTGTAAACAACACTTCAATAATAAATTGCATAATGATGAATTTATGCAATTAAATTTGAATTTTTCTGTGAAATGGAACATTCCAATGAAATCTTTTTTTTTTTTCAATAATAGTTTTCAATGTGAGGTCCTGGAAGGTGTAATGCTACGTGCAAAGAGATATACTGGGCTTCTATTGTGTATTTAAATTATTATACCTAGTCCCAGCTTAAAAAGGTTGAATTTATATGTACCACAGTTGTAAGACAGTCTTGTTTTCTTTTCATAATGAAGACACATACAGCTAGAACTCAGTCCAGGCCTACGCCAAATGCTGAAATAGTTGAAGTTGTCTTTGCTGATTCTTTACCTCTTCTGTGGTACCTCACCCTAGATATCCTACTATTGTCATGTGTCACCCACACATGCCCACAGAGAGTTCCCTAAATTCTAAACCTTTCCCATTTCCATTTTTGTGCCTATCAAAAGTGTCCAGGATTTTATTTTCTCAGTCATATTCTCTATTTCCAATCTCCCCAAAGCAAAAACAAAAACAAATCCACAATATATTCTAATTATAAGTGCTTTAGTACATTCCCCCTCAAAGATAACAAATTATCAGTTTGGTTCCCAAGATTGGAAGCTAGAGGTCCCTGGTCAGAACAAGGAGGGTTAAGGTGAAGAATTTCAGATGACCACAAAAGCACAGAAGGTTGGACAGTTTGGCACACAGCCAAAGGATATGGCAGGTACAGATGGCAGCAGTCCAGTACCCAGGGATTCAGATGGCAGCTAATTGACAGGACAAAACAACTAGGCAGGTGGCTAACAGCACAGGTTCAGTTATCTAAAGTCAGGTCAGGCACAGGGTCAGAAAACCAGTAACATTAAATCTGAGAAATAAGGAATTCATAGAAACTGAGTAATTTTGCCTGAGGAGCCTGGATTACTGAACCATTTCCTTCCCCAGCTTTGGCATAGTTTTATCCAGGCTATAGTGGTTAACTACAGGAGTCTGAGAATGAAAGCGATGTGACAGATTCAGATAAGGAGAAACCAGACAGCATCTGAGGGGCTAAGGTTAATAAGACCATTGACCAAGCCTCATGAACAAACATTGATTATTTCCCTCCTTCAGGAGAGGACACATTTATAGTATAAGGAGAACTGCAATGACTGAATCCATTCTAAATGCAATACTTAAGTCCATTCTACAGCAGGGGGGAAAAACTCACAAAGATTAATTCCACCTGAGAGCAAATGGCTGCACAGGTAATTGAGAAGGAACAGTCAAGAGAGGTTTCACAAGGGAGATGACATTTGAGCTTGATTGTAGAGCATAAATAGAACATTATCATACAGGATGAAGGACGTTCCAAACAGGGGGTACAGCATGAGCAAAGACAAGCAGGCTTGAAAATACACATTGTACTTGAGGACTTTTGGGTTGTCCAGTGTGTTCAGATATAGGCAATATGGTAGGAAATAGCAAAAACGAAGCTAGACTATAAGCATGTATACATACACAAGTGCTCACATACATATGCCTGTATATACATATATTCACATATGTATACATATTTGTATATTATATATAAATATAAATGAGTGCATAAATATAAATGTATATAGTTGTCAAACTGTAATCAGACAGTGAAGTCTTTGACTATAACCCTTAGGGAATGTGACCTTAAAGGAACACATTCAAAGGTTTTAATCAAGCAGAGAGGCATGATCAGTTTTATAAAATCAGTGATAACGATGCATAGGATGGACTGGAAGGAGAGAACTACAGCACAGATAACAGACCCATCAAAGATCAGTTACAACAATCCACACAGAAGATCATGATGAGCTAAAGCAGGGCAGTGGTCACAGGGATAGAGAGGAAAAGGCAGTTTCTGGAGTTTTTGAGGGGAGAAATCAGCACAACTTACTAACCTATTTTACACAGAGGAAAAGAAACAAAGAGGTTCCTAACTTATGCAACAGAGGGTGATGAGATGGGAGTGCCATTAATGAAGACAAAGAAACAAGATTTGGGGAACAAGATTACAAATTGGATTCAAATTTGAAAAAACAAAAAACCAAAAAGCCTAGAACATAAGAATGAGCTTGTGCTATAAATTGAGGGTCCAGTATATTAGTAATGTTTGAATACTTGGGAATGTACAAAATCACCCAGGGAAAATGTCTAAAAGGAAACCTGGAGAAGACTAAATTTGTCTGCACATGAAAAGATGTGTCACTGACTACAAAAGTAACTGTAGAGACTTTAACCAAATGAATAATACCCAAGAGAGCAAGTCTTATATTTGAAATAGGTAAGAGAGAAGGGGACAGATCATGCTTAAAGGAGAGATACTGAAAAGTAGGAAAGGTTTTCTGTACTCAAATACACCATACTGACAACCAGCTACTCTATTCAAGTCTTCTTGGAAGAACAAGAAAGTGATAATGGTCTTTCCAGGCTCTCTTGTCCTATAATGCTTTCCTCTCAGATGTACTTGCTTAACTTCTATCTTGTTTACAGAATCCTGGCCTTTTTATGGGCTGATGCTGGCCTGGCAATGGCACAGTTGTCAAATAAAATGCATCTGAGTTCATGGAAACCAAATCTATCGTTGATATTATGCAGCCAACCTGTATGACAAGGTTCTGGAAACACACTAAACCTGTTGTGGCCAAAATCACCCTATGCAAATTAAGTCTTTACATTCATCCTTATTTCCTGGTAACAATTTAGATGTAATTCTTCAAGTTACTCAGTGACATATAGTAAATGGCCTCTTCTATTACACTGATCAGCAGCAAACATACATGTTAATTACCCTGACTATAGCAATCATTTCACAAAGTACATGTATATCAATTCATCACATGTACACTTTATATTCAATATTATCTGTCAGTTACACCTCAACAAAGCTGGAAAAGAAAAAATAAATATCCAGTTTATTATATGCTTGGAAACCTCCGTATTCTCAACAGGAAAGCTGGAATTACAAATGCACCTTACAGAGTTGTGAGGATCAAATATTTGTGAAAGTGTTTTATCAACTTTCAGTCATTTCATAATTGTTAGTTGCTATTAGTAGTATCAGACCCTGGGGTTTAATGTACAGTTAATGACACATAGAATTAAGTGATAAAGTGATTTTTGTTTAATTTTTACTACAGCTTATAAAAACAGTAAGACATTAACCCAAATATGTGACATTTTAACAGACAAAATTTGTATTCTGATGATCTAGCTGAAAAATAATCATAGAATTACACACATTCAATCAGCACCTATATAAATACAAAAAGAAACTCTAGCCCTTTCATTGTGAATAAGGAAATACAGTAAAGAAACCTGCCCACAAGAGCCTAAACAGATGTGTTTAATCAAATCAATAATATTGTGTGACTGATAAAAGTACCAAACATCAGTGAATCAATTTCATGTTATATTCTTGGAGTGATATTGTATAGGCATTATTTTAGCAGAAAACTTTGTCCCAAAATGCTTAATCAACACTAGATAAAATACATACAAGCACTGTTGTTCTACTAGGCTTCATAAAGAATCCATTCATCCTAAGGGAATACGTTCTGGTTTCCACATCTATCCACAATATTTTATATCTATGCTCAAGAAAAGCCTGGGGTGAAGAAAAAGATATGACTAAATGGTTGAACATTTTAGCAGCAAAATCCTTAAACTCATAGTAGAACAATGATGAGATTAGCTGTTCCAGAAGAAAATCAAAACTATGGAAAGTAAAGAAAAATTTATAGTCAGGGTAAGCAAAGTAAATGCAGGCTCCTACATTTCACAAGAATATACCTATTTGTAAGGGCAAAAAAAAAATATGTTGACAATGAAGTTTATTAACTCTCTGTTCTCCCAAGCAATTGAGGGCATCAGGAAATACAATGTTTCTAAAAGAATACTTCTGTTCAAGAAATAAGAATTATCTATAAATGGGGCCTTTGTCTGAAAACACAGAACACAGAGATAAGAATCATTTCTATTCTAAAAGAAAGCTGCAGGTTGATAACAGTGGTGATCTATTTGGGAATACAGATCCAATTCTACTGCTCACAGTGCTTAATGTCTCCAGCATTTTCCAGCCATTTCCTTCTACAGAGGCCCAGGTACGATAGCATATGCTGCATGGGATGGCCATTAACAAAGAAATGTGGGCTTAGGACAAGAATCAATACCAGCTGTCATCTTACGTGATCACAAGATAATTTTTAAAGCCCAAATAATCTCCTTGATTTGGCGTATGGCAATTAAGCTCATTTTTCAGTAGCTAAAATCCATGACTACATATTTACCCCTAAACACATAAAAGGGAAACAGAACGATGTATTTCTCAAGAAAAGCAGACTTGGCTTGCCTAGACTATAGATCAAATTAAGTGGGGCCATGAGGCAAATGAGCTCAGATTTGGGACAACAAATTCTGTCGATGAATTTGGTTCCATTAGACTTGGGTTACAAACTACACCAAAATAATGGGATTTGGTTCCATGTGAGAAAATTATGGAGCTTAAAAAAAAAAAAAAAAAAAAAAAAACTCTTTCCCATTACAATCAACCACTAAAGGATTCTGCAAGGGAAATGCACTCAAATGAATTAGTTGTATAACTGTTACTCTTTCATTAAAATGATTTAATAGTTCTACAAATGTCATGGCATTAGCATTTTATGCAAAGCTATAAAACAGTAGCAAGTAAAAAATCAACTGCCTTTAAAAGTCAGCACTTTTGGACTATGTTTATGAGACTACACGGTCACTTTGTGATATGAAATGGCAGCATTGCTAAGATAAATATTGCTTGCTGGCCAGTTTTATTTTGGGCAGAAGGCCATTAAAGGAAGGAGGCTGCCGAATTCATATTTCATTTGGATGGGCTTCAACAATTCATGTACATTGGCTTAATTCATCTAAGGAAAAGAGAAGCTTTTTGGAGTATCTCCTTAAGAGATTATTTAATTACATATTCCTACAAAGTTTAAACTACTCCTTTCAGGGCAGGCAATCTAAAAACATATTTATAGGCAGGTGATAGGCAGACATGTGATGGCAAAACAAACGACTTCCAGAAAGACAAAGGTGCTGACTCTGTTCACAATCTATCCTTAATCCACTGTATCTCTAAATAGATATTAGATGTTTTCCATCCTCATTAGAGTATGGTAGATGATGTTCATATTTTTCATTAGTTTTTCCAAAACTATTCCTTAAGCAAAATTTTGATAACAATTGTCAACACACTTAGGCTGGATAGTAGCCCACGAAGTTTAACTTATTAACTGCACATTAGCCAACTGCTAAAGTTTAATAGTAACAAGTACCTAGTGGTATGGCTGGCATTCAGATTAAAAATAAAGGTTTGGAAAAAATATATAGGAAGGAAGGAAGGAAGGGAGGGGTGGTAGGGAGAGACAGAAAGAAAAAGGTAGGTAGGTTTGGACTGTCATAATTTTGATTGTCAGTGGGTAAGATTTAAGTGGTTAGAACACTGTCAATGGTCCTTCAGTAGCTGATGCCACATGAGAGACTAGCTAACAAAAATGAGCAGGTAACAAAATAAGTCTCTTTTCTGTGTCATTGACCTTCTTTGGCTAACATGTTCAATAACATGTAATGAAAGGAGACAGCATGATGCAGTGGGAGAACACTGAATTTGGAATATTAAGGTCTGGGTTAAAATCCTAGCTTGATCTTAGGAATTCACATAGCTTGTTTTTAAACTAGGAGCCTGGATTGGATGACATCTAAGATGGTGGACCAAATGGTATGGGGAAGGAGAGCACCCTATTACCACACAACAACGACAGGCCACTAGTGGCTTACCAACAATTATCAAGAGTAGGGGCGCCTGGGTGGCTCAGTCGGTTGGGCGTCCGACTTCAGCTCAGGTCATGATCTCGCGGTTCATGAGTTCGAGCCCTGCATCCAGCTCTGTGCTGCCAGCTCGGAGCCTGGAGCCTGCTTCGGGTTCTGTGTCTCCCTCTCTCTGCCCCATTCCCACTCATGCTCTGTCTCTCTCTATCTTTTAAAAATAAATAAAGCATTAAAAAAAAAAAGAGTAGTCAGAGGGTATAGGTAAACTCTGTGTGGCTCCTTAATATCTACCTAATTGAACTGATGTGGAAGTTCGGTCACAATGGATTGGAAGTGGGCTTTTCAAGCTCCTGTATGATCTCATTCCAATAGTAAGACAGTTTCATTTATTATCTTAAACTTCTAAATGTTATGTTAGCCTAATCACTTTTAAACTTTTTCTTTAATATTTATTTATTTTTGAGAGAGAAAGCAGGAGCGGGGGGGGGGGGCAGAAAAAGAGGGGGACAGAGAATCCGAAGCAGGCTGCACACTGACAGCAGAGAGCCCAATGCAGTGCTCACACTTACAAACCATGAGATCACGACCAGAGTCAAAGTCACACACTTAACCAACTGAGCCACCCAGGCATCCCAGTCTTTTAAAATTCTATATTCTAATTATAATTATTAACTCCCACCAATATCTCTGTTTTTTATTATTAAAGTCTCCTCAAATTTAAAGGCAGGCAAACTGAAGCAGGAAATAAGGATGCAGTGAGTGAGTGTGAGAAACTGAGAAGTCTTCATGAGATCGACCCTAACTCTGGGTTCTAACTCTGTGGGACCTTTATTACTGGATGCTTTATTTATTTTTTTATTTTAGAGAGAGAAAGCACACAAGCTGAGAAGAGAGGCAGAGGGAAGGAGAGAGGGAGAGGGAGAGGGAGAGGGAGAGGGAGAGAGAAAGGGAGGGAGAGGGAGAGGGAGAGAGACAGAGAGAGAGAGAGACAGAGAGAGAGAGACAGAGAGAGAGAGAGAGAGAGAGAGAGAGAGAGAGAGAGAGAGAGACTCTTAAGCAGGCTCCATGCTCAGCACAGAGCCCGACACAGGGCTCAATCCCACGACCCTGGGATCATGACCAAGCTGAAATCAAGAGTTGGACGCTCAACTGATTGAGCTACCCAGGTGCCTCTGATTTTTACTCGAAGCTTTAATTGGAAGTCCCACCATATTGAGTCTTTCCCACTGCTATATGAATACATTTAATTTTGCTTTCTAAATCAAAAATGCAAGTAGTGAGAAAGCATATAGTAAATGTCTAAATATCTATTGCAGACTTTGGGATTCAGAAGGTAGTAGATAACATAATCTCTGACCTCAAGAAGTTTACAGTCTGTACTGGATATTTACCCAAAAAATATAAAAACACTAATTCAAAGGGATACATGCACCCCTCTGTTTATAGCAGCATTATATACAGTAGCCAAATTGTGGTAGCAGCCCAAGTGTCCATCGATAGATGAATCGATAAGAAAAATGTGGTGGATAGATAGATAGATACAGAGACATAGATAGATACAGATATAGATAGCCACAAAAAAGAATGAAATCTTACCATTTGCAACAACCTGGATGGAGCTAGAGAGTGTAAAGCTAAGCAAAATGAGTCAGAGAAAGACAAATACCATATGATTTCACTCATATGTGGAATTTAAGAAGCAAAACAAATGAGCCAAAGGAAGAAAAAAAGGGAGAGAGACAAACCAAGAAACAGACTCTAACTATAGAGAACAAACTGGTAGTTGCCAGAAAGGAGGTGGGTGGGGATGGGTGAAAGAGGTGAAGGGGGTTAAGAGTACACTTATCATGATGAGCAATGAGTAATGTATGGAATTGTCGAATCACTATATTGTACACCTGAAACTAATATAACACTGTATGTTAACCATACTGAAATTAAAATTTTAAAAATAAAAAGTAAAGTTTACAGTCTGATTAGAGATAAAAATGAAAAGTCAGTTATGTGCAGTGGTTTTCAAAATACAGTTTGTAAAAATTATTCAGGAACTTTAAGGATGCAGATTTCCAGGCTGCAGACCTAGACCCAGGGACTCCAACAAGACAGTATTTCTGGGGTGTGTTCAGTAACTGAACTGAGTAACTTTAGTAACTGAGTGCTGCATTTTTAACAGTATCCAAATAGGTGATTCTAACTAATCCACATGGTCAGGCAACCACACACTGAAAAACACCACTGAGTAGAAGCTCAGGCTCCAGAGTCAAATAGTCTGGGTCTTACCAGTTTCCAGCTGTGCGACCTTGATTAAGTTACTCAGTTCTCCATGCTTTAACGTTCTCATCTATAAAATGAAGATAATAATAGCACCTGTGTCTTTAGATGGTGGTAACAATGGCACCCAGTAAGCACTTAGTAAAAGTTGTTCTTGTTTTTGTTATCATTAATATTATTATAACACTAGAAACTGATCAAGTGCTAATTGGCCTGACATTGTTCCCAGAATTCAATGATAAAAAAAGAGTTCTGACTAAGGGTTCCAGGAAACGCTTTAAGGAAGAAGAGAGAGTTGAATCACATCTTAAAATCAGTGAAACATTTGGATTATCAGAGAAAATAAGAAATTCTGGGTATAAAGAACAAACTCAGCAAATTATCAAGGAAGGTGAGAATAAGGTGTGTGAAAACAGGGAGGGGAAGTAGCCCCTGAAGCGGAGGGTTGAAATGGGGAAAAGTGGGAGGTAAGTAGCCAGAATACTTAAAGCTCAGCAAGCCTCAAGTCCCCCCTTCTTTTTATTTTAGATACCTGTTTTAAGAGGCAGCTACATTAGAGACAGGCCCCCGCTTTAAGAAACAGGATATAAAAGATCCATTTATAATAAGTTTCCTTTTTACAAAAATAATCCCTATTTACAAAATAAGTTATCACACAGAACCTTAATTCACTGTCTGCATTAAGGTTTAAGACACATTTCATTCACTAAAAATAAACAATTCAACATTCCAATAAAGGGCAATGAGCTTTTTCTGAAATCAAGAGACTATTTTATTTAATTTCGGGAACCTCAGACCCCAGCACAAGGCCAGGAACATGAGAATAGCTCTAAAACCAAATAGTTGCTCAACTATATATATATATATATATATATATATATATATATATATATATATATCAAATAGTTATGATATAAAATAGGATACACATTTTTAAAAAGTTTCTTTCCTTTTGAAAGCTGCCACATCCATTTATTGTTCATATTCCCACATGAGGCTACTGCTTTAAAAATGCAACCAGATTCATTGTTTTCATTTATACTGAGTGTCCATAACTATGTAAGGAGCAATAAATTAAATTAAATATTGTACATGTCAATAGTCAATCTGGATAATTCAACTGAAAATACACTGAACTCTTATTTGACTTCACAGGAATTTAAGTAACTTCATTAAATTTGTAATTTAGTGGATGAAAAGAAAAGCACAGTGCACTGAGGCACTAACAGCCTAGCCTCCCCTTGTTTCTTCTTTCCTCGGGTTTCTGTGTACACAGATCCTTAGAGGTTTACTTACAGGTACAACTTGATCCTCCAGGAAATGTCCATCAAACATCTCTAAACCCCAAGAATGGAAGTATCCCCTACTGGTTCCTATTGCCCAAGAACTTCTTTTCTGATTTAGGATATTCCAACTTTTCTGTTTTTATCTTAGGAAAACATCAATGGAGCATACGGGACAGTTCATTTTTTTTTTCTTTGACTCCTCAAATGATGTCTTGAAACTTACGTTATGACCATACCGCACTCAAAACATATCCACCACAAAGGATACAAAAATACTGATTCAAAGGGGCACATGCATCCCAATGTTTATAACAGCATTATCATCAACAGCCAAACTATGGAAAGAGCCCAAATGTTCACTGACTGATGAACGAATAAAAAAGATGTGATATGTATGTATGTATGTATGAATACACACACACACACACACACACACACACACACACACACACACACACTGGACTATTACTCAGCCATCAAAAAGAATGAAATCTTGCCATTTGCAATGACATGGATGGAGCTAGAGTGTATTATGTTAAACAAAATAAGTCAGAGAAAGAAAACTAACATGATTTCACTGATATGTGGAATTTAGGGAACAAAACAGATAAACATAGGTGAAAGAAAAAAGAGAGGGAGGCAAACCATGAGAGAGACTCTTAACTACAGAGAACAAACTGAGGGCTGCTGGAGGGGAAATGGGCAGGGGGATGGGCTAAATGCATGATGGGTATTAAAGACATTGGTTGTGATGAGCACTGGGTGTTATATGTAAATGATGAATCACTAAGTTGTACTCCTGAAACTAATATTAAACTATATGTTAAATAACTAGAATTTAAATAAAAACTTGAAACATTAGGGGAAAAAAAAAACCACATGGGCCAGAAGTTCATGAGGGTGTCACACTTCACTTTCATAGATGCTATCCATGTCCTGGAGACAGGGCAGCTGTGTTTATCACCTATAAAGCACAAACTAAATGTAGATTATGGAACTATGTCACTGAGGAATCAGTAACCAAGGCAAGGAGAGATGTCCATGTCGGTTATTAAGATATCCATTACAGTGGAAAGACTTGCTTTATAAAAGAACCACAACAGAAAAATGGGAATTTATCAGAAGTGATATTTTACATTGCTATGCCCATAATTCCTACAATGAAAATACCCCACTAATACAATTTGTAATCTTTGATGAACTAGAAAATGTCTTTGTTCCCACTACCATTCACTTCCTGTTTTTGTGAACTGGGGATAAAATGACCAACTTAAGCTTCACTTCACTAATTTGATTCCAGTTAATGCCCCAAGGGGAGCTATCAGCATGTCTCTTCCAATTGCCTCCTAGGGAACAAGAGAGAAATATTTGGCCTATTAAAAACAATGGACGCATTCACTTCTGTACTGGCCTGATGGGGACCCTGTGCTTCCGTTTACAACTGCCAGGTTCATTCAGCTCTTTGATTACCTTCTATCAGTGTGTTCACAACCAATTCAAACCAATAGTGGGAGACAATTAAATTCACTGAAAGAGCAGTTTTTATGGTCACACCTGCCTAATGTCACCCAGTCTTTTTTCATGCACATGTAATTAATACTGTTCAATGCCAATAACTCAGACTTCCAGCAATATAGAGTATGGTGGTAAGAACTCTGTTACTACCAGGGACTGAGCCAGGCCTGGGTTTGTGTTCCAGCTGATACACTTAGTACCCGTCTGCCATTTCAAATACTGTGACTCAATATACCTTCAATAGTCATGCTCTCTTCTAAAATAAACAGAATGATGAAAGAATAGCAAGAAATATAATGATTACACTTGTTTTTGTATTAATAGTTACTGTCACTTGAAGCACTGTCACTGAAAGTCACTGCTTTTCAATATAGGCAGGGGCAGAGGAGCACTTTGAACTAGACATCTGTTCTTCAAAGACTCATTTGAGTCATCTCTCTTATAAAAGATGAGCATGTACCTCTGCTCTGGCAGAAGAATATAATAGAAACATTTGTGCCTTACTAAGTCAGACCCCTTATAATACCCATTGGCAACTGGGCTGGTTTCTAGGAGAAAAGGTGAACCAATCTGCAGAAGGGTCTGATACACTCAAACCCTGTTCCCTGATTCAAAGTCAGGAAGATCAATGATGGCAGACCAGGGTGGTCCAGAATAAGACCCACAGGAAAAAAAGGCAAGCCCTCTAGAATAAAACTCTCTGTGGAAAGGTTAGCAATCCAAGCTCAAAGGCCTGAGATTCAGAAGTCAGGGGGCATGGAAATAACAATGCAGACCTAGAAGTCTCTCAGGACCCAGACATCCAAGCACAATGTTGTGTTTAGAGGACATTTGACTATAGACTAAAGAACATATGAGTATGGACTTAAGTATGATCTTGGAGCTCAACCGTAAGGCACCACAGTGGTTGGCACATGAGTCTGGACCCCTGTCATATTGCAAAGGGAAACATCAATATTCATGGGATACTAGAGCACCCAGCTTCAACAGCAGTGCTAGGAGTTAATAGAAAGCAATGTCCAAGACTTCTCGTTTCCCTCTAATTCGGGCATTAGAAGAAGAAATAACCTTAATTTCAAGAAGGTAACACTGGACATCTTTCTACTAGAATATCTGGGGTCTGAAATAATTAACCTGACAAAATTAAGGTGATATGACCATATTTGTACCCTAAATTAATAAAGTAAGTTACAATGGTTACACTGCAAAGGTTACAGTGCAAATGGTTACAAAGGCAGGATCTACACAGCCCAACTGGAGAAAGGACCAAGCACTGGCCTGTTGAAGAAGCTATGCCGGCAACAAACATACAACAATCTCCCAGCAGCATAGAACTGCCACCTTCTAAACCCATACATTTAGTTTATTATCTCCTTTGTTAGATTGCCAGTTAAGGTGGAAATCTGGGCATATCCCATTCCCAATGCCAATGTAGATTACTTAAAAATTTTTAATAGTATGAAAAGTATATGACATCTTCACACAAGAAACACTGATGTATGCAAAGGGAACTAGATGGAAGGGAAGGCTGACCATTCCCATGACTTCTCTCATGTGCTGGATGAATTTACTTAACAAGTGGAAGAGAGCTCAACAGAACCCACTGAGAAGGATAAGCAATTGAGGGAGGCAAAAGTGGTCTTGTGGGGTCATCGTACATCACATTTAACTCCCATCTGAGCCTTTAGAAAAACCATGGGTGCTAGAGACCACATCAAGACAGGACTCTGGGAGGGACTTACTCCTCCTAGCTCCCATCTAGGGGACTACTATGCTTGCCCTTGTACAGGGGCACTGCCATGACTAGCTCATTTTGCCACACATAAAAATATGGAATTGCCCGTATTGAAGTCTGATTGCCACAACAAACATGGAAATAAATGCTGGTTCTAGCTCCGACTCTTTCCCTACTAGGATGCTAAATCTTTAAACTAATTGGTAGCTTAAAGCTCCAGACAACCTAACATTTTCATTTTCTCTTTCTTCTTTATTTATGTCTGAAATATTTAAACAAGGATCCATATTCCCTCCATTAGACCCACTTCAACTCCCAGCAGATCACAGGTATTGACATTCTTCTGTAGGAAAAGCAAACAGGGGGAAAAAATCAGCAAACATGTAAAGTTATAAAATAAATCAAATTAAGGAGAAGGAACCACCTGAGGAATCAGAGCAAGTATGAAATATGTTTGAAATATGTGACCACCAGAAACAAGAGAGAATTTTAGGCATTTCCCAATACACATTCTCAAAAGATGAGTTGAGAAAAATGTTCACACATACATGAAACCACAACAGACCCTTAAGAAGTCATGGGGTGCCTGGGTGGTTCACTCGGTTAAGTGTCCAACTTTTGATTTTGGCTTATAATCTTTTGATTTTGATTATAATCTCACAATCTTGAGATCAAGCCCTGAGTTGGGTGTGGAGCCTGCTTAAGATATTCTCTCTCTCTCTCTCTCTCTCCCTCCCTCCCTCCCTCCCACTCTTCTCCCCTCTTGTGCACGTGTGCGTGCTCTCTAAAAAAAAAAAATTTTTTTTTAAAAAGTCACAATAGCCTGATGTCAAAAAAAAAGAAGAAAACAACACACACTGTAACAAAAACATGCAGTGAAAACACCACGATGGATATAAGGAGTAACTGATCAGATCCTTCTAAAATGGATTACAGGGCACCTGGGTGGCTCAGACCAACTCTTTGATTTCAGCTCAGGTCATATCTCGAGGTTTGTGAGCTCACGCCTCACATGGGGCTCTGCACTGGTGGTGCAGAGCCTGCTTGGGATTCTCTCTCCCTTTCTCTCGCTTCCCCTCCCCACTAACTTCCCCTCTCTCTCTCTCTCTCAAAATAAATAAACTTAAAAAAATGTAATCAGGATTATAGAAATAAGATTGTAGAATTCAAAATATTCTCCCACAAATTCAGGAGAAATTGATTAACAGGCTAATTTAATGAAAGAAAGGGTAAGATATATGGAGAGATTAGAATTTTATCTATGTCAGATGTAAAAACGGAGAAGAGAGAGAAGAAATAACTGTTTAAAATTAGAAGCCAATGTCTTAAGATGAAGAATTCATTTTGCAAATCCCAAAGCCTAAAAGAGTACTAGGCAAAATTATTTAGATGTAACCTAGATAAAATTTTGAAGTTCAAGACTTGTGAAAAAATATGCAAGAAAACAATCAGAAATAAAAGTGATGTGCGAAAGAGCAAATATCAGATTGGTCTCAATCTTTATGAACCGAATTTTGAGGGAAAAAAGTATATCACATCTATTCAAGTAGTTATCTTCAAAGACAAAAAGAAATTTCAGAAATTTAAATATTCTGAAATTAAAACACTTATGTACTCTTCATGAAAAAAACATCTAGAGTATATATATAACTGAAAATGAAAGCAAAAATTCAAGAAAAGAAAAATTGATATTATAAAAGAAAGTAGTTAGTGAAATACAGTCTAGTTAACATTTGGACAAAAAATTAATGTAAATGTCAAATTATCATTAAAAGGCTGTATGTTGTCCAATGTAAAAATGATAATTGTTTAATAATCTGGATTTAAAACTCCAATTTACAACAAAGAGCAGTAAGTGGAGAGAGGAAGCAGGAAGTAAAGGCATAGTAAGTTTCCCAAAGAAAGGAGTGGGCTCAGAAGAGCCAATGTTGCTTTTCTCTTTGAACTCCAAGTTCAAAGTCATGTCAATAGCTTGAAATTGGCCTGGGGGGAAGCATTTACACCACCGAAATCAGCAAATATTACCAATAAGGCTTTTCTTTTTTTCCTCAGAGAGCCACTATTGTCCCACAGGGTATAGTCAAATACCTAGTCTTTTTTTTTTATTTTATATTTTTATAGTGTGGTAAAACACACATAACATAAAATTCACAATTTTAACCATTTTTAAGCATGCAATTCAGTGGCATTAAGTACTTTCACAATGCTGTACAACCACCATCACACCATTTAAGAAAGTCTTAAAGTAGTCAAGTAACTTAAACTTACCAATCCGGCCAAAAGGACATGAAGTAAAAGGCAATTTCATCAGGAACTGAAAACCCAGTGTCTAGAGAATCAGACAATAGGATGGACTCAAGGCTGTGGGCAGTAAACAAATATCATGGAGCTGCATGGCTTTCCATTACAATGGCTATGGTCAGGAGCTGGGGTGGGAATTTTGCCTCCTTAATGTACCTAGCTAGGGATAGGGGTTCTAGAGGAGAAGATGTGGTCTCAAAAGATTCAGGCTGACTCTACATTTCAAACATTCCCCTAACTTAGCCCTTTTATCTTTTGAATCAAACAAACCAGAAAGGTGCAAGAGTAGTTTCCAACATGGGCAATATACTGGAATCGCCACATCAACTCTTAAAAAGCAGAAAGGTGCAAGAATAGTTTCCAACATAGGCAATATACTGGAATCACCAGATCAACTCCTAAAAAGCACTGATACCCAGGCCCACCCAGACCAATTGCAACAGAATCTGTGGGAATGTAGCCAGGACTGAGAGCCACCAGTGTAAAGCCACAACTTTCAGTAAGGGACTGCAAACCTGCATGAGTCTGCATCAGGTAAGGGACTCCCCCCTCTACTGTAACTTACCTTGTGAACATCATTCCAGGGAGTCAGAAACCACAGAGGGAAAGAACATGAAATGGAAAGACACACAGTTCATAAACTGAGCATCAAATTGACAAGGAAAGCAATGGAGGCACCTCCCGAAGCACCACCTCAGCCAAGATTAAGCCAGTAATTTAAATCCAAATTAGAAATTGGCTAAATCTTCCACCGGTTTCATTTCTTCCACTCAGTTCTTTCTGCTGTTTTTGGCTTTGTTTTCTCCCTAGAGGTGATCCCTGTGGATTGTGCCAAACAAGTCTATTCTGATCGATTCACTGCTATTAAGATATTTTCTAAGATTACCCAGCCTCTGTGGGATTATTCAGAGAATTTCCAAACCATTCAGAGGTAGCAAACCTATAAAATGCTGGAATGCATTATCAGAAGGCTGCTGTAAGATACCAGTTAATAATACATTGTCTTCCCACAAATGGGCTAGGACAGAAGCCCTGAATAGCCCAGGATGTTACTGAAGTTGGTTTCAGCTGGCTGCCAATGCTTCTCAAAATAAATGTACAGCCCAGTCCACTTGAAAGATGAAACATTAGAAACAGGTCCTAGTCTGAGCTCTGTACTCTCCTTGAGAAGGTGGAAAAGGAAAGTGAACCAGCAATAATTCTCCTAGAAAACAGAAGCCAATATGGGAAGCTTTGGCCAAACCTAGGCCAGCTGTGTGGCACCAACTACCCTTGAAATATTTATTACCAGATGAGACACTTGTTATGGGTTGGACTGTGTCTCCCAAAACGATGTTGAAGTCTTAATCCCTGGTACCTGTAAATGTGATCTTATTTGCAACTAGGGTCTTTGCAGATGATCAAGTTAAGGCAAGGTCATTAAGATGGGCCCTAATCCAATATGACTGGTGCCCTTATAAACCAGGGAAATTCTGATAAAGAGACAAACATTTACAGAGGGAGGATGACGTGAAGACACAGAGAGAACATCATCAGCAAGCTAAGGACCACCCGAGGCCACCAAAAGCTAAGAGAGCAGGCACTGAACAGAGACTCCCTCCTAGCTCTCAGAAGGAACCAACCCAGCTGACACCCTGATTTCTGACTTCTGGCCTCCAGAACAAAGATAATAAATCCCCGGGTCTAAGTGACCAGGTTTGTTGTACTTTGTTACAGCAGCCCTGGGAAACTAATACAATCATCAAAATACAGTATTGGTTTAAAACCTGGTGGACCATTCAAAACCAGACCACTAATCCAGAGGACTAGGTAAAAAGAGGCATTCAAATATGTAATTCAAAGAAGGCAGGCACCAAACAGAAGTGATTAGAGAAAGCTAACAGGGTGGAGGAAACAGAACCAGGATCAATCACAACACTGAAGAGGAAATTAGTTTCACTTCCTGAACATGGATTTAGAGGCCAGGTACTGCCCTCGGTGCTGGGGATTCGAGAGCAAATAAGGAGTTACTCATCATCTGCCCTGCTAGCCTTTTGTAGATATGGTGTGCCAAGATAGTAAGCAAAGCACTTTGGGATCAAAGGGGTGGGGGAGGCTCACAGAGCAACCTGGGATTTGGGGAAGACTTCCTGGAAAATAGGATATCTAAGCTCAATCTTGAAGGATGAGAAATTGACAGGATGGGCCAAAAGATGCCCATTTTCATAAAGAATCCAAGGGCCTCTTGATAGAGTGTCTAACAGGATGTGATTTTTTTTAAGAGGAAAGAGGCACAATCTTCACATACACATTTGAACATAAAACACCACAAGTTTGTCACCTTCAGAGCTGCAAAACACCCAAAGTAATAACCAGCAGAAACAGTCACTACATTGTAGAGCAGAGGAAACTGTGACCAGTGGGAGAAACCGACCTCAGCATGTGGGGGTATGAGGGCAGGAGGAATAAAAGCACATGTGCCATGCTGTATTTGTTCATGATACACATGAGACACCCCACCTTTGAGAACTACCAGAAAAACATAGAGAACTTTGCAGGAACTCATGACAGCAAGTGGGAGCAAGTCAGAGAAACTACAGCAAAAATGAAAATAATAAGGATCCCATAGGGTTGTTGTAAGAAATGAAGAAAGAATAAGTAATATTTCAAAGCAATTGGGATATATCACCCCCACTCCATCTATCAATGTTTGATCCTATCTGCATCTGTGTTTATCATCTTATGTTGTCATCATTCTCACTTACCAATATTCATTTCTTGAAAGCAACCTATTTTGGGAATGATGGCTCTGTAACACGAATGAGACTGATTTAATGACTGGCAAGTAGCAATCTAATGGGGATCATGGTGGCTACAAGCCTGAACACAGACAGGAATGGCATGGACCTCCTTTGTGCTGCAGCGCTCGGCTAATTGGGTCTAATGGAGGAGCTGGAGGTATTCTCCTTACGTTTTCCTAATGATATTAATGTCTTCATGAGGTTAATGAAACTGCTAACATGGGCCGACTGTGAATGGTTTTGTGTATAATATAAAACCATGTATTCTGAGTCTTATCCAAACACTAGGGATTATTACTGTTGTGGCTCGTTTTCTCTATAAAATCAAGGATGGTTGGGGGGTGGGGGGGGGCTTATTTTTCCTTCTAAGAGCCAGAATCAAAGACCACTAAGGATCTGATTTGATTCAGAAATTCCTAGACTGCTAGGTGGACACCATCTGGTGGGGGGGGGGGGGGGGGAGCGGCGCGGGGTCATTAAAACTATAGCCCTGTTTGGTCATATCCTTTATGGTCTCTACTGCCCCCTGCTGGCCTGAAGAGCGAGGAGCGGATCTCCAGCACCCCCATGGGAGATGGAAAGCACCTGAAGACAAGATAAAATATAAACAGCTATTATTTACTATCACTTACTACGTGCTTTCTAATTTAATACTCACAACATTCCTGTGGGGTAGGTCTTGTTACT
Source organism: Panthera leo (assembly GCF_018350215.1). Classification (NCBI taxonomy): domain Eukaryota; kingdom Metazoa; phylum Chordata; class Mammalia; order Carnivora; family Felidae; genus Panthera; species Panthera leo. Next base: position 62,638,618 of record NC_056691.1, on the reverse strand, counting down.
GCCATTTTACAGATGCAGAAACCTATGTTCAACTAGTAAGCCAAGTTACCCAAGGACACAGAGCTTATAAGTGGCAGAACCAGGACAAGGTATAAATCTGTCTGGCTCACAACTGTCGTTACACTCCCACCAGGGCATATAGTACAGTAAAAGTACCCATACTTCAAAACCAGATAAATTTGAGTTTTGGGTTTTTTTTATTTTTTTTAACATTTATTTATTTTTGAGAGAGAGACAGAGCGTGAGTGGGGTCGGGGCAGAGAGAGAGAGAGAGAGAGAGAGAGAGAGAGAGAGACAGAATCTGAAGCAGGCTCCAGGCTCTGAACTCTGAGCTGTCAGCACAGAGCCTGATGCGGGGCTCGAACTCATGAACCATGAGATCATGACCTGAGCTGAAGTCGGATGCTTAACCGACTGAGCCACCCAGGCGCCCGAAGTTTTGATTTTAATCCCCCAACTTAAGAGCTGTCTAACATAAACTTTCAATAAGTTATTAAATCTATTTAAATTTGCTGAACTTGTTTTCTTTATCTGCATAATGTGAATCATACCTACCTTGGAGGATTGTTGTGAGGGTTAATAATAAAGTAAGCAAAAGATAGGACCTAGAGTACAGTGGCTGCCCAACAGATGGTGGGTCCTATTTGGAGCTAGAGACAGAAGGTGGACAAGCATCAGCCTTCCTGTGGCTCGGTGGCTGGTTCACTCAGGTCCCCAGGAGGTTTGTAACTCAAAGCTCAAAAAATACCAGAATGCTCAAGTAATGATGCCAATATATCTGAATGGCTCGTTAACACTTACAAACCACTTTTGTGTATATTTTATTTGATCTTCACAAATATGTAACTACAGATGCATAAATATGCCACAATTAATTGAAGAAATTCACAATATGCCCAGCATTACTCTAAGCATATAAAATACATTGCTGAATTTCACCTTCATAACAATCCCACAGGTTGGTATTATTTTTCCCATTGTCTAGATGCAGAAACTGAGGATCAGAAAGGTCAAGTAACCACCCCAGAATCACACTGTACTAAGTAGCTGAGCCAAGACTTGAACACTGGCCAATCTGACCACAGAGCTCATTTCTCATAACCTTCAAGATACACTGCCTTCTTCTGAAGCAGGCAGGGCAAGTATTACATTTTTACTATACACATAGAGATGTTCTGATTCGCATTAAGGTAAACAACTTGTTTTAGTACTCACAAGTTGTATTCGTGAAAATTAAGCCTGAATGGTGACCAGGGGTGTCATTTAGACATTGGCACAAGAAGGTTCCAGGTGTGTCAGGTTTGCAATGTGACATCTGGAGAAGAACCTTATGAAACTACTCATTATCCAAAAGTATTAACATCCAAAGATAAATTCATAATAATGGAAAAAACCAATTATTCACTGAAACTGGAATGAGCAATGAGGCATGAAAAAAATATATTATCTTTTTGCAAATATGGTCCAGTACTTTTACTATAAATTAAAATCTATGATAAATTGCAAATAAATTATATGGACATCTGCAGCAGAGATTAAATAACCAAAGAAAAACTGCACATTTGGGGAATTTTAAGAACATGGAAACCACCTAAGAGAGATGGCTTTCCTTGCAGATTGTTTAGTGGATCCATTTCTTATCTAAAATCTTTTAAAGAACAATTGTGATGGCTCCCACTCACTAGCTCCTTTGAATATGAAGGATTTTCTAAGAACTAGACGGTGAGGACAGGTACCTCCAGCAGTTAATACAGAAAATGCCATTGTCATAATGTCAGATACATAAGGACACCGCAACTCAGGGACTATAATACAGATATATAACGTCTACATACAAATTTATCAAGTTGTGAATACAAGTCTGAAACTTGTAACCATAACATATAGCAAATCAGAATGGAAAGGGAGGCCTTCATAAATATTAATTTCCTCATCTTTAAAAATGGCTTAGGTGTCTATATATCTCAAGATCAGCTTCGAATTTAAAATGAACAGTGAAAAGAGGGGCACCTTGGTGGCTCAGTCGGTTAAGCATCTGACTTTGGCTCAGGTCATGATTTCACAAAGAACTTGAGTTCAAGCCCTGCATTGGGCTCTGTGCTGACAGCTCAGAGCCTGGAGCCTGCTTCAGATTGATTCTGTGTCTCTCTGGAGACTGCTTCGGATTCTGTGTCTCCCTTTCTCTCTGCCCCTCCCCTGCTCATGCTCTGTTTCTCTCGCTCTCAAAAATGAATAAACATCAAAAAAAATTTTAATGAACAGTGAAAAGAATGGAAATAATATATAAATATAAATAAATTAATATTTTGTTTCTTAAAAATTGTATATAAAGGAAAACACTTGTTAAATTACTGGAGATCTTGCTATTTAAAATAAACCTGTGGCTTCTCCCTTCCCTTTTATAAAGTGAAAATAACTTACTGTTCTTCAGTCCCTGTTGTTTAATTTTTAATTTTAACTTACGTTTTTCTTTTATTTTAAATATTTCTATTTCTTCAACAAAGGCTTTGAAGTCCAATAAATAAAGTGTATTAACTGAGAAAAGTCTTCCTGAAACACAAACTTTCCTGCTTTGCAAGGGGAGTTACCCTTTCTGTGACCACAGCATGAATAAAGACACACTTGGACATTCAGCAACACTGAGCCAGGAAGTTGCCTACATCTCATAAACCACTATGAGTCACCACAACTTCAGAGCAAGACAGAGAAATAGCAAGTGTCCACAGTTAAGAAGGAAATCTCCTATCTATGGTGAGAGATGCTTTCATGTAGGGAGCAAAGGCAGCCTTGCCAACCAATGGACATCCCAAATTTCCAGCCTCTCCTCTCCACACCTGTAGCATTTCCTGACCAATGGAGAAGCATAATTTTATCCTATACACCTCCCTTCACAGGTTATTATTTCTGCTCTTTCCCATTCCTGTTGATTGTATCATGTATGTAAGACTTTCTTCTATCCCCAATAGTGAGTCTCTTGGCAAAGCTAAAGGCTTTTCTTTAGTTGTCTCTTGAGACGTATAGAAACTGGGAGTTGGGAAAGCTCTGTTTAGAAGAGCCAAAGCAGACCTAGGTGCTCTCCATACCTTGGGTTGGACCATGGCCCCTGAAGCAGGCAAATGGGCCCAGAGTGTCCATGTGTCAGAACAAAGCCTTATCTTCCTTCCAGCAAGGAAGCTTTCAAAACCCAGCCAGTACAGTAGCTGTCCACCAGACCAAAGTAAATGTCCAGATTCAACTTCATAAGTATGTATGTAGGAGGATAATTTTCACATTTTACTGTGTACTTTCGTCTGGGTGAATAAAATCTCTTCTAGAAAAGAAGGTTGGGAGAAATGCTTTTATTTTCAGAAATTCTTAAAGGGTAAAATCTACCCACACAGCCTAGAGAAGGAAATCAATCAATCCGACACCAGAGCTAAGATTTCACTATATAGTAAGTGTGAGCTGGGAGGGAAGCATGGCAGGGATTCACTTGCCTCCTACATGGTCTCACTGGGAGCCAAGACTGCATTCCATAGTAGGACACTCCAGGCAGCCCTCTGTTCTGCCTCTGAACATAAGAAGTCTAACCCAGGAAGCAAGTCTAACCCAGGAAGCAAGACACATCATTCTACAGCACCTTCCTGAACTGCAGTTTATAAAATGGGATTAGTGTTTTTTTCTAACTGTATAACATTGACTAAATGTTAATGAGTATTATTATTATCTGGAATAAATACACTAGAACTTAAAAAGGAAATGTGCCAAGTTGTATGGTGCATTGTGAAGACTGGACCTAAATTTAGAAGACCTGGGCTCTCGCACTGCTATATACTACCATGTTCCCAGTGTTCTCTCTGGTTCTCAGTTTCCTCGTCTGTAAAACAAAGTGATTCAAAGTTGTGAACTGGCAGTCCCTGGAATGACTGCCCTGTTTCTCAAAAGTTTAATTTAATCATATTTAAATGGAGGACATGCTGTCCAGGCGGCCAGAGCCCCATCACTTTTTTTTCTCATAACTGATCCTCCTTTACACATTTATGAAACCAACCTAGCCCTGAAAAATTTGGGCTAGAAATGCTAAAATCTCAAAGAATATTTCCCAGTCTTAAAAAAAAAAAGAAAAAAAAAACCTACAGTGTTTTTACCCAAGCAGCCACAGCTAGTATTTCCTTGTTCCCTCCCTATTTGAATATCTCAGCTTGAGCTACATTTTGAAAATGAAGAGATAAAGGCAGTCCAGCACGAGGAAGGAAAGTATTGTAAAGTATGACACTGGGACGTGTCATGCCACATCATGGAGATGTAAACAGTCGTGCATGACTATACAGAAGAGTGTAGGGGGAGAAGTAAAGGGAATAGAAAAATTGAGGTGAGAGGCTTAGCAAGAGGCCAACACTGAAAAGAGTTGTGAGCTAGGCTGAAAACCCTGAACTCTGTCCCAAAAACTGAAAAGAGATGGTGGGGGGAAGGGGACAGGGAGGTCACTGAAGGTTTTTAACCTGTTGGATTTCTATTTTAAGCCTCTCTACTCGAGAGGCTGCATGGAAGACAGACAAGTACTTTCCCCCACCAGCATAAAGTACTTTCCCCATTAGTAAAATAAGTTGTGTAGAACAAGGGTTTACACTGCTGGCTGCATATTAGAATCACCTGAGAAACTTGTAAAAGCACTGCTAACCTAGCCTGATGCCAAGAGATTTTTATTTAGTTGAGGGGGTAGAAACAGGTACGATATTTTTTCTTAAATGCTGAAACCTTAAAGATTCTTCTCGCTCTGAAATTCTATCAACTGTGTCAAAGGAGGTTCTTACCATTCAAAGTGAAGCGTGGTGAAAGCCACTTCCTTTATATCCTCAGACCCCAAATCTGGAACAACGTTTGGAAAGTACCTCCAAACAACTTATATCACTCTTCTTCTTTAAATTGGTTTAATCCTTGAGCGTATCAAGCTTCTCTCTGAAAAAGCACAGGATTATTTCAGAGAATGATTTCAAACTCCTATTTTAGAATTTCACACTGTTAAATCATTTAGAAGTGAAAGAATACCAGCACCTCCCAAATAAACGGAAAACTAAAATGAAATATAACAAAGTCTATTCACATCTTATAAGGGATTGTTTTTAATCAGTCAATGAGAATATACATAAAACCTGAGTCTGTGTAATATTTCCCAAAATGAGATACTCCAGCCTGGTAGGAAAGCAGCTCTCTACTCATTTTCTGTCTCTCTCTTCCCCTAGCTTGAACCTGAAGGCATTTGCTTGTTTGCTTGCTTGCCAGTTTTCAAAGCTATTGAGCACTTCCTATGAGCCAAGCATTGTGCCAAGGACTTTACAAATATACATCACCATTTTATTAATGTAGAAACTGAAAAGAGGAAAAATAACTCCCTCAACAACACAGAGCTGGTAAGAAGCAATGCTAGAATTTGAACCCAAGTTCATCCTCCCAAACCCATGTGCTTCACCATCACCCTGCAGGGTACGGCCATTCCTCCCTACTCTCTAATGACATCTTGCCATCTACCCACACCCCCACACCCTCCCTGACCTGTGGATGATTCCACTTTGAGTTCACTCGAAGGATGTGAAGAGGTAAATTAAGAATAGACACACATATAACCCAGATCATCTGATCCTCTCTCAGGGGGTGATCCCTCAGAATGCTGAAGCAGGGTGCCCTCTGCTGTTAAAGATGATGTAGATGTGGGTTAAGAACCGAGGGCCAGGAAGATTCAGAGGGCCTCCTTATAATAAGGAGACCAAAGCTTGAGATGAATTTGTCCCTTATAAACAAACAACTGTACCTCCTGCTCACAAAGAAAACGCTTCTGCTCCATGGGTCTATCCCAAAAAAAAGCCTTCAACTAAAAGAAGCAAGACTTCCATGTCAGTTTTCAAAATTTTGTCCAAATTCAACGCACAGAATCATTACAGTGGTCCTGAAATCAGCCTCCAGTCCTCTGGTTTGATGTTATTTTCCTGTGTTCAGGCTGTTCGCATTAAACGGAAGCTGTGACCTCTACGGCTACCGCCCTCTTCTAACTGCGATTGTGAGAAGGAATGTCTCCTTATATTAGGCATTAAAATGATGCTGAACTTGCTGCTAAGAATCCACAGCCTTGGATGCTTTCTTTCTTTACTCAGAAATTATAAAACATTTAGGGACCCCTGGGGCAAGTTAATCATAAAATATTCAGCAACATCTGTGCCCTATTATTTACTGACAGACTAAACCCAGAAAATATGGCGCCTGTATCGCCGGCTGCCCTTCATCACGTGGGCGCGCACACGGTGGCTGGAGGCGCTGTTCTGCAGTCCTTTGCCTCTTTCTCACTCAGCCCTTCTCCCCAGCACCTCAGTCATGGGCTACCAGTACAAGCCGAAGATTAGAGTCTCCCCAGGCAAAGCAATTTCTAACAAATGGCTCCCGGTCCTGCGGGGATACTGCTGTGTGCCTCGCCTCAGGAATTTACCCAGGTGAGTGGCAGGAAGATTCGATCACAGCCTGTGGAGGGAACTGCAGTGACCCCGGTGAGAGCGCCCCCTGGAGTCTGTGCACAGGCACGCACATGCGCAAGCTTCAGGCTGCTCTGCTCCAGAAACAGAATCCCATAGGAAGGGTTACAGACTAGAGGTTAAGGCACTTGCATTCTGTCAGGCAGTCAATAAACGCACAATCAACACCTCCTCTGTGCCGGGTGCAGTGCTGGGCTCTGGCTTCTGGTCCTGACTGTGCTGCCTTATGACCCTAATACCGTGATCCTCAGTGTGGGTTTCAGGATGGAGGGTGAGGGGAACAAGATAGCCACGTGGAGCGCTGTTGTAAACTACATGGCCCTTCTTATTACCAAATTCTGATAAACAGCTCCCCTCTCCACCACACTCCCCTCCCACTCCCAGCTACATTTTTATTTTGGAAAAAGTTCCTCACAGTATATAGCTGGTCCCTTCAAGAACTATGAATTAGATCCTTTGTAAGCAGAGTGACCATACATACACCCAATTTGTCCAGGACAGTTCCAATTGACATCTGTTCTCCTATTTTATTAATAACATCCTTTTTCCCTCTCAGAGGTGTCCCAGTTTAGGAATGTACTTTATATGGTCACCCTTTATAAGGGCCTTTCCAGATTTAATGTGACTTTCACACACCCATACCAAAGATTTCAGGGCTTCTAGAAACTTCCCCACAAAAATCTCCCTAACTATATTTTAAGAGTCCCAACTGAGAAGTCTCATCACATTGTGTTTCTATCAGACAACATTGCTATAGACCCTTGCTGCTTAAAGTGTCCTTCACAGACCAACAACTTGAATATCACCTGGAAGCTATTAGAAAACAGGAGCTCAGGCCCCATCACAGGTCCACTGAATTAGAATCTGCAGTTAAACAATATCCCCAGGTGATTCATCTCTACACTGAAGTTTGAAAAGTACATAGGACTGGAATAGACATTTTTCCAAAGAAGACATACAGATGGTAAACAGACACTTGAAGAGATGCTCAACATCACTCATCATCATGGAAATACAAGTCAAAATCACAATGAGATATCACCTTACACCTGTCAGAATGGATAGAATCAAAAAGAAATAACACGTGTTGGTGAGAAAGGAGAAAAAAGAAAATGGGAGAAAAAGGAACCCTCATGCACTGCTGGTGGGAATGTAAACTGGTGCAGCTACTGTGGAAAATAATATGGAAGTTCCTCAAAAAATAAAAATAGAAATACCATATGATCCAGAAGTACCATATAATACCAATTCTACTATTTACCCAAAGAAAACAAAAATACTAACTCAAAAAGATATATGCACCCCTATATGTATTGCAGCATTATTTACAATAGCCAAGACCTGGAAGCAACCCAAGTGTCCACTGATAGATGAATGGATAAAGAAAATGTAATATATGTGTACACACACACACACTCACACACACATATATATTACTCAGCCATTTAAAAAAAAAATGAGATCTTGCCATTTGCAACAACATGGATGGACCTAGAGAATATTATGCTAAGTGAAATAAGTGTGACAAATACCATATGATTTCACTTATATGTGGAACCTAAAAAACAACATGAACAAACAAAGCAGAAATAGACCCATAAATACAGAGAACTGATGGCTGCCAGAGGGGAGTGGGATGGGGAGTGGGGGACGGGGAAAATGGGTGAAGGTGAGTGGGAGATACAGGCTTCCAGTTATGGAATGAAAAAGTCGTGAGGATGAAGGGTACAGCCTAGAGAATATAGTTAGTGGTACTATAATAGCTTTGAATGTTGACAGATGGTAGCTACATTTCTGGTGAGCACAGGATAATGTTTAGAATTGTCAAATCACTGTGCTGTACACCGGAAACTAATGTAACATTGTGTGTCAACTACAATTTTAAAAATCTCATTACATTAAAAAATTTTTGAAAAGCACAGTTCAGGGGTCAAATTTTTTTCTTTAAAAGGCTGGATCATGTGGTGCTGAGTGGTTCAGTCAGTTAAGTGGTCGATTCTGGATTTCCACTCAGGTCTGATCTCACAATTCCTGAGTGTCGGGCTCTGAGCTCACGGAGCATGCTTCAGATCCTCTGACTCCCTTTTCTGGCTCTCCCCCACTTGTGCATACGTGCGCGCGCCTCTCTCTCTCAAAAATAAACGTTAAAAAAATTTTTTTAATAAATAAAAGGCTGGATCATAAATAATTCAGGCTTTATGGGTGATACAGTCTCTATCACAACTACTAAACTCTGTCATTGTATTATATATAAGTGAATGAGTGTGGCTGTGTTCCCTTGAAACTATTTACTGGAGCACCTGGGTGGCTCAGTCGGTTGAGCCACCGGCTTCGGCTCAGGTCATGATCTCACGGTTTGTGAGTTTAACCCCCACGTTGGGCTCTGTATTGACAGCACAGAGCCTGCCTCCGATTCTGTGTCTCCCTCTCTCTCTGTTCCTCCCCTACTTGTGCTCTCTCTCTCTCTCAAAAATAAACATTTAAAAAAAAAATTTTTTTTAAAGAAACTATTTGCTGAAACAGGCCATATATTTACTATGGGCTAGACCAGTGGTTTCTCAAATGTTAGTATTCATTAGCATCACTCTGGGAACCTGTTAAAACTTGCTTGCTCATCCTTGCCCTCAGTTTCTGATCAGGTTTAAGCAAGGGTCTGGGAATTTGCATTTCAAGCAAGTTTCCAGGTGATGCCAAAGTTGCTGGACCAGAGACCACAACTTGAGAATCACGACTCTAGAGTTGTGATTTTCAACTCTAGCTGTACGTTAGAGTTATTCAGGAGTCTTTTGAAAAATACCCAAGCCTGGGTCTCACTCCAGACCAATCAAATCACAGTCTCTAAGGGCATTGATACTTTTTAAAAGCTCCCTAGGTAATTTGAATGAGCATCCCAGTATGTGCACATTACAAAATTACCTTCTATTCCCTAAATGACAATGGCAAAGCATTAGGAAGACAGAAATGTTAATGAACCAATTTACAATTATCTGTGAAAAACCTGCACCTTAACACACAAAGACAAGAATTTTACAAGGGGATGTCTTCTTAAGACTCTCAAAGTGGTAAAACCTACAATGTGACTAAGCACAATTTAACACTTTCAGGTTGTTTGGGGAGGTTTTTTTTTATTATTATTTATTTTGAGGGGGGAGGGGCAGAGAGAGGGAGACAGAGAATCCCAAGCAGGCTTTGTGCTGCAGGGCTCAATCTCACAAAGCTTGAGATCATGATCTGAGCAGAAATGAAAAGTTGTATGCTCAATGGACTGAGCCACTCAGGCACCCCTGGGGAGTTATTTTTAAGTGAACAGAAAGAAATATAGGTTATCAGGATTTCCTTCCCATGCTGTTTTGGTATTCCATTTCACAAATAAACAACTCAACAGCAAGTACCAAGACTTGACTCCTAGTTCTGAGCTTGCAAGTCAACCAGCTGTGTGACCTTGGATAAGTCTCTTGAGCTTGTGCTTTCTTGACTGTAAAATGAGAGGGTTTGGCTTGTGTCCCCTCCAGCTCTACATGTTTTTGCTTTATGATTTGCATTTTATGAATCACGACTTTCTGTAAACATTTCAAGATTTTTCTCTCTGGCAGTAGCAGCGGGTATTGTGTCCATAGGATCAGGCCAAGAGTGAAAGCAACTGCTTATACAGAGATGCCCTGCATGTGATTTTTGTTTATGGGGTAGCAAATTCTGAGCACCATGGAACTTGCCATCTTGGTGGACCACCCTTAGAAATCAGAATCATGGCCAGGGTCAGTATCAGGTGGAGATTTCACCTACTGTGCCAAGCTCTCACCTACTTTGAATAGTGATATTGATGCATGGGAAGAAAGGAGAATGAATAACCTTAACCATGGACAAAGAGAATAAAAACTGTCTTAGGATATAGGAGGCTTTATCCTTGGGCTGAGGAAAGAACAGAACAGATGCAAGAGAAGTCAACAGAGATATCTCAGCAACTGTATGAGAATAGAGGTCACGTGGGAAATGACAATTGCTACATTCAGTGGGACAGGGAATAAGAACACTCATGAACCAGAGGAAAATAGAAAGAAAGGCGGTAGTCATATGTATGACTTCCTGCATCTATGTTTCAGGGCTAAGTCTCTTGAAAATAGTCCAAATGCCCTTAGAAAGTCCTATAAATGCACAATAAGATCAATTCTGATTCTTTGGGAAAACCCAGTGAACAAAGGTGCCCCTGCTACTAGACAGACTTTGGACATTAGGAATCATAATTTCTATATGGGCTTTTAAGGAAGACATTTTATTAACTTACTTCACTAGATGTCCTTTCTACTGAATAGTTTTTTCTATATCATACACGATGGGAACTAGTTTTCCAATTAGATATTTAACTTTTACTACTCTAAATAATCTCAATTTAACAAGGAATTAATTAAATGGATATAGTGAAAAAGCAAGTGGAATGATCACTAACAGCAATCTTGTAATTCCATCTTTTATCAACAACGTGTGAATCAGTGTAGGTTAAGCCAGTCTCTTTCTTCCCATGAAGTCCTCTCTGGATTCATAAAGTAGAAACTTTCACCAACACATCCACCCTCTTGAGGAACTTCCATCAACAACTCCACCCTCTTGATCTTCGGGAAGAGAAGAGAAGCAACTTATCTGATTGTTGAAAATGGGATAAAATGCATAGCTCATGCATATCTTTGGTTGAGTCTCGAGAACTAAAATAAGATTCTAAAAACTGAAAATTATGGATTTGGCTGAATATTACTAAGCATTCCTATTACAGTAGGGAGGAAATCTGAAAAAGATATGAAAGTGACAGTTACTGAAGAAAACAAGCATTACATGTTTATTCTCCAATAAAGTACATATTAGATTAGCACTTATTTTTCTTTTTAATCTGAAATGTGATACTATCTTGTACATTAATCTCCCACTTTTTTTTTCCACATAATATTGTATCATTGGAATCCATACAGTTCAAAATATGTAAATCTGGTTTACTCTTTTTAATTTTGGTATAACAGTTTGTAGTAAAGATTATTATAATCAATCCAACTATTCTCCTATTAATGTTCATTCAAGTTGTTTCCAGCTTGGGGTTTTTTTTTGCCAGTACAAACAACACTAAATAAATATCCTTATTCATATATCCTTAAACACTTGCACTTCTGCTCTTTATTATAAATTACAAAAAGGGATTACAAGATCAGATGATATCATGTATTTTACACCTTCACAGATATTGCCAGATGCTTTCCCATCAACTTCTAGCAATTCAAATTCCACCCAGCAATGTACAACTACCCATTTTGTATTTTCACCAACACTTAGTGTTTCCAAAGTTTCCCATTTTTACCACACTAATTGTTTCTTATTTCCCTGAGTACGGGTGAAATAAGCATCTTTTCATGTCTTTACTAGCTATCTGTATTCTTCTGTGAATTATCTGTGCATATACTTTGCCCATTTTTATTAGGTCATTTGCCTTATTCTTATCCATTTATAGGAAGCCTTTGTTTATCAAGCTTCTTAAATTTTGTCCATCATAGATGTTGAAATATTTTTTTTCCTTTTTGTCTTCTAGCCTTTGCTTTCATTTATGTTATACTTAAACATACAAATGTTGATGTTTTTTGAAATTTATTACATTAGTCTCTTATTGCAATTGGGTTTCCTGTTAGGAAGTTCTCTCTACCCATGGTTATGAAAACATACTCCTAAATTTCATTATTCTATATTTCTACACTGAAATCTTTATGTATATATACATATATATATATATATATATATATATATATATATATATGTGTGTGTGTATGTGTGTGTGTGTGTAAATCATAAATTTATAGTACCTGACTTCAGAGCAATTTGGCAAGGTATCAAGTTCTTTTAAATATATATAAACTATGGGGTGCCTGGGTGGCTCAGTTGGTTAAGCGACATGGCTCAGGTCAGGATCTCACCATTCATAGTTTGAAATCTGCGTCAGGCTCTGTGCTGACAGCTTGGAGCCTGGAGCCCGCTTCAGATTCTGTGTCTCCCTCTCTCTCTACCTGCCCATGCTTGCACTGTGTGTGTGTGTCTCTCTCTCAAAAATAAACATTTTTTAAAAAGCATATATAAATATATATATAAATATATATATATATATATATATATATATATATATATATATATATATATGCAATTTAATTTCTAAGAATTTGTCCTAAGGAAATACCTCATGTGCCCAAATATTTCTGTACAACAATAGTCACAGGAAAGAGGTAATCTAAAATGTCCAAAATCAGAAGATAGGTAAAACAAACTATGCTATTTATAATAGATTTTGTAATAGAATTTTATACAGATATTAAAATTTGGTTCATAAATATTTTACAACTCCTTTGTAATATATAGCAAATATATATTAAGTGAAAAGAAGTATAAAATACCAAATATCATTTGACTACATTTTTGCACAAAGATAAAGTAAAAGATCAGAGGGATATATACCAAAATGTTCTACTCTTAAAAGAGTGGTTTGCACCTTGTCCACATTCATTATTTAATCCTCTGCAAGATTTGGGGTTGAGATTATAGGTCATGTTATTTTTCTTGTCTCTGTTTCCTTTTTCCTCTACAATTAGCATATGTTGCTCTTGTACTTAAAAAAAGAATACCAAAAAAAAAAAAGAATACAATAATTTCAAAAGTAAAAAGAGTGAGCCTCCAAACCCAGTATGTATTCTGGTCCTATGTTTCTTCTCAATCTGCTTCAAAACAGTCGTATTTCAGTTGATTGCTACTTCTCTTCTCTTTTCCCTGGTGCAGATATCATGTGGACACACGGCAGATTTATAATTACTCATCCTCTGTTCAACACGTCTATTATTTTCATCATGGCTCTAGTAGGTGTGTGTCATGTGGGCAACCATGGAAAAACAATGAAGCAGCTCATCAACACTGCTGCAGAGTCAAACAGGAAATGAAAGGCTAAGTTGAGACGAGGCATCATTTGTAGCCAGTATATCCAGAATTTCAGCTTTTGTGTAGAGAGAAAAATTAGGGGGAAATTGGAATTGCATTTACTGTCCATATGTTAGAATAAACAAAGAGAGCTTGTCTGCTCACCTACTCCCTCCCACCGCAATACAATTTGTGCTATCATTTTATACATTTGCTTTGCTTATGCAGAAAATAAAACAGACATGCTATTTCTTGTTCTGTTTCCTCTTCTATCTCAGTAATGTAACTTCAGCCCTATCAACTGGCCCTGTTTGACCAGTGCCTAGAACCACAGGCTTCTCTTAAACCTTGAGGCAAAAGCACAATTCATTCGGCTCTGTTGTCCTCTCCTGAAGTCAATTATTCTACTGGGAAAGAGTAGTTTGCTCCTAGATCCCATTCACTCTTTAGTCATCCATAGAATCAAAGCATGTTGGAACTCAAAAGGTCTTAGATAATAATAGCTATCATTTAGAGTGCTTACTACATATTCAGTATTCTGAGAGTCATGCATAAAAATTAACACACTTAATCCTGACCACTCTCAAGTAGGTTCTATCTTCATTACAAAGATCAGAGAAATGAGGCACAGAGAGGTTAGATTAAATTGCCTGTGTCACACAAAAAAATATTCTAGGATTGGAACACATGTTGTCTGGCACCGAAGTCCCCTTAACCCCCATGCTCTGCTTCCCCATCATCATTTGTACATCAGGTCCTCATGGAGACTACCAAGTAGCATTCTCACTGTGGAAAAATTAGAAAGCACGGAATACAGAAGCAATCCATCATTCATGTATCTGTCTTTTATTTTCATTTATGGTGTTTCTGACATAAGGGAAAAATTTACTCTTTATGTGCCATACCTTTCCATTGTATATTTTCTGCCTGTGGTAGCATACTTAGATTTCATGCCTCTAGATGATATATGGATATAGATAGTCACCTATATGTACTTCAGTTTTTCTACATTTATTTACTTATTCTATATCCTATTTATTTCACTCCTTTTGAAACATTTATATCTCTAATTCAAGTAGAATTTATTTTGATGTGGTATGATGTAACATTTCCAAAATTGTTTAATCAATGTCTAGCCTGATTTATGACACATTCAATCTTTTCTTGCTGATTTTAAATGTAACCTTTATCACATGAATATATTTCAGGACTCTTCCTCTATTCCATCAATATGTGTCTCATTAGGACTTTTTATTTTCCATATTCTAACTTTTAATGCATTTTAATATTTCATTGGGGGACAACCATGTAAATTATCATTCCTTTATAAAATTTTCCTCAATATTTGGAAAATAATTGTTATCACTTAATATAACTTCTCATTCAAGCAATCCCTATCAAAATAACACCAGCATTCTTCACAGAGCTAGAAAAAACAATCCTAAAATTTGTATGGAACCAGAAAAGATCCAAAATAGCCAAAACAATCTTGAAAAAGAAAACCAAAGCTAGAGGCATCACAATCCCAAACTTCAAGATGTATTACAAAGCTGTAATCATCAAGATAGTATGGTACTGGCACAAAAACAGACTCAGATCAATGAAACATAATAGAGAACCCAGAAATGGACCCACAGACATATGGCCAACTAATCTTTGACAAAGCAGGAAAGAATATACAATGGAATAAAGACAGTCTCTTCAGCAAATGGTGCTGGGAAAACTGGACAGCAACATGAAGAAAAATGAACCTAGACCACTTTCTTACACCATACACAAAAATAAACTCAAAATGGATGAAAGACCTAAATGTAAGACAGGAAGCCATCAAAATCCTAGAGGAGAAAGCAGGCAAAAACCTCTTTGACCTCAGCCGCAGCAACTTCTTACTCAACACATCTCTGGAGGCAAAGGAAACAAGCAAAAATGAACTATTGGGACCTCATCAAAATAAAAACCTTCTGCACAGCGAAGGAAAAAATCAACAAAACTAAAAGGCAACCGACGGAATGGGAGAAGATATTTGCAAACTACCTATGAGATAAAGGGTTAGTATACAAAAGCTACAAAGAAACTATCAAACTCAACACCCCAAAAACACATAATCCAGTGAAGAAATGGGCAAAAGACATGAATAGACACCTCCAAAGAAGACATCCAGGTGGCAAACAGACACATGAAAAATGCTCAACATCACTCATCATCAGGGAAATACAAATCAAAACCACAATGAGATATCTCACGCATGTCAAAATGGCTAACATTAACAACTAAGGCAACAACAGATGTTGGCAAGGATGCAGAGAAAGAGGATCCCTTTTACACTGCTGGTGGGAATGCAAACTGGTACAGCCACTCTGGAAAACTGTATGGAGGTTCCTCAGAAAACTGAAAATAGAACTACCCTACAACCCAGCAATTGCACTACTAGGTATTTACCCAAGGGATACAGGTGTGCTGTTTCGAAGGGGCACATGCACTCCAATGCTTATAGCAGCACTATCGACAATAGCCAAAGTATGGAAAGAGCCCAAATGTCCATCAATGGATGAATGGATAAAGAAGATGTGGATTATATATACAATGGAGCTAAATGGGTAAGAGGCTTAAGGAGTCTACTCCTGAAATCATTGTTGCACTATATGCTAACTTAAACAATTTAAACTAACTTAAACAATTGTAAATTAAACAATAAATTAATTTAAACACACACACACACACACACACACACACACATATGACTTCTCATTCAAGAATCTTGTGTGTCTGTGCATGTTTTCAAGCCTCCATTTCATGACCTTCAGAAAGAGCTTATTTAAAGGAAATAGTTTTAGGGGAGCCTGGGTGACTCACTGGAGCATCTGAGTTGATTTCAGCTCAGGTCGTGATCTCAAGGTTTGTGGAACTGAGCCATGCATCATGCTCTGTGCTGACAGCTTGAAGCCTACTTAGGATTCTCTCTCTCCCTCTCTTTCTGCCCCTCCCCTGCTTGCACACACGTGCACTCTCTCTCAAAATAAACAAATAAACTTAATAAAGGACATGGCTTTACAGTGTTTTACAGATTATTAAACCACTCTTACTATGTTAAAAATCATATACTATATTGAATAAAATTGGTGAAAGTGGGCATCCTTGTCTCATACCTGACTGTAGGGGAAAAGCTCTCAGTTTTTCACCATAGAGTATGATGTTGGCTGTGGATTTATCATATAAGGCCTTTATTATGTTGAGATATGTTCCCTCTAGACCTACTTTACAGAGGCTTTTTATCATCAATGGATGTTGTAGTTTGTCAAGTGCTTTTCTGCCTCTATTAAAATGATCATATGGTTTTTATCCTTTCTCTTATTGATGTGACACACCATATTGATTGTTTTGCAAATATTTTCTAAATGTTTATTTATTTATTTTGAGAAAGAGAGAAAGCACAAGCAGGGGAGGGACAAAGAGAGGAGAAGAGAGAGAATCACAAGCAAGCTCCACACTGTCAGCACAGACCCTGATCCGGGGCTCGATCTCATGAACCATGAGCAGAAATCAAGAAAGAAATCAACCAACTGAGACACCCAGGTGCCCCAGATTGTTTTCCAAATATTAAACTACTTTGTATCCTGGGAATAACTCCCATCTCATTGTGGTATATGATTTTCTTTTTTTTAATTTTCTTTAATATACTGTTAGATGTCCATTCTCACCACTGTTATTTAACGTAGAACTGAAAGTCCTAGCCACAGCAATCTGGCAACAAAAAGAAAGAAAAAGCATCCAAATCAGCATGGAAGAAGTAAAACTTCCACTATTTGCAGATGACATGATACTATATATGGAACACCCTAAGGACTCCACCAAAAAAAATACTAGAACTGATAAATGAATTCAGTAAAGTCACAGGATACAAAACCAATGTGCAGAAATCTGCTGCATTCCTCTACACTTATAATGAAGCAGCAGAAAATGAAATTAAGAAAACAATCCCATTTACAATTGCACCAAAAACAATAAAACATCTAGGAATAAAGTTAACCAGAGAAGTGAAAGACCTGTACTCTGAAAACTATAAAACATTGATGAAAGAAATTCAAGACAACACAAAGAAATGGAAAGACATTCCATGTTCATGGGTTAAAAGAACAAATATTGTTATAAGTCTATACTATGCAAAGCAATCTACAGACTTAATGCAATCCCTATCAAAACACAAACAGCATTTTCATAGAATTAGACCAAACAATCCTAAAATTTGTACAGAACCACAAAAGACCTCAAATCGCCAAAGCAACCTTGAGAAAGAAAAACAAAACTAGAAGTATCACACTTCTAGATTTCAAGTTATATTACAAAGCAGTAGTAAATAAAACAGTATGATATTGGCATAAATACTGTCACATAGATCAATGGAATAGAACCTAAAACCCAGAAATAAACTCACAATTATATGGTCAATTAATCTTTGACAAAGGAGGAATGAATATACAATGGGAAAAAGACAGTCTCTTCAACAAATGATGTTGGAAAAAATGGACAGCCATATGCAAAAGAATGAAACTGGACCACTTTCTTACCCATACACAAAAATAAACTCAAAATGGATTAAAGACCTAAATGTAAGACCTGAAATCATAAGAATCCTTGAAGAGGGGCATCTGGGTGGCTCAGTTGGTTAAGTGTCTGACTTCAACTCAGGTCATAATCCCACAGTTCGTGAGTTCAAGCCCCATGTTGGGCTCTGTGCTGACAGCTTGGAGCTTGGAGCCTGCTTTGGATTCTATGTCTCCCTCTCTCTCTCTGTCCCTCCCCCACTTGTGCTCTGTCTCTCTCTCAAAAATAAATAGACATTAAAAAAATAAAAAAATAAATCCTTGAAAAGAGCACAGGCAATAATCTCTGACATTGGCTGTAGCAACATTTTTCTACGTGTCTCCTGAGGCAAGGGAAACAAAAGCAAAAATAAACTATTGGGCCCACATCAAAATAAAAAGCTTCTGCACAGCAAAGGAAACAATCAACAAAACTAAAAAGCAACCTACTAAATGGGAGAAGATATTTGCAAATGATATATCCAATAAAGGGTTAGGATCCAAAATATATAAAAAACTGATACAACTCAACACCCAAAAAATGAATAATCTGATTAAAAATGGCAGAAGACATGAACAGACATCTCACCAAAGAAGATATATAGGTGGCCAAAAGACACATGAAAAGATGGCCAACATCACTCATAACCAGGGAAATGCAGACCAAAACTACAATGAGATATCACCACCTCACACCTGTCGAATGACTAAACTCAACAACACAAGAAACAAGTAGATGTGCAGAAAAAGAAACCCTCTTGTACTGTTGGGGGGAATACAAATTAGTACAGCTACTGTGGGAAACTGTATGGAGGTTCCTCAAAAAATTAAAAATAGAAGTACCCTAAAATCCATCAATCACACTACTGGGTATTTAACCCAAAACACAAAAACACTAATTCAAAGGGATACATGCACCTCTATGTTTATAGTAGCATTATTTACAATAGCCAAACTATGAAAGCAACCCAAGTATCTATTGATAGATGAATGGATAAAGAAGAGGTGGTGTACACACGCACACACACACACATACACACATACACACACACACACACATACACACACACTTGAATATTATTCAGCCATCAAAAAAGAATTAAATCTTGCCATTTGCAATAACCATGGATAGATCTAGAGAGTATAAGGCTAAGCAAAACAAGTCAGTCAGAGAAAGACAAATACCATATGATTTCACTCACATGTGGAACTTAGGAAACAAAATCAAACAAACAAAGGAAAAGATTGAGAGAGAGAGAGACAAACCAAGAAACAGACTCATAACTATAGAGAACAAACTGATGGTTACCAGAGGGAATTTAGGTCGGGGGATGGAAGAAATAGCGGATGGGTATTAAAGAGTACACTTACCATGATGAAAAAAAATAATTTTGAAAATGATATACTATAAGAAGCATATAGAAGACAGAGAGCCACCCTGGTCTCCCTATGCAAAGATATCCACTGCTTTAATTTTGACGGATATCCTTCCATTTCTCCTTTCTATGTACATATACATACCTGAAATTACGTATTTTATATAGTGTGAAATTTATTTTCATTTCATAATATATTATGAGTTTGTTATTTTAAAGAAACTGGATTTATCAAGGTCCAACTTCTAAACAATTAAGTCCTGGTTCTACTGCCCAGTGTTTGTCTAAGGCACACATTCTATATTAGTAATAATATAATGAATACATTCTATTCCATTGTACGGATATTCTACACTTTATTTAACCAATTCACTATACTGGAGAGTACAATGGTTATCCATTTTTATTACCATATATTACTTTGCAATATATATCCTTTATCTTCATCTTCGAAAAGTTCTCCAATTACTTGCTTTGGATAAATTTGTTAAATGTGGAATTAATGGGTGTATATAGTATAGTGTATACATACTGTTCAGGTTCTTTGTAGATATTGCAGGACAAGCCTGTAAAAGCTGATTCCAAGTTCTACTATGACATAAATATCTAGAGTTCCCATCTCTTTGCAGTCACATCACTAGGCATTAACACAAAGTATTGAGAATCTTTTAAATCCTTGCCAATCTAATGGGGAAAACCAAATTTCACTGTTGCTTTAGTCATTTCTTTCCAGCACATAAAATTCCATGATAGTTAAGGCTTTATTAGAAATATGCTTTATTGGGGCGCCTGGGTGGCTCAGTCGGTTAAGCGTCCGACTTCAGCTCAGGTCACGATCTCACGGTCCGTGAGTTCGAGCCCCGCGTCGGGCTCTGGGCTGATGGCTCAGAGCAGAGCCTGGAGCCTGCTTCCGATTCTGTGTCTCCCTCTCTCTCTGCCCCTCCCCCGTTCATGCTCTGTCTCTCTCTGTCTCAAAAATAAATAAACGTTAAAAAAAAAATTAAAAAAAAAAGAAATACGCTTTATTAACAAAATTAACATTTTTCATCAAATATTTAAATTATCTGATAATATCACAAAGTATTTTTTTATTTTTACTTACAAAATATTTTTTCCCATCTTCCTTCTTTTAACTTTAATAAGTCAGTTTTTAATTGGGTATGTCTGTTGTAGATAGACACAAATAATTAGATTATATTTTTACATGCAATTTGACAGTCTTGGTCTTTTAAATTTTTTTTTAATTTTTTAATATATTTTATTTTATTTTTGAGAGAGAGAGACAGAGTGTGAACAGGGGAGGGGCAGAGAGAGAGGGAGACACAGAATCCAAAGCAGCTTCCAGGCTCTGGGCTATCAGTACAGAGCCCAATGTGGGGCTTGAACACACAAACCATGAGATCATGACCTGAGCCAAAGTCAGACGCTTAACTGACTGAGCCACCCAGACACCCCAAGAATCTTAGTCTTTTAATAAGGAGACTTTACTCATTTTTATTTACTGGCATGTGGCTTTACTAGATATTCAGTGGTATCTTGGAAGCACTGATCTATGTATAGTTCCATTAAGTTATATTTACTTTCCAAAAATATTTTAAACTGACACTTCTCTAGCTATAAACATTAAAATGAAAAATTATATTTAGAGTCCACCATAATTAAAATTTTAGCATAATTGTACATACTACTACTTTTCTAATAATCTAACTTTCCATTCTTTATATTTTTCATCTGTTATCATTTTTACCTTAATTTTGTTCTCATGAAAACTATTTTGGCATTTGCATTCAGTTTTATAATCTGATTTGCTGTGTTTAATATATTCCAGTGTTCACTACCAGCCTTCCCATACTCTACAGACACGAGGGAGGCATGTTGATCATACAAAGCTGGGTTTTATTAAACGTGCTCAGCAGAACAGAGCATCACCTAAAAGAGGTCTCAGAAGGGTCTGCTAAAGGGAAGACGAGCCTAGGAAGGAAAGTTTCAAGGTTTCAGAAGCTGGTGTTAGTTATAGAGTTTCAAGTGGAAGTAAGTATGGCCAGGCAGGAATTGGTCACGATTTATTTATTTTTTTTTTTTTAATGTTTTTATTTATTTTTGAGACAGAGAGAGACGGAGCATGAGCAGGGGAGGGGGAGAGAGAAAGGGAGACACAGAATCCGAAGCAGGCTCCAGGCTCTGAGCTGTCAGCACAGAGCCCGACGCGGGGCTCGAACTCACAGACCATGAGATCATGACCTGAGCCGAAGTCGGACACTCAACCGACTGAGCCACCCAGGCGCCCCTGGTCACGATTTATAACTGGGCCAGTTGCTGGAATAATCAGTGGTCTTATCTTTGGAATACAAGTCTATGTGGAGTTACTGTGAAGACAGTTTGTCTGTGGTCTTATCAGCTTAGCTGTGGGTCTGAATGAACTGGTGTTAAAACACTCTGGGATCAGTCTTACATTTGGCGGTTTTATAGTCTGTTTTGCCAGCCAATTATGTTTTGTTTCATTTATCACTGCAAATCACTATTTTTGCTTCATCTACTTGTTATTTAAAATACACCTTCAAATATTATTTTAAAAAGTATGGGGCACCTGGGTGGTTCAGTCAGTTGGGCTCTGACTTCAGCTCAGGTCATGATCTCACAGTTCATGGGTTTGAGCCTCTCATCAGGTTTTGTGGTAACAGCTCGGAGCCTGGAGCCTGCTTCGGATTCTGTGTGTCTCCCTCTCTCTCTGCCCCTCTCCTGCTCGAGCTCTATCTCTATCTCTCAAAAATAAATAATAATATTAAAAATAAATAAAAGTAAAACATTTTCTAAGTTCATGAATACCTGAGTTTTGTTCTCTTTTGTTTTTTTCTGTTGACTCCACCACTTGAAAGATTGCTTATTTGGGTACAGATTTCTTGGTCACAACCTCTTTCCCTCAGAATTCTGTAAATATTATCCCATTGTCTTCTGACATTTAATGATACAGAAAAAGGAACTCTGATGCCAGGATTTTTCTTTTTTCTTTTTCCTTGAATATTTGAGAATTTATTTTCCTTTCATTCAGAAACTTTGTTGGTATATATTTACGTGTGGATTTCTTTTTAGATCTTGTCTGGAGTACAGGAGCCCTATTTTGTCTATAGACACAGACATCTTTTCAACCCAGGAACAGTTTTATCAATTATAGCTCTGATAATTGTTTTTGTTCTATGTATTTATTTTTCCTTTCAGGAATACCTATAATTCCTAGGTTTGCTCATCAATCTCTGTTTTCTACACCTTTCTATTGTTTCTTTCATCTACTCCTCTTTTTCTTGATATTCTGTGATGTTCCTAGGTTTGTCTTCTCATAACCATTTTAGTTTTTAGTAGTGCTAATTCTGCTCTCACTCTCTCTTAGCAGTAAGGCACACTAGTTGAGAGCACACCCCCTGCATCCCCTGGATTAGAAATCTGGGTTTTTCTCGTAACCAACTCTGTGACTTGAGCTGCATTTCTAATCCTCTCCATACTTTGGTTTTTTCATCTGTAAATAGAGATAATAATAGGTACTATCTCAGAGTTGAATACAATGAGTTAATACATTTAAAGCAAAGCTGACACTCAAAAATGATTAAGTATTATAATCAATTCTGCTACTGCATTTTCTTTTTTTACAATTATATCTTAATCAATGTGGTATATATATGCAATGGAGTATTACTCGGCAATCAAAAAGAATGAAATCTTGCCATTTGCAACTACATGGATGGAACTGGAGGAGATTATGCTAGGTGAAATTAGTCAGAGAAAGACAAATATCATATGACTTCAGTCATATGAGGACTTTAAGAGACAAAACAGATGAACATAGGGAAGGGAAACAAAAATAATATAAAAACAGGAAGGGGGACAAAACATAAAAGACTCATAAATATGGAGAACAGAGGGTTGCTGGAGGGGTTTTGGCAGGGGGGATGGGTAAGGGGCACTAAGGAATCTATTCCTGAAATCATTGTTGCTCTATATGCCACCTAATTTGAATGTAAATTTTTAAAACAATTAAATTAAAAAAATAAATAAATAAAAATTTTAAAAAATTGTAAAAAACAATTATATCTTAATCAGATCTATTTTCCTCTTCATTTTGTCCTCCTATCCTTTCATATCAATCTGTTTTCTATGATTTCTTTTTTTTTTTTTTTTTTTTTTGGTTCACAAATCTTCTTAAATTCTACAAAACATATAAAATAAATACCTGAAATCTTCTTCTGAACCCCACACTATTTCATTTTCAGGGATGTGCTCTTCTTCTGAGTCTTTACCAATCATATTTACTCTCCTCTGTTTTATAATCTTTTTCCAAATGTCCTATGTTGAGTTTTGGGATTTTGTCATTAGATGCAGTGAGATTTTTTTATGGTTTTTATTTAAGGTTGTTCCACTTAGGTCAAATACCAGGGCTGATTGGATCTTCTGTGCTTTTGTTTGTTTTGGTTTGGTTTTTTTAGTGTTTATTTTTGAGAGAGAGAGAGAGAGACAGAGCGTGAGCCAGGGGAGGGGGAGATAGACAAGGAGACCCAGAATCCAAAGCAGGCTCCAGGCTCTGAGCTGTCAGTACAGAGCCCAACATGGGGCTTGAACTCACAGACTGTGAGATCATGACCTGAACTCAAGTCGGACACTCAACCGACTGAGCCACCCAGGCACCCATTTTGGGCTTCTGCTTTAAAGGGATAATGGAAGAGGAAGAATATGAAGGGTACAATTAAGGCAACGTGCTGCTTCTGATGTGTCTGTTTCTTCATTATATGTTTTGTTAGAGGTCCCATAAATACATTTTCTCTCAGGTGTTTTCAAGGACTTTTAACATTGTAACTATCTGGGCAAATTACCATCCTATTTAAATTAAGCATCCTTAAAGAGATTAATTCACTGTCTCCAAGCTAAATTCCATGTAACAATTATTGCCTAAGAGATTTCATGAGAGCTCCCAGGTTTGTCAGTGCTTCGTACTAATGATCTGATTCTAGGACTCAGCATCCAACTCGTATCACATAGCCTACTGGTTGCAGTTTGAGTTAAAAGAACAAAGATGACATCAATGGTCATGTTTGAACTGTCACTGTATCTCTGTTCTGCAATGCATTTGTATTTAAGGCTTTGGATCCTGAGATAACACATTTGTTTAGAAAACCATTGTTTCTTCTCAGACTTCTGTATCAATGCCTCTCCAAACTAATTTTGTGTGTGAGAGAGAGAAAGAATACAGTGAAATAGCCTTTATATTTCATTAAGTCTTTTCAATACAATGCTCTCTTTCATGTAGTTGGAGGCCTGCCTCCGAAATGAAGGTGCCATTGGACACGATCAATCATTACCCTTAGTTAAATTTATCCATAATAATCTTTCAGTTAGCAGGTGTTTTCAATATTACTGACTGTTAAAAGTCATTGGAGGGATATTATGGCAGGATGTGGTGTTAAACTAAGAAAGATACAACCTGGAAAGATAAATTTCCCATGTACTTTTCCATCTAAACTAACCTCTTTAATTTCCAAGGGGCATGCCCACCCTACTAGAATCCTAATGCATGGAGGTTAAAGAACATCCTACTAAAGAATGAATGGGTCAACCAGGCAATTAAGGAAGAAATTAAAAAATACATGGAAGCAAATGAAAGTGAAAACATGATAGTCCAAACCCTTTGGGATGCAGCAAAGACAGTCCTAAGAGGAAAATACATTGCAATCCAGGCCTGTCTCAAGAAACAAGACAAATCCTGAATACAAAATCTAACAACACACCTAAAGGAACTAGAAAGAACCCCCAAAGCCAGAAGTAGAAGAGAAATAATAAATATTAGAGCATAAATAAACAATATAAAATAACAAACAGTAGAACAGATCAATGAATCTAAAAGCTGGTTTTTTGAAAAAATAAACAATATTGATAAATCCATAGCCAGACTTCACAAAAAGAAAAGAGAGAGGACCCAGATAGATAAAATCACGAATGAAAGAGGACAGATAACAAACAACACCACAGAAATACAAACAATTATCAGAGAATACTATGAAAAATTATATGCCAACAAACTGGGCAATCTGGGAGAAATGGACAAATTCCTAGACACCCACACACTACCAAAACTCAAACGGGAAGAAATAGAAAATTTGAACAGACTCATAACCAGTGAAGAAATTGAATCAGTTATCAAAAATCTTCCCATAAATAAGAGTCCTGGGCCAGATACTTCCCAGAAGAATTCTACCAGACATTTAAAGCAGAGCTAATACCTATCCTTCTCAAGCTGTTCCAAAAAATAGAAACGGAAGGAAAACTTCCGGACTCATTCTATGAAGCCAGCATTACCTTGATTCCCAAACCAGACAGAGACCCCACAAAAAAGGAGAAATACAGGCCAATATCCCTGATGAATATGGATACAAAAATTCTTAATAAGATACTAGCAAATCGAATTCAACAGTGTATCAAAAGAATTATTCACCATGATCAAGCAGGATTCATTCCTGGGCTGCAGGACTGGTTCAATATTTGCAAATCAATCAACATGATACATCAGATTAACAGAAGAAAGGATAAGAATCATACGATCCTGTCAACAGATGCAGAAAAAGCGTTCGACAAAATACAGCATTCTTTCTTAATAAAAACCCTCAAGTCGGGATAGGAGGAACATACCTAAACATCATAAAAGCCATATATGAAAAGCCCACAGCTAATATCATCCTCAATGGGGAAAAACTGAGAGCTTTCTCCCTGAGATCAGGAATATGACAGGGATGTCCACTCTCACCACTGTTATTTAACATAGTGTTGGAAGTCCTGCCTCAGCAATCAGAAACAAGATGAAATAAAAGGCATCTAAGTTGGCCAAGAAGAAGTCAAACTTTCACGTTTTGCAAAGGACATGATACTCTACATGGAAAACCTGAAAGACTCCACCAAAAAGCTGCTAGAACTGATAAATGAATTTAGCAAAGTCACAGGATACAGAAAATCAATGTACAGAAATCAGTTGCATTTCTATACACTAGAACAGAAAGAGAAATCAAGAAATCAATCCCATTTACAATTGCACCAAGAACCATAAAGTACCTAGAATAAACCTAACCAAAAATGTAAAAGATCTATATGCTGAAAACTATAGAAAACTTATAATAGAAATTGAGGAAGACACAAAGAAATGGAAAAACATTCCATGCTCATGGAATGGAAGAACAAATAATGTTAAAATGTCAATACTACCCAAAGTAATCTACACATCCAATGCAGTGAGATTTTTTAAGTGACGTATTTGCCAAAACTCAGGTAAGTCAATTTCTCTTGCCCACTTTTTACTTGCTGGAGAATAGATATATACAATGGAATACTACTTGGCAATGAGAAAGAATGAAATCTGGCCATTTGCAGCAAGCAACGTGGATGGAACTGGAAGGTATTAAGCTAAGTGAAATAAGTCAGGCAGAGAAAGACAGATACCATATGTTTTCACTCATATGTGGATCCTGAGAAACTTAACAGAAGACCATGGGGGAGGGGATGGGGGGAAAAAAGAAAAAAAAGTTACAGAGAGGGAGGGAGGCAAACCATAAGAGACTCTTAAATACTGAGAACAAACTGAGGGTTGACGCGGGGTGGGGGGAAAGGGGAAAGTGGATGATGGGCACTGAGGAAGGCACCTGTTGGGATGAGCACGGGGTGTTATATGGAAACCAATTTGACAATAAAGTATATTTAATATAAAAAAAAGATTTTAGGTTAGCAGTGGGTTATACTGTCTCCATCCTGGCTTCTAACAGACAGCTCCACTATTCTGAGATGAAGGGTTCTCCTTGCCTGGATCTCTGACATACTAAACCAATCCAATGAATAAAAACCATTTCCCCCAGCATGAACTCCAACAAGCATCTATCTTCAAGTCTCCTCCTTTAACCACAATGTTTTATCTATTGGAATCTACACATCATCATCAACAACTACTACTGCTACTACCATGTCTTGAATGCTTACCATGTGCCAACGCTGTATAAGACACTTTATATATCAAATCTATAAAATAATTCTGTAAGCTAAATATTATTTTCTCCATGTTACAGATGAGGAAACAAGCTCCAGAAGAGTAAGTCACATTGCCAAAGCCTCTCAGGTATCAAGTGGAAGAGGTAAGATTCTAACCCTGCCCCCTCTGTTCATTCATTCCTCTATACCAAGCCATGTCCCTGCCAGCACCTACTCCCTTCTTCAAATTCTGGTATTTTCTAGTAACCTTTTGTGCTAATGAATATAGAAGGATAGAGAGGTGTAATTTTATCCTTTTGTCATCTTAAAAAATCATTGATTCTAAAGAAAAGAAGATCAGACCTTAGGTCCTGAAGACAGGACAAATGGTTGGTAGGAAAAATCAGTATTTTTCTATCCTTTTTTTTTTTTTTTCAAATGGGTCTGTTCCATAAGGTAAAGTATGGGTGTGCCAGAAGGGAAGATGAGGAGGTATTTCTTAATCCACCCTCTGCCAATAAACTTTCTTTCTTAAATCTTCTTAGATAGTATAATATAGTTTCAGGATTTTCTTTGCACCTCATAGACATTTCCAACCAAAGTTAGGAAAGGCTATGTCAGAGACAGCTAACCTCACACTATTTTAAACATTGCAATTTTCTATCATTAGGCCCAATTAGAGAGTCTATGAGAGCCAGTGAAATGTGTGGTGCACAGTGACCTTCCCACTCCTCTCCTACACATGAGCCCATTCCAGCATGATAGAAACATGAACCTGGGAACTCACACAGGTTAAATGGGGAAAATTGGCTAAAGGCACGCAGCCACAATTTTTAAAATACCCCATGCATTAATTTGAGGTTAATTAGGAAAATGAGTTTTGTCATAAGGCCAAACACCTCCTCTAACCTGAAGGAATGATTATTCAAAGCATGTCATTCAAGGTGACAGAGAAGACCTAGTGTCACTCAATTCCTTTCTGGTTGCTGACTGTAATTATCTTTACATGAGCTTTTTATAATTTTCTACTTGAATCAAGAGAATTTAAAGAAAAACAGAATAACTAGTATCCATGTTCAGCATTCCTTTTCATATGTGAATCTGTTCCCTAAATATTTTTCCTAGAGAAAATATTAATTAAACTAAAAAGAATGCTGGGAGAGCAGAATATGATCTGGGTTATAAATTAACAACTCATACTATTAAATGATGAGGATAATTTATTAATGAACTAAATGCAATGGACAAGAAAAATGCATTTTACTTCTTCCAGGTCATTTGGTGAAATATTAGAGATTAATTAAGTGTAGCCTAAGAAAGAACATTCTCTAAAAAATTTTTGACTTGATTGTTCAATAACTGAAGCACACTATCTAGTTTCCAGTCATCATAAATCTGTCCTTTATGCTCTTGCTATTAACAATTTAGTACTTGTAACTACAAGTTACTAAAAATATTGAAGGAATTAGCACAGGGTTACAACAGGCGCTGAGAGCTGGAATCCTACGCCCAGAAACTGCTGTTGATTTTGAAACCACCCATCATGGCTGAGTCAGTTGTTCATGTGTATCTCTGCTGGGGCGCAATGATCATTTTGTGCCAAATTTGGCAGGTGTTGTCCTCATATTCCAAAATAGGGAGATCAGCTCTCTAAAAATATCTTTCTTCCTTTTTCACACAGGCACCGTATTATTCTGGGAATGAACGCATTACTATCAACAATTGGGTATGTATGTATTCATTTAGCTTTTGTACCGTTCCTTGTTCCAAAAAAAGATTTGTGTTTATGTTATATTTTAGGATGGAGCATCTAACCTGATGCCTGGAACATAGTACCCAACAGATGCTGAAGGAATGAATATTCCAGCAAAGCAACTCAAAATCTCTTTTCCAGGAATTATATTGCAAAATACTCAAAGCCCAAAGCAATTGGCTTATTTTTAAGTATCGTATATTTCTTGTAAATTTCTATTTGTTTCCACATTGCTCATCTTTATGTAGATATTTGACAGTAGTTTATAAAAGTACAGCCTTCTTTGCCATCATAGCCCCTCGGCTTCTGTCCTTCCGACCTTTGTTCTGTATGTATTTCCCTAGGATTCTTCTACGTTTGTTCAAGACATTACCTTCTCCTCAGATGACCTCCTTATTACTCGCAACAATCTGAATCATTTATGTCCCAGCTCAAAATTCGCCTCTTATGAGAATCTCTCCCCAGGACCCCACACCCCTCCTCACTGATCTTCACCCCTCAGCACATACACACTAGGTCTGCTCTAGTTGCCCTGATATCTCTAGTGTCCCCTTTAGTTTTCTCAAGCTATTCATGGTTAACATATATTTTATCTCTCCTTAATGATGAATGCCTTCAGGAAAGCACCTGTTCCACCTTTTGAGTACACTTCCTTCCACTGACCCACTGTTGATTTCCCTATGACACATCATGTCATAGACAGTAAGAATTCAATTCACGATTCACTGTTCAAAGACCACACTTCACAATATATCAGCTTAAGCTCAGAGCAGTTTTGTTCTTAGCAGTTCTTTGGCCAATCCACACAGTCCTTGGATTCTCAGCACTTCGCATCTGGCACATTTTACTAAATCATAAGCCACACTTCGGTGATATATTCTAAGTGTGGATCTTCTATAAAGCCATCCTAACAGGCCTCACAAGTAATTTTATGTCAAAGAAATGTGTATGTGGGTTACTTTCTATGTCTAGCACTTCCTTCTTCTTGTCCAGTATAACAATAGACCCTTCAAGAGAAAAGGTGTCACTCCATAAAACCATCCATACTCTGGGAGAAAAATAAACCTTTGTATTTTGTTATTGTACAGGGTAGAAAATCAACCACTGTCCTCCTCCAAGTTTTCAAATGATCATGCCATAAGAACTCAGTAAGAGCTCTGTAAGTGAGAGTAGAGTGTTCAGATTTTCTTCTAGTGCATGGGAAGCCACTGGAATGCTTTAAGCAGGGTGGGACTTTCTTAAAGGTCACTCAGGCTACAGGATGGAGAACAGCTTGTAGGGGAAGAGGAGGATTGCAAAAGGAAGCCCTAGTGTTGTCCCCATGAGGATGGCTTGGACCATGTCAATCTTTCCTAAGAGCAGATTGAAAACTGACTGTAAAAAAAAAAAGGTGAATAATTACAAATAGGAAATCAAATCATCTTTTTACAATACAGCCTTGGGGAAAAAAACAATAGAAGTTGAGTCCACAAGCACAGAAAGCTGGAGCATCCCTTGATTGCTTGTGTGTGAGAAAGCAGAGGGGTGTGCGTACAACTCTAACAGAGCAGGCATGATCATCTAACTGTGCCCTGATGTTTGTCATATGTCACTGCTTTGCTTAGGGTTCAGGAGAGTCCTCCATGTACTGGGAAAAGTTGTTAAGTGCTCCTGGCTACATGCCAACATTTCTCCCAGAGCTATACAAGCTGAGAAGGCTAATTATAATCTACATAAGATATTTTCATCTCAAGAACCTGCTTACCATCCATCCTGAAACCAGAGGCACCAAGCATGTACAAGGACAAGTTCATGTGTGGCCATGAAGCTGTGCTCTCAACATTCTTCAACCACATAAGTTAACTAAGATTTAACCCAATATATGTGGGAAAACTATTTTTACAAACGTGAGGAGGATGCAAAATAATATTTACTAATCCCCTCTGTGCCAAGCTCCAATAGCCACTATATATTTTTTATTCATTGTCTCATTTATATTTCTCCCATCAAGCCAGTAGAGTAGTTATAACTATCTCCAAGTTATAGAAAAGTAGACTGAAACCCAGAAAAGGCAGGGGCATACAGCCAATGAGTGTAAGTGCTTGGATTTGTTTTCAAAGCTCACATTTTAGGGAAGCCAAGTACATAATATAGCTTTGATTTCTCTAAAGGAACAGAGACAAGTTGTTTTTAAAAGTGAACAAATGTGCCTTAAAATAAAATAGCTTTATTTGTGGTTTTGTAAAAGAAATACATCTTCGATGTAAAAAGTTTAAATAATACAGAAATTTTTGCTCCTACTTCATGGCAAGAGCTTCAGTTCAGGGGGAATCCCCAAAGCTTCGGACCCACTGGAGGTCTTACTACACTTCTGTGCCCTCTGCACCCTCAGCTGGAATCCCCATCCAGACTCACCTACACTCCCTTCCCTCTCTGGTAAATCTATAAGCATCCTAAAATTCTTATCCAAATTTCCTTCAAGGCCTTCCTTGCATCCTTCACTTTATCCCCCACCTTCCTCTAACCTTCCCCTAACCAGACAGAATCACTCCCACCTCTGCCTCCATCACTATGCCTTTGAAAGCACTCCTACTATGGTTTGCTGATTTTGTATCTCTCTCCTCCCCCCGAACTTGGGGCTCTAAGAGGGTAGGGGCAAATCATATTCATCTTCATGCCAAGAGCATAAATGTCATGGCACAACTGCAGTGTAACTTGGAAGCAGGGAAAAATATATCATGTCCATTGTTCCATGGAAAGAAAGCATAATGCAGCAGTGAGGAGCAGGGACTCTGGAGCCAGACTGCCTGGGTTCAAAATCTGGCTCTGCCTTTGCCAGTTACAACTTTGTACAAGTCAATTAACCTCTCCATGCATCAGTTTTCTCATCTGTAGAATGGGGATTACAATAGCACCCACCTCACAGCAAGACCATGAGGATTAAATGAGGTAGTATTTGTAAAGAACTTAGAAGATGACCTGGAACTAAATAAACACTTGTTTTAGATATTTGTTTGAGAAATAAATATTATTCAAGACCTATACCTGTGCCACGTCATTCAAAAGAGAAGAAAATACAGCTCAAATTCAGACTCTTGAGCCTGCTTTTTTCCCCTCCAGTTGTTTTCACCAAGTCTGTGTACAGTCAGTGCATAGGGAGTAGTTAACATTGCTCCCTACGTGAAAAATGGGGATTTAGTACCTGGAATTGATTTTAGAGATGACTGAGCTTAAGCTTCTCATTTTATGGGTGAGGAAACCAAGGTGAAGTGGCTCTCCCAGGGCACAAGGCTCATCATAACGGTGCTTCCTTTGCCAACCCAGTGTTCTTTCCACATATTCTCAGATAATACCAGAAAGCCTAAGCATGGTTAAAATTATCTTGGAGAAAGAAAATGTCAGCAAAACTTGCGTGAGCACAGGGCCCATGCTGATTAAGCCGCTGTTCTTATTCCAAACAGATCTCATTGTCTTCTGACCAAAGTTGGATTCTACTCCTTCCAGAGAACTACTGGGCCCTTCTCCTTGGACAAAATCACCATGAATTTGAGAAAACGCCCCTAATTGCTTACTGAGTGGCAGGAAGAATTACAGAATGTCAAATTGCCTTGGTGTCATCTGGGGAGAATTTTCTAAATTTTATGCTTCCAGTAGGAGAGTACAGATGACTGTTACTACTACAACAAATGAGAGCATATCAGGGAATAGAATGCAAAATGCACTCTGGTTTTTTTTTTTTTTTTTTTTTTAGTGTTCCAATGACATTGCAAAGAATTTCTCACTCCTAGGGGGATGCTTCAGGCTACACCTCCACCCTCTAAAGATCAAATCCACTCTCTTCTACTCTATCCTCTACCTCAGGAGGATATTTTGAGATGCAGTGAAATGGCAGAGTCAAGGATAGGAACCACTCAGTGGGTTCAAATTCAAATCCTCGCACATGCCATCTAGCCCAAAAGATACAAACAAACAAAATCAAAGCCAGCATGGCCTCTCTTCAGAGACGATTCCTGCTCCTTTGCCTTCTTCCCTTTGACAAACATGATATGCGGCTGGGAAAGTGCCATTTTCATAAATGTTTCATTTCCCCCTCCCCCAGGCACAGCGTTGCTGGAGCATGAATTATGACCAGCCTGGCAGGCAAGCATCTTTCCACAAGCACATCTTTTCTCATTTGCGGTCACGGTCGTACCTCCAATGGAGTTGCCGGGGTGAAAGAGCTCAGTATTGGAAAACACTGGCAGCTTCTGCGTCTGCTGACCAATCCCTTGCCGGAGAGTTTACCAGGCAGTTAATTTATGTTCTTTTCTCAAAGCCAAGATGAACAGGGGTTTTCTCTCCTTCCTGCTTGGTTGCAAACATAGGGAAGTCCTGCTGCTGCTGACTTAACCCACTTAGGATTCCGCTTTCAAGCACTATTTCCATTGTGCTATATTTGAACAATAAATTATTGTTCATCCTTTTTTAAAATGGTGAACAACTTCCGTGCTTGCTGAGTGATAATATTTATAATTGTTGCCAACCAGGAGAATCTGTTTGTGGGCGTTTCCTACTGCCGCTGTAACCACAGCACTGCAGGGGACAAGCAAGGAGAAAAGAATATGATGTAGCCCCAAACACACACCCTCTGACAGCCTCATTCATCTCTCCATGAATTCCTCTCCCTTACACATGCCTGCTTGGTAACATAAAACCATTCATGGAAGCCACTTAATTTACTGAAAGGCCCTCATAAAAATACTCAGAAAAGTAGAAGTCGCTGAAGTGGAAAAATGGAGTCATCTTTAAAAGGAAGCCCTCTGTATTTGATGATCCTAAGTGACAACACAATACCACTGTGAGCATGCCTTTTATTTCTTTTGGTGCAGGGCATTAGCCTTCTATCTCATGAAGCAGTATGAAACTTTAGATATACTGTATGACCCAAAACTTGCTTCATTTTGTTCACTTTGAATGGAGAGTTGTACGTAGGTATTAGTATATAGGAAATATGTTCTTAAGTAATAAATGAGGAAACAAAAGAAAGGTTGAATTAAGAGGTCAAGCAACTGTGATGAGTACTGAAAGTTTCACTAGTGTTGGCTGAAAGAAGGGAACACTGCATACCTATATTAAATATTGACAATGGAATCAAAAAAAAAAAATAAAATAAATAAATAAAATAAAAGGAAGCCCTCAATGTGAGGTACAGCAAAACACATTAACCCTAAGACTACTGTACTTTTAAAGATTCTGTTTCTTTTTGATTCCCCAGCTTATTGATGGCCCTTCTGCCCACCCAGTTACCCAGTTCAAAACCTTTCTCTTCCTTACTTCCCTCCACTAATCACCAACACAGTCAAGTTCTATGTCTTAAATAGTTCTTAAAAGTATCTTTGCATCCCAAACCTCACCATTACATCAAATCACCATTGTTTCCCTGCAACAGTTGTTCTCGTGGTTCTCAGTATGGGGTTCCCACACCAGTAACATCACTATCACCTGAGAACTCAGAAATGCAAATTCTCAGGCTCCACCCAGACTCACTGTATCAGACACTCTGGGGTAGGCTCCCAGGAGTCTGTGTTTTAATAAGCACTCTGGCAGGTTCTAATGCCTACTCATTCGAGGACTACCACTCCTTCCCTATTAATGGCCTTCCTAAATGCAAATATGCTTGTGTCAATTGCCCTGCTTACAACTTGTCAGTGGTTCCCTCTTGCCCTCTAGATAAAATCCTAACTTCCGAGAATAAACATGCAAGGTCCTCTCTTATCAATAAGTTTCCTCCTTTTCTGCTGATACCCTTCCCCAAGCATCCTATTGTCTAGGTATACCAGAGAGCCACCCTGAATGTGCCTGTCCAAGTGCATGCTGCCACCTTGGCTGGGGAAGATATGAAGAGGTCAGAGAAGGTTTTACAGAGGCAGAGTTCCTCATCTGGGTCTTAAAAGAAAGGAGATGAAAGCCATTCCAAGTATGGTCATGGTGCATATAGAGGCCATTGAGGCATTACTGTGCACATAGGCCTATCTATTCTTGTAGGACCCAGTAACTTCTGGGTTCTAGAATTGGAGATGTTTTTGCAGGGGCAAAAGCTCATGTCAACAGATACTACACTTTGTAGAACATGACCTGGCACCAATGGCTCTATTCAGGCTGTGGCTGTCATCCACAACTGTTAGCGATCCACATGTGACAATAATAAAGCAAAGATACAATATATTTTAGAAGACCTCTCGGGTGACTAGGAACCACCACAAGTTGTAGTTACTATTCAGGAGATTTACTAAAGAGCAATCAAGGCTGAAAAAAAGGGATATAAAACACTGTTAATAGCTTGTCAATGTGAGATAGCACTGGTTGTAAGACCCTGAGTAATGAGTAAACTTCCTGCGTCTCAGTTTTCTCACTTGTAAAATGGAGGTAGTAATGGTACCTACCTTACAGAATAGGAACTGAGATTTTTAATGTGGAATACTTAGCACAGTTTGGCATACAATAGGCACTCAAAAAATGTAATCATTATTATCACCAATATTGTAATGCTTGATATTTTATGAGCCTGTCAATGCCACACAGTATGTATTTTCAGAGAAAGCATACATATGGGAATAAAACATGTTCCAGAAATTCTGAAAGCATAATAAGATTCAAATTGCTTATATCAATTAAGTCTTTCACTTGTCTCTCTCCAATTCATTCTAGAGAGTAGGTCCACTGGAGGACCTCACCAGTGAAGTTAGTTACCCAAGTTCCAAATAATGTGTTCCAAGAATTTGAGATGATCATGGGCCAAGCTTCCCTAAGCTTTATACTATTTACCAAGAATTCCAGCTGTTGAGATGAAGACAGAGGTGGGAATATTATCTGATGAGATCTAACTCACAAAATGAAACTCATGCAGGGCACCTGCATGGCTCAAGTCATGATCTCACAGTTCGTGAGTTCAAGTCCCACATCGGTTGAGCTCGTGACACACTGTGGGTGAGCATGAGCCCCCTCAACACAAGCCCCACTTCAGATGAGCCCCACTTCTCTCTCTCTTCCTCTCTCCCTCTCTCCCTCTGTCCCTTTCCCTCTGCCCTTCATGGGATTCTCTCTCTCTCTCCCTGCCCCTTGCTTACACACACTCTCTCTCTCTAAATAAAATAATAATAATAATAATAATAACACTCATGCATAAAGTTATCTGAATAGCTTGGTTTCCTTTTGACCAGGGACAGTATTACTCAACAGTTTTTGATGATGACTTCCATACCTGGAGGCTGAGTTGTCACTAACAAAACTGGAAGTGCTTCAACAAGAGAAAAAGATATTGTTCTCACGTCAAATGCCTGGCGCAAGTGCCTTGTTTGAAAAGGTATTTATGATATAATCAAAATCAAAGAACATCACCTCATGTTGTTCTAACAGCATATCTTAGGAAAAGAGATGAGAAGCAATTACTTACAGTGGGGATTCTTAGTTTCTCCCAGGCTTCCTAAATATACTCTATTCATTTTAGAATGTGAGTTTCAAATTTTGGGATCTATGATTTTGTGATTGAGAGACCTGGGTAATGAAAAGTGAACTGAAGCCACTAATTCCAATAGATGGGACTATCAACAAGAGAACTCATGACTGTATTTAGTCAGAGTTATAAGAGCGATAACGAAAGTAATGACCTAGAAGCAATTTTGTCCCCTTCATCTCAGTAACTGCTTAGGGGTCTTTGCATGAATAGCAAATGTTTATTATGAGATTCCATCTAGCCCTAATTGGTTCAAATAATACATTTGGCTTCTCAGTAGGATTTGGAGTGCCATAAACAGAGTTACCGAGTTACAGGCTCAAGGATCCTGGCTTTAAATGAAGGGGTTGCTAACACACTCATGCACCTTTCCCATGTCCATGGTAACAACTAACGTTTATGGAATGCCAAATATGTTGTCAACACCATATTAGATACTTCCATGGATCTTCTCCTTTACAGCAAACCTACATGGAGTCTACTATTAATATAAATACTTTATGAATGAAGTAAGTGATGTCTAGAGAGTTTTAACTTGCCCAAGGTACAACAGCTGGTCAGTGTGGAGCTCCAACAGTCAAATCAAGCAGTCTAACTAATGGAGCCCATACTTTGAATCCCAGGGCTCTACTGCTACCATACTGACTTTGAAAGCCTGGGTTTCTGAGCTAGTTCCTGAGATATTACAGTTCTTCTCATTGATCATCTTTTTCTCCTTTCTTTGGTTGCTAAGAAAGTCAGGACCAATTTTTAGTACTTCCTGGGAAAAGGGCACTTAGCACAGTGGCAAATGGCTCAGCTCTGATCAGTCAGATACAGGCCCATATCTCAGTTCCTCCCCTTAACTGCCATGTGAACATAGGCCAGTGATTTCACTTCCTGAAGCCCTATTTCCTTATCTAGAAAATAACATAATACCTGCTTAGGGTTATCATGAGGATGAGATCTGGTAAATTAATGCATGTCATCTTGTCAGTAGACTAGTGGTGATGTGTTTGATGAAAAGAGATCAGTGAGGATAAGCACTGTTTCAAAAACTGCTTGTCTGGTGTTGTGTGCTTATGCACACACTACTGGGTCACCATGTAAAATGTGTTTGTTCTTGTGAGTTGGAGCCAAAGTTTGAAGGCCACTGTTCTAACCCTCCTCCCTCCCAACATTTCCTCTGAGATCTCCGGGGTTCCTTTATGCCCTCTTTTTTCCCTCTTGCAATGAGAAGAAGAATCCCCTTTTCTTCAGAATTTAAGCTTCCTTGCAGAGACATTAGGAATATACTCACCACAAGAAAATAAACTGTTCTTAACTGGTCCTTTCTGATTTGGGAAAAAGAAACCAAGAACTTTTTCCCTTCGAAGGAAAGCAGCAGATATTTACTCTGATTCTCAAATGCTGCCCCACAGGCATCCCTGGACACAGAAGCCCAACACAGTCCTCTGACCAAGTGGCTTATTAATAACTCTAAGTATGTAAAAAATTTCCCGGGTGTGTCTGATGATTGGGATCAATAATCTCATCCTATTTCTTTCTGGCTTTCTTGTTTTGTTTTGTTGTTTTTTAATTTTTTTTATGTTTTTTTTTATTTTATTTTGAGAGAGAAACAGAGTGTGAACGGGTAAGGGGCAAAGGGAGAGGGAGACACAGAATCCGAAGCAGGCTTCAGGCTCCAAGCTGTCAGCACAGAGCCTGACATGGGGCTTGAACTCACGGACTGTGAGATCATGACCTGAGCCAAAGCCAGAAGCCCAACCGACTGAGCCACCCAGGTGCCCCATCTGGCTTTCTTATTTTTATCTCATTCTCTCAACCCTTTCTTGCTTATTCCTTTCCCTCCTCAAATCCTTCTATTTTTCCTTCTAGCCAAATAGCCTACTGGAATGCAAAATGCTAATTTATAATTCTTTATTAACTATTTTTAACCACAATTACACAAAACCAACATCTTTTAGTTGATTTGAATCAGTACAACTCTTTAGTAATTGAATGGTCATGGAAACTGTAGTTTTGGTAAAAATTGTTTCCACTTTCAATCTGTCATCAACTCATCATCAGAGCATTAAGCTTGCACCGAATTTCCCAAATTCAAGCAGCACCTCTACAAGTGACTTACAGGCTGCCCTTTGATGTGCTAATCATGCAGGCTGATAGAATAGTCATACTTTCAGAAGGCATCTTCATGGAAGCAAACAGCTCTATTAACAACCTGAAACACTGAAAGTCATTCTGACCCAGGAGTACCATTACGTACACAAAACAAGATGAATGGTACAGTACATGAGGCCAAGCAGAATCCCTTCCAATACCGGATGGAAAAGACACCTGATTTAGCATGAATTCAAGAGACAATTGTCATCCTGTGGTATACGGCTACTATTCTTCACTGCAGACTATGAGGGAATGTTTCAGTCATGTTAGCTGGGTTTTTTACTTTTACCATAAAAATTATTATTGACAGATTCATTTGGGGTAAGAAATGGTCTTCCAGAAAAGCACGAGGGGATTCAGCAGAGCCCAGGAGCAGATGTACATTATAAAGCAATATGAGGCATAATGAGAAAAGCACTCGTCCCTATCCCATTAATCATTGGCACTACCTGATAATCAAGAATTACTGACCCCTCCCACCCTCCAGCTAGCAGATATTTGTGTATTGTAATGCACCATGGCCCCAACACAAGCTCAATTCTATGTAATGCTGAGAATCAGCATTTCAGTAACATTAATCTGAACCCTACCTATTCCCTCTTGCATTGCTTATAACACAACTTGTGAATAATATATAAATTCCTTCCAATAGGCAAATGACTGAGTAAATGATACAATCCAATTGACGGACTACTGCGTAAAAATTTTAATGGTCAATTATGAAGATGATTTTAAAATATGGAAAATGCTTTAGAATTAAGATTTAATGATAAAAGCAAAATGCAAAACTGTCAGAATACTCAGCTTACAGACACATAATAATGCGGTTAGATGGAAAGAAAAGGCAAGCTGTTGATAGGGAGAATGATAAGCAATTTCTTTTTTTTCTTTTGAAAATACACTCTAATGTTCCTATGATATTCTAATTACAAAAGTTACTTTTTTTATTTTTAAAGATTTTATTTGTAAGCAATTTGAACACCCAGTGTGGGGCTCGAACTCACGACCCCGAGATCAAGAGTTGCATGCTCCACTGACTGAGCCAGCCAGGGGTCCCTAATAATAAAAGCTATTTTAAAATCAAAGCCCACCTCTTAGGAAAAAGTTGGTTACCCCTTACCATGTATCCATACAATGAAAACTGCATGTGATAAATGCTTAAATGGTTTTTTTTTAGGTTTTTTTTTTTTTTGTTTTTTTTGGTTTTTTTTTTTTTTGGTTCAAAAATAGGTTGGAATCTGCCAAGGAATCAGCTCACATTATTCAATGTCAGACACATTTACACTCATATGTATTAGTAATTCCTTTGGTTGACTTTTTCTTGCCGTTGTCATGGCAACCGTTTCCACTGCCATTAGTACCTCTAGGGCCCTGCCTTGTTCACGTATTTTTAGGCCGTTTCTCTTGTAACAAAGCAATTAATACTTATGGCGTATCTGTATCGAAGCCCTGGTGACCTGTTCTGTCTCTTGGAACTGCTGAGCATTCGGTTTCCTTCCTTTTTGCTTCTGTAGGTGCTTCTGTTTCTCTTTGTGGTGCTTCTTCTTTTTGCTAACTCTTGCAAGCAAGCCTCTTGACTATTTCTAATTATATCCTATTTGGATTATTTAAAGTTTCGTTTTTTCACATGTCCTCCATGTTT
Organism: Panthera leo; assembly: GCF_018350215.1. Classification (NCBI taxonomy): domain Eukaryota; kingdom Metazoa; phylum Chordata; class Mammalia; order Carnivora; family Felidae; genus Panthera; species Panthera leo. Next base: position 62,598,235 of record NC_056691.1, on the reverse strand, counting down.
CCCTATCCATTGACACTCATTCCAAAACCAACAAAATAGCACATTTTCATTCATGATCACTTTGGACTACCATTATAGAAGAGAATAAAAATGCCATGCAATAATTGAGACTTTAGAATGATTCTAGACGGAAGATCACACGGCTGTGTAGTCGGGATTGCACACCTCCAGTCACAAGGCATCCACAAAAGCACAAGGTTATCACCTTGCATTTTCTGACAGCTGGAATGAGTCATCTCATAGTCTTCTCTAATGAAGATTAAGGATATTGGCTACCTTTTTTCATGCAAAATTAATTTTCTCTATGCAATGACCAATGTGGTAAGGTTGCTATAAGATGGACTGATTCTTACATTGCTACACAGAGAATAAATGTGGGCACTGTTTGTTAAGCAATAACTACTGTCAAATGCCTTTGGCCCTATAATTCTTGTAGAAATCTCTTCTAAGAAAATTATCTAAAGTGTAGGGAAAAATAGGTATTTGTTTATTAAAATTGTTTACAATAGCAAAAACACTGGGAGCCATCTAAATGTTTAACAGTAGGAAAAAAAGATGGCGTATGCACAAGGTAAAATATTTACAGATGATGCATCTATAAAGGCATTGCAAGTGCAAGTGGTGTGATACTTTAAATCGTTAATGTGAAAAATCAGGAGGTGAATATGCAAGTATAACTTTGTAAAAAGAATAAACTAAACCACAAACCCCATGAGAACAGGAACCATGTTTATCTTATTTATCTTGTATCTATATAACCTACCATAATATCTGTAAATATTTATTGTATAAGTGGGTGAATGGATAGACAGATGAATATGTGTGCCAAAAGAATGGAAGATAATACACCAGATTTCTAAGAATGACTGTCTTTGGGAGATAACTTTTTGTGCTTTCCAAGTTGTTCCTTACTTAATTGTGTTTTCCATCTTATTAACTTTTAAAGACTTTTTGGAGGAGTTGGATTAATCTTCTCAGCTTTATGCCTTGCATACGGAGACAATACAGAACAAATCTATACCCTTTCTACGTAGAACCCTCCAAATAGTGAGAGTCAGTTCGAACAATTTCAAACAAGTTCTGTATGACATGAATTCCCAACCCCATGTAGGGCTTTATCTACTTCATTCTATAAGATTAAATGTTTTTCAAGTAGGTAGAAAAGCTATGTAAACTCTAGAACTCTGTACACATATGAGAATTCTGTACACTAAAATTGCCTTTATTGTTTTATAAATTCTCTTCCTAATGCATAGTTCAGATCATTTCCATCATCAAAAATCTTCTTGCCTAATGAATAAAATTCAACCCCTTAGTCTGGCATTCAAGGCCTTCCAAAATCCAGTTCCAAAGTATATCTCCACTTTTATGTTCCATCCCAATGTTACCCAAACTCTGTGCACTAGCCTTGCCAGAGTATTTGCTATTTGTTGTGTATGCAATACAATGTCTTGCCTTCCTACCAGTGCTGACACTGTGCTCTTAGCTTGAACTGCTCTTTTTTTTTTCCCCTTTCCTCTTGACAAAATCTTTCAACACCAATTCAAACACCACCTTTTCTGGCCATGAAGATATAATCAATGATGACAATCAGTCTATAGAATGATTACAGTTAAAACGTTTTTACATTTTCAAATACTCAGGGGTTTGATTTCTGCCATCAAATCAATCACAAATTAAAGTATCTAATATTCTTTGGCATTCTAGTTAGGATCTACTATGAGCAAATCTCATTAACGAGAACAGCCATTTTACCTGGCAAAGTTACACTCAACTTCATCCTGACAGGAGAGTAAGAGTGTGTATGTGTGTTACATAGGGGTTTAGACTCAGGATAATTGTGACCAGCACTCTACAGAGTGTGTGTGTGTGTGTGTGTGTGTTGGGAGTGAAGGAGAGTAGCACATACTGACTAGACAGAATTTCTGGGATTGTGGAACCCTTTTATAACATTCTGAAGAGTTACAAAATTTAAGTCTGGATCACTGATGGTGAGAGAAGGAGAGAACAACAATTTTCCAGCCTGGTGAATAGGCCAAAAAATAGCATGTGGGGGGGGGGGGGTGTGGGGAAGAACTTCAAAGGACATTTATTTCCATCTTTTAAGGCGTACTTGAAAAATTCACCAAAAGATGACATTTTAAAATGTTTCTCTTTTATAATGATTGCCCAAACTAGCCTTCACCCTGCCAATGAGAGCAAATAGGAGATAAAACCACCAACCCAGAAAAACACCAGCTGTCAGAAGAGACTGGCACATGGCAACCTCACTTAATACAGGCACAGAAATGCCTTCACTGGAGTGCCGTGCTGTCTTCTCTCGCTCCTCCTGTGGGGGACACTTCAACACAGCCAAACCATTTTCTCTCGCTTTGCAGTCATCTGTCTGTAGTCTTTTAGAATATTTATTTAATTTCCATTTTTTATAAGTGTTCAAATTTACTTCCTCATCAATAAAAACCATATATAATACCCCCTTCAATTTGTATGAAAATTCATTCAACCAGCTCTTTCCCAATAAAAATGAAGTGCACTTTTCCTCACTTTGTATTTCACTAATTCCCTCAGTAAGTTCTAACAAAATTACACCTATATTTCATCTCCCAATGCCTTTTTTCCACTAATTCATTGGAGGATTGCTAGTTCAAACTATTTCAAGGGCCCAGATGATTGATTGATGCTGACTGGTGTTACTCCATCTCTCCAGAAGATTGAACAAAAAGAAATGGAATTAAATCACATCTGAAAGGAAATTCTGAGACAGAAGGAAAAAGCTTCTTAAGTGTATAAATCAAATGTTACAAGAGTTTCTATGAAGGCTATAGAACACCAATCATCAATATTCTTTTAAAAAAGAGTTAAGTGTATTTTTAAAGCCCAACCTCCTTGGAAGAAGTGATCCTGAATGAAAGACTTCTTGATGTCTTATCCTTCACAAAAATTCTATGATTAACAAATACTGTCGTACAGCAGCAGACAATATTTGCCTGCCCAATATCCACGCTTCCCTCTTCCTGACCAACAGACTCCTCTTATGCTTCTAGAGATGGCCATGTAACCTGGCTAATGAAATGTATGCTGAAGGGATGGGAAAGAACTTCTAAGGAAGATTTACAGAAAGGAACCAGACTCAGCAGTCATCCTCCTTTTACCCTTTGCCCTTTGCTCTTTACCCTTTCCCATTCTTCTGACTCTAGAGATGTAGCCACCATCTTGGAAATGTGATAAAAAGGAAGTCACTCGCTAAACACAGCAAAGGAGGAAGACATAGGTACCTTGCACTACTACCCCAGCCAAGGATAGCTCCTTCTAGACTTACTGTTATAGGACAAAAGTAAAGCCCTTCTTTGGTTAAACCACTGTAATAGGGTTTCCTATTATCTACAGCCAAACCCAAACTGATACAATTACATTCCTCTTTTTTTTTTTTTAATGATTATTCATTTTTTGAGAGCGAGACAGAGCAGGAGTAGGGGAGGGGCAGAGAGAAAGGGAGACACAAAATCTGAAGCAGGCTCCAGGCTCTGAGTTGTCAGCACAGAGCCTGACACAGGACTCGACCCATGAACCACTAAATCATGACCCGAGCCAAAGTCCAACACTTAACCGACAGAACCACCCAGGCGCCCCAACATTCCCTTTCTTAAAACTGGCTACCCTTGGCTTCTGCAACACTACATTTTCCTGGTTTTACTCCTCTCTCACTATCCATTCCTCCTTTTCCTCTTTGCTGCATCTTCTCTTTTCAGCCCCCTCAGACCACTCCAGGGATCAGTTTGGGCTCTTTGGTAGGCAAAATAATGGTCTCCAAATTTGCTCACATCCTAATCCTCAGAATATGTGAATATTCTACTTTACATGGCAAAAGGGACTTTGCAGGTATAATTAAGGATCCTGACATGAGGAAATTATCCCAGATTATCCAGATGGGACCAATGAAATCACAAGGATCTTTATAAGGGAAAGAGGGAGGCGGGAAAGTCAGAGTCAGAAAATGCTATGAGGATGGAAACAGGGATTGAGTGATACACTATAAACACTGAAGATGGGGCCACAAACCAATGAACACAGGTGGCCTCTAGAAGGTAGAGAAGGTGAAAAAACAGATCCTGCCCTGGAGTCTCCAAAGAGAATTCAGCCCTGCCAACACCTTGATTTCAGCCCAGTGAGACCCATGTTGGACTTCTGACCTCTAGAACTATAAAATAATAAATTTGTGGGGTGCATGAGTGGCTCAGTCAATTAAGCGTCCAACTCTTGATTTCAGCTCAGGTCATGGTCTCACGCTTGTGATATCAAGCCCTGTATCAGGCTCTGCACTGGGCATGGAGCCTGCCTGAGACTCTCTCTGTCTCCCTCTACCCCTTCCCCACTTACAAACATGTACTCTCTTTCAAAAAAAAAAAAAGAAAAAATATTTTTTAAAAAAAATTTTTTAATAGAATAATAAATCTGTGTTGTTGCTTTAAGCTACTACTTTTGTAGTAGTTTGTTATAGCCTCAACTGGGCACTAATACAGATCCCATTCCTTTCTCTATTGATAATGTTCTTCTTAAGAGACCTCAAGGCAATCCTGTGGTTTTAAAAAAACATCTATATTCCACAATTTCCAAATCTTTCTCAGCAAGTCTCACCTCACCCCAGGATTTCAGATTTGTATATTCAAATTAATACTTGTGGGGAACAAAAACAAATAGCAGTCCTTTACAAATGCAGACTTATCTAAGCCTAATTTTGTCTGAATGTGTTACTTTTTGAATTAGTCTTTCTGTGCTCCCACATGTGATGATGAGGCAACATCTGACAAGAGTGCAGATGTAGTGACAGAGTAGGCTACCCTCTACTTCATTCATTCATCCCTTCATCCAAATATGGTTGCTGACCCAACCTAGAATGTGCCAGTTGCATGCCAGTCCCACAAGTGGAAGGCATGTTCTTTCTTGTGCATCTAATAGATATCCCAAACTCCATACAGCTATTCAGCTATTTCACAATACACCTCTCCCCACAGCTTCCCCCCATCCCCACCAAAACACACTCTGCTCCTTTCCCAAACTTCCTCATCTCAGTAAAATGCACCTTCATTCACCCAGTTGCTCATGCCAAAAACCTAAGAGCTTACCTTGCACCTATTCCTCTTCCCTCACTCCACACATCCAACCTATATGCAAATCCTGTCAGCTCTACCTTCAAAACACACCCAAATGCATTGACACATTTGCAATCCAAGCCACTGCCCTCCTTCATGGGGAATACTGCAACCACCTCCAACAATCTAGTCCCCACACAGCAGCCAGAAGTACATTTTTTAAATGTAAATTAGACCACATCATCCCCCTATTTAAAACCCATCAATGATACCTTGTTGCTCTTAGAATAAAAGTCAATCTGGCTTTCAAAGACTTTCTTCCTGCTTCCTAACTCTTGACCTTGTCCCATACCTGGCTTGAATGAGTAAAAGAGGACAGTAGCATCACTGTATCCTCAGATGTTGCCCCACCACACATGAGAGGCATATACAAGGTACAAACTAAGTTAACTGGTAGCAAATTCAGATAAATATAGACTCAGTTAAGCCCACATTCTGTAAGGGGGCTGCTTATATGACTAGTGTTCACTGTCGTCGGTCCAATAGTCAGGTGGGGTCCACCCGAACTAGTGTCAATGTAGAATAACACCCTAAGGATTCTCTGCTTTGAAACACTATGAAGAGGGGTATCTGGGTGGCTCAGTCGGTGGAGCCACTGACTTTGGCTCAGGTCATGATCTCACGGTTCAAGAGTTCGAGCCCCACATCGGGCTCTGTGCTGACTGCTCAGAGCCTGGAGCCTGCTTCAGATTGTGTGTGTGTCTCTCTCTCAAAAGTAAATAAACATCAAAAAAATATGTATTTAAAAAACCTCTATGAAGAATATAAAAGGATTGGTGGGGGATTCCTAAACCCTCATTTTGTAATGGGAACAAAACACAGTTCACTAAGTACACTAACACACTAAAAGCCATTAAAAATGCCGAGGGGATTCTGATATGTCTCATTTCACTATGGAACTAATAATAATATAATTGCATTAGTATTTGTACAGCTAACATTTGTAGAGAATTTACTTGGATCCAGAAACTTTGCTAAGAGCTCTCCATGAGGTGTGCTATAATTATTCTTATTTCACAGATAACATGACTGAGTTTGAGAAACACAAGGTCACACAGTTATTTCATGGCAGATTCAGACTATCAACCTGGTGACCTAACTCCTGAGCCCACACACTTAACCATAGCCCTAGCCTCAATTAACCAGCAGGGTCAGAGAGACTAGTCAGACTTTCTAAGATGGTTCTCTCTGGGTCTTTTTCTGATTAGCTCAGCATATGTGCCTCCCATCCCACTTAGTCCTCTGCTGGGATGCCTGGAGGTCTTATGTTTCTTTCAGGACTCTTGTTATAAAGTCTTGAATCTCTGCTTAAGTACTTATTCAAAGAAGTGATTTAATCATTTCCTAATCCCTACCCATCTGGATTTGCTTCCCTCCCACAGATTCTGGGTAATGTTATAATGTCTGCTTGGTGCTAGAGCTCCCGGCTCTCCAACTTGAGTGCTCTACAGCTGGCTCTCTTGGCCCCAGTGTTCCGTGCTGCATAGCTGAGCACTGGCAGCAGGATTAGTATATCTCAAAGTCCCTTTGACGTGGAGTATGTATCTGCTTGAAGTAGAAAGTTAAAATGACTTCCTCATCAGACAGAAACCTGGAGGGAACGACATTCCCTATGAAATACCATTTGACAACTCCACATTAAATGTTTAATTATTTCATGCCCAATTTTATATAGGTTATTCTAAAATACTCTAGCAGGGAGCAGGACTTTTTAATCACATTTTGGTAGATTCTAAATTGAAAACTCATTAATAAACAAAACCTCCAGGGACTTTGATTTCTACAGCATTTCCACCCTGCAGCGCACAACAAGAGTGTCAGGTGGACCCTTTCTCCAAATGATATTCCCTTGGCACTTGGGACATAGGGTAATGTGTCTGTCTTTCTATAATTCTTTTTTGCGTTGGCATTTGGTCATTTACCACAAAAGAAGTGAAGATGACCGGGATAAAAGACAGAAGTGTGTAGTTCTGTTACCTATTTTTCCCACACACAAAAAAAATTAAGGCACATGCTTTCTATATCATGTGTCTTTGCTTTGGGTTCATAGTATGAGGATATTTAGAAGAGCCTGGGAATATTCTGGCCAAACCAAAAAGGAAAAGGCACCAGTATAGTTATCAGTCATGTTTTCAAGCAGGTATCAGCACATTTTTAAATGCTGAATAATATAAGGAGTATGTCGAAAAGCTGAAATAAATGCATCTACGTTGTAACCAGTAACATCTCCCGCCTCACTAAATGCAATAGGTAAACTTCCAAATGGGAGTCATGTAGCTTTAAGAAAATGAAGGCCCTAAACATAGTAGAAACATAGCCAATTACAGTCACCAAAAATAATTCATGTCTATGTTGCTCAGTGCACAAGACTGCTTACACCCAAAAAGAGATAGGGCTTTGTGGCATGGTAGTTCCTCACAGCTGTCAGAAGCCAGTTTTCTTATCAGTCCAGCAGGAGTGTAATTAAAGACAATAGCCAGAGCAGCTGTATTGAAAAAACAATTCATTTGTCTTCCCCTTCCCCCGCCCCTTCTGCTCACATAGCTAATCTGAACATAACATCAGCTCCATCTTCAAGGCTTCTTCAAAAGGCAGAATAATAGGAAACATCTATCTGTTTCCCACTGTGGATTGTGAAGATTGAAGAAATACTTGCTCTTATCTTGCTATTACATTATATTAAATGCAAGTAATTTAAGTCTGGAAATTCAAAAGCTCCTAAGATACGGCAAGTTTTTGGAGAATGAGAAAAATTATTCGCAGGAATAGAGAGAATCTGGGGAAATAACCTAAACTCACTGGTGTCCTGGAAAGTGTTTAACAATAGGCTGATTAGGAGGAAAGCCCCAGCCTGGGTGTTCAGTGGCTAAGCTTCCGACTTTGGCTCAGGTCATGATCTTGCAGTTTGTGGGTTTGCGCCCACATTGGGCTCTGTGCTGACAGTTCAGAGCCTGGAGCCTGCTTCGGATTCCGTGTCTCCCCCTCTCTCTCTGCCCCGCCCCACTCGCGCTCTGTCTCTCTCTCTCTCTCAAAAATAAATATTGTTTAAAAATTTAAAAAAAAAAAAAAAAGGAAGGAAGTCCCATTTCTCCTCCATTCAGAGGAGAAATACCCATGTCAATGGAATGGTGCCTTTTCTCTTCTGAGGGATCAATTACCAAGGTCAGCAACATGGGGGAAGAGGAGCAGAAACCCTCTGTGGGTAAAGAACACATAGCAGCAAATGCAGTATTAATGTTCACATGTAGAACTTTCTTGTGTTGCCTCAAGATGGCAAGCAATCATTATTGGTTCTCAAACTGAGCAATCCTGAGGGACTTTGGAAAACAGTGGCTTGTAGATCATTTCATTTTTAATCATCACCTAAATAGGTCAGTGTCTTCACTGCTGACATGCACTTTGAATGTTTTTTTTTAACATTTATTCATTTTTTGATAGAGAGAGACAGAGCATGAGTGGGATAGAGGCAGAGAGAGGGAGACAAGAATCCGAAGCAAGCTCCAGGCTTCAAACTGACAGCACAGTTTGAACTCAAGGGGCTTGAACTCAAGGACCATGAGATCATGACCTGAGCTGAAGTCAGACGCTTAACCGACTGAGCCACCCAGGCACTCCTGAATGGTTTTTTAATTAACATAATTACAACATAAACAGCAGGAGTAGATTCATTACAATTAAGGAATTCAATGGAATCATTTTTTCCCTTAAATATATCCTCTGATATTATAATCTTCTATGAAAAGACACACTTTTTTGGGCTCCTTTCTAACCTCCCCTGCCCACTTTACACCCCTGCTCTGAATCCCACCCTCACCCCATTCTCTTCTCCAAGGAGGGAAAATTCTAATTATAAATCATATTCCAGGGCACAGATCATACAACATAAGCTAGTGGGTGGAGCCACCATGCAGAAAAGGTCAGCATATAATGGTGCTTTTTTCTTTCTCTTGATTGTTTACTGCTGAAGTGAGAGTTGATCCATGTCCTGGATATGTGCTGTCTTAGGACAATAAAATTATTCTCAAGGGATGTTAAGAAGAACAAAAGGAGGTTACAAGAAATTACTAGAGTATATAAGATTTTGTTTCTGGTGTTATTTAAGTTTTTATTTATTTATTTTGAAAGAGACAGAGACAGTGCAAGTGGGGGAGGGACAGAGAGAGAGGAAGAGAGAGAGAATCCCAAGCAGGCTTCTTCTCACTGCCACGCAGAGCCCGACTTGGGGCTCAACCTCACCCACTGCAAGATCATGACCTGAGCTGAAACCAGGAGTGGATGTTTAATCGGCTGAGCTACCTAGGAGCACCCCCCACCCTGCACCATTCTTTTTTTTTTTTTAAAGCATCTTAACATACTTATTTTGCACCCAATAACTGTATCATTCAAAATTCTTGAAATTCTAATTCTGTTACTTGTGTCTGGTGAGTCTAACTCAAGGGGGATCACTTTTTTTATGTGCTTTGTACTTTTAGATTAAGAGCTCATGTTTAGTAGAGCTATGGGCATCCTTTGGGGCTGAGTTGAGGATGCGCATTTGCTTCTTTCAGACACCGTGGGGCTCTTTCCAAATTAGGACTTTCATATTAACTTCTTGGCTTGAGGATTACTTTGATAGGAATTCAAATGCCCAATGTGAGTAAAAGAAGCACTGTGATTACACATTCCCAGAGAATACCTTTTTCCTGCCCAGAGCTCAGACTGAGACACACAAATTACAACTTCATCTCCCTCTGTATGTGGGTTGATTTTTTCTAGTTTGTCCTTTCCTGGCCATTCGGCCTTTGAGAACCATGGCCTTAGACTGGGGCTCCATTCTATGGGTCCCACATCTTCAGCACAAGCTCTCATCCCCACCCCCAGAGCCACTCAAACCTAAGCTCCCTGACTACCAGCAAACCCACTCAGGGTAACTCATACTTCAGCATCCACTTGTTCCTGTCTTTAGTTTTTGTTTTGCTCCTGAACAATTTCTCTTTCTCTTGCACTCTGTTATCCTTCAAAGAGATATCTGTTAGATTTCACCTATTTTCCCAGACATTCTGCAGCAGGAAAATTTTCAGGTTATCTAACCTCTAAATTGCCAAAAGAGAAATGCAGTATGTAGAGAATTAATTCAATTTGGTATATATTATACAGTCCACCAGATCAATGCTTCCCAGACTTTCATTTACATAAAATCAGCTAAGGATATTGATAAAAAGCATATTCTGCTTCTAGCTCTTGGATAGGGTTGAAGGGTATGCCTTTCTAACAAGCTCCCAGGTGAGGCCAATACTGTTAAGACACTGAATGGCAAGTTTCTAGATGACCGTATTTTTTTAAGTAGTAGTTATCTACAGATACTCAAGTTACAATCTTTTCTGAATTTGTTTCAATAATCTAACAATGATGCTATTTTCATTTTTAAGAAAACATACTCAGTTTGTAATCACTTTATGATTTAGAAAATCATAATCCTACTAGATCTGCCTTATTCCTTCTGTGTTTATTTTGTTTATGGCTATGCTGTCATACAGAAGAATGTGATGAAGAATATGACTTCCCTAGAGGGAGAAAACTTTACCTTATTGTATCACTAATGAGATCTTACATACAGAAAGCAAGTAAAAATATTTCTAGAGAACAAACGACTCTGGTCCTATTTTCAATCTCTATCTTGAAAATTATATAACAAGGGCATTCCCATCATTTACTCATTTAATGAACATTAATTAATCTGCCAGTCTTTACCCATAAGGAGCTCTAGAGTTATATCTACCTCTACTGGTTGAGTCAAATAGTCAACATCTCAGTCATAATAATAATAATAATAATAATAATAATAATAGCTAACACTTATTGAACCATTGGATCTGACATGTATTACTTCACTGAAACCTTCAACATTTCTCTAAGCGAGTTACTATTCTTATCCTCATTTTTTTTTTGAGAGAGAGTGTGTGTGCATGCACACACGCACACATAAGTGGAGGATGATGGACAGAGGGAGAGAGAGGGAGAGAATCCCAATCAGGCTCTGTGTTGTCAGCACAGAGCCCAACTCAAGGCTCAACCCCATGACCATGAGATCACAATCTGAGCAGAAATCAAGAGCCAGACACTCAACCAACTGAGCCGCCCAGGCGCCCCTATCCATTTTATGGAGGAGAAAAGTTGAAGCTTGCAGAGAGGTGGGTAACTTTCCCGTGGTCATGCCACTAGTAAATTGTAGAACAAGAATTTAAAATCATGTCATCCTGACTCCAGAATCCAAACTCTTACCCCCTAGGCTATACTATAGTCACACATAAGTTTCAAAGCACTCTGGCTCAGGTATGAAGCAAAGGTAACCATGTGAGGCCAACAGGAGAGGGACTACACTGAGATCCAAGGGGTTCTCATTCACGTGGACATAAAACATGGGCTGAGGGTAAATAACCTACTGCAAACACCTCAGGGAATGACGTATCCAAGGTCTGGTCTGAAGCAAAGTTTAATTCTAACTTGGATGAAATATGGACGCTGAGGTTGCTGCTCCCCTTGCCGGCACTGGAACAGCTCCTGCTGCAACAGTCCTGAGATTTGGGAAGTCCAGCTGCAGGCATTTGAGGGAGAAAATAAAGTAGGGGACTCTAGGGTACAGACAGGCATAAAAGCACAGAAGCTAGCATGGTTGTGCCAAAGTTCACTGATATGTTGAAGAAAGCCCACCATTTAGTAAATACTCTTTATTAGGATGAAGAAATCAGGATTTTCACAATGTGCTATGGTATCTGAAAATGCCATTGCATGGGTCAGCAAGACACAGCTCTGTACAATTTATATTTTCTGGACTTTAAACAGAAGACAAGTTCAGAAGAGGATTTGTTGAGTTGAAAGCATGAAAAGCTAAGGGTAAAGGGTTTGAGGAGTGAGCTCCCAAGTGGTACTTTCAAGTCGTTAGGTAGACAGATGATCAGTGCCAACAAACATCGAGGATGCTCGTGCCCACTCACTAGCAGATGCAACCTCTCCTAAAGAAAGGTATTTTTTTATGTTTATTTTTGAGAGACAGAGAGTGAGAGCAGGGGAGGGTCAGAGAGGAAGAGAGACACAGAATCTGAAGCAGGCTCCAGGCTCCGAGCTGTCAGCACAGAGCCCGACACAGGGCTCAAACTCACAAACTGTGGGATCATGACCTGAGCTGAAGTTGGACAATTAACCGACTGAGCCACCCAGGTGCCCCAATAAAAGGTATTTTTTAAAAACTCAGACTAAATGGGATATAGTAAAATTCTTCCATCTGAATAGATTGTTACAGATCCTCATTTTAGCTGTTTATATCACTGTTTGCCATCTACAAAAAATTCAATCTAGAAAAACTAAGAGGAAAAAAAACTGTACACATTCTTTAATAATAACTCATGGTCTTGTGTATTATGAGAATAAGCATTATGTAATTATAAAACTATTGTATTATTGCCTGAGACTGATTAATCTCAGAACACCAGACAAGGTGTAAATGAAGCCATGACCAAGGGTCAGTTCTTATGAAGGCTATTCAGGATCACTGTGTTTCGTGACAGCCACCTGACCCCTCACTCCAGCTGGTGGCAAGGGGGACAAAGCAAGACAGAGGAGAAACGGTCCTAGTGATAGCAGTGAGTGGCACAGCTTTTCCATATAAAGGAAAACATATTATTAGGTCATGGCTGACATTTAGTAGGTAATTCACTCAAATAACTTACCACTTCATACCCTGTAATTTGGTATGATTCTTCTTTTAACACTGAACAGATGCACATTTCCCATTTACATTCAAAATGACAGCAAATTCTCTTTCCACCAATATGGCTCTTGTGGAGGATAAGGAAAGAAAAGGTGAGTGTTCTAGGGAACCACACAGATCTCTGGCCCTGGTTCTGTCTCATCATTCATTCCTCTGCCTCCATCTGCGCTCTATGCCTCTAGGAGCCCCTTCCCTACAGTCCCTTTATATCACTTGAAGTTCTATTCTTTCCTCTCTCAGCCCCTAAAAATGTGAATGTACTTATCACTTAATAGATAGAGATGGATACATGTGAAATAGACAAATTTTAATATGAAGAATCTGAAGAGATCATCCAATTCTCAGGCATGAGAAAGATGACCCTTCTCCCTTTCTAACACTGTAACTCATGTCTTCACGCATCCATCCATCCAAGGTTTGCTGTGATGTTTAAATGTATTTTTAAAGTATAAAAGAAATATAATAGACCCGAGATAACTAATTCCCATTTTCCCCCTATTCCTTTCCCCCAACTTACCCCCACTTTACCCAGAACTCTCCTCTCCTTGAAAACAAATTTTGAAGAATGCCCTTGAGGGATGTGTAATACCCTATTGATTGCTAAATTGACCTTTGAAACTTTTTTTTTTTAATTTTTTTTTTCAACGTTTTTTATTTATTTTGGGGACAGAGAGAGACAGAGCATGAACGGGGGAGGGGCAGAGAGAGAGGGAGACACAGAATGGGAAACAGGCTCCAGGCTCCGAGCCATCAGCCCAGAGCCCGACGCGGGGCTCGAACTCACGGACCGCGAGATCGTGACCTGGCTGAAGTCGGACGCTTAACCGACTGCGCCACCCAGGCGCCCCTGAAACGTTTTTTAAAGACTATGTGGACACATACCCTTTGTTCTCATGGCTTTTCATCTTCACATGAGTATGACCAGTAATACTTAACCATCTAAAGTTTAAACCTTCTCTGAGGATTAAGTTGAAGGCTTGAAAGTCTTCTTTTAGAAGATAAAAGACAACAGTCTCCTGCATATAATGTCCCTCTTCCATCAAGCATTTTTTATAAGAACATTAACATCCTCAAGTTTAGTAGAAACAATTTGATTCAAAGGAGAATTGATTTCTGCAGATGGTCCTCAAATTCTGTTGCAGCTTTGGAAACATTCTTCCCAAGTAACCAAAAATGACTAGTCTAATGTGAAAAAATTAGAATTCAGTTTTGCCATAGAAAAATGTAGCAAGAGCCAAGATCTTACATTTCTACAGAACTGGAATTGAGAAAGAATAGCAGGTCAAATTAGGGCGCCACATTAAAATATTTCTCAATTGTGTGGTAGCTCATATAATTGTTGGCAACTATTTGCTCCCTACCCTGCGAGAGAATTACACATCTTTGTTGTTTGCCCTGATTCCTGTAAGACGGAGCAAATCTCACTGCCCATAGTCAGACTTAGCCATGGACTTGATTGGCCAGTAAACATCAGCAGAAATGACAGTGTGCTTACTCCATGCAGGAGCTTGTTTAAGAGGCCTGCTCTTGCTTTTTAATCTCTACCTAAAGAATAGCAGATCCTTGATGGAATGCTCCATTAGCCTGGATTCCAAAAGGAAGACTCATGGAAAAGAGCCATATGGAACCTAGCCTTGGCCACAGCTGCAGCTGGAGGCAACCAACAGCAACAGGGGCAAGCTTCAACCTGTGCACGGAGGACATGCATGTTATTTGCCACTGAGATTTGGGGGGTGCTTTTCATCACAGAACAGATGATTAATACAACAAACAAATCATGATGTGTTTATCCCAAGAATGGGGAGACTAGGTTTCTGTGCTCTACAAAAAGGAAAAAGAAATGAACATTTATAGAAACTTTGTTCAAGGCCAACTACTGTTCTAGGAGTTTCACAAAATTATCCACCAACCAGATGCCCAGAAAAACCTCTTGGGTCTCATCTATGACCTCTAAGTAAGTTTCCAGAGCTGGCATTCTATTATGAGTTGCTTACTGAAGCCATTCAGAAAAGTAAGATTCACTATATAATTTACAGTCACTACATTTCAAGAGAGTAGATATCTGGCCAAGATTAATCCCTATGTTTTTTTCATAATATGACTGATGTTTTAATGTACCACCAATTATTAGCATGATTTTTCAGAGAAAATCCAGTTCACTAATATTTGAAACTTTTTATTTCAAACCCATTTTTATTTCCTATATTCACCTACTTGTTACCTAACTACCAAAAATATTAGATTCTTTCATTTTTAAGGGCAATGTCCACTTAAATTTTAGCTTCCTTTTATACTGCCATCAATTTCATTAAGATGCCTATAAACATAATGATAATAATGTGAATCTCACCAATAATTTATCTGTTCCAAAAGTTTGTAAGTGATAATCGAGATATCACCAAAAGATTTCAAGTCATCAGAGTCTAGTATTATTAAAGATCAATACCATCACCATTAATGAGACACAGGTACTGTTCTGGGAAAGGATATATATCTGGAGTTTGATAAATGGACTTCAAACAAACAGCCGAAATAATTTATCCAGGCTAAAAGAAAGCTTTTAAAGGCCGGCAAAGTCAAATATAACATTCTAAAACAAAATTTTCCTATGCCTCTTCTGATTTGAAAAAAAAATTGTAGAGAGATACCAATATACATCCTCTAGTGATGTTAATATTTTTAACCATTTTTATTCAACATTTTCACTATATGCCTGTTGGATAGAAAATATATCTATAAACGTGCCAATCTTTTTAGTTCTAGGCAAAGAATAAGATGTTGGGTGAAAATTAGAAAAATATATGAAGGCTATTTTTAATTTTTTTTTTTTTTTAACGTTTATTTATTTTTGAGACAGAGAGAGACAGCATGAACGAGGGAGGGGCAGAGAGAGAGGGAGACACAGAATCGGAAGCAAGCTCCAGGCTCTGAGCCATCAGCCCAGAGCCCGACGCGGGGCTCGAACTCGCGGACCGGACCGCAAGATCGTGACCTGAGCTGAAGTCGGACGCTTAACCGACTGAGCCACCCAGGCGCCCCTATGAAGGCTATTTTTTTCCCAAAGTACCTTATTAAAATTCACTATGAACACTCATGCACTGTTATATCTGCATATGAAATAAAGGCACAGACTAGAAAATAAAAGAGGTAAGTTTAGGTAAGGGGATTATGGGTGATTTGGTTTATTTACCTTTTATTTTTATAATAATGTTTTTTTTTTAATTTTTTTTTTAACGTTTATTTATTTTTGAGACAGAGAGAGACAGAGCATGAACAGGGGAGAGGAGAGAGAGATAGAGACACAGAATCGGAAGCAGGCTCCAGGCTCTGAGCCATCGGCCCAGAGCCCGACGCGGGGCTCGAACTCACGGACCGTGAGATCGTGACCTGAGCTGAAGTCGGACGCTTAACCGACTGAGCCACCCAGGCGCCCCTATAATAATGTTTTTAAACAGTTACAAATAAATGCTGCTACTAGAATCTTATTATATGTTAATTTTAATATCCTATCTATATATGTTAATTTTAGTAAATCTAAGCAATCCATGCTTTTTTCAGAAAACATATACATCACAAGGAAATAAAAAAGAAAACAAAAAGCATCCATAATCCTACAAAAATTCTAAATTCTTTGAGTCTTTTGTGTCTGTGCATATTTACATGAATAGAGGAAAGAAACAAGAGTTCCACTTCAAGGAAAGAATGATGCATAGTGTCAAAACACCCATCCTATTGAGAACAGCTAAAAGATGGACAGTGTTTTAAAATATATACTTGAGGGGCACCTGAATGGCTCAGTCGGCTGAGCGTCCATCTGACTCTTGTTTTCAGCTCAGGTCATAATCTCACGGTTCATGAGTTTGAGCCCCGTGTCAGGCTCTATGCTGACATTGAGGAGCCTGCTTGGGATTCTTTCTCTCTCCCTCTCTCTCTACTTCTCCCCCACTAATGCTCACCTTCTCTTTCTCTCCCTCACTCTCTCTCTCTCCCTCTCAAAATAAATAAATAAACTTTAAAAAAAAATAAAATATATATTTCAAATATACGTTGGCCTCAAAGAACTACCAAGACAGTGAGAAGAGGTGAGACAAGATTTAAGAGAAGAGGGAAACCAAGAGGGGTAATCCAGAACTTAGGGCACTTTTCCCCTTGAGGCAAACTGCCAGTTATGAAAATGAAAAACAACAAATGACAGGCTAAGAAAGTGAGCACAATAAAATAAAAACTTGAGTACACGGCATCAGAACAAGGAGGGACTTAGTAAATACCCTGTACTTTAAGTGAGATTCTGAAAGGGCTTCAGAGGAATTAGGAACAGAACAGCCCTCACAAGAACTGAAGCTCAGATTTGAATCTGGTCTCAGTTTCTGATGGGATGAGATTGATTCTGTTCAAATGAACTGTATACAAGAGCCGGAGGAAATCTTCCCAGGACAAAAAACATTACCTAGAGCCCAAAATTATCTCTAAAAATTTTTTTTCCCAATATACGAAATTTATTGTCAAATTGGTTTCCATACAACACCCAGTGCTCATCACATAAGGTGCCCCCCTCAATACCCATCACCCACCCTCCCCTCCCTCCCACCCCCCATCAACCCTGTTTGTTCTCAGTTTTTAAGAGTCTCTTATGCTTTGGCTCTCTCCCACTCTAACCTTTTTTTTTTTCCTTCCCCTCCCCCATGGGTTTCTGTTAAGTTTCCCAGGATCCACATAAGAGTGGAAACATATGGTATCTGTCTTTCTCTGTATGACTTATTTCACTTAGCATAACACTCTCCAGTTCCATCCACGTTGCTACAAAGGGCCATATTTCATTCTTTCTCATTGCCACATAGTACCCCATTGTGTATATAAACCACAATTTCTTTACCTAAAATTTTTCATAAACAATGCCTGGCCTTCAAGGAAGGAAGGAAGGAAGGAAGGAAGGAAGGAAGGAAGGAAGGAAGGAAGGGAGAGAGAGAGAAAGAAAGAAAGAAAGGAAGAAAGGAAGGAAGGAAGGAAGGAAGGAAGAAAGAGAGAAAGAGAGGAAGGAAGGAAGGCAGGAAGGCAGGAAGGAAGGAAGGAAGGAGGGAGGGAAGGAGGGAGGGAGGGAGGGAGGGAAGGAAGGAAGGAAGGAAGGAAGGAAGGAAGGAAGGAGGGAGGGAGGGAGGGAGGGAAGGAAGGAAGGAAGGAAGGAAGGAAGGAAGGAAGGAAGGAAAAGCAAGCAAGCACAGGGCACCTGGGTGGGTCAGTCAGTTAAGCATCCAAACTCTTGGTTTTGGCTCGGGTCATGATCTCACGGTTCATGGGTTCAAACTCCACGTTGGTTGGGCTCTGTGCTGACAGCTCAGAGCCCGGAGACTGCTTCAGATTCTCTGTCTCCCTCTCTCTCTGCCACTCCCCTGCTTGTCTCTCTCTCTCTCAAAAATGAATAAACATTTTTAAAAAAGGAAGAAAGCATGTAAGAGGGTAAGATTTATCTGCAAATCAACAAAAAAACACAATGGAAATAAACTCACAAGTGATACAAATATTGAAGTATCAAAGACTAGATAAACTATTATTATGTTCAATCAATAAATGATGGATAAAGATGGAGAATTTCAGAGAACTGGAAAGCAGAAAATAAATCAAACAGAGTCTAAAATTAGAAAATAAAACATGGTAAATTGACAACAGGAAATTACATGCAACTGAAAACACAATTAGTGAAGAGGTCATCAGAGGGGAATATATACCCTGAAGCATGGAAAATCAAAATGAAAAAATTGAGAAATGATCCTAAAAGACATAAGGGATAAGGAGAAAGTGTCCGAGCATAAGAGAAAATAAAGCAGAAGGGATATTTGAAGAAATAATGGCAAAACTTTTCCCCCCCAAAATGTCAAAACACCAATAAGTGCTACAAACTCCAAGAAGAGTAAATACAAAAAAAAACCACACCTGAGCACACCATCGTCAGACTACTGAAAAACAAAGAGAAAGAGAAAAAGCTTCAAATCCATTGGAGGAAAAGAGATGTATTACCTTTAGAAGAACAACTGAGGCACCTGGGTGGCGTTGAACTCTTGATTTCAGCTCAGGTCATGATCTCATGGTTTGTGAGTTCAAGCACCGCATCTAACTCTGTGCTGACAGTGTGGAGACTACTTGGGATTCTCTCTCTCCCTCTCTCTCTCCCCTGCTCGTGCTCTCTCTCTCAAAAAAAAAAAAAAAAATTAAAAGAACAACACTAAAACCATCAGCTGATTGTTCAACAAGGAAAAAAAACAAGAAGACAATGTAATGATATCCTCAAAGTGCTAAAAACAAAACAACAAAACACCTGCCTACACAGAATTATTTATCCACCAAAAATATCCTTCAAAGTTTAAGACAAATACATTTAATACAAAAACTGAGAGGATGTGTGACTGGCACAAATGCACTCATGGAAATACAAAAGGGAGTGCTTCAAGAGAAAGAAAAATCATCCCAGAAAGAAGCACTAAGATACAGAACAGAATGCAGAACAATGGAAAGGGTAAAGTATGTCAGTACATTTAAGTAAATACTGACTAGAAAATAACAGGAACAATATCATCTGGAGTTTAAAAGATATCATTAATAACCTTGACATTAGCAGCACATAAGACATGAGGGGGCTACTCTGCCCTCTTTGCATTTCCCAGAACTAGTAAAGGTAGTACTACATACAATACTTGAATAAATATTTTATTAACAGAAAGATGGTAAGAAAAAAGAACATAGACTAATAGGACAAATAAGTATTAAGATAGCTTTATACCAAATATATAATTAATACACTGAATGTGAATAGATCAAATACATAATTTTAGAAAAACTGTCAAACTATCATCACAAATAAGCAACTCAATTACATAGAAAAGATACACCATCAATAGGTGAGGTTGGGAACAAAAGGATGGAAAATCATATACGCCATGCAAACACTCACTAAAAGAAGGCTGGTATATCTTCACTACTGTAAGATACAGCAGATTTAAAGGCAAGAAACATTACTCTTCATATTACAAATTTTATCATCAATTTTTTGGGATGTTTTATGATGGCAAAAGCATAGATCTAAAGGGAAAATACAATGCCTAAATTTGTATGATGAATCTAAAAATACTACGTAAAGCCAAAAACTGGCAGAAATAGAAGAATAGAAAAATCCACATCATGGTTAGAGACTTTAACACATTCTTCTCAGTAACTGAGAGAAAAAGCAAATATATCATCAGTAAGGATACAGAGCAAGATTAACAAAGGACTTAGTGGACAGACAGACAACAGAGCACCAACTAGTGTCAACTACACATTCTTCTCAAATACCACAGGATATTTACCAAATAATTTCAGATCTGGGTCAAAAATCAAGTTCCAACCAATTTTAGAAGATTTAAGTAACACATGTCATGTCCTGACTAACCACAGTGGAATTAAAACTAATAATTAAACCAAAAAGATAACTAAAAAAATCCCCATATGTTTGGACATTAACGAATGCTGTTCTAAATAGTTCATGGGTTAAAGAAGATAATGAAAATGAGAACTATTTGAGATGAATGACAATTTTTTTAATCGCATATTCATTTTTTCCAGATGAAGAATTAATGTCACACTTAGAAGGACATTTATGGCCTTATGTGCATATAGGAAAATTGAGAAAGGCTAAAAGAAGAGGAGGAGGAGGGAGGAGGAGAAGGAGGAGGAGGAAGAAGAAGAAGAAAAAGGACATCAACTACAGTCTCTACAGACATTAAAACATAAGGAAATATTAACAACTTTATGCCAAAAAATTTGACATAATAAATTAAGTGGACTAATTCCTAGAAAAATATAACTTAGCAAAAGTATCAGAAAATCTGATGAGTCCTATAACTATTAGAGAAACTGAATACAGCCTGGTATTTTTTCCATACAGCAATATATTACAAACATTTCCTTATGTCATTAAGTATCCTTGTTCAGTGACAGAGGACATTTATTACAGTATAGTTATAAGATTGGGGTTTCATTTAAGCTTTATTAATTCTTAACCATGTAACCTTTGATAAGTTATTTAACCTCTTATACTACAATTTTTAAAATTATGACCTAATAGGTGAGACATTACATTTACTTAGTACAATGTCTTGAATCTAGTAAATGTTTGATAATGATGGCAATGAATATGTTTAATGACTGCATGGTAGCCTTTTTTCCCCTCTTACAAATGTTGCAAGAAATCCTTATCTACTTTTACACACATCCCTAGTTTCCTTAGAGTAAAATCCTGGACATGAAATTAATGGATCAAGAGATTCATGACACATAGGGTCCAACTGTCCTTCAGAAAAGCTGAATCCGCTTACACTTCCATAAACAGTAAAAAAAAAAAAAAAAAAAAAAAAAAAAAAGTACTCATTTTCCTACACCCTTGGCCACGTGGATATTATCCTTTTTTACTTTGCCAATTTGGTAGGACAAAGTGGCTGATCAGTATTAGATTCATTTTGGATTATATTTATTATTTAGTAAGGATGAACACTTATTAGATCTATTGACATCTGAAACTGTCCCTGCATAAATGGCCATTTCATACCTTTTACCAGAGCAGAAGGAAAAAAGGAAAACTGGGGCACATCACACAGTAATGGCAGTCAAGCGGTTCCAAAGCAAATACCTGTTGGTTTGCACACGGAGGGTAAGGAGAGACAGGAGAGACAGGCCACTGCAGTTTGGCAGATGGCATGTTTAAAAAGCAAGGGAACGTATTAGGAGGCTTGTCTTGGCTAGCTGCAAGACAGAGAGAGCTCCACACCTGCCCACCAGATTCTTAAATTTACATAGAGGCTTTAATGGGGTTCTGTCCCGTATAACACTTGATGTTCCCAACAGCACCTTACTCTCTCAAGCCTGCGGCCTTGAAAAGGGCTCCTGCTGTGGGAAGTAGGGGCAGAATGTACATGCCAGGGAAAGGGGAGGGAGGGAGGGAGTGAGGAGCCTAAGATAGCCCACATCCAGCTCCAGGGTCAGCCAGCAGTCATGATGACCTTCTCCAACAATACCATCCAAAATATTTTAGATAGTGTTTCCTTTCTAGGGACCCTAAAAGTTTTTGCACGTAGGTCGCCTTCTTGACAGCCCTTCTTTCTTCCATTTCTCCTCTGGGATATTTGTAGTATTTCAGACTGACATTACAAGAGTTTGTTGCTCACCTTTTAATTCTGTTTAGGTTTATTTACTTTCATTGTCATTTACTAAGGAAAGTAGTAAGGCCATGGATTTGTCTCGGTAGTTTTGGTCATATCCTGTGGGTTCTTACAGGGAGTTTTTTCATTGTAAATTTTTTTGCATCTGCGATGTATTTTTCTTAGTATATGGATTTAGTACATAAATATAGAAGAGAAAACAAAATCAGGACAGCACAATTACCAACTCACATTATCTGTTAGGTTTTGTTTCTTGGATTAATTATAGAATATTAAACAAAGAACATAAAAACCATACCACGAGGATATTCTCAACTAGAATAACTGAGTTTTTTCCAATTCAAAGGTTAAAGAAAAAATAAGGGAGCAGGGAGGGTATATAGATTCTAAAAGGCAAAGATTATACATATTCACTGTCAGAAGTGGTATGTAGTTGAAATGATATTGCACCCATGATCAGATAATGCTTTAACATGCCAGATGCAATCCATAACACACAGGTCTCAGGAAATGAGATGCCAGGCTGCAGATACACAGGCTGTACTTGAGTCGTCCGCGATTTCAGGCAAAAAACGTATCACCACAACAAACTTCCCTGAGGTCTGTTTTACTAGGACCAGAAATTACCTTCATTAACAGTATATGCAGCATTGTTTATACTGTAGCATTGACAGTTTAGAAATTATTGACATTTCCAAAAGAGCCATCTAAGAAGAGATTTTGAAATCATTTGAATTGAGGACAGCCCATGGCTTCTTGTCAAATGAAGCTCCTATTAAATACAAGAAAACCCAAAACAAGGCCTGTAAGGATGCAAAACTTACTGAACTGATGCTGAGGCACTGACTGAACCAAGGTACTTATTGGAATTTTACATTAAACATTTTCAGGTGAAAGCTGCATATAAAATCTGTGCAAAATATGAGAAAAATAGGCAACCCTGATTTTGCTCAATCATATTTGTCAATGTTTATCAAAAAGATTCAAGTTATGCCCCACCCAAGGGGGTACAGTATTCTTTCTTTTCCAGGGCGGATACGTTCTGAGACCCCCACTGGGTTCCTGAAACCCCCCAATAGTACCAAATCCTATATATATATTGTTTTTTCCTATACAAACATACCTATGATAGAGTTAAATTTACAAATTAGGCATAGTCAGAGACTAACAATAACTAACGATAAAATATAACACCCATAGCAACATACTGTTGGGTCTCCTGGGTGGCTCAGTCGGTTCAATGTCAGACTCTCCATTTCCGCTCACGTCACTCGCCATCTCACGTTTCCTGAACTGGAGCCCCACATAGGGCTCTGCACTGAGAGCACCGAGCCTGCTTGGGGTTCGTTCTCTCTCTCTCTCTCTCTCTCTCTCTCTCTCTCCCCGCTCCTCCCTCTCTCTCACACACAAAATAAACACTTAAAAAAAACCAATATCCTGTTACACTATACGCTTAAAATATACACTTAAAACAATAAAAGTTATGTGAATGTGGTCTCTCTCTCTCTCTTTATCTCTCTCTCTCTCTCTCAAAATACCTTATTGTACTTCACTCACCCTCCTTGCGATGACGTGGAGATGATAAGCCCAAGTGACGAGACGAAGCGCTGAAATGCCGTGAGTGACGCCATAATTGTGACGTCACTTGACGCTACGTCAGAAGGAGGAGCATCTGCTTCCAGACCAGAGAGGAGGGCCGAACCGAGCGGAAAACCTTGGAAGGCGAAACCATGGATAAGGGGGACCACTGTAGAGTACAGCTGTAAGAGCTTGGCAAAGCAAAGCACCAAACAACAGACAAAATACACAGCTGCAAAAGGGAGATTGATTCTAGCCTCTGTTTTGGCACAAGTGACCCTGTTCCCATCAAAAGCATCACTAGAAGAGTCTGAGTCACTGGTTTTTTTTCAAATGCCACAGAGAATTTCTTTTTTTTTTTATTTTTTAATGTTTCTTTTTTTGTTTATTTATTTTTGAGAGAGAGAGAGACAGAGACAGAGCACGAGCAGGGAAGGGGCAGAGAGAGAGGGAGACACAGAATCCGAAGCAGGCTCCAGGCTCTGAGCTGTCAGCACAGAGCCTGATGCGGGACTCGAACTCACGTACCGTGAGATCATGCCCTGAGCTGAAGTCGGATTTTCAACCAACTGAGCTACCCAAGAGCCCCAAGAATTTCTTAACATCAGCATTTTACAAACTGACTTCCCAAAGAATCCTTATAACCCAGTGCACATTTAACATTGGCCCGGAAAACACCATTTGGTATATATTTTATAGAAGAATGTTTATTGACATGCATATATTTCCAAGTAGTCCAACACTATGTATAAGATAGTAAAATTGTGTTATTATATATTGATACATTATTTATCTATTTATATATCTAAATATATGTAAAATATATAGTATATATTTTGTTATACACACATACACAATTTCTTCATTATTCTTAGATTCCATATATGCAAATTTGTCTATTTGCCAAAATGTACTTGTAACACCAAAATTATTACTAAGGGAACTCTTGCAGTCATTCACTGACCTTCAAAAAGGGAGGAAAATCTTGAGTTGCCCAACATTTATGTTGTCAATTGAGGTTAAACAGGCGATCATGGTTTACTTAGTGCCATCTTTTTCACATTTCTGTGCTTTTCACATTTTTCACATTTTTGTTGGTGATTTTACATGGATCCCAGACATAGGGCTAAAGTGCTGTCTAGTGTTCCTAAGTGCAAGAAGGCTGTGATGTGCCTGATGCAGAGAAGCATGTATTAAACAAGCTTCATTCAGGCATTAGTTATAATGCTGCTAGCTATGAGTTCAATATTAATAAACCAGCAATGATATTAAATAGTGTCTCTAAATAGAAACACATATAAAACAAGGTTATATATTGATCAGTTGACAAAAAATGTGACCAGAGGCTCATAGGAACCTAACCCTGAATCTGCCCTAGGGGCAATGATGCAGTATTAATTCTGTTCAAAGCAAGTTTATAGAATATAACTACCAGCAGATAACAAGAATGACATAGATAGATAGATAGATAGATAGATAGATAGATAACAAACTTTAGGAAATTTTTTAAAATGTTTATTTTAGAGAGAGACAGAACACAAGCAGGGGAGGGGCAGAGAGAGAGAGGGAGACACAGAATCCAAAGCAGGCTCCAGGCTCTGAGCTGTTAGCACATAGCCCCACATGGGCCTTGAACTCATAAACCGTGATATCAAGACCTGGGCCGAAGTCAGACACTTAAACAACTGAGCCACCCAGGTGCTCCTGGAACTTTAATCCTTTAAGCTAGAGAAATGAGCCTGAATAAGATCCATGTCTGATAGCTATTCATTTTTTCAATGAATGAATATTGGAGATAAAAGTGGTGCACAAATATGGACATTGCCATGACTTTCTGGACATTTGTGGTCTAGCAGGGAAGGGCCACCATTCATATATGTTATATGATGCACAACCTGACTAGAAAATACAAATGTAACCAAATAATCACATTAATGAATTAATAATCACAGACTTAGCTAAGTGCTCTGTGAGAGAAGAATATGGTTCTCTAACAAAGAAGTCACCCATAGAGTGCCTGGGTGGCTCACTTGGGTTAAGCATCCAACTCTTGATTTCAGCTCAGGGAATGATCTCACTGTTCGCGAATTCGAGCCCCGTGTTGGGCTGTGCGCTGACTGTGCCAATCCTGCTTGAGATTGTCTCCCTCTCTCTTTCTCTGCCCCTGCCCTGCTTGTGCTCTCTCTCTCAAAAGTAACTATTTAAAAATATATATACATAAATAAAATTTTTAAGGAAGTCACCCAACTTAGATGGAAGGTAGGGGATGAGGAGAATATTCCAGTCAGAAAACATGACTTGGGCAAAGCCTGATAGCAGGAGGAAGCATGACATTCTGTAGAAACTGTAAGAAGGACATTGTGCCCAAATCAAAAGAAAGACAAGTGGTCCAAAATAAAACTTGAGAGTCAGGCAGGGGGTGAACCATCCAAGGCCTTGTAAGCCAAGCTACAAAATGTTGGTTTTATTCTGAATGCAATGGGAAACCACTAATGGGGGATGATTAGATTATTTGCCTTAAAAAGTTGCCCTGGCTACAGTGCAGCCACGGTGGAAGGGGGTGGTCAAAATCAATGTAGGGAGAACAGTCAAATTATCATAACCTCCCTCAAGTGTCTCCTACAGTATAATTACAGCCTAGCAAACATATAGCTCTAAGTGTGCAGATTAGACCTTCCACAGGGGGAAGAATAATAAGATCAGCAAAACAAAAGAGCTTCGTATCTCTTATTCTAAAATTTATAAACCATGGGAATACTGTGACTTCTTTTCATTCCAAATATATATCTGAATTTCCTTTCATAGGCACGTTTAATCTTCTTTACTATGACTTCTCTTATTTTTCAAGAGGTACATTTGTGTCTCCATGCAAATGTATACTTCATCTTGTCATTACTCTCCTAATTGTGCAACGTCTGCTTCAGTCACCTTCTGAATGTGTGATATAAGTACTCTTATGAATACAAAGACTGCCTCCTCTGTGGGTCCCAAAACAACTTCTGAAAATGAAGGAGGTGGCAGGGAACCTCAAGTTATACTCAGTAATTATAGGTAACCCAGAAAACTCACGATGTAAAACATCTAGCTCTTTGCTGTGGATGCTCCCCTCACTTTTTCCTGTTTGCAGATTTTTAAATACATGGTAAAAGTTGTGTTCCAAAAGTGTAAGGGATGAAGGAGAGATTAAAAAAGGAGGAGAAGAAGGAACAGGTGAAGGGAAAAGATGAGACGTTATCTCCCACCCATGTGAACTTGTCTGGTCCTCGTCGAACCATTGACTTTAAGCAGATCATTCAAGTCTAGTGGGGAATAAGGACTGTGCATCAGATGACATGGGGACATTTTGTGTGATGATGTGATAGTGGCGTCTAAAAGATATATTTAAATGTCATTATTTATTAGTGATGTATAATGAAGCATTTTTGAGTAAAATGACATGATGTCTAGGACTTGCTTTTTAATGATCTAGAAAGGGAATAAGATAAATGAAATGTGGTTGACAAAAGATGAGTAAGTTACAGAGAGGGAGGGAGGCAACCCATAAGAGATTCTTAAATGCAGAGAACAAACTGAGGGTTTATGGGAGTGGGGGAGAGGGGAAAGTGGGTGATGGGCATTGAGGAGGGCATTTGTTGGGATGAGCACTGAATGTTATATAGAAGCCAATTCAACAATAAATTATATTTTTAAAAAACACGACAGATTAGTAAATGTTGAGTCTAGGTAATAGGTACATAGGAATTCATTACACTTTTCTCTTAACTTTGGTATATTCTTTAAAACTGAGGGAAAGCTGACAGAGGCCAAATTGCACTGGGCTGAGGAGTGACACGGAGATATTTTGTTTCCTCTGTCTCAAAGCCTTTAGTACATTTTTACAAAATGTTTCGCTTTGTTTTAATTAGCATTCAAGAAATTAAGAGAGTGAATTCTTAACTGGGAAGAGATATTATGCAGCCTCATTTCTCAGGAGACAATGGTCTGGGTACCATAGAAGGTGGCCAGTAACACAGCAGTCCCTGGTGGAACTTTGGGCACCAGCCAGAAGCCCTGCAACCCTGGAGAGGCAGACAAAGGTGATAAACAACAGCCAAGATGGATTTGTGGAACTTGTAACAATTCCTTCCAAGCCCCAGAAAGGACTTGAGGAGGTGAACCTGAGAAATGACTGCAGTTGCAGTGTTCAGCAGAATAAGTGCATAGACTCAATATTTGGGCTTCAAAGGGAAAAGCCATGCCTTGAGGCTGGACAACTGGGGAGCAGAGAACACACACACACACACACACACACACACACACACACACACACACACAGAAACACTGACACAAAGCACTTACCTTGAGCTGTGTACTGTTCTTTACGTATACTCATTTCATCCTCTGAACAACTGTGAAGAGGTATTGTTATATAGAAATGCAGAAACCAAAGGACAACAAGGTTCTCTAATTTGCCCTCTCCAGCTAGTGAGTAGAAGATCTGGAATTCTAACCCAGGCAATCTGACTCCAAAGTCTATGCTCTTTACATCTTTTCTATAGCACTGCTTGTGCCTCTCTCTCCCTCTCTCTCTCTAAGGGAAAACAACCAGACAGACATTCACTAGTATGTTTGTGGTTGAATATTTTTTTTCCTTTGCACTCAATCTATGTTCTAGGTTTTGTGAGTTAACATGTATTACTCACATCTTTATTTTTAAAATCCACAAATATATATATATATATATATATATATATATATATATATATATATAATGTTTTTAATGTTTATTTCCAAAGGAGAGAGACAGAGTGTGAGTGGAGGAGGGGCAGAATGAGAGAGAGAGAGAGAGAGAGAGAGAATCTGAAGCAGGCTCCAGGCTCTGAGGTGTTACCACAGAGCCCGATGTGGGGCTCAAACTCACAAACTGCGAGATCATGATCAGAGCCAAAGTAGGACGCTCAACCGACTGAGCCACCCAGGCACCCCCATAAATATATATTTTAAATAAGGATCTTCCTTCTTAGAAAATCCTCTAAATATTAATATGAGATTTTGCTCAGATTAAGTGAAAGAAAAAAGTGACTTCTGGGAAGCTTTTTTGCTTGATGTTCATGAAAATGTGTTCCCTAAGAACGAAAAGGACTATGAGGTAGAAAATGTGACTGTTAACATGGAAAAAATGTCAGGAAAACCCTCCCATAACAGAAAATACCTCCTGACACTACAAGAGAGAAATATGGGATGAACAGAATGTGGTGAATTGCAAAACTGGCCACAAATTTTTTACCCCAGTATCCAGTGCTTTGCAATGGGACATTGCTCTTCCCATCAAGACCTAGAGATTGTGGGAATCTAATGCACAGCATGGTGAGTATAGTTAACAATACTATATTCTACACTTGAAAGTTCCTAAAAGAGTGGATCTTAAAAGTCCTTATCACACACACACACACACACACACACACACACACACACACACACACAAATGGTAACTGTATAAGATAATAGATATGTTAACTAACCTAATTGTGGTCATCATTCCTCAATATACACATATATTAAATCATCACATCGTCACCTTAAACTTACAAAATGCTAAATATCAATCATATCTCAATTAAGCTGGGGGAGGGGAGAAAGAGGTCTGCTTTTTCATCACCTTGTATCTGGGCTTGGCCACAGATGTTCATTGAGCCAACAGACATTGGCAGATGTAATATAAGCAGAGACCTGAGAAACACTTCTTCTCTGTGGTTTGCTTCTTGCTGATCCTAAAACCTTGAGATAGCATGTAAATGAACCCAAGCTAACCGACTAGAAGATGAAAAGCCAGACAGAGAAAATCATGGCTCTCTGGCTTATCACCTGCCAACCACCAAACATGTGAGTGAGGCCCACCAGCTGACCAGAGTTGCATGCCTCAGTTTCTTTATCTGTAAAATAAAGCTAATTTTGTAAGAGTTTATTGAGTCGGGTATAATAATGTATTTATAACTATACCAAGCATAATGAACATTACCAAATGTTATTATTTTAGGGAAAAATTGAGAAAGACATTGAAATGGACCAATTACCGAGTGTAATCCCATATAGCACGCCCATCCAGGTTATATCAACCTTTCATTGTCATTGAGCTACTTCACAACTCTGTAGAAAATGGGGAATAATGTAAATTATCCTTGTCCATAAAAATGCAAAATAATTGTATCTAGTGGAATATAATTGATTATTGCCTCATAGATAGACCTATCTTGATTCTATTGGTAAATCTATTCCAGCATTCCTTATTTGCCTGTATAATATGTGGTTCTTCAAATTTCCATTGGAAACAACCATAGCATCTTACTGGTTCTCTAACTAATGAGTTAAATAAAATTTTTGATACATGTTCATTGTATGTTTGTATGTGAGTCAAAATTCCCCATTTTAAAGTATCTTTTAACACTATAATCATAGTGTTTAAAAAAAAAACTCTTGTGAGTCAAAAAATATTGTGCCCACTTTCTTTTATATAAGAAAAAACCACAAAGGTATTCTCACACATGCAAGGGCACAGGTATACATATAAAATATAGAACACACACACCTTCATTTAAAAAAGTGCTTGAAGACCTAAATGTCCATCAACTGATGAATGGATAAAGAAATTGTGGTTTATATACACAATGGAATACTACGTGGCAATGAGAAAAAATGAAATATGGCCTTTTGTAGCAACATGGATGGAACTGGAGAGTGTGATGCTAAGTGAAATAAGCCATACAGAGAAAGACAGATACCATATGGTTTCACTCTTATGTGGATCCTGAGAAACATAACAGAAACCCATGGGGGAGGGGAAGGAAAAAAAAAAAAAAAAAAGAGGTTAGAGTGGGAGAGAGCCAAAGCATAAGAGACTGTTAAAAACTGAGAACAAACTGAGGGTTGATGGGGGGTGGGAGGGAGGGCAGGGTGGGAGGGAGGGCAGGGTGGGTGATGGGTATTGAGGAGGGCACCTTTTGGGATGAGCACTGGGTGTTGTATGGAAACCAATTTGACAGTAAATTTCATATATTAAAAAAAATAATAATAAAAAAAATAATAATAAAAAAAAAAGTGCTTGAAGAAATCAGCATACTGAAACATAAATCAACATTAAGAAATTTGGAACAGCAAAGCACTGAAGTTAAACATTGAAATTCCTTAAACATAAGTCATATAAATATATATGGCTAGAGGTTACAGAAATAGGAAAAACATGGTTTGAAAACAACACAATAGTTTTAAAATAAATTAAACTACAATAATCTAGGGAGGATTCTGGGGAAATGTGGTGAAAATACAACATTCTGACACCCTCCCATGCCCAATTCCCTTCTTTTATTTTTTAAGATTTTTTTTTAAGTAATCTCTACACCCAACATGGGGCTCAAACCCACAACCCCAAGATCAAGAGTCACTTGCTCTACCAACTGAGCCAGCCAGGCACTCTACCCCACCCCCAATTCCCTTAAGTAGATGAGGAAACCCTATTCCATAACCACCTTGCCGTACAGAAGGGTTTCCCCTACATACCTGAAAAAGTTTCTGCAAATAAAGTGCAGTGGTGAGGAGGGTGGAGAGCCTACCTGTCGTGTTCTCCCCCAATACTCATAAACAGAATTTTCCCTTCTGGCAACTCCTTTCTGCAGACCCTCCCACTGGGCCACATCAATGATCTGCCTATGTAAAGGGATCTAAAAGGGGACAGATAATCTCGTGTCTATGTACTCTTAAAACTACCTTTGCTCTGATTTGCCAGTTTTTGTAAGTATAACAACACTAAGAAACTGTAAGGACTACCACTATCTTTACCCAAAATGTTTTGTTAGGAAGAGGATCTGTAGAAAGTGTATTTTACTATTCAAAACTTGTAATTCAAAATGAATTACCATGATTCTGACTTAGCAATAGCTGAGCACTTACAAACTCATAAATAAGTGTAGGGGCCAAAATTTGCTATCCCAACATATGCCTCTTTGGCATGTGGATTATTTTAGTTTTATTATTTAAAAAATTTTTTTAATGTTTATTTATTTTTGAGAGAGAGAGAGAGACAGAGCACAAGTGGGGGAGGAACAGAGAGAGAAAGAGGGAGACACAGAATCTGAAGCAGGTTCCAGGCTCCGAGCTGTCAGCACAGAGTCCCACGTGTGGCTCGAACCCACACGTGGCTCGAACCCACACGTGGTGAGATCGTGACCTGAGCCAAAGTTCAATGCTTAACTGACTGAGCCACCCAGGTGCCACCTAGGTTGGTTATTTTTAAAAAACAGAAGACTCAAGGAGTTTTTCTTTTTTGCCTCCCTTGTAACCACCTAAAAGAATTTAGATAGAGGACCTATTCCAGGAAGGGAGATATCACTATAGATACCTATAGTGTAATATGAAGTAGGTGTGCTAGACAGGGAGGAAACTAGCAATACCCCTTTGACCTAAATTTTCTCTATGTCCCATTGTTTCTGTATGGCCCAACAAACATATTTACCCAACATTTACTCTTTCTATTCTTTTTGTGAATTGCATTCCTTCCCTTCAAGCCTCAGGCCCCTACCCTCTTCTCCTTAATCCATAATGACATATACCTCATTTCTCCTTTCTTTGTAATTTCATTTTTATGTGGTTTCCCCCATATATACGTAATTAAATTTCATTTTTCCTATTAAACTATCTCATGTCAATTTAATTCTTAGACCAGCTAAAAGAACTTGAAGTGTAGAAGAAAAATTTTCCTCTCCAACATAAGCCACACCATCCATCACAAGACTATTTATTGAATGAAAGGTAATCACAAGAATATTTATTGAATGAAAGGTAAATAGCCACAGAGCCTTTTGTTGATATCTTGACAAATGAAATAATTAGTATAACAGTGACTTATTAGTCTTCCTACAGGAAAGTGTGCTAAGAAACTACAAAAAATTTACATCACATATGCCAATATTTTCTACTTAAAAAAAGATATAGCACTCTTAAATGTATAATTCCTGAAAAGAATTAGTAAATATAATTCTGACTTACATGAGTACAACTTCTTTTTTTTTTTCAGTTTATTTATTTACTTTGAGAGACAGAGAGAGTGAGTGGGGGAGGGGCAGAGAGAGAGAATCCCAGGCAGGCTCCACACTGTCAGTGCAGAGCCCAATGCAGGGCTGGAAATCACCAACTGTGAGATCATGACCCAAGACAAAATCAAAAGTCAGATACTTAACCGACTGAGCCACCCAGGTGCTCCACGTGGGTACAACTTCTAAGAAACCTCGGGGAATATATCATCCTCAACCAGAATATTTGCTTTTTGGAAAGAAAGATAGATCTTTCCCCCAAAAGACCAAATTACTATTTTTTATGAAAAGTCAGCTAAATGCTAACCAGATATTAAGGCTTCTAAATGTTTACATCCTTCTAGACCAAATGTTCCCCCATTTTTGTCTTAAAGGGGCAGATAGTAAATATTTTTGCCTTGGCTGACCATATGGTCTCTGTCACAACTATTCATAGTTGTGCAAAAGACTGCCAATATGCCAACAAATGGATATGGCTGGGGTCCAATTAAATGTATTTACAAAAACAGGCAGAGAGCCAGATTTAGCCCTAGGCCATAATTTGCTGGCCTTTCCTCTAGAACTCAGTTATTGCAAAATAAAGTGTGAAAGGGGCAGGAAACATCCCCGACCCTATTTTCCCACACGAATCAGAGTTCAGCCTGCTTGTTTTCAAGAACTGCTTTCTAAATAGCACCTCAGGCAAGCAGACAAGGATCTCTCCTTTGTCTTCCTTGTTCGTATTCCTGATTGTTCCACAGACTCAGCGGAAGAAGTGAAGATGCAGAGGACATTTTCAGAGAAATCTTCTGCAATATGTGACTCAATCTCACTTCAAAGGGATCCTCTTCTGGCCCAGAAAGTCATTTTAAACTGAAGCACCACTTCTTATCCCAAAGGAAATCAAGTACCAGAGGGTCTTATCCTGCCATCTTGTGGCAGATTGGAGTATGGAAAGGGAAATGGTTGCACAGGTGGAATGCCTACTTTGTAACAGGCACTCTACTCTGTTCATGTGCTGGATGCAGGAGCTATATAGGCAGCCAAAAAAGCCACAATCCGTTGTCCTCAAGGAGCTTACAATCTATAGGACAGGAGGTGTTAATCAAAAAAAATTCGCACAAACACATGTAAAGTGGTCTGAAGGAGCTTACATGATCTGAAAATGAGTATGAGGGACTCAACCTGGACACAGAAGGTGGAGAAAGCTTCCCTGAAGATGAGATGATTAACATGAGGCCTGGATATGGGCAGGGATGTTTCAGGTGAGAAACTGAGGGAAGTTGATTTCAGAGAAAGGGAACAGTGGCCATAAAAACTCTGCAGCAGGAGGAAAGCAAGGGGGGGCTCTGGTATGAGATAAGGCCAGGGAGGTAAAGACAGGATTGTGCAGAGCCTCAGAAACCAGGAAAATAAGGGAGTTTTCTTTATCGTATAAGCAGAGTGAAACCATAACATGGTTTAAAGCAAGGAGGAGAGACAAAATCAGATCTACATTTCAAAAAGACTGAACTGTGTATCAGTCAGGGTCCAGTCAGGACACAGAAGCTACACAGTAATTTGAACAGGGAAAGATTAAATCAAGAATTACTAACTCTTTAACAGGAGTAATGAGGGACTGGTCTACAAGATGGAAGCAAAATTCTAAAAAATATACACATATCACATATAAGGAGCAGCCACTCCCCAAGAAAGGGCCTCCCACTCCCAGGGCTGAGACCCAGACCTTATTGGAGAGGAAACCTCCATGGCCCCCTGGTTGGCAGAGAAATCACAGTGTTGCAACTTGCTGCAAATGCCCCCTCTAGGGTGCCAGGGGAAGCCCTTCAAAGGGAGGTAACCCTCTGGAGGCACTCCACTAGGAAACCACACAAGGGGAACATCCACAAGAAGTTTCTGACTGCTGGGTGCTGCTGGCCACAGTGCACTGCAGAAGCTGGGCTCAGGAACCTAGTTCTGGAGAAGCTGGGCACTGAAAATCCGCGCACACTGCAGGAGCCTGCATGGAGCAGTACGTCCCAACTAGGAAAGAAAACCCCTTCCTCCTCCAGTGTCTCTCCAGTGCCCTCTACTGACAAAGGTTA
Organism: Panthera leo; assembly: GCF_018350215.1. Lineage (NCBI taxonomy): Eukaryota > Metazoa > Chordata > Mammalia > Carnivora > Felidae > Panthera > Panthera leo. The sequence continues at coordinate 62,563,450 of NC_056691.1, read as the reverse complement.
GCATTGTGCCTTCTGGCAAAGGAAAATTATTTAAAGGCCCCAGCAGAGCAGGCAGTTTGAAGTCAGCACCCATCTTGTTAGTTTGGATGAAAAAACACAAGAGGTTATATCGTCCCCAGGCATGGCCAGAAAGGACACAGACCCAGGCCCAAGAGACATACAAGTAGTTGGTAGAGTGCTGACAGGCAGCTAATCAGCACTATCCTGAACACATAAGCACCAGATGCACCTAATGAAATCTCAAACAGAATATTTTTCAGAGTCCAAGTCTCTTGAGACAGAACAGGCCTCCGTGGGACTGGAAGTAACTAAGTAACATCTATTAACATGACTCTACGGACCTTCAATCAACAGCATCCACCTTCTCAGGAGACCCCTGCCTCAAATTTTGCCCTTAAAAATCCTCACTTCTGGGGCACCTGGGTGGCTCAGTCAGTTGAGCTTCTGACTTTGGCTCAGGCACTGATCTCACAGATTGTGAGTTTGAGCCCCATGTTGGGCTCTCTGCTATCAGGGCGGAGCCTGCTTCAGATCCTCTGCCCCCCTTTCTACCAAAAAATATTTTTTTTAAAGAAGGAAAAAAAAAACCCTCACTTGTAAGCCACTGGGGAGTTCAGGACTTTGATCATTAATTCCTCATTCTCCACACCAATAAATAGCCTATCTTTCTTCACTCCAAAAGCTCGGTGTCAGTCTTTTATTGGCTTGCTGTTCATGGAGTTGACAAACTCTCATTTGGTTCAGTTTCACATGTACAATGGATTTGAAGCTGAGATTGGTCTCTATGTGGAGAGCCTCCTGAGAGAGGAGCAAATAGGCCAGTTAGGAGGTACTAAGTCCAGAAGAGAGAGGAGAACATGATATTAACCTATAAGGTGCTGGACAGTATACATTAGTAAGTTCCACTGTGGATTACAGAAAAGACACCAAATAGCATGGTTTATGTCGCTGTGCTCACTGGATTTGCAGACATGCTGCCTTGGAAGGTATGGCTAAGAAAGCAAAGAGGGTCAGCTGTCATGGGTCCTTAGATAAGAAATTGATAGCATCAGCTGCACTGAAGCACAGGAGAGCTTCATAAGGCACAGGCGTGGTATTGCTCCCAAGAGACAGACTTGCCAGGTTTACCCTACACACCAGGTGCAATCAAAACTACATCTAATCCATGCAAACACTACCAGTCAGGCTTGCAAAAGCAGGCCTTTGGGTCTAAAAGGTTACTAGAGAAAAATGAGCATAATTTGTAACAAAACATCATTCTTATTTTTAAAAAGCTTTTAAATGAATGACCTTTTTTTTTTTTTTTTTTTTAACAGCCAGCAAGTCTGGCCTTCATACAGGCTTTCAATTCACCCACTGTCTCAAGATCATCAGGGGGGCAGAGTCCAGGTGAAGGGGGTAAAGTGCCATAGCTTATCTGTAAGGAGTCACCCCTCATTCCTCCAAAGCATTAATATCACCAGCTGGTAGATCTTGAATACTGCCTGAGAAGCCAGGGTTTGAAGTAAATTTGTCAACAACCAAAATTTACTAAACACAAAAACAAACAGCAGTTATCATGGCTCCTTCTGCGTAGTGGAACTAAGGGTGGGGAGAGGAGGGGGGCAGTGATTTTTTAAATACACCCTTTTATGTGGTTTGATATTCTTTTAACCAGCCCTGAAATAAAGGTGGAGAGAAGCATTCAAATGAGTAAAGTCATTATATCATTACAACACTGGACTGGAATTTTAATTACTCAAAGATTACTCTTGGGTCTGAAAGTGATTCAAGGACTTTTTATTATCTGAGAGTGGCTGAAAAAGATATAGGACATGGCTGAGATGGTCTGTGGGGAAAGAACACAGTGTCCCTCTGCTAGCACTTCTTTGATCTCAGCTCTCTCAATATAAGGGCAACCACAGCAAGTGCGCCAAAAAAGAACTGTTTAGAATTGAGCTCTGCTATTAAGGAGGGCACTTGTTGTGATCAGCACGGCGTGTTGTATTTAAGTGATGACGAATCACTAAATTCCACACATGAAACTAAAATGAGTATTATGCTGTATATTAACCAAAATTTAAATTAAAACTTGGGAGGAAAAAAAGAAAGAAAGAATTGAGCTCTGCTCGTTCACTGGAACTAAGATTTGGACAAGTCTGAATCTAGACTTGGTTTCGGAGATAGTTGAACAAGCTCCTTTATTCCATGTAAGTTTTCCTTGCTTCCTGCAGACGGATTGTGATAATGCTGTCTCATCAAAACAAAACTCTTTGATATATAAAAATCTCTGGAGGCACAAATCGGTAGTGAAACAGATCATCCTGATGGTTGAGTTTGCAAAGGAGGACTTGGCTAAAAACCTTGAATCCATCATCATGCCCATAAAGAAGATATAAAAGGGTAAGGATACAGTTTGGAAGAGGAGTTGGAGGATATCTTTGGAGAACGCTGCTGATCTTCCAACCAAAGGTGGTGGGTATGAGAGGCCTGCCTCTAACTTCAAGGTTAGACCTCCCCAGGATCCGCCAGCGAGCCCGCAGTGAGGAGCCACAGTGGACTGCCGTCTGACTCCCATCTAGGAAATATGGAGAATAATGGTGCCTTCCAGGTGTGGCAAATTATCAGGGCTGATTCTTTTAGTTGTGGAGCACTTTCAGAGTTTCCTCCTGCAAAGCCTCTCCTCCAGCAAGCCACTCAACATCTGCATCTAGCAGTACAACTCCAGCCCCCTCTGCTGAGGTCCCCTCACCTTGGAGAAAGTCCCTTTAGGAGAGTTCCTCTCCAAGTGACCACCACGCCAGCTCCCTACCACAGACCCACCTCGCACAGACAGAACTCATTCACTATTGCCCTCCTCTCATAACTGCAACTGGTTCCTAAATCTAATTCCACCCATGGGAAAGTAACGGCATTTGCTCCATCTCCAAAGCTTTGAAGTAACAGCCTGGCTGCCAGCCATAATTAACGGTTCAAGAAAAAAATATTAGTACTTAGACTATAAACAGACCAACACACACACTCTAAATTTCTGGGTTGCATGGGTGGGACCGCAAAATATTCCACCACATGTACATAACTATATTTTAAATGATGAATTGCCTATTGGTAGACGGTTAGATCGCCATCGATTTTTTTATTAACACAGTTCCTACAAATCAAACGGCGGGGTCACGTGGGGCTCCAGTCAGGCGCACCACCCACATTCTCACTCTCCGAACAAACGCCAGGTCCCTGCGGCCTCGGCGCTGCGCACTCTCCGTCGCTCCCGCAACGCGCATGCGTCAATCAGTCCCGTTTTCCGCAACCACCTTTCCGGGTCGTGTGGCCCTCTTCGGAAAATACAGTCTTCCCTCCTTGTGGAAGTTGCCTCAAGATAGCTAAGGGTGGCTTCCGGAATAAACTCCATCCTAGAGAGCACGCCCCTCCACGAACCACCTGCCCCAAAGCGTGTGCTTACCGGCCTGCTTGGGGGACTGGGCAGGGCTCCAAGGAGGCAGGAAGCCTATCAGAACCGAGGCCCCGCCCCCTTCGCACCACCTGCTCCAGACTGGTAGGGTGGTATTCTTGAAGATTTGTTGTGAGGGTTAAATTATTAAAACTTCCTGATGCTTAAAGAGCATAGATAATTTGTAGCTACTATTAACTGCCTCCATGTCTACTCATTTTCCTTCCGGTGTTAGTAGTAATTTGGCTTCACTTCGCCAAGATTAATCTTGTGTGTTCAATCATGTATCACTTTCTCAAGAACTTATTAGTTGTCACTCCTATGGCCTCCACTTTATACTTTTCTAACTGGACTTTCTCCTTCAGCCCATCTCCGGAATCATTTATACACAAATATCCTCCTGTTGTCTTGGATCCTCAATGCTATCTCGTTCTTCCTAACTCATGAAAACTGTAAAAAGGTTACCACATCCATTTCTTCATCCCCCCCACCTCCCCCCCACCCCATTTACTTCACTGGAATCTGGCTCCACTAAAACTATCCCCAGCAAGTGACATTAGATCTAGTGAACGAACACTTACATGCTATACTATCTACACCTGACACATCTATGCCTGTAATCCCTGTAAACCCCTCTGCACAACCACTGGTATTCCTAATGCTCACACTCATTTTCCTACCTCTCTGATCACTCTTTATCTGCCACAAGTTTGTCTCATTTGTCCTGTCTCCCTCTGTTGGTTCCCAGGCCACCCTAGTCCTGTTTCTTTCACTCTCCGTTCATAGGCAAGCTTTTTCATGTCATTTTGGAGTGCCAGTGACCCAAAGTCTACATACACCTCTAGCCTACACCTTTCTTCTGAGCTTCAGACTCTTGGTTATCCCACAGGAACGTCAGACTTAACACCTCTAAAACTTACCTTTTCCAGCAAACCTGCTTCAGTTCCTGTACATTATCACCTTCCTGTGCTCATCTCAGTGGATGGCATCATGTGCTGTCTCAAAACAGAAATTGAGGAGCTACCTTAGGATCCTCCCTCTCCCTCGCCCACAGTTCTCAGTCTGTTCCCTGGGAAACAGACTCTTGAGACTTGTATGCAGGTGGTTTATTGGGGGGAGAGGGAGGAGACAAGCTCTCAGGAACAGCATGTGAGGCCTGAGGGAGGAAAGGTGAAGTGGGAGGGGGTTGAACAGTTGATGCAGTTCAAACAGTGGCCTCAGTCAATCCTACCACTACCTGGAATGGCCCTTCACTGAGGCAATGAGTGGAGCACATGCCCCCCATTAACCTGTCACTGCAAGTGACCTGCTTTCAGGAAGGGGCGTGACCTTAGGTAAGGTGGCTCTCTTTCCTGTGGGCAATTCCTATAGAGGGTCTAGGGTGAGAAGCATTGGCCATCAAAACTCCTAGCATGTGGGGCACCTGGGTGGTTCAGTCTTAAGCGTTTGACTCTTGGTTTTGGTTCAAGTCATGATCTCACCATTCATGGGATTGAGCCCCGCACCGGGCTCTGCACTGACAGCACGGAGCCTGCTTGGGATTCTGTCTCTCTCCCTCTCTCAGACCCTCCCTCACTCACATGCACATGAGTGTGCTTTCTCTCTCTCAAAAGTAAACATTTTTAAAAAAATTCTCAGCATCTGGAGGGATGAGTAGTCTACAAGAGGAAAACTGGGCATCACACCACAGTACCCACTACATCCCCATACTCCATTAGTTATCAAGTGTTTTACTGATTTCTATATTTTAATTTAAAATAAGATCCCTCATCCTTCAGACTAGTCTCTTCACTATTCAAAAAATGAGTCTAAATTTTTTTAATTAAAAAAATTTTTTAACGTTTAATTTTGAGAGACACAGCGTTGAGCAAGGGAGGAGCAGAAAGGGAGACACAGAATCCGAAGCAGGCTCCAGGCTCTAAGCTGTTGGCACAGAGCCCATCGCGGGGCTTGAACTCACAGACTGTGAGATCATGACCTGAGCCAAAGTTGTATGCTTAACCAACTGAACCACCCAGCCTCCCCCCAAAAATAGGAATCTAAATGCACCAAGCACTGTGGCAGGAACAAAGTAATGGGTGAAATAGACATAGTTCTTGCTTCCAAGATACTTACAGTCTAGTTGGGAAGTGAATAATCATCCAAATATATACTTTAAAACTATGGTAAGTGTTCTGAAGGAAAATTAAAGTGCAGAATGCTATGAGATCTTACCAAGAAGGGAGGCTTGCCCAGCAGAGTGAGGGTGGGGGTGGGGGCAGGGAAAGTTTCCCCGAAGAAGTGTCAAAGACAAGGGGCGCCTCGGTGGCTCAGTCTGTTAAGCGTCTGACTTCAGCTCAGGTCATGATTTCACAGTTTGTGAGTTCAAGCCCTGCATTGGGCTCTGTGCCAACAGCTCAGAGCCTGGAGCCTGCTTCAGATTCTGTGTCTCCTTCTCTCTCTGCCCCTCCCCACTCACACTCTGTCTCTCTCTGTCTCTCAAAAATAAACACACGTTAAAATAAAAAAAAAATTTTTTTTAAGTGTCAAAGATGAGTGGGCATTAACTAGGTGTGAGCTTGGTTGTGAGGCTGGGGTGGGAGTGGAACAGTGTGGACAAGGTAACGAAATTGCAAAGTCTTGTGACAGATGGAACAAGGAGCTGGAGGACCCAAAAGGCCAGCAAATCTGGAATGCAGAAACTGAGAGGGAGGAGCAGTAAGAGACGAAAATGAAGAGGCAGGCAGGAGCCAGGTGATGCAGAGCTAAATATTTGGGTCTTTTTTCCTAAAAGTAATGAAAGCCACTAAACAGTTTTAATCTCTGTCAGGCATAAATGATATACCTCAAACAGAATATTCAACTACCCCAATCGATGTAGATAAAATGGATCATATAAATATACAAAATGGCTAAAACCTAAATTCTGTTAATGCTAAGTGCTGGAGGCAAAATATATCTATATATTCAAAGCAGGTGGTATTACTACAACAACCTGCTTCTCTACCTCTGATGCCTACCTGTGGTTCCTGTGAACAGTAACACTTAGCTCTTATTGACTGTATACTAAATGCTAGTGTGTTAAGTGCTTTGCATAAATTAAATGACTTAATAAAACATCTTTGCAAAGTGGGCACTATTTTGACACTGAGATACAGAGAGTGCAACCTGTAAAAGTTCTCGCAGGCAGTAAATGGCAGAATAAGACATGAAGCCAGACGTCCAATTATAAAGCTAAAGCTTGAACTAATACACCGAAATATCCCGCCTAAGCTTCGGAAACACCCAATCTCACCTGACTTGGGTTTTTTCACATTGTCTTGGACTTTCTCCCATCGTGCCCAACTCATGAGATCACACCTGTTTTGTAAACTGATTGTCAACCAAACTCCATACAATAAACCACAGGCCACCCCTAGAACCAGAGCATTGATTCCATTGGTTCTGGCTCATTCTCTCCTCACCAGCCCAAGATTTTGATGTCCCAGTCATCTGGTAGCTAAACCCAACAGTTTTTAAAAAAAAGTATTTGCTAGAAAAATACAAACTTACCTGAATATGAGCCAAAGAGAAACAAGGAAGCAAATCAGTCTTCTCCTAATAATTGTTTTATTATCCTGCTTTTGATTTTCTACCCTCTATTCCTAATCAAGAGCTAGGATGTTCCAAATTGTAGGTTTATAAAGTTAGGAAAGTACCCACTAGATGTCAGCCTTGAGCTGCAATGGGGTTTACTGGGATGTGGCCAGGGAGGTAAGCTGTTACGGAGAGAGCAAGAAATGGAAAAAAAAGGTTTAGAGTTTGGGGGATTTCTTTTGTACTGTAAACTAAGACTGGAATTGTAGTTAGCTCTTTGTACCAACACAGTAGTTTGATTTCTCAACAAGTATAATTAGGCCAATACATTAGATGATGTCACTTCTCTGCTCAACAATCTCCAATATATTCCCTTCTCATTCAGAGTAAAAACTGAACTCCTTACCACAGCCTATTAATACCCCACTCTACCATCCCCATTCTCACCCACTTCAGCCACACTCTCCCCTGAACAAACCTGGACATTGTGGCCATCTTCTCAAGAGAGGTCCTCCTGGACACCTTTTGTAAAATGGCACCCAGCCTGCACCACACCACCCATAGTGACTTATTTTTCGTCTAATACTTATCACCACCTGACACACTACATTTACTTACTGTCAGTGTCTCTCTGGGACAGACTTCCAAGAGTCATTTGTTTTCATTCAGTGAATGCTTATTAAAAACCTAATATAAAGAAGGCACTGAATTATAGGAAGTATGAGAGACATTATCTTACTGATGAGAAGCACAGTCTCTTGCTCTTAACTCATATAACATCTCAGAGAGAATGCATGCACAATATTTTAAAAGGTTTTACAAAAAGAACTATTTGACAATCATGGCTGCCCACTGTGGAAAACTATGAGAACAACAAAAACGTGATGCATGCATTCACCTCTAGGCCTATTTACTATCCTGCCTCCAAATAGAAGATTGTTCAATTCTTAAACCCTCCTTGGAAGATGTTTTCTGCAGAGTAGGAGCCTTTCTTCGCGGGTAACCCATTCCCGTCCCCTGCATTTGAAACCCATTTATTTTGGTTTGTCCTCAATGCAAATGAAAACCACCCAGTTACCTTTCTCCAGATTATTCAATATGCACTATTTAAAGGTGTTCTTTGCTTTGATCTTTAATTCGAAGCTGAGTTGTATTTTTGCCCGGAAGACTCAATTAAGTTTCATTATCTCCATGTCCATTCTCCCACTCCTATACCTCATGCCCCTGGGGAAAAAATAACCATTGTCCTTTCTGCGAAAGAAAAACAAAAAGTGAAAGTCAAGAAAAATAATCCACCATATGCATATGGCCTGGGTTTCACCAAACTACTAGGAGTAAATTCAGGCTCCTCTGGACCCAAATCAATTATTTAGCCTCTTTCCAACCCCTCCACCCTCACAGACACTGTCATTCTAATGGAAGGAAGGAAGGAAGGAAGGAAGGAAGGAAGGAAGGAAGGAAGGAAGGAAGGAAGGAGGGGAATAAATAAATAAATAAGGGAGGGGGGAGGGAGATGTTTGAGCAGATTATCACTAGAAGATGATTTTTTAAGAATATGGAAGAATGACTAGTAAATTTTAAACAGCTTTACTCTCCAACACAGATTTGTCTGTAATGCTGCTGATGTTTAATGTAAGAACATGTAGGAGTTCCAATAGAGAACATTTTGGTGCACCTTCCTTGGATCTACAACCTATGATCTATTTGGATATTTTCTCTCCTTTTAAAGAAAATTTAGTCCTATTTCTTTAAAGTAGAGAAGCATATGACTGTTTCCCTCTGAAATCTTTTCCGTTGCTTTGAAGTACAGCCAAACATATCCCATGCATAATCCTGTTAATTTATTTCTTCTCCTTATGGAAACATTCCAAATAAATGTGGCCACTTGAAAGGTGCTAATACAATTAAAATGACAAACTCATTTCAATGGATTTTATTTTACTTTAAAACAAGATATTTACATCACCAGTTTGTTGAGAATTTAAAGCTTATTTAGATAAAAGGCCTAATGAGACTCTAAGTTATGAATATTATTAGCCCTTAAGATTTTAAGGATAATTTGGCTGCTTTATAACATTATGCTGTAGACAAACTTCAGCCAGGAGTTGGACTCACAGCAAGAAATTGAACCAAACTCCCCAGACTGTGGTGCTCATTGTAGTTCTAAATCTAAGCTTAGGACAATATTTATTGTCTCTCCTATTTTAAAGTGAATTATATCAGGAAGGTTTGGAAACTAGCCAATGTTTGAGGGTAGGGAATTTCTGCTCTCACAAAGGTAATGGTCAGACTGATCAGAACAAATTGTTCTTGAGACGAAAGCCCAAGAATTGTTCGGAAAAATGGCTTAATTTAGAAGTCAGCCAACTTCTTTACCCACCCCTTCCTTCAAAGTCCGACTGCCCCGTATTTTCTCATAAAAATACACAATTTCACTCATCTGTACTTTATCTGACAACTGTGTTCCTCCAGCCCTCTCCTCCTCTGGGCTGGGTTCTATAATATCCTACCCTCCTATCCTCCACTTGGTTCTACCAAGGAGATGAGCACCTCAATTCAGTGTGTCCAAATTAGGGCTCCAAGGAGTAGTAACTACCTTCACTGGGCTGTTTAACTCTGCACATTAGGCCCCAAAAGCACAAACCAGGCTGTGTGGCTCCTAGCCCAGGAGCTCCAATCTCTCTGCTTCCAGTCTCCTTGCTATCTGCTCACCTGAGGAGAGGTCTTCCATTTCCACTGCTCCCTCTGGGTAAGCATGTGAGGCAGGCCTGTGGGCTTCACTACTAGCTGATACAATGAACTCTGTTTCTACTCCACAAACCTTGCTGCTCTCTCCCACTGCCACTCTAGAGCAGGCAGGGAGACAGGAGAGCCTATCTCCTGTCTTAGGTCTAAGCCTATTTTCCAACAGAATTTACCAGATGTTCTACATTTGGGAGATTTACTGGACCTCTGCCCAGCCAGTAATAAAGATGGTCTCCATTTTGCTGGCAGTTCTTATATAAACTCTATCAGCCAGAACCTTGGAGAAAAGAAAATGGGTTGCCATCAAACCTCATCTTCAAACCCCTAATACATTCGTGATGCCCTAACTCAGATCTAACACCACAGACACCAGGGAATTAGAACCAAAGTACCCACAATGAGATTGAGGCTCATGCCACAACCATGGCAGCTGATAGGAGTAGCTACATAAAACTGGGCAATTGGCCTTGGTCAGTGTACCAAGTTATAGCAGCTTTCACTGTAATGTCAGCTGCTTTGACACTGGAGTGTCAATCACAGCTCTAGCTGGAATCTTCAGGTGCCAAAAGATTGTAGAAAAAAAAAAATACATTCTAAGAATCAGGAGTAGCTTTTCTTTGTAGCATACAATGAGCAAGCAGAAATCTGGCCTTAAGCAGATACAGGTGGGAGAGAAACCGTGTGTCCTTAAAACTAAAAGGCAATGCTACCTCTCAAGGACTTTGGAGTCCCAGTAGATAGGACAACATGCTTGCTAGAGCCAAGAAAGGATCCCTTCAAATCAGGCTTTTCTTCTTCAAGCATGGATGAGAACCATAATGGCTAGATTAGGCAGACCTCTAGTGTGGGAACTTATGGGCATGGCTCTCCTTTGGTATACAGGCTATGTCAAGGGACTAGCAACCAAGGCTATCAGAGCAGAGAGTAAAAGGATCAGCAGGCGAATGGAGTCTTAGAATCCCTGGACAGAATATCATGTTTCCTATCTCAATGAATGGCATAGCTTGCCCAAGCTCTAGCTATCATTTGCTCTCCATCACAACCCACATCCAAGTTTATCCCATTCATAATTCTGTTGATAGTGTAGGTTAGGTGCTACTCTCCCATCTAGAAATATTCAAGGGTGCTAGAAACTTGTGTGTCTCTGCCTCTGGTATGCTAACAAGAGCATCCTTTCATAAACATAAATCATGCACTCCATGGCTTAAGATTGATCAGTGGGTGTCTAATGGCCTTTGACATAAAACCCAAAACACTTCACACAACCTCTCTAGCTGAATCTTGCTTTGAATTCTGTTATTTAGCTGACTCTTCATTAGTCTTCAAATGGCAACTGAAACATCTTCTCTAGCTTTCTCTGGCAGCTCCTCACCAGCTTGTTAGATGCTCTTCATCTATGCTCCCATCATTTTTTTTTTTTACATCTGTGGATCCTATCACAATAATGTTGGGTTACCTAGCTCCTCCACCCAGGGAAAAGCTCGGTAAGTGGAGGAACCATGTCTTTCATGATATCTAATGATAGCTGCTAGCACATGGGAGGCTCTCCAAGTGCTAGTGACCCAAAGATGAATAAAATACATCTCCTGCCCTTGAGAAGCATAGTCTAGCCTAGAAGGCAGTTACACAAATAAACTAGAACAAATTAACTAGAACAATGTAAGTGCTATGACAGATGTATCATCAAAATTCTATATAAGCAACTTCCATCCCTACAGTTCCATCATCTTATACATACCACTAGTCACACTGCTGAAATTTTGCTTGACTGTCTCCCAGAATGCTGTAAGCCCAAGATAAGGGTTGGGAAAGGGGAGGGGAAGGAGAGACACAGACTGTATCCTATTCATCTTTGAATCCTCAGTGCCTCACACAGAAGAAGCTGGCAAATAAAGGTGCTGTATATATTGAATATACGGAGAAATTAATCATACCTTTCCTAGGGGGTGGGAGGTGACCAAAGCAAGCTAAAATGAGAAAATCGACACTATCATTGAACCTGAAAGTCATCTCCCAGAATGAAAGGAAGACAAATGACATGAGCAAAGGCATCAAGAGGCAGAGCCGGGGGGGGGGGGGGGGGGGGGGGGGGGGGGGCGGGGAAACAAGCACAGCTGATTTTAGGAAGATGCCCAAAGTAAATTCAAAGCCTGAGTATATTCTGCCACTCCGCTCCATCCTCTCAGGGATCCTTGGATGTCCTAAGAGACTCACAGTGAAGAGATACTTACCCTAGGTCCCCTATTCACTTATGAAATACCCTGAAGAATTCTGACCTCACATCACATAACTCAGAGGTAGTCAGTCACAAGAATGGCACACAAAATTCAGCACTTTTCATTCACTACAGACCAGGTACTAGCATGCCCAAAATTCAAATAGAACTGAGACCATAGTTGTCATTCCCCAAAGTCTTGTCTCAAATATGCCAAAACAACATATTTTGGTAATGTAAACTGTAACTTTTTTAGTAGGGTTCAATAAAAGGAGCTATAGAAAACATGTATCAAAAGAGAAAAAGGCCTAGTAATTTCACGTAATGGAACTGAACAGTTAACAATGATTCTGTGAAATTATTTTATGTAACATAACCCATGCTCTTTAGCTGGTGGAGTGACAGTGAACTTCAGGCTTTGCTCTAAACCAAACCCTTAAATGTGCATCAATGGCAAAGAATGAAGTCAAAATGAAAATACTGTATTCCAGTTTATATTTTTAATTTATGAAAACTTGTTGAAGGAAGTTCACACACACACCAATACACTCTCTAAATTTCCATGCTCCTGATCACTATTTCACATTTGGCCTGTTTTTTAACGAATGAGCCAGAACCAGACCACCGTAAACTCTTAGGGGAAAGCCCCTAAATCTATCATGCATATAAGACAGAGCTGTACTTACAAGGCTCCATGGCCTCAGTGTCTATAGATGTTGCATGTTTCTGCCTCATAAAAGGAAAAAAAAAAGGATAAATCCCACTCATGGTTTTATTGAATACATTATTTAGAATCTAACATGTATAATTTCAAAAACACAGAAGAATGGGGCACCTGGGTGCCTCAGCTGGCTAAGTGTCTGGCTCCTGATCTCAGCTCATCATTATCTGGTGGTTCGCAAGTTCAAGCCCCGCATCGGGCTCTGCGCTGATGGTGCGGAGCCTGCTTGGGATTCTGTTCTTCTCTCTGCTCCCTGCTTGTGCTCTCTCTCTCTCAAGACAAATCAACATTAAAAAAAAATTTTTTTAACACACAGAAGAGTAAAATAAACAGAAAATCTATTTTGTGTTGTCTGAAACTTTTGAAATAAGGAATGTTGACTAGAATACTCTGCATTAAATGGCAGTGTGTGATTTTGCAGCCTATAAAAAATGACATTCTTGGGGCGCCTGGGTGGCTCAGTTGGTTGAGCGTCTGACTCTTGGTTTCAGCTCAGGTCATGATCTCGCGGTTCGTGAGTTCGAGCCCCACATCGGGCTCTGCTCTGACAGCATGGAGCCTGCCTGGGATTCTCTCCCTCTCTCTCTGCCCCTCCTCTGCTGTCTCTCAAAATAAACAAACTTAAAAAAAATGTTTTTTTAAATGACATTCTTTACATTAATAAAACATGGTGAAAAGAGAAAAAACTAGGAATGTGGAATTGAGAAATACCCTAAATATGGTGGAAAATGTCAAGAGACATAAGCGACATGGAGGGGAAAATCCTAGTACCAAGAAAGCAGTATAAGATTTCAATGAACCTCTGGCAACATAAAATTGTGTTTCTAGCATTGTACAAAGTCTACCATGATGAACAGCCTATCAGATTATAATGCCTTCCACATCAAAATTCAAATGTATCTATATGGGAAATGTTCCATAATGTCAGGTCTGGTTATACAATGGGTCAGTAAGCAATCCTTACAAAAATTCCTTGACAGCAATATTTGCAGAAAAATATTTTAGCCCAATTGATATTTATTCTGTGTAGGACTAGAAAAAAACAAAGAGATTCTAACTTTCTATATTCATCTTAACTTAGAAACATATCTATTATAAGAAGGCTTACTGTATCAGGGGTGCCTGGGTGGCTTGGTTGGTTGAGCGTCCAACTTTGGCTCAGATCACGGATCTCACAGTTCATAAGATTGAGCCCCACATTGGGCTCTCTGGTCAGCACAGAGCCCACTTCAAATCCTCTGACTCCCTCTCCCGTCTGTCCTCCCCTGCCCCCCTCATGCTCTCTCTCTTAAAAATAAACATTAAAAAAAATAAATAAAAGTGTTACTATATCAAATTCATGCCATATTATTTGTCTTCGTTATTAGTAAAAATATTTACAAATAGGATACCAACATCAAACTCTGTAATAGTATCTTTTTAAAATTCAACTTTATTATGGCTTTAAGGAAATATAGGCATCTAAGCTCTTTCTAAACTATAACATTTTTTAAATTATTATTTTCAAAGAATGTTGTAAACACTTTAGTTTTCAATATAAAAAGATACTTGAGATGAACAATTCATGATTTTATATAATCATACAGAGTGAAGAGGAAATGATATTGAATCAAACTCCCAAACCCAAATATCTGGGTAACATAGTCAAATACTTTAAAGCTGGTGTGTGTGTGTGTGTGTGTGTGTGTGTGTGTGTGTGTGTACATTTATAACAATTTTTAACTACCATAGGAGCATCCAAAATCGATCTGAAAGCTGCTTGTCTAAACTTTTCAAATTCAACAATTTCATCATTTCTTCCTCATTAAAAACCAGAAGATTTAAACAGCAGAAGTGCAGGACCAGTATGACCATTCCTCTCGATAGCAATAATATCTACTTTGGGATTGGCTAAATCTAAGGCTAATGGTTAAATGGAATCTGGAATCCTCCCAAACCAGCTATGATGAATTCCTATGAACACTGTTTTGGACAGACAGCCCCTGAGGGGTTCACTCTGGAAACCAGAAACACGAGGTCATTTCCAAATCCACTGCATCAGGGAAGAATTTGGAAAAACCTCTTGAAGACACAGCCATAGTTTTATGCTTCATGCTGCTCAAAGATAGCTCTAGTCTACCATAGATTTAAATAAAAAGAAAATTAGGAAAGGTATTTCCAGGGGCGCCTGGGTGCCTCAGTCGGTTAAGCTTCCGACTTCAGCTCAAGTCATGATCTCACAGTTCATGAGTTCAAGCCCCACGTTGGGCTCTGTACTGACAGCTCAGAGCCTGGAGCCTACTTCAGATTCTGTGTCTCCCTCTCTCTCCGCCCCTCCCCCACTCATGCTCTGTCTCTCTCCCTCTCAAAAATAAATAAACATTAAAAAAAGGAGTTTCCAGGAAACATTTTAAGACCCTACTGAAACCCAAGGTCTGATTTTAGTCTTTGACGAAAAGATGTCACTCAAACATTTATTTTTCATTTCTGATTCTGTGAAAAGGCTTCTGAAGACCAACTTTAGCTTCCGTCCAACCTAGGTCCTCAATGCTTAGAGCTCAAGTCTTTTTCATAAGGTGTAATTATTTCAATTCTGTTCCTAAGGAACCAGTGGGGTTTGTTTTCTATGGATGTGCTCCCTGTTCCCCCAGAATGTGTCACATTTCCTCTGATCTTCACACAACAGTCCTCTGAGATAGGATAGACAAACTCTCTCCATTTTACTAATGACTTGCCAAATAACTTGCTGTAAGCAAAGCTAAAATGCCAGAACCAAATGCTCAAGTCCAGAACTTCATTTTTTATGCAAAAACATCAAAAAGAGGTATGACTACTAATTTACTAATGACTCTATTTGAACATATGGATGATATAATCCACACATGGGTTATTCCCCTTGGAGCTTAGCCACAACATCAATCTAGGCCAAAATTGAGAGTTTACTTGCAAATGATGGCCACAAATTTACCTTCATTTGTTTTAGACACCAAATACCTAATTGGCCCTCACTAGGAGACTACTTTTCTGCTGGGCAATAGAAAGGAACTTAAAAATCCACAGCTGCCATGAGAATGACATAAAAGGGAAAGTTGTTAGCCCAGGGGAGAAAAAAAGAATTCCCAAGGAAGTTATAAGGAAATGTATACAATACTCGTGTTATTTTTAAGATTTTAAACATCAGAAATGAATCCAGCTATATCACTCATGTTTTTCCATAAATAAATGTAAATGACTTCACTATTTTATAAATTTAAATGACTATACTATCGATGTGACTATGCTATTAAACTAGAACCTTGTGATTAAAGACTTTTATACCTATAATATACTTAGTTCTTCTTCATGATTACTGCTTTAAATCTAACAAAAGAGATTCATCATCTTCCACTTTCACCTGGGGTTTAAAAGTAACTTTTAAAGCCTCAGGGGTTGAGACTTCCCCTCCTTCTGTGGGAGGATATACAGCCCTGGCCTCCTCACGGTCTGTTTCACTGAGCTCATCAGTGTAGAGCTCAGTGATGGGGCCCAGAGACTCGCTCCTGGCAATGATGTCCACACCCATCTCCCTGACCTCTTCTGCATCTTCAGCCACAGTTTGGTCTTTGGCTTTCCGAAGGCTACGCATCTTAAAAGCTTCCTTTGAGGGAGCTGCGTTAGAAATGGATTTCTTAAACCTTTCCCCTGACTGTTTCAGCCTCTCTCCTGACTGCCTTAACCTTTCTCCCGACTGCCTTAGCCTTTCTCTCCTCTCCGGGGTCACTATTCTAGTTCTAATTCTGTTCACTTTCTTGTCAAAATTCTGCCGTGTCTTCTGCATGTTTTCTTTGGAAAATGCCTTTTTGATATTATCAATGCGCTCCTTGCCTGACTTTCTAAGTCTGGCAGATCTGCTTTCTTCAACATAATACTCTTCATCCGAAGACAGATCTATTGGAGGGTCAAAGACATCGTCTTCAGCCTCTTGATTCTCAGTTAGGTTTCTGTCTTTAACAATAGACAGGGATGTCGGACACCGAATCTCCTCCTGAAGGAGAGAAAAAGAAAGCATGTTAGACATCAGCTCTTTTACCTTCTGGCCATGCCTTTTCAATCTCCTCCATGGGCTGTTCACCTTCTGCCTGCTCCTTAACTATTAATATTTCTCAGGGTTTCTCTCTCTGTGTCCTGTTTTGCTTTATCTCCCAAGTTCAATCAGAGCAAACTGATCCACTCTTCTGTATTCAGATCCAATTGTAAGCAAACTCACAAATATTTTATCTTCACCTCTCCTCTTCTCCTAAGGTGAAGATGCAATTCTAAATGATAGACTTCACCTGGATGTAACAGGGACACACCTCAAAGTTAACATGTCCAAAAATTAAGGTCAACCCAGCATCCTCTCCACATCTTCTTTTCCTGGGTTTCTCAGCACCAGCGCCCATCCAGGTGCCACCCAAATAGAAATCTGAGAATTTTCAACCCCAGTATTTCCCCTCCTTGTCATCCCATGTCCAACAGGTCACCAAGCACTCTCAATAACACTGCTTAGTAACTCCTGTCCCCTCCTCCTTCCTCCTTACCACTACCAATGTCCTAATTCAGGCCCCTGTCACCTCAGACCTGAGTTTGTACAATAATATGTCTACCTCCAAAGCATCACCTAAGTATTTCCCAGGAAATATTTCTAAAGCATAGCTCTTATCACATCCTTTCTCTACTTTAAAACTTTTGGGAACTCATAAATACTCAAAGGAGAGAGTTTAGTTCTTTAGTATGATCAGAAGGCTCTTCAGTTTCAGCTAAACCTACTTTCCAGTCCAGCAACACACAACCACTCTCTACTCCTCAAACACAGTGTTTTCATCCCTCCATGCCTATTTGTATCTTTCTTTTTCACTATTCTTTTTTTTTTTTTTTGCTCACTTTAATCCCTTTCACCTCTTTTCAGCTCTGTCAACAAAATCTTCAAGAATCAATTAAAAAGTCCCCAACTTTCCTCAAGAAGCTAATTCTTTCTCCAGTTTACACCAGAATGACATGTGCATACCTCTACTTATTAATACCACTAATACCACTGTTTGAATGAATTGGAACTCTGCTCATTTATATGCTGAGGCCTTCACTAAATAATAGGTTCGATGAAAGCAGAGATGTGTCTTATTTATGTTTTATGCCCAGTATCTATCAGAGAGCCTTGTGCATAGTAGTTATACTCAATAAATAACTATTCAATCAAAAAGGGCACAGACCTTCATTCAACAAATAGTTTCTAAGCACCTACCATGCACCAGTCAATGTTCTAGGAACTGAGAAACTCCTGTGGAGAAAGCAGAGTAAAAGAGCTTATATTCTTGTAGGGAGAGAAATAAACAAGTTAAATATATAGTCTGTTGGATGGTGGTAAATGCTAAAGTGAAAAATAAGGTAGGGAAGGGAGATATACAGTGACTGAGGAGGATGCTTGGAAAGGCTTCACTGATAAGATGACATTCTAGCCTAGACCTGAAGGTAATGCATGTATCTGAGAGGAAAACCAAAACAGCAAGAAGGCAGCATGGCAGGAGCAGACAGATCAAGGGGCAAAAGAGGAAAGGGGGTAAGAGAGGTAGCGAGAGGGCCAGCTTATGTAGGGGTTCTATATCTAATAATAAGGACCATGGCTCTTATTCTGAGTCTAATAGGAAGCCTTTTAAAAAGTTTTGAGAACAGCAACATGATTTGACCCATGCTGTAAGAGGATTGCTCTACTGAAAACAGGCTCTAGGGGGCGAGATAAGAAGCAAGGAGACTAGTTGGAGACCACTGAGGTAAGGCAGGTGAGAGATGAATGAGGGTGTTGGCAGAGGCGGTGGTAAGAAGCAGTCTGATTCCAGATCTACTGGGAAGGTAGATGCTGACAGGACTTACTGCTAGATTTGGATGTGGAGTGTTAGTGTCAAGGATGATTTTCAAGCACAAGGTTAGATTTCCCATTAACTGACATGGGGAAGAAAGCAGGTGGAAGAAACTGGAGGGGAAAGATGAGATCTGAGATGTCAAGTAGGCAGCTGAGTATACAAACTTGGAATTCAGGAAACAGGTCTGGACTGGAGATAGATATAAATTTTGGAGTCATTAATGTCAAGAATTAAAAATCATGAGACCAGATGGAGGAGACTATTAAGAGACTGACTGAATGGGACAACACTTAATGTTATTCTAACTCCTTGGGGCCAAGGTACATTTCAGAATTCAGAACATTTCAGATTTGAGGAAAATAACTTTTATATTACATCTCCAGTCAGATCTTGTGAAGAAACAATTTTGTGACATGAATATGAATGAATGTTCACTATAAGATGCAATAAAGAGTATAAACAGGGGCACCCTGGGTGGTTCAGTCAATTAAGCATCCAACTCTTGATTTCAGCTCAGGTCATGATCTCACAGTTTTGGGGATAGAACCCTGCATCAGGCTCTGTGCTGACAGTGTGGCACCTGCTTGGGATTCCTTCTCCCTCTCTCTGCCCCTCCCCCACTCATGCACACACTCTCTCTCTAAATAAATAAATAAATAAATAAACTTAAAAAAAAAAAAAAGGAAAAGAAAGAGTAGGGGGCGTTTGGGTGTCTCCGTCAGTTAAGCATCCGACTTCGGCTCAGGTCATGATCTCATGGTTCATGGGTTCAAGCCCCACGTCGGGCTCTGTGCTGACAGCTCAGAGCCTGGAGCCTGCTTCGGATTCTGTGTTTCCCTCTGTCTCTGCCCCTCCCCTGCTCATACTCTGTCTCTCTCTCTCTCAAAAATAAATAAACATCCGAAGAGGAGGAGGAGGAGGAGAGGAGGAGAGGAGGAGAGGAGGAGGAGGAGGAGGAGAAGGAGGAGGAGGAGGAGGAGGAGGAGGAGGAGGAAGAAGAAGAAGAAGAAGAAGAAGAAGAAGAAGAAGAAGAAGAAGAAAGAAGAGGAGGAGGAGGAGGAAGGAGAAGAAGAAGGAGAAGAAAGAAGAGGAGGAGGGAGGAGGAAGGAGGAGGAGGAGGAGGAGGAGGAGGAGGAGGAGGAGGAGAAGAAGAAGAAGAAGAAGAAGAAGAAGAAGAAGAAGAAGAAGAAGAAGAAGAAGAAGAAGAAGAAGAAGAAGAAGAAGAAAAGGAAAGAAAAGAGTGTATAAACAGCCTTGTGCTATTTCAGGTCAGGTTTTGCCACCAAATGGGTTCAGGTCAACCCTAGGTAGCAAGCTACCCAGTATGTTATGAGAAAATTTTAATTTTTAGAAATTTTTGGATTTTGGATTTCTAATATAGATTTCGAAACTGTAGAAGGAAAAGATGAGAAAGAACCAAAAAAGGAGAAGTATCAGCTATTGAGGCAGGAAGAAATCCAAGAGAGTAGCACCCTCAGAAGCCAAGGGAAAACAAGTTTCAAGATGAGAGGGAGGGACCAACTATGTCATATGTGTCAAAGGATAAGGATGAAGATTGGGTTTGGGAACATAGCAGACACTGGGGACCCTTGAGAACCAGCCCAGAAACACAGCTGCTAAAGAATCCCAACTTACTATTTAGGGATTATTTCCAAAACTAAACAGGCAAGACTTTAAGGATCATGAGACTCTTAAGGGAATCCATGAGTTAAAATTTCTATTTTGAATTTCCAGTATAATGCCTTTGCATATATCATTTTCTTAATGTTTACTATTTTTTGAGAGAGAGAGAGAGAGAGAGTACAAAGAGATGAGGGGCACACACACACACACACACACACACACAGAGAAAGAGAGAGCACGAATGGGGGAAGGGTAGAGAAAGAGAGAAACACAGAATCCAAAGCAGGCTCCAGGCTCTGGAGCTGTCAGTACAGAGCCTGACACGGGGTTCTAGAAACCACTAGATCATGACCTGAGCCAAAGTTAGACACTTAACCAATTGAGTCACATAGGCACCCCTCATGAGTTACAATTTCTAAAAGAAACTGTACTCCTACTTGAGATCTAAATTAAATCTGTTCAATAAGGGCCACCTGGGTGGCTCAGTTGGTTGAGCATCTGACTTCGGCTCAAGTCACGATCTCGAGGTTCGTGGGTCCGAGCCCCATGTTGGGCTCTGTGCTAACAGCTCAGAACCTGGGGCCTGCTTTGCATTCTGTGTCTCCCTCTCTCTACCTCTCCCCCACTCACACTGTCTCTCTCTCTCTCAAAAATAAATAAACATAAAAACATTTTTTTAATCTGTTCAATAAAATAAATTAAATTAGTATGTAAGAAACAGGTTTATTTCAAAAACCTATCAGCCTGATAGTCAAGAAGGTCCTTGGAACCTGATTTCTTTGGATACTTGCTTAAAATTAAATTCTTTGGCTACAGGATTGGAGAGTCTATCTAGCAGCTTTGAAAAAAAAAGAAGAAAAGGCAGGTGGGCGTGTCATAGCTCTCAGATGAATCAGTGAAAGCAGCAAAATTATTCCTCTCCTTTCCTGACACCTGCTACAGGGAGTAGCTTCAACAACACCAAGTGGGTTGGTATGGCCTGAGAAGGTATAATTAGAATAGGAAGGAGCCAAAGAATAATTACTGCTTAGTAGGGGGAAAAACCCTCACAGTCTTGCTGTGAAGGAATCAGATATAGCTTAACTCAGGAATCACATACCCTTCTCTTCAATGCACAAATTATACAAAATCAGGCTTAAAAAACAAAACAGAGGTAGAGTAGGAGAAAGTACTTGTTACACGGATCTATTTGTTGCAATTCCTATGAGTCAGAGATACCATGAGTTAATGATGAATACGCTGTAATAATAATTAAAGATTACAGGCTGGGTTACGGTTGATTTCCAAATAATTATTGTATCTCTTTTTATGTAAAAGACCAGGTAAAACGGTGATTTTTGTAACAAAACGAGTACTATGATGAGAGTAAAGTGGGCCCTATCAAAGTAACATAGCCAGGGGACTTCCGAATACACAGAAGTCTGGGATTTGTCACTAGGGAATAACCAAATATCTCATTTGGTAACTGCAGACATGTGGTTTGTAAGCAAAATTGTTAAAAGAGATGGTAAGACTGCTGGCTTTCATGAGAAGGTCATCAAAGTGGACGTATGTTAAGGAGAAATGATAATTAATGAAAACTAGCAGATAGTTTTTTAAATGCAAATGTCCAGGATTAGGTGAAAGCTCAGCCATACACAACTGTGGGAAATAAAATGCCAATAAAGATTGCCACCAAGGGGCGCCTGGGTGGCTCAGTCGGTTGAGCGTCCAACTTCAGCTCAGGTCATTATCTTGCAGTGCGTGAGCTCGAGCCCCGCATCGGGCTTGCTGCTGTCAGCACACAGCCCACTTCGGCTCCTCTGTCCGCGCCTCTCTCTGCCCCCTCCCCCACTCACACTCTCTCTCAAAAATAAATAAATAGAACATTAAAAAAAAAAAAAAAAAAAGATTGCCACCAAAAGATGTAACTAGGGAAAACTTTTTGAGGAAAAACCCAAATGGAAATGAAAGTATACTACAGCTGAATTACTCCAGCTTTAAGTTCATTTTGGAAGGACAGGTGATCTCAAAGTAACCACTTAGACGTATTAACTATGAGAATGAAGTGTAGAAACTAATTTTAACTGAGAATAACCATGTGAATACTATATAGTGTTCTAACAGCTAAAGAATCATCAAATCCATTCTTAATTGCCTTTATCTTTTCTCTAGAAGCTCTGCCATCATAAAAGAGCAACTGCTTACTGACAAACCATTGCTGACCCTGAGCAACTTAATTTCATAGAAGCTTCACAACATTATATCTTACAAGGAATAAGATCTGACTTAAATTAGTGCCTCTCAGTTGTTTTTTACATACTAATCTTTGACTTGTTCAAGTAGCTATAGGAGTTCAAAGAGAAAAAAATAGCAAGCGTCAGGTAATAAATAGGTGAATAAAGAAAATAATCTTAACTATAAAAAAAAAATTAGGTCAACAGACCAACTGACAAAAGTTCAATTAGAAATTTTCAGAAACTTCTTTCCTCTAGCTTTTGTAGATCTTGATTGGTACATGGCCCACTCTCCATAAAGGTTCTCAGGAGAAATGCTAGATGCCAAGAATGCTGCCGGGCATGCCCCATGCAAGTGAAGGGTGCAACACAACCCCTTCCTGCTGATGCCCTTGGAAGGTGAACTGAAAAATGGATCCTACATTCTCTAGTACCAAATCTAGATCCCTATTACATGCATTAACACTAGGACTGGTCTCTTCTTAAATAAAACACGTTCTTAAAAACAGATCCAAAATACTACTCTTTCATGCCAGTGTAACTGTATCAGTCAATAGAGTGCTATGGAGAACTGCCTAATGTGTAAAGAATGCTGTGGAGAGTTGTGGCCCACATCCTTAGTGTCTTACAAATATCTGCCTACATACATAATCCAACTGTGTTCTTATTTCATTTTGGTTTTGCTCTTCTAGGGTTTTTTCCTATGCATAGGGATAGCCATCTATTTTTAAAATACACTGCGATAACACTGTATATTATATATACACTGATGAACATCCCTACACACATTCCTGATTTTATGCTTAGAAAAATTCTTTGACGTAAAATTTTGGTGCCCGAAGGTTTGTGAAGGTTCTTAATAACATACTACCAAAACTTCCCTCCAGAAATGTTGTACCAGTTAATACTCCTAACCAGCAAAATATGAAAGTACCCTTAAACTCTGGGTATGTTTTAATAACTGAAAATATTTAAATGGGTGAAAATGGAATTCTTCTCATTTGTCTTTTGTGAACAGTCTGATAATGACTCTCAGTTTTCCTACCACAGGACGAGAGTTCAACTTTTTCCTTTTGATTTGTAAGAGTTAAAAAACATATTATAAATATTATGCATCTTGCCATGGATGTGTTCCTATTTCAAAAAATATGAGTGCCAAGTGCAGAGTAATGTAAGAACTTAGCGCAATACACAATGCCACACAAAAACTACTATATTAAATAGGCTAAGTCAAAAGACTATAAGCATTTATAAGCAATTACTTATATAATTGACTCCTATGCTTGTAAAACTGTAACAAAACTATATTATAAGAAACATAAAAACAACTGCCTGATTGTTAATAACAGTAATAGTTTTGCTTATTGTAATTATTTTACATATTCTCACATGTAAAAATTCCAACAGAGAAACAACATTCTGAAAAGTTTACATTTTACTGTTTAGGACTTTCCAGGGTCTCCATAGAAGAGGGAAAACCACATTGTGGGATTACTATCCTCCATTTCTCTTTTTAGGTGTTTTAAACCACAGGCTTCTTAGATCTCTTCTAGAACTAACACTCTCAATGTATGAAAGGGCATCATGCTGATATGGCTAATATGCTGGAGGAGTCTTACCAATATTAAGTTTCAAAGGCAAGAAATAGCCTCAGCTCTGATCCACAGTTCATATTACACAAAATGGTTGAGAAGCTCAAAATACTGATAGGATAGTACATTAGTCAACACAGTAATGGCTTTATCCTGAGATTCTTGCTGATACAGAATGCCACTCCGTGAATAAATACAATAGTAATGACGAGATGCTGGAAACTTCTGATAGGACTGGTTGGCAATTCAAGGATGTTAAGATTTTTCAGTAATCAAGCAAAACACAAGTGGCAATCTTACCTGGAATATTACCACACGGAATTTGTTTTTCTTCATTATTTCCTCTTGCTTGGATTCAACTTTTCTCACGTGAGTTTGCTGCCTCTCCACCCGGGCCTTCACATCTTTAATGTGAGCACTGACTTTTCGAGTTTTCTCAAACAACTTGTTAATGACGTAGCCTGTATTGCTGTGTGACTGTGAAAGCTTCAACAGGTCAATCTGGACAGATTTTATGGCATTTTCCATTTCCCTGTGTCTCTCCTCTAGTCTCTTCTGGCTTGCCTGCACACTGTCCACGATGGTGGCTACTTTGTCCAGCACAGTCACAATGGTAAGAGCAGCGTCTTGGTCTTCATCTTCTGTAACACTTGACAGGCGATTCTGATGGGTTTTATCAGCATTTGAAGCAGACCCATTATGTTCCATTTTACTTATTTTTCAGTGAAAGATGTCCCACCACAATCAATTCTGGCACTAAGAGCAAAAAGTTAGCTTGATAACAGGCAACAGGGTTGTATAAAGGGTTGGAAACCCCACCCCTGGAGACTGGTCAAGTATTTATAACTACAAATACCCACACGTGACTGTTCTGCAATATGAATCCTTGCAGAGCACTGGGTACTGTTCCAAACATGCTTGGTGACTGACTAATGGACTCAAATAAGACTGTGTGGAGAGAAGAGGACAGTTTAAAAAAAAAAAAAAGTTCCCTGAAGCCACCATGTTACTAATATTAAGCCTAGAAACCAAATGATCAAAAAAGCAAACACTAAATATTGGGGGAAGCTTTTGCCTTTAAATAATTTGAAGCAGTATTTGAAAAAGCAAAGGGGAATTCTGAACTGAAATCTTTTTGTACTTACTTCACACATTAAATGTACCGATTTATCAATATCAAAGAATGTAGTAAAATAAACACACCAAAACAGAGGCCATATAGTGAAAACATTATATTATAACATGCTTTTCCAAACCAAATATTAAAATTAATATTTAATTTTTAACATATTCTTAAATTCTACATGCATACTTCTGATTATCTAAACTACATGTTAAACAGCTGAATACATTCTACTCACACTTCAGATCTTTAAACACCAACAATCTATTAATATAACTATTACTACAGGACAAATTTGGATAGAGGTCTTAGATAATTTTTAAGCTCACTTTAAGAGCACCCATCATTAACAATCATTTTTGCATTTTATTCACAAACACTGATACAATTTATTTATGTTAAAACAAGTATTTTTTAAAAAATGAATGTGTATTAAAGTAGTTTAACTGATAGAGAAGGCTTTATTCCAATCTGTTTGTTAAACAGACCATTTTCACAATACCTAAACCTACTTTTCAGTGATCTGTTCCATCTTGGCTACCAGATATCTTTCCGAATTATCAGAATTATTTTTTCAAAGAGAGGAATAATCAAATTCCAATCCATACAGCTTATAAATATTTTACATCTAACACACAGCTCTACAGTTCATGCGATAGGCAGGGTCTAAAAAATCAGTTACTAAATCTCAAAAAACATTTAAATGTCTATTTAAACACAGTGTCTTCTAGATTTTTTATCTTTTTTTGTAAGAAAAGTAATCTGTAAACATCTTTACCTTTAGTTCATGCTTGGTCATTTGTTGTGGTCACTGTGGAAGAAGTGGGTATGACTTTGTAACCATTTGTGAAGTGGTCCATCTTTGCAAAAATATTACATTCCATGGGTAAAGAACAAGTCTTAGAATTACCATGTGGTATAAATTTGTGAAATCAATTTCTGTATTTAAAAACATAAAACAAAGACTACGAAACAGTCCAAAACTGTTGTAGCTGAATATTCTAAATACGAGCCAACAGTACTACACTAAAAATGTCCAAAAATAAGGCCTCTGAAATAAATATTTCCATTCTTTAAAAAAAGACATAATAAATGTACATCACATGGTCAGTGTACATATAAAAGTCATCAGTTTAAACCATTCTGGATGACGTATCTGAAGTAAAATGACCTAGGTTTTGCTTCTGTCGCCGTCCTCTGTTGTTTTTAGGGCATTTTCTGTTGAATTAAAAAAATAAAGAAAAGAAAAAGGTCATTTTGTTTAAGATATTTCAAATGTTTCCAAAGTAATACACATTTCACACATAAAGCCTTAATGAGAAACAGGATGCTGTTTGATGCAAGACAAGCTGAGGACCAACGTGTCAGACTGCTATCTTCCCTACACAGCTGGGGACTAGAGGTTAGGTACAGAATGCAGGTGTAAGCACAAGCAAAGCTCACTCCTGGGTCTCTACTGCTGCAGATGCACTTCCCCGCCCTTCTTCTGGCCTGACAACTCCCTAGCTGCGGTGACCAGTAACATATAAACCTAGGATAGTAGAAAGGATCCTGATCCATGTACTTCCTCTGAGCATTATGACACACCCAAAGTGACAAGAACAGCTTGGACGAGGGAGTAATCGGGAAGAAGTGTGCTTATTAACCTCAGATATGAATAGACAGGAAATGCTTAGCGATTTTAGACAAGGACTCGAAAGAAGTTTCTCTGCACCCTGCTTGGGCAAATCACAGAACCCAATAAAGAACTGTCATCCTGGGGATAAGGGATAGTCTTGGACTCTGCTTTCCCTTTAGTGTACATGTTTCTCCGTGGTGGTATCAATCTCATTGTGCTGTAATTGCTCTTGTGCCTGCCCACCAGAATGCAAACATACGAGCTCTTACTATGCACAAAGTGCTGCGGTATGCAGTGTGGAACAAAGGCACTGGGATGAATTCTGGGAATTCTGAGTTTGGACTCTGCTAAAAACTAGCTGTGCAATCTCCTTTTCCTACATATGAAATATTAAAAGTTGTACCAACCTCTAAAATCTCTGCCAGCAAGGTATTTATAATCTAATGGAAAGAAAGTCTTGTGACAAGGAATATTCCTAAAGTTCTCTGTTTCTAGTTCAGTTTCAAAGAGCACTGCTTTGCCTTGACTTAAAAGCCTTGGTGTTAACACTTTCATTTTATATGCTGTTTTTCGCAAATTTTATCTCACTAATCCTCATAAAAACACTTTGAGGTAGACAGTGATGAAAGCACGTCCATTTCATGGTTAAGAAGCCAAGCAAACCTCTTTAACTGTCACCAACTCACCATGACCTTGGAAAAATTCCAACTTCCTGGGGCCATGGTTTTGTCATCTATAAAATAAAGGTGTTTGGCTAAGATGATGTTTGAGGTCCCTGCTATTGTCATTCTAGGAGTCTCAAAACATAAAAGAAGATTCCAAGTATAAAAGAAGAAAATTTTACTCATGCAGTCTTGCTCAGTGAGTCAGTGGGAACATCCTTTTAATGGAAGATTCCTCACATGTAACAGCCACCATGGGATAAGTGAACAGCTGTCCCATAATGGACCGTGTGGGAGAGGCACTCCTTAAAAATTCAGTGGAGCTAAGTCCAAGTACATAATTATAATATTCTAAATTCAAGAGAGCAAAACATTTGAGGGGAGACAACACCACAATAAAAAGACAGGCCTCAATGAGGAGACATGTAAGATAAATTCAATGAGATGAGCCTTCAGTCACGGAGACAGTGGGCAGCAAAAGACAGCTGCAACACAGTTATAAAAACACTGTGATGTCTAAGGTCTGTGAAGGCAGCACATGGATTTGGGATATAAATTTGAGGGCACAAACTTGAAAACTACTTGTCAGGTAATTTTAATTTAGTAGAATTAGAATTTTGAAGATTGTAGCACGCTGAAAACAGAAGTGTAGAACAAGATAAAAGGCTGGATTGGGATTTGTAAAGGGCTTAAGTATCTTGAGTAAGGTATTCCCCCATCTAAGCCTTCAGTCTCCTCACCTCTCTAGAATAGAAGGCATTGACTCAAAGCTGCTTCCTGCTAACTCTAACATCCTTTGATCTTCTTAAACATGACATCGTCACCAGGCCTCAAAAGCTTCCCTCATCTTTACCTTCTTTCTTTCACCCTCCAAATAATTCATTACTCCGCTCCTGCTTTACTCAAATAACGTCCTAAATAGTTCCCCTGACCTCATATTTTCTCTCCTCCAGTGAAATTTTGCAGATGACACCCAGATTAATGCTCTGAAGAAATGATTCATACCAAGTCGTTCCCCTCAGCTCTATTCAAAAGCCCTGTCCCTCTAACAAAATTAAGTTTGAACCTTGCTAGCAAGCAATGGTCATACTTGGCAAATGTATTTCCTGAGGTGACTCAACATAGACCCTCCTCTTGATGGTTCAGTGGAAAGAGGAATGGTTTGGAAACCAGGCAGCACTGAATCCAAATCCAGCACTTCCACTTACTAGTGGGATGACCACAGGCAAACTACTTAACCTCTAAGCCGATATTAAATGGCCACAGGCAGCTCTGCTGTTACGTGGGTTTTTTTTTTTTTTTTCTATTTTCTCTTTCTGCTGTCATTTTTTATATTATTATCCCAATTTTAATCTACTGCCCATTTTTTTTTCCTACTGCCCAATTTTATACTCAGTAGTCTTGCCTAAGGGCAGATCATCTGTTCAGTGGAATAAAGTCCACTGATTTTAGCACTTGAATTTTATGAAAAATACCTGTTATTCAGAGAACATTTTTTATCATTTCTAGATTTATCATTTCAGCTCCAGATGGCTGAGACTAGTGAAGGTCTGGCTTCTATCCAGACCTTGGATAGAAGAGCTATAAATCCATTATGGCCTGCCAATATCTGTACTTGATATGCTCCGATCCTCTGCCCAGAATAATGCAGACAAGTACAGAAATGATGTTTATGGGACTTCTGAACCTAATCTTAAAGGAGACAGGAATAGCCAAGCAAGACCAAAAAAAAAAAAAAAAAAAAAAAAAAAACACAGGACACTGGGAAGCAGAAAGACAATATGAACTGGATTTAGCTGGACTTTTCTTGGGTCCACTTCATTTCTGACTTCTACATTTCCACTAAGTTTGGAAAATACCCATTTTTTTCCCTGTTGCAATCCAAGAATGTCCTTTAATTTTGAGTTTAATTATGATAAATGCCAATGGTTTTAGTTATGATGGAGAATTTTAAAGATTACTTATAACTGTGTTCCAGAAAATGAAGTAATGAAATGTTAAGACAATGATATACGAAGAAAAGCCATTTTCTTTGATCTCTGATTTCTTCCTTTCTTATTATATTTACTATGGATAAAGTATATCCTTAGGGCAAAAAACACCTTGCAGTTCATCAGCACTTTAAAAATTGGGGCAGGCCCTTCTGTGCATGTGCAGACCATTCTGCTACTACAATCATCATTCCAGAATGCAGTTCTAAGATCCCTACATTCTTTATGCCACTGAATATTATCCATGCTCCCTTTGCCAGTTGCCCAGCTACACCTGTAACCCTGAGAATGAGTTCTTGTCAATACTCTAAGGAAGCAAGATAAGGACAGGTCAGACCTACTTAGAAACCTTAGGGGGGCGCCTGGGTGGCGCAGTCGGTTGAGCATCCGACTTCAGCCAGGTCACGATCTCGCGGTCCGTGAGTTCGAGCCCCGCGTCGGGCTCTGGGCTGACGGCTCGGAGCCTGGAGCCTGTTTCCGATTCTGTGTCTCCCTCTCTCTCTGCCCCTCCCCCGTTCATGCTCTGTCTCTCTCTGTCCCAAAAATAAATAAAAAACGTTGAAAAAAAAATTTAAAAAAAAAAAAAAAAAAAAGAAACCTTAGGAACTGATCCTAGGATTTTTTCCTAATAGACAGGAAGACTTAAAGCCCCTATCATTTTGAGTGTGCTTCAAGGTTCTTCTTTACTTTAACAGCTATCCAACTCTAATTTAAGGTTGGTATTTCTTAGGCCATTACCTACCTTGTTATGCACATGACAATCGCTACTATAATGGCAATCTGTACAGCTCCAATAATTGCTGCAATAAGAACATGAGTGAGCTTTTGCCTACTTGGCACAACATAGAGAATACTAAAGTCCGTCTTTTCACAGTGCTGTCCAGTGTAACCAGATTCACATCTGAAAAGGGGAGGAAAAAAGATTCCTATGAGAATTACAGATTCTAATAATTCTAGGTTTTAAAAGTAAGAACATACAAAAGAATAATAAGTTTATACAGAAATAGCAAATCAGGTGCTTTCCCACTATCTGAAAAAAAAACCCAAAACTGCCATCTGTGTATTTCCTTAAACGCTACTCAATGTCTATTTCACAGTGCATCTTTCACCTATCATTATAGGACATTAATTTTACAGTTGCTAAATGGTCTTTATTATACCTCCTTTAAAAAAACAGATACATAAGGGGTGCCTGGTGGTTCAGTCAGTTAAGAGTCCAATTCTTGACTTTAGCTCAGGTCATGACCTCAGAGTCGTGGGATTAAACCCCACGTCAGGCTCTGCGCTGGGTGTGGAGCCCACTTGGGTTTCTCTCTCTCTCTGCCCCTCTCCCACTCAAACAAGTACATGCTCTCTCTCTCTCTCAAAAAAAAAAGGTACATAATAGTACATTTACTGGCTATCATATAGCTAACATCTATTCCTCAGTCTAAGAGACATGCCAGCTATTTCCTTTTTTTTTTAGTTTATTTAATTATTTTGGGGGGGGGGAGAGAGAGAGAGAGAGAGAGAGAGAGAGAGAGAGAGAGAGAGAGAAAGAATCCCAAACAGGTTCCATGCTCTGCATGGAGCCCCATGAGGAACTCAATCCCATGATCTTGAGATCATGACCTGAGCTGATATCAAGAGTTGGATGCTTAACTGAGTCATCTAAGCGCCCCTATTTTCCATTTTTCACAACTATGAATTAGGTGTAACCAATATTGGTGAGTGTGCACATTTCTATATTTGGTGTTATTCAAAAGGCTAGGTACTTGGAAATGGGATGACTAAATAAATAGATATAAACATTTACAGTTCTCTGAAAATTGCACTCTTTATATTATATTATATCCAACACACTTTAGTGTACATAAATATAATCATTTAAGATGCAGGGGGAAAAGTAAAATAAGTTATTGACAAAAGCAGTCAAGCAGCCAAACAGGAGCTAATCTTAGAAATTATCTGAATTCCAAGTAAATAAAAAGGCAACATCAGCTGATGATAATAATTTGACAGGGGGAAACATTTAAGATATTTAACAAATTTCACACTTTGTAGCTGACAGAAGTAAAATGTATAAATTAGCCAGCCTTCAGTTAGAACTGATTAATAAAACCTCTGAAGTGTAAGGATAGTCGAGTTATTAACATCCCACACTTCATTAGAAAAAAAGATTTTTTAATAGAGCACACATAAAGAATAAGAAGAAATAGGAATAGGGAAATAGGAAGCCAGGGGTGATGTGAGTCCACTCCTCCCATCCCTGAGGTTCCTACACACCTATCAGAAAATTTCACACTGGGTTCTAAGTCTACTAGCAGACAAAAAAAAAAAAACAACAAAAAACAAAGTAGTAAGGCAGATTTATAGATCATGGAATAGAACCTGAGAGCCCTGAAATACGCACATACATCTATGGTCCAACTGATCTTTGACAAGAGTGCTAAGACAATTCAATAAGAAAAAATAACCTCTTCAACAAAGCTGCTGTGACTAGATGTCCACATGCAAAAGAATGAAGTTGAACCTCTTCTTTACAACATACACAAAAAATAATTCAAAATGGATCACAGATCTAAAGGTAACAGCTAAAACTATAGGGGCGCCTGGGTGGCTCAGTCAGTCAGGTGTCCGACTTAGGCTCAGGTCATGATCTTGCAGTCAGGGAGTTCCAGGCCCGCATCAGGCTCTATGCTGACAGCTCAGAGCCTGGAGCCTACTTCAGGTTCTGTGTCTCCTTTTCTCTCTGCCCCTCCCCAACTCACACTCTGTCTTTCTCTCTTTCTCTCCCTCTCTTTCTCTCAAAAAATAAACATTAAAGATAACAGCTAAAACTATAAAACTCTTAGAAAAAAAAGTGAATCTTCATGATCTGGATTAGGCAAAGATTTCCTTAGATATGATACTAAAAGCATAAACAACAACAAAAAAGTTAAACTGGATTAAATCAAAATTAAAACCTTTTGTGTTTAAAGGCACTATCAAGAAAGTAAAAAGATAACCAAAAGAATAGAGTATTTTTGCAAATTATATTTTTGATAAGAGACTTGTATCTAGAATATATTTAAAAAATTATTACAAACTCATTAACCAAAAGAAAAAAAAATTACAAAATGGGCAAAAAGATCTGAATAGACATTTTTCCAAACAAGATAAACAAATGGCAAATAAGCACATGAAACGATACCAATATCATTAGTCATCACGGAAATGCAAATCAAAACAACAATAAGAGATCACTTCATACCCACTGGAATGGCCAGAATCAAAAAGTCAGATAATAACTGTTGATGAAGATGCTGTAGGGAATGAAAAATGGCAAAGCCACTTTTGAAAACAGTCTGGCAGTGCCTCAAAAGTTAAACACAAGAGTTACCATTTGGCCTAGCAATTCCACTCCTGGACACTTACCCAACTGAAATTAACACAAGTCCACACAAAAACCTGCCAACAATTATTCAGGGCAGCATTACTCATTAATAGCCAAAAAGTGGGAACAATCCAAATATTCATCAATTGGTAAGCAGATTCAAAATGTGGTATTATAAGGAGCAAAGTACTGACATATGCTACAACATGGATAAACCTTGAAAACATTATGCTAAGTGAAAGAAACCAGACACAGAAGACCACGTTATACAAGCCCACTTAAATGAAATGTCCAAAACAGGTAGATCTATAGAGACAAAAGAGACCAGTGATTGTCTAAGACTAAGGGCGGTGGGCAGGGCGATTTGAGAGTAACAGCTAAAGAACACAGAGTTTCTTCTGGGGGCGATGAAATGTTCTAAAATTGATTGTGGTACTGCAAAACTGTGAAAAAAAATACTAAATACTAAAAATCACTGGTTTAAAAAAAAAGAATAAGTGGGAAAAAATGGTAAGATTATTAACATAAAATGCAATCTCCATAAAATAAAATCAAACCAGTTGCTCAAAAGAACCACAGTTACTACTAATATTAGATTCAGGGGGATTTTACCTCATTGGTCCTGATTTAAAGAGGGCACTTTCTGATGCAGAGAACATCATCCTCAATAATATAGTTGTAATAAATTCAACAATATAATGAAATCTTATAGGATTTTTAAAATAATGTCTTTTGTGGTAAGCTAATGGCAAAAAGTCAAAGCTCAGTAAAATAAAAACAGGTCCACAGGGAGCTATAACAGTGTCCTAGATATGCAGCTCTCCGACAGTTTAGCTTAATCCAAAGATTAAAATCAGAGTATCAAAAAGAATGTATAGGCCATGTATCATTCAGGCAATCCTCCTTGGATATTATTTTCTGCAACTGACTTTTGGGTTACACTCTCCAAATATCTGGATAATAACTTCTAGGTTATTACTACTTCTTCTGTTTTTGATTAAAGGCAGATCCAGGCATTTGGTCTTCTACACTCTCCATTCTTTCATCCTACACACGTCCATAGTAATCTCGTTCACTACCATGCCCTCATGTGCTGATTCTTCCATTTGTCCATTTACTAAACATCTGACATGTGTCAAGTACTGTGGATATTTGGGATACATCAGTGAGCAAAACAAATAAAGATCGCTGGTCTGGTTAACCTCTAGCTGGAGGAGGGAGGGTCAATAAACATGAATTAAATGGTTATGTTACAAGGTGATATGCACTACACGAAGAGAAAGAAAAGAGTTAGTTAAAGGAAATTATAGGCCAAGAAGAGAGGGTCGCAACTTTAAACAAGATGGTCAGGGTAGGCTTCACTAAGAAGCTGACATGGAAGTGAGGATGTGAAGGAGGTGAGGGAATCTGCCATGTGGACAACAGGAAGGAGAACATATCAGATAAAGGAAGAGTCAGTGCAAAGACCCTGAGGAGGGAGCATTATTAGCACATGGCCATGTCCAAGAATAGCAAGCATGGCTGGAGTGGAGTGGGCAAGCAGAAGGGAAACAGAATTAAGACAGAGAGGTGAAGGGGTCAATTGTGTAGGGCTTCTGCACTCGATGAGATAGAGGAGCCACTGGGAGGGTTTTAGCAGGGAAATGACATGAACTTTCATTTGAAGTCTCCATCTCAGGGTGCAAGGGTGGCTCAGTTAGTTAAGTGCCCAACTTCAGCTCAGGTCATGATCAGGTCATGAACAGCCAACTCATGTTTCATGAGTTCAAGCCCCACATCAGGCTCTCTGCTGTCAGCACAGAGCCTACTTTGGATCTTCTATCTCCCTCTCTCTGCCCCTCCCCAACTTGCAAGCATGCTCACTCTCTCCCTCGCCCTCTCAAAAATAAACATTAAAAAAAAAAAAAAATGAAAAGTCTCTATCTGGCTTCTAAGTTGAATATGGACTGTAGGATACAGGGAGGCTGTTGCAATAATGCCAGAGAGAAGAAATGGTGGTCTGAACCAGGAATAGCAGTGGCAATGGGGAGAAGAACTCCGATTCTGGACATATTCTGAAACAGAGGTAATAGGATTTCTCAACTGACTGGGTATGGATTACGAGAGAACTCGAAGATGTATCAAAGGTGTTTTCTCTGAGCAAAGGAAAACATGGAGTTGGCATCAACTAAGATGAAGAAGGCAGCAGATGGAACAGGTTTAGAGGAGGGAAGGCAGATCAGGAGATAGGCTTAGATCCTATTGAAATGGAGGAGTCAAGACATCCACAGGAAAATATCAAGGAGGGAGAGGGATCTGAGTCTCAAATTGAGGAGAGGGGTCTGGGATTTATGCAAAGTAGGAGTCATCAGCATATGTCATGGAAAGCTCTAAGGCTGGGTGGCATCACTAAGGAAGAGGACCAGGACTGGACCCTTGGACATTCCAACAATGAGAGGTCAGGAGCAAAAGGCGAACCAGCCAAGAAGATGTAAAGGAATGGCCAGTGAGGCAGCAGAAAAGAGAGAGAGAATGCAATCCCTAAAGCCAAGTGTATTATTATGCATATTGCACAGGAGTCAAATGCTACTGACTGTTCAAAAGTAATTTAAGACTAAGAATTGATCACTGAATTTAGCAACAAGAACAGCCTCAGGGAAGTGTTGGAGCAAAAGCTCACTGGGGTGGGTTCATGAGATACAGGAAGTGAGGAGCTGGAAAGAGAGCACAGACAACTCTTTTGCGTTCTTCTACAAAGGAAATAAATGGGACAGCAGCTGATGAGAGAGTGAGAATTTTTTTCAAAGACAGAAGAAATGAAAATATATATATATATAAATGTATCTATACAAGAACATATGAAACACAGAAAAGCCGGGAGAATTTCTGGTTGGTGCGGGCGAAAAATCTGTGAGAGTCCTCCTCATAATGCTTCAATGTTCTCAGTGAACTCAGAAACAAGATGATCAGCTAAGGAGGAGAAGGAGGTACAGCATCTGGGACAAGAGGAGGATGAATGGACTGAAGCTCAGAAAGACAACCTGGCAGCTCGTAGGGCCCATTTTGAGTACAAACATCGGTGAGATGCATTAGCCTGGTGGTGTGCTTTTCATCAACAGTCATGTTCAGCTGGATGGGTATACAGAATAGCTGTATAGGTACACATTAGGCAGGAAGGAATGAACCAGGATTATAGTTTTGTCAAGTGAGTATGATGAAACAAGAGAGGGACGACCATGACTGACCATGAATTTAAGCTGGATAAGGAGGGGATGAAGACATTCAAGGGGCTAGGGACACGGAAAAAAGGTGAAAGGATGGACAAACTGGAGGCCTAGAGGGACAGAAGCAGGGCTGGGTAGGAACTACAAGGGATATGCTAGAGTAGAACGATTCCCAAACGTATGCCTCCAACCTGCATCTGTCTCCTGAGTTCTCAAACCAACATACATCCATCAGCCTGCTAGACTTCCATTGGTGGATCCCCCACAGGCACCTGAGACCAAGC
The DNA here is from genome assembly GCF_018350215.1 of Panthera leo. Classification (NCBI taxonomy): domain Eukaryota; kingdom Metazoa; phylum Chordata; class Mammalia; order Carnivora; family Felidae; genus Panthera; species Panthera leo. The sequence continues at coordinate 62,527,265 of NC_056691.1, read as the reverse complement.
ATATTACACTGAATACATCATTTCCACCCAAACCTCCTCCCTCTTCCCGTTCCCTGTCCCCACTCACTTCTGCCTTACCCAGAAACCCAGGAGACTCTCTTGAGTCTTCCTTCCCACCACCCTCCACCAACTCCCACATTCCATCTTCAAACAACTGGTCACCAAAACCTAGGGGTTGAACTACCTTATCTTCTCTCTGCAATTCATCTGCTGATCTCAGTGTCACTACAACTCCTTTACTTAGTTCAGGCTCTAATTTCTTACTAACGCACAGTCTCCTAACATTCAGTCTTCTGATCCATTTTCCACAAAACCAGCGGCTTTCAGATCTGATCATAACTTTCTTAACTTAAATCCTTCAGTGGCTTCTCAAGCATCCTTTAAAATAAAGGGCAAGTTCCTGGAGTGACACAAATGTTCCTGTAAGACCTGCCCCCCTTCCCACGATGTCCCTCATCCTCATCAAGGTGAAGTGCCTTGTCTGAAGTTCCAAATCATCTTGAGTATATCTATCTCTGTGTGGCAGCATTTTTCATATTATATTTTAATTGTTTATTATTATTGTCTTCAACCAGACATTAGGTTTTTTGGAACCTACAGATGGTAGGTTTTTTGGAAGGCAAGATGCCTGGATCCCTGTTATACCTGAATTTGAGACGCCAGGGGCAGGCAGAATTTGGTACAAAGTAAGTAATAAACAAACAAACAAATTAACGGTGGGATAATACTAAAAGATTTTAACCTAATAATAGGACTGTGGCTAGCGATTGTTCATCCCTGCCTGCTTACTGTTACCCAAACATACCCACCTATTAGTTGAAGTGCATGTGATATTATGGCCTGATTCTTACAGACTTTGTAAATGCTTAGACAAAAGAAAAAGATCTGCTGCTTTTTAGGATTATGCGTATGCAGAAAAGAGATTCTCTGGCATTTAAGAAACAACTCTGGTCTGGAGAAGAAGGTAGAGTTGATCATCAGCACATGGCATTCAAAAGATAGTTAACTGGGGCACCTGGGTGGCTCAGTTGGTTAAGCGTCCGACTCTTGGTTTTGGCTCAGGTCATGATCTCACAGTTCATGAGTTTGAGCCCCACATGGGGCTCTGCGCTGACAGTGCAGGGCCTGCTTGGGATTCTCTCCTTCTCTCTCTGCCCGCCCCTCCTCCTCTCTCTCTCCCTCTCTCTCTCTCAAAATAAATGAATAAACATTTTTTTAAAGTTACCTAAGTAGCTACTGGAATAGGCCCCCTGCGAGGCAATGGGAAGACAGGTTTAGCAAACAGTCTCAAACCTAAAGGCAATTATAATCTAATAATGTCAACTCCTATTGATTAAATACATACTAAGTACCAGGTATTGTGCTAAGCACTTTGCATATATTAGCTCATTTAATTTTAGCAACAATTTAAATTTAAATTTAGTAACAGTTTTAGGAGATAGTTACCATTATTATTTTAATTTTTGAAATGAGAAAATGAGGCTTAGAAATTTAAATAACTTCAGAAGAGCACAGTCAGTAACTGGCCAGTCTGGCGTACCTGCTTCCAAAGCCTTTAACCACTATACCACTGAATCCTCTCACTGTCAATTACTCACAGTAAATACTGCAAAGTGACCTGGTATCACTTGATTATCAGGACACCGTCTTCTCTCATCCCTCACTTTTAGATATCTTGAAAGATGCCCTATCCTAAGAACAACATAATCTGAATTTCTATCAAGATTATGTATGCCACTTGGGACAAATAGGAGGAATCCATTGAATGATTTTGTTTTAAAACTGGCTTGTTGGGGCGCCTGGGTGGCTCAGTTGGTTGGGCATCCGACTTCAGCTCAGGTCATGATCTCACAGCTTGTGGGTTTGAGCCCCGCGTCAGGCTCTGTGCTAACAGCTCAGAGCCTGGAGCCTGCTATGGATTCTGTGTCTCCCTCTCTCTGTGCCCCTCCCCCACCCTCTCTCAAAAATAAAGATAAAAAAATTCTAAACTGGCTTGTTCCCCTTTGCACAGCTGTATTTTTTTAACATTTAGGAAAGAGGGGTGGGAAAGGAGCGATAGCACTTTCAAACAGGAAAAAGCCAAAAGCTTAACAAAGAATTATTTAATCATTAACAGTTTATAGTGTTTTGTTCTGTTTTTAAAGCAGGAGAAGAGGAAAAAGAGAGCCAGGAGAAGGGAGCTAAGGGTAGAGGGACCAGGATACCTGCTTTCAAACAGCTTTCTTTTCCTTTCTGGAGAGAAAGATTCACTGGCCTACTAGGCTGACAGAACAAAGGAAAAGTGTAGTATTTCTCCATCTTTTGATGTTTTGACTAAGAAAGGAAAAAAGGACTCTGGCCAAACTGCAAGAGGCAGGAACGTGCAGAATGACAGGAATCTCCCCTTGTCTAAGGAAATACTGTACCCTGGCTAACCAGACCAGTCTGAAATAGAGGATGAGTTCCCAGCACCAGCAAGAAGTGTTACTGATAAACAGACACAGAACAGCAAAACGCATCACGATCATTAGGCTGAGTGTCAGGAAATCCGAGATCTAGTTTTGCTGCTGCTGACCTTGAACAAGTTTCATAACCTCTCCTGCTTCAGACAGTAGAAGATTTACACCTTTCCCATTTCTACTTCTCTCTTCACACCTGGTTCTACATCCCCATTCCCTTATTTTTAGAAATCTATTTCAGTATATGTTTTGAGTTACATATTCTCTGTTCTTAACACATTCTTTAGTCCCTAAATCACCTTGTGACAGATTGCCTGAAAACCAAAATAGTGCTGAAATATGGCATATTTATTTCTTATATAAAAAATGGACATCATATTAAAAAATGTTAAGCCCATAATCTTAAAATCCTAATATGACATCTGTTTTTGGTTTTGCATATTATACATGTCAGCTTTTTCCAAATGATACTGCTAATTTATTTTTGACTCAACTGCAAATAAATAATACTTTTTGGTAATATTTAATCTATATTTCACTATAGCTTTCTATAGAGCAGTGACTGCAGGAAAAAGTTCCTCACCTCTGATCTGGAGATGCTGACTTACCTACAAGAAGCCTTCTGAGTGGAATAGATGAATTCACATTTCCCATGGATGCAGTAACCATTGAGGTTTTCAGGGCAAGGCATGTGGTTTCCAATATAAACATCTTCTCTTTGATCACTAGCATCTTAAAAGAACATAAACCAGGGCAATAAACAGTGAAAAGCAATTGAAAAATATGGAATTTTCAAAGATTCTAACAACAAATAAATTGGCTGGTAATTTGGAAAAGAAAATTATCAGATAGGGGGCTGGATAAGAACCAAGGTCTCATTATGACATAAACACATTAAGTAGACTGTTTAGATTCAAAGCATTTAAAAATATTTGCAAAACATGACCACTATGAGTTACTGTTGTTTACAAACAATCTGCCCCCAAAACATAAACATCTTGGTTAAAGAAATAAATGCTAGCTCGATAAGAAAGCTCATCTCTATGAACCAGAGATGGTGTACTACAGCTCTGGGTTTTGAAAAACTGACTTAGTCTAGTCATTAACCTGGGGACTACGAAATTGAAGTAAAAAAACCTGGAATGGCAGAGAGCAAGGTATGGCACTTTGAAATTTTTAGGGTGAAATATTTTTGGAATGAAAACTATTATGCATGTTGATTTTTTCTTCCAAATGAAATTTCTTCCAAATGCTGATTTTTTATCTGGCTGTTCTTAGTATATGTTATTGTATAAAAAATTCAATAACATAGAGAACAAATAAAAAAAATTTTTTAATCACCCGAAACCCCTCTATCAAAACAGAACCATTGAAAACATGTTGATGAACATCTGTTCAATTAGGTATATTGATTTGAACTGACCTGAGCTGAAGTGAAGAAAATGAGAGTATGGTGAGTAATTTCAATGTCATAAATAGGAAGAGAATCAGGAAAGAAGGACAGAAAGGAGCAGGAGGGAGGGAGGCATAAGGACTCGGTCTTCAAAATAAATCATTTCATCCATTCATTCTCTCTATCCCTCTCTATTTCTCCCTATCCCCTCTGTTTCTCTCTTGCCTCTCTCATGTACTTACATAAGCGTATACCTAACACCCACACATTCTGCAATGGACTTTTAAACTTTTTTTCCTGGCGTATACATTAATATATTCATCCTTAGTCTATGGACTCAAGAGTTCCTACACAGGCCTGTGCTTATGTAGGAAAAATTCCCAGGCTTCCTGTCAGTTTCTCACATTTCTAGCTTACAAATTCTGTGATCAGCTGTGTGACCTTGAGAGTACCACCCTCTCTAAGACTGAGATTTCATAACTGTAAAGTCAGGATCATAACAGGATCCTTACTTCATGTAGTTCTGAGAGGATAATGTGAGATAATTGATGTATGCACAAGACCACTAGAACAACCAGCTCTCAGTCTATATACCACACCATGTTACAGCAAAGGCTATCTCCCCCAAATACAAATAAAGGTATTGCTATAATGTGGAAATTATTAATGGAACCAAATTAAGAAGGAATAAAATAGAAGACTGTGTGTATAAATATGTATGTGTAGGAAAGGGGAAGAGCAAGGGAGAAAAAGGAATGGAGGTACTAAGTAGGAAAAGAAACCTGAGTATAAAAATGCAGATTTTCTGGAGACTGAAATTCACATACAAAAGGAAAAATGTGTAATGATTATTAGGCTCAATAATAGGATACCTAAAAGCAGAGAGATCATGTCATCCCTCACAAGACGAAACTGATGCTATTTTACCTCAAAATTTATGTATTTACATTGTACTAACTTATGCCTGTAAAGAAAACTGAACCAGAAATCAAGAAATCCAACATGGAAATTCTCAAGGTATCTCTGCTGTTTTGTTCTGTTTAAGTATTTATTTATTTTGAGAGAGAGAGAGCGCATGAGCAGTGGAGGGGCAGAGAGAAAGAGAGAGGAAGAGAATCCCAAGCAGGCTCCATACCGACAGCTCAAAGCCCGATGTAGAGCTTGAACTTATGAACCGTGAGATCATGACCTGAGCCAAAACCAAGAGTCAGATACTTAACCAACTGAGTTACCCAGGCGCCCCTCTCCTATTTTGTGACCTTGGTCAAATCACACTGTCTCTCTAAAGCAGCTGAATAAGATCAGCATTGTCCAACATAATATGAGGTGTGTAATTCTTAGTTTTCTAGTAGCCATATTTTTTAAGTAAAAAGAAATAGGAAAATTAATTTTAATCCTATATTTATTTAATCTATCAAATAAGTATCACTTCAACATATAATCAGTATTACAAAATTGTGATTTTTTTACACACATTTTCTTAAATACGTCTTTAAAATCTGGTGACCACTTAACACTCACAGCACATCTCAATTCTGACTAATCTTGTTTCAAGTACTCAATAACCACATACTGCTAGTACCCACCATATAAGATAGCACAGTATAGATGACTATTCATTTATCATTTATTGATCATCTTTCATATGCCAGGTACTCTGTAGGTGCTGGGGACAGAAAAATATCCTGTCCTCAAAGGGCTTATAAGGTCTCCTCCAGCTCCCAAACTATAATTTTGCCATGACAGAAGAAATCCCTTGGGGCTGCTATAATCCTAAGCACCCACTTCTCCATTACAATACTCATGATATTGTCTTACAACCATTTGGGTTTTTTAACTCAGTCTCTACTATGAGACTGTGAGCTCCTTAAGAATCTAGACATTTGTTGGGGGGCCTGGGTGGCTCAGTCGGTTAAGCGTCCGACTTCAGCTCAGGTCACGATCTCGCGGTCCGTGAGTTCGAGCCCCGCGTCGGGCTCTGGGCTGATGGCTCAGAGCCTGGAGCCTGCTTCCGATTCTGTGTCTCCCTCCTCTCTCTCTGCCCCTCCCCCGTTCATGCTGTGTCTCTCTCTGTCTCAAAAATAAATAAACGTTAAAAAAAAAAATTTTTTTTTAAAAAAAGAATCTAGACATTTGTATCATTTATTTCTGTATAACTCCTAACACTTAGAATATAGTACTTTTCTTGCTATGGTTTCAAATTAAAAGTGCTATTCCACATTTGCAATCAAACCATAAGTGACTTGAGCAATGCAACTGTCTCCCGTAGCACTCATCACCCTGCAACTTCTCAGAACATGATACTGTCATGGTGTGTTACATCATGAAGTATATAATAATGGGACTACAGAGACTAAGGTTATGTACCAACCTATAATAATAAGATCTTGTAATGTGCATCATAATGGTACTCTATAGGTCTACAGAGGCTGTGGTAATGTACTAATCTACCATAAGAAAAGTCCTATCAACAGCAGGAAATCTCAAGAATAATGCAGAACTGAATGCTATCAGAGAATTCAGCTACATCACAGCAATAAGAAAAAGTTAACTAAATCAAGAACAGGGTTTTGAGAAATTAGTAAACAAAGCATAGCACCAGTGGCATTTACTGAATGAATTAATGAAAGAATGTGGTATCAGGCTGTAGACAAGGCAAAGCCATCTAAAAACACAGACATGTCCAGTAAGACTTTGAAATCTGTGGCTGTCACAGAGCCCAAATTTCGCATTCTGCTCAGTGCTAGCTCTATTCATTCCATTATACATAAACACACTATTTCTGTGCATAGCCATATACTCAGCTAAGCTACTGAAGATATAAAGAAAAAGTATACATGGTCCCTGCCCTTGAGAAGCTTATAATCAACTTAGGGAATTAAGGTATACACATGAAAAGCTGAATAACACAAGAGAAGGGTTTCCACATGACAGTTTACAATTAAATGCCAAAAAAAAAAAAAAAAAAAAGTTTTACAATACTGGGTGCTAAGGGACGTTCAAGCTTTTTTTTTTTTTTTTTTTAAATGTTTATTTATTCTTGAGAGATAGAGATAAAGCACGAGCAGGGGAGGGGCAGAGAGAGAGGGAGACACAGAATCCGAAGCAGGCTCCAGGCTCTGAGCTGTCAGCACAGAGCCTGAGGCGAGGCTTAAACCCAGGAACCACAAGATCATTACACATGTCGACCAAGTGCCCAAGGAAGTTCAAGTTTAAAGGAGAACTCATTGTAGGTGATATTAGTCAGGGAAGTATTCATAGAAAGGACAGGACTCAAGTTAGGTCTCAAAGCATATCCAGATTTATTTAGAGGAAGAGTGGAAACCAAAAGGAAGGTAGAATGCACACAGCATTCTTAAGAACAAGAAGTAGATGAGCCTTAGCAAGAGTTGTATATTCAAACCAGGGAAGGGTTTAAGTCAAAATTGGAAAAATAAGCTGAAATCAGATTATGGAAAAATATGAACCCCCCAGGTGAGAAATGCTTTCCTAATCATATGGACAAGGAAGACACTGACAGTCTTCTAGCTAAAGAACAGCCAAATGAAAGCCATGTTTTGCATAATTAAGAGTGATTGCCTAGAGCTGGTGGTTAGGGAGAATGGGGAGTGAATGCTAATGCATGTGAAGTTTCTTTTTCGGCTAAGTAAAATGGCCTAAAATTTGATTTTGATATGATAGTTGTACAATCCTAAATATATTTTTTAAAAAATTGAACTGGGGGCGCCTGGGTGGCTCAGTCGGTCGAGCGCCGACTTCGGCTCAGGTCACGATCTCGCGGTCCGTGAGTTCGAGCCCCGCATCGGGCCCCTGTGCTGACAGCTCAGAGCCCGGAGCCTGTTTCAGTTCTGTGTCTCCCTCTCTCTGACCCTCCCCCATTCATGCTCTGTCTCTCTCTGTCTCAAAAATAAAATAAACATTAAAAAAAAAAAAAAATTTTAAATAAAAAAAAAAAATTGAACTGAAGGTGCCTCGCTGGCTCGGTCGGTAGAATATGCAACTCTTGATCTCGGGGTTTGAGTTCAAGCCCCATGTTGGGTATAGAGATTACTTTAAAAATGTTTTTTGGTTTTTTATTTTAAAACATTGAATTGCATACTTTAAAGAGGTGAACTTAGTGGTATGTAAATTGTACGTCAAAAAGTTAAAATTTTCAATTGGAAAACAGCATGCAAGATAAAGGGGCAGGGGAACTAGGAAGACCAGGTGACCAATTAGGAATTCACTACATAATCCAAACTTGTGGCAATGAAAAACTACGCTAGGCTTAGCAGTAGGAATAAATATTAGAGATACAGAAAAAAATACATACAGCTTGAAGTTGCTGTGGAATGAGCTCTCAGAAACTCAGAGCTGAAAGGGTCTTTGGGGCCTATCTGGTCTGATGAAGGAATCTCTTTATAAAGTTACAACCCCAAGGTCCTGTTTCTACTTGACCACTTCCAGAAGTTTAAAAAAAAAAAAAAAAAAAAATCAACCCAGTTAATTCCAGTATTATCAAATGTTCCTTATGTCGAACGAAATCTCTTTCTTTAACTATTGATTTCTCCATGTCTGTTTACCCCATAGCCCACTGTCCAACAATTTTTTTTCTTAAGGTCAAACTTCCCCAGTCCCACCCTTTAGATAACTTGTAACAACCATCTTCACAAGTAGTGCCCAGCACTAACCCATTAAATGTACCTTAAGCATTTAGTAGAACAGAACTGTCTTTATTAAAGATGCTTTCAATACAGAATTATGCTCCAAAGAAAATATGCATGAATTCAAAGAAACTATGATCAATAAACACATGAAAAATGTTCAACATCACTAATCATTAGGGCAATGCAAATCAAAACTACAAGACAGCATCCCACACCCATTAGGATGACTACTATCCAAGAAAGAAAAAAAAGAAAATAGTTAAGCGTTGGCATGCATGTGGAGAAATTAGAGCCCTGTGCACTGCTGATGAGAATGTATGATATAGCCACTGTGGAAAACAGTACGGTGATTTCTCAAAAAATTAAACACATAATTACTATTTGATCTAGCAATTCCACTTCTTTTTTTTTTTTTAATTTTTTTTTTTTAACGTTTATTTATTATTGAGAGACAGAGAGAGACAGAGCATGGGAGAGGCAGAGAGACGGGGAGACACAGAATCCGAAGCAGGCTCCAGGCTCCGAGCTGTAAGCACAGAGCCCCACGCGGGGCTTGAACTCACAAACTGCAACATCATGACCTGAGCCGAAGTCAGACGCCCAAACAACTGAGCCACCCAGGTGCCCCTAGCAATTCCACTTCTGGGGATATATTCAGAAGAACTGAAAGCAGGGTCTCAAAGAGATAGCTATAAACCCATATTCAAAGCAACATTCATAATAGCTCAAATGTGGAAGCAATACAAGTGTCCATCACTGAATGAATGGATAAACAAAACACGGTACGTATATATAATGGAACATTATTCAGCCTCAAAAAGGAAGGAAATTCTGAGTTACGCTACAACACAGATTAACCTTGAGGACATTATGTACACTGAAATAAGCCAGTCATAAAAAGACAAACACTGTAGGTTTCCATTTGTATGAGGCACTTAGAGTGGACAAAATTATAGAAACAAAAAGAATGATAGTTGCCAGGGCTGAGGGAAGAAGTGGGAAGTTACTGTTTATTGGGTATAGTTCCAGTTTTACAACCTGCAAGACTTCTAGAAATGGATAGTAGTGGTGATTGCACAACTTCATGAATATATTTAATACCACTGAACTGTGCACTTAAGCATGATTAAAATGGTAAATTTTGTTATATGCATTTCACCATAATTAAAAAATTAGGGAAAAAATGACTCTAAATGTGAACTTAATGACAGGAAGTTCAGTAGAATGAACATAGTAAATGAAGTTCAAATTTAGACCTCTAGGTATCCAAAAGTATTTACTGAGCACCTATTATGTTCCAGGCTCTACATATGAATATATGAAACTGGAGCTTAAGATTAAGCTCTAAGGGCACCTGGGTGGCTCAGTCAGTTTAGCAGCCAACTCTTGATCTCAGTTCGGGTCATGACCTCACAGTTCGTGAGATCAAGTGCTACATCGGGCTCTGCATTGACAGCACGGAGCCTGCTTGGGATTCTCTTTCTCCCTCTCTCTCTGCCCCTGTCCCTCTTGCACACTCTCTCTCCCTCTTTCTTTCTCAAAATAAATAAACTTAAAAAAAAAAGATTAAGCTCTTAATTAAAGCTAGAGAACAAATGTTCACCAAGGTGATGGCTGAAAGTATATTAAAGTTCTGAAGCAAATTAAGAAAGAAAGCAAAGCAGCAGTAGAGAACTCTGGAATGGTTGTGATACAAAAAAAAGAGCACCAGGGCTTAGGGTCAGAAAGCCTAAATTCCAGTCTTTGCTCTGCTATTCTACATGAGCCACCAATTCACTGTTTCAGTTTCTTTGTCCACAAAATGAGGATAACTTGGTTGTGATAAGGATCAAATAATAACACAAATATGTGAAAGCACCCGACACACAAAGGGCACACAAGAATAATTGTTGAATGAATGAATATCACAATGATGTCACTCATGAACCACATTAAACATGATGCAGATAGGTAGACTCACCAATGGTGAGACCTTTGACCGCAGTCAAGTACCAACAATGAAAACAGAAAACACAAGTATTAACAATCACCCTAATAACCTCCATAAGGAATTTAGTGATACAGCATTTAATAATCAGAGTAATCCTAGGCTGTAGATAGTAGTATCCCCACTATATAGATAATATCATTAACGATCAGAGAAAGGAGGCCACACAGCCTTTAAGTGTAGACCAAGTCTGATTCCACAGAGCAAGCTCTTAACCATCACACTATTATTTCACCAGCCACTCTGGGAGATGTGAAGGGAATAGACAAAAGCAGAATGTCCAAGCACCTGCTCTCTGGGCCAAGTAAATTAGATTAACTTCAAAAAGGAAATATAAAAAGGCTTTAAAGATGGAATAAAGCACAGTTTCAGAAACCACAGCAGAGATGCAGCCTCGCACAGCAAGAACTGGGCACAGAATGGTCCTCTCCAAACAATGCCCTCAGGCAAGTGGTGACAGGCTCCACGAACAACAGCTGCAACTGTTAGTCTCTGAACAATGTTGGTGTGTGTGCGATATAAAAAGTATACTTGGTCACTCAGTGGCTCCTTCCACCCACAGAGGCATTCAGAAACAAATCTACCACCAGCGGCAGTGTTTTCAAATACAAAGGAGAGTATGGTTCTAAGCGATGATGTTATAAGAAAATCCAGCACCAGATGGCCTATCTGCAAAGGCATCTTCCACTGGCTGGCTGTCCTGGTCCATCAACATACAACCCAAATAAAGCATAAGGAGTTGCTATTAACAACCAAGACACGCACCTGGTAGGTCATCTGCTGAGGCCACAACAACACATCAACACTGCATCCGTAACTCTGGCTCATTTCTACAAATCCCTACACTTAAAAAATTTAATATATTCTTTCTTGTTTCCCCTATACTACCCTGCATCTCATCTTCATTACTAAATATCCCTCCATACATACTTTCCCTACACCAGTCTCCTCATACCCCATCAAAGAATACGTAGGTATAAAAGCTACCTACCCTCCAACACCTCTAACTCTCACATTTCTAAACCCATTTTCCATACTAACCCTAACTCTTCCTTTCCTAGCCTTTCCACTCTTCCCAACAAAACACATTTTCTAATGTGAACAAACTCATCCACTTCCTCAGCCATTCCCTTAGAAAGTATTCCTTTCATCTCCCTGACATACCAAGATCACATTACTTCCTACATCCCCTTTCCTTCCACCTTCCCCTGCTGTGCTTCCTACCCATCACCTCCAGATCAGTATTCCACTCTCATCTCCCAGTGACCTTCATCTCTTAGGGGTCTGTGCCATCCACCCAGACAGCCTTCTAAAACTCATCAGGACTCTCTCCCACACTCCACAGCACACACACTCAGACTTCTCTCAAAGATTTTAGCAACTGGCTCAGTCTTACCTTTCAATGAGGGGAATTTATCAAGATTTTAAAAATGGAGCATATCAAAAGAGCTGTATTAAAATATGTAAGTGACAGTCACCAAGTAATGGAAAAAATAGTACCAATATCTCAGTATCTCTGGTATCACCACTGGTTAGCAGGAAGAGAGAATATTGAGAGAAGGAGGTCAAAGATGGGATGAGGGATGGGGTGAAGTGAAGCTCAGGAACTAAGACAAGCGAGAATGTCTTAGAAATAAAGGTGTTACAGTTAGATTGCAGGCTGTACGAAAATATCTTTGGACAAAAATGGCCACGTTGAAATGTCATATGCCACAAAGGAACTTCCTGGATAGATGGAAATATTAGAGACTGTGGGTATACATGGGTATATTGGGGTGCATTCATTTTTGAAAACTGATAGCTTAACATTCATGTATCTCACTGTATGTAAATTATACCTCAAAAAAACACCTGTAAAATAAGAATAATGATAATCAAGAGGGTAGAGGTATACAGGCAAAATAAAAATGACAGAATGCTGTAAACTGTTGAAGGTGGGTACTGGGGAAAGGAGGGTTCATTATACTATTCTGTTTACATACGTTTGAAATTTTCTATAATCAAGCTTTTAAAATGTCACATACCCATCTCCCATACCTCGTGTTCAACCATCATACCCTGTACGGCATAAACATCTACAACAATGCTTCCAACACTACAATCTCAGCATTTACCACAGGTTTTCTAACAGCCCAAGACAAGCACTAATTCAGCCACCATGCTGGATACTGAAATGTTCCATTTCATGAGCACTACTTTCTAAGAGCTCAACTTTAAAAAAATCTTCCCTACTGAGCACTACCTTCCAATCTGTCCACCTACCTGCCGATACTGTGTTCCTGCTTTTCACTTTGTAGCCTCCATCCCTAGAGCCCTATCTACCTAGTGAGTCTTGTGTCCTGGGGACACAAGTATTTACTAAGGTCCTCCTATAAATGCCTGTGAGGACAAAAAATAGAAGCAAATGGAAAAATACAAAATAGTACCTTTTGGCCTCTACTCCTCCCTACTAGAACATTTCTTAACTCTTTCAACAATTTGATTTCATATTTATAACTCGAGAGAAACTCTTTGGTCCAAGATTACCAATGACTCCCTTGTCTTCAAATTCAATACTCATCCTCTCAAATGTTTATGCAGCTTCTCCCTTTTGGCTTCTGTGCCACTGTAGTTTTCTTGGTTTTCTCTGGATCTGGATAACTGTGCCATCTAATGGAACTTTCTACAACTCTCGATATGTTCTATGTGTGTGCCGTCCAAAACGATAGCCACTGGCCACATGTGGCTGTTTAAATTTAAATGAATTAAAATGAAATGAAATTAAAGGTTTTGTTTCTCAATCATGCTAGCCCTATTTCAAGTGTGCATTAGTCTACACAATGCAGCTCTATAATCTCTTACTCGTTCTCATGACTTCAGTTACCTATAACCTCTGTCTCAAAGGACTGACTTGCAAATTTATGCTAAACAAGTCATGTGGACTTATTTAGTCCCACAAGAAACTCAAACTCCAAAATTAATCACCTCCACCATCAACTCCTCCCTTACCTTAAACACCTTGCCTCTCCCCAACATCCTTAGTTGTGTAAATAGAATCTATCGTCCAAGTCATCTCAACTCTATCCCTCTGATCTAAGCAGAAGTCTATCCCCTTTGAGTCAACCTAACTGATCTTCCTGCCTCTAGTCCAATATATATAATAATAAGCACAATCTACCTACCACATACCATTCATTCAACTGGTTAACTCTGCAGCCTTGTCTTTTTCAAATATATTAATAATTCTACAAATAAAGTTTAAATGTCTTAGGATAATACAGCATTTAAGATACTACATAGTCTGGCCCCAACCTTACTAGTCTCTTCTTCCATTTTCTACCTCTTAAGCCCCCTACTCTCCAGCCAAAAAAGGACTCCTTACCACTGTCCAATACATTCTATCATAACGTTTGCATCCACACCTCTGCTCATGCTCTTGCATTCTCCTTAAATATCTTTTTGATCTCTGTTAAAATCCTAACCATCCTTCAAGGTTCAGCCCTAATTTCACCTCTTCCATTAAGCTTCTCAGATCCTCACTATACTCCACCAAATAGCAATCTTTTCTTTTCTGAATGTCCATTGCACTTTTCAACCACACTACATGTATAACAATAGCCAATTTCTACTTTGTTATAAGTAGGTTATATTCATTTCTTATTATGAAGAAACTCTTTAAAGAAGGAGGTCATGTGTTAGTTATCTTTCTATCCACCAACAGTGTCTGATAAAACAACCAGTATAGAATAGGCACATAATCTACTGATTATGGTAATTTCATTTGAGTTATAGACCAGTTCTTATGTGTAAAGAATTTTCAGTATCTCAAAAGTGGCCTAGGCACTAAATTATCCCTGTAGTTTTATCAAAGGCAGGCAAGTATTTGGGGCATACATAATTCCCCAAATTACCTTAAGTATGAGCCTCTAGCTACTGAAAAATAGCCTTCCTATTCAGGTCATGTACTAACAGTATAAAGAAATAAAACTGGGGCTGATCTATTATGTCTCCTATGGGAATACAGGAGATTTTCTATTTTAAATACAGCACTTGTATCAACATAGCAAACTAGTATTTCAGGAGCTCATGGAATATAAATGATTCAGGTATGATATGATTCTATTGAGGGAATAACAAATTCAGTGATAATAACAGCTATCATTTATTGAGCACTTATGAGTATGTCAGATACTATTCTCAGCACTTGACATATATTATTTAATTTTTATAAAGCTATGAGATAGGTACGATTACTATTCTCATTTTACATATTTTTTGGAAATTAGGCATAAAAGGTAGATCACACATCTAAAAACAATTGTTCATTAGTATAACCTAATAAATGGATAGAAGATGCATGTGTGAAAGAGCACTTAGTGCCAAACTAGGAGTCCCAAGATCTAGACCTATTTCAGTTCACTAGACAGAACCTCATGGAGTCTCAACATTCCCCTTGATCCTTAGCAGCCCTCAGAGTAGTTGAAGAATCAAATTAAATCAAAGAGCACTGGACTTAAGGTCAAGGAATCCAGTCTCTGCAGCTCTGACCTTTACTATATCTAAGACTCTGTACAAACAAATCCTACAGTTTCTTTGAGCTGCATCCATTCTCTGCAAGTACAAAGCACCTACATATGTGCCAAACATTTTGCCAGGATTAGGAATACAAAAGTGAACATGATAGATACAGTCTTCTGTCCCTACAAAACTCAGAGCCTACAAGGGGATACAGATGAATAAAAGAGACAACTATAATTAAAGTTGGTTAAGTAATCAAGTAGGAGAGTATAATAGAGAGGCACCTAATCTAGACTTATGGGTCAAGGAGTATTTCCTAAGAGGAAATGACTTCTAATCTAAGACTGAAAGGATGAATATTAATTAGAGAAAAGTTCCAGGCAGAGGGAACAAGACCTGTACACAGAGGGCAAGCATTAACAGTAGATTCTAGAGAAGTAAAGAGGATTTAAAAAGCAAATATGAGGGAATCTGTGTAATTTGTTACAACTACATGTGAATCTGCAATTATCTCAATAAAAATTTCAATTGCAAAAACACAGCATATGTGAGAGTACTCTGCAAATTGAGAATAAGTGTCTTAGTCATTTCAGTTCATATTATTACTAATAATATATTCTACAACATACTGCTACAGAGAGCAAAGTTGGAAGGGTCATTATAATGGAAATAGAACTACTACAGACAGATACTGACCATATTTCAATAGTTGGCCAAAATTTGGAAAATCGTGATTCAATACCTTTCACATCCGGTCGATACTGTAGTCCATCATCTTTTTTTCCCAACAAACTAGTGTCATCTGTGTCTATAAAAGAAAAGTTTTCAAATTAAGACACATATGATATTTAACTCATACCATGAAACTTCCAAATATTCCAAATGTTCCAGGTCCTTCCCAACTTCATCCACTTATCCTGCTTATTACATTTCCCTCCAATCTCTTGACTATTGTGCCATTTCTATCTTAGGCTTCAAGACATCCCAAATATATACACGCTCTGCTCTGCATGATGAACAGCCTAATTTCATCTAGACTTCGGCTCAAATGTCCTCTACTGAAAAAGTCTTTCCTGTGCAAACTAAAATAACAGATACCCTGACGTGAAAAGATTAATCCTGTCTCCAAGGGACAATGGTCTCAAGTTTTACCTTCTCCTACCACTGTTTCCCTAGAAACATATCAGATTAAGATAAATGTGGAATCTCAGTTACGTTATCAGACAAAATTTATGATAGAAATGACCCCAGACTGGCGAACTGTATTTGGACTGGGAAGACTATAAATGAACCACAAATGCCTGTTGGAAACACAAGCTTCAGCTTCCCAGTACATAGTGAGGGAGGAAAGGGAAGGTATCATTAGGGATGAATGGAAATATTATCAAGAGGACCAAGATAAAAATTAAGGACCAACTACTCCAAAGGATTCTAAATCTGCATGAACTTCAATTATCAAAATTCTCAAGTTTGACCAATTTGAAGTTTGAAATTCTGGTAGTACCATTCAATCATGAGCCAGTTCCTCATAAAAAATATTATTTCTCTAAGCTACTGTTTCAACTTAGGCTCTAAACACCATTCTAGGAAAAGAAAAACAAACGCGGGCACGTGGGTGGCTCATTCGGTTAAGCGTCTGACGGGCTCAGGTCATGATCTCACAGTTTGTGAGTTGGAGCTCTGTGTCAGGCTGACAGCTCAGAATCTGGATCGTGCTTTGGATTCTATGTCTCCCTCTCTCTCTCTCTGCCCCTCCCTGCCCGTGCTCTGTCTCCCTCTCTCTCTCAAAAAATAAACAAACATTAAAAAAAATAAAAATTAAAAAAACAAACAGAAAAACAAACCATAATACTTCTTTAAGATCAAGGGACCTAAGAAGGGCCTCTACCAGCAAATGGTTTGCTCTCCTGCCCATTTAAAAAAAAAATTTTTTTAATGTTTGTTTATTTTTGAGAGAGAGAAAGAGAGAGAGAGAGAGAGAATGGGAGAGGGACGGAGAGAGAGGGAGACACAGAATCTGAAGCAGGCTCCAGGCTCTGAGCTGCGAGCGCAGAGCCTGACGCGGGGCTCGAACCCACGAACCATGAAATCATGACCTGAGCTGAAGTCAGACACTTAACCGACTGAGCCACCCAAGGGCCACTCTCCTGCCCGTTTTTGACCCCCAACTGGAAATCCTCTTATGAGCCCCTTGGGCATTCTCTGGTAGCTTAGACCAGAGGTACTGCAATCCCTGGTGCAGTATTCCACAAATAATTTGTTACCAACATAAAGTACCAAACTTTGCCTTACCACTTTTTTCTCTTAGCTTAGATAAAAAACATATCCCTTTAATAAATCCAAAACAGGTAGGAGGGATGGACTTACTAAGCAGGACTACTAGGACCACAATCCTAGTCCATGACAATGTGCCTGGCTCTTGTATGTTACTAGGAATGATACATTATCCTCACCCATACGTGTATTACTAGGGAAAGAAGATTGAGAACCTCTGCCTTTAGTGACTGGATATTTCTAGTTGTAATAGAAAACAAAAATAAATTCTTAGCTGGTATCATGGCCTCCAAACTATGACATAAAGCAAAAAGAGAAAAAAAAATTTTAAACTGAAGGTGATAATTTTTCCTTATATTCTGTAACTTCACACCAAAATCTCTTAACAGTATATAATATGTAGGGGCAAAAACTGCAGAGAGAATGTGAAAACATAGTATGTGAAATGTGAATGTGAACATAGAATGTGAAAACTTTTCAGCTGTAGAAAAAAAGATGAAGAAATACATGGCAATGCTTATAGTTTTATTATAATTGAAATAAGTTGACTAATTCTTAAACAGCTATATTTATTACTATAAATTCGAGACAACCTTTAAGAACTATAAATGTATCTATAAGTCCATGTAAGGAATAGCTTAGTAACTATATGAACAACAAAAAAGCATGGTTTGAATTTTAAGAAGATGAAAATAAATGGAAAAAATTCTAAATTAGCAACAGAACAAAGAAATTCTAAAACATAAAGTAATTAAAAAAATAAATAAAGCAAAGATTTCTCATTTTACAAGTATGGAACACTACCAAAATGACAAATAAGAATTCAGACACACAATATAATAAAGACAGGTCTCTGGGTGAGTAGAATAGCTGTTACCTGTGCAATGACCAAGATGCCTTATATCAATTTGTTCTTGCTTTATACAAGATGCTTCTCGAACAAAACAAGGATTGTTGTAGGAACTCCCATCAGAAGCACACACAGGATTAAAACTGTATCCACTGCAATCTATATTACATACACACCTGTTGGAAAAGATATAAATTACCTATATTTTAATACAACAAAATTTCACAATGCTGCATTTCATTTTCTTTTCTGCTTTCTGTTAACAGAAGTCAATATATTATTCTAAGTGATAAAAGTTTAACTGTAAAACAAAAGTTTAACAATAACAAGCTAACAATTTCTTTTTTTTAATGTTTTTATTTATTTTTGAGAGAGTAAGAGACAGAGCATGAGTGGGGGAGAGGCAGAGACAGACAGACAGACACAGAATCTGAAGCAGGCTCCAGGTTCTGAGATGCCAGCACAGAGCCTGACACGGGGTTTAAACTGGTAAACCGTGAGATCATGACCTGGGCCAAAGTCAGACACTTAACCGACTGAGGGACCCAGGTACCCCTAACAATTTCTTTCAAGTGAGAGTTTAGGGATAATTTCATCTAGATATTGTTAATCCGGTGGTTTCCCTGAAATTTTCATATCTAGATATAATAATCAAAAGATGTCAAATGTCAACATTAATTAAAAAGCAACATGGTGTAGTGGAAAGAACACAGAATTATGAATCAAAAGTCATGAATCTAAATCCTAGCTCAACTAATTACCAAATTTTTGTCCAGATTCTTCCCCTAAGTTTTAGTTTACTTACCTGCAAAATAGAGGTTATAATAATATCCCTACCTCGCCAAATAACTGGAAAGATTAAAATACATAATTGATATAAAACATGTAATTTGAAAGCCCTCAAAAGTGTTACTAGCTGCATATCTACCTATACCACTGAGTGTCCACTCAATACTAAGATTGCATAAGGAAGTCTAAGACATGGCCACTCCTCTCAAGAACAATAAAATTTAACTGGGAATATAAAAGTAAAAAAAACCAGAGATTTCTCCTTCTAGCATCGCTGTAGTCTTAGAAGCTAAACTAATATTCCTGATGAAAACAACAAAAAATATAGGAAAGGTATTTTAAAATATTCTCTCAAATGCATTCATAAGTTGACAAGAAATCAGGGAATATTCTGACAAAAGTTAAATGAAGACAGGAAGAGAGAAAGGTCAATTGAGTTTGCTAAAGCTGATTTTCACCTTGAAAGTGGTTGCCAAATTGTGTAAACTCAATTATCAACTTTTGTGGCTTTGCAGGCCTCTGGGAACAAAAGACAAAGAATACTGACCTACCTAAATGGGGAGCCTGAAGACCCTAGATAAGTGGGTATGTCAAAAAGTAACAACTCTCAGCATGAGGGTAAACCAGAAATGAGTTGTCATGTTCCACAGGGACTATTTAAAGGGGGGGGGAAATGCTGTCCTGAGCCATGGCATTGAAGAGAGGGAAGAAAAACATCTCCCCTGAGAATTAAAAACCATAAGCCAGCCCTCACATGGGTAATTACAACTTAAAATACTACTTGGGTGTTCTGAAAAACCTCAAACCCAGAGTTTATTTTAAGAGCCAAGGACTAGAAGGGGCCCTAGGCAACTGACAGAAGCAAATGCAATCTTCTCTGGAGAAACCCAACTTTATTATCTTCAGCCTCACACATTTTCCAAGATACAGTTGTGAGAAAAATAAGTAGATCACACACACTCACTCAGTCATATATCTACAAGAAATAAGGAAATAAAACACCATGAGTGGAAAAAGCTGATCTGAAAATGAACCAAGCAGGGCATCTTGCTGGCTCAACCAGTGGAACATGAGACTCTTGATCCTGGCATCCTAAATTTGAGCCCCACAACAGGGTAGAGCTCACTTTAAAAAAAAAGGGAGGAGAGGGGTGCCTGGGTGGCTCAGTCAGTCAAGCTCTGACTTCAGCTCAGGTCATGATCTCACAGTTTGTGGGTGTGAGCCCTGTGTTGGGCTCTGTGCTGACAGCTTGGAGCCTGCAGCCAGCTTCAGATTCTGTGTCTCCCTCTCTCTGCCCCTGTCCCGCTCACACTATTTCTTTTTCAAAAATAAACATTTAAAAAAAAATGAGGGGAGCGGAGAGGAAGAGGGAAAGGAGAGGAAATGAACCAAATTGCATTTTTAATAGATAAAAAATGTATGATTAGAAATAAAAAACTATTTAGATTTGACAGCAGATTAGATAAACTAAACGTGAGTTAGGGAAGCAGAAGACAGGTTAAAGGAAATTACCCAGACCACAGCAAAGAGAGATGGAACATAAAAAAAAGATTAAGAGACACGGAAGACTGGGGCGCATGGGTGGCTCAGTCAGTTAAGCGTCTGACCTCAGTTCGTGTCACAATCTCACAGTTTCGTGAGTTTGAGCCCCGTATCAGGCTCTCCGTTGACAGTGCAGATACTGCTTCAGATCCTCTCTCTCCCTCTCTGCCTCTCCCACACTCATTCACCCTCTCTTAAAAATAAAAAACATGTTTAAAAATGGTAAAAGGCCTTCAAGAAAAAATAAAGAGAGAGATATGGAAGACAAAAGCAACAGAATCTAGAAAAAATCTGATTGGACCTCAAAAAGGAGTAAAAGGAATGAGGCAAGGGCAATATTCTCAGCAATTTCTTGTCAAACTTTCTAAAACTAAAAAAGATACTCATCTAAATGCCCAAGAAGACTAATATATTCCAAACAGGATTATTAAAAAGGAATGTAGACATGGAGATGTCACAGTGGAATTTTATAAAAACATCAAAAAAGAGTATTTTAAAAGCAGCCATAAAGAAGACAGAGGGAAAAATAAGGGGGACAAGTGTTTTCAAAAGCAATACTGAAGCCAAATTGTTTATTTATAGCAAAAGACAGTGAAATAATACCTGCAATGTGCTGAAATTAAAAGAAATATATATGAAGAGAAATAACTTTCATGAATGAAAGTAAAATAAAAGAAATTTGGAAGAAGTTAAAACTTAAAGAGTTTGTTACCCGCTGGCTGTCAGTAAAGGTAGTAATCATAAAGGCAGTTGAAAACTGATCTTATAAAGAAAATCTGAAATGCAAATGAAGAACAAAAGTGTAAATCTGTACATAATGTTACCAAAGCTAGCCTTGCAAGGACCTGACAATTTCACTAGTAGGTAAGGCCTTTGGTAGGTAAGCTCCTTGTGCATCAGGAGACATAAGAAAGAATGTTCACAGCAGCATTATTCATGAGAACAAAAGACTGGAAACAATCCAAATGTCCATCAACAGTAAAATGGACTGTAAAAGGATGTGGTATAGTCAAAAAATTAAATTCAATAGGGGTGCCTGGGTGGCTCAGTCAGTTACGCGTCTGACTTCAGCTCAGGTCATGATCTCACAATTCGTGAATTCAAGCCCCGCGCTGGGCTCTGTGCTGCTGGCTCAGAGCCTGGAGCCTGCTTCGGATTCTGTGTCTCCCTCTCTCTCTCTCTCTCTCTCTCTCTCTCTCTGCTCCTCCCCGCTCACACACACACTCTCTCTCCCTCAAAAATAAACATTAAAAAAATTTTTTTAATTAAATTCAATAAACACTGAAATTGAATGAACTATGGCTATGTGCATTAACATGAATGAATCCCAAAAACATAACTGCTGAGCAAAAGAAGGTACATATAGTGATGATTCCATTTATACAAAACTAAATATCAATCAAAAGCCAAATCATATATTAAGTGATTTACCATCTGTGGTGAAGCTATTTTAAAGACCAAAGAAATGATTTCCACAAAATGCAGTATACCAGATGTATTCAGGGAGGAACATGGGAGGGCAGCTCTGAGGTTTTGGTAATATTCTATTCCTGGCTTGGGAGGTAGGATTCACAAAATTTTGTTTCATTTTTATGCACTAAACCAAGCATGTAAGTTTTCATGCACTTTTAAATATATACGCTATTTCACAATTTAAAAATCAAGGCACCAGAAAAAAAATTAAAAATTCCTATTTACTAAAGTCAAAAATGGCTTTTACATTTTAGTGGGGGGAGAGGGGGCAAAAAGAACGGGACAGGGAGCATATCTGGTCTGCAAAGTGTAAAATATTTATCAGCTGGCCCTTTACAGAACATCCTTGCGGACCTCAGGTTGACAGGATACAAGTGGGCAAAAGTAGAATGGCAATAAAAGAGAAAGGTGGGCTGATGAAAGATTAAAGTACTGTTCCAGGAATCGAATCAGAAACAGCTCAACAACAAAGGCAAGATACCACACCAATCCAGTGAGGAGAAACAAGCGATGGAGCAGTGGGCACTGAGCACAACTGTGACTAAGTGTAGGAGAAAGTCAGCGCTCCTCGGTGGGATGGCACCACTGCTTGTCAGACTGCAAACTGTGAGAACACACCAGGCTGCTCTTCTCAATGGCACAGGCAGAAAGAAAATCAAATTACCATGTCAAGGAAAGTCCAGGGAAACAATGAGCAGAGGAGGAAAATATTAGACTCCAAAGGCTGCTGATACTACTGATTACAGTGATTACAGCTGTTTGCACAGGGCAACCATAGCAGAGGGCAGGATGCCCAAAGCTTAGGAGTGTGCACTAACGGGGAAAGAAATCACTTCAGTAAAAATGCCAAATTCAAGACATCTAACAACCATTTACTCTGT
Source organism: Panthera leo (assembly GCF_018350215.1). NCBI lineage: Eukaryota > Metazoa > Chordata > Mammalia > Carnivora > Felidae > Panthera > Panthera leo. The sequence goes on along the minus strand of NC_056691.1, from coordinate 62,504,495 downwards.
ACCTACTGTGCAGGAATACTCACATTTGCCTTATTAATCCCGACAACAAATAATTATGAAAAGGGAAGATGAATATGAACAAAGTTAAAAAGCCCAAGATCAGTAATAAGTGGCTGGGATGGTGTTCTCTCTACTCATAGCTGTTATGTAAAATAGATATCTCAGTATGGAAAGTAACAAATGAAAGGAGGTAAGTATTTTCCACATGATTTTCATGATTTATCATGAAAAATCTTTCACTAAACTGGCCTTGCTTTTCCCTCAAACACACCAGCGACACTCTTGCCTCAGGGCTTTCCCTCTCCCTGAACACTTTTCCCTCAGACACCCACCAGGTTCAATCCATCACTTCCTTCAAGTTTTTTCTCAAGTCTTAAAAAAATGGCTGAAAATTAAATCACTAAGCATCCATTTAAGAAGCTAGGGAAAAAAAACAATGAAATAAATCCAATGAAAACAAAAAAGAAGGGAAAAACAGATGATATGGATATAGATACAGGGAGATAGAGATGTGGATATACAAATATATCTCAGCAGAAATAGAAGACATGGTTACAACAGAAAAGATCAATAAAGCCAAAGCTGATCCTTTGAAAAAACTTTCAAATCAACAAAGGAGGATTAATCCAGAAAGAAAGAAAAAGAACAAGAGAAAAACATATCAGCAGTGAAAAAGACTAGATTCAATGGGGATTATGGTTTAATCAATAATGAAAAGTTATTATAAAGCACTTTAAGATAGCAAGTTTGAAAACATGTGAAATGAGTAACTTTTTAAAAATATTCACTATTGAATTTAACCAAAAAAGAAACAGAAGCTAAATGGTATTATAATCATTAAATAAATTAAATCATCTGTTTGAAAAAATGTGTCCTTCAAAGACAGCTTCAGAGCCAGGTGTCTTTTAAAAAGAAAATTCATGAACACATTCACTCCAATCATTCAATAAATAGGTCATTCTATTCTTGCACAAAGTTGTCCAGAGAATAGAAGGAACACTCCCTAACTCACCAAGGCCGTATAAACTTTAAAAAATACACAAAAGTTAACAGAATAGCACTCACTGAGTAAAAATGAATAAAAGAAAATCTATCCTTACAGCAGACAGAATACCAACCAATAACGCACAGGCACAAAAAGATATTGCAATCATAAAACAACAATAGGATGCAATGAAAAAGGAGCACCATGACAATAAAGGTAAGCTCTTAGAAATCAAAATTACAGAGGGGTCCGGAAGATGGCGGCGTAGGAGGACGCTGGGCTCACCGCGCGTCCTGCTGATCACTTAGATTCCACCTACACCTGCCTAAAGAACCCAGAAAACCGCCAGAGGATTAGCAGAACGGAGTCTCCTGAGCCAAGCGCAGACGAGAGGCCCACGGAAGAGGGTAGGAAGGACGGTGAGGCGGTGCGCGCTCCACGGACTGGCGGGAGGGAGCCGGGGCGGAGGGGCGGGTCACCAGCCAAGCAGAGCCCCCGAGTCTGGCTGGCAAAAGCGGAGGGGCCAGACGGACTGTGTTCTGACAGCAAGCGCGACTTAGCGTCTGGGAGGTCATAAGTTAACAGCTCCGCTCGTAAAGCGGGAAGGCTGGAGGACAAAGGGAGGGAGAGCTGCTGAGCCCCGGACTGCAGAGCTCAGCTTGGCGGGGAACAAAGGCGCTCGCCAGCGCCATCTCCCCCGCCCATCCCCCAGCCAAAATCCCAAAGGGAACCAGTTCCTGCCAGGGAACTTCCTCGCGCAGCGCAAACACCCAACTCTGTGCTTCTGCGGAGCCAAACCTCCGGCAGCGGATCTGACTCCCTCCCGCTGCCACAGGACCCCTCCTGAAGTGGATCACCAAAGGAGAAGCGAGCTAAGCCTGCCCCTCCAGCCCCCGTGCACCTTGCCTACCCACCCCAGCTAATACGCCAGATCCCCAGCAACACAAGCCTGGCAGTGTGCAAGTAGCCCAGACGGGCCACGCCACTCCACAGTGAATCCCGCGCCTAGGAGAGGGGAAGAGAAGGCACACACCAGTCTGACTGTGGCCCCAGCGGTGGGCTGGGGGCAGACATCAGGTCGGACTGCGGCCCCGCCCACCAACTCCAGTTATACACCACAGCACAGGGGAAGTGCCCTGCAGGTCCTCACCACTCCAGGGACTATCCAAAATGACCAAACGGAAGAATTCCCCTCAGAAGAATCTCCAGGAAATAACAACAGCTAATGAACTGATCAAAAAGGATTTAAATAATATAACAGAAAGTGAATTTAGAATAATAGTCATAAAGTTAATTGCTGGGCTTGAAAACAGTATACAGGACAGCAGAGAATCTCTTGCCACAGAGATCAAGGGACTAAGGACCAGTCACGAGGAGCTGAAAAACGCTTTAAACGAAATGCAAAACAAAATGGAAACCACGACGGCTCGGCTTGAAGAGGCAGAGGAGAGAATAGGTGAACTAGAAGATAAAGTTATGGAGAAAGAGGAAGCTGAAAGAAAGAGAGATAAAAAAATCCAGGAGTATGAGGGGAAAATTAGAGAACTAAGTGATACACTAAAAAGAAATAATATACGCATAATTGGTATCCCAGAGGAGGAAGAGAGAGGGAAAGGTGCTGAAGGGGTACTTGAAGAAATTATAGCTGAGAACTTCCCTGAACTGGGGAAGGAAAAAGGCATTGAAATCCAAGAGGCACAGAGAACTCCCTTCAGACGTAACTTGAATCGATCTTCTGCACGACATATCATAGTGAAACTGGCAAAATACAAGGATAAAGAGAAAATTCTGAAAGCAGCAAGGGATAAACGTGCCCTCACATATAAAGGGAGACCTATAAGACTCGTGACTGATCTCTCCTTTGAAACTTGGAAGGCCAGAAAGGCTTGGCACGATATCTACAGTGTGCTAAACAGAAAAAATATGCAGCCGAGAATCCTTTATCCAGCAAGTCTGTCATTTAGAATAGAAGGAGAGATAAAGGTCTTCCCAAACAAACAAAAACTGAAGGAATTTGTCACCACGAAACCAGCCCTACAAGAGATCCTAAGGGGGATCCTGTGAGACAAAGTACCAGAGACATCACTACAAGCATAAAACATACAGACATCACAATGACTCTAAACCCGTATCTTTCTATAATAACACTGAATGTAAATGGATTAAATGCGCCAACTAAAAGACATAGGGTATCAGAATGGATAAAAAAACAAGACCCATCTATTTGCTGTCTACAAGAGACTCATTTTAGATCTGAGGACACCTTTAGATTGAGAGTGAGGGGATGGAGAACTATTTATCATGCTACTGGAAGCCAAAAGAAAGCTGGAGTAGCCATACTTCTATCAGACAAACTAGACTTTAAATTAAAGGCTGTAACAAGAGATGAAGAAGGGCATTATATAATAATCACAGGGTCTATCCATCAGGAAGAGCTAACTATTATAAATGTCTATGCGCCAAATACCGGAGCCCCCAGATATATAAAACAATTACTCATAAACATAAGCAACCTTATTGATAAGAATGTGGTCATTGCAGGGGACTTTAACACCCCACTTACAGAAATGGATAGATCATCTAGACACACAGTCAATAAAGAAACAAGGGCCCTGAATGATACATTGGATCAGATGGACTTGACAGATATATTTAGAACTCTGCATCCCAAAGCAACAGAATATACTTTCTTCTCGAGTGCACATGGAACATTCTCCAAGATAGATCATATACTGGGGCACAAAACAGCCCTTCCTAAGTTTACAAGAATTGAAATTATACCATGCATACTTTCAGACCACAATGCTATGAAGCTTGATATCAACCACAGGAAAAAGTCTGGAAAACCTCCAAAAGCATGGAGGTTAAAGAACACCCTACTAACGAATGAGTGGGTCAACCAGGAAATTAGAGAAGAAATTAAAAAATATATGGAAACAAACGAAAATGAAAATACAACAATCCAAACGCTTTGGGACGCAGCGAAGGCAGTCCTGAGAGGAAAATACATTGCAATCCAGGCCTATCTCAAGAAACAAGAAAAATCCCAAATACAAAATCTAACAGCACACTTAAAGGAAATAGAAGCAGAACAGCAAAGGCAGCCTAAACCCAGCAGAAGAAGAGAAATAATAAAGATCAGAGCAGAAATAAACAATATAGAATCTAAAAAAACTGTAGAGCAGATCAACGAAACCAAGAGTTGGTTTTTTGAAAAAATAAACAAAATTGACAAACCTCTAGCCAGGCTTCTCAAAAAGAAAAGGGAGATGACCCAAATAGATAAAATCATGAATGAAAATGGAATGATTACAACCAATCCCTCAGAGATACAAACAATTATCAGGGAATACTATGAAAAATTATATGCCAGCAAATTGGACAACCTGGAAGAAATGGACAAATTCCTAAACACCCACACTCTTCCAAAACTCAATCAGGAGGAAATAGAAAGCTTGAACAGACCCATAACCAGCGAAGAAATTGAATCGGTTATCAAAAATCTCCCAACAAATAAGAGTCCAGGACCAGATGGCTTCCCAGGGGAGTTCTACCAGACGTTTAAAGCAGAGATAATACCTATCCTTCTCAAGCTATTCCAAGAAATAGAAAGGGAAGGAAAACTTCCAGACTCATTCTATGAAGCCAGTATTACTTTGATTCCTAAACCAGACAGAGACCCAGTAAAAAAAGAGAACTACAGGCCACTATCTCTGATGAATATGGATGCAAAAATTCTCAATAAGATACTAGCAAATCGAATTCAACAGCATATAAAAAGAATTATTCACCATGATCAAGTGGGATTCATTCCTGGGATGCAGGGCTGGTTCAACATTCGCAAATCGATCAACGTGATACATCACATTAACAAAAAAAAAGAGAAGAACCATATGATCCTGTCAATCGATGCAGAAAAGGCCTTTGACAAAATCCAGCACCCTTTCTTAATAAAAACCCTTGAGAAAGTCGGGATAGAAGGAACATACTTAAAGATCATAAAGGCCATTTATGAAAAGCCCACAGCTAACATCATCCTCAACGGGGAAAAACTGAGAGCTTTTTCCCTGAGATCAGGAACACGACAGGGATGCCCACTGTCACCGCTGTTGTTTAATATAGTGCCGGAAGTTCTAGCATCAGCAATCAGACAACAAAAGGAAATCAAAGGCATCAAAATTGGCAAAGATGAAGTCAAGCTTTCGCTTTTTGCAGATGACATGATATTGTACATGGAAAATCCGATAGACTCCACCAAAAGTCTGCTAGAACTGATACATGAATTCAGCAAAGTTGCAGGATACAAAATCAATGTGCAGAAATCAGTTGCATTCTTATACACTAACAATGAAGCAACAGAAAGACAAATGAAGAAACTGATCCCATTCACAGTGGCACCAAGAAGCATAAAATACCTAGGAATAAATCTAACCAAAGATGTAAAAGATCTGTATGCTGAAAACTATAGAAAGCTTATGCAGGTAATTGAAGAAGATATAAAGAAATGGAAAGACATTCCCTGCTCATGGATTGGAAGAATAAATATTGTCAAAATGTCAATACTACCCAAAGCTATCTACACATTCAATGCAATCCCAATCAAAATTGCACCAGCATTCTTCTCGAAACTAGAACAAGCAATCCTAAAATTCATATGGAACCACAAAAGGCCCCGAATAGCCAAAGTAATTTTGAAGAAGAAGACCAAAGCAGGAGGCATCACAATCCCGGACTTTAGCCTCTACTACAAAGCTGTCATCATCAAGACAGCATGGTATTGGCATAAAAACAGACACATAGACCAATGGAATAGAATAGAAACCCCAGAACTAGACCCACAAACATATGGCCAACTCATCTTTGACAAAGCAGGAAAGAACATCCAATGGAAAAAAGACAGTCTCTTTAACAAATGGTGCTGGGAGAACTGGACAGCAACATGCAGAAGGTTGAAACTAGACCACTTTCTCACACCATTCACAAAAATAAACTCAAAATGGATAAAGGACCTGAATGTGAGACAGGAAACCATCAAAACCTTAGAGGAGAAAGCAGGAAAAGGCCTTTCTGACCTCAGCCGTAGCAATCTCTTACTCGGCACATCCCCAAAGGCAAGGGAATTAAAAGCAAAAGTGAATTACTGGGACCTTATGAAGATAAAAAGCTTCTGCACAGCAAAGGAAACAACCAACAAAACTAAAAGGCAACCAACGGAATGGGAAAAGATATTTGCAAATGACACATCGGACAAAGGGCTAGTATCCAAAATCTATAAAGAGCTCATCAAACTCCACACCCGAAAAACAAATAACCCAGTGAAGAAATGGGCAGAAAACATGAATAGACACTTCTCTAAAGAAGACATCCGGATGGCCAACAGGCACATGAAAAGATGTTCAACGTCGCTCCTTATCAGGGAAATACAAATCAAAACCACACTCAGATACCACCTCACGCCAGTCAGAGTGGCCAAAATGAAGAAATCAGGAGACTATAGATGCTGGAGAGGATGTGGAGAAACAGGAACCCTCTTGCACTGTTGGTGGGAATGCAAATTGGTGCAGCCACTCTGGAAAGCAGTGTGGAGGTTCCTCAGAAAATTAAAAATAGACCTACCCTATGACCCAGCAATAGCACTGCTAGGAATTTATCCAAGGGATACAGGAGTACTGATGCATAGGGGCACTTGTACCCCAATGTTTATAGCGGCACTCTCAACAATAGCCAAATTATGGAAAGAGCCTAAATGTCCATCAACTGATGAATGGATAAAGAAATTGTGGTTTATATACACAATGGAATACTACGTGGCAATGAGAAAAAATGAAATATGGCCTTTTGTAGCAACATGGATGGAACTGGAGAGTGTGATGCTAAGTGAAATAAGCCATACAGAGAAAGACAGATACCATATGGTTTCACTCTTATGTGGATCCTGAGAAACGTAACAGAAACCCATGGGGGAGGGGAAGGAAAAAAAAAAAAAAAAAAAGAGGTTAGAGTGGGAGAGAGCCAAAGCATAAGAGACTGTTAAAAACTGAGAACAAACTGAGGGTTGATGGGGGGTGGGAGGGAGGGCAGGGTGGGTGATGGGTATTGAGGAGGGCACCTTTTGGGATGAGCACTCAGTGTTGTATGGAAACCAATTTGACAGTAAATTTCATATATTAAAAAATAAATAAATAAATAAATAAATAAATAAATAAATAAATAAATAAATAAAAGAAATCAAAATTACAGCAAACAGAAACAAAAAACTCAAAAGAGGACTGAAAGATAAAGCTGAAGAAACCTCTCAGAAGGTACAGCAAAAATTTTAAAACATAGAAAATGGGAGAAAAGAAAATTAAAGGACTAGTCCAGGCTGCCCAACAACCAAATAACAGAAATACTAGAGAGAAAAGAGAGGAAAGGAAATCATCAGAGAACTAATTGAAGAAAATTTCTCAAGTCAGAAATAAGTAACTTTTGGGGTGCCTGAGTGGCTCAATCAGTTAAGCATCCAACTTCAACTCAGATCATGGTCTCATAGTTCGTGAGTTCAAGCCCCACATTGGGCTCTGTGCTGGTGGTGTGGAGCCTGCTTGAGATTCTCTCTCTCTCCCTCTCCCCTGCTCGCTCTCTAACTCAAAATAAACAAATAAACTTAAAAAGAAAAAAAGAGGAAGTAACTTTCTAAGAAGGGGTGCAACATTGTGAAATTTCACTACACTGGGGACCAAAAGATCCTACATGCTTCAATACAGAGAAAAAAAATCATACGCAAAGGTTCTAGAATCAGAATGGCTTCAGGCTTCAACAGCAATACTGAAAGCTAGAAGACGGTAGAGCAATGCTTTCTCAAGTCTGAGGGAAAATTATTTCCCACCTAGAATTATGTACTTGACAAGTTATAAGTCAGGTATTAGGCGTAGGATAAAACACTTTCAAACATTAGGTCTAAAAAGTTTTTTGGCTTTTTTTTTTTAACATCTTGTACCCTTTTTCAAGAAGGTACTGAAAAATATGCTAAAATGGGAGACTAAAACCAAGAAATTAAAGGCAAAAAAATGCAAGAAACAGACTATCCTATATAGGAAAGAAGTAAATGAATTTCTAGGATACTCATGGTATAACGCCCTGTTCCTGACACCGAGCTCCTAAAAACCCTCAAAACTTTCTAAGGAGAGTCTAAGGAAATGCTAAGGAAATGCATCATTAGGTGAGGGGAGAGAGGGGCCACTTAGACACCAGAAAAACCAACCATGGTAATTAGAGAATCAGAACTTCCATTTCCCCACCCCACCAACCCACCTGACCTCTGGGAAGGGGAGAAGGAGAGAAGGGTTGGAGATGGAGTTTATCACCAATGCCAATAATTTAACCAATAATGAAACCTCAGTAGAAAACTTCAAACAGAAACATTCTAGGTTGGTGAACACATTCACGTGCTGGGAAGGTGGTATACCTGACACCATGGAAACAAAACAGAAACTCCAGTGCTCAAGACCCTTCCAGACCTCATCCTATGTACTTCTTCATCTGCCTGCCTATTTACATCCTTTATGATAAACAGTAAGCACAGCACTTTCCTAAGTTCTGTGAGCCATATTAGCAAATTACCAAACCTAAGGGAAGGTTGCAGGAGATCTTCAAATTAGTAGTATGCTCAGCCAAAATGCAGGGAACCTCACTTGCAGGTGGTATCTTGTGGGTTTGTGCCTTCAATCTGTGGGCTCTATGCTAACTCCAAATAGAGTGTCAGAACTGAATTAAATTGTAAGACACCTGGTTGGTGTAGGAAATTGAAGAACTGGTTGTTGTTGAAAAAGATACAACACTAAAGGAAGATCCCAGGGTGATAGCTATATACAAGATGTACAGGGCAACCAGTCCACATTCAAAGTTTCACTCTGTAGACAGTTCTGTTGATGGCTGTAATTATTAAGAGGCCCAGTGCCACTGTGCCCTTTTTAGCCAGGGGACAGAATGCCCAGGTAAGCCTGATCCAGATTCATACTTGGCTTGTCTTAACTGTATGGTGGTGAATTTCCCACTCTCCCCTCCAATGTCCTACTGCCTGACTCAAATGAGCATACTCCTTTAATTGACTCCTGAGAGCTGGAGGTCAGCTATGGCAGGAGGAGAAGTAGAAAACACAGGGCAGGCCCTTCCCTGACCACATTCCTGCCAGTCATCTGTACCTGGCAACACTAGAATCCTGCCAGATGTCTCAACTGTGGTGAGCCCTATGTTCCCCATGACTCACTCATGTTCTTGCCCACTGACGTCCCCAGAAGGGAATCTTGTAAACTCTCTGGGAAACTAAAAGCCAGACTCTGATTCAGAGACTGTTCAATGTATCTTCTTCTGAAAGGTTTCACATAATAGTGGCACTATTGCCCCTTCCATCCATGGCTGGATTAATGCTCCATATTGGTAATATGGCAATATTTTATTTTGTACCCTAGATGTTAGGTACACAGATGTAGTATTCCTTAAATTGCATGCATATATTTTAAACACTTCTGTATGTAAACATTCATTTTACAATAAAAGTCTTAAATAAAGCATAGACCAGTATGTATAGTGTGCTGCCATTAGTTTTTTAAAAAAGGAAAGAAAGAGAATATGTGTATATATTTGCTTGTACATGCATAAAATAATCGCTGAGAGATTAAATAAACATCACAGTGACTGCCTCTAGTGAAGACAACTGAGTGGCTGGGGAACAGAGGTAGGAAAAAGACTTTTTACAGTAAAGTCTTTTAAAGCTTTTGCATTTCTAACACTGCAAATTTCAAAGGCATGAATGCATACATACATAAATAAATGAATTCAATGACTTCTATGATTTCTGCAAATCACAACTCTTAAGTCTTTAAAATAGGGATGATACCTCCTAATACTGGTGAAAGAACCAAATAAGCTTTTGTAAAAAAAAACGCTTTGAAATCAAATACTATATACATCTGAAAGTAGTAGTATTTTTATTGAAAAAAATCTATCCTTTTCCTTCTTTCTCCTTACTTTACACAGAAAGTGTTATTCCTTCTTGATATGGTAAGTTTATTTAGCAGTTAAGGAAACACTGGCTTTAAACTAATTCATGTGATGTTATTTATATTTAGATTTAACAAACACCTATGAAGCCTTCAACAAGTTTAATACCAGTCTTTTTCACATATATTAAATCCTTACAACAACCCCATGTGCAGCTCTAAGTGAATACTAAAGATCTAATGTGAACAGCCATGAGTTCAACAAAGACCTATAGAGGGACCCTACAACCCAACCTTATGGCAAGTTCATCCAGTATAGAAATCCGCAAGACAAAGTCCCTGCTCTTAGGGAGCCCACATTCTGCTAGTGATCCCAAGAGAAGAGGTTATTTCTCAAGAACAAGGAGTAACAGGGAATAAAGTCACCTAACTCATAGGGACTATGGAAGACAGCAAGGGAGGCTTCCAGAAGAGGTGTTATCCTGTGATCTGAGTTAAATTTCATTCAAGTCAGGGGACAAGAGTAGGTATTAAACAAGTACATAAATAGGGATGCGAGTCCAGAAGAGGGAATAACAGACAAACTATCAAAGAGTAACAGAGCATTCAAAAAACTGCCAAAGGTCATGGAGATACGGTGTTCTGCACTTTAATTTTTTTTTATTTGATGGCAGGGAGCACACAAATGGAAGAGAGGGGCAGAGAGAGAGAGACAGAAAGAGCTCCACACTTAGTGCAGAGCCCAACGCAGGGTCAATCCTAGGACCTGAGCCGAGATCAAGAGTCAGATGCTCAACAAACTGAACCACACGGGCGCCCCTGTTCTGCATTTTAAAAACAAACCTCTCATAGGAAAGCTTTACTGGCAGCTGTGTAGCACTACAGGAAGATACTTCTGGACAAAGGAGCCTGTCATTGCTAATATCCAATTTGTACTTTGTACAAAATCATGTTTAATCGTGTTGTTTCCTGTTATCAGAAGAAAAAGAACAGCATACAATTATTTTTCCATTATAATCTAAGGGATCATCATAGCAATGTATTAAACCTAAATAGTTTTAAGTCTATATTCTATGTATCCAGAGTAAGGCAATGTTAAATGACAAAAATTATTGTCATCTCTGATTAGAGGAAATAAGAGTAGAAGATAATGGTAGGAAAGGTACTTCTTTGGTTCTTTGCTAAGAAGTATATGTAGCCTCCAGAAAGGAGAACACGACAGAGGACACACATATATAAGCATCATTCTCTTTGCTTAAACAAGAAAAAAGATTTCATCATACCTTCTAAGGGAGCGACTCATCAGATTGTGACACTGACCAGCTGTGTCAAACAGAAAATGGTCCCACAAATGACAAAGATGTCCAGCAGGTAGATTAACTTTATCAATGTTGTCTGTCATACTGCATACCTACAATGATTCTCTGAGCAACTCTAAGATCTCCTATCATTTAAGGAAAGAGCATCTCCAAAGAGACTGACATCAAAGAGGCAGAACAGGAGCTATTTCCATAAAGTGCACCATACACAAAGTTCAAAAGAAATAATTAGAGGATTTTTATAACTTACCTGTACTGACATTATGCCTGATGACTCTACAGATTCCACAAACCATTTGTGGGCCAAGATTTAGGTCAGGAATATAAAAGGTACTGATGTAAAGGAGTTCTAGGATTATTCAACCCCAATGTCCAGACAAACAGCTGATGGCTATCTTGTAACAATAACTTCAGCTTTGGTCAGATTAGAAATACCATTTAGAAAAAGAGGGGGTGTGGTTGCTAAGATCCCTATGGTTTAAGAAATATAATGTGCTGTAAAGCAGGTGCCGTTTCTGAGTTTTAAGAATAAGCAGAAGGGGTGCCTGGCTGGCTTAGAGGAGTATGCAACTCTTGATCTCGGGGGTTGTGAGTTTGAGCCCCACGTTGGGTGTAGAGACTACTTAAACACATAAATAAATAAACTTAAAAAAAAATTTTAAAAAGACTAAGCACAAGGTCTATCCACTGTACTTCACAATGGTCACAATGAAATACTGAAATCTATCTCACCTAGGTGGAAGTTAAATTTCTTAGAACCTCACTACCTAGCTCTAGGTATAAATTAAAAGGTAAGCATCAATGAAAATAGCCATCACTAACCCATGCAAACACCAGAGTGTCATTGGAGAGGCATCCTATACATCAGGAAGAAAAGGGGGAAAAACCTTTCAGAAGCTAAAAATAATTTAAATTATAAATAAATTAGCCACTGAGCAGACAAGAGAGAAAACATATGCAATAAATCAAGTTCACACACTTCACTCAGGAGAACCTATTTACCGGGCACCTGGGTGGCTCAATCCGTTAAGTGTCCAACTCTTGGCTTCAGCTCAAGTCATGATCTCAAGGTGCGCGGGTTCCAGGCCTGCATCAGGCTCTGTGCTAACAACACAGAGCCTGCTTGGGATTCTCATTCTCTCTCTCTCTCTCTCTCTCTCACTCTCAAAATAAATAAACCTTAAAAAACAAAAAGAACCTAATTACTCTGGTTTATGTTTAGAATTTATTCTAAATTATTTATTCTATAATTGTATTATCTCCTATTCCAGAAAAGAAGAGAAGTAAATTTAAAAGCTGGAGTTATCTACACCCAGGCTCATTGTCAAGGCACACTGACAAAACCCAGAAGCAGCAGCTAAGAGCCTGGGAGAAGTAAAACTTATTTTTAAAGAACCCAAAACACAAGACAGAATGGAGCTTTCAGCTTAGGGATAAAACCACCACCACTGAGAACATCATAGTATTACACATGTGTATGCACAACACAATGGATAAATCCATTATCATTAGATCTGTGTGCTGGTTCTGCTGCTTAACTGCAAGCCATTCAGCCTCTTCTGAGCTCAGCTTCACCTGTAAAATCAGGATAATACTTCCTTGCTACCAGACAAAACTGCCATAAAGAGCTAAAAAAATAGTTCATGTAACATTATCTGAAAAACATAACACATTATACGATATGTAACATACTATACAATATGTAACATGAACATAATATATTTAAAAAAATTCCCATTTAAATGGCTAAATAAAAAATTAGTAGTTTTCTTAATAGCAAAAAAATAAATTACATGATAGTGCTGACCCCCTCCCCCAAAACGCCAGGGTTTTTTAAAAACTATTAACAAGAGGGGCATCTGGGTGGCTCAGTCGGTTGGGCGTCCGACTTCGGCTCACGTCATGATCTCGTGGTCTGTGAGTTCAAGTCCCGCATCAGGCTCTGGGCTGACAGCTCAGAGCCTGGAGCCTGTTTCGGATTCTGTGTCTCCCTCTCTCTCTGACCCTCCCCTGCTCATGCTCTGTCTCTCTCTGTCTCAAAAATAAATAAATGTTAAAAAAAAAAAAAAAACAAAACTATTAACAAGAAAGAGAGCTTTAAAGCAAGAGAAAGATTTTAGCTGCCCTTTGGAAACCAGATAGCTTATAAACATTTCTTGTAATGAAATGACATTTCAAAATGAGAAAAGATAAAATATTTTTTAAATGAATACCCATACCTAAAAATATAACATAAAATACAATATCCATTACAGATATATTATAAAGGAATATTTTTCAAACTGTAGGTCATAATCACCAGTGGATATTGAAGCCAATTCCAGCATTTTTTTAAGAAAATAGGACAGAAAATATTTGAGTACCTTGCATTTAATAAAGGGTAGGTATATATTTCATAGACTTTTGTTATACTTAGTATTTATTATCATAATGTATACACATACACAGTGCTGGGTCACAGTGTAAATCTATTTCTTACATGGAGTTGAGTTTTTAAAAAGTCTGAAAGTCACTAATACAAAACAGACAGATAGGTATGGGGCATTCTAGATGGCAGCTAAGGCATAAATAAGGAATGTAAAAGCAGCTAGTACTCAGAGTAACTAGGAGAAGACAAGGAGAAAGTAAAGAAATGTCATGTGGGACCAGACTGAAGAGGGCAGTGTTTTGTTTTGTTTTGTTTTGCTTTGTTTTAAGTCATCAAGCAGCAGTCCTTGAAGTAGGGAGGGGAAGGGGGAAAAAAAAAAAAGAGAGAGAGAGATTAGAGTGGGAGAGAGCCAAAGCATAAGAGACTCTTAAAAACTGAGAACAAACTGAAGGTTGATGGGGGGTGGGAGGGAGGGGAGGGTGGGTGATGGGTATTGAGGGGGGCACCTTTTGGGATTAGCACGGAGTGTTGTATGGAAACCAATTTGACAATAAATTTCATATATTGAAAAAAAAAAAAAAAAGAAAAAGATAACAGCATTCCTTCTACGAATAAAAAAGGCCAATACAGGAAAAACACTCTACTGGAACTTAGGAGAATCTGCCCCCTAAAACTCTCTGAATTTAATCCTTAATTTTCACAACTGTAAAATGAGAGGACTAGAATAGAAGATAAATTTTAAGATCCTAAATTTTCACAACTGTAAAATGAGAGGACTAGAATAGAAGATAAATTTTAAGATCCTAGGGGCACCTGGATGGCTCAGTCGGTTAAGTGTCTGACCCTGATTTCTGCTCAGCTCATGATTTCATGGTTCATGAGAACGAGCCCCAAGTCGGGCTCTTCACGAACAGCATGGAGCCTGCTTGGGATTCTCTCCCTCTCTCTCTCTCTCTGTCCCTCCCCTGCTCACACTCTATTTCTCTCAAAAATAAATAAATAAACTTAAAAAAAAATTTTAAGACCCTACTCAACATTCTCTGATTCTGGTAGAGTTTATAATAATTAAAACATGGCATGAGTACTTGTTCTGTAAGTAAGACCTTTTGTATTTAATAACTACAATATTATCTTTTAATTTAAAAATTATATTACATCTTCCTAATCAAGGCTTGATGGCTACTACCACATCTGGGCATCTCTCAAATTTCCTTACTGAAAAGGTCTGGTTGGCTAGGTCAAAACTACCCTTAGGCAAACATGTCAGTATTCACCTGGAAGTAACCACGAAAAGACACAGAAGGTGCTCTGAGGGAGTTAAATAACCTCCGTATAACTTTCTTGATACCATGCCCATTTAAAAGTTTTTTAAAAAAAATTACAATAACCATTGAGATACATCTAAATTGTTAAGCTCAACTGCAATCAGTAAGAAGTATTTTATACACTCAAAGATTAATGTTCCTAAAATTTCCTTCTGTCTCCTTTCCTAGTAGGATCAACCTTTTAGTTTAATGACTTTTCTAGGTAAAGCTTCCAATTGCTTCCTTAATATTTTCCTATTCTTTGCATTGATTTCCTGGCCTGGACTTGGCTGCCTGTCCCAATCTATGTGCTCCTTGGCTGTCTCCTCAGATTGCATGCTCCTTTCTACTGGTAAGCTCTTCCGTGGTCTGTACCCACTTCCTTATGCTTAAAGCCTGTATCTGCAAAAACAGTGGTTCCAAGCTCTCAAATAGACACACAAAATGAATTTAGTACATACAAGGGAGTTGCCCTAATTGGGCATAGGGTGTATGTCATATCATGAGGTGGTGTACGTAGAAAGATGTGTATTTTACCATAGATGTCATATTTGGGGCTGCCTCTGAGACTAAATGGAATCTGTTCTACTTCTAAGCAAAAGATCTCTATCTCTTTCAATTAAGGGATGAAAAATCAGAGCAGATAAATGACTAAAGCAGGACTAACTGAACAGAGGTACCATCAAAGGAATAGAAACAGATCAATGGACCAAGCCAATCAATCACTGACAACTATTTTGACTCTGAATACCTTTATGTAACAGTCCTGAGAGAAAACACTAAAAAGAACTAAATCTCTACAAACACACACACACACACCCAACAGCGTTTCATCATGCCATATCATTAGCACAAAGTGAGAAGAGAACATAACATCTATTATCTCTTCTCTCTGTAGGTCCATATCTCTCATTGCTCTATAGACCCACATCTACTTTGCAAAACATGTTCTTCCTAATCAAATCACTCTTACTGAAATGAATGGACACATGTCAATCCAAGTGACCAACATGTAGAAACAGAGCAAATTGAAGTTATACAGAATTCATTTTTTACTGAACTTGTCTTGTGCCAATTCTCACCAACTCTGATATATCAAGTAAATTATCACGCTTTAATTTTACCACATACCCAAATAGCTGATTTTGAACCATAATCCTGAAAATGGTGTCATCTTGACTTATAAAACTCACTTTGGGTTGTTAATTAAACCACATTACTCCTTTTCAGTGAGAGACCTGAATATGTTTAGGGCTGAATAAAACATGGGACCAGAAAACACACAGTGAAAATATGTGTAAGGAAGAAAGTGCAAATCTCTACAAAATAAATGTTTTAAAACATGCGCTAAGGGGTAATTGGGGAAGTGAAGATCAATTTGTGCTATAAGGTCCTGAAGTCAGCATTAAAGCTTTTAGAATCAACTATGCAAAAAGCAGGGGCGCCTGGGTGGCTCAGTCAGTTGAGCATCATATTCTTGGTATTGGGTCAGGTCATAACCTTGTGGTGGTGAGACTGAGCCCTGGGATTGAGCCCTGCATCATCATGGAGCCTGCTTGAGATGCTCTCTCTGCCCCTCCTCTGCACACTCATGCTCCCTCTCCCCCTCCCTCTCAAAACAAATATACTTAAAAAAAAAAAAAAAAAAAACTATGCAAAAAGCAAACACCACAGGGAAATGAAAGGCTGAGACTGGAATAAACAAACAGGAATCTGATGAAAAGAAGAAACAAACATGGCTATGTTGATGATGTCAATATCATTACTATTCGACCAAACCCATGTGGAAATTGGACAGACAATGCTGTCCAACTACAAAACCCACAATCCTGAAGGCTGAACATTAGTGAGAAAATAAAACAATATAATGTCAGTCTGTACAACTAGGATTTCTAAAAATATTTTTTACATATGTATAATTACTGTATCTAAAATTTTGAAGCAATTTTGGACTTTTCTTAACACACTGAAATATATGAAAACTTCTGTGTAAAAATGCAAGTTAAGCAAAAGAAAAACGTATTGATACTGTTAGAAAGTATAATGGTAGGATAATTCAGAATAAGGGTATTTTTGATGAATAAAATTAGCACTTAGCATAAAATATATAAAGTGATCAAAAATAAAGACAGGTAAAACTGAAAATATTATATGTGGAGTCTCATTCTAAAATATAACACTTTAATTTAAAGAGCTATGATATTATATCAACATAAGAGAAAGTCAACAGACCAGCAGTAAACAAAAAAATAAAGAAGGCACACACGAAATATCTAGAACCAGGTTAAAAGATACCTCTCTACAATAGAACAGTACTGATTAACCTCCACGTAAGTGCATCCCTTTCCCTCAATCAACTCACCCAACATTTTCTGCATCTTCATCACACTCAGCTTTATATTTGCAAGGTCCACACTTGGAGTGTTTTCTGTGAACTTCTGCCCCTGACCCTTCCTCTTCTGCTTAAAAAGAAAAATTAAATTTTCAACCAAAAGTTGGTTTCCTTTCCAGATAAGCTTCATGTTTTCAGCAGCCATTATCCCATTTCTGCGGAAAATGTACCTGTGCTCTTGAAAACAATCAGTTCCAAAATCTATCAATGCTTGCATCCAAAAATGTTGCCAATACTGAGTACAACATATTCTATGAGGAAAACAAGTATTGGTGCTAGCAAAATAATCCCTTAACCTATGTACGAAAGAACACTACAGGTTTTGATAATTAATTGCCTTTAAAAGAATTACCATATAACATTAAATAAGAGAGAAAATAAAACATGAGCAATAAATTTGGTACAGTGATTACCCTACCCTATGCAATGCCAGTTAACAAATAAATGATTAAATGCAATAGAGTATAACCACTTGTTCCTCACATCAGTTTCATACCTGCCTTTCTTATTACATAACTAACAGGATTCAAAAAAAATATTTATCTCCAAATTTGTAAAAGGAAAGGGGTCTCTTTACAAAGGACTTGCCTCCTTTTCTGTTTGCCCACTTAGCACACCAAAAATACCCAGAATGCAGAAGTGTGTGGATCTCCTATGATCTGGCACAAAAAACCAGTGGTTACCAGTAAGTTTCCAACTCATATCCCACATTCAAGGGATTCTACATTTCTGGGCTCAACTAGAATGAATCCTACCCTGATAATCTCAAACTGGGCAGGGAGATCCGTTCTGAAGCCAATTTAGGGATTACAGTTTACTCAAAGGATCTCTCATTCTGGTTTAGGAAATAACACCTTCTTCAGGGGGTGTCTATCAGTAAAGACATTACAAGGCAAGTCCAAAAACCTAATATACCTATTTGGTAATACTTCCAAACTTTCCATTTTTAGTGTCTGCATGCACTTTAAGTAGAAATCTTTCCCAAATTCTCATGAACACTCCCAGATTCCAGGGATCATAATCCTATTATTTCCGAGGCTTCAGAAACATCAGGAAATCGTATGGCCACCACAAGCTCACTTAAGTTTGTACGCTAATCTGAGCAAACGACTTAGCCTTTCTAAACTCATACTCCCTGAAAAGAAATAGTCAACCTACATTCTCAGAGCAAGACATCCAGTATTTACATGACATAAAAAAAATCATGACATCAACTTCCACTTCTTTAGTATGGGAACATGACTGTTTCCTTACTGAATATCTGACCACAAAGACTAGACTACGTGATCTCTCTTAAAATCCTTTCCAGCTCTAAGATCTAGAATTGATGGTCTGATCCTTCACATGTGATCATGAAGCTTCTGCTTGAACATGTCCCTTTAAATCACATTCTATTGTAGGATAACTTTAATCTTTTTTTTTTTTTCCCCTGAAACTTTCATCCCCAAATTTCTTCCTCAGGATGGTTCTTCTATTCTCTAAGTGACCTTTGAAGTGCCTTCCAACTCTGATATTTTAGGATTCTATGAAATGTGGAAATCTGGAATAAGGTTTCAGATAGTATTGAAAGGATCATAACTGTAGTTTTCATTTGTATGAGTGTGAATTTTACTAGAGTAAGTTTTCTTTCAGTGTAGGTATCCCCACAGTACCTCCTGCATTACTTTGCATACAGTAGACAGTCACTAAGTCCTACAGCTTCATTAGACTATGAATTAAATGAGTCATTCTTAATTCTGACAATTTAAACTGTTGCTATACACTATTACCAGATACTACTTTTTTAAACAGCAGAAATAATTTATATATTTGTAAAATAAAATCAAAAACATACACAGGAGAATTTTAATGGCATAAAGTCTAGATTCCACTACAATTATCCTGTAAGCCTTCTCTTTGCCATGCACAATTCGCTCCAGAGTTTTACAACCCAGCACCTTGAAAATTCCTTAGGAGCAAAAATTTGTAAGCAAGGAGTGGGAGAGTTACAAATACTCTGGTCCAACCCAAAATCACTTGTGTGGATGATCCCAAGGAGAAGGCACTTTGGTGCAATCTCAATTTAACAGGAGCTACATTTCTGCTTTGTTTGTCAACAAAGCTTTAGTGAGACATAATTGTATGAAACAATATGCCTAGGGCTAAAAGAGACAGAAGGGTTGGGTGTAATGGCTAAAGGCTTCTTTCTGGAGTAACGAAAATGTTCTAAAATGGACTGTGGTGATGATGAATGCACAACTCTGTACTATACTAAAAGCAACCGAATGGCACACTTTAAATGAGCAAATTGTACACTGTGTGAATTTTAACTCAATAAAGCTGTAAAAATCAGAAAATGACAGAAAACAAATGTCCTTTAAGGGGTACTTGAAACCTACCTCCTTCTCCAGATCCAGAGCCATTATCTAAGAAGAAAAACAAACAGTGAATAGAAATACTTTCGCTGGAAATGTCATCTTATCCAATACTCAAATTTCTCATCAAAAATCAAACTGCAATAACAATTCTCATTTTTTGATATCAAACCATTTATTCTTATGTACCTATTCCATGTTTTTCCCCAAATGTTAATTCCCTAGACACACAATCATCTATAACTCATACATCTTTGTAGCATATTCAGGAAGTATCCAGGTGCCCTGCACCAAGTAAAGACGAATAAATACTGTAAAATAAATGGCTATATAAAAATAATTTTAATTAACTCACTTAAAAGGTAAAAAAAGAAAAAATTTAATTTTGTAAAAGCTTAAGAGGAATAATGAATAAGTTGCTTTTATTAGAAAGGGAGGAAAAGAGCTTTGGGTCTTGCTCCAAAAATCTTAATGAAATCCGTGGATAAAGGCCAAAAGCCAAAAGGTAAGAAAAAGCCTCAAGGCTTAAAAGGAAAGAACTTCTGAGCTGAGGTTTTCATATTACTGATGAAATTAGCTTCCTCTAGGAAACCTCACCAGAAGGACTCACACCAAGGTGTAGGTGGGACACTTGTTACTAGTGAAATTAAAAAGCCTCCCTCAAAGTTACCAGCAAAAAGTCGGCCTAAAATGTAATTAATATAAAATGCTTATTTTATAAATCCTAAAAAGGCCAACATATGATGCAGAGCATGTTGAAGAGAGGGTAGTGCTATAATATCATCAGCATGATGCAGTAAAAAAGCAGAGGTGGCAAAAGAGCTTGGCACACTTTATCCAGCACTTTCAGGGGTTGGGGGGGAGACACATCCTCAGGAACCCGCTCCAGTTCTTCAAATGGTTCCCCAGAGTGGGAGATAACAGCCTTCACAATATTGTCCCTTTCCCTTTGATCTCCTTCAAACAATAATCAAATTCTCAAACATAGTGGAAATAGGAGGAACCGGAACAATACATGTTTTTTGTAATATCCACTGCAAAATCTTCAAGGGATTTTATAAAGTCTAAAACTGTGTTCGATTCTGATTAACCAACCATAAATAATTAGATCTGAGTACACAAAGGAAAAGAAAAAGAGTAGAAGAGCAGAAAAAAGACAAAGAAGGGAACTCAATTAAAAAATTGTTCTATGACCAAACTTTTTTTTAGAAAAACACTCCTTTTTGGGGCGCCTGGGGGGGCTCAGTCGGTTAAGCGTCTGACTTCGGCTCAGGTCATGATCTTATGGTCTGTGAGTCAGAGACCCACGTCAGGCTCTGTGCTGACAGCTCAGAACCTGGAGCCTGCTTCAGATTCTGTGTCTCCCTCTCTCTCTGCCCCTCCCCCGCTCATGCTCTGTCTCACTCTCAAAAATGAATAAATGTTAACAACAAAAAAATTCTTTTTTGAAAAAATTAAAAAAAAAAAGGAAAACACTCCTTTTTTCATTCCATTCTACATACACTGACTGGGTACATATCATGTGGTAGGCAACATAGTAAATGGTAGGAATAAATTGAATAAGATAGCCCCAGTGCATGAGATGCTCTCAATCTGTTTTCAACCCATGCTAAATTTTAATGAATATAATACCTCAAACTTTCCTTTAGTGTCCTTTAGAATTCTGAAATAGGAGCACCTGGGTGGCTCAGTCGGTCGAGCATCCAACTTCGGCTCAGGTCCTAACCTGGTGGTACGTAAATTCGAGCTCTATATCGGGCTCACTGCTGTCAGCACAGAGTCCACCTTGGATCCTCTGTACCCCTCTCTGCCTCTCCCTGCTTGTGCTCTCTCAAAAATAAATAAACAAACATTAAAAAATAAAATAAATAAATAAAATAAAGATAAAAACTCTGAAATATTGTGACTACTCTGATAATGAGTTGAGTTCTTCTTGTAGATTGTATTTTCATTGTTCATGTGCCTTTCCCCATCCACACAACTCCACCCAAACCCTGGGACTATAATATACCTCCCCAGATAGGGCATCCTGCCCTCCTGTTGAGAAGCAACTGATCCAGCTGAAGACAGATGTGTCAGATAAATGAAATACAGTATGATATATACATAGAGATACGCACAAAGTGTGAAAAAAACTCTGTCAGGAGATGCCACAGGAGAAAAATTTCACAGAGGAAAAAAGGCTAAAGCTCTAAGTAAGCATTTTGCAAGTAAACAAAAGACTTATTTCTAGCAATGTCCCACCAAGCGTCTAACAAGATCAATATAGCACCTTACAGCTTAGCTTATTCAATCTTCATTTAACAATCCCAAGAGATGGTATCCATTTAACACTTTAAATAACTGGGGCTCAGAGTAACTAAGTGACTTGTCCAAGGTCATATAGTAAATAAGTAAACAAGAGCTGGAGGGGGGCGTCCTGGGTGGCTCAGTCAGTTAAGCATCTGACTTCAGCTCAGGTCATGATCTCCTAGTTTGTGAGTTCAAGCCCAACATTGGGCTCTGAGTGACAGCTCAGAGCCTGGAGCTTGCTTCAGATTCTGTCTCTGTGTCTCTGTGCCCCTCCCCTGCCCATGCACACTCTCTCTCTCTTTCTCTCTCTCTCTCTCAAATATAAACATAAAAAAATTTTTTAATAAAAAATAAATAAGAGGGGCGCCTGGGTGGCGCCGTCGGTTAAGCGTCCGACTTCAGCCAGGTCACGATCTCGCGGTCCCTGAGTTCGAGCCCCGCGTCGGGCTCTGGGCTGATGGCTCGGAGCCTGTTTCCGATTCTGTGTCTCCCTCTCTCTCTGCCCCTCCCCCGTTCATGCTCTGTCTCTCTCTGTCCCAAAAATAAATAAAAAAGGTTGAAAAAAAAAAATTAAAAAAATAAAAAATTAAAAAAAATAAATAAATAAGAGCTGGAGTTAAAATTAGGTCTTTCAACCCCAGTGCAGTGCTCTTTCCAATCTACCACCCTGATTCTAATGTTTACCATTCACTGCCTATCAAAGCACTTTGTGTCTTAAACACATGCTCCTCATAAGAGACACCTAATTAATTTGGGATTGTAAAGAGCTCCATATTCTTTTTTACTTTTTTTTTTTTTTTTTTTTACATTTTATTTATTTTTGAGAGAGAGAGAGAGACAGAGTGCAAGAGGAGGAGGAACAGAGAGTATGGGAGACACAGAATCCGAAGCAGGCTCCAGGCTCTGAGCTGTCAACACAGAGTTTGACATGGGGCTCAAACTCACAAACCGTTGGATCATGACCTGAGCCAAAGTTGGACACTTAACCGACTGAGCCACCCAGGTGCCCCTCTTTTTTAGTTTCTAAACCAAGTCTGTGAAACACAATGTACTTAGAGAAGTATACAAGAATCACAACAAATGATAGTCTATTGGCCTGAGAACATAATCGTTTCACGAAGCACATAATTATTTGATGTAGGGAAAAGAATTTGGTATTGTCCAAAGAAAGGCCTGGTCTTTGCCCACAGCTTTTTTGTATTTTCTTTTTAATTTTTTTAAATGTTTACTTATTTTTGAGAGAGAGAGAGAAACAGAGCACAAGCCAGGGAGAGGGAGAAAGAGAGAGAGACACAGAATCCAAAGCTGAGCTGTCAGCACAGAGCCCCGAGAGCCATGAATGAGATCATGACCTGAGCCAAAGTCAGAGGCTTAACCGACTGAGCCACCCAGGCACCCCTGCCCTCAGCTTCTTTAAGGTAATCTACATCATACCTGCCAGAAGTGTCTCGTTTCAGGAGGGTGCTAACCACATCAGATGATAGGGTGGGGCTGGCCACACTCTATAGCCTTAGGGTAGAGGGTTGGCCAACCACAAAGACCAGCCACCTAATTTAGAGTGGGGGCTTTCAAATATATGGTATTAGTGGACCTGGAGTTTGAGATCAACCACATGGACAATGGATCATTCGTGCTTATGAAATGGAGCCCCAGTAAAAATTCTGGACACAGGCACTATAATACATAGGAAAATAAATAAATAAATAAATAAAGTATATCATATAGGAAGTGTCTACACCTATACTGCTAACCTTCATACGATAATTCTAATTACAACACTTCACTTGCATCCCTGTCCCCAAATACAAATGCAAGTAAGAAACTTACATTAGTGCCTTCCAAAATTAACCACTACTGATTCAGGAAGGAAAAGAGAAATAAATACAAAAAACCTGGGGGAAGATAGGTGACAAGGATTGGCAGACAGAATAGAGATGATATAAAAAGAGACAAGCTTGGAAAGAGACACATCCTGGGATGCCACTAATGACTTTCTATAAATATTCTCCACCCCTTTCCCCTGCCATGAAAATAAAACCCAACAAAATGGATCCCATGTAATTTCCACCCCAAATCTCGTTCTAATATTCAAACCATAAGGCAAAAGGCAGGCAAAGACCCCACGAAATTTCACCACCTGGGGTTAAAAAGCAACAACACGAGGGGTGCTTGGGTGGCTCAATCGGTTAAGCATCTGACTTCGGCTCAGGTCATGATCTCACAGTTCATTAGTTTGAGCCCTGCATCAGGCTCTGTGCTGACAGTTCAGAGCCTGGAGCCTGCTTCAGATTCTGTGTCTCCCTCTCTCTCTCCCCCTCCCCTGCTCACATTATCTCTCTCTATCTCTATCTCTCTCTCTCTTGCAAAAATAAACAAACATTAAAAAACAAATTTAAAGCAACGACATGAAATGCAGACAAAAAAGAGCCCCTCCACTCCCCAAACAACTAATCCATAGAGCAGTTCTGGGAATACATCTCTGACTGGAAATTGCCTTTTAGAAACTATGATGGAATCATCTCTAACATTTATTCAGAAGAGTATCACACATACCAGAGTAGCATGGTCCTCTTGCTACTACTGTTATCTCTTTCTGGTGCTTACAAGCAGCCCTTCTGAGAAAGCATTCATTTTGATAAGTGTCCCCATTTGATCCACAGACAGGAATGTAATTTGTATGGCACTGCAAAAGAAACAAAAATAAACTTTCAAAACTAAGCAGGAATATTAATAGTTCACTTCATATTTATGAATGTAATACCATAGTACTGTGACATACTTCTACAGAATAGTTTGTTCTTTTGTTTGGTTTAAATAAAAGAGAGTTATACCATTTTCTCACACCTTTTTTCACATTTATAATGAAAATAACTATCAACTATCCATAAAGATAAGAAAATCCCTGTGCTATCTAGTGCATTTGCTTGCTATAAAAATCCAATGAGGTAAGAGAGAAATTCTTGGCTATGTTTATAATAAGCTAATAAGCACTAATTATATAATGTCATTTTATTAAAATCAAAATTCATTTATTCAATACCACCGGAATGCAAAGTCCCAAGATACATGCTATAGAAAACACAAAGAAATACATGATCTCTGGATCTACCATCCACGTAACTATAGGCTAGCATCATTGCCATTTCCTCCACCTAATGCATCTATCTAATAAAGTTGTTGTGAAGATTAAATAAGAGAAATCCATCTTTAGCATTTATATCTGGCCATGGTAAATTCTCAGTAAATATTAGCTGGTTTTGCTATGCCTTCATCACTTCTGAGTCTTACGTAGTTGCCCACGGTCATAGCTAGTAAGTGGGAGACCCACAATTTCTCACAAGTGATGTATTCTAACCACTACACAGTTGAGTTATTCAGCAGGGTGTTACCATGTGTCATTTGGTGGTAGTGAACAGGGAGCTTAAAATCGTGCCTGAAATTCAACCTAACAAGCACATACATACCTAGGAGTGAGCATGAGATGGAAGGAGAAGACCTGCTGTTCTTTGGTCAGTCTGTTTCCAGGGGTCTCTCTTAGGAGCCTCTCATTATGCTCTAGGCAAATGAAGGGATTTGGCGATTTTAACAACATGCAACTTCTGACGTCGGCACTGACTCTAACCTAAGGTCCGCCTCCTCCATACTGCCACCCTTGCTGGGTGAAACAATTCTCCCTATACCTTCTATTTAGCTAGAAGAATGTAATTTGAAGTAGTTTAGAAAGGTGCGGAGTGTACAACTCTGAGCCACATCCATTCAAGCATGTATTGTGTGCCTACTGCATGTCAAGAACTTTGCTGAATATAATAAGTAAGAAAATAGCAACAAGATTGTGATGGTCAATATTATGTGTCAACCTGACTAGGCCCCAGGGTGCCCAGATTAAACATTATCTCTGGATGCTCTCTGAGGGTGTTTCTTTTTTTTTTTTTTTTTTAACGTTTATTTATTTCTGAGACAGAGAGAGACACAGCATGAACGGGGGAGGGGCAGAGAGAGAGGGAGACACAGAATCGGAAGCAAGCTCCAGGCTCTGAGCCATCAGCCCAGAGCCCGACGCGGGGCTCGAACTCGTGGACCGCGAGATCGTGACCTGAGCTGAAGTCGGACGCTTAACCGACTGAGCCACCCAGGCGCCCCTCTGAAGGTGTTTCTGATTGAATTTCCATTAGAATCAACTGACTAAGTGCCCTCCCCAATGTTGGTGGGATCATCCAATCGATCTGAGGGCCTGAATAGAACAAAAAAGTAGAGGAAAGGAGAACTGGGTCTCCCTGCCTGACTGCTGGATTTGGGACAAGGCTATTCTCCTGGTTTTCAGGACTTCAGTCTTAGACTGGGACTTACATCTTCATCTCCCCGGATTCTCAGGCCTTCAGACTTGGACTGGAACTACACTATCAGCTTTCCTGGACATCCAGCTTGCAGACAACAGATCACGTGACTTGTCAGCCTCCATAATCAAGCAAACCAATTCCTTAAAATATATCGTCCCCTCCCTTTTTCCCCTCATTCTGTGTGTGTGTATTTCCTATTGGTTCTGTTTCTCTGGAGAACTCTAATACAAAGGTCTAATAAGAGGGCATGCAACACCTAGCAATAGCAGACATTGATAAATTCAGGAAAAAAAAAACACAGTCTGGAGTACTCCAGGGAGAAGGAAAAGGACAAAGAGGAAAAAAGAAAATAGGAAAGTCGTAGGCACTCCTCTTTGGATATAATCCACGTATTCATAGAAAGATGCAATACTGATCATTTTTCTTGGTACAAAATAAAAGTAGGTTTGTGTATATAATGTCACAAGATATAATAGCTCTTACTAGCAGACTGAAAAAAAAAATTTTAGACTTTATTTAAAATCCTGTTATTATCTGTTAAAATGTATTTAAATTATAAGCCAGAAATTATAATATGGTTAATAAACAATATTAACACTAAAAGCATGCTGAATCATAAGCAAGTTTTTTAAATGAATTGAAAGATACAGCTAAAGAAACCAGCAAATAAGTGTTTAATGGACATAGGAGGTGATTTTTCTTCAACTGGCAATCACCTAGGTCTAAATTGAACGGATCTATAAATTATAAGAAGGCAGAATAGTCAAAGGAAGGTTTGTTCAGCAGCAGGATCAAATCATGCTGTAAGCCCTGAGGCAGTTTGCTCCTACAGGGCAAGCAACTTGTCTTTAAACATCTTTATATCCTCAGCATCTGGCACCAAGCACAAAGCAAGCCTTGGATAAAGGCTTGGATAAATATCTAGTGATCTCAACTCCTAACTTTTATTTCTCTTTCTTGCTTTGCCACCAGGTAAGAATGCAAAGGATTCAGACAGATCATACAAGGATTTTCTAGCTGTCCAAATATGTGACAAAGGTCAAAGAGGTTATTTCTTTATAATCTTAAAGTTGCAAGGAAAGACTTTCAATCAATGAAAAGCAGAATCATGAAGACAAAAATAAAATATGATACAAAAATTTAAACTTCTTTATATCACACACATATAATATATATATTAACATGAATTTAAATTAAAAAAATTATTTATATTAAAAATTATAAACAAAATGAAAATGACACTAGAATAACTTCTTCAAAACTTTTGTACTCTCAATTAAAAAGGAACACTCTAAGGTAAATACTACTGAGTGGTTTAAAACTTAAAAGAGAAACTAAAATACCTACAATTGACCCTTAAACAACATGGGTGTTAGGGGTACCAATCCCCCGCACATCAAAAACCCATGCATAACTTTTGACACCCCAAAATCTTAGCTACTAATAACCTGCTATTGACAAGAAGCCTTACCAATAACATAAACAATTAACACATATTTGGTATGTTACATGTATTATATATTGTTACTTTTACAATGAAGTAAGCTAGAGAAAAGAAAATGCTATGAAAAAAAATCACATAAAAGAGAAAATACATTTACAGGACTGTACTATAAAAAATCCATGTATAAGTGGACCCACACAGGTCAAGCCTGTGTTGTTCAAGGGTCAATCGCATATGCCTATAGAACGTACAATATTTCTAGAAGGAAATACAAGTAACAGATGTTGCCTTTAAGAAGAGCAATTGAGGGGCGCCTGGGTGGCTCAGTCGGTTGAGCGTCCAACTTCAGCTCAGGTCACGATCTCACGGTTCGTGAGCTCGAGCCCCGCGTCGGGCTCTGGGCTGATGGCTCAGAGCCTGGAGCCTGCTTCCGATTCTGTGTCTCCCTCTCTCTCTGCCCCTCCCCCATTCATGCTCTGTCTCTCTCTGTCTTAAAAATAAATAAACATTAAAAAAAAGTTAAAAAAAAAAAAAAAAAAAAGAAGAGCAATTGAGGGGCGCCTGGGTGACTCAGTCGGTTGAGCATCCGACTTTGGCTCAGGTCATGATCTCACAGTCTGTGAGTTCGAGCCCTGCATCGGGCTCTGTGCTGATGGCTCAGAGCCTGGAGCCTGCTTCCGATTCTGTGTCTCCCTCTCTCTCTGCCCCTTCCCTGCTCATGCTCTGTCTCTCTCTGTCTCAAAAATAAATAAAAACATAAAAAAAAAAAAAAAAAAGAGCAATTGGTAGTCTGGAGTGAAAGACATTTTTCATTGTATTATACATCTTCTTATATAATGTTCAAGTTGTTGTCAATCCTTCAATGTATGTAAATGGGCATACATTACTCTTTTAAAAAACATAAAAACGGTACCCATATCACAGGTTCTCATGGGAGTTTATGAGTTATAGAGGCTTTTATATATATGGATATATATATATATACATATATATATATATACACACACATATATATATATATATATATCCATATGTATATACACATTTAGAACTATTAATGGATAATGCTCAGCATAGTAAGCAATATATAAGTACTCAAATAGTATACTATATATAGAGTATGCATATGTCTTCACATATCAACACAAGGAGAAAAGAAAATACTCCAAAAAATGGGCAAAGAATATGAAATATAAATTCACAAAAAAATGGTCAATAAACACATGGCAAATTTTCAATTTCTCTAACAATCAAATGAAAATTTAAAAAAAAAATTTTTTGGCCATACAGATTTACAATTTATTTTTTTATTTTTATTTATTTTTTTTTAATTTTTTTTTTCAACGTTTATTTATTTTTGAGACAGAGAGAGACAGAGCATGAACAGGGGAGGGGCAGAGACAGAGGGAGACACAGAATCTGAAACAGGCTGCAGGCTCTGAGCGGTCAGCAGAGCCCGACGTGGGGCTCGAACTCATGGGCTGTGAGATCATGACCTGAGCCGAAGTCCCGAAGTCGGTTAACCGACCAAGCCACCCAGGCGCCCCCAGATTTACAATTTAAAAGGACTGAAGGGTGACTGGTGGCTCAGTTAGTTGAGAGTCCAACTCTTGGCTTTAGCTCAGGTCATGATCTTGCAGTTCATGAGATCTGTACTTTCAGCACAGAACCTGCTTGGAATTCCCTCTCTCCCTTTCTCTCTACTTCTCCTCTCATGATCACTCTCTCTCAAAATAAGTAAACAGTAAAATAAAAAAATTTTTTAAAGGATTGACAAAACCCATTACCAAGAGGCTAAGAGGAAACCAGCAGTCAAATGTACTGTTATTGATGAGAATGTTATCTGTACATAAGCATCCACTGGCTCAACAATTCCACATCAAGGAATTTAACCTAAAGAAATGTAAGACAGCTGGAAGAGGGAACAGCTTCAGTCTTCCCAATACAGGAATGGCTAAAACACCAGTAAGAAAGCTCCAATCTTTCTGGCTCAATGAACCAAAGAATAGCGTTCAGGGCAATCAGAGCCACTAAAAAGAGAGAAACCCAGAAAGGAAAGAGTCAGAAGGGCCTTCCAGATTCTGTATATAAACTCAGACCAAACTTCTCGCTGACTCCCAAACCACTCATGAGGCAGATTCTAAGTAGCCCAGGCAAAGACTAAAAGAAATGAACTGATATTTGTGTTGCTTCCCACAACAGGGAAGAGAATGTGCAGTTTGAGTTCAGCCAACTTAATTGCTTCCAAGTGACAGTACTCTTCAGAGGAACATAACAAAATTCAAACACTCTAAAACATATCATTCACAATGTGTACAATAAATTCAAAATTACCCTAATACAAAGAAAAAGGAAAACACAATCCATTTTCAAATGAAAAGACAATCTGATCCCTGAGATGTCCCAGATGCTGAAATTAGCAAAGATTTTGAAGCAGCAATAGGATCTAAGCTAGAGGAAAATATGCTTGTGATGAATGAAAACACAGGAAATCTCAGTCAAGAAATCAAAACTATAAATTCTAGAAATAAAATATCTGAAAATAAAAACTCACTGGATGTACTGAATGGAGAAGAGAAGAAAAGATTAGGGAATCTGAAGGCAGATCATAAAAAATTATCTAAGGTGAAGAACAGAAAGCGGTAAAAGTTCATGAGGGCTTAGTAACACTATATACACCAATACCTTCTTTTAAGGAAAGAAGCCCACTTTAGTTGCTATCCCTTTCAAGAATGGTTAGGGAGCAGGCAGGGAAGCCAAACATAACACATTGAAGAGAACATTCATTGCATGAGTAACCAGGTAGGTGCGGGCACAAGGTCAGCTAAACCACATCAAAGATAGCTACTGTGAATAAATAGTGCATTATAAAGTCCCTTTGACTATGAAGGGTCTGTGTAGCTGGACAATAGTATATCTCCCTCCCTACTCTTCCTCCAATAGTTTTAAGTTTTCAGAGAATTCATATGCAGCCTCTCTGATTTTGATTCTCATTACAATATCATAAAAAAGGGTAGAAAACATAAAGGGTAGAAAAAAGGTAGAAAACATCTCTTTTCAGATGAACATACAGGAACTTGCTGAGGTTATAGGGTTACTGGAAATACTGACTGTCCTATGCTTTTGTCTCTAATCTCTGTACCCTTTCCTTCCTTTAAAATCCAAAATGATGGGTCCAATTAGAATAAAATGATAAGTGAAAAAAATTCCAGTTTTGCCTTTGTTTCATCTCAAATCCTAAATCAGGGACCATCTTCTGAGCAACTTTTTGAAGCCAGATTATAATTTAATCACAGCAAATAAAAAGAATTGAATGTAACAGCCTTTGCATTCCTTCTTTTTAGTTTTTAGACAACACAATCACAACCTAAAAGAGCATCTGAAAAGCAAAGATGTTAGTCTGAGGTTCCTCTGTCTAGTTTACCTCTAACCCTGACCTACCCTGAGGCACTGAGTCAGCCATGTTCTTTGGCATAAAGAGATGAGACAGTAGCAAATAAAAATGGAAGGGAAGAGCATAACATATAAAGAAGCTGAATCACTATGTTGTACACCTGAAACTAACGTAACACTGTGGGTCAACTACACTCAAATTAAAAAAAAAAAAAAATTTAATGGAAAGCAAAAAACCTAGAAAGAGAAGGAAAGGGGGAAAATTGCCAACGTTTTAAATAAGAAACTCATTTCTTTTCAGTGACAAGTAGAACTTACATTTGAATAGAACTTTTAATATTTTTTCAAAGCATCTTCACATCTATTATTGCCAGTCTGCCCTCTTAACTCAAAGAAAGAAGCAAAGAATGTACAAATAATAGTATTTCATATGACAAAAAAATCAGTGGGCTGGGAAGTCCAACTTCTTTATGGGATTCAAGGTGCTTTAAGCTTTTTAATTTGAAAAATGTAGAATGATAAAATGTTAAAAATGTAAAATTCTTCAAAATAGGATTGGTTTCCTCACCTGAAACTGACATGCACATTTCAAACCATCTCCATCTTCTTTACAGACTCCTCCATATTTACATGACGATTCATCACAAACTCTTATATCAGACTCCCTCACATTTAATTCTGAAAAAGAGAAAAAAATGTTTCATATGTCTTTTTGTATCCAAATGTCCATATATAAAAGAAAAAAAACCTTAAAATGTGTTCATCGTCTCATTCACAGTGTAACAAGACATAACATACGAAAAGCAAGGACACAAAATGTTCAAAATTCCCCAAAGAGAACCTTGCATAATAATATGCCTAATAAGCAACCCAAACCAAAATAAAACTCAAAATTTCAGGATTTCACAGAATTCCCAAAGGTAAATCTCAGAATTTTTCTAGTTGGCTACCAACAGCTTAAGACAGTTTTCTTACCATTATCTTAATATCTTAGATTATTTTTTAATAGGTTTTTAAAAACTAATCTCTACACCCAATGTGGGGCTTAAACTCATGACCCCCAGATCAAGAGTAGCATGCCCTAACGGCTAAGCCAGCCAGGCACTCCCTTAGATCATTTTTCTAGTGATTAAGTTACTTTTAAGGAGAATAAGAATAATTAGAAGAAATCTTAATTCTTTTGGTATCTAAATAAATTTCAGGTGAACATAATTCATTCTAGACCAACTAATTTAATTAGAAAAGAATTCTAAAGTAAACCTGAATATCATACAATTGATATACATGGAGCATTTATGTGCACAGAATTAAAAAAACTAAAAATCTCACTCTTAAAATTTTTTAATGACTTAATTTCACTCTACCACAGGAAGTAGCTCCAATCAACAATACTAGCATTCTGTGGCCATTTTGCTCCTGCTCCAAGACCATCGGTCTTGCTCTGGAACTATCAAATTAAGCTACCTAGCATCATATGGAAGTAAGTAAAAACCACTATAATGCAATTTTTATATTCTATTAGGAATGAGACATACAACAACAAACAACAAACAATAAAATTATAGCAACAATAACAAATAATAAATGATTATTTTGAAAACCCATTCCATTGTACAGGTAAAGAAAGAAGTCTGGGAGCAGGATGGCCTAAAGTAGCTTCTGACTCTGTCACTCAGTAACTGAGGGACCCTGGGAAGGGCACAAGGTCTCCTGAACCTCTAGATCATGATGAAGTCTTGGCAAACAGATCTCAGGGAGCATTTCTCCAGCATTCCCCCTTCCTCCATTGTTTTCTATTTCTAGATTTCAAAGCAGGACTCAGTGGACTCAGAGACACAGAGTCCAGTGTCTCTGTATCTAATGGCATCTGTCCTGGTGACATTTCATTGGATCTCTCTGCCCCGTTTGTTCTCACTGCTCTGCAATGGTGTCTTGGGTGTCCTACTCCTCGGAACTGACCCTCCAAGGAACTGGCAGTCAAGTACCTAAATACCCAAGGAGTCCACTTATCTGAATAACCACTCTCAACCAAGCACTGCACACTAGGTTAAGTATACATCTATGTAACTATAGGTTACAAAACTTTTTTCTTTTCCTTAAATGAAACTCACATGTTTAAAAAAGACATGAGCTGAAACTTAAAACAACAGGAAACTACTAGAGCTATTTTGTTGTTCTCACTGTTTCACAAGCTATTTCAGACACAGATGATCATCTTTTAACTCCTTTCACCTTGGCTATCTGGCTATGGAGGCTCTATGTTCTTGGTTCCCCTCATCTCCCAATTTTTGCTTACTCACCCTTCTCCTCCTTGATGACTTGCATTAGTACTTGAGACTCAATCCTAAGTGTGGGGCTTGCTTTTTTTCTATATACCCTCATTCCTACTGGGAATTTGCACAAGGTGCAGTTCCAAATACACTCTAATGTACATCTTGAAACCCAAGGAAGATTAACTAAATATTAATAAAGAACCGCTTTGGAGAAGAGGATAACAATGCATAATATTTTTGTTCAACTACAGGCTTAGTCAATTTTACGGGCCATAGAAATAAAAAGAATTGTACAATTTGAGAAATAAAATTGAGTGCATTTCTCCTCCTTTTCTTTGTAGCCTTAAAGTTCACACTGGGTTCCAATACAATCAGACATATAAAACAGGGATAAAATTTTTTTTTTTTTGGGGGGGGGTTCAAGATCATGGTCTGAGTAGCTCTGACTTGCTACTTGGGCTTGAGAATCTTTGAGGTATGTTTTACTTATTGTATTTTAAAAGTACAATGGCAGTGGGGTGCCTGGGTAGCTCAGTCAGTTGAGCATCCAACTCTTGATTTCAGCTCAGTTCATGATCCCAGGGTTGTGGGATCCAGCCCCACACCAAGTTCTACACTGAGCATGGACCCTGTGTGAGATTCTCTTTCTCTTTTACTCTGCCCCTCTCCCCACCCACCCCACAAATAAATAAATAAAATTATACAATGGCCTTGAAATCTAGAACCTAAACAATCCCTGATACTAAGATTCACACTTCTCTGGAGACTGAGGATTGTTCAAAGCATCTATTTGTTTGGGCACCTGGGTGGCTCAGTCGGTTTAGTGCCCGACTTCGACTCAGGTCATGCTCTCACAGTTAGTGAGTTTGAGCTCCACGACCGGCTCTGTGCAGACAGCTGGAGCCTGGAGCCTGCTTCAGATTCTGTGTCTTCCTCTCTTTCTGCTCCTCCCCCTCTCATGCTCTGTCTCTTTCTCTCAAAAAAATAAATAAACATTAAAAAAAATTTTTTTCAAAGCATCTATTTGCATGAAAGACTAAGAAACATTTTAGGACAATAATCATCCTTACTAAAGAGAGGCAGAAAAGCTTGGTTCAATAAACAGAGCTTGAACAGGAGGAGTGTCCTGTGCACAAGATGGTGTCTATCACTTGGACTACTCCCCCAGCCCAGCCCCAAGAACTCAACATAACAGAGGAGCTACAGTAAGAAACTAAATAGCAGCTTTCGCTAAAAGCTCTGAAACAACAAGGTATAAAGAGTTCTGCTTTGATGTCCACACAACAAGACAGAATAGCGGGGGGAGAAAAGAGGCTGGGACACCTCAAAAGCCCCAGCATCAGCACCACACCTGGCAGGATGGCACAAAGCCAAGGAGATAATCAGGCACAGAGATACACCTCTGATATCTAGGGGCAGCAAACATGGCAGGAAGAAAAAGATGTGCCATGTGGCAGTGGCCAGAATACATTAGTGAGCCCACATGAAACACCCTTTGGTGATTCCAAGAATAAACCTGGAGGGAGAGCAATCTGGGGAAGCTAGAGGTTCCACATTAATAGGTGAGGGCAAAAGTCATGAAATTCTGATTACACTGGCTATTAGTCATGTTTCATTTTATGCCTACCCTGTTATTAAATTCATGATATTTTTGTGTGTATTAATGCGTTAAATGTGATTATTTAGTTGATCAGGAAACAAGTATCTACTATATATCTAATACTATGCTAAGAAATTGGGGCACACAGAAAAATATTAACAGGGAGCCTGTGATCTTGCTAACATGGAACAATTACTAATGCGTTCAATGTAGTCCATAAGGAAAAAATGCTGTTGTACAGGCTATAATTGCTCTAGGAGTTTCAAGAAGGAGATAAAGGGCCGCCTGACTGGCTCAGTCAGAAGAGCATCTAACTCTTGATATCGGGGTTTTGAGTTCAAGCCTCACATGGGGTATAGAGATCACTTAAATAAAAATATAAAAAATAAACTTCTACAAAAAGAAGTGGATAAAAATGGATTTGAGGCAGAGGATGCAAGGTCAAAGATGTCAAGACTTGCACTGGCTTTGAAAAATTAGTAAGACTTTTTTGCTGATTATAAAACACAGGATTTAGGGGCGCCTGGGTGGCTCAGTCGGTTAGGCGTCCGACTTCGGCTCAGGTCACGATCTCACGGTCCGTGAGTTCGAGCCCCGCGTGGACGTGACTGCTCAGAGCCTGGAGCCTGTTTCAGATTCTGTGTCTCCCTTTCTCTCTGCCCCTCCCCCGTTCATGCTGTGTCTCTCTCTGTCTCAAAAATAAATAAACGTTAAAAAAAAAAAATTAAAAAAAAAAAACAAAACAGAGGATTAAAAAAAAAAAACAAACAGGGGTACCTGCGTGGCTCAGTCAGTTAAGCATCTGATTTCAGTTCAGGTCATGAGCTTGTGGTTCATGAGTTTGAGCCCTGCAATGGGCTCTGTGCTGACAGTGCAGAGCCTGCTTGGGATATTCTCATTCTCTCTCTCTCTCTCTCTCTCTCCCCCCCCCTTTCTTTCTGTCCCTCCCCCACTAGTGTGTGCACTCTCTCTCTCTCTCAAGATAAATAAATAAACTTAAAAAAAAAACAATACAGGATCATTACACAGAATTTAGAAACAACATTTAAAAATAAAGAATGTTTTCGGGGCGCCTAGGTGGCTCAGTCAATTGAGCATCTGACTTAGGCTCAGGTCATGATCTTGCATTTTTTGAGTTGGAGCCCCATGTCAGGTTCTGTGCTGACAGCTCGGAGCCTGGAGCCTCCTGCGGATTCTGTGTCTCCCTCTCTCTCTCTGCCCTTCCCCCACTTGCACTCTGTGTGTCTCTCTCTCCATCTCGAAAATAAACATTTAAAAAAAATTTTTTTTATAAATAATGTTTTAATTGCCCACACCATACAATACTGAAAGAGAATGTTCTTATCTAGGAAAACAATATAAGTGAAAGTAGAGACACAAATAAATAAACCGTACACATAAATATGAATACCAGCGGTTCCCAAACCATGGTCCTTATGAAAACTGCTCTCTTAGATTACATTGTACTTTAAATATACATTTAATGTACATTAAAATCAAGTAAGAGTTTCATTTTCTCATTTGCAAGGGGAAAAAAGTCAATGAAAAGAATTTTCTCATTTTAAAAGTTTTTCACATATTTCTTAAACCTTCAATATCTGAGATTACTTCCTTGATAGTTGTCAACAAAACCAATATTCCTCAAATAAATAAAGAATATTAATAAACAAAACTCCAACAGTGTTTTATGAGAACACAAGCTCATGAATGTGCATTTTAAGTTGTTTTGTTATTGTGGCAGTCACAGCTAATTGCCTACCCTGGATCTACTCTTACTTTGTAAAAGAACCCCAACTTTGTTCAAGGAAGCAAGATGCTCAGCTAAATAATCTGTATATCCCAGACCCCCTTGCAATGTACCATAGTTCCATATGTAAGCACTGTCCCTTCCTCCTTCATTCTTCCATTCTTTGTCCTGCCTGGAGAGTAAAACCCTTGCCTAAGATTGTAGCAGCCATCTTACATATATGATGATGAAAGCTACAAGCTAAAGATGGTAGACCAGAAGGACAGGAGCAAGAGTGTGGAAAGAGAGAATTATAAAATCACCACACCTCCCCTGGATTTCACCCATCCAGACTTACTGTCATAGGAAATAAACACATAAATAAATAAAGCCCTTATCATTTAAGCCACCATTGGTCAGGTCACTGATACATGTAGTAAAA
The DNA here is from genome assembly GCF_018350215.1 of Panthera leo. Taxonomy (NCBI): domain Eukaryota; kingdom Metazoa; phylum Chordata; class Mammalia; order Carnivora; family Felidae; genus Panthera; species Panthera leo. The sequence goes on along the minus strand of NC_056691.1, from coordinate 62,467,285 downwards.
CATAATTCTGACATAATGACTGCATATAAATTCAATTAAGATAGATATTTCTAAGCCAAAATCTTAAATAATTTGGTGGTACATTCCAGTCCACATGATAAAATTAATTTATCATGAACATGACTTCCTGCTATTACAATTTCTATCACAAATTTGAGAACCAATGCCTTAGCTCAAACTCAGTACAGAAGGAATTCTATTTTGGGATCATCTTCTGAATGTTACTTCTTTTCAAGTATTCTGTACAATACCAGGCATCAAGAGGGCACTCTACTACCTGTCAATGATGATGATGATTACATAGCTGCCTTCCTGAACCCAAAATGGAAATTCAGCAAAATAGATGAGCCATTACTAAGGCCCTCAAAAATCAATTCTCCAAACAGAAATATTTTACACAAAGAAGCACTCAGAAAAGTGGCTCAAAACAAAAATATTTTGCTCTGGTTGCAAATGTGCCCATCACACAATTCTCTAAATATAAAACTTCTCTCAGAAAAACAAAGAAAGAAACAAAAAGTCTGTCTCAATTTTCATTAAGATCTCAAAGCTGGGAAACCACAAACACTAGAGAAAGGAACCCTACTCACTCTGAACCTGAGCAGCCAAAATCCCCAACTTTTGGCAGCGCTAACTAGGTTCAGGTTACAGTTCAAAATGGACCCCTTAGAGGGCACCTGGGTAGCTCAGTTGATTGAGCATCCAACTTCAGCTCAGGTCATGATCTCACAGCTCGTGGGCTCCCCGTCAGGCTCTGTGCTGACAGCTCAGAGCCTGGAGCCTGCTTCAGATTCTTTGTCTCCCCCTCTCTCTGCCCCTCCCCTGCTCATGCTCTCTCTCTCTCTGTCTCTCAAAAATAAATAAATGTAAAAACAATTTTTTTAATTAAAAAATGGACCCCCTTAGCCCTCCAGAATGATAGGACTTTTCTACCACCACTCCATTAAACAGAAGGGAATCTTATAAGATAGCTAACACCAATGGAGAGCCAAAAGTGAACAAACCTTGCAAGATGTTACGATAGAATTCAGGGCTTCTCAACCTCAGCACTACTGACATCTTGGGGAAGATAATTCTTTGATGCATGGGGCTATCCTGTTCACTGGAGGATGTTTAGCAACATTTCTGCCCTCTACCCACTAGATACCAGCAGGACTATCCCAGCTGTAACAACCAAAAATGTCTTCAGACATTATCAAATGTCCACTGGGGAGAAAATTACCATCCACTGAGAACCACTATCAAAGATGACCAAAGCCTTGATTAAAGGCTTTATGTTTCATTCTCTTCACTATAAAGAAAATTAAGTCAAATAAGCAGCAACCTCCAAGACCTCTGCACATTACCATGGTTATTTTTTTTATATTAAATATATTGTCAAATTGGTTTCCATACAACATTCAGTGCTCATCCCAACAAGTGCCCTCCTCAGTGCCCATCACCCACTTTCCGCTCTCCCCCACTCCCACCAATCCTCAGTTTGTTCTCAGTACTTAACAGTCTCTTATGGTTTGCCTCCCTCCCTCTCTGTAACTTTTCCCCTCCCCCTCCCCCCATAGTCTTCTGTTATGTTTCTCAGGATCTACATATGAGTGAAAACATATGGTTATGTCTTTCTCTGCCTGACTTATTTCACTTAGCTTAATACCCTCCAGTTCCATCCACACTGCTGCAAATGGCCAGATTTCATTCTTTCTCATTGACCATGGCTATTTTTCATTTCAATAGAGGGACCTAAATATATTGCCTCCAGGGACACCGGGTGGCTCAGTCAGTTTAGCGTCCAACTTTGGCTCAGATCATGATATCATGATTCGTGGATTCAAGCCCCGCATCCAGCTCTATGCTCTCAATGCAAAGCCCGCTTCAGATCCTCTTATCCCACTCTCCCTTGGCCCCTCCCCTGCTGCATACACTCTCTCAAAAATAAATAAAACATTAATAAAATTAAAATTTAAAAAGTGATAAATGTATGTATATTTTTAGGTTCACATAAAATGCTACACACATTTATAAATCATTTTTGTGACTCCCATCTTAAATGACTTTCTTTTTTTTTTTTTTTTTTTTAACTTTGATTTATTATTGAGAGACAGAGCATGAGCATGAGCATGAGCATGGGAGGGGCAGAGAGAGAGGGAGACACAGAATCTGAAGCAGGCTCCAGGCTCTGAGCTGTCAGCACACAGCCCATCGCAGGGCTCGAACCCACGAACTGTGAGATCATGACCTGAGCTGAAGTCGGACACTTAACCAACTGGGCCACCCAGGCGCCCCTTAAATGACTTTCCTGATTAACCAACTAACTTACAAGAATCTTAAGGCACCAGGACAAGAGAATTCCTACTATGTATAAAAATGTCCTGCCCTTAGCCATCCCACTGTGTCCTGTCTTGCTTCTTTTCTCTGAGCATTCTCATCTCACTTACACCACTTCAAGTCTTCAAACCTGCTTTTCCCCAACCTTATTAAAGCCATCTCACCTGTCACTGCCAGTCCTCAGAGCACTGCAGGGGGAACGTCCTATAATGAATGCAAAGTATTCATCAACATGTGGGAATCTTTAGTTCATCTCCAGTTAATTTCTTATTGACTCCCTACAGGACATGTTGAAACTCTTTACCTTGTTCTTCTTAAGAATAACCTCATTTCAAGGGGTTTATACACATGTCTATATGTTAACAGTGTTCGAGAAAACCTTCCCCCCCCCCCTTTTTTTTTAGAAAAACACACCAATCCAATCTGACTAGACATCCTGCTGGATGGTTTCACTGCCAAAACAAGGCAGGCGTGTTCCTGACCCTGTATCCAACTGTTGATGAGAAAGTCTCTGACAAAGTCCACAATATCCACACTGAAAACAGCAGAAATATCTGAAATATTTAAATATTTAAAACACCCTGCACCAGGAAGTGGTGTGGTACAGCCATGGAATATTATAGAGCTATTTAAAAGGCTGCATATATTATGTGGCACTATGGAAATATGCTTATAAATGTCAAGTGAAAAAGCAGAAGACAACACATGGACCATAATTGTGTAAAAAACACATATAGGAAAACCCAGCCAGAAAAAAACAAAATGGTAAAGGTACTGTCTTTGTACCAGTTGAGCAATAGATTATTTTCCCTTCTTTTTAAGTTTCTATATTGGTTATACTTAATAGGGGAAAAAACTCAATGTGATTCCAAACACAGCCCCAAAGAGAGGTTGCCTATATAATGGACAAAGCACTAGTTTGTATGTCAACAAGGGCCAGGTTCACATGCTAGCTCTTCACCTCTTAGAATAATAACACCTTCTCTTTCCTAGATATTATAATGATTAGATATGTACTAAAAGCAACAATGCCTAGAACAAGTAGGTAAACAACAAAAAATGTTCTGTCTTTCTTTCTCCAGACCAATCTAAGGAACACCTTTAATGACACAAATCACTGAAAATACATTTCAGGGTAAAAATCAAACAGTAAGTTTAGTAAATGATGGCTTTTGTCCAAGCAAATAAGATGAATTAGGAATTAAACTCTCTTCAACTTGTTTATTAAATTAACCATATTATATTAGTTATCCCCTATGATAAAGATATGAGGGAAAATAAACTTAGTATTTCATGATACAAATCCAAAAGTAGTTTACATTAATACTAAAAAGCACTAACAGTAGAGATGACTAAAACTTCTCTAAGCTATGAGGCGCCTGGGTGGCGCAGTCGGTTAAGCGTCCGACTTCAGCCAGGTCACGATCTCGCGGTCCGTGAGTTCGAGCCCCGCGTCAGGCTCTGGGCTGATGGCTCGGAGCCTGGAGCCTGTTTCCGATTCTGTGTCTCCCTCTCTCTCTGCCCCTCCCCCGTTCATGCTCTGTCTCTCTCTGTCCCAAAAATAAATAAAAAACGTTGAAAAAAAAAAAAAAAAAACTTCTCTAAGCTATATTTAACAAAAAAAATTTTACATATGCCACCCAATTAATTGACTCTGATATTTTTCATCCCGTTCTACACACTACTGCCAAACTACCCTTTGTTAAGCACCACGTTGAAAGTGTCAATCCTCCACCCAACACCTAAAATCATTCCCTGCTGCCTCAATTCTAAATGCCTCTGCTTCTGGCAATGATGGGAAGGACTGTCTATTGCAGGATCAGAAAGAACAAAAAATCCAGATCTCAAGCTGGGTATTAGATACTCAGGGTCTTCCCAGCCCTACCCAGTACTAACCACAGATCCCAAACTGCAATACTCTCTCCTATTTCTTTTTCTGACTAGCTTGGCAAACTTGTGTGAGTTTTCCCTCTTGTGGATCTAAAAACTATTACATTGTAGTTATTAAAAAGAATGATGAAGAATCTCCCCATTTCCTGACATAACACAGTAAATTTTTCTTAAAGGCAGACTTTTTTAAATGTATGTCACAAACTAATTTATAATGCCTATATACAAAAATCTGAAAGGTATATACATGTAAATACAAGCCACAGTTATCACTTGGTGGAATTTGAACTTTCTTCTTTATTCTGTATTTTTCTGAATTGTCTGAGTTTCAGAATGAACTTGTATTACTTTTTAAATCAGACAAAAGAGGGGCATCTGGGTGGCTCGGTTGGTTAAGCATCCTGCTCTTGACCTCGGCTCAGGTCATGATCTCACTGTTGGTGAGTTTGAGCCTCCCATCAGGCTCTGCGCTGACAGCATGGAGCGACAGCGTGGAGCCTGCTTAGGATTCTCTGTCTCCTTTCTCTCTGTCCCTCCCCCACTCATACTCATGTGTGCTTGAGCGCTCACTCTCTCTCTCTCAAAATAAACTTTAAAAAAATTAATCAGATAAAACAAATATGTGCATGTAAGACTCTTGAAAAATTATGTTAAGTGAACAAAGCCAGGCACATAGGGCCACATGTTGTATGATTCCATTTATATGAAATGTCCAGGATAAGTAAATCCATACAGACACAAAGTCTCTACATGGTTGCAGAGGATGGGGGCAGAGAGGTGTTGGGGTTGACTGTTAATAGGCATGGAAATTCTTTTTGGGGTGATGGAAATGTTCTATAATTACAGAGTAGGTAGTAGTGATGGTTACACAACATATTAAATATGTTGAAAACCACTGAATTGGGGCACCTGGGTGGCTCAGTCAGTTAAGCCTCCGACTTCGGCTCAGGTCATGATCCCACGGTTCGTGGGTTCAAGCCCCATGTCAGGCTCTGTGCTGACGGCATGGAACCTAGAGCCTGCTTCGGATTCTGTGTCTCCCTCTCTCTCCACCTCTCCCTCATTCACAATCTGTCTCTCTCTCTCTCAAAAAAAAAAAAAAAAAACAACACTGAATTGTATACTTCAAAACAGTAAACTTTAAGTTATATGAATTATATTTCAATAAAAAACAAAAATAATTTTTATAATCAGATAAAACAATCTTATTAAACTGTGAAAAAAAATGAAACAAACAGAAATGAACAAGGATTATAATTTGATGTTTAAGAAACGGACCCTAGGACCCACCACCAAGATCAATACCCTGGCTCTACACTTATCAGCTCTGTAACCTTAGTAATTTACCACTCTCTATTCTCTCATCTGTAAAATGGGGATAATAAAAGTACCTATCTCATAATGTTGGCAAAGAATTAAATAAAGATACGGAAAGCACCCAAAGCAGTGCATGACACATCATAAGTGCTACACTATTAGCTTTTTTTTGTTTGTTTTTTAATTTTTTACACCATTGCTGGAGAAGGTATGGAAAATGAGCACTCAAACCAACTGTAAGAGTGTAAATTGGGGGCACCTGGGTGGCTCAACTGGTTGAGCGTCTGACTTTGGCTCAGGTCATGATCTCATGGTTCATGGGTTCGAGGCCCGCGTGGGGCTCTGTGCTGACAGCTCAGACCCTGGAGCCTGCTACAGATTCTGTGTCTCCCTCTCTCTCCCCCTGCCCTGCTTGTGTGCGCTCTCTCTCTCTCTCTCTCTCAAAGGTAAACATTAAAAAAAAATTTTTTTTTAAGTGTGAATTGGTAGAACCTCTCACAGAATAATGCGGCAATAAACAATGAAGTTTTAATAATCTTTACCCTTTAACTAAACAATTCTATTTCCAGGAAATTATAACAGGGATAGAAGAAAAACATACAAAAATGAATGCATAGGTGATTGTTAACAGCAGCATTTTTTATAACAGCAAAGTAGAAAACCGCCTAAGCATCCATCTGTTGGAAATTAGTTAAATAAACTATTAATGAAATACTACGTGGCCATTAAGGTAGATACTAGAAACATATACACTGATATCCAAAGACCAAGATCCACTGTGAAGTGAAGAAAAGCAGGTTGTAAAACTATACAGAGCTATAATCCAATTTAGATTTTACAACATGTACATGTTTACATATGTATTTTAAGATTTTTGTAGGTACAATTAACACATTTCCTCCATCAAAGTTTTTTTATCAATAAATATCAATAAATAAATCTAAACACAACAATATCCCCCTCTGGCTCAATTTTCAACCACTATTCCTTAGTGTCTACAACACTAAGTGGAATAGGCAGTAGCCAGAATCCAGGGAAGTCACCCACAAAGACAAAAATCTATAAAACAAGCTAAAAGTTGGCACTGGGGAATCTGACATTATTTTAAAAGTGCATTTAAAAAAGACTTCACAAAACTCTGCTGCATTAAGAAGAGCTCCAGACTTGGAGTTCCAATTATTTGATAAAATAACTATATGATATTGGCCAAGCACTAAATAAATCTCTCTCACAAAGCTCGGTTCCCTTAAGTAAAAATGGGTATTAACAATCCCTCATTGGATTGCAAAGAGTAAATGAGATCTTTACAAAAGAGAAATGGAAACTATACAGGATACTTTTCCTCTTTAGGTGAAACAACCAAAACCAAAACTTTTTTTTTTAAACATTTTTTTAGCTTTTATTTTAGAGAAAGGGGGGGGAGGGGGGGCAGAGGGAAAGAATCTTAAGCAGGCTCCGCGCTCAGCATCACCCTGGGATCACGGCCTGAGTCAAAATCACGAGTCAGATGCTCAACAGACTGAGATACCCAAGCGCTGAACCAAAACTTTAAAACGACACAATCACAACCTTAAAATTCAAAAAACTGTTGTAAAATAGTGAAGAATTAAAAACACACACACACAGGGGTACGTGGGAGGCTCAGTCGGTTAAGTGTCCAACTTTGGCTCAAATTATGATCTCACGAGTTCATGAGTTTGAGCCCTGCATTGGGTGGTCAGCACAGAGCCCGCTTTGGATCCTCTGTCCCCCTATCCCTGCACTCTCTCTCTCAAAAGTAAATTAAAAATAAAAATATTTTTTAAAAAGAAATGATAACAATTTAAAAAATAAATAAATAATTTACAAAATTAAAAAACACACACACACAACTAGGTCTAATTGTAATTAGGAAATGCTTATGATCTGAACTTGAAGAAGGGAACAATAATGGTAAACATACAGCACCACCTAAAAAAATACGTTAAACCACTTCAAAGAGAAAAAGTATGAAAAACCAAACACAGGACACTAAACACAGACTAAAGTGTCTTGTGAACAATGGGGAATCTAAACGTATCATTTAGGCTATAAACCGAACTGATAAAGAAATATCAGCAGTTTAGACATGGATAGATATCTATTTAGATAATACTTGCAAAGCAGTATTAGATGAAAGCTGACCATGCAAAATAAACTGAACTTAAAAATTCGAAAAAGTGATCCGACCTGTGAACAAGATCTCCAGGTTAACATAAAAATGGCAAAGCAAATAGGGGAAATCGAGAGAAAAGTTCAAATTTTTTCTGGTATAAAATGAAACAATTTCAGTATAAACATTAAAATATTATACAGGAGAATGGCAATCATCACAGATTTCTTCTTTATATCTTTCCGTATTCCTCATGTGTTTAACATCCAATAAATGCTGCCTTTGTAACAACAACAGCAACAAAAAAGATGGGTTTTTCTTTCTTTTTAACCATGGAAAAGAAAACTCAGAATATCTGCACAAAAATAAGAGAAATGGAGCTATGGTTGAAAACATAATACCTGTCAAAGTTTCTGAAGGCAGAAGAATGTATTAAGAACTTCAGAACCTGAAATGACTTTTCAAAAAATGATGAAACAGCTGAGCCATGAAAAATACATGACACCTGTAAAAAAGAAATATATTCAAATAGTAACAAAGGATTAACAGTAAAGCATCTAATAAACTAAAAGCAAATACTGAGGGAATTTTAAGATTCAAACAGAATTTCAAAGTGCATGAGAAGAGAATGTATGCCAACTCCTAAATGCCTCATTTATCCCATGAGAGAAGCTAATAATGGAACTAATTGTAGGAATAACGAAAATAGCTCTGTTAAAACAATGTTTCCAACAAGGAAAAAAAGGGGGAGGAGGGGGAGGAAGAGGATAAATGGGTTGACATTATCTCCCAATCCAGCTTAAAAGAAACTGAGAATTTAAAATTCCATTAAAGAAACTACATATACAGGGGAAATGAGGGATTAAAGAAATGAACTAAAAAGAAAATGGTAGGGTATAATAAAAAAAGACAGTAACAAGTGTTGAGCAGGATATGGAGAAACTGGAACCCTCACACATTGCTGGAGAAAATGTAAAACGGCACAGCCACTATGGAAAACAATTTGTCAGGTCCTCAAATGTTCAACATAGGGTTTACCAAATGACCCAGCAATTCTACTCCTAGTTATAAACCCAAGAGAACTGAAAACATATGTCCACACATAAATCTGTATATGAATGTTCACAGTATTCATAACAGCCAAAAAGAAGGCTATATGATGATGATGGAGGGTAACACAAATATCATAATTACTTCATTTAATTACACCCATTTAAGTGGGTGAATATTTATAAAAACAAATAGTCTAGGGGCACCTCGGTGGTTCAGTTGATTAAGCTTCAGACTCTTGGTTTCAGCTCAGGACATGATCTTAAGGTTTGTGAGTTCCAGCCCGGAGTCGGGCTCTGCACTGATAGCTTGAAGCCTGCATGGATTCTCTCTCTCTCTCTCTCCCTCTCTCTCAGCCCCTCCCCCACTCACACGTGCTCACGCTCTCTCAAAATAAATAAATAAACTTTAAAAAATAAATAAAGTAAAACCAGGATGTCCCTCAAATCCTGTAAGTTTCCCTCTGTCTTCAAGGCAAGTACCAAACCTTCAGCTCAGCCTTCAAGGCCTTCCACTAATGTGGCAATGTGCAACTCATCTCCTGCCTTAATCCCCACACTTCAGTATCTCAAAATATTCCCTTTGCTTCCCCATCTTTTCTATCACCATTCCCACGGCCTAGAACACCTACCCTTCCCAGATTTCCTCAGTTTCTGTGTTATTCAGTTATTAATTCATTCTACAAGTAAATATATAAGGGGCCCTTAACTAGGTACAGTCAATATAGCAATGAACAAAACAAAGAAAAACCCCTGCCCTCATGGAGCTACACAGAGCAGACAGATAATAACATGTATAGTTAAGTCACACAGGAAAGGGTGCTTTGGCACAAGAAAAAAACATTAAGAAAGATTAAGGTGGGAAAGGGGCAGAGGGGATGGAAGAAGGAAAAAGATTCAATTTTAACGCATCATTTTGAAAGTGACATTAAACACCTGAAGGAGCTGAGGGGATAAATAATTGGGACAAGAAGTTTCCAAGCGAAGAATATCAACAGCAAAGGCCTCAGGCAAAAGTGTGCCTAGTGTTTCAAGCTGACATTCTACTCAGCTTGGGACTATAGGGCCCAACTGAGTGCCATTTACTTGGGAAGACTGTTTTTTGATTCCTTCAAATCAGAATTATTCATGCCCTCAACACTCTACTACTACCTTTCTTAGAACACTTGTACAGTGAAAACTCCTTTCAAACATATATGAGTGGTTGCTGATCAATTAATCAAAAGTCTTGTAAAGGAGAAAATCATTTAAAAATAAGACATACTTTAACTGTTAAAAATTAAACATTTTAACTGTTTTTAACTTCACACATATAAACATTTATTCATTTTCCTATGTAGCACCAAAACCTTTGGGTCTACAAAATGCTGTTCCCTCCTTTCTTGGATAAGCCACACTCATAATCTACTATCTATAATGTCCACTTTCCCTTCCTTTAAAGTAAAAGGGAGACTTAAAAATACCTGCAAAATTTTGTAGGAGCAGAATCCTTCCAGAGATTTGTAAGATTTCCCCAATCTGTTTCAGTTGTCTTGACCACAGTCAAATTCACTGAAAGGCAATTCTCTCAGCCTCTCACCTTTATCAACTCTTTCTGAAGTATTTCATAAAAAACAACATTTTACATTTATATTGCACCAATCTGAGCGATTTTTATTAATTTATACTCAAAGGACCACTGGTATAAATAAATTTGAAAACAAACACAACTGACTCTTTCTTGGTAAGCAAAGAAATAAATGATACATGGGCAAACTAGAGTTAATCTACCAGCCTGAGCATCTGTGTGTTGTGGGAATTGATTAGAATGGTTTACTAAGGGAATGTGTAATCCAGAAAGTTAAAATCAAGACCGGCAAAGTATCTGAATAGACATTTCTCCAAACAAGATATATAAATAGCCAATAAGTACATGAAAATGTGCTCAACGTCATTAGTTGTTAGGGAAATGTAAATCAAAACCACGTTGATATACAACTTCACACCCACAAGGTTGACTATAATCAAAAAGACAGTAACAAATGTTGGCCAGGATATGGGGAAACTGGTACATTCACACATTGCTGGTGAAAATGTAAAATGGCACAGCTGCTTTAGAAAACAGGTTGGGAGTTCCTCAAAATGTTAAACATGGAGTTATCAGGTGATTCAGAAATTCTATTTCTAGGTATACACTCACGAGAATTGAAAACTATATGTCCACACAAAAACTTCTACATGAATGTTCATAGCAGCATTGTCCATAATTGATGAAAAGTGGTAACAGCTCAAGTGTCCCTCAACTGATGAATGGATAAACAAAATGTGGTATGTATCCATACAATGGAATATTACTCAACCATAAAAAGCATTTAAGTTCCGAAAGATAAATATCATATGACTTCACTCATGTGAGGACTTTAAGATACAGAACAGATGAACACATGGGAAGGGAAGCAAAAATAATATAAAAACACAGAAGGGGACAAAACATAAAAGACTCTTAAGTATAGAGAACAAACAGAGGGTTACTGGAGGGGTTGTCAGGGAGGGAATGGGCTCAATGGGTAAGGGGCATTAAGGAATCTACTCCTGAAATAATTGTTGCACTATATGCTAACTAACTTGGATATAAATTAAAAAAATAAAATGCTATGAAAGACTCGAAGATTTTGTAAAAAAAAAAGAAAAAAAAAAGCATTGAAGTTCTGATACATGCTACAACACGGATGAACCTTGAAAATATTATCCTAAGTGAAAGAAGACAATCACAAAAGGCCATATATTATATAATTCCATTTAAATGCAATGTCCAAAACAGGCAAATCCATAGAGACGGAGTAGATTAGCATTTGTCAGGGGTTGTGGAAAGAAAGGAACATGGAGCAAAGGTTTTCTTTTTGAGGTGATGAATATGTTCTGTCATTAGATAATCATGATGGTTGTACAACTTTGTGAATATATTTAACTGTGTATCTTTTAAAAAATCCCATTGCTGTCAGTGTTCAATAAACAGCTTATTAACTGGGGTAGGAGAGAAAGTCCGGATGTATAAAATAGAAATTTCTTCACATAGATTTATAAGAGGCTAACTAACTACCTCTGTTAGAATATAAAGCCCCTGAAGGTGGGGATGGCCTCTCATTTATTTCCCTTAACATCTAGCATAGTAGAGTACCTTAAGCTGGTATTCAATCAAGTTCAATAAATAAATTATTAAATACCCACATATTACATACCAGAGATCTAGAAGATTCCAAACAGATTGAAAAAACTCACTTTTTGGCCCCAAAATCCTGAATTGCCACTAACAAGGCATGTCTCTTAATATGAAGTTTACACCATCCATTCATAGCATCCTTACCACCATATCACAATCCAGAGGACCCACTTCTAACTTCTGTGACATTTTTTAAACCCAATCCAAACTCTCTACCTTATATCTATCACCAAATGCCACTTATTGGTCTCTCAGTATGTTTTTCCACTCCTTTAACCACGTTCCTTAAGACAAAAATGCTCATATTTGGCCTCATCTGTTCTTCTCAAACACCCTAGAGTCAAAAAGAACCATCATTATCTTCATGTTGCAAATAAGAAAAGAATGCCATGTCTAAGGTCACCTGGTCTCTCAGGTTCAAAATTCATCTTTCTTCACATAAATCATGTATTTCCCAACTTTCTTCTCTTTGGATGAACAGGGAAATTTCTGATTAAGTTAAATTTTCAAAGAATAAGTACAAATAAAAAAAATAGAAGACCAAAGCAACAATTATAAAGTCCAGAATGATTGAAGACTCGAGGCATGAGAACAATAAAAAAAGGTGTGTTTAGAACAAGAAGAAATAAACAAAAGGCCCACTGCTTTGGGAAGATGTTGTAATAATCAAGAGATGACAAGGACAAATACAGACCCATTCAGTTTCTTCTTTGCTTTGGTAATCTTCATCAAGGACCATGATCTTCAAACTGGGAAGGGCAGAACTCTGATAAAAGGAAGCTAACATCTCAGGTAAGTGCAATGAAGAAAGGACAGTAACAGAATATGGAGCTAGTTCAAAAGAATTTGCATCCTGATATAAACAAATTACACTCCACGACACTGAAAAACTTTTAGATCTGACAAGATGCCAGAAGACCAGAAACGAAGAAAACTCTCAGTTTTCAAAAAAAGAGAAATGCCGATCCAGAAAAACATCAGTGGGTAAACTTGCCATGTATCCCCTGAAAAAGTCTAGAATGTGTAGGTAAGTTTTTGAACACAATAAAAAGTAAAAAGCCACTATGGGCTCTTTACTAAGGCAGGCTATACAACATTTGCTTTTTGATAGGATCACTAAAATGGGAAAAACAGAGGATGATACATATACATAACTGATTCTAACAAGATGATCTGACAGAATCTTTAAATAATAGGCTAGTGAACAAAATGAGAAAATGTTGAACAGCAGAAGTTCAAAAATCTGTTCAACCCTACCAGGAGCGTGCATAGCCGATTGAACATCTGGTTGATTAATGTATCAACATCAACCCATTTGAAAGGAAGTCTCCAGTAAAAAATCGCAGAGTGGTATGTTTTCCCATGATCTAGACATCTTCTATTAATTTAATAAAGCACAGACCTGGTCTTCAGATGTGCAAGGGCCATGATGCTGAGTGACCCAAAAGACAAACAACCTGACAGAATCAGGCTCCAAAAGGTCAGAGTAGACTGAAATGATCCAAAATTCAAAATGAAAATTAACAGGGAGTCAAGACCAGCATTTAGATTTTGAAACTCAAATCTATGAAGGACTAAACTTCGGCTTATGTGGGGAAATACCTGGGTAACAAAAGCAACTAGGAAAAAAAACTATGTAAAATCTCAAGATGCATTCATTCATTAATAGATGCAGAAAACCACACTGGATTTCTATACTCCTTAAAAAAATTATCTTTTTCCATATGAATCACTCCCAGATTTTCATCCTAGAAATAGTTATAACAAGAATGTACAAATATCACTTAGTTAAAACTCTAGCTTTAGACCCAGAGTCATTCAAATGCATCTTAGCATTAGAAAACATTTCATTTGATAAGCCTAATTTATTGACATATCAATAAATCCTTGAAAGAAGGCTAGATATTAAATCCAAGTCCGTCTTTTAATAGAAGAGGAAATTTTTAAAAATTAAGTAACTTGGCTCCAAATAGCACAGCTGCTTAGCAAGGGTCAGGATCTCCAAATCTGTCTCCTTTTCCTACACCATGTGGGTTTTCAGCCCTCTGCTTCCTTTCTTAAAAGTTGTACTTTGCACTAAAGAGTTAGAAAACATACATACACAAAAACATCCATCAACACACTATTTTGCTAAGGACAAATTAGCTTAGCAAGAACAAATAATCACTGCACATTAGCCAGTGAAATATTTTGACATGGTGTGATCACTTACAAGTTTGATAACAAATATTTACTACAAAAAGGCACTCTAATATACAAATGGTTTTTATTCTTAACCATGAATGCGTGATTATTTATTAAACATTATCCCATATCCCACTTAACATTAGAAGAATAAAGTTAAAGTTATTACACGATGGAAAGGCTTTTAATGGACATGCCGTTGTTTACTGTGCTCAAAATCCCATCCCCAACATAAAACACACCATTATGAAAATTACTGAAAGATTTTAGACCCTGAAATCTAAACAGCAAGCCAAAGGTTTTCTTCATGGAGGGCAGCATCTGTGCTGAGGCCCTCCTACTCCCTCCTCACTCCCCCAGAAACAATGCCCCTTCCATTGCCCAAAGGTACAAAGGTTGTCAGGCGGACAGACCAGTAGATCCCAGGTGGCCTGAAGTCCTTCCTCCTTTCCCCTCCTCCCCCTTCCCCACCCCCACCACTCCTCCTCTTCCACCCCCGTGGTTTAAAGAAGACAAGTGGAGAATTGAGAATTGATAAAAGGGTAAGTTAGAAAGACATGGCTGAGGACCACTACCATCTGCTAGGCCAGCTCCAGGAAGACCCACCCACTCCTAAATGAGACCTGGAAGCTTCTCCTTGCCCCAGGGCTCCTCTGGGACCCCTTTTGAAAGGAAGAAGGAACTTTACAGCTCAGATACCTCCTCCCCATTCTTATCCATTAGAGCCCCCAGCAAGCTCTTTGTTTCCAAGAGCTGGGGGGGGGGGGGGGGGGGGGAGAGGGACAGGCGGCCTTGGAGAAGGGGAGAGGTCACTCCCTTGCTCCCGTAGCTGCCAATCTCCAGGCCCTCCAGCAGAACACAAACACTCGCACAGGACTATACTCTCCGAGCCGGTTCCCTCTTTCCACACCACCTTAAAAACCCAGGGTCACACAGAGGCACTTCCTGAGATCTAATTACCTCTTTCAATACCCAAACCCTGCACAGGATGACTCCCTAGCTCCCTCCCTCTGGAAGGATACTAACGGGGTTCAATCCGGGACTCCCATCCTTTCTCCTCAATGTATACCCCAGGGTATACCCCTGAGCCCCACGCAAGGCGCATAAAAACATAGGGTCACTTCCTGGGCCCCAGGACTTTTCCCTGCTCACATCCACAGACCCGCCGTCACTCCTAGCCCCCAGAGCCCACCTCTAAACCCAAAGGACATACGCGCGCGCGCGCGCACACACACACACACACACACACACAGTCACTTCTACAAACCACGTCCTCTGGGACACCCGTTACCTTTACCCACACGACCACTCCCCGGTGTCCTAAGAACCTCCAAAGCACATGGTCACTCCCCTGGCCCTCAGGCTCGGCACCCCCAGTCCTTCACCGTCTCTGTCTCTGTCTCTGTCTCTCTCTCTCACACACACACACACACACACACACACGCTCGCTGCCTCCCCTGTGCCTTCACAACACAGACACGCGCTCCCGCGTGCACACCTACAGTCACACCAGGAACCCCGGCCGGCTTCCCCCGCCTCGCCGGGTCCCGTCCCCACCACCTCAGAGCACGCCGGGCCGGGCCGCTCTCTCCCAGACACTCGACACACATGGTCGCACTCACGGCCACTCCCCATGCCCAACGCCGGGCCCCGAGCCCGCGCCTCACGCTCGCGCCCTGCCCTCCGCCCTCGCTCACCCTCCGGCCACACTCTCCGGGAAGCCCGGGCCCGGGCCTTTCCCAGCGCGGCCGCCGGGACGGGGAGGGCAGCAGCAGCGGCGGCGAGGGAGGGAGGGAGGGAGGGGCCGCAGAGGCGGGCTCCGGCCGCTCCTACCTGAGCAGTTGATGCTCTTGCCTTTGCCGCCGGGACAGTCCCCGCCGCCGCCGCTGCCGCCACCCGGGGGCTGGTTGGACGCGCGGCTCCCGGGCAGAGAGAAGGCGAAGAGCAGAAGCACCGACGTGTAGCAGCAGAAGGCGAGCGGGGGCGCGGCAGGCAGCCGGAGCGGCGCCTCAGCGGCCGCGGCGCCCATGACTGGCGCCCCTGGACGGCGGGAAGCGCAGGGAGCCGCAGGCCCGGGGCATCCAGCCGCGCACCGGGAGCCCCGCCGCTGCCTCGGCGCCTCCTAGCAGCCGCGCCGCTGCGCCTGGGAGCAGCCCCTCAGCATCCCGGTCCCACCCGCAGCGCCCGCCAGGCCCCGGCCCGCCGCGCTCGGGACGGAGTCAGAGGGTCCGGGCGCGTGCGAGGGTCGCGGGCGCGCGAGGGTGCGCGCGAGGGTGCGAGCCCGCGTTGGGGAGACCGAGGCTGGGGGCGTGAACGGGCGCGCGCGCGGCGGGCGGGGGTCGCGGGGCGGGGGCAGACCCAGCCCCTCACTCGCCGCTCGCCTTCCCTTTGTGTCCGCGGCCGTCGCCACCGCGTCACAAAGACCCCGGCCCGCCCGGTGAGGGGCGCGTGACAGAGCCGCGGGCGGGAGGGGTGGCTGCGACCCCGCCCCGCGCACACCCCCAGCGCTCGCGTCGGCAGCTCCGCCCCCGCCCGCGGCCGGCGCCGCCTCCGGGGGAGCTATTGTTCCTGCGGCGGGGCGGGAGCGCCGAGGGCGGGGGTCGTAGGCGCTCCTCCGCCCGGCCGCGGGGAGCTGGCGGGCGCGGGGATGCTCCGTAGGCATTAGCCTGACAGACATTTTTGCCGCCCTTTGCAAGTGGTTTTGAAGCATTTCCTTCGCTCAGCAGCCAGGCTGGGAAAGAAGGGCAGGTGGTCTATTATACATCTATTTTCTAGGTGAAGCAACTGAGCCACAGGGAGGTGAAGGTGACTAGTCCAAGGTCACAAACCAAGAAATGGCCAGGACGCGAATTGGAACCCAAGTTCCGACCCCCAACTCTGCAGTTCCTAGAGATGGGCTAAATTTCTAGGCTCCTCACCCCCACCCTTTCCCACAGACACCAACTGAATTTAAAAATCTGTTTTGCCCTCTCCCACCCATAATAGCCAACATGGAGAGCAGATTTGCCATATGCAAGGCCATATACGAAGCCCTTTATGAGCAGAGCATTCTCTCCAATTCTTTTTTACAGCCCTACAAGGGAGTTTTCATTCTCATCCCCATTCCACAGATGAGGAAGTTGGGACTCAGAGAGGTAAGGTGATCTGACTCCCAATCCAGTGCTCTCCCTATCACATCATGATAGATGAGATTTAGCCTCAGGTAGTAAGATTATGGAGTGAATTGTTCGAAGGTCTCTGACTTTTTTCATAGACTATGCTGCTTCTCCCCTAAGAAGAAATTTCTTAGTCTCACTGAAAAACTGATAAATATGACTCAAAATTTTTAGCATGTGGGACAAGCCACCACAAGCAAAAACACATCAGGGGAAATGTTTTCAATGTGAATAAGAGACAATGTACTTAATAGAAAGAACATAAATCAAGAAGAAAAAGTTGACACAACAGAAAAATGAGAAGAGGAGCTGACTTGTCTTATTCACATAAAATACAGTAAATATATGAAAAGATATTTAAACCCACTAGTAATGAAAGGCAGATTAAAACCACAAGATTTTTTTCCTGAAGATGATTAACAATAGTTAAAAGAATTGACAAAACCTAGCACTATTAATTTATACATTTGGGAGGACAATTAGACTATATATCAAAAACCTTTAAAATATGTGTACCCTTTAAACCTAGGAATTCTGTGTATTGGAATTTATCCAAAAGAAATAATTGTACATGGGGCATCTGGGTGGCTCAGTAGGTTAAGCACCCCACTCTTGATTTCCACTCAGGTCATGATCTCATGGTTCATGACATCAAGCCCGAGTGGGGCTCTGCACTGACAGTGTGAACCCTGCTTGGAATTCTCTCTCTCCTCTCCCTCTGCCCCTCCCCCACTCGCACACACATGTTCTCTCTCTCAAAATAAACATTTTTTTAAAGAAATAATTGTACAAGCACTCAAAAATGTGCATATGGATGTTCATCAGAGCTTTTTTATAATAGTAAATATAATCTAAATGTCCATCTGGAAAACAAAGTATCCTGCCTCTTTGTACACAGGAGTATTTTGCAGTTTTAACTATGATGATTAACTGACATCATAGTTTACTGACATGGAAAACAGCAGGCTACTGATGAGTATAATAAAGTCCTATATTTCTAAAATATACATGTGTGTGTGCGCATATCCATAGGAAAGAAATCAAGAAGAATATACAGCTATATATTAACTGTGACTATTGGGCTTATGAGTGGCCCTTGTCTTTTATATTTTTCTGTTTGTCTGATTTTTTTTTCAATGAAAATTTTTGTTATAATTTAAAACTCTCTTTTCTTTCAAATTGTATTTTCAACATACTTTTTATATAAATTCATATTGTTAACATTTTGTTAAGACTTGCCTCAAACCTCTGAACTGTTAGCAGTGGCATAGCAATTGTTACAATGAAAATTCAGCTTCTGGCTTCCAGTTCAGGTATGATCCCAGGTTCCTGACTGCTAAGCCACAGCTAGCTAAAGGCTCCTTCTCAGACCATTCCCTCAATAGCTTCTCTGCTAATCTTGACCTCTTCTATGCTTCTTTTTTGCCCTCTGTCTTGGCTCTTTCACCCCCTGTATTCTGCCTTTAATTTTCATTTGACTGCTAACCATAGCTCAGGCATAAAAACTAAGAGGAGACAACCCTTAAATAAAAAGCAAAAACACTGTGGCCATAAATCACAAATTAATTTACATCTGCACCTTCCTCCAAATTAGGTAGGAAAAATTAAGCATAGATTTCTCAAAAGTTGTCAAATTGAAAAGGACTCTACTTCAGAAATAGGATTTCTCTGACCTTAATTATCCAATCTCAGGAAAAAAAGATCTTAGTGGTCATCTAATACAACCGTCACGTGCTTTAGTATTGGTGACCCCAAAATGTCAGGTAGCAAAAGAATATGGGACTCACTACATGAAAACCACCCAGAGAGTTTTAAAAGAAAGTAGATTTCTGAACACCACTCCAGACATGCTGGGAGTCAGGGGGTAGGGGGGGGTTATTCAAGTATCCCTTATTTATATTAAAGTTCTCTAGAACCTCACATGCACTGCCAATTTGGAAACCCCCGATCTAACCTTGATCAGTTACGGCTCCATAACAAACAACCATAAAACCTTAGCAGTGTGCCACAATAAACATTCATTTCTCATAAATCTGGGGGTTGATTAATCTAGACTGGGCTTGGCTGAATGGCTCTGCTTCAAGCTGCAGGTCTAGCTGAACTTGACTCTGATCTTCTCCAATATTATTCTTTTGGGGGTCCCAGCTGAAGGAGCAGCAAGCAGCTACCCGGAGGAACTCTTATGGAGTTGGCAGTGGTGCAGCAGGGGAAGCCCAACTGTGCAAGCTTTTTTCACACCCCTGCTTACACTTGTCTGTTAAAATTCCACTGGCTCAGTGGAGTCTCCTAGCTGAACCCAAAGACAACAAGTAAGCAACTCTACTCTGTGGAGGTGAGTGAGAGGGAGTGAATACGGGGTGAATATTTTTGAAAAATAATCTATCAGAAATCCTGTACTTGAATGTCATTATTTATGCTCTGTCAGAATGTTTTCAGCTCCCAGTAACAGAAAAACCAACCCAAATTAACTTAAAAAGGGATTTATGGGCTCAAATTAAAAAAAAAAAAAGGCAAAAAGTAGTGCCCTCTCCTATGAGTTGGCTTTTGTCCTCAATAAGGCTTCACTCATGGAAAACATCTCATTCCCTCAAGAATTCTTTGTGAGCATCTGCTGTGTGCTAGGCACCACAGTAGCCTTGAGGGGTGAGAGATAATTCTGCCTCACTGTCTCAGGAGGAGGAGGGGAGGACATCTGAAAATTAGCAATTACAACTCAGTGTGATAAACACTAGATTGAAATGGAGCATGAGGGTGGGGGTAGGAGTAAATGGCAAATCCTACTCCACACTCCCAGCCTGGCCAAAATTCGGGCTTTTCTGGACCTCCCACTGCAGGGTCTAGCTGCATAATGAAGGCCTGATAAATGGTAATGAGACAATTTGGGACTGACAAATTGGCCCTAGTAGGAGAGAGTCACAGCACTTGAGCTCACTCCAGAAACACTGAAATGATTTATGGTACAGCACTGACACAAGCCTGGGGCTGACCTCTGGCCCTCTTCAGAAATTGGACTCCCCTTCCTAGAGAAAGCAACCCTTTTTAAAAAAAAAAAAGTAGGGGTGCCTGGGTGGCTCAGTCGGTTAAGCATCCGACTTCGGCTCAGGTCATGATCTTGCGGTTTGTGAGTGGTTTGTGAGTTCAAGCCCCGCGTCGGGCTCTGTGCTGACAGCTCAGAGCCTAGAGCCTGCTTCAGATTCTGTGTTTCCTTCTCTCTCTGCCCCTCCCCTGCTCATGCTCTGTCTCTCTCTGTCTCAAAAATAAATAAAACATTTAAAAAAAAAATTTTTTTTAAGTAAAGAGTGAAATCATTCATTCATTCATTAAGTCTGCACTGAAGACCTACTTCTCATTCCTGAAAATACAATGGTGAGCACAACAGACCTGGTCCCTGTCTTAATGAAGTTTACAGTCAAATATTAAACAATTATGCAAATAAAAGTGAAATTGCGGAGCACCTGGGTGACTCAATCAGTTAAGCATCCGACTTTCAATTTCAGCTCAGGTTGTGATCTCGCTCTTGGTGAGATCAAGCCTGGCATCAAGCTCTATGCTGACAGAGCCGATGGAACTGGCTTGGGATTCTGTCTCTCTCTCTCTCTCTCTCTCTCTCTCTCTCTGCCCCTACCCTGCTCGCTCTCTCTCTTTCTGTCTCTCAAGATAAATTAAAAAAAAAAAACATTTTTTTAACGTTTTTTTATTATTTTTGAGACAGAGAGAGACAGAGCATGAACGGGGGAGGGTCACAGAGAGAGGGAGACACAGAATCTGAAACAGGCTCCAGGCTCCGAGCTGTCAGCACAGAGCCCGACACGGGGCTCGAACCCACGGACCGTGAGATCATGACCTGAGCCGAAGTCGGACACCCAACCAACTGAGCCACCCAGGCGCCCCAAAAAAAAAACATTTTTAAGTGAAATTGCAACAATGTTGATAAATACTATGAAGGGGAAGTTCAGAGGTTTACAAAAAGGGTGAGTAAAGTTAACCAAGTGAAGAGGGAATGTTCCAGGCAGAGGGAACATCATGAGCAAATGCCTGTGAGTAAAAAGGGTCTGAATGTCAGCCAGTGTAGTAAAGACAGCAAGGTCAGCTTGTTTTAAACCTCATTCATTGATTCAACAAATATTTACTGAGTATCTACTATGATGTAGGCACTATTCTAGATGCCAAGAAATAGCAGTGAACAAAACAAAGTCCCTGCTTCTTATAAAACGTCTAGTCTAGTGAGGAGACCTCATAACAATAATACCAGTGGGAGAGAATAATTGTTGGATCAGGCCATAACAATAGCAACTATAATTCACGGAAGACCTACTACATCCCAGGTACTGCCAGCCACTTTGTATTTGTTGTCACTAATCTTCCCACCCACTGTTGGTAGGTATTATTTCCATTTTATAAACGAGGAAATTGAGGTTTATGAGGGTAAGTGACTACTCAAACTACAAAACTAGGAAGTTGGAGTCACCTGAATCTGGTTCCAGAGCCCCACCACATCACTAAGGTGAGCGAGCTGGTGGAGAAGCATCATCATCTAATACAAAATGGAGCAAAGATTGTCACCACTGAGACTGCAGCCACCAAGGAGTGTGCACAAACAGTCCTGAGCCCCCTGCCAGCATGTCAGGAGACTTTAGTTGGGGCTTCTTGTGATCATGCAGGGATTACAGTAATGTGATTACGCTGCTTGTAATTACAACTCCAGTTGAAAGCACTATGATTGTTACCCACATCCCCTTAATGGTCCTCAATTACATAGATGGGCAGAAGCCAAGGAGGCAAGGGTTACAGATATCTGAACAAAAAAGTGCTATGGGAATCCAGAGAAGTAGCCTCACTCCGCCTGGAGAACAGGCTTCACCACTATAATTCTGTCAATTTGAAAGGCTTCTCACCCAAACAGTCTCTATGAGTGGGTAGGGAGACGGAGGCGGCATCTCTGGGTTTCTCCTGCAGGTCTTCTTGTCGTTCAGTTGTGCAGTATTGCCCTGAATACAGAATTAAGATTTTTCCTCATCTTTCAGCAAATGGAAATTTTCAGCTGCAATTCAGAAATTTCTCCCAGGGTTTAACTCATAAAGGATTGTACCAAAGAAATAGCTTCTCTGACAATCACACATAAATGGTAGTAAGAGGTATAGCATCGTAATTAAGAGTGTAAGCTCTGGAACCAAACCATCTAGTTTTGCATCTTAACTCTGCCACTTGCTACCTCTATGACCTTGGGCAAGTTATTGAACTTCTCTATGCCTCAGTTGCATAATCTGTAGCGTGGAAATCAAACTTCTATCTGCCTCACAGTGTTGTTTTAAGAAGAAAATGGGTTTGTATGGGCAAAATGCTTAGATTCATGCTTAGTACATTGTAAGTACTCAATAAATAATTGGCTAGGAGTAGTCGTGGCAAAGTAAGCACATAATAAGTGATAGTTCTTATTAGTGGCAGTAGCTGTTAACTGCATTTATATACTAGGCTAAGAGCTTCATGTGTATTATCTAATATAATGTTTCCAAAAACCTAATGGGGAAGGTGATATTATTATCCTCATTCTGTAGATGAGAAAACTGAGATTTGGAGAGGTTAAATCATTTGCCTGAGGTTACACAGTGAGCGGTCAGCAGGACTGATGCTGAAATCAAGGTCTGTCTGACTCGAAAGCCTATGGTCTAAAAAAAAAAAAACTCAAAAGAGATAAAGTCAGCAGTCAAAACAGTTCATATGAGCTGGCTGGTTGCCGGAGAGACCTGCAGGAGGGTAGCCTCCTGACTGGCGGAGGCAGCCAAACAAGGAGGAGGAAAGTGGTGACAAATAGCCAGGTGGGTCAAAGGGAAGGACACGAGGTTACAGCCAAGAGTCTGGGAACTTGAGAATGGCATCCACTGAGCTAAGAATCATGAAAAAGAGAGAAAGCAAGGAGCTAACTACGTGGAGGAATTAAAGTGAGCCCAGTGGAGTTAAATAACTACATTTTGCCACTATGTGTATTTAAGTATGTCAGCTTGACTCTGTATGTATACATATGTATGGAACATATGTCATTTGCCTGTGTGTGTACATATGTAATGAGTATATCAGCTTGCCTCTGTACATATGCAAAAGTGCCAAGCATATGCCATTTTACTCTCTGTGTACATATGTAGGGAATGAGTATATATCAGGTTGCCTCTCTGAGAGGGTGTATGTATGCAAATCTAAGTGTAACAGCTGGGCTCTGTGTTTGTACATGCACATGTACATGTGTGTATCCATGCACACATCACCATATATAGCAAATCATCGGTACATGTGAGCTTAAATTGAGTCAGCCATTTTTTAATTCTCCTCCTTTGGTTCTAAGTTGAAAATTATTTCCTACAGTCTGATGGCCTTAGGACTCAACATCAGGGTCAATACAGTTAGACTCGGCACTTAGTCTAGGTTCCTAATTAAGGAAGTTATAAAGGTGAAACAAACACTGCATGCTGGAGCTGTTTCTCTCAACAGAGAACAATCATAATAAGACTCAGGGCAGCTCTGGTAGTGGTGGTTTCAACAACAGTGGGAGCAGGGGTCACGGTAGGGTATGGAGAGTGGTGACAGTAGTGCCATTCATCCGACATCCATCCAACAGTGTTTGTTATGTGCCAGTGTTAGGCACTGAAGATGCACAAGTGAATAAGATAGACACAGTCCCTGTCCTAGAGTCCAATAGGGAGTCAGACTTTAAACAATCCATTACAATTGTGAAGGGTTTTGCAAAGCATGTGTGAAAGCATCAGACAGGGACCCCTTACATACCAGGGGCTAAGAGTATCAAGGAAAACTTCTCCAGAGAAGTGACATTTAAGCTAAGGCTGGAAGACTGATGAAGAGTTAGAAGGAGGTAGAAAGAGAACAGTATTCCATGAAGAAAGTTTGACATAAAAAAAATGAAAGAATATGACAAGGTTAAAAACAGAGAAGACAGCTGTGGCCGAAGTTTCAGAAAGTGAGGAGGTGAATGACATAAAGAATGAAGTTGAAAAAAAAAAAAAAGAATGAAGTTGGAGACTTCAGGAAGCACAGGCCAGATCACACAGGGCCTTTGAAACCAGGATAAGGATTCAAACTCCATCCTAAGATGATAAACAGGAAATAGCCTGCTCAGATTTGTTTTTAAAAGATTACTTGGTTAAAGGCATGAACTGTAAAGTATGTTAATTATATCTCAGTGATGCTGTTGAAAAAATCACTTGGGCTGCAGTGTACAGAGTGGATTGGAAAGGCACAGTGTACCCAAGAAAACCATGGGAGAGCTATTGCAGTGGTAAGTGATGATGGTAGCTTGGACTAGAGAGATGTGGACAGGTAAATGAATTAGATTAAGGGAGGGGGGAATCAACAGAATCTGGTGACTAACTAGATATATAGGGGCTGATGGAGAGAAAGTGTCAAGCCAGGGTTAGCCCTACCTTCGGTGGCATTCACTAAAATAGCCATTTTCAGAGATGAAGCAGGTTTGGAGAGAGGATGATGAGTTCAGCTGTAGGCACACTGAGTCTGAGGGGCCAGTGAGGTATCTGTATCAAGCCATCAGTAGCAGTTGGATTTATAAGTCTGGTGTTCTTAAGAGATTTACACTGGGCATAGAGTGTGGGAGTCATCAAAGGATCAATTAATTGAAGTCATGGAAATGGATGTGATGACTTGAAAGTGTAGGAGATTCTACAAAATGAGAAGAGGGCCTAGGCTGAAGCCCTGAGGAACTCCAATGGAGGGGACTAGGAAAGAATTGCCAGAAAATTAGGAGGAAAATGAGGAAAGAACAATGTCATAGTGACCAAAAGGTATTTCAAGAAGCAGGACGTGGTCAACTAGTCAAATGTTGCTGAAAGATCAAGCAGACGAGTCCTGAATAGTGTCCAATGGCTATATCCACTTGAAGTCATCAGTGATTTTAGCAAAAGCCATCAGTAAAGTGGTAGGGGCAGAATCCAGATTAGAGCATGTTGAGACATGAGTAATAAGTGGAAAATGGAGAAGAACGTTTAAACAGCTTGGCTGTGAAGAGAAGGTGACTGTAGGTAGAAGAGGGACTTTTTAAGAGATGAGACTGTACAGTATTTAAATAATGATGATAAAGATCCAGTGGGGTGGGGGGAGTTGAGTATACAAACAGGATGAAGGATAACCAGTAGTGGGATAAGGATAATTTCAAGATACTTGAGAAGACAGGAAGGGGTGGAATTCAAAGCACAGATAGATTGACTTGAGAGAAGACACTTTCTTTGTAACAAGAGGGAAGATAGAATGGAGGCTGACTCATGTGGGTATTACACATATGGTATTGAGATATCGAAGAAATTCCTGGATCCTGGCTTTGATGTTCTCTGACAAGAAAGGGAAATAGGGGTGGAGTGGGCATGGTGGGTGGGGGAAGTGGCTGGATCAAAAGGCAGGTGAAGGCAGCTTTGGCCCCACTGTAATCCCATAAACTCCCTCCTTAGCCTTTCTACCCCAGTCTTCATCAACCATCATTGATGTGGACAATCTCATTCTCCCTATCTTTTATGCAAAGTTCCTTTTTTAAAAAAAACTGACCTAAAACATGCAATGTATGTATTAGACACCACTTCAAATCAGGTACCTAGCCCTCTCTCTTAGCCAGATTACTGCTTTACTACAGAGAAACATGGGGTCAGATTTGAGAAGAGTGGTCATTGATGTTAAGGGGAAAGAAAACATGATTTTCCCAGCACAGCTCAGGAGAAATCCACAGCACCAGAGGCACAGACCAGAAAGGTACCCAGAAGCAGGAGTGCTTAGGAAAAGGAAGTTAGGAGCCTTTTATCTCAGGTGTGCACTTATTAACATGGGTGGGGGGAGAGGAAAAACCTACCCCTCTTCCTACTCACCTCCAGCAGAGGAGTTCTAAGGGAGATAGCTTCTTTTTCTTTTTTTTAACGTTTATTCATTTTTGAGGACAGAGCACAAGCAGGGGAGAGGCAGAGAGAGAGACAGAGGCAGAGACACTGAATCTGAAGCGGGTTCCAGGCTCCAAGCTGTCAGCACAGAGCCCGATGTAGGGCTTGAACTCATGAACCACGAGATCATGACCTAAGCCAAGGTCAGACACTTAACCAACTGAGCCACCCAGGCGCCCTTAAGGGAGACAGCTTCTTAAGAAGGGGCAAAGGGGACCCTTTGCTTTCTGAACTAAATTCAGATTTTTCTCAGATCTGGCATACCTTCTTTCCATATGAATGCTAGCAAATAGTCAAGACTAATTTAATAATGATTTTGTAATCCCCATGAAATAACATCAGAGTGATGATCATTGATGGATGCTAAAACCATTGGGTGGAAGTTTGTTGGGGACAGAATATTCAGAGTCTTAAAGTATCACCCCACAGATAACTTATTACATATGAGTGAAAAACACAACTTTATAATGAAGAGAATTAGCAGACAGTGCCTTCACCAGGTGATCAAATTTAGCTTCACCAATGTGACTCCCCACGTTATGTAATGAGAATATAACATAATAGGGGCGCCTGGGTGGCTCAGTCGGTTGAGCGTCCGACTTCGGCTCAGGTCATGATCTCACAGTCTGTGAGTTCGAGCCCCACATCGGGCTCTGTGCTGATGGCTCAGAGCCTGGAGCCTGTTTCGGATTCTGTGTCTCCCTCTCTCTCTGCCCCTTCCCCGCTCATGCTCTGTCTCTCTCTGTCTCAAAAATAAATAAAAAACATTAAGAAAAAAAAATTTTTTTTAAAGAATATAACATAATATACATGCTAGTCTTGCCAAAGAGGTTTAACCTGAATCAAATCTAATCATGAGGAAGAAATAAAATAAATCCAGCATGTGGGGCACATTGACAAGGCCTGGACTTTAAATGTAATGTCATGAAAAACAAAAAAGGAGAGAAGAGAGGTTTGTTCTACATTAAAATAGACTAAAAAGACAAAACCAACCAAATGCAATAAGCCTTGATTGAATCTGAGAAAATCAATAGCAATAAAAGACATTCTTAAGGCAACTTGAGAAATTTGAATGTAGATTACACATAGATGATATTATTGAGTTAATATCAGTTTTCTTAGGTGTGATAATGGGATCATGGTAATGTAGGAACATGTTCTTAGTGCATGCATGCTGAAGAATTTAGGGGCAAAGTGTCATAATATCTGCAGCTTTCAAGTGCTTGAGAGAGAGAAAAGCCATTAACAATTGGTAAATCTAGGTGGAGGGTAAAAAAAAAAAAAAAAGATTTTAAAATACTCAATGCAGTCTATTTCTTCATCAAACATTTTTTTTTTTTTGCCATGACCTTGGGTAGCTTTATGCTTATAAGCATAAACTGTGCTTCTTAATGTGCTAAATTAAATTAGACTGAAATCTTTAAAAGCATCATAGCAAGAAAATTGCTCTGCAAAGCTTTTTAGACATAAAAGAACTTCTAATTTGTGTAGGAGTATAAGTGAAGATATGGTAAAGTGGGAGAGAGAGCCACAAAATAATAAAAAGAACACTTTCCTAGGAGTCAGAAGACCTTTGAGTCCAGCACTTAACCACAGGAGATGTTAGATTCTCTGTCAGCAAAGTGGGGCTAATGGTATTGCCTTCATCATCTTGCTGTAGGTACAGGAGAAACAGAATGTGAAAAGGCTTTATCAACTGGAAAGGAGTATACAAGTGAAGTGATTTTTATTATCATGCCATGCTGATGTCCTATTAGCAGTGGTTCCAGAACTGTATTATACCTAACAAGCAACTGGAAAGCTTGTTAAAAGTGTAGATCTACAGGGGCACCTGAGTGGCTCAGTCAGGTAAGTGTCCGACTCTTGATCTGGGCTCGGGCCATGATCTCACCTTATGGTTCATGGGTTTGAGCCCTGAGCTGGGCTCTGGGCTAACAACATGGAGCCTGCTTGGGATTTTGTCTCTCCCTCTCTCTGAGCCCCCCCTTCTCAAATAAGTGAATAAACTTAAAAAAAAAAAAAGTATAGGGGCATCTGGGTGGCTCAGTTGAGCGGCCGACTTCAGCTCGGGTTATGATCTCACAGTTTGTGAGTCTGAGCCCCATGTCAGGCTCTGTGCTGACAGTTTAGAGCCTGGAGCCTATTTGGGATTCTGGGTCTCCCTCTCTCTGCCTCTCCCCTGCTTGCGCTCTGTCTCTCTCTCAAAAATAAATAAACATTTAAAAAATTTATTAAAAAAAAAAAAATGTGGATTTCCAGTCCGGCCTTCAGGGATTCTGATTCAGGAGGTCTGGGTTGGGCCCAGAATTTGCTTTGTGAAAGCACCCTCACTTTCTCTGGTGAGAGGGATCTGAAAACCACACTTCACTGCCATGGAGGTTACCGTGATCTAAAATCCTTGGACTCAATGTTTGGTTCATGGATCAGCAACATCACCAGCACCTTGGGAGCTTGTTAGGAATGCAAAATCTGGCTCCACCCCAGATTTACTGGACCAGAATCTGCAATTTCAACAAGATGCTCAGGTGACTCCCATGCACACTAATGTTTGAGAAACACTGATCTACATGGCAAAACTGATCGGTGACCTCTCTTCTTCGTCTTGGTCCTGATTCTCCGCTTGTTGTCAGACAGAATTGAGCTACTAGCTTTGCTGTTGCTGACACCCTTAACCTCATTTAGCTCTTCTTTCGGCTTCTCTTTGTTTCTGGCTCCTCAGTGGTGGAAGATATTCGATAAACATAACCAAAGTTGCTTATCTTCTCACATGCTGTAAACGGACAATCAAAGCAAACTGAGTTGGTATCTAAATCTAGTTAAGCTATTTACCAGGTATGTGATTTTTTTTTCTTATAGTGACACAAAATTTACCATTTTAACAATTTTTTAAGCATACAGTTCAGATATGTGATACTGAACAAGTCACTTAACCTCTCTAATCTTCCATTTCATTATCTTTAAAATATAGGTGATATTACCTACTCCTGCAGAGTATTTTAAGCATTAAACGAGATTTAAAAAAAGAATTAAATGATACACATACATGCCTAGAACCCACAGAAGATGTTCAATAAATGCTAACTCCCTTCCTTTCATTCTAAGTAGATTTCAGACAGCGCTGATTTTACAACAGATGTCATCTACTGAAACCAACTGATAAGAATTTCAAAGCATATATAAAAATGTACATATTATTGCCTTAGAACAGGGCAATTTGTAAAATAAAACTATTCTATAATCTATAGCATTGGCCAGTTTGAAATAGCTAAAGGAAAGAGTACCCAGTTGCATTTTGTTGGGAAAATTACATTTTGGGAAGCAGCAACCCTTTTGTGCCCATTATATAGAAGTTCTTGCACTGACTGTACTTAGATTGCTTTAGAAACAATTCAAGTACAGTCATTATCCTAACATCAATAACTTTTACAAGTGGAGCTTTCAACCTTGGGGCTGATCCACTTGGATGCAGTATTTGAATTCCATTTATGTGCACATAATCTTTTAAAGAGATGCTAAATTGAAAACTTGGGTTACATGCAGTAAATTGAAAAGATTAGTTTACCTTGAGAATGAGACTAATTAGAACAGGGGAAGGGAATTTAGAGATTCTCTCCTCCAACAGCCTTATTTTACAAATAAGGAAATTAATATCAAGAAAGACCTAGTAACTTGCCCTCACTCACATGATGAGCTACTAGCAAACCTGGGACCAGAGCCCAGGTTCCAGGAGTGTGTCCTGGTGTCACTTGACTTTGAAGAATGGGTGACACTTCAGCAGCATAGGTGATGGGAAGGGGTTATGGAGAGGCCGACAGCACTCCTGGTAGAAGGATCAATGGAAGTAATTTCACAGAGCCAGGCTCTGAAATGGAGAGACTGATGAATGTACTCAGGAAGTGTCAGAGTGGGGAGGCTGGAAGGAGAGATTAAGATGAAGTTTTGTGACGTTAGAAGAAAGTCCTGGATTCTCTTGTAACACAGAATATCAGAAGAGAGTTTTAGGGACTCTTTTTTATAGTTTATATGGCTCTTCCATATTTGTAGTCTCATTAAAGCAATCTTGGGAAATAGATATTATACAGATGATGGTCTAATATTCAGAAGGTCATGTTCTTTGCAAAACTAAGATTTGAACTAGGGCTCTGAATAGCAAGGCGGTGTATTATGATCCTTTTTTTGTCTGTTTGCTTGTCTTTGTTTTTTGTTTTTAAGTAATCTCTGCACTCAATGTGGGACTCAAACTCACAACCCTGAGATCAAGAGTCGCATGCTTTACTGACTAAGCCAGCCAGGTGCCTCATGTGTATTATGATTCTTAAAAGCATAAGCTCCAGAGCCAGGCCACTTGGGTTTAAATCTGTCTGGCCCCATTTAGAAGCCATATAAACTTGAGAGAAAAAAATGGCTAAAACTTAGTGTTTATTATGTGCCAGGCTCTGTTCTAAATGCATAGAACTAAATACAATTACTCATTTAATCCAACATCCCTATTATCTATTATCATTACTACTTTAAAAGCTCTCCTCCAGGAGAAAGAGGAGTGAAAGAAGTAAGGAAGGAGTGCCTCAGTAGAAGATGAAAAACAGGGAAGCATTTCCTCCTAGATTCTCTGTTCTTTATTATATGGTCTCAAGTCTGGTATTCCACTGGTTCCCTTCCCACTTGTGATACTGTGGTAGATTAAATTATTGTTCAAAATATTCACCTCTTCACTTCACCTTCTTAGGAGGATTCTACTTCCCTCTGCTTGACTTTGCGCCCAGCCATATGACTTGCTCTGGCCAAGGAAATATTAGCAGATTTAACACCAAAATTTGAAATAAAAATGCTTCTACAGTTGGGCTTGTCCTCTTGTACTTCTGCTAGCACACTGAGAAGAGCTTCCCCTGAATAGCTTCTGCCCTGCTACTCCCTAGACTTCTCAGTGGTTAAGTGTGAAGTAACCACCCTCCAATCCTACAGAAGATCTAATACTAGCTCATCCAAAGACACTCTTCGAGATTCAAGTATAAGAGGGGCACCTGGGTGGCTCAATTGGTTGAATGTCCGACTTCAGCTCAGGTCATGATCTTGGGGTTCATGGGTTCGAGCCTCACCTCAGGCTCTGTACTGACAGCTCAGAGCCTGGAGCCTGCTTCAGATTCTGTGTCTCCCTTTCTCTCTGCCCATCCCCTGCTCATGCTGTTCTCTCTCAAAAATAAATAAATGTTAAAAAAAATTAAGAGTGCCTGGGTGGCTTGGTGACTCTTGATTTCAGTTCAGGACATGTTCTCACGATTCGTGAGTTCGAACCCCATGTCATTGGTGTTCTCTCTCTCCCTCTCTGCCCCTTTTCCACACAAGTGCTTGTGCTTTCTTTCTCTTTCTCAAAATAAAGAAACTTAAACAAACAAACAAACAAAATACTCAAGGATAAGAATCTAGATCCGTATATATTTCACCAGCAGAGCAACAACCACTGAGCTTCCTTCTTGGTTACTCTGGAAGCTGAACCAGAAGAATGGGACAAAACCTGACACCTTCTACTTCTACTGACTTCTGCTACTTACAGTACTTTCTCTATTAACAAGCATTCTTTTTATCAAAAGTAACCTATCTCTTAAGTAACAGGGTTTGGAATCTCCCCCCCACCTCAATAAACCCACAAAAAGAAAACTCAGAACAGAACCCAATTAAATCTCTTGGCACTCACCAGGAGAAGGAAGCCCATATTTATGGATGGAGAACCTCCCGCCCTGAGCCCTTTACTAAAGGTACAGGTTAATCTTACACACACATGCGCGTGTGTGCACACACACACAGTGGCAGTGCTGTCAAGGCATCTTGCAAGCAGAACTAGAGCTTCTGATCCTCTCATTCAGAAGTAGTGGATCACCATTCTGTCCATTCCAATGAGTGGCAACAGTGAGGGAACCCTCACACAGAATCTGGGTATCTGGATAATGTAGGAATATAAGTTTTCCACCTAATGATGATAAACTGCACTGTTGGGGTAACAGTCAGCTTGCAATCCTGACAGTTACAGTGGGTTATGAAGGTTCAATAGGTATGTTCTTTAAAAAATTTACTTAAATCACCCTTCTATAAATTGAACCTCATTCTAAATGCACCAAAGGGCTGTTTTAGGAAATGTCATGTTGAAATTTTTCACAAAGAAAATAATCTCACTCTTGTAACTTTATGTAAGTTTTCTACACTGGGTGTTCCTGAACCATAGTGCACCTGGGTACTTCCCCTATAAAGGAGTTTCTCTACGGGAGGGCATCCATTCCACAATGACAACAATAATGTTAAAATGCTTTACATCACTCTTTATTTCAAAAGTGCTTTACTAACATAGACTAATCTTCACAACATTTAAGGGAGGTAGATAAGTATTACACCACTTTCACAGATGGAGAAACGGAGGCAAAGATTAGTAAATTGTGTTGAAGGGCATAATATATGGCACGATTAGGAAAATAATTTGTTGCAGTCACGGATTACTGGTGATCTTGCCCCACGACTTCTGAGTCCCACCAACACAAAAGTAGCAGATGCAGCATGGAAGCAGGTTGTCCTCAGTTTGGCTAGTCTAAGGCTACGCTTCTCCTTGTTGACACCAGATGTTGAATGTGCTGCCCTTTGGCCAGTATTTCCCTCACACACATTCTCACATGACTCCACCTCTAAAACAGGGGAGAGTAGGAGCTATGGTGGGTACAGGAGGAGGGGCTGGAGGAACAGGGCTGGGAAGGTGGAAGACAGAAAACACGAACTGGTATCAAGCAAGGGCGAGGAAGAACAGGAGGAGCCATGGGAGGCAGCCCAACGAAGAAAGCCAGAGCAGAAAAGAAGTGTCACTCCATGTGAAAAGCTCAGACATCCAGAAATGCTATTAAAAGGGTAATTCTTCACAATGACATTACAGAGCCATTCCTCGTGGCTTTGCCAAATATAATTATCAGGTCCTTCTGACATTCCCAGGAGGCAGAGCCATTCCTTTCCCCTGGTCCAAACCAAGTGCTGATGTAATTGACCTGACACTGCAGAGGCTGTTGACAACTCAAATGCACTCTCCCACCATGCTGCCTCTTCTTCTAGTCTCTTTCTTCCAACAACAACAACTACAAAACAACAACAACAAAGTCAATGCCTTTCAAGATTCTCTCTGCAAAATTCCTAAAACGTTCCCTAAAACTTTGATGAGTAGGGTAGAATTCCATGTTTGACTTTTATAAAGGGGCTGTAATAGGCATACATGGGCATGAACAGCCCCTCTCGGCCAATGCCCCTTTATACAACGTGGGACACTAAAGAAAGGACCTTTTCTGATCTTTCTAGGGCAAAGCCATTGTAAGTGATGGTGACATGCACCACCACCTGCACTGGAGGTACTGGTGGCTGAGGCAGCACCAAATGAGGGGGCTGACGAAGACCCCGGGCTAAAGTGTCATCGGAGGGACAGGTGGAAGAAGAAGTCAGAGCAAAGAGAGGCCAGCCACGGCAGAGATGGGTAGAGGTGCTCCCTCCCATCCCATGTTCGAGGCTGCATGGAGGCAACAATGTTAGTTCATCTCTCGGCACCTCCTAGGTTGGGTCAGAGCCAGAAATGCATCCTTTCTTCATTTCAATCGGCAGCATGGTTCTTTCTGGCACATAGCTTTAACACCTCACCCCTCCTCTCCAACAAGAGCAATCAACTGCCAAGCCTGACTGATTCCACCTCTGCAGTGCCCTTCACATTGGTCTCCCTGTCTGACGACAGCCTCCTCTAGATCCTATCATCTCATCCTGACCAGGGCAAGACCCTCCTACCTCATCTCCTGCACTCCAGTCTTCCCTAAACTCAGTTGCACCTTCTCATCTTCCTCCTGGAGCACAGCGTTCATGCTGCTGCCCAATTTGGAAATTCACCATGTTCTCACTGCCTCCCAGTTGTGTGTCTCATCATCTTGAATCTTCAACAGATTGCATCTGTTGCATCTAGCAAAGGTTCTCTTCTTTCTGAACCTCCACCTGTCCAAATGCCAACTCTAAAGACTCAGCTCAGATACCACCTCTCCCAAGAGGTCTTCCTTACCGGAGGAGGTGGCATTTCCTCTGAGCTACAAATGTACTTGAAGACATGCACTAATGGAGTACATGACAACTGCGTGTAAGTCTTACCTCCCCGACTGGGTGTGTCCACGATTTGGCAGGGTGGGGGATAGTGAACTGTCTTAAAATTTGTCTATTCCCTACAGCACCTACCAAGAATTGGTTATTGCATATCCACCTCAGTAAGGAACTGCTCAATGGTGAAATGAACATATACCTGCCCATGAATGAAGACACCAAAGTACACTGCAGGTGTGATCTGACTCTCAGGATAAAACAAATCCATGATATAACTTTGAGGGATGGGATAGGGGCAGGCAGGTGGGACTATCTGTTTTGGAGTCGAGAGACCTAGGACTGAAGTTCTGCTTTGCCATCTACCAGCCACTGGTCTGGTACCAGATGATTCTTCTCTGAGCATCATTTCCTGACTTCTGCATGACCTCACAGGATTAAGGATCAAATGAGACATAACTGTGAACTCTACACCACTGGTTCTCAATCCCAGTGATGTATCATAACCTCCAATAAACCTTCTGAAAAATGTAGAGGACAAGGCCCCAACCCAAGTCAACTGAACCAGAATACT
The DNA here is from genome assembly GCF_018350215.1 of Panthera leo. NCBI lineage: Eukaryota > Metazoa > Chordata > Mammalia > Carnivora > Felidae > Panthera > Panthera leo. Next base: position 62,432,431 of record NC_056691.1, on the reverse strand, counting down.
CTGGGATTGGGACCAGGTGGGACTAATTATTTATAAAATACTATTTTTATGCATAGCCAAGGTTGAAAACTACCGTTATAAACTCATAAATACCGTTAACAGTAGAGCACGGTACTTTAGGCTTCGGTTTAATTATCCTTTATTTGGTTAGGAATTCATTCTGTTTTTATAATTTCATTATGTGTGTGAGCATGTTTTGTGTTGTTCTGCATTGCTGTTTGTGTGCTTCAGTGATAAATTCTGAGAGAGGATAATGTCCAGCACACTGCTATACACAAAGTGTACCTAACCCAATTTGGGAGAGTCTGGGGAGGATGATAAGTAAAAACTTCACAAAGTCCTCTAAAAAACCTTGCTACGCCGAAGTGTGGGGACCAGACAAGCAGAACTGGCAAAACTGGGGAGCTTGTAAGAAATGCAAAATCTCAGGCCCCACTCCAGAAGCTGCATATTAACAAGATTTCCAGATGGATCAGTAGGTGAAACAAAGGGAAACTTCACTCTGTTCACATCTGTGTTGAGGGCCTGCCATTCCCTGCCCTAATCCTGAGCGGGTAGGAGGGCATGGAGAATGTCAAGTTCTGTCTTCCATAAACCATTTAAGCTTGGGACGTTACCTAGATGTGTCTTCTCTAAAGGGTCCATTTTGTAAACATGAAATTAAGAATACAAATCCTTACAAAAGGATCCTTTCTTTCAAATCTAGTCTTTATAGCTTTCCTTCAAATAACCAGTGCTTCTAAGATATTTAAAATAAGATCAGAGTATAAATTGATATCCATTTAAGTTTTATGTAGTGCGTAAATTAAATAACAAGTATATGTTTATCTTACTCAACTTATAGTCCCCAGGACCCAAATTCAAAACTTAGGAAGGCGGGAAGCTTAGCCAAAGCAGTAATCAATTGTTCCCTAATGACCCATACCTTCTGGACAATTCGGATGTTTAGCAGTACCCATTCAAGACTATGCAGACCACACCACAGTCAAGGAGTTGCAGAAGATTCTAAACATTATCTAAACCAATGCCTTACTTTATTACAGGCACTGATTAAAAGGAGGTACCCCAGGTCACACAGCACTTTGAGGCAGAGCCAAGATCAGAATTCAGGCCGTGGCTTCTCACCCTACACCCCCCTACATAGCCTCTGCCACACATACTTTTCTTTCCCCAGCACGTGGCCTTGAAATTTCATGCTCAGAAATTGCTGACCTGCCTTGACACGTGTCACTTTTCTTGTTCCAGCTACTGCTGTGCCCAACATCCCAGAACTGGTTTTAACACTAGGCTACAGGAGAAGCTATCTCACAACTAAATCAAAATATCCATTTACCAATCCATAGTTCCAAATATGCTGGTAACAGGTTCTTAAAAAGCCAATGCTAACCGTGTGATGCAAACTCCACAGCATTACTAATAGCTAGCACCATGAGCATGGTGAGGGAAGGGCCTTTCCCTAGGTGGCCGATGATTAAAAACAGGGCACCCATTAACTCAGTAGCACAAAGTTGGGAGGAAACTACAGAGGGAAAGCAAAAATGAGCACAGTGGGGTTGGCAGCACCTTTAAAAAACATACACAGTGTGACTATAAAATTGCAAGTCTTATCTTTTAATAAAACAAACATGATAGGTTATAGAAATCTAAATGAACATTTGTCCCTCAAAGCAGTTACATCCTTAGTTCCAACAGAGCTACTGCTTTTGGAGCCATTATTTGGAACCCCTCTTTGGGGAAAGGCCTTCAAAGGCAGTGCATGAGCCACATGAGAAAATATCCTTCCAAATGTTGGGTGTTTAAAATCAGAAAAGCCACTCAAAGAATGACACTGGGGGTGGGGGGAAGGAAAAAGGCTCTCATGGAGGTTTCCCTAAAGACCTCCAGCGAGTTCTGAGCAATAGCATCACCCCTGGAGAAACATGTGGCCTCCAGGGACTTTCAGCCACTTTCAACGGGAACGCGTTCACTTGGATAGAAAAGTTCCGCTATTAAAAAAAAAAAAAAAAATCAGCCATACTCCTTTATAGTCACACTTGCCTCTGATTAAAAAAATACAACAACAACACTCACACGTGGTTCTTGTATGAATTCTAATTAAGAGACATTACATTCAGAATCATAGCACTCATAGTGATAGTTTTCAGGAGACTGGATCAGCTTCTTTGCCACTGAAGGGGTACATGGGGTGCAGCAGTTTACCTGAATGTATTCTTAAATACGTGACTACTACCGCTCTAATTTTCCTAGTTGTAGCTCTGTTACAAGTTACTGACCGCAAGTTCATGTTCCAGGCTTTCTTTGCCGACACAGATTGGTTACAAGGGAGCCGCCCCCACAGTCTTAGGGTGAATTGGGAAAGGGCCGGTTAAATGAGGAGACAGGCCACTCCTTGGTGAAAGTTTGTAGCTTCCTTTCCCAATACATCTTCTTTTTATTGAGAACTTCCATTTTTATCCTGTGTTCCTCCTCTGCCATCTCACACTCCCGCTCTATCTGCTGGATTTTGGCCACATGCACCTCATTCATCTGTATCAGCTGCAGCTGTAAGATGGACATTTGTTGATGGTGTTCTTCCTCATGCATCTTTTTTAAAGCACCTTCCTGAGAGGTTTTGCTCCTGTAGTGTTTATTGGCTGTTATTCTGACAGCTGAACACGAGGGTTCAGGTTGAGAGGTCCCCTCACACACAGGAAAATGTATGAACTCTTTCTCATCATCGCACAGTTCTCTATTTGAAACAGCAAATGATTCTGAAAAACAGTAGCAGAAAACATACGTTCAAAGATTTTACAGGCAGAGAGTGTATCAATCCTATTCCAAATGACAGGTCCCCCATCACAGGATGTAGCGGAAACAGTGTCTGCTTTGGCCTGCTTTGTCTATGGGTACTCTTGCCACACCTGACTTTTCAAAACCCACAAGTCAAAACCAGTGTTCCCTCCAGAAGCAATGATAAAGGGTTTCGTCATGTAGTTTCTAGAACTGTGAACTATAGGAACAGTGGTCCGAGACTGTGCTTATCAAGAACTGTTGACCTAAATTCTAAACCGAAGTGTGCACAACTCCGAATAAGCAGAACACCATAGTACGAGCGCAATGGTGGGTTTTCAGATTAAGTTCTCAGTCAGTTTGACCTCCCTGTCTCAGTTTCTCATCCGGCCGTGAACACTTTCCCTAGCCCTTGGCAATCCTTCCTGAAATCTCTTTCCTCTGTTAGCTTCCACACCATGGCTTTCTCCTCAGTTTTCGACACCTCCTCTCCGACTGCTCCTTCTCAAGCTTCCTTCCAGGACTCAGACTCTTGCTGCACCTGCAACTCACCTCTTAATATTCCTCTGGGGTTCCCATTTTTGGCTCAGTTTTCACTGCAGCCTAGTAACCCTCATAATCTGGTTTCTGACCTTCCTTTTTCTCGCCTTACTCCAAAATACCCTGGGTGCCCTTCAATCGTACCAAAAATTTCACATTCTTTAAAGGCCATGCTCTGTTTTATAATTCTGTCTCTGTTCCTTCAGCCTGAAGTTGGGCTAACTATTCATCCCTCTTCACTCCCCACCCAGGACCCCACACTCACTCAAGCATGCACTCTTATTCCAGACTCTCCTTTTCAACCTCCCCACAACCCCTACTTTGTTCAGCATCTGCGAAACCCCAGATCGCTCCTTTCTCTATGAGTACTCCTCTGTAATAGCACTTACCATGTTCTAGTATTACTTTGGGAGCATGCCTTATTCATTTCTTTTATCCTCGGGCACCAATTATTTTGCTTGGTACATAGAGGATGCCTAGTAAATATTTATTGACTGAAGCTTTGAACACAGGGGAGAAGAGCTTATGGATACAAAAGGATGCCAGTTTTGCTGGTGCCACATTCATACTAGTATTTTTATAGGGCAATGACATTTTATCAATTAAGGAGTTTCAATATGGAAGACGCTAACTCCACTAACCCATGGAGTCTTCCAGCTGTGACTCCAAGGCTTTCTTGGGAAGCTTTATGTTCCCAATAATGAGAATTGTCTCCTTGGAGAAAAATAATATCAATTTATTAACAGAGTTGATTACATTATTACGTCCACTCCATTATTCCAGAAGATGGGATGCCGGGAATGTTAATGGCTACTGGGGGAAACCTAACTCGTAATACTCTGTTAATAAAAGGAAAATGGCTACTGTTTAGATTATTTCACTCCAAGGGGTTAGGTAACAACCATAACTGGTCCCTAATTAAGATTAAAGAGAAAGAAGGTAGAAGTCTCACTTTTGAAAGAGAAGGTTAAAAGTACTTCAGTGTCATCCAGAGATAATGAAAATATCTCCCTAGGAATCTTTCCCAACTCCAAGGGCTATGCCTTAATTAGATATCCTTCCTTCATGCTCCTGCTGCCTCCTGAGCGTACCTCTGGCAGAGCACTTGTTAAAACTGGTGGCTTAACTACCTCCCCATCCGATCTCTGAATACTCTGAAGACAGAAAGCGTCTCTTATTCATCCTCGTGGAGAACGCATTCCAGGGCCTGGACGATGCTGGCGACATCAGAAATGTGTGGGAATGAACTGGTTGCGGTGGGTCACATCCCTCCCAACACAGCACAACTGTGTAGACAGGACAGTGTTCTGAGTAGAGCCAAGGCACAGGACAAGGAAATGGGAAAGGCTTCACCCTGGGAATAAGATCCCTTGGGTGTGAACAACGGCAAAGAGGTTACCTCATCTGCGTCCCATCTAGCCTTAGATCTGAAAGTATCTTCTTTGAAGACTGGACACATAGACATTTTTTGGCACTTTTGGCCTCTGTTTTCTTTGATTCCATTCCAGAAGATAGTTCTGTATGCTCCTCTAAGTCTTTAAAGTTCATGCCCTTACAATGCTGCTCATCTCTTCCCATTTCTAAATGTTCATTTTTGTCTAAACGATTCCAAGTTTTAGGGGCCTGATGATGATGATGGTGAAGGCAGCTACCATTTTCTGAGTAGCTAACCAGGCACTAGGCTAGTGCTTTGCAGCATCACCTCATTTAATCCTTAAACAACCTTCTGAGGGAGGTATTATTAGAGAAAACCAAATACAATATCCAAAGTCATTTGGCTAGCTAAAAGAGCCAGCCCTCTAATCCAGGTCTGCAAGACTCCAAATTCCAAGCTCAACCACTACAACGCCCAGCCTCTCCCTCCTTCCTTGCTCAGCTGACCACTTATGCATCGTAAAATGCTGCCTCCAAGTTGTATCCACTACAAACCCCTTTATTATTAAGAATATGGGTGCATATTCCAAATTTTGATCTCCAAATCTGTCTCTATAGAGCTGGGAACATGAAGTCAAGTACGGTCATGTCTGGGAGCAGAGAAATAAATGACTCTACTTTCAAACTGTTCTTTTGTAGTTTAAATGTGTACTAATATATAAATATTTAAAAAAAAATCCAGGCCTCTTAAGAGGCAGAAGCTCTTAAAAATCCAGGCCTCTTCTGGCAGAAGCTGGAGCTTAAAACTAGAGGAGCCTGATGGAGTAGTTACTTAACTTTCACACAAATATTAGCTCCAATGAATGGAAGCTAGTGTTCAGATGGGGAGAATCTTCTCCTAATTATTAGGAAAAAGACTATGCTGGGAATGGCAACCTGCTAAAAACACACACCATGTAATCTGTCTCCCAGGTAAAACAAAGCCACCCAACATAGAAAACAACTCAATCTTGTGCAAAATGGATAGGATGGCCTAAGGGCTTTCCTGGGGGCAGAGGACACTGCAAGGAGGTATTCTTCCACTTGGGCAATTTGAGTAAGTTTAATATCAGCAGGAAAATACCTACTATGGCAATAAATGGATGGAAAGGAAACTGTGCACAGGCCAAACTCCAGCTCTTCTCCCCTGTAGAACAAAGGGAATAGACCTGACTAGAAAAATGGATTAATAAGATGCAGTGAGTGCATACTACAGAATGTCATGCATCAACTAAAAGAAACAAATTTATGGGAACAGATCTTAAAAACATTCTAAATGAAAAAAGCAAAAAAACAAAAAAGAAAAAAGAAAAGAAAAGGAATGTTATCTAAAGCACAATTTTCAATCTATGTAAATTTAAAATATATGCACACAGGAGCCCCTGGGTGGCTCAGTCGATTGAGCATCTGGCTTCGGCTCAGGTCATGATCTCATGGTTTGTGAGTTCGAGCCCCACGTAGGGCTTGCTGCTGTCAGCAGATCCTCTGTCTCCCTCTCTCTGCCCCTCCCCCATGCACATACTTTCAAAAAAAAATAAAAACATTAAAAAAAATTTTAATAATAAAATAAAATAAATGTACACCAAACACCAACACCTGCTCTCAAGAATATGTGAGAGAACGCACGAGCACATTGTTATGATTAGGGGACAGAAGAAAAGAATAAATGAGATGAATGGTGACAAATGACAAGGGAATCAACACATAAGGAACACAAAATAGGGACTTTTCACAGACCAATGATTGTTAATGTGCCATGACTGGATACGTAACTCAGTCTCTGTACTGGAGTTCCCATCCCCAAAAGAAGGGGATTGGATTAAAAAGTGATAGTAGTGGAATTTATTTGCTTATTTTTAGTGTTTCTTTTTGAGAGAGAAAGACAGAGTGTGAACAGGGGTGGGGGAGGGACAGAGACAGGGAGACCTAGAATCCAAAGCAGGCTCCGTAACTCACGAACCGTGAGGTCATGACCTGAGCCAAAGTCTGACGCTTAACTGACTAAGCCACCCAGGCACCCCAATAATAATGGAATTTATTAATAAACATTTGCATTATTTAATTATAGCTTTGTGTACCCATGTTTGCATTATTTGCTTATATAGCTTTACAGTAAATAATAGAATATGAAATTAAGTGGAAGTTCTCTTAAGATAGTTGAGTACTTGAAAGCTTAGTTTTCTTAAATGTATTTGATGTTTAGTCATCCTACCCCCCTGACCACCCCTATAGCACATTTTGTTGGCTCCCTTACTTTGTTCTGCAAACCTGTTCCCGCAAGATAACGGGAGATAGGTGTCACAGCCAAATGAGCCATATTATAAATCTATAGGGTACAAATTGTTTGAATGTATTGAAGGGGAAAATACTGTTTGTTTTGTATAAGAAAATATATTCCTTAGTGTTAAATCTTAAGACTACTGTCTTCAAATACAGATGCACATTTCAAGAAAGTCGTGGACAAAGCTAAGAACATCCAGGGAATGGCGATCAAGATGACACAGCTGAAAGCACCTCGCACAAGAGATAGTTGGAGGGAGGCCTCTAGTGGAATTCTGCCAGGTTCCATCCTGTTCAATGAATTTCCACAAATCTCTAATCACCTAACTCTGTAATAGGCAATGTGTAAGGTGTTAGAACAGCACTGTCCAATGGAAATATAATACTAGCTACATATGTAATTTAAAATTTTAAAAAGTAAAAGGAGATAAAATTAAACTATTTTAATAACATATTTTTATCAATATATTTAAAGCATTATCATTTGACATGTAATCAAAATATAAATTATTAGTAAGATATTTTACATTCTCTTTTTGGTATAAAGTCTTCTCGAGGGGTGCCTTGGGTGGCTCAGTTGGTTGAGTGTCCGACTCTTGATTTTGGCTTAGGTCAGGATCCCAGGTCGTGGGATCAAGCCCTGTACCAGGTTCCACACTGAGAATAAAGCCTGCTTGGGATTCTCTCTCTCTGTCTCTGTCTCTGTCTCTCTCTCCCTCTGCCCTTCTCCCCAACTTGTGTTCTCTCTCCCTCTCTAAAAATAAAAAAATTAAGTTAAATAAATAAAATTTAAAAACAGCATTTCTATTTCAGTGTGAATAGTTAGAGCATATCTCAATTCAGTCTACCTATGTTTCAAGTGCTAAAGAGCCTCCTGTGGCTTGTGACTACTGTATTGGACAGCCCAGGGTTAGAGACACTAACTAAACTAACACACACACACACACACACACACACACCACAGAGTCCACATGTCAAATGAAATACAACAAAATGAAAGCCATACCCTACAGCAAGTTTTCAACTTATTCCCCCAAGACCCTGAAGGGATGACTGACAATTATAGCTTTCTTCTTCTTTCTTGAAAGTAATTTGAAATAAAAAATGAGTAAGGTAACCTCAAGGCTGTTTTAATGTATAAAGAGAGTTCTAGCACCTTAACTACTAGTGTTAACAGATTACTTTGGACACACTCCCCAATTGACAAAGCACCCTGGTTCTCCACAGTGTGACCCAGAAACAGGAATAGTCAGCACAGGCTATACTTTAATAATCACTAGCAAAAAGAGAAGTCTCCTGTGTCATATAACTACAAACACTCAATTCTAAAATAAATCCCTTTTACAAATGAGTCTCTAGAAATGTCACTACAGAAAGACACTGAGAATCCACATTCATTCCCTTCTTGCTGGAAAGCTGGAAGTTGTGTTTTAAGAGTAAATGAATTTACATCAGTTCCTCTGAAAAGAAAGAGAAAGGGTTTTTTGAAGTGAACTTTCTAGATCCTACTCTAGAATTTGAAAATGGGGAAATAAGACTGTCCCCTTAGAATAACCCTATGAAATCAATACCCAGTAATCCAGATCAAAGATCTGCAAAGTTAACTGAAAGTGGTCTACATCAGCATCTTCCTCGGCAACATCTCCCAGGGAATGAAGCTATTTGACAAGCAGCCCTGATTCACCTGCCTCCCTCCCTCAGCACCCACTCCCCTCACCGCCTGCAGAGAATGAATGGCTCTGAGGCCAGCAAGATGGAGAGTAACTGGCTAACGCTAGGGATATCTCCAAAGCATGGACACTGTCAGTTACCAGTGGGCCCCATCCACCACAGAAGTAACATGGAAGGGAGGAAAGAGAGAATTGGCCGTGTCCATATAAATGCTGTCTGCTGGGAGATACCCAGCTTGGGAACTCAAGAATCAAAACTCACATAAGGTTTCTACACTGGAAAACAGTACGTGAGATTCATGACACTATGGTCATCTAACTGGTTCCCTGGACTTAATCTTGGTAAATGATCAGCAAACTTTTGATCACAATGCAGCTTGCCAGGATGATTTGCCTACAGGGCGAAAAAAACGTGCTAATCAAAAACATGTGTTCAATTCACTTGGTTATTATCTTTTTCACTCTACGTGGATAACGTTCTTGGTTTCAGATAGTTTCTTGTGACTTTTAATTAACCACTGCCTCAGAGCTCAATCTACTCTGGGGACGCTAATAAGTGAATTTCTCATCCTGCAAGCCAAGGATCACAGCTTTCCTAGACAAGTGCTTGCTGGGTCCTTGGAGCAGCCCTCTGGCCTCACCAGGAATATTCCTCTGCTTCAAGATGTGTCTTCTGCAAACTGCAATGAATCTTTATATAAATTGGCCGTTTCAATCTTAAAGGAGGCAAGAATTATTAGCAATTTATCTATATGCATTCCCACTCTCCCCTTGCTGAGTCATTTCAATAGCCTTTCCAAGCTATGACACACTATCATAATATCCTCGATTCCATGACAGTCTTTTCCTTCCCTAAGAATTATGTATAACCTATTTTTCTTTTTCAATGAAAGTATATTAAATCTAAGATGAAAAAAAAGCTAAAATGAATTTTTCCCAGAATTTCTCAAGGTAGCTGGAGTACCACAAACCAAAACTGTGCATCACAATACTATAATGGGTAGGAAGGCTGATTTTTAACCCAGATGAATGTTAAATAGGTATTTGCTATACTCTTTTCTACTTAATTCTTAAGTCTGAAATAGTTCACTTATTTTAATGTGGCCTGTGAGTGACTTAATGCAGTGCTCTGCACCTAATAGGTCCTAAAACAATCATTTTCGCAAAAAATAAGATTGAGTGAATAAATACAGATTCTCAAAGAAATTCCCTTTAATATATATGACATAGGCTGAGATAAGCAACAGGGGTCCTTCATTCATAACTATATGACTAGAGCCTCTTATTTTTCCCTATTCTTCAGAATAAAGATGAGAGATCTCAGAGAGAGCGAGAACAAGGATATTAACAAGTCCTTTTGTTTTTTATGTGCTACACGACTAGAATGTTCCATATAATCTGGAGGTTTTGACTTGGGAAAATCAAGTTTGACATGAAAGTTTCTCTTTACTAAACTGCCTCAAAATTAAAGATTTTAAAATCACAAAGTCCAGCAGGTACCCAGGGAGGACACGCACACCGGCCTCAAGAACCAGTACCTTGGGCTGCACTGTCAGGGTGGTATTCAGGCTCCTCTTCCGGGGGGCTCTGCAAGAAGTAGAGCTGCTCTGGCAGCATGTTGGCAATCTTCTCCTTCCCTAGGACGTGGGTGCTCAGAAGAGGGCTGACACTCCGTTTCACCTTCTCTCTCCTCTCATGGGCCATAATCTTTTTGGTCCGAGCCTTGATGTTCTCCCAGCACTTCTTTAGCTGTTTGAAATCCCGCAGTGACACACTTGGCTGAGAGTTGTATTCATGGGCAAGCGCCTGCCAGGTACGCTGCTTGAGGGCAATAGTTCGCGCGTCGCTTTTCTTACATTCCAGCACATATTTGTACTTTTCTACCAAAGCAAGCAGGATGCTCTTTTCCAATTCCGAAAAGTATTTGGCAGGTTTTATAATTTCGTTGTTTTGCATTTTCCACTATATTTCTCCTGGCTGCTAGCTATCCTGTAAAAGGAAGTTCAAAACAATAATTACTAACCCCAGCAATAAAAATGTCAGCAAATCACTTAATCTTAATCCCTGACTTGATTCCCTTGCCTGAAATACAGTACTCTCTTTCCCATTAGTATTGAATTATGATATTCTCAGGAAAACATTCAGAAGTTCACTAGGAGTGGGGTTTTACTTCAAAGAAGATTTTCAAGTAGGTCCTTTGTTGTAGTTCTTGGCCATTTTGTGAATATCTTGTATGTAACAGCAAAAAAAAAAAGAAAGAAAGAAAGAAAGAAAGAAAGAAAAAAGAAAAGAAAGCTTGACCATCTAGGCAGAACTCTTAATTTGTTAATTCATTTCTGCTCAATATCAGGAAACTGATCATTCCCCAAACTCATGTTAGGCAGCTTTTCAACTAAACAGCTTTCTCAAAGTTTTGTCACAGCTGAAAACAAGAAATGCCACCGAGTAACCAAATAGAATGGATAATATAAACATCGAGATTTCAGAATCATCAGGAAATCACCTGAAAAAGAACTGACATTTCCATCACTTCCATCTGTGACCTTGGATAGGGCCATGCTCCCAATAGGAACCTCAGTTTCTCTTCACCTTTAAAATGAGGGCTTGGAGTCTATGATCCCTAAGGTCTGAGGCCACTTTTAAGTATACCGTCCTATGTAAATAATTCACATAATTTCAGAGGTGAAAGGGCCAGTACCCTTTTTTTCTTTCCTTTTTTTAAAATTTTTTTAATGGTTATTTATTTTTGAGGGAGAGAGACAGAGAGACAGAGAGTGAGTAAGCAGGGGAGGGGCAGAGAGAGAGGGAGACAGAGATCCAAAGCATACTCTGTGCTGACAGCAGAGAGCCTGATGTGGGGTTCGAACTCACAAACCGTGAGCCGCCTGACCTGAGCCAAAGTCAGACACTTTTTTTTTTAGTTTTTTAAATTTTTTTTAAATGTTTTTATTTATTTTTGAAGGAGAAAGAGAGAGACACAGCATGAGTGGGGGAGGAGCAGAGAGAGAGGGAGACACAGAATCCTAAGCAGGCTCCAGGCTCTGAGCTGTCAGCACAGAGCCCGATGCGATGCGGGGCTCATATTCACAAACTGTGAGATCATGACCTGAGCCAAAGTCGGACGCTTAACCGACTGAGCCACCCAGGCGCCCCTTTTTAATTTTTTTTTAAGCTTTATTTATTTTTGAGAGAGAAAGAGAGAGACAGAGCATGACTGGGGGAGGAGCAGAGAGAGAGGGAGACAGAATCTGAAGCAAGCTCCAGGCTCTGAGCTGTCAGCACAGAGCCCGACATGGGGCTCAAACTCACGAACCACGGGATTATGACCTCAGCTGAAGTTGGATGCCCAAATGACTGAGCCACCCAGGTGCCCCCAAAGTCAGACACTTAATTGACTAAGCCACTCAGGGGCCCCTACCACTCTTTTCAAGTGAAGGAACTAAGGGCAAGTGAACTGGACTGCCCAAGATCACAAAGATGGTACCTTGGGAGGTCAAGAACCTGGACTGTCCTAATAATCTGGTATCCTTTTTTTTTTTTTTTTTTTTGAACACACCAAACATCTATTTTATTATGCATATTCCTTTAAAGTCTTTGTTCCATATTATAATTAGTTACAATTATATATTATTTATAATTTTTGAAATATACATTTTCTCCATTATCTTTTAAGAATAAGTCTACATACCTTTTTATGTTTAGTTAAAAAATAGATATTTAACATACATAAATTTTATTTGACAGCCATATACATAATGAAATAATTACAAGCTAATTAACATATCATCTCACATGGTTACCTTTTTTAAGATCTTATGTATTATATATTTATTTATTTTTAAGTGTTTATTTATTTTGAAGGAGAGAAGAGAGCAAGTGAGTGGGGGAGAGGGGAAAAGAGAGAGAAGGAGAGAGAGAATCACAACCAGTGCAGAGCATGACACAGGGCTTGATCTCACAACCCTGAGATCATGACCTGAGCCAAAGTCAGGAGTTGGATACTTAACTGAGCCACCCAGGTGCCCCAAGATTTTATTTTTGAAGTTAATCCCTACACCCAACATGGGGTTTGACATTAACAACCCTGACATCAAAAGTCACATGTTCTACAACTGAACCAGCCCGGGTGCCCCAAAATAGCTACCATTTTTGTGTGTATGCCAAGAGCCCCTGGAATCTACTCTCTCACCGTATCTCCAGTATTCAATACAGTATTAGTAACTTTTGTCATAGACTTATTCATCCTACATAACTGCAACTTTGTACCCTTTGTCTATTATCTTCCCATTTCTCCCACCCCATCCTCAATCCCCAGTAAGGTGTGTTTAAATAGTCTGATATTGTTTGTATCATTTCACAACTATCTCTTGGACTCTCACGTTGGATGATTCCAAATTTCTCAACAACCATGATTACCTTAGGTCATCTTACCATCCTCCCCATTACTGAGCCAGGATCTTTCAAACAAAAGGTGCTTAGTAAATGTCTTATTCCCCTGAACCTATGTGTGTTTTGTGACCCCACACTTTTTCCACTTAAGCTTCCTACAAACTTAATCTCTCAAATACATTATGGAAAGAATGTTCCTAAGTAACACTGAATACAGCAATTGAGCATTGCATATTTCCCTTTGTGGAAGGAGCCAAGACACCTCAGTCCTTTTATTTTCCAAGCCTCTGATTTTTTCAGAATAACAGGCAAGCATCAAGATTCTGATGATGTAGTCCATTTAAAACTGATCGACTCAAATCAAAAGAATTAGGAATCACTTGAAAAGAGTCCTACTAGCCAAAAAATGGAATATCTGAGCATCAACAAGGATGATGGGTACACAAATATTCATTAAATTATTATATCTGTGTATGTTTAAAAAGTTCCACAATAAAAAGTTAGGGGGATGTGCCTGGGTGGTTAAGCATCTGACTCCTGGTTTCAGCTTAGGTCATGATCTCATGGTTCATGAGTTCAAGCCCCACATAGGGCCCTGCACTGATAGCGTGGAGCCTACTTGGGATTCTCTCCCTCTCTCTCTCTCCCTCTCTCTCTCTCTCTCTCTCTTTCTCCCTCTCCTGCTCATGCTCTCTCTCTCTCTCTCCCTCTCAAAATAAACTTAAAAAAAATTTTTTAAACGTTTATTCATTTTTGAGAGACAGAGCACAAGCACGGGAGGGGCAGAGAGTAAGGGAAACACAGGATCTGAAGCAGGCTCCAGGCTCTAAGCTGTTAGCACAGAGCCCAACGTGGGGCTCAAACTCACAAACTGCAAGATCATGACCTGAGCCGAGGTTGAATGCTTAACCAACTGAGCCACCCAGGCACCCCTCTCAAAATAAACTTAAAAAAAAAATTTTTTTAAGTTAAGGAACAAAGGCAGTGACTTTTTTTTTTTCCAACATTTTTTTATTTTTATTTTTTTTGGGACAGAGAGAGACAGAGCATGAACGGGGGAGGGGCAGAGAGAGAGGGAGACACAGAATCGGAAACAGGCTCCAGGCTCCGAGCCATCAGCCCAGAGCCTGACGCGGGGCTCGAACTCACGGACCGCGAGATCGTGACCTGGCTGAAGTCGGACGCTTAACCGACTGCGCCACCCAGGCGTAAAGGCAGTGACTTTTAAATACATGGTACACTAATTTAAAATCACATTATTACAAGCTAGCTATTCACATACTATGCCTGGGGAGAGGTTACTAATAGAGTTGTGAAGAGCTGAAATCTTAGACCTGAGGCTGGAGGAGATCCTGCCATATCAGAGAGCCTTAAGATTGAGGCCAAGGAGCTTGGGCTTTACATGAAAGCAATAGAACCTAATCAGGGTCTCTCACTATGCACCACCTCATCCCAAAAGGTAAGATTAGAATGAAGGACTAGTGTGACTGGCATCTCCACATACCAGATACCCTGCCTCACATTCACTGTGAGCATATCAGTATCACAGATCAAGAGATTCAGATACATGTCAAAGTGCTTTGACCCTCAGGTCTTGGACAAAGCTAAACAAGGAGAAATGTATCTTTGGGGATGTATCACTGAACCCTTAACTTCCCAGGCCTGTATTTTAATGATGTTGTTCAGGGCGCCTGGGTGGCTCAGTCAGTTAAGCATCCAGCTTCGGTTTGGGTCATGATCTTACAGTTGGTGAGTTCAAGTCCCACATTGGGCTCTGCGCTGACAGCTCAGAGCCTGGAGCCTGCTTCGGATTCTGTGTCTCCCACTCTGTCTGCCCCTCCCCCACTCACGTTCTGTCTCTCTCAGAAAATAAACATTAAAAAATTTTTTTTGAAAATCGTGTTGTTCTAATGTCCCTATAATAACCAGTCCCCTTCCTCCCCAAAGGTCCAAAACTTTTTGCCTACATCAATATTCCTATTCCCTATTAACCAACATTCCCCAAACGGAAATTTATTAATACACACCTGCTACAATATAACTCTTCTGTAGTATCTCTAACTGCCAAGATATCTATATCCAACTTTATGTAGTTTTTATTATAAAATTAATAGGTATACTGAATGTTCTTAAACTGCACAGCTCCTAGAGCAGACTCTGATTGCCCCCCATCCCAGCTTTTCTGCACCAGATGTCAATATGCCTACCTTCCGTCACACTCCCACTTTTTTTATTTTAATTTTTTTAATGTTTATTTATTTTTGAGAGAAAGAGAGAGAGACAGCATGAGCAGGGAGGGACAGAGAGATAGAGGGAGACACAGAATCCAAGGCAGGCTCCAGGCTCTAGCTGTCAGCACAGAGCCCGATACGGAGCTGGAACTCACAAATGGTGAAATCATGAACTGAGCCAAAACCAGACACTCAACCAACTGAGCCACTCAGGTGCCCCCACACTCCCACTCTTTTTAAGAATCATTGCTCTTGGGGCGCCTCGGTGGCTCTGTCGGTTGGGAGACCGACTTCAGGTCAGGTCATGATCTTGCGGTTCATGAGTTTGAGCCCCACGTCGGGCTCTGTGCTGACAGCTCAAGAGCCTGGAGCCTGCTTCAGATTCTGTGTCTCCCTCTCTCTCTGCCCCTCCCCTGCTCGTGCTCTGTCTCTCAAAAAATAAATAAATGTTAAAAAAAATTTAAAAAAAAGAATCATTGCTCTAAGGATTAAGAAGTCTGATTCACAAATGAAAAAAGAGATTGTTCCCTATTTTTTTCTAACATAGGTAATGCTATCTTACTTATATGTATCTATATTTTTTCTAAGAAAACATTTTTTAAAATAACTTTATTTCTTCAAGATAAATTCCTAAAAGAGGAATGGCTGCCACAAAAGATGAAAACACTTAAGACTTTTGTTACATTGGGGCACCTGGGTTGCTCAGTCCATTAAGCATCCGACTCTTGGTTTCCACTCAGGTCATGATCTCATGGTTTGTGAACCTGAGCCCTGAATCAGGCTCTGCGTTGGCAGCTGGCAGCACAGTGCCTGCTTGGGATCCTCTCTCCTTCTCTCTCTGCTCCTCCCCTGTTTGTGCTCTCTCTCAAAATAAATAAACTTAAAAAAAAAAAAAAAAAAAGGACTTTTGTTACATCACCAGCTGTCCTCCAGCAATGGTGTACCAATTTACATTCCTACTAATAGCACATGAGCACTTCTGTTTCCCCACTCCATTTACTCTTGCTGTTAACATTTTTTTAATTCTATCCCAGCTGTGGAGGTGCAAAATGTCACTTCACTGTTTAATGAAATATGAATTCCTGCTCTTAGGCAAATAAGCCACACTCTAAACAAAGTCTCTGAGGTAGTTGGTGGAACTGAAACCCCATAGAATTAATTTCAAGCAATTAAACGATTCCACCTTGCAATGTATGCAGTACCGCAAGGTACCACCAGGTGGTGGTGCGTTTGTGGGAAGTCTACTGATGTGTGTGACCACTTGAGTCTCTAATAACTACAATAACAGTGGCAGATAACCATTATTGAGTCCTTACTGTGGGTTAGACACTATACTAAGTGCTTAATATGCACTCTATCATTTAATCCTCCCAAAAATAGTCCCTGAGACTACCATTTGTTACACTACAGTATTTTCTGTTAAAAAAAAAAAAAAGACTTTATTAAAGTACCAGAAGAAATTATACAACTGCTCTCAAAAGCAAACTCAGAATTACCAACACCTGGGGACCATTAATAGCCTATTAACTAAACTGTTATTTAATCACTAGCTAAGTAAATCCAGAGTTACCAATTTACTTTGCTTAATTTTGTAGAACAGCAGGCCTCCCTGGGCCATGTGGTTGCATTCTGCAGGGCTGTAAAGGATTCTGGTATGAGATGGTGTACCCCAAAGGTCCCCTATGGATTCCCAATAGCTTCATGAAGGAGGCTGTTTATTCCCAGTAACCACTTCCATTTCCCAGATCAGAAAAGTGAGGCTTGGTAACTTGCCTGTGGCCACACAAAGAGTAAGTGGCAGAACCAGGATTCTGCACTCCACCCTGCTTAGCTCTCCTCTTCAGACCTAGTGACTGCTTGTGTCCCTGCTCGAATTACATGTCAATTAGCAATCTGTTAGCAGGGAAAGGTCCTAGGGTAAAGCTACTCAGGAGATGTTCCCGCCTCTGTCCATCTCCTTTTGGGGCCTCTTCCCCTCCCTCCCATCACCTCTACCTCTATGTCTCAGACCTAGGGCCTACAGCCACCCCGCCCCAGTGTACAGTTCTCTAACCAGAGCTCTGAAATAATTTCTGCTGTTGATCTGATGGGAACGTATAGTTTGAAACGTAACTGTAGAGATGATATGGAGCTTGCTTTTTTAAATTTTTTTAAATGTTTATTTTTGAGAAAAACAGGGACAGAGCGTAAGCAGAGGAGGGGAAGAGAGAGAGAGAGAGAGAGACAGAGAGAGAGAGACAGAGAGAGAGAGAGAGAGAGAGAGAGAACAAAGCAGGCTCCAGGTCTGAGCTGTCAGCACAGAGCCCGATTGGGGCTCGAACTCGAGGATGATATGGAGCTTTAAAATTGTCTAAGCCCCAGGGGAACATTAATATTTAGCTTAAGCATCTGACAGTCCCAAGTAAACAAACTTCCCAAAGTAAGAAATCTCCAGGCAAAGCTTAATAGAAACGTCAAGGCTAGAAAATACATTCTAGCTTAAAACTACTCAGTAATGTCCATAATTAGTTATAGACGACAACATAACAAGCCTTCTCTGCTGCATCAGCTTTTATTAGAGAAAGATGGGCCTTCCCTGCCCCCCAACTCTGCTCAATATAGATCACCTTTTCTGTCTGCTGTTCTGGAGACAACAGTGCTACTGGTCCTGATGCGTGGTTGTGGTTCAACTAGCAGCCCAGTGACCCTCACAGAGTGGGCCTTCATTAAACATTTAATGAATGAGGGGCACCTCGGTGGCTCAGTTGGTTGAGCATCCAACTCTTGATCTGGCTTAGGTCATGATCTCATGGTTCATGGGTTTGAGCCCCACACTGGGCTCTGCGCTGACAATGCGGAGCCTGCTTGGGATCTTTCTCTCCCCCTCTCTCTGCCCCTTCCCCACTCAAGCTTGTGCTCTCTCTCTCCAAATAAATAAATAAACTTAAAAACCATTTAATGGATGAATACATTTTGATATAGGCATAAAACTGCCTATGATGCACAGAATGAGTATCATACATAATAGTCTGTACATCAAAAGCTGCATTCAAGTAAAAGTGGTCAAAAAAATAGCAAAATCCAAATGCAATGAAAGTTGCCCTTGGGCCAGGCAAAGACTCGTAGACAGGACTAAATAAGAGCATGAATCCAATACCAAAAAAACAAAAATTTAAAAAAAAACCAAAAAAAAAACAGAGAATACAGCACAATTCTCCAAACACTACCATTGACTAAACCACCAGAAGATTATAATAAGTACATTTAATATCACTTTAAAACAAAAATCCATCTGTTATGGATTGAATGTAGCCCCCAAATTCATGTGGTGAAGCTCTAACTCCCACAGTGACTGTATTTAGAGATTGGGCCTTTAAGGAAGTAATTAAGGTTAAATAAGGTGATAAACGGGGGGCCCTGGTTCAAGGGGATTTAGTGTCCTTACAAGAGACATCAACATTCTCTTTCCCTTTGCCTTCGTCTCTCCCTCCTTCCCTGTCCCCTTTCTCCCTGTCTTCTCAGGGGCTCACAAAGAGGTCACGTGAGCACACAGAGCGATGGCAGCAGTCTACAAGCCTAGAGAAGAAGGTTCACTCAGAATGAAACTTACTTTGCTGGCACCTTAATCTTGGACTTCCCAGCCTCCAGAACTATGAGAAATACATTTCTGATATTTAAGCCACCTAGCCTGTGGTATTTTCATTATGACAGTCCAAACTAACACACCATCTAATGATATTTTAAGTCCACCAAGGGTCAATCTAAGTCCTAAAATTTGAGCCAAGACGAGAGAAACTTGGCCAGATTTTAGTATTACCTTTCATGGAAAAGGGAGTTCTTTGAAGTCAGTACTCAGAATAGGAACCGTGGCTGAAGATCTGTGTAGAGCTGAGACCTGGGAGAGATGTCAGGACCTTTTAAACCTTAATGAGTTATTGCTCGTGAAGTGACATGAACCAAGACACTGAATGCAGAAAACCTGGGCTCAAATCCTGACTTGAGCACTCACTTAGCTGTGTGGCTCTGGCCAAGTCAATTAATCTCCAGTGTTTCACTCTAAAATGAGGCTAAATCCCTACTCTGTCTCACTCCCTCTGCACAGCTACCCTTCAATGGGTGTAAAGAAGAAACACAGACTAAAGCTGCAATAAATTTTAGTTTCTTCCACCCCTCCCACTCATATTAAGCTGCTTCCAAAAATAGAATAGTGGTCTATATACAAGATATACTCGAATACTTATTGGCTCTTTTATTGCACAGACACACAATTCAACAAATGTAATGAATTCCTGCCAAAGGCTATGTACTGTCCTAGAGCATGCAGGAGACACAAAAACAAGCTGAAGCCTACAGCCTGGAAAGAACGCTGGCATGCCTAAACTGATAACAGACAAGCACAATGACACAGACACCACAGAAGAGGACAAAGCACCTTGGGCAGTCAGAGAAGGGAAGAGGTTAATTTGCATGCTTCATGAACAAGAGGACTTTGGAGCTAGATCTTTAAGAATGTAGAGGATATGAACACAGAGAGTTGAAGGAGATCATTCAGATAAATAATTGATAAGGGCCTAGACTCTGAGTGGTGACCATGTTAATGGGAAGGAGAAGGTGCACACCAGAGACTGTTTCAAAGTGAGAAATTACCAGGGTATGTGTGTGTGTCTGCATGAAGGTAGGGGATCAACAGGAAGCAGAAGCAACGAGGGTACAGGAACCCCCACTCTGTGCGGGCACCAGAAAGAGAGGTATTGTTTAGGATTGAGGAGGTCATACATATTTCAATGAAGACCTAACATAGTACAGCTTATTGTGTGGGGCAGGCTGGTGACAGTGATAAGCACAATGACAGAGATGTGCCTAGGGACCCTACTCCAGGACTGGGGGGGATCTAGATTAAGAACCTTAATTCCTACTAGAATAGACTGGAATTAGAGTTAGCATTGGAGCAAAGGAGGGCCACGACTTGGGAGACACTGAAGGAATGCATACAGATGTGTGGGTGAGTGGAGGGGAGGCAGATGTGGCACCCATTCCCTAAGAGAGGCTTGGCAACACGTTATGCGTGATTATTTGGCTCTGAAGAAGACGGATGACAGGCTATTTCCTAACCTGGTCTGTTGCCTCGGTGTCTTCACTCAGCATCCCCACGACACTGATCCTGACATGTTAAAACTAAGACCAATCCTCTCATTTTACAGATGAGGAAACTGGGGCTCATAGCAAAATAGGGGGCTTCCTGGGATTCTAGCAACAGAGGAGACTAGAAGCGAAGCTTCCTCATTTGTTTTCAACCCCTCCCCCCCACATCTCCTCTTTGGGACCCTCTCATGGTCAAGATGTCCTTTTGTGAGGTGCCCTCAAGCCTTCCCTGCTATCCATCCTATCCGGGAACTTGAAGGAAACTGCTCTCAACTCTGACATTAAATTTGTGACAATTAGGACAAGTCCACTTTCCTCCTTGTCAATTCCTCATCTCGAAATTATGAAGCTAAAGTGGGTGTTCTCTAAAGCCCCATCCAGTCCTGGCAGTCTGTAGTAACTCTGAGGCTATGATGGGTTTTCTGCAACCTAATTTCCACAGTTCTCTGCCAAATACGCATCAATGGTATCTTCTGGTTATTTATGAAGCTGGTGGTGCTACTGGCCAATGAAAGAGAACACTGAAACAACAGAGTAAAGCGATTTCAGCACTTTATGAACACGGGCCAGTGAAGGCCCATACACAGGTTTAACCTAGATGTTAAGTAGTTCCAGGTGAAACAGGTGATTGGACCTCGTCACTACAGTAGCCCCAGCAACTAGAATGTAGCTGGCGCACAGAAGGCGCCAAATATTGATAAATATTGGTAAATATTTGTGGGATATATGTTGAAACTAACCTGCTCGCCATTTTCATTTTTTTTACTAATTATATCTAATTGTTCTACTACCTAAAATTTGTCCTTTTATAGAGGATTTATAATAGAAATTACTTCTTTGCTTCTCCCTGTAAATGTTATTGTACTGTATGCCAAATTTCTAAGAGGTGCACTATGACGGTGATGGCTTCATGATTTCATTCTATCCAGAGGTAGGAGTGATCAGACCTTACGGTGCCTGTGCCCACCTCCCCGTATACCTGCTCTCACAAGTCCAGACCTGACCACCCCAGATGGCCACTCACCTGGGCCCTCTCTGCCTCCTTCCTTCAGAGGGCTTTACGGTCTTATACGTTGCCATGAACTTGCTTCCTCTAATGTTCCCCCTCGTCTTCCCCTTCACCACCCACCCCAGGCAGCCATGTAACTTGGAAGTGTTTATTTTTACCATCTGTGTCTGAGTGTGACTGTGACCAGAACCAGCCTTGTGTTTAAGGCATGAACTTACACCTCCTGTCTTTCCACCCTCACACTTTCCTCTACAGACCAGATGAAGGTTCCTAAAAGTCCCTACCCGTACCTTCCCTCCCTCACAGCTCCAACCTAAACCGTCTCCCCACCCCAACCCCAAGCTCCCTGAAATTCCCCACGAATCATTTTTAAAGTATCGTCTACACAAAGCACTTTTATAATACAGTAAGTTCCCATTCCAGCCCACTTCTTGCCTGTGGGTACTCGCTCCTCTCCCCCCACTACTTCAAAACAACCAGGGGCTCTCAGATCTCTGGGACAGGGATCCCAAGTATTTACCCCTCTGCAGCACTCAGAATTACTCAGTACTATGATCTATCCATGTTCTCAAGGGTCACCAATATCTGAGGGTGAACTCTTGAGGCTTGGAACTACGTTTTATTTGTATTTTTAGCATACCGCAGATTCTCAGTGTTTGTTCAAAAGAAAGTAAGGGTGTCAGGGAGATCATCTCTCCCCAGCTCCATTCTCTCCCCTCAGCACCACACATGTCTCCACTTGTCCACCAGCTACCTCTGTCTAGCTGTCCATTGTGGGCACCTCAGAAATCTCCAATTCTCCGTGTACAAAAAGCAATGAACTATTCCCCTACTCCTAAACCTCCTGATCGCCGATGATTTCAGCCACATTAACTTGGGTCAAAGCAGAAAACTCAGCATGTTCTTCCATCACAGGTAACCAATCACTAAGACCTAGTGTACATTTTACCTTAATGTTTATTATCTCCTCTCTCATCCTTATTGCCTTATATTCTTGAGGTCAGGCCCCAGTTCTCAAAATCATCTCCCACCTTCCAGCCCCTCTTCCACACAGCTGCCAGAGGGCTCTTCCTAAAACTCAGTGATCATGCCATAACTCCTGCGCGTAAACCTCTTACATCTCCCTCACTCCTCAGTGATCAAGTCCAAACTCCACATATAGCATTCAAGGCCTTTTCAGATCTGGCCCCGATTACAGTACCCCCTCCACCCCACCCCTCTTTCCCTATATTTTTCAACCCAGCAGACCAAACTCACCTTCATGCCCTTGAATATGCTGTATTCTCATGACTCTGTACATGGGGCTTCCTCTGGCTGGAATCCAAGGTCCACCAAGAGTTCATTTTCTTTCTTCCCTTTTCTTTTTTAAAGATTTTACTTTTAAGTAATCTCTACACCCAACATGGAGTTCGAACCCACAACCCTGAGATCAAGAGTCAGATGCTCTACCAACTGAGCCAGCAGGTGCCCCACCAAGGGCTAATTTTCATCCCTCAAGATCCAACTCTCATGGCATTTTTATGACATCTTCTTCAACTAAAGTCCAGGCTGTCATGTTAATTTACAATAGTTTCCTTCTAAAAGGAGTTTGAGGTGGCTGACAAACCATGCACACACTGCAAATATGTATGTGTATATATTTATATATTTGTGTGTGTGTGTGTGTGTGTGTATTTTTCTTTAAGGGAAAGAATATCAGGGCAAAGATAAGGCAAGGGTTAAAAAAAAACCCAGAAGCTAGGGAGTGGTGTAGCATTCAAAACTTCTATCATAATGTCTCATACTCCCCTTGTTAGAGATAATTTGACCCTGAGTTTTCTATCCAAAATGAATTAGTTACTCCTCTGTGAGCTCACTGCCAGTTGTATATGACTATACTGTAGCACTTCCCATATTTTTTTGTAATTTGCTCTTTGTGTCCATCTCCCTCACTGGACTGAGAAATTCATAAGGGAATACATAATTTCTGACTCATCTCTGTATCCCCAGCAGGAAGCATATGACTCAGCAGACAACTGGTACTCAGCAGACATTTGTTGAATGAATGTCACCGTGGACAGGGAAGAGGGTACTAGTGTTGGGTGAGCTCCCTACCAGGCATTTGAAAAAACATTGTTTTATCCTCATAAAAAAAAAAAAAAATTACATGGCTGAGAAATGGCAGAGCCAGGATTTGAACCCCAAACTATCTCTCCAAAGCAACTGCTCTTTCCATTAGCACACTGCTCCCTACCTTCACCATCACTATCTACTCAAATATCCACTCCTTCAAGGTCTGGTTTAAAAAAAAACCCTCCTCCAAGAAGTCTTTCCTACTCATTCAGGTCCAGCCCAGACCTTCCACAACACTCAAGTAAGAAACAGCCACAATTCAGGAGAGGAAAGGGCGCCTTCTCAGTAGGGGTAGGTGAGAACTGAGCAGGCTGCATAGGTATTCTGCAGATGGTGTTGTGAGGTCCTGAGCTCCCCCTGCCAGTCCCTTTCCCTGGGGTACAGTCACTAGGCCTTCGTGCCTTTCTCTCCAGTCTTCAGGGTCCAAAACCTTCAAGTTCTCCCCATTTCAAACTGAACCCCAAGTGAACTGTGTTCAAAACACACTCCTTCATTACATCGGTCAGACCTTTGTATTTTAAGTGTCTTATCAACCTTTAGCATCTGTGAGTACCCCAATCTCTTGAAACACATGAAAATAATTTCAGGAATCACAAGAAGGGACAATGACATTTTAGGAAGCCCAATCATCTGGCTCTCAACCCATCTGAATATTTTTGGGGTGGCCTGGGTGTAAGAAAAGACAACCTGCGATCTCATCCCAGCATCCCTTTCCCCTCCCTGGGAGCAGGATGCCTGGTCTCTAAGGGCAGGATGGAATCCTGGTCCAGAATGCTTCTGGGGTAGTGAACTCTGGTCCCTCCCTCAACATCTTCCAGAGCTTCAGAATTCTTCTCTCTCCCCCTCCCCAGTCCACCCCTTTCTCTCCCTGGTCCCAAACTCCCATAACAGCCCTCAACCTTAACTTAGGAACTATGGTTTTGAATTCATATTCAACAATTCCCTTGGTAACACAAACTCTCATCTGACATGCTGAAATCCACATCACTGGCTCTTGTATTTTTCCACCTGGTTTTAAATGTGTGACAAATAGAGCTCTGCATCCAACCCCTCTCCTGTACTGCAGGAACGTTTGTAATCTTAAGTGTTACCACATCTAAGAAACAACCAATCTCTCCGATCAGAAGAGGTAGGCTAAATAAATTCTTCATGGTTTCCTACTCCTAAATAAAGATTATTCGTGCAATTTACAGTAGCCACCTCATAGCGCTGGTGTGATGATTTAGATAACTCATACCAACTGTTTAGTACCTGGGGCCTGGTACACAAAAAGTGCTCAAAATTTGGCTATGATCATTTATGTACACTATCTCTCACAATAGTACCAGGAGGTGGGTATTATATCACGCATTCCCCAAACCCCAGCACCCCCTCCTCCTTACCCCATTAACAGTAGCAGCAGCCCAGGCTCGGAGTAAAGAAGCTTTCCCAAGGTCAGGCGGGCACCGATATGATGATGCTCGGCCCTCGGCCTCTGACTGAGGGACCCCTCCCATTATACCCTCGGACGGGGCACCGGGGGGCCTTAAAGGAGACAAGTATGGAAAAGCGCTGAGCACAGTGCCTGGCAAAGAGCAGGGACCCTGGGATGCGAAGACCGCGGCACTGCGGTCGCCTGGACTCCTCCCTAGCTGCTCCCCCGGCCCGGGGGAACCAGAGTCCTCCCACCCCCACTCCGGGTGCGCCGCGGAATCACCCCGAGGTCCGCGCCCTGGGGCTTTGTACGCCGCAGGCCGGCCCCACTCACCGAGTCCCAATCGCGGCGCGCGGAAGCGGCCGCCTGGCCTGCGGGGCTGGGGTCGCGGTGGCTCGGCCCGGAAACCCGCCATGCCGGCCCGCGGCCCCCGCACGCCGGGCCCGCGCCCCCGCCCCGCTGCGGCCCGCCCGGCGGGGGAGCCTCCTACCTGCAGCGGCGGCGCGGCGGCCGAGGCGACCGGGGGAGGGGCCGGCGAGGCGCGAGGGCGGGCGGCCTCGGCTCCTCTCGCAGGCGGGGCGGCCGGGAGGGCCGCGGGCTCCGGAGCACCGGGCAGCGGCGGCGCGCCCCCGGCCGGCCAGGCCCCGCCGCGCGCGCCGCGGCCACAAAGCCCGGGAGCCGCCGCCCCCTCGCGGGCCGGCCGCCGGCTGCGGGTCCGTCGGCGCGGAGCAGGGCGGGAGCGCGGCCCCGCGCAGTCCCCACCTCCCTGAGCTGCGGCCGCCGGGCTCCCCCGAGGCGCGGGGCGGGGCGCGGGGTGTCCCCCGCCCACCCGACCGTCTTCCTCCGTGCTGACATCCCAGTGCTGATTGAGTTCCCTCTTCCCACCTCTGCGGAGGGGCTCCTGGAGGCCCCGAGAAACTGTGTTTCATCTCCTTGAACAACAAAAGAATCCATTTGTCACAAGGGATTTGGCGGCCATGGACACGAGTTAGCTCCGTCCAAGTCCTCTGTCTGAAAAGGGCCCCCTTTTCTTTTGGGACACCCTGCTACTCGAAACAGCCGGCCCTCGTGTGCTTGGTTCATCACGGAGTTTTGTTTTGTTTTGTTTTTTTATTTGCGGGATGTGTCTCCCCCTAGGCTGCGCGCTCCTAGGGCAAGGACTGTGTGTGCCCTCTGAAGCCCAGGACCTGGGTCAGACACTTTGTGCTGAGTAAGTGGAAATTCACGCGCAGATCAATGAATGCACAACAGATCAAAGTGTAGAACAAGGCACGTTTTATTGCACCTCCCACAAGGATGGTGGCTAGGTGTTTCTTACGTCCTGTATCCATCGAGAAGATTCCAAGCTCAGAAGGGCAGAAAGAGCTGTTGAACTTTGTTTTAATTAAGGTGAAATTCACATAACCTAAAATTAACTACTTTAAAATGAATAATTCAGTGGCATTTATTACATTTACAATGTTGAGCAACCAACATCTCTGTCTGGTTCTGAAAAATTTTTATTACCCAACAGTGACTCCCCATTCCCTCCTCACTCTCCTCCACCCCCCCCCCCCCCATCTCTGGGCAACCACTAATCTATTTTCTGTCTCTCTGGATTTGCCTATTCTGGACATTTCATATACATGGAATCACAGTATGTGGCCTTTTATGTCTGGTTTCTTTCACTTAGCTTGATATTTTTAGGGTCATCTATCTTGTAGCATGTATCTATCAGTACTTCATTCCTTTTTAAGGACAAATAATATTCCACTGTATGTATACCACAATTAGTTTATACATCATCCATTGATGGATATTTCCATTATTTCCATCCTTTGTGAATAGTGCTGCCCTGAACATGCCTGTAATTGTATTTGACTGGGTGCCCGTTTTCAATTCTTTGAGATATACATACCTAGGATTACCCAGGATCAAAAGCGCCAGTAAAAATGAAGATATTATAAGAGTTTTACTGCTTATTGTTTATTATCATAACAATAATTTGTCTAGTATCCAAGTAGCTTTGAAATTTTCCAGAGAACCTGGAAACTAAGACCAGCCTGAGGAAGTTGCTATTGATAAACAAACTTTATGACAATCACGTCCCTGGAACCCAAGGCAAGATACCATTTCTACTATAGTTTTCCACCCCAGTGCCACATTAGACATCCATGAATATTTCCTTCTTAAATAGGGATATGGTCCAGAGAAAACAACTGGGGTGTGAAAATAAGAGTGTCAATTGGGATTAGAAATGTGATTGACAGATGGCACAGAATGGGAAAAACGGTGGATTTAACAGATAGGTTCTGGGTTTGAATCCTGACTTTACTGCCTATATCTTTGTGAACTAAGTTAAACTCCTTGAATCTCAGTTTTCTCATTTCTAAGGTAGGAATAATAATACCTAACTTGGCAGGGTAGATTAACCTACTTGACTTCAGTAAATGACCAGTATTATTATTGTTATTTTTGGTTATTTAAAGTAATGATGATTGACTTGAGTCACATGCTGAAATGCTGTTAAGGAAACACAGAAAACTCATATTTAAATTAAAAAATATTTTTGAGGGGCGCCTGGGTGGCTCAGTCGGTTAAGCGGCCGACTTTGGCTCAGGTCATGATCTCGCGGTCCATGAGTTCAAGCCCCGCGTTGGGCTCTGTGCTGACAGCTCAGAGCCTGGAGCCTGTTTCGGATTCTGTGTCTCCCTCTCTGTGACCCTCCCCTGTTCATGCTTTGTCTCTCTCTGTCTCAAAAATTAAAAAAAAAAAAAAAGTTAAAAAAAAAATAAAAAAAAAATTTTTTTTGAATGTTTGTTTATTTTTAAGAGCGAGAGAGAGAGAGCGCGTGAGTGGGGTAGGGACAAAGAGAGACAGAGACACAGAATTTGAAGCAGGCTCCAGGCTCCGAGCTGTCAGCACAGAGCCGTGAGATCATGACCTGAGCCGAAGTTGGACACTTAACCAACTGAGCCACCCAGGTGCCCCAGAAAACTCATATTTAATTATGTGTCTCCTCCCCGAATCAAGAGAGCAAACGTTCTCCAAAACAAACATGACCAGGGAATCTACTCAGACCTGTAATGTGGTCACTGCCCTCCCAGTTCTCTCCGTGTCCCTAACTGAGTTCTCTTCATGTTCCTTTCCCTTGAACAAACTTCTTTAATCTGTCTGAAACTTCTCTGGAAAGTAGAGTAGCAATACCCACTTAACAAGATTGTTTGATGACTCAGTACCGTATCTGTCTCTAAAGGGCTTAGCACAATGCAAGTTTCATAGAAAATACTTAATCAATGTTAGCTGTTATTTCATTATTAATAATAAAGCTGTTATCAGGGTGCCTGGGTGGCTCAGTCTGTTAAGCGTCAGACTTCAGTTCAGGTCATGATCTTGCGGTTCATGAGTTCAAGCCTCACATGGGGCTCTGTGCTGACAGTGCAGAGCCTGGAGCCTGCTTTGGATTCTGTGACTCCCTCTCTCTCTCTGCCCCTGCCCTGCTCGCTCGTGCTCTCTCTCTCTCTCTCAAAAATAAACATTAAAAAATTTTTAATAATAATAATACAGCTGTTATAACTTCTCTGTAGAAAATGTTAACAGAAGGGTAGGGTCCACATATCTAGTAAAAGGAAGGCCTATAGAAAGAACACATCCAGGTGACTCGTCTCTTCCCCAAGAGCATGGGGCTTGCCTCAGATGGTCCATCCCCATGCTGGAGGCACACGATGCACTGTGCTCTGATAGCATGTGGAGAACAACTCTGCAAATGGTCTCCTCTACACTCAGATCCAGTCTCACCAAGCAGTTGACATAGGAGTTGGTTTCTACACAAGTTTCCTTACAGGAGGAAAAATAGACGGATCATCTAACCTGAACACTCTAGAGTTCTGAGAAAGTACAGTTCTCTTTGAAAATTAATGCACTGGTATTTCATTTATCCATGTGCCTGTTTTGATTTTGACTGGCCAGATCCAGTCTTCCTAAAATCTAATGAAGTATAGACATTAGAGACTTCTTTCATCTGGCTCTTTGGGGGGTAAGGAGTAGATTCATTCAAATTTGCTAAAGAAAAAGATGTTTATTGAATTACAGGTGAATTGAAAGACAAGAACCCAAGTTGAGCAGGGCCTCACAGGCACCTAAGAGCCAATAGGAACATTTCTCTCTCTTATTTGAGGTGTATCTTTCTGTCTCTGCCTCTCTGACTTTTTCTTCTTGTCTCTCAGTCCCCTCTCTTTGTCTTGGCCTGCCTTTGTCTCCCTCTGTCCATGTACTTCCCTATCTCCCAGCCTGTTCCTTCTGCTTACTTACCTGCACTTGACCATCATGGGTACCTCAGCCTAGGGTAGAAACCTCCTCCTTGTCTCTTGGTTCATATTTACCCACACAAAAAATGTGACTGATCTAGCTTATCATTTCACGCCAGGACACAAGCTGGCAGCTTATGAACTGACTAGTTTGGGACTAGAAGTCCATTTCCGACTCAATCGGCAGTTGTGGGATATAAGGGAGGTATCATCCAGTACAAAAATAACCACCCAGCACAATGGACACTGGGAGTGGGGGTATTCACTGGATACGGGCATGGGTGGATAGATGCACCAAAATCATACTTTCTGAGCCAAATATCAGGATAAGTTGTACTAAGAGTATTTGCAATCCATTCTCTGATGGTAGAGGTAATCTAGGAGATATAGTTCTGATGCTAAAATATCAAAACTTCTGAAGCATTTTGAAAGCTAATGACAAGAATAAACACAGATTTTTGAACTTGAGACTTTTCTGGAAAATATTAGTTACTCTAAGATGGTGAGTGATTTTATAAAGCAGCATACGTACATCACAGAATTGTTTAGAGGACTGAGGTTTGTATATAAAAATCATTTAAGTAGTTCCCATATAATACAAGCTATTATCACATAGTGGAAGACCTATCTGTAGTGATCCTACTAAGGTGCAACTATACTATCAGGCAATCCCTGACTGTTGGTCCATCTGTCTCTTGGCACATTTCTCTTTAAATACAATATTAAGCACAGATAAGCAGGAAAATAGTTTTTAGGAAGCTTCAGGGATTCCTCCTAGGATCT
The DNA here is from genome assembly GCF_018350215.1 of Panthera leo. NCBI lineage: Eukaryota > Metazoa > Chordata > Mammalia > Carnivora > Felidae > Panthera > Panthera leo. Next base: position 62,402,414 of record NC_056691.1, on the reverse strand, counting down.
TACCACTGAGGGCATTGAGTTAATATTCTATCTGAACATCTCCTTCCCGAAGTTAGAGAAAGGTAGGCTATTATTCTTCAATGGCCACATATATCCAAATATCTTTCATAAGACGTGGGCACTGAGATCAACAAAAATGCCTCAGTTTACAGGACCTATCTGTCCAGGGAAGGAATGAGGGGCACAGAGCATGGAGCGCTGAACAAGAGGCTACAGGTGAAGCTGTTAAGAACAAAAGCCAGTGTTGATGGAACAATCTAGAGGAGTGTCAGATCAGAAAGTGATGGGGGGAGAGGCCAACGTGAAATACAGGCTGCCTGAAACTTCCAGGACTCAGGGAGTTCAACCTGAGTTGAACACTGCCCTCTGCCTTTTCCTGAGACCCACCTTATCTATTTTATTTTATTTATTAAAAAAATTTTTTTAATGTTTGTTTATTTTTGAGAAAGAAAGAGACTGAACAGGGGAGGGGCAGAGAGAGAGAGAGAGAGAAAGAGAAACAGAATCCAAAGTAGGCTCCAGGCTCTGAGCTGTCAGCACAGAGCCTGATGTGGGGCTCAAACTCACAACCCACAAGACCATGACCTGAGCCAAAGTTGGATGCTTAACTGACTGAGCCACCCAGGCACCGACTCCCTCCCCACCCCGTCTATTTTATTTATTTATTTATTTGTTTATTTTAATGTTTATTTATTTTGAGAGACAGAGAGAGAGAGGGCTAGGGCAGAGAGAGAGGGAGACACAGAATCTGCAGCAGGTTCCAGACTCTGAGCTGTCTGCACAGAGCCCAATCCAGGTCTTGAACCCACGAACCATGAGATCATGGCCTGAGCTGAAGTAGGGTACTTAACTGTATGAGCCACCCAGGTGCCCCACCTTGTCTATTTTAAAGTGGCTGGATTCACAAGCTGCTGGCCACTAAAACTGCTGGTGCCATAGTAATTTGACGTTAACATTGAAGTGGTTTTGGGGAACATGTTGTTGGTACCTAGGTGTATTAGTTATTTATTGCTGTGTAACAAATCACTCCAAAATTTAGAGGCGGAAGCCAACAAACATTTATTATCTCACAGTTTCAGTGGGGCAGGAAGCAGCTTAGCTGAACAGTTCTTCCAGGTCAGTCAGATGGTTTCAGTCAAGATGTCAGCTGGGGCAAGAGGCAGATTCCAATGTTCTTTGTAGACCCAAATTTGTCCTCACAGGTGCTCGTCTGTCCTTCATCTCATCTACATCCAGGCTCAACACTAGACTCGAGGCAACAGCAGCCTGAACACACTGTTCCATAAGCTGTCACAATTACGTCAGGCCTAACCCCTTGAAACTGTCCAAAGACACTGGGGCAAGCCTGCATTACTTTTCATAAAACTGCTTGACCCTGTTTTGTATTTCTAGACCTCCTCTGCCACTAATAGGCTGTGAAACCTTGGGAGGGAGGTTTAGTGCCTGAAAAATGAAGAGTTTGGTTTACATCCTCGATGGCTGTTTTGGCATTATTCGCCACTCCTGTCTTCCTTTCACTATCCAATTTCTAACACAGCAATTCCACTGCTAGGTGTCTCTTCTGGAAAAATATTTACCTGTGGTTACCAAGAGGCATGTTCACTGCAGCTTTGATGATGGAACGTAAAGGAAGGCATGAGGGAGAGAGGCAGAGAGAGAGAGAGAGAGAGATGCAGAAAGGAAGGAGAACAAGGAGGAGGAGAGGAGGAAAGGATGAGGAAAGAAAAGGATAAAGGGAGAAGGAAATTTTGGAAAATACCTAAGGGCCCATCAATAGAATACTTCAATAAACTATGATTTTTTTTTTTTATAGGACAACAAAGCATTCTATTGATGTGGGGTTTTTTGTTTGCTTAATTTTGGTTTTGTTTGGTTTTGCCCAGTCATTTTGGCTCCACAATTTTAAACTGGTACACATTTTAGTCTTGGGCATATTTTCACCCAGGACATTGTGATCTAAGGATGTTGTGATCCATTTTGATGCAACTAAAAAGTTAGCTTGCTCTTAACTCTACAGCAAATATGAATAGCTGGTCCTGTAAGCAAAGGTAAAAAAGCAATAGACCTACAGAAGATGACAAGGAGATTTTACTCCTCTGGAACACCTGAAAGGATTTCCTTACATATTCTCACAAATTAAGAATTAGTATAAACTGTCAGTATTTTATCCAATTCATAATAAATATTTCTGGTGGACACAATACAAAATTAAGTTGACAGTGGCTAAAAGTGCACATGGCAGATGTCAGATCTGCCAACTTTGACTTGCAAAAACAGGACTTACTAGAAATACTAATTATAAACTAGAACTCAAATAGCAAAAAAGCTAACCAATTAAATAGAAAATAGAAACTTTTCATAAAGGAATTGATTTTATTAATCCTCTCAGTTACAATTTCAGTAAAATAAAAATGTAAAAATTTGGACAAGGTCAAAAATTTGATGACCAAGTCATTAAAAGAAGGAATATATGAGAAACTTTCATAGCCAAGAGGAGTTGAAGGGGACATGACAATTAAATATAATGTGCTGTGTGGATGAAACCGGGAACCAAAGGGGGGCATTAGGCAAAGGAAATCTGAATAGAGTATAAGCTTTTGTTAATAATAATGTATCAGTGTTCCTTTTCCCAACCTCAGGCTGGACATAGTGGGGAGAATGCTGACTGCAAGATAGAAAACAGATTGGGTTAAAAAAAATAATGATGATAATGATAATAATCAATAATCAATAATCAAATAATAATAATGATGATGATGATATTGATGATGATGTATCAACACTGGTTCATTCATTGTGACAAAGGCCCCATGCTAATATCAAAGGTTAACAATAGGAAAAATTGGGTGTGGGGGGTATATGCAAACACTGTACTATCTTTAGTTTGGAATGACTTTCACAGTTTTGGGAAGTATTAGGTATTTTATAGGATGTCCCTCAGTTTTTCTCAATATTAGATGGGGGTTATGGATTTGGGGGAGGGAAGTAACTATTAGAATTTTTAATTGTGAAATTCTGCGCATCTAGAGAAATACTACTTGCACATATGGGAAAAGGGTACAGACAAGGGTTTTTGGAGCATTATTTGAGAAAAAGTAAAAAACATCTATTGATAGGGAAATGATTAAATAAACTATGGAATAGCCATAGTGTAGAACACCACATTTCATTGACTATAGGCGTCATCAATTATAGACATCATTATTTTATGTATCACTAAGAAAAATGCTCCTAATTATGACATATTTATCACTCATACTTTTTTTCATACTTATTCAGAAAGCCAACTAAGACTTAAGGCATGGATTTTTTCAAAATTTCATATCATCCTTGTGCATACACTAAAAGGAAAGTATTCACAAAATAAAGACACATCTAAATCTTCTTCTCAGAGCCTGAACCTTCTGAATCATGTTTAGACTCCGAATCATCAATATTCCAGGCTGCTAACATCCATTCTGCAAGTTTTGAAGCATATCCAGCAGGCAATGACGGCTACATCACTACTGCTGCCTAGCTGACAGCAATTGTAAGGTGCATACCAATTTTAAAGATCATAAAATGTGAATGAAAATGTGTGCCTTAAAATAATGAAACAAGGATATCAGGCCACAGCTAAAGGGACCGAGGCAGTTTCATATATGCTACCATGCAAAGCTCTAATTCATATTGCAAAGGAAAAACAGCTAGTTGCAAGAAATATATACACTATGAGCTCATTTATGGAAAAAGCAGAATCAGCCTCTATATTTCTGTAGCAGACACTGAATTGGTTACCTAAAAGATAGGCACAACTTGCTTTTACTGTGCCATTCTATACTTCAGATACTTGCAAGGTAAATTACTTTCCTACACTCCCTTGTTGATAGACGGGTCATGTGATACAGCTCTGGCCAATGAATTATAGGCAGATGTTCTGGTAGGCTTCCTTTCCTGATAAAAATAAAAAACTTTGCAAGAAGATGACTGTTGTCCTTTCCTGTCTAGTGTGTGGACACATTCTTAGAGGAGCAGCAATCACCTTGTGGCTTGTGAGGACAAAAGCCAAAGGCTGTGGATGGTGGAAATGAAAGAAAGAGCCTGGGCTCCTGATGATATCACAGGGCTGTCCTGCATTGCTAGCTCTGCCCTGTCTGCCCCTGAGCTTCTTTCTGAAGACACCAGTGAACTGCCTTCTTTTGTTGGGTATTCAGTTGGCTGAATAGAGTCCTAACTGCCACGAGTCATACAAGTGTGGAGATAGATTTAAAAATATCTGAACAAAGTGTAGACTAAACTGATAAAAGACAACTGGAGGTGGGAGTGGAATGGGGAGTAGATGTTGGGAGGCTTTAGCTTCATTTTCACTTTTTGAATCTCTTACAACATAAAGGTATACACATATTACCTATGTAAGTAAAAAAACATTTTTTGTATAAGACTGATGTCAAATGGAAAGGGACTTGCTGACAGGGAAGGAGCTTACAATGGGGTAGCACCTCAGGCTATTTTTTCAGATGACTTAAGCCCAGGAAGACAAAAGATTTTCTGCTGAGCTATCAGATTACTCTCCATTCAAAAAGGTTAGTATGGATTGATTTATTCTTTTTTTTTTTAATGTTTATTTATTTTTGAGAGAGAGAGCACGCTTGCACATGGGAGAGAGGCAGAGAGAGAGAGAGAGAGAGAGAGAGAGAGAGAGAATCCCAAGCAGGCTCTGCACTGTCAGCATAGAGGCACACAGCAGGACTCCATGTGAGATCATGACCTGAGCTGATAGCTTAACTGACTGAGCCACCCACGCACACCTGGATTGATATATTCTTACTGCAGACTGCTTCATAATGAATACCAGTTCTTTTTCTAAATGCCTACAAATTACCTTTGGTATGATCCATTCTGGGTTTGTATGGGTGCTCAGTAAAAGTCAAGATTACTAGATGGCATTTTTCAAGATTACTTTTTTCTCCTTTTTAAAATCAGAACATGTCCCAGTCTTGAATTTCCTGTTACTACACACATACTCTGACATTTTCCAAGGATTACTAGCATAGCAGTGGCAAACAAAAGATCCTGGCACAAAAACCACAATATGATGACTATTATGCTATTAATAATGATAATGATAATAATAGTACTTATCACTTATCGGGGGTTTTCTGTGTGCCAGGCAGAGTGCTAAGCAATTTACACACAGTCGCATTTAATCTTCACAAAAGCCTGTTGCAGTCCATGGCTATTATCGGTTCCATTTTATTTTATTTTTTAAATGTTTATTTACTTATTTTTGAGAGAGAGAGAGGGGCAGAGAGAGAGAGGGAGACAGAGAATCCCAATCAGGCTCTGCACCCTCAGCGCAGAGCCCAACCCAGGACTCAAACTTACCAACTGACATCACAACCTGAGCCAATATCAAAAGTAGGATGCTCACCTGATTGAGCCAGGTAGTCTCAGGCGATTAACTTGCCCAAAGCCACAGTCACACTAAGTCATAAATGTATTGGAACCCGCAAAGCACCAGCTCTTGACCATTAAATTTAACTGAAAGGCAAAATCAACAGACTTCTACAGGTAGTGGTAAAAGGCGCATCGTGTGCAAACTGAGGTCAGTCTCCAACAGGTTCCCTTTGAGTATCCGTCGACACCCCCTACCTGGCCCCACCTTCACTAACTCCGAGGAGCCAGAGCCGACTCCTATTCGGATCCTATCCGTATTTTCCTTATCACCGCAGGCTGAGTTCCGCAGGCCCCGCCCCCCAGCCGGAGGGCGCCTCCAACGCAAGCGCACTATAGCCTGGAATTTGACTAAGGTTCCGCGCATCCCCGAGTGCAGGGGACAGGTGCTGAGGGGCGCGTGGTGCGGGGCCACGCCTGGAGGTGGGTGGGGCCTCTGTGTAAACTGCGAGAGGCCTGGGCTTTGGGCTTGCGGAAATAAATGGTGGGGAGTGGGCTTCTTCCCCGGAAGGAACCTTAAGATGTTTCCATGCACAAGAGTTTCATCACCCATACATTTATTCCAGAAATTGAAAGGGCGGGCCTACGCCAGCCGACTCCATCTTGTTCTGTGTCCTTCACCTTGACCACACCTCCTCCCCTTGAGTAACCCCCCCCTCACCTGTCTAACAGGACTCGGACCCTTCCCCAGCCAATCGGCTGAGGCCACAGCCGTTACCTCACCAACTGCCCCTGGGCCCCAATAAAACCTTTGTCCTTTTGAAACTCGCTCTCTCTCCCTGGTATCTCACCGCTGCGTCGGTGCAGGTAGGGGATTGAGCTCGAGCTAGCTCGAATAAAGGTTCTTTTGCTTTTGCATCGGACTCGGCTCCCTAGTGGTCTTTGGGGATCACGAATTCTGGGCATAACATTTGGGGGCTCGGCCCGGGATCCCCAAGACCCCTGAGGGACCCCCGACCCGGAGAGCCTGACTGGCCACGGTTAGTGTCTGTTTGTTTGTTCTGTCTTTTCTGTGTGAGCTCACTTCTGGAGTTCTGGTAGTGCCCGACGCGGTCTAAGTGGACGCACTGGAGGACCACGGGCCGGGAGTTTCGGAAGACGTTCCGATTCTCCCTTCTGGAGGGACGTGGAATCCCCTCAAAGGTCTGAGACGAGGCGGGTCGCTCCCGCTGGTCGGCGTGAGGCCGTCGTCTTTGGAGGGACGTGGAATCCCCTCATCGGTTTTGGAGGGACGTGGAATCCCCTCATCGGTTTTGGAGGGACGTGGAATCCCCTCATCGGTTTTGGAGGGACGTGGAATCCCCTCAAATGTCTAAGCTAGCTTTCAGTTTTGCTTCCATGGAGTTGGAAGATTTTCTAGGGGCCCTCTGTTTGTCTGTTTTTGTGTTTCTCTGTTTTGTTCTGTGGACTTACTGGACGGATGTTATGGGACAGACTCAGACTACTCCTCTAAGTATTATGATTGATCACTTTAAGGATGTGAGGGGAAGAGCTAACAACCTCAGTGTGGAAGTCCGAAAGGGTCGGTGGCAGTTTTTTTGTTCTAGCGAGTGGCCAACTTTCAATGTCGGATGGCCACCAGAGGGGACCTTCGACCTCCCTACCATCCACCGAGTCAGGAGTATCATCTCTCAGCCTAAGACGGGCCATCTTGATCAGCTCCCTTACATTATCACTTGGCGGGACCTTGTGGAAGACCCACCCTCTTGGCTTAAACCCTTCCTAGCCCCGCTCCCTCCGGAGCCAAAACCCATTCTTGCTTTGCAGGGGACAAAGAAGAAGAAAAGTCTTATCCAGCCTTCAGCACCCCTCTACCCTGTCTTACAGGGGGGTACTGAAGAAGGATTAATTTTTCCTCCCTCGTATAACCCCTCTAGGATGCTGGAAGAACACCATCCTCCCCCTCCGGGGGAGGCAGACGCTGTTCCGAGAGCGGGAGGCGGAAACGCTCCAGTGGGAAGCCCGCCCTTCACCAGACAAAGGGCTCAGAGGGAGCAATCCGCCTCCGCCGCCGACTCCACTATTCTGCCCCTGCGAGCCACCGGACCCCCAGACGCGGAGGGGAACCAGCCCCATCACTATTGGCCTTTCGCCACTAGTGACCTCTACAATTGGAAAGCTCAGAATCCTAAGTTTTCCGAGAAACCGGCAGGGCTTATTGATTTATTAGACTCTGTTCTTTTTACCCATCAGCCCACGTGGGACGATTGCCAGCAGCTTTTGCAGGTCCTGTTCACGACTGAAGAAAGAAAGAATCGTCAACGAGGCCCGAAAACTAGTTCCGGGCACAGACGGGAATCCCACCACCAACCAGGCTCAGATAGATGCCTCCTTCCCCTTAACTCGGCCCCAGTGGGATTTCAACACGGCAGAAGGTAAGGAGAGGCTCCGGGTCTACCGCCAGACTCTAATGGGGGGTCTCCGAATGGCTGCTAGAAAGCCAACCAATTTGGCCAAGGTAGGAAATGTACAACAGGGAAAAGATGAATCTCCGGCTGCCTTTTTAGAACGGATCATGGAGGCATTCCGTACCTATACCCCCATGGATCCAGAGGCTCCGGAAAGCAAGGCAGCTGTTATCATGGCCTTTGTAAACCAATCGGCCATAGACATTAGGAGAAAATTACAGAAAATAGATAGACTAGGAGAAAAAAGTCTGCAGGACTTACTGGTGGTAGCCGAAAAGGTATATAATAACCGGGAGCTTCCTGAGGACAAGCAGGCCCGCGCCATGGCGACTGCCAGCAGTAAGCAGACTCGAGACCTGGCCAGAATACTACTAGCTACCACTGCTGACTCCCCTGAGGAACGAGACCGCCATCTCCGGCAGCTGGCAGACGACACAAGAAAAGGTAAAAGAACCACCAAAGGGGGGAAGCAGAGGCTGCAGAAGGATCAGTGCGCATACTGCAAGGAGATAGGGCATTGGGCCCGAGATTGTCTGAAAAGGGCCGGCGGGAAAGGAAGCAAGACTGATCGAGTAAAAGTCCTAGAGCTAGATGAACTAAGTGATTAGGGGAGTCGGGGTTCGGACCCTCTCCCCGAACCCAGGGTAACTCTTAAAGTGGAGGGGACCCCTGTTGACTTCCTTGTCGACACCGGAGCACAACATTCGGTCCTCCGCACCCCACAAGGAAAACTAGCCAGCAAGAAGTCCTGGGTACAAGGGGCAACTGGTATGAGCCAGTATTCATGGACTACCCGAAGAACAGTAGATTTGGGAACGGGCCGGGTATCCCACTCCTTTATGGTAATACCAGAATGCCCCTACCCGCTGTTAGGACGGGACTTACTGACCAAGATTGGAGCTCAGATAACTTTCAGACAAGGGGGGCCTCAGGTCACCGATGGCAAGGGCCACCCCATCCAGGTCCTGACCATGAAACTGGAGGATGAATACCTCCTCCACCAGGAGGCGCTCCCGAGAGAGGATAATATAGACAGATGGCTACAAGAATTCCCCTCGGTTTGGGCAGAGACTGGGGGGGGGATGGGACTAGCCGCTCATAGGACCCCAGTCCTGGTAGAGCTCAAGCCAGGAGAGAGTCCGGTAAGGATCAAACAATACCCCATGTCACAGGAGGCCCGGAAGGGGATCCAGCCACACATCCGGAGACTACGAAGCCTAGGGGTACTAGTTCCTTGCCAGTCTGCCTGGAACACCCCCTTACTGCCGGTCAAAAAGCCTCACACAAATGACTACCGACCGGTACAAGACCTCCGGGAAGTAAATAAGAGGGTCGCGGACATACACCCAACTGTTCCCAACCCATATACTCTCTTGAGCTCCTTGGCGCCCCCCAGGGTCTGGTATACTGTACTAGATTTAAAGGACGCCTTCTTCAGTCTGCCGCTGGCACCCCAGAGCCAACCCCTGTTCGCCTTCGAGTGGCATGATCCGGAGGAGGGCTACAGTGGGCAACTCACCTGGACACGGCTACCTCAGGGATTCAAAAATTCACCCACCGTCTTCGACGAGGCACTACACGAGGACCTGGGTGAGTACAGAAGGGAGCACCCTGGCCTCACCCTCCTACAGTACGTAGATGACATCCTGATTGCTGCTGACACGGCCAAAGACTGTGAGCGAGGGACCCAGGACCTGCTGGCTACCCTGGGAGCTTTAGGGTACCGGGCATCCGCAAAGAAGGCTCAGATATGCAGGGAGAGGGTAAGTTACCTGGGATATATCCTGGAGGGCGGACAGCGGCGGTTATCAGATGCCAGAAAAGAAACTGTCCTAAAGATCCCTACTCCCACCTCCCGAAGAGAAGTGAGGGAATTCCTAGGATCAGCCGGCTACTGCCGCCTCTGGGTTCCAGGTTTTGCTGAGATCGCCAGGCCCCTATATGAAGCTACCAAAGAAGGGAAAACATTTAAATGGACTGAAAAAGAAAAAATTGCCTTTAATCAGTTAAAAAAGGCCCTCCTAAGTGCCCCAGCCCTGGGCCTACCAGACATTATGAAACCCTTCCACCTCTTTGTAGACGAACATAAGGGAATAGCAAAAGGGGTTCTAACTCAAGCCTTAGGCCCCTGGAACCGCCCAGTGGCTTACCTGTCTAAGAAACTAGACCCAGTGGCTGCCGGCTGGCCGCCATGCCTAAGAATTATTGCGGCGACAGCACTCCTAGTCAAGGATGCAGACAAACTGACCCTAGGACAGGAGATCTGGATCACAACCCCACACGCCATTGAAGGGGTCCTGAAACAGCCTCCTGATAGATGGATGAACAATACACGTGTGACTCATTACCAGAGCCTCCTACTCAACCCTCCACGAGTGCGGTTCCACCCCAGTGCAGCCCTCAATCCTGCAACCCTGCTGCCCGACCCTGACCTAGGTGCTCCACTACATGACTGTGCGGGAATCCTGGAACAAGTACATGGATTCCGGATGGACCTGACCGACCAGCCCCTCCCCGATGCCGAGGCTACTTGGTTCACTGATGGCAGCAGCTTTGTGCGAGATGGACACAGGTATGCGGGTGCAGCGGTGGTCACCGAAATGGACACCGTATGGGCGGAGGCTCTACCCTCCGGAACGTCAGCCCAGCGAGCGGAGCTCATAGCCCTCACCAAGGCGCTGATGCTGGGAGCTGGAAAACGGCTTAACATCTACACAGACAGCCGTTATGCATTTGCCACAGCTCATATTCATGGGGCAATTTATCAGGAGAGGGGGTTACTGACGGCAGAAGGACGGACTATAAAAAATAAGCAGGAGATACTTAACCTGCTTACGGCCTTATGGCTTCCTGCCAAGCTAGCCATTATCCACTGCCAAGGGCACCAAAAAGCTGATAACCCAGTAGCTAGAGGTAATCGAAAGGCTGACCAGGCAGCCAAGGCAGTAGCCCTTACTCCAGTCCCCACCATGACCATACAACTACCAGACCCGGGAGACCCAGTTTTACCAGACCAGCCCAAATACTCCCAGGAGGAGTTACAGCGGATCAAGAAACTCCCCATGGCCCAGGAGATAAAGGGATGGTGGTATACACCTAACAAGGAGCTCGTGCTGCCAGACCGGCTCGGAGTCTCAATATTAGAGCACATGCATCGGTCTACTCACATGGGGGCCCGAAAATTAAAAGACTTAATCCGACATGCCGGAATCAAGATTCACCAACAGGACACCAAAATAGAGCAAGTTGTATCTGCCTGCAAAACCTGCCAACTCACCAACGCGAAAGCTACATCAAATAAAAAAGGAACCAGGCTCAGAGGCACCAGACCGGGAGCCCAATGGGAAGTCGACTTCACTGAAGTCAAACCAGGAAAGTATGGTTATAAATATCTTTTAGTATTTACAGACACCTTCTCTGGCTGGGTGGAGGCATACCCAACCAAGCATGAAACGGCTCAGACGGTGGCTAAGAAGCTACTAGAAGACATCTTACCCAGGTATGGTTTTCCTGCCATGGTAGGATCAGACAATGGACCAGCTTTTATCTCTCAGGTAACACAGGCAGTAGCCAAGGCGGTGGGGGCAAACTGGAAATTACATTGTGCTTATAGGCCCCAGAGCTCAGGACAGGTAGAAAGAATGAATAGAACCCTAAAAGAGACCCTTACCAAATTAACCATGGAGACTGGCGGGGACTGGGTGACTCTCCTACCGTACGCCCTTTACCGGGTTAGAAACACTCCTTACACTCTGGGTTTTACTCCCTACGAGATCATGTTTGGCAGGCCACCCCCTGTTATTCCCAGCCTTCGAGCTGAACTTCTTGCAGAGTTTAAAGATCAAGAACTTTTTCTTTCCTTGAGAGGGCTCCAGAGGGCGCACGAGGATATTTGGCCGCGCCTCCGTGCCATCTACGAGGCTGGCCCGACCCCGACACCTCATCAGTACAAGCCGGGAGACTGGGTCTATGTCAAGAGGCACCACCGAGAGACTCTCGAGCCGCGCTGGAAGGGACCCTACATTGTAGTGCTGACAACCCCCACCGCTCTCAAAGTAGACGGCATCGCGACCTGGGTCCATCACACCCACGTTCAGCCAGCGGACCCCTCCTCGATCCAGAAGGACTTCGTCACGCGATGGGCCATCAGTCGGGACCAACACAACCCGCTCAAGCTCAAGCTCAAGTTACAGCACATTCGACCCACCTAATATTGGTAACTCTGTTAACTCTGCTTGTCATTGCTCATGCTACTGGGAGTCCCCACACCCCCCAAAACATCACCTGGCAGATCATAGATACCAGCTCAGGGACAATACTTAATTAGACCTCCCAGAGCCACCCCAGGGACACATGCTTCCCAGAACTTAGCGTAAACTTCCAAACTCTGTTCCCCTTGTCACCATAAATGCAGCCGGTCCCATGATTGGGTCCGTAAGTTACATGACAAGGGGGGAATGAAAGGGCGGGCCTACGCCAGCCGACTCCATCTTGTTCTGTGTCCTTCACCTTGACCACACCTCCTCCCCTTGAGTAACCCCCCCCTCACCTGTCTAACAGGACTCGGACCCTTCCCCAGCCAATCGGCTGAGGCCACAGCCGTTACCTCACCAACTGCCCCTGGGCCCCAATAAAACCTTTGTCCTTTTGAAACTCGCTCTCTCTCCCTGGTATCTCACCGCTGCGTCGGTGCAGGTAGGGGATTGAGCTCGAGCTAGCTCGAATAAAGGTTCTTTTGCTTTTGCATCGGACTCGGCTCCCTAGTGGTCTTTGGGGATCACGAATTCTGGGCATAACAAAATAAGTCTTAGTGACTACTGTGTGCAGAAGCCCACCCACCTGGCATGAATACTGTCCTCCCTGGGCTCCCGCATTTGACAGATAGAACATGAGAGAGGGACAGACTAGGAAATGTGAAAGATGTTCCTTGAAATCCCCCTCCCTCCCAACACACATGAATGACAATATCCAACGCAGTAGGAGGAAATATAGGCCTAAGTCAGGGTTCTTGTCCACACCTACGAGGGAGATGGTAGTCAGATTGCTTCTAAAGCCTCCATTACACTCTCTTCTGTTCTCCATGGCACTTGTACTTACTCCGCACTTAACGTCAATCTTGCTTTCTAGAAGCTTACACTCTAGTGGGCTTAGAACACTCCACCACAATATAGGATGAGGAAAGCCTGCACTCAACGGAGGGGCAAACAGCTGGAGAGGGTTTGTAGAAGACACACAATCCTCACACTGGTCCCCAGGATTATCACTGTGGTTCAAAGTAAGTAGGTAAAGACAGGCCTGACCTATTCAAAATACTTGCGAAAGTGAGGCGCCTCCCTCAGGAAGCTCACTATCTTTGACAAAAAGAAAAATTAAAGAATGGAAACAGCATGCTGTGCTGTTACCTAGGAGAAAGCAAAATAAATAAGTAATGGATAGAAAAATATGATTTCCCTTGTTTATTGGTATTTTTGTGAAAAACTATTTTTATTGCAGTTCTATTTTGTCCAAAGTTTTAGTTTCTCAAATCTGCAGCAACCTGAGCCATTTTTGCATAAGTTCCCATTTTTTCACTGTCTACTGCATGCCACCCCTCTGCCCTCCCTTCCAATTCTTCCTCCTCAGGCTATCACATTCCCCTAGTAATTAACAAACCTAAATTGTAGAAATAGTTTCTGCTCCCATTGTTCAGCTCCTAAACTGTCTTCCTTTCCAGAATATAGAGGCTTTCATTCATTAAAAAAAGCAGCCAAATCTTTTTTTTTTTTTTTTTTTACTTATATTGACTTAAAAAAAATTTTTTTTCAGTGAGCTCTGCACTCAATGTGGGGCTGAAACTCACCATCTGAGATCAAGAGTTGCATACTCTACCTAACCAGTCAGCAGCCCATATTGACTATTTTATAATGTCCCAGTTCCAGAAAGCTTTCCATCTTTCCGGTCTTACAATCAAGAAATCTCAGAATTTTTGTAATTGTCCCCACTCCCACACCACCATGTCGGGTATATTACAAAGTCTTCTCAATTTTATGTCCCCCCATATTTCTCAAACTTTTCTTTGTCTCTCCATCACCATCCACCACCTTAGTCTAACTTCCCACCTGGATTACTGCTATTTCCACCTCCATTTCATTTTTGGCCTCCCTGACAATCCATTCTCCCCTGAGGAATTTTCTTTCTTTCTTTCTTTCTTTCTTTCTTTCTTTCTTTCTTTCTTTCTTTCTTTCTCCCTAATGTTTATTTATTTTGGGGGGGGGGGGAGCAGAGAGAGAGGAAGGGAAAGAATCCCAAGCAGGTTCTACAATCATCTCCCAGCTGTTGTGGGACTCAATCCCACATCCTGAGATCATGACCTGAGCCTAAACCAAGAGTCAGATGCTCAATTCACTGAGCCACCATGGTACCCTTCCCCTGAAGAATTTTCTTAATTCACAAATCTAATTTGTCATTGAATGCCTAATACCTATCAATGGTCTACTTTATTTTTTAAGGATAAAAACCCAAATCCTTAATGGAACCTACAATGTGCTCCTGCCAAAATCTTCACTCTCTTTGACTCTGTTCTCCCCTTTTGTCTTTCTGTTTCATCCATTGTCCTTCCAATACCTTAAACATGCTCTCCTACCACAGGAACTTTGTACAAGCTATTCCTTCTGTTTAGTATGTTCTTTTTCTTATTCATTACATTCTTTAAAATTTTTTTTTTTTAGTTTTATAACTTCATTGAAGAATAATTAACAAATATGTATACTTTTAAAGTGTACAACATGATGGTTTGATATACATTGTGGAATGATTACCAAGATAAAGATAACACATCCATCGCCTCACAAAGTTAACTCTTTTGTACACACTCTTTGTGTGTGTGTGTGTGTGTGTGTGTGTGTGTGTTTGTGGTGAGAATACTTAAGATCTACTTAGTAACTTTCAAGTATACAATACCATGTTAAGTGTAGTTGCCATGCTTGCTCTACATTAGATCCTCAGAACTTATTCTTCTTGTAACTGAAAGTTGTACCTTTTGACCTACATTTCCCCATTTCCTCTTCCCCCACAGCCTCTGGCATGACCATCATTCTAGTCTCTGATTCTATGAAACTGGCTTTTTTTTCTAGATTCCACACATGAGTGATACCATACAGTATTTATCTTTCTCTGTCTGGCTTATTTGACTTAGCATAGCACCTTCACCTATGTTGTTCCACATGAAAAGATTTTCTTCTTTTTATGACTGAAAAGTATTTATTTTTATATTTATTATGAGAAATAAATATTTATATTTATTATGAGAAATATATATCTCATATTTTATATATATTTATATCTCTGTCACATTTATCTTTTATTACATATTACACATTATTACCTATTATCATATATTTCATTTACTTGTATATGAGGTATATATATACACATTTTCTTTGTCCATTCATCCACCAGCAACAGGTAGGTTGTTTCCATGTCTTGGCTACAGTCAATAATATTGCAATGAATGTGGGAATGCATATATCTCTTTGAGATACTGATT
Source organism: Panthera leo (assembly GCF_018350215.1). NCBI lineage: Eukaryota > Metazoa > Chordata > Mammalia > Carnivora > Felidae > Panthera > Panthera leo. The sequence continues at coordinate 62,387,048 of NC_056691.1, read as the reverse complement.
TTATTTCCTTTGAATATATATCCAGAAGTGAAATTGTTAGATCATATAGTAGTTTTATTGTTAATTTTTTGAGGAACCTCCATACTGTTTTCCATGATGGCTATACCAATTTACATTCCCATCAACATAGTATAAGAATTCCTTTTTCTCCACATCCTTTCCTACATGTTACCTTTTGTCTTGATAACAGCTATCCTAACAGGTGTGAGGTGACTTTCCATTGTGGTTTCAATTTGCATTTCCCTGATGATTAGTGATGTTGAGCACCTTTCCATATACCCATTTGCCATTTGAATGTCTTCTTTGGACTCATCACATTCTTAACACCTACACATCCTTTAGATCTCAGATTCAAAGTAACTTCTTAAGAGAAAACTTCTCTTGGGGTGCTTGGGTGGTTCAGTGGGTTAAGCGTCTGACTTCAGCTCAGGTCATGATCTCACGGCCCATGAGTCTGAGCCCAGTGTCCGACTCTGTACTGACAGCACAGAACCTGGGGCCTGCTTTGGATTCTGTGTCTCCCTCTCTCTCCACCCCTCCCCCTCTCACGCTCTGTCTATGTCTCTCTCTCAGAAATAAACAAACATTAAAAATTTTTTTAAATTTATTATTATTATTATTTTTTAAACGTTTATTTATTACTGAGAGACAGAGAGACAGAGTGTGAGCAGGGGAGGGGTAGAGAGAGGGGAGACACAGAATCCAAAGCAGGCTCCAGGCTCCGAGCTGTCAGCGCAGAGTCCGACATGGGGCTCAAACTCACAAACTGTGAGATCATGACCTGAGCCGAAGTCGGTCGCCCAACCAACTGAGCCACCCAGGCACCACCCCCAAAAATTTTTTTTGAACGGAAAATTTCTCTGACTCACAGACCAGGCCATTACAGAGAGATTTCCATTTACCCCTCCAGATACATTCTCCACCTTTTCTACCATGCTTTGTATCTAAGGAGGCCAACCTGTAAGGACCACACCAAAGACTCCCTGGCCCTCTGGCTTATGACTGGGGAAAACAATCTGAGCGGGGAGCACAGACAGGAGTTCAGAGCCAGGTGGGATATTTTGGCATTTATTCCTCTGATCTCTCTTTCAGGATTGCTGCAGGCAGTCTGTTCCCTTAACCAAGTGCCTACTACAGCTTAGACCAGGCAGGGGTCTCCACCAAGTGTTCTTTGTTTCCACATTCCAGTAACTGCCCACTCCTCCCTCCTCTTGCCCAGTGTGTCACATACTGCATTATTACTTGTGATTTCCCTAATCCCTACCCACTCCTTTCTGAATAGATCTTGTGTTAAACACTCTTCAAATTACTCTCTTGAAGTGTGCCATCTGTTTCCCCCTGGGACCCTGATTGAGACATTGCCCCAGGGAATTTTTCGTGTAACTAAAATTTACATCACTGGTGTCAAGACTTCTTATAGCCAACAACAATGGATTTTCTAATCAGTTATATTTACAGAAATTGAATGCTATTTGTTTATTGAAAAATTACATTTTTTTAAAAAAGAAAAAGGATACAAAATATATGTTGAATTTGATCTTAATTTTATAAAACAAAACAAATTAAAAACAGATGTGTATATATACAAAAGATTCAACATATTAATGCTCCAAAACGGTGACAGTCAATTCTGAAGTGACAGGATTATTTTTTCGTTATAATTTTCTATGTTTTCCTTGCTTTTGGCAAAAATGCTATATTATTTTTACAATGGAAAAATATATATAAATGTTATTTTAAAACATTTTATTTGATCCAATCATACAAATTATAAAAATTGCTAATTAATTAAAATGGAAGTTAAATAAGACAATGAAAGTGTATTATCTAGGACATTACTTGGCACAGTAATGTAGACATTCAATATGTCAATAGTAATTTTTTGTTACAAATCAATGTGTTACATACTTTACCTAATGAAACAAAATACAGAGAATAGAAATTAACCTTTTCTGGATGACTCAGGAACGTTAATTATTATATTGTACTTTAATAACATGATGCTCTGAGCTCAGTTCAATCCTATCATTTAAAATGCAAGAAAATCTGTAAAATGGAAGCATCCCTAGAGAGATTAAGTGACTTCCCTGAGGTCATATACAGCTAATTAGTGCTCTGGGCTCACCTTTTCTCTCTAAAGACTTCCTTCAAGATATCCCTCCTTCTCTCTGGAGAAATACTTCTTTCCCTGTATTTGTCACTACCTACAATTTAGTTAATTCTATTAGAGCCTTTTCATTAAGTAATTAAATCTATTTCTATCTTTATCATAGTACGTCATGTACAACTTTTTCTTCTCTCTCCTTGTCTCAGTTCTATTTTATTTCTGGAAACGGAACTAACCAGGTGAAATGAGTACTAGTTATAGACACAGGGAAAGGAAATAAAAGAGTTTCTGAGTAAAATTAAATAAAGAGTAAATACCATCAACTTTTAGAGCCCATTGACATGTCCTGTATTCCTCTTCAGAAAACATACAAACGTCCATTCTCCAACTCTTTATCCTAACAGTACTTTAGTGGTGTATGACTTCGGTATTAAAAGATGGACAAGTTAATCAGGTGGTTCAGTGAGTTGAGCGTGCGACTTCCACTCTGGTCATGATCTCACGGTTCGTGAGTTCGGGCCCCGCATCAGACTCTGTGCTGACAGCTCAGAGCATGGAGCCTGCTTCAAATTCTGTGTCCCCCTCTCTCTCTGCCTCTCCCCTGCTCATGCTCTATCTGTCTCTCCCTCTCTGTCAAAAATAAATAAACATTAAAAAAAAATTTTTTTTTTAAGATGGGTAAGTTTAGGGGCACCTGATGGCTCAGTTGGTTAAGCATCCAACTCTTGATTTTGGTTCAGGTCATGATCTCATGGTTCATGTGATGGAACCCCAAGTCTGGCTCTGCACTGGCAGTGTGGATCCTGCTTGAGATTCTCTCTCTCTGTCTCCCTGTAGCCTTCCCCTGCTTGTGCTTAAGCTCTGTCTCAAAAATAAATAAATAAGCATTAAAAAAAAAAGATGGACAAGTTTTGTGTAAAGCTTTATGAATTTTGAGAAACATGTATACTTGTGTGACCATTGTCTAGGTCAAGATAAAGAAATTTCCTTCTCCTCAGAAAATTCCTTCATGTCTCCTCATCCCATGCCCTACAGCCCCCATACCCTGCCCCTGGCACATTACAACCACTGTTTTTTTGTTTTTTGGTTTTTTTTAGGTAGGCTTCACACTCAGCATGGAGCCCAGTGCAGGGCTTGAACTCACAGCCCTGAGATCAAGGCCTGAGCTGAAATCAAGAATGGTTGCTTAACCAACTGAGCCACCCAGGTGCCCCTGTTCTTGAACTTCTTATAAATGGAATCACACAGTGTTTACTATTATCATTCCTCTATACTGCTGTGCGACATACTACGGTATTCCATTCTTTATTTATTCTTCCTTTGATGGACAGCTGTGTTGTTTCCATTTTGGGCTTCTATGAATAAAGCTGCTATGAATATTCCTGTACAATTTTTTTTGGACATGTGCACTCGTTTCTTCTGGGTACATGCCTAGAAGCGGAATTCCTCTATCATGGAAATTGCTTTATTATGGTGGACATGTTACTGTAAGAAACTAATGGAAGGAAGAAAAATTTCTTCCTCCACCCCTCAAGGTCTTCTAGCGAGACTAAGAATTAAATTTGCATGAAACAGATTAACAGGAGAAAAAAGCCACAGTTTTATTAGGTGAGCACAGAGGCCCAATAATGAAATTGAAACCTAAAGAAATGACCGAGTCAGGCAGTTTTTATACTCTTTAGACAAAGAGACAATAAATCTATGAGGAATTGACAGGACAAAGAAAACCTAGCTTTGGGAGCTACAATTACTTAAAAAGAAACAAGCATTGTTGATACAGCCTTCCTGGCTCTAAATTTCCCATCTCTGGTGATAAGGACATCGCTTTACCTCCTAGTCCAGGGAGGGTAGCTTTCACAGAGGAGACTGATTTCCTGATTTCAGGGGGACAGAGGAGGGTCTGAATGTCCTTGCACAGCTGTTTCTTAAGTAACTTTTATTTAACATAATCAACATGTCAAAGTGGCACATTTTGAGGCAGCCTGCCTTAGGCCCTTACACTAAGAAACAGTTTTCTAAAGTGGTTATTCTCTTTCATATTCTCTCCCATTACCCCACACCCATACCAATACTTTGATTTCCTAGTCTTTTAAATTCCTAGTCTTTTAAATTGTAGCCATTTTGTGAGTATGTTTTTTGTTTGTTTATAGTTTTTAAATATTTTTTTAAATTTTATTTAAATCCAAGTTAGAGTATACAGGTGTCTTACATTATGATTTTAATTTGTTGAGCACATTTTCATGAGTTTAGTAGGTCATTCAGAAATCTTCAGTGAGGCTTTACCTCAAGAAGCCCATCACCTAAGTATAAAAAAATCAACTGAGATTGTGCTACAGAAAGCTGTACTATGTTGTTGAAGCCTCATTAACTGAAGATGATATTCAGAATATTGATCTTTCCAGCCAGGCCTGGTAGGGGAGTAGGGAGACACGTCCCAGAGGAAACAAGAATAACCCTCTATTACAGGAAGGAAAGCAGCATTTTTGTAAGGTTGTAGTTCCCACTGAAGGTTTCAAGGACTGTCAGAGGGAAATGGGGACTAGTTCTAGATTGGCTGTTGTTTCTGAGGCTGAATCAAATGTGTGATCGATGAACCAGGGATTGGATGCTATCTGTTGACAGAGTATCCTTCCTGGTCAGTCATGTGAGCACACTGCAAAATGACCAGACATGGAGGGGGTGGGACCAGACGATAGGAAACAACAAAAAGAAACATCCCACAAGGAGTGCCTGGGTGGCTCAGTCCATTAAATGCCTGACTCTTGGTTTTGGCCCAGGTCAAGATCTCCCGGTTCATGGGATTAGCCCCACAACATTGGGCTCTGTGCTAACAGCAGGGAGCCTGCTTGGGATTCTGTCCCTTTCTCTCTCTTTGTTTCTCTCTGCCTCTCTCCCCTTCTCTCTCTCTCAAAAAAAAAAAAAAAAAAAAATCCACATTAAGAGCTTGCAAACTCGGGGCGCCTGGGTGGCTCAGTCGGTTAAGCGTCCGACTTCAGCTCAGGTCACGATCTCGGGGTCCGCGAGTTCGAGCCCCGTGTCGGGCTCTGGGCTGATGGCTCAGAGCCTGGAGCTTGCTTCCGATTCTGTGTCTCCCTCTCTCTCTGCCCCTCCCCCATTCATGCTGTGTCTCTCTCTGTCTCAAAAATAAATAAACGTTAAAAAAAAAAAATTAAAAAAAAAAAAAGAGCTTGCAAACTAAAGTTCAAAGTACAAATGGCAGGGTAGCTGGTTCAATTGATTGAGCATGTGACTCTTGATCTCAGGGTCGTGAGTTCAAGCCCCACACTGGGGGCAGAGATTACTTAAATAAATAAAGAAAAAAGTACAAATGGAAAATGTACTCCTGAGGAAACAGATGACAAAGAAAAAAGTTTATAATTCTCAAAGAAGTAAATGAAGGACACCCAGAAGAGAACAAAATCATGAAACACTACTGCTGAAAAGGAAAACTGCAGTGAAACAAAAATCTCAGCAAACAAGATAAAGCCTAGAATGAATACTATTTAAAAAAAAAAACAATTTGAGAAATAGCGCTGATGAATTCATCTAGGAGCACCATAGAGATGAAAAGATTATTTTGAAAATATGAAAAAGCAGTTAACAAACATGGAGGATAGTTTAAGACATTGCAAAATATATTTCACAGTGGATGAATGATTATGTGCGTTATGGGAATTATATGTAAATAAAGCTATTTTAAAATCTATCTAGATCTAGGGCACCTGGGTGGCTCAGTCGGTTGAGTGTCCGACTTCAGCTCAGGTTATGATCTCGCGGTCTGTGAGTTCGAGCCCCATGTTGGGCTCTGTGCTGACAGCTCAGAGCCTGGAGCCTGTTTCAGATTCTGTCTCCCTTGCTCTCTGCCCCTCCCCTGTTCATGCTCTGTCTCTCTCTCTCTCTCTCTCTCTCTGTCAAAAATAAATAAACATAAAAAAATTTTTTTAAATAAATAAAATCTATCTAGATCTAAATCTATGAGGAATTGACAGGACAGGATCTAGATATATCGGAGTTCCAGAAGAGAATAGAGGGAAGCATGGTAAAGAGAGAGCAGCTGATAGTTTTCTAGAACTGAATAAAGTCTTGAGTTCTTAGAAAGCCCTAGGTACAATAATAAATCTGTAAAACTGTAATAAATAAGAAAAACTTAAAAAACTACAGTACAGAAGTATAAAGTGCATGCATTTGAAGTCCCTCATTGCTCACCACAGTATCACTTCTCTCTCTGTGAATCATCCCTATTTTTCCTCTTTAAAAATTTTAAAATTTGTTTATTTAGCTATTTATTTATTTTTAAGCAATCTCCATGCCAAACATGGGGCTCCAACTCACAACCCCAAGGTCAAGAGTCACATGCTCCACCAACTGAGCCAGCCAGGTGTCCCTAATCATCCCTGTTAACCAGCTTGGTGCATCAGTGTACATCTATATCTGTATCTATATCCTTCTGTATATCTGTATTATACAAGTATTTAGTTCAGTGTGTGTGTTTGTTTTTAATTAATAAAGAGGATCTTATAATACATTTGCTGTATAGCTTTCTCTTCTCAAGTGATAAGTCATAGGGATCTTTGCGTACAACTATCAGATTGTTTTATTTTTTATTATGAAGTTTTTCTTCCTTTAAATGTTATTTTAAAATAAGTTTTGTTGGGGTACCTGGAAGGATCAGTCAGTTTAGCATCCAACTCTTGATTTCAGCTCAGGCCATGATCTCATGGTTCGTGGGATTGAGTCCTACCTCAGGCTGTGCTGACAGCATGGAGCCTATTTGAGATTCTCTCTCTCCCTCTCTCTCTCTGCTCCTTTCTCTCTCTGTCTCTCAAAATAAATAAATAAACTTAATAAAAAAATAAAAAATAAATAAAATAACATCTGTTATTTCTTTTCAAATTCAGAGAAAAATAAAGAGGAGCCCATAATCTCACTTCCCATCTATTGACATTTTTAAAATAATGAAAGAAATAAATATTCATGGCTAGAAAATGAACACTCCAGAAAAGAACAAACAACATGATAGCATGTGACTCTTCCCAAAAAATTATGTTTATTAACATATGTCATTTATATAGATTTTTTAAAAAGTTAATACAAAAGGAATCATTATAATCATATGATATATAATGACCATATATCAATGTTGTTCCACACATTGATTTTTCACCTAGTAAAATCTACCCATTTGATCTACCCATTAACATATATAAAACTATAGTATTATTTCCTTTTTAATGGATTCATAATATTCCATAAAACATAACATATTATACATAAGTACAATATATATATGGAATATATTGCATATACATTCTTTAATGTGCCCTTACTATTCCTTTAATGACAATCATTTAGGTTTTTTTACAATGTTTTGCTTTTGCTAAACATCCTTGTTTATACATCTTTGTGCATGTGTGTGAATATTACTGTTCCATAGATTTCTAGATTTGGAACTCTGATCTAAGGCACGCAGGCACTTAAAATTTTGCTGACTACCGTCCACTTTTCCTCCCCCAAATCTACACAAGTTTACACTTCCTTTAACAAAGTATCTGAGCGATTTTTTTCTCCACTTCTTGTTAATACCAAGTGTAATCAATTAAAAAAAATCTTAGTCTGCATGGAAACTAAAAATGCTATCTCATTATTTTACATGGCATTTTCCTAATTACTAGTAAGAAGGACAATGTTTCATAGGGTTAATGATCATTTGAATTTCTTTTTCAAGCCCATTTTTTGGTTAGAGTGAGTGTGTGTGCATGTGTGTGTGTGCTGAAATAATCTTGCTTGTCTTTTATCTGTCATGATATCTTTTTACTATATCAAGCTTGAAATTTTAATGTTTGTTTATTTTTGAGAGAGAGAGCACGAACAGGGGAGGGGCAAAGGATCCAAAGCAAGCTCAGTGCTGGCAGCAGAGAGCCCAATGTGTGGCTCGAATTCAACAAACCATGAGATCATGACCCAACCCAAAGATGGCCACTTAACCAACTAAGCCACCCAGGCGGCCCTCAAAGCTTGAAATTTTAATAAAACCTAATGGTCAATCTTTTCCTTATGGATTTCAGTTTTAGTTATCTTCTTGTAAAGGCCTTCTACATGCTCAAGATATTTTCTTTTAAGGTTTTTTAAAAAAATATTTAGGGGCACCTGGGTGGCTCAGTTGGTTAAGCGTCTGACTTTGGCTCAGGTCAGGATCTTGTAGTTTGTGGGTTCAGGCCCTGCGTTGGGTCCTCTGCTGACAGCTCAGATCCTGGAGCCTGCTTTGGATTCTGTGTGTCCCTCTCTCTCTGCCCCTCTCTTGCTTGCACTCTGTTTCTCTCTCTCTCAAAAATAAATAAACATTAAAAGATTATACAAAAGTATTTAGATGTTAGGTTGGGATATAAATAAAACTTTGCTTTTCGGGGCACCTGGGTGGCGCAGTCGGTTAAGCGTCCGACTTCAGCCGGGTCACGATCTCGCGGTCCGTGAGTTCGAGCCCCGCGTCAGGCTCTGGGCTGATGGCTCAGAGCCTGGAGCCTGTTTCCGATTCTGTGTCTCCCTCTCTCTCTGCCCCTCCCCCGTTCATGCTCTGTCTCTCTCTGTCCCAAAAATAAATAAAAACCGTTGAAAAAAAAAAGAAAAAAAAAAAAAAAACTTTGCTTTTCAAATCCATAGCCAATCATCCCAGCGTTATTACATCATCTTTTTCTTCATTGGCTTGAAATATCATGTTCATCATATACTTCGTTCCGATATATATATCTCATATATAATTGTGTGTGTGTGTATGGATGCCATATATGGAGACCTCAGATCTCTACTGCACCAGAATAATTACCAGTGGCTCCAGGTCTTACACTCTGAAATCCATCACTGTTTTTGCTCTGAGGTCTCACCTTACATGGACTGCTCCCAATTAGTGATGAAGATCTGAACTAAAGCACTGATACAATAATTGAGAGGAAGGCATAGCTATGAGAGATATTAAGTTGATAGACTCTAGAATCTACCTGTAGTCCCTGATTGGAGGTGAAGAGTGAATGAAAGTTAGGGATGTGGAATCATTTTGGATTTCTGGCATTGGTCACAGGTGAGGGGTAGGATCATTCAGGGACTATTGGAAGAGATTCAGCTTTGTATATGATAAAATGCAGGGGAAAATCATGACAAAGATCAAGAGATGTGTTGGAGAAGCAGCAATGGAAAGTGCTGGAAAAGTAGGCTGGAGCAAGCCTGTGAAAGACCCTGATACTATGCTTTGTAGGTCAGTTCTTACTTTTCAGTCAATGGAGAATTTATTAAAGGACAGCTCCACTCCACTGGCAGCATGCATGATAGACATTTACAGTAAAATTTTTATGATCATAACCACCAGCAAATATTTATTAGGCCCTTGCTATGTATATAAGATTCAGACCCAAGTTTCAGAATATTTACATTCTTTTTGGAGGGTGACAGGAAAAGTGAGAGGTAAATATGATGTAAAGGGAAAATTAGAAGTACAGAAAATCAATGCCACAGAATCCAAAGGAGAAAGAGAACATTATAGGCTGGAGTAGCTGAAGAAACTTATCTTGAAGAATTAAGGTTTGAACTGGATCTTGAAGGACAGGTAGGTCTTAAGTGTGGAACAGGTGGGGTGAATTCTGGGAAAAGGGGTTAGCAAAGTGGAAAATCACATCAGGACACCAAAGGAAGAATTAGTAAGAGGTAAGTTAGTTGAATAGGTGGATTGAAACCAATCTATATTATTTTGTAGACAGGTGAAAACACTCAAAGTTTAAAAAATATTTTTTTTTAAACATTTTTTTTTTCAACGTTTTTTATTTATTTTTGGGACAGAGAGAGACAGAGCATGAACGGGGGAGGGGCAGAGAGAGAGGGAGACACAGAATCGGAAACAGGCTCCAGGCTCCGAGCCATCAGCCCAGAGCCTGACGCGGGGCTCGAACTCACAGACCGCGAGATCGTGACCTGGCTGAAGTCGGACGCTTAACCGACTGCGCCACCCAGGCGCCCCAAAATATTTTTTTTTTAGATAACGCTGGATACTACAAAGTCGTGTTTAACATGATCTTAATTCAACATTGCTTCTGAGAGGCTGCAGATTGGTGGCAGAGAGAACAGTCTGGCCTGAGTGAGCAATTCATTAAGGAACTATGATTGACCAAATTATTAATTAGGAATGAGGTTTTGTGTTATTGTACCATTTAACAGAAAAGTCAAGTAATATTGGCTTAAATAACATAGTCTAGAAGAAGTTTCATCTGGGCTGGTGAGCAGCTCAAGGATTTCAAGGCCAACGTCTTTTAGTTCTCTTACCTAAGGTTCCCATGTGCTATAAACTGTGATGTGTCCTTTCCAAAGTTGTATGTTGAAGACCTAGCCCCCAATTTGACTATATCTGGAGATAGGAGCTTTAGGAGGTAATTAAAGTTCAATGAAGTTGTAAGGGTGGGTCTTAATCCAATAGTACTGTGGAAGAAGGAGAAGGAGAAGGAGGAGGAGGAGGAGGAGGAGAAGGAGAAGGAGTAGGGGAGGGGGAGAAGAGAAGGAAGGGATCAATCTCTATTTCTCTCTGCTATATGAGAACACAATGAGAAGCTGACTGTGTCTCCAACCTGGGAAGGGAGCTCTCATCAGAAAACCACCATGTTGGTATAGTGATCTTGGACTTCCAGCCTCTAGACGGCTAAAAAATAAATTTCTTTTTTTAAAACAATTGTTTAAAAAATTTTTTTAATGTTTATTTAGTTTTGAGAGAGAGAGAGAGAGACAGAGTGTGAACAGGGGAGGGGCAGAGAGAGAGGGAGACACACAACTGGAAGCATCTCCAGGCTTTGCGCTGTCAGCACAGAGCCTGACGCGGGGCTTGAACTCATGTACCATGAAATCATAACCTGAGCAGAAGTTAGACGCTTAATCGACTGAGCCACTCAGGCACCCCAGAAAATAAATTTGTTATTTAAGCCAACGAATCTATTGTTTTTCGCTATGGCAGCCCAAGCTAATTAATACACCATGTTTGTTCCCAAGTTAATTCCCATGATTTGTTGTAAATGGATGCTGTAGCTCTAGGTATCATGTCTATATATTAGACAAAAAAAGAAGAAAACATACCAGTGGAGTCTGTTTCCCTTTAAAGATGCCTTTCTGGAAGTTCCACCCAATGACATACACTTAGATCTGATATACAGGCACCCTTATCTGCAAAGAAGGCTGATGAATGTACTTTTTTAGCTAGACATATCACTGTACCTAATAAAACTGGGATTTCTGTTAATGACAAAGAAAGGAGAATGGATACTGGGTAGGCAACTAGCTATCTCTGACATAGCCAACAAATATATGGGGGGAAAGTACAATCTTGATAAATAAATTCAAATTAAAACAACAATAATTTTTTTTTTTTTAATCCACTAGGGTAGAAAGGATTTTTAAAAGTTTGTACCTAGTTTTGGCAAGGGCACAGAGGAGGCACATCATTATTGCTGGTGGAGGGGCGAATCTACTCAATGTTACTAGGCATATCTTGAAATGTGTATATCCTTTGGCCCATTAGTTTCAATTTCCAGAAATTTATCCAAAATTAATACAAATCTGAATAGAGATTTTTTTCAAAGAAGATATGCAAATGGCCAATAAGCACTCAAAGAAATGCTCATCATTATTAGTGATCAGGGAAATGCAAATCAAAACTGCATTGAGATACCACATCACACCTGTGAGAATAGCTATAATAAAGAAGACAGATGATAAAAAGTATTAGTAAGGATGTGGAGAAATTGAAATTTTCAAACACTCCTGGTGGGAATGTAAAATGATTCAGTGTCTTTGGAAAATAGTTTGGCAATGCCTCAAAAAGTTAAACATAGAGTTACCATCTGATCTAGCATTCCACTCATAGGTATATTCCCAAGAGAAATGAAAACATTTCCACACAAAAACTCGTACATAAATGCTCATAGCAGTATTTCTCATAATAGCCAAAAGTGTAAACAATCTAACGTCAATCAGTTGATAAATGGATAAACAAAGTGGATATTATCTATATGATGGAATATTATCAGCCATGAAAAGGAATTAAGTTCTGATACATGCTACAACATGGATGAACTTAAAAAAAATTATACTAAGTGGGAGAAGTAAGTCACAAAAGTCACATATTATATTATTGCATTTATATGCAGTGACTAGAACAGACAACTCTATAGAGACAGAAAGTAGATTAGTGGGTGCCTAGGGCTGGGAAGATAGGGGAATTAAGGGTCATAAATAAAGGGCATAGGGTTTCTTTTTTTTAATGTGTATTTATTTTTGAGAGAGAGAGATAGAACATGAGTAGGGAAGGGGCAGAGAGAGAGGGAGACACAATCTGAAGCAGTCTCTAGGCTCTGAGCTGCCAGCACAGAGCCTGACGTGGGGCTCGAACACACGAACTGTGAGATCATGACCTTAGCTGAAGTGGGCACTTAACCAAGAGCCACCCAGGTGCCTCTAGGGCATAGGGTTTCTATGAGGTATGGAAATGTTCTAAAATTGATTATGGTGATGGTTGCAAAACTCTGTGACTATCCTAAAAACCACTCTATTTTTACACTTTAAAGGAATGAATTATATTATATGTAAATCATATCTCAATATAGTTGTTACAGGAAGAAGAAGGAGAAGGAGAATAAGGAGAAGAAAGAATTATCCTTAAAAAGGAGAAAGAATTCATTAAATTGTGGCCACGTTAAAAAAATTAATGTTTATTTATTTAGAGAGAGAGAGGGAGATAGCAGACAAAGGCATACACAGGGGAGGGGCAGAGAGAGAGGGAGAGAAGGAGAGAGAATCTTCAGCTGGCTCCACGCTGTCAACACAGAGCCTGACAGGGGCTCAAACTCACATACCGTGAGATCATGACCTGAGTTGAAATCAAGAGTTGGACGCTTAACCAACTGATCCACTGAGGTGTCCAAATTGCAGCCACATTTGATACAAATATCCCTAAGGTCATGTTTCTCCTCTGTACTCCCATGGACCTTCTTACATATAATTTAGTTTCAACTTTCTTCTATGTCAGCTAGAGTCTTGTTATTTTTTATGATAATACTTTCATCTCTGTGAGTCTAGTGTACTTGCTGGAAGCACAGAGTTTGAATTCCACCTTACATTCTAAGCCTCAGTTTCCTTGTCTGCAAAATGGTTTTGTCTGCAGAATAGCTAAACTTTTATGCTATGTGAATTTTTACTGGCTTCAGTTCAGAGGTATTGCTTTTCTTTTCTTTTCTAAAAAATGTTTTTATTTATTTTTGAGAGAGAGAGCATGCACAGGGGAGGGGCAGAAAGAGAGAGAGACAGAGGATCTGAAGGGGGCTCTGTGCTGACAGCAGAGAGCCCGATGTGGGGCTCAAACTCAGGAACCATGAGATCATGACCTGAGCCAGTCAGACACTTAACTGACTGAGCCACCCAGTTGCTCCAAGACATTGCTTTTCTAAACTTGTTTCTAATTTATAGAATTGTATTACCTTGAGCACTGCTACAGCCACCATTGAGAGTGCATAAAAAAAATAATTGGCAGGGTGCCTGGTTAGCTCAGTTGGAAGAGCATACGACTCTTGATCTTGGGTTTGTGAGTTCAAGCCCCACGATGGTTGTAGAGATTATTTAAATAAGTGAAACTTGTTTTTTTTAAAAAGATAACTGGGGCGCCTGGGTGGCGCAGTCGGTTAAGCGTCCGACTTCAGCCAGGTCACGATCTCGCGGTCTGTGAGTTCGAGCCCCGCGTCAGGCTCTGGGCTGATGGCTCGGAGCCTGGAGCCTGTTTCCGATTCTGTGTCTCCCTCTCTCTGCCCCTCCCCCATTCATGCTCTGTCTCTCTCTGTCCCAAAAATAAATAAAAAAACGTTGAAAAAAAAAATTAAAAAAAAAAAAAAAAAGATAACTGGCAGATAAAGGAATAAAACAGAATTAATTTCTTAAAGAATAGAAAAGTGTCATGAAGAATATGTACTTTACCATGCCTATCCAGACTTGCATCTTTCTTTAGAACTTTGTGGCTTGGCAAGATGCCTGGCTGTCTCAGTCCGTAGAATATGCGATTTTTAATCCTGGGCTTGTGAGTTCAAGCCCTGCATTGATTACTTAAAAATTAAAAAAGATTACTTAAAAATGAAAAAAATCTTTAAAAACTTTGTGGTTTGGAAAGGAACTGGAAAGGGAAACAGTAAGGATGTTCCAGAACTGGAGATTGGGTCTGAGATAAGACAGCAGTACGCTAAAGGCACCCCAGATGCCAGAGGAGGCAGAACTCAGGCAGTTGCCATAGCAGTAGTCAGCACTGAGCAATTGATCACGTTAAATGTGGGTGTTGCTAGATGGAGGCTTTGATAGGTGAAGAACCTTTGTGTTGGCGGTTATGAAAACCCTGCAGGTAAGGAAGACCATGATTAAATGAAGCAATCTCAGAGTCTGAGAAAGGCAGGATATTGATGCATGGCTCTTAGGGAAAGAGAGCTCATGGAATCAAGGATTTCACATGGAACAAGTTTTATTACTCGTTTGAGGTAAGTCCATTTCATGTATATTCTTGCTTCACTTTACACGAGGAGCTCTGAGAAAGGACTGGTTAAGAATCTCATATTATGTGATTGTTTTAGAATAGAAACTAAAATTGGAATCTGTTTCTCATCCTAGCCATTGTCCCCAAAGCATGACCTGTCTTTCTTTGCTGATATCTGGTCCCTCTCTGGGCACCACAAATGACTTCCTTCTATAGTGGGTTAGAGAGAGGAGTAGCTCCTAAATGTCAGTCATTCTTCTTCCACCTTCACAGGGCAGATCCAAAGATTTTGTAAGATCCCAGTATAAAAGTAGGATGTAAATAAAGAAACTATTCAATACCTCTGCTGGGTTATCTGTTGGCAAGAGGAGACCAGATCTTCAGCAGGGCTGTGCGGAAATCACTATGTTCCTGAATGCAGTAACTGGGTAGAACAGAATGTTAGAATGTCCTCTTTGGTTAAGTGTTGAGTGTGTTCTGTGTTGTCAGGGAGACATGATATTTGAAAGAGACCGAGGCTAGCTGGGTGTTTATCAAACTGAAGGGATTAACAGCGTACCAATGTGGTATGAAAATTACTCTAACCTGGAAACATCTCAACAGTCAGCAGCCACAGAAAGAAACATCTAAGCTTAAGCAGAGCCTCCCCAAAATACGGTTGCCATTGACCCTTCTTGAAGAGAGTTTCCCACTTGGAAGAAGATGGACTCTTAGCTCGAGGAAGTATTAATTCAGCTGCCCATAAGTATAAAAAAAAAAAGGCAGGAGAACCTTCCTTCCATACTTTCCCATTGCAGCCCTAAACCACTCTCTTTTATTTATTTATTTTTATTTTTTTATCTTTTAATTTTTGAGAGAGACAAGAGAGCATGAGTGAGTGAGGGGCAGAGAGAGAGAGAGGGAGAGAGAGAGAATCCCACGAGGTACAGAGAAAGAGGGAGAGAATGCATTGGGATTCTCTTTCTCTCCCTCTCTCTCTACCCTCCCCTCCCTCTCCCTCTCTCTCTGTCTCTCCTTCACTCTTGCTCTCTTTCTGAAAAGAAAAGAAAAGAAAAGAAAAGAAAAGAAAAAAAGAAAAAAAGAAAACCAGTGCTTTACTTAGCTGGACACACAGATGAATTATGCTTCCTGTATTACCCCTGTAGCTGTGGCCATGTGACTGAATACAAGCCATGGAACATGAGTTTTGAGGAAATACTTAAAAATAAATTTCCTGCCAACCCAGAAAACACCTCCACAAAGGTAGATAAGAAAGAAAAAAAAAAGTTTTGTTATTGAATACATATTAAACAATAGTGTGATGCCCATCACAGGTAACGGCTAAAGAAAAAAGAAATCTCATCCTTTTATATATGCATGTTAATTGTCCTTATCCAATGGGAAAATAAAACTTCTCATACCTTTTCAACAACCGGGAAGTCACATCTCGGAGTCAAGCATCTGGGCTAGAACAGGTAGACGGGGTGTCAGGCTCCTTGAGGTTCATATTTCAGAAAGGTGGCTGTGAGAAAGAGGTTCCTTAAATGCAAAACTGGCAAGAGGCTCATTTAGCTTTTAAAGAGATTACATACATTTCCGGGAGAAGGGAAAGCATTCAGTTTCAAGTTTTCTAAAGGAAATGCTAAAGGAGAGGGAAATGGGGAAAGTTCTGTTTCCCATTTAAAATTTTACATAAAAAAAAAAAAAATTTATTTTCCATCTATTGACCCTTATATGAGCAGAGGTGATGTGCATCTCCTCTAGGCCTTGCCCATGAGGATGTCCCACAAGTGATTCTCCATACCCTCTCTTTCTAACATCTTGATATAATGAAGCTCAGACGCCATATTTACACAGCTCTTCCAGTTGTTTGATGCTAATATATGTAACATTTCTTGTTTATATACAGGTTATATACACACATGGACAAAATTTCAAATATTAAAGGACTCTGTAGTCAACACCGTTGGTGCCCACACAGGTCCTCTGCCCGGCCAGCACACCCATTCGCGGCTGCTGAGTCTTGGCTGCTAGGGCTCACAGCTGCAACCTTCTCCAGAGAATTGCTCTTGGCCAAGTGGGATCTTCTTCCCGGAGTGATTGCCTCCCACCCCCAGGTGCAACCCACAGTCAATAATTGACCCAATGCATGGGTACAAAAAGCTGGCTCTGTTGCCTCAAGGTGGGATCAATACTTGGTGGCAATTTGTGCTCCTGCTTCCACAGTGTGAACAGGTAGAGACAACATCCTCGCTTAGCTACTTTTCCAGCTTTATCCTGCTTTCCTTACTCCCTGTCTCCTGGAAGCACTCCCTCAATCAACCGCATGCATGCTATTTCCTGTTTCAGTCTCTGCTTCCAGAGAATTTGACCTCAAGCAGTAATGTGGCTGACCCTTGTTCAACCCAAGTTTGAACTGTGAGGGTCCACTTATACATGATATTTTTTTTTTTTTTTGAAAAATACAGTAGAGTACTGCAAATGTATTTTCGCTTCCTTATGATTTTCTTTCTTTTTTAAAAAGTTTTTTTTGTGTTAGAGACAGAGACTGTGAGCAGAGACAGGAGCAGAGGGACAGAGAGAGAATCTAAAGCAGGCTCCATGCTCAGCACCGAGCCTCAAGGGGGCTCATTCCTACAACCTGGGATCATGACCTGAGCTGAAATCAAGCTGGACACACTACCAACTGAGCCACCCAGGTACCCCCTTATGATTTTCTTAATAGCTTTTTCTTAATAGCTTTTTTCTTAATAGCTTTTTCTTAATAGATTTTCTTTTCTCTAGCTTACTTTATTTTAAGAATACAGTATTTAATACATGTAACATACAGGGGGGCCTGAGTGGCTCAGTTGGTTAAACGTCTGACTTTACTCGGGTCATAATTTCACAATTCGTGGGTTTGAGCTCCACAATGGAGGCTCTGTGCTGACTGTGTGGAGCTTGCTGCTTGAGATTCTCTCTCTCACTCACTTTCTCTGCCCCTGTCCTGCTTGCTCGCTCTCTCAAAGTAAATACATAATGTTTAAAAAAATGCATGTAACATACAAAATGTGTCAACTGACTGTTTATGTTATCGGTAAGGCTTCTGGTCCACAGTAGGCTGGTTTTGAGAATCAAAAGTTATATGCAGAGCTTTGACTGGGGAGGGGCAGATCGACACCCCTAACCCCTGCATTGTTCAATGGTCAACTGTACAATTAAATGGGATGTCAGTAATGGAAGCAGTGACCTCTCAACTTGTTTTGGACTGGCAAATTTTCTCTAAGATACCCTGTGGAAAAAAAGGAAAAAGACTGGAAAGTCACATACACTTGTGTTATATGAAACTGCCTGTTTTAGTGTATTGCTAGACATAGCATACAGGTTTCCTCTTGTGTCCCAGCTATCACATATGTTGTACTGAGAGGACCCTGAAGCCTAACCTGGGCTTAGCGTAAAAGAGTGCTGACTGATACTTTTGCTGTAGGCAAGAGATAAGCATGTTCAGGAGGAGATGATGAGAGATAATTTTGGTGTTTTGCTGTTAAAACAAATTCTTCTCTTTTCTTAACATGATTACATTTTCAGTCCTAATTTTGGTGCCAAACTGAATGTGGTAAATTCCTCAGTAATTCAGTTTCAAAACAAGTGTGTAAATGCTATTTGAAAGGCGTGTTACAATACTGGTTAAGAACACAGGCTCACACACAAATGGCTAGGGATGAAATTCTGACTCCTCCACTTACAAACTATGTAATTGAAAGAGGACTTCAACTACCTACCTCTATTTTGACCTCAGTCTTTGATGCGGGGTCATGGAGCCCAACAGTCAAGAAAGAATTCCTAAGACATTTTTATAGAGCAAAAAGGTGTTTTTACAGGACCCATGGGTAGAAAGAGCCACACTGTGATTGTGAGGAGTGACTGATTTTATGGGGTTTTCTATCCTATGGAGGTGACAGTGACATTAGGGCTCCAGGAAATGGAGTCTGGGGGTCTATTATTAAATTTGTGTTTCTCCTGTAAATCATTAAGACAGTTACAAACTATAGTGCAAGTTTCATGTCCTACGTGACTTCGATCTTTATCGGTTCACCATTTGTTTCCCCCGACCTTTGTTCTTAGGCAGTCACTAGTGTCTGAGGAATGTTACACGTGTCCCACCTTAAGTGTGTGTGGTGGGGGAGGTTTCCAGGGGTGTCAGCTTGCGTTTTGCCCTCAGCCTTTGGTCCTCTCTTCAGTCGGTACTTTCTGATTAAGTTCTTTCCAGCTTATCTCTTAATTCAGGCAAAAGACCCTGCAGGCAAAGGATCCTGAGAGGCAAAACTATCCCTCAAGCAATAGGGACCACCGTGGGCCAGCAAGACCCTACTGTGAATGACCCCAAGACACGGATCTGACCAGACCTTTTCTGCCCACCTGCACGTACCCAACGACCCTTGCCCCATGTTTTCCTTACATAAACCTGGAAGTATTTTCAGCACTTTGGAGGCAGTCTTTGAGCCTAGTCCCGCTGTCTTCCCAGGTGTTGGCCTCACAGAAATAAATTCCTTACCACTGCTGGTATCTCTGCCTTTGGATTTTGTCAGCAGGGAGTGGTGGAACCTGGGACTGTATGGAACCCCAGAGCCAAGTGCTCTTGCACCCTTGAGTCCCAGTTATGCAACTTTGACCAAGTTACTTGACTTCAGTTTGAGTCTGTGAAACTATAATAATAATAGCTTCCTCAAATAATTTTTATCAGAATAGTTAAGTTGATTCATGTGAAACTCTTAGAATGGTGCCTGGTACATATGAAGTGCTCAAAAATTGTAAGCTTTTGTTATTATTTATCAGGAATCTCTACACCCAGCATGGGGCTCAAACTCACAACCCTGAGGTCAAGCATCAGTTGGTCCTCTACCAACTGAGCCAGCCAGGCACCCCGCAACTTTTGTTATTTTCACTTAATGATTCCAAAGTAGTACAGGCTTCATCAGTGAGTGATCATTCTTTACTTAAACTATGTGTGTGTGTTTTAATCACATAACTGGTCATTCATGCTAATTTTAAAAATATCTTATATCCTAGAATTATAATTTCTAGGTAATGGAATGCAACTACTTAAACTTTTAAAAGAATAAACTGTTTAATAAGGCTGGTTATTTTTTTAAAAATTTTTTTTAATGTTTATTTATTTTTGAGACAGAGACAGAGCATGAACGGGGGAGGGGCAGAGAGGGAGACACAGAATCTGAAACAGGCTCCAGGCTCTGAGCTGTCAGCACAGAGCCCGATGTGGGGCTCAAACTCACAAACAGCGAGATCATGACCTGAGCTGAAGTCGAACGCTCAACTGACTGAGCCACCCAGGTGCCCAACTACTTAAGCTTTTAAAAGAATAAACTGTTTAATAAGGCTGGTTATTTTTTTAATTTTTTTTAATGTTTATTTATTTTTGAGACAGAGAGAGACAGAGCATGAACAGGGGAGAGTCAGAGAGAGGGAGACACAGAATCTGAAACAGGCTCCAGGCTCTGAGCTGTCAGCACAGAGCCCGACGCGGGGTCGAACTCACGGACCGCGAGATCATGACCTAAGCCAAAGTCAGACACTTAACCGACTGAGCCACCCAGGCGCCCCAATAAGGCTCGTTATTGACCTTATTATCTATGAGTGGTCAGGTTAAGGTTGGGGAATGTGATTACTTCTGTCAGTTACAGATGCTAATCCCCTTAAGGGAAGGCAGTGAAAGAGAAGGTCAAAATGGAAGAGATGTAAAATTAGAGGTAGAAGCTCTTAGAAATATTGATTCGAAAAAGAACTTTTTAACAAGTTTCTTTTTCACCTTTGGAAGTTACTTTGAATGTTGATTTCTTTAATTCACTATTTTGGGCTGCCATTTGAATAATATGTATTCATCAGAAAATATTTCCTAGAGGCCTTGAAATCAGGTATTGATAAATATACCAAATATGAATGTTTTGTGAAGATCAAAATCCTACGATTTAGGATAGGTGTCCTCTATTCATTTCATGAACATGTTTGCACAACGTGCAAGAAACTGGAAATAATGATGACAATGTGAAAATAGTGTAATGTAGGTGGGTTGATGGGTTCCTAAGTGAAACACGAAACTGTAATCCCCAAGAGAAACCAGAAAGAACTCAGGATGCTTCTGTCTCAGACATGTGCTAATGTGGCTATTATTAGTCTGAGGAGGGAGGCACTGGAAAATTATTGCAGGAATAGTTTACGTTTAGGGGTGGTTGTTTTTCAAGCTACATTTAAATTTTAAATATGGTGAATATATTTTTTTTAATTTTTTAAACATTTATTTATTTTTGAGACAGAGAGAGACAGAGCATGAACGGGGGAGGGTCAGAGAGAGAGGGAGACACAGAATCTGAAGCAGGCTCCAGGCTCTGAGCTGTCAGCACAGAGCCTGATGCGGGGCTCGAACTCACGGACCGTGAGATCATGACCTGAGCTGAAGTCGGACGCTTAACCGACTGAGCCCCCCAGGCGCCCCAAATATGGTGAATATTTTAATTGTACCTCGTCCTGAGGTGCCCCAAATATGGTGAATATTTTAACTGTACCTCGTCCTGGGGCGCCCCAAATATGGTGAATATTTTAACTGTACCTCGTCCTGGGGCGCCCCAAATATGGTGAATATTTTAACTGTACCTCGTCCTGGGGCGCCCCAAATATGGTGAATATTTTAACTGTACCTCGTCCTGGGGCGCCCCAAATATGGTGAATATTTTAATTGTACCTCGTCCTGAGGCGCCCCAAATATGGTGAATATTTTAATTGTACCTTGTCCTGGGGCGCCTGGGGGCTCAGTCGGTTAAGCGTCCGACTTCGGCTCAGGTCATGATCTCACGGTCCGTGAGTTCGAGCCCCGCATCAGGCTCTGTGCTGACAGCTCAGAGCCTGGAGCCTGCTTCAGATTCTGTGTCTCCCTCTCTCTCTGACCCTCCCCCGTTCATGCTCTGTCTCTCTCTGTCTCAAAAATAAATAAACGTTAAAAAAAAAAATTTAATTGTACCTCATCCTTTGCAAAAAAGAAAAAGGGCTACATTTGCATTAGCATAGCCCAGGTAACACTTGACCCAGAAATTTCATTGAAAGGCAACATTCTTAGTTTATTAACATACTTGCCATGAGGATTCTGTGATGAAATAATTAAACACATTTCAAACAAGAGTTAGGGGCAGCTGGGAGACTCGGTCAGTTAAGTGACTGACTTTTGATTTTGACTCCGGTCGTGATCTCACAGTTTGTGAGTTGGAGCCCCTTGCTGGGCTGCTCTGTGCTGACAGTGCAGAGCCTGCCTGCTTGGGATTCTCTCTCTCCCTCTTTCTCTGCCCTCTTCCCCCCCCCCCCCCCACCTCTCTCTCTTTCTCTCAAAAATAAATAAGCATTAACATTTTTTCAAATAAGAGTTAATAGATAAGTTTATTGTGCTGGGAGAATTGTGGGTTCAGGAAACAGTCACAGAAAAAAGAGTCAAGTTCTATAATATGCCATTTATTAAAATTTTTTTTAATGTTTATTTATTTTTGAGAGAGAGAGAGAGAGACAGAGTGTGAGTGGAAGAGGGGCAGAGAGAGAGAGAGAGAGAGAGAGAGAGAGAGAGAGAGACATAGAATCTGAAGCACACCCCAGGCTCTGAGCTGTCAGCACAGAGCCAGACTCAGGGCTCAGACCAACGCACCATGAGATCATGACCTGAGCCAATGTCAGGTGCTTAACCGACTGAGCCACCTGGGCACCTCATGTGCCATTTATTTTTATGTGCATCATAACTGATTTAAAAAGGAATATAAGTGCCTTTTTCCTTAACTGAAGATAGTCTAAATAGTCCTTTATATTGATTGAGTTAATTATAACCAGATCTATAAAGACATAGTAGCTAAACATTGCAAGATTAATGAATAAATTTAAGTTTAATTTCCCTTAATATGCACAGGGAACAGATAAAATTTCCTACACCAAACAAGGAAATATGAATTATAATCTTAAGGTTAAGAGTTACTTAACAAACAACTCTTGGTATTAAAGTAGACTCCCACATGGGGTTTGGCATGTAATCATTCTTAGCAAATGTCAATTTTTTTCTCTTTGTCTTCTATTATATTGAGTTCTTCTTATTAAATATCCTATGTTTTCAGCTTATCTTTAGATAAGAAGTAAAATTCCAGCAAACACTGGGCACACCTATAAATATCAGCCAGTCTTCTAACCCTCCTGGATGACCCAGGCTGAAGAGAACACAATTTAATGCTTGGGAAAGAGGGAAATAAACCACAGAGTAATAGGTGCAGGCAAATGTCTCAGGTAAATTGCAAGCAAAAGTCAAGAGATCTAAACCCTCCCTGCTGCTCCATTTTAATGTAATTTTATTATTCACACTAGTTGATAGTGTGAGGAGGGAAGAGAAAATATAGCTAAAATTTTACTTTTTTTTTTGTTGGGTACAGTATCATTTATTGATAGTACATGATAAGGTAGGACTCCCCAAGCCCCTCCCCTTCTTCAGGGGGTCTGGGATGGAAAGTGGAGGTCAGGGGATTCTCAGTGTGTTTGGGGATGGGTTGGGACAAGGATTCCCCAGCTGCTGAGGGCCTCTCTCTTCCTCTTGCTGAGGCTGGTAGTCCAGGGGGCTCTTACTCTTTGGAGGCCACGTGGACCATAAAGTCCACTCCCAGTTGCTGTAGCCAAATTCATTGTCATACCAGGAAATGAGCTTGACAAGGTGGTCATTGAGAGCAATGCCAGCCCCAGCATCAAAGGTGGAAATAGCAGAAGATGACCCGGTCCTCAGTGTAGTCCAGGATGCCCTTGAGGGGGCATCCCGATGCCTGCTTCACCACCTTCTCGATGTCCTTGTATTTGGCAGCTTTCTCCAAGCAGCAGGTCAGATCCATGACTGATATCTTAAGGGTGGGGACACAGAAGGCCATGCCAGTAAGCTTCCCATTCAGTTCAGGGATGACCTTGCCGGCAGCCTTGGCAGCTCCAATAAAGCAGGGATGATGTTCTGGGAAGCCTGTTGGCCATCACACCACAGCTTCCCAAAGTGGTTGTCCACAGTAGAAGACTGTGGCAGTGATGGCATGAACTGTGGTCCTGAGCCCCTCCACAATGTCAAAGTTGTCATGGATGACCTTGGCCAGAGTAGCCAGGCAGTTGGTAGAAGGCATTGCTGACAATCTTGAAGGAGTTGTCATATTTCTCATGGTTCATGACCATCATAAACATGAGGGAATCAGCAGAAGGGGCAGAGATGATGGCCCTCTTGGCCTCACCCTTAAGGTGAACCACAGTCTTCTCCATGGTGGTGAAGACCCCAGCGGACTCCACAACATACTCTGCACTAGCATTGCTCCCACCCTGCATTAATAAGGATGGCTACATTGACAGAAAAAAGTAGACCTCTGAAAGAACAATAAGTTCATTTCTCATCTCATTTCAGAGTAGGTTTCTAAGTCAGCAGGTAACTCTCCTCTATGTAGTGATTCAGGGATCCAAACTCCTCCCATCTTGTGTTTCTGTCAACTGCTAGGACCTTTTCTTTATTTGTGCAGTAGAGGCAGGGTCACCATGTGCATATTGCAGCTGCTGGAAAGAGAAAGTAGAAAAAGGTTCAGCCTAATGTGTACTGATGTGGGTTTGGTGCATCTCACATTGCTTTGGATACAGCATGCTTGCATAACTACCTAACTTAATAGCGGCTGGGAACTCTAGTATAGCTGTATTCTCAGGAAGAAAAGGAGACTGGATTTTGATAGATACCTCTCAGCCTTGTTCATCCTCTCCCCTATCAATGCTAGCTATCTAAATCCTAAATATGATCATGTTAGTCCCTCAGTTAAAACAAAAATAGGGGCACCTGAGTGGCTCAGTCAGTTGAGCATCAGACTCTTGATTTTGGTTCAGGTCATGGTCCCGGGGTCATAGGATCGAGCCCTGCATCGGGCTACATGCTGAGCATAGAGCTTGCTTAAGATTCTTTCTCTCTCTCTCTCTCTCTCCCACTCTACCCCTCTCCCCTGCTTGTGAGTGTGCCCTCACTCTCTCTAAAATTAAAAACAATTCTAGTAAAAAAATACGTAGTGGTTTTCTATCAGTGAACAACAAATATCTCACACTAAACTATGTGTTGAATACTGTAGATACAAGGAAAAGGAAAATAAAGATTTGATATTTATCTTCTTGGAGCTTATGGAGGAGCTAATATCCTAGGACTCTCACGTGGTTTTTTTTCTCTCTCACCCCTACACCGCATCCGTCATAAAGACCTGTGAATTCTACTTCCATCCAAGGTACTACACATCCTTTTTCCTCTGGTTCCCACCAGCATCACCACGCTAGATCTTTTTAAAAGCTTGAATTGCATAGCTCCTATATAACCAAATTTATAGAGGGTTTTATATCAAATGAGCCATGAATGTGCAGAGTATAGAGAGAAAGGAAGCATTTAATTTTAACTAATTTGTTGACATTATTTTATACTTATTCTCATGCTGCTCTTGCTTGAAGCTATGAGGGAAACCTTTTCCAGAAATGCTATTCGATCCCTTTTCTTTTGTGTAATGGCTAGGTTCGTTACCTGTGGTGGTGGTCCATGAGATTTCCTCTGATATTCTTAAAAAAATTTTTTTAAGGTTTATTTATTTTTGAGACAGAGACAGAGCATGAATGGGGGGAGGGTCAGAGAGAGAGAGAGGGAGACACAGAATCTGAAGCAGGCTCCAGGCTCCTAGCTATCAGCACAGAGCTCTACGAGGGGCTTGAACTCACGGACCGTGATATAATGACTTGAGCCAAAGTCGAATGCTTAACCGACTGAGCCACCCAGTGCCCCTCCTCTGATATTCTTACAACAAACTCCCTTCAATTTGGATTGCTTGAGAGGTGCCTGCGTGACTCAGTTGGTTGAGCATCCGGCTCTTGGTTTCGGCTTAGGTCATGATCTCACAGTTTGTGGGTTTGAACCCTGTGTTGTGCTCTGCACTGACAGTGCAGAGCCTGCTTGGGATTCTCTCTCTCCATCTCTCTATGCCCCTCCCCTGCTCACTCTCTCTATTTATTTTTGAGAGAGAGAGAGAATCCCAAGCAGGCTCTGTGTTGTCAGTTGCAAAGCCCCATGTGGGGCTTGGACCCACAAACCACGAGATCATGACCTGAGCCAAAGTCAGATGCTCAACTGACCGAACTATCCAGGTGCCCCAATATATAAAGGTTGAAAACATTTGGATTGCTTGAATGGCTTTGTGCTTCTAGGTACCAAAAGATCCTTGGGTAAAATATTTTTTTATTTTTCAAAAAGTGTATTTAACATTTAATGGGGATATTGCATGGCACTAGCTGTTTGAGGGTTACCATATCATCCTGAATGGAAGGGCTTTGGCGGTGGCTGATGCCCAGGCTGAACAAGAGCCAGACATCTGTATTATTTTTCTATTGCTGCTGTAAGAAAACCACAAACATAGTGGTTTAATACAATACCCATTTGTTATCTCATAGTTCTTTAGGTCAGAAGTCTGAAATTATGTCAAGATTAAAAAAATAATTCTTAAAAGTACATGTAATAGTGAACTACAATTAAAACAATTTGTTCTAGGGGCTCTGGATGGCTCAGTCATTTAGGCAGGTGACTTCAGCTCAGGTCATGATCTTGTGGCCTGTGGGTTGGAGCCCCGTGTCAGGCTCTGTGCTGGCAGCTCAGAGCCTGGAGCCTGCTTCTGATTCTGTGTCTCCCTCTCTCTCTGCCCCCTCCTCTGCTGTCTCTTTCTCAAATAATAACATTAAAAAAAATTTTTTTTTAAAATGATTTGTTCTAGTTATGGGATTGAATCATAAGCTCGTTCTGAAGTAAGGAAGAGAGGAGAGCATTGTAAGTGATAAGACATCTGACCCTAGCAGCATCTCTTAGTAGCTGTGGGAGTTAGGTTAAGTTACTTAAGCTTTCCCAGCAATATATAATATATTTCTATATAATAATAACACCTAAATCTTAGACTCATTATAAAGTTATAGGAGAATACTTGTAACAAAGCATATGTAAAACTGTTTGGAATAAAATAAATGATCAATAAATGTCAAATAAAAAAAATTTTAAATAAAGGAGATGATGTAAAATAGAACTCTTCTTAGCTTTTACAACTGTGAAATGCTTAGATCTTAAGAATATAGTTTGATGAGGGGCACCTGGGTGGCTTAGTCACTTAAGTATCCAACTCTTGGTTTCAGCTCAGGTCATGGACTTGCAGTTTGTGGGATCAAGCCTTGAATCAGGCTCTGTGCTGACAGTACAAAGCCTTCTTGGGATTCTGTCTCTCTGCCCCTCCCCTGCTCCTGCTCTTTCTCTCTCTCTCAAAATAAATAAATACACTGAAAAAAAGAAAAAGAATATGGTTTGACGAGCGTTGATAGATATTTATGTTCCTGTGTAACTCACATCCCAATTAAGCTGTAGACCTTTGCTGTCACCTGTCACTCCTGAAGTTTCTCTGTGGCCCTTTCAGGTCCCTTTTTCCTACTCTACAAGAGGTAACTTCTGTTTTATCTCTAAAAAGTAGTTTGGCCTGTTCTTGAAAGTTATATAAATAGAACTTTACAGTATGTACTTTTCTAGTATCTGGCTTCTTTTTTAATCAGAATAATGTCTGTGGGATTATCTATGCCATTGTGTGCTCCAGGTATTCGTTCCTTCATCTTGCTGAGTAGTATGAACATATCACAATTTATTTATTCCACTCTTGATGGATATTCGGGTTGTTTTCAGCTAAGAATAAAGCCGCTTGGGTTGGTTGAGTGACCGACTTTGGCTCAGGCCGTGATCTCATGGTTCATGGGTTCGAGCCCCCCGTCAGGCTCTATGCTGACAGCTCAGAGCCTGGAGCCTGCTTCAGATTCTGTGCCTCCCTGTCTCTCTTCCCCTCCCCTGCTGGCAGTTTCTCTCTCTTTCTCTCTCTCTCTCTCTCTCTCTCTCTCTCTCTCTCAAAAATAAATAAACATTTAAAAAAAAAGAATAAAGCTGCTTGGGGTGCCTGGGTTGCTCAGTCAGTTAAACTTCAGCTCAGGTTGTGATCTCAGGTTGTGGGTTTGACCTCCACATCGTGCTCTGTGCTGACAGCTCAGAGCCTGGAACCTGCTTCCGATTCTGCATCTCCCTCTCTCCCTGCTCCTCTCCCACTCACGCTCTCTCAAAAATAAATAAACACTAAAAAAATTAAAAAGAATAAAGCTGCTCTAAACAGTAATGAAAACATTTCTGGTGGATAGGAGTTTTCATTTCTCTCAATACCTGGGAGTAGAATTTCTGGGTCATGTAGTAAGTATGTGTTAAATTTAGTAAGAACAGTTTTCAAAAGTGGGCACACCAGCTTATAGTCCTACCAGTAAAAGATAAGAATCTCGTTACTCTACTTCCTTGCCAGCACTTAATCCTGTCCTATTGTGTGACAGTGAAGGAAACCAGAATATGTCACCCAGAATATGCCACTTTGGCATATTTGATTATTTTGAATTAAGAGCACTTAAGAGTAGGTGCAAGGACAGTCTGACCCTTCTTTTTCTTGCTGAAAGCAGGAGATAAAACTCCCGTGTGAACCATACCTTCCCTGTACCAGGAGGAAAGAAGACCTTCTTGTCAGATCAGAGACTGGAGGAATCTGTGAACAAATCTTACTCCGTTGTTCTTCTCTCATATGTTTGTCTTCCTCAGTTTGCTGACTTGGGAAACCAAAAACTGATTTTCTTTGCCTTTCAGTTATTACCTTTTTTGAAAAAAATGTTTAATGTTTATTTATTTTTGAGAGACAGAGACAGAGTGCGAGCGGGGTAGGGACAAAGAGAGAGAGAGACACAGACTCTGAAACAGGCTCCAGGCTCTGAGCTGTCAGCACAGAGCCAGATGCTAGGTTCAGACTTGGGAAGGGCAAGATCATGACTTGAGCTGAAGTCATAGCTTAACTGAGTGAGCCACCCAGGCGCCCCTGTTATTGCCTTTTGTTGAAGGTGCTACCTAAGCTGGAAGTCTAAGCTGCCATTTTCAGTTACTTTCCAGTAGAGTTTCTGGAAAGTATGGTAGGCGCCATGCTCGTCCATGTTTTTCTCTTGTTAATCTGTCTTTTTATTAGAGTCTCAGCCAGAAACCTAAGATGGGTAAAATTTTTCCTCCTTTACAACAGGGACTATGCCCAATTCTCTCTCTGTTGCCCCATGTCAGCCTCACAATGACCCAATAAAACAGGTGCTAATATCACCCAAATTATATAAGATAAGGAAATTGAAGTACAAAAATAAGAACTAATTTGCCCCAAATCGCACAACTTTCAAATGGTGGTACAGGAAATTTCACAGGGTAGCCTGCCTCCAGCACTGCTCTCATTCAGATACTGCCTCTCCAGATACAGCTTAAAGAGAGAGAGCTATAATGTATATCGTTCCCATATTTTATATATAATAGATTACATTTCATTCTTACGTACAAATGAAAAGAGTTGGCCTAAGTAGATGATGTTGTGAGTTTATCACTTGTGCCCCCTACTTTGACTAAATTTCCTGGTTATTTTTCAAAGCTTCAATGTTAAGGTGTATTTTTTTCATCCTGGGTCATGCAAATGATTCCAAGGAGGCAGTCAGGACTAAATTATAGCTGTTGTATGAGAATGACTATATGGTTAGGCAACAATACTCTTAGGTCTTCTTTCAACATCAAACATCTATTTTACAAAGAAAGTAGCTGCTGTATCCATAGGAAATATCTGTAAATCATTTGCTAAGAAGTTAGCTTTTTATTTTGTAATTTTTAGTCCCTGTAATCACATTTCATGCAAAAAGAATAAGTGGTAGAGAAAAGAAAAAACATTAATTTGAAATATTTTTTCCAGTTTTAGGATGCAACTGTTATAAATATAAATGTGTGTATATTTGTAAGTATATGAATATGTGTGTATTTACTTAAACATATTTTACTCAAAGATTTTCTTAGTCCTTTCCTACACTCTGTGAAGACAAAGGAGACCATTTCTATTTTCTACTATATGAGGTCCACACTGCAAACAATCAAAATTTAGGATTTAGATATAGTGGTAGTAAAACTTAAAAATCTATTAAAATTCATAAATTATAAAGATGGTATTCTTACAAGTCCTCAGCAGTTCTGAGAATATCTTTTCTTACAATAAAATCAACATTTTTGCCTGAGTATTCAAAAAGAAGCTTTTACAGTCCCAATCCTAATTTTATATAATTGTAAAATTAATGGTGATGATCATATAATAGGGGCAGATTTATATATGTGTGGGCATGATAGGGATGGGGAAACCCAATTACTAATTATAAATAAAGGAAATAAAATTCCATCTTTTGGAGTTAATTAAAAAAACGATATATCCTGATTTCAAATAGGGATGTCACTTAAACAAAAAAAAAAGCTTTCAAGGATTGTAAGACAGAAGCTAAACTGAATTCATTAGCTAAAGAACAAATGTCAATCAGAAGCGAAATTGATTATCCTTTAAAACAAGAAAAAGGAAATTCCTAAGGAAAATTTTAGCTGTGCTCATTCAACATTGCTCAGAGAAGAAACTTACTTGCAATGCTTGAGAAATCTCTTCTCTGGGGCAAATCTAACCCATGTTTGAAAGTGGGCTCATCAAGCTCTCTTACTAGCAATCATTCAGCGTATTTAACTTATTCCCTTTGTTCCATTTCCCTGTCCACTATTCAATCTTGTGATCATGATTTTTGTTTCTTCCCATGGAAGTGTGCCCATTGGAAAAGAATGTTCAGGCATGTTAACTTGAGTATCTAGTCTCTGTACAGGTATATTTTTAAATGTTTATTTATTTTTGAGAGAGAAAGAGTGTGAGCAGGGGAGGGGCAGAGTGAAAGGGAGACAGAATCCGAATCAGGCTCCAGGCTGTGGGCCTTTAGCATAGAGCTGGACGCAGGGCTCGAACTCACAAACTGTGAGATCATGACCTAAGCCAAAGTTGGTTGCTCAACTGACTGAGCCACCCAGGTGCCCCAGTGTATTTTTTATTATAAATCCAAACGTTGACATTCGGTCTTTATACACTAGCCCCCTTGAACTGATTAATCTGAACCTGCTTAAGCTAACCTTGAAGTTTTCAGGGTATAAGAGTCAGATTCTGCAGGCACTTGAGTGAAATTATCAAGGTAATGGCACACATTACCAGCATTTTCCCCCAAAGAACTCTGCGTCACTGAGCGCTGTTTTCTTTCCAAAAAGTTGCAGCTCATCTCAAGAATCCACTGAGGCATTGTAAGATAATTGACAGCTTTTCTATCCTAGAAAAAAAGAAAAGATTGACGTTTGTTAATTTACAGAATGGAATTAATAGGAGCACAAATTGTTTTGTTCTGCTGTTTATAAAATACCTTTCTGTCTTGCAGATGGAATGATCTCTAATGATGAAAAGGGAAACCTTATCTCCAAAATGGTCTTAAAATTAGATGAAGACAAGGGTGGGTGGGTGGTTCAGTTGGTAGAGCATCCAACTTTGGCTCAGGTCATGATCTCGCAGTTGGTGAGTTCGAGCCCCACAGCGGACTCTGTGTTGACAGCTCGGAGCCTGGAGCCTGCTTTAGATTCTGTGTCTCCTTCTCTCTCTGCCCCTCCCCTGCTCCTGCTCCTCTCTCTCTCTCTCTCAAAAATAAAAGCGTTAAAAAAATTTTTTTTAATTAGATTAAGACAAAACTGACAAAATATTCAAAGTCTTAACTATTTAAATTGATTTCTTTGTGGGCTACTAAAAAAAAAACAAAGAAATCAGTTATTTGGGAGGTAAGTTTTTGAAAACCATGTAAGTATTTTGAAAGGAACAGATGAGAAATACCAAAATCAAAGTATTTTGCAGTTGCTAAATAGAATTTTTAAAAAATATATTATAAATATCCCTAAGGTTAATATAAGAAGCTGAGTCTTAAAGAACAATCCTATTCTGTGTGAGAACCTATAATAGGTTTGTTCTTGGGAGAAAAAGTAAATTTGTCAGAAGTTACTTGGAAGTGCCATGCTAATTTCAGGTAAGATGAAAGAGGTAACGGTAATGTTAATTAACATTTAAAATTAATGCTCTCTCTGTGTCTCAGAAATGTGATCTTGGGGCGCCTGGGTGGCTCAGTCAGTTAAGCGTCCGACTTCGGCTCAGGTCATGATCTCACGGTCCGTGAGTTCGAGCCCTGTGTCGGGCTCTGCGCTGACCGCTCAGAGCCTGGAGCCTGTTACAGATTCTGTGTCTCCCTCTCTCTCTGCCCTTCCCTGTTCATACTCTGTCTCTCTCTGTCTCAAAAATAAATAAACGTTAAAAAAAAAAAAAAAAGAAATGTGATCTTTCTAATAGTCTTTATCTGTAGATGAGATACCTACTCAAAACTGGTGGAACCACCCAGAGAGCTTAACTCCAGAGCTTTGTTCTCTGATCACTACAGTGTGTCCTGGAACAATTGATATTTACCTTAAAATGCAATCATTTGGGGGCACCTGGGTGGCATCTGACTCTTGATTTCGGTTCAGGTCATGATGTCACGGTTGTGAGATCGAGCCCAGAGTTGCACCAAAGTTGGGCTCGGGCTGGGTGTGGAGGCTGCTTAAGATTCTCTCTGATTCTCTCCGTCTCCCTCTCCCTCTGCCCCTCCCCCTGCTCACACTCACATGTGCTCTCTCTCTCAAAAAAAAAAATGCAGTCGTTTGAACCTATGTTTCGGTAGTGTTACATAAGAGAATTCTAGGTAAAGAATTGTTGACTGAGCTGTTAAGTACAGCTAAAATTTCAAGTAGGAACTTGAATACTCTCTGACAATCCTTATGACTATTGGTGAATCAATTCAATTCAATTCTTTACATTTAATAATACAAATAAATATTTATTTTTTAATGTTTATTTATTTTTGAGAGAGACAAAGACAGAATGTGAGTAGGTTAGGGGCAGAGAGAGAGGAAGACACAGAATCCAAAGCAGGCCCCAGGCTCCAAGCTGTCAGCACAGAGCCTGACGCAGGGCTCAAACTCACAAGCTATGAGATCATGACTTGAGCCGAAGTCAGATGCTCAACCGACTGAGCCACCCAGGCACCCCTACAAATAAATATTTTAAAAAATAAGTTTGAAGTCAGGGCCACCTGGGTGGCTCAGTTGGTTGAGCATCCACTTCTTGATTTGGTCTCAGGTCATGATTCCAGAGTCATGGGATTGAACTCTGCATGAGGCTGCATGGTGAACCTAGAGCCTGCTTAAGATTCTCTCTTTGTCGGGTGGCATCTGGGTGGCTTACTTAGATGACCGTCTGACTCTTGATTTCAGCTCAGGTCATAATCTCATGATTTGCTGTCAGCACGGAGCCTGCTTGTGATTCTCTCTCCCTCTCTCTCTGTCCCTCCCCATATGCATGCCTTCTCTCTCTCTCTCTCTCTCACTCTCTCTCAAAATAAAAATTCTTTCTCTCTCTCTGCCCCACTCATGCTCTCTCTTAAAAAAAAAAACAAAAAAATCCATGCTCATGGATTAGAAGAACAAATATTGTTAAATTGTTAATGCTACCCAAAGCAATCTACATATTTAATGCAACCCCTATCAAAATAACACCAGCATTCTTCACAGAGTTAAAACAAACAATCCTAAATTTGTATTGAACCAGAGAAAATCCTGAATAGCCAAAGCAATCCTGAAAAAGAAAACCAAAGCTGGAGGCATCACAATTCCAGACTTCAAGATGTATTACAAAGCTGTAATCATCAAGATAGTGGTACAGGCACAAAAAACAGGCACATAGATCAAAGGAACTGAATAGAGAACCCAGAAATGGACCCACAAACGTATGGTCAACTAATCTTTGACAAAGCAGGAAAGAATACCCAATGGAAAAAAGACAGTCTCTTCAGCAAATGGTGCTGGGAAAACTAGATAGCAACATGCAGAAGAATGAACCTGGACCATTTTATTATACCATACACAAAAATAAACTCAAAATGGATGAAAGACCTAAACGTAAGGCAGGAAGCCATCAAAATCCTGGAGGAGAAAACAGTTAACAACGTCTTTGACCTCGTCTGCAGCAACTTTTTACTAGACATGTCTCTGGAGGCAAGGGAAACAAAAGCAAAAATGAACTATTGGGACCTCATCAAGATAAAAAGCTTCTGGTTAATAAAGGAAACAATCAGCAAAACTAAAAGGCAACCAACAGAATGGGAGAAGATATTTGCAAATGATGTATCAGACAAAGGGTTTGTATCCAAAATCTATAAAGAAGTTAACAAACTCAACATCCAAAAAACAAATAATCCAGTGAAAAAATGGGCAAAAGACATAGACACTTTTCCAAAGAAAACATCCAGATGGCTAACAGACACATGAAAAATGCTCAACATCATTCATCATCAGAGAAATACAAGTCAAGACCACAATGAGATACCACCTCACACCTGTCAGAATGGCTCACATTAACAACTCAGACAGTAACAGATGCTGGCGGGGATGTGGAGAAAGAGGAACACTTTTGCTCTGCTGGTGGGAATACAAAGTGGTGCAGCCACTCTGGAAAACAGTAAAATAATTAAAAATAGAGCTACCCTATGACCCAGCAACTGCACTACTAGCTATTTATCCAAGGGATACAGGTGTGCTGTTTTGAAGGGGCACATGCACCCCTATATTATAGCAGCACTATCAACAATAGCCAAAGTATGGAAAGAGCCCAAATGGCCATTGACAGATGAGTGGATAAAGAAAATATATATGTATCTATGTATGTATGTATATATATACAATGGAATATTACTTGGTGATCAAAAATAATGAATTCTTGCCATTTACACTAACATGGATGGAACTAGAGTGTATTATGGTAAGCGAAATAAGTCAATCAGAGAAAGACAAATATCATGATTTCACTCTTACATGGAATTTAAGATATTAAAAAGATGAACATAAGGGAAGGGAAGGAAAAATAGTATAAAAACAGAGAGGAGACAAACCATAAGAGACTCTTAAATATAGAGAACAAACTGAGAGATGCTGGAGGGGTGTTGGGTGGGGGATGGGCTAAATGGGAAAAGGGCATTAGAGGGGACACTGGTTGGGATGAGCATTGGGTGTTATAAGTAAGTGATGAATTACTAGATTCTATTCTTGAAATCATTATTACACCATTTGTTAACTAACTTGGATTTAAATTAAAAAAAAAGTTTGAAGTCAGAAATCCCAAATGTATTTGCCTACCTTCCTTATTTTCCCCTTGACAGTTAGATTTTTGCCAGAGTATTGGGAAATTCTTTTTTTTTTTAATACAATGTCTTTTTTTTTTTTTAATTTTTATTTTTGAGAGAGAGACAGCAGAAACAGGGGAGGGGCAGAGGAAGAGGGAAAGAGAGAATGAACCTGACCCTCAGGCTCTGTCTCACGACTGTGAGATCATGACCTGAGCCAAACTCCAGAGTTGGATGCCCAGCTGACTGAGCCACCCAGGCACCCCAAAAGGCATAAAGGTTTTAGAGAAAAAAATATCCTTTCACCCATTTCCTAGTCTCCTAATCCCCCTCCATGAAAGAAATGTTTCTAGCTTTGTGTGAATTCCTCCAGAGATATTTTATGCATATAGAGGCAAAAATGTAAAAACATTATCTTCTACTCCCTACCCACCCTCCCAGTACAAATGCTTAAGCTTCCTTATGGAAGGTAGTAAGAGCCTCATAATAAGAAAGAGTCTCCTAGTGCTTTTAATTTCTGGGTGTTTGCTGAATCTATTGACACCCACACCAACAGTAAAAAACAAAATAAAACAAAAAAACCCAAAAAAACAAAAAAACCCTTAATCTCCATTTTTTGAGTTGATTTTATGCCTCAAAATTTTCCTTCCAACCCTAGTTGATTTCAGAATTAACTATTTTCAGGCTAACTACTCCTCACTGCCAGCTCCCATTCTATTTACTCTAGGAATTTTTCTACTGAAAAGAAAAAAAAAAAAACAAAACGTAGTGACTCCCAAAGTAGGAATTTATAACTATTTCCCTAATTGGCTGTGTATGTATACCATTTTTTTTCTTTCCCATAATCTGCTAGCTATTGTTTGCCCAATACTTAAGGAGTAGGAGGTAGTTTTGTTTTAAAGCAATTAGGTAAGCTGGCAATGACTAGAAAACGATTATTGTAAACCAGTTTCCTCCTTCAAATTAAATTAACTTTATCCAGATTAAATAATTATTTGCTGGGTGTCTGGGTGGCTCCGACTTTGGCTCAGGTCATGATCTCGAGGTTCGTGGGTTCGAGCCCCGCGTCAGTCTATGGGTTGACAGCTCAGAGCTTGGAGCCTGCTTCAGATTCTGTGTCTTTGTCTCTCTCTGCCCCTTTCCTGCTCATGCTCTGTCTCTCTCTCTCAAAAACAAACATTAAAAAAATTATTTGTGCTACTTGCCTCTTTACTTTTCTGTCTTCCCTAGCATATAATTAATGGACAGGACTGTGCCCCCAAGACCTATCACAGAAACCTGTCACATTTTAGGGCTTTGTAAGTGTGCATGAAATGAAAGAATAAACAACTCTATCTACCCAGGTGATTCTAAACAGATCCAGAAAATCTGCATTTTTCTTCTTAAACTTGAGTTACTTGGGAGAAAGATTCTAGAGTGAACTAAATGAGGATCATACTTAATTTCTAGAGGAAGACCTTGTTTAAGGCTCTGGACTAACGTTTGGGGTTAGTGCCAATGATTTGGGAAAGATTTGCCTTATATCCTGAGAATGGCAAAGTTTCACAGGCATTAGTCTTTAGTCTTTTCACTTGATCATGGGCATGATTTCTATACTGATGTATTTTTTAAATCCAAATTCATGATATATAACCTGAAAAGGCAATTTTCCCAGTATGTGAATTTGTTTATATCAAAATTTACAGTAGCATAAGAGTTAAATATAGCTATTTATAGGTTGTTTATTTATTACAAGCTATAAAAAATATGGTCCAGGAAATCTCCTTACTCTCTTGCAAGTCTACTGGCCTTTTTTTAACTATGAGTCTATAGTACTAGTTTTTTTAAGTAACTGTATTATAGAAAATTACATGTACACAAAGAGACAATGAATCCTCATATTCCTATCCTCCAGCTTCAATAGTTATCAGCTTGCAGATAAACTTGTTTTATCTCTGCCCCACTCATTCCCCCTTCCTACAGGGATATTGGAAGCAAATCCCAAACCATCACTTCATATCATCATTTTATCCATAAATATTTCAGTATGTTTCTCTAAATAATAGGAATTAAAAAAATAATTGACAATGATACATTAGTTTTAAGTGTACAACATAGTGATTCAACTTCTCTATACGTTATGCTACGCTCGCCACAAATGTAGCTACCATCTGTCACCATAGGGTGCTATTACAATATCATTGACCATATTCCCTATGCTGTGACTTTTATTCCCATGACTTACTCATTTCATAACTGAAAACCTGTACCTCCCACTCTTCACCCATTTTGCCCATCTCTCCACCCCCTTTTTCTCTGGCAACCATCAGTTTGTTCTCTGTATGTATAGGTCTGATTCTAATTGTTTTGTTTTGTTTATTCTTTGTTTTTTAGACTCCACGTATGAGTAAAATTATATATGTTTGTCTTTCTCAGTGTCACTTATTTCACTTAGCATAATACCTTCTAGGTCCATCCATATTGTTGGAAATGGCAAGATCTCATCTTGTTTTATGGCTGTGCA
Source organism: Panthera leo (assembly GCF_018350215.1). Lineage (NCBI taxonomy): Eukaryota > Metazoa > Chordata > Mammalia > Carnivora > Felidae > Panthera > Panthera leo. Next base: position 62,349,716 of record NC_056691.1, on the reverse strand, counting down.
AGATTATATCATATATACATATATCACATTTTCCTTATTCATTCATCTATCAGTGGACACTTGGATTGCTTCTATACCTTGGCTATTGTAAATAATGTTGCAATAAATATACAGGTGCATGTAACTTTTTTTTTTTAAGTTTATTTATTTTTGGGACAGAGAGAGACAGAGCATGAATGGGGGAGGGTCAGAGAGAGGGAGACACAGAATCTGAAACAGGCTCCAGGCTCTGAGCTGTCAGCACAGAGCCCGACGCGGGGCTCGAACTCACGGACCGCGAGATCATGACCTGAGCCGAAGTCAGATGCTCAACCGACTGAGCCACCCAGGCGCCCCACATGTAACTTTTTTAAATTGGTGTTTTTATTTCTTTGGGTAAATACCCAGTAGTGAAACTATTGGATTATATGGTATTTCTATTTTTATGAAAAATGTTTATTTATTTATTTTTGAGAAGGAGTGTGCATGTGTGCATGTGTGAGCAGAGCAGGGGCAGAGAGAGAGAGAGAGAGAGGGAGAGAGACTCTCAAGCAGGCTCCATGCTCACCATGGAGCCCGAGGAGGGGCTCTGTCCCACGACAGTGAGATCACGACCTAAGCCAAAATCCAGAGTTGGACACTTAACTGACTGAGCCACCCAGGTGTGCCAATATTTCTATTTTTAATTTTTTGAGAAATCTCTGTAGTGTTTTCCACAGTGGCTATATCAATTTACATTGCCACCAATAGTGCATGACGTTTCCTTTTCCTCTATATCCTTGCCAATACTTGTTATTTCTTGTCTTTTTTGTTTGTTTGTTATTGTTTTAGCCATTCTAACAGGTGTGAGGTGATAGCTCATTGTAGTATTGATTTGCATTTCTCTGATGATGAGATGATTAGATGATTGCATTCTCTGATTTTGAGCATCTTTTCATGTGTCTGTTGGCCATCTGCATATCTTCTTTTGAAAAATGTCTATTCAGGTCCTCTGCCCATCTTTTAATTGGATTTTGTTTTTTTGGTGTTGAGTTGTATAAGTTCTTTATATTTTGAATATTAACCCCTTATCAGATATATCATTTGTAAATATATTCTCTCATTCAGTTGGTTACCTTTTTGTTTTGTTGATGATTTTTTCACTGTGCAAAAGCTTTTTAGTTTGATGTAGTCCCAGGAGTTTATTTTTGCCTTTGTTTCGTTACCTTAGGAGACATACCTAGAAAAGTGTTGCTGTATATGGCCGACGTCAGAGAAATTATTGCCCGTGTTCTCTTCTAAGACTTTTAGGTTTCAGGTCTCATATTTTAGTCTTTAAAATCCAGTTTGAGTTTATTTTTGTGTATGGTGTAACAAAGTGTTCCAGTTTCATTGTTTTGCATGTAGCTGTCCAGTTTTCCCAGCACCGTTTGTTGAAGAGACTGCCTCCTTTGTCATGGATAAATTTACCATATAAACCTGGATTTATTTCTGGGCTCTCTATTCTCTTCTATTAATCTATGTGTCTATTTTTGGGCCAATACCATCCTGTTTTAATTACTACAGGTTTGTAGTGTATCTTGAAATCTGGAATTTTGATAATTACAGCTTTGATTTTCTTTATCAAGATGGCTTTGCCTAGGGGCGCCTGGTTGGCTCAGTTAAGCGTCCTACTCTTGGTTTTGACTCAGGTCATGATCTCATGTTTCATGAGTTTGAGCTCCATGTTAGGCTCTGTGCTGACAGTGCAGAGCCTGCTTGGGATTCTTATCTTCCTCTCTCTCTGCCTCTTCCCTGTTCGTGCTTGCTCATGCGCTCTGTCTCATTCTCTCTCTCAAAATAAATAAATCAACTTAAAAACATTTTTTTAAAAGATGGCTTTGACTATTTGGGGTCTTTTGTGGTTCCACACAAATTTTAATATTACTTCTGTTTCTGTGAAAAATGCTGTTGGTATTGTGGTGGGGATTGCACTGATTTTGTAGATTGCTTTGGGTAGTATGGACATTTTAAAACTGTTAATTCCTCCAATCAATAAACATGGACCATCTTTCCATTTTTTGGTATCATCTTCAATTTCTTTCATCAGTGTTTTATAATTTTCAAAAAGTACAAGTCTTTCACCTCCTTGGTTAAGTTTATTCCTAAGTATTTTATTCTTTTTGGTGCAATTGTAAATGGAATTGCTTTCTTAATTTCTCTGTTACTTTGTTATTAGTGTATGGAAATGCTATCAATTTCTGGGTATTAATTTTGCATCCTACAGCTTTACTAAATTCATTTATTGCTTCTAGTAGCTTTTTTTTTTTTTTTTTGGTGGAGTCTTTAGGATTTTCTATGTATAGTATCACGTCATCTGCAAATAATCAGTTGTATCTCTTCTTTACCAGTATAGATGTCTCTTATTTCTTTTTCTCTCTGACTTCTATCCCTACAACTACCAACACTATGTTGAATACAAGTGACAAGAGTGGAAATTCTTGTCTTATTCCTATTCCTAGAGGAAAAGCACTCAGTTTTTCACCATTGAGTGTGATGTTAGCTGTGGTTTTGTTTTTTTTTTAATGACCTTTATTATGTTGAGGTATGTTCCCTCTAAACCCACTTTGTTGAAAGTTTTTATCATGAATGGGTGTTGATTTTGTCAACTGCTTTTTCTGCAACGATTGACTTGATCATATGATTTTTATCCTTTATTTTGTTGAATTGGTATATCACACTGGTTGATTTGTAAATTGAGCCATTCTTGCATTCCTGGAATAAATCCCACTTAATTGTGGTGAATGATCCTTTTAATGTATTGTTGAATGTGGTTTGCTAATATTTTGTTGAGGATTTTTGAATCTATATTCAGCAGGGATATTGTCCTGTAGTTTTCTCTTTTTGTGATGTCTTGTCTGGTTTTAGTATAAGGATAACATTGGCCCTTAGAATGTATTTGGAAGCTTTCCTTCCTCTTCTATTTTTTTGGAATAGTTTGAAGAGAATTGCTATTAAATCTTTAAATATTTGGTAGCATTCATCTGTGAATCTATCTGTTCTTGGACTTTTATTTTTTGGTGACCAAAAAAATCTTATCTTTTTATGACCGATTCAATTTCTTTACTCATTGGTCTCTTCAGATTTTCTATTTCTTCCTGATTCAGTTTTGTAAGGTTGTATGTTTTTAGGGATTTATTCATGTCTTCTATGTTGTCCAATTTGTTTGCATACAATTGTTCATGCTATTCTCTTATAATCCTTTGCATGTCTGTGGTGTCAGTTACTTCTCCTCTTTCATTTCTGATTTTATTTATTTGGGTTCTTTCTCTTTTTTTCTTGATGAGCCTGGCTAACAGTTTATCAACTTTGTTTATCTTTTCAAAGAACCAGCTCTTGGTTTCTTTGATTTTCTTTCTTTCTTTCTTTTTTTTTTTTTTTTAAGCCTCTAAGTCATTTATTTCTGCTCTGATCTTTATTATTTCCTTCCTTCTACTCACCTTGGGCTTTGTTTGTTCTTTTTCTAGTTCATCTAGGCCTAAGGTTAGATTGTTTATTTGAGCCTTTTTTATGTTTGTTTCTTGAGGTAGGCCTGTACTGTTATATACTTCCCTCTTAGAACTGCTTTCTCTGATTTTGGACCATTTTCATTGGTCAAGATAGACTCCCCCCCCCCCCCAAAATAATTAAAATTCCTTTTTTTATTATTCGTGATTTCTTAATATTATAAAATATCTACTTTTCATATTTCCCTGATTGCCATATGTATATTTTACAGTTTCTTTATTTGAATCAAGATCCTTGGGAAGTCCACACATTACAATTTGTTGATCTATCACTTAAAATTCTCTTAATCTATAGCTTTCTATTTAGTCTCCTTTTATTCCTTCAAAATGACCTTTTTTAAAAACAGAAACCAGGTTGTTTGTCCCTCTGTTTTTCACATCTAGATTGTGCTGATTGCATTGCCATGGTGGAGTTAATATGCTCCTCTGCTTTTTTTTTTAAATTTAAAATGTTATAATGTTTATTATTTTTGAGAGAGAGAGAGAGAGACAAAGCACCATTGTTGGGAGAGGGAGACATAGAATCTGAAGTAGGCTCCAAGCTCTGAGCTGTCAGCACAGAGCCCCACATGGAGCTTGAACCCACAAACTGTGAGATTATGACCTGAGCTGAAGTTGGACACTTAACCAACTGAGCCACCCAGGCACCCCAATTTTTTATTTTATTTTATTTTAGAGAGAGACTGTGAAAACAGGGGAAAGGGGCAGGGGTGGGGAGACAGAAAGAGAGAGAGAGAGAGAGAGAGAGAGAATCCCAAGCAGGCTCCACACTTAGTGGAGAGGCCCACATAGGGCTCAATCCTACAACCCTGGGATTGACCTGGGATCATGACCCCAAGCTAAAATCAAGAGTCATATCAACCAACTGAGCCATCCAGACACCCCTCCTCTACTTTTAGTCTCCCTAAATTGTTAGATCTAGGTTTGTTTTTTTTTTTTTTTAAGTTTGTTTGTTTATTTATTTAGAGTGCAAGAGTACGAGCAAGGGAGGGGGAAAGAAAGAGAGAGAGAAACCCAAGCAGGTAACACGTTGTCAGTGTAGAGTCCAATGCAAGGCTCTATTCCATGAGCCCCAAGATCATGATCTGAACTGAAATCAAGAGTTGGAGGCTTAATGGGTTGAGCCATCTTGATAACAGATTCACTTTTGAATTTTTTCTGCAAGACTTTATTTATTTATTTATTTATTTATTTATTTATTTATTTGGAGAGCGCACACGAACTGGGGGAGGGGTAGAGGGAGAGAGAGACAGAAGATTCCAAGCAGGCTCTGCATTGATAGCAGTGTGTCCAATGCGGGGCTTGAACTCACAAACCATGAAATTATGACCTGATCCAAAGTTTGACGCTCAACCGACTGAGTCACCTAGGTGCCTCAGGAGAGAGAGAATCTTAAGCAGGCTCCAAGCCCAGCACAGAGCCTAAAGCGGGGCTCGACTCAGGACCGTGAGATCATGACCTGAGATGAAATTAAGAGTCAGATGTTTAACCAACTGAACCACCCGGTCACCCTGGCAAGACGTTTTAAAAGGTATTATTGTGGACTTTCATATGAAGGTACATAATGTCTGTTTCACTCTCTGTGATTTAAGCAGCTATTGATAATCAATATGCCTAGATCCATTTGTTTACTAAGGGTTACAAAATGGTGATTTTTCCACTGAAGATTTCCCCTGATCCTTAAAAAAATTTTTTTAATGTTTATTTATTTTTGAGAGAGAGAGAAAGGGAGAGAGAGCATGGCAGAGGGGCAGAGAGATGGAAACACAGAATCCTAAGCAGGCTCCAGGCTCCGAGTTGTCAGTGCAGACATGAGCACACGGGGGCTTGAACTCATAGACCACAATATCATGACCTGAGCCACCCAGTGCCCCTCCCCCAATCCTTAAATATTCTTTAAAAATAGTGTTGTTGTTGTTTTTTTAAAAGGTTTTAGTGTATTGTTTCTTAAATATTTGCCATACTTACATACACATTCCCTGACTGCTGACCATGTAGACTTTCTGAGTTTTCACTCTATAAACACTGATGGGATCACCATTCTTGTACATTTCCTATGCATAACTCATTATTTGCATATCTGGTTATTTCTTCAGAACAGTCTTAGTAGGGGAGGTCCAAGGCATAAACAGCTCCATAGCTTCTTCCTACGTACTTAAGTGTCTTCCTCAAAAGCAGCAGTTCATTCCCTCCACTGATAAGAACGCCTAGTTCCTATATATCTTTACCATTCTCACATATTTAATGTGTTTGTATTCCGTGTTTTTTATTAAATGTAAATTGTAATGTGTACATTAGGAATGTATCTACTATAAATACACTAAGAAAATTCAAGGTTTGTTATTTCATAAAATGCATAGAAGTTAGAAAAAACAGTTGTTCACATATAAGAAAATAAAAAATTAATCTGTAGAAATTTCAAAACTGTGAAAAATTTTTGAACTCCCTGGTGGGCCTCATGTTTATTTGCATTTTTTTTTCAGGAATTAATTGTAACTATAGACTAGCTTTGTGTGTGTGTGTGCAATTTAATGTTCTAAAATTTTTGAAGTAATGTTTTTTAAATAAAGGTAAATTTCTGACTATAAATATAATATGCTAATTGCAAAATGCTGTTCTGTGGAATACTATCTTAGAAATAATGCCTTGGGTTTTGTGACTCTTATAATTAAAAAAATTTTTTATGTTTATTTATTTTTGAGAGACAGAGAGAGAGAGAGAGAGAGAGAGAGAGAGAGAAACAGAGCATGAGCAGGGGAGGGGCAGAGAGAGAGGGAGACAGAATCCAAAGCAGGCTGCAAGCTCTGAGCTGTCAGCACAGAGCCCGACGTGGGGCTCGAAGTCAGCAACCGTGAGATCATGACCTGAGCTTAAGTTGGTTGCTCAACTGACTGAGCCACCAGGCACCTTGAACCATTTTATAATTTTAAAGTTTCCTTTAACCGGCTATTATAAGGAAAATTGTCTGATTTCCTTCCCTATAAACAAACTTAGGGGTTTTAAGATGTGGATTCAGAGTTTACCTTTATGATTTACCATATATGTATATTCTTGTGCCTTAGTTTCTTTAGGGCTGATATTCAACTGGGAGGCATTAGGATGGCTATTTCAGTAGGTGAAAGCTGTACCAGTTGTGAAACGTTCTGAACATCATCCCCGAGGATATGAATGTCAACCTGGTAGTTACACCTTCTGACTTTCATTGTGGTCTCAAAGATCCTCATCTGAAATCACAACAGAACCCTTTTTTCACTTTGTACCTATGGAAATTGTCAAACTTTTCCTGCTTAGCAAAATTGCTGAGAGATGCAAAGTGATAGATACCCTGTGTGGGAAAGTGTCTGCAGTGACTGTGGATATGTGTCAGATCTGCAAGGTGGCAATTTAACCTCTGCAATGGTCATGTGACTTTTAGCAAACAATTTCTTCAAGGATGTGCTTCCTTGCACACATGGTCTGGTCTTTTAGGAAACAAAATTAGGAAGTTCACTGCTTAAGATGAGTCTTCCTCAGGGGGCACCTTGGTGGCTCTGTTGGTTAAGTGTCTAACTTCTGCTCAGGTCAGGAACTCACAGTTTGTGAGTTTGAACTCTGCATCAGGCTGTCTGCTTTCAGCACAGAGTCTGCTTTGGATCTTCTGTTTCCCTCTCTCTGCACTCCTCCCCTGCTCACACATGCTCTCTCTCAAAAATAAATAAACACGAAAAAGATTTTTAAAAAAGATTAGTCTTAGGGGCGCCTGGGTGGCGCAGTTGGTTAAGCGTCCGACTTCAGCCAGGTCACGATCTCGCGGTCCGTGAGTTCGAGCCCTGCGTCAGGCTCTGGGCTGATGGCTCGGAGCCTGGAGCCTGTTTCCAATTCTGTGTCTCCCTCTCTCTCTGCCCCTCCCCCGTTCATGCTCTGTCTCTCTCTGTCCCAAAAATAAATAAAAAAAAAACGTTGAAAAAAAAAATTAAAAAAAAAAAAAAAAAAAAAAGATTAGTCTTCCTCAGAACTTTGTAATGGGACTTATAGGTATGTTATTATAGGGTTTATTAATGTCTAAAGTTTGAGGAAATGGTGAAGCATCCATTTAAAAATCAATACTTGGACAAATAATGTATGATTCTACTTATACGAGGTCTCCGAAATAGTCAAAGTTAGAGAAGCAGAAAAGAGAATGGTGATTGCCAGGGGACGGGGAGATGGAAGTGGATGTTCAATGGGCATAAAGTTATAGTTATACAACATCTGTGAGTTCTAGAGATCTTCTGTGGGATGTATTGTGTGTAATTAGCAATATGGTGTTGTGCACTTAAAAACTTAAAAGGGTAAGAGTGCCTGGGTACCTCAGCCAGTTGAGCGTGTAACCTCGGCTCATGATCTCATCGTTGGTGGGTTTGGGCCCCACATTGGGATCTGCACTGATTGCTCAGAGCCTGGAGCCTGCTTCAGATTCTGTGTCTCCCTCTCTCTGTCCCCCCCCAGCTTGTGCTCTCTTTCTCTGTCAATAATGAAAAAAAAAAAAACAAAAACCTAAAAAAATTGTAAAAAAAAAAGCCTTAAGAGGGCAGTTTTCATGTTAAATGTTCTATAACAGAAATTTTCTTCTTTTTCTTTTTTAAAAAAATTTTAAAAAATATTTATTCATTTTTTGAGAGACAGAGAGAGACAGAGCATAAGTAGGGGAGGGGCAGAGAGAGAAGAAGGCACAATCCAAAGCAGCCTTCAGGCTCTGAGCTTTAAGCACAGAGCCCGATGTGGGGCTTAAACTCATGAACTGCAAGATCACGACCTGAGCTGAAGTCAGACGCTTAACTGACTGAGTCACTGAGGTACCCATCTTTTTTCTAAGTTAAAAAAAAAAAAGTTTTTTCTTTTTAGAGAGAGAGAGTGAGATCACAGGGGCAGAGGCAGAGAGAGAGAATCTTAGGTAGGCTCCACTCTCAGCATGGAGCCCCACACCCTGGGTTCATGACCTAGGCCGAAATTAAGAGTTAGACACTCAACCAACTGAACCACCCATGTACCCTTATTGTTTTTTGGGGTTTTTTTTGTTTTTGTTTTTTTTAAAGCAAAGGGGCACTGGGAAACTTTTAGAGGTGATGGATGTGTTTATTACCTTGATTTATGGTGATGGTATCATAGGTGCATACATATGTCCAAACATCACGTTGTATACATCAAATATGTGTGGTTTTTTTGTGTATCAATTATACATTAATAAAACTATGAAAAAATCAGTGCTTGTTATAAAAACTGATCACACCCAAATGTGATCAGCACCTGAGTAAATAGTATTGTACCAAATTCAATTTCCTGGTTGTGAAAATATACAATATTAAGGGGTGCCTGGGTGGCTCAGTCAGTTGAGCCTCTGACTCTTGATTTTGGCTCAGGTCATGATCTCATGGTACATGGGTTCAAGCCCCACATCAGGCTCTACACTGTTAGCAGAGCCTGTTTGGGATTTCCTTTCTCCCTCTCTCTCTGCCCCTCATGTGTGCTCTCTCTCAAAATAAATAAATAAAACTTAAAAAGAAAAAGAAAATGTACTATGTTAAAATTAAAAAAAAATGTTTGACATTAAAGTATTAAATATTTTATTGTAATTTTGATAACCATCCTTTCAATCATCTCTTTATGCTATTTACACATCCCTCTTTGCTTCTGTTCCTTTCAGGTAATTAATAACTTTCTGACCTGTGTTTACATATTTCTCCGTGTTTACATGGTTGCATACAATACATGGATTTTTGGTTTATTTCATAAATGTGATTAGATTATGTTTACTTTCATGAAGGTTGTTATTTTTACTTGAAAATACATTGGGAAAGAAGTCTCTTCAAACAAACTAACTGATATAGAGGGAACTCAGTCCTTTTTTCTTCTTTCTTTTTGTTTTCTTTTTTTTTTTTTTTTGAGAGAGAGAGCCCTTGCGTGTGAGTGGGGGGAGGGGCAGGGGGAGAGAGAGAGACAGACAGACAGACAGAAGGAAGAGAGAGAGACATAGAGTCTTTTTTTTTTTTTAATTTTTTTTTAACGTTTATTTATTTTTGAGACAGAGAGAGACAGAGCATGAACGGGGGAGGGTCAGAGAGAGGGAGACACAGAATCCGAAACAGGCTCCAGGCTCCAAGCTGTCAGCACAGAGCCCGACGTGGGGCTCGAACTCACAGACCGCAAGATCATGACCTGAGCCGAAGTCGGCCGCTTAACCCACTGAGCCACCCAGGCGCCCCAAGACATAGAGTCTTAAGCAAGTTTTAACTTGGTGGGGACTCCCCCGAGAGGCTCAGTCTCACAACCCTGGTATCATGACCTGAGCCGAAATCAAGAGTTGGATGCTCAACAAACTGAGCCACCCAGCTGCCCTAGAACTCAGTCCTTTTAGTGGCTTCACAATAGTCAATGTATCGCAGTTTATTAAACTGTCCCCCTACTGATTGATATTCCGTTGTTTTGCTACTCAAATATTGTTGAAATAAATATCTTACAAATACAGTATATAGTTTGGACTGATGCTTTTATGTCTATGGGGTAAATTCTTAGGGGATGGGATTACTAGATTTAAAGAATATGAATTTAAAGAAAACTTTGGGGGCGCCTGTCTCTGCACTCAATGTGGAGCCTCCTTGAGATTCTCTCTCTCTCTGACTCTCCCCTGTTTTCATTCTCTCTCTCTCTCTAAAAAATAAATAAAACTTTGTTTAGATATTTCCAGACTTCTTTCCAAAATGGCTGCATTATTTTACATTTTCAGCAGTAAAGGATGAGAATACACTTTTCCTTATATCCCTACCAGCAGTAGGTGTTCGATTGGTTTATAACTGTTGTGAATTTGATAAATTAGAAGTTATATCCCATTGTTATATTAATTTACATTTCCCTGACAGTTGTCTGCTTGAGCAGGCTTATAAAAGTTTATTGATCATTTGGATTTTTGTGTGTTTGAATTGCTATTCATAGCTGTAGGCCTCTTTCTCCATTGGATTGTTTTTGTCATTTTCTCAATAATTTGAAAAGGCTTCTTGTATATTGCAGATATTAATCACTTATCTTTCATATGTGTTACAATTCTTTCCCCTGAGCTACTTTTTTTGCCTTTTGTCTATGTTTATGGTATTTGCCATATTGCATTACATTTTTTTAATGTTGTGAACTCTATATTTTTCTTCAATGGCTTCTAGGTTTCCTAACTTTTCAAAGAAAAGTCTCCTTAACCCCTAAATTACACATGCATTGTACTCTATTCTTTCTGATGCTTTTGTTACTTTGTTTAGTTGTTTACAATTTTTTAAAGTTGTAGTGCTGATTATTAAGTAATCCCCTCTTTCTTCAAACTCACCCTTCTATATTCTGCTCTGTGCTTCTGCATCTGGGACTCTGCAAATCTTGTTTGAGCTTTGATAGCTGGCTCCCTGCTAGGCTCTGCCAATGGGAGGCAGGACAGGGAGACTGGAAGGATCCAGGAAGAAGAAGGGACTCCCTTATTCTTGTTTGTTTTTGTTCTTGTCAACAGCACTACAACAATGAGTATTCACCCAGGAGCAACTTGCTTCCAGAGCAATATTCCAGTTTGCAGTTTTTCCAAAATGTACACCAGCAGACTTATTGCACCACCTCAAAGGCATCAGCCAGTTGGTACCCCCCAGTTCTCTGGAGGTCTCACTTACAGCTCTGAGGGCCCCATCTACAACCTTCTAAATTGTACTAATCCCCACTCCTTCCTTTGTTCTTCCAGCCTTTGGGGATAGTGGCTGCTTCCTTCAGTTTTCCCTCTGATATCTCACATCCTCTTTCTGTGCTTTTATTTCTTGAGTATGTAGTTAATAATTCTTTGTATTAAATTCTCTCTATAAAAATAACTGACATGGTTTCTGTCTCCTGACTGGACAACAGAGGTTGCTGTGGAATATTTCAATTTTTTCCTTCTTTTTTTTTTTTTTTTGTATGTCATGCTTCTGATGTTAGGAATTTTATGGAGGCCAGTTTCTCATCCCTTCAAATGGCTCACCAATTGTCCTAACAGCATTTATTACCTAATCTATCTTTTTCCTAGTGGTTTTGTTTAAAATATTTTTTGATATAAAAATTTTAAAATTTTTACCAATTCATCCCACCAGATCATTCTTCTTTGTTCTTATGCTTTGAAAAGTCCTTTCCACGTGGGTCAGAAGAATAATCATGTCTATTTTCTTCCCGTGTTCTCGTAATATATCATATCACCTCATTTAGTTTTCAAAGTTTAAAAAATTGAGACCTACTAGAGGAATATTTTTGGCTTTGTCAATGAATATACATATACATGTTTATATAAAATTGAAACAAAAATTTCACAAAATCATCTTTGTGGCAGTGATTTTCAGTACTCACAAAAAGTCTCTTCTGTTTCTCAGTTCTTACACAGTTAGTTAGATACAGTCTGTGTTCTGCCAGAAGGATGTAAGCAGAAGTGCCGTATTTAACTTCTAAGAAGTCTCCCCAGATAGAGAGACCATGTCCTCCTCGTTCATTTCTTTTTGCTTGCTGGCTAAAATGTGGGCATGATGGCTGGAGCTACAGCACTCCTGAACCATGAGGTGACTTTGGGAATGGAGCAATGACAGAGAAGCAGCCTGAATGAGGACTTCCTGGAACAGACACCTCATGCTTAGCCTGCCTACACCTTGATTTTAATGTGAGTAATTAACTTCTTGACTTTAATGTAAGAAATTATTTTTTGTGTGTTTTACTGTGACTCCCAGCCAAACTTAATTCTTGCAAATACACCTTCCATAATTTACACTTCTACCAACAGTATGTGAGAATGCTGCTTCTCCAGTGTCACCAACAGGTATGTTGTCAAACTTCTGAGTTTTGATAATCTTAAAAATAAGAAAAATAATCTGACTTTTAATTTGCATTTCTCTTATTGTATATCAGGTTTTAAATCTTTTATTTAGGGTGATTTATATTTCTTTTTCTATAAACTCTTTGGAAATAAATATTTTCCTATTAAGTACATGATGTCTTTTATTTGTTTCTAGGATTTCTTTATACATTAAGAAAATTAATCTTGGGGCACCTGGGTGGCTTAGTTGGGTGTCCGACTTTGGCTCAGGTTATGATCTCTCAGTCTGTGAGTTCAAGCCCCACGTCAAGCTCTGTGCTGACAGCTCAGAGCCTGGAGCCTGCTTCAGATTCTGTGTCTCTGTCTGCCCCTCCCCTGCTCTCACTGTGTTTCTCAAAAATAAAATAAAAACATAAAAAAAATTAAAAAAAAAAAGAAAATTAATCCTTTACTTCCTTTTCCTGTGATATGAGTTGCAAATATTTTTCCAAATTTGTTATTTGCCTTGTAACTTTACTTTTTATTTCCTTTTTTTTTTTTTTTTTTTGGTCTTGCAGAAGATTTCTGAAAGTTTTGGGAAAAGCCTATAATCATATTTTTGAAACTTTCCCCCCTGGTGTTTAGATTTTAAGTCCTAGGACAAGGTCAAAATCATAAAATAATTTTGTTTTCTGAGACTTTAATGGATTTTTAAAATTTATATCTTTGAAGATAGTATGTAAAGTATGAACCCAACTTTATCTTTTTCCAAATGGCTTCCTATTTGTGCAAACCATTTATCTTTATACTATTGATAGGAGATATTGACCTTATAAGTACTAAATTCTTGTTTTTATTTGGGTTTATTTCTGGACTTTGTATTTTGTTCCATTGATTTGTCTATTCATATGTCAAAATCCATATTTTAAATTATTGAGGTTTTAGAACATGTTTCTATATTTAATAGGGCTGCTCCCTTCTTGCTGCTTTTTTTTTCAAAGTTTTCTTGCTATTCTTAGTTGTTGGTTTTTGGTTTTTTTTCATATTCAGATATTAACCAGCCTGTGTAGGTCTAGAAAAAAAAAATTCTGTTGACATATTTATTGGGATCTCATTCAGTTTACCAATAAATTTTGGGAGAATTGACACCTGAAGGGTATTGTATATTTTAATCCGATTTCTTATTCAGTATTAGGAATTTTTTATTAAAAATATTTAAAGTTTATTTATTTGTTTTTTAAAGTTTATTGATTTGAGGGGCGCCTGGGTGGCTCAGTCGGTTAAGCGTCCGACTTTGGCTCAGGTCATGATCTCACGGTCTGTGAGTTCGAGCCCCGCGTCGGGCTCTGTGCTGACAGCTCAGAGCCTGGAGCCTGTTTCGGATTCTGTGTCTCCCCCTCTCTCTGCCCCTCCCCTGTTCACACTCTGTCTCTCTCTGTCTCATAAATAAATAAACGTTAAAAAAAATTTAAAAAAAAATAAAGTTTATTGATTTGAGAGAGAGAGCAGGGGAGGGACAGAGATAGATAGAGAGAGAGAGAGAGAGAGAGAGAGAGAGAGAGAGAATCCCAAGCAGCCTCCTTGCTGTCAACACAGAGCCGGATTCAGGGCTCGAACCCATGAATGGTGAGATCATGACCTGAGCCAAAATCAAGAGTAGGACACTTAACCGGCTGAGCCACCCAGGTGCCTGGGTACTAGGAATTTTTTTTTAAGTTTATTTATTTATTTTGAGAGAGAGAGAGAGAGAGAGAGAGTGCGTGCACACAGGTGAAAGGGGGAGGAGCAGAGAGTGAGAGGGAGCATCTCAAGCAGGTTCTGCACTATCAATGCTCAGCTGAAGCCAAGAGTCAGAGGCTCAACTGACTGAGCCACCCAGGTGCCACTCAGTACTAGGAATTTTATCTGTTTTGATTGCTATTGTAAATGGGACTTCCTTTTCCATTCTATTGTCTAACTGGTTATTGTTTGTATATGTGAAATCTATGGATTTCTGAATGTTAATTTTATACTGACTCACTTTTTCTGAATTCTTGTTTGTAGTAGCTTTACAATTGATTTTTTTTCCCCAGGTATACAATCACATCAGTAAATGGAGATGATTTTATTTCCTCATTTCCAATTCTTATGTCTTGAACTGATTTTTGTGGTACAATGGTGGTTGTATTCTGAGCTCTTAGCTTGTGTTCCTCCTTCCTGTCTTTTTCCAAGTTGTCAGCAGTCTTCCTGGCCATCCTATGTGTTGCCCAGTATCTCAATCAATTCCTTTTAAAGTCAGAACTGGTTTCTCGTTACTTTCCTACCCAGGAGACCTAACTAAAAGTTTCATTTTGCACAATGATACATTGTCAATAACAACATTTGTTGCCATTTATTGCCCTTTAAAATATACCAGGCAAGGACACCTGGGTGGCTCAGGTCATGATCTCACAGTTGGTGACTTTGAGCCCCGCATGGAGCTCTGTGCTGACAGCTCAGAGCTTGGAGCCTGCTTCAGATGCTGTGTCTCCCTCTCTTTCTGCCCCTCCCCTGCTCACGCTCTCTCTCTCTCTCTCCTTCAAAAATAAATACACATTAAAAAAAATTAAAAATATATGTACCAGGTAGTTACCTAATTTGCATATATCCTATAAGTCAATTCCTAGAGAATGTATTTTGAATTTTTGTCTCTGGTTTAGCACCAGATTTGAAGTTCTCCTTTTCAGCTTTCTTCAAAAAGTCTCTGATTTTTGTGTGTCAGCAGTAGCTTTGAAACATAAGGTAAGAGTTTAATATGTTTATGCTTTTATTATTTGCCTCAACATTATAAAATCAAGTTTATTAAACTTTTTTTTTTTTAAGGAGTGGTACCCTATTTCCAAAGCAAACATTAACTGGAAGTCTGGTATAAAAAACAGAGAACCTGAAACGGTTATACAAATTGTGTAGAAGTTACTTAATCTCAGCGTTTGTGATGTGTCTGAGCATAGACAAAAAAAGAGAGGTTGTTCAGATTAAATACAGATATTTCTGGACACAGATCTTCGTGTCCCATATGAATTGAATTGTGTCCCTCCGAAAAGACATGTTGAAGTCCTAACCCCCAAGCAACCCAGAAGATGATCTTATTTGGAAACAGGGTCTTTACAGAAGTAATCAAGTTAAAAATGAGGTCATCAGAGAGGGCCCTAATCCAATATGATTGGTGTCCTTATAAAAGAGGAAATTTGGACACAGACACAGATACACATAGAAGGAAGATAGTGTGAAGACACAGAGAAACCATCTACCACCCACTTGGAATTCATCTAAGACCACTAGAAGCTAGGAGAGAGGCATGGAGCAGTCTCCCTCAGAGCCCTCGGGAAGAACCAGCCCTGCCAAACCATGATGTCAGACTTCTAGCCTCCCAAATTAATACATTTCTGTTGTTTAAGCCATCAAATTTGTGGTACTTGGTTACAGAAGCCCCAGGAAACTAATACTGTAGTTTCTGTGGCCAATTGGACAGAATTTTGAAAATGAAATATACCACGGATTCTAGAATGCATGTTCACTGTGTATGTGTTTTTTGGCGTGGGTCCAAGACCTTGATTAGCTATATTGTTGTTATTTATCAAAGGTCTGTTCTGGCTGGGCTAAGCAGATGATCCTTGCAGTTGCTGAGTTCATCATTTACAGTTGGAAAAAGCTAAAATACATTAAAATACATACGGATAAAATAAATACAATGGATAAAATACATTATCCTAATGTATATATTTTTCATGTCTTTAACCAGGGGTTGGAAACTGGCAACCGGCTTGTAAGTATTTTGTTTGGCCTACCCAGTGTTTTGTTGTTGTTGTTGTTGTTGTTTTAGGTTTTATTTTTAAGTAATCTCCACACCCAACATGGGGCTCAGATTCACAACCCCAAAATCAAGAGTTTCATGCTCTACTGACTGGGCCACCCAGACACCCCAGTGTTTTAAAAACAGGAAACAATGTTCTTCTTCACCAGTATTTAAAGATCATACTTCTTACAGGGGCACCTGGGTGGCTCAGTCAGTTAAGTGATTTCAGCTCAGGTCATGATCTTACAGTTCTTGGGTTTGAGCCCCACATCATGCTCAGACAGCTGAGCTCAGACATGCTGACAGCTCAGAGCCTGGAGCCTGCTTTGGATTCTGTGTCTCTCTCTGCTTTGCCCCTCTCCTGCTTGTGGTCTGTCTCTGTCTCTCTCAAAAATAAATAAAAACATTAAACATTTTCAAAAAAAGGTAATATTTCTCATAAAAATTTCTGGATTTCTGTTTTCCTTTATTCTTGAACATGAGATTTGCATTTCCTCATGGTAATAGTTGGCTGAAGTCTGGCTACTTCCTTTAGCCAGGCTAAGCACTTCCATCAGCTACATCACCACCAGCGCCACTTTGCTACAGGCAAAGAAGCAAGGATGGCTGGAGTAGAGTGAAAAAGGAAAGTCATTGGAGTGCCCAGAGGTTCAGTAATAAGTCAGAATATGGCAGATCTTGAGGCCATGATAAGGACTCTGGATTTATTCCAAGTGAAGTGGGGAATTAATGAGGGGTTTTGAGCAAAAGAGTGACCTGATCTGAGATTTGAAATTAATCACACAGCTACTCTGCTGATATTAGAATGTAAGGGGAAGACACGAGAATGCAATGGTGGAAATGGCAAACCTGTTCAGAGGTTTTCTATAATGATCATGAGATGCCTTGGACCATAATGATAGCAAGGGAGGTGATGGTAAGTGGTGGAAACACTTGATGTCAACAGAATCACCTGATGAATTAGATGTGTGATGTGGGAGAAAGAAGACTTTCTTTGGGTTTTTGGCCCGAGTAACTAGAGGGGTGAAGTTGCTATTTGAGATGAAGAAGCTGTAATAGGAATAAGTTTCAGGGGGAAAATAGGGAGATCCATTTTGGACATGTTCACCTCGAGATGTATATAGGATGTTCAAAGGAAATGTTGAAAAAGCTGTTAGCCAGGAATCTGAAGTTTAGGGGACATGTCTGGCTAGCAATAAATCTTTCCTCTTCTGATCCAGTCTCATAACTTTTAATGTCATGTAATACGATATAATGCTGCTGACTTCCAAATGTTTATGATGGATTCAAGGCAGATTGTGGTAGTATGGCTCTGCTGCCAGGGAAGGGAAAGGTGGGTATTTGAGTCAGCTTTGTCTCTGATCTTAGAACAGGAATGGTTTTAGTCCCTGCGTTTGGGTCTCTGCTCATAAACTGAGGCTCATATGATTGTCAGTTTTACTGTTTTATATCTGGTAAGCTGTAGAGGCAAATTTGGATCAAGGTCTCAGGTCCACACCTGGGGTTCTTTTCTCCACTCCACCAGCCAGTCTTTGGCAAGGCTATCTTTCAAAGAACCACTCTCCTTGCTTTCTCAACCGTTTCTAGGCATTCGATTTCTCCCTTAGCTTCCCTGGGCCCACTTCATTTCAGCAGTAGGAATCTTAGTGCTGAGCTATTGAAATATGAGGGAAAATCCTCGACTAAGACTGTTAGGTTCCAGCTACTAGGTGTACTTTGCCCTTGGTCAAGTGATTCTTAACTTCCATCCAGGTTAACGTCCTCAGGAATTCTGTGGTTCTAGCAGCTTGAAACTTTTCCCTTTCCCAATTCAGTTCAACTTCTGTTCTTTGAATGTGGCTGCAGGTCTGGGGAATCGTGGTCTAGCGAAGGGAGAAAAGGCATGCTCTCAGGCAGCTGTAACTAGGATGACACCCCCCAACATGCACGCCCAGCAAGTTCAGGGCCAAGCTTTGTCCCCGGATCCTGCGCTCTCCTCCCTGGGCTTCCCGGAGAGCGGGGGGCTTCCGGCGGGCCCCCTCCTCCCGGGGGCGGGGCCTACCTCTCCCACTCCCGCCTCCCCGGCTGCGCGCGGCTGCGGGCCGCTGTCACGTGAGCGCGGCGCGGCGGGGGAGGGGCCCTGATTTCCGGGCGGCGGAAGGAGACGCGGCCGCGTGAGGACGAGGCGATTTGAAAACACGCTCCGGGAGCTAGAGGCTGAGGCCGGTGGCGCACGCCGTCGCCTCGTGGGCTTCTGTTCGGACGCTCCTCTCCTCTGTCTCCGCGCCCCGGTCCCGGCGGGCCTTCAGGTGAGCGGCCGCCGCCCGTCGGGCCGGGCCCTCCCGGGGCGTGGGACGGCGCGCGGGGCCGTCGCCCCCTGGTCCGCGGCCCAGGCGGGCCGGGCCGGCTGTGGCCGGTCTGCGCGTCCGGAGGCTGTCCCGCGGCGCCGCGGCGGAGCGGGGCCTGGGTGCGGAGCTGGGCTGTGCGGGGGCGGGGCGCCCCGCGGGCGTTTGAAGCGCCTCAAGTGACTGGGCGGGTTCGCGCGGTTTCGCGTCCCGGAGACTTTTAGGCCGGGGTGTGTAGGTTGGGGCCCGCTTCCCCGACTGTGGCCCTGATCGCCGTCCGTGGGAGTAGAAGGCACGGTAGTTTCTACAGCCCGCCGGCTCTTCACTTGTGGGATGCTGGACCGAAGTGGGGCGGTGGGGATGAGTGGGCGTCTCCTACTCGGCCCCGTCGCCGTCCAGGTGTGGGGGTTTAGCAGTCTTTGCGGAGCAGAGTGGGTTCGGCGGCTGTCTGGAGGCGCCCCTGTGTGGGGCTATTTACTTTCTGGGAAGTCTGGTGTCTCCCGATTGTCCCCCTCAGGAGAGTTGGGAGGAACTCGTGAGAGTAAGGGGTTGGCGGGGAAATTACCAAAGGTCGACTGCAGTGTGCATTTTTATTTATTTATCTATCTTTTGGAAAAGAAGCTGGAAATTAAGGTGGTAGACAAAGTAGCTGAAATTCGATTAGGTCGAAATTCTGACACGCTGGAATCTTCCTTTTGTTGAAATTAGAAGACCTGTAACTGGAATGTATGAAATTCACTTCTAAAACTTTAGGGGCTCACCCGCGTAGGAGGTCCAGTGATGTGAGATTTCAACCCCTGACGCTTGAGTTTCTAGCTACTATTCAGTGTTGGCTGCTGTAAAAGTGGCTTATTCAGAATATTTGCTGTGCTATGAAAATCTTTATTTTTGTTTTATTTACTTATTTTTAAAGATTTAATTTTATGTAATCTTCACACCCATGATGGGGCTTGAAATTGGAACCCTGAGATCCAGGATCCAGAGTTATATACTCTACCGACTAAGCCAGCCAGGTGCCCTTGAAAATCTTTATTTAACTTATTTAAAAAAAAAAAAAAAGTTTTTGAAAAGTTTATTTACTTTGAGAGAGGGAGAGAGAGCGTAAGCAGGTGTGGGGCCGAGAGAGAGAGAGAGAGAGAGAGAGAGAGAGAGAGGGAGAGGGAGAGAGGGAGAGGGAATGAGAATGAGAATTTCAAGCAGATTCCCTGCTGATAGTGAAGCTTGAACTCACAAACCTGAGATCATTACCTAAGTGGAAATCAAGAGTCAGAGGCTTAACTGACTGGGCCACCCAGGCATCCCCTTTATTATTTTTTTAAGTTTATTTATTTTGAGAGAGAGAGAGAGACAGAATCCCAAGCATTCTCCGAGCTGCCAGTGTGGAGCCCATTGTGGGACTTGATCCCATGAGCAGCCAAAATCCAGAGTCTGAGCTTAACTGACTGAGCCAGCCAGGTGCCCCTGAAAATCTTTATTTTAATGTGAAAGTAACAAATTGGTAATAGGACTTTAAAAATTCCTAGTATAAAAATGGTCTTTGTGTACCATAAAATAATATTATTAGCTTTAAAAGTCAAGGAAGGGCCATCAGCCCTCTTAGTTTCTAATAGGGAAATTACTGTGACTAATATAAAGTGATGCATAATATGGTATAAGCTTGACCGACTGTATGTTGGACACAGGTCAGGTAGTTAGTGGCTAAAGATAGCCCAGAGGATTGGTGAGTGGGGGTTAATTCATTTTTTGTCTCATACCGTTTATTTTCATCTCTAGTACTAGCTAATAATAAAATTGTAGGGAAAGTTCACAAAGAGTGCTTGCTTAATTAAAAACTTTTTGTATACGGGCGCCTGGGTGGCTCAGTCGGTTAAGCGGCCGACTTCGGCTCAGGTCATGATCTCACGGTCAGTGAGTTCAAGCCCCGCGTCGGGCTCTGTGCTGACAGCTCAGAGCCTGGAGCCTGTTTCAGATTCTGTGTCTCCCTCTCTCTGACCCTCCGCCGTTCATACTCTGTCTCTCTCTGTCTCAAAAATAAATAAACGTTAAAAAAAAAAAAGATTAAAAAAAAAAAAACTTTTTGTATTAAAAGAGGCCAGGTGAGGGGCACCTGGGTGGCTCAGTTATTTGAGCGCCCGACTTCAGCTCAGGTCATGATCTCTTGGTCTGTGAGTTCAAGCCCCACTTTGGGCTCTGTGCTGACAGCCTGGAGCCTGCTTCGGATTTTGTTTCTCTCTCTCTGCCCCTCCCCTGCTTGTGCGTGTCCCCTCTCTGTCTCTCTCTCTCTCCCCCTCCCCTCCTTCTCCCCCTCTCAAAAAAGTAAATATTAAAAAAATTTTTTTTTTTTTTTTTTTTAAATAAAAAGGCCAGGTGAGTATTCTTTTTAGGTTTTGCTTATCCCTTTTTTAAAACTAGAATAACTAGAGGTGTGGGTGGGGTGAAAACCTGGAATTGGTATAAATGAAATAAGTTAAGCCATTTTGCCACTCAGGTTTCCAGTCCTCACCTTAATTCCAGTATGTGTAACATAAAGCTGATTTTGCAGAGCTCTGTTTTGTAAGTCCCTCTTCAACTCCCTAACACAGGACTGACAAATCTTTCTGAGGCTCATCTTTAATTTAGTACCACCTTCCTCACTTGGTTTTGTGAGAATTGAATGCCAGTGTACATAATGTGTCTCATATTGTGCTTGATAATGTTCTGGTCCTAAGAGTTTGAGGAAAATGTACGTGTTGTTATACGTATTGAACAGTGCCAGGTGCAGTTCTCAGTGTTTTACAAATAGGAACTCATTTGCTCCTTATTAATCCTATCCTGTAACAATTATATGAGGTAAGTATTATTATTATCATCCCTGTTTTGATAAAACAGATAAAAACTGAGGCACAGTTTTAACTACAGCTAGAAAGTGGCAGTCTGAATAAGAACTGAATCAGTCTGGCTCTAGAATCTGCTTTTAACCTAGGTTGCCAAATCCTACCTAGCTTAAGGGGCTCTAATGTGGTAAAACCTTGCAATCATGTGAATTTGGATGTAATGTTATAGGGGATTGGCTTCTGGATTCCTGGAACTTGAGCTGCTTGGTCTTGCACAAGCCATTTTATTTCACAATAATGTAAACCTTCATTTTATTCACATTTTTTGGGCTCCCCATTTATAGTGTTGTGACTTCTAAAAAAAATTTCTGGACATAGCATAGTTATGATAGACGAGAAGTTTTGTTTCAGAGGTACTTACCTGTTCTAGTGGGTGTATAGTGGTGAGCAGAATTCATTATTTTTGTAGCATGTGGAAAAGTTTTCAAGAAGAGTTGAGCTGATTCCAGGTATAGGAGGCTATATTTTAGATAGATGTTAGCTTATGAGAAGATAAAGCTGGAGGGGAAGTTAGGAAGGACGTGAAATGTCAAGCTATGGAGTTTTTACTGTAAGGGAGTGGAGGAACAGCTGAAAACTCCTGAGCCAGATCTGTGTTTAGAAAGAGCTCTCTCGTGATTCTAGCAAATGGACTGGGGAGTAGACACTAGAAACGAGGCAAGCATACTGATGGGGAAACTAATAACAGTCTGGGGTAGAAGTAAAGGATTTAAGAGGTGGCCTGGGAATGGGTAGGAGGCACGGATCAAAATTTTTGTGTGGGAAGTTTTGGATGTAAACTGAAAGAATGATGAAGAGGGGGAAGTACAAAATGACATATTTGTGCCCAGGTTATGTATTACAACAGTGGCCTAGCTGGTCTTTGTTCCTTACTCCTCTGTTATACTATACTCCCTTTTATACTGCTTTTATTTCCTGGTTTGGATACTGTTTTCTGTTTAGTCTGAACCTATCCTGGTGTTCAAAATGCTGATACTTCATTTTTGCCCATACCAGACTTATTCTCTACCCCTGAATCATACGGTGTTTTCCTTACTCAATGAAATGCCCATTAACTCTCCTTGCTACCTATCTCTGAATCTTACACATTTTTCAGGCACCAGTTTAGATTCATGAGACCTTTTCTGGCTGTTAAAGGATGCGTTAGATGAAAACATTAGTCTTCAGACTTAGCTTTGTTTCATTAGTAGAGGTTCCTCAGGGACTTTGGGGGGCCAGGAACAGATATAAGGTATATTTAGCAATCTGTGTGCCACCCCCTCCCCCAACCACCCACCCCAAACCTGGACCTGGTTATTTCAAAAGGTTTCCATTTCCCAGCTAAAAACGCTTGACAGATTTGTGGCAGGGTTGTTGCCTTATTGTTGATGACTTCTCTTTATATGTGTCTTGACTAAGGTATACCTGTTGGTAAAGGTATTCTCCATTTAATACTTTGATCCTTTGGCACAGTCACTGTTGGCCTTGATTCTTGATTAGCTTTGAAATAAATTTTAGAGTAATATAAATGTTGGAAAATACCTTCTTTATTCTTTTATAGGTTATTTTCTTATATCCATTGTTTTAAAATTCTTTTCATTATAGCACTCAAGAATGACCAAAAAAAGAAAACGCCAAGATGATTTTCAAAAAGTAAAACTAAAAGTTGGTAAAAAGAAACCCAAATTAGAAAATGCTACTGTTACAAACTTTAAAATGAAGACTATACATCTGCCTGAGCAACTCAAAGAAGATGGAACTCTTCCAACGAACAATAGAAAACTTAACATAAAGGTAAATCATAAATACTGTTTCCATAAAGTAAGAGTTTTCTTTGAAATCATCTAGAATGTTTTTTGTGAAAAGTTGTATTGATTTCTCAGGGTTTATTGACGGCTTAAGTTCGGAGTTTGTCCGTTAATCAAATCTGAGTTGCCACTGCAGCTTTCCCACCTCCTCCAGAAAGACTTGCTCAACTAAACGCACAGTGATTTCTGTTATATACCTATTTGATGTGTTAATATATGATCTGGAAGAAATTCTGTTTAACTTTTCAATGTAACAAGTTTTTGATGTGACAATTTTCTAGCTGTTTTTATAGTTCATGAAGATCTTGTCTTACTGATTTTTTTTTTTTTAAGAGAGAAAGTATACGAACTGGGGGGAGGGAGGGAGAATCTTAAGCAGGCTCCTCACCCAGTGCAGAGCTCAAAGATCTTGTCTTACTCATTTTGAACCCACATAACTTACAGGTTCTCAGTAAATGTGTGAAGTTAATTCAAGTTTGAGCAATAGTTTTGTTTAAAATTTTAACAGCTTTATTGAAATGTAATTTTTATGCATAATAAAATCAACCCATTTAAAGTGTGCAATTGTGTAACTTTTAATGTATTTATAGTTATGCTATTATCCCCACAATCTAATTTTAGAACAGTTTTATCATGCCAGAAAGAAACCCTATATCTATTACAGGTCACTCCCCATTCTTCTCCCCTAGCTCTAGGCAGCCATTAATCTACTTTTTGTCTGTGTAGATGTGCTTATTCTGGTCATTTCATATAAATGAATATGTGGTCTTTCGTTACTGGTCTTTTAGTTAGTATGTTTTTGAGGTTCATCTGTGTTACAGCGTATCTGTCAGAACAGTACTTCATTTCTCTGTACTGTTGAAGAGTTTCAATGCATGGTTAATGTCACATTTTATCACTCATCAGTCGATGGACATTTGGTTGCCACTTGTAATGCCACTTGCCATTTGGTTGCCATGTGTAAAGCTGTTATGAGCATTTGTGAGCCAGTTTTTGTGAAGATCAACATTTTCTAGTTTTGCTTTTAAGTTCTGAAGTTAAATAAAATTGAAAAGGTACTTGAAGTTACTTTTTTTTCCCCACAGATGGTATAAAGTATTCCACAAATAAAATTGTCAAATGTTATACTCAGAATACACACATATCCTGAAAGACTATTTAAAATAAGGAGAATGCATTTGTTAAATTAAGAGTATATAAACGTACCTACCATATGTTTGGTACATAGTAGGTTTTTCAGTAGCGATGATGATTGTTGTCACTTTAAATGATAGCCTACATGCAGGTTAATTTCAGAAAGAAGATTCTGACCAAGAGTTATGTAATGTTTTTATTAAGCTAAATATATTTTAAAGATAAAACAATCTTAGTAAAAGCTAAATAACATTTCAAAAATACTTACTGAAGTAGTTTCCTCAAGGAGGGTTAATTTATTAGCATAGTTTTAGTTAGCATGTTTATTTGAAAATGTTATAATATAGCTAAATCCTGTATTTTTATTTTTAGGATTTGCTGTCACAGATGCATCACTACAATGCTGGGGTTAAACAAAGTGCTCTTCTTGGACTTAAAGACCTTTTGTCTCAATACCCATTTATAATTGATGCACACCTTTCAAACATATTAAGTGAAGTGACTGCTGTGTTTACAGATAAAGATGCTAATGTACGATTAGCAGCAGTTCAACTTCTTCAATTCCTGGCCCCCAAAATACGAGCTGAACAAATTTCTCCATTTTTTCCTTTGGTAAGTGCCCATCTCTCTAGTGCCATGACTCACATTACTGAAGGAATTCAGGAGGACTCTTTAAAAGTTTTGGACATTCTGCTGGAACAGTACCCAGCCTTAATTACTGGCCGTAGCAGTATATTGCTTAAGAATTTTGTAGAACTTATTTCTCATCAGCAGCTGTCCAAAGGACTGGTAAATAGAGACAGATCCCAGTCCTGGATACTTTCTGTAAATCCTAATCGGAGACTCACTTCTCAGCAGTGGAGGCTGAAAGTCTTAGTGAGACTCAGTAAATTCCTTCAGGCCTTGGCAGATGGATCCAGTAGGTTGAGAGAAAGTGAAGGACTTCAGGAACAAAAAGAAAATCCCCATGCCACTAGCAACTCCATTTTTATCAACTGGAAGGAACATGCCAACGACCAGCAGCACATCCAGGTTTATGAAAATGGGGGTTCACAGCCAAATGTCAGTTCACAGTTCAGGCTACGGTAAGAAGGATTTCAGTTATGTCCACACTCAGTTTTCCTATATTGAATTTTAACTGCTGATCATTGATGGCTAATTGTGGGGAGACATGAAGTTGTCTTTTATAGTTTTCATATAGTTACTCATGATTTGATTTTATTTACTGATGGGAGGAGTCATATGAAAGTATTAATTTGTTCATTTCTTACAAAGCCTAATGAGAAATAAAACTTGATGGTCTTTTTTGGCTTTGTCATCTTAGAATTTTATTTTCTTACTAGTCTTGATCAATGTAATTGTCAATTCAGGGAACTTCATTTTACTGGTACTTTACATTTAAATTTAAATTAAACAGGGAGTGATATTTTTTGATCATTAATTTTTATTTTTCATTCTTACCTTTCTTTATTAGGTACCTGGTTGGAGGACTAGGCAGTGTGGATGAAGGCCTGTCATCTACTGAAAACTTGAAAGGATTTATTGAGATAATAATTCCATTGCTAATTGAATGCTGGATTGAAGCTGTGCCTCCACAGCTAGCTGCTTCTGTTGGAAATGGTATAGAAAGAGAACCTCTGCAGGTTATGCAGCAAGTTCTTAATATTATTTCCCTTCTGTGGAAACTCTCCAAACAACATGATGAAACTCATAAATTGGTGAGAACTTAATGGAGTCTTTATTTTCTAAGTAATGCCTTTTATCATAAATGGGCAGGTTAGAAATTTACTAATTGATTGCTACTAATTGATTATGCATTTTCCAAAATAATTCTAGTGGTGTAACTACAAGCTTGTTTCTTATTTTAGCCCCAAAATGCAAGTTAAGATAGTCTTGTGAGATGATTCTGAAATTTATTTGTTTGTTTATGTAAGACAGCACAAGTGGGAGAGAGGGGCAGAAAGATTTTTTTTTGCGCGCACACGAAGGGTTGGGGGAGGGGGAGGGAGGGAGACTATCTTAAATAGGCTCCATGCTCAGCTTGATCCTGTGGCCCTGGGATCCTGACCTGAGCCGAAATCAAGAGGCAAGATGCTCAACTGACTGAGCCACTCGTGTGCCCCACTCTGAATATTTTTAATTTAAGTGAAATGTGTAACTTAATGAGCTTGTTTTCATTTGCTTTTATTAGATGTAATCACAGTAGTGTTACCATGTATTGTTTATGGCAGATTGATTACGTAGGAGCATTCTAGTTTCTGGAGGCCTCTTATGGGATTAAAAAAGTTGCTTATTAAGGAGTTTCTTCCAGTGTATGCCACATTGTCAATTTTAGCAGAAATGGACCACAGTGAAGATCTTATAACTAACCTACTGTGATTTAGAGAAGAAATTACTTACAGACTTGATTAGTGCATGCTGTTTTGTTTTCTCTTGACAAGGGATATAAGATCAGAACACATTTCTAAAAGTCACCTTTCACTGTAGGTAAGCTATAGTTCTAGGTATGGTCTGCGTGAAATTAACCTAAGATTCTAAGTTGTGTAATAGGTTTTCACTAGAAAAGATGATAGTAAAGACGAGTTTCGTGATGATTTATCTGCTGTGTGGGGGAGAGTTGAATATTGGCAGCCTTTTTGAAGTGCTGTGGTATAGAGAATATAATGTATAGTCCATGGTGTAAGTAAGGAAGAACAAGATCTAAGATTAATTGGTATTAAATTAATATGATAGCACACTTAAAGGGCAGCTGCAGGAACAATACTTTAAAGCTTAAAGTATCTGGTTTATAGAATTTCTGCAAGGATTTTTGACTAGGCAGGTGTGAATCCTTGAAGTTGCCTGCATGTGTACAAAACTGACAAAGCAGTTTTTTGGTTTTGTTCAATTTTTATTTCAAGCTGGAATTTAGAATGAGTGAATAGACTCCATAAAATAAGATGAAGGATAAACTAAAAAGAGTATTCGATGATCCTGAAAAGCATTGTGGAATCATACTAAGGTGTGTGTTTCTTTTAAGAGCTTGCTCTAGCACTATTAACCCATTATCCATCATCTGTAGGGTTGTTACATGAATTGCTTTTTCAAATAGGATGGCATTTTATTGACTACAGTTTTGAGCCTGTCTCATGATTCATTGCATACATTGGCAAGAAATTGATCAGGGTTGGGGGTAGAGTGTATAATTTTATGAAAGCAAAGCTTACTGTCCTTTATGGCAATTAACCTATGGTGTAAGCTAGTGACTAACAATGCATACAGGTTTTTGGAAAAGCATATGTTATTTGCATTCTTGAATGGATTTATCTGAAGCTGGGATAGAAAGTAAAAGTCACGATATCAACATAAACCTTAAGTACCAGTCTTTCCTTCATTTTTAGAAAACTAAGAAAAATTCTAAGCATTTTGGTGTTTGGTGACACACAGGCACTAATTGTTAATCCTTTAGTAATAGTGTTTGTAACCAGATAGAATGGTAGGACCAAATGCAAATTCATTAATTATGCTAATTTTATATTATGCACTATCGTTCAGATAATACTGTGAAAATATCTAAACACTGCTTTAATTTTATGGATATTTAAAGTTGTATGCGTTAGAACTATTCTGTGCTATTATGACTGTTTATTAACAGTTCATTAACGTAGGACACTATATTCAGAAGACTGTTTTGTATAGATTGTTGAACGCTATGTAGAATACTGAACTGGGATACTATTTAAAATTCAAATAAATTGAAGAAAGTTTAATTCGAATAGAAATAGTATTTAAAAGCATACACTGGTAGAATTCTCTAATTTACCTTGGCAAATTGGTTATGTTGAATTGTAATAACTGGATAAGGTAAGATCTATTATTTTGTTAAAAAAATTTTTTTTAATGTTTATTTTTGAGAGAAAGAGCATGAGCGGGGGAGGGGCAGAGAGGGAGACACAGAATCTGAAGTAGGCTCCAGGCTCTGAGCTATCAGCACAGAGCCCGGTGGGGAGCTTGAACCCATGGACCACAAGATCGTGACATGAGCTGAAGTCAGAGCTTAACTGACTGAGCGATTCCAGGCACCCCAAGATTCATTATTTTAGAACAAAGCATGAATATGTATGTGAGCTGTACAAGGTGACATTAAAATGCGTTAATTTATTTTTTGTTACCATTATGTTTGTCTCACTCATCTTCAGTTATAGCTTAGTAGTTAAGATACTGGATGACCTATAACAGCTCAAACTTTAAAAGAGGAATGAAGTGGCATTCCTTGGTCTTAAATGCAAATTGTGTCCCACAACCTAAATTGTAGCTCTTTTCTCTCAGAAAATGTGAAGGTCTTCTGGAGCACCTGGGTGGTTCAGTTGGTTTAGCATCTGACTCTTGATTTCGGCTCAGGTCATGATCCTAGGGTCATGAGATTGAACCCCGCATTGGGCTCCATGTTGAGCGTGGAGCCTGCTTAAGATTCTTTATCTTTCCCTCTGCCCTTCTACCCTGCTTGTGCGTGCACTGGCTCGCTCTATAAAATTAAAGAAAAGGCGGGGGAGAGAGGGCACCTGGGTGGCTCAGTTGGTTGAGGATCCTTCTTTGGCTCAGGTCATGATCTCACGATTCGTGGGTTTGAGCCCCACGTCGGGCTCTGTGCTGACAGCTCAGAGCCAGGAGCCTGCTTCGGATTCTGTGTCTTCCTGTCTCTCTGCCCCTCCCCCACTCACACTCTGACTCTCTCACTCAAAAATAAATAAACATTAAAAAAAAATTAACAGAAAAAATGTATAGGGCTTCTATTGATAAATTGGCATCTAGATTAGGTGCAGCCTTGGGACACTTGCTTGCTTTTAGGTTTTGCTAAATGTATTTATTTGCTGCATAGTTGAGAAACTTCATTTTAATCCAGGTTTTATTATTTATTAAAGTTTATTTATTTAGAGACAGTGTACACACGTGCATGAGCAGGGAAAGGGCAGAGTGAGAGGGAGAGAGAGAATCCCAATCAGACTCCATGCTCAGCAAGGAGCCTGACATGGGGCTTGACTGTGAGATCGTGTCTTGAGCCGAAATCACAAATTGGATGTTCAACCAACTGAGCCACCCAGGTGCCCCTTAGCTTTGTATTTTAATGCTTGCTATTTTTAGTTTATATACTTCATTGCCCACGTCTTTTTTGCCATGAGGATTGGAATTTGTACAACGTAATGCAATTATGCATCAGGATTTGTTGAACATCTATAAATATGGCTGTTTAAGTTAATTAAGATTCAGTTCCTTAGTCACACTGCCGCATTTCAAGAGCTCAATAGCTACATGTGGCTAGTGGCTGTGGTATTAGAAAACACAGATGAGTAATAATTCCATCACTGCAGAAAGGTCTGTTGAGTAATGTTGCTGTACAGTCTCGGGTGTTGTTCTAGGCTCGGGGAATATAGAGATGAACATGACTGACAAGGTTGCTTGCCCTCCAGTACTTAACTTTTGGTGGATGGTAAACAAATATATAATGTCAATACTAAGAAGAAAGATGAAAGTAAAGCAGGGTAAAGAGAACATGTGCTGGAACAGAGTGAGTGGGAGCTGTATTATTATTATTATTATTATTATTATTATTATTATTATTAAGGTTATTTATTTGAGAGTGAGAGAAAGAAAGAATCCCAAGGCTATGCACTGTCAGTATAGAGCCCAATGCGGGGCAAACTCATGAACTGTGAGATGACCTGAGCTGAAATCAAGAGTCAGAGGCTTAACGAACTGGGCCACCCAGGTGCCTCAAGGGGGAGCTATTCTAAATAGATGGTCAGGAAACGCTTTCATGGCTTTTAAATGTCAATGAATAAAGTTAAAGGAGCAAGTCTTAGACCTGTGGGAAGAACCTTCCAGGCATAGGGAACAGCAAGTGCAAAGCCCCTGAAGTGAGAACAAATTTGGCATATTTGAGGAATGGCAAGAAAGCCTGTGCAAGTGAGGTACTAAGAGAATGGTAGAAGATAAGGGAAAAAAGTGACAGTGGCCAGATCATGTAGCACCCTATTGTCCATGGTAAGAAGTTTGGATTTTAACCCAAATGTGGTGAAAAGACATTGGAGAATTTTCAACAGGGAAGTGGCATGATCTGAATTATGTTTATTTAACTTTAATATGACGAATTGGTACATAGAACACTAGTGAACTTCTCTGTGATCAGCATCCAGGTCTAGCAAAACTGTGGAACCCAAACTCACACCATCTTTCCTATGAATGACCAGTCCTGCCCTACATACATACTTATTCCCTTTCTTCTTTCCTGTGTTATTTGGAAGTATGGTTTATGCTTTAAAAGGTCACCCTAGGGGCGCCTGGGAGGCTCAGTTGCTTAAGCATCCGACTTCAGCTCAGGTCATGTTCTTGCAGTCTGTGGGTTCGAGCCCCACATCAGGCTCTGTGCTGACAGCTCAGAGCCTCGAGCCTGCTTCGGATTCTGTGTCTCCCTCTCTCTCTGGCCCTGCCCTGCTTGCATTCTGTCTCTCTTTCTCTCTCTCAAAAATAAACGTTTCTTTAAAAAAATAAAAAGATCACCCTGGCTACTATGTAGAGAATTGACTTTTGAGAAGGGCAAGAGGAAAAGTAGGGAGACCAGTTGGGAGGCTATTGCAGTAATCTTGGTAAGAGTGGTGGATTAGAATAGAATGGTAGCTAGAGTTGAAGTGATGAGAAGCAGCTGGGTTCTGATAAAGTCAGTGGGACTGCTGATGTGTATAGTGAAGGAAAGAGGAGCAAGAATGGTGCCTGCGTTATGATCCAAATGACAGTGTGACTGCCGGTGGGGAGATCAGTTTATTCATGTTAAATTTAACATGTCTGTTAGAAGTTCAAGAAGACATGTTGAGTATACAGTGATAAATTAGCACAAAGAGAAGAATACGGTAAAGGATACTAAGCTGTAGGGTAACCAGCTAGTCCTATATCCCAAGAAACCTTTTAGTCCCTGGAAAAATGGAATGGTTGGTTCTCTGGATAGGAGAAAATAAGAGTGTTGTAATTTGGAAAAAGTGTTTCAGGTAGGAGAGAAAGATTCATAAGTACTGCAAGAACTTTAGAGAATTGCATTGCTTTTTGACAAATATTTTTAATGGGAAATAATAGAATTGCTGGGAAGTAGAGTTATTGTGTAACGGAACACTAGTACAAAGACTTTCTGGTATATTTTACAAATATTGCACTAGTGGTTCAAATTCAGAATTTTCTTCTTACTTTCTCCCTTTTTCTTTTAAACAGTAAATAAAATACAAGTAATGATAATTATTAAACACCAGAAAGATCTATGGGTGACATTTGGGTGCTCTAATTTATTTTGATTTTAAAATTTATTTGTATCTTCTGTCATAAGCAAAAGATGTATTATAATGGTAAATATATAGTTGAATATTAATAAGTGGTCACATTTCTGCTTAAAGTTTTATTGGTTATTTTAAATTGTTTCTTGTAGATTTTCTAATTTTTATTTATTTTAATAGGAGTCGTGGCTTCGAAAGAATTATCTTATTGATTTCAAACACCATTTTATGAGTCATTTTCCGTATGCCTTAAAAGAAATAACCAAGCACAAAAGGAAAGAGACAAATAAAAGGTATTGTGATTCCTTCCACTGTATAGACTTGAAAAAGTTTTTAACCTGAAATTACCAGAAGATAATTAGCCTTAAACTGAAACGTTCTAAACTGTGAGGGGTTTGTATCTAAATTTTGTGAGATAAAAGTAAAAGTAGCCGTAGTATGGCTGATCTTGAACAAGTAAGTCACTTTAAGCCTTGAGACTTCCGTTTCTTTTTTTTTTTTTTTTTATTTAAAAAAAAAATTTTTTTTTTCAACGTTTTTTATTTATTTTTGGGACAGAGAGAGACAGAGCATGAACGGGGGAGGGGCAGAGAGAGAGGGAGACAGAATCGGAAACAGGCTCCAGGCTCCGAGCCATCAGCCCAGAGCCTGACGCCGGGCTCGAACTCACGGACCGCGAGATCGTGACCTGGCTGAAGTCGGACGCTTAACCGACTGCGCCACCCAGGCGCCCCGACTTCCGTTTCTTTTAATGTTTAAAAATCTAAAGTGAATTCTTTTCACAGAGTATCAAGTTATATAAATAAGAATATAATAAAATTTGTTGGGCTGATTTATTTGGGAAAGAGGTACTATGTAATCCCTAAGCAAGAAAGTATCTTAAAGGTCATGTAGTTGTGTCATTTATATATGAGGAAACTGGTAATGAAACTATTATCAGTATCAGGAAGAAGGATAATTGGAGAGAAATAACTTTCTAAACCAGAATTTATGGATTAGAAGATGGAATTTAAAATTGTAAGCCTGAAAACGGTTCAAAATGTTCACCTCAAGTGAGAGCAAGTAAGTGTAGAAACAAGTTATCTAATAAAATTTGAGAAGCAGGTGCAAGCTAGAACGCTAAAAGTGGCAGTTCCTCAAATGAGTAAATGCCTGAAGGGGTCTTAGTCTGTCAGATGATTGTTATATTTGTCAAAGGGAAGAAACTACCTGGAGAATCAATGAGGCTCTTTGAGCAGGGTTTAGAGGATATGCTTAGAAGTGACAAGGCTGTTGGAGGCCGATAAGGTTTTCATTTCTTCATTAAATATTTTGGTTGCTTACTATAAAAGTATCATAATAGAGATCATCAGATGTTTTCTTGTTCTAAGCAATTCATAAAGTTGTTTAAATCAGTCAAAATACAAAATTGGTAAAAATATGTCAGGGAAGAGTTAGGAGACAGAAACCACCCTAGTGATTTTAACAGCATTAAAAAAAAAAATTTATTTAGTGCACTCAAACAGGGGAGGGGCAGGGGGGTGCAGAGGATCCAAAGGGGGCTCTGTGCTGACAGCAGTGAGACTGCTGTGGGGCTCAAACTCAGAAACCATGCGATTGTGACCTGAGCCGAAGTTGGACATTCAACTGACTGAGCTACCCAGGTGCCCCAAAGAACCGAAAAGGCAAAAGGAAACATAATATGGAGATAGCCACTCAGGAAAGTAGGTACTGTCTCTAGAAGTGGGAGAAAGAAGAGAGCAAGAAGCTTGGAGGAAATGCTTTGTGGCACCAAAACTCTGACCCCTGGGAAAGTGGTTTTTCCTTAGTGGGCATGAATGTTTTTGAGATCTGAAGAGGGGCCTCGAGCTGGGGCTCAAAACTTTGCTAAGGGAATTTTGGCTGGCTGGTGCTTCTTCGGGTCATGATGATGCTGGTTTTGTGTCACAAAAACTGCAAACTGGATTCAACTGTGGCTACTAGAATAAACTGCTTCTGGCCTGAGGAAGAGTTGTTGAGTTGAATTGGCAGCAAAAGGAAGCAAAAACAGGACTGGGAAGCAAACAAAGGAGAGTATCCCATCTTTCTCCTACAGCTTTCTAGTCTCACTAGGACCCCTTCATTGGCAGAGCTTAACGAGAAGCCAGCTGCAAAGGAAAAATGTGGCCTAGAGTCCCAGCTGTAGGATGACAAAGCAGAGTATAGAAGGGTGGGTTTGAAGCTTAAAAACAATAGTCCAGTAACTGGCAGGAGGAAAATTGAATTGTATGTAGCAGAAGGCAGTTTATTTAAGGGTTATTAGAATTGTATAATTAACAAGTGCTATAGGAATTTATAGGAAGAGAAAGATCCTTGATGGGATGAACAGATAAAGCTATATTGAAGAGTAGTATTTGAGCATGGATATCACTTTAGCAGGCATAAATGAAGCAAGGGATGAGAGATTATACTAACTAGAAGAGGTAGCATGTAAGAAAACCATAGGATTAGGTAATGGAGAGCATGGGACAGATCTGGGTCAAATCTGATTTCTGCTGTTTACCAGCCTTGATGCTGAGAGACGTTCCTTGTCTGTGAAATTCAGTGCCAAAGGGTCAAAGCTGAAAGATAAATGAAGACTTTTGGTTGGATCAGAACTACGTCTTTGGAAGATTCATTTAGTGAGTTTCTGGAGTTGGAGGGGACAGTCAAATAGGTAGCTACTTTCTTGAGTAAGGTATTAGGTTCCCCACCTCGTATCCCTCAACAAACATGATTTTTTATTAGAGCAAAACTTTTAAATCTGGTCCATGGATAAGCTTCAGAAAGTCCTAGAACTCTTGAAGAGTTTTGTGTGTGTGTATTTTTCTTGATAAGAGCTTCCATACATAATTTTCATCAAAATGAGATTAAGTAGTGGTTAGGAAGTTTGGCATTTAGTAGACCATTAAATGCAAGTAAATTATCCAAGAGTGTATGGGTGTGCTGTCATTATTCAAAACATTTATTGAACACTTAACATGTGGAAGGCAGTTACTGTACTGTGTGCTGAGCATTTTGAGGTAAAGGGGTGATGCTTTGGAGTACAAGCTAATGGGGGAGATGTTTCTGATTGTTTAATCTGTGACCAACTGTGATAAAGTTAA
The DNA here is from genome assembly GCF_018350215.1 of Panthera leo. Lineage (NCBI taxonomy): Eukaryota > Metazoa > Chordata > Mammalia > Carnivora > Felidae > Panthera > Panthera leo. The sequence continues at coordinate 62,315,091 of NC_056691.1, read as the reverse complement.
GGAACAGTTTAGGGTAATATGAGAGTATATAATAAGGAGCCTGTCCTGATCTTTTAAGAGGGAATAGAGTTGTAGGGAAGGCTGCCCTGATGAAGTGATTTGTACCAAGATATAAAAGGTAAAAAGGAGTTAACTTTATGAAGATGTTGAGGTAATGAAATTGTGGAATTTTTTTAAAAGATTTTATTTTATTAAAAAAAAAATTGTAACGTCTAGAGAGACAGAGATAGAGCGCGAGCAGGGGAGGGGCAGAGAGAGAGGGAGACACAGGATCTGAAGCAAGCTCCAGGCTCTGAACTGGAGCCCGATGCGGGGCTTGAACTCATGAACTGTGAGATCATGCCCTGTGTTGAAGTCGTACGCTTAACCGACTGAGCTACCCAGGTGCCCCCCATGTGGAATTTTGAAAATTAAATTGAATTTTATTTCATTACAGTAAGTGTACTCTTTAATCCCCATCCCCTATTTAACCCATCCCTCTACCCAACTCCCCACTGGGAACCGTCCGTTTGTTCTCTATAGTTAAGAGTCTGTTTCTTGGTTTTTCTCTCCCTCCTTTTTTTTTTTTTTTTTGTTCTTTTTTGTTTTTTGAATTTCTCGTAAGTTTCCACATTTGAGTGAAATCATATGGTATTTGTCTTTCTCTGACCTATTTCGCTTAGCACTATCCTCTTCAGGTCCAACCATGTTGTTGCAAATGGCAAGATTTCATTCTTTTTTATGGCTAAATATTTGTGTGTGTGTGTGTACAAACATATGCAGTACCTTCAGTACCTTCTTTATCCATTCATCTTTTGATGGATACTTGGACTGCTTCCATAGTATGGCTATTATAAGTAATGCTGCAATAAACATATGTGTACGTGTATCCCTTTGAATTAATGTTTTTGTATTTTTGGGTAGATACCCAGTAGTGTGATTCTTGGATCATAGGGTAGTTCTATTTTTAACTTTTGTTTTTAAGTAGGCTTCACACCCAATGTGGAGCCCAACGTGGGGCTTGAACTCACAACCCCAAGATCAAGACCTGAGCTGAGATCAAGAGTCTGACACTGACTGAGCCCACCCAGGCACTCCTGTTTTTAATTTTTTGAGGAACCTCCATGCTGTTTTCCACAATGGCTATACCAATTTGCATTCCCATCAGCAGTGCATGAGTGTTCCTTTTTCTTCACATCCTTGCAGCACTTGTGTCTTCTGTTTTTGATTTTAGCCATTCTGACAGGTGGGAAGTGATACCACATTGTAGTTTTGATTTGCGTTTCCTTGATCACGAGTGATGTTGAGCATCTTTTCATGTGTCTGTTGGCCATTGGCCATCTGTATGTCGTCTTTGGAGAAATGTCAGTTCACGTATTCTTGTTTTAAATTGGATTATTTGTTTTTTAGGCATTGGGTTGTGTCAGTCTTTTATATATTTTAGCTACTAACCCTTTATTGGATATGTCATTTGCAAATATTTTCTCCCATTCTGTAGGGTGGTATTATTTAGTTTTGAGGATTGTTTCCTCTCTGTGCAGAAGTCTTTTATTTTGATGAAGTCCTAGTAGTTTACTTTTGTTTTTATTTCCCTTGCCTCAGGAGACCTATCTAGAAAAATGTTGCTATGGCCAGTGTCAGATTACTGCCTGTGCTCTTGTCAAGGATTTTTATGGTTTGAGGTCTCACATTTAGGTCTTGAATACATTTTGAATTTGTTTTTGTATATGGTATGAGAAAGTGGTCCATTTTCATTCTTTTTTGTGTGTAGCTGTCCAGTTTTCCCAACACCATTTGTTGAGACATTTTTCCATTGTATATTCATTTCTCCTTTGTCTAAGATTAATTGACCATATAATAGTAGGTTTATTTCTGGACTTTCTATCCTACCCCGTCTGATCTACATGTCTATGCCAGTAGCATATGTTTTAATTGCCACCGCTTTGTAATATAACTTGAAATCTGGAATTGTGATACCTCCAGTTTTGTTTTCCTTTTTCATGATTGATTTGGCTATTGAGGGCTTTTGTGGTTCTATACACATTTTAGGATTGTTCTGTGAAAAATGCTGTTGGCATTTTGATAGGGGTTGCATTAAATGTATAGATTGATTTTGGGTAATATAGACATTTTAACAATATTTATTCTTCCAACCCATGAGCATGGAATGTTTTTCCATTTGTTTGTGTCATCTTCATTTTCTTTCATCAGTTTTTAAGAATTTTTCAGAGTGCAGGTTGTTAACCTCTGGTTAAGTTTATTCCTAGATCTTTTATTGTTTTTGGTGCATTTGTAAATGGGATTGTTGTCTTAATTTCACTTTTTGCTTGTTTCATTATTAGTGTATAAGAATGCAACAGATTTTTGTACATTGATTTTGTATCCTGTGACGTTACTGAATTCATTTATCAGTTCTAGTATTTTGGTGAAAATTTTGGGTTTTCTGTGTATAGTCTCCTGTTATCTGTAAATAGAGTTTTACTTCTTCCTTACCAATTTGGATGCCTTTTATTTCTTTATGTTGTCTAATTGCTGGGACTTCCAACATTATGTTGAATAAACGTGGTGAGAATGGACGTCCTTGTCTTGTTCCTGACCTCAAGGGAAAAGCTCTGTTTTTCACCACTGAGTAAGATGTTGGCTGTGGGTTTTATTATATTGAGCTATGTTCCTTCTAGACCTACTCTGCAAAGGGTTTTTATCATGAATGGATGCTGTACTTTGTCAAATGCTTTTTTGCATCTGTGGGACAGAATGCATCATCTATATGGTTTGTATTCTTTTTCTTACTGATGTAATGTATCACATTGATTGTTTTGCGAATATTATTATTTGATGTTTATTTTTGAGATAGAGACTGAGTGGGGGAGGGACAGAGAGAGGGAGACACAAAATCCAAAGCAGGTTCGAACCCGTGAACTGGGAGATATGACCTGAGCTGAAGTCTGACACTGAAACCAACTGAGCCACCCAGGCGCCCTGACTGTTTTGCAAATATTAAACCACCTTTGCATCCTAGAAGTAAATCCCACTTGATCATAGTATATGCTTTTTTAATATATTGTTGGATTTGGTTTGCTAATATTTTGTTGAGGATATTTGCATCTGTAAGAGATAATGGCCTATAGTTGTCTTTTTTGTGTCTTTATCTGGTTTTGGTATCAGGGTGGTAATTGGCCTCATTGAATGAATTTTGGAAGTTTACCTTTTTTATTTTTTGTAATAGTTGGAGAAAGGAGTATTAACTCTTCTTCAAATGTTTGCTAGAATTTGCCTGTGAAGCCGTCTGGTTCTGGACTTTTGTTTATTGGGAGTTTTTTGATTACTGATTCAATTTCATTGTTGGTAATTGATGTGATCAGATTTTCTATTTCTTCCTGCTTTAGTTTTGGTAGGTTATGTTTCTAGGAATTTATCCATTTCTTCCAAGTTGTCCAATTTGTTGGCATAGATATTTTCATAATATCCTGTTACAGTTGTTTGTGTTTCTAGGGTGTTGGTTATTATTTCTCCTTTTTCATTAATTGTATTTGGGTCTTTCTCTCCTTGTCTTATGTATTTATTTTTTAATTTTTCTTTATTTAGTTTTTTGTTGAGTCTTGCTAGAGGTTTATCAGTTTTTATTGATTTGTTAGAAGAACCAGTTTCTGGTTTCATTGATATGTTCAATTATTTTTTCTAAATTTCTGTATCATTTATTTCTGCTCTAATCTTTATTATTTTTTTCCTTTTGATGGCTTTGGGTTTTGTTTTTTTTGTGGCTTCTTTAGGTGTAAGGTTAGTTTGCTTATTTGAGGTTTTTCTTTTTTTATTTTTTACATTTATTTATTTTTGAGAGAGACAGACAGCATGAGCAGGGGAGGGGCAGAGAGAGAGGGAGACACAGAATCAGAAGCAGGCTTCAGGCTCCCTGCTGTCAGCTCAGAGCCCAATGCGGGGCTCGAACCCACGAACGATGGGATCATGACCTGAGCCGAAGTCGGACGCTTAACCGACTGAGCCACCCAGGCGCCCCTTGAGGTTTTTCTTCTTGAGGTAGGCCTGTGTTACTATAAACTTCTTTCTTAAAATTTTTTTAAACCATTTGAAAAAAATTTATTTTAATGCTTGTTAATTTTTTGAGAGAGAGAGAGAGAGAGAATATGAGTGGGGGAAGGGGCAGAGAGAGAGGGCAACACACGAAGCAGGCTCCAGGCTCTGAGCTGTCAGTGCAGAGCCCAATGTGGGGCTTGAACTCACGATCCACGTGATTATGACCTGAGCCCAAGTCAGATGCTTAACCAACTGAGCCACCTGGGCACCCCTATATAAACTTCTTTCTTAAACCACTTTGGTACAGCCCAAAGATTTTGGACTGTTGTGTTTTCATTTTCATGTAATTTTTGATGTTCTCTGATTTCTTGGTTGACCCGTTCATTGTTTAATAGCATGTTATTTAACTTAACCTCCATGTATTTGTGCTCTTTTCAGATTTTTTTCTTGTGATTTAGTTGTAGTTTGATGGCATTGTGGTCAGAAAAGATGTATATAGAACATTGATTTTTTTTTTTTTTTTTAATTTGTTGAGACTTGTTTTGTGGCCTAATATGTGATCTATTCTGGAAAATGTTCTGTGTGCACTTGAAAAGAATTTGTACTCTGCTGTTTTAAGATAGAATGTTCTGAATATGTTAAATCCATGTGGTCCAGGATTTCATTCAAAGGCACTATTTCTTTGTTGATTTTCTGTTTGGATGACCTGTCCATTGATATAAGTGGACTTTTAAAGTCCCCTATTATTATTGTATTACTATCAGTTATTTCTTTTATGGTTGTTATTAACTGTGTTTTGTATTTGGGTGCTCCCATGTTGGATGTGCAAGTACTTACAATTTTTATATCCTCTTGTTTGGAATGCCCCCTTTATTATTACATAGTGCCCCTTTTTGTCTTTTGTTATAGTCTATAACAAGTCTTTTTAAAGTCTATTTTGTCCAGTATAAGTATTGCCGCCTTGGTTTTCTTTTAACATCCATTTGCATGATAAAAATTTTTTCATCCCCTCACTTTCAATCTGCACATGTTGTTAGGTCGGAAACGAGTCTTTTGTAGGCAGCATATAGATGGGTCTTGTTTTTTTAATCCACTCTGTCACCCTGTGTCTTTTGATTGGATCATTTAGTCCATTTACATTCAAAGTAAATATTGAATAGATATGTATTTACTGCCATTTTGTTACTTGTTTTATGGTTGTTCCTGTAGATTTTCTCTGATCCTTTCTCTTCTCTTGCTCTCTTTCATAGTTTGCTTTCTCTAGTGATATACTTGGATTCTTTTCTCTTTATTCTTTGCATATCTATTACTGATGTTTGATATGTGGTTATCATTAGGTGTGCACATAACATCTTCTACATGCATATAGCAGTCTATATTAAGTTGATGATCATTTAAGTTTATACTGTTATTTACTCCTCTCCCTCCCATGTTTTAGGTATATGGTTTCATATTTTACATCCTTCTATTTTATGAATCCCCTTAACTGAATATTTACAAATACATTTATTCTTATTGCTTATGTGTTTTTTACTTTTTGTACTCTCACTTCTGGTCTTCCTTTTCATTCAGAGTCCCCTTTAAATATTTCTTGTAGAGCTGGTTTAGTGGTCATGCGCTCCTTTAGTTTTTGTCTGAGAAACTCTTTTATCTCTCCTTCTATTCTGGATATTCTTGGCCACAGATTTTTCCCTTTCAGCATGTTGAATATATCCTGCTGTACTCCTTTCTGGCCTGCAAAGTTTCTGCTGAAAAATCCACTGATATCCCTGTAGGGTTTCACTTGTATGTAACTGTCTTACTTTCTCATCGTCCTTTAAAAATTTTTTCTTTATCACTACTTTTTGCCATTGTAATTACTATGTTTGTTGGTGTGGATGGCCATGGTTTGAATTGGGAGTGGGGGGAGGGTCTCTTTTTCCTGAGTCTGGATCTCTGTTCCTTCCCTAGACTAGGGAAGTTTTCAGGTATTATTTCTTCAAATAAATTTTCTTCCCTCTTATCTCCTCTTCTGAGATCCCTGTAATGCAGATTGTTACTATGCTGGATGGAGTCACTGAGTACCCTAAGACTATTCTCAGTTTGCATAAGTTTCTTTCCTCTTATTTGCTCAGCTTGGTTACCTTCCATTACTGTCTTCCAGGTCATTAATTCATTCTTTGCTTTGTCTAGCCTGATATTTATTCCATCCAGTGTATCTTAAATTTCATTTTCTGTGTTCTTGATCTCTGATTAGTTCTTTTTATTCTTTGACAGTCTTACTGATGTTCTCCATTCTTTTCTCCAATCCAATGTCTTTTTTTTTTTTTTTTTTTTTAAGTAAGCTTCGTTTTCAGTGCAGAGCTCAACATGGGGCGTGAACTCAGGACCTTGAGATCAAGGCCCGAGCTGAGATCAAGTGTCAGATGCTTAACCAACTGAGCCACCCAGGTACCCCTCTCCTGTATCTTAAATTCTCTATCAGGCATATTACTTATTTTCACTTTGGTCTCTTGCTGTGGTTTGGTCCTGGTCTTTCATTTGGGAGATGTTTCTCTGTCTCCTCATTTTGCCTGACTTCCTGTGTCTGTTTTTGTGTGTTAGGGAAGTCAGCTGTTTCTTTTGCTCTTAACAATAATAGTCTCTTAAAGAAGAGGCCCTGTAGTGCCTGGCAATGCAGTGTCCTGTTTCCCAAGGCCTGATGCTTCAAGAGAGTGTCTCCTATGTGTTTTGTGTGTGCTCTCCATTTGCGTCTTGGCCTCTTTTTCCTTTAGTGTAGTTTACAGAAGCTCTCTTTGCTCATTGTGGACAATGTTTGATCCTTGGCAGGGGTGGGGCACTGTTTATTTGTTTAAATGTTTATTTGTTTGGCGGGGGGCGGGGGGTGAGTTAGGGACAGAGAGAGAGAGGGAGACACAGAATCCGAAGCAGGCTCCAGACTCTGAGCTGTTAGCAAGAGCCTGACAATGGGGCTTGAATACATGAACTATGAGATCATGACCTGAGCCAAAGTTGGATGCACAGCTGGCTGAGCCACCTAGGTGCCCCCAGGTGGAACACATTTTAATAAGGGGTGTAGTGGTCTGCTTATGAAAGGAGACCTGCCACTACTGCTGCCAGAACTGAGGTCCTGAAAACATGAGTGTCAGGAGATGTGGCATTAGCAGAGTTTGTGCTGGGTTTCTTGGGGAGGGGCCTGCAGCGCTAGGACTCAGGCCTGCATGTGACTGGGAAGGGCATATCTGCTGAATTGTCATGGGTTGGGGGGTGTTGGGTATGGTGGAGGGTGTGGGATGTTTTGGCAGGGGTGGGATGTAAGGAGGCTTGGCAAGTTAGGTTAGGAGTGGCAGCACCGGGCTGTTTCCTGTTGGTGGCTATTTATGCTGAAGGGAGAAGAGGGAAATGACCCTTGCCAGGTCCTTTGTTCCTGGAGGGGTCTCCCTGTGACCTCTGCCTCTCTGGGCCATGCTTTGAGATGAGCAAATCGCAAATCACTTTCCCTCTTGTCTGCCCTTGAGTTTTCCAGTTGCTGATACTATGCTGTATTTGCACGGGCTGTTTGTCCTGCTCTAATTGTGGGAACTCTGCTTCCTAATGTCTTCTGGGCTTTCTCAGAGCCAAGTCTGCCGATTTTTAAAATTTCAGGCTTTAAGTCCCGCTGGTTTTTGAGAACTACAAAATTCAGCCCCTCTCATTTTCAAAAGCAAATATTCCAGGGATTCATCCTCCCTGTTCAAGGGCTCCCCTATGTGAAGTCTGTTTTCTGCCCTTCTCTATGCCATCATCTCCCTCTCCATCGTGTCAAATAGCCATGGTCCATTTTGCTTCCAGACTGTCTTTGCCCTTCCTACCTTCTTTAATATGTCCCCTTCCCTGCCTTTAGTTGTGGAATTTGTTCTGCCAGTTTCTGGATGGTTTCCTAGGTAATTTACACTGATACGGGTGTTATCTAGTTGTATCCGTGGGAGGAGGCAAGCTTAGGGTCCTCCTACTAGTACTGCCATTTTCCCAGACAACTTTGCAGTTGTGGGATTTTTAGCAAAAATAGATTGGCAATATAACTGGCTTATTTTTTACAAGATTCCCTAGGGATTCATTTTTAGGGATTTTGGGCTGCTCTTCCATAAGGAGCTGCATTGAATACTTAGATAACCTGTGGAGGGCAACAAAAGTTAAAGTTGGGGGGACAATGTTGGCTTTGGCCAGTGGTCTTCATTCTTATTCATATAACCTCAGTTAATTTTTTACCTGATGTCTAAATTTGTTCATCTTTGGTTCAAATACAAAGGATAGTATTGATTTTTATTGTGGTAAAATATACATAACATGAAATTTGAGCTTTTTAAAAAAATGTTTATTTTGAGAGAGACAAGCGCGCGTGCAAGTCAGAGAGGGGCAGGGAGAGAAGAAGGTAGAGAATCCCAAGCAGCCTCTGTGCTATCAGCACAGAGGCCCTTGTGAGGCTTGATTTCATGAATCATGAGGTCATGACCTGAGCCAAAGTTGGACGCTTACCTGACTGAGCCTCCCAGGTGCCCCTTTACCTTTTTAACTTAATCACTTGTATGTGTTTGGTTCAGTAGTATTAAGTATATTTACATTGTTTACAACCATCACTATCATCCATTTCCAGAAATATTTTCATTTTCCCAACTTGAAAGTGTATCGGTTACAAAATAACTCACCATTGTCCCCTACCACCAGCTCTTGGGAACCACTGCTCTATTTTTTATCTCTAATTTGACTCTTCTAGGTATCTCATAGAAGTAGAATCATAAAATACTTTTCCTTTTGTGTCTGGTGTAATTTCACTTAGGAAAATGTCTTCAAGGTTCATCCGTATTGTAGCATGTACCAGCATTTCATTTCTTGTTTTTTTAAATAGGTTTCATTTTTTGGAGCAGTTTTAGTTTCAAAGTAAAATTGAACAGAAAGTACATACAGAACTGTCCTGTACTCCTCCCAGAAATGTATAGCCTTTCTTCTATCCTGCACCATAGTTTTACATTTGTTAGAATCTATGTACCTGCATGGACACATCTCACATCTGTCGTTTACCTTAGGGTTCCCTGGTGGTATTACACATTCTGTGAGTTTTGACAAATGTAAAATGATGTGTATCTGCCTTGTTGGTATCATACAGGATAGTTTCACTGCCCTGAAAATCCTGTTCTCTGCCTATTCATCCCTCCCCATGTTTTTTTCATGACTTGATAGCTCTTTTTATGTTGGTTTATTTTTGAGAGAGTGTGTGAGCATGCACGAGTGAGGGGTGGGGCAGAGAGAGAGGGAGATGCAGAATCTTAAGCAGGCTCCAGGCTGTCAGCCCCACGAACCTGCGAGATCTTGACCTGAGTCAGATGCTCGATGAGCCACCCAGGCACCCTGATAGCTCTCTTAAGTGCTAAGTAATGTTTCATTGTATGGGTAGGTCACAGTTTATGTATGCACTCGCCTACTTCCTGAAGGATCTCTTGGTTGCTTCCATGTTTTCCTTCCTTTTTAAGGCTAAATAATACTCCACTGTATGTATATACCATATTTTGTTTATCCATTCATCTGTCAATGCACATTTGGTTGGTTTCCACCTTTTGGTTACTGGGAATGATGCTGTTGTAAACATTGGTCTTCAAATATCCATTTGAGTTCCTGCTTTCAGTTCTTTCCTGTATATCAAAGGATATAATTTTGTCATTGAAAATACTGACATTTAAAAATGCATTGTAGTCATCTGTAAGAAAACTTTTTTTGCTCAAAATGTATGAACCTACGTGGTGATGGTCTTTAACAAGGTAATTCTAACATGTACTGGGAACAGATACTATAACTGAACTAACATGAGTTCATTCGTTGGTGAATTCTAGAGATGCAGTGGTCACACAAAGAAAACCATTTGCTACAAATAAGGAGATCATGGGGAATAGCTTCCAAATCCATGACTCCCTGAATATGGGTGAGCAGGTTCTTTTTATTTGGGGTTTAGGATGAATATTCAGAAAGGGGGGCTTTGTCATCGCATGTACAGGCAGGCATAAATTTGCACAGACATACTTAGATTGTTTTTGCATTCCTTTTGTTCCCTTAAAATCCTTAACTACTAAAGTTTTTGCATTTCTTTGTACTTCTGCTAGGAAGTTTTGTAAAAAGTGTCCTTAGGCTTAGTAGAACCAGTGGGGCATAGATCACAGAAACTAACTGGGGCCTAAATGACTTCTCTTGTGTCCTGAAAACTGTGTCTTTCTTTTACTTGGGACTCCAAATCTTTCTGTTCACAACAGCTAAAGTCTTGCCTTTGGTGTATGAATCGGCTTGTGAGAGCAAGCTGACTGGAGTCATCCACTAGTTGGGATGATTTTCTAGTATGCTGGGAAAATTAGTTTCTTTTTTGAGTGGGAATGGAGAGCTTTGATTTGGCAAGTTGTCATTAAGTGGTGGTTTGGTTGTTGGGAATTTAGTGCAAAGGGTATTAGAAAAAGATTGATTTTCTGCTTATGGCAGTGACAAAGTTTTTTTAGAAATTTTATTTTTTTTAATAGGTGTACTTTTTCCTTTCTCCTTTTTTTTTTTTTTTTTTGTTTAAATTTTATTTATTTTTGAGGGGGGGGCATAGAGGGAGAGAGAGGGAATCCCAAGCAGTCTCCACACTGTCAACACAGAGCCCGACACGGGACTTGAACTCCTGAACCATGAGATCATGACCTGAGCCGAAATCAAGAGTTGGATGCTTAACCTACTGAGCCACCCAGGAGCCCTTATTTGTTTTAAAAAAGTGAGCTATGTTAAAGAAACATAATAAATACTAGTTTAGACTGTATATGAATGATTAAATTTTAGAAAAAGTTACTGGCAAATAAATTTATTTGTGGGACCCTGAAGACAGAATAGAGCCCAGAGAAAGAGTGCAACAGGAATTGAGTACTTAAAGAAGCAGAATTCAAAAGGAAATTGACTTGCAGTTACATGTGTAGAAGAAATCTGAGCTTCCTATAATTAAAATTGAGTAGCAATGCCTGTTAAGGCCAAAAGAAAAGATGTTTGGAAGAGTATAAAGTTTATTTGGTAAAAAGGAAGTTTATTGGATGTATTATATGTAGAAAGTTTTCCTAACTAGCTTGTTTGTTTTTTTAAGTTCATCTTTATTTATTTTGTGAGAGATAGAGAGCAAGCGGTATAGGGGAAGAGAGAGAGGGAGACAGAATCCCAAGCAGGCTCTGCACTGACAGTGCAGAGCCTGATGTGTGGCGCAAACTCAGAACTGCAAGATCAAGAACCCAACTGAAGTCAGATGCTTAACTGACTGAGCCACCCAGGTACCCCTTCTAAATAGTTTAAATAAGGACTCCCATTGAATATCCAGAATCTGAAATTTTTAGGGGCAGATACTACTTTGGGAGAACCTTAAGATAACAAATTAGGTTGGGAGTGGGAAAGAAGCTTACGGGGATATCCTGTAAACAGTAGATCATAGTTACTATTGTGAGACAGTTTGTTATAGTTAGCTGGCTTACTCTTATGTCAGTTATCTAAGACAGCGGTTCTCAAAGTGTAGTCTGTGATCTCTGGGGTCTCCAAGGCCAGAACTATTTTCACAATTATATCATTAAGACATTGTTTGCCTTTTTGATTGTTCTGACATTTGCACTGATGGTACAAAAGCAGTGGTGGATAGGACTGCCGGTGTCTTAGCATGAACTAGGGCAATGGCACCAACCGTACTAGTAAAACATCGTATTCTTCACCACCATACACTCACTTAAAAATGTCCTTAATGAAGCAGTAAAAACTACTAGTTTTGTTAAGTCATGACCCTTGAGAACACATTTTTTTTATATTCAGTGTGACAAAGTGTGTGTAAAGTAATTTGAATGCATACCATGGGATGATGGTTGTCTCAAGGAAGTACACTTTTGTGATTATTCTACTTGGGAGTATTTTTCTGTGATGGACATAATTTTAACTTGAAAGAATGACTACCAGACGAACTGTGGATTCAGACTTGGATATTTGGCAGTTATTTTCTCAAAATGAACAAAGAGCCTATCAATTCCAAGAAAACGGCTGACCGTATTTATGCCAGTGATAAAATTTGAGTTTGTTTCAAACCAAAATCAGTATTTTGGAGAACTTGTATCCATCACCTAAGTTCTGTCCATGTATTTCCTATGTTTATGCTCATTTTTTCATATGTCTGTTTCCATCTATCTGGGACCATTCAGAATCTGCTGGAGGTTATTTTTGCTTAATTGTTTTGTCTAAAAAATATATATACATATTTTTCATTTCTAAAGAGTGTTTGAGCAGAGCATAGTACTCTGGGTTTGGCAGTTTTCTTTAAGCACACTGACAATAACACTTTACTGTCTGCAGATTTTCATTTTCTGTTGAGAAGTCAGCTATGAGTCTAACTGTTGTTACTTTAAAAGCTTCCTATTCACACTCCCCATGAATTTTCTTTTTGTTTTTTGCAGTTTCACAATCATGTATCCAGGTGGGGTTTTTGTTTTTTATTTTTTTTTTATTCTCCTTGGGATTCAGTGAACTTAAATCTGAGATCTTAAATCTTGATTGGAATATCTTTAAACAGATCTGATAAATTCTCATTATCTTAAAAAAAATTGCAGTCACATTTCTCTCCTGTAAAGACTGATTAAACATGTTAACATGTTAGATTTACTTACTGCATCTTTCTTCTTTCTTTTTCTTTTTCTTTCTCTTTCTTTCTTTCCTTAAATCTCCTATGTTCTAGCTTTTAATTCTTCAGTTTTGTTCAACTGAGCTCAGACACAAATACATTGAATTTTTGTTTTTCATTTGTAGAATTTTTGTCCATTTGCTCCTAGCACCTTTTGTTGAAAAGACTTCATTCTCCACTGAGTTGCTTTTGGTCTTTTGTCAGAGATGAGTTGATTATATTTTTACGGGTCTATTTTGGAGCTCTTTGTTCCATTAACCTACGTGTGTCTGTTCTTTCACCAATTCCATGCTGTCTTTGTTACTGTAGTTGTATATGGTAACTCTTGAAATTGGGTAGAATAAGTCCTCCAGCTTTGTTCTACTTCTATCTTGGGTGTTTTAGGTCTTTTGCCTTTCTATATAAACTTCGGAATCAATTTATTGATAACTACAAGTAGCTTGCTGGGATTTTGATTTGAATTGTGTTGACTCTGTAGAGCTAATTGGGAAGAATTGTTACTCAAACCAGTGGTAGAAAGCAAAATTGGGATTACGTTTTATCTAAGAGCTGTTTTTATTTCTGGTTTACCTTTACCCTGGATAACATGAAAGTTCCGGTGTTTGGCAGGCCCTGGGCTTTGACTTTTCCCTGTGAGGCCACTAAAAGGTTACTTCAGTTTTGCAGTTTTTTCTTTGGAATTGGCAGCTGCCCTAAGGACAGAGCCTTGAGTGCTAGTATCTTGCTTTTTTCCTAGGTTTTTGGGCCCAGTAAATGTTTATTATCTTAGCTCTTGAGCTTTTGAGTTTTTTTAATGTTTATTTATTTTGAGAGAGAGAGAGAGAGAGTACAAGTGGGAGAGAGGGGCAGAGAGAGAGAGAGAGAGAGAGAGAGAGAATCCCAAGCAGGCTCTGTGCTGTCAGCATGGAGCCCGACACTGGGTTCGATTCCATGACCACGAGATCACAATGTGAGCCAGTATCAGGAGTTGGGCACTTAACTGAGCCATCCAGGTGCCCCTGCTTTTGAGGTTTTTAAAAAATTTCATCTAGTTTTAAAGTTGTTTTCAGGAAGGGGATTACCTACATTTATCATTATTGAAAATTGGAGTATCCCCAGTGGTCTGCCTCCCTCATAGAATTGATGGTTGGTATATTTACTCTTAAAAATTTGTATAAATTGGGGCGCCTGGGTGGCTCAGTCGGTTAAGCGTCCGACTTCGGCTCAGGTCATGATCTCGCGGTCCGTGAGTTCGAGCCCCGCGTCGGGCTCTGTGCTGACAGCTCAGAGCCTGGAGCCTGTTTCGGATTCTGTGTCTCCCTCTCTCTCTGACCCTCCCCCCGTTCATGCTCTGTCTCTATCTCAAAAATAAATAAACATTAAAAAAAATTAAAAAAAAAAAATTTGTATAAATTATTGGAGGAGCAGAATGAATTCTCCCAAATTTGCAGTGTCCATTGAGACCTTCCAGACAGTAATAAATTATGCTGCTTGAGATAAACTTATGGTAGATCTTGGAAAGCTCTACTTGTGAAGAAATGTGGCAGTTGAGTTTTGAGTGGTCTAATTAATGTTAAAATGTGCCTTGGTTTTGGGCACTGGGCCGTTTGGCGAAAAACCTTGTAGAAATTTTGGGTTTGTGGTACAGACTGCTAGTTGTCTGTCCCAGTTCTCATTCCTTTCTTAATTTCCAGTGTTGAGGAATATGACCGTGCAAAATAAAAACTAGATTTCTCATCTTCTTTTGCACCTAGGAGTGGTTATGTGAGTAATCTGTTAAATAGTTTGGACTTTTCTCTCTGTTGTCAAACTTGTACATTGAGCTGTCTGTTGGCCATCTCTGCCTGGATTTATACCAGAAACACTGCAAGCCCAACATAATCAAAAGTAATATTTATTTTCTGGATCTCTGCTACTTCATTTATCCAGTCACCAATGCTGGAACTTCTGACTCCTCCAAATCCCACTGTCCCCAAACTCACACACATATATATACTTCAGACTTCAAATCCAGCTAATTTTTATTCTTTCTAAATGTCCTGCCTTCTCCCAGTCTATACCCAGCATTGACCCTGGTTCTTGCACTTGTCATCTCTTGCCTAGATTGCTACAAGAGCCATACAGTTGCTTCTTTGTTTATAGTTTTTTAAAATGTTTATTTTTTTTTAATGTTTATTTATTTTGAGAGACAGCACGTGCACATGCACCCAGGAGAGGGGCAGAGAGAGAGGGAGAGAATCTCAAGCAGACTCTGTGCCGTCAGCACAGAGCCTGACACAAGGCTCCATCTCATGAAGTGTGAGATCATGACCTGAGCCAAAATCAAGAGTAAGATGCTGAACTGACAGCCACCCAGGCGCCCCTGTGTATAGTTTTGTAACTCTCATTTTTCCTTTTCCATCCACAGAATCGCCCATCTGAAATAAGTTTTCAGTCATGCTTGCATAATTAATTTTAGTGCCCTTAGCCTCCCAGACTCTGTAATGTGGTTCCATTTTACCTTTCCAGCTCATTTGTCATTCCTAACCCTACATTTGATGCTCTAATAGCACCAGATTTCTTTTTTTTTAAATTTTTTTAAGTGTTTGTTTATTTCTGAGACAGAGACAGAGCACGAGTGGGGGAGGGGCAGAGAGAGAGAGAGAGAGAGAGAGACAGACAGACAGACAGACAGACACACGCAGAATCAGAAGCAGGATCCAGGCTCTGAGCTGTCAGCACAGAGCCCGATGCAGGGCTTGAACCCATGAACCGCGAGATCATGACCTAAGCTGAAGTCAGACACTTAACCTACTGAGCCACCCAGGCACCCCAGAGAGATTTTTTACTTTAATTAACTTTACATTTTTCTAAACATGAAATAAATAGGGCCTGCTGTTGAATATACCATATTCTGAAATAGGGATTTATAGTCTAAGTCACAAGTTTTCTTTTTGAAGTACTGTATTTGAGATATCTTTTTTGAAATTTCTTTCAAAGTCTGAAAGAAATGTTTTATTTGGCTGGGAAAAATGATTTTCATATGTGTATCATATACGTTCGTTTTAGAACATTGCTTATCTGGACCAGTCTCCTTCTGTCACACATACGGAAATGGTGGCCAGGAGAAATTAGTGATTATGTTGATGAGGTAGAAGCAGAGTCAGGATCTGCCGTGACCTACATCCAAATACAAGTATCTGCTTTAAAAAAATCTTCAAGCATGTTGAGGTTCTCAAGTCTTCTCTCCAAATTGCATTTAGGATTACCAAGCATTGTTACAAAGACCTTGACCTTTTGTGTAAAGAGTAACTTGGGTAATTAACTGAGCAGGATACATTGTAATTCGTGTCTTATTAACCTTAATTCTATAAGGAATGGTTTATTTACAAAACAGTGGCCTAAACCTTGCCTCCATACCTGTCTTGGCAATTTATTTTAGAAGGAAATATTTTTTGACCCATTGATAGATTATTTTTAAGTATTCTAAGTGAAGCAGGCGTGGTAGATATAACATGTTATAGATGTATTTGTGTTTGTTTGTTTTTAGCATCAAGCATTGCACAATCCTCTCCAATAATGTAGATCATCTCTTACTGAATTTAACGCTGTCTGATATCATGGTCTCCTTGGCAAATGCCTCAACTTTACAGAAGGATTCCAACTGGATAGAAATGATAAGAAAATTTGTGACAAAGACCCTTGAAGATGGCTTTAGGCTAAATAGTAAGCAGCTAAACAGATTGCTTGGAGTATCATGGAGATTAATGCAGATACAACCTAACAGAGGTAGGTGTTCTTGCTTTGTCCTTATTTAAGAGAGGAGCTCTTATGCATGCTCTTAGGGTCTAGCTTTGAATTGATGACTTTCACACGTTTTATGTAGACAAGTTAATTACATTCAAACCTTAAAAGTTAGCTTGTATAATTATAAATGGACTATCTGCTTGAACACTGAAATGGTTAATACTCAGCGCATCTCTCTCTCAGGTGAGTAGGTCCACTGTGAAGCAATATGATTAAATTTCTAGTAGATTACAGACTTGAGTAAAAGGAGGTAGGTATTACTTCAGAATGCTATTGAGCCTAATGATAAAGAAATACACTTTTCTGGTCTAGTTTGATTAGAAATTGAGCACTTTCCCCTTTTATCCATATAGAATGAGTTGAATCTTGCCTGTCTCTACCTTTCTGTTAGCCTGAAGTTATGTCACATAAAGTCTATTTTTAGTGTGATTTACGAATTCTTTTCATTCAAAAACAAAGCTTTCCTGTTTGGTTCCCATCTTATTCATCTTTCTAATATCTTGGTTTTTGTCATCATTACATAGGTTTGTTGTCCCTTACAAAAATTACACTGTAGTCTCAGGTTGCAGTCTGACTTTTATATTAACTCATTACTTTTGGACTTCAGTGGTAGTATCAGTTTGTGACTAAGATCTGCTTTGTCATAGGAACAAAGTAAAGTGCTTCTGTGCTTTTAGAGGAATTTGGGAGCTGGTGAAGAAACATTTTTGATTAATATACAGTTGTTTTTGTATTTAGAGGCTACAGAGTCTCTCATCAAGGCAGTTTATACATTGTATCAGCAGAGAGGCCTCCTCCTTCCAGTTCGAACTTTGTTACTAAAGTTTTTCAGTAAAATCTATCAAAAAGAAGAACTGAGATCTTACAGAGTCAGGTAAGGTTTCATTTATTTTACCTTTCTTTTTTGGTGGAGTTATTTTGTAGTCTACTTAAGATACTAGAGTGGTAAAAATCTTTGGAGATGTTCATTCTTTTTATTTTGTTTGGCTGCATATAAGAAAAGATATAAAATTGTATATAGAAACATGCATAGTAGTGCCAGTAATCTTTATGTGCACCACCAGCAGATAAAATCCTCTTTGAGCTTATATTTCCACTTGTCCACTTACAACTTAAGGTCAGTTGGAGTAACCTATAGCAGCCTCAACTTTTTCTTTTGCTTTCTGTAAAAACTATGGAGGTTGAACTATTAGCTATTAGTGTCATATTGGGGCATATGGTGTAAGAATGAAGACGATAGAAGATGAAAAAGTTTCTGGCTTAGTTTGGTGCTATCAGTTGAGATGGATAACACAAAGAGTAGAATTAAGGAATTAATTTTTTGATACGGTGAATTTGAGATATAGTTTGGAAGTCAGGAAGATGTGTTTAGGTAGAAGATAAGGTTTGGGGATACCTGAGCATATGTAGGTAGTTGTTGAAACATATTTGAGTCTTTAGTAGAAGCTGGGTGCTTTTCATAATTTATCTAAATCTCATATTCCTACTTTGAGGTGTAGATACTGTTACTTTCGTTTTGTAGGAGGAAACTGAAGCTTAGTTTAATAAGTTGGTGAGTGTCCTATAATTAATGGGGAACAGAGCTGAGACTTAAGTTTAGGTCTGACAGCAAAGGTCATGCTTAATTCACTAAGCTCTTGGGGTACAGCAAAAGTGATTGCCGTTGCCTGAGTGAAGAGACATTGGAGCTTTAGCAAGTATAAGTACAGTTGATCCTTGAACAGTGTGGGGATTAGGGACACTGACCCCCCCTCCCCATTACAGTTGAAAAACTGTATGTAACTTTTGACTCCCTCAGAACTTAACTACTAATAGCCTACTGTTGATTAGAAGTCTTACCGATAAGTTGATAAACATATTTTGTATGTTATATATATTATATATTGCATTCTTACAATAATACCTAGCTTAATGCTTTCAGTGTTTCTAGGGTGTGCAGTTTGTGAGGTTTTCACAAAAAAATTTCCAGTATATTTATTGAAAAAAACCTGCATGTAAGCAGACCCACGCAGTTCAAAACCATATTGTTCAAAGGTCAACTGTATACTGAAGAACTAAAATAACACAGGTTTGAAACCATTTAGTGTGAGAGCACCCTACATTGAATGCATTATTGAGTTAGTATAACAGCTAATACTGTAAGGATAAATAGAACACAAAGAGCAGTAGTAGTGTCTGTTTTTGAAGATAAACATGCAATTTAGATAGTGCCCCAAATTGCATGCTCTTTTTAAGTGAGTGGTTAAAACCTTGGAAAATGCTACAGCTGAATAAATGATGCTTCTGGTCTTATAAACTCTAAAATGTTTAAATGAGTACATGTGTTCTTGGTAGATAATAATGTCACTCTGTGGTATATTTAAGTTAAAAATTTTTTTTGTTTGTTTAAACTTATTTCTCTTGTCTTTATACTTTATTTTGTTCTTCCTTGGTGTTTCTTAGATATCGTAGTAAGGTGTTATCCCGTTGGCTGGCTGGTTTACCATTGCAGCTTGCTCATCTTGGCTCCCGAAATCCTGAGCTGTCAACACAGCTTATTGATATCATCCATACTGCAGCAGCACGAGCAAATAAAGAATTACTAAAAAGTTTACAAGCTTCTGCTCTCCGAATCTATGGTAAGAGTTTAACTGTGTAGGTAACCATTGATCTACCCTGCATTAGGAAAGAAGTTTCTTTAAAAAAAAAAAAATTTTTTTTAATGTTTATTTTTGAAGGAGAGAGAGACAGAGTGTGAGCGGGGGTGGGGCAGAGAGAGAGGGAGACAGAATCTGAAGCAGGCTCCAGGCTCTGAGCTTTCAGTACAGAGCCATGTGGGGCTCAAACACACAAGCTGTGAGATCATGACCTGAGCCGAAGTCGGCTGCTTAACGGACTGAGCCACCCAGGCACCCCGGGAAAGAAGTTTCTAAGCGGAACTCTTTAGGTTTGCCTTTCCTTTGAATTATTATAAATGATTCACACCATGGTTAAAGTGCCAGAACAAAATATCAAATAGTAAATTCATTTTCAATAGTAAGTATTTTTTATTAGGATACTTTTAGAAGGTTAATGGTTGTAGATGCTTCTTGGATTCTTAAATTGTCTTTTCAGCCACATGCTGTTTACAAATTCAAAACTGATCAGGTATTTAAAAAAAATTCCTTTGAAGCTTTGGCAGCAAATTAATCATAAAGGATATTTTGTAGGACTTCTATATATTTATACTTTTTTATTCATCCTGGGAACTATTTTATATTTTAAGCAAAAATACCAATAAAAGCATATTGGGATGTATTACATATATGTAATATGTATTTATTATTGAGATGTAATTCACAAACCATAAAATTTGTCCTTTTACAATGTATATTTCAGTGTTTTTAACATATTCCCAAAGTTGTGCAGTCACCACTGTCTGATTCCAGAATATTTTTATCACCCCAAAAAGAAATTAAACCCATTAGTAGTCCTTCCCCAGCTCCTGGCAACCACCAATCTACTTTCCTGTCTCTACGGATTTGCCTGTTCTGGACATTTGTTATAAATGGAATTATATAATGTAGAGCCTTTTGAATCTGGCTATTTTCACTTAATGTACTGTTGGCAGTATACATGCATATTTAGTGTGCATGTATCTGTACCTTTTTTTTTTTTTTTTTTTTTTTTTTTTTTGCTGAGTACTAGTATTCCACTCTATGAATCTGTCACTTATATTTACCCATTCATTAAGTGATGGACATTTGGTTTGCTTCCATCCTTTTTGGGTTATATTTTTAAGTCTTTTTTTTTCAGTACTGCTTATATGTAGATGTCTTCTGCTTTAAATTAGGTTGATATTGTAATTGTCACTGTTTAGCAAAAGCGCTTGTTTTTTACCGTTTTACTTTGGTTCAATCCCTTTACCCCATCAAAGTTATTATTTCAGACATTGACACTTGGATGTTGTGGAATTATTACAGTGTTAAATAAATATATCTTTAATAATGTTCATTGTTTTACTTTAGAAAATAGTTTAAGTCCTACATATACTTTATGATAAAACTTTTTTATGTAGATGGTAAGTTGAAATTCAGTTTAATACAGTAAAAAGTAAGCAAGCACTCAATCTGTTTTACTAATTTAATCTCTGTATATCTTTTATAGTTGACTTTAATATGTGTTACCTACCCCACTAGATCCACAAGAAGGCACTGTGGTGGTTCTTCCAGCAGACTCTCAGCAGCGTTTGGTCCAGCTTGTATATTTTCTACCAAGTCTGCCTGCTGATTTACTTTCTCGGTTAAGTCGTTGCTGTATTATGGGAAGACTCAGCTCAAGTTTGGCTGCCATGCTTATCGGGATACTGCACATGAGGTAGCATCCAAGTGAGCTATATTTTAAGTATATAGTCTTTTCTCCCATGCCTTTTACTGGCAGTGTGTAAATTACAGAAGGCTTATACTGCTACTAACTTCATTTGCTCTTAATTCAACATTTAAAACTCTTCATCCTATTATTGCTAGATAAAGTTCACTGGAGTAAGACTGTTTCAAGTTTTTTAGTGATTTGTATAGATAGAAATTATCTATAATTTGTACATAATGTACAGATTTTAAATTCTCAAAAGCCTGTAGTAAGGGTTCAGTGGCAGGTGAGAGTACTGTGCTTAAATAAAACCTTTGGTGTTAATGACATTGTGATACAGACCTTCTTTTCAGGGACCTCCAAATTTAACGTAGCTGGTGAAATAAATATGTTTGTGACTCAGGCGAGGAATCAGTTGAAATTTCTTTTTGTGTGTGTGTGGTTAAATGTACATAACATAAAACTTAACCATTTTAACCGGTTTTAAGTATACAGTTAAAACTGTGCAGTGGCATTAAGTACTTTCACATTGTTGTGCAGCCAGCACCGCTGTCCATCTCCACAACTCTTTTATCATTCCAAACTGAAACTCTGCATGCGTTAAACAGTAACTCCTCATCCCCCTCCCCCCCGGCCCTTAGTAACCACTGTTCTATCTTCATGATAAAAAAAATAAATTAATTAATGTTTATTTTTGAGAGAGAGAGAGAGAGATCACGCGATGGGGAGGGGCAGAGAGAGGGAGATACAGAATCCAAAGCAGGCTCCAGGCTTCAGTCTGTCAGCACAGAGTCCAGCGTGGAGCTTGAACTCACAAACTGAACTGTGAGATCATGATCTGAGCCAAAGTCAGACTCTTAACCGACTGAGCCACCCAGACGCCCCTTCATGATTTTGAGTATTCTAAGTACCTCATATAAATGGAATCCTACTATATATGACCTTTTGTGTCTTGCTTATTTCACTCAGCATAACTCTTCAAGGTACATCCACATCGTATCATGTATCAGAATTTCCTTTTTAAGGTTGACTTAATGTTCCAGTATATGTATATACTACATTTTGTTTATTTTTCCCTTGATGGAAACTTGGTTGTTTCCATCTTCTAGCTTTTGTGAATAATGCTGCTGTGATCATTGGTGTACAGATATCTGTTTGAGTCCTTGCTTTAAATTCTTTTGGCTATATACCCAGAAGTGGAATTGTTGGGTCACATGGTAATTCTCTGTTTAATTCTTCGAGGAACTGCTGTAACGTGTTCCACAGTGGCTGCATCATTTTACTCTTAAATGTTTTATAATAGTGTTTCATATTGTAGGTATTCAAAGTATCCTTAAACACCTTGTGTTTGTATCATTAGGCATAATATTTTTAGTGTTCAGTAAGATTTATTATTGATTGTGTCTCATAGGCAGGGTCTAATATGGTTTTAGGGAGAAATTGAAATCTAGGTGGTACCTGAAAAGTTTAAAGACTAATAACTTCCTTGTGACTTGTACAATACAGATCCTCTATCCTGGTTAAATAGGAGTAGCTCACTTTATTGGTAGACTTGCTTTAGCTTGTTTGACAGTCACCTCTTACCATTATAAGACATATCTTGGAATCAGTCACCTAAAGTGTGATTTACCTTTCTTTTTAGCTAGCAGAAGAGAGCTCTCGGCAATGTGTTTGTTTATATGTGAAATTCACTCTTTTATTTCTTCTGTGTGCATGTGCATTAGAGGGACTTGGTCTTACCTTTAAGTGCTTTAAGCATATATTAGTTTCAGTGTTTTTCTTTCTAAGGGAAAAAAATCCTTGTCTAGTAAGCAGTTATTTAGCAGGCCTTTAAAAAAATTAAATGTGATTTCTTTTTGTTACTGAAGTGGTTTTGTTTATTAACTTCCAGTAGAGGGCACTCTGTTCCTTTGATACAACTGGTGAAGGATCTGTTTTCACGTTGACTTAAAATCAGTTTTTGAACACTTCTTGAAGCTAGTTCTCTTTGGAAGCTATGTTTATATATTTATCAATATCTGTTATGATTGACTTGATAACTTTTGCCAAGGATGTTTTCAATTTTTTTTTTTCTTTTTGTGGAGATTTGTGGTAACTATTGAGAAAATATATTTACAAATAGTCGGGATTCATAATCACCAAATTAAAAGCATATTGTCAATATAGTTAAAAATCCACCAAGTTAAATTCTGTTTTTTAGCAGAGTCTGTTAGTAGACTTCTCTCTCTGTAGATGTATTGTTCCCATTCAGATGAATCTCTCTTTTTTTTTTTTTCAGATGAATCTCTTTTTAAAAAAATAATACAAAATTAGGACTTCTGAACTTTCTTAGGCCAGTGACATCATTATATCACTTCCTAGATTCAGAATTTAACAATAATGTTTGTTTCCCTCAGACATACACTGGGTTATTTCATATCTGGTTTTCTTTTCAAAATACCCCCTTCTGTCCTCAACTATGACTATACACAAGCCAGTTGCTTTTCATAATCTTCCACCTGCACTGTTATAATATTCCATCTAACTTTTGCACTTTTGCCAGATTAATTTTCCTTAAATATTGCTTTAATTCTGATTTTTGTCTGTTACACTAAGTGTATTATGAGATCAGGTTCTTTTAGGTTTTGTAGTTCTGATGTCCTGTTTGTCTTTATCCAAGAGAGTTAACCCCAAAGAATAGTTTGTTCCATATGTGAAAAACCCATCAGCTAAAAACTGTTGGTATTCATCTTTTTAAAAGTGCAATTAGAGTTGTTGCCCCTATCTAATTTTTATCACCCACTTAAAGTCTTTTAGAGTTTGACTCCCCCTCCCCCCCCCATACCATTCTCCTTGCGTTTTCCCCCTTACCTTTGCTCATTCCTTATCCTTTCTGCCCCTAGTTTATTTACAGCTGGATTGGGAAACATAAGACCTAAATGTGGAGAGAATCCACACTGTTAGAGAAAAATCTGACAAGGGAGAAATTTGGGACTAAGAAATTTGGCCTGATTTTTAAGTAGGGTAAAATACATGACCTCCTCTGTCAGGAACAGTTTCAGTTTAGTTCTTTTGTCCCAGCTTACCTCAGAAGTGTTCTGGCTTTGACAGTATATATGGTCATCATAATTTTAAGGGCAGTATGATATATTGCTTGTCATTTGTTGAAAGCAGTCTCTTAAATGGATTTTGCTACCTTTTTTAGCCACTGGATGGCACAGTTGCTTTCTGTTTTCACTGGGTTCAAAAGCATATTAGTTTGTTTTCTAATTACCATTTTGTACTCTTTCCCATTGTGCATTTCTGGCTTTTTAAAATAACCTCTCAGTTTTTGTTACTCCTCCCATAAGTCTTTTGCTTATTGTGGGAATAATAAAAAAGGGTGTTTCCATTATTTTAACTGCCCAGATTTAAAGAATGGTAATAAATATTAGCTATTGTAACAGTAAATTAAGTGCTTCTAGTTGAATTAGAAATGCCCAATTTTGTCTGACATTTATTCAGATAACTGAAAAAATTTGTAGCCTCAGCTTGTTGGATCTGATCATTCTCAGCACCCCCCCCCCCCTTTTTTGGGCCATATCTGAGACTAACATTTGTTGTCTTTTCCCTTAGCCTTAACTTGAAGAGAGTTTTTAAAGGAATCACTGGAAACTGATCCCCTACCAGGAACCACATAATCCTCATTTAATGAGAAGCTGCTTTACATTTAGCTATTCGCCTAAGTATACCATGAATACTTAGCTGTGCTATTATGACGTAGACCCAGTTATAGCTTTGCACAGTATAGGAACATATGATTATCCTAGAATGACTTTACATGGAATATTCTTTGCCTAACTAAGATACTTTTTGCTTAGTTAGGAAATGAGCTTGTTTAAACTTAGCTCATTTAAGTAAGCAAGGTAAGACTTTATGAAAATCAAGTAGCAGCCAAACCTGCTACTGAAAAGCAAAGCTTCATCTTGGCTCCTTGGAATCTGATTTTCAAATGGCATGGAAATTTTCTTTTTTTTTTTTTTTTTGGAAATTTTCTAATTTATACCATATATATGGATCAGTTATGCTTTTTCATGGATATTTTGCATAAGTATGTTAGAAGTTGAACTTCCTATATTCTGGTACTTGAGCCCTTATATTTAAAGTGAATATATACTATGGGTTTTTAAGTTATTAGTGCAGATTTGTTTTCAATAAAGAAAAATAGTTATGTATTGTGCTGTTTTTCAAAGTCTTCCAAGTTGGTCACCTCTGGTAATAATTCTCCTATTGTTTGTTATAGATCATCATTTTCTGGATGGAAGTATTCAGCTAAAGACTGGTTGATGAGTGATGTGGACTATTTCAGCTTCTTATTTTCAACACTTACAGGTAAAGACATTCACCTGACAAATTAAGGAAAGGAAAAATCTGGTATAAAAGTTGTCCTAAGATTTACTGTCTTATCTGTTTGGTTCTAAGTTTTGAAGATGGTAAATAATCTATTTACCTTGAAATGATTTTTATGGCTAATAAGTGGGGATCTTTGAAGGAATATTTGTATTCTCCATTGTCAGGCTTTTGAGGCAGGGATATACATGATTCATGTTTAAATCTCTCAGAGTACAAATACTCTGGAGATGATTTGAATGTCATATGATTATATTTTCATTTATTTCTAAGTCTAATTTCTCAACTTGATTATCTTGCTTTACAGTGAGTTGGACATACTTGACTCTTTCAGATAGTCAGGTGCAAACCTCATTGCATACTTTAAAAAGTTGATGAGCAGAATATCCATTTTAAAAATGTTTAAAATGTTCAACTTGATAGTAAGTACATCAGATTTCAGCCATTTTCTACATTCCATTGCTCAAAAGCAAAATTAGTAAAATGAATCTACAAATAAGTTAGATGTGTAAGTATTATTACTTTTGTTTTAAATGATTGTACTGTTTCAACATTTCTGTTGTATATTTGGAGGATAAAGATGACATTCTTTGACATTTTCTGAAGGCTTAAAATTTAGGAGATTTAATGAATAGGTTAAGATACTCCAGAAAAAACTTGACAAGTGCTGATAATGAGCTGAATCCAAGATAAATATTACATACACGGATAAATGAGTGTTTATTTGATAGTTTTGGATGTACCCATTTGAGATAGAAGGCAGGGATTTTATGTTTTAATAGTGGTAAAGGGTTAGGGTTAAGGGTTAGTGGTTTTAGAAAGCTCATTAGGAGTCAGTACTGTGATGTGGCCATCAAACTAGATGGTGACTCTTTAAGCTTAATGTCATGGAAATACAGTGATTTGAACATCAAAGCAGGCCACAACGCTGGTATTCTGATCCTTCTGAGCACTGTCAGGAGATACTGTCAAGTTGTCTATGTAGGTCAGACCAAGTGTATGTAATAGGGGTGGTGAGAGGATCAGAAATTTTGCTGTAGTTGGAAGAACTACACATGTATTATCAAAAAAAAAAAAAAAAATCCGGAAGGGTTTAGGAGGGAGAGTTTTAAAACATTTGAAGGGCTATTAGAGCTCCTGGGTGGCTCAGTTGGTTAAAACATTTGAAGGGCTATTATACAAAAAAATATATAGATAGTATACATATGAAGCAGTATATCATTTTACTTGTTGATTTGCTTTTTTAAACCTGCCATTAATGGAAAAGCTTATGCCTTTCACATTTTTTAAAGTAAAAGTGGTATGGTTCCCAGTATAAGGGGTAAAACTTAACTTGTTGCTGCATCATATATTGGGTCAGATCACATCCTTTGTGTACATAATTAATAGGAATTTTACTGCCTCCATTGCTAGCAATTCGTTTTTTAAAATATGTGAAAAGCAGAAATTCAGAGAAAGCAGAGTAGCCAAAGAATTTAAACTTGAAGGTACATGTCTATTTTTTAAAAATAAGAATGTCATTTGCTTTGTGATTTATTTTTTTAAATTAACTTTCTTTGTACCTAAATTAGGGTTTTCAAAAGAGGAGTTGACTTGGCTTCAGAGTCTTCGAGGAGTTCCTCACGTCATCCAGACACAGCTTTCCCCTGTGCTTCTTTACCTTACTGACTTGGATCAGTTTTTACATCATTGGGATGTTACAGAGGTAATAGTGCATTTAAAAAGAAACTTATGATTATTAAAATTCTGTTCATCAACTACCAATAGTTACTATATATTAGGATTGCCTTGTAGGAGATCCTTTCAGAGATAAAGAGTAGTATAAGAAATGATCCACATTTTGAGAGCACTTATCTTGGATAGGAGATATATGTTTCTAAAAGAGGAGTGTTTTTCATTACTGGTTGCACTACTAGAACAGAATAAATTAGCAGTCTGAATGGTGGAGATAAATTTATTTTCTTTTATCTAGTATAGAATGGATAGGATAGATGCTTCTATGAAAAGGGAGAATTTGACTTAAGTCTTGAAGGATGCGTAGAACTACTTGGATTTGGTATCTTTGAAGGTGACGTTTTTTAAAAAACAAGATTATTCAATTCTTTTGGTTTTGAGAATTAGTACATAGTATGTTAAAGATAATTTAAAGCCTTGTTTTTCATTAAGTTTTAAAGTTCAACCTACAAATCTTATTTTTAAGATAAATACAATAACTTTAAGCAGTCTTTTAAAATGGGACTTTGATTATCCTTTTATAAACTTAGTTAAAATTTTAAACCATTTAACCTTTGTTTAAAGTTTATTTTGAGAGAGAGAGAGAGAGCATGAGCATGAGCGGGTGAGGGGCAGAGAGAGAGGGAAGGAGAGAATCCCAAGAGGTTCCGCATCATCGGCGCAGAGCCCAGTATGGGGCTCGAACTCATGCACTGTGAGATCATTACCTGAGCGAAATCAAGAGTTAGATGCTTAACCAACTGAGCCACTCCGGTGCCCCATCAAGTAATTCAGTTTTCTGATAAACCTTCACAAATGTTAAAATATTAAATATAGACTAAATTAAGCTTTATAAAATACGATAAACCTTAAAATTATTTTAATACTTTATTTATTTATTTTGAGAAAGAATGAGTAGGGGCAGGGCAGAGAGGGAAGGAGACAGAGAATTCCAAGCAGGCTGTGCACTGATGGCACAGAGCCTGCCATGGGGCTTGGACTCCTGAACCATGAGATCGAGACCTGTGCCAAAGTCAAGAGTTGGATGCTCAACTGACTGAGCCACCCAGGCGCCCCTATAAATATAATAAATCTTAATAACTTAGGCTTTGGTACTGCTTATAGTAAAAATCAAATTAAAATCATAAGTTTTAAATTGGAATTATTAGGCTGATCTTTTACTGTAACAGAATAAATTGTCTTACATGTTACAGATATGTAAGCTAAATATGCAAAAACATAAACATTGATATAAGGTTTTGATTCTCTAAAACATTTCTATAATAATTAATTTCTATTATTTATTTTTTCATTTTTTTATTTCCTACATGAAAAATGCTTATGCAGTAAGAATGTACTAATATCATCCCAAGTAATTTTGGTTTGAACCTTTTTTGCAAATTCTCAGGTTATGTTCTCTGCTGGCTAGTTTCTTTTAATGATTTGGAAGGCCCTTGGTGAGAACACTGACTAATACAGTCTTTCCTTAAAGCTTATAATAGCTAGTCCAAAAGCTTTTTTTTTTTTTTTTAAACCTCTTTGTCATTATTCTCAACAGGGTAGTCTCTAGATTCAAGTTACATCCTACTTTTCTATTTTGTTGCTATAACAATTGATTTTACTCAGCTGATCTATTATTTACTTCTTTTATTCTATTCTCAATATGCTTAATATTTTCCCATCTGTTAAGACAGTACCTTTTATAGATTTATATACACTTTTCACTTTGCATTGTTTGACTCTGATTACAGTTCTTAGGTATGCCAGTGAATTTATCTTCACTTTATTGCCCTAATGCCTGGTACTATGTTTATATGTATGTTCTCCAACAATACTGGATTTTAAAAAAGTGAAAAGAAATAATGAATTGGTTTAACATCTGAAATTTTATCTTACTTCATAGTAAATGAAGAGAGCTAAGATAGATCTCCTGAGGTTAAGGCCTTGAATATTAGATTGGAGGGATTGGGCTTGCTAACAGTAGTAAGAGTAGTTTTAAAGGACAGACTATAATTAATGTATGTAAACCATCATGATGTATTGGAGAAAACACTGTATGGGATTATTGGGCTCCAGATTCCAGGCATAGATTTACCAGTGTCTAGTTTGGTAACTTGGACAAGTCATATAGCCTTTATCTGATTATTTAAATTTTTCATAAGCACATCATCTGTGTAAAGCCAAAATAAAATTGTCATGAAAATGTTATCAGCTGTATTTCTGAAGTGAACATTTCTCAAGGACGTGCATTAAACTTCAAGGTTGCTGTCTTTGAAATGTTAAGACATAATTAGGAAAAATCTGAAAGTCTCATTTTTAGTTTGTGAACTTAAGTGAAGATTCCAGTTTTCTTTTGGATAAGTTTTATTATTTAAGTTGGCCTTTTCATGTGAAAATATTTGACATACACATAGTTTTGACATCCTTAATGTAAACATTTATTTTTCTAATTATTTCATTTGAACAAGTTATTAGGACTGGGATCGCTCAGTTGTTTTGTAGTTTCATCTGTTTAAGCCAAAGTGATTCTTTTTCAAATCAGACTTTTTTTTTTTTTTTTTTTTTTGAATAGGTATTCACAGAATACAATTCAGAACAGAGGATAATAGTAAAAAAGTCTTCTTCCACTCCCTCTCAACTACCCATTTTTCCTCCCCGGTTTCTAAGTAAACGTGTTCTTTCAGATATCTTCTGTCTTCACAAATGACTAAATATATTGTCATTTTTTTTTTTTTTTTAAAGAAGTAATATCCTTTATATGCTAACCTAGACCTTGTCATTTTCACTTGTATCTTTGTTATTATTCTTTCTGAGCACTAAAGGAAGAGTTGTATGACCTTCCTGTTAATGATGGAAACTATAGTTAACAGGGAACGATCAAAAAGAGAACAGGAATCTCTGTGCAGAGATACCTTTTAGAAATGGAGATTTCTACTCCAGAGCCAATGAAAGGTTTTAAGGTTAATGTTAATTGTCATTTACAAAATACTGATTAGTTGTAAAAGAATGTTTTTTAACATGGATAAGCTCAGAATAATAATAATTATATAAATTCAGCTTAAGAAATAAGAACATTTTTATTTTTGAAACCCCTGTGTCCCTTTCCCTTCAGAGTAACACTGTCTTTAATTTTATCATATTTTTGTTTCTTTACAGTTTTATTGTAATTAGCATGTAACTCCAAACTATATTGTTGAGTTTTACGTGTTTACAAGTGAAACATTTTTTAGTAATTTTCTTTTTATTCAGTGTATTCTTAAAGGTATCTATGTTAATGTGTAAGCAGTAATGCATTGTTTTCGTTGCTGTATAGTATTGCATTGCAGTAAGATACCATGATTCATTGCTTTTGTAGTTTGAGTATTTTTAGCATTCCATTTTACCTCTGCTTTGGCATATTAGCTATGCCTCTTTGTTTTGTTTTTAGGTGTTTGCTCTTTAACTTAATACAGCCTACCTTCAAACTATACTACTTTATACCATAATATAATGTGTAATGATATGTGAGGTCATTCTTATGTTTTTCTGTATGTAATGTTTTTTTTTTCCTCTATATGCTTTTTTCTTCCTACATGTTGTCAAGATAATCTTTTTACCACTTTCTTCAGCAGTTTGATTGTAATGCCTTGGTGTTACTTTCTTAATTTTTTTTTTTTTAAGCTTGGTATTTGCTGAATGTTTTACTAGGTTTATAGTTTATTGTTTTGGGGAAAAAAATGTCACTCATTCCTTCAAAAGATGTTTTGGTTCCCTTCTTTGGGACTTAATTTACTTGTATGTTAGACCACTTGACATTGTCCTGTAGACCTTTGAGACTCTTTAACCTTTTTTTGCCATCTCTTGAGAAAGTATGCTGTATCTTCAAGTTCACTGATCTTTCCTGCATTATCTAATGTGCTATTTAAATCTTAAAGATTTTTTTAAAATTAAGATTTCTTTTAGAGCAGTTCTAATTTCACAGAAAAATTGAAGGGAAGGAAAAGGTGTTTCCCCGTATAATCCCTTCCCCCACATTTGCATAACCTTCTCCCTTATCAACATCCCCCACCAGAGTGGTATATTTGTTATAATTAATGATTCTATGTTGATATAATTACCCAAAGTCCACAATATACGTTATGGTTTACTCTTGGTGTTAACACATTTTATGGATCTGGACAAATGTATAATGCCACATATCCATCAGTATGATCTCATACGAGTGTCTTTACTACCCTGATATCCTCTGTGCTCTGACTGTTCATTCTCCATGTCCCCCAACCCCTGACAACCACAGGTGTTTGTTTGTTTTCACTGTCTGTAGTTTTACCTTTTCCAAAATGTCATACATTTGGGAGTATGCAGTATATTGCCTTTTTTAGATTGGCTTCTTTCACTTCATAATACTCATTTAAGATTCCTCCTTGTTTTTTCATGGCTTCATAGCTCATTTCTTTTTATTGCTGAATAATGTTACATTGGATGTACCAGTTTATCTGTTTACCTGCTGAAGGACATCTTTGTTGCTTCCAAATTTTGATAATTATGCATAAAACTGTGTATATAGGTTTATACACATCCGTGTGTAGTTTTTGTGTGGACATGTGTTTAACTGCTTTGGGTGAATACCAGGGAGAGCCATTGCTGGATTATATGGTCAGAGTGTGTTTAATTTGTAAGAAATTGTCTTCCAAAGTGGTTGTACCATTTTGCAATCTTATCAGCAGTGGATGAGTTTCTGTTGCTCCAGATCCTTGCCAGCATTTGGTGTCAGTGTTTTGAATTCAGGCTGTTGTAATAAGTATGTAGCATCTCATTATTTGTTTATTTGCCATGTCTTCTTTGGTGAGGTATCTATTATGGTCTTTGGCCCATTTGTTAATTGGGTTGTTTTCTTTTCGAGTTTTAAGTGCTCTTTGAATATTTTGGTTAACAATCCTTTATCAGATATATTTTTGCAAAGATTTTCTCCCAGTCTATGGCTTGTCTTTTCGTACTCTTGACATTATCTTTTGCAGAGAAAAATTTTTTAATTTTAATGAAGTCCAGCTTCTTTGTTTCTTTCCTGAATTGTGCCTTCAGTATTGTATCTATAATGTCATCACCATATGTAGGTCGTTTAGGTTTTTCTTCTAAGTCATTACAGTTTTGCATTTTGTATTTTACATTTAGGTCTGTTATGATTCACTCTGAGTTAATTTTTGTGAAGAGCCTAGATTCATTTATTTGTAGATGGATTGTTAAAGCACCATTTGTTGAAAAGACTCCATTGTCAAAGATCACTTGACTATGTGGGTCTGTCTTGCTGGGCTCTCTGTTTTGTTCCATTCATCTATTTGTCTAGTCTTTAACCAATATTGCAGTGTCTTGATTAGCATAGCTTTACTGTAATTTATGAAGCTGTGTAATATCAGTCCTTTAACTTTATTCTTTTCCTTTAATATTGTGTTGGCTATTTTGGGTCTTTTTCCTGTTTAAATAAACTTCAAGATCAATTTGTTGATATCCACAAAATGACTTACTGTTTTTTTGTTTTTTATTTTTAATGTTTGTTTATTTTTGAGAGAGTGAGAGCAAGCAGGGGAGGGACAGAGAAGAGGGAGACAGAGAATCCCAAACAGGCTTCACACTGTCAGCACAGAGCCTAATGCAGGGCTCAAATCCATGAACCGTGAGATCATGACCTGAGCCAAAATCAAGAGTCGGATGCTTAAGTGACTGAGCCACTCAGGCCCCCCTAACTTACTCATGACACTGATAGCAAGAGTAGTATGCACTGGGGCGCCTGCGTGGTTCAGTCAGTTGAGTGTCTGACTCATGTGGCTCAGGTCATGATCTCACAGTTCATGGGTTTGAGCCCTGCATCGGGCTGTGTGCTGTGACAGTTCAGAGCCTGGAGCCTGCTTGGGATTTTGTGTCTCCCTCTCTCTGTCCCTCCCTTGCTTGTTTGTTCTCTCTCTCTCTCTCTCTCTCTCAAAAATAAATTAAAAAAAAAATAGCATGCACTACCAACAACCAGCCAGGTGCCCCCTCAACAGTGTTCTTTTTTAAATTAATTGATTTTTAATTTTAGAGCAGGGGAGAGGGGCAGAGAGAGAATCCTAAGCAGCTGACACAGGGCTTGATTCCACGACCCTGGAATCATGACCTGAGCTGAAATCAAGAGTCAGACCTTCAACTGACTAAGCCACCCAGTACCTCTCAGTAATGTTCTTATGCACCCCAAATTGTTCATTGTATTTACTTGTAATATCTGTTTTGTTTCCTTCAATTTGGTAAAGTTCCTCAGTCTTTGTCTTTCATTGACCTTGACACTTTGAAGTACATTGGGACAGTTATTGTGTAAAATTTTCCTCCCATTTGGATTTATGTTCCCTCATGGTTAGATTCATATGAATTTGGTAGGAATATGACACAAGTGATGCTGTGGTTTTCTGACTGCATCCTGCCGGGTGGTGCATGGTTTTGATTTGTCCCATTAGATACTCACTTTGATTACTTGATTAAGTGCTGTCTGTCTACTTTTCCACTGTTTACTTTTTCCCCTTTGTAATTAGTAATGATTTATGAGGAGATACTTTGAAACAGTGTTAATGTCCCAGTCATTTTTATTAGTCTATTTATTAATTTGTGTTAATATGGTTTCCTATTTTATTCAGTGGGTCACTATAGAATATAGTGGTTTCTTTGTTCTTCTGACGTGTTCTTATTTTTTTCTGAGTACTTCTTTACTTCCTTGTACCACAGATTGTTCTAGATTCATACGTGATTTTCACTGTCCCAGCCCTGCAATCAGGTATTTTTCGAAGAGGCCCAATTTTCCTTTAAGTGGAGAATGGTATCTTGAAACCAACTTCAGGACTCTGGGTGTGGTCATTGCTTTTGGACCCTGGTGTTCCCAGACTGTCGGTGGACAGAAATCAGGAATTTAACACTGTAGGGTTCATTCTAGTTGTCTTCTTTTCCTCTTGTACCTGCCTTTTCTGAAGGTTAAGAACCCTGGTTTCCGTTATACTTAATTTACTTGATCAATTTCTTTGTCCATAATTGATCTTTTGGTGCTATCCCTCTCCCATGCAGGCATCTTCTTTTTTTTGTTTTTGTTTTTTTTCCCCCATGCCGGCATCTTCACTCCATTTGAACTCCCAACTCTGTGGGGACAGTCTACTTCTATTTATTCATGAATGGCTTTCTCTGGGCCACTGCAGCTCTCCTACCCATTCCAGTGCTGTTTACCTAACTCAGCCCCACCCAGTGGCTTTAGAACTGGATTGTTCAGGAAGGGAAGGGGTGGTGGAAGGGAAGGGATTAAATGGTTATTTATTGGGAATGAGCCCTTATTTTGTTGTTTTGTTTTTTTTTTAGTTAGTGCTCATTCATGCATCCATGAGCAGGGTGGGCAGGCCAGAGAGAGAGCTTGCTTGCAAGCAAGCAGAGGACAGTCAGCAGGGGAGAGAGAATCGAAAGCAGGATTTGCTCTGTCAGTGTGGGGCCTGACGTGGGGCTTGAACTCAGGAACCATGAGCTCATGACTTGAGCTGAAACCAAGAGTCAGATGCTCGAGCCACCCAGGCACCCTGAATGGGCCTTTTCAATTGCAATTTACCTTTTATTAATGAAAATATTCACTGCTTGTTTTTGAGTAGGAAGATGGTATTAGAAATACATTGTTTACATTGTTACTTATAAGCATAAAAGAGAAGAAAAATTGCCATGTGTAAACTCTGGGTGGTATTAATTTACAAGAGGTTTTCCAGGGAAATAATGCATAGAGCTATTGATTTTTTTCAGAGTTGACTGACCATTCCCTTAAATTTAGCTGGACTGTCCTCTTTCTAGATTGATATTCTTCTTTTCCACCAGTCTTTTCTTTGTCTTTCTAATGTGATTCTTTTCACATATTTCACTTTTGGCACTCCCCTCAGCTTCTGGGATGGTGTAATGAAGTCTCTGAAGGACTTGATGTTGGCTTCCCTCCTCGTGTTTCTTTGAGAACTTAGAAAATTAAAAATACTAAGGATTTGACTCTCACTTCCCTTATATTTTTCTTCTTTTCCTGTGGACTGTTCTCTTACTTTTGGGGAATAGGAGGCAGTGTTCTATTAATTTGAACAGGGTATTAGTATTTTCTGGATCATAAGTGTTTTTCTATTGTATGTTTTCTCACCAAATGGGAAAAAGGCTTTTCAGTCCTTTGTTCACATCATTCAGATTTTTCTGTTGTAGCACTTATTAATAGAAATAGTCTTTACTTTGGTAGATTGAAGCTACTCTTTTAGGGCTGTGAGAAGAGTTTCTCAGTCTTTCATTCCTGTACCTGGTACCTAATAGGACTAGTTCAGTGCTTAGTAAATGTTTAAATAATGAGTTGTTTGGAAAATTAGCCCATATATGAGATGTGATTGATTGACCTTTGATACTTGCATCTTCAAAGTCATTATTTTCAAGAAACTAAAATTAGAACTATGTTATGATCCAGCAATTGCACCATTAGGTATTTATCTAAAGGATACAGAAATACAAATTTGAAGGGGTACATGCACCCCAATGTTTATAGCAGCATTATCAATAGCCAAACTATGGAGAGAGCCCAAAAATGTCCATTGACTGGTGAACAGATAAAGAAGATAGGGAAGATGTGGTATAGATAAACAATGGAATATTACTCAGCCATTAAAAAGAATGGAATCTTTCCATTTGCAACGATGTGGATGGAGCTGGAATGTATTATGCTAAGCGAAATAATCAGAGAAAGACCAATACCATATGATTTCACTCGTGTGGAATTTAAGAAACAGATGAACATATGGGAAGGGGGAAGAAAGAGAGAAGAAAACAAACTGCAGGAGATTCTTTAATGATAGAGAACAAACTATGGGTTGTCAGAGGGAGCGGAGCGTTAGATGTTGTATGTAGGTGATGAATCACTGAATTCTATTCCCGAAACCAGTGTTGCTCTTGTAAACTAAAATTTAAATTAGGAAAAAAAGTCTTTTTTTTTTAAGTGTCCTGTTGTATATAGGGTGAGTAGGTTAAAAAAAAGTCTATAGAACTGATTTGATCCTGATTTGGTTACTGGTTTTTTCCTTTTCTGACAGACAGTTTGTCACAGTTTATTGGTTATCCCTGCCCGAAGCCAGAGTTTTGACATCCTGCAGAGTGCCATCAGTAAGCATTTGGTAAATATACTTAAAAAATTTTTTTTGTTGCTACTTAAAAAAGCGTAGAGAATCCTTGGTTAAGAGTGGGTTTGCCATAGGCAAGGAGAGAGTGTCTAGACTGAGAAGTCTTGATGTTTTTCTTGGCTGTTACTAATTACTTCTGACCTTGGGAAAATCCCCCTTTTCCAGGACCCTACTTTCTACATCTGCAATGAAGGGCCTTAAAAAAAAAAAAAAAAAAAAAATTTATTTGGGAGAGAGCATGCACAAGGGAGGGGCAGAGAGAGAATCCCAAGCAAGCCCCGTGCTGTCAGCTCAGAGCCTGACAAAGGGCTTGATCTTACAAACCACAGGATCATGACCTGAGCCAAAATTGAGTCAGATGTTTAACCAACTGAGCCACCCAGGCACCCCTGCAATGAAGGGCTTTAAAATTATACCTCAGGGGGGCGCCTGGGTGGCTCAGTCGGTTGGGTGTCCGACTTCGGCTCAGGTCACGATCTCGCGGTCCGTGAGTTCGAGCCCCGCGTCGGGCTCTGGGCTGATGGCTCAGAGCCTGGAGCCTGCTTCCGATTCTGTGTCTCCCTCTCTCTCTGCCCCTCCCCCATTCATGCTCTGTCTCTGTCTCAAAAATAAATAAAACGTTAAAAAAAAAATAAAATTATACCTCAGGTTCTTCTGACACATAGTGCTTTAATGAACACAAACCTGGTGTTTGTGTATTGGGAATCCAGCATCCAGACTGGGGTCTGATTTCCACCTTGAATATTTGGGTTCTAAACAAGGGATATAGCCTAACAGGTTGAAGGCCTGGCCACTAGAAGCAGCAAGCTAAGCCTTGCGACTGTTTGGTCTTCTGGCTAGTCGGTGTCTCTTGTTCCCAAAAACCTGGGATTTTGCTTTTTAGCTTCCTCCAATGTTTATGTTTAGATTTTTGGCTTATTATAATTATCCTTAGTGCAGAGGAAACTCCCACAGTTTTATCTTTCAGGCACTGTCACTTTTTTGGGTAATTTTATAGGTACATTCCAACCCCCTTTTCTCCTTTAAAATGTTACTTCCCTTGAGTTGAATTTCCAGTGCTCTTTTCTCTCTGTTGTCAAACTTCTAATCTTTATCCCGTGTGTCTCTAAAGATCTCTACCACTTTTCTTTTCACCTCCACTCCAGATATTTATGCCCTCCTTTGACTACATTCATTATTCTAGTAAAAGATTAACATGCTAGTCTTGGGCACTATTTTCAAACAGCCTGATCAGAGCCTGCAGACTTTTTCATGATGACTTAACAGTAGTTTCCAGGAGATTTAAACCATGCATACATAACAGTTGTAAGTTAGAATCCACCTTAATGACAGATAGTAGAGTCCAGATGAATACACAAACCATGATGTCCCTTATCGGGGTTTTGAGGCAGTGAAGCAGTCAAGTGTTAAGTATAGTAATGTCTTACTCCAGGGTGTTTTACTTAGTCATGTCTGAATGACTAGCTAAATTAAAGGGCAGGGGTAGGCTAATTGTAAAATGAACTTCGGTTTGTACATTTAATTACCTGGGACGGAGGTGGTGCCAGAAATGAGAGTTTTCTAGTCTGAAGAATCTAAAAATCATGGAAATGTGGTTGGTTGTATCAAGATTTCGGGTGGGGGGAGGGTGCATAAAGTAATCCTTTCAAATGATATTTCTGACCATCAGAAATTGTAATGTCTTAAATTTTAGTAGACTCATGGAGGGAAGGCAGTAGATTAGGTTAATAGTATCTCTTGAGTTGGCATGTTTTCAAAGTTATTTAACGTAGTAATTCTTTTTTTTTTTTTTTAAGTTTATTTTGAGAAAGAGAGTGCGTGTACGCATGCAGGAGAGGGGCAGAGAGTGAAGGAGAGAAATGTAAGCAGGCTCCATGCTATAAGTGACACAGAGCTCAATCTTACGGTTTGTGAGATCATGACCTGAGCCGAAATCAAGAGTTGGATGCCTACTTGACTGAGCCACCCAGGCACCCCTAGTAATTAAATTCTTAAGGGAAAACAGGACCTTAAGTTGTGGCAGGTTGTGTGTTTAACGTATGCGCTGTTTTTCAGTAGAAGTGATGTTAGGTTAACTCTCCAGTTAATGGGATTTGTTTTTTTCATGGAGAGAAGGACGGTTGTGAAGAGGTCATTAATCTAATTTTTCTCTTCCTAGGTTGGGCTGACTGTAATTCCTGACAGTACAGCTGGCTGTGTTTTGGGTGTTATCTGTAAGCTCCTGGATCATACGTGTGTACTTAGTGAGACTCTCCTACCGTTTCTGGCTTCTTGTTGCTACAGTCTTCTTTATTTTCTGCTCACTTTAGAGAAAGGAGAAGCAGAACATCTAAGAAAAAGGTAATAGTTTTTGTATTCTTCGACTTTAATTTTTTTCTACCTATTCCAGTTTTCCCCACCAAATAAGTAAATAAGAATAAATAAAATCAAAAAATTTTTTAAAGAGGAAAGAGTGAAAGAAAATTAGATTTAATAAATACCCTGAATTGTCTTTCAGAATTTGTATAAACCTTAACTGGATTTCTCTTTATTGTTTCATAAATTCCCTTTGTCTTGTAAGAGGATTTTTAGTTTTTGTTTTTCTTTTAAACTACAAATTTGAAAAGTTAGATGGCATTTTAAAATTTCTTGGGAGCTTTCATTATTAATGTTGCTGTAGGTCTAGCAAGGAAAAAAAAATCTACCTTTACAAGAATGCAATCACTGATAAATACAAGCCTTTATTAAAACTAGCCAGAGTAAAAATCTTTAAATTCTTGGATTTAAGGAAATTTCTAAGATACTGGTGTTTATATTAGTACTTTAGCTCTTACATACTATTCACACTAAAGTTTCTAGTATAGTTTGGAACATTTCACTTTAGTTTAAAAAAGTATTCTCATGCTTATATTCTTATTCATAATGCCTGTTAAAATTTTGGGGCGACCTGGATGGCTCAGCCAGTTAAGTGTCTGACTTGGGCTCAGGTCATGATCTCGTGATTTGTGAGTTCAAGCCCCACCTCATGCTCTGTGCTGACAGCTCGGAGCCTGGAGCCTGCTTCGGATTCTGTGACTCCCTCTCTCTCTGTGTCCCCTCCCCTGCTCATGCTCTCTCTGTGTCTCAAAAAATAAATAAACGTTAAAATTTTTTGTAGAAGGTTTTTAAAAAAAATCTAACAGATGAACAAAGATCAGAAAATAAAAATTATTCTGTTGCCTGTTAACATTTTAATATTTGTCTTTCTAGTTTTTTTGACTTTTATATATCATAAGAATAAACACGTATATAAAGAGTAAGTTTAAACTGAATATCCATTTAGCCAACTTACACGTTCAGAAATAGAACATCATCAACACACTCTCTGTGTAACCTCTAGTTAGATTTCTCTTCTATAACCCCCAGAGATCACTTTTGCGTGTTAAATAACAAAAATTCAGCCTGGTACATTTTAAACATCTAATAGGGTTTATTAATTGATTCATTAATTGGGCAGTGTCCCATCTAGCAAGTAGAGGGGAGCTCTAAAGGACTACAGAATAGGAAAGTTTTTTTGTTTTCTTTTTTTTAAATTTTTTTTTAACGTTTATTTATTTTTGAGACAGAGAGAGACAGAGCATGAATGGGGGAGGGTCAGAGAGAGAGAAGGAAACACAGAATCCGAAACGGGCTCCAGGCTCTGAGCTGTCAGCACAGAGCCCGATGCGGGGCTTGAACCCACGAACCGCGAGATCGTGACCTGAGCCGAAGTCAGACGCTTAACCGACTGAGCCACCCAGGCGCTCCTAGGAAAGTTTTTTAAAGGTAGACAGGGAGTTGAAAGAAGGAAATTATTAGTAAAGAATCCATTGTTGAGGCAGGGAGGCTCTCCAGAATCGTAAGGATCCGTCAGTACGTTTTTCCTAGTGCTGATCAAGAAGTTCCCATGTTGACTGGTTAAAGTTTCTTGGGGGGTTGAAACTGCAGTTAGGTTAGGTATTAAGTCTTGGTTTACTGACTTAAGGCCTTCACCTGAGTGATGCCATTTTGAGTCTGTAGGTTTTTTGTTTTTGTTTTTTTTCTTAATGTTTGTTTATTTTTGAGAGAGAGAGAGAGGGGAGAGAGAGAGAGAGAGAGCGAACGTGAGTGGGGGAAAGGCAGAGAGAGGGAGACAATCTGAAGTAGGCTCCAGGTTCTGAACTGTCAACCCAGAGTCCGATGTGGGTGGAACGTAACCAATTGTGATACCATGACCTGAGCTGAAGTCAGATGCTTAACTGACTAAGCCACCCAGGTGCCCCTGTAGTTTTCTTGTTAAGTTGCCTTCTAATTAAAAATTTTGTGTGTAACTGTAAACAATATAATTTTTGTTTGGCGTATTTTAAGAATATCATACTGTATGTTTTTGTGATTTGATTGTAACCATTGTTGTGAGTCATTCATGTTGATTGAAAAACTGATTTCATTTTTGTTTCTCCATACCAGGGCTAAGCAAACTTTTCTGTAAAGAGTCAGATAATAAAATATTTTAGGTTTTTCGTGCCAGTAAGTCTCT
Source organism: Panthera leo (assembly GCF_018350215.1). Classification (NCBI taxonomy): domain Eukaryota; kingdom Metazoa; phylum Chordata; class Mammalia; order Carnivora; family Felidae; genus Panthera; species Panthera leo. The sequence goes on along the minus strand of NC_056691.1, from coordinate 62,274,560 downwards.
TGTCAGAACTGTTCAACACTGCCCTGGTAACACAAAAGCAGCAACAGATTACATGTAAATGAATGCATGTGACTATGTTTCAATAAAACTATTTACAAATATGGGCTCTGAGCACAACTGGCTCCAGTACAGGTGCTTTACAGTATTTTGTTATGTGAATGTACCCCAGCTTATCAATTTTGCTGTCAAAGATCTTTTATATACACACACACACACACACATAAATATATATATTTATATGTAATATAAATATAATTGATAATTAACAATTATGTAATTATATTATAATCAATATTAATATTGATATATAATATATATATAAGTGTATACACACATACACACATATATATACACTCTTAGGAAAACCTAGGAATGGCTGTTCGTACGGTATTTCTTCTGTTGCTTGTGGTACCCAGGTCTCTTGTATTTCTCTTTGGCTTGACAGTTTAATTGTGTTGTGTGAAGGTGGAGTACTAAACTTTATTGATCCATTCACTGTACTTATATTTAGTATTATGTAGAATCCATGAGCCTTTTTAGCACAGTTTTGATCAGCAGTTATTTGAAATCCACTCAAGTTAAAGTAGACAATGAATATATTGGGTCATTACAGGAGTAACTCATAAAACCCAAGGGCTAGGAATTTTGGAGGCAGGAATTGAAACCCATCAGGAACCAAAGTGGTTTTCTCTACTTTTTCTTCTGGATTGTGTAGTCTTTATCTCTGTGCCTTTGCCTCATTATTAGCTATGTCTGCAGACTGGCTTTTTTCTCCTTGCACGTGGCTATCCTAGCCTGGCTGTGCATGAGTCAATACTCCAAATAAAGTCTCCAAAAAGAGGATCTGGTTGGCTTAGAATGGAGTCAGTATCCACCTTTGATGGAGATGCTGCATCATGGAGATGGAGTTGGGGAGGTTGATCAGATTGTGAAAGGGTTGCTGCTTCCACATCTAGAGGTAGTCAGATTCTCTTTGAAGGATCTGGGGACCACTCCTAATACGAAAACTATAACAGACTAAGGTCAGAGCCGTTAGCAGTCAGTGGATTCTTTGTCCAAAGGGTATTGCTCCATTTAATGTGGTTGGCTAGCTACAAGTCCATTTACCTTCATCATAAAACGTTTTTGTTCTGCCCTATAGTGAAACCAAGGGAATGGTGCTTACTAAAATTAGGATTTACTGTTTCTGGCCTTTCATGATCTAGTAACATGGTAGCAGTCCACTGACTGGCTTCTTTTCTGAAATCCATTTTGGTTCCTTGTGAATACATCTTTCTCTGCATATCTGCCCTGTTTAAAACATTGAAGAGGCTCAGAATCCAGGGCACAGCATTAAAATTTCATGAAGTTTGTTTTTGTTTTTAAATAAACTACCTTCAAAGTGGGGCTTGAATTCATGACCCCAAGATCAAGAGTCGCATGCCCTACTGACTGAGCCAGTCATCCCAAGTTTTTTTTCTTTCTACCAGTGGGATATTCTGATTGTACCAGTGGGATTTTTGATGGTATGATAGTTGAATATTGTTCAGTGGTAGAAAACAGTATGCATATGTAGATTATTGTGTTCTTTGGCTAATTCTGTGTTATATATGATCACCAGAGCTTTAAGAATGTCCTGGTAAGCCCAGGAAAGTGTTGATTGCTAGGCTTCCTGGAACTTACCGAGTAGGGGAGAACAGCTGATTCTTCATTGGATTTGCTTATTCAGCTATGATGAAACCCAGTTGTTAGTTTTGATTTGTGGGGTTTTATGAGAAAACACCACATTTCTTAAAAGGACATTTTCAGTTTTGGAAAATACAGAAAGGGTACTTCTGTGTGTGTTGGCTCACTGATTCATTTTTGTCTGTTACTGTAGGGACAAGCTGTGGGGGGTCTGTGTCTCCATCCTGGCTCTCCTGCCTCGAGTCCTCAGGTTGATGCTGCAGAGCCTGCGGGTGAACAGAGCTGGACCTGAGGAGCTGCCTGTTGTGGGCCAGCTGCTTCGCCTGCTGCTTCAGCATGCACCCCTCAGGACTCATATGTTAACCAATGCCATCTTGGTGCAGCAGATCATCAAGAATATCACGGTAAGCATGGAACAGGGCTTTGTATTATTACTAGAAAAGGGATTCATGAGGAGGGCATGGGTGGGGTTCTCTGGGGAGGCTAGGCCTCCAGTGCATTGACTGATTCCTGGAATGAAGCCCACTGTGGTGATTTCCCAGGTTTTCCCCTGCTGACTAGCACCTGTCACTTAGCCAGAGGGAGGTCTTTGATCCAGAGTCAGTAATAAAAGGCTTAAAATACTCAAATTGAATTGGTCGCAGGAAGCTTAGAAAAGGTACAGAGCATCAGAATCACTCCTACCAGGATTCTGGTACAGACTCTTGATTAACTGTGCTTATTCAGCATGTTTTTAAACCTGAGTTGTTTAAAAAAAATTTTTTTTGATGTTTATTCATTTTTGAAAGACAGAAACAGAGCACAAGCAGGGGTGGGGCAGAGAGAGGGGGACACAGAATCTGAAGCAGGCTCCAGGCTCAGAGGTGTCAGCACAGAGCCCGATGTGGGGCTTGAACTCACGAACTGTGAGATCGTGACCAGAGCCAAAGCCCGACGTGCAACCGACTGAGCCACCCAGGGGCCCCTAAGCTAAGTTGTTTTACTTAGCTGTAGGAATAGCAACTTCATTGAGTTTTGGTAACCATAAAGTGAGATCATTCAGGTAAAGTTTTTAGTGAAACTGACATTAAGTGCTCAACAAATGTTAGTTGTCACTGAAAACATTATTTAGCAGGAATAGGCTTACGGCCAGTTCCTAGTCAGTTCGCTGGAGAATAAGAGGAAGTTAAGAAGTTGCAGGCTTCTGCTTTGTGTAATGGCTGGTTCTGCATTTATCTGTATCTGTTTTGCAGGGGCAGCTCTGTCTAGGATTCCTTTGGTGTTTTTGGTTTGGAAGAGTTAGAGGTTTTTTCTATAGGTATTTGGGGGTTTATTAGTTGATACCTGTAGTAGTACTTCAGAGTAATAGAGCTTATACATGTATATAACACAAGTTCACGTTCTGAATATTCTCAGTAGCTTTGTAGAAATAATGAAAGCAGCAGCAGAATAATTCAGAAATAGAAGGGAAGAAAAGGCAAGAATTTGGATTGTTGAGAGGTTGGAGAATCAGCTCACCTCTATAAGGAAGAGAATGACAGATTGTCAGTCGGCCTTGCAGAATTCTTCTCAGTTGATGTTAATGCAAAGATTGTGAGACTCGAGCATACCAAGGGAAGTCCAGAGTGTGGAGATGGTTGATGGTGAAATGTCATTAGTTCCTGGCAATATTTGAGAAGGAACAGATGAAACGAGAAACTGGTAGCACTTGTACTTGAGTTTATACCGAGGAATTTTCACTACTTGTGGCAATGCCCAATTAACAAATATCCTGTGGTGATTGATAAATGGAGGAGATAGGATTGTGGTGGTTCGGAGATCTCGTTTGGGTGTGAAAAATACTGTCAGGTAGCGTAACAACTTTGATATAATTCTCAAATTACTTTTGTTTTTCTCTGCAGACATTGAAGACTGGAGGTATTCAAGAACAGTGGCTCACAGACTTACATTATTGCTTCAATGTGTATATCACTGGGCATCCCCAGGGGCCCACTGCGTTGAGTACAGTGTATTGAGTACAGTGAGAGGCACCATGGTACCTCCTGTTTGAAATTGTTTATTCACGTCTATATAATTTTGAAGAGAGTAATGTTTGTCATTAAAGCTGAACTTTTAAAGAAGTTGTTTATGAACCTTCCTTTGCACTAAGGTAGGAAAATAACACAGGCTGGCTTCTTGGACCAGGACATTATACTTGGTCACAGGTGGGTAGAATATTTTGCATTTCATAGAAACTAAATATTTACAAAATATGGAATGATACAATACCTTCTGTTATTTACCAAGAAAGAATCTTTGTGGTCTCAGTTCTAGTTCATTCAGACAGCAACAGAAACCAATTTTTTATTTGGGAATGGTTGCCTTTATCCATCATGACATTCAGCTCCTCACTATGGAGTTCTGTTATTTACAGAGGTTTTCTAGCTCCTTCTGCAGGAGCAAGATTTCAAGATAGTACTACGGTTGTTTGAGGTTTTCCTCAAATGGTACTTGGTTTGATTTAGATAATTCTTCTTTCAAAATTACTTTCTACTAATGACCATAATTCTTTTAAAATTATAAGCCATATATAGCGATTTATGCTGACACCCACACCCCCAGTCAAAAAATCCATGTATAACATTTGACTACCCCAAAATTTTACTAATAGCCTACTGTTGACCAGAGGCCTTACTGATAATCAATTTACACATATTTTTTTCTGAGTGAGAGCGGGGAAAGGGAAGAGGGAGAGAGAGAATCTTCTAAGCATGCTCCACACTCAGCGTGGAGCCCAACACGAGGCTCAGTCTCATGACTGGGAGATCATGACCTGAGCTGAAGTCAAGACTCAGACGCTTAACCAACTGAGCCACCCAGGTGCCTCTACACCTATTTTGTATACGTATTATATACCTAATTCTTATAATAAAGCAAGCTAGAGAGAAGAACACATTTGCAGTACCATGGCTATATTTATTGATACTATATACATTTATTGGAAAAAAAATCCATGTTAAGAGGACCCACACAAACCTGGTTGTTCAAGGATTAACTATTTTCATAATTATGAAATAATTAGCAAATTGTAACAAAAATCAAGGTAACACTTTATTGCTGCTTATCTCTACCTGTCAGGACAGGGGTGGCAATAATCTTAAGAAAATGGAAATGCTCCTACTACAAATATTTGGGCCTAACATGCCACTGTTTATGCCTTCTGTCTACATTCCTATGGTAGCTTTGCTCTTAAAAATGTGAAAAAACTGGGGCACTTGGCTGGCTCAGTTGGTTGAGTATCCGACTTCGGCTAAGGTCATGATCTTGGAGCTTGTGAGGTTGAGCCCCGAATCAAGCTTGCTGTCTGCGCAGAGCCTGCTTCCAATCCTCTGTCCCTTCCTCCCACTCCACTCCTACCCCTTTCCCTGCTTACGCTCTCTCTCAAAAATAATTTTTGAGAAGAGAGAGAATCCAAAGGGGAGGAACAGAGAGAGGGAGACACAGAATCCAAAGCAGGCTCCAGGCTCTGAGCTGTCAGAACAGGGGGCTTGAACCCATGAACCATGAGTTCATGACCTGAGCTGAGGTTGGACTGAGCCACCCAGGCACCCCAAATATAAATAAAACTTTTAACAAAATGTGAAAAAGCCTGTAACCACTGAAATTTATTTATGCCAGGTGTTCTTATAGCTCGAATGTATGTAGGTTTAGCAGTTTTCCCTGCCAATAGGAATGGCATTTTGACAAGCTTGCTCACCTATAGGTCAGGCAGAAAATACAAGTGAATTGGTAGGTTATGCATGAATGGTCTGGTCCAACTGATAAAAATGGCTGCTATAGGACAGGCTCTTCCCCCTCTCATGTAGGTTCTTCCCTGGAGCCAAAAAACCAGGCTTGCATCAGCTGGCTGGCAGAAATCTCATGTTAGTGCTCATGTTCTTAGTTTGGCTTAGACGTTACTGTTAATTATGTGTTCTACTTTATAGCTGTACTGACTGAAGCGAGGGCAGACAGCTAGTAAGTTTTGCACGGGTATAGTCTACTGTGGTGGTTGTAGCACAGGCTAACAGTGCTGTATAAGAGCAGAAAGAAAACATCCTGACATTGTCATTCAGTTGTTACCATGTTTTCAGGCTAATAAGGCTTGAGGCATGAATATTAAAGTTTTCTCAAGGTGGAAAAGTTAATCAGCAGAGAATCAGAACTCTGCACTAGCTATTCCAGCTCCCCCGGACACGGTCTTCCTCCACAGGTGGTCGAAGCTTTGTTTTGGTTTTTGATTGAGTAGCTGATTGCAGGTTATAAGAAAAATTCTTTGATCTTCCACTATTCTCAAGGAGGTGTATACACTGCAAGTTGCTCACTGTTAAAAGCAAATACCAGAGAGATATTTGTTATTTTTAATACTGAAAAGTTCATTGCTGGTGAGGTAAAGGGTTTAGATATGGACTATTTAGGGAGCTAGGAAGGTGACTTACCAACCTTGCATTTTACATCATCCTCCAAGATACAGGACATTTTTAAAGATTGAGAGCGAAAGCACAAGTGGGTAAGGTGCAGAGGAAGAGAGAGAATCCCAAGCAGGCTCTGCACTATCAGTGGAGAGACTGACTCAGGGCTTGGACTCATGAACCATGAGGCAGTGACCTGAGCCGAAGTTGGACACTTCCACCCAGGTGCCCTGATACCTGACAGCTCTTGAAGAACCTTGACTGGGAGAGGCCAGGTACTTGAGCTGGGACTGGGACCTAGGTCTTCAGTCTGTCTAGAATAACTGGTATAGCTTTCTTTATGTAGGTCATACATAACACAAACACATATACACATGTATTTCTCAACTTGCCATGTACCACACACTAGGCTATATAGTACATTCTAGAAAACCATTTCATTTGAAAATTTACTATCTTCAAGGATGACAGACTGATAGGCATATCAATCTTAAAATGGGTATTTTTAGGCCTTTTTATGACTTTGAAGTTACTTATAGCATGAAAACTTTTAAGATGTCACAGTTGGAAAACAGTGATGTATTCAACCCTCTTGCTGAGGCCAAATTGCTCTGTTTTTCCTCTCTGGAGCAAAGGAGCAAACATGAAAGGTGAGTAGTTTCAGAAAGTTACAAACATGTCTTACTTTTTCTCTCCTGGTTTTATTATGGTTATTTAAAGTGAACTACTGATACTGAATTCTGTTTCTGGCTGCCTTTACTGTATCAAGTCTTGAGTTATCTGTATACCCATCTGTAGATGGGCAGGAATATTCTGCATTCATACAAAGGGGTTATCATTAGTAGTCATCACTTGAGCCATGGTTATTCCATTCATTGGAATGGGCTTTTTAAAGGTAGTTCTTTTATATTTAAAAAGAAGGGCTCCCAAATTTAGGAGTGTGAGCCCAAGCAAGGGAGAGAGGCAGAAGGGAGTCGTTGGGGGGGGGGGGGGGTAGAAAATGAATAAATCTCAAGCTCTGTGATGAGCATGGAAGCCTGCTTAACACAGGGCTTGATCTCACTGCCATGAGATCATGACCTGAGCCGAAATCCAGAGTCAGATGCTTAACTGAGCCACCCAGGTGCACCCTGGAGGTTATATATTTATATACATATATAAGTTATATGTATATGCTCTCTGACCAATACTATGCTGCTATTTTGTGGGTGGTATACGGGGGTTGCTGTTGAAGGACTAGAGAAAACGGGTTGTGGAGTCTCCCAAATGCATGTAGAGAAACACAGGCGCAGGAGGCTATATACTTTGCTATATCCAGCTCACTTTCTGCTTCCTCTTTAAAGAGGTAAAGGCACTACTAAAGCCTCTCCTATGCTGGAAGTTGGGAGCAACAATCCTTGCTCAAGTATTTGAGCACCTACTGTGTGCCAAATAATTTCCTAAAAGTGAATAGGACAGTGAGCAAATCAGAAGATCCTTAACCCCATGGAATTCTCAAAGCAAAAAAATGAACTAACATTTTTATTCATGGAGAAGACCAAAATTAATGTTCTCTTTTTGGTTCAGTTGGGCACAACTGACACACAGAAATTTCTGCAATGTGGAATCACAGATGCCCATTTCCATGGAAACTATTTATAGATGCTTTCTGTATGAAACATATATGGGCTCCAGCTACACTAATTAGCAGCTCTGATAATCAGCTCACTGGATAGTGCCTTAATGTACATGTATAGACTTAACAAAACCTTGTGTTCCCCCATTTAGGGTTAGGAAAGATTCTCTTAAGACCTCGTCTGTTTTCAAGCCACTTAGAATTACATGTGTAGGACAAACAAGCTACTTGTTCATGTGAAATCCCAAAAAACCACTAAGTATATTTGAGTTTGTTTATTCGTCCCTTAACTAAACCCTTTGACTAAAAACCTTTTGTGTTTCTAAACACCTCATTTTTATGATTTCTGATGGTCTCAAGAGAAAAACCCAGGACTAAGTAAAAAAAAAATGTTTTATTTAAATGCGACTTTTCTGGTAGTTCTATCTGACCATTGTTTTTGAAACTAATTTTCAATTCATTCAAGTAGAACAAAAGCTTTTTTTTTTTTTTAAACATGGAAAGTTTCAAAGGAATCAAGGCCCACAGTTGTAACTACCCTATCCGCTACTCCCTGATCAGCCTGCCTATATTACATGAGTTGCCCAACCCATATTAAAGATTGGGCAGTAATTACACTGTCCCCTACCTCCAGGTTCCCCCCCCCCCCAATCAAAAACTAAATGAATGTTAAAGTTCACACTGACAGTCATTGTTCACCTTCCAGCTGCACTCTATTCCTGCAGGATGACTGGATCAGCAAGGGTGGGGTGGGGGGAGCGTGTTGCCATAGCCACCCATGAACAACACTGGATCTGGCATTAACTGCTGACAGCACTGAACTTATCACCCAGATTTAATGCTGGTGTGAATGAAGGGGGCCCAGAGTAAAATACTCTTGTCTTGCAGTTGAAAAGAAAGTTCCCTGAGCATGAGTGAAATTGTGCACGGTGAAGCCTGAACAGGACGTGTTATTAAATATTACATGTCCCCTTCATGGGGCCGTGAAAGGCAAAGGCCAGAATTTGTGGTTAAGGAACCTCTCAAGTTTGGGAAGGAGATGAAGAATCTTAATGTGAAATCAATACAGAACAAGAATTCCCAAGGTATTACTTTGAAGAATGACAGCATTTTCATCTTCCCCCCTTCATGTGAACAAGTATGTAAAAGTACCATTTATTGTCTCTACTGGAGGTAATGTTAACAACTTGTGGTTGTGAAAATAACTTGCCTGTTAGGGAGGCATGTTGATTGCAGTAATAATTCCATGAAAGGGGAATGAAAAACATGTACACCTCAAAGGAAATGACCATATTGGATTTCCAATATCCCTAGCAATCTCTATCCTCATGTCTTCCATCTTTGAGGATGAAACAAAAAAGGCAAATGCTTCCCCACATTGTCTTCCCAATCTGCTTTGCCAGTGCAGTGGCTACCTTACCTGAATTGAGATGCAGCACAGGATGGGCTTTGGAAGATCTTGTGGGATGAGGAACTTTCCCTTCTTGAGAACAACCTGAAATCAACCAACAGTGACTATTCCTCTCTGACCAAGGTTAGCTGTGGCCTCACCAAGTTCTAAGTTCCTTTTTGAGGTAAAGACTTGAGCTTGTTGATATCTGCCAAGAGAAATTAGGTATAGTGTGGAAATACCATGTAGGCCCAGAGTAAAGTCCTGAGATTTTGCTGCCTGGGCTGCAGATCTATTTCTCAAGTGCCTTAGCTCCCCAAAAGAAAAAAGTTGAGCCATCTAGGCCTCTTCTCTGCTGAGTTTATTTGAATGGGTTCTTTCCAGAGCTGAAAATGTTCCAATTTAAAGCAATTCGTCTGCTGAGCAAGTATTTACTATTGTGCGTGGGTCTGGGGCATTCCCACAGATGGGCAGCCCTGTACTATTTTAGCATAAGGAAGGTCAAAGTGAGGCAGGCAAGGTGTTCCTGCTTCTGGAGCCCTCCAAATGGGTAATATAAGGGGAGGACCCAAGCAGTGGTCTGGAGGGGTTTAAAGGGTAATGAAGGCCAGCAGAAGACCTCTTGATTGAGATGCCAGAATGCATCATCAAACCAGTTCTGAGCTAGAATTGCTGGAGGGGAGGCATTAAATGTGTGTTGAAAATTCTCTTGGTTCTTGGAAGTAAAGTTCCTATCTGAATGGAGTTTTGCCCAGTGTAATTAAATCCCATTTCAGATTCTGATACAACACTCTGGGGGTGCTTGTTGTCAACTACAACGTGCCCAGAAGGACATTTACCGTAGATTTGCTTGAGTACTAAGTGTCTGGTGGACTTTGTGCCTGAGCTGCCCTTGGATGAACTCTTCGTGGTCCTGCTTACTGCAGTGGTCTTTGGGGGGGTTAGTTCCAGTTCTTTCCTCCAAACTTGGAGCAGCAATGCCAGGCACTCTTGGTTCCATCTGTCCACATCTCTGGTTCCAAGCTGCTTCATGTGCAGAAGGTGGGACAGGTGCTTCCTAAGCTGGTAGCTGGTGAGGTCAGAAGAGAGGAGAGACTTTAAGATCACAGTACTGAGAAAAGAAAGTTTCCTTTGGGTTCCTAGAAGCTATAGGTATAGTTTGCTGAACTGGGAGATTCATTTAAGCTCCCATTCCTAATTTACAGTGGCAGTAGGTTTAATGTTGAAAAAAAAAAAATCATTATTTTTTTTTTTAAATCAAACAGTTCCTGAACTAGGAATCAGATGAGTCTGCCCTCAGGGTGGGCAATGTGTAATGTGTAAATAAATGAGAAGTACTATGTAAAACCGAGGAGCTAGATTGCATGAGATCATGTGAGACTGATAATTCTTGGTGGTCTGGTAAGGCTTTATAAGGCTGATACTTGTGCTGGGTTTTAAAGGATGCATAGGAGCTTACTGGGCAGAGAAGGGTACTCTAGGCAGAACTGGCCTAAGTGGAGATATGGACATTTGTGCCAGGAAAGTAATGAGAGGTGTACGAAGCATTGTGTATTTTGTGAAGAAGGATGGAAGGCTAGGCTACACTGTAGAAGGAGCCAACATTTGTTCAGAGCCTGTTACATGTCAGGCACATTCCTCATGATAAAGGTGAAAATCCATCAAGTAGACAGGGCTGAGTAGATGGCACATCACACCAGGATGACAACATAGGTTGTTCCTTACTTCCCCTTAAAAAAACAACAACTAACAACTATTCACGGATAAGACACCACTGAGAAAGTCCTAGAACATGGGAGAGAGGCTGCAGCCCCATGCACCACAGGGGCCAAGACAGACTACAATGGGATATGAGGAACAGCTACATGCAGACTGCACTGCCCCTCCATCAGGCTGGTGTAGCACCACACCAAAGTGACTTTAGCCTATGGTTCCTCAAATGGGAAAAGGGAACCCAGGGCGGAATCCAGCACCTCCAGCATTGTAGGTCACTTCTTGGGAGCCCCCACTCCGGTCTCATCCCATGGGGAATCTGTGGGACTTGGCCACTGGGAGTCTGTGATGGGGAAGGTAGGGGCTTGCAACAACCAGGATGTGGGTCTTTGCAGACCAAGTTCCTACCTGCAGTGTCCAAGTAGTAGTCCCAATCTTTAATTTTGCTCATCTGCAGAGCCAAAACAGAGGTGCGGTCTGACCAGGGAACTCAGCAGGGTGCCTGAGTGGTTCTTAAAGAGCCTTGTCAACCCTGGAAGTCTGGTCTGCTTCAACTCAGGCAGGGGAGCTGAGGCATAACCTGGCCCACACATGAGTGTTGCTCCTGGCCCTACCTGACCAAAGCCTGGACAGACCACCTGGAGAGGTATAGCAGGTAGAGCTGGTTATCTGCAAAGCGAAAACCGTGACCCTGTATAGCCAGGGACCTTGGGGTGCAGGTCAGCTTGAGTCAGCCACAAAACTTTAGGCCTTGGAGCTGGTTCTCATGCTCTCCATGAGCAGGGCAAGTGATTCATAGCCCTAGCCATTGCTGAATAGAGCCTTCAGCCCATCTGACCAGGAAACCTAGCCAGATCACACAGGAAGCTGTGTAGCCCATCCAAAGCCCTTCTTATAGGGCACTTGAAGAGAAAACACAGCCTGGTATTATCCCTGTCTGCACGGCAAAACTGGTGGCCCCCACCTGGCCAGGAAACTCCATGCACAATCTTGTCTGACTTGAGTCCCCAAACAACCTGTGCAGGCCCTACGGCCTGTCCTGCTGCTCTGTCAGTTCAGGGAAGTGACTTCATAGCCCCACCTACTAGTAAGCCTGACTAGAAAACCCAGGCAACTGCAGAGCCCATCCTAAAGCCTTGCTTGGGCAGAGAACCAACTCAGCAGTCCTATTCAACTATTCCCAGCTAGCAGCACACCCCACCCCTTGCCCCACCCCAACCTCAGAGCTTGCCCTGCCCAAAAACAGACTGCCTTAAAAGCAACCTTCATCTGCCCAAGAATGTTACTAGTAGACATGTCCAGAAACCCAAACTGAGCTGCCTGGTGAAGAACTCTTGGTTAAAGCAAACCTATGAAGTATGGAAGAGTAGACCACTTCTTCAAATGTTGAGATAGCAGCATCAGAAATTAGGAATCACAAAAGAATCAGGTAGACATGACCATGCCAAAGGAAGCTAATAAAGTTCTGGTAACTGACTCTAAAATAGAGATCTGCAAGGGGCACCTGGGTTGGCTCACTTGGTTAAACATCTGACTTTGGCTTAGGTCATGATCTCGTGGTTCGTGAGTTCGAGCTGCATACCAGGCTGTGTGCCGACAGTGCAGAGCCTGGAGCCTACTTCATATTCTGTGTCTCCCTCCCACTCTGCCCCTCCCCGACCTGTGCACGCACGTGTGCTCTCAAAAAGACAACATTAAAATTTTTAAAAAAAGGACATGGAGATCTGTAAACTGTTCTACAAACAATTCAGAATTCTTTAAAAAAGTTTAGTGAATTACAAGAATGCACAGACAACTAAATAAAATTAGCAAAATAATGCATGAACAAAATGAGAAATTCAACAAAGAAAAATGGGGGGGGGGTGCAGAAAAAGAAATCCTAGAGCTGAAAAATACAATGTCTGAACTGAAGAATTCAATAGAGAACTTGAAAATCAGACTCGACCATGTAGAAGAAAGAATCTGTGACCTAGAAAACAGGGCATTTAAAATTATGTAGTCAGAGGAGCGAAGGAAAAAAGAATGAAAAAGTGAAGAAGGTATATGGGACTTATATAGGACATGCTAAAATGAATTGCATTATGGGAATTTGAGAAGAGAAAAAGAATGGGACAGAAAATATATTTAGGGCAGTAACAGCTGAAAGTTTCTCAAACTTGGAGAGAGAAATGGACATTGAGATCCATGAAGCTGAAAGGACTCTAAATAGAACCTGAATAGTGCTACACTGAGACACACTATATTGTCATGAGTCTAATGTTGAAATAAGCAAAAGAAAAATTATAACTATGAATGCACTTCTCAACAAAAAGTTTTCAGGCCAGGAGAGAACAGGATGATATATTAAAAATATTAAAGGAAAAAACTGTCAAGAATTCTATAGTTGGCAAAACTGTCCTTTAGAAATGAAAGAGAGAAAAAACAAACTAAAACTGAAGTAGCTCATAATCTTACTAGACCTTCCTTGTAAGAAATGATAACGGGAATTCTTTGAAAGTAAAAGGATGCTAGTTAACATCATAAATACTTAAGGTAGCCTAAAACTCACTGGTAATAGTAAACATATAGTCAAAATTAGAATTTGTAATATGATAATGGTTGTGCATTATGTACTTTTAAAAGTTTAAAAACTTAAGGGGCACCTGGTGGCTTAGTTGGTTAAGTGTCTGACTCTTGATTTCAGCTCAGGTTATGATCTCATGGTTTGTGAGATAGAGGCCTGCATCCAGCTCTGTGCTAACAACATGGAGCCTCCTTGGGATTCTCTTTCTCCCTCTCTCTGACCCTCCCCCGCTTGTGATCTCTCAACCTCTCTCAAAATAAACTTAAAAAAACATTAAAAAAGGTAATAAAAGTAACCATAACTACAATGGCATGAAACTAGAAATCAATTCTAGGAAAACTGGGAAATTCACAAATAAATCGAAGTTAACATTTTTCCTGAGCAACCAATGGATCAAAGAATGAATAAAAGGAAAACAAAGTATCTTGAGACCAAAATGAAATAAAACACACCAAAACTTATAGAATGCAGCAACAACAGTTTTAAGAGGGAAGTTCAGAGTAATAAATGCCTACATTAAGAATCAAGAAAGATCTCAACAAAACTAAAAGGCAACCAACGGAATGGGAAAAGATATTTGCAAATGACATATCGGACAAAGGGCTAGTATCCAAAATCTATAAAGAGCTCACCAAACTCCACACCCAAAAAACAAATAACCCAGTGAAGAAATGGGCAGAAAACATGAATAAACACTTCTCTAAAGAAGACATCCGGATGGCCAATAGGCACATGAAAAGATGTTCAACGTCGCTCCTCATCAGGGAAATACAAATCAAAACCACACTCAGATATCACCTCACGCCAGTCAGAGTGGTCAAAATGAACAAATCAGGAGACTATAGATGCTGGAGAGGATGTGGAGAAACAGGAACCCTCTTGCACTGTTGGTGGGAATGCAAATTGGTGCAGCCGCTCTGGAAAGCAGTGTGGAGGTTCCTCAGAAAATTAAAAATAGACCTACCCTATGACCCAGCAATAGCACTGCTAGGAATTTATCCAAGGGATACAGGAGTGCTGATGCATAGGGGCACTTGTACCCCAATGTTTATAGCGGCACTCTCAACAATAGCCAAATTATGGAAAGAGCCTAAATGTCCATCAACTGATGAATGGATAAAGAAATTGTGGTTTATACACACAATGGAATACTACGTGGCAATGAGAAAGAATGAAATATGGCCTTTTGTAGCAATGTGGATGGAACTGGAGAGTGTGATACTAAGTGAAATAAGCCATACAGAGAAAGACAGATACCATATGGTTTCACTCTTATGTGGATCCTGAGAAACGTAACAGAAACCCATGGGGGAGGGGAAGGGAAAAAAAAAAAAAAAAGAGGTTAGAGTGGGAGAGAGCCAAAGCATAAGAGACTCTTAAAAACTGAGAACAAACTGAGGGTTGATGGGGGGTGGGAGGGAGGGGAGGGTGGGGGATGGGTATTGAGGAGGGCACCTTTTGGGATGAGCACTGGGTGTTGTATGGAAACCAATTTGACAATAAATTTCATATATTAAAAAAAAAAAAAGAAGAAAGATCTGATAACCTACTCTTTAAGAAAGTAGGAAAAGAACAAACTAAGTCCAAAGTTAGAAGGAAGGAAATAATAAAGATTAGAGCAGAAATAAGAGCAGGAAAACAACAGAAGATTAACAAAACGAAGACTTGGTTCTTTGAAAAGAAACAAAATTGACAAAACTTTAGCTAGACTAACCAAGGCAAAAAGAGAGATGATCCAAATCAAAATTATGATTAAAAAAGGAGACATTACAACTGATCCCCAATAGAAAGGCAAAGGACCATAAGATACTACTATGAACTGGAACAACCATAAGATGCTATATGACAAACTGGACAACGTAGAAGTAATGGAAGTTATTAGAAACCTGTAAGACTGAATCAAGAAGAAACAAAGTATATAGTCAATGTTCTACATCATGTTAATAAAATCATACGATTATCACAATAGAAGCAGAAAAAGCATTTTTACAAAATTTGACATCTGTTCATGGTAAAAATTTAACAAATTAGGTATATAAGAAATGTACCTCAACATAATAACGGCAACATGACAAGTCCACAGTTAACATCAGTGGTGAAAAGTTGAAAACTTTTCCTCTGAGAATGGGAACAAGACCAGGGTGCCCACTCACAACTCCTATTCAACACAGTACTGGAAGTCCTAGCTAGAGCAGTCAGGCAAGAAAAAGAAATAAAAGGCATCACATAAAGAAAGGAAGAAGTGACTCTGTCTCTATTTGCAGATGATTTTACATATAGAAAAACTTCATGACTCCAGAAAGTGTTAGAGCTAATGAACAAATTCAGTAGAGTTGTAGGATACAAAGTTAACATACAAAAATAAGTGACATTTCCATACACTAAAAAATTATCTGCAAAACTAATAAAATGACCCCCATTTACAACAGCACCAAAAACAGTAAGATAGGAATAAATTCAACTGAAGAAGTGAAAGATCTCTACTGAAAACTACAAAACACCGATGAAATAAATTGAAGACACAAATAAATAGAAAGATATTCTGTCTTCTCAGATTGCAGGAATATTATAACATCCATAGTACCCAAAGTCATCTATAGATTCAGTGAAATCCCTATTAAGATTCCAGTGGCATTTTTTATAGAAGTAGGAAAAACAATTATAAAATTTACATGGAACCATAAAAGTACCCAAATAGCCAAAGCAATCCTGAGAAAGAAGAACAAAGAGAGAAGTATCATACTTCCTGATTTCAAGCTTTATTATAAACTCATAGTAATCAAAACAGTATGGTACCAGCATAAAAATAGATGCATAGACCAATGGAAGAGAACTAAAATCCTAGAAATAAACCCATGCGTATATGGTCAATTATATTTGACAAGGGAGCCAAGCACACTCCATGGAGGAAAGACCATTTGTTTTATAGATGGTGCTGGAAAAACTGGATATTCACACGTAAAAGAATGAAACTAGACCCCTATCTTACACCACTCACAAAAATAGACTTGATATGGATTAAAAAGCCTTAAATGTAAGACCAGAAATTCCTAAAAGAAAACCCAGGAAAAAAGCCCCCTGACAGATATGTTGCCAGATTTGTTTTGTTTTTGTTTGTTTGTTTTGGATAGGACACTGAAAGCACAAACAAACAAGCAGGGCTACAAAGTAAAAAGATTCAGCACAGCAAAATAATCAACAAAATTAAAAGACAACTATGGAAGAGGAAAAATATTTACAACTCATGTATCTGATAAGAGGTTATTATCTAAAATATATAAGGAACTCCTACAACTAAATAGCAAAAAACCCCAAATAATCCATTGATAAAAATGGGCAAAGGACCTGAATAGACATTTTTCCAAAGAAGATACATGAATGGACAACAGGTACACAAGAAGGTGCTCAACATCATTAATAATAGGGGAAATACAAATCAAAATCACAATGATATACCACATCATGTCTGTTAGGATGGCAATTATCAAAAGACAAGAGGTAACAAATGTTGGTGAGGGTGTGCAGAAAATGGAAGTCTTGTGCACTGTTGATGGGACAGTAAATTGGTTTGGCCACTATGGAAAGCAGTATGGATTTCCCTCAAAGAGTTAAAAATAGAGCTACCATATGATGCATCAATTCCACTTCTGGGGATTTATATAGAAGGAGATGAAAAACTGTTGAGATACCTGCGTCTCCACGTTCACATTAGCATTATTTACAATAGGCAAGACATGGAAGTGTCCACCCATGGGTGAATCAATAAAGAAATGGTGGTGTATATACACAGTAGAATATTATTCAGCCATAAAAAGAAGGAAATGCTGCCATTTGTGGCAACACGGATGGCCCTTGAGGGCATTATGCTAAGTGAAGTCAGAAAGAAATACTGTATGGTTTTACTCTTACGTGTAATCTTAAAAGATCAAATTTGTGGTTACCAGAGGCAACGGGTGAGGGGAGGAGGAACTGGGTGTAGATGATCCAAAAGATACACACTTACAGTTATGAGATAAATAAGTGCTGGGGATATAATGGACAACATGATAACTATAGTTAACACTGCTTTATGGTCTATATGAAAGTTGATGAGAGTAAATCCTAAAAGTTCTCATCACAAGGGGAAAAAAAACCAATTTAAGTATCTCCCTGAGATAATGGATGTTAACTAAACTTATTGTGGTAATCATTTCATAGGAATCATATATGTAAGCCAAGTCATTATGCTGTACACCTTATACAAGGCTGTAGGTCAGTTACAGCTCAATGAAACTGGTGGGGAAAGAGGCTGAGTAACTTGCAGAAGGTCTCACAGCTAGAGCCAGGAGAGACCAACATTCAAACTTGGTGCCGTCTGGTCTAACAGCCAAATACTGCTAAGGACTTTGATCTGTACTATGTACTTAGTGGGCATCGGCAAAGGGTTTTAAAAAGGATGGCAAAAGTAAGAGCTGTATTTTACTAGGTTCATTCTGTTGCAGGATGGGGCCTGGAGTGGGAGAAAGGTATGGGACATGGGGATGATGGCTGTCTTTACATCTAACGTTGGGTTGGTGGGGTCTATCCACATGCACTCTAAAACTTACTGAACACAGCTGTTTTGGAGCCTCTCAAGGAAACCTGCATCACTGTTCATTATCGGGTTGGTAGCTGATGAGTTACTAGTGAGCTTATAAGGTGCTGCAGAAAGCAACAGGCCCCATGTCTGATTTTACCATACACCAAATGGGAAATGACGTCTTCCTGAAGTCTGCTGAGAAGTCTTTGTGGTACTAGGCGCAGGTACTAGGTACTTCTCTCTTGCCCTAAAGGCCGATTTCACTCAAACTGCATGACTCTTCTTTTTCCTGTAGCATGCCAAACCAGGCACCTCTCTACTAGAGTATAGATCACGCTTCCAAAAAGCCAACTATGGAGAAAAGCTGGAGATAACGGGGCAATACTGCTCCATAGTTCGGCCTCTTTGGTTTGTGGGCAGAAAACTCACTGGGAAGCCCAGGTGTTGGCTTTCACTGTGTACAGCTTCCACCTAATAGATAGCGGAATGCAGACTTTTGAGTCTCTGTCCAGATGATAGGATGGTGCCAGGGGTTAGAGTAACAGCCTCTGTTCTTCTATTTTCAAGGAAAATAGCACTTCTGGTTTGTTGAGAGTCCTAAGATGCCCAGTCATCCCTATCAGCCCAGTGCTCACGGCTCTCCTTATGGTCCAGCCCGGCCTTGCTTACTGACCTCACAACATGCTAGAGAAGAGCTGATAGGAAGGTAGTTTACAAATGTTTAGATTAAGACGGAAGTGTTTAACACAACAACTGCTCTCAGCCACAGCAACTCTCCAGCCTCACTTAGGTCATCCAGTATCCAGTTTCAACATTGAAAATAAAGTCTTGATTGGTAATAAGATTCACACGTTAAGACTAAGCCTCACTCACCGCCTCAGGGCCCAAGGTTCACACTGCTCGCCCTACCCCTGCCCGTTTCCCAGTCTGCCCGTCTCTGTCCTCAACATGTCTCCTATGATAGTCTGCATTTGTGGAGCACGCGTGTGCCAAGCCCTGTGCTCTACCCCACCCCTCGTTGGTCCTTAGGTTTCGTGTCAGACACCATACCCTGCTCCAGGACAATGCTGTGAGCTCCCATACTTAAAACAGAAGATGCACAGGCTGTATAACAGAATCAATGGAACT
The DNA here is from genome assembly GCF_018350215.1 of Panthera leo. Taxonomy (NCBI): domain Eukaryota; kingdom Metazoa; phylum Chordata; class Mammalia; order Carnivora; family Felidae; genus Panthera; species Panthera leo. The sequence goes on along the minus strand of NC_056691.1, from coordinate 62,255,519 downwards.
GTTTCTACTGTCACCAGACACGCGACTTCCCACAATGCGCAGCATCCCACAATCCCTTTGGGAGTCAAAGTCCCATCTCAGAATTGCACAATGGTGCAGCCAGAGGGCCTGTGTAATTGCCTCCCCAGATGGGCCTACAGACTATGAGCCCACTGTTCCTGGGGGGATGACTGAAGGCTCATTTGCTGCTATGCACACTTACGGACAGGACCTGTCAGCTTCTGACTCTTCAAAGGAGTCAAAGAAACAGCTTGACTGGAAGGCATTTCAGCTAGGGAGCAGCTGTGGGGCCTGATATGGTACACCTTGTTGGCTTGTTTCGATCCCAAGTTTCAGCTGAAATACTTAAAAAGTTCCTCTGGGACGGTAGCCAGTGCACATCCTGGCAGAACTCCCCAAGGAGGGAGAGCAAGGACCATCCTCATCTATGGCTTCAGAGTCAGACTATCTCTGCTTCAAGCCAGTACAGCACTTATTAGCTCTGCAACCTTGGTGGGTTGATTAAGTTCTCTGTGCTTCAGTTTCCTCATCTGTGAAATGGGGGATAAGAACAGTGCCTCACACGGTTATTGGGAAGGATTAAATCCGTTAACACAGTGCTCGCTTCGGCAGCACATACTAAAATTGGAACGACACAGAGAAGATTAGCGTGGCCCCTGCACAAGGATGACACACAAATTCATGAAGCGTTCCATATTTAAAAAAAAAATGTTAACACACATAAAACTACTTAGAACAGCATCTGGCACAAGTGCTTAATAACGCCAAGTACTAGTATTAATGACAGTAATAAAACATCCCCCTGTAACAACATTACCTTGACGAGCGTGAGCACCATCCAGGCAGCCCTTTTCCCCCAGCCTGTTCTAAGGTGAAGAGCGTGAGGCCGGCCTCCGCTGCCGTTATCTTGACCACTGCAAACACTGCCTTTACTGAGAACATATGGGAAAGGCCCTTGAGTCTGAGCTTCAAGTGCCTGATCTGTATCACCAGGACAAGTCATGTTTCCTGAGACCATTTGCTTGCCTGAAAAATGGGAACACTGATCCCTATCGTGATGGCTTCCTGGGATGGCTGGGAGAGCAAAGGGGTTCAGGCAGGAGGTGACTTTATAAGACCAGCAGCTTGAACGGACACGAGGACCCACTGTAGCAAAGGCCGTGCCAGCATGGAGCAGATCGCCCGGCTTCCGGCCAGGCAGTCCTTGATACCACAGTCCCTGAGGCCTCTCCCTGGATCTCACAAGAACCTCTCCCGCTCTCTCCTCTTTCTCTGCCAACGTTAGGGTCTCTCTGCCCTTTTATCTCCTGACAAGGGTGTTGACATGCGGCACACCTGTGCTCGCAGTGATCTGCTTGCTTTGTTCCCCCCGTCAACCTTCCTCTCTCTGGAGATGGAGGCCACCTGACCCCCAGCTGCGGGCAGTGGCTCCAGCCCTCCCCCAGACGCTGGTCATTACTAAGGCCTAATGTAGATTTAGGCCCTAGTGGGGCCTGCAGATAGACGGAGGAGACTATGAAATATGTGAAAAACTGGTCGCAAAGGACTCCTCCGGTCCTCCCGAGATTCCTGCCTGGAGAGATCTGTCTCCGTATTTCAGGGAGCCTCCACCACTACTCCTAGCACCTACCCAACATTCCGAGCTTGGCAGGTGCTCTCACAGGTTGTTGCAATATGTTTAATACTCACCCCCTGAACCGCACCCTGGCTTAGGTACTTGGGGTATGACTAATTTGTGGGTAGTAAAAACATAAAAAGAAAAATAAAATATCTTCCACGGGTAGTACTTTAGAAATTACGAAGTGCACACTATCTCACTCAGCAGCCTGCCGTATAAACAGGATGGGTGCAGCGATTACTAAATCCTATTTTACAGGTGAGGAAACTGAGGGTCAGGGAGGCCACGTGATTTGCCCGAGGTCAGATAACTTGTCAGAAACCCGAAACTCAGGCTTCCTGGTTACACACTGAGGCTTTTTTCCTTGACTCCAGGCTATCCTGGGTGCTTCCTACCTTTCTTGGCAAAAACATCTTCCAAATAGCTCATCCAATGTAAATAACTAGGACCTACACGTGAGTGAGTTTTATGGGCGGGTTCAGTAAAATTGGCCTTACGCCAGCACGTGGAATTCACTAGAAAATGCCACTTGAGCACAGGGCGTGTCATGTTAGGAGCATCAGGACAACCACAGAATCAGAGACTCGTGGCACCCCCATCGTCCTACCTTCTCCAGGCCCGCTGGATGACCGCGGCCGCCTTGTTCTTCTTGCGAAACAGCTCTTTCCTGCTCCTTTCTCTCTGGATTATCTGCAGCCGCAGTTCTACGGGGAGAAGGTCAATATTGACACTCTGCCCAGAGAGGGGACCAGGTGCTGGATCAGTCTCCTTGGATAGCTGGGTGTCCTCAGACAGGGCAGATGTTCCCAGCTTCCTGACTCCTGACCTCAACACCTCTGTGCTCTGTGGCAAATCTGAGTAGATCCCTCCTGCGAGCTTGTCCTGTGTCACTTTGTTTCTTGGTGTCCGATGGTGGAGAGGATGCTGCCCAGCGTGGACCACCTCCCCCTTGGCACTGCCAGGCCGGCTAGAACCAGCCGGGGAGCCCCTTCCTCCTCTGAGCTCTTGAATGCGCCTTTTCTGGGAAGCACACCTGGCCTTGGGTGCTGGGTCCTGCCGCCTGCCGGGCTTCCGGTGGCCATCCTGCTGTGGAAGGCTTGCAGCTGCCCAACCGGGGTCCTCTCCTTCCTCATCAGGCCCAGCCGCCCTGATACAGGAGGGCTGCTTCAAGAAGCCTTTCCCCTTGTCACACCGCCGCTCACCAACTGTCTCACCTCCGGACTTCTCAACAGAGGAGACTCCCGGATGCCTGTTTCCATCATTGCCTTTACTGGGGCTGAAGTGGACACAGGCAGATCGGCCTTTAGAGTGTTCTCTGGATGATTCTTGGGGAGATAAGGAAAAAAGGAAAGAATATTTATTGTCCCAAACTTACATAGTAGGGCAATTCTGCCCATTTTTTCACATAAAATACTCACACTTGTCCGATAGCTTCACCATGATAGTAGTGACTCTAATCAGAAAAAAACCGTTCAACTTCTATTTCTAGCAATGGAATGTTAGATAACCTGAAATCCTTCCCATTACAAGAACCTACAAATGCTGGGGTGCCTGGGTGGCTCAGTCGGTTGAGTGTCCGACTTCAGCTCAGGTCACGATCTCGCGGTCCGTGAGTTTGAGCCCCACGTTGGGCTCTGGGCTGACGGCTCGGAGCCTGGAGGCTGCTTCCGATTCTGTGTCTCCCTCTCTCTCTGCCCCTCCCCCATTCATGCTTTGTCTCTCTCTGTCTCAAAAATAAATAAACGTTAAAAAAAATTAAAAAAAAAAAGAACCTACAAATGCTGACTAAAGTACAATAAACACTCTCTTACAAGCACCATAGTGCCTTCAAGAAAATAAAGGAAATCCTTGGGAGGCCAAAAATAAAGAGAAAACTGAAAATCTGGGTGTTAAGCATGTGAGCTGATCCAGCAGCCGTCTGGGCAGATAGTAGCGGTGGAGTGGGCAACAGTTGGTCTTATTAAATATCTGGCTGTGCACATCCTGACAAGGACAGAAAATGAGGGCTTGCAGGCAGATAGTTAGCTAGAACCATGACCCTGCATGAAGCCAGGACTCCTGATGGGGTAAATCCTTTGGGAAATGATAGTCCAGATTAAAAAAAAAAATCTAACTGCCAGCACTGGGAAACAACAAGCAAGGTTGTCTTAGCCTGGGTTCCGGATGGGGGAAAGAGTCTCCTTTGAAAATTCGAAACCCAAGTTCTCTGCCTCACGTGGTTTCATTTTCATTTATTCTTAACCCATAGGAAAAATTCATATAAGAACCAAGATGGTGGTGCAAGATGCTTTGTAGAAGCAAACACAATATTGCTTTAACATGGCATTCCCTCAACTCAGGCCACACAGAGGGGTCCTTCTGAAAATGACTTCATAATCCGAAATTATAAAATGCATGAGGAAACAATCTACCATGAATGAGTTAACAGACACAATAGCATTATTAGACTGGCAAGAACTTAGCTAATAGAATAGTATGCACACACACACACACACACACACACACACACACATGAACTGATTAAACACACAAAAGAATTTAAAAATAAGAGGAAAGAACACACCTATTTGAAAAATCACTAAATACAACATCTAAAATGAAACATTTTAGACTCAATGTAAAAAGGAATGCAGGAACTTCTATAATGGCACAATTGAGGCATACTCACCACTGAGGACAATAGAAAAGCCTAACAAAATATTACAAACCACCTGTCTGAAGACATCAAAAGGCTAACAAGTCAGGAAAAATAGGGGGCCAAGACACAGGAGAAGCAGGTAACCAACAGAGATGAGCAAGGCATTTGGGGCCATATGTTCCTAGGGGAATCATTTCCTCAAGGTCTAGAGGACAACATTTGGGAGTCCAGAACCTTGCAAGAAGCATTCTTTTGGACTGGAACCCTGGAGGGCTCTATTTTAGGAGAAAAGGGGAATGCGTGGTAAATTGACCCTTGCAGCGACTGAGTGCAGCTTTGCATCATCTCAGTTCTGGAGACTGGGTTAAGGTGATCTCGGGTTGTTCATTCTGGAGACCGGATTAAGGTGATCTTGGATTGTTCACACTCCTAAATGCCTGCTGGGAGCCAATGCAAATCCTTTCTGGAGGAATTAATATCATCTTAGGTCTCAAGTTATTTCTATAGTTCTTTATATTAAATGTCTACCACTCAATCAAAGATATGCAGGCAGATAAGAAGACAAGACAATAAAAATGGACACACAGGGTATCCAGATAATGTGTTTTCAGAAACAGACTTTCAAATAACTATTTTGCAGTGCAAAAAAGTATCCAAACTAGCTACTCTTCATGTAAGACAAAAGGGGATATAAGAAAATATCCTTGTATCTCATTTGTGTTTTTTTAAATGTTAAAATATTTATTTTTGAGAGAGAGAGAGAGAGAGAGAGACAGAACACAAGTGGAGGAGGGGCAGAAAAAGAGGGAGACACAGAATCCGAAGCAGGCTTCAGGCTCTGAGCTGTCAGCACAGAGCCCCATGTGGGGCTCGAACTCATGAGCCCTGAGATCATAATCTGAGCAGAAGTCGGATGCTTAACCAACGGAGCCACCCAGGCACCCCTTTGTATCTGCTCATTTCTATAAAAGAAATATAGAAAGGATAAACCAGAAACTGAAGAGATTGGGTACTTACTGGGATGGGTCAGGAAAGGGATAGAAAGAAGAGGGAAATGGGAACTGGGTAGTGGGCCTGGGGGAGAGCAATGCTTCTCTGTTCATATCTTTTTGTACAGCTCTGACTTTTAGAACCATTATAATGGTTCACATACACCAAAAAAAGCCTCAATTAATTAACAAGATGCCACTACACACCTATTAGAATGGTTGAAAACCCAAAAACACGGAAAACACCAAATGCTGAAGAGGCTGTAGAACAACAGGAACTCTTCACTCATTGCTGGTGGGAATGCAAAATGGTGCAACCACTTTGGAAATAGTGTGTCGGTTCCATACACAACCATTCTTACCATACAATCACGTAATTGTGCTCTGTCATTTACCCAAATGAATTTAAAACTTATGTCCACCCAAAAAAACCTGCACGTGGATGTTAAGGGTAGCTTTATTCATAATTTACAAAACTTGGAAGCAACCAAGATGTACTTCAGTAGCTGAATAGATGGTTAAACTGTGATACATTCAGACAATGGAATATTATTCAGCACTTAGCAGAAATGAATGGAAAGGAAATAAGTGCGAAAACAGGAATGAGCTATCAAGCCATGGAGGATATTCCCAAGTGAAATATTACTTCCCTTGCACGAATATCACTAGTGCATATTAGTAGGCGAAAAAGAAGCCAATATGAAAAGACTACCTATTGTGTGATCCCAACTAAATGACCTTTTGGAAACAGGCAAAACTATGGAGATAGTAAATGGATCAGTGGTTGCCAAGGGCTCAAGGGAGGGAAGGATACTTAGGCAGAGCACCGGGGATTCAGAGGGCAGTGTGATAGTTAATTCTGTGTGTGAACTTGACTGGGATAAGGGACATCCAGACAGCTGGAAAACATTATTTCTGCATGTGTCTGTGAGCGTGTCTCCAAGAGAAATTAGCATTTGAATTGGCAGACTGAGTAAAGGAGGTTGCCCCCACCAATGCAGGTGGGCAACATCTAGTCTACCGAGGGCCTTAATAGAACAGGAAGTTGGAGGAAGGGGAAATTTGCTCTCTTTGCTTGAGCTGGGACAGCGTCACCTGCCCTTAGACACAGGAGTTCCTGGTTTTCCAGCTTTCAGACTTGCATCAGGACTTCTACCATCAGCCCACTCATCCCCTTGATTCTCAAGCCTGGGGACTCGGCCTCACACCATCTGCTCCCCTGCTTCTGAAGCTTTCAGATTCACTGAATCATACCGCCCGCTTTCCTGGTTCTCCAGTTTGGAGGTAGCAGATCGTGGGACTTTTCAGCCTCCATAATCAAGCGAGCCAATTTCTATAACAAACCTCCTCTTTTATATATATCCTATTGGTTCTGTTTTTCTGGAGAATCCTGACTAGCACAGGCAGTGAAACTATTCTGTATGACACTGTAATTAATGGTGGATACATTATACATTTGTCAAAGCCTACACCAGGCATGAAGTCTGATGTAATTTGTGGGCTTCATGTGATAAGAATGTATCAATGTAGGCTTATCACTTTTAACAAATGTACCACTCTGGTATAGGATGTTGATAGTGGGGGCGTATGCATGTGTTGGGGGCCAGGAGTGTATGGCCTTTCTGTTTCAATTTTGCTGTAACCTAAAACTGCTCTAAAAAGTAATCTCTATTTTTTTAAAAACATTTTTAGTTATTTTATTTATTTTAATTTTTAAGCTTATTTATTTATTTTGAGAGACAGAGACAGAGAGCAAGCAGGGGAGGGGCAGAGAGAAAGGCAGAGAGAGAATTCCAAGTAGGCTCCATACTGTCAGCACAGAGTCCGATGTGGGACTCGATCTCATGAACTATGAGATCATGACCTGAGCTGAAATCAAGAGTCAGACGCTTAAGTGACTGAGCCACCCAGGTGCCCCTAAAAAGTAAACTCTATTAAAAGGAAAAAAAAATAAGAGGTACAAACTTCCAGTTCTAAAATGAATAAGTCACAGGATGAAAAGTCCAGCAGAGGAAAGATAGTCAATAATATTATAATAGGGTTGTATGGTGACAGATGGTAGCTACCCTTGTGACCAGCATTGCATAATGTACAGAACTGTCCAATCACTGGGTTGTAACCCTGAAACTAATGTAACATTGTATATCAACCACACCTCAATAAAGAAAAGGAAAAATAATGGAGACAGATGATATTAGATACTATTAACTAGTAATAAAATAATGTGATTTGGGTATTAATATAGATAGATTAGTGAGAAAAAAGACAAAGCTAAAAATATACCCATTTGTGAAAGTATATAATAAACATAGTATTAATTTTTTTTAAATGTTTATTTATTTATTTTTGAGAGAGAGGAGAGAGAGAACAAGTGGGGAAGGGTCAGAGAGAGAGGGAGACATAGAATCTGAAGCAGGCTCCAGGCTCCGAGCTGTCAGCACAGAGCCCGACACAGGGCTAGAACTCACAAACTGTGAGATCATGACCTGAGCCTAAGTCGGACGCTCAACCGACTGAGCCACCCATGCACCCTTGATAGCATTTTTAATTTGTGGGTGTGGACCCAGAGAGGGATGCTGTACCCCTCCGGAAGCCGTCATTCACAAAGCCCACTGCCAATTTTGCAGCTCCATGTATATGGCTATTACTCCATGAAGATCATTCCATGTATATGGCTAGAACAACTGCCTATTATCTAAAAAGAAGTCATTAGATTCCATCCCTATATAAAAAATTAAATTTGAGATAATAAAAATTGCTGTGTTTGTTAGATCTTGAAGTTGGAAAAACCTTTTCTTTTCTTTTCTTTTTTTTCTTTTTTAATGTTTATTTATTTCGAGGGAGAGAGAGAGACAGAGTGTGAGAAAGGGAGGGGCAGAGAGAGAGGGAGACACAGAATCCGAAGAAGGCTCCAGGCTCCAGCACAGAGCCCGATGTGGGGCTCGAACTCGCCAACCATGAGATCATGACCCGACCCAAAGTCAGACACTTAACTGACTGAGCCACCCAGGAGCCCCATGGGAAAATCCTTTCTTAGCATAAAATCACAAGAAGAAAAATCTCAAAAGAAAAAATTAAACAGAATTAAAAGGTAAAATAAAAAAAGACATTCACTATCTATGATAGACAAAGGTTACTATTTTTATTATGTAACAAACTTTTAGAAATATTAAGAAAATTGGGGCTCCTGGGTGGCTCAGTCGGTTAAGCATCCGACTTCGGCACAGCTCATGATCTCGCGGTTTGTGAGTTTGAGCCCCACATTGGGCTCTGCACTGACAGCTCAGAGCCTGGAGCCTGCTTTGGATTCTGTCTCCCTCTCTCTCTGCCCCTCCCCTGCTCACGCTCTGTCTCTCTCTGTCTCAAAAATAAATAAACATTAAAAAAAAAGGAATATTAATAAAATGAAAAACCAATATAAAAATTGACAGAGGACATCTGTGAACAGTCCAGAAAATAAATACACAAAGCCAATGAAAATATGACAAAATTCTATCCTGCTAACTAGGATTCAATAAAACCATTATTTGCCTAAATGTTTGGAGAGAGTTTGGTTGTTGTTTCTTTGCTTTTAAAAGGGTATATGACTTGGGAATGCAAACTGGTGCAGCCACTCTGGAAAACAGTATGGAGTTTCCTCAAAAAATTAAAAACAGAACTACTCTACGATCCAGCAATTGTACTACTAGGTATTTATCCAAGGGATACAGGTATGCTGTTTTGAAGGGACACATGCACCCCTCTGTTTATAGCAGCACTATCAACAATAGCCAAAGTATGGAAAGAGCCCAAATGTCCATTGATGGATGAATGGATAAAAAAGATGTGGTATATATATATGTGTATACACACACACACACACACACACACACACACACACACACACACACTGGAGTATTACTCGGCAATCAAAAAGAATGAAATCTTGCCATTTGCAACTACGTGGATGGAACTGGAGGGTATTATGCTAAGTGAAATCGGTCAGTCAGAGAAAGACAAATATCATATTACTTCACTCATATGAGGACTTTAAGAGACAAAACAGATGAACATACAGGAAGGGAAGCAAAAATAATATAAAAACAGGGAGGGGGACAAAACATAAGAGACTCTTTTTTTTTTTTTAACGTTTATTTATTTTTGAGACAGAGAGAGACAGAGCATGAACGGGGGAGGGTCAGAGAGAGGGAGACACGAATCTGAAACAGGCTCCAGGCTCTGAGCTGTCAGCACAGAGCCCGACGCAGGGCTTGAACTCACTGACCGCGAGATCATGACCTGAGCCGAAGTCGGCCGCTTAACCGACTGAGCCACCCAGGCGCCCCTAAGAGACTCTTAAATATACAGAACAAACAGAGGATTGCTGGAGGGGTTGTGGCAGGGGGGATGGGCTAAATGGGTAAGGGGCTTAAGGAATCTACTCCTGAAATCATTGTTGCACCATGTGCTAACTAACTTGGATGTAAATTATAAAAAATAAATAAATTATAGGGAAAAAAAAGGGTACGACAACCTTCTGCAACCTTCCTGGAATGAAATTTGAAAGGATGTTTAAAGAGCCATAAAAATTAGAGATGTACACAAAAATTTATATGAAAGTCTATTTAGCTTATATGTCCTACAACACAGACATGAATAAACAAGTCATGTTGTATTCATAATCTGATATAATACTAAGCAGCTAGTAACATTTTTGTTGAAAATAAGGAGACAATGTAAGAAGATCTCAAAACAGGATGCCCACAGTTTTCTGAATTAAAAAAAAGGAAAGTTCTAGGGGTGCCTGGGTGGCTCAGTTGGTTAAGTGACTGACTTCAGCTTAGGTCATGATCTCACAGTCCTTCGTTCGAGCCCCACATCAGGCTCTGTGCTGACAGCTCAGATCCTGGATCCTGCTTCTGATTCTGTGTCTCCCTCTCTCTCTGCCCCTCCTCTGCTCATGCTCTGTCTCTCTTCATCTCTGAAAAGTGAATACATGTTAAAAAAATTAAAAAAAAAAAAAAAGGAAAGTTGTAGTAGATGGAATGGAACCAAAGTTATAAGAGTTGTTAAGATTAAGGAAGATTTTTATTTATTTTTTGTTCTTTTATGTTTCAAAAATTGTTTTGTAATGGACATTAACTAATTTTGTAATTAGGAAAAACATCACTTCCTGTTTAAATAAAAAGTACCCAACTACAAAAAAAAAGGCCCAACAATTAAAATCAACTAGAATGTGGAAAGGAACTCAAAATGGAATATAAATAATAACAAACAAACCTAACTATCTTACAAATGAATTAGGTAACCACACTAAAAGGTGAAGAAGAAAACTGACCTAAGTAACTTCACAAAAACAGATTTTGGCTGAATACTGTAAGGACAAAAAGGACAAAAAGTAATGTTTGTAAATACCGTGCTCTAGGTAGTAAGTTTGTCTCTTGCAGGGGTATGGGTTAGCAATTCTGAAACTGCTCTGCTGTATACTAGGATTGAACAAATAAACATGTATATCATAGATGAAAGGAGCCGATCTTTCACTGCTGGAGGGAGCACTTCAAATAGAAAAGAATAAACTCTGTGGTGTTGAATAGAATTGGAGGTATCATAAATATGAACTCATGGAGTGTGTGTGTGTGTATGTGTGTGCGTGCGTGTGTGTGTAATACTCATACACACAGCTAGATGCAGAAACAAATGTAAATAATTTTTAGCTCTGTCTGCTGAAAGGGCTTAGGAGCAATGGTGCTCCAGTAGTAATATGCCTACCTAGCACTCAGATCTTGATTTCTTTAAAAAGATTTTTTTTAATGTGTATTTATTTTTTAGAGAGAGAGAGAGAGACAGACAGAGGCAAGTGGGGGAGGGGCAGAGAGAGAGGGAGACACAGAATCAGAAGCAGGCTCCAAGTTCTGAGCTGTCAGCAGAGCCCCACGTGGGGCTCGAACTCACAGGCCATGAGATCATGACCAGAGCTGAAGTCAGCTGCTTAACCCACTGAACCACCAAGGCACCCCCCCAGATCTTGATTTCTAATACCATTCTTCAACAAAGGGGACCAGGATTCACTGGAGAATTAACTGAAGTTAATTCCAGGGCTTTAAGGCGGGGGTAGAGATATGATGAGGTTTCATTTTTGAAGAGACCAATCTGTTCACAGAGAGGAAAATGGATTAGGGGAGCCAGAGCAGATAAGTAAAACCAGTTAGGAAGCTACTAGAATAGTCCAAGTTAGAGATGAAGGTAAGAAGATGCCAGGCAGAATATATGGTGGTAGATGAGAGAGAGAAAATGGGTTTGAAAGATATTTAGGAAGTAAATGAGATAAGACCTGGTGACAGATGGGGCATGGGTGGTAAAGGAAAAGGAGATAAGGATTACTCCTGGACTGAACGTACAGATGGATGAGTATATCGTTAACCAGTACACAGAGCAGGTTTGCATAAAATTTTCATCTGTCCTGTCTTGGATAGGTTGGGTTTGCGACGCCTTTGAGACATCCAAGTGAAGACATAAGTCAATTGGAACAAGGAGAAGAGGTCAGGGAGTCTTTGGCATATAGGTGGTAACTGACATTTCTGCCTTACCCATTGTACACGTGCCGAATGTAAGGGCCCACGTACTCCCACCAGTCATACCCACTAGCTCGGCAGCCCATATGGTGAGAAATAAGATAACACCAGGGATGGCCCTTAAAACAGTGAGTTTCTCCTCCACTAGACTCTCCTGAAAACCACACTGACTCAAAGACAACTTTATCTTACCACCTCCCACAGGCCATCTGCTGTCAAGTCCTCTCAATTCTACTCTCCAGACCATCCTCTACTCTTCACCCTTCTGCTACTGTGTCTTAGTTAGGCCCTCTAAACCCAGCCTCCGCTCAGTGATCTTCCTAAATATTATGTATCCTTCCTTCCCTACCTTTTATTTGAAATAATAATGAGGTTAATTATAATAACAGCTCATATTTATAGAGTGCTTTAGGCACTGTGTTTAAATCTTTTCATGGGTTATCTCATCAATGTTCACAAATTTCTAAGACAGGCAGTATTACCATCTATTATTATTATTACTATTATTTTTACAAATAAAGAAATGGATGCCTGAAGAGGTTAAGTAACTTGATCAAGATTATATAGCTAGTAAGTGGTAGGGTCTAAATGTGAACCTAGTTTATTTGGTTCTAAAGCTCATGCACTTAGCCATGATGCTCTCCACACTCTGTAAACAAGAGAGGAAGAATTACTATGTGAGAGAAGAAAGAAATCACTTACTAAGAGACCTTGGGCAAACTCCTCTTCCATGGCCTCAGTTTCCTGACTTGCGTTGAGAAGGCTGTACTAGATGCTTTCGAACGACCCTCAAGCTCTAACATCATCTATTTCTATGAGACAGGATGAAGGAGAAAAAGAAGTGGCCCACATTTCCCATCTCTGGGCTCCTGCTGGGATGCCCACCTCTCAAGGTCTACACTGTGTGAGTACTGATTGGCTGAAGCAGCTGAGACCCTTCTTCATGACCCTTCTTAGCCAAGCACAAAGTAGCTTGGGGTGCCATCTGCCCAATTATGTTGGGGTTTCCCAGGAATACTGTGCTAGAGAAGCTCCAGTCCAACGGCCAGTCTTGATTCCTAGATATATCTCCCAATTTTCCTTTGCACTCTGGCCTCTTAGGCAGGTAAAGGAGGGCAAAGGCTGCCCATGAAACTGCAGCTCCCTCTCCTTACACCTGAATCAGGCTCACTGGCCTCCATTCCTCTTACTTTCCCCCCAAGTTTGGATGCTGGGCTTCTCTGAGGCACTGTCCATATATTTGAATCTGGCTCTTCCCAAAGGTTCTTTATTCAGGACACCAGTTCCTGCCCTCAGATAAATGAGGAGCTCCCCTGCTTCAGAAGTGCTAGGTACACAGAAATAAGAGACACATTGCTCCTTGTGGCCAAAGATTCTTTCCATCCCAGTGTAGAATGTGATTTTGCAACATCTTCAAACCAGAGGTGGAGTCTATGCCTCCATCCCCTTGAATGTGGACTGGCCTTGTGAGTTGATTAACAGAAGGTGGCAGAAATGATGCGAAAGTTTTGGAACCTAGGCCTCAAGAGAGCTTGTCACTTCTGGCTTTCTCTCTCTTAGAGCACTGCCCTGAGAACGATATGCAAGGAAGATGGTCTAACCTCCTGGAGGCTGAAAGGGCATGAGAAGGGAACTGAGACACCTTAGCCAACAGCCAGCACCAATGTGAAGGACGCCATCTTGGACTTTCTGGCCCAGCCAACCTTCCACCAGCCACATGAGTGAGCCATAGCAATCTAGGAGAGGAACTGCTCAGACAACCCACAGAATTGTGACAAATAATAAATCGTTGTTTTAAGTCACTCAGTTTTTGGGGTCTTGTTATGTCACTAGAGATAACTAACACAGAAACCAACAGCCTAACAAGAAAGAACCCATACATGGACTCGGACCGGTTAGTGAACAGAGCTGGAAAGGCAGTGAAGAGACTAGTAGCACAGGCTGAAGGAGCAAAGAGGAAATCACTACTGGAGTCTGGAGAATGGTCCATTGTATTATTCAGTGGCAGAATAAAGGGCAAAATTGGCATAAGTTACCTGTAGTGACTTAGAAGACAGAAAACATACCTAATGAATTTATAAACATGGTTTAGGAGATTTCCAGTTTCAATCACCAAAGAAAATATTAACTGGCCTTTTTAGCTGCGTATGACACGGTGTGGGGAGAAAGAAAGAAAATTAGGAAAGAACTTCTCAGTTTGCATGTGGAATCTAGAGGAAATATACAGAGCCTAAAATGTGCCGGGTTAGAAACTGCTTCCCATTTTTTCATTCTTTCCAGCCAGTGAAAGAGTCTCGTAGTAAAATACAACTTATGGATAAAGATCAAATCAAGAGAATTACTGTGCAACCCTGTATTAAGACCTCAAAAATATCTAAGATGGTGTGTTGTAGGCACTCTAAACAAAAGAACTTTAAGAACTTCAAGGGCATTTTACTACAGCAGCCTGAGCCACCCAAAATAGAGAGAGCCCTGTCTGGGAAATAATTATGGATGTAGTTTTTTTTTAATTAAAAAAATTTTTTTGTAATATTTATTTATTTGTTCCTTCTTTCATTCATTCATTCATTCTGAGAGAGCACATGAGCGAGAGGGGTGCAGAGAGAGAGGGAGAGACAGAGAGAGAGAGAATCCAAAGCAGGCTCCACACTGTCAGTGTGTGGAGCCCTACATGGGGCTCAAACTCACAAACTGTGAGATTATGACCTGGGTCAAAACCAAGAGTCATATGCTTAACCGACTAAGCCACCCAGGCACCCCTGGATGTAGTTTTAGAACACGGAGTGAACCCAATCAGATCCATAGGAAACCCAGAAAGTTTCTGGGGTAATTGCATCACAAAGAGTATCACCAGCTTGAACTGCTGAGGCAGTTCAAAACAAACGGGAGCCTCTGGAACCTCAACTTCCTATTGATCGGAAATAGGCTGAGAAAGCTATTTAACTGCAAACATGGGCTATGTCTTATGGAAAGAAAGATGTCTCAGAGAGCAGAACTGAAAGCCCAGGTGGAAGAGTCAAGTGACAAGGAGAATAATGGACTAGGAAACCACACACAGGGGTAAAACCATACCCTAATCAAGGAACATTCCATACTTCAGAGTAGGGAACCTGCTAAGGTATAGCCAGCTGGCTTTCAGAATTGCTATGGGCTAGTGACTGTTATGTGCCTCTCATTTCTCCCCTTTTGCAGCAAGGGTGTCTACTATGGTTATTTTGTCCCTGCCTCACCATTGCTTGTTGGGTGTGTTTGGGGGTTGATAATGTGTGTGTTTGGTTGACTAGTCCCTCAAATGGAATGATTCACACCTGGGGAAACTTGACAACATCTGGACATGACATACGTCTCAAGAGCCCAAACTTCAAGCTTCATGTGGTGACTGAGATGACATTTTTGGGTCCTGAGAAAACAGTGAGAATGTTGTGCCTGCGGGAGGAATGTGAATAATCTGTGGCCATAAAGGACCTGTGCTAGAGTGTTCAATAGTAGAAAACTACTTCCATCTGAGTGTGCACAAAAGTAGAGTATATTTCTAAATCACATTTAGTGTCAGGCTGGTCATACAACTTGCTTTGATCAATAGAATGCAGCATGCAAATTTTAGAGCCTATTCCTGAAGAGGTCCTGTAGCTTCTGCCTTTGCTTTCTTAGAATGATGCCCTGCGACCACTGTGTGAGGAGGCCAGTCTAGCCTAATGGAGGATGAAAGACCATGTAAAGCAGAGTCAAGGAATCCCAGCTGATAGCCAGCATCAACCGCCAGACATTCAAGTCAGTCTATCGTAGACCGCCCAATTCAAGTGACCCTCCGCCTGTATGTAGTCACATGAGTGACACCAGGTGAAACTGTAGAGGAACTGCAGTTCCAACCCACAGAGTCATGAGAAATAATAAATTGTGGTCCTAAGCCACTTAATTTTAGTGTAGTTTTTGTTTGTTTTTTTACATAGCAGCAGATAAATGAAACAACCCTGATCTTAAGATCTTATAATCTATAGGAAAAAATAGACAAATAAGCCAGTAATAATCACAATAAAAGGTGACGATCTTTCTAATATGGAGGTGCAGAAGGCCTATGGGAGCATATAGCAGGAAAATGAAGGCTTGTTTAGTGGGGAGGTATGGCTGTATAGAGGGAGGAACATTCATCCTGAGATCTGAAAAATAAGAGGCATTTTTATCCATAGGGATGGAGGGAATGTAATATGCAGTGACCTCAAGCTAAGAAAGCATTTACTCAAATTCAGCATGGTTGTTACATCATGGGAGTCTAGTTAACACTACCTGAATGAATATATAACAAGGCATCAGACCTCCTTAAAGTATACCTTGCTGATGCATTATCACCACAAAGTGGGTTATGGAGTTATATTCTGGGTATGTTTATGATAATTCATGTGTGCTTTTATGTAGTTGTTTTTGGCTAGATCATCAGTGTGGTTTAATAATAGTAGTTACTGAAGACCTACGATGAGTCGTGGGCTATGACACGTTTTCTACATTAATTATTTTATTTCCATTTATAACTGCCTTGCAGGGTAGAGTATGCCCTCATTTTCTTTCTTTTTCAAAATTGAAGTATAGCTGATACACAACGTTACCTTAGTTTCAGGTGTACAACACAGTAATTCTGTCATGCTACGCTCACCACAAATAGCTGCCATCTGTCACCATACGGCACTATGACAATACCATTGAGTATATTCCTTATGTTGTACTTTTCTTTCCCATGACTTACTCATTCCATAACTGGAAACCTGTACCTTCCATTCCCCTTCACCCGTTTTGCCCACTGTCCCACTCCCCTCCTCTCTGGCAACTATCAGTTTGTTCTCTGTATTTATGAGTTTATTTCTGCTTTTTTTGTTTATTCGTTTGCTGGTTTTTGAGTATGCCTCCCCATTTTATAGCTAAGGAAATTAAGGTTCAGAGAGATAGAATGAATTGTCCAAGCCCTGAATCGGGTCACCATGAGATCTAACAGACTTGTTTCTGGGGTCCACAAAATCAGAACTATGTTTATAATAATACTAAGACATTAATTGCCTTTTTCACTATGTTGGCATTTGCACTTAGATTCCTGGAGGGCTCTCACTGTTCCCTAATTTATAAGAATGGCTCAATATACTTAAATTGCTTCATGTAAATATTATAATATACACTGAATACCTGTCTTCCTTCTGGGAAGTTGGAGTCGTAGTATATGCTAGAGATGTATGGTACCTATGTCCCTGACCCCATAAAATTCCTGGTGTCCTAAGTTTAGGTTTGCTTTCCTGGTAGATAAAAGGCTAACTGGTTGTCACAATTCATTGCTGGAGGAAGAACTGAGCATGTCTTATGTGTGATTCCACTGGGAGAAGACTCTTGGAAGTTTGCACCTGGTTTCTTCCAGACTTTGCTCCATGTGCCTTTTCCCTTTGTTGATCTTGATTTGTAGCCCTTTGTTATGATAGATCCCACCTGTGAGTACAAACACTGAGTCTTGTGAGTGCTCTTAGCAAATTACTAAACCGGGTGGGGGCGAGGCGGGGTCTTGGGGACGCCCAACACACTAAGTGAAATCTAAACAGGATAAACTCCCCAAAATCCATCTCAAGACACATCATATTAAACTACTCAAAACTAAAGATAAAGAAAAATCTTGAAAGCAGCCAGAGAGCAGGGACATGTTACCTGGAAACATTACCGAGGAACACCCATTCGAACGGCTGGATTTCTCATCTGACACCATGGGGGCCAGAAGAAGGGGCACGGCCTCTTTCAAGTGTACATTCTGGATCTGGCTCACCAACTTGTCAGGAATGAGACAAAAACCTCCTCAAAGGAAAACTCAAAGAATTTGTTGGTAACAGAGCTGTCCTTAAATACTGACTAAAGAAGTTTCTTCAGACAGAAAAGAAATGATAAAAGAAGGAATCTGGAGCACGAGGAAGGAAGATGAAACAAGAGGAAAACAGAACTCTGGGTACAAAGAAGAGAGTGTCCTTTTCCTCATGGCTTTTATAAATTATATTTGATGATTGAGACAAAAATTAGAATGCCATCTGATAATCAATGATATTTAAAAGCGGGGAAGGTAAAGGTACCTAAATGGATGTAAGGTTTCCACATTTCACTCAAAGTGGTAAAATGTCGGGGTGCCTGGGTGGCTCAGGTGGGTGAGCATGCGACTTTGGCTCAGGTCATGATCTTGTGGTTTGTGGGTTTGAGCCCTGTGTTGGGCTCCACACTGAGTGCAGACCCTGTTTGGGATTCTCTCTATCTCTCCCTCCTCTCTCTCCCCCTCTCCCACTTGCACACACATGTGCTCGCTCTCTCTCACTCAAATTAAATAAAAAAATAAACTTTAAAAAGTGGTAAAGTGTTATTAGTTATAAGCTATATATATATATATATATATATATATATATATATATATATGACACATAAAAGTATATGGTAATACTCAGAGCAACCACCACAAAAACTGTAGAAAGAAATACACTCAAAAACACTATAAATTAATCAAGATGGAATCCTAATAGATGTTCAAGTAGTCCACAGGAAGGGGAAAAAAGAAACACAGGAATGAGAATCAGAGGAAATAAATGGAAAATATATAATAAAATTGCAGTCTTAGGTGCTGCCATAATTACCTTAAATGAATTGGAATAAATACATCAATCAAGAGAGCCCACAGTCCACGAGTTGGCATCAGATAACAAGGGTACCTACCATTTGGCTTTCTGGGGTCTGTTCCCTGCACATCTGGGGGGCTGTTCCCAGCCTCCCTCTGGGGGGCTCTGCCTGGAGATCCTCGACAGGCTCTCCCCTCAGGGTCCTGGGCTGCGCTGCTGGTGGGATGCTGTTTGCTGGGGGTCCAGCTCTGCCTGTGGGGCTCAGCCTGGGTGCTGGGCACACAGGGAGGGGCTTGGGATCTGCAGGAATCTGGGCTCAGCCTTCCCTTCTGCTGTTCTGCCTCTCTTCGTTTGTTTTCTTCCTCTCGCTTCCTGGAAGCAAAGCCAAGGGGAAAGAGGAAAAAGTTAGAAGAGTGTGACCCATCCAAATATTCCTGAGTGAGATTTAAATTTTATGAGGAGCTACCACAACACAGGAGGGATTTGGAAATTCATGATTACCACAATGTCACAATTTTCAGTCTTTTCTGCAGACCTTAGAGCTCAACAGAAGATGAAGCAGAAAAGAATCTTATAGATCAGCCTTTGCCCAGCTGGGGCACACATGATGGAAAACTATGTGATGGGGCACACATGATGGATAGGACAATCCTGAGGTGTGTGTGCCCAAGCTTGTGTGGGATCCCTGCCTGTAACTCCACACCTTTTTCTCCTATTCCAGAAAGCACATCAGAATGCTGCTGAGAGTGCCAGTCACAGGGATGACCTTTAATCTTCTCTATTTCTTAAAAAAGACCATTGGCAAACCTTAGGATTATATGAAACTATTACTTACAAAGCACCTCACAACTGATTATAATACACCTGTGAGTTGCCACATGGCCATCCAGAGCTCCAGCTAAGGAGGCAAAGCCACTCATTTTGCAGATGAGGTCCAGAAGGCAGGAGGATTTTCAAAAAGTCATACACAAGTCGTGGTGGCGAGGCTGGCACCTGTGGATAGCAACGGACTAGAAGAAGGCTGGCCAGGAGAGGCCAGGAGGAGAAACGAGAGGCAATGGGAAGAGGATGGGCCTGTGACAGCCCAGTTCCAGAAAGGGGCAAGTTGCCTGAGGATGAAGGAGCTGAGTTAAGGACGAGGTTTGTGTGACCAATAGCATCAACTGGTAGGGATTTCCAGGGGAAAGAAAGGGGGAAGAAAACTAACATTTATTGAGCATCTTCTGTACTGGGTACTGAGGACCATGGGGTTCGAGTCTCCCTAGAGGAAACTTCGATTCAGAAGGGACACTGAGGAAACAAAGACCTAACAAATAATGGAGGAAGTGCTCTGCTAGTGTGCTTGCACAGAGCAAGTAGTGATTAGTTTTGTCTGGAGGAGTCCGGAAGCTCCCAGCTGGGGCTTCTCAAAGATGTGAAGTCTGCTGGGGCAGATTGGATGGGAATGAGGAGTTCGGTGGGAGGGAGCAGTTTGGGCGAAGGCAAGTAGTGTGGAAAACTGGGTCTGTTTTGCCTCTTCTCATCTTTGAACAATGCTTGCTATACCCAGCAGGCACTCAATGCAGATTTGCTGCCCAGATGACTCAGTTATTGCTCAGGAAGAGAATTAGGTGGCCACATAAGGTTCAGGTTCAAGTAGAATGAATGATTCGGTGTAGTGGAGAGAAGCCCACGCTGGGAAGTATGAGAAATTTTCTAGTCCTGCCCCTGCCAATAACTACATTGAGCCGGTCACTTTCCTGTTCCTGAGACTCAGTTTCCCCAGGTCTGACACTTGTGTAATAGTTTATAACCTGGAATTGATTTAGGGGCCTGTTTAGAAGCCAGATGTCTTTACAAAACCTGGGATATCTTTTGTAACCAGAGAGATGTCTTTTATTGTTATAGTTGGTATCAGAGTCCTTCTTGGGGGAGGGAGGACCTTGTTTAGACAAATATTGTAATCAGCTTCAGAACGGACCTGAGGGCTGGCAGCAGGTGAGACGTTTGGGACCTAGGTGGTGAGTGGCCCTGAGGCTCCAGGGTAGGGCTATTCTGTGGTGACAAAAAATAAATAAATAAATAAATAAAATAAAAAAATAAAAGAATGTTTGAAGCTCCTGACAGGAGGGAGGAGATGAAAAAACCAGAGAGAGAGAGAAAGGAGGGGGAAGAAAGAGAAGATAGAAGTCCTAGCATTGTGTAGAGCAAGGGCCAGGCCAAAGAGAATCCTCCATGGTGAGATGATGGAGAAGGACTTTACATCTGTGCTCATCACACTTTAACCCACAGAGTCTCCTGACATCTCATTAAAATCTAGGTTCTGATTTAGCAAGCCTGGAGTGGGGCTCAAGATTCTGCATTTCTAGGGGCATCTGGGTGGCTCAGTTGGTTGAACTTCTGATTCTTGGTTTCAACTCAGGTCATATGTCCTGGTTTGTGAGTTTAAGCCCCGCATCAGGCTCTGCATTGACAGTGCAGAGCCTGTTTGGGATTCTCTCTCTCTCTCTTCCTCTCTCTCTGCCCCTCCCCTGCTCACATGTTCTGTCTCTCTCTCAAAATAAATAAATAAACTTTAAAAGAACAAAAAAAGGCTCTGCATTTCCAACAAGCATTCAGGTTATACAGGTGCTGTGGGTCCCTTGAACCACACCTTGTGTAACAAGGCTTAAGAAAATGGAAAAGTGTGATATGGACTGTGAACTGTATCAAGATGGGCTAGGAAGTGCGTTTCTCCTCAGTGATGCAACTTTTTGTAAGGTCTACTAGGCTCATACCACTTTTTTATAAGCACCCTGACAAGCTGCAGAGCTAAGATACCAGACATGGAAGCAAGAAGCAAGAGTGAGGCAGAGGCACTAAGCCTCTGTGAAGTCACAGAATTCAGATTTCCATAGGCTGTGGGATTTGAAGCAATGCTTGTTTAGATCTCAAGGGACACAGAAGACCCAGATGTAACGCGCTATCTGGGTTACACTCTGATATAAAGCCTTGTCCACTTAACTTCCCCTTCTGAAGGTTTTTTGTCCTGTGGTGAAAGCTCCCGATCTGGGGTCCACGCTTGCTTATCTAATGGGTTCCCACTGGCTCCCATCTGAGCAGAAGTGGCCAGATGGGTTGTGCTAACTCCTGTGTCGCTCTGATGTTTTCATTTGACTCCGGTTTTGTTCCACGCTTTGCCAACTGCTGACGCCCGAGTGTGCGGCCCTGCAATCGACAGGCTGGCTGGACGGCCTGTCATCATCAGCGCCTGAGATTCGTATGGATGCTAGCAGGTGCCAGTTCAGTGTGAGCTGTGCGGGAGAAGGCTGCTTTTCAGAAGGTGGAAGCATCTGGGTGGCTGAAGTGCCGCTAATTGATCTAACAGCCTTGCTCCTGGCAGGCAGGGGGACGGCCTCTCTGTTTATGAGCACCGATGAAGAGAACTGCTCTAGGAAAATATTGGTCATTTCGACAGACACACACGTGCGGTTGTCTGGCTTGGCAGCCACATGGATCTCACTGCCATTAAGAAGGGCTTTGAGGTGATAAATTAGACTTTGTTGTTTGAGCGGTCATTTCTCTTTCTTTGGGGAAAGCAAACAGCTTTCCTTTTCAATTCCAAGAAGCCACTTACAATCAGCCCCTGGGCAACCCTTGTTACTGCACACCTTTCTGGGCCTCCAACAGAGACAGCCACAGGACACACAAGGGATCCGGCCTTTTAGAGTGATCAGGATGTCCAGAAAGCAGGGGCACTCGGCCTTCTGAAGACTTCTTTGGAAGGGGAGGTTTGCAGGAGGGTGTTGTTGTTTTGTTTTGTTTTTTGTTTTTATTTTTCATTTTGGTAGAACCAAGTAAAGCAGATTTGGAAGAAAGAATGCAATTATCAGAATATATCATTAGACCATCAGTCTGTGAATAGAAATAAATTAATGTTTAAAAAATTTGACTCATTTAACAAAAAAAAAATCTTCCGGGCGGCACACCGCCCACAACTGTGCAGTTCTCCAGAGCTGTGGCTCTTGATGTAAAAGTAGTGATTGCTGGGGAAAAGGGGGGCGGTGGGATTAGAGCTGGGAACGATGCATAACCTGCATCCTATTATATACCTGCTGCCTTAAAACAAAAGCAACAACATGGGGTGCCTGGGTGGCTCGGTCAGTTAAGTGGCTGACTTCAGCTCAGGTTATGATCTCATGGTTCGTGAGTTTGAGCCCCACGTGGGGCTCTGTGCTGACAGCTCAGAGCCTGGAGCTTTCTTCGGATTCTGTGTCTCCCTCTCTCTCTGCCCCTCCCCCCACTCACATTCCATCTTCCTCTCCAAAAAGATTAAAACAAACAAACAGAAGCAACGACAGCAACACACATGCACACACAGGACACAGCCCGAGAGGAGAACACGAGCCTATGCATATCCCTGGGGAATAAGGTCCAGCGCCACTGTTCATGGCCCAAGTTCAAAGGAATTTCAGGTGATTCATTTTTATTTGGTAGATAAGGAAAATGAGGCAGAGAGGTAAGTGATTTACCTATGACTACATACAGCTGAGCTGGAACTCAGCTTTTCACCCCTCCCTGTACAATTTACCTCTGTGACTGAGTCGTTTTCGTAACATTTCACTTCATCTTTTTCTATCATTTAAAAAATGAACTGGGTCATAAGAAGAAACTGCTAATATTGCATCAGAGTGGCCATTAACAGCATTTCAACCTAGCCCCGGCTGTAGCCTTTCATCCTAAAACTCTCAGATGCAGTAATTGTCCTGAAATTTAAGTGTTTTTTTCTCCAACTAATTTATTACAGAATGTGTAAGTTCTAGTAATCTTCGTGGGGATTATGTTATAAACTCGACCTATTTTGGTCCAATTTAGCAAACAAACACTAGAAAAAGAATCAGTGCTATTCTAGTTTATATGAAAAACTGAAGAGAAAAAAAATCCTGTCTATGACACAGCAAGTAACATTTTAGCAGGAGATTTATTAACATGGCGGAATGTTCACGCACAAAATAGTCCTACCTTGTCCTCTCCTTT
This sequence comes from Panthera leo, assembly GCF_018350215.1. Lineage (NCBI taxonomy): Eukaryota > Metazoa > Chordata > Mammalia > Carnivora > Felidae > Panthera > Panthera leo. The sequence continues at coordinate 62,232,108 of NC_056691.1, read as the reverse complement.
TTTCTATTATCTTAAGGGAAACTGACCAGACAGCAGTTTTCGAAGGACTGCCAATTAGTCTGGTTTGTACAGTCTTTTCTAGAGCAATGCTTATAGCTCCCCAGAGGCTCAGAGTATAAAAAAGGGAGAAAGTCAACTGAAGATGACATCATTGGCAATGTCCATTTTGGGTCCTGTGCACCACAGAGCAAAGAAAGTCTCCCAACTGTAGGCTGAAGGAACTGGGGCTGTTTCCCCCAGGGCAGAAAAGATTTAAGGGACACATTGCTGCTGCAGATCTCTGAGGTGCTATTGTGAGGCACTGGCATGCCCTGCAAACCCTCCAGATCAGACCTAAGTCCCAAGGATGGGGATTTCTCCAAATTAGTGGCCTAGATGGCAACTGCAGAAATGGGCCAATAAGAAACTCAGTAATCAAAAGATTGCCTGATGTGCAGAGAATCAGATCAAGGGCAATCATTTAAATGACTTGGCCATCCAATGGCTTAGCATCTCAGGACTGGGACTGTTTGCAGTGTGGCACAGATCTGCCTCTGGACCTGGACAGTTTGAGTCCTGGGAGATGATTTTTTTCTACCCTCCTATGTGGCTTCCATAGAGAGCTGCATTTGCCCAGTTTTGACAAGAAGAAACTAGTTCTGTCAGACAACGCAGAAAGAAGCAGGGTCTTTCCCATTCGAGTGGAGTATTCAAGTTTCCATTGCCATGGATGTAGGGCCTATGAGGGGTTTGAAAGATGTGATTAGAATGGCTTCACAAAAAGGGACATCTAGTTTGTTTCGACGTCCTACTGTTGGACCAAGTTAACTGGGCTTTGCCCTAATGACATTCTTGATTATAGTCTTGGTGTAGGCTTGCAACCAACTAATCTTCTTAATTTTCTCAAAAATTTAGTTAGAATTTGATGTGCTCTGCCATGGTAGTTAGCTTTGAGAGTAATAGGAAGAATTTTTTTATTAAACTATGTTGCAGAATTGTGATGGTGGCTTGGCACCACTCTTTTTTTTTTTTTTTTTTTTTTTTTGAGAGAGAGTGAGAGTGGGGTAGGGTAGAGAGAGAGAGAGGGACAGAGGGAGAATCCCAAGCAGGCTCCATGCTGTCAGCCCAGAGCCTGATGCCGGGCTCGAACCCATGAAGTGTGAGATCATGACCTGAGACAAAATCAAGAGTTGGACGCTTACCAACTGAGCTACCAAGTTGCCCTAATACCATTATTTTTTTAGTTTTTAATTTTTTTTAAATGTTTATTTATTCTTGAGAGACAGCGAGAGCAGGGGAGAAGCAGTGGGGGGGGGGGGGAGACACAGAATCCAAAGCAGGCTCCAGGCTCTGAGCTGTCAGCACAGAGCCCAACACGGGGCTTGAACCCACGAGCTGGGAGATCATGACCTGAGCCAAAGTCGGACGCTTAACTGACTGAGCCACCCAGGTGCCCCACAACACCATTCTTTTAACAACAACACTGGAACAACTGAACAAATACTGGGTTAAGAGAAAAACTGATTTAGGGCCTGATTCTGGTTACACTTATAAGTATAAGAAGAAAGAAAGAAAGAAAGAAAGAAAGAAAGAAAGAAAGAAAGAAAGAAAGAAAGAAAGAAAGAAAGAAAGAAAAGGAAAGAAAAGAAAGAAAGGAGAAAGGGAGGAAGGGAGGGAGGAAGGGACGGAGGAAGGGAGGGAGGGAGGAAGGAGGGGAAGGAAGGAAGGGAGGGCGGGAGGGGGGGTGGGGGGAAGCAGGGCTGATGCACGCTGGCCTGTCCAAACGGATGCTGGCACCTGGAGACAGCCTGCAGCCTAAGTGTGGTTGGTAGGAGTCCTGGCTTAGGGCAGGACTGAGATTCCTGTGCCATCTTTCTCCTTTACTAGCTGTGTAATTTCAGGACAGTTAATCTCTATGTGGTATTTTCCTTATCTATGAAATGAGATTAAAGATAGTTGCCCTGTGTCTACCTTACTGAATGACTGGATGGACTTAATGAACCAATATATAAGAACTTTGTAAGCTGTAAAGTACTATATAAACGTAATTGGCATTACTGCTTTTTAGGTAAAGCTGTTAAGATAAAGCTGCCCCGTGACAGGATCTGGTTAGAAGTGAAGAAATCAGTGTCTGGCATGGGTTCCTTGCAGTTAAGAGCCACAGGGCTTGGCCTGATGATACTTTCAGAGATGCTCATTGATGAAACCACACAACTCCCTTTCCTACAAGAGCCGCTTTAATCATCTCTCTAAAACCTCTCGTGGGTCCTGCATTCATGGCAATGGAAATCTAAATACTCCACTGGAATGGGAAGGAGCCTGTTCACTGTTCTGCAGTGTCTGACAGAATTTTCCTTTCTTCAGCACTGGGCAAACACAACCCTCTGTGGAAGCGACACAGTGGTTTCATGTTCAAATACATGCAGTGGTGACCCCCTTTGCTCTTACGTTTCTTTTAAGAATCAGAATAAAGAACTGTCATAAACCTGTCAAATGGTAATTTGCTCATGAGAAATATCGAGGGAGCTAGGAAGCCAAAGGCACAGATACAGAAGCACCAGTGTGTGTTGTGAAGATAAATGGTATGTAAACATAGTTCCTGCCTGAGTAGGGCAAACAATTAAAGTGGTACTCTTACAGAGATCCACAGAATTGAAGGAGACCTAAGAGAGTATCTGGCCCAAGCTTCCCACTTGGCTGAGGGGGACACTAAGGCCGAGAATGAAAAACGATACATGTAAGGTTTCAGACCCACTGTAGGGGCAGCTATTAAACATTTAGGATTTTATGATTAAATGCTCATTAAATCTCAGGTATTTTAAGAGACTGGACATATGGAGACACACAATATAATCCCTGTTCCCAAGGAGTTGATAGTCTAGTGGGGGAATGAGGCCCATTCACTCCTGCAGATGGTTCTGCGTGTAATGGCTTCTGGATGTGATGAGGGCCAACACGGAGGGATCTACACGGAACTATGGGAGATGTGGGAGGCAGTGACTACACTGGAAGAAAAAAAAAACACCTAGAAAGGGTGTCAAATGAGAAAGAGGGAAGGAACTGAGAGGTTATAAGAGCGTGAGCGAGGACATGCAACCCAGGTCTCAGAGAATCTTTGACTCAGAAGAAATCTCAAAGACTGGCTCTTCATACAGCTGAAAGAAATTCCTTGTATATCACCCCGGCAAGATGATAATTCAGTTTCTGCTGGAATATTTCCAGGGAAAGGAAGCTGATTACCTCACAAGGCATAAAAGGTTCCGCTCTAACCTTTTCAGTTGGTGTTGTGTGGTATGTAATGGGGTCTTCTGTACGATTCTGTCTCTTCATTGTCACTGAATAACAGGCTGAGTAATATCTGGTCTCTGACTTCCTTTCAAGGGAAGAAGAAAATGTCACGTGTCTTAGGACCTTTGACTTATAGAATGTTAGAGCTGAGGAGCGGGGAGCTCAGATATCATTTAGTCTAATGGTTTTTAAAAGTCTCTTTGTGACTCATGGACTTTTTTGACATTGTGATAAAAATATGTAGGTCTCCTCCCCCAAAATGTCCATATGCTCATGATATACAAACCGTTGCACACAGTTTCAGGGCATTCATGGAGCCCCAGAGCCCATCCTGGATTAAGAAATCTTTTCATTTCTTGGGAAATGGGAAACTGAGGCTCAGAGAAGTGGGATGAAATGGAGTGGAATCATAGGAGTGATTTCCCATGGGTCAGACGACAATGTGAGCAGAGGAGTAGGGCTTATGGGCCAACCCTGGAGAAACTCATTGCCAGACTGAAGATGTTCAGGGAAGCAGGCAGTAAGCGGATCTATTATAAATTGAAAAGGAGACTTGGGGTAGGAGTGGGGGTGCCAGGAGCACTTTCTTTATCTGAAAGTTGGTTTATGGAAAAGGGTGTAGACTTTTCTCTTTTGCTTTAAGGGGTATCTCAAGACCAAAAGGTAGAAAAGAACTTCTGACAGAATTGCCCTCTACTGGAATGTGCTGTTTGAATTCTTTGTCACTTGACTTTTTTGAGGACACAGAACAACCTCCTTAGAAGGGACTTCAGCATCACAAGAGTTTGAACTGGATGACTCAAACTGGACTTGATTATGTTAACTCTAGGAGACATATGCAATCTCATAGAGTAGCCAGAAGGCAGCTCAGGTCTCCCAAAGAGTATGGTAAGTTAAGGAAAGGGAAATGTGAGGAAGTGAGGGAAGTTCAGGGTGGCAGAGCCCTCAAGTGTGAGGGTGTGGGAGGGAGGCAGTCACGGAGAGAAATGGGACTTGGAGATAGAAGCGGAAGCAGAATGATGAAGGGTCTTATGTGGGACCATGGATGGTATTCAAGAACAATGGCCCGTGTAGCATGGTGGGACATGAGAATGGAGGCAAGAGGACATTTCAAGAGGAATTAACAGAATCAATGGTGGCATCACTAGCAGGGAAATCAGGAGGCGAGAAGAAAGGCTGTGCTGATGAGGTGTAGGTTTCACAGTGAGTCTGAAGTGACAGTGACAACAAGACACAAAAATGGAAAGTGTTGGCAAGTCACAAAAGGACAGCAAAGTGGAAATGCCCACTAGGCAACTGATGATGTGGAATCAGAGTTCCAGGAGGTCAGGATGTGAGACAGATTAATGGGCTATCTACAGAGATGAAGTCACTGAGGTTTCATGAGTAGACACCTTTCCAATGGAAAAAATGTATAGCATGAGTAGAAGTCTAAGGAGCGAGTCTGCAGAGCTGACCTCAGTGTGGAGATGGTATAATTAAAAAGCTGTGAGAAGGAAGAGATGGAGAGACAGAAGAGAGCTGGGATAAGAGAGTGAAATAAAAACCCAGCAAAATGGAAGCTTCCGGGGACAAGAGTGATCAACATAAATACAGTCTTGTCTAGTGTGCATTCAACTGTGTGCTATGGCAGGTAAATTATAGCAATGTTCCTTTTGGCAACAACATAGGTGGTGCAGTGTGAGTTATAAAGTGCTTTTAAGTGGATTATAGCTATTTCTTAAATAGTACTTTCTAAAAGACATGCCTTGGAAAGCATGACTAAAACTTTGCTCTCTCCCAATTTCTCTATCAGTAAATGAGAAGTCATTTGAAGTTTAATAAGTTCTTTTCACATCGTTGCTTTAAGGATGGTGATCTGTGCCATGCCGATGTGCTATGCTGGGAAAGGTAGACCGAGGCGGTGCCATGTGCCTGGGTCACCTTGGCCAGCGAGGCGGTAGCAGCGAGGACTGAAGTCAGCATTCTGATTTTTGTTCCTTAAAGCCCAAACCACATCCAAAGTTAAACACTGACTCAGATCTTAAGAAATAACTTCTGAGAAATAAAATTAAAACAAATGAAATCAGTTTCTTCTCCCTTTAAATATTTCTCTTGGAGTCCTATGCCCACAAGCACCGTAGGAGGTGATGGTTAGACTGTAAGAAATTTATTTACTTCCAATAATGACACCTAATAGAGGAAAGATTGTGACTGAGAAAAAGGAAAGAGGTTACCGTTCCCAGTTTGGGCCATTTCAGATATTATCTCAGTAAGCACAGCTCCCACATAACAGGTTTTTAAAAAAGACCTTCAGGGGTGCTGGGGGGCTTAGCTGGTTGAGCATATGACTCTTGATTTCAGGTCAGGTCATGATCCCAGGGGCGTGAGATTGAGCCCTACGTCAGGCTCCGTGCTGAGCGTGGAGCCTGCTTAAGATTCTTTCTTTCCCTCCGCCCCTCCCCCACTTGCTCTCCCTCTCTCTCTCTCAAAAAAAGTAATAAAAAAGTTTTTTAAATGAACTTCAGAAACTAAGAACTAAGAACAAAGAGGACCCATTGTCCATAGCCGTGAAACCAACCAGGATAACAATGAAGGGGGGGTTGGGCTAGATGGTCCCTTAATCCCCCTACCTTTTCAAACCCTCAGGACTTGGAGTCACAAAAGGCCTGGTTAGGAAAAAAAAATATTCTAAGGCTCTATTTATACATGTCCTGAAGTGAAAGCCCTTCCTCTCTATAGGAGATCTTCTGACAAATGGATTCTTGGTTCTCGGCTCTATGCTGACTCAGCAGTGCCTGTCCAAACTCTTGGCCCCTGGGGTATACGGCCACTAGGCAGCACTGCAGGCAAAGGAGAGAAGGAAGAGGCTGAGATCATTAACAGAGAAGACTGGGGCGGAGGTTCCACAGAACTGGAGAGTGCCTACAAGTCAGCTGGTCTAGTTTGTCATGTTTCATAGATGAAAAAACTGAGGCTCAGAGGACGGATGCTGTGTTACCCTACAACCCCTCTATTCTGCTGGAAAGGGAGTTTGGGGACTCCAGGGCCCCCTCTCTATGCTAATGAAGTAGAATGTATTTGGACTAATACACTCCTTTTTCTTTTTTAATTTTTTTGGTGGGGGGGGGTGTGCAGGGTGGGGAGGATATACAAAGTTGTTGCCTTTGTACAGTCCCACCAACATATTCAGGTAGGTGTGACTTCAGATTCTGAAAACAGAGTCTCACCCATAAAAACCTGAGTTTATGGAAACATCAGATGGAAGGAAATATAGCATTCCATCCCTTACAGAGAATATTTAACTTACAACTCAGGATAATTTGCCATGTGTATTAAGTAATACCCACTTAACAGTTGTCACTCTCATGCAAGGAAATTTCCTAATAAGGATAGAAGAAGAGGCACGTAGAGAGGCCTCAGGTTAAACTGGATTCTTTGGCAAAAGCGAAGAGAAGAGACCCTCATAAAGAGAACCGTGCAAGATAGTATTTCCTAGGATGCCACCAACTGCAGTAGCTTCAGTCACAGAAAATGATGTCTTCCTGTCAATCTCATCTACCAAAGGCCACCATTATGGTTAGCATCCCAGTTCACAGTGGCATTTAACTTCTCACTAAAATGGCTTATCCTGCCTTTTATTATTATTTCAAATTATTATTTATTACACACATGCTTCCCCCTTGTGGGCAAGAAATGGAAGGATTCAAGATTTAGAAACATTCACGATCCAGCCAGGAAGTTAAGATTCTGCCTGTTATCTTCCGCATCAGAGGTTTGGGGACCTATACCTCCTGATGCAATAGTTCCCTGATAAATAAAGCATCCCAACAAAGGTATCCAAGAAAAGGTAAACCACGGCATAACCTAAAAATCAATCACTTCTGGTAAAATAATCACACTGTATATGTAATAGGCACACATGACTATTTTACATAGTCTATAAAAATAGCGTGAGGTCCTTGAGGCAAAATCACTATTTTCTCTAAAGGCTCTAGCCAAGAGTTTTGAATGTACAGTAAGAACCCGGTCAATGTTTCATGAACACATCACATGAGTTAGTACAGATTTGATAAGGAATAGGTGGGGAGGGCAAGTTATTCACACAACTTGGTCGCTTTAATCAAATCAAAACTAGACGCTTCTCATGAAGTAGGTTAGATACTGGTGTTGGTTTCCTGTGGAAAGGCAGGAAAGGAAGGAGGAGGAGCAGTTATCTCTCTGTAGCTTCCTGTAGGTAAGCTCCTGCCCCCCACTCCTTGCCATCGTGGCTGTGGCAATGGTTTGTCCCTGGGTTGGAACCGGAGGGGCTAACCTAGACGAACAGCCAGCCACCAAGTAGAGACTGGGCCTTGGTCCTTCCCTGTAGCCTCAGTGCCCCATAGGCCTGGTGGGCAAAAGGGGGTGGGGTGTGACACAGGGACAGGGATCAAAATTATTTCTTTCTGATCCTCTTCGGATTCCTCCTCCTGGCCACTGCCCACCCCCCCGCCCCACGTGCCCCCTTCCACCCTGATTCTGGGCTGTGAGAACATAATGTCCACAGCTCTCACTTACTTGGCAGCAGCATCTTTTCTCAACTGTTCGTGCTTCATGAGGAGATTTTTCCGATCTCGAAAAGCTTTTCTGACCTTGTACCCTTTGTAGACGGCCTGGATTTTGAAGGCAGCGATGTCTTGTATGGCTGCGATGGACAGGGCGCCGTGCTCCAACATGAACTGGATCACTTCATGGCGCTCACCGAGCAAGGCATAGTCAAGGGGAGTGTACCTGAAGGAGGAAGGTATTTTGTAAGTGTTGGCATGTAACCTGAAGTACAGTTCAGTTGGCAATATTATGCAGCAAAGGAAACTTCATTCTGAGATGTGGACTCTTCCTCAGGCAAGGCTATCTTGTGTCCTCCAGGGCTGTTCCTTTTTTTTCCTGAGGGGACAAAATAAGGCAGGAGCTGGGGTCAGGTGCTTTGTGTCACTGACCATGATGGTTCCTGGGTCTTGCTTGCTGGCTCACAAACCGGGGGCTATAGGAACACATGATCACTTTTCTTCTTCCCCATGTGCCAAATAATACCCTGCTCCTATCTGAAAAAGTACTGCAGATAATTTCCTGTGGGACTCCTAAGTTTAAGCCTGGGACTACTGATAGTTAATGCTTGTGAAATAAAAAATACATCTCCAAATGGACAGATTTAGTATATGATGAGGATGGCTCTTTAAATCAGAAAGCATTTATTAAGTAGTTTTGGGACAGCTGCATAGCCATCTGGAAACAAAAGAGAAAGATTCTTATATCACATTTTACATGAAAATGAGTTCTGGATGAAGCAAAGACCTAAATATAGAAAAAGAAACCATGGAAGTACTAGAAGAAACCAGGGAAGACTTTTTAAAAAATTAGAGTGGGAAGGTCTTTTCTAATAAAAATAGTACAAAACTCAAAACTGTGAGAGAAGATTGACAAATCCAACTACATAAAAATAACAAAATTTTGCAGGGCAAAAAACACCAAAAACAAAGATAAAAGAGAGTCCTCAGAACAGGAAACACTGATGGCTCCTAAACATATAAAAATATGTGCAGCTTCACTCATTTAAGAGAAATATAAATTAAGACTAACAAGGAGAGTTAGGTTAGCTAACCAATGAGCAGGTTAGCAAAGATTAGAAAGTTTAATAACCCACTGTGCTGGTAAGGATGCAAAGACAGGCTCCCTATGTACTACTTTAATCTTCAGAAAGACCAATTGGGCAGTATCTATCAAAATTGTTCCCACATCTGTCCTCTGGCATTTCACTTGCAGGCATATATTCCAGAGACCTGCTCTCGTGCGTGCGTGTGTGTGTGTGTGTGTGTGTGTGTGTGTGATGCTTTCTATGTAAGGATATTCACAGAGGCACAGTTTGAAATAGTTAAAGAATGGAAACAACCTCAGGATCCATCAACAGAATACTGCTTACATAAAGTACAGGCCATTTGTGTAACGAAGTCATCTCTATAATGCAGCCATTACTGTGGCATGTGAATAAAATAAGGAACAATGTCCAGGATGTCTTGTTAAATGAAGAAAAAGAAAACAATTAAGCAACAGAACAGTATTATGGCATGCTCCTTTTGAATAAAAAAAAAGAGAACATATCCCTGTATTCTTATTGATGTAAAATATATCTTTAGAAGTTTACCAAGAAACTGGTTGACAGCGACATCTCTGGGGAGGAAACTGGTTGTCTCAGAGGCAGGGGTAGGAGGGACATTAAGTTTTAACTGAATGCTTTTTTATGCCTTTTATTTATTTATTTTTAATGTTTATTTATTTTTGAGAGAGGGAGAGAGACAGAGTGTGAGTGGGGAGGGGCAGAGAGAGAGGGAGACACAGAATCCGAAACAGGTTCCAGGCTCTGAGCTGTCAGGACAGAGCCCAACACGGGGATCGAACCCACAAACCGTGGGTTCATGACCTGAGCCGAAATCAAGAGTTGGATGCTTAACCAACTGAGCCACCCAGGTGCCCCTTTTATGCCTTTTTATACCTTTTAAATTCTGTACACTGTGCATACCTTTTTGATAAATATATTATTTAGAAAAGATGGGTTTTATTGTCATATAGCTATATATTTGAATCTCAACTGGCTACTTTCTAGATGTATAATTTTGGGCAAATTCCTTTCTTAAAATATATCCTTTCTATTTCTGGAAATATAAAATAATTGGATAAATACACAGAAGAAAATAACAGTCATCTATTTCCCCCCCCCCCCCCTTAGAATTAATCAGTGTTGTTATCTCGGCAGGTATGTTTTTTAAATGATTACTTTGTAATAATGACACATATTTTAAGTATTAAAATAATGCAAAAAAATACAAAAATTGAAGTAAAATAAAATCCCAACTCTACCTTCCAACAATGGTAATGCTGACTGTCACTTCTTAACCAACTTACCTCTCCTCACTACAGATTTGGCATGAAGAATAAATGAAATAATAAATCCAAAGAAGATAACACTGTGCCTGGCATAAAAGAAGCAATTAATAAATGTCAGCTGTTGTTGTTATTATTATAGGACATGCACTGCATCAGGGTTTGTGATACCATGGTCACATGTCATCGATATTGTTCCCACAGGACCCAAGCTAGGAGTTATGGCCACCTAACGACTGCTACTGATCTGATTCCTCTCTGGGAGACTGTTACTAATCCAACACAATCAGAGGTGTTAGGAAGAAATGATCAGCTGATTTATGAGGTGGAAAAACTGATGATTATATGGATGCATGATTAGACACAGAAAATCATCCAGTGATTATAGAGATTTTCTCTCTTCAAAATTCACCTGACAGTCATAGACGTCAATGGAGGAGATTTTTCAGTATAAGCAAAGGGTGGTTTGGTCACTTCTATAAGGAAACTGAATTCAGAAGGAAGTCTGTATGTTAAAATTAAGAAACTCTCATTTTTAGGACATCTTGATCTGTCTTCGCTGTTCAGGGACCAGAAGGCCCTATGGTAGAGGTGCCAACATAAACTTTAAAAACATTATCTATAAGTAGGTAGTGTCTTGTAAATTCAGAAGAACTTTAAAATTTTTCACTATATATTTTATTTAAAAATTTTATTATTTAAAAAAAATTTAATTCTAGTATAGTTAACATACTGTACTGAATCAGTTTCAGGTGCACAATACAGTGATGAAGTGATCAAGATAAGTGTAATCACTATGTATTCTAAAATATCTTTCATGACCGTACTCTCTCCCAATGGAAAAAATTATCAGAGTCACAGAACTCTATGACAGTAGAGCTAAACTGAATTTTGGAGGTCTTTTGGCTTAACAGCTTCATTTCATAAATGAGTAAATAGATTCAGAAAGTTTAAGCAACTTGCTGAAGGTTGTGTAACTAGTTCCCTGCAGAACCCAGACCTGAACTAAGACTGTATGACTCCCTGTTCAGTAATCCTTCCACAGCACATCTATCAGTCCTGGAATATAATCCTTGTACAGAATGAAGCTGCTTCTCAAATCAACGTGCAAATTACGTATGCGTTTAGTAGGTTTGATCATCTTTTCTAGAATTACTAATAGGAGTGTCTTTTTCACACAGTATACAAGCAGGATTATCAAAATCTGGTGTGTGAAAGTAAGGCCCAACCTCTGCCTTTGCTATATCTCTCAGGACACTTGTGGATGGAAAATTATATTTTAAATATCTTTATCATGAAAAACTGTATTTTTATTATGAGAAACTTCAAGCATAAAAATAGCATAATAACCATTTATATGCTCATTACCCAAATTTAACAATTAGCAAGATTTCTGCCACATTTGCTTCCTCCAACTCCTTTCTTATTATTTTTGGTGAAGTGTTTTAAAGCAAATCCTAGAATTCCTATTATTTAATCATTCTGCACTACGGTATTGATCCACAAATAATGTGGACATGAGCACAACGTCATTACGGTATTCAGCAAAATTAACAGGAATTCCTTAGCAAAATCTAGTACCCACTCCAAACACAGATTTCCCAGTTTTCTAAAAAAATGCCTTCTTTATAATTGGCTTATTCAAATTAGGATTCTTAGTCAATACTTGATTCATGGAAACACAGTCCAAACATCCAGAAATATTTTAAGACCAAAGTCTATGCCTAGTGTTTGGGGACTGACCATATTGCAAATTACTACTATTGAATCTTTCTTCACCCCAAATTCAATTTAGAAACACTCAAGTGCTGTGAATATTCCCATCGATGCCGGAGGGTGGCTGTCAGATAGTTATTGACTGAAAGCCAGCGGTAGTTGGCAAAAATTATGTCTATACAGTGCACATCAAGTGCTTGGTGTCAGTGCATGAGAAGTAAAAATTAGCACCACGTTGATGGTAACCAGTCAAGAAACAATGTAGATAAAGCCAAGAGACAAGATACAATTGGCCTTGCCTGTGCAGGAATGGTCTGATGGGATGAGTGGAAGGCCTAAACTGGAATGTCAATAAACATCAAAGGCAGAGCCGGGTTCTGACATTTGCACGTCAAGGTGCACTGCTGATGAAACATTAAAGGAGACTAGGATATTGCCACTGTCTCTTTTCATCTAAAGATTGGCAAGTACAGTTAGGAGGATTTTTCCTTCAGTCTTTTGGTCTGTAATTAACATATGTTTACTCTAGGAGGCAGTAAGCACCTTAATTCATACTCTTACTTAGGCCTGAAATTTAAGGCTTCCCCTAAAAATGGGAACTGAATTACAACAACAAATGTTTTTACTGTTTCCTAAGAAAACAGCAGTCAGGCAGTAAATACTGTTATAGAATAAATCCTTTCTAATAGACCTAATAAATCACCACAAATTCCTTAGGATTCTTAACCTTTCCCTTTTGCCTTTATGGGATTTCTAAGAGCGAAATCTTCTCTCTCACATATCTGCTTTCATGTCAAAACCTCAGCCTTGAGGATTCTGCTTGGCTTTCCAGCTTCCTTCAATGTCCAAACCCCTAAATCTTCGAGTCTTCTTGGTTTTGCAGTTGTCATTTGACTATAATAGAGACAGTGAGTTCTTTATACAACCCCTTCCAAAGTAAGACATACTAGTCTGATTTACCTAATACTGTATGTACTCGAAGAATTCCAGAGTTTCTTTCTTTCTTTTTTGTTTTTTTTTTTTTAATTTTTTTTTTTAACATTTATTTATTTTTGAGACAGAGAGAGACAGAGCATGAATGGGGAAGGATCAGAGAGAGAGGGAGACACAGAATCCGAAACAGGCTCCAGGCTCTGAGCTGTCAGCACAGAGCCCGACGTGGGGCTCGAACTCACGGACTGCGAGATCATGACCTGAGCCGAAGTCGGCCGCTTAACTGACTGAGCCACCCAGGCGCCCCTGTTTTTTTTTTTAAAGTTCATTTATTTTGAGAGAGACTGAGACAGCACAAGTAGGGGAGGGGCAGAGAGAGAGGGAGAGAGAATCTCAAGCAGGCTCCACACTGCTAGCGCAGAGCCTCATGTGGGGCTTGAATCTACGAAGCCGTGAGATCATGACCTGAGCCAAAACCAAGAGTTGGATGCTTAACCAACTGAGCCACCCGGGCGCCCTAAAGAATTCCAGAAATTTCTAATGCAGGTGTGAGGCAGGGGAAGCTACTGGGAGCCTGAAAGCATCAACTCAACAATGCAAGTTATTTACTGAGCACTTACTTCCTGAAAAGCACTGTGAGAAACACAGAGATGACGATTCTCTTCAGGAGTTCTCTGCTAACACAGAAAAAGGATTACATAAAATTATCAGATAAAGTGAAGTGTGCTAAGTGCTATACAAACCCACAGTGTGGGGGAGAGCTTTGTTTGGAACACCTGCCTCGGGGATCAGAATAATCTTCTTAGATGGGACTGCATTTGAATGGAGGAATGACGTGACTAACAATTATATTAGAAATATGATTTAGGGAGGCTACTTGGGAACCAAATGAACTGAAGGAGGGAAATTTCAAAGGGTGCAGAACAGCAAGGAGGCATTGCAATAGTCCCGGGAATGAGTCAAAGAGGGCAAGATTTAGACAATGGTGCTGGTAATAAAAAGGAAATGACAGTGTGAACCAAGGAGAGACACTGAGTCTGAAAGACGGATTTAGAACTCACTGGCACCCAGGTGATTACTGAAGCCTCCGTGGAGATGGGCTGAGAGGAAAGATCTAATCCTTGAAGAATGTTTAAAAAATAAAAAAATGGAAAAGGAGCCAAAATAAATGGAGAAGGAGCAGACACGATTGCAAGAGAATCAGGAAACTAAACTGTCACAGAAGCTTGGAGAAGATAGTCTCAGTAAAGGTAAAGAAGAGGGGTCAGCAGAACCAGGCGATGCAGAAAGGCCAATGAGAGTAGACAGGGGGACCAACATATGATTTCTCAATGAGGGGTCTGTCAGAGACCACTCAGACACTGTTTCAGCGTAAATGTGAGGATAGAAGGCAGACAGCAAAGGCGGGAACTGTGAGTAAGGGTAAATAAACGGAGCAGTGCAGGCACTCCGAGAGCAGGAGGGCTTTATAGGCAGAGAAGACAAACTTCAGAAAAGAAATAAATTGGAAAATAATAGGCGGAGGCTATCTTTAATGGGGAGGGGTTCTGAAAAGTAGTGGGAGGGATGAAGGGGTTCACCCCAGAAAGGAGGAGCAGTTTTCCTAACACAAACAGGTGGCCTAGAAAAAGTGCCCCCTTCTCCACAAAATCTCCCACAGAACTGGCAGTGGTTATGGGGGTGGGGCTGGTGTCATGGGAGGAAGCACTGCAGTTATAGCATCCGTGAACAATGGTTCCAAAACACAGACCTGGCCAGGCAGAGCTCAGGTGTGGAAGTCACATGTTCAGAATCTTCCTAGATCCAAGATGGCCAACACTGTCTCCTGCTTAGACTTCACACTGTGTCTGCTCCTTTTTATTGGGCCTGGGCCCTGGGGCATAACTCCAGCCTAACTCTGAATCTTACATTATTCAATCCTCTCACCTTCTCCTTATTTTTCATGCCACATGATGGCACCTCTGTCCACTAACTGATAATAACCTCTTTATCAGGAGAAATTTCTTGAACATAAGACACATTCTACTGTCCTGACCAAATTCCTAGGTCTGGTCAGTCAGGACTCCCCTGACTTTATGCCAGCTACAAGCCACAAGAACCTAAGTGTCCTCATCTGTAGAATGTGAGCTTGCCAGAAGTAATATCTAAAGTTCTGAATAATTTTAAAATCCCATGATTCTAAATCAACACTTTTCTTTAGGTTTAGGATTTCTTACTGTAGTGTGGTGTTTCTTTATGAGTATACTTATTACTTCTGAACTAGTATCTAAATTTTTTTTATATAAAATTTTTTAATATATTTTTTTATATAGAGATTTTTTCATATAGCAGAAAGGATGTGAGTTGAACAACAATACATTCTTTTCATCAATAGCTTACCTTTCTTCATTATTTTCCATCTGATTAGGAAAAGCAGCAAAGTCTAACAGTAATTTAATGGCATCAAGATATCCGTTGTTACAGGACCAGTGCAAAGCTGTTCTTCCCTATAAGCATAAACAAAAATCAGGTATATCTGGAGTAGGTATTTTTGGACACATACTTAATTATGAAAAGGGAAAATATTAAATATACAGTGGAGAAAATGGATGGTATCTTAACCAAGTGATCAAAATTAATACTATGTTAAAAGGAACGATATGTTTCTAGAGGTGATACCCCGAGAAGGATTCAATATCACTTGTATAATATTCTAACCAAAAATGTAAAACTTAAGTCTAATTATGAGGAATCATAAGGCAAACTCCAATTGAGTGAGATTCTACAAAATAAATGACCTGTATTCTTAAAAAAAAATTTAATACCATGAAAAATAAAGAAGGCATGAAGCATTGCCAGAGATACAAGGGGGATATTTCATAGTTTTAAAGAAGTCAAAGAGGAAGATATCACAACCCTAAATCTGTATGCCACAGCTATTAAATATACAGAACAAAAAATGACAAAATTAAAAGGGGAGATGGTCAAATCCATAATCACGGTGAGAGATTTTTAACCCGTCCTTTGTAATAGTTCATAGAACAAATAAATAAAAGAGCAGTAAAGATATAGAAGACCTGAACAATACAGTAAAAAACTTTGATCTAAGTGATATATAACATTGTATCCAACTATGACACAATTAGTATTCTTTTCAAGTGTACATAGAACGGTTACCAAAATCGATCATAGGCTGGGCCACAAAGAAAGCCTCAAAAGACTTTGAAGGATTAAGATAATTCTGAAATAAAGTAAAGTAAAATAAAATAAAATAAAATAAAATAAAATAAAATAAAATAAAACAAAATAAAATAAAATAATTGTGTTATTCTGATTGCTTTCTGACCACAGTAGAACTGAAGTTACAAATCAGTGTCGTAGACAGAATAAATGCATGCTTTTGCAAAGATGTCTACATCCTAATCTCTGGAATCTGTAACTATGTTATGATATTGGAGAGGGGGAATTGAGGTTGTAGATGGAATTAAGGTTGCTAATCAGCTGAACTTGAGATGGGGAGATTATCCTGGATGATCTGAGCAGGCCCAATGTAATCATACGGGTCCTTGTAACTGAAGGAGGGAGATGGGGGAGTGAGTGTCAGAGTGATGCAGTGTGAGGGTGACTCAGCTAGTCATTGCTAGCTTTGAGGATGGAGGAAGGGGGCCACAAGCCAACGAAGGAGGGCAGCATCTAGAAGCTGGAAAAATTAAGGAAAAAGGTGACTCAGCTAGTCATTGCTAGCTTTGAGGATGGAGGAAGGGAAGCCAACGAAGGAGGGCAGCATCTAGAAGCTGGAAAAATTAAGGAAACAGATTCTTTCCTAAAGCCTTCAAAAGGAATGCAATCTTGCCCACACTTTGATTTTTAGCCCCATGAGACCCATTTTGGACTTCTGACATCCAGAACAGTAAGATAATATATTTGCGCTGTTCTAAGCCACTAAGTTTGTGGTAATTTTTTTTAGCAGCCAGGAGGAAACCAACATAATCAATAATCGAAAGATAATGAGAAAATGCCAAACTGCCTAGATATTAAACAATATGCTTCTAAATGATCTATGGGCCAAACAATAATCAAAATAGAAATTAGAAAATGTTTGAACCCAATTATAGTGATGGTGCAACTTTGTGTGTGTGTGTGTGTGTGTGTGTGTGTGTGTGTGTGAGACAGAGAGAGAGAGAGAGAGAGAGAGAGAGAGAGAGAGAATCCGAAGCAGGCTCCATGCTCAGAGTGGAGCCGGACGCAGGGCTCAATCCCACGCTGTGATCATGATCTAGGCCAAAAATCAAGAGTTGGATGCTCAATTGACTGAGCCACCCAGATGCCCCAGTGATGGTACAGCTTATCCAAACTTTCAGGATAAAGCTAACGCAGGCTTAGAATAAGAATCATGTGTAAATACATATATTGGAAGTGAATACTAAAAAAAAAATCAATGATTTAAGCTTTCACCAAAAGAATCTTTAAAAAAATAGTAAATCAAACCTGAGGGAAGTAGATGGCAGGAAATAATAAAGATAAGAGTAAACACCAATGAAATAGTAAATAACTTCAAATATGGAAAATTAACAAAGACAGTAAGTCCTTTGAAAAGATGAATAAGATGGAAAAATTTTTTTAAAAAGAAAAGAGACAACACACATTACCAATATATGAAATGAATAAGAGGAAATTACTATAGGTCCTATAGTCATAAAAAAGGTAAGAGAATATGTGACCAACCTTATGCAAAACATTTGATATTTTTAATAAAATGGATCAATTTCTCAAAAAATGCAACTTACCGTGGCTGAAAAGAAAATAATTAGAAATCTGAATAGTCTTGTATTTATTAGTGATGCTGAGTCAGTTATTAACACCTTTTACACAAAGAATACCTCTAGATAAGATGGCTTCACCAGGGAATTTTTCTGAACATTTAAAAGGAAGTAATATCAGTATTACACAAATTCTTTAGGAGAATAAGAGGAACTACTTCCTAACTCCTTTTAATTCACCATGTAAACAGCAAAGAGGTAAAAAAAACATGTTGAAAGATGCAGAAATAGTATCTAACAAAAATTAAATGGCTAATTGTGAATAAAAAACCCCAATTCTTGGCAACTAGAAATACAAGGAAACCTATAGCAAACACCATATTCAATGGTGAAATAGTTAAAGCTTTCCCCTTGAGAAGCCAGAATGAATTAAGGGTGCTAACTATCACCAATTCTATTCAACATTGTATTGGAGGTCACAGTTCAATAAGGTATGATATTCACAGATGATATGGCTGTATATGCACATAATCCAAAACAGTACATAAGACCTAAAAACACTAGAAAGTAGCTTGGCATACTACTTATGTAAGAAACCAGCAACTTGTAAAAAAAAAATGTAGAAGATACTACAGATTGCAAAAGATGCATTTCTAATAACATAGGTACAAGAACCATTTTTTACATATTTTTCATTATGTCACTCTCACATATAGGAACAATCCTGATAAATATATATTGAGTGAATTAATAGAAATTATATTTTCTGGCTTGGAAAAACATAATATGCCAGTATTTTTGAAGACTTAATACAATTAAACTAGCAAAAAAAGTCCATAGTGGCAAAACTGAGAGAAGTCAATACAATCCTATATGGCTAGGGAAGTGGATATTAACCCACATGGGTTAGAAAGCAGTTTGGCAGTAATATATAAGAGCTGAATCATATTCATATACCAATAATAAATAATCTCACTTAGGGGAAATTATTCTAAGGATACAATTAAAAAAAAGTTAAATGCACTTTGATGATTAATGAAATGTGATTTATAATATCACGAAAAACTATCCAGCAATAGGAAGTTACTTATTTAACTTTAAAACTGGGGTTACAAACATAGTTTGGATCCTGACTCTCCACAATAACCCTGGCCCTGTTGTCACCTTAGGGTAATTATTTAAGCTCTATGAGCTTCGATTTTCTACCCTGCAAATGGGAATAATAATAGCAACTCCTTTAGAAAGTTGCTGTGAAAGAGAGCCAAAGCATAAGAGACTCTTAAAAACTGAGAACAAACTGCGGGTTGATGGGGGGTGGGAGGGAGGGGAGGGTGGGTGATGGGTATTGAGCAGGGCACCTTTTGGGATGAGCACTGGGTGTTGTATGGAAACCAATTTGACAATAAACTTCATATATTAAAAAAAAAGAAAGTTGCTGTGAGAATTGAATGAGTTATGAAACATAAAGCTCTTAGAACTTTGGAATATTCAGCATCTATGATTATGTGGAAAATTATATACCAAAGGACAAAATGCTGGTGATAATTTTAAGTGAACAAAACAAAAATGTGGTTTATGAAGTATCATATATGTATGTATACACATACATACACATATACCATGTATGTTTATTTTAAGAAGTTATGAAATTATTCCCATTCTGTATTATGGCTTTGTTAAATTATATATGGCTATAGAGACAAGAACTAGAAGGAAAATAGGGAAAAATAAGACTCATTTTTAATTAACACATAAATTTATAAGTGATCTCTTTACTTGGTAAAATGTTGTTTTACTTTATTTTAGTTAATGAAGAATAAACAAACACCTTGGAGCAAACAATACAGAAAAGACTTAGAATTTCTACCTCTTTGTCTTGAATGTTAGGGTCTGCATTGTTTTCCATGAGCACTGCCATGCAGTTGATGTAGCCGCCATAGGCAGCGCACTGCAGAGGGGTTCTTCCCGCGTAATCTTGCACATTTGGATTGATCTTATTTTCTATCAAGATCTGGCAAACATCAGCATTTCCTCCCAGTGCTGCCCAATGTAGGAGAGAGTGTCCATCTTGATCCACTAGATCTACCCTTGCTCCACCTGAAAAAGCAAAAATATCAGTAAAATGTTGAACATAGAGAGCACTGATCAAAAAGGAGTCTGAAAACAGCAGTCCCTTAAATGCTTTGCTCTTAGCATTGTATACTATCTGCTTTGGATTTTTACAACAAGCCTGTAAGCTGGTCAGGGTAGGAGTCATTTTCCGTTTACACGAAATCAAACTGAGGATCAGGCAGGTGAAGTGGTTTTTCCAAAATCACACAACTACCAACAGGTGGAACTAGGAGTGGCCCTCAGGTTTCCTGATGCTTGTGTGTGCATGCGTGCGTGCACGCCCGTGTGTGTGTGTGTGTGTGTGTGTGTGTGTGTGTGTGTGTGTAGGTGCGCATGCATGTGTGCATGCATGCGTGTATGCGTACGTGTGGGCACTCCTCCCTCCATCTGTCCACCCGGGTGGCCCTCTGCCTGTAAGCGTTTCAGCGAATGCAACAATTCCTACCTTCTGAGAGAGACTTAGTAGGAGCACTCTCAATAACTAACCTTTAATAAGTGTCTGGATCACATCTTTGTGTCCCATCTCACAGGCTCGGAAAAGTGGAGTGTGCTTCATGACATCAGTGGCATCTACTTGAGCGTTATTTTCCAACAATAACTTCACGGTACTGACGTGGCCAGAAAGGGCCGCGGCATGTAATGCTGGAAAGGGAGCAAAAGAAAGCAAAGAACTCTTTGATAACAACGTCCACTTTTTCTTATTCTGTGTATCTTTTCCTCTTCTGATGTCTTCATTTTGGCTAAATGCAATTTAATCTTAAGGATTCTCTATTGTTCACTTCTACAGATTTGAATCTTCCTTTCTATTCATATGTACTACTCACATTTCCCCTCCCTTCCTGTCTATCTTTCTCATCTCATGGTTTCTTCCTTTCCATCCTGTTGCTCTGAAATGCTTTCCTTTCCTCAGTTACTACTTTATTATCTTTTCCTCCCTCTTAGAGGGGAAGGGAACAAAAACATGACAAAAGAGAAATGATTTAAACGAGGCAGGCAATTCTGCCCACCAACCCACTCAATAAACATCTGCCCCTGAGGGTTGGTGTAATGGGAGGTGTCAATCTACCAGCCCTTCAGTGGCTTAGCCATGCTATTCCTGCCATCGGTCTGCATACCCATGTGGTACAGAGGGTATGTGCATCCCACTGTATTCAGTGCATTTTTCATACAACATGGCTCCAAATGCAAGCCATTGATTTCCTCAGGGCCCAATTTAAGAAGCAGCAACTTGTTCAACATTGGAGAAAACACCTGAGAAGGAATGGGGTCTGCCTTCAAATGGGATTTGAAAGAGTCATTTTGACTATATATGAGTTTCATGTTATGCTGACCTGTGCCTATGTTACTTCATTCTAGCACTTGACTTATGCCATTACTCTTTGGATTACTCTTTAAATTCTATTTAAATACACCACTGCTTAAGTTCTGAGTTTGCCAGCATAAGGGCCTAGAGGTCTGGGCCAGTTCTTCCTAAGTATCATGGCTCTATAATGCCTAGAACAATGTTTCTTTCATAAGGAGTGATCCATGGACCAAACCTAGGATGCCTATAAAAACACAGATTCCCGGGCATTTACTGAGAACCTGCTACGGGCTGGGTATTAACGTAAGGGTGGGAATTCAGCAGAGAACAAAATACATAAGGTTATGTTCTAGTAGGAGAAGCAAAATAAAAATGGAATGGATAAGCAAGAAAGTGTCAGATGGTGACAGATGGTATAATGGGAGTATTAAAAGGTACCTTGATATGCAGAGTGACTAGGAGACCACTTTAACGGATGATGATGGAAAGCCTTGCTAAGGAGCTGATATTGAAGTTGAGACCTGAATCATAAAGAAAGAGAGAGCAATGTAGAGATCTCTAGAGGGAGGAGTTTGGGCAAAGAGAACAGTTGATCCAAGGGCAGGAGTGAATCTATGTGTTTAAGGAAGGCTAGGAAGCTGCAGCACAATGAATAAAGGCAAGTAAGTCGGAAAGGTAGAGAAGGCCAGGTATAAGTGGCCACATAGGGCCCAGTGATGAAGACACTGACGGACTTTACATAGGTGAGTGATAGTATTTGACTTGTGCTTTAATCAGATTGCTCTAGCTGCTCTGAAGAGAAGGCACTGTAGTAGGTTAGAATGAAAGCAGGGAGACCAGCTAACACTATTGAAGAAGACTCAGTAAAAAATGATGGTGGCTTGAGCTAGGGTGGCAGGAGTGGAGATGAAGAGAAGCAGAAAGATTTAAAATATAATTTAGGGACACTTGGGTGGCTCACTTGGCTGAGCACTGGACTTGATTTTGGCTCAGATTATGATCTCACGGTTTGTGAGGTTGAGACCTGCTTCCAGCTCTGCACTTACAATGCCTAGCCTGCTTGGGATTCTCTCTCTCCCTCTCTCTGCACCCCCCCCCCCCGGCTTGTGAGCACATGTGTTAGTTATGGATTGAAGAATTGAAAAAGCAAAAAGGAAACACTGAGGTATCACAGAGGTAGTAAATGCAGAAGACAGCCAGCAATTCTAGGACTAGGGGAACATAAAGAAGAAGATGGAATTGCTAAAACCTAAAAGCCTAGAAGAGGAGCCCTGTGGAGTGGAAACTCAGACCTCTGAGCAGGGCTCTGCTTGACTGGTGTTGGTGCTCTGGGGCTGGTACTGTGAGTGTTGGAGAAATTGCAAGAAATTAACCATCACCACTGGAACAAACTATCACTGCTGTGTTGAAGAAGACTGACTAGGGTGATGCTGACAGGAACAGGAAACCAAAACAAGAATAGTAAGCAAACAGGAAGGTGTAATCCCATTCTTCTAGCTTCTAGTTTCTCTTTACTGCCCCTTATGGGTGGATTCTAGCAGGGCACCTACTGGCAAAGGGGGAAATGTGGTCTGCAGAGCCCGGGCCCTGGCATGTCAAAGACAGGAGAGTCCCGTTATCATATCTAAAAAACATTAGCAAAAATTCCGCCATATTGAATACACAGATAATGCCCATATTTTCCTGATGGTTTTATATTTTTTTTTCAGTTTATTTGAATGAAGATCCAAATAATGTCTGTATGTTGCATGTTGATGAGAACTCTTCTTTCATGGGAAGCAAAAACAACCCTGTAGAGGGATGATGGAGACAAACTCACTCTCGTAGAAGAGAAATGGCAGGAAGGCATGTCTGACATATAATAAAATCCCCTTAAGAGAAAGAGCCAGGGAACTGACGAATCTGAGAAGAAGTTATGTCTGAACTCCAACCATGGGGCACATCAGAAAGACACCTTTGGTCAAAAGGATGGAAGTATCCTTGCCCATACTTTATTAAAATACACGACAAAGTTAAACTAAAAGAAAAGCTAGTGATGGAGTGAAAGCCTGCATACTAATGGGAGTCTGACAAAAAATGAAACGTTCAGACCATTTATAAATTCAATGTCCCACATATCATGTCTGCAATATACCCCTCTTTAAGAAGCTTAAGGTCGGGGCGCCTGGGTGGCACAGTCGGTTAAGCGTCCGACTTCAGCCAGGTCACGATCTCGCGGTCCGTGAGTTCGAGCCCCGCGTCGGGCTCTGGGCTGATGGCTCGGAGCCTGGAGCCTGTTTCCGATTCTGTGTCTCCCTCTCTCTCTGCCCCTCCCCCGTTCATTCTCTGTCTCTCTCTGTCCCAAAAATAAATAAAAGACGTTGAAAAAAAAAAAATTAAAAAAAAAAAAAAAGAAGCTTAAGGTCAAGAGACTCATAAATATGGAGAACAAACTGAGGGTTATGGGAGGGGTTGTGGGAGGGGGGAGGGGCTAAATGGGTCAGGGGCACTAAGGAATCTACTCCTGAAATCGTTGCACTAGATGCTAACTCATTTGGATGGAAATTTAAAAAAATAAAAAATAAAACAAGTTAAAAAGTAAAAAAAGAAGAAGCTTAAGGTCTACTGTGAAGTGCTGATAAAGAAATACTCTTGACAGTTAAAGTCTTTATTAAAATTGATATTACCTAAAACTCTTTAAAAAACAGTTTAGAAGGGGTGGTGGCATAGGGATAGAAAGGGAGATTATTAGGTATAACCCTGCCTCCCCACCAAGTGCCACATCAGTAGTTCTGGTGGGTGCAAACAGCTCTACTGTGTTTCCACAAGTAAGAAAACACTGAGAAGCTTGTAGCTGAGTTTTTACTCTGGTCTGTGTTGTGCTAATGTGCGATTTTCTTTCTTTTTCTGACTTGTAATTAGGATATAGTACCCAAGGTAGAGACTTCCAAGTTGACAACGAAAGCTAAAAAATTCATACCTTTCTTATCAGCCAACACACAGTTAAAGGGGCCTCTTCTTAGAAAAAGAGAGCGAAAGAAGGATCTACTGAAAGCTTTGGATGCAAATCTAATGTGAAGCTCTGAAGCTTCAAGAGTCATGTGGGGGTTATCTCTAAAATGGGAGATATGGGAGGAGGTGATGCTCTTCAAATCTGAGAAAAGAGCACATTAAATGAGACATACATAGATATGTGCATTCCTTAAAATATAATCCTGTATTTTTGAAGTATGATCGATAACTACTAAATATGCATAGTTTAAGTACAGGTTTATTTATTTATTTTTTTTATACCAAGATAAACGACATGAAGAGTTCTCATAATCATGTTTAAGGGGCAATCAGGCTTTTAAACCAAATGCCACCATTCACCTGGTAGAAACATAGGCTAATTTGAGCCATCAAACTTGGAGGAAATAAAGCTTTTGGAGTGATATCCTGGTAACCTAAACTTAAAATGTGCCAATGGAAGTCAAACAATATTAGATTAGGAACAATGATTTCAGGCATTACTGTACAACTTGTAGGGCACCTATACACTTTGGAACCCTAAAGAAAGCAAATGGAACAAGTCTCCCAGTTCTTACCTGTACCTCCGTATTTGTCTGCCATGTTAATATCAATGTCAGATTTTAAACTCAGCATAGTCCTAAGGACATCATCACTGCCTTTTCCAGCAGCCCACATAAAGGATGTTCTTCCTTCCAGGTCTGAATCATCTTTCACTGAAGGATGTTTTAAAAATACTTTAACTGTTTCCTGTAAGAAAACTTGATTAAAAAAAATTGAGACAAGAGGGTAGCATTTTCTATGGTAATAAAGCCAGTGTTATATGTGACTTCCTCTAAGATGCGAAGTATTTTTTCCCTGCTTTCGAATCAAATGAAATTATCTTTTTTATGAATAATGAAACTACAATTTCCATTGAAAGTAACAATCCTCTTTCTTTATATATTAGTTTTAGTTTCCATACATTTCAAACACACAACCTAACTCCCTCATTCAACATCCTCATAATTGAGGATGAACATCCACAATCAAGTTTGAAAACTTTATAGGTCACTCTTTGAGAGATGAAGTGATGGTTAAAAGACTCATGGGGTGCCTGGGTGGCTCAGTCAGTTAAGCGTCTGACTTTGGCTCAGGTCATGATCTCACAGTTCGTGTGTTCGAGCCCCGCGTCAGGCTCTGTGCTCCAGCTCAGAGCCTGGAGCCTGCTTTGGATTCTGTGTCTTCCTCTCTCTCTCTGTTCTTCCTCCACTCATGCTCTGTCTCACTGTCTCTCAAAAAATGAACAAATGTTAAAAAAAAAATTAAAACACTCAAATATTCAGTGTCATGACCAACATTAAAACATTAGGTTTTTCTTGGACATTTTACATGCAGAGACCTGTATACTCAGCCATGCCTCATACATTCTCTTGTTGTGTGTTTTGCCACTATAATTAAAAAAATATTTAATGCACTTACTGAATAATGATGTGTAACTACTGACAAATGCAGTGTTCAGTTCATTTAAACAGATATTTATTTATCAAGTCCTATATTCCAGGTCCTTCCTCTATGGAATCACACTAAAATTAGGACCTGCAATAATCCTAACAGGGCCTGACAATTTTAATGGGGGTTAATATTCACAGCTTTCTAAATTGCCTCTTTCCTTAAGCCTCAGATGCTTACACACATTTAGGGAGATCATAGAAACTTTAGCTTGAATGGAAGTAAAATAGTTTCAGGAAAAAAAAAAATTCTGGAGGTTGTGAGCTGGCCCAAAGTGTCTAAGTGTTGATGCTCAATATTCTAAAGCAAGAAGAAATTCAAGGGCAGCCCTTCATTCCCAGATGAAGAAGTTTGGGTTCAAGGTCATACAAACACTGGTGGTAGATACAGGAGTGGAGTCCAGAGCTAAATCACAGCACCCTTTCCACTGTATACACCGTATGCCACTGTATACACCGCTTCCTAGTGTTAAAACTCATATTGAGCTACTGAGGCGTTAGAGTGGAGTGCTCTTAGGATCTACTGTGTACGCTTAGTACACACAAGATTGGAATAAACAAGTGGATTTTAAAACTTGGTGATTTTTTGGTCTGTTTTCTTTTACTAATTTGTAAACATTTCCTTGTTGAGTATGTTTTCTTAATGATGAATGTTCACAGAGGTTTGTGGATTTTTGTTATTATTTTCTAAAAAGGGACTTATAGCCTCCTGTGGGTTAACAGAGTCCAAGGAGATCAAGGGGCTTGAAACTGAGCTTAGAAGATTTGCATAATTATTAAAAAATCATCTCTGTAATTGGCAGATTATCCAGAGCAAGTATTTCTTTGGATAAACACCCATAATGTTCTGCCATTCTTCCTTATTCCCAGTAGCTTAGTCACTTAATTGCTGGTATCTGTGCACATGTTAAATTTGGAGTCTAAGATGTGGGTTCAAGATCTTGGGCAAGTCATTTCATCTCTTGAAACCTTGGTTTCTTCCTCTTTAAGTTAGGGATACCATGTCCTCTCACAGGCTTGCGTTGAAATATGAATCGAGTTCTGATTTCCGTAGGTTTAATAGGCTGGGCCAATGAATTTCTTATCTATCTGTAACAAGAAAGGGCTCCTCTTCAGAATATACTTTGTCTTTTTCTGAGACAATAGAATAATGGGAGACAATAGAAGATAATGGTTTGCCAAAAGTCTAGGTGATACATTTATAGAAATGCCAGGAAGGAGAGACCATAGCTATAGTTGCTCTAGGTACCAGAGACAAAGAACGATGGGAAAATAAGATATTTTAGGAATCTGAGCATTAAATTTATTCAGTGGTGCATTTGGGAAGGTCAGGAAGATAGGATTACACTATGCTGATGATGGCATTCTTATAACGTTTTTAAGTTTGTTTATTTTGAAAGAGAGAGAGAGAGAGAGAGAGAGAGAGAGAGAGCAAGCAGGGGAGGGGCAGAGAGAAAGGGAGAGAGAATACGAAGTAGGTTCTGCACCCTCAGTGCAGAGCCTAATGTGGGGCTCGAACCCACCAACCATGAGATCATGACCTGAGCCGAAATCAGGAGTCGGACACTTAAGTGACTGAGCCACTCAGATGCCCACATTCTTATAATTGAATGTAACCAAAGTTTCCACTACACACACCCATGCAGAATACAGTAAAATAAACTCTGACTGCTTTGACATGTGCCTTTTTGGATAAGTCTCTAGTTCTTGGAGGCCACTTACTCAGGAAGCTGAAACAGCCTAGCTGCTATGTTACGGGCTGGACTGAGGGACATAAAGGATGCAAAAGTGCTTTGTAAAACTGTAAAGGGTGGCAAGGGAAGAATTATTAATAATATTCAATATCTTTAGAAATAATTCACATTTTTGCTTTCTCAGCTATATAATACACAAAATTATTAGCACTAGCAATAGTAAGAATGCATTGCATTTCTTGAGTCCCTGCTCTGTACCAAGAACTACACTAGGCACTGGGCACAAATTTTCTCTGATTCTTACAACAATCCTGAAAGGAAAGGTATAATTATCCTCATTTTACATGTGAAGAAACTAAGGCTTAGGAAGCTAAGAAACTTGTGCCAGGTCATACAGCCAGCCGATGGCAGAGTCAGGATCCCAGCCAAGGTTAGACCAGTTCTAAGGCCTTGCCACACAAAGAAAATACTTGAACACTAAATGTATATAAAACCTTAGTGCCATAAAATTAACCAGAAGATGAAACATACTTACATAGAACAAAATGTTACACTGAACAGTTAATATAAAAACTGTGTTAAAATTTCACATGACTTACAACTATCCCTTGCTTTACAGTCAGAGTTAACAGTCTGAGCAATTGTTAAAATACAATCGCTACACAAACAGAAACACTAGTACGTGTAAAACTGAAATGTGAATAAGGTGAGCGGATTGTAGCAATGTCAATTTCCTGTTTATGATACTGTTTCATACTTTGTAAGCTGTTACCTTTGGGGTAAATGTGGCTGAAGGGTACATGGGATCTAGCTGTTTTATTTCTTATGACTGCATATGAATTTGTAATTATGTCAAAATAAACATGTAATTATGCAAAAAGATAACTGTCACATTTTACTTACGGCAAAGTTACTCTGAGCTGCGTAGTGCAAGGGTGTTGCTCCTTGGCTGTCGGATGGGATGGTTCCAGATTTATTTCTTTCTAAAAGGAGATGGACAATCTGTGCATGGCCTGAAAGTAGACACAAGGCAGTTATCACGTAAAAGGACTAGTTAATTTATAATCTATTTTAAGGAAAGTTTTCCGAATAGTGGCCCCCAGTATAGCTTCTTCTAACTTCTCACTAAAATACTATGATCACGTAGAACAAAGGCGAACACTTACAACACTGAAATCTTAATGATTCAATCAGAAAGGAAATGATATGAATTACAATTGCTAGATTGAGAAAGAGTATATTAGGTATCAGCCCACTGCATTCCCTCGCTCTGTTTTATAAAACTGTCCATTAAAAACAGGAGGGAAGCCAGCCCCTGTCAGCCATCAGGGTCCCTAGTATCCAGGTCCCACTGTACAGCTGATCAGAACCGCACAGCTTTTCGGGAGGACAAAGTATAGTAGAGCCTCTTGTAACCTCTGAGGCCTCCTATCAGTCCGCTCTACCCTCCCACCTCCACTTTTTTCACAGTAGGTGGTGATTTCAAATCCCAGAAAACGTGTGGCAGGAATGATGAGGTGGTGGCAGAGAAAATACTCTGCAGTGCATTCTGGGGGATGTGGTTTCCGCAAGTGAAGAGCTATAGAAAGGATCAAAGAATGAACAAACATGGTAGCGGCATATTTGGGAGGCCTGAATATCATGCATTCTATTGCTTCCATGTTCTGGGGACCCGGGCAGCAGAAGAACATGGACACACCGCAGGAGAAAAGCAGGCAGAAAAGGGGAATGTGGGTGGGAGTTGTGCTCACAGACCTGCTCCCAGGTATGACGCAGACGGAGTTCTGAGGTGGGCAAAGTGAGATCACAGGCAGACTACTGAGACATGTCATCTTGTTTGAAAGATAAGGAGAAAAATTCTGTAAAGGCAGTATGAAAATACACTATAGGACAGGGAAATAGGAACACCATCAGGAGACGAAACGCATACCTCATAACATGATCTAGAGAAGGGTCCAGAGGAAAAACTCAGGAAACTGTTTGGCATCCTTGACTTGGGCAAAGAGATGTCCTCAATGGAACGAAACAGAATATCCTAAGAAGGAAATAATCTGAAACGCAAAGGTGATGGAAGGAGGCGAAAAGGAAAAAAGCCGAGATACAAAGAAATTGGGATGTGGGAAGGGAATCAAAATACAGCCTAAAATACAATCTATGAGAGTCAGAAAGAAAACAGAACTAGGGAACAAAAAGTCACTTTAGTGACCTGGAGACGAATTTGCGAAGTCCTCCCAGAACGCACCAGACAAAGAGAGAGGGATGAAACTGCACATTGAGGTGAAATCTAAATAATAATTATAAATCTGATAATAAGACGGAATGCAAATGCAAAAAGTATTCTGAAAAGACACAACGTGTAATTTAAAAACTAAGCCTGCAATAATAACTGGGGAAAACTTCAGACCATGTTAACAAATACTAAAAAAGCGATAAGTAAAGGCGTGCTAAATTCCTCACTTTAAATTCGGTGGAAATCAATAGACGCAGTTTTGCTTTTAACTCTGACTTATGTTTTAAAAAGTTTTCGATAAATTTAAAAGTAAACACTAATAGAACCTAAAACTCTCCTAAAACACTAGGCAATTCAAAACCAAATAACAACAAACCTAATCTATATACCAAAAGGCAGGGGAAAAAAAAAACCCAAAACATCAATAATACTCAAAGAACAGAATAGCAGAAAAAAGACCAAATCATATATCTTATAATAGTGACTATTAATGGGTAAAATTCCTTCACTGAAAGACAAAGACTCTCAGATTACACGCCCTCCAAAGCCAGACACAGACACATTTTTGCACTCTCTCATCTAACAAAGTGATCCCCAAAAAGGTTAAGTAAAAGGCATATCAGGAAAATATGAAGAAAAAAAAATCACATATCATAGTATTGGCACAAACATAAAATTAAAGTCCTCCTCCCCAAATACACAAGCATTGAATGTGAAGATTATTTTATATTTACATTTGTCAATGAATGTACATTACTCTTAAAATAAAAACGTGTTAAGATACGATGTTGAAATTAAAACCGATATATAACAGAGAATACATTTATATTACTAAAATTTAAGCATACAACAGAGGGATAGAAGATGCCACATAGCAACTAAAAATTAAATTAAGGGCACCTGGGTGGCTCAGTCAGTTAAACACGCAACTCTTGATTTCAGCTCAGGTCACGATTTCAGGGTTCAGGGATTCGAGCCCAGCATTGGGTTCTGCGCTGACAGGCAGAGACTGCTGGAGATGGTCTCTGCTCCTCCCGTTTGTGCGCATGTGCAAGTGTGCATGTGCAGATGCGCATGCGTGCGTGTGCCCGTGCGCTCTCTCAAAAGAAATAAATGAACTTAAAAATTAAAAAAAAAAAACCCTTAAATTAATTAAACAGGAGGTGGAAGCTGACAGGTGAAGGGAAGCCATAGAAAGTTTCTGGTACTCATTGTAGTTCCTCCTACCGTTGATCCTTTGACTGACAGCTCACCTAGCAAAGCTGCCCAGTGAAGTGGGGTTCGAAATAAGTTGTCGTACGACGTTATATTGCAGCTTATATATGAGGTCAAGACATCAACCACTGTCACATTCCCATCAGCGACCGCAAAGTGAAGAGGTGTCCGACCCTCGTAGTCTTGCCAGTTCAGTAAGGACTCCGTGGGAGCAGCGTCCTATTTTGAAGAAACCAGAGACTTCAGACACACGTGGAATTCTCAGTGAATCACATTTGACATAAGCATGAGCTGAGCCATTTTCTAAACCTGTATATTCATTCTCTGTTAGCACAAGTGATAAAACTCAGAAAAAAAGTATACGTTCTAAACCTTTAAAAATTTCTTGTCATGTTTAACTATAAAAAATGCAGAAAAGATATAATGAGTACCATTACTGACTATCCAGATTAAATAGGTGTCAATATATTGCCTAATGCACTTTTGTACCTGTTATGGATTCGGCTAAAGCTGTATGTTTTATACTTTTGTTCCATATGCATGCATCCATAAACAATACGTAAATTATATATGTGTGCTTTCAATATTTATACCTCTGAGTTTATACTATGTATATCCTTTGGCAGTTTTTTTCCTTCAACACTATACTTTTGGGTGTCCATGTTGATACTAGTTCATTTGTTAAGTCACAATTTACTTATCCATTCTTCTTGTGAGGGACAGTTAGGTTATTTACAGTTGTTCCATTATTAACAATAATGCTGCAATGAACATGCTTCCTTTACATGTCCCTTTGTAGCACATGTGTGAGATTTTCCTCTAGCCCAGACACCTAGAAGGGGACTTTCTGGGTACAAGGATATTTATCAATTACGTATTATCAAACTCCTCTCCAAATGGTTACACTAATTAACACATCCAGGACAATGTGTAAAAGTTTTTATTTCCCCACATGCTGGCACAAATTAACCCTTTGGTATTATCAAGCTTACTACATTTTTCCCCCCTTACAGGAATGCAAGCATTTTGCTGATGTTTTAATTTTATTTATTTTATGAATGAGGTTGCGTTTTATCATATGCTTATTGGCTGGTCTGTTTGAATTGACAGTTCACATTTACTCATTTTTCTCCTAGGTCTTTGTATCTACTGCGAGGTCCCCTTTCAAGAATAAAGGATTTATTTCCCTAGCTGCTGTGAGTGCTGCCAGCAGATGACCCTCAACTGTCAGACTTTTACAATTGCTTCAGCTAAAGACAGTTGCTTCACTCAAGGTCATATCCCTTCTTAGATTAGGTCACAGCCAAAGCCAAGCCTTCCTGCCCCAACCTGAGAACTCTCTGAAAGGCCACACAAGTTTAGAGTTGCCTGTGTGGTCATCCTATTTTATATATATATATAAAAAAAGTATGAAAGGTATTTTAAACACTTCAAAAAAAGTAGTAGAATTTTACCATGGTGGCATTTTAGGCCTTTGAGTCTCCAAAGGACTAAGATGTGTTTACAAGGAAAAAAAAAAAAAAGCCAAATCTGTGAGGAAACAAGATACGATGAGTGACAAGTATCCTCCAAGGACTCCAGATACTGGAGTTGACACATAAAG
Source organism: Panthera leo (assembly GCF_018350215.1). Classification (NCBI taxonomy): domain Eukaryota; kingdom Metazoa; phylum Chordata; class Mammalia; order Carnivora; family Felidae; genus Panthera; species Panthera leo. The sequence continues at coordinate 62,199,924 of NC_056691.1, read as the reverse complement.
AATATAAAATAACTATCTATGAACATGTAAAAAAATTAAAAATGAAATAAAAGGTGAATAAGGTAAAAAAAACTATCAAAATGACGAGGCAGACTTAAAAAACAAGAAACAACAAAAAGAACTTTTAGATGTAAAAATATAGGATTGAGCAATGAATAGGGCAAACGAGAGAGTGGACTCAGCTGAAGAAAGGCTGAGTAAACTGGAAAGCGTGTTTGATATAATTACCCAGAATATGGCAAGAAGATGGAAGGTAAAACAGACGAGACATGGAGAATAAAATAAAAATGTCTAAAATATGTGTAACTGGGACCATAAAGGCAAGAGTGTAGAGAATGAAAGAGAGGTAATATTTAATTTTTTTAATGTTTATCCATTTTTTCAGAGTGAGAGTGTGAGTGGGGGAAGGGCAGAGAGAGAGGGAGACACAGAATCCGAAGCAGCTCCAGGCTCTGAGCTGTCAGCACAGAGCCCGATGTGGGGCTCGAACTCACGAACCACGAGATCATGACCTGGCTGAAGTCGGATGCTTAACCATCTGAGCCACCGAGGTGCCCCAAGAGAAGTAATATTGGAAGAGATAATAGCTATATATTTTCCGGAATGGACATGAATTGATAGTATACACCAAACATGACAAAAAACACCCCAAAACCCAAAACCAAAATAATGCACCAAAAAACAAACAAAAAAACCACCCCCCAAACAAAAGAACCTCCCCCCGCCCCCACCGGACACACTGTAGTGAAACTGCAGAATGCCACACAGACAAGAATGTAAAAGCAGCCTGTGAGAAAAGATAAATAATCTCTAAAGCAATGACATTTACACCAATACAGAATGCTCCACAGGAACAATGAAAGGCAGAAGGCAGCAGAAAAGCCTGAAAGAGTAGAGAAAAAGAAGTACTTAGAAGTGTGTATACAGAAAAATTATATATTCAAGAGCATGGTAGAAATGTAGACATTCCTTTTTTAAAAATGTTTATTTGTTTTGAGAGAGAGAGAGAGAGCGAGAGAGCATGCGTACAAGCAGGGGAGAGGCAGGAAGAGAGGGAGAGAGAGAATCCTAAGCAGGCTTTCTCTCTCAGCGCAGAGCCTGACATGGGGCTCAATCTTACAAACCCTGATATCATGACCTGAGCCCAAATCAAGAGTCAGATGCTTAACCTACTGAGCCACCCAGACGCACTGAAATGTAGATATTCTTAAGAGCAGAGAGCATTCACCACCAATACATCTACCCTAAAGGTAGATCCCTAAAGGGAGTTCTTAGAATTATATTTCAGGAAGTAAGATATTAACTCCAGAAGGAAAACTTGAGATTCAAGGAGAAATGCAGAGCAAAGGAATCAGTTAACATGCAGGTAGAAATAACTATTGCATATACAAAAGAATATTATCTTTTAAAGTCTAATTTGTGTGTTACAAGCAAATAGGACTAAATATTAGACTACCATAGCTTATAAACTGGAATTTGAGAAGCACTGATTAGAAACCTCAAAGAATCCACTGATAAATATTCAAAATTAATAAGAAAGTAATAAAAATTAATAAGCAAGTTGGTTAGATTCATATTCAATGAACAAAAATATCAACTGCATTTCCATGTACCTGCAACTACCAGTTAAACATACGTCTTAGGTACACTAACAAAAAATAATAAAAGTTCAGGGGCACCTGACTGCTCAGTCAATAGAGCACTCGACCCTTGATCTCCCTTGAACTCACGTTCAAGCCTCATGCTGGCTATAGAAATCACTTTAAATAAAAGCAGTATTATTTTTATTTTTTTAAGTTTATTTATTTATTTTGAGAGAAAAAGAGACAGCATGAGTCGGAGAAGAGCAGAGAGAGAGGAAGAGAGAGATAATCCCAAGCAGGCTCTGCACTGCCAGCACAGAGCCAGACATGGGGCTTGAACTCACGAAACTGTGAGATCATGACCTGAACCGAAACCAAGAGTTGGACACTCAACTGACTGAGTCACCCACGCACCCCATAAAGCAGCACTATTTTTAAGTAGCAAAAAAAATAGAAATAGTTCCAAATGTCTGTGAATAACTGAATAATGTATGGCTTGTTCAGAAAATATAGAATACTACATAATGGCAAAAAATAATATATTACAGGTATACACAGCAACATACATAAAATCACCAGCATAATATTGAGCAAGAAAAGCATGTTGCAAAAGAATACATTCAATGTGATTCCATGTATACAGAATTCAAAAGCATCAAAAATGAAACAATGTAGTGTTTAGGGATACGAATATATGTGGTAAAACTATAATGAAAATCAGGAATGTAAACACAACATTGAGGATAGTGGCTGCCTCTCAGAAAGGGGAAGAACAGAATGGTGTTGGGAGGTACCCAGGGAACTTCAAAGGTAACGGTTAATGTACTTGTTCTTATGCTCAGAGATGAGTACATGAATATTTGTGGTTTCTATATTCTTTACAACTTTTTTGTTTTTTAAAGTAGGCTCCATGCCCAACACAGGGCTTGAACTCATGACCCTGAGATCAAGAGTTGGGCGCTCCATGGACTGAGCTACCCAGGTGCCCCTTGTATTCTTTATGTCTTACAAGCATTTTACAGATATCTCTACGCAGTGTTTAATAGGCGCAAGTATAAAACAGAGCCAGGGAAGGATAAATACAAATTCAGGAGAGTAGTTGATGGGGGACAGGGCAAGTGTGGCTTAAGTAGAGAGGATGTGTTTGGAAACCGGCATGTCAGAAATTCTGTGTGGTCTTAAATAGCAGCATAGCAGCACTACCGTGTTCTATTTCTTGAGTGATGGGTTCACGTGTCTGTTTTGTTTCTTCTGGTTCATAATTTGTTTGTGTGTCGTATATACGCTTTCGTATACTGGCTATTTCATAACAAAAAAGTTGTTTGTCAGCAAGGCCACCCGGGGCCAGCAGCACCACCGTACTCACCAGGATGCATCGCACCGTATGAACAGCACTGGGATCTTTGTGGTTAGCTGCCCAGTGAAGTGGGATCTTGCCTTCGACGTCAGGGATCCCGATGTTGGAATCGTGCTTGATGAGCAGCTTCACGTGCTCCGGGTTATTGTAATAGGCACTCCAATGTAGAGCCGTTTGCTGCAAAATCGCGAGAGGCTCAGAAACACAGCAACAGTAACACAACAGATTTCCCCCAAGCTTTTATTGTGTGACGGGCACTGTTGTAAGAGCTTTCTGTATTTTACCTCATATAGTCATCGTGATAACTCTAGGCAATGAGTACTCTTGATTCCTCATGTGACTGATGAGGAAAGGGAGCACAAGGTGGATGAGTGCTCTGCTCAGGGGTATGAAGGTAGTAAGCGGCCGGATTGAGATTTAAATCCAGGCAGTCTGAAGAGGCAGTCTGACCTCTTAATCATGACAGGCATTTACGTCATCAGGTACTAATCAGTGGTAATACTGAGAAAAAGAAAAGCAGGCCGGTGGTTTATGAATAACTATCAACAAAGTAAGTAACAATCTTGATATCGCACCAAGCATTTTAAGAATTTGATAGAATGTTTTGAATTTCAGTATCTATCAAAAAGAAGATCCATGCATAGGAAATCATGGATTTGGAATCCATTTCTTATATCAAAGTACAAATTTAAATTTAACTATAATTTTATAGGATAAATTGTTAGACTTACTACTGATGTTAAGATACATGTTGCAAATACAGCGATATTGGCTTTATTTTGGATAAAAGTTAAAAGTGAACATCCTGTTGGGGCACCTGGCGGGCTCAGCAGGAAGAGCATGCAACTCTTGATCTTGGGTCATGACCTCGAGCTCCGCACTGGGCGTGGAGCTTCCTTAGAGAAAGAAATAAGGGCACCTGGGTGGTTCAGTTGGTTGGGCTTATGTCATGATCTCACGGTTTGTGGGTTCAAGCCCTGCGTCAGGCTCTGTGCTGACAGCTCAGAGCCTGGAGCCTGCTGCGGATTCTGTCTCCCCCTCTCTCTGCCCCTCCTCCACTCATGCACTCACACACTCTCTCTCTCTCTCAAAAATAAATAAACGTGGAAAAAAAATTTTTTTTAAATGAACATCCTGAACTTGTTGGCATTGCTTTAAAATCCCCTCTGCCGTTCTCATCAACAAACCACAGTAAGACTGGTCTCTGTATTAAAAGAGTCACTGAGCAAACACAAAGAAATGGTTGGGCTGTACATTATCTCTTATGAACAGCAGTATCATCAATCCAGTCTAGAATCAGATCATTCGCCAGTAGGAACCAAGCTCACTTGCTACACTAAAAACTTTAACTGTTGACATATGTGGAATTTACGTACAGTGCACCTACAGGCATTTAATACGAAGAGTCACTCATTACTTTTTATTTAGTAATGACTGTAGAACAAAAATAGTCACAAATATAATAGAAAATAATTTCCTATAGCTACATTTTCTTCCTTCTTCCTCTTCTTCTTTTTCTTCTTCTTCTTTTTAATTGTTTTAAATGCTTATTTATTTTTGAGAGAGAGACAGAGCGTGAGCGGGAGAGGGGCAGACAGAGAGGGAGACGCAGAACCAGAAGTGGGCTCCAGGCTCTGAGCTGTCAGTGCAGAGCCCGACACAGGGCTCAAATTCACGAACTGTGAGATCATGACTTGAGCTGAAGTTGGACGCTCAACCGACTGAGCCACTCAGGTGCCCCTCTTCTTTTTTTTAAGTAGGCTCTATGCCCAATGTGGAGCTTGAACTCACAACCCCAAGACCAAAAGTCTCATGCTCTACTCACTGAGCCAGATAGGTGCCCCTATAGCCACATTTTCAATAAACAACATATACAGTTTCTGTAATTCTTTTGTTATATTATGTTTGCTCTGAATATGTTTACTGAAAGGTAACACTAGATCTGTTGGATCTAATAGTACAAAGTTTGGGATTGTACTTTCTACATCTTTAAGCAATTTTTTTCTAGTAATTATTATTTTTTTACTGTGATAAAATGTACATAACACAATTTATCATTTTAACTGTTTTTAAATGTACAGTGCAATGGCATTAAGCACATTCCCAAAGCTGTGCAACTTCGGCGCCTTCCACCCCCAGAACCTTTTCATCTTCCTAAACTACACTCCATACCCATTTAACAGTAATTCCCAATTTCCACCTGTTCCCAGCCTTTCACTTAGCATAATGTCTTCAAAATTCATCCATGTTGTAGCGTGTGTCAGAATTTTGTTCCTTTTTAAGGCTGAATAATATTCCCTTGCATGGACTGCATTTTGTTTCTCTAACCATCCATCAACGGACATTGGGATTGTGGTCATCATTCTCCTACTGTGAATAATGCTGCTATGAACATGGGTGTATAAATATCTGCTCACATTTTTGATTTTAGCTCTTCTGGGTTGATACCCAGAAGTGGAACTGTTGGATCATGGGGTAGTTCCATGTTTAATTTTTTGAGAAATTGCCATCCTTTTTTCCATGGTGGCTGCACCGTCTTACATTCCTACCAGCACTGCACAGGGTTCAAATTTCTCCACATCCTCACCAACGCTTGTTATGTTCTATTTTGGTAATGATAGTCCATCCGAAAGCGTGTGAAGTGTTATCTCATGGGGGTTTTACGTTGTTCAGTTTAAATACATGATACAAAACTTTGGGTCTGTGAAAAGCGTAAATTAGAAAAACAAACAAACAACGGATCCTTCCTGTCAGTTTGAGAATCGTTGCTTTGGGCTTTTGTCCTGTTCTCGTCTCTGTGCCTGCCTGGACCTTGCAGATCTGTTTTCCATCTGTCTGGCCGGATTACCTCCCATCCCTGTTCAGTAACAGAACATACAAGTACTGGACAATAGCAGGGAGTTCCTAGAAGATTCTGAGGAAGACATCATGGTGCCTGAAGACATCTGTGCCTTGGTAAGTGATTCATGGGGCTTTGTGGACTGATCAAAGTGCTTTTTCAGTGAAATATTAGCACTACAAACATGGTGTGAGTTAGGAATAATACTGGTTTACAGTAGTTGTAAAATAAGGTCAGAGTTGATTTCAGAATGCAGGGTTATGTGAGTCATGGGTAAACAAATTCTGAAAACTACAGGAAGAGCCTGTGAAGGGCAGTGTAAGGGTCACTGGACATGAGCCCAGCGGGTTTAATCCCAAGAGTTTTAATCACATATGGGCGTGCTGAAGGTAGCAAGAACTCCATGATTCGGTGCTTCGTGGAAAGGAAGAGGATTTTTGCACTTGTCTAACTGAACACCACATTTTTATTTCCTGTAAAGAACGATCAAAGCATTGGTCAAAACAGTGGCTGGCGTGTTCAGTATGTTAAAATTCAAGATCCGGGAGGATAACTGATCCTGGCAACAAGTGCCAGAGCAGATGTCAGAGCCAAAATGAAATGAATAATATTTATTGTATAGCTAACATTTATTGAGAGTTATTTTATTACGATGCTATGGGAATTGTGTTAAACGCTATTTATATGGGTTTAACCCTATATATATTTATATACCTCATTTTATCTTCAACAACCCTATCATCCCCTTTTCACATATGAGAAAATGGAAGAGCAGAGGAGTTAAGAAAATTTGCCCAAAGGCACAGAACAAGTAACTAGTGGCTTCTAGACTGAAACCCAAGAAGTCTGACGCTAAAGCCCAGACCATTATACCACTGTGCACTTACTACATTGCCCCAGGCATTTGGCCAGAAGGAAACTCACCCTTGGTAACTATCGCTACTAGCTGTCAAATATTGGGGTTTGGAGATAGGCCTGGGTTGAATTCTACTCTTGCCTCTTGGATCTCAGACAGAATTTTAATCTTCCTGAGCTTCAGTTTCCCCATCTGTGAAAAGGAGATGATACTACCTACCACACACGGTTGGTAGGAGGATAAAATGGCAGAATTTAAATGAAATTTTTCACTGGGGAGTATGAAGACTAGAACACATTCCACAATGTGTAGGAGCAGTAGTTCTTCCTTGAGCTTTCACATCATAAAAGGATGTGAATTTGCTTTTTGCTCTTAATTTGCCTCCTGATTTTGGCAGTCCCTTACCTTTTTTTTTTTTTTAATTTAAGTTTATTTATTTATTTTGAGAGAGGGAGAGACAGAGAGGGAGGGAGGAAGAAACTCCTGAGCAGGTGCTGCACCATCAGCACAGAGCCCGATGCGGGGCTTGAACTCACGCAATCATTAGATCATGACCGAAGCTGAAACCAAGAGTTGGGCCCTTAACCGAATGAGGCACCCAGGCGCACCCCCTCTCCCTTACCTTGTTTTTATCCTGGGTATCCACTTCTCCTGGTGCCATAAACTTCAGCAGAAGCGCCAAACACTTGGGGCTCTTGTGCCGAGTGGTCAAGTGCAAAGGAGTCATCTCTTCCAGATCCTTTTGCATCCAGTTTGCTCTGCGTGTAAGTAAGAGTTTCATGAAACGATAATTTCCCTAAATAAATAAATAAATAAATAAATAAATAAATAAATAAATAAATAAAAAGAAAGAAACAGTAAGAAGAAATTTAGTTTGGGGCCAAGACATTTTCTAAATTTTAAAATGTTTTAAGTAGTTTAATTATTCTGCTAGCGTAAAAATATTCAGATATATCAATTGATCAAAGGAAAAATACTTAAAATCCCACTACTCTATCAATTGTTTTACTATGAAAGTTCCCTTCCAACCACTTCCTATATGCATATAATTTACACTGCATGCATATAGTTTACAATAGTTTAAATAGCTGGTCAACGTTTCATTTATTGAACCATTCTAATTTCCAGTATTTTCTTTTATAGAATATGATACAATGTACATTTATTTCCACATAGTTTTCCTTAATTTTTTCATAAGAATAAATGATCAGGAATCAATTTAGTGTGCCAAAGGAGTTTATACAGTTTTTGGTGTATTTTCCAAATTGCTATCCAGTAGCAGCAAAGAATATACTAGCACATTCTGACCCATACAGCACCTATTATTTATATTCAAAGTATAATAACCTTGCGAAATGATCAGAGATTTAAAATCCCAATTTACAGGTGAGGGAGGTGAGATTCACAGTGGTTGAACATTTTGTTCACGGTCATCTGGTTACTAAAGTATAAAGTAGGTGGTTAGTTTTCTTGCAGAGCTACGTAGAGGTACAACTGAGAGAGATGAATCTTGTTCGGAATTTGGGTCCCAGACGCATCTGGTCACCTAAACACCAACCTAGAAGTCACTGGAGGCCATCCACTTGCAGGCAGTACTCTCCACAGCAGTTAAACCCTCCAATCTGGTACAATCAACCCATTCAGAGAAAGCAGCTTAGCTACAGGGGTTAGAGCAATCCACTGGTGGGGATCCAGGTCAACCGTGTGTGTGTGTAATATGGTAGCTTTGAAACCAAACAAAACCCTCAAAAAATTGTCCTTTGGAGCTCCTTCCCGAGATATAGTTCCATATTTCCAATTCTGGTTGGAGCCTTCAGTTTGCTTGGTACCACAGATATTTGAAAGTCAATATAACGCAACTGTACGACATAGTCAAGTTCTCTGCCTGCTTCATGCCTGTTTATCTCTCCCTATTCAAAGCAGAATGGCAGTCAGGGTTATCTGTCCTTTTCATCTTCTGAGATCCTCTACATCCTTAATATTGTTGGAAATGTGGTTTTTTTTAGCATTATAATGTATTGATATTCTACTGTGAGTGGCTATGAGTATTAGTAAGAAAATATTTATGAGTTAAACAGCCCCTCCCCCCATTGTGATGAATGTGAGGCTCTAAGGCAAAGGGACCAGCTAGGGAGACAATGAGGTGCAGAAGGATGATGGTTCCCTGCTCATACCCACAGGGACAGAGATAGGAGTCAACTCAGCTCAAGGGCTGGGCCACAGATAAGAATCAGAGGCTAAAAAAGTGTCCATCAGGCTGTCTATATTAGATGGGCAGACTTGGAATGGACCAAAAAGCAAAGTGACTCAGCTCAATTATTTCCTCTCAGAGAGGCTTTCCTTGACCACCCTAATGGAACTTATTTTGTTGTGCTTCATTCTAGTACCTTTCCATTTCCTTCATAGTACTTTGCTAAGTTTGTAGTTACTTACATTTGTTTATTTCCCTTCCCTGTGATCTCCTTCACGAGCTGTAAGCTTCATGAAGGCAGAGACTGTGTTTTACTGGGCACGGTGCTTGGCTAGCTGCTGGCAAAACATAGGTGATTACTTGAAGGACTGAGTAAATCAGAGGAAATAAAGTGGGTGGGGGGATGGGCTAAATGGGTGAGGGGCATTAGGGAAGACACTTGTTGGGATGAGTACTGGGTGTTATACCTAGGTGATGAATCACTGGAATCTACTGCTGAAATCATTATTGCACTATATGCTAACTAACTTGGATGTAAATTAAAAAATTAATTAATTAATTAATTAAAAAAATACCTTCCAGAGGTTTCTCTTTTTGTTTACAAATTCTTAATGTTGCTATATTAGATCATTAACAGTTAAGAATCTTAATTTTCAGATGTCTGGTATTTGGTTACTCTTCCTTTTTAATGTTTTGTTTATTTGAGCATCATTCATCAGGCTTTCTCATGTCATCTAGTGCCAGCTTTTGAGAAGTAAGGTGCTAAAACTTCCTCAAGAGGGCACCCTGCTCTAAATCTCTTGCCATCTTTTCTTTGAAGAAAGACATGGTGCCCAGGAGAAACAAATCTATGTGGTACTTCTTACCAAAAAATAAAGCATGACCTTTCTGAGTATAACATTTCAAATATTACAGAATAATTCATCACGACCTTTTAAAGATATTCAATCAGACAATCATCTTGATTCTGGAATCCAGAGGAAAGGGGAAGGAAAAAGAAAGAAACAAGAGTATATAGGTGGGGGTGACTACTGACTTACAGACACAGTGCTTCGTGTATTTACACCTTACATTGTTCTGGGGATTCTACCTATAGAAAACATGATGCACTAGGTAATAACATTTATTTACTCACCCCTCAAAAAACACTCATTGAGTCTTGTTATAAAGCAGGCAAGAGTGAAACGTTTACACTAAGCTTTATTTATGACAAAGCTCTAGGACGTATTTGCTCCTCACAGAAGTATCATGGAAAGGTTTTACAGATGAAATAAAGTATCTTCCTGTGCCTCTATTTCCTCATCTGCAAAACAGGGATGGAGTACCTGAGATTATCGTGCATATGAAATGATAAAGATCATATTTGTACTCAGTGCACAAAGTAAATGCTTAGTAAATGTTTGCTGGTTTTATTATGAACAGTTTTCCAATGTGGAGGAGGCAACAAAATATAGCTAATCAAGTAGAAACAAGAATGGCCCATGATTGACAGCATATAGATAGAAAGATCTGACCACACATAGCATATACACTTCAGCTAGAGAAGTGTGGAGAAAACCAAGGTTAGGGACAAGTAAAAGTGGAAATAATTGGGATGTCATAAATAGTGATCTTCTGATTTTTTTTTTTTTTTTACATTGAGAAAGATGCCTGTACTCTGCCTACAGAGAATGATGACACAGGACCAATAAGGGTGTACCCAGTAGGAAATCTGCGGGAACCCTGGGGAGATGTCAGCTTCTCTTCCCAAAGGCAGAGGCACAACAGATATTATCTATAAATGCTGGGACTGGAAACACTATAATCCATTTGGACCACCATCAACTTCCTGGTCTCATGAACAAGCATTTATTAGATGCCCAGGGCATGCAAACTCAATTCTGAGGATGAGCAGAGGCAGCAGAGAACTCTAAGAACTAAAATCAGGAGAATATTTCTAGTGTCAGTGGAAAAGGGGAAGATACCAGTTCGAAACAGGAAGCTAATTTGATAACCTTCTGAAGGTTGTTATGACTGGGGACCCCTATCCTAGACAACTTTGCTTCCTATAAAGCCCTCTCAATAAAAAACAAACAAACACAATGTTTAAATGTTTCCTTAATATTGCTTAAAATTCAGACTTCTTAAGTTTTCAGGTTTATTCTTAAATGCAAGAATAAGGAGGATTTGGAGTTAATCATTTAGCACCATCTCTTAGGGGCACACAGAACTTAATCCTCAGGTGAACACTGTTTTGGGATCTGTTTTTATAATTTCTGACTGAATAGGAAATAGTATAAGAGTGCAGGAGATAATAGAGTATATGTTCCTAAGAAAACTCATGGTAGGGGGGCGCCTGGGTGGCTCAGTCAGTTAAGTATCCAACTTGATTTTGGCTCAGGTCATGATCTCATGGTTCGTGAGATCGAGCCCCATGTCGGGCTCTGTGCTGACAGTGCGGAACCTGCTTGGAATTCTCTCTATCCTCTCTTTCTGCCCTTCCCTTTGCTTGTGTGTGCGTTCTCTCTCTCTCTCTCTCAAAATAAATAAATATTAAAAAAAAAACTGATGGTAATGAGCACAAGTTGAGAGAGCTGAAGTTAGAGAATGTCCTGATTTAGTCACCAAAAGGACATTAGCCCTGATCTGATCTGATCTGTTACGCCACCGAAGTGAGAAAACATTTACTAATGTCTCTGAAACATTGAATAAGATGTTTTGTTTTGCTATGTAGCCATAATCCTCATCTTAATCTTCCCATAATTAACAGGAGCTTCTTTTGTCTGTGATGTAAATGATTATGACATTTGGATTTCCCCCAAATGCAGGAAAAGGACTACAATATCTAAAAGGGTAAAAGAGGATAAAAAAGTTCTCTGACCTGGAGAACACACTTAAAAGGAATCTGGGAAATAAATCAATCCAAAATGTGACTTTTAACCTTATATATTTTTTTTGTCTGTCCAGTTCTCTAAAATAGGCTCCATTTTTAGAAAAAGCATATAGTCAGTTAATCTTGATAACAATAATATGGGAGTTTTGAGTGAAATGCCTTGATATTTTCCTTCAGATTCTCAATTTATTATTATTTTTTAAGGTTCACATTCGAGAGAGAGAGAGAGAGAGAGAGAGAATGAACGGGGGAGGGGGCAGGGAGAGAGGGGAGAGTCTCCAAAGTGGGCTCCGTACTGACAGCAGAGAGCCTGATATGGGGCTTGAACTCATGAACTGTGAGATCATGGCCCGAGCCAAAGTTGCATGCTCTCCTACTGAGCCACCCAGGTATCCCTAGATTTTTTATTTTTAAGAAATAAAACAGAACCGATACGGTTCATGATCCCTCTGTGGCCCTCTCCAATTCTCCCTCTTTAGAGACTACTATCCTGAATTTGGAGTTTTTCATTCCAATGAATGCTTTAATACATTTGTTTCTTACACATATATGTACCCATAAGCTACATAGTATTGTTTTACATATTTTTAGTCTTTATATAAATAGTACTGTATGATCGCTTGCCACCTTTTTACTCAAAGCAGTGCTTTTTTGAGATTTATCCAAGTGGCTCTGGTTCATACATTTTCACCAGAGAAAGTATTTTGTCATATGAAAATAACTGTATTTCTTTATTCTCTAGAGGAATATTTAGCATGTTTCCCATTTTTCACTATTGTGGACAATACTGTCTGGACAATTTTCTTCTACGTCTCCTGGTAAATGTGCAAGAATTTCTGTAATGCTGGGTTGAAAGTGCTCTTTAAAGCAGCTAGTCCAATTTATATTCCCACCAGGAATGTATGAGAATTTTTATTTCTTCACATCCTCGCCACACTTGGTTTTGTCACACTTGCTAACTTTTGCTAGTAAAATGGATACACAATTGTGTTTTGCCATGGATTTAATTTTCATTTCCCTGACTGAGGTGGAATGGTTTTATATGTTTATTGGCCATTTGCTTCTTTTTCTGTGAATAGCCTTTTTGCGTTGTTTACTCATTCCCCAATTTAGCTCTTTGTCTTTTTCTTAATGATCTGTAGGAGTTATTTACATATTCTGTATACTAATTCTTGGTTGGTTTTGCAAATATCTTCTCTTTGTGTGGAGTGTCTTTTTGCTTTGTTTATGCTCTTCAGCTAGGAATGAATTCATGATCTGAATAATGATATTGCTAGCTTTCTTAGCATTAGAGTTCTTCATTTATTTTGGAATTTTTGTTTGCAGGCTCATTCATTCATTCATTCATTCAATCATTAAAAATGTTTAGGGTTTCCCGGGTGGCTCAGCTGGTTAAGCGTCTGACTTCAGCTCAGGTCATGATCTTGTGGTTCATGAGTCCAGGCCCCACATCAGGCTCTGTACTGACAGCTCAGACCCTGGAACCTACTTTGGATTCTGTGTCTCCCTCTCTCTCTGCCTCACCCCTGCTTGTGTGCTGTCTCTCTCTGTGTCTCAAAAAGGAATAAACATTAAAAAAATTTTTTCTTAATGTTTGTTTTAAGAGAGAGAGCGTGTGCACTAGCAGGGGAGGGGCAGAGAGCGAAGGAGTGAGAACTCCAAGCAGGCTCTGTGCTGTCAGCACATAGCCCAGCAGGGGGCTCCATCTCATGGTTGGTGAGATCATGACCTGAGCCAAAATCAAGAGTTAAACACTTAACCAAACTGCACCACCCAGGTGCCCCTGCAGGTTCATTTTAAAGAGAAGATTGTTTGCTATGTTTTTCTTTTTTCTCCCTCTCTCTTCCTCTCTCTCTCCTTTCTCACCCTTACAGCTGCTAACACCCGCTCCTAATGCACTAAGAATCTGTTCTTAGAATGCTTTTTTGCAGCCTCATCTCCAGCGATATGAGGGATGTCTTCCTGGTCCTGAGGCTTGATCTTTGTCCTGCTCCTGCCACTTCTCTAGACTAAGAGCTTCCTCTAAAGCTATAGCTTCATATTAAGGTAAAGAATACCCCCCAATTCTAAGTACTTTCTTGGCTTTAATGTGACCACTTTTCACTCACTTAGTGGGGAAAAAAGGGAGTGCCTTCCTGAGCCAGAAGTATTTGAAATATTCTCCAAGATGGCTCCCTGTTCCTGGTAAGTGCCTTAATCGTTAACTTCTAGACTACTGGCAGCTGAGCTTCAAAACATTCTGAATCCCTACCTCTACATTTCTTCTCCAAATGGCTACCATATTTTCTATATCTGGCTCCTTGGAACCTTTGCTATTCGCTTCCTCTTCAGTTGAAACAATTACTTTAATAGACTCCAATGCTTAAGACTTGGCTAACCCTGCCTGTAGTTGCCCCTTTCCCTCCTGAAACACCAAAGAGAACAGATAATTTCCCCAAACCAATACAGTAGTTTGGGACCTGCATGTTTCTCGATTATGATCTTTGCATTCTTGTTCTGTGTCCTTAGCATTTATATTTACTTTCAGTGTAGTTGAATCGAAAACAATTGTTCACTATGTATACAAATGTTCACTACATTTTTCTGTTCATTTATAGGTTTGTATATAATTTTGTCCTGGAAAATATTACAACTATATATGTGTATATAAAATAGCACATACAGATGCAAGGTAGGCATTCTGCCATATTTCATTCTAAATCTAATCATATTATGTACCAAAATATACATTATTTACAACTGAAATGGAAATAATAGAAACATGAGTTGTTATTAAGTCCAATGATGTCTCTATAATTATATATTTATAAACCCTCAAGGCATTTAAAATATTAATTTTTAAAAAGAATCACTATCTTTGGGAAGTATTTAGGTCACAAATATCACTGATCTCATTACATCAAACTTTTCTGTAATGGTTGCAGACACAAATGAGTCTTGGAAATACCACAAGAGTGCTGGGAGAAACAATCTGCCATGGGTCCTGAGTGTCCCTGCATGTATTTACTGGGTATGCCAAGAATGCAAAGTCTTGACTCCTCTTTACTTAGGCTGTGCCTCAGAGTTGGGTTTGCAGCAAGCAATCTTAAAGGACATTAATGTCCTCCAGGACATTAGACAAGGAGCAGGCTTCTTAGCACACACTAAAGTCTGGGGATTCCCAAAACTCAGCATTTCTCAGATGTCATGCAAACACACTGTGCACCCAGGATCCACCTAGGTCCTCTGTGTTTCTCCCACAGTCCTTGGGAGCAAGGGAAACTGATGTAAGCATGCAAATGCTCATGTTACTGTGGCATCAGTAATAAAGCTTTTTTTGTCTCTTTTGGTAGTCTTGTGTCTTCTGCTGGTACGTATGGGCAACTTACTGCCTTGTAATGAGTTAGGGCACATTAAAGGAAAAAGTAGGGCAAAATTAAATCCAAGCCTCAACAGTACAGGCAATGAGGAAGGGATGCTGACAAAGATACATTTTGCTTGAAAAGTAAGGACAAGGGCCCTGCAGGCCAGGTTCAGGGACAAGAAGACTCTCTGAGATGGTACCCAAGTGATGGGCAAGGTGGGGGAGGTAAGAGATCCCACTGTCCTATCTGTTAACAAATCTCAGTGGTGGCAAGTAGAACTAAAACAAGCTGCCCAAATGGTGCCTTGGTGTCTGGTCACTGTCCTCTGGTTAGGCAGAGGAAGAGATGTTAGCATGACAATGCGATAGTGAGCTGAAGGCAACGTGGTTGTGGCTGCTGAGCCAAGGGCTCCCTAAAGTGGAAACTAATGGTGAGAACAATGAGGAATGAGCAGCTGTTCAAAAGTGAAAGTAAATGCAAAGACTTGTCTAATAGCACAGAGCCAAGTGCACCATGTACCTGATCCTGGCTGTAGCTGTATTTATCTGGCAATGAGGATAAAGCACTAGGTATAGAGGTAGTCACTGTCTGAAGCAAAGCTCCTGGCTTAATGGTGCCCTTGATGCATGGAGGTTCCTCTGAATGCCTTGGCCTGGTTTACTGATAATTTGGCTAAGTTAAAACCTGATGGTGTCCATTGGGAGACAGTCCAACCTCAATGCTGACTCTGGAAGACTGACTATGGTAAGGGCAAGTCAGCCCAGTGGGCTGAAATGAAAGCCGTCATTCTTACCTGAGACAATACTCCTAAGGAAGGGGCATGTTTTTACTACCCCTTGGGTTGTTGCCAATGTTCCAGTCATCTGATCTGCCACCTGGAAGACTATATATGGAGGTGGATTAAAAACACCCCTCTTTGTGGCTACAAATTATGGAAACAACTGGGGCTGCCGACTAAACAGCTTGGGTCACTCATGTAGATGCCCATAGTAAGGGCTCATTCTCTTATAAGACCAACTGGAATCAGGTTGCTGAATAAGGCTGCTTTGCCCAGGTTATTGGCCATTTACCATCTGTATCCATCACCGCACTAAACATAGCGATGAATCCATCATCATAGACTAGGCTCAAAGTAAAAGGTAGGTGTTTGATGTAGAAACTACCACTGCACACCAGACTTGTATATTCCCCTATGTAGGCCTACTTTTGTGTGTGTGATGAAGGAGGCCATGTTAACAGGGCATTGCTCCTGCCTATTCCTTGCAAGGACTTTTGATAACTCCTTCTCATGGTCACCTCATGCTTCACTATTGCTGACATTTTTCAGGTTATAGTATTGTTGTGCCAGTCTGATCAGCTTATACCAGCCACACCACTGAGGCACTGAAACTAAATTATTTCATGTTTTGGTATTTCCAGACCATCTGACTGTCATAGTCTCGTTACGGTGTACCTTTTGTTACAAAGACTACCCAACAATGTGCCACTAGTTAAGGTATTTGATGGGAATTCTATGCTCTCTACCACCCTTAAGAATTTGAAATTGTTGACAGCAGGCATGACCGCCTTCAAAATAAACTCTAAAAGATTTCTGACTCTACCTGTTACCTCCTCCTGGTCCACACACCTAAGAGAGGCAATTAGGCTACTGAATGTGGCCACCCCTAGAAAGAGCTCATATCCTCAGGACAGTCACCTGGTAAATAATCAGAACAAAAGGAGTGGGGACTATATACACCTATTTTGAATATTTGGTTTTCTTCCTTGCCCCTCCTGGTTATGATGCTTATTTCTTTTCCCTAAGAGCTATCTCAGGCTGGCTTTGGTACAGCCCCTGGATGGCAGTCCACCCAAAAGGGGACTTGGAGATTCAAATTTAATTCTAGCTCAGCCACCTAGATTTGTTTGATGGACAACGTTGATAGATCATCAACGTACAAAATGACCACTTGATTGAGTACACTGTTTACCAAGTCTTCCTTACAGTGCCCACATGGGCCAAGATGGGGGATATAATGAGTCTCTGTAAATTTGTTCCGTATCTACCCTTCTAGATGAAGGACATGGGTGCAAGTAGTAGATAATTAGAGAAAAGGTGAAGAGTTATAGATATTTGAATGGGGTACCCTAATTTTACAGCTATTTGGATGAGATAACACTTCAGCACCTGGGAAGGGGATACGTTAGATCTTGGTAGATGCAAGGAGGGAGAGGATAATTATTGCTCTTTTTGTCCTCTGGATCCAGTACTGCATCCTGGATATTGTTTGCTGCCTGAATCAAAGAGCAGCTGAGGATAGCAATCTGATCTGCTTCTTGTGTTTGTCATTGCCATTCATGTGCTATGAAATAGAAAAATCCAAGTGGACATGGATGGTCCTGAAGTCTTTTGCTGTGCTTGACACCATCAATGGCAGCTCCTGAATGTGGATCCCCTTGTATATGTAGAAACACAGGGACTGGCTCAACCTTATTTTAACCTAATGGATACAAATTCATAGGTCTCTCCTGATGTGTGAGAAGCTTTGGGTTATGCCATGTATGACAATCAACTACTTGGTGATACTGCCCATGTGGCTTAGCCAAGTCATAGTAATGGTGATCCAAGTTTAACAGCAAATCCTAACCTAAAGTGACTTGTGTCTTTTCAGGTTTTATGTTTGTATGTAGTGGGAGAAAGGGCCATGAAATATTCCTCCATTAGTCCGTCTGGTGCTTCCTATACTTATTGGTAATCACACCAAAGATCAGCAGGTCAAACTCCCTTGCTTAAGTCATAATAGATAATAGACTAGTCTTAGAGTATATCCTGGTTGTATAAGGTAAGACCTATTGTTTCCCCTGGTCCTTACTAACAGTTGACTTAATCCAGGACACTGAGGGGGCATAGTTGAATTAATACTGCAGGTTGTTCTCATACTGCTGCTTTGAGTCCTATTAATTAAATGTCATATGAGACATATTAAACAGATTTGTTTTCAGGCTCTGTTGGTCAGATTAATCAGAGTAACTGATGGAATAGCATGCTTATGTCAAGAACATGTAGGACTAAGTGATGGATTGTTGGGAGAGGCAATTCACCATGGACCCTAATCATCTCTGCATGTTCTTATGCCAAAAGTCCAAAGTCCTGATCATTTTTGACTTACACAAGTTCTCAGGGGTGTGTTAGCAACAATCAACTTGAGAGATGAGGTCATTATTTTCCTTTGTGCTTAATTACTGCTTACTATAGCTGTAGATCCCTCAGTTCTGATGGAAACCTACTATGTGTATATCATCCATCTGGGCCTTCTGAAACTCCCTCATTATTCTTAGGGGTAAGGGAAATCAATGTAAATGTATAGGTGCTGATGCTTTTTGCTATGCTGTGAATAACAAACTTCTTTGTCTCTGGCCCTGGAATCTCTTGTCTATTGTCAGCATCCATGAAACAGTAACAGACCAACTTCTTACCTTGTGTAAAATTTCAGACGCTGAAAATAATTCTATGTTATTGTAATATGAAATGAGGTATAAGAAGGACTGAAACAGGATTGGAGAGGTGGGCAGGGGATAGAAAACGGAAAGTCTAATACAGCAGGAGAAAGAGTCTAAAACTTCTTGTGTAGGTGATGGGGAGCCAATGAAGAGTTTAAGAAAGAAATGACATGAGTGGATTTGTGTTTTTAAAAAAATACTCTGGAGGCCATGTGAAGCATCAATTTGAGGGGGGCAGATCTTTAATGATACCAGTCAGAAGGTTACTACAGCAATTCAGAATAGAAATGTTGAGAGCTAAATGAAAATAAGAGGACAGATTAGTGAAATATATAAGGACTCACGTATGGGTACAAGATGGAGAGTAGTGTCAGCAATGGAAAAGATGGAAAGAAAAATAGGGTTAGGAATGAAGATTTTGAGTTCCATTTTTCTTTAACATGTGGGGTTTGGGGATTCTGAGGGATAGCTACATAAAGATGTCTAGCAAAAAATGAAAAGGATATATATGGCTCTAAATATTGGAAGAGATGGCTAGATTCAAGATATAGGGTTATGAATCATCCATATTAATAGCTGCTTCCACTGTTCTCCAAAGCAATAATTCCTGGCATAAACTAAAGTACATAAAATTAGAAAAATGAACCTCTACATATAACTGAAATGTAAACATAATTTAAATATCCACATAAATAGCTCAGTACAATGCAATCCAATACTGTTCTTTTTTCTAGACCATAAAAAACAACTACCACATCAAATATAGAGTATAAGTGGATTGGAAAAGAATGGCCCTTCCATATTATTCTTGTTCACTTGGCTCATTTTCTAATTTCAGTTGATGTAGGTGTCTTGTTGTACTCTGGTTTCTTGGTCTTTCATTTAACCTGACTCTATAGGAAAGCAAACAGTTACAAAAACCAAGTTTTTGAATGACATGAATTCACTGAGTGTTAGAACTGAAATTAAACCTGCAACTGCTTTTCTCCAGTTTCGGATATTCTCCCTCTTTCCGTAAATTTCTGATAGTCCAGTCTAAACACTGCGCTTTATAGCTAAGAATTTCTAATTTTTCAACAACTTTGATGGTAACATCACTAACCTTCCACCTTCAGCAAAACTTTAAAACATTTTTAAAAAGCTATTTGAGAATTCTCTGAGCAAAGTCTAAGAATGGCACTTCGAAGACAGAATAGGAGCTGTATTTGTTGTTTTTCCAGTTTAAGATGTTCATCCATCTGGCAGAGCAGCTAGACAATACATCAGCCAAGAACATCTCCCTGGCTTGAAACAGATTCTGGCTCTCAAAGAGGATTTGACTGAAGGAAAGGCAACATCTTTAGTTGCTCTGTGGCTGAACTCTTCTAATATTTCTCCCCGGTGCCTCCTCCAAGCTTGGCTCCATCCACTAACTTGGTTTCCATAGGAATAGACAGAGCTATCAAGTGGCACACAGTCAAACAGCATAACAGAAAGAGAAAACGTTGCTGTCAAACACACACACACACACACACACACACACACACACACACACACACACACACACATTTTTCTCTAACAGAAGAAATGATGCAAAGGTATCCTTGACTCTGAGGCTTCCTTATCCAATGCCGGATTCGTCAGGTGCTTCTTCTGTCTATTATAGCCTATTTTTTAAATGAGTCCCTTCAGTACTGAGCATGTCATACCAAAAATAAATGTTAAAAAACAGTTATAACAAGTTGTGATGTGTGTTTCCACAAGTACCATTCTGTTGGGCTTGTGAGGTACACTTCTGTATTTAGAGTGGTGCTTTAAATTAGCACAACCTTTTGGGATGATTGTAAAATGCATTTTGTTTCCCATAATTGATATTGTTTGTAGGAAAACATTAATTTTTTCATAAGTCAGTAGTTCTAACTCTAGCATGTACCAGGATCACTGGAGAACTTGAAAACACAGATTGCTAAGGTCTTCCCTCAGAGTTTTCATTTACTAGGTCTGGTGTGCGGCCTAAGAATTTGCATTTCAAACAAGTTTCTGGGAGATGCTGGTGCTGCCAGTCTAGAATTCCACACTTTAAACCATTGTTTAAAAGAAGAATGTAATGTTGAAGTTGTCAACTCTGAGAAGCTTAAACAACAAACGATAGAAAAACCCAAATGAAAACAAAACATCTGTTCTATCCCAGATCAATGCAACCAGAATTTCTGGGACTTTGGAATTATTACTTCTTCAATACTTTGCAGGTGATTAAAAAAATGATATCAAGATTAAGAAATGCTGACCTGATTCAATCATTTATTCAATATTAGTTATGTACTATATGAATATTCTGTATCCAACACTGAGTAAGATGTTTGGAAGTTTTAATTTTTGTGTTTTTTTGAATCATATTTGGTACACAATGCTACATTAGTTTCAGGTGTACAACATGGTGGTCCAACAACTCTATGTATTACGCTGTGCTCACCATGGGTACCTACCACATGTCACCATACAACCCAACCTCAATACCAGGGACTTTATTCCCTAGGTTGTATCTTTTACTTCCATGACTTATTCATTCCATAACTGGAAGACTGTATCTCCCACTTCCCTTCGTTTGGTCCATTTGTCCATTCCTCCACCTCCTTCCACTCTGGCAACCATCAGTTTGTTCTCTGTATTTGTAGCTTTCATTCTGCTTTTTGTTTGTTTATTCACTTGTTTTTTAGATTCCACATATGAGTGAAATCGTATGATGTTTGTCTTTCTCTGAACTACTTCACTTAGCCTAACACCCTCTAGGTCCACCCATGTTGTGGTAAATGGCAAGATCTCACCATTTTTTATGGTTGTGCAATATTCCATTGTGTGTATATGTGTCTGTGTACCACTTCTTTATCCATTCATCTATCAATGGACACTTGTGTTGTTTCAGTATCTTGGCTGTTGTGAACACTTTTTATTTCTTGCCTGTTT
The DNA here is from genome assembly GCF_018350215.1 of Panthera leo. Taxonomy (NCBI): domain Eukaryota; kingdom Metazoa; phylum Chordata; class Mammalia; order Carnivora; family Felidae; genus Panthera; species Panthera leo. The sequence goes on along the minus strand of NC_056691.1, from coordinate 62,178,459 downwards.
GATTTTAGCCAATCTAACAAGTATAAGGTGATATCTCATTGTGGTTTTGATTTGCATTTCCCTGATAATGAGTGATGTTGAGCATCTTTTCATGTGTCTGTTGGCCATCTGTATGTCTTCTTTGGAAAACTGTCTATTCAGGTCCTCTGTCCATTTTTTAAAAAGATTGTTTGTTTTTTTGTGTTGAGGTATAAAAGTTCTTTATATATTTTGGATATTAACCCCTTATCAGATATATCATTTGCAAATATCTTCTCGCATTCAGTAGGTTGCCTTTTTGTTTGTTGATGGTTTTCTTCACCGTGCAAAAGTTTTTTATTTTGAAGTCTCAATAGCTTATTTTTGCTTTTGTTTCCCTTACCTCAGGAGACATATCTAGAAAAATGCTGCTATAGCTGATGTCAGAGAGATCACGGTCTGTGCTCTCTTCTAAGAGTTTTATGGTTTCAGGTAGAGTTTTGGAAGTTTAAAAAAATAATTAAAACACACATGTACACTCATATACAATATAAAAAGTATAAGCAAGGAAGGGTAAGTACATAAAGAGGAATAAAACAGACCACAGAGGCAGGCTGGATAGAGGATGTACTTTCAGCACTTTGTGGGGAGGGGGAAGGGTTGGATCAGGAAAGACTTCATGAAGGAGATGACAGTTGAGCTGGATCTTGACTTAGGAACATCAATATTTTAGCACTTCTCCGTGTCTCCATTTCATTCCCCTTGCCCATTTCTTTGATGTGGACAATAGGTATTTTCTTTTTCCCTTTTTTAAATTTAAATTTTAGTGAGTTAACAGAGAATGCCATATTGGTTTCAGGAGTAGAATTCAGTGATTCATCACTTACATACAATACCCACTGCTCATCACAAGTGCCCTCCTTACTACCCATTACCCATCTGGCCCATCTCCCAACCACATCCTTCTGTCAAACCATAGTTTGTTCTCTATCATTAAGAGTCTCTTGTGGTTTGTTTCCCTCTCTTCTCTTCCCCACCACCCTTCCCACGAGTTCATCTGTTTTGTTTCTTAAGTTCCACATATGAGTAAAATCATATGGTATTTTTCTTTCTCTGCTTGACTTATTTCACTTAGCTTAATATATTCTAGCTCCATCCACATCATTGCAAATGGCAAGATTTCATTCTTTTTAATGGCTGAGTAATATTCCATTATATATATATATATATATATATATATATATATATATATATATATATATATAATGATATATATAATGATATGTGTCCATTATCAGTCAATGGACATTTCGGCTCTCTCCATAGTTTGGCTATTGTTGATAGTGCTGCTATAAACACTGGGGTGCATGTACCCTTTCAAATCTGTATTTTTTTGTAGCCTTTGGATAAATAATAGTGAAATTGCTGAATTGTAGGGTAATTCTATTTTTAGTTTTTTGAGGAGCCTCCATATTGCTCTCCACAGTGGATGCACCAGTTTGCATTCCCATCAACAGTGCAAGAGGGTTTCCCCTTCTCTATATCCTCACTACCACCTGTGGTTTCTTGTGTTGTTGATTTTAGCCATTCTTACAGGTGTCAAGTGGCATCTCATCATGGTATTGATTTGTATTTCCCTGATTATGAGTGATGTTGAGAGCATCTTTTCATGTGTCTGTTGGCCATCTGGATGTCTTTTTTGGAAAAGTGTCTATTCATGTCTTCTGCCTATTTCTTAACTGGGTTATTTGTTTTTTGGGTATTGAGTTGGATAAGTTCTTTATAGATTTTGGATACTAACCCTTTATCAGATATGTCATTTGCAAATATCTTCTCCCATCTGTAGACTGCCTTTTAGTTTTGTTGATTGTTTCCTTCACTGTGCAGTTTTTGATCTTTTTTAAAAAAATGTTTATTTATTTTGAGAGAGAAAGAGGCCAACAGAGAGAGAGGGAGAGAATCCCAAACAGGCTCCAGGCTGTGCATGAGATCATTATGGGGTTTGATCTCATTACCACAAGATCATGACCTAAGCTGAAATCAGGAGTTGGATGCTTAACTGACTGAGCCACCTAGGTGCTCCCAGAAGCTTTTTATCTTGATGAAGTCTCAATGATTCATGTTTGCTTTTGTTTCTCTTGCCTTCAGTGACATGCCTAGTAAGAAGTTGCTCTGGCTGAGGTCAAAAAGGTTGCTGCCAGTGTTCTCTTCTAGGATTTTGAGGTTTCCTGTCTCCCATTTAGGTCTTTCATCCATTTTGAATTTATTTTCTGTATGGTGTGAGAAAGTGGTCCAGTTTCATTCTTCTGCATGTTGCTGTCCAGTTTTCCCAACACCATTTGCTGAAGAGACTGTCTTTTTTCCACTGGATATTCTTTACTGCTTTGTCAAAGATTAGTTGACCATACAGCTGTGGGTTCATTTCTAGGACTTCTCTTCTTCCCATTGATCTATGTGTCTGTTTTTGTGCCAGTACCATACTGTCTTGATGACTACAGCTTTGTAATATAACTTGAAATCTGGAATCGTGACGCCTCCAGTTTTTTCTTTTTCATGATTGCTTTGACTATTTGGGGTCTTTTGTGGTTCATACAAATTTTAGGATTGTTTGTTCTAGCTCTGTGAAAAATGCTGGTGGTATTTTGATAGGGATTGCATTAAATGTGTAGATTGCTTTGGGTAGGATAGACATTTTAACAATGTTTGTTCTTTCAATCCATGTGTAGGGAATGCTTTTCCATTTCTTTGTGTCCCTTCAATTTCTTTCTTAAGTGTTCTGTAGTTTTCAGAGTACACATCTTTTACCTCTTTAGTTAGGTTTCTTCCTAGGTATCTTAGCGTTTTTGGTGAAATTGTAAATGGGATCAATTCCTTGATTTCTTTTTCTGTTGCTTCGTTATTGGTATATAGAAATGCAACAGATTTCTGTACATTAATTTTATATCACGTGACTTTGCTGAATTCATGTAATAGTTCTAGCAATTTTTTGGTGGAGTCTTTTGGGTTTTCTACATGGAGTATCATGTCATCTGCAAATAGTGAAGTTTGACTTGCTGATTTGGATGCAGTTTATTTCTTTTTGTTGTCTGACAGCTAAGACTAAGACTTCCAGTACTATGTTAAATAGTAATGGTGAGAGTGGACATTCTTGTCTTGTTCTTCACCATTGGGGAAAAGTTCTCATTTTCCCCACTGAGGATATTAGCTGTGGGTCTTTTGTATATGGCCTTTCTGATGTTAAGGTATGTTCCATCTATCCCTATTTTGTTGAGGGTTTTTACCAAGAATGGATGCTGTATTTTGTCAAATGCTTTTTCTGCATCTATTGATAGGATCATATGGCTCTTATCCTTTCTTTTAATAATGTTGTGTATCACGTTGATTGATTTGTGAATATTGAACCAGCTCTGCAGCATAGGAATAAATCTCACTTGATCATGGTGAATATCTTTTAATGTACTGTTGAATTCAATTTGCTAGTATCTTGTTGAGAGTTTTTGCATCCATGTTCATGAGGGATATTGACCTGTAATTCTCCTTTTTCTGCGGTCTTGTCTGGTTTTAGAATCAAGGTAATGCTGGCTTCATAGAATGAGTTTGGAAGTTTCCCTTCTGTTTCTGTTTTTTGTTCTTTTGGTTTTTTTTGGAACAGTTTGAGAAGAACAGGTAGTAAATCTTCTTTAAATGTCTGTTTCTTGAGATAGGCCTGGATTGCAATGTATTTTCCTCTCAGGACTGCCTTCGCTGCATCCCAAAGCGTTTGGATTGTTGTATTTTCATTTTCGTTTGTTTCCATATATGTTTTAATTTCTTCTCTAATTGCCTGGTTGACCCACTCATTCGTTAGTAGGGTGTTCTTTAACCTCCATGCTTTTGGAGGTTTTCCAGACTTTTTCCTGTGGTTGATTTCAAGCTTCATAGCATTGTGGTCTGAAAGTATGCATGGTATAATTTCAATTCTTGTAAACTTATGAAGGGCTGTTTTGTGACCCAGTATATGATCTATCTTGGAGAATGTTCCATGTGCACTCGAGAAGAAAGTATATTCTGTTGCTTTGGGATGCAGAGTTCTAAATATATCTGTCAAGTCCATCTGATCCAATGTATCATTCAGGGCCCTTGTTTCTTTATTGACTGTGTGTCTAGATGATCTATCCATTTCTGTAAGTGGGGTGTTAAAGTCCCCTGCAATGACCACATTCTTATCAATAAGGTTGCTTATGTTTATGAGTAATTGTTTTATATATCTGGGGGCTCGGGTATTTGGCGCATAGACATTTATAATAGTTAGCTCTTCCTGGTGGATAGACCCTGTGATTATTATATAATGCCCTTCTTCATCTCTTGTTACAGCCTTTAATTTAAAGTCTAGTTTGTCTAATATAAGTATGGCTACTCCAGCTTTCTTTTGGCTTCCAGGAGCATGATAGATAGTTCTCCATCCCCTCACTCTCAATCTAAAGGTGTCCTCAGATCTAAAATGAGTCTCTTGTAGACAGCAAATAGATGGGTCTTGTTTTTTTATCCATTCTGATACCCTATGTCTTTTAGTTGGCGCATTTAATCCATTTACATTCAGTGTTATTATAGAAAGATATGGGTTTAGAGTCATTGTGATGTCTGTATGTTTTATGCTTGTAGTGATGTCTCTGGTACTTTGTCTCACAGGATCCCCCTTAGGATCTCTTGTAGGGCTGGTTTCGTGGTGACAAATTCCTTCAGTTTTTGTTTGTTTGGGAAGACCTTTATCTCTCCTTCTATTCTAAATGACAGACTTGCTGGATAAAGGATTCTCGGCTGCATATTTTTTTCTGTTTAGCACACTGTAGATATCGTGCCAAGCCTTTCTGGCCTGCCAAGTTTCAAAGGAGAGATCAGTCACGAGTCTTATAGGTCTCCCTTTATATGTGAGGGCACTTTTATCCCTTGCTGCTTTCAGAATTTTCTCTTTATCCTTGTATTTTGCCAGTTTCACTATGATATGTCGTGCAGAAGATCGATTCAAGTTACGTCTGAAGGGAGTTCTCTGTGCCTCTTGGATTTCAATGCCTTTTTCCTTCCCCAGTTCAGGGAAGTTCTCAGCTATAATTTGTTCAAGTACCCCTTCAGCACCCTTCCCTCTCTCTTCCTCCTCTGGGATACCAATTATGCATATATTATTTTTTTTTAGTGTATCACTTAGTTCTCTAATTTTCCCCTCATACTCCTGGATTTTTTTATCTCTCTTTCTTTCAGCTTCCTCTTTCTCCATAACTTTATCTTCTAGTTCACCTATTCTCTCCTCTGCCTCTTCAAGCCGAGCCATCGTGGATTCCATTTTGTTTTGCAATTCGTTTAAAGCGTTTTTCAACTCCTCGTGACTGTTCCTTAGTCCCTTGATCTTTGTGGCAAGAGATTCTCTGCTGTCCTGTATACTGTTTTCAAGCCCAGCGATTAATTTTATGACTATTATTCTAAATTCACTTTCTGTTATATTATTTAAATCCTTTTTGATCAGTTCATTAGCTGTTGTTATTTCCTGGAGATTCTTCTGAGGGGAATTCTTCCGTTTGGTCATTTTGGAGAGTCCCTGGCGTGGTGAGGACCTGCAGTGCACTTCCCCTGTGCTGTGGTGTATAACTGGAGTTAGTGGGCGGGGCCGCAGTCCGACCCGATGTCTGCCCCCAGCCCACTGCTGGGGCCACAGTCAGACTGGTGTGTGCCTTCTCTTCCCCTCTCCTAGGGGCGGGATTCACTGTGGGGTGGCGTGTCCCGTCTGGGCTACTTGCACACTGCCAGGCTTGTGTTGCTGGGGATCTGGCGTATTAGCTGGGGTGGGTAGGCAAGGTGCACGGGGGGTGGAGGGGCAGGCTTAGCTCGCTTCTCCTTAGGTGATCCACTTCAGGAGGAGCCCTGTGGCAGCGGGAGGGAGTCAGATCCGCTGCCGGAGGTTTGGCTCCGCAGAAGCACAGAGTTGGGTGTTTGCGCGGAGCGAGCAAGTTCCCTGGCAGGAACTGGTTCCCTTTGGGATTTTGGCTGGGGGATGGGCGGGGGAGATGGCGCTGGCGCCTTTGTTCCCCGCCAAGCTGAGCTCTGCCATCCAGGGGCTCAGCAGCTCTCCCTCCCTTTGTCCTCCAGCCTTCCCGCTTTCCGAGCAGAGCTGTTAACTTATGACCTCCCAGACGCTAAGTCGCGCTTGCTGTCGGAACACAGTCCGTCCGGCCCTTCCGCTTTTGCCAGCCAGACTCGGGGGCTCTGCTTGGCCGGCGAGCCGCCCCTCTGCCCCGGCTCCCTCCCGCCAGTCCGTGGAGCGCGCACCGCCTCGCCGCCCTTCCTACCCTCTTCCGTGGGCCTCTAGTCTGCGCTTGACTCCGGAGACTCCCTTCTGCTAATCCTCTGGCGGTTTTCTGGGTTCTTTAGGCAGGTGTAGGTGGAATCTAAGTGATCGGCAGGACGCCGCGTCCTCCTACGCCGCCATCTTCCGGAACCCCCTCGATACAAAGTTTTTAAAAGAATGGACTAGTAAGTCTTCAGTGGTAGGAAAGGTCACGGCGGCAGGTACTAGCATCTAGATGAAATGTAAAGCCACGAGACTGGTGGGGTCATCTCCGGAGAGTCTGTCTGTCCCCGCAGACGGGCTGGCTCTTTAAATGTCTGGTAGAAATCCCCTGGGAAGCAATCTGGCCCTGGACTCTTGTTTTTTGGAAGATTTTTGATTACTAATTCAATTTCTTTACTGGTTATGGCTTTGTTCAAATTTTCTATTTCTTCCCATTCCAGTGTTGGTAGTTTGTGAGTTTCTAGGAATTTGTCCATTTCTTCCGGATTGCCCAGCTGGTTGGCATATAATTTTTCATAGTATTCTCTTATAATTGTTTGTATTTCTGTGGTGTTGGTTGTGATCTCTCCTCTTTCAATCATGATTTTATCTATTTGGGTCCTTTCTCTTTTCCTTTTGATAAGTCTGGCTAGGGGTTTATCAATTTTGTTAATTCTTTTGAAGAACCAGCTGTTAGTTTTGTTGATCTGTTCTACTATTTGTTTGTTTCTACATCCCTTATATCTGCTCTAATCTGTATTATTTCGCTTCTGCTGGCTTTGGCTTTATTTGCTGTTCCTTTTCTAGCTCCTTTAGGGGTAAGGTGAGGTTGTACATTTGAGACCTTTCTTGCTTCTTGACATAGGCCTGAATTGCAATATACTTAGGACTGCTTTTACTGCATCCCGAAGGTTTTGGACTATTGTGTCTTCATTTTCATTGGCTTTCATGTTTTTTTTTTTTTTTAATTTCTTCTTTAATTTCCTGGTTAACTCATTCATTCTTTAATAGGATGTTCCTTAACCTCCATGTATTTGAGGGCTATCTAAATTTTTTCTTGTGGTTGACTTCAAGTTTCATAGTGGTGTGATCTGAAAATATGCATGGTATGATCTTGATCTTTTCGTACTTATTGAGGGCTAATTTGTGACCCCATATGTGATCTATTCTGGGGAATGTTCCATGTGCACTGGAGAAGAATGTATATTCCACTGCTTTAGGATGAAATGTTCTGAATATATCTGTTAAGTCCATCTGGTCCAGTGTATCATTCAAAGCCATTGTTTCCTTGGTGATTTTCTGCTCAGGTGATCCATCCATTGCTGTAAGTGAGGTGTTAAAGTCCCCTACTATTATGGTATTATTATCAATGAGTTTATGTTTGTGATTAATTGATTTATATATTTGGGTGTCTCAAGTTGGGGCCATAAATATTTACAAACTTCAGATTCTGCACTCTAATTTTCATAGAAAACTGGTGGTATTGAAACCCTCTCCTCCCTCCCTCCCCATCAATGGTTTTGGGGAACAGGTTTCCAGTGCAGTCCCCTGTGTGTGTTTTCACTCTTTCTCTCTAGCTGCTTTCAGGAGGAGTGCTTTCTTGTGCAAATCCAGTGCCCTGCTCTCTCTCCTGCTCTGTCTTTCTCCTCTCCATGGAAACAGCTCCCTTCTCTTTGGCACCATGGCTCTTCTCTCCCTTAATGCACCTTTCTGCAACATGTGCCTTCTGCCTTCTTTCCCTCTAATTATGCAGATCATTTTGTTAATCCTCATATCAATTTCCTAGGTGTTCAAAATGGTTTGATGTTGATGTAGCTGTGTTCAAGGGATGAGACAAGCCCAGGGTCCCCTTACTACTCTGCCATCTTAAATCCTCCTCCACAATAGGTATTTTCTGAATTTTATGTAGTCTTACATAAAAATAATAGCTTTCGATCTTACTCCCACCCCTTCCAATCTGACTCAGAAGCTCCTCCTATGCTGAACTTTTGAAGCCAACATTAGTTAACTTGCATAGATCATGTCTTTTGTATTTGCTTATTACATGGTGCAGTAATTCCCACACTATCCCTTACTCTGGTCATAATAGTGAAGTCATATGTATATGTTATTCACTACTGTAATATGGCAAATGAGTCAGTCCCATATAAGGCCAGACAATAGTAAGAACTCTAAAAAGGGGCACCTAACTTGGCCTTGAGGGGCCAGTAAAGCCTTCTTGGAGAAATGGTACCTGAGCTACATATATACAATTAAACTTGTTTAAGTGGTAAGGAAGCTGAATGCAAGGGCACTATGCATGCAGAATGAGGGTGAGGAAAAAATAACTAGAATAAAAGTTTTAAGTAGTTCATATGCCTGAGGATACAGTAGACAGGGGGACATAGGAAGCAGAAGCCAGAAAGGTAAGGCCTAGAAAGATGATGAAAAGTGTCAGACCAAGGCATTTGGACTTTTCCCGTTGGGTTTCTGAAGCAGTACCAAAGGATTTAAGTAAGGCAAATCAACTTCACATCTGAAGGCAAATCACTGAATTTCTCCTAGACTCGGTTTCCTCCCAAATGAAAAATACGAAGGTCAAATGATAATCTATGGGCTCATCCAGCTTCATATTCTTTGGCTATGATTCTAAGAAGCAGAAAACCCACACTGCATAGCTACTTCAAAACTCAAGTGTTTGGTTTTTTTTTATTCAAGTTGCCTCAATAACAACTTAATTTCTAATAAGGTCTATTTTTCCTGGCCACAGGGTAATAATTTTTGAGTCTATTTCCTTTTTCCTGATATGAAAATTAATTTTCCTAGCATACTGAAGCTTTAGGGAACCCCTTGGGAGTCAGCATGGTATAATTAAATGAGAATATATTTTGGAGCCAGTCAAATCTGGGTACTTCACTGGTTATATTAACTGTGAGCATGTTGCTTCTCAAAACCTCGGATTTCCCATTGGTATAAAAGAAAACAACAACAACAACAACAACAACAACAACAACATAGTGACCAGGTCACAGAAACTGCCCAATAAATATTGGTTTCTTTCTCAGATATCATTCTTGTTCTCTTCTCATCATAAAAGTAGTCTTTGAAAACAAAACATCTTTTATTTGACCATGTTTGTTTTGAATACAGGAAAATAAGAAAGTATTTGCTTCTAGTGTTCTCATTGTTTGATGTCCATTATAACCTGCCTGGCCTGTTCTCACTGTTCCTTCAGCTTTCTGAGTTATACTGCAAGTAGTTACCTAAAAAATCATACTTTAATATTAAATTCAAAAGCTAAATGCAACAAATCTTATTTACCTCCTGGTTCCTTTGAAGCACCCCAGGTCTTGTGGTAGCCTCTATCTTTAGTTTTCCAAGAATGTACCTTAGTTTTATTGATTCTAACATGCAGTTTAAAAAAATCAATTCATCTACTCGGCTAAGATATGTGCCTTGGGGGAAACTGTTTCAAACAACTGATTGAATCCATCTGTTGCCTTTTCTACTTTAGTCCCACCCTATGAATGGGATTTCTTGACAGTGGAAAAAGCAAATGTGCAGATAAATGTATAAAAAATTCAATTAAACTCAAAAATCTTTAATGAACCTACACATTAAAGGTTTTCATTAAATGTACTAACTAGTAATCTGACTCAGGAACTATGACCCATTTTCAAAATGGTAGCCGAGGTCCTCACAGTGATGATGCTTGGATTCAAGCCTGTATCCTCTACTCTCAACTACAGCCATCTCTTAAAAATCATATCACAACCTACTCTCTATCTGCTAATCAATCCCTTAACTCTGTACTGTTCCTTACCTTTCTGCCACTATTCTAGACCTTTTCTCTTTGAAACTAAGAGAGAGGAAATGGAATTGGTAAAGAAGAGTGCCCCAGTTTAGTGGTAGGAGTAGGGAAGAAAGGTTGGGAGATCAAAGGCTAGTTTAGAGGCACCATTTTATAACTGAGCTCAGGTAGGTGTCCTGTTTGCCACAGCTCTGTTTTTAATTATAACCTAAAGTTTTTCTTTTTCTTTTTTCTTTTTTAAATGTTTATTTCTTTTGAGAGAGAGAGACTGTGAGCAGGGGAGGGGAGGGGCAGAGAGAATCCCAAGCAGGCTCCAAGCTGTCAACAAGGAGTCCGATGCGGAGCTTGGATCTCCAACTGTGAGATCATGACTTGAGCCTGAATTAAGAGGCAAAGGCTTAGCTGACTGAGCCAAGCAGGTGCCCTCCTAACAGTTTTTCTAATTCAAGAATATCACAATTCTTAAATCAACATTTTAGTATTTCCTGCAAGCCCTTTGTGGATAATTCAGAAATAATCATCCATTATAGAAAGCCATTCAAAAAGTATGAAATATATATTTTAGATGCATTGAGAAATTTGGAAAATTATTGAAAATTGTGAAAATAAAGTATTAATTACCCAAAGCCTAAGATAAACTCTGTTAGCATTTTGGCACAATCTCTTCTACTTCCTTTTAGCTTATTTGTTTAACATGGGAGGTGATTTTTACAGTTTCCATCAACCTATATACATTTAATTTTATAAGAGGAAGAAGCAATGATTTAAAAAAATTTTTCATCTTATTTATTTTAGAGAGAGAAAGAATGCGAGAGGGGGAGAGGGGTAGAGGGAGAGAGAAAGAAAATCCTAAGCAGGCTCCACGCTCAGTGCAAAGGGCTCCATCCCACAACCCTGGGATCATGACCTGAGATGAAATCAAGAGTCGGGCGCTCAGACAGTTGAGCCACTCAGGCACTCCTGGAAGGAGCAATGATTTTAAAAATAACTTCTACCATTTGGCATCCATCATAATAATAAGTAATTTAGGTGGGAGTGGTCAAAGGATGCTAACAATAGTGGGTGAAAGTTTGAGGAGCAACAGGATATTTACATAGTTTAAAATCAGCTTTCCACAAAATGCTTACCAATTACAAAGGAGAAAAATAACATTATAGTGAAGCAACCTGGCAGTTGCCACTTTATCCAAGTGATCAGTGTGACTATCACCAGTAATGGGACAAATCAACAGCACGTGCTTTCTGATATGACGTACTGAGAAGAGCACAACACCACTGCTGTGGTATTCTTACCGAAAGTGCATAATCTGAATCTAATTATGAGCAAACATCAGACAAATCCAAAGTAAAAGACGATATAGCTCACCTCTTCAAAAATGTAAATGTCATGACATGTGCATGTGTGTGCACACACACACAACTGAGGAACTACTGCAGTGATGGAAGACTAAAAAGACAGAATTGGATACAAGGGTTGAGCCTGGGGTTTTTATATGGATGACATCAATGGGACAACTGGGACATCTAAATAAGGTTCGGAGACTAGATAATAACATTTACGTTAATTGCTTGATTTTGCTCATTGAATTGTGGTTATATAATGTCCTTGTTTTTAGGAAATTACACTAGAGATTTGGGGGCAAAGGAGTATCATGTCTGCAATTTACTTCAGATGGTTCAGAACACAATATCTACACACATATATGAGAGACGAGGGTAAAGCACAATGTGATTAAAAGTGCACATTTGGGGAATTTGGGTGAAGGGTACATTCCTGCAACTTTTCTGTAAATCTAAAATTATGCCAACATATAAAGTTAGAAGAAAAAGAAAAAAAACCCTTAACTTTCATTATAAAAGTAATAATATATTCATTAAAGAAATTTCAAAAATAGGGGCACCTGGCTAGCTCAGTGGGTAGAGCAGGAGACTCTTGATCTCAGGGTCATGAGTTTAAGCCCCAAGTTGGGTGTAGAGCTTACTTAAAAAAAAAAAAAAAAGACATTTCCAAAACAAAAAAATATATAAAGAAGAAAACAATAACCAGCTTTCAATGCACAAACGTGAGGTAACCATGTTGACATTTTGATATACTCTCTTTCTGTCTCTTATCTATCAGGAATGTTTCTTATCCTCAGATTGCACTTAAATTTTGAATTTCTCTGTAATCATGCCTTAGTTAATATTCACAATACCCCTGTTGTAAAAGCTGGAATTACTGTCACTTCACAGATGAGAAAACACAAATTCAACAAGATTAAACTATGGGTTTACTTTAAAAAGATTATCAGATAACATATATAGCAGGAAAAAAAAAGTCACTATATAGCTGGTTGACTTAGATTCATGAACTGTCATTTAGTTTCCTATAAAAAGATAAGTGTGGAGATGATTTTTGGAATTCTTTCTAATACTAAAATGTTATAATTCTAACCTTTTCTATTATCATCAACATTTTCTTTTGTATACAGACTGCAGTGCTTAGTGAAGTACCTCATATATAGCAGGCATTAGATAAATATTTTTAAGTGAATAACAAACAAATGCATTACAAATTATAAAATGGATAGCTATGTCATGGAGGCTATGAAGTTAAAAAATATAAAGTGGTTTGTAAAGTATCACACAATTATAATTGATTGTTATCGGTTACTTGTAATAGAAAACAATATAAAAGTAACTATTCATTCTAAAATAGAGATTAAAGTTAAGAGATGCCAGCTTTAAAAAAAAAGATGTCACCTTTTTGTAGGAATCTAAGAAATTTACTATGAAGTTTATTTCTGTATTACTCTTTGTTCAAGTATAATTCACCTGATTCGCATCAATAACCAATTTAACTGACTGTTTACAGACAGATGGAGAGACAAATGACAAATTAGTACTCCCCGGGTTTGTGGCATGGACATAAAAAGTGAATTTATTTTTCAAATACCTTTTATAGCCATAGCCTTGCTAGTAGAAGACATCTTATCTGGTTTACTATTGATCCAGATGACAAGGCTGAGCATCAGATTAAGGATATGTCAGAAACCTGAAAGAAGGACTACCAACGGATGCAGCAGGATATGGTAGCTTCTTTCAAAATGATCTATTAAGGCGACGGTGTTTACAAAGGCAGTTGAGAAAACACAGCACAATACACTGGGTCATACCAAGGAACCAGCAGAGTGCCCATAAAAATTTCAGATACGAATGTGAACCCCCACACACCAATCATGACACATGTTTATTTCCAGCAATAAAAACTATGCACAGATTTTTGATGGCAAAAGATACCAGGCTTTTCCTTCACCCCACATCCTTTTCCTGTTGCCACTGTTTCTTTCTTGACAAAGAGTGGCATTCCTAAGAGATGATATCTGTTTTAAGATAAGGGTAGATATTATCTAACTTAAACTGTCTACCAACTAGAGAGGTTAAACTCAATTCAAGAATTTAATTCTGGGGCGCCTGGGTGGCTCTGTCAGTTAAACCCCAACTTGGGCTCAGCTCATGATCTCACAGCTCGTGGGTTTGAGCTCCACGTTGGGCTCTGTGCTGACAGCTCAGAGCCTGGAGCCTGCTTCGGATTCTGTGTCTCCCTCTCTTTCTGCCCCCACCTCAAAAAGAAATAAACATTAAAAACATTTTTAAAAAATAATTTAATTCTAAGATATCTTTGGTGATAGTGAAATATGACTTAGCTAAATGCTGTAATGACCAAAAAATATCATGCTAAAATGGAGTCCTGAAAAATAAAAATTCCAAGAGTGTTTCTTATATATAATATGATATTTTGTGTAAAAAGAAATGTCCTGAGGATAAAATACCAAGCACGCTAAAAAACAATGTAGCAAAACAAAAAAAGAAATCTGATCAGAGGTGGGAAAATCTGTCTTTTATGATCACCTTGGGATTAGCACTTCTTTAAGGAAGATCCATTATTTTCTAGACTAGAATGAATTGAAGAATTTTGTGAGAATCATGGGAATAGAAAAAGCTTCAGAAAATTCCCCTTTCAGATGACTTTAGACAGACTTGAACTGGTTTTTCAAAACCCAGAGTGCTCTAACCAATTTCAAGAGACCAACATTTGACATTGTTATAGACTAAAGACAGAGCGAGCTCTGGCCTAAACTATTTAAAACATCAGCAAATCACTCAACTTTTTAGTTAGCATGTAACACCTTTTGTAACAATAATAAAATATGTTTGTATTTATCACCAGATTAAAAAGTAGTGAATATGAGCTTCACTGCATTATCATTATTAAATGTTATAGATTATTAAATGTTATAGTTGTTACTCTAAGAACAACTGCATTTTGGTCCTGGCTCTAACTAGTTACCTAAACATGAGCATATCATTACTAAGCAACTACTCTGTGTAATATAAGGCATTGTTTTTATTTTTTAATTTTTATTTTTTTAAAGATTTTAGTTTTAAGTAATATTTACACCCAATATGGGGCTTGAATTTACAATCCCAAGATCAAGAGTCTCAGGCTCTACTGACTGAGCCAGCCAAGTGCCCCACGGTATTGTTTTTAGATGTGATGGAAACAACTTTCCAATTTCCAAAGTGTGTTTTTTTTTCTTTTCAAATTTTTATTTAAATTCTAGTTACTTAACATACAATGCAATATTGGTTTCAGGATCCAAAGTGTTTTACCAATCACCAGTTCCTTATGATGTTACTAGTTAATGCTTAAAAAAAAAAAAAGTATTGAGATCAAACAGTTATGAGAAATCCTGGCTTAAACAAAACAAAAAAAACCAGTCTTCATTGTATGTCTTCTCAGAGCCTTTAAGATGCTAATATGCATTGTCAATTTCCAAGAAGGAGCACGCAGTATTTCCCAAACTTATTTGGAACCCACGGGACCCATTTGTCACACAACATTTCGTGAGAATATTGTTCTAAGGAAGAAGCTTTGGGAAATGCTACACCGAATGATTTTCAAGGTCCTGTTAAGCTTTTATAATTTTTATTTATTTTTTTAATAAGAAACATAAAGCTGCTTAATACCTAACTTCATTTTTCTTGTGTAGAATAAACTTGGGAAAATATGCTTGGAAAAAAAAAATCTCACAAAGCCAAGGAGAAAGTTACATGAGACTATAGCTATCAAAAAAACAACAACAAGCTAGGGTAATAGGTAATATAAAACACTGAGAATGGATGCCAGAAAATGTGGCAGGATAACAAAATTGCAAAAAATTACAAAACAAAACGAAACAAAACAAAACAAAACAAAACAAAAATACCTCCAGCCACGATTCTTTCCAATCAAGCCTTCTTTCAATCTACCTTATCAAGAGTAACCAGTACATACTTCACAATGGCTAACCAAATGCTATAGGTGCTAAACATCAACTATATATTGGACTTTATGTTTTGCACCTTAGGATACATGATTTGCCTATAGCTATGTTTCACCATGGCTTATTACCTACCACATGCCTTGCATTTAGCCTCTTCAAGCCCACCACATTACTTTTATGCTCAAACTCCCAATCACATCCTTAACTCTCCTCTGCCAATGGATAAGAAATATTGCTCTGGTTAGTACCAGGTGACAGTAAAAGCTCAGAGCTTCCAAGTGCAGTCATGCACAACTGAGGAGGATTTCTGGTAGCCTACAATAAATCTAGTTAGTCCAAGGAGACTAGATTTATGAATGACTCTGCTCAGTAATAGAGCCGAGTTCAAGAATGACTCTGCTGACCCAATAGTGGAATAGTCAACGGAAAGGACAAAACTTTAGAGATGAAGCAAATTCTTTAACTCTGAAGGCCACCAAAATAAGTAAGCAATGTCTGTAGATGGGACTGTGAGAAACTGAAAGATCTAAGCTATAGACACGTTACATGGGGAGAGAAAGGACAGGGAAGAGAGAGAAAGATAGGAAGTGAAATAGGAAATGAGAAGTGAAAAGAATTAGGATTGGACAGGAAAGAAAAGTTTGTATGAGGGAAACACTAATCCATCTCTCATTCTTTTCTGTAATGAACTTCTTCAGTGTTTCTAAAAAACGCCATGGCCATTCCACCTTTCAACCCTTGCTCACTCTATTCCCTCTGCCTGAAATTCTATCTCCCATTCCCATTCTTTGTCTAAATTTGACCATTTCATTAGAGCCCACCTGAAATTTCAATTCCACCATGTATTAAGTAGGTTTAACAGGGAATATTAGCTATTTTAGGTATTCTAGGCAGGAAGAATTGTAATACAGGGAATTATATGCTTATAAAATAATCAGAAGCATTCTAGCTAGGCTTTGAGGAATGACTCCCTGAAAAATGCAAAGTCACCATTGTGATTACAATATAAGTTCAATGCAGGTCTGTAGCTGCATCAGGAAGTTAGAATTTAAGCTGCTGTAGTAACTGCCCCTCAGCACCTAGGAGGAAGAAGAATAGACACTAGAATGGTCCATAAAAGCTTCCCTTGATGACTGTTCCCACCTGAGAAGCACTTACAAGCCCAACTTTCTTGTAAAGGACACTCAGCATACTAACACTATCTTGTAAGATTAAAACATAGGCCCATTCTTGTTATCTTGGGTATAATACCCTTGCAGCAAGAATTACAGTGTATATCTCTAGTCTCTTTCTCCTCTGATCAAATCTAACTCAATTTCTTTGGATAGTTGTTCAAGGTATCAATAAGTTGCTAATTATAATCAGATAATGTCTTTGCAGACCAGACCTTTCCAGTTTAGTGTAAAGGAGTATAAGTCCAAGACTTTCAATTATGATTTTCAGCCTTATGTCTGGTTGTGGGCTGAAAGGTTTAAAATCTATTACAGAAAATTAAGACTATAATTATCTTGTAGTTTTTCCTTTGTAGATGGAAAGGAGAAGCACAAAATGACATTTCTGGTATCTCTAAAATCACTCTCAAAGCTTGACCAAAGGTAAGTTTGATTTTATCTTTTACTTCTTTGGAGGGATTCTCTGTAGTGTTTCTACATGTCTATTAACTTGGACATCTTTTCAAGGAAATCTGCACAGTAAGTGGCCTTGGAAGCTAAGGATATTATCTCCCTTCAGGTTGGAGGATAGATGTGTTTGCTGGCCAGGATGATAAAGATAATAGGGCCAAAGTTTGGGCCAGTTTGCTCAAAGTCCTGATGTAAGATTGGGGGTTTTTGAAGTTCAGGTTTCCTCAGGTGTGACACAGGTCTACTTCCTGTGCAGAATCTACCTGGACCTGTCTCTACAACACCCCTATAGGACTTGGGGGCAAGGAGAACCAATGCAAACATAAAGCTCATGCTGCCTGCTGTACCACAAGTAACGCACTATCTAAATAAATTGGGTCTGTGGTCTCTTTACCAGCTGAATTCATGTGGCAAGCCAAACTAATAGCTACAACAGCTTGACTGCTTGACAGGATTGCCTTTTGGGTGAGTACTCATCAACTATTTGCCAAATGAATAAATGAGTGAATGAAATCTGGCTGTGGCATGGAGAATGGTTTGAAGAGAAAAAGACTTGAATCAGGAAGACTGATAAACTAGTTCAATTCTTTAGAAAATAGATTATGATGGACTGGGTTAGAATAATGCAATAATAAAGATGGAAAAAAGAGCGAGAGCGGGAGACCTCAACTATGCATATAGACTCCTCTAAAACCCTCAGCTGACTCATGAATTGCAAACACATGGGAGACTCCAAAAAATCTGCAGAAACCAATAAATGGAAGGTTGAAAAAATTGGTAAGATATTGCAGCTACTACCCAACACAGAGGAGACAAAATTTGGAGTTTGAGTCCCACCTAGAGGACTTGACACTTTTGGTTGAAATCTCAGAAAAGCCAGGGTGCCTGGGTGGCTCAGTTGGTTAAGCGGCCGACTTCGGCTCAGGTCATGATCTCGAGATCCATGAGTTCGAGCCCCGCATTGGGCTCTGTGCTGACAGCTCAGAGCCTGAAGCCTGTTTCGGATTCTGTGTCTCCCTCTCTCTGACCCTCCCCCGTTCATGCTCTGTCTCTCTCTGTCTCAAAAATAAATAAACGTTAAAAAAAAAAAAATCTCAGAAGAGCCATTCCTTAAAAGAATAGACAAACAAGGTATAACAGATTCAACTAAAGACTATGGGAAAAACTGAAACATTCAACAAATTCAGTGTGATTAACCAGTTTTAATTGCCTGATAAAACAACAACACCAAAAAAATCAACATTCATGAGAGGAAGATAACAAAATGAAGACTCTCTCTGATATATAATCTGAAGTTATGAGTCTCCAATAAAAAATGACTACATGTGGAAAAAAATAGAAAAATTAGAGTCAGTATTATGAGAAATACAATTAATATAAACAGACCTCAAGGTGACTCAATGTTGGAATTAGCACACAAGGACTTTAGAGCAGCTATCATAACAGCTTAACTGAAAAGATGATTATAATGATCAAACAGATGAGGGAACCTCAGAAGAGAAAATGAACATATAAAAAGAACCAAGTAAAATTCTAGAACTGGAAAGTACATCTGAAATGTAAAAATCACAGACTACACTTAATATTAGCCTAGACAGCAAAAAAAAAAAAAAGTCAGTTAATTTCAACACAGATCACAGAAATTATCTAATTTGAAGAATAAAAGTAAAAGATTAAAAAAAAAAAAAAAAGAACTGTACTGACCTAGAGGACAATATAAAAAAATCTAATGTATGTATATTTGTCCCATATGAAGACAAGAATGAGATAAAGTATTTCTCAAAGGCATGCTTGATAAAGTTAATATAAGGAAATATTAGGCAAATTTAGTTGACACTGGTGTTCAAATCTTTTATGGACAAATTGACTTTAATAATTTTTTTGAAACATGTCACACTTACAGAAAAATTGCAAGTTTGGTACAACTAACATATTTTCCTGAACCACTTAAGTGTGAATTGCTGACTTGATCCCTTACCACCTCTAAGTATTTTTGTGTGTAGTTTCTAAAAATTAAGGACATTCTTCAGCACTATCATAAGTGCATATATAAACATCAAAATCAGATAATTGACACTGATACAGTACTACCATCAAATTTTCAGATTCCATTATTTTCCAATAATATCCTTAAGGATTAAGTTCAGAATCATACATTGCATTTAATACAAAGAAAACTACTGCTAGGCACATAATAGGCAAACTGCTGAAAAACCAAAATTAAAAGTAAAATACTGAAATAAAAAAGAACAACAATAAAAGCCATTACACACATGAGAAGAACAGGAATGATGGTAGATCAGAAAGAGTGGAGGCCAGAAGACAATGGAATGACATATTTAACTTACGTCTTATGAGAAATAGTATACTATACCAATGTGATAAGTAAAGGATGCATAAGGTCAACCCTAGAGCAACTTCTTAAAAATAATACATAGATATAGTTAAAAATCTAATGAAGGAACTAAAATGAAATATTAAAAAAATATTTGATTCCAAAAAACTACAAGAAAACAGGTTGAGAGGAACAAAACCATATGGCTCAAACATAAAATGAAAATAATAAAACGGAAGACTGAAACTCAGCCATATCAATAATTCATTAAATGTAAATGGACTAACATTACAACTAAAATACAGGTATTGTGTGAGTAGATTAAAAAAAGCAAGAAACAACTTTATGGTGTCTATAAGTAGTGTATGTTAAATCTAAAGACACAGATAGGGTCAAAGTAATAGGATGGAAAAACTTATGCCTGAAACAATAATCATAACAAAGTTGGAGTGGTTACTTTAATATCAGATATAGTACACAATAAGATACATGGTTTAAAAATATCCCCCCACAAAATATTCATTAATTACAAAGATGAAAGAGTACATCTAGAGTGGAGAAAAAGCAAACGCTACATTAACCAACAATAAGTGAATATCATCAGGAATGAGCAAATTAAAAATTGTGTGATACCTAATAGAATTCAATGAGAAGAACACAGAATCACTTCTATAGTATCTCTGCCAAGATGAATAACACAAATTTAATTATGAGAACATATCTAACATATCCAAATTGAGGAATAAAATAAAATATCTAGCCATAAATTTTCAAATGTATCAATACCATTAAAGTTGAGAAAAGATTAGGAATTTTTCCAGATTGAAGGAGATTAAAGAAACTTGACAACTAAATGCAATGTGTGATTCTGAACTTAATCTTTATGGATATTATTGGAACAATAATGGAAACTGAAAATTTGATGGTAGTACTATATTAATGTCAATTATCTGATTTTATGTTTATATTAAGGTGTGTATATATATATAGGTATATATATACACACAAATGTATAAGGTACGAATGTCCTTGTTTTTAGAAAATACACACAAAAACACTTAGAAGTGGTGAGGGATCAAGTCAGCAATTCACTCTCAAGTAGCTCAGGAAAATACGAGTTTGTTGTACCAAACTTGCAATTTTTCTGTAAGTGTGACACATTTCAAATAAAATTATTAAAATCAATTTGTTCATAAAATTTGTGAACACAAGTGTCAACAACATTTGACTAATATTTTATAGAATACCACACCCAACAACTGCAGAATACAATTGCACATGAAATGTTCACAGAATAGAACATATCCTGGGCTGAAAAATAAATCTTAATAAATTTAGAAAGATTGAAATCTTACAGCACATTCATCACAACAGAGTAAAATTAGATAATACAATATCTATAGAAAAGCTCAAAATATTTGCAAATTTAAAAAGTGTTTATTTATTTTGAGAGAGACAGAAAGAGAAATCATGAGTGGGGGAAGTACAGAGAGAGAGGGAGAGAGGGAATCCCAAACAGGCTCCATGCTGTCAGCGCAGAGCTGACGCAGGGCTCAAATCTCGAGAATCGTGAGATCCCGACCTGAGCTGAAATCTAGAGTTGGACGCTTAACCGTCTGAGCCACCCAGGCACCCCAAAATATTTGTATATTAAATAGTACTTTAGAAAATAATCATTGGTTCAGAGAAGAAATCATTATGGAAATTAGAAAGTATTTCAGATTTAAGGACAACAAAAATACAAAACATCAAAATTTGTGAGTTGTAGCTAAAGCAGTACTTGGGGAAATTTCATAGCCTTAAATAAGTATATTTATATATTTAATTAAATCACATATATACATGCTTAAGTAATTATATATATCATATATAAATACTTAATAATATTTTACTATAATTTGACAGTAATTATTATTCTATAAAATCATTGGCCTAAGATTCCAGGATAAAATGTTAGAAAAAGATGAAAAATTAAACCCAAAGCAAGTAAAAGTAAGGAAAAGTGAATAGAAATGAAGAAAATTAATTGGAATAGGAAACTGACAAATTATGGAGAAAACAAACATAGCCAAAGTGGCTTTTTGCAAAGATTAACAAAATTAATGTCTACTTAATCGATGATGAAAGAGAAAAACCTACAAGTTACTAATATCAGCTATATTCATTTTCAACTGCTGCTGTAACAAATTATAACAAATTTGGGGGCTCAAAATGACACAAATTTATAATAATTACAGTTTTGTAGATCAGAAGTCTAACAAGGGTCTCAAGGGCCTAAAATTAAAGGTTCTCTAATAAATTAGAGGTTCTAAGGGAGAAACTGTTTTCCTGCCTTTTCCAGCTTCTACAGGATGCCCATATTCCTTGGCATGTGGCCCTCTTGCAGCCATCAATATCCTCATTCCAAGCTTCTGTCATCACATACCCTTTGGTGAGTCTCCTGCCTTCTTCTTTCCCTTGTAAGGACCCTTTTGGTTATACAGGCCCCACCCAAATAACCCAGGATGACCTTCCAATAACAACAATATTAACTTAATTACATTTGCCAAGTCCTTTCTGCCAAGTAAGGAAACAGGTTCACAGGATCTGAGGATTAGGAAATAGACATCTTTGGGGAGTCAATAATCTGCCTACCATATCAGGAATGAAAAGAGGGGATATCACTACAAACATTAAAAGGATAATAGGAATAAATGGAGAACAACTACATTTTAATAAATTAATTTAATAATTTAATAAATTTAGCTGACTACTCAGCTAAAATGGACAAATCACTGAAAAAGACAAGGTACCAAAATGGACACAAGAAGAAATATAAAATCTGAATAGCCTAAATCTATTAAAGAAATTAAAACTTTCCCACCAAAATTAGGAAGTTAAAAACCATGAGGTCTAAGCGGGTTTACTGGTGAATTCTATATAAAACTTGATAAAGAAAAAAATACCACTTTCTTAAGTCTTCAAATAGAAGAGAATGAAACAGTTCCCAACTTATTTTATAAACACTACATAATCCTGATGCCCAAACCTGACAAAGACATCAGAAGAAAAAAAAACCAACTAAACTATAGATCAAAATTTTTTAGGGGCATCTGGGTGGCCCAGTCAGCTAACTGTTTGACTTCTGCTCAGGCCATGATCTCATGGTTTGTGAGTACAAGCCCTACATTGGGCTCTCTGCTGTCAGTGGGGATCCCACTTCAGATCCTCTGTCTCCCCGTCTCTGCATCTCCCCTGCTTCTGCACACTCTTTTTCTCTCTCAAAAATAAACATTAAAAAATTATACATATAAAAATTCTTTAACATTGTTACAAAAATCCTCAAAATATTAACAAATTAAATTGACCAATATATAAAAAGCATAATACTTCATGACCAAGTGGGACTTAACCCCTGGAACGCAAAGTTGGTTTCACACTTACAAATCAATTGATGTAATGAGTAAAATTGATCAAAAATAAGGAGAAAAATCATATGATCATCCCAACAGATGTAGAAAATGCATTTGACAATGTTTAATGCTTACTCTTGGTATACATTTTCAGCAAACTAGAATCAAAAGAAAATTTTCTGCATCAGTGTACCAATTATCAATTATTTGACTTTCAACTTCAAATCAATCCTTTTTTACCCTGTTTTGTGGTGCTGGAGTTAGTAACCATTTCTCCTTTACCAGCTGCCCCCAAATTTGGCTTTATCAGTACAAGGTGCAGCAGGAACACTGTAAGTTTCCATCTGGTATGATTTCCTTTCAGCCTGAGGAACTTTCTTTGGTTTTTCTTATAATGTAGGATTTTTTTGAGATAAATTATCTTAGTTTTATTTGTCCTTATTTTAATTTCATTATGGAAAGATAGTTTTACTACATATAGAATTGTAGGTTGTTTCTTTTAGCATTTCAAATTCTACTGTCCGTGTCTATTGTTTTTGCGAAGTAGGCAGTCCTCTGAATTCATGGTTTATCTTATTAGATTGTGTCTTTTTCTTTGGCTGCTTTCAAGATTTTTCTCTTTTATTCTTGGTCTTCAATAATTTGACTACGGTACTTCTAAGTGGAGTTTTATGTCTCTATCTTTTTGGGGATCGCCAAGTCTCGTGAATCTTTAAATTTAGGTCTTTACCAAGTTTGGGCAACTTTTGGTCATTATTTTCTCAACTGTTTTTCTGCTCCATTGCCTCTTGTTTCTCCTGATAATCTCATTGCAAGTATTTTACCACTTTCAATATTGTCCTACAAACCAGTTTTGAGCAAGTCCCTGGCTGTGATTTCGTTTTGACCTTTCTTTTAGGGAGAATTCTTCCATCTTGTCATTTTGGCTAAGTTTCTGTCTTTTGTGTATTTTGAAAGCTTATTATGTTTCCTGCACCTGGGAGTAATGCTGTATTTGAAAGGGGTTATGCACTGTCCAGGGCCTGGCACTTCACGAAATGTTTCTGGTATATGCTGTGTATGCTCTGCTGTTGAGTTTTGGCTGCTCTTTCCCCCAGGTCAGTCCTCTGTAGAGCTCCTCCTTGCTTGCAGTGGGGAGTGTTTGGACCTATATCTAGGTGCACTTCGATTTGTTTGTTAAAATAAGCCTTGCAGCACTTGCCACATTGTCTCCCTCCAACCTTGAAGATCCTTCTGCTAATCAGTCCTCAGATCGATTTCCTGGGCGTTCCAAGTGATCTGACCTGAAAACAGCTGTGTTTGAGGAACAAGAAAAGCCTAGGGTTCCTCTACTCTTCTCTGCCATTTGAACTCCTCTAATGTCCCACAAATCAGTGAAACATCATTCTTTTTTTTTTTTTTTCTCTTAATACATTCTTCTCTTTTTTTAGGTTGGATAATTTCTATTAGTCTATCCTTTAAATTCATTCACTCTTTTGTCATCTCCAGTCTGCCAATAAGCCCTTCCAATGAAATTTTTATTTAGATATTCTACTTTTCAGTTCTAGAATTTCCATTTAGTTTTTTTATAGTTTCTATTTTTCTGTGAGACTTTCTATTGGTTTATTCATTAAATCATGTTTTCCTTTGTATCTTTGAGCAGAGTTAAAGTCGCTGCTTTAAAATCTTTGTCTGCTAATTATAACATCTGGATAACCTTGAAAGTTGTTCTCCAAGATTTCCTTTTCTCTTGAGTATGCATTACAGTTCCCTGTTTGTCCACATGTCCAAAAATTTTGGATAATATTTTGGACATTGTAAACAAGAGTCTGGATTCTGTATGTTACACTGAAGAGTAATTTGTTTGTTTGTTTGTTTGTTTGTTTGTTTTAGAAGGTAGTTCATTTGGCCGAACTCAGATTCCAAAATTTGTTTCTCTCACATAGGCAGACAGCTGCTAAAATCTCTGCCTAAAAACTTTGATGAGTTATTTTAGCTTTAGCTTGGCTCCCTGAAGTTTTCTGTATGTATGTTTGGGTAAGGGATCAGGCAGAGATTTTCGCAATTTATATGTAGAATTTGGGGCTTCCCTTCTGTGGGTCCTTCTATTTGGGAATATCTCTCTTGACTTTTGGCCATTGGCCAAAATGCTGTCCTCTGACTTTTCAACTAGTGAGTATAGATTTCTCTTCAATTTTCCTCCCCCTTGAAGAACTGACTAGACTCTACCATAAAAGCAGAAATTCAACCAATGCCATTTCTTTTCTTTTTTTCTTCTAAGAAGTGATTACTCCCTAATTTCTGCCTGCTGTTGGTTACTCTTCAGTTCCTCTAGATAGCTGTTTTTATATTTTTCCCAGAGTTGAAAATGTCATTTGTTGGAGGTTGATCCAATATGAGCTAGTTCACCATTACCAAAAGGCATTGTTATTTTTAGAAAGCTCTCTAGATAGTTAAGAACCACTGTACTAATCCTGGTGATGGAAGAAGTATTTAGGTAGTCTCCACCATCCTCATAAGTACCACTTGACTGTCTATTTTGGATGTCGTGCTGCCAATAGCTGTCCTTAATTAGTGACCAACTATAATCCTTTACACAATCAACATTCCTTCCTACTGAGCTCCTGTAACCAGCTGGGTAACATATATTCTCTCGGAGGTGGGACCAGTATCAAGCTTCTGTCCTTTTTCACCATTAGTCAAATGTTATACTTCACTAATAAATCCTAAAATTAGAATAAAAGGTTTTCTACAATGAGTGGTGTTTCTCTGCAGAACTGAAAAGAATAGATTGATTCAAGAATGTTATTAATTCAGAGCTAATTCTGACAATACCAGCATAAGAATTCACTGTTTCATGTCCCCAAACACACAAATATTTACTTAGCACCTATTATTTATATTTGTACTTAGCAATGAATTACAAGGGGATACAAAAATAAATTTGAAGGGACTCTGCACTCTTGGAGCTCACAGAACATCAGGAGCGGATTTGTTCATGAATAGCCATAATATAAGATAAAAAGTGCTAAGATCCATAACAGAGAGTCTAACGGTATTCTCAGAACTGTTACCTGATTGCCTTGGTCACTGAGGCATTACAAAGCGTTACAAACACTGTACAAAGTGTTACAAGAGCAAAGATTTTGATTATAGGTTATAGACAGTAAGTTCTATTCAAAGACCTTATTGCAAATCCAGCTATTTAAACTTTGAACTTCTTTTCCCAGGATATCAAGTTTGTCTCTATCATTTCCTGTGAACAATTTTGCTTAAGAAAATGTGGTCATAATTTCACAGATATAGTTCTAGAAGAATTGCATGAAATCTGAGAGAAGATTTCTGCAACTGTGGATAGGTGTTTTGAAACTTTAAATTTTTCTTGTTTAGATCAAGCAAAACAAGTACTTTAAATAACCACAATGCAAATGTTTAGTCTGCAATACTGAGACTTGTGTGTATCTTCACTGTGGACTACAAAGTGAATAAGATCATAGAATCTTCAAACCAGCTGTGAAATAGGGAGAACTTAATGAAATATTTGTAATGGTAATGAATCTTAGAATTTGAAGGGCGCAAGGTCACTGGACTCATCCATCCAGTATCTAGTTTGTACATCCATTCAGTTCTTTTGGAGTACTTTTTTGAGTCATTTCAAATTGGTTGGCTGGGTTTTTCTAAATGGCTATAGAAAGGAGACGGTATGGATATAGAGATGGGCTGAATGCACAATCCATAACCTAGGAATGCTTATTCACACACTCTGAACATTACTGTCAACTCACCTTTATTCAAAGTATTCATTACAATATACTTACCTAGCTATACATAGATGATGCTTATAAGTGCTCTCTGTGCCTGGTATATTTTTATGCATGCTTTTTTTTAAGTGTGTTTTTTTTGAGAGAAAGAGAGAATGCGTGTGCGTGTGAGCATGAGTGGGGGAGGGGCAGAGAGAGAGTGAGAGAGAGAATCCCAAGCAGGCTCCATACCATCAGCACAGGGCCTGACTTGGGGCTCAAACCAAGAGATCATGACCTGAGCTGAAATTGAAAGCCAGACCCTTAACCAACTGAGCCATCCAGGTGCCCCTGTACCTAGAGTATTTTAACGGCATGTCAAAAATTATATATGCTTTTGGGTAACAGCAATGCATTAAATTAAATTAAATTAAATTAAAGTAAATTAAATTAGTACATAGAGACCGGATATATAAGGAAAATCATAAATGTTGCTTATAACATCATATTTAGCATTTATCATTGTTAACTTTGTTCCATAGAATTTAGTGAAATTTAAAATCATATACTTGGCCATGAAGAGGTGGTATTAAGAGCTCTGAACACTGGAGAATAAGTCAGTTGAGTTTTTCCAAATATCTTCTCCATTCATACTCCAAATGATCGCATTGTAATATAAGTATATACAGGAGTACATAGAGAGTAGCGTAAGTATGTGTGGGGATGGAGGAAGAGATTTTGAGACTGCATTGGATACGATAGCACTGGTACAATTTAAATCCAATCCTGTTACTTGCTCTAATTTGCTAAAGAAAAAAATTAAGGCATTCCTTGGAAGAAACAACTTGGCCAATGTATAATAATTCTTTAGGTTAGCAGGAATAAATGAAAGATTTTGTTTTATAAGGAACCATATTTCTAAATGGGTATGGGAGAAAAATATCATCAAATATCCACACTTCATTATTAATTCATCTATCCTTTTAATTTAATGTCTCACTATTTTTTTTTCTAATAATAGTGTTAAAGGTGCTTATCACTTGTTAATTGTGACAACGAGATGGCAACTTAGGCCATTTCTCCCCTACAGTTTCATTTTTAATCTCCATTTAAGTGGTTTACCTTCTAGCATAACCAGAGACAAAAGGAACCAATCTGGATTTGCACTGTGTGTATATACGTGTGTGTGTTTTGCACATCCAGGCTTGAAGATACCATTTAGAGTTACACAGATTTATTATCCAAAGGGGTATCTAATTAAATAAAGAAGGGAGCATATGTTAGCTGCGTTGACTTCAGGATCTGTTCCTTTGTATAAAAGGGCTCTCGCATGCCTTCCTCCTCAATTCTGAAAGCACACGGTTCCTTATTCCCTTCACCATGAATAAGGCCGACATTTGACAGCTTCACAAGGCTGACAGGGTTACCCAACAGCCCACCCTCCCTATTCTCAATCCAATTAGACCTCTAATCCTCCAGATGAAAGGCCCAACTGCTCACGTTCCTCATGACAACGACAGCTATTGATTATTTGTCACTGCAGCTAACACCTTCCCTGTCGAGGCTGCTCTGACAGAAGCAAACCTACCAAATTAGACAGCACTTTATCTGCCCTGGAGGCCAAATGGCACAACAAGTAAAGGCTAATAAATGGTATAAAAATGAACAAATCATAACATTATGACAGGCTGATCGTTGCCAGCAGCCTCCCAGCTCAAGTTTGATGTTCTGTTAGACTTGCTCCTTCTCTTTCCCCTCTGCTCTAGCTCCAACTTTGACTGAATTAAAGGCCAGAACAATTAAGGCATTTGACCAGCAAAGATAAGCCAATTGAAGTATCACCAAGGGACATAAATGTCAATAACTGACTGCCATTTGTCAATACAAACATTCTGGAGATGCAAATGCTCAGGCCTCTGCTCTCCACTAGCCTGCACTGACTCGCTTTCCAACGAGAGTCAGCTCAAATGGCCAGTCTGCGGCTATTTAACCAGAAGGGGGAAAAAAAAAGAAAAGAAAAAGGAAAATACAGTCCCAAGTGAGGAAGGATTCTATGAAGAACAAGCAGGAGTCATTGGGTAGGGGTGGAGAGTTGCATGAGAACAAGAGAGATAGCAAAGCAGAGCTATTCTTCCTTAAAAATACATCTAATATTAGAATATCATCATATGTTTTTAGACAAGAAAACATGCAGAATGTGAGAAGTGCTAGACCACCTGGGAGAATTAATAAAGCTGTAACTTCAGAAGTAGACTCATTAATTTAATGAATATATATATTTTTATTAATTTTTTTTTTAATTTGAGAGAGAGAGAGAGCGTGAGCAGGGTAGAGGGAGAGGGGCAGAGGGAGAGAGAGGCAGAATCTTAAGCAGACTCCACACTTAGTGTGGAGTCTGATGTGGGGCTTGATTCCATGACCCTGGGATCATGACCTGAGCTGAAATCAAGAGTCAGATGCTCAACTGACTGAGCTACCCAGACACCTCAATTTAATGAATATTTTTTTGAGCACCAACTGTGCACCAGGCACTGTTCTAAGCAATGGGGAGAAATATTGGGGGGAAGGACCCCCAAATCCCTGACTTTATGAAGTTTACATTGTAGTGGGGTAAAAGACAATAAGCAAGGCAAACAAGTAAAACATAAAGTATTTTGGATGGTGTTAAGTGCTAAGGAAAAAAAGAAAGTAGAGTAGGGGGAATAAAATGCGTGAAATGAGGGACTATCAGGAGAGCCAGGGAAGGCTTCACTGCAACAATAACTTTTAAGTAAGAACTGAGGAAAGTGAGGGAGTTCAACACAGAGATAGCTAATGGAACAGTATTCCTAGCAAAAGGAAAAGCAAATGCAAAATAACCTTGAGGCAAGACCATTCTTTTCCTTTTAGAGGAACAGCACAGAGGCTAGAGCAGGCTTATACTGGGAAAACAAGGGTAAGATTAAAGATAAGTTCATATAGGTAACTGGAGATTTAAAACATACGGGGCTTTATAAGGCATAGGAAGTGCTTGGGCTTTTACTCTGAGATAAAGAAAAAAAACAACCCTTAGAGGGTGTGGCGCGGAGAGTGACATGATTTGACTCGAGTTTAAAAGGCTCATGCTAGCTGATGTCATGAGCACAGACTTCAGGGGGCAAGAGTAGAAGCCAGAAGGCCAGTTTGGAGGCCACTGCAATAATCCAAACAAGGCTCCCACATGAATCCAAGATGCTGGTTGTTATGACCAGGGTAGTAGCAAAGGGGGGTGTTGAGAAATGAGTATGTAGAGTTGACAAGACTTGCTGATGGACATCAGTCTCACACGAGACAACAGGACTTTGAATAAAAATGGGTGCACGATACGTGTTAGTTAAACCGAATTCTCCACCTGGCAGTTCAATGTAAAATTCTATGCTTTGAAGCAAGGGAAGTGTGTCAAGTCAAAATTTTAAAAACCAGTGTAAGCAAAGACTTTGGAATCAGACAGATCTATGTATTGCCTTCTTCTTCTGACACTTAATGAAAAATTACTCAAGCTCTTTGAGTCTTGGTTTCTTCATCTAGATGATCTGGTATTCTATTATTCTCAGCTGGGTGAGAAAAAGGAGTAGAGATGTAAGATAGAGGAGGTTAAGTTAAAAACAACAATATCTTAATCCTGAATTAGAATAGGAAGTGACAAAATGACATTTTTATTAAAAAATGATTCCAAGCAGTGACCACAGTAAAGACTTAGAAACAATCACCAACCCTGTAAAAGTGAGCATCCCTAGACTCCAGACTGTGGCCTCCAAATACTTTTTCCTGCTATCAAGCACCGTGGGTCCTTGGAGGAAAGGTGGATGCCAGGTCTGGAGTAAAAAATACAGAAGTTATGAAACTAATGTAACACTGTATGTTAACTATACTGGAATTGAAAAACTTAATAAAAATGCTGAAGTGAACCTGGAATATTTAGTCACAGCAGAGAGCAAGGAAGGTATCAAATAATAGGATCATGTCAAAAGGATCCAGGAACCAACTTGAAGGACTTCTCACAACCAAAGATGGAGTAATTTGAATATCAATTAGGGGTAATAATGTCGATGAACTGATACAGTAAATATAAAGTGATAGCAAAAATCCTATGCCTGTTCATAATGACACCAATAAGGAAAAAAGGAAAATATTAATTGGTCATCATGGGAGGACACAGGAAACCAACTCCTTAATTTGAAAACTGGTAAAGAAAGAATTAAGGATTAATTTTCCTTTCCTGTATCTGTGAGTAATCAAATAGTAGATAAGTGGAAATTTCTCTTTAATCAATTATTCCAGCAAATAGTTGTAGAAGGGATGGCAGAATTTGAATATTACTATTTTGCAACTCCCAATAACAAACTGGCTTTAGGCCCTGGATGGCAGTAACTCTGAACGTAAAAAAAAAAAAAAAAAAAGGAGACAATGGAATGTTACATATCTTCTGATGAGAAATATAGCAAACCAATGAAGTAGTTTAGCCAAAAAAAAAAAAAAAAAAAAAAAAAAAAGGAACCTGAATCAGATCAAGTCTATAGATCCAATAACTAACTTACAGGAAATTACAGAAGACAGAGAAACAAGTTAATTATACTCAGAGAGAATCAACGTAATTTATAGACTGAGACCATTAGTTTGGACTGAGACAGCAAATTGGTTTAGAAGTTAAGCCACAATTACAAAAAATTGTAAGAAAAAAAGAGAGACGGGGGAGGAATCTATAGATTTAAAAAGGCTTAAAAGACATAAACCAATGTCATATATAGCCCTTATTTGGATCCTGATACCTGATTCAAACAAATGTAAATAACCAAACAAAAACATTAAGGAGGCAATTTATAATTTGAACATTGATGGGCTATTTTATGAGATCATATTAAGTAATTCTTGTAAATTTTTACAATAAGTTACAATTGCTATATTTTAAAGGAGTCATCTTCTTTTTCTTTTTCTTTCTTTCTAAAGGTTTTATTTTTAAGTAATCTCTGCATCCATTGTGGGGCTCAAACTCACAACCCAGAGATCAAAAGTTGCATGCTCTACCGACTGGGCCAGCCAGGCGTTCCACGAGTCATTTTTTTTTTTTTTTTTAAGAAATAAATATTGATGTAATGGTATAATATCTGGGATTTCCTTCAACATGGGAAGGAGAGAAGTTCTCCCTAATAAAATGTTTAAAAAGATATGAGGCTTTAAAAAAATCGAGTGTCAGATTCATTGGCTTCTCTTCTTTTCATAACTATAATCCAACAGGAAATTCAAAATACCTTTAAAATTGGACCCCATCTTACCACCACCACCACCACCACCACCACCACCACCACCACCACCACTCTGGTCCAACCCAACAGTGTCTCTCAGCTTCCTAATTAGTCTCCCTCCTTCTGCCCTCACCCTTTTGACAGTCTCTCAGCACGGCAGTTAAAATGAGCCTTTCAAAATATAAACCAGATCATATTTTCTGTGCTTAAACCCTTCAACAACCTTGCCCTCTTGTGCACAGTAAAAGCTGAATCGCTCAAAATCCTGTACGCCCTACATGATCTCTGATCTCATCCTCACCCCAGAGTTACAGGGGCCTTCCTGCTGACTGTTCCTTGTAAATACCATGCATGCTCCCGTCTCAGAGTCTTTGCACTTGGCATTCTGTCACCCTGCAAGCTTTGTTCTCTCATTGCCTTTAGGTCAAATGTTAAATGTTAGCTCAGTTTTACTTCTTTAAGTGAGACTTATCAGGATCACTCTATAACGTGCAACCCCTCGGCTCCCCGTCTCTTTCACCTGCTTTATTTTTTCCACAGCATGTATCCTCATCTGACATAATACTATATATATTTTATAATCTTTTTCATTTGTTGGTTTGTTTTCTACCAAAATGTAAGCTCTGTGAAGGCAGGGATTTTTGTTTCATTTTGTCATTGTTATATCCCAAACATAGGACAGTGCCTTAGGATTTGTAGGTACTCAATAAATAAATATCTGTTCACTAAGTGAATTTGATTTTCAGACCAGTGCTCTTTACAACTATACTTCTCAATTAAGTTTGAAGGGTGAAGGGTGGGGTAACATCCCACATTTGTGATTGACAAAACCAAGTGATTTGACCATTCCCTTATTTAAAGGCATTCGGAAGGAGATGTCCGTATTTGCTAAAAAATAGAAAGAACATGCAGGTAGGTTAAGTGATAGGCTGTCCTGTCAACTACTGTCAACAGTGTTGACAACAGTGTTGACTCTGTCAACAGAGTTGGTATATCTGGCTTTTTTGTAGGCTCGAGCTGCAGGGCAGTGCCACAGGAGGTGGCCTATGGTCATTGATTTAGATAGTAGTTACCAAGCTCTGTAAGTGTCCAAAGGACACAGTGGCCAACACTACAGAGTGCCTACCTAACATCTATGGCCATCTACTTCTGGGCTAACAGAACCCTGATTTTTGTTGATCTTCCTTTAAGTGATTATGTCCTTCAGGGAAGGCTGGGCTGTCACCAAATCCAGTGGCTTTGACTGATCTGAACAATCATGGTGGTTTCATTTTTGCCAAGAGAGTGAATTAGGTCTGGGAGTCCAAGAGACGGAAGGAAAGTCTGCCACAGAGCTTCTAGGAAGGTTTTTCTTGCTATTCAAAAGGTAAACAAGATAAGGGTATCCAATTTTTCTGCTTCCAGATACTGTGGTCTGCATGCTATCCTTCCCCCAGCTTGGGACTTACCTTGACCCTAATTAAGGAAAGATTTAAGTCTAGCTTGTTACGGAGATCAGTGAGGGTTAAGTCGACCTGGATGCCTTCACGTTGTGATCCAGACAGTGTAACTCAGTTTTCTGCCTTGCTCCTATAATCTAGTCTCAATCTTGTACCTTAATGTCTAGCAAATTGATGCCTATTTATCCATCCATCCATCCATCCATCCATCCATCCATTCATCTCTCCACTCAACAGTATAATGGTCTTAGGCATTGAGGCCCTAATTCTGTTCTTTCAGTGCTAACTTAAAAACCCACCTAGTATCCAAATTTCTTCCAGCTTGTCTTTTGTGATTCTCCCATGGAATGGTGTCCTGTCATTCCTTACCTGCTCTTTCAACTTTGTGTCTGAGGTCTCACTGACAGATTACCTCCTTCCCTCATCCCCACAACTCAGCATGTTTTGTACTCCAGGTTGCCTTTAGCTCCAGTGGCTGGGATACCGCCCATGATTTCTGGCTGGGCTTTCTTTCATTTTCTGCCCATCGTAGGGATGTTCTCAGCCCCAGGCACTCCAAGTCTAGCTTGTCCACTGTCACCTGCATTATAAGTTCCACTTCTGATGGACCGTGCATAAAATTCCACGCTTTTCACTCCAGGAGGTCGTTTTAAAATATTATATAGAGGGGCACCTGGGTGGCTCACTTGGTTAAATGCCTGGCTCTTTGATTTCAGCTCAGGTCATGATCTCACAGTTTGTGAGATCGAACCCCACATCGGACTCTGTGCTGACAGTGTGGAGCCTGCTTGGGATTCTCTTTCTGTCCCCGCCTCTCTACCCTTCCCCCACTCGCTCTCTCTCCCAAAATAAATAAATAAAATTACAAAATATATTATATAGAAATATTTTTCACTACTCTTTACAGCTGCATAGCATTACATTGTGTGCTCCTCCTCTTTTTTCCCTTCATGTGTTCTCTATTACAAATAACGCTGCAATTAAATAGCCTTGTGCAGACATCACTTCTTATTTTTACCGGTGTATTTTTCTAGAAGTGGAAATGTTGGGTCAAAGGTAAGTGCATACTCTAGTTACTTTTGCTGGATATTGTTAACCTTTCCCTTCACAGAGGTTGTACTGTTTTGTTCCCTCCAGGAACAGCTTTCATCAGAGTACTCTGTCAAACTTTTCGACTTTTGCCAACCTGACACATGAAAAACACCTCATTATAATTTTAACTTGCGTTTCCCTTAGGATGAACAACGTTGAGCATCTTTTCACATATGTAAGGGCTACTCAAACTCTTTTTCTTGTAAACTATCTATACATATCTCTTGCTCATTTTTTATAGAGTCATTGGTCTTATTTCCCCATTGTATATATGAGGGATATTAACCCTCTGTTAGTGACATAACTTGCAAATATTGTTTCCCGGTTTGTCTTTCTCCTTTTTTTTTGCTTACGATATTTTCTGGGAGAGAAAAGTCTTTCTTATTTCTATGTGGCCATATCTATTCATCCTTTCCTATCGCTTCTGTGTTTTGATTTACAGATAGAAGCTTTGCCCTGCTCTTAGATTATGCACTGTAAATCTTCATGGTATATTTAATTTTGTAATACGTATACACATTACCATCAATGAAATAACAATGTAAAGCATGCACCTCTGTGCACATATACATGTACACACACAAACTCCCACAGATTGTAATTGGTCATTGAAAATGACCAGTTACATACATAGTTAGAAATTTACAGTCAGTACTTCAAAGTATAGTCTGAATTTTCCTCAAATTCCTAACAAATGCTTTGCAAAGAATCAGTCTGATAAATGACAGAGATTGAAAGGGTTTGAATAAGAAATTTTACAAAATACAATGTCTTCTGAAATCTAAAATTGTTTGAGATAAATGGAGTATACTCAATAAACTTCTTAAAAATGAGTTTTATTGGTGAAATGTTAACTTTATGATGATTCAGAATCTGAAAGACTTTAAATATTTAGACACAAGTTGAATTTAAATATTTCAAGATATATAATGCAACACGATACAGATTAAACACTCAAACTGTATTTGTTGAACAAATGAATGAGTGAATTATTCATCAGAATTGGAATGGCGAACAAGTAGACTCTGATAGAGTAAATAAAATTTTTCAAGAAGCCTAATTACCACGGATGACACAATTTAGACAAGTAGAAAGAAAGAATACAACAAGCCTTTACATTGAAGTTAATTTTAGTAGTAGTGTTTCAGTGATTAAGCTTTTCCGCACACAGGATCTAGTTTGATATCAAAGATTAGGATGAGACTTCTGGTGACTCATTTGGAGCAGAGATGACAACTATACTGAATGACAGACTCAAGAATCAAGAGGACCTCAACAAGTTGTATGATGAACCCAATTCAATTTACCAGCCATTAACTGAGTATTTATTAAGTACGAGGCACTGGTAATAAAAAATATGACTATCACACTCTTGCTGATATGAAGATGTGCATTGTTGGTGAGGAAATAAAATGTGTAAACAAATAAATATCTTTCGGTGGGATGGGTGACATAACAGTGGGTGAGTATACAAGGTACTGGAGGAACAGAGAAAGGAATGGTAAACTCTACCTAAATAAGTCTGGGAAGTTCCAAGGAATGATTAAATATGGATACAATAAAATGTTACATTTGGGTCCAAAAACCACAGGATTCGTTTATGCAATAGTAAGCATAAAGCAAAGTTAGAGGTTTTGAGACATCGACGCATTTGGTTGTTAAATGTCAATGATGAAAATCACGGCATACTCTGTGCTCATCAGACTGGCATTGTATTCTATTCTAGGTGTCTTATTTTCAGGGGGATTTAGGCACCTGTGTGCATATATGGTAAAAGGGATCAGGATGGGAAGGAGACTTGAGGGCATATACGAAGAAGGACTAAAGGAATGGATAATAGTAAGTCTGCAGAAAATTATTTGGGCCAGGATGATTATTTCATTAATATATAAGTCAGATAAGGTCACTCCTTTCCCCAAAACCCTCCAATGCCTCCTCATCTCATCCAGAGTAAAAACATATTCCTGACAATGGCCCAAAGGCCCTGTAAGATCTGGCTACCATTTCTCCATGTCCTCATTACCTACTGCTTTCCCACCTAGCTCACTCATTATAATCATGCTAGCCCCCATGGTATTCCTTAAACATCCCAGGCATATTCCTGTTTTAAGGCTTTGTTCCTTCTGCCAGGAACAAAAGAAAGTTCCCTCAGCCATTCACATGGCTAACTTCCTCACCTCCTTCAAGTCTGGTTTCAAATGTCACCACGTTAATGATAACTATTTTGATTACCTTACTTAGATTTACACCCTACTCTCCCCAGTCACCTCCTCCTTGGCTTTCCTGATCCCCCTTACTTTGGCATTTTGGTTATATATCTGTTATCATATTAGTAAGTGATTATTTGGACTTTGTAAAAGCTTAACAGTCAAATGAGGTATAAAGAGCCCTATAATTGTTTATAGGGAAAATGTTGTGCCCAGGGGCTGACAATATTCATACTGTAGGAATAACAGACCCCCTGATTCCCTCTCGTTCTCTTCTGAACAGTAAAATATAAGAAGGAAAAAAACAAAAAGAGAAAATTATATGAGCAAATATAATCCTATGGCATAAGGAGGCAATTATCAAATTAATGCTCAAATTTTCTTTGGAATTGATGTTATATAGAAAATTAATTTTTAAAAGTTTAAATGAAAGTAAATGGATCTGAAGTTCCTTTTTATCAGCTGTAAAAATATTCACTGGCCCTGTGCCCAGAGTTTAAAAGAAATCAGCATGAGTCTAATGAAAAACAAGCTGTAGGTCTCAGGGAAATTCAATATATACTCTTTCTTTTCCTTTTAGTTTTTGATTGGTTTCCATGGGAATCTAGGCTTGTGGGGATCTCTAATCTATTCATAGAAAGCAGATGCTTGCATTTTCATGACTTAGTAAAACTGGGGGTCAGTGAAGAGATAAAGATGATTAGAAAATGACCATGGTTGTAGGAGACAGGAACATGTTCAAAACAAAATTTGGCAAGCCACATAGATTTAAAATACAATCTGCAAGGCTGCCCTGCTGTGTTTGAGGGGTGTCATAACATTGAGGGAAAATGCTGCACTGAAAAGTGGAAGTTCTGGGTTAAATTCTGAATCTGGCCCATGAGAGGGAAAACCTTAGGCACTTCTTTGGGGGTTTGACTGGGAAACTAGATTTGGAAATGACTCTAGGTCAGAAGAACCAGAAGTCTGAGAAAGTAAGCTTCAGAAAAGTATGTAAGTTATCTTCCCATGGAACATTATCAGGAACACGAAGCTGGGAATCAGAAAAACAAAGTAATTCCTGACTCTACAAGTATCAGAGTGAACTAGAAGAATTCAATCAAACTATACCTCAGTTTACTTATATAGAAAAATAGAGGGGTGCCTGGGTGGCTCAGTCAGTTGAGGTCTGACTCTTGATATTGGCTCAGGTCATGATCTCGTGGTCTGTGAGTTTAAGACCTGCATCGGGCTCTGTGCTGAGCGTGGGGCCTGCTCGGAATTCTTTCTCTGCCCGTCCCTGTTTGCGTGCATGCTTTCTCTCTCAAAATAAATTTTTAAAAAACTTAAAAAAAAAAAAAGATAATATTTAACTATTCTGACTGCTATAAAGCCACCATGAAACTAAATGAATTTTTTTTCTCATTAGAATTATGTTAGAAAAATTCAAAGTAGTGATTTCAATCAAGATTTGTTGATGTGCTGTTCCTTATGACTACAAATGTCATCCTTGCAAGGAGACGTACATTAAGGATAGTCAAAGTATTAAAGGACAGATAGGTTTTAATTTCAGTTCTCAGATTTGTTTAAAAGCAGACCAACTCTGAATTTGGTTGGAATGCTCTTAAGTGTATGATCCTAAATATCTAAAATCAGTTTCTAAACTGGAACACCAGAAGGCAGGTTCAGAGATAGTGTCTAAATACTCCGAGGAAGATGAGCTTGAAGTGTGTTTGGAAACCTCAGAAGTTGGAATATACTGAAGCAAAGATTCTTCAGACTGGGACTTTCTGCCTGCCTGGAAAAGGCCGCCTAGCTAGGGGTGAAGTCAAATGGGGTAAACTACGAGAGTTGTCTAACATCACTCATCTCAGCCCAGAGATCTTGAGAGATCATTAAGATTCCAGAATATAAGGGCTTCATACACTGAGACTTACTACATCCCTAAGTAATGTGGGCATCACAGATGTCTTTTGGTGCCTTCTTCCAGAAGCATCCCAATGGCCAAAACCTCATTTGCTTACTCTTCAGGTATCTACTGACTACATAATGTGTGGTAGAGTGGGCACTTAGTAAATTATGTTAAGATGAGCTAATGATTGAATACAACTACAGAGAAGCATCCAGGTCATTTCGATACATGTTCAAATTTGAGAACCACTGGGTTAGAGTCTAGATACAGGGCTTTCATAGAGCTTCTGAAGCTAAGGCTGGGGAAATGTGGCCAGAGTGCTTCAAAGTTTATATCAGGAACTATTCTTGATTCCATTCTTCTTTATCCCGCATAATATATGCT
Organism: Panthera leo; assembly: GCF_018350215.1. NCBI lineage: Eukaryota > Metazoa > Chordata > Mammalia > Carnivora > Felidae > Panthera > Panthera leo. The sequence goes on along the minus strand of NC_056691.1, from coordinate 62,139,766 downwards.
ATAAATAATACATGCTGTAAATAACACTGTATCAAGTTCTGGACATCTTTCCATTTTCAAAAATAATTTTTAAATCAAGGCAGAACATATAAACAATAAAGTAGATAAATCTTAAGTATACAGACTGAGAACTTTTTATGTAATGAACACACAGATCAAGATATAGATCATTTCCAGTATCCCTGGAAGCTTCCTTTATGCCCCTTTTCAGTCAATATCTATATCTTGGGTAACCATGAATCTGATTTGAATCACCATAAAGTATTGCCTGTTCTTAAAATTCATAAAAATACATGACTTCTTTCACTCAACATGATATCTGTGAAATTTATTCACATGGTGCAATGTATCAGTAGTTCATTATTTTTGTTGTGTAGTACTCCATTGTAGGAATACGTCAGTTTATTTACCCATTCGTCTGTTGCTAGGCATTTGGGAGGTTTGTACTACTAAGAATGTTTGCTACTGTATATAAAGCTGTCACATACATTCTCATACATGCCTTCTGGTAGAATGAGGCGCTTATTTCTCTTCGGTATTACTGGGATTGGAACATGAATTGCGGTGATTGTGTGTGTGTGTGTGTGTGTGTGTGTGTGTGTGTGTGTGTGTTCAGGTTTATCAAACCATTTTCTAGGGTAGATTAATCAATTTGCATTCTCACTAAAAATGTTTGTGAGTTCCACCTGTTCCATATCCTCTCCACCAACTGGTGTTATCAGACTTTTTCATTTTAGACATTCAATGATTGTGTAGTATCTCACAGTGGCTCTAATTTGCACTTATCTAATTAGTAATGATGTTGGACACCTTTTCACGTGTCTTTCAGAATCTGCATATAATCTTTTGTGAACAGAGCTACATGTTTCAACATATACCTCAAAATCATTAGCGTAAATGTTAAAAGAGCAAGTTGGGGAATGACACATATCATATAATACCACTTATATAAAGATTTTAAACATGTGAAATAACATTGATTATGGGTATATCCCTATAAAGAAAAGGTAGAAAAATATGCATGGGGATTGAAACCACCAAAATTAAGATAGACCGAGGAGACATGAAAAGAGGGCAATGGGATTTGGGTGGATAAACAGAAAACCTCAAGTGAATCTATAATGTTTTATTTCATTAAAGAAAATCTGGAGCAAAAACAAAAAATATTCAGTTTTATCTCTTCTGGGTATTAGGCTACCTGAGTATTTTTATATGATTCTCTATTCTTATCTATAAGTTTAAAATAATTAATTTGGGGCACCTGGGTGGCTCAGTCAGTTAACCGTCCGACTTCGGCTCAGGTCACGATCTGGTGGTTCGTGAGTTCAAGGCCTGCATCGGGACTCTGTGCTGATAGCGCAGAGCTTGGAGCCTGCTTCAGATTCTGTGTCTCCCTCTCTCATTCTCTCTGCCCCTCCCCTCCCCCCCTTCTCTCAAAAGTAAAGTACATTAAAAATTTTTTAAAATAATTAATTTACACATTGGGGTACATGTATCCCTTTGAATTAGTATTTTTTTATTCTTTGGGTAAATACCTAGTAGTGCAATTGCTGGGTCGTAGGGTAGTTCTAACTTTTTGAAGAACCACCACACTGTTCTCCAGAGTGGCTGTACCAGTTTGCATTCCCACCAACAGTGGAAGAGGGTTCTCCTTTCTCCACATCCTTGCCAACATCTGTTTTTCTTGTGTTGTCAATTTTAGCTATTTTGACAGGTGTGAGGTGATAACTCACTGTAATTTTGATTTGCATTTCCCTGATGATGAGTGACGTTGAGCATCTTTTCATGAGTCTGTTGGCACCTTGACGTTTATAACAGCATTATCTATAACAGTCAAACTATGGAAACAGCCCAAATATCCACTGACTGATGAATGGATAAAGAAGATATCACGAAAAAAAAAAAAGAAAAAATATATATATAATGGAATATTACTCAGCCATAATATATGATGGTTACAGTCATAATATATAACTGATGGTTACCAGAGGGAGGTGGGTGGGGGGATGGGTGAAATAGGTATGGGGATTAAGGAGTGCACTTGTGATGAGCACCAGGTGATGTATGGAAGTGTTGAATCACTATATTGTACACCTGAAACTAGTATTACACTGTATGTCAACTATACTGTAATTTAAATAAAAACTTTTAAAAAGTAGCTTAAAAATAAGACAAAAAACATTCGGGTATATGCAAAGAGAATGATGAATAATTTGTTAAAAAAGAGAATTGAAAGGAGAATTGACCCGATTTCTTCGTCCAATAACAGACTGGGACTAGAAGATCCTGAAGGAACTTTTTACCTCTGACATCTACTGATTCCTAAAGAGTACTATGAAGTTTATACCTATATTGCAGTATGACCAATAGCGATAATATTGATAACCTACAGTGTTAGTATATTTCTCTACCAACCAAAATGCTTTCTATCTAAGAACACATCATTCCTATAAAGCAGACAGGGAGAAGTATATTATCCCATTTTATAGATGAAGAAATTGAGGCATACCAGAGTGATATTTGATGGGAAGTTAAGCTCACAGTGTCTTGTAAAATACCACTAACAAAATTATATGGGGCTGGGGTGGATAATAAAAAGGAATAAACATAACAACCAGTTTAAATTTCAACAGTTTTGAAGACCATACCATTCATAATAAATTTATCTGGCATTCGAATTTATCGATTCATTCCTTCATTCATAAATTCATTAAACAAACATTAACTGAATCTTTTTTAAATGGCAGGAATTGTGCTAAGACAGAAACTAACAGCATTAGTTGGGTGAAAATAGGTAAGTGAAATTTATGATGATCAGTGGTAGGCATGGAGTTAAGCAGAAGTATGTATATGTATGTGTATGTACACACACACACAGGGATACGGAGTTCCAGGAGACTGGGAGATGGACTGTTGGTGTGTTTGTGTATTAAATGAGTGTGTCTAAAGTAAGGGAATCTAATATCTTAATATTGTTACTTGGTATTAAGTTTTCCTAAAAAGTTTCAGAGGTATTCTACTCTTCTCCTTTAATTATTTTAAGTCATTAACCTGGAAACAGCCTATCTTGAAAACAGAAAATTAATATTCAGTTTTCAAGGATGAATTGAGAATTATGTGGTGAATTAAAAAAACACCAATACACTACACAACACAACCACAGTGTGAAGCTTCTTTAGTTTTTGTGTTTAACATGATATATTTTTCAGTGGGTAGTCTTAATCTTCTCGAAACCAAACTAATAACCTCCTGGAAGATTAAAAATGCATAACTATTAACATTTAATAAGATTGCCAAGACTTTTTTTTATCCTTATTAACAAACAAATGTATCTGTGGAAGTGAGAGAAATAGCAGATTCCCTGGAGGAAAACATTTCTAACAATTAGGTATCTTTTGTGAGAAACCCAGAAAAGGTATGACTGATTGCCTTCTTGGATTAAACTGAGGGTACAAATGAAAAATAAATTAGGTACAGATGTTCAGTATATTGAGATTAATTTTATTCTTGTGGGTACCATTTTCTTAGCTGCTTGGACAAACAGCAATTTGTTTCCAGAGAAGTGAGTATGTGTCAAAGTAAGTAAGCCACTCAGCACGGTTCAATAAGTTTTTCCCACATATGTGTTCTGAAACCGGATAAATGTTTCTAATAAACAAAATGTCTGGCATTTGTATTAATAATGACTTTCTATATAAGTAACCCAAAGTGTATTCATTCATTCGGCCAAGACAGGTCAGACACTGTGTTAGGTTCTAGGGGATTCAAAAATAAAGAAAACAAAGTTCTTGCCTGGAGATCCAGTCCAGTGGGAAAGTGACAAGTGAGCAATTATTACAGTACAAGATAATGGGGCTCTACTGGAGACATGAACAACATGCTATGGGAACAAGAGTTTTTCCTACTAATCAACCTAATGAAAGATACATAATTAGGTCACTATCACACAAAAAAGCAAAAAGATAGTAAATAACATATGAGAATGGTTGATCTTCAGGTCAGTAGTAATAAATGACTATTTACATGGCATGGCTGTTGATACTTTATAAAATGCTTAGATATAAAAGGTAGATACCTTTATATCTATATCTAAGGCCTTATATCTAAGGCCAGCTTTAATTATCACTTGATATCTTTATTAACGATCTTTGTAGACAACTTATGAGCAGGAATCAGGTCTTTCATCTTTGTATTCCAAAGCCTTAGCACAGCACCTGTTACACAGTAACAGTTTGAATATATTTTGAATGAATGCATTCATGCACATATACATGAATACTGATGATTATGCAAATAGCACACTTCTGAGTTCACAGATAACAGAATCGAATGGGATAGACAAGCCTTGAGAAGAATATTTGATATCTGATAGATCCAAGAGGGTGACTAAACAAAGACAAATGAAGTTTAATAGGTATCAGTATGGAGAGTACTTTTTCACCACAGACATATGTGATTCATTTTTTTATATTCTCTCTAGGTGCATAATCATGACTACATAGTAGACATTTGGCAACTATGGAATGGATGAACAGTTCTACCTCCACAATATATCCCTTAGACCAAACTCCTCCTCTCTATTGGCCTGAACTGTAATAACTTTCTATGTACCTCCTCTCTCTTCCTCTTCCAAAAGAGCTTTAGTTGTCGTATTTGTCTCCCTAAAGTACTATTATGGTGTAACTTTTATTTTTAAATTTTCTAAGTAGCTCCCTCGTATTCAGGACCCTTTATTTATTTATTTATTTATTTAATTTTTGAGAGAGGGAGAGAGAGGACGTGAGCAGGGGAAGAGCAGAGAGAGAGAGAGGGAGACAGAGAATCCCAAGTGGGCTTCATGCTGTCAGTGCAGAGCCTGACGTGGGGCTTGCTCCTGTGAACCATGAGATCATGACCTGAGCCAATATCAAGAGTTGGATGTTCAACTGACTGAGCCACCCAGGTGCCCTAGGACTCTTTATTTAAAAACCATAATTAAAAACAAAACAAAAAAAGGATTGGAGGTACACAGTATAAAAGCCTGGCACTGGAACACAGCAGACACTAAATGGCTAAAAATTAATGAGCTAGGTTGTCCTGGGACAATTAGTTATTCATATGTTTTAAAATGAGAATAGATCCCTATACAAAAATCAACTTGTTATGTATTAAAGACTTATACAGGAAAGAAAACATAGGATAGTTTTAAAACAATCTCTGCTTAGCTCTTTGGTCTCCCAGCTGCTGTTTACTGCTGGGTTTCTTTGAGCCTCGCCCAGCACAAGCACAGTTTAGGAATGTGCTAACAATTAGCAAAAAATTTGTACCCAGATTTTCGAGTTCTTTCTCTGCGGTTCCCTCCTCTCCAGGATTTTGCCTTTTCACCTTCCAGCAACTGCTAACTCCAGACTCTACCTGTGGTTTCTCAGCCTCATAAGATAATCACTTCCTGCTAGGGTTGTATTCTTTTGTGTCCTACTTTGGAAGATGCCTTGAAGGAGATAAATGTGATGTTCATTTCCCATGATTCTCTTCTCCGAATGATTGTAATTTCTTAGATCCTGCTTATGCTGACTGCTCACAATGCCTTCAAACTATGTACATATATTTTGTTCAGTTTTTATAAATGTTTTTGGTGGATAGGTTATTCTAAAATAAGTGGTCATGGCAAGAACTGATGCCTAGTCATGAGAGTCTCTTACTGATTGTTCATTTTTCTGATTTCTTCTATCTTTAACCATTCCATCAATGGTTATTTTACATAGTGTTTCTAATGATGCCAATATCGGTTTCTGAGGGAATAAATCTGTTTATCATTTCTGCTCTCATTCATGGTAGATTCCTTCCTCAAATGTTTGGTGATCTTTCACTGTGAGATCTTGTTTGGTCTATGCAATATGGGAGAATCCTGGTTTGGGGTGAAGATGTTTGCTCTAAAGAAAATTTGTGTTTGTATCTGCTCAGAGGCAGGGTGTCCCAGGTGTGACCTGGGTCATGTCATCTCCAACTATTCTTTGAAAATTATTTCTAGATCCTTCACATTCTTATTCCTGCCTGATCTATACTAGCTCTGATTTTGAAAAATAATGGTGCTTTTGCATAAAGCACAAAATCAAACATAAAACCCAGTTTTGATCTGGACAGAGCAGAATATTAAAGAATTATGACCACTCTTGTTCTGGAAATTCTACTAGTGTTAGTATAGCCTAAAGATACATTTCCGCTTTTGACAAATATGCAAAAACAAACCGCAACACAGAGAAAGGGGGAAAAGGAGGAAATGTATAATTATCAGATAGTCAAAAGACCACGAAACTGGCTATTTCTGAAATCAGCTATGTAAATTGTGACATGTAAATATAGTTCTATTTATTCTTTGATGCTGTAGAAAGTCACAGTTTAAAAAATAAAGGAGTGGGGTGCCTGGCTGGCTCAGTTTGGCGTCCAACTCTTGATTTCAGCTCATGTCACGATCTCACAGTTGTGAAATTGAGCCCCACCTCTGGCTCCGCACTAGGCATGGAGCCTGCTTAAGATTCTCTCTTCCTGTCCCTCTGCCTCTCCCCCGTGCTCGCTCTTTCCCTCTCTCCGTCAAAATAAACAAACAAAGAAAAAATAAAGGAGAAACAAAAAGCAAAAGAAAACAATGCACTGTACCTTGTGAAGACTTATAACTAACCCAATCTCTCAGCCTTTTTTGTCATGCTACACCTCTACAAAGATGACATGGCTGTAGGCTCATTGACTCAAACCCCCAGTTTTTTCACATGACCCACTTGATGTGAAGCTACCTACATTTTTGAAGTTGGGTTTTAAATCTACATGAACCACAATGAAAAATCTAAAGTGTATCAAATTCTTAATACTAGGGCTATTTCCAATCTGAAATGTTTACTTTTTTATGATAACAAGTTAAATGGAGTCACCCCTCCTGAGTGAATAATTTTTACAGCTGACAAGCCTAGGTGAAAGGTTACAAATACCTGAACAGTAGTTAAAACAGAAATTGAAAATGAGGGAGATTTTTTAAAAAATTACTATAATGAAAAGCAAATTCAAGAGCAATAACTTTGGGAATAACCTGACAGACCTAACTGATCACAGCATATAACTAGCATATTCAGTAGTATCTCTTAATGTCAGTCTCTTTTTATGTAGTCAACTAATGAAAAAGATATTTTTCTAACCCCTCAATTAATCAGCTATATCTGGTTCACATTTTTTAATGGGAAATAACTCTAATAGTTTCTGCTGGATCTAGCTAATTTTTATTGCTTTTTATTCCAAAAATATATGTCTAAAATAACAAAAAGAAAAATATCAGGCACTGGAAATATATCTTATACACCATAATTTTACAGAGGGAAAAATCATTTTCAGATAAAGAAGTCTTTAAATAAATTTATAAGCTTCCCATTTTAATTTTTTGATATGTTTAATCTCAAAAATCTCAGCTCTTGACAATGTCTTTAACAAACCTGAAATTATTTATACTGGCAATACAGTTTTAGATTTTTAAAAAGGTGAAATACATTTAGAAAATAAATTTCTTTTATACTTAATGCCCATACTATAAGAGAGACTGCAACTTTTTGTTGTAAAAGATAATTAATAGTTGTGAGGGGGAAATTTTTAAACAGTAAAAAGTACCAAAATTCATACATATTACCAATGTTAAAACTCAACCACTATTAATATCTGTTTTTTAAAAAATATTTTAATGTTTATTTATTTTTGAGAGAGACAGAGCGCGAGCAGGAGAGGGGCAGAGAGAGAGGGAGACACAGAATCCAAAACAGGCTCCAGGCTCTGAGCTGTCAGCACAGAGCCCATCATGGGGCTCGAACTCACAAACTGCGAGATCATAACTTGAGCTGAAGTTGGTCGCTTAACTGACTGAGCCACCAAGGCGCCCTCTTAGTGTTTTTCTTTTTGGTCTTTGCTTTTTGCTTTTTCCCTATGCATAAATCGATTTGTAATGTGGTCTGTCATAGTATACATACAATTTTTATTCTTTTTCCCTGACTTAATCTTAGATCATAAAATGAATTCCATTGCTTAAGGAATGCGGATAAGTGAATAGGGCCACTCATGATTATCTGTGCTTTATTCTCTGCAGTATAGACTGCTTCCAGAGAGAACAAATGGAACTAAGAGTCGCATACTTGTGATTTCTTTACCATCTGTCTATTCCATAGTCCCATTAATCAACGTACAAGTATCTCACAAAAGGTTTACACTTCAAAGGAATTTAACTTCTCACCTTTTGAGCTGCAAGATGGAGGGCCGTTCTCTGGCTGTGGTCAGTTTTATTAACATCTGCTCCTGCCTTCAGGAGAGCATCTGCACAATCCAGTCTGTCAGCCAACACACAGTACATGAGTGGTGTCCTCCCAAATTGATCTTCTTTGTCTTTAAGGGCAGAGTTTCCTATGAGTATAAGAAAACAGTGGTCTTTGGTAATTGTTGTTGTTATTACTAGTATAACTAGGAATACATTTGCTAACTTTATTATCAAGCTTTGTGTTAAAAGCATGAAATATATGCCATTTTTACTTACCCGATGAGACAGATATCACTACCCCCATATTATAGGAAACTGAGACTCTGAGAAGTTAAGGAACCAGTTTATATTACACTGAAAGTAGGTAGAGCTAAAACTCAAACTGATAATTGATTCTAAAGGCCATATTCTTGGGGCTCCTGAATAACTCAGTCAGTTAAGCATCCAACTTTTGCTCAGGTCATGATCTCACAGTTTGTGGGTTCAAGCCCTGCATCGGGCTCTGTGCTGACGGAGCCTGGAGCCTTCTTTGGATTCTGTGTCTCCCTTTCTCTCTGCCCCTCCCCTGCTTGTGCTCACTCTCTCTTTCTCTCTCTCTTTCAGAAATAAAAAAAATAAATATTAAAAAAATAAAGACCATATTCTTAACTACCACGTTATGCTGAATTACCATTGTGAGATACGGAGCTACTTATTTTCCCCTCTCACTCCTTTCTTTTGTGTAGGCCATACACTACACATTGTGGTATGCTTTTACAAGGGATACAAAACTGAATCATGGTTGGCTTCCCATTACAATATGGAGCAAGTGCATACTACCCTGATCCTTCCTCTAATGACAACTAAAAACCCAGGCAAAATACATGAAAGGTTGAGAAAAGGAGACAAACTAGGGACTGTGGGACTCAGGGAACAACCTAATGGTGAGTTCCCTGTATTCCTTTCCCTTTCTTTCTTTCTTTCCTTTTTTTTTTCCTTCTAAAGACAGCCTGGGTGCTAAAGTAACCCACAATCAGAAACACCAATGGGTAGATACAAAATTCCCCAGGAAGCCTGCTCTCTCCAAGATTGGGAATAGGGTAGCCCTGGGAGACTCAACCCTGTTGATTATACTTGCTCTACTCAAAGCACATACAGTGAAAGAAACTGTACCTCTTTTCCCCCCTACTAGGCATGGCAGAGACTGTGGAGAGGAGTCCTATAAACCATCATGCCCTGCATTAAGAAAAGGATAGCAATGACGTAGTATCTTAGCCCTTTCCAACTAGATCAGTGGGGAGGATTATGGAGAGGAAGAGGCTGGAGAAAGCAATTTTTTAAATTGGTGCATGAAGTCATAAACAACTCTGGGAAGTCCATGTGTCAAACTAACCAGAATCAAAGTAGCCAAAGTTTTGAGAAGTGAACTCTGGGTAGAATATTGTCGAGGTTCTAAATTAGCTTGGGTAGCACACACGTAGGGCAGACCAGAAGATCCCTGTAAGAGCTATGGAAACTAACATGACATTTGAACCATAGTCCACAATTTTGGAACAGAAAGTTCATTCTAAACCAAAACAGACTGTCAGTCTATTAAAATAGGAGATTATTAAATACGATCCAGAGTCTCATAACAAAATACACAAAATGTCCAGGATATAATCCAAAATTATTAGATAAACCAAGAGCCAGAAAAACATTAAACAAAAAGAGACAATCAATAGGCACAAATACTGTGATGATATAGATACTAGAATTATCAGACAAGGATTTTAAAGTAACTATGATAAAAATGCTCCAACAAGCAATTATGAACATTCTTGAAACAAATGGAAAAATACAAAGTCACAGCAAAGAAAGACAGAATATAAAGATGAACCAAATGAAAATTTCGGAATAATAAACAGTTTAATAAACAAGTAAATAACCAAATAAAATAACTAAAATAAAAACCTCACTGAATGGAGATGACAGAGGAAAGAATCACTGAACTTGATGACAGACCAATAAATATTATGCAATCTGAAGAAATGATAGAAAAGACAGAAACAAAATAATCAGTGAGTGTCAGGGCTCCATGGGACAATAACAAAGTACCTACCATTCATATCACCAGAGTTCCAGAAAGAGAGGAAAAAGAATGAAGGGCTAAAAACATACTTGAAGGAGTAATGGCTGGAAATAGCCTAAATTTGATGAAAGACACAGACCTACAGATTTAAAAAGCTGAGCAAAACTCAAACAGAATAAACCCCAAGAAATCCATGCTGAGTCAATCATAATCAAAACTTGAAAACTAAAGAAGAAAAAAATCACGACAGCAGCCAGAGAGAAGAACATATTATAAGGGAAAAACTATTCGTCACAATGTATTTCTCATGAGAAACTATTGACAGAACATTTTTCAAGTGTTGGGGGTAAGGGTAGAGATGAGCTGTCAAACAAGAATTCTATAGCCAGTGCTTGCTTGGGCTGAGGAATAAATAAGGCAGGCATTTGAAGGGTCATAGCTAAAGGGTATACAGGGTTTCTTTGGGGAGTAATAAAGTTGTTCTAAAATTAATCATGGTGATGTTTGTACAACTCTGAATATACAAACTCACTGAATTGTACTTTAAATTGGTGAATTGCATGGTATGGATGTATGGCAAATTTCAATAAAGCTGTTACAAATAGCCCCACTACATATAAATTAAAATTGAAAACTAAAAACATTTAAGAAATTCAGAGGAAGACAGGAAAGAGGAAAAAACAGGAATGGAAAACAGTGTTTACAAACAGTAAAGACATAATAAACTAGAAATCTTAAATCTTAACACCAATAATTACATTAAAGGTAAATGACAAAAAATACACCAATAAAAAAAGAGGTGGATATAAAACAAAGACCCAACTATATGCTATTTATAAAAAAACTCATTTGAAATATAATAAGTAGATTAAAAGTAAAACAATGAGCACAGATATGCTATATAAGTGCTAATTAAAAGAAAGCTGATTAATATCAGATATTAAATCTGATAAAATAGACTTCAAAGCAAAGACAATTACCAGGGGCAAACAGAAACATTATATAACGATAAAGGGATCAATTCACCAAGAATACATAACAATCTGTACTAAATGTGTATGTACCAAATCACAGAGCTTCAAAATAGAAGCACCAAAACTGATAGATGTGAATGAAACATTTGAAAAATTTACAATTATAATGGGTAACTTCAATACCCTTCTCTCTCTCAATAATTGGTTGAACTACTAAAATGAAAAGCAGTGATGACAGAAAAAAAACTGAATACCATTAAACAGCAGGATATAACTGATACTTATTGATCATGTCACTTAACAACAGCCACGTATGTAACCTTTTAAAACACCAAAAAAACCCCGCAAAAAAACAAAAAAACAACCCACCGATGGGACCATTCACCAAAATAGACCATATAGTGGGTCATAAAACAAACATTAACAGATTTAAAGAAGTGAAGTCATACAGGGGTGCCTGGGTCACTCAGTCAGTTGGGTGTCCAACTCTTGATTTTGGCTCAGGTCATGATCGAACTCAGGTTCAGGAGTTTGAGCCCCACCCTGGGATTCTCTCTCTCCCTCCGTCTCTCTGCCCCTCCCCCTCTTGTGCTTGCTCGCTCTCTCTCTCTCTCAAAATAAATAAATAAACTTTAAAGAAAGAAGTGAAATCATACAAAGCATATTCTTTGACAATAATGTAATTAAATTACAAATCAATAACAGAAATATAATGGGAAATCACTGAATATTTGGGAATTAAACATCACACAGATAATCCATGAGTTAAAGAGAGTATCTCAAGGGAAATTAAAAAACATAATTAAATGAATGAAAATAAAAGTACTGTTGTAAGGTTCATACTCTACACATGAGGGGACTTAGAAGAAAATATACGGCATTGAATACTTGTATTACAACAGAACAATAGGTTCAAATCAATGATCTATACTTCTACCTTAGGGCACTAAAAAAAGAAGACCAAATTTAATCCAAATCAAGCAGAGGAAGTACATAATAAGATAAGAGCAGAGATCAATGAAATTAAAATTAGAAAAACACTAGAAAAAAATCAATGAAACTAAAAGTTGGCTCTTGGAAAACATTGAAATTGATAAATCTCTGATCAGAGTGATCATTAAAAACAGAGCAGACAGAAATTTCCAATATCAGAAATGAAAGCAGGTACAACACTACAGAGCCTGAAGTCATTAAATGGAAAATAGGGAAATATTATGAACAATTTTACGCCCATAAATTCAAATTTAAGTTAAATGGCCGAAAAAGGACACTTAGATCAATAGGACAGAATTGAGAGTACTGAACAGACTCATATATGTATATGATCAGCTGATTTTTGACAAAGGTGCAAAGGCAAACCAATGGATAATCTTCAATAAATGGTGCTGGGAAAACCTGGACATCCATACACAAAACTAAAAAAATGAACAAACCAAAAACTTTCCCTGTATTTTTCACCATATACAAAAATTATCTCAAAGTGAATCATAATCTTAAATGTAACACCTTTATAACTATATAAAACTCTTAGAAGTAAACAAAAATGACAATCTCTGTGACCTTGAGTTAGACGAAGATTTCTTAGACACGATACTAAAGAACAATCCATTAAAAAAATCAATAAATTGGATTTCACCCAAATTAAAAATGCTGTTTGAAAGACACTGTTAAGAAAACAGAAAGACAAGCCACAAATTGGGAGAAAATATTTGCAAAACACATATCTGATAAAGTCTTCTACCTAGAATAAACCAACAAAACTAAAAGGCAATCTATGGAAGGGGAGAAGATATTTGCAAATGACATATCTGATAAAGGGTTAGTATCCAAAAAATATAAAGAACTTATAAAATTCAACACCCCCCAAAAAAGAGTTCTTACAACTGAATAATAAAAAGGCAGATAATGAAATTAAAAGATGGGTAAAAGTTTTAAAGAAAAATTTCACCAAATACACATGTAGAAAGACGCCAAACATCATTAATACACAGGGAAATATAAATTCAAACCATGATGTGATGCCATTACACATCCATTAGAATGGTTAAAACAAAACCAAAACTAAAAACAAACCTGACAATACCAAACACTGGTGAGGATACAGAACAATGAGAACTCTCAGCCATCACTGGTAGGAGTTCAAAATGGTATAGCCATTACAGAAAACTGCCAGTTTCTCATTAAGTTAAACATAGACTTACTACATGGCCCAATAATCTCTTTCTTAGGTGTTTACTCAGGAGAAACAAAAGCATGAAAGCTGATGTTCACATAAAAACTTGTATTTGGACATTTAAGGAAGTCTCATTCATAATTGCTAAAAACTGGAAATATCCCAATTGGCCTTCTAGTGGAGAATGACAAAAGAACTGTAGTCATCCATACAGTAGGATACTGCTCAGTAATAAAAAGGCATGAACTACTGACCTACTCAACCAGGAAAAAATCTCAAATGTATTATACTAAGTGAAAGAACTCTGTTTCAAAGGGTGCATATGGTATTCATTTACACCACATACTTGGAAAGATAAAACTGTAGGGAGAGAAAACAGACCAGTGGTTACAAGGGCTGGGATGTGAAGACGCATTGATTATAAAGGGACACAGGGAAATTTTGGGGTGTGATGGAACTTGCCTATATCTTGATGGTGGCGATTACATGACTACGTATTTGTTAAAATTAAGTAACTCTAGAGTAGCAAGGATTGGGGTTACTGTATTTAGTGTATTATGCCTCAATAAAGTTTACTTTAAAACAACAACAAAAGATACTTCCTGACATGTACTTTAAGTGAAAAAAATTTCCTACTTTCATCACAGACAACGATCAGGTATTCATATATAAGTTGAGGGTTACCACATACAAGTTGAAAATGAGGGAAGCCAGTGACTTCTAAGGTGCTTTGGCATAAACTCTGCTAAAGCTGTTCAAATGAAATATTTTTGAAGGGAAATATAAATGCTAGGAGAAGAAAGAGAAGGTGTCACACTTCTGTTTTAGTTGTTTTGTGCCTGAGATTAAGCTACTGTGTTAGCTCTAAATATTTCAGTATAGGGGCACCTGGATGGCTCAGTTGGTTAAGTGCCCAATTTCGGCTCAGGTCATGATCCCGTGGTTTGTCAGTTCGAGTCCTGCGTCAGGCTCCGTGCTGACAGCTCAGAGCCTGGAGCGTGCTTCAGATTCTCTGTCTTCCTCTGTGCCCCTCCTCCGCTCGCACTCTGTCTCTTTCTCTCAAAAATGAATAAAAATAAATAAATAAATAAATAATATATTTCAATATATATTTAAATCTTGGATGTGTTAGGACCCAGAAGTACTTTTTAGTTTCTTAGATAACTCGTTTTGCTGATTCACGTTTCCATGTATCCTGGTAATAAAGCAAGAGAGGTCATCGCTTTTGAGATCTGAAAGAGACTTACAATTTGTGTATAACTCCTAGAGGAGGTAGGTGTTCTTTTTCAGAATCTCAGTTTGGGAGATAGAGGCAACTTCTGCATCTGATTCACCGTATCTGATAATAGAAGCCCCTGTGCTGAGTGGTAACACAGTGCTGGGTGTTATTCCCTCCACAATGTCTAATGTCTAATCCAGAAGTTTCCAGAGATTCTATCACTGCATTTATAGATAAGGACTCACTTAAACCCAAACTCATTAATAAAACTAAACCATATTATAGGTAGAGCATGTTCCTTTTATCATTTGAGCCCTGGTGGAGTTAAAATGATACTTCTAGAGAATATGCAAACAAGACCAGTCTCTAGTTGTCTTTCATGATGGAAGGGCACTCTCTGCCACTGTATTGGCTTCCAGTGCTGTAATCCTACAGCAGTATGTAGGATTAGCAAGATGATGGTAATTCAGGTTTCATTTCTCATTGGACATGTTACTGAGGGAGAAGATTTGGGAACTGTGGTCACAAGAACACATGTTCAGAAATGGAGGCAATCATCATCTACTGGGATAATGCTACCTGACTAGGCTTCTTAGGGCCAAAGTGAAGTCAACACCATGGGGTTAATAGGTAACTGTACCTCCTAGGATATAGAACTTTAGGCCAATTGCTATGTTTTTCCCAAGTCTTCTGTAAGGTACAGGGAAACTTCAAGCCTCCTCTTCAATCCCTGAAATACTTGTTTTTGCGTGACTCGTTATGACACTTGCCGACAGAGAAGATTTAATTGGGTTATGTGGCCACCATCCAGTATGTTGTGCCTGCCTATGTGGCAGAATTTGTGTATTTGAGGAGTCTGAAAGCATGTATCCCCTATTCCTGATTAGAAAAGCAGCATTCAGCTTCATTTAGGTCCTGTTTTGAGTTGCTTTAGGGGACAGAGGCTCTATGGCTAGTTTCTGAGTAACGGGAATCCTATCAGGTTCTGAGCTTCCTGGCTAAAAGGGAATAATAACCGAGAGAGGCCTGCGCCTTAATTGACCTACCATCCCCCCTTCTTTAGGTCTCTCAATTATAGCATTCAGCCAATACCCGTCCAGTCTGCACAACAGCTTATTTTGATGTTTGAGTGAAATAATTTCCTGTTTGGAAGTGTTTGGTAACTGCAATACGTTGCACACATGTAGGGTTTGGGATGTAAACTCATATTCACTCTACAGCAGTGCACTTAAATTTGAATTCCTGCCAGGAGCAGCTAATATAGAAAGCAGCTGGCTAGTGTGCTCTGTTGTTTTAATTACTCTGGCGACTGTGGAGATAGCCTCTAATCCATGACCAAATGGTGCTTGCTTACCGGGGGCTGGCATTCTGCATGTGCTCAGCCTGAACATAGCTCAGAAAGCTGAGATGGGACCGTGACTGGAAGGCCACCGTTCCACAGCATGCAGTTATTTTAAGTCTAGCTGAAGCAGAAGAGTCTGGATGGTTAATGGGTTGGTACGTGCAGAAACCAGAGCTCCAACTTAGCAGTTAGAAGATATGACTGTCACTTACAGTGATAGCTGCTACCTAATAGGTACTGTGCCACCCTGTCCAACACGAGCAAATCCAGCATTCTTTTTTTTTAAGTTTATTTATTTTTGACAGAGAGAGAGAGAGAGAGAGAGAGAGAGAGTGCAAGCGTCACCTAAGGAGGGGCAGAAAGAGGAGACACAGAATCCGAAGCAGGCTCCAGGCTCTGAGCTATCAGCACAGAGCCTGATGCGGGGCTTGAACTCATGAACCATGAGATCATGACCTGGGCTGAAGTCGAACGCTTAACCGACTGAGCCAACCAGGCGCCCCCAGCATTCTTTATTAACCTTTTATTTGCTTGTTGTAAAATGTTACCTGCGTGTGGCATCAAAGATGCATTTCATCTGCTTTCGCCCACTTCATACATTACACCTTTTGTATTGCTACAATCTTGGGAAGGCATTTGTGGTCATTTAAAAACCAAGGGCACCTGGGTGGCTCAGTTGGTTAAGCATCCGACTTCAGCTCAGGTCGTGATCTCATGGTTTGTGGGTTTGAGCCCTGCATTGGGTTCTGTGCTGACAGCTCAGAGACTGGAGCCTGTTTCAGATTCTGTGTCTCCCTCTGTCTCTGCCCCTCCCCAGCTCATGCTCTATCTCTCTCTCAAAAATAAATAAACACTGGGGCACCTGGGTGGCTCAGTCGGTTAGGCGTCTGACTTCAGCTCAGGTCATGATCTCACAGTCTGTGAGTTCAAGTCCCGTGTCAGGCTCTCTGCTGACAGCTCAGAGCCTGGAGCCTGCTTCCAATTCTGTGTCTCCCTCTGTCTCTGCCCCTCCCCAGCTCATGCTCTATCTCTCTCTCAAAAATAAATAAACACTGGGGCAACTGGGTGGCTCAGTCGGTTAGGCGTCTGACTTCAGCTCAGGTCATGATCTCACACTCTGTGAGTTCGAGCCCCGTGTCAGGCTCTGTGCTGGTAGCCTGGAGCCTGCTTCGGATTCTGTGTCTCCCTCTGTCTCTGCCCCTCCCCTGCTCATACTCTGTCTCAAAAATTAGTAAAAACATTAAAAAAAATTTTTTTAATAAATATTAAAAAAATAAAAAAAACTATTTGCTTAGGGGCACTTGGGTGGCTCAGTTGGTTAAGCGTCTGACTCATGATTTTGGCTCAGGGCATGATCTCACGGTTCATGGGTTCGGGCAATGTGGAGCTTGCTTGGGGTTCTCTCTTTGTCCCTTTCTCTCTCTCTCAAAATAAATAAATGTAAAAAAATAAAAACTACACGCTTATTGTTATAAAGGCAACATGGAAACAATAGAGAGAACATAGGATTCAAAATCAAACAAATTGGTTTGAGTCTCAGCTGTGCAGTTATTAACCTTACAACTAAATTTCTTAACTTCTGAGTCTCAGTGTCCTAACATATAAAATGAGAATTATAATAATAATAAGGGACATATTACATTTTGAGATCACTTGAGATTTTATAAAATATTATCACATATTATCTCATTATAGTTATTGTGGTATCTTAAAATAGCATTTAAACTCATTGCTATTTTGAAATTATACTTGTTAGATCTTCCATTAGACCTTGCTATTTAATGTATCAATAAAATATGATTGTAGGTATACTGCAATATCATAATTTTAAAATAGTTTGATAACCGTACTTCAACATAGCTACTTTACTTTGGATCCCTATATACCATGCGTAAGCTCTTAAAAACATATTTTTGAGAAGGGGTACATAAGCTTTACCAGATTGCCAAAAAGGTTAGGAAAAGTCCTATTTAGATAACCATTCAGTTCGTCAGTCAAGGTTTAGACCTAATCAGCTCTTCCTGTCTTGTGTTTCTCATTCTCTCTGTATCCATACATATGAATGTGCATGTGTACACAGAGATATCTCCACGCCTGGAGGATCCATAGTTTAGTAGTTAAAAGCATGAGCTTTGGAATCAGGCTTCCAGGCTCTAATCTAAGTTCTGCTACTTACAGACAAGTCACTAAATCTCTCTACACCTCGGTTTCCTCACCTATAAAAGGAGGGTAATAAGAGTATTCAAAACTCTGTAGTGTTTTGCTGCTAAATGAGTTAATGAGTTGCAAAACACTTATATAGTGTCTGGCACATAGAACATGACTTTATGAAATGCTGGCTAATTTTATTACTATTATAAGTATGAGTACATACAAATGTAGGCTGATAAACACACACACACACACACACACACACACACACACACACACACACGACCTAACATTCATAAAACATTTAGTGACCCTAAAGTTTAAGGTGAAGGTTGAGGTAAAGTAAGATGTTAACCTGAAATAATGTCACTGGTCTGCTACTTAGGAGACTCCTTGCCATACTAAACTACTGTGCTGGGAGAGGTCATAGTCAAAAAGAGAAAATAACTCAAGAGGTTTACACTTGTTTAGAACATGGATGGGGCATCAAAAGTTGTGGTATAATCAGAATGGTGTTGTCTTGTCACTTGACCACTCAAACAACCCCAAACGCTATTAGCAGTGATGGTCCGATCAATCATTACGCACTTTGCATATCTACAAATTATTCCGTTTAGTCTTCACAAAGAAAACAGTACTATTCTTCATTGCATTTAGTAATTTTTCATTTTGAGACATTTCTAAAACCATGTAAGCCTGGATCATTTTACTGTTAAGTCCAACCTGATAAAATAATAACAGTAACAAGGTCTTTTTATTGTCTACTATGTGTCAAGTATGATGCTGGATTTTTTTTTTTTTGAGACATACTCAGCATATATCATTATGTTAGTTTCAGGTCGACTATATAATAATTTAATATTTGTATCTACTGCAAAATGATCACCACAGTGAGTCTAGTTAACATCTGTCACCACATAGTTACAAGTTTTTCTTGTGATGAGAACTTTTAAGATCTACTCTCTTAAAAACTTTCTTTTTTTCTCTCAGAAATTTTCAAATAAATGATACAGTATTATTAACTATAGTTACCCTTGATGTTTTACAGTCATTACCCCATTGAACGCTCACATAAAGCATTATGGTCTATGGTTTTCAGATGAGGATATTGAGGCTCAAAAAGATTAAGTGGCTTACCCAAGGTAATACAGCGAAGAAATGACAAAGCCAGAACTCAAAACTCAGATTTATGTGACTCTAAAATCCACATCTTTTCTACAATACTACATTGTATAGTATTAATATGAATCTACTAAATTTTATTATCAACTGTATCACTGGTATTCATCCAAATTATCTGAATTTAAAGTTAAGAGAAAAAGCTACATATCTACAAATGACAACCATAATACGTAAGGATTTTGCTATGTATGTTTATGCTTTTGGGGCCCAAGATTGAGCCCTAAATCATCTGAATCGAGGACATAATGTTATGTTAAGACATTAATCCGTTGTATTAGGTTAAACACTAAAAATCGCTTCTAAAATGATGTCTCATTCAGAGAAAGCCTCCTCAGTCCTTCTCCAGAACAATGGACAGCATAGAAAGTGTTCGATTTAATTAGTTGTGTATGTAGAAAGAGATGCTCATCTGTTTCCATGGAGTCGAACACATCACTGACATACTTCTCCATGGAAACAGAGAAGGGAAAACAGAAAACGCTAAAGTGAATGAGTTTAGTGAGCAGTTGGTGAGCAAAGATTCAAGAAAAAAAATTATTCATCTGTAGTACTATATTATGAGTTTAGGAAAGAGAAAAAGCAGCTATTCAGAGATCGTCAAAATGCATTAAATAAAAGAATACATAAGATACACTGAAATGTAAGATGAAACAGTTATTACTTTGATAGAGATATACAAATATTGGGAAATGCCAGGAGCACAGGTATGACGGTCTTTTCTCAAAAGACATGACAGCAGAATTCTGAAAAGATGAGCAGTGTTAACAGCTCAAACTTGGTAATGAAGCAAGATGATAGAACACAGAAGGAACTCATTTATAAAATAAATTTATCAGCTCTATGCTGGTTTCACAGAATTTTGTCCTGCTTTGTTTTTAAGGACTTTTATTTCTTTGGGATTTAAAGTTATAAGAATATTTCAAGTTTTGTTATGCAACACTTAGTTAATTTGTATGACTGAGTCTGTATAACCATTTTTAATTTATAAAACACTGTGTGTTTTGTTTCCTTTGAAGGTTATTTTTCATTAAAATAATAAAGAGTTCCTTTTATTTTATTTAAAAATTTTTTTTAACGTTTTATTTATTTTTGAGACAGGGAGAGACAGCATGAACAGGGGAGGGTCAGAGAGAGGGAGACACAGAATCTGAAACAGGCTCCAGGCTCTGAGCTGTCAGCACAGAGCCCAACATGGGGCTCGAACTCACGGACTGTGAGATCATGACCTGAGCCAAAGTTGGCCGCTTAACCGACTGAGCCACCCAGGCGCCCCAAGAGTTCCTTTTATAAGACATTTTTTTCTTGAGGTATTCTGAGTTACAAAAAAAAATTTCCAATGGAATTTTATCCTAACCTGCCTCTCAAATCAGTTTAATTTAATTCAATTTGATTCAACTTGATTCACCATTAATCCTGACCCTCAAAATGATTATAGGCCTCTTAGGAGGAAAGGTACTTAAAAGAATGATTGTAACATTTATTCACTCCTTCAACAAATATATCTCCTGTCTCTATTATGTGTCCAGAACCGTGCTGGGTTTTGCAAATAAAGTGATGAATTAAACAGACACAGTCTATACTCATGGAGGCTACTAGCTTATGGGAGAGAGATATTAAGATAGTCATATGTATAAATACACAAGTTCAATGAAGAAAACCCTGCAGAGTTCTAAGAGAGAACACAACAAAAAAATTTCACTGAGACTGGATGTTGAGGGCAGGTCTCTTTGAAGAAATGACCTAAAATCTGAGGACTGAAGGATGAGTAAGAGTTGGTCAGATAGAAAATGGGGGAGAACAGTATTTCCAGCAAAAGCCCTGAGACAGAAAAGGGCTTGGTGGGTTTGTGAAAATGAAAGAGAGCAAGTTTTTCTTGGAACAGAGTGGATAAAGGTGAAGCTGGAGAGGGAAAGAGGAACAGGTGCACTCTTAAGTTTTATTCCAAGTATAATGGGAAGCAAAGAATTTTGAGCAGGAAAATGACAAAACTGTATACATAGCTTTCAGTACAAGAAAACATGGAACACTTAAAAAAAGTTCAAAAAGGCAAAACTAGACTATAGTGTTTAAGATCTATACCTAGGTAGTAAAATTACAATGTAATTATTATTGTAAAAGTCAAGAAAGCAAATTACTCCACGGAGTAGGGTAGAAGGTATTAGGGGATTCTAGGGGAACAATGTTCTCTGTCTCTTGACCTAATGGCAGTTACATAGATGTTTGCTTTATATTTATTTATTAACATTACATATAAGTTGCATGTACTTCTCTCTATATATACTTCTTTTTATTTATTTGTTTTTAAAAAAATTGTTTTAATGTTTATTTATTTTTGAGACAGAGAGAGACAGAGCATGAACAGGGGAGGGGCAGAGAGAGAGGGAAGACACAGAATCTGAAACAGGCTCCAGGCTCTGAGCTGTCAGTACAGAGCCTGATGCGGGGCTTGAACTCACGGACCGTGAGATCATGACCTGAGTCGAAGTCGGACGCTTAGCCGATCAAGCCACCTAGGTGCCCCTATATATACTTCTAAATAAGTATGTTTTGTCTTCTTTTAATAAAAGAGTGGATTGAGGTAATGAAGTGGAGTGCAGATAGCTCAAGAAGCTTGGTTTTGGTGACTGAGAGTGACAATTGTCACCCCTCACCCATATCCATTCTCTGATTATTTTCTTTCCTAAGAATTGAGCACTCTGAGCTTTAGCTGGGCATGATGTCATCAAAGGAGAGATACCTTAGCCTCCTTTGTCATAGGTGTGGCTCTGTGTCTAAGTCCAGTCCACCTCCTAAGTGACAAATGGCTTTTCTGAACTCTCTCCACCCCTGCTGGCTGGGCTATGGCTATAACAGAAGTATCTGCCTTTGACCCAAGATGGAAGCCACATGTTGACGAGACAGCCACGTCCTAGCAGCCTCCCTGGATGGTTTTGTGAAGTGGCCACCATAGACTGCCCACTTATCTTTGTACTATGATGAGAATAAAATATACTTCTATCTTTCTTAAGTAACTGCCAGAGCAGTTTTCAGGCTATGACTGATACAGCTATGAGGGAAGTCAAGAGATATGGAGAGCAATGGCAGCTCCTCGAGGGGGGTGAAGGAATAGGGAAAGGATTTAAAAAAAATTTTTTTTTAATGTTTACCACTTATTTTTAAGAGAGAGAGAGAGTGTGTGAGCAAGGGGGGGGGGGCAGAGAGAGAGGGAGACACAGAATCTGAAGCAGGCTCCAGCATCTATCAGCACAGAGCCTGATGCAGAGCTCAAACTCACCAACCGTGAGATCATGACCTGAGCCAAAGTTGGATGCTTAACCGACTGAGCCAATCAGGCTCCCTGGGAAGGGATTTTTAAGTAATGGAGACATTAGAGCATGTTTACATGTTGATGGGAAGAATATAGAAGAAAAGATTGAAGGGGTAGTAATCAGAAGTTTATACACAAAATGGAGCAAGGTCCCTGAGAAGATAGGAAGGGATGGAATACAGAACATATGTGGATGAACTGACCTTGGACAGAAGGGGATATTTGGTCTGTTTGAGAGAAGAGAAGAGAAGAGAAGAGAAGAGAAGAGAAGAGAAGAGAAGAGAAGAGAAAAGAAGATGGATGCAGATGTAGGTTGATTTCTAGATATGCTGGAAGGTGATGGAGTTCCTTCTTAAAGCTCATTTTCTGTAGGGAATATAAAGCATTGGATGAGAGCGGAGGGAGGGAGGATTGGTGGCTAGAGATTTCAGGAGACTGAGAAGGTATGAAACACTCTTTATGGAGAAATGTGGTATAATGAGTAGAAAGTGTTGGGTGCCTATCTGAGGTAGGTAACCACATTAGGGTGCTACCAATCTTTGTGACCGGTTAAATTGTTCGGGGGTTGGCATTAGGTCCATTTATAGCTGGGGTTGCAACAGCCAGGTGCAACAGAAGGTGAGGAGAAAAGACAATTTTTCTTAGGTACGAATTTGAACAGTAGACTATGGGATCAGGGCTCAATGGCAGGAGGGAAAAAGACAAAAGGAGATAGATGGTTGAAACTGCAGAAGATAATGGACTGCAAGTCTTAATGACTTGAAAAACTATTGTTCTCATTAGTGGGTGAACTGGAAGTAAGCGTTTTAATTGAATGGTGGAATTTTTGAATGAGTGGCTCAGAGGCAGTGGAAGATGTCTCATTCCAGGAAATAACTGTGGATGCAGTAGCTGACATGAAGTTGAGGTATTAGGAGGGAACGTCTCTGATAGAAAAGAGAAGCCTGCACAGGGGATGTAGTAAAAGAATTTTGTCTTTAAAGATAAGTAGGAGTGTAGTAGAAAAGAGAATGAGGAGGTAGAAAAGAGGAGACAGATAAAATTCATGGCATTTAGGGAATGGAACCCCTAGTCAGGGGTTAGGGTGCATGGATAGAAGGTTTTCGAGAAACTGGAAAGGTAGGGCAAAAATAAATTCTGAAGGAACCTGTATGGAAATTGAAGTAGTGTGAACTTTATTTTACAGTCCAAGTCGTCAATCACGTCACTAGACACTGGTGTGTGAAAAGATTTAAAAAACATACATTTGGGGGCACCTGAGTTGCTCAGTCGGTTAAGCATCCGACTTCAGCTCAGGTCATGATCTCACAGTTTGTGGGTTCCAGCCCCGCATCGGGCTCTGTGCTGACAGCTCAGAGCCTGGAGCCTGCTTTGGATTCTGTGTCTCCCTCTCTCGTTGCCCCTCTCCCGCTCGGTCTCTCTCTGTCTCTCAAAAATAAAAATGTTAATTAAAAATTTTTTTAATATTAAAAAATTTTTTAATATACATTTTTATTTATTTTCTTTAAATAAATAAATGACTTCTGATTAGCTGGAAATGAGGTTTTTACAATATCTGAAAAATCCTTACCCATTTTTGTCCCTGAATACTCTCTCTCTTTCCTACTCACTTTGCTCTCTCCCTTTAGCATTTTTATATGGACCTCTATGTATATGATACGGAGAACATTGAATCTATTTCAATCAATTGACTCAATGATAGGGAGAACACTTAATCAATTTTAAGTCATTACAATTTCAGTTATTTGCAAGCTTTAGTACTTTGGGTATATACTAAATTTTGAAGATCATTATCCACTATCTCATTCTAGATCTCTGTTATTATAAAGATGAATTAATTCTCTTGGCACCTTTGAGTACATATCCAGATTTAGTGTCAAACATACAGATATTTCTCAAGTACTTTTTACCTAATCCTAAACTTTTTTTTTTTTTTTTTTTTTTTTTTAAGTTTTAGGACTTACTTTCTTGTTCAAGTTCTGGTATGAAATATAAATAATGATACATTGCCATTAAAATGTATAAGTACACTGCAACTAAGACTAACACACTCCCCTAGGACAGAGTTATTTTTAAAGGTTCTGTATTTATGGGGACCACTTACCTATGATGAGCCTGTGAAGAGCACCCTTATCTCCATTAATGGCAGCAGCATGAACTTGGGATGCTAATGAGGAGCCAGTAAAGAACAAGTTCTCTGACCTGTTCATAGTCTTCTCCACAACTGGAGCACCCTGAAACAATGATTTAAACCATGAGTATATGCAGGAAACATTTCTGAAAGCTGTCTCATCCATACTGAGTGGGTATGTTATAAATATGGCTGAATTGGAATAGTTGACTAGGATTCAAAAAGTCTGCAATCCTGGTCCTAGAATTGCCACAATGTTGGCCAAATAAATGACCCTTTGTACGAGTTGGTCATCTGGAAAATGAGAGGGATGGATGCTTCCACAACTCTTCTCAGGGGCTACCCGAGGGAAAAAAGAGGGGCTCAGTATTTAACCTTAGGCACAGGGCTCAAAAGCCACAGTGACTTCTGTTGTGATTCCACATAATAATAAACATCAGATTTGATATTGGGATTAAAGGTGATGATCAAGCCACAAAATGGGTATGATGTGAATTTATTGTCAGGTCAGAATCAACTAGATCTAAGTGCTAAATTAGAAAGCACTTAGTTCTTTCTCTCATGCTGCCGAAAGGGACAATTTTTATTTGTCTTTGCCTTCTGCCCATCAAGGAAATATACCTAGCTTGAGATCTCGACCTCAGGATTTTACTTGGAAAAACCACATCATTAGGATCAACCATATTTCATTTAGAAAAATTTTGTTCTGGCTGGTAACCCGATATGTTTTGCTAGAACCTTCTAGAAACTCAGCTGCATAGAAAAATAGTGAGTTCTGTAGCATAAGACTGTTGAAGCAGAGGCTGGATTATGTCAGAAATGCAGCATGAAGAATTCAAAGACAAAGGGGTAGTTGCATCTATGATTTTAAACTTCCTTCCTAAATGTAAGATGCTATATCAAAGTTCCCCAGTTGAATGCCTGCAAGGACCAGGAAAGTAAATAGTGTAAGACCCAGCGGGAGTCATGGTGAGCATGGGAAACTGAAGCATACACGCCTATCTAAAGAAAGCAGCTGCTAATCATCCATTTAATAGCTGCCAAAGGGGCAGACAAACCCTCTTCTGATTTCACCAAAGTGTCACTCCAATCTCTGTGACTCCTAAGGATCCGGGAGTTTTGTAGGAGAAATTTATCACTACTGATGAGCTAGTACTTGTATTGTCATTGACAAGGATTATTGGTTCAAATTCTGCCTCAAAGTGAAAGTGTTTTCTTAATTTTGGTAAAGGTCAGCTCTTCATGTCTTTATTTTGCTGACAATTTGAGTTAACATGCTGGCAGAAAATATGGGCTTTGTGAGACACTTCTGTCATGTCTGTCATGTCAGAAAGACCACTGTCATAGACAGGATTATATTAAAATGACTTGAAAGAAGCTACAAAATGGATGGAGGCGGGAACACAGTAAAAGAGGAATTGCACTTGGGCTCTAGGCCTGATTCTGTGAATAATAAATAGCATCTCCTTAGGCTACCTCAGCTCTCTGATTTCCTGTAAAATACGAACAATGAAAAAGGTAGACCGTTGATCCATTCAATAAGTTGAGTGCTATGTACTAGGCACTGCTCTGAACTCTAATACGTACCATTTTAGATTCTAAGTGATCACTTTTAGGCATATCAGAATCACACACACAGACAAGCCTCTTCATATGCCTTTTGAAAAATACACTGTTTAGATCTCAGTTAAATATATTTTTTATATATTTCACCTCGTAATTGTTAGCACTTATCATAGTAACAGGTACATAGCTGGTGTTCAGTCAGTGTTTGTTGAATGAAAAGTCATAGGCTGGGTGCTAAGTCCAGAGGGTGAGCAGGATCAAAGTTTAATTTCTTGGACTAAAGAGGTTATACTCATGAGCGTCTGATCTTTTTTTAATTCCCCATTTCTCTTTTGTCAGACAGGTAGAGAGTGGTATAAGGATAAGAACACAGGACTAGGAGAGAGGAGACCTAACTAAAAGTCTTGGCTCTGCCACCATCTAATAATGTCACCCTGGGAAAAGCATTCTCTAGGGTCCTTTTTTAGTTACACACACACACACACACACACACACACACACACACGTTTAGTACTCATGTCTTTTGTAAATAATTTTTATAAATGAACATCAAAACTATTCGTCAGTTATAATGTACAGGTATCATTAACTAATTATAAAACCAGCCAGTGTAATAAATGCTTCTAATAATATAACTGTACAAGACTAGTGGTGCTGCAGTCACAAGCAAAGACTCATTTTGATCAGGACTAAAGGGTTGGTGTTTTGGCAAGTTCTCAGAGATGGTGACATTTGAGATGGCATTCCAGATAGAGAAGGGGCTGAGGCCATTCCAAGGCAGAGGAAAGCTGGAGTACAGGCAAGGAGTAGGGAGAACCACAAAAAAGCAGAATGCCTCCCAGGTACTTGATTGTGTAGCTATCAGGTGGGACACGGGGACCTGGCTTGGCATTTACAGGTGAGGCTGGGGAGCTAACTCGGGCCAGGTTAAGATCCTGAACGGCTCGGCTGACGAAATTCGTAACTGTCCTGTAGGTAGGGATCCATGCATTAGTAGCGATCACAGTTACGCTTCTCAGTTTACAACGTGCTTTCCCATTTTGTCCCGGATCTACTCCTTCTACGAGCCCACAGACAATTAGAGATGCGGCATCCACTCATTCAACGGAGGCCCTGATAGGCGGCTCCGACTTTATAATGCAGTAATTAGCGCAGAAAGAAAAGGCAGCAGGCGAGGAGGCTAGTGATGAAAGATCAGGCCAGAGCCGAGGCCAGGAGGGCCTTGAGCTTGAGGTAGGGGCCAAGGCGATGCAGATCGATCGGAGCTTCCCCAGCCAGGCCCCTTCCTACTCACCCTCGCCTCCTCCAGGACTCACGTCCCGGGGGCGGCTCCAGGAGGCACGACCCGCAGTGGGCCGCCCCTCCCGCCAGGACAGTACACTACAGCCGACTGGGACAGACCCCACAGCGCTGAAACTAGCAGAACCCCTCCGAAGGCCGCCCGAGGCGTTCCCTCGCACTGCCCTCTGGGAATTGTAGTTCCCATCCTCTAAAAACAGAGGTTCACCGCCCTCGGCTCTTTGTATCCCACAGGGCCCCGCGCGCGGAGAACTCGGTGGACCTAGGCGGAGAGTCTGATGGGAAAGAAGTTCTGGATGCCCAGTGACGTGCTCGATGAGAGTGGTGCAGGACTACATTTCCCAATATGCTCCGAGGTGGGCAGGACCCGGAAGTGAGGGTGTGCGAGGCCTCTCTGGAAGTTGTCCCGGGTGTTCGCCGCTGGAGCTCCGGGTCCAGAGGACGAGGAGCCGCTGCCGGGACGATCGTCCGCTGCCGCCGGCTCCCGGAGCCCAGCCCTTTCCTAACCCAACCCAACCCTGCCCAGTCCCAGCCGCGGACCCCGACGTTACCATGAATCCTGCCGTCTTCCTATCATTACCCGACCTTAGATGCTCCCTGCTGCTCCTGGTGAGTGAAGGAATGACAGACCCTTCGACAGACGCTCGGGCGGCCTCCCGCCCTAGTTAAGGGGGAACACCGCTGCCCCCACCCTTGCCTTCCTATCTTTTCCTCTGGTGGCGAAGAGTGCACCTTCCCCCGTTGTCTTCACTCTCCGCACGCGTCTTTACGCTTCCCAGGCCCGGGGTACCCGAGGCCTGAGAAACCACAGTCGGAGGTTGGGTTCTGTAAATTGGAGAGTTAGCGGTGGGGGAAGGATACGTGGGAGGGTCACGGGCGAGGAGCTCTCCCTTCCCCCAGGCTAACGGAGGTTGTTTCAGTCTCGAGGGCTTTTGGACCTGGTGGTAGGTGGAATCGAAGAGGACGGGGTTGGGGGGGGGGGGGGAGACCTACTGTTCCCTCCCGTCCCCTCTTGGGAAGGCCGACAGGTGCTGGGGTCGTGTGAATCTCACACTAAGAGCCCTGAAACGGTGCCCGGGTAGGCAGAGCCCTCTGTTGTGGCTTGATGCGATTGGTTGGGAACCCGGAACTGGAGGCACATTTGGAGTCTTCCAGGAGAATAAATGTTTGAAGGGTGGAGGCAGTGATTATCTGAAAACCTCAGCTCAAGGCCTCCCTCAGATTTTGTCACACACACCCCCACCCCGAAATTTAAGCAGAAGTCTTTTTCAGTGCTCCTAGTTTGAGAATGACCAGGTTTTCTGCATACATTTGCACTCATTCCTAAACTCTCCCTCACCTGCTTGGCTCCATCCCATCGTATAAAGGAATCTTTCCCCAGTCCGTCTTTCTCCAAAGTACATCTTGAATGTGCAACCTAAGTAATACAGGCTACAAGTCAAATAGAGACAGAAGTGAAAGCGGACTCCATATGGCAAAATGACGTGCTTTTCATCGAGCCGTTATTACAATACAATATTTGAAAATACTTTAATTGTAGATTTTTAAAAAGCCGAATTTAAGGTAAACATTAAATCAAAAATCACTTTTTTCTTTTCTTTAGCAACTTAAAAAGCATAATTAAGTGACTCAGAGGCGTATAGCTGGTTCCTGGCAAAACTGGGACCTGAAGCAGGTCTCTTGACTTACAGTGCTACTCCACCATATCACGTTACATTTTTAATATTTGTATTTGAAGTTCGCTTAATTTCTCTCTCCTCTCCCTGTTTTTTCTTTCTGATTTAAAATTCATATTCAAAAGCCATATATTTGGATCTTTTCAGAGAAAAAGCACTATGAAAATCTAAAGGGGATGTTAAAGTACTTTTGAGAACGAAAAGTTGAATATAAACATGTAATATTAAATGATGAAGTGTCTTATTGTCACTTCTTATACAGCAGTGAGTGACTTCTGTATAGAGGACAATATTCTGTATAGAGCTTTTTTTTAAAATATGAAATTTATTGTCAAATTTCCATTTGTCCATACAACACCCAGTGCTCATCCCAACAGGTGCCCTCCTCAATGCCCATCACCCACCCCTCATCAACCCTCAGTTTATTCTCAGTTTTTAAGAGTCTCTTAGGATTTGGCTCCCTACCTCTCTAACTTTTTTTTTTTTTTCCTTCCCCTCCCCCATGGTCTTCTGTTAAGTTTCTCAGGATCCACATAAGAGTGAAAACATATGGTATCTGTCCTTCTCTGTATGACTTATTTCACTTAGCATAGCACTCTCCAGTTCCATCCACATTGCTACAAAAGGCCATATTTCTGTATAGAGCTATTTTTGATAATTTCATTATACACTGTGCTTCTCTTTTCCTTCTAGAAGTACTGGATTAAAGCTCATTGTTACTAGAGATTGCTCTCCTAGATACTAACCTTTTCCCTATTCATAAAATGTCTGAATTATGAGTTGTCTGCTAGAAATTACTCTTAGGTTACTAAAAAAACAAGAAACAAACAAAGACCAAAAAGATACAAGTCTAAAGACATTAGAAAGAAAAGTTGAAATACTGAATAGGAAGATGACATCAGATGCACTTTCCTGGAATGTTATGTTTGGTTGTAGGACTAAGTTTAAGAAGGAGAAAGTATTTATTTTGAAATAATTCCTGCTTTTAATGTAAAATCTCCAAGTCCTATTAAGTATAAAAAGACTTTTTTTCCCCTAATAATACTAAAGTCTAGTTAACATTTTATATATTTAAGTAAATGTAGAGAAATAGAAACTTAGAAGACATTTTGGAGAATACCTAGAAAATTAATGCTCTGGAAAATAAAGCCCAAGAAAAGGCTTAATAAAACTAGAATTACAAGTCAAGCTAGATTCAGTTTGAACACAGTGTTTACCAAATAGTTTTAATAATCATATACTAGTTAGCACATATTTATAAAACATCTGTTTAATCACTGCTTGAGTTACTTATCTAACTGGTAGTTCTGTTCTAGTGATGGAACCTGCTTACTCAGCATCCCACCTGTCTAAAAATATGTCCTTTATCTTCCCCAGTGTACTTTCTTCCTCTTCCTTCCAACTTCCCCTCTCAGACTTCAAGTTATTCCCTCCCACATACAGTCATTGAATATCCAAGTTCTCATCTAGCTGAGGTCATCATTTTTCCCTCAAATAGCCTGCCCTAAAAAGCTGTATGTTCCCTTACTACGATATTTTCTTTTATTAAGGAAACTATGTACTTCAGCCCTAAAGAACTAGATCTATTCAGATTTAGTGGTGTTCATAAGGTAATAGCTGAAACATATAAATCTAAACTTAAAAAAAATTTTTTTTAATATTTATTTTTGAGACACACACACACACAGAGTGTGAGTGGGGGAGGGGCAGAGAGAGAGGGAGACAGAATCCGAAGCAGGCTCCAGGCTCTGAGCTGTCAGCACAGAGCCCAGTGCCCTGAGATTATGTCCTGGGCCGAAGTCGGATGCTCAACTGACTGAGCCACCCAGGTGACCCTTATAATCCTAAACTTCTGTAGAAAAATATTTTTCTTTTCCCTGATCTCAAAAACATTTTGGAACATCATCACTGTATGCCTAAAAAGCCTTTCTTGGATGGGTAACTTAAAACATAAGCTCAGTGTGATAACTTTTTTCCTGGGCTTTCATACGTATTTTGCATTTGTATTTATATATTATATATACAACTTTTTAAACATATATGTGTATATTTAAAATCGAGGTCTTAGAGAATGAATTCTTCCTGCCCCCCAGGGTTGCTTTAGGAAATCCCCCCATTGCCTTTAAATTATTTTTAAACTCCACTGAATTTGCAGTATGCCTTAGACAAAGTGAGGTATTCTGGATGCACCGATTTGGGACAAATCAGAAGAGACATTTGAGTCACCTGGCAAATGCAGTGAGCGCTTCATCCTCCTGATATCTTCTCTATCCCTCACTGTTTATTTTGTTTCTGTTACGGTTTAGATTGATCCAGTTGGTGTGTATTTATAACTTTAGTTCTGAACTGTATGTAATCTGTGCCCCCGTAACTGTTCATCATATTTTGTGGATGATTTGAATGCTGGAGATAGCAATGATTATCTGCTGCAGACCCATGTATATAGTATCTGGATTGGGAAATTGCTTCCAGGTGTGTGTGCTTTTAAGACGCTCTACTTGAATCAGAGAAAAGCACCTGGCCAGATACAGCATGGCATCATGTTTTCACTTTGTTATGTGACAGTCATTACATAGCAGCTCACAGGATATTATTTCATTTATCATTCTAGTAAAAAAGTCAGTACCTTTTTCTGCTTATCTTTCTGTCTGGGATGGATGTATTTAGGACTGAAAGTGATTATTTTCCCCTTAATTATTTCTTAGCAGTTGTTCTTGCTGCATTGGTTGTGTATGAGTTCTGGAAAGGTGAAATAAGAGAAATAAGACTAAATTGGGATGAAGTTGTTTAATTTATTCTAAGTAGCCTCTTCTGTGGTTCAGAGATTTGTAACACTCCAGTGGCTTTATTGAAGATGTTTTGTCTTGAGTTTCTTGATAATTGTGTTTATGAATCGTAAGTTCTTACCAGTTCTAATTGCATCGTGCCTGGACATGAAGGCTTTTGACATTGTTCCTGGTTTGTTCAATAGGTATAGGAAGCCAGGAAAAAAAATTTTTTTTTAAGTTTATTGATTTTGAGAGAGAGGCAGAGAGCAAGTCAGGGAGAGACAGAGAGAGGGAGAGAGAGAATCCCAAGCAGACTCTGTGTTGACAGAACCCCCAGTGACCATGAGATCATGACTTGAATCAAAATCAAGAATTGGATGCTTAACTGACTGAGCCATCCAGGCACCCCAAGAAAAATTTGCTTAAGTTAGAAAGCTAAGTAAATCAGAGAGCTAAGTAAACATTTGTTTAATTATAAGTAATAATTTATAATCTATATATAATAAATAATTGTAATTTATAAGTACCTTAAAAATAGGTACAGTAGAATTCAGAGATGTCATTATTGCCATTAATACCAATACAGATTACAGTCTTCAACAAGAGTACTTTGGGTACTTGTAGTTTCATTCATAACTAGGTGAGTTATTTATTTGGTTGATATTACTTGCTCTAGATTAGTGGTTTACAAAACCTGGTTGCTGGTTAGAATCACCTGGGGCAGTTTTAATAAAATAATGTCTGGCCCTTTACCCCACCAGTTATATCTGTGGGACTCAAACATTGTTTTGTTAAAGAAAAAAATGTCCCTGGTGATTTTTTTTTTTCTTTAGTAGGTCTTTTTAAAAGATAAGAACTAAACAACGAAACAAAACCCAGAATAGCATTATCAATCTGGAAAAATAAACAAATTTCTTTGTATCATAAAATATATAGTCAATGTTCAGATTTTCCTGATTGCTTCAAAAAATTTTTTAAAACAAATTGAAAGCAGGAGCCAAATAAAGTTCATACATGGCAATTGGTTCATGTGTCTCTTAAAAAATTTTTACAAATCTTTATGTTCTCTCTCCTCATTTTCTTCCTTGTAATTTATTGTTGAGGAAACTGGATCCTTTGTCCTGCAGAATTTCCCATATTCAGATACTGCTAATATCCTTGTGCGTGGTTTTATGTTTCTCTATTCCTTGTGTTTCCTATAAATTTGTAATTTATGTGGTACCAGCCACCAACTCTGTTTAGTTAAATTCATTTGTTTCATTTAGCTTTCATTTTTTTAGCTTCTAAAAACCTACCTTCTAGTGTATAATTATGTAAAATTTACTGCTTCCAAAAACCAAACCTATAAAGCAAACTATATTTGGACAAATCTAGCTTCTATTCCTGTCTGTATGCTTTTCTCTCTCCTGATATAAGAAACCTTTAAAAATTTTTCAATTTTTAATTGCTTTTTTTTTTTAAGAGTAGGCAGTCTATGTTTGTGTATATGTTTCTCCCTCCCCTTTGATAAATCATAGCATATACTTTACTTTTTTTCCCTTTTAAACTTAAAAGTGGATTTAAGTGTTGAATCACTAAACTATACACCTGAAACTAATACATACTACACTGTGTGTTAACTAACTGGAATTTAAATAATAATAAAAAAAAGTGTATCCTAGAGATCAGGATAGAGATATCGTTATTTCTTTTTAAACTTACTGTTCCACTTGGTAGATTTTCTTTTTAAACTTACTGTTCCACTTGGTAGATGTGCCACATCCACTCTTGTTTCCATTCTTCTGTTGTAACAAATAGTTCTGCAAAGATTAGTTGGTACATACATATTTTTGCTAGTGTATCTTTGGGGTAGACTCCTGTAATTAAGTTGCTAAGGCCCACAGTAGATGTATAGGTAACTTTGTAGCTGTTGCTAGATTCTGTGAAATTCCTCTCCATGGGAGTTTTGCCAGTTTGTGGTCTCACCAGCAGTGTAACAGAATTTCCCTGTATCCTTGTCAACAGAGGTATGATGTTGACAGATTGGGTGTTTGTCCCTCTGATAGGTGAGAAATGGTATCTCAATGCATTTCAATTTGATCCTCCTTCAATGTGTGTGACTGAGCTTTTTTTATGGGTAAAGTCCATTTGCATTCAAGTTCTTAACTCATGATTTCCTTAGGTGATTCTATGATGCAGCTAGAATGAGAGGCACTGGAAAGTACTACTCTCTCTGAATTCAGTAATATTTGTGATGGGTTAAAACTTGAAAAGCCTTGGGGAAGATTTCTGATTGCTGCAGTTATTGAAAACTTTTTCTATAAACCATGATTTTTAATAGCTTTATGATAATTTAGCTTTTAGATGCACTATAATTTACTTCATCTTTTGTGAAGACATTTGGATCTTGGTTATTTCCAATTTTTCACAGAAAAATATGTACAAAAGATACATATATGATGTTTACTGCATATCTCCAAATACATCCTCAGGATACTTTTCTAGAATTATATTTCTTGGGTCATATGGCATGTCTGTTCTTTGGCATTTCTGATACATTGTACCAAATTGTCCTTTCAGGGAGTTGTTTACTCTTCCTCTAGTAAATCAGAATGGAAATACTCACAAGATATAGTCTAGGAATAATGGAACGTGGTATTCCTTTGTCTATTCATTTAATGTCTGTTCAAAAGGTAGCAGAGTGCAAAGAATTGTGGACTTCATGTCAGGGCATTTATGTACAAGTTCTGTCTCTTCCATGTACTTAACATCGTAATCTTGGATAAATCACCTAACTAGATTTTTTAGTGTATAAGGTTAAGGACATTGGAATCAGTGATTCAAGGATTCTTTAGTCTCTTTTGTTTTTCAGAAAGGAGTTCAACTCCCCTAATTAGTATACTTACAATGTAATTGGGTATCTTCTCAAAAAATCTGCCTTTTCAACAAGTTGCTGGCCTGTACCTCCTCTCATCCAGTGCAAGGAAAAGCATGCTTTGGTCACAACTTTTCTGATTTTGACCATTGCTGTGCTCCATTTCATTTAACCAAGGAAGTGATTACAAAGTTTGATTTTTCATAGCATTTATTGGTCTTTAGCCTACACTTGATTCCATAGAGAGGAACTATCTGTGGCCCAGGCTGCAGGAACTTTATGGCATTGGTATTATTCTTTCCTTGCTTCCTGTCATTTGAATGCCTTTTGCTATCTGCTGTGGAAGAGAAAAATATAACTCAGATGCATATCATGCTTCCAAGAAATTTATAATTCAGTTGGGAAGAGAAGATGTGTATGTAAATAATTAAAATTCCAAAAGGAAAGTGATAGGTGCCTGTAAGGTATTTGTAGAAGTGGTTCATAGATCTCCTACCCAGAAGTGTGGTTGTAAGCCTAGTCATCTACATCAACTGGGAGTTTCTTCCAATGCCCCCACCCCTGGCTGAATCAATCTGCACTTTAACTGTACCCAGCTGATTCATATATGACCATTAAAGTCTGAGAAGTACAGCTGTAGATGTTTGAAAAAAAAATTACATCTCAATGGAAGAATCCGAGAAGTCTTCTTGAAAGATAAGTATGGCCTTGAAGAGTGAAATTGATGGGCTGATTTTCAGTCCTGAATACAATGAATAAAAAGGGTTGTGCCTTTGAATAACTTAATAGATCTTTTACATGAATACCTGTGGTGGTGTTTATTTGTTTGTTTTTGTTTTTAAGAAATCTTGCTCTCTTGCTGACATGGCCAGATGTCAGAATTGGCCCTCAAGAAGTTGGCAAACCCTTTGGCCAGTTTCCTTTAAAACAGCTCATTATTACCTTAGCCAAAGTAAAAATCATGGTCTTCAGTGGATTCTCACTGCATTCCAATTACTGCATTCAAGAGGGAGGGAAAATGCCACTTTGGAAAAGTTTCTTCTGTATTGCTGTGATTCTCAGGTCTTGGTTATGTTATTGTAAAGATTGAACTCAAATTCTAACTGCTTTGATTCCCTCAGTGATACTGTGGTCAAGATCTCTATGATTCCTCCCGACCTGTGATTTTCCCATTATGCAAAACCTTGAGCATTACATTTAACTCTAGGTCATCCGAGTTTGTAGACATGAAAATTGCTAATATAACAGAGAAAAGAGATGAAAGAGAAGAAGGAAATCATCTCAGACAAGCATTCTAGTAGTATATTGAGCTAAAGAAAACTGTTGCATGAATAGGAGAGTATGAATACCTTTTCATTTCTTCCTTAAAATTATCATAGTCTAGTAGTGGGAAATTTGGTGATTGGATTTAAGAGGTTTTAGGAACAGTTCTTCAGGAATCAGAAGAGTTTTTGACCCTGGAAGAAAGGAATTGGATATCTCTCTTATTTCTGTGGTATATTGTACCGTTAGTGTCTTGCTTGCTTCAGTAGGCGAGAAGGGATGTAAGAACCATGAGTGGATCACATGCAGTAATAATGACTGAAGGTATAGTTGTCTAGAGTTTTGCTGTAGATTTAAGTTCATCAAAATTAAGTAAAATATAAATTCCATTCCTCAGCTGTGGTGGTTCTATTTCAAGTGCTCAAAAGACACAAGTGACTAGTGGCTACTCTATGGAACAGTGCAGATAATTGAATGTTTCCATTGTTGCAGAAAGTGCTATTGGATAGTGCTGTTCAGGTCTTGTTGTTGCTGTCCACCTCAGAAATCAAGACGAATTGAGATAAAGAATGAGGAAAATGTCTCAAATAGTGTTTCACAGCTTGTGAGCAACATATGTCTTGCCTGGAGAGCGACAATGGTAACCTGGAAAATGTCAGTAATCTTATCAGTGAGCACAGATTTGGCTTTTGGTTGCTTGCTAACAGATTTCAGTTAAACTAGAAAGTAAGAGTTTATGTGTTAGTATTGATTCTTTCACTAGTTCACAGTCGCTTAGGGCAAGTCATTTTTTTACTTGATGCCTTAGTTTTTCAACTGAATATTGAGTAGGATTGAATACCCCGTTCTGGGAATCTAATGGGCATTCTGATGGACTCTAACTGTGATTTTGGAATTTGAGGGCTTGCAGTTTGAGGGCTGTGGTAAAATCCCTTTTGAGGGCTACATTTTAGAAATCCCTTTTGAGGCCTGTAAAAAGTTGGCCTGTTGATACCTTTTGTTTGTTTCAGGTATCAGAAGGATACCCTTGCCAGGAGCCTAATGTTCTAATTTGATTAAATCCACAAATTAATGTGAATCTCTTTCTGCCTGTTTCAGAATGGCCAGAAATTATATGAACTCATGAAGATAGACTAATATTTAATACTTACATTAAAAGGAGTTAAAATTTGTCAGTCCTTTGGACAAGATACTCTCATGTTTACATGCCTATTTTTGAGCTGTTTTGTTGTATTTGAAGGTTTGGAAAATGTAGAGGGGAAATGCCAACGTTTAAGAAATTAACACCACATTGAAGTCTATCTCTTTGCTTGAAAGAACAGTTTCAAGTGTCAGATAACTTGTGATTTTAGAGTTATCTTGAGAAAAGAAAATTTGGACATTCTTAGTTCCTTTGACTTTTATTACTATGGTTTTGGCCCAAGTGCAGTAAAATCTTAGCTAGCTGGTGAGAAGCATACACTTTGTAATGATTTCACATCTGAAAGAGCTAGGAAGAAAGAACTACTTTTTTTTTTGTAGTCAGCATAATTTTTTATTTTTTTTAAGTTTCTTTATTTGTTTTTAGAGGGAAGGAGGGAGGTAGAGAGAGGGACAGAGAGAAGCCCAAGGAGACTCCGTGCTGTCAGCAGGGAGCCCAGTCCTGCTTGATCTCATGAGTAGAGAACTGCAAGATCATGACCTGAGCCGAAATCAAGAGTTGGATACTTAACCAACTGAGCCACCCAGGTTCCCTATAGTCAAAATATTTTTTTAGAAAACAGCTATTCAAATTGACTCATTCCTTAAGCTTTCTTGATAGCACCAGTTTTTACTAAGAATGGATACTGATTCTAATAGGAAGTCTTATGATCTCACAAGACTCACAAGTAACAAAAGTACCACAGTGTCGCAAAAATATTTGGTTCTTTTAATTGTCCCTGTGCTCATATCTTCCAGAAATAATTTGAAGGATTTTTCCCTTAATGGTAACTTGAAAGTATATTGGCTAAGGAGAAAGTTTTTAGAAGAATGTTCAGTTTAGGAGTCAGAGACTTGGGCTCAAATCTTGGATCTGCTACTTTATCTTGCCTATTAACTTCTAAGGAATAATATAGGTATTATGTCTGACTCGTAGGAGCTGTTACTATTTACATGTTTTCTATTATGATTTTATAGAACAAAAAGTAGTAGAAAGTATCACATTCTCTTATTATTAGATCTCACTTTCTAGTATAATACCTTATACAAGTTGTGCTCAATAATTTTGTTAAGCGTATGGAAAAAGGTAGAGCTAGGGTAGTAAGGAAGATCAGGAATGCATAGAGGACTTGTAGTTGGTAAGCTTCATGAAGGTGAGCCTTAACCTAGGTGAGGGAGTTAGTCATTTGGATTTTTTTTTTAATGGTTTTATTTATTTTTGAGAGAGTGAGAGAGAGACAGACAGAGACAGAGTGTGAGCAGGGGATGGGCAGAGAGAGAGGGAGACACAGAATCCGAAGCAGGCTCCAGGCTCTGAGCTGTCAACACAGAGCCTAACGTGGGGCTTGAACTCGTGAACTGCAAGATCATGACCTGAGCTGAAGTCAGCTGCTTAACCGACTGAGGTACCCAGGTGCCCCAGTCATTTGGATTTCTTGAGGAAGAAAGCAGGGGTAGAGTCCCAAATGTGGGAGTGTCCCAAGCATATCCAAGGACCAGCCAGGAGGACGGCGTGGTGGTCATACTATGCATAAGATATGGTATGTTAGAAGATGAAGTCATGTGGCTAAAACACATTTTGCAAAGTTGTGCTTACTCTTACTGTGTATGTTTACTGATTCTTTCTTTCTTTTTTCTGTGCTTTATTTTATTAAAAAAAGAATTGCTGACCTGACCCCAATAAGGTGGAACTTCCTAATAGTGTTGCTGGAAATAGTGATCTCCTCAGCCCTGGCCCAGTTGCTCCTGCTGGGAGTAGCCTAATGTGCCAGTATTTATCCCATTGGGCCCCCATGCTAAATTAAAAATATTCTCTCTGTATGACAGGGTGGGTCACAACCTACAGTTTTAGTAACTTCAAATGTTAAAAGTTTTCCTACCATATTTTTTGATTCCTGAAAGCAGTATGCTGCTTGGTACAGAAAAGTGTAATGAAAATAAAAAGCTCAGATCCTACCCACTGATGGCATTTTAATATATATGTCCTTCCAGTTTCTTCCTTTGCATATTTGGAAGGACTTTTAACAGTAACATGTATGTTTTGAAAAAGTAGGTTTGTGTTGCTCTCTTTTGACCCTGGTGTAGAGTGGTAGAGCACTGTCGATGTGGGACCACCGAAGATGGCCCTGTGTGTGTGCCTCTGCTTGGGTTCACGTAACTTGGAAGTAACTCCTACCTTGACCATTTAACTTTAAGAAGTTATTCAACCTTTCTGAGTTTCCATTTTCTCACCTATCAAAATGGGGATAAAGACCTCTTCTGCAGAGTTCTGAAAAGACAAATAAGACTATTTGTGAATGTGTCCATGGTATATAATAGGCACTTCAACTTTCCTGGTTTCTTTCACATAGTAGGTGCTCAACAAATATTGCTTGATAAGGGAATCCATGAGTGATGAATGTTTGAATACATTTCCTTTTTTGGGTAACTTTCAAGTTGTCTGTTCAGTGGTATTAAAATTGTGTGCACTGAAGTAATGAGCTGGCATGACTAGCTTCCAGCTCCTGTGGTCTTCTGATGCTGATAATTACAGTCATTATTATACTCACAAAAGCGGCTTAAAAGTGTGACTATTAAATGAGTAAGTTATCTGCTTACCTCTTTTTTATAACTGTACTTAGTCTGCATATAAATTCAGTATAAAATGATGATAGCAGTTAATGGAGACAGTTGCGTTTTGTTGTACAGGACATTGGTTTTATAACAGGTATTAACTTGAACCCTATTCTGCCACTAGTTTGGAGAGGTCACTTAACCTATTCGAGTCTTCATCATTTAACAAGTGTTTGTATGTAGTGTATACCAGATACTGTAAAGTTTCAGTTCCTCATTTATAAAATAGGAATAATATAATTACTACTTCAGCTTCAGAGTTGTTATAATGATGTAAAAGAGATAATATATGGGTTTGTAAATACAGGTTGTTAGACTGAAATATTTTTGAGTGCTTCAAACATGTTTTCTACTTGGTTTCTCTCCCTAGAAGCCTAGATATGCAATGTATATCCCTTTCAGGGAAAGTTGATGAATTATGGAAATAGTTCTAGGGGTGGATTTCCAGGATAACTGGCAATACCAGAAGGTAGAGTGACTTTGATGCTGGGAAGACCTAGCCCATTCCCAGCTCTAACCCTTTGTAGCTGTGTGATTGATATTAAGCAAAGTTCCTTGACCTTCTGACCCTTACGTTTTCTATTTTAAAAGTAGGCATGATTATTTTGCAAAGTTGTAAGATATATGGTATATAAAGTACTTTGCATCACGTCTGGCATACAGGCGATATTTTTGTTTTGTAAGGTGATGAATAGAGAAGGAAAGCCTGTCAAGTGGATGGAGTCATTATTATGAAATGGAGAAAGTACCTTGTAGGAGGACAGCACATGTGCTAATCATCTTTCTGTGCTTGTACTACCTTTTTTTTGACCCTCAGAAATGAGTAAATGGATGACCTTTTTATTCTAAAAGTCTAATTCTAAATATTAGTGGTTTCTTAAAGTACTTATCAACTTGTCTCTTTCCCCTGGTGAGTTATGCAGTAGTCTTATCAAAATAGTGACAAATGTAACTGTGATTGATAGAAATAAAAATCTAACCTGATATGCATTTCTGCTTTTAATACAAAAGCAAACAAATTCCTGTAAGTGGTAGAAATGGAAGTGGAGAAACATGCTTTATGCTTTGCAGTTTGAAAGGTATCATTTGCTCCACAAGGAAAGGCATCATTTCTGTTACTTTGTACACTCAAAATCATTAAAAAAAAATATATCCTTGACTGCTGTAATTGACTAAATATTTGGAAAATGATGATGATTCTTTGGAAATATATAATCTTCTTGTTGAATTCAGTAAGGGAAGAGACGATTATGATAGCATATTTTTGGTCACTGAAAAGATAGAAAAATAAAAATCCTATTTTCTGTAGATGTGGAAGATTCAAATTGCTGGTTATACAGTTTCATTCGTTCCTATAAGCCTAACTTACTTGTATGATAGTTATCCCTTAAATATTGCTTCCAGTGGGAAGTAAAGTTATTTACACATAAGCATGTATAATATCTAATACTCTTAGTAAGTTTTGGCTCAACACTTTTAGTAAGTTATACATATGATGGAAACTGAGGGTATAATAAATATTTTTTAATTTGGATGCTCTGATGAAGGTATTTGCTGAGAACCAGTGGCATATAAGATAGTGTAGGATGGGTATTTCAACTTGGATCAAGAAAAGCTCATCATATAATATTGCTTTTCTAATCTCATTGATACATCTAAAAATCCTTCCAATTGGGAAGATGAGTACTTGGTTAGAAGAGGAGGGCAAATTGTATTTCCTAGTTCTACAACACTTGCGTAAAGACCTCCTTGATATATACCAGTTATTATCTTGAACAAAAGAGTGATTTAAGGTATATAATAAGATGAACCCTCAAGAAATAGCTTTTAATTCTGAGAAGTATCCAATATTCTGTAGGAAAATAATCAAGAGTTTCAGTCTTTCTCATTTGACCCATGAGGCAAGAGAAACCACCTGACTAGGTATGACTGAAGCAACTGTTACGTTTGATGCCTTAGTGAAAAGTCTTTCTTGTCTCCTTTATTTGGGGAATTTTGATTTATACAGTAGTACTAATTTCCCTGGACCAATTTTAGCTGTTCTAATACAGAAAGGATGGTGATATTTGAGTTAATTAGCAGACAGCATGTCTGTATGAGAAGATTTTCCAAGTATCACTTATTTTGAAATATTACTTTGAAGTGCTAAGTTAATACCCTTATTGTAAAGATGAGATAGGAAATATTTTCTTAATGGCTTAAAAGGTACCTTTATTCAGGTTGTTGAAAAGAGTTTTAGCTTAAAGAATGAATGAGGGTGTCTTCAGGGCACATTTTCTTTCTTTTTTTTTTTTAATTAAAAAAAAACTTTTTTTTTTTTTTTTTTTTTTTTTTTTTTTTTTACCATTTATTTGCTATTGAGAGACAGAGACAGAGCACAAGCATGGGAGGGGCAGAGAAAGGAGGAGACACAGAATATGTAGCAGGCTCCAGGTTCTGAGCTATCAGCACAGAACCTGGCACAGGGCTTGAACTCACAAACCACGAGATCTTGACCTGAGCCGAAGTCGGATGCCCAACCGACTGAGCCACCCAGGCACCCCAGGGCACATTTTCTTCTAAAAGAAATACAGGACACTTGTATTATTAGTAAAGGTTATCCACCCATCATCAGAACTGAGGTAATTCATATCAGTAAGGTATTTTAGTAATTAAAACCAATGCCATGCAAACACTATTTTTTCACTGGAAATTATTCAAAAAACATAAAGAAGCATTTATGTTTAGGTTCTGAAATGATGTTTGTTAATGGCCTTGTTCATAAGTCCAGAGTGGCATACTGTATAAGGCATGACTGATTTATTTCATCTGTTGGTGGCAGGCAGAATCTACGTGGTTTTATTTGATTTGCATCTGTGGAAACTTCTAAATTTGTAGATTGAAAGTTTATAAATAGAGGAGCCGATGTCTGCCTTCCTAGAGGCTAACAAATATGATTTGGCTTTTTAAAACTGGTGATTGTGACCTATTCCCTAGGTCACACCAGCCCCTTAATTGGGAATTGCCCTCCTCTTTGGTAAGTCTGCTGCTCGTCACCCTTTGAGCATTTCATACTGTCAACTACCCCATTTCTTCTTGAAGTGCTGTTCTCCCTGCTCGGTCCATGCTCTAGGAGTTCTTTCTTTTTCTCTCTCTACCCCTCCCCTTCCCCCACTCGCCAGGAGTTGGGGAAGGGGGAAGGGCCTACATCCTAGCAACAGCAGGCGATTAGGAAGTAAACGGGGATGTTCTTGAATGTACAAGAGTCGCTTTCCTCCCTTCCCATTCCATCTTGTCATCCAGTCATTTTACCTCTCAGCTTTATTACTGTTCTAAAGTTTGCAGTGGCCGAGGAGTCTGTCAGTGTCTCGGTTAGTGCCTTGGGCTCAGTTATTCCCTTAGTGCTTTAGTCCTGGTTATAAAATGTAGTCAAATGCCATTTCTGGCCTCTTTATGCTGGTGGGTAGAAGGCACCTCATCTTCTGTCAGCTGTTTTCTTACTGACTGAACAAGGCAGATAAGTAGTGACATTGAGGTAGATCAGTAACTGCACAGAAGTTCTTTCTCTAAGACAGTCTTCCTCTCCTTTGAGTTATGTCAGTCACCTAGGTTTATAGCTTTGGCTCAT
The DNA here is from genome assembly GCF_018350215.1 of Panthera leo. Lineage (NCBI taxonomy): Eukaryota > Metazoa > Chordata > Mammalia > Carnivora > Felidae > Panthera > Panthera leo. The sequence continues at coordinate 62,096,149 of NC_056691.1, read as the reverse complement.
TGAATGTTTCTACCCTTTAGTGTGTCATCGTGACCAATTTACTTTCTTTTAAAAGTCTCCCAAATTTCCCCCACCCCGGGTTAGGCCTTTGTATCCCTCCCCTATATTATGTGTCACTCTTTAACTGTGTAGTTTTACCTCATAGAATATGGACCTCTAACCTTAGTCTTGAAATGGTGCTCCTCACTGACAAGAAGTCTTCCATGCTCCCTTCTTTTCTGCTACAGCAGAGATCAACCCCTCTATTTGGCTTTCAAGGGTATTATACTTACTCTCCTTATACCCTGTTTTTGTTGTTGTTAACAATCCGGCCCAGCCTAACCTTCCAGTGTATCTATCAATACTGCACTATGTGAAAAGCCAGGCTTTGCTACTCCCTCGCTTTACCCATAGAAACTGCTCTGCTCATCTAACCCATGGCAGTGCTCTCTGCCACTTTTCTGCTCTCTCTAAATTTTTCTCGGATACTTGGTGTAAGCCTTGCAGTACTTGCATCATGTATCTTGTATGCTAACTTTGCACGCATGGTCACGAAGCTCTTGAAGGACAGAATGTGCTTTTCAGTTCCCCACAGGCCATACCTGCTTCAGTGCTTCCGTCCCCACTGGTTCTCAACCAGGGACTGCCAGGAGCTTGTGGGTGTGTTCTTGATGAGCTGTACATGGTAGAATTGTGAGGAATGTGTAGAAGGGAAAGGTGAGCAGATGTGCCTCCCAGTAAAGGTAAAAGTTTCTAGTGGTGCTATGTCATAATGGGTTGGTTTGCCGTGTCAAAAGCTTTCTCTCAGAGCAGGTGTTCCCGTGGGAGGCCAAATGGCTATTCTGCCAGGGATGCTGTCAGGGAGAGTCCTGCACAAGATGGGAGTGGAGGTATTATGCAGTTAGATAGACGTGGGCCCCTTCGGCTTTGTAATTCTAAATAACTATCATTTTGACCTAGTGAAGTACAGGTTAGAGAGGCTGATTAAGGTGATGCTAAGAAGTAATTTACGGCTGAGTAATTATTATAGTTTATGGTCCTCTTTCAGTGCTGTCTTTATATATTATGATGTTGAAAACAAAATTCAAAATTATGGAGTATGTTTTGGGGGCGCCTGGGTGGCTCAATTGGTTGAGCGTCCATCTTCGGCTCAGTTCATGATCTCACAGTTTGTGGGTTTGAGCCCCACATCGGCCTCTGCACTGACAGTGTGGAGCCTGCTTGGGATCCTCTGTCCCCTTCTCTCTCTGCGCCTTCCCAGTCCTCTCTCTCTCTCTCTCTAAAAAATAAATAAACATTAAAAAAATTTTTTTAAAGTATGTTTTCGTGACTTTTGCATATGATCATTTATTTGACTACTGGGGGAGTTCGATTTAGAAGACTGCTTAGCCTACATAGACCCATTATCGGACAACTTTCTTGATTACTAAAAACAAAATGCTCATTGGGATTGCTGTAGTCGCTTCGCTTCCTGGTAAATAGGAGAATTATGCTTATAATTTCCACAGTGATAGAAGATGTAAACTCCAGCTGATTGAAATTTGCTTTTTTCCCCCTCCCTCTTTAAATTAAATCCAAGATGAATGTGGTATTTTTTGATTTGTCACTTTTTTACTTGCTAGTTTGTCCTGAGGCAGGCCAAATATTTTTCTTAAAATACTTGAGGGAAGGGAGCCTCTAGAATTCCTGCTTTATGGTGAAGCACATGTTTTGTTTTTTTTTTTCCCTATTTAAAAGTGATCCTTTCACTGTCATAATTGAGTACTAGTCCTCAAGCAAAGATTTCAGAAAATGCTTCCTAGTCTGATTGCAAAACAAATGTTATTCATGGCCTCTCCCAGCTTTAAGTAGATAGGCTTCTTTTGTGGTCTTATAGAATTGTAGAATGTCTGAAAATGGAAGAACTTTATTTAGTTCAGTCTGTTCATTTAGCAGACATTGTGGAGTCTCTACTGTTTGTCAAGCATCATACAGGTACTAAGGAAACAAATGAATACAAGAGCATAAAACCACCTCCTTGACAAAAGTAAAATAGAGCAAGAAGAGAGGCATTTCTATAGTGAAATAACGTTTTCATTATTTTATAACAGTCTTAGGTTTTTAAATGCAAGGTCATTATCATATGAAAGGATTCTAATGATGAAGACTTCTTGCTAGTGGTGTATTTGCTTTGCCAAATACATGTATGAGTGGTCATGACTTCTTTGCTTTTTGTACTTAGTTCTTAAATGTAAACTAACATGATTTTGCTTTTGTATTGGTTTCCTACGGTTGCTGCAATGAACTAACACAAACTTGGTGGCTTAAAACAAATTTATTCTCTCACTGTTCTGGAAACCAGAAGCCTGAAATCAAGGTACTAACTAGTAGGGCCACTGCCCCTCTCAATCTTCTCTGGGAGAATCCTTCTTTGCCTCTTCTAGCTTCCAGTGGCTCCAGGCATTCCTTGGCTTATAGATGGATCACACCAAGTCTCTACCTCCATCTTTACATCATCTTTTCCTCTCTGTGTCTCTATGGTCTCTTCTCTTCTTGCAAGGACATCAGCCATTTGATACAGGGCCCACCCTAAATCCTAAATCCAGGATGATTTCATCTTGTGATCATCATATCCGCAAGAGCCCTGTTTCTAAGTAAGGTCACAGTCTGAAGCTCTGGGTGACATGAATTTTGGGGGTGCCCTGTTCAACCCACTGCAGCCTCTGTGGTCCTTTTTGACCCCAAATCTATATTTATATAGATCCATAGACAGAAAGAAATAAACTATTCATGTGCATGTGTATATATCTCAGATGTTATTCTTTAGGCTTGAAAATAAAAGTAATGGAGCCCCTGGGTGGCTCAGTCGATTAAGTGTCCAACTTCAGCTCAGGTCATGATCTCAGTGTTTGTGGGTTTGAGCCCTGCATTGGGCTCTGTACTGATGGCTCAGAGCCTGGAGCCTGCTTCAGATTTTGTGTCTCCCTCTCCCTCTGCCCCTCCCCTTGCACTCTGTCTCTCTCTCTCTCTCAAAAAATAAACAAACATGAAAAAAAAAATTAAAAAAAGATAAAAGAAAAGTAGTGAATTAAATAGTTTTTCGCATTAAAGATATTTAGGAAAATAACTTTAATTTGCATTAATAATGGAATAAGGGATAACTTTTTCTTTTTAATGTGTATTCATTTTTGAATGAATAGTTTCTTTTTTGAAGAACAGTTTCAGGTTCGCAGCTATATTAAGCAGAAGGTACAGAGATTTCCTGTGTACTCCCTGCCCTCACATGTGCTTAGCCTCCCTCATTATCAACATCCCCCACCAAAGTGGCGTGTTTATTATAGTTGTTGAACCTACCTTGACACATCATTATCACGCAAAGCCTGGAGGTTACATTAGGATTTACTCTTGGTTTTTGTACATTCTGTGGGTTTGGACAAATGTGTGATGACATGTATCTATCATCATAGTATTATACAAAGTAGTGTCACTGCCCTAAAAATCCTCTGTGCTCTACTGATTTATCCATCTCTTCCTTCTAAACTCTGGCCACTGATATTTTTACTATCTTAATAGCTTTGCTTTTTCTTGCCTTATACTTCATAATGTCATATGGTGGGAAATAAACATAGTGTAGTTTTTTTTTTTAGATTGTCTTCTTTCACTTAGTAGTGTGCATTTAAGTTTCCTGTATATTCGTTCACGGCTTAATAGCTTATTCCTTTTTTTTTTTTTTTAAGCACCGCATAGTATTCCTTCATCTGGATGTACCACAGTTAATCAGTTCACCTACTGAAGGACATCTTGGTCACTTCCAAGTTTTGACAGTTATAAAATCTTTTGTAAACATCCATGGGTAGGTTTTGAGCGAACATAAGTTCTCACTTCCTTTGAGTAGATACCAAGGAGCATGGATTGCTGGATTACATGTTAAGGGGATGTTTAGCTTTGCAACAAACAGCCAAACTATCTTCCAAAGTGGCTGTACCATTTTGCATTTTCATCAACAATGAATGAGAATTTCTGTTGCTCCGCATCCTTGCCAACATTCGATATTGTCAGCACTGTGGATTTTGGCCATTCTAATAGGTGTGTAGTGGTATCTCGTCCTTTTAATTTGCATTTTCCTGAGGATATATGATGAAAAGCATGTTTTTAAATTTTTTTAATGTTTGTTTAATTTAGAGAGAGACAGAGACAGAGAGCAAGCAGGGGAGGGGCAGAGAGAGACGGAGACACAGAATCTGAAGCAGGCCCCAGGCTCTTAGCTGTCAGCGCAAAGCCCAAGACAGGGCTGGAACTCATGAACCATGAGCTCATGACCTGAGCCGAAGTTGGACGCTTAACCAGCTGAGCCACCCAGGTGCCCTGCAAAGCGTGTTTTTATATGCTTATTTGCCATCTGTATGGCTTGTGTCTGTTAGGGTTTTGGGCCCACTTCTTAAACAGATTGTTTTTTTATTGTTGAGTTTTAAGAATTCTTTGTATATTTTAGATAAAAGTTCTTTGTCAGTTGTGTCTTTTGTAAATACTTTCTCCCAATGTATGGCTTATAATCTTATTCTCTTGACAGTGCCTTTTGCAGAGCAGAAAATCTTAATTTTAATGAAATCCAGCTTATCAATTCATTCTTTTATGGATCATGCCTTTGGTGTTATATCTAAAAAGTCATCACCAAACCCAAGATGATCTAAATTTATTGCCTTTAGGAGTTGTATAGTTTTTTGTTTTACATTTAGGTCTGTGATCCATTTTGAAGTAATTTTTGTGAAAGGTATAAGGTCTGTGTCTAGGTTCATTTTTTTGCATGTGGATGTTCAGGTGTTATAGCATCATTGTTGAAAAGGCTGTCTTTTTTCTATTGTATTGCTTGTGCTTCTTTGTCAGAGATCAGTTGATTCTATTTATGAGTCTACGAGCCTTCTTTTCCATTGGTCTATTTGTGTATTCTTTTGCTAGTGTCACACTGTCTTGTTCCTTGTAGCTTTAGAGTGCGTCTTTAAATCAGATAGTGTCAATCTTCCAATTTTGTTCTTGCCCTTCAATTGTTGTGTATTCTGGATCTTTTGCCTTTCTATATGAAATTTAGAAACAGTTTCTTAGTATCCACAAAATAAGTTGCTGAGATTTGTATTGAGTTTGCACTGAATCCATAGATCAAGTTGGGAAGAACTGACCTCTTAACAATTTTGAGTTTTCTTATCCATGAACATAGAATAACTCTCCATGTATTTAGTTCTTTGATTTCATTCATCAGAGTTTCATAGTTTTCCTCATGTAGATCTTATGCATATTTTGTTAGATTAATACTACGTGTTTCATTTTGGAGGATGCCAATGTAAATGATACTGATAGAAAAGCGATTGACTTTTGTTTATTGATGTCATATCCTGCAACCTTGCTATAATTGTTTATTAGTTCCAGGAGGTTTCTTTTTTGTTGTTGTTGTTATTGCTTTTGGATTTGCATAGATTATCTATCATCTGCAAACAAAAGCAGTTGTGTTGCTTCCTTCCCAATCTGTGTATGTTTTATTTCCTTTTTTTGCGTCTTATTGCATTAGCTAGGACATCCAGTATGGTCTTGAAAAACAAACATCTTTGCTTTGTACCTGATCTTAATTGGAAAGCTTCAAGTGTCTCACCACTAAGTATGATAGTAGAGGTAGAGGTTCATTAACTAGTTGTGGAAGTTCACTTCTATTCGTAGGTTACTGAGAGTTTTTATCATGAAAGGTATTATATTTTGTCAGATGCTTTTTCTGCATGTATCAATGTGATCATATGATTTTTCTTCTATAGCCTGTTGATATAATGGATTATATTGAATGATTTTCGCATATTGAATTGGCTTTGCATTCCTTGGATAAATCCCCATTTGGTCATGGTATATAATTCTTTGTATCAATTTTGGATTCAGTTTGCTAATATCTTTTTGCATTTATGAGAGAAATTGGTCTATAGTTTTCTCGTAATGTCTTTGTCTGATTTTGGTGTTAGAGTAACACTGGCTTCTAGAATGACTTAGGATGTATTTCCTCTGCTTCTGTCTTCTCAAAGAGATTATAAAGAATTATAATTTTTTAAGTGTGTGGTAAAGTTCCCCAGTGAACCCATCTGGGCCTGGTGCTTTCTCTCTTGGAAGGTTGTTGATTTTTGATTGAATTTCTTTAATAGATATAGGCCTATGTAGATAGTCGTCTTCTCCTTGTGTGAGTTTTGGCAGATCGTGTCATTCAAGGAATTGTTCTATTTCCTAGGTTATCAAATTTGTGGACTGAGAGTTGTTCATAGTATTTCTTGATTATCCTTTTAATGTCCATGGGATCTGTAGTGTGATGTCCTCTCTTTCATTTCTGATATTAGTAATTTCTGATTATTGATCAGTAATTACTGATTAGCAATTACTGATTGTTCATTCCTTCCCACCAATATATGGGAAAGGATTTAATATGGGGAATTGGTTACATAGATGTTGGGGGCTGAAAGAGCAAAAAACAAAGACAGTAATAACACTGGGAAGTAGTTCTATGCCTAGATTGAGGGAAATAAGAGATTATCGTCATCAAAAGGTAGGAATTTGAAAGGAAGATCCACAGAGCTGGTGTTCAGAGCTCTGGGGAGGGCAAAGTCAGCTACTGCTTCATGTGAGAAATAAGGAGGAAGGGTCTCCAGAGTTGAGGGAAGTCTAATGCCCATGTTCTCTTCTTGAAAAATCTGCTCATAGACATAATCCACTCAACTGAGATGTAAAGTATGAGTAATCACTGTGTTGAATAAATATGGGTGTTGGAATGTACTCATAAAACACTAAATTCTAGCTATCAAAAATAAGGATAATAGTGAAAACAGGAGGAAGGAATTAGTCAAGACCAAAGCATCTGTAGAGAATTATAAAAAACAGAAGGGGCGCTCTGATAAGAATATGGAAATATTTGCTAAAATTGATCCACGTGTGCTTAGACATAGCAATTTAACTCCTAGTTACAGACCCTCAAAAAAATGCTTCTAATATGCATAAAGAAACACATGAATGTTGATGCAGCATCGTTTGTAATAATAAAATCTAGAAATATCCCAAATGTCTATCAGTAGAAATAGATAAATAGTAGTGCTATAGTATGTCCAATAGCAGTTCAATCTATATGTATCACTATGTCTACATAGAAAAGTTACAAAGCGGTACCCTCCCCAGAAGCACCTGGCTCAGACGATTTCATGGATGAATGCTTACAAATACGTAAGAACTTATGAACGCTTGCTCTGTGCTGTATATGAATTCTCAAAATAACACTGTGAAATCATATCACCATCATCATCATCACCCCTTTTTTATAGATGAGGACACTGTGGCACAAAATGATTAATTTGCCCAATGTCAACCACTAGGAAGTGACATATCTAGGATGCAAATCCAGGCAGTCTGCCTCCAAAGGCTCTCCTCAACCACTCATCCCTGTGTTATCAAAACTATTTCAACTCACTGTGAAAGGTGAAGCTTATCCAATTTTTGTTTGAAGACCTACATATCTAGTAAAATATCTAAATATCTAGTAAAAGCAGTACCCAAAAGGAGAACTACAGAACAATCTCAACCATTATATTAACACAAATATCCTAGTAAAATATTAGCATATAGAATTTAGTAGAATATTAAATAAATCTGCAACTTGAGCAGATGGAGTTATTCTAAGAAGATAAGGATTATTCACTGTTAGGAAATCTTTTAAAAATCTTACCATACTGGGGCGCCTGGATGGCGTCCCAACTTCAGTTAAGCGTCCAACTTCAGCTCAGGTCATGATCTCATGGTTCGTTCAAGCCCCGCGTTGGGCTCTGTGCTGACATCTCAGAGTCTGGAGTCTGCTTTGGATTCTGTGTCTCTCTCTCTCTGTCTGCCCCTCCCCCGCTCACATATTCTCTCTCTCTCTCTCTCTCTCTCTCTCTCTCTCAAGAATAAACATTAAAAAAAATTAAAAAAAAATCTTAACCTCACTGATCAAAGGAGTAAAAACAAATTATATTGCTTAATTAGTAATTTTTCAAATGATATAGGAAAACATTCTAGAGTAAACAATTTGATATAGAAAGAAATAAATATAATAAGTGGAATAAAAAAGAAAACTTGTGTCCCTTTACCTCTTCCCATTCCTAACTTCTTTCCCCCTTTCTAGATGTAACCCCTTTGGTGAATATCTGGTAACTCAGATAAAAATTTTTAATGTATTATGTAGGTCATCTTATAGCCTTACTTAGCTGAAAAGTAAATAAAAGTTATTATATACATAATGTTTATTGTCCTTTCAGAGGACTGTAAACTATTTAGTATCATGTGGACTTGCTTTTTTGGGTTGGGGTTGTATAGCTGTCACATAATGTTCCATTAGTTTTATGTGTACAACATAGTGATTCAGCATCTCTGTACATTATGCTCTGCTCACCACAAGTATAGCTACCATCACCGTACAACACTATCACAATACCACTGACTATGTTCTCTATGCTGTACCTTTTATTCTGGTGACTTACTCATTCCATAACTGGAAGCCTCTATCTCCCACTCCCCTTCACCCATTTTGCCCACCCCCAACCTCCTTTTACTCTGGCAACTATCAGTTTAAACTTCTCTGTTTGTAGGTCTGATTCTTTTTGTTTGTTTGTTCATTTGTTTTTTAGATTCATTTTTGGGCAAAATCTTATGGTATTTGTTTTTCTCTATCTGGTTTATTTCACTTAGCCTAATACCCTCTAGGTCCATCCTTGTTCCTTCTTTATCTCATGGCAACTAAGAAAAGGGAGACAGAAGTGCACAAGTGAGATAGAGTCCTAAATTTGGATTTCCCTTTAATAAACCATGGTCATTCCCTGATTACTTTTGGTCAAATTGCTTAGAAAGCTAAAACACTACATGGTAGTGATGGAGATCATGAAGTAATGACCCTTAATATTTATGAAAGCTTTGAGACTATCATGGGGCGGGGGGCAGGAAATTTAGACCAAAGGGGAAAGGACAAATCCATTTGCTTTGCAGACTTAATTTTTTTTTTTTTTTAACATTTATTTATTTTTGAGACAGAGAAAGACAGAGCATGAATGGGGGAGGGTCAGAGAGAGAGGGAGACACAGAATCCAAAGCCGGCTCTAGGCTCTGAGCTGTCAGCACAGAGCCCAACGCAGGGCTTGAACTCACAGATTGTGAGATCATGACCTGCGCTGAAGTCAGATGCTTAACTGACTGAGCCACCCAGGCGCCCCTTTGCAGACTTAATTAAAACAGTATGTGGGCTATGGGGCAGCCAATGATTCTTTCATCTGGTGATTGAATTACTACAGGTATCCCAGCAATTATGTGGCCTTTCAAAGATTAGTTCTGATTGACATTTAGAATTGGTTTGATCTGAAGGAACAGTACAATTTTGAAGATACAGATTTTTAAGCAGTGGATTAACACATTAGGCCTATATAAAAATGGAATCATTCTTGGGTAGTGCCTGGGTGGCTCAGTCAGTTAAGCATCCGACTCTTGGTTTCCGTTTAGGTCATGATCTTATGGTTGGTGAGTTCAAGCCCCGCACCAGGCTCTGTGCTTACAATGCAGAGCCTGCTTGGGATTCTCTCTCTCCCATCTCTCTCTGCCCTTACCCTACTTGTGCATGTGCTTTCTCTCTCTCCCCCTCAAAATAAATAAACTTAAAAAAAATGGAATCATTCTTGGATTTGTTAATGAAAATATTTTTATCGTAGAACATAGTACTCACGGAAAGGAAACCAAAAAGCCTGAGAGTCATTCCAGAACTAGTGAATATGGAAGACAAGAAACTGAAGGTTTTACCAAAGAACAGTTCTTCATTGAAGGTTGTTGACTTACCAAGAAGGGTCAGGGCCATATGTTTAGTAGTGAAATACAGACATTGTTTGATGTATATAGGAGGCATTTTCTTCACTTTGTGCAGTTTAGAAATAAATATGCCACCAGCAGAAATTGGCAAATAAGACAGTTAAAGGATTTAAATTATACAGTTTAGGATATATCAGGGCCTATATGGTACAAACCTTGAAATTTGTTTAAAAAGTAAAAACATTGGCATTTAGTTCACTGTATTATGTTGTATAGTGGGTATCTTCCCCATCCTTCTTCCCCATTTCTTTATGGGTACTTCCTTTTTCTTCCAAATAAACTGCTTGTATTGGACTACTTGTCTCGGGATCTGCTTTTGGGGGGAGCCCCGGTGAAGATAAGCTGTCATTTTTCCTGTAAAATTTCCTCTCTCTCTCTTTTTTTAAGTAGGCTTCATGCCCACCGTCGAGTGCAGCATGGGGCTTGAATTCACAATCCTGAGATTAAGACCTGAGTTGAGATCAAGAGTGTGAGACGCTTAACTGCCTGAGTCACCCGGGTGCCCCTAAAATTTCCTATCTCTTGACATGGCTTCTTGGATCCCCATGGTGTCATTTTGTGTTTTACTCTGTATTCATTGTTTCCTTGTACTAGTTCTTGGGCTTGATGAGATTGAGGTCAGGTTCAGTTTTTTGGGTTAATACTTTGTAAGTGGTGCTTTTTATTTCCTATTGTATCCTATAAAGAAGCATTAATATCTGGTCATTCCACTTTTGGTAATGTTAAGATTGTTCAGTAACAGTGTCAGTGTAGTTGTCTGCATTAAGATTAACTCAAAGCTTCTCGAAAGCCTAAGCAAAAAGAGCCTATGACATACTGTGTAATTCTCATTGTTTGGTGCCCAGCAGTTGTCTTTTGAGAATGACTTTGCCAGGAACTATGGATGTCTTTTCAATTAAAATACTTCAGACAGAGAGAATCTTCTCTTTCTCTTTTTTTCAATGTGAAAGAGAATTTAAGTTTGATGATCTTGCTAGATGTTTGTATATATATGCATATATATAATGTTATTCACAACCCTATCCCTAGTGCCTAGTACGGTGCCTAGCATGTATACAGTAGATGACTCAGTGAAATATTTATGGAGTGAATGATCTAACAAAAAAATATATGTACCAACATGTATGTAGATTCCATTAAGGGAACTTGGTTTCATGAGGCATCCTGTGTGAGAATTACAGTGCAGCACAAGAAGAGTAGTCATAATTTTCTCTCGGTATATATTTGCAAGTATTTGTTCTGGAGACAGTGATGAATGGGATGTTGTCTCACACCACCCTCCCTCCTCCTCCCCCACCCCCCACCTCTGGTTCCAGACTGTGTACAGAAAAAGAAGACAATTATCATCTTAACTTTTCTCCCAATTCCCATGCTTTGTTAGTACCACCATTGCTAGAATTTTAGGTTTTAGAGGAGGGGTATGGGGTGATTTTAAGAGAAAAACCCTTTCCACACATTGAGAAAATCAATCCCATTTCTGAAAAGCTTTGGACTTTTCTGTGAAGGTCAGAGTACTACATTGTCTATTCTAGGTAAATTAGTTGATCCCCTTCCTTTTTTTGTTTTTTGTTTTAATTCCAGTACAGTTAACATATCGTCTTGTATTAGGCTCTCATCCCGTATTTAGAATACAGTGGGGAACCAAACACACAGATGACATCAACTTTTTAATTATTTATTGTTTGTTTGTTTGTTTAGAGAGTGCGAGTGGGGGAGGGGCAGAGACAAAGGGAGAAGCTCCATCCAGCAGGCTCCGTGGGGTCAGTGCAGTCAGTGCAGAGCCGATGCGAGGCTCGAGCTCACGAAACTGGGAGACCATGACCCGAGCCAAAATCAAGAGTTGGACACTTAACCAACTGCGCCACCAAGGCACCCCATCAATTTTTTAAAAATGTTTATTTATTTATGTTGATAGAGTAGGGGAGGGACAGAGAGAGAGAATTCCAGGGAGGCTCTGCACTGTCAGCACCCCCATTTTTTTTTTTCTTTTAGTATAGTTGACATAAAGTGTTACATTAGTTTCAGGGGTACAACATAGTGATGGGACAAGTTCATACATTATGCTGTGTTCACAAGTGTAGCCACTACCTGTTACTATACAACGCTGTTCCAGTGCCGTTGACTGTGCTCCCTATGCTGCGCCTCTTCTGTGACATTCTCATTCTATAACTGGAAGCTGTGTAGCTCCCACTCTCATTCACCCATTTCCCCCACCCACCTACCCCGTCTCTGATGATAACCATCAGTTCTCTATATTTATGGGTCTGTTTCTGCTTTTTATTTGTTTTGATCTTTAGGTTCCACATATAAGTGAAATCACATGATACTTATCTTTCTCTGACTTATGTCACTTAACATAATACCTTCTGGGTTCATCCATGTTGTCACAAATGGCAAGATCTCCTCTTTTTTTTTTTTTTAATAGTCGAGTAACGTTCCATTGTGTGTGTGTGTATGTGTACACGTACTGTACCTTCTTTATTCCTTCATCTATGGATGGACACTTGGGTTGCTTCAGTATCGTGGCTATTGTAAATAATGCTGCAATAAACATAGAAATGCATATATTTTTTTGAATTGGTGTTTTTGTTTTCTTTGGGTAAATACCCGGTAGTGAAACTAATGGATCATACGGCATTTCTGCTTTTAATTTTTGAGGCGCCTCCATACTGTGTTCCACGGGGACCGCAGCAGCATACATGCTCACCAACAGTGCACGAGGGTTCCTTTTTATCCACATCCTCACCAGTTACTTGCTATTTCTTGTCTTTTTTATTTTAGGCATTCTGACAGTATGCGGAGATATCTCATTGTTTTGATTTGCATTTTCCTGATTATTGTGATAGTGAGCATCTTTTCATATGTCTTTTGGAAAATGTCTGTTCAGGTCCTCTGCCCTTTTGAGCTGCAGTCAAGAGTTGGACACTTAACTGACTGAGCCACCCAGGCACCCCTGCCCATTTTTAATCAGATTATTTGGTGTTGGTTTGTTTTGTTTGTTTGTGGGGTGTGTTTTTGTTTGTTTGTTTCTTTTTGGTGTTGAGTTGTATAAATTCTTTATATATTTTGGATATTAACCCCTTACCAGATATATAATTTTTAAATATCTTCTCCTATTTAGTAGGTTGCCTTTTGTTTTGTTGACCGTTTCCTTCCCTGTGCAAAAGCTTTTTATTTTGATGTAGTCCCAATAGTTTGTTTTTGTTTCCCTTGCCTTAGGGGAAAATGTTGCAAAGGCCAGTGTGAGAAATTACTGCCTGTGCTCTCTTCTAGGATTTTTATGGTTTTGGGTCTCACATTTAGGTCTTTAATCGATTTTGAGTTTATTTTTGTGTATATTGTAAGAAAGTGGTCCAATCTCATTATTTTGCATGTAGCTGTCCAATTTTCCCAGCACCATTTATTGGAGAGACTGTCTTTTCCCCATTGTATACTCTTGTCCCCTTAGTCATAGGTTAATTGGCCATGTACTTGTGGGTTTATTTCTCAGCTCTCTATTCTGTTCCATTGATCTGTGTCTATTTTTGTGTCAGTACCATACTGTTTTGATTAGTGAAGCTTTGTAGTACATTGTGAAATGACATCAGTTTTTTTTTTTTAATGTTTACTTATTTTTGAGACAGAGAGAGACAGAGCATGAACGGGGGAGGGTCAGAGAGAGGGAGACACAGAATCTGAAGCAGCCTCCAGGCTCTGAGCTGTCAGCACAGAGCCCAACGTGGGGCTTGAACTCACGGACCACGAGATCATGACCTGAGCCAAAGTCGGACGCTTAACCGACTGAGCCACCCAGGCGCCCCGAAATGACATCAGTTTTAATGGAAACCCATGCTTGATCAAACAACTAATGTGCAAGAAAAAATACGAATTGCAACAATATATTTTTATTTTCTATTGTTGTTTCTACTGGCAGAATTTGAGTTTGGGGATTATATTACCTACATTTGAATTATTCTTTGGGTATAGAATTTATTTTCCCAAACATGTCTGCACCCACCATATTTTGACTTCTTTAATGAAGAATGGTATAATTTTTCTAATGTTTCTTTATAAAAGCAGACTGGTTCTGACTTGTCCAAAATTTGTGTCATTTGGCCAAATGTTGTATCACTGAGCATTTGAGGGTTAAAGTAGCTTGCCAGGGTTATTCTATACTTAGTTCTATTTTTCCCCTCTCTTTGAACTTCTAGTTCATTATAATGCTTCTGGGAATACTAACAGTGAGATGTGCCTCAATTGATACACAGCTTCAAGGCTCTTACAGTGCTTGTCAGCCTCAGTCTTTTTTCTCTGGGGACCTTTCATATCTCTTAGCTCCTTGCAGTCGACTGAAAAATCTCTATGCTTCTGTTGCCTGCCAGCTTAATGCAAAACTGAGAGTCAGAGAAGTGGCCCCAGGGAGGAGAAGCAGCCTGGGTCCCATGGCATCTGGACTTCAGGTAGTAGGCTGGTTTGTCAATTTGGATTAGAATGGAAGAGAGCTGTTGCCTTGTACATCACTTATTTCTTGCTATAGGAGAGACATAGTGTGTAAAGGGCTTTGAGAGTCTCCTAACAGAAAGGCAGGAAAATGAAAGATTTAGCAAAATACACTGAGCTCTTACTGCAGAATGCCTAGCAGATGTAATGTCAATTGAGAACGGTAATGCCACATGGAAGGAAACATTCTCTATTAAAGCTTCCATTTTATGCCAGTAATTTTCATGCAGAAATCTCTATTCAAGCAGAAGGCATTTAAAAAATTAACATCTTTGTAAATTTCTAATAAGATTACAGATTCCACATTTTTCTAAAATCACAGTAATTTGCATGTCAATACAGACTTTTCACAAATGAGTCTTACTTGTTCTTGTGTTCATATTTGAGGACCATAAACATTGTACAGAGTTTAAAATGGGTTTACATGCTTGCTTGGAGAGTTGGAGCCTTTGCTGTCTAAAGCAGTGCTGCTTTGCCCAACTTAGCTCAGGTCACGGTCTCGTAGTTTGTGAGTTCGAACCCCGCAGTGGGCTCTGCGCTGACAGCTCAGAGCCTGGAGCCTGCTTCGGATTCTGTGTGTCTCTCTCTTTCTCTCTCTCTCTGCCCCTCCCCCGCTCGTTCCCTCCCACCCTCCCCCCTCAAAAATAAAATAAACATTAAAATAATTTTTTTAAAAGCTGTGCTTCTTAAACTTTGTGCATAGGAATCACTTGGGGATATTGTTAAAGTGGAGATTCTGATTCAGTAGGTCTGGGGCCTGATAGTCTGCATTTCTCACAAGCTCCCAACTGATGCCAGTGCTCCTGGTTCAGGAACTATTTGAATAGCAAGGTTTTAAGATATTCAGCTTTAAAAGAAACACTTCTTGTTTTCTAAACTCATCAAATTATGGTAATAAAACATTTAAGGCAAAGCCTAGCAAATACTTTGTGACTATAAATCTTGCTAACAGAAATAATACCCAATCACCTCTTCTGCCTGATAGTTTATTAGATTCTGGTCCTAAAATAAGACAATATAAGAAATATTAGAAGTTTATCCACTAATGTAACATGGCTATTCTTGTTTATTTTTGAGAGAGAGAGTGTTCATGCGTGCAAGCATGAGTTGGGGAGGGCGGGGAGAGAGACAGAGAGAATCCCAAGCAGGCTCCATGCTGTCAGCGCAGAGCCCAAGGCAGGGCTCGATCTCATGAATTGTCAGATCATGACCTGAGCTGAAATCAAGAGTCGGACACTTAACCAACTAAGCCACCCAGGTGCCCTTGCTATTCTTAAATGAGGGTGCTGAAGTGCTATGGGCTGAAGTGTCTAGAAATCACATCAGAGTATACCTGTAGGGGAACCTGAAGAAGGTATGCCTAGGAACTCAGGACAGCACTTAGTGATGTAGAGGGCTTTCTGCAGGAGGCAGGAAGATCACTTCTGAGGTTCACTCTAAATTTGAGTCTGTAAATAATTACCTAGTAGTGTGCTCTTCACCATTACATAATTAAAAACAAATTTTAATAGGCTTCATTCTTATTTGATAACCTTATTATCCTCAAACATGTTAAAAATGTTGGCTGTTCCCATTTCTGAACTTCTTTCCCCCATTTCTCGCCTCCAGCACCCTCCCTCTAAATTCTTAGTGTATTAACATCATCTATCTTCTCATTCACTTTGTATGTATTTGAGTACTCACTGTATACAAATAGGGTGTCATAGTAAATGGATCTGTGGTATACAAAATTGAATAAGGTACAGTCTCTTTTTCAAGGTACTCAGTCTCCTGAAGGAGGTATGATAGCACAAGTAATCAGTGTGAATGATAATCTGTTAACACCCTCCAGAAAGTGCTCTGTGGGTTCAGAAGAGAAATGAATCACTGGGTTCTGGGATCATCAGGAAAGCCCTCATAGAAAAGATAGCTTTTGAATTAGGTCTTGAAAACTAGATAAACCTTCCTAGCTGTTCCAGGCAGGACATTGTAAGAAGAAACTGCACAAGGAAAGTATGGATGCAAGAGAATAAGGAGACACATTATAGTAATTGCATGTACTATAGACCCCTTGCATTTTGGATTCATAACTTCAGGATTTGTATTGTTTGTTTGTGAGTGACCATTGAAGGGTTTTCCTGAGCTACTGATTGTATTCCCTTGTGAAGAGCCTCATATATCAAGTCCGTGGGTGAGGTTAGTAATTGGTTCAGCAGCATTCGTATCTGCATCCATCTTTATTCTTTTCTCTTCATCATTTCCTTTTACTGTATATCGTGTGGGAAGACATTACATACTTATTAATAATTTGGGATTTGTGAGGAGCTTGTTATAATTCCTTTCCATTGCCAAAGGTCTCCTGCTAATATGGTGACCATATAATTTATTGCCCAAACTGGGACCCACTTGAAAGGAATTGTGCTGTTAGTGATATTCCACAGCAACCAGGCATAAACTGGGTGTGTCTCAAGCAAGCGAGAGTATATGGCCAACTAGAACGTTCCTGTTAGTTGGAGGATGGGATATGAATGGGGAGCAGTAGGATGTTATTTAGGAAAGCAAGTTTGTGGATGGTCCTAAATGCCAGGTTCAAGGTTTAGGCTTTTATACTGTAAGCAGAGAAAAACCCTTGGAGGTTTTTTTGTTTGTTTGGTTGGTTTTGTTCTTGTATTCTTTTTGGCAGAGGGTTTGATATATGCAAAGCAGCTTTTGGAAGGAGGAGTCTGGCCTCTGTGGGCAGGTTAGATTGAAGGGAAATGCTCGATTTAGGGAGTGCCATAGTATTCCCTTTAAGGATATATTTGAACAGTAGCCACTCAAATGGTCTTCATGTATAAGGAAAAATTGGTAATTTATATTTGCATAATTATGAACAGAGAAGCTTTAATAATTCACTGATGTTAGCTCATACTTCTGAAGAAGATCCTGTGGGATTAGCGTCTTGTTCAGTTAATGTTTTCTCAAAAGAGGAACAGTACTGGGTTTAGCAGTGAGCGCTAGAACATTTTGCACTAGTGTTACGCATATATTTACCTTAATATTGTAACAATTAAAATTTTACTTAACACTGAGAGTGCTTAATAAAAATATCTTCACAAAATTTATTTCTAAAAAACTATCTTTTGTCATGTAACCAATCTTTTCTTGTGTCTTGTTTCAACTTGATATCTAATCCAGAGAAGATTTTAATTTCCACTAGCATGTATCTCTCCTTTTTCTATCCCCACCCCATGGAATGGGTGAAACTTTTGAGAAAGGAAAGTTTTTTTTTTTTTAAGTTTATTTTATTTTTTAATTTATTTAATTTTGAGAGAGAGTGCAAGCAGGGAAGGGGCAGGGAGAAAGGGAGACAGAAGATCCAAAGCGGGCTCTGCACTGACAGCAGCTAGCCCAGTGAGGGGCTCACATTCACAAGCTGCAAGATCATGACCTGAGCCAAAGTCAGACGCTCGCTCTACTGAATCACCAAGGTACCCGGAAAAGGGAAGTTATTTTTTACCAGGAGAATCAGACAGCTATTCATGGAAGAGGAAGTCAGTCTTTGAAGGATTGATTCTGCAGTAGTGGAGAAGAGAACTTTCCAGGTAGAGGAAACTATGTATGCAAAGAAGAGGAAGCAGAAAAATTGTGGGGTGTGCTTGGGGAAAAGCAACTGACTGCTGGGTGGCTTCAGAAATGCTATGGAAATAACAGCTGGCACACTGGCATCAGTAGCCAGTTACGTGGTCATGGAGGACACAGGGAAATTGAAGGAAAGGAATGCTTTTTTTATTCTTTTTTAAATCTTCTTTAATGTTTATTTTTGAGAGACAGAGACAGAGTGCTGGTGGGGGAGGGGCAAAGGGGGCAGTAGACACAGATTCAAAAGCAGGCTCCATGCTCTGAGCTGTCCTGGGTGTGGGGCTCGAACTCACAAGCTGTGAGATCATGACCTGAGCTGAAGTTGGACACTTAACCAACTGAGCCACCCAGGTGCCCCAGGAAAGGAAAGCTTTTTAATTCCCAAGGATTTCTTAACTTTTAGAAACCTTTTTTTTTTTAAGTCTATTTATTTTGAGAGAAAGAGCACAAGTCGGTCAGAGAGATAGGGAGAGAGAGAGAATCTCAAGCAGACTCCATGCTGTCAGCACAGAGCCGGGCATGGGGCTCTATCTCACCGTGAGATCCTGACCTGCGCTGAAATTAAGAGTCGGACGCTTAACCAACTGTGCCACCCAGACACCTCTTAAAAAACCTGCTAAGGGTAGAAAATACTCTTTACTTGTTGAAGAAGCTTCTATTTAAAGGTAGCCTATCACCCTTTTTTTTTTTTTTTTTTTTTTTGATGAATTAAGGTGCAATACCATTTTTTACCAATGGGCCTTTTATGTAATAAGATCATGTCACTAGACACATCTCAGAGTGAAATGTTTAATATTTGGTACTTATTGCATGTGGATGGAGTTATGCAGTGACTTCTAGATGATTGGAGATTCTTCTCTGTTGGCAAGAAAAAGAGGTAATGAACTGAAGAGAATGACCAACTTGTAAAATATTTCCTAAGTTTATGTCTGTGTATTTACATATGTTGTCTAAATATTTCATCATCAGAGGGTAATATTCTCCATGTCTGTTAAGATCTTCCATATTCAAAATGTCTTTGTAGGTTTTTGCCGTTTCTTTGAAAGAAAATACATTTAAAAGTTTACTTCAAGTCTTAACTTTTAGATGAATGATTACCCTCCTCTCTTCCTGGTTTAGAGCTACTTGTCTTTATTTTACTTAAGCACTATAGAATTTAACACATGAAGATGTTTCCCTGGAAGAATTTTGTTTAGACTTAGGGCTGACATGAAAAGAAACAATTTGTCAGACTAGTGGAGCTTGCTAACAATTCAAATAAACAGGCTGTCTTTTCCTTTACACTGCATATTGATAAAAATGTTAATGATAAAACACCTCCTTTACACCCTACAGGGTGCAGAGATGATTGGGTCAGAGACTGTTTTCTTGCTTTGGGCCCTCTTAAACACAGCTGCTAGCTGAATGTGGCTTATCAGTTGCATGGTTATTGGTGCCATGTTTCTAAAGTAACAGGTATTTAATGCAGCCAGGTTGAGTGTTGCCTCGATTTTTTTATCATCTGGCATTTAAATACTTTTGCCATGTAAATATTTCAAAGTAGAAAGCAGTTAAATTTAGAATATACTTCTTTATAAACGTACTTTGATGGATAAGTAACTCTTCAAAAATGGGGTTAGTTAGATCATACAACTGAAGACTGTTATCTGTATTTAACATTTTTCTCCCCTCCTTACTACCACAATTTTGAGAGCTCCTGATGGTAGAGCATACCATGCCTTATGCATTTGTGCCCTTGGTACCTAGTAGATACTTCATAAATGTCAAGTTATTTAATGATGACTTTGATAAAGACCAACTTTGTTGCTTAATTGTATATTTTTGCTTCACCTTCTTGAATTTTTCTTCAACACACAATTCACTCTAAAATCTTGTATCAGTATATCTGGATTTCTTAAACACAAAACAGGCTCAAATGGAGTTACTTATGCTAAGCCCCGTGCTACCAAACTAAGACTTAATTACAGTTTTAGCTCTCCCAGAAATGGAATTTTAAACCAGTCAGCCAAGAAATACCTGATCAGCACTAGTTAGGTAATATGCCTAATAGACTTCTGCCATCCCCAAAAGGAAAGTGACTTTCAATAACCAACCCACTTTTTTTTTTTTTTTTTTTTTTTTTGCCTAGTAAAACTTCCTTCTTCCCACTCCTTTTTTTTTTTTTTTTTTTAACTTTATTTTTGAGAGAGACAGAGAGAGTGAGAGTAGGGGAGGAGCAGAGAAAGAGGGAGAATCTTAAGCAAGCCCCGTGCTGTCAGCGCAGAACCCAACGTGGGGCCCAATCTCACAAACCGTGAGATCACTCAACTGATTGAGGTACCCAGGCTCGCCTCCAGTTAATTTTTAAGGTGTTAAAAATGATGCAACTAGTTATATATGTCAAACATTCAGAGGTTTTAACTTACGTAGCTTACTTTTAGTAGAGTATAATTTATTGGTTGCTAGCAGAAATAGTAGTCCACTGTTGGCTACTCAATTTTGGTAACTTGAAAATAAGGCTAGTGCTGTTTGGCTTTTTCTAAGAAAATAATGAATGTACAGAGATATTTCAAATAATTAGCTGGGCTTGTTTGCATATCAGCATCAACATGGCTCTTTGTACCATTCAGAAATTGAATTGTTGGTGAAGTAAAAATTTTTCGAGTGGTAACTGTAGTGATTACTACAGCGTCTGTGAAATGGGTGGGCAGGGGAGTAGCCATCAGTGCCTTACCAGGACCCCTGACATTAGTTGTCTTCAATAGCTGTGGTTCAGTGAAAGGATTTCCTTAAACACAAGGTGTATTAAAGATGGAACCTAAAAATAAAATAGACTAAGTGTACTGCCTTTTAAACTAAGTGAACAGTTGCTAGTTTAAAGTTGAATCTTGTATTTATTTTGCAGATGGCAAGCTAATATTGTCTTTGATAAACTTGAAATTTGGTTTAATGTTTTGGAAGCAGAAAATTCTTACTCTCTTTTAATAGCCTGTCCCTTGACACATTGTTATCACCAGTATGTGAGATGAGGCAAGAAAGGCTTCTGGTTCACAACTTAAAAGTCTTTCTTGAATTCTTATCTTTATCATTTTGTTTTATCTTAGAAACATGGTAGGGATAGAGTCAGCAAACTTAGCTTTAGTTTGTATTCTTTCAAAATTGATAGTAAGCCAGTACATTTTTTTCTTGTTGCTCCGTAAAGTTCTTGAAATATTAATTTAAGAGAATGAAAAAATTCTTAATTTCTCCATTGTTTAGAAACAATTGCTTTTGTGTTTTTGGATGTATAGGAAGTCTTATTTATTTGATCAGTTTCTAGGCTTAAGAAGTTAGTACTTCCCCTGTTTCACTGATCTAGTGAAGGGTTAAAATAAAAATAAAGATAATAACAATTAAAACCAATTGATGGATGATTTTGTAAATAACAAGTGGAACCAACTTTACGCATAAATTTTCTTTTTATTAGACTTTCTGCAATATTTACCTTTTGTGGAAACATTTATTAATTTCACATTTTTAAAATTTCCAGGTAACTTGGGTTTTTACTCCTGTAACAACTGAAATAACAAGTCTTGATACAGAAAATATAGATGACATTTTAAGTAAGTACCTTGGTATTTTTAAAGTACACTTTTCTTCTTTATAAAGAGTTAGTTTATATACAAAAACAAAGTTAAATCCCAATTACTAGAACAGCTTGAGGAGCTGGCATTCTGATTATTTCCATGGTTTACTGAATTAACAAAACACTTTTGGTTTTGATTTTCAGTAAAATTTCTTAAAATGTGTATGTCTCCTTTATGTGTTACAAATAAACTTTAATCTCATTTTATTTCTTTGTCTTGTCATAAATGCCACCTTAACAATTCGTATTTTGCTAGAGCCTACTTAGATTAGAGGCCAGGAGTCTCCACTGTGCAGTACTAAAAGTTTGTGGTCTTAGGACACAGTCTAGACATCTTTTGTCTTTTTTAACTTTTGACTAATTCACTGACTCTGATATCTTTTATTGTCATTGCTCCAATTAAGTTAAGTGTTTTACTGACTGCTTGTTTGCTGACAGTGTGATTGTGGATACAATTAACTTGCAGGGAAAAGATTTCTGTTTTTAAAAGTAGTAGAGGGAAGGTGAACACATGGTTGATGGAAAAATCACAATTCAGGAGATTTAAGAAAATGTACAATGCATAAATGATTTCTACCTTCTTCTTTTTAAAAGCCTTCCACTGGTTTAAGCAGAACAAAACCAAAAATAATAAAAGTGAAAAGAGTTATTCTTGAGCCTCATATGCTGTTTTGTGTCCTTGGAACTGGTTTTAAATGCTAAAATGTCTATTCCTACAATGTGGGATCTCTTTAGAGCAATGGTCTGTAACCTTTAGCATACATGAGTTACCTGGAGGACTTAATAATATCCGGACTGCTGGGCCTGGCTCCAAGTTTCTAATAGAAACTGCTAGACCCCACCTGAGAATTTGCATTTCTGTAAGTTTCTACATGCTGCAGGTGCTTCTGGTCCAGGGAGTGCAGTTTGTGAACCACTGCTTTAGATGAAGAAGCAAGTGGATAAAAAGTGCTTTGAAGGTAAAAAAGGAAGAAGAGAATTGAAACTTACAAAAAATTCTCCTTTCATTTTTCAAATTCTAGAATAACTTTTATTTTTGTGAGTGAGTGAATTTATCTAAGTTTCTCTGTAGTACGTTTAGTCTCCTGTCTTCACATCCTCATATGCAGATGATAACTAAGTTATTTTGGCAACAGAGAAGAGCTGTTAAATGGATTGGAACTAGAACATGTACATGTTTTGCAACTTTATTGGTTGTAGATTTCTTGTTGCAACTAGGTGGGACATCTGAGCTGTACAAGAGCTTTACACATAGCTTAGTTACACAGGTCTTTTCTGTGAAATAGAATTTTCTTGCAGAGTCACTTCTTGGTTTATTCATGTATATGGCAGATCAAAAACTAGATTGTTAAAGCTCAGATCATTCCACTTCACTTTTTTAAATGTTTATTTATTTTTGAGAGGGAGGGAGGGAGAGAGAGAGACAGACGAAGAGACAGAGAGACAGAGCACAAGTGGGGGAGGGGCAGAGAGAGGGGGATACAGAATCCGAAGCAGGCTCCAAGTTCTGAGCTGTCAGTACAGAGCCCGATGTGGGGCTCGAACCCACGAACTGTGAGATCATGACCTGAGCCGAAGTTGGCCACTTAACTGACTGAGTCACCCAGGTGCCCCTCCATTTCACTTTTAATGAGTTAGTGGCTTACTTGCCTGATTTGGGTTTGATTCTTCTTTTGCTTTATATTCATTCAGTGAAGGTATAAAGATGGAGAATATAGAGAAAAGGATCATGGATTCCCACAAATTATGTAACCTATCCATGACCCTGTGTGCGGGTTTCTTAATTGTTATTGTGTATTTTTAGTGGGCCTTTACATAAATGGGAAGAAGACCATGAGGAAAACCAAATCTTGGATTATGTCAGTTACAAAGACATAATTAACTTAGGTTGTTTGGTTTTGTTTTTCAATTTCAGACAATGCTGATGTTGCTTTAGTAAATTTTTATGCTGACTGGTAAGTAATAATTTTATTTTTGTTTTTTGCGGGGGGAGGGGTAATGAAGTTGCATCTTTTAGTTTTTTTCTTTCATCTTGCTACGCGTGTATTTTTCTTTGCTAGAAAGGGGTGATTGGGAAGCCTTTTTCATATGTGAGATAGTATTGCATACACAAAGTCAATTAAGGTTCATTCACAAAGGGAACAGCTTAATTTGCTGATCGTTTGTATTTTAAGAGAAAAATATATCTGATTCCATTATCCCACATCTTAAAAGTAGTAGCAAAAACTCAAACCCCTCCCTCCTTTTCTCTCTTCCTCTCTTTCACACCCCGCCCCCCCAACACACACAGTACTGCAGTTCTGTATTTTTCCTGTAGGGCGGTGTTTGGAGGTGAGGGTGTGGGTGTGGCAAGTTTAGAAGGAAAAATCATGTTGACGCTTTTTAAACATGTATCGTCTACTACTTCTAGGAAGCCTTTATTCTGCCCCCTGTCTAAATCAGATTCTTGTCTTTTGTGTTTACGTAGTACTGGACACCACTTTTTTTTTCTTGCTACATTATTTTGTTTTTTATATTTGTGCGCCAGGAAGAAACATTGAGGATGGAAATAATGTCTTACTCAGCATTCGTGGCATTTAAAACCAGGGCATACTATGTAGTAGATGTTAAAGAATATGTCAAGTGGAGAGCTTGAGCCAGAGAGGTTTGAAACACTCACATAATCTTTATTCCTAGACCATCTGCATTTTATTTGACCCTTTTACGCTTATTACTGCCTACTGGTTGCCACTGCCCTACTTGAGGCCACAGTCCAGTTTACCCAGATTCCTGTGACAGTCTCCTAATTTGTTTTCTGTGCCTCAGGTCCTACGTGTGTCCATTCTGTTCTCTAAAAAGTAAGCCAGAGTGGTCTTTCCTAAAGTACACACTGAATAAGGTTACACTTCATCTTAAAACCCGTAAATGATGTTCCATTAACTCTAGGTCTAAAGTCCTTTACCTTGACCTAGAAAGCCCCCAATGACCTGCTCCCTTCCTACCTCTACATCTGTATATCTTGCCTCTCTCCACTCCCACATTCTGTACCTGTTATACTGAACGTCTTTCAGTTTCTGTAATATTCTATATTCTTTAGTCACTGGACCTTTAGTCATGGTATTTTTTCTGCCTAGATGGGTCACTCTTCTCTCATTTAATTTAAGTATTAATCATCTTTCGAGTCTTAGATTAAATGCCACTTTCTCCAGGTCACCTTCCTAGATCAATATTCCTACCCTTATCCCAACCCTTTTTTATGTCTTTCCATAATACTACATGCTCACCTCATTGGGAACACTTGTATGCTGTAGTTTATTTGGTGGCACCTACTACAGCCTTAGCTTTAAGTTACTGTATCTGTCTTTTCTCAGTATTCGTCCCCAGGCTCTCTGCATAATACTTAGCAGATAATAAGTACATAATAGATATTTACTGAGTGAATAACATATAGTGTAGTTATTTAAAGAACTTCAGTAAAATGTTGAAGATATACAGAGAAAATGCCATTTATAAAATGCATAACCAAGGTAGCATTTTCCAAGGTAAATTAGGATTGTCCACATGTAGCAAAAGCTGTAAAATTTGGTATACGATTATCTAGTCCAATCCACTTTAGCAATGAAACTGAGACCCAGAGGAGCAAAGTGTCTTCCCAGGGTTACCTGACAGAGTTGTGGCAGAGTTAAAACTAGAACGCAGTTCTCTTATTTGAGGTATTTTGTGTGTTGTAAGAAAGGGAAATAAAACGTGCCATTGACCTTGTCCTAGAAACTGAATTGGAAATGTGGGCTAATTGCAGTTATTTGGGAAAACATATTACCCAAAGAATACCTTGAGTTGTTCATGAATTAGTACTCTTTATTCAATTGAAAAAAACTTGGGCAATTGGCCACAGGACATAGATTTATATTATATGGTCTCACAGGCTCCATTCTGAGTTCTGTCTGGAAGTTATTAATGTGGCACAGTTTAAGGAAGAATTCTCTAATAGAGCTGCCTAAAAATATGGATATGCCTCGGAGGGTAATGAACCGTAGTAGGTCCCTGATGATGCTGTTTTGTGCCAGTCTTTTTATATACATTGTTTTTAATGCTAAGAACTACCTTGCAGGTAGGTATTATAATTTCCATTTTAGGTTGAGGAAATTGAGAAAGGTCATACGGCTAGTAAGTGGTGGAACTGGGATTTAAACTCAGGTATGTCTGACTCCAAAGCTTATTTTTCCCCCTACTAGGTCATACTAGTAAGTACCCCCAAATTGTCCCTGCAAGGACTCTTACCCATTCGGTTGGTTTGTAAAGGGTTGATTCAAGCACTAGATTGAAGATTGGATCCAGATGACCTGTAAGGCCTTTGTAATAGATCTGTTGCTTTTGTTATGTTACTTTTATAAATGTAACTTTCCATGTGAATTGGATACATGTGGATGAAGGTATAATATTGTTGATTGACTTTTATTTCATCCTTCCCTTCCACCTTCTGGTATTAAAATTGATCCTGTTTTAAGCATGAACCTGTGCTTAAATGCTTACTGGCCAGCAAACTGGACAGTCTGGAAAGAAGGAGCCCCTAATGTATGTCTTTTCCTTGCCCTTAAGCCAGGAGCCTGTCCAGTAATTGTTTACTAGGCCATATCCTAATTCTTCAAGAAACCATCTATCAGCCTTTGCCTCCCCTGCCCTCCAGCACCATATTTTCAGCAAACTATAAGAAACTACAAACTTGTGGACCTAGCCTTTCCAGTTCCTCCATTCTATCAATTTAATCATTTAACAGACATATTGAAATGCTTACTAGAATACATAGTCAAATAAGACACGGTCCCTGATGTCCACAGACCCCACCCACCTATCCCAGATGGGAGAGATTTAAGAATGCTAAAAGAGGAAAGAGCCACTTGAAAGCAAGAGATTGAAGATACAGATTGTGTCTCCTTGCTATATTCTAAGACATCTCCTTAGGAAGTCAGGTGAGTGGGCCAGAGGAGGTATCTACAGAAAGAAATAGGGAGGAGTATAAGAATTTGCATCCTTTTACAGGCTTTACCAGACTTGCATTGAATTGTAGTTCATATGTATGACCTAATCATGTGGATTAAAGAGTTCACAGGCTTCATTTAAGTAAATCTCTTAGTGGAAAAGGGCTCTGGAAGCAATAGTAATAGCAGTTATAGTTTTTTTGTTTTTTGGTTTTTTTTTTGTTAACAAACACTTAATACCTTTTTCATACAAGAATAACTATTCTAACCCATCTGGCTGTGTGCTCATTTTGATTCTTCTTCTCTTTCTTATCAGGTCCCTTTAATAACCTATAGCATGTTTGTGAAGTAGTTGGCCTGATTAAGGGACAGTCAGAATTAGAAGAAACAAGTTTCTGAAATACTGTAGGGTTTGTGTCCCTTTGTAAAAGTAAGAACAAAACAAACGACAAAGGAAACATGAATAAGAAATCTTGTTTAGGAATTTAGCACTTTTGCTCCTGAACTTAATATATTTGTTTATAGACATGAAAGCCTATTTTAACCAGGGGTTAATTTTGAGGGTGAAGAGTTTAATATACACTATATATCCTTTCCATGCCACTTGTTTATCTAGTATGCTGACTTGCATATGAGATTTGATTGACCTAGTCAAGCGAATCAGTCTAGTATTTGAAATAAACTTACCATCTTAAGGATTTTGTATAGTAGTCTCAAAATATGTTCATTATTTAGAGAAAGCTAATTTCTTCTCTAAATGGCCAAGTCTTAATAGTTATAAGTCCAAGTGGATACATCTTAGAGGGCTTATATCAGACTTGTTTCTGGCCTCTTTGAGAGATCCTTAGCTGTGTGCTTCATTATAGTGGCCATTTTCTTAAGCTGCAGAACACCAAAATCTTTAAATTGGAATAGGCTTTGAGTTCAAACTTGTCTTCATCTTTAATGAATGACATTCAGGTCCATGACTAAATTAACTATGTGATTGTCTCAAAAGCTGTTTATTGTACATACACTAAATAACAGTAGATGATAACTGAAATAAGATTTTATTGCTTCTGCTTTCCAGTTTTAATTGGTATCCTTCTTTGTGCATAGGTGTCGTTTCAGCCAAATGTTGCATCCAATTTTTGAGGAAGCTTCTAATGTCATTAAGGAAGAATATCCAAATGAAAATCAAGTAGTGTTTGCCAGAGTTGATTGTGACCAGCACTGTAAGTACCTCAATAGGAATTCTGGAACAAATCGTCTCATTCCCTTCTCTACACACACACACACACACACACACACACACACACACACACACACACTCTCTCTCTCTCTCTCTCTCTCTCTCTCTCTCCTTTTTTAATGCTCAAAAAAAATGTTCTACTTTAGATGGAAGGTTCTAGTGACTTTGGTTAAATGTTAATATTTAATCTTTATGTACTTACAATACTAGTTTGTATTTTGCCTGAGAAGTAATTAATTTTTTAATTAAAATATAGTAGAATAAGCATATAGGTAGTAAGTTATAACCAGCACTGTTTTCTGCCAAAGTGAATACCAAAATGATTAATAAATAAAATTGAAATAAAGTTTTAGGAAAAAATGGATTTCTGTTAGTTTTAGAACCTACAAAAATACCATTTGTAGTCATTGCAAATAAAACTCTCAGATTTTTGTGTGTTTTTGTTATTTAAAAGGTTCCACTAAAATTGGCTGAGACTGTCTTCGAGGTGTAATTAACTGTAGTTATAGATTATAAATATTGAAAGTGTTGAGAAACTTAGGTTAGACTCACTTACAGTCCAGCGTCTTGCATTTCACTTCTCCCAACAGAGCATTCTCTGTAAAAGCCTCTTGGTTTTCTGTGTACACGACCAATCTTGCTAACTTGAGCTAGTGAGCCTGCAGTGGTGTTCCCTCCTTAGCGTGTCCAGCAGGTGTGAAGTTCTCCTCTCTCATAGTACTAGACTCACTGTGTTTGTAGCTCTGGTTCATTCTGTCTTAGTTGTCTCAACCGTTGCAGTGTCCGTTCTTCAAAGGCAGGAACTTTTTCTTTTCATGCTTTTTTTTTTTTTTTTAATGTTTATTTTTGAGAGGGAGAGAGAGAGAAAGAGAGAGGAAGGAAGGAAGGAAGGAAGGGCATGTAAGCAGGGGTGGGGGGCAGAGAGAGAGGGAGATACAGAATCCCAAGCAGACTCTGCTGACAGTTAAGTGTCTGACTTTGGCTCATGTCATGATCTCACAGTTCATGAGTTCAGGCCCCACATTGAACTTGCTGCTGTCAGCCCAGATCTCGCTTCAGATCCTCTGTCCCTGTCTCTGCCCCTCTCCCAATTGCGCTCTCTCAAAAATAAATGACACGTTAAAAAAAAAAAAAAAAAAAGCTTGTTGCCTCGTGTTACTGGCAAGTTGGTCTGAGTACAGAACGCTCCGTTCTGCAAATTTGCTGTCATTTGCTCTTAGCCTGACAATTAGAATTTGTGTGTGTGTGTGTGTGTGTGCACTAACTTTTCATTTTACTGATGAGGAAATGGAAGTCAAGTGACTTACTCAGTATCATAGAGCTTAATGTCGAGTCAGGCCAGATTTAGAATCCAGATCTGACCAAATACTTTTACTGGTGGGGATTTACTGGTGGAGAAATGGCAAACGGCAAAGTATTTCAGTATTTTATAAACCATACCCCAAATTTCTGTCTATTGAGATTCATAACTAGATAGGATGAAGGAAGCAGTAAAAGATTGTCAGTACAGGTGTGGACTGCATTTTCACACTGCTTTCTGGATCTTTCCTCCTACTTTTCGCTGACAGATATGATGTTTTTGGTAATGGGTTCTCATTTTAAATCTTTCTATTTTTTATGTATTTAATTAGACATTACAGTACAGACAGTAGTTCCTACTTTCACTGAATTTGGACCATAAAATCTGAACTTGTGTTTTTAAACTTAAAGTCATTGGGAAGAAAAATGAACTATTGTTGAACCATAAATATTATTTATTCTGTTTTTTAAACTAAGATTAACTTACTTTTGAGATAAACCTGACATTACTACTATTGATCAGGCTCTCTTTTTATGGGAGTAAACAGCCGTAATTCAGATGCTTTTTGATCTACCAGATAGAGCTACAAAGTCAATTTTTTACCAATGAAAGTTATATCTGAGACATTGTGTATTCTCTCTAAATATTTTATTTTTTCTGTGCAATTCTTCACTTTTTAAAAGTGATGTTATGAAATCCTTATTGATGATTTATTCACATTTTCCACTTTCTCTTTAGAGATTATAAGACAGACTGTGCCCTGGGTCACTTCTCATGCGCCAGCTATAACGTAGAGTTTCTGAACTGGAAGGACCTTAAGAATCCTGTGGTCTCGGGAGAAATGTCTGTTAGGTAGATTGTTCTTTGGTAGGATTGGTTTTGTTTTTAAGAGATTTATTCAGATATAATTAAGGTAAAATAAACTGCACAAGTTTAAATTATAAAATTTAATGTTTTGACACATGCATACACCTATGAAACCATCACCACAATCAAAATATCAGCATATCTGTCATTCCCCAAATTTTTCTTGTTTCCTTTTGTGGTGCCTTTCTTCCCCCATCAATCTCAGGGGACCATGCTTTTGTTAATAAGAGATTAGTTTGCATTTTCTGGATTATGTATAAGTGAGATTATACATTGTATTATGTGTGTGTATGTGTTTGTATGTGTGTGTTGTTGTTGTTTTACTCAGCCTGGTTATTTTGAGATTGTTGCATTTATCATTCATTTTTATTACTGTTATTATTTTTTTATGTTTATTTTTTTTTGAGAGAGAGAGCATGAGCAGGGGAGGGGCAGAGAGAGAGGGAGACACAGAATCCGAAGCAGGCTTCAGGCTCTGATCTGTCAGCACAGAGCCCGATGTGGGGCTCGAACCCACAAACTATGAGATCACGACCTGAGCCAAAGTCAGACACTTAACCAGCTGAGCCACCCAGGCGCCCCTGGAAGTTACAGATTTTGATGTCAAATTTATCTGTTTTTACATTTGTTGCCTGTGCTTTTGGGGCAATAGCTAAGAAGTCATTGCAAACCCAGTGTTCTGGAACTCTTCTTCTACATTTATTTCCAAGAGTATTACAGTGTAGATTGTGTGATTAGGCCTTTATCAGTTTTGAGTTAATTTTTGTATAGAGTGTAAGGTAGGGATCCAATTTCATTTTTTTGCATGTGGACATCTAGTTTCCTAACACCATTTGTTGATGACCCTGTCCTTTCCCCACTGAATGATGTGGTACCCTTCATCAAAAAACATTTGACTGTATGTGTGAGGGTTTGTTTCTGGGCTCTCTGTTCCATCTGTCTATATATCTGTCTCTATACCAGTACCATACTTTTTTAATGACTGTAGCTTTATAATAAGTTTTGAAATCAGGAAGTGTGAGACTTCCAATAATGTTTGAGAGTATCTTTTGAAGGGTATATATTCTTTTTTTTTTTTTTTAAGTTTATTTATTTATTTTGAGAGAGCACAAATGGGGAGGAACAAAGAGAGAGGGAGGGAGAGAGAATCCCAAACAGACTCTGTGATGTCTGTGCAGAGCCTGATGCAGGGCTCGAACTCACAAACTGTGAGATCATGATCTGAGTCAAAATCAAGAGTTGGATGCTTAACTGACTGAGCCACCCAGGTGCCCCTGAAGGGTATATATTCTTAATTTGATGAACTCCAATTTATCCATTTTAAAAATGGATTATACTTTTGAAGCTGTATCTAAGAAGTCTTTGTCTCACCTAGGATAACAAAGATTTTCTGGTATGTTTTCTTTCATAAATTTCATAGCATGAAGTTTTACATTTAGCTCTATGATCCATAGATCATACATTTCCTTTTAGCTCTGTGATCCAAATTTGGAGATAATTTTTACATGTGGCACAATGTGTGGGTTAGAGTTCATTTTTTTGCCTATAGTTATCAAGCTGTTGTGATATTATTTGATGAAAGGACTGTCCTTTCTTCATTGACTTTGCATCTTTGCCAAAATCAACTGACCATATATGTGTGGATCTGTTTCTCATTTGTCAATTCTGTATTGTTGATGTGTTTGTCTATGATTTATTTGTCTATGCTTATATGCCGGTACCACACTTTCTAGATTACTGTAGTTTTATAATAAGTCTTGAAGTCAGTAGTGTATAAATCTTCCAACTTTGTACTTTTTTTCAAAGTGGTTTTACTATTTTAGTTGCTTTGGATTTCTGTATGACTTTTAGAATCAGCTTGTTAATTTCTCACCAAAGTGAGGGGGAAACGTTGCCAAGATAATACAGAGAGTTCCCTGATAGTCCTTACCCACTTTACCCAAATGTTGACATATTACATTAAGATTAAGATTACATTTGTCAAAAGTAAGAAACTAACACTGGTGTATTACCATCAGTAAACCATAGACTTTATTCAGATTTTATCAGTTGTTTTACTCATGTTCTTTTTCTGTTCCAAGATTAAGGATATTGCATTTAGACCTCAGGTCTTCTTGACAGTTGATAATTTTGAGGAGCATTGGTTAGCTGTTTTGTAAAATATCCCTCATTTGGGTTTGTCTGGTGTTTTTTCTTAGGTCTCACACATCTTTATTTTTTGGTGCTATTATAAATGGCATTGATTTTTAAATTTTAATTTCTGATTGTTGCTAGAAATACAACTAATTTTTTGTGTATTGATCTTATAAACTGGTACTTAATAGTTCTAATGGGTTTTATGTAGATACAATAGGATTTTCTATTTAGACAATTATTGTATGTGACTAAAAGCAGTTTTACTTTATGTGGTCTGTATGTCCTTCCAGTATTCTTTCTAGCCAGGTGTACCTACTTGCTGCTTCAGGATTAATTTCTGTGAGGCAGAAGATCTCTAGAAAGCTTTTTTAGCAAAGGCAGAAGGTGACCTCAGAACGCAGCTATCATCCCGCCCACATATGTCTCATTCTCATTAATCACCTTCTGGCATCATGGCAGCCTACTCTGTCCTGCCCTCTGATACTTTAGTCTGTCTGCCTTGCTTCTGATGCACTGTGTCACCCAGACTTCCCAGCCGAAGTAAGAGTGTTATTTCTTGGAAAAGTTCCTGTAAAAAGTTTCTAGTCAAATTGCCGGAAAAAAACAGTTGATGTAGCGTCTACTTGGATTTAGGTGTGCTTTCACATGCATTATTCCGGTTCTCTTCCCCACAGCCCCTTGAGTCAGATAGTGTTATTCCTTCACCCAGCAGAAATGTTTACATACATACCCTTTGTCATGCGGCATGCGTAGGTTCTAGAGATACAGCAATGAACCACATCTACCCAGAAAGCAAGAGTAGCAAATACACAGTTGCTCGTTGTGATAGCTGCTCTGAGGAGAGGTGTTGGATGCTGTGAGGTAATGCGAATGCT
This sequence comes from Panthera leo, assembly GCF_018350215.1. Classification (NCBI taxonomy): domain Eukaryota; kingdom Metazoa; phylum Chordata; class Mammalia; order Carnivora; family Felidae; genus Panthera; species Panthera leo. The sequence goes on along the minus strand of NC_056691.1, from coordinate 62,063,247 downwards.
TTCTGAGACAGACCTACAAGACCTGAGGGAAGAGTAGAAATTCTTAAGGGAAATAGGGGAAGAAGAGTATTTCAGACAGAAGGAGGAGCAGGTGTGAAGTTTCTGAGGTGGGAATGAACGTGAGACTTTGAGAGAGCGGGAGTGTGCCATCACTGTACAGATGAAGGCGCTGAAAGACTTGGAGGGGCTGAGCGACTTGCCAGAGGGTTCCACAGTAAGTGGAAGGGCCAGACCGGAGCCCAGGAGCACACAGTGCGTCCCAGGCAACTCTAGTATCCTGAGGTCAAAATAAAGTCAGTTAAATTGGATTTCTCATCAAAGCTGAGAATTCACCCAATTTCTATATAAAAATTACTAAAAATGTCTGTAACAAATTATATCATAGTCTGTTTAAATTCTTTATAATGGGTCAATGTAGAAACAAAAATGAAATTACTCATATGTGGTATTGTTGTTTCTGTTATTATTGTTTTATACTGTGGGGCCCAGCCCTCCAGTAAGATAAGAATTCTCTGGGGGCATCTGGGTGGCTCAGTCGGTTAAGCATCCTACTCTTGGTTTCCGCTCAGGTCATGATCTCATGGTTCGTGGGTTTGAGCCCTGCGTCAGGCTCTAGTGTGGAGCCTGCTTGGGATTCTCTCTCTCTGTCTCACTGTCTCTGTCTCTCTCTTCCCCTCCCTCTCTCTCTCTCTCTCTCTCTCTCCTCTTCTCTTCTCCCCTCCTCCCCTGGTCCTTCTCTCTCTCTCTCTCTCTCAAAATAAATAAGTAAAACTTAAAAAAACAAAAAGGTAAGAACTCTCTGTTCTAATACCAGAAGCCCACCACTTATAAAAGTTACATATACATGGACAAGTGACTTAAAAAATCACTGAACTTGAGTCAGCATTTGCCATAAAAGGCGTGAGTGCATGTGTGTAGCAAGAGAGAAATGTGGTAACCAAACGTGATAAAATGTTACATCTAGGTTAGGGTATACAGGTGCTCATTCTATTACTTTTTCATATTTTCTGTAAGTTTTAAAATGTTCAGAATAAGAAGTTGGTATAAAAAGTCTCTGAACCTGTAATTTGTCTTTGGTTAAGAAGCAGGAAGGAGGGTCTTGTTGCCTGAGAATTTTTGAGAAAATGTGTTTGGAAGAAGCTTGAAATCTGTTCTGTACAGGTGTATTGTGATATTGTTAATTGCGTTTTCTGCTTATTTTCACTGTGATAAATGACCTTCCGGAGGGTCATTGAATGTGAAAAGAATTTTCTTGAATAGACTTTTGCTGACATCTTGAGGGCTACTTAGAGTCACTCGATGACTTTTGGAAACTGACGCACGGTTCTCTCTGTGGCTGTCTGAATTTTTCAGTGAAACCTCCCGTGAGCAGGTATGGCAGTTGAGGCCATTTTATTGGTCCCAAAACTACCTTCTTTCTTAAGTTGCCATCTCCTGGACATTAGCATGTCTGCCTTACCACTGGGTATCATGGAAGGTGGATATGCTTTTGTGAATATTCTCCCATTACCAAGTGGCATGTATGCCCATAATACAAAGATGGGTTAATATTAAGAAATAGAAATCCCCACCACAAGCTAAAATTAAAGGAAACCGGCTTATCTTATCAGTTAATTCTGAGAGACTTGATAAAACCCAGTATAGGTTCTTGGAAGAAATTAATGAGGCAGAGTGTATGAATCAGCCGTTGCTTGCACTGAATTTTTTAAATCTTTAATGACTATTCATTGCTTCATAATGTGTTGCAAGCTCAAATTGAGGTGTGACCCATGTCTGAATTGAGTTGTGAAATCTGTCTAAGCCATAAATTTTGTATATTGTCTTGCATTTGGGAATTTCCACCAATGCTGTGTTACTGGTGTCTTTCTTTTATCAGCCCTGTTTAAGAATTAAGGATGAGGTGAGACCATAAAGTCAGAAAACAAACAACATAGTTATATGACAATATAAAAATGTAATGGCTCTAATTTTCAAAAAAACATTCCAAGTGAGTATTTTCAAAGTAGCTCCTTAGGGAGGCAATGCATGTACTCATTCCTTAGAACGTGTTGGGAATTCCTTGGGAGTTGTCCTCTGCGCCACTTTACTAGTCCACCAGGAAAACCCATCTCCGTGCAGTCACAGGACAGCCTTCTTCAGTTTGCTGCCTGTATTTTTCCTTCTCTCTCCCTCTTCCACCCATCAGCATCCTGTGGAGTGCTTTCTGCCCTATCTTGACTTCACTTCTTTATATGCCCTTCTTAGGACTTTGTGTTCAAAGGTTCAGCTAACTAGGTTGAGAACTTAGAACTGGAGAAAGGAAGAAGGCAAAAGGTAGGTGTAACAGGCTGATTTCACCCAGTCAGTTCTTTTGTTTCTGTGTGTGAGCTAGATGCGTCAGCTTTGATCTCCCCCAACCTGTCTCCCCACCAAAACAAACAAACAAACAAAAAAATAGGTTGGGGAGGTTGGGAACTATGGAAGCAGAATTTTGAACTCAGACTAACACTAGAGTGTCATCAGGAAGTTTCCAACGTTTTAAGTTGAGGTATATTTTTTGAAACCCCAGCGTAAAACTTGCAGCTTAAATGACCCTCATCTAGGGTTAAAATTTAGTTCACTTCCAAAGTCCCTGAATTCTCCACTGTTGCATTTATTTAAAAAAAAAAAATTTTTTTTAACATTTATTCATTTTTGAGAGAAAGAGAGCGTGAGCCAGGAAGGGGTGGAGAGAGAGGGAGACACAGAATCTGAAGCAGGCCCCAGGCTCTGAGCTGTCAGCACAGAGCCCAACGCGGGGCTCAAACCCACAAACCATGAGATCGTCACCAGAGCTGAAGTTGGACGCCTAACTGACACAGAGGCACCCCTCCATATGTTGCATTTAACGAAGGGAACAAAGTAGGAGGAAGAGAAAAAAGAAAAGTCGAGGCAATTAAAGACACAGAATCAAGGAGTAAAATGTGGAACAACCTCTTCTCTACCCACCGGGCATTTATGTCCTGTGATGGCAGCAGAACAGGTGTCCTCCCTCATCCTGCATAGGACTAAGATGCCAAGTTTCATCCATGTCACAGAGCTCACAATCACCCTTTTAGTTTGTCCTATCTGGAGGGTCCATGAAAGGAATCTCTACATCTCTGGTATACAGTATAAGAGAAGTACACTAAGTATACTAAGTATGCTAAGTACAGTATAAGAGAAACCCTGTATAGTAAGTCACCAATAACTATAGAGGGTTTCTCTTATACTGTACTTACGGAATCCACACATCTTTTTGCTACCTGTATTTTGTATTACAAGTTTTTACAAATTTCATTTAAGATTCTAGCCTGTGGAAACAAAGTAGCAGTAATAGTAATAGTGATGATAATAATATAAAATAATAATGATAATAATAATAAATGTAAACTCTATAAACTCCATAAAATAAAACTCTATAATAATAAATGTAAACTCTATAAACTCCATAAAATAAAACTCTATAATAATAAATGTAAACTCTATAAACTCCATAAAATAAAACTATAATAATAAATGTAAACTCTATAAACTCCATAAAATAAAACTCTATAATAATAAATGTAAACTCTATAATAGCAAGGACCTTGTCTTTTTACCCTTGTGTCCCCAGCACTGGAATGATGCCTAGCACATAGGAGGTGCACGATTATAGTTATTGAATAGATGGATGGATAAATGTAATGAGTAGTAGCCAGCTTTTATGAACTATTAGTTTTGTAGGTATTCCATTAAGTACTTCAAATAAGTTATCTCATTATCTCCCAACAGTACGATTAAGTATTTTCTGCAGTATTTCATCAAATCTAACTTGGCATTGATTACAAGGCACACTTTTATCTGTAACTGAAAAAAAAAAAAAAAACCCACAGAAAAATTACACAACACAGTGCTTTCCTATCACTTAGAATTTTTTTATGATAAGAGCTATTTTAGACTTAAAGATTTTTTTTGGTCATATCATTAGTGTATGTACCCAAAAAGGAAAATAAATTTGTTCAAGTAATCCTGAAACAATTTCACATTCAGAATCTGACTGTTATACACCACTTTTCAATTCTGAGTCATTGATTTTTGTGTTTTTCCACACAATATTGACTTCTGTGCCATTAAGAGTGTTGGTAATGCTCTTGATTAAAGAGTGTTATCCTGCTTTTTCTAGGATTTTCTTCCAAGCTTCTGATACCCATTCTGGAAGTATTGATGCTGGCACTTAACTCTTTGAATACCTTAGAGGTTTTTGTTTTTGGTTTTTTTTTTTCCATTGAAACATGTCACTGCTTGTTACGCAACTTTAATCAAAGTCAGCAAGATATAATCAAAATGTTAACAGTGGTTTTCCTCGGTGGTGGTTGGATTACAAATTGTACCTGTTTTATTCTTTGTAATTGTCTTTCTTTTCCAAAATTTCTACACATATACACAGTTCAAACTTGCCTTTGCTTCACCTGTCGTTCATGGTCTCCCTTTGTCTCATCTTCTGCATCCTCCTTGTCTGGGGAGTTTGGAAGTTAAATTCATCACTCTCCCTGGTGGTGCTGCTGCTTTAGATGGAGAAAGTCCCATCAATCTGCCCCTGGTGGGACCAGGATCTCTGCTGACCTCCAGTGGCTGTAGGGTGCATGGCACTCAGCAAGAGCCATTTCATACATTATCTGTTGGAAGGTGCAGAACATTCAGACTCTTGCTAGCTAGCATTTTTAGGAAAGTACTTTGTAACTGACCTTGAACTAAGCAGCACATGTTCCCAAATACCAGAGTTATTCTTACCTGTGTGCCTTCCCATACAATTTGAACTTTCCACAATGGAAATTGGGAAGCGTTTGTTAGACCAATATGTAAATGAGTCATTAAGAATAAGAAAATTATTATAAACAGCAATATTGGAATATTAAAAACATCAGACTTGCTAAGATCAGACTAGATCTTAATTCTCACCACAAAAAAATGATAGTTACGTGAAGTGATAGAGGTGACAATCATACTACAGTATATATATTAATGTATCAGACCACCATGTTGTATGCCTTAAGCTACACAGTGTTATATATCAAATATATTTCCATTAAAAAAGTAAAAGGAAGAAGAAGAAGAAAATATCCACCGAAGAATTCATGTGCACAAAACAGAACTTGGATGCCCAGTGTCAGCCTGAATCCAGAGTAAGCCTGTAGGCTTTGTTTGTAATCTTTCTGTTTAGGGTTTTATTTTGTTGTGGTGTTTCATTCCTGTTGTTTTTCCCTCCATGTGGGCAGGGCATGGTTTGGGAATGGAAAAAATACAGAGGCAGCAGTGGTCCTCCTCCCTGAACCAGAAGAACAGTAAGACCTTCCTGTTGAAGTCATTGCCAGGGGTAATCACAGCAGTGAGACACATTGCGGAGATAAGAGCTGAGGCACTTTTCCCATGTGGAACCCTGCTGGGCCTGAGTGAGCAAGGTGGTGGGCGGGCAGGCAGGCAGAGCCTTTCAAGGAAAAGTGACCACTGAAGCAAAAATACATGCTAATTTTCTAATCAGCGAGCTGTTAACCTTCTGAAATTTATAATTCCTTTGACATGCATTTTAACATTTGATCCATCCAGTTAATTAAAAAAAACATTTATTATACCCCTTAAATCATTCTTTGTTATATTGTCAAAATGTCACATTATAATTATCTTAAAATCATTTTTGACCAAAGCTTGTAAAAATTCACCTTTATGTCTGAGATTATTGATTAATGTAATTTTAAGGTTTTTGCTCCTTAATAATTAAAAGCCACCTTATTATGCAGCATACCTGCTGCCATGATATTGTTTGAGAATTAAGCAGGCAAGTGTCTGTTCTTCCAGTAGTCTTCAAGTCTTATTCGATCTTTTTCTATCCATAACTAGAATTTTAAGGCAACCTAGAGGTTGTAATGTTGAAGTTTGTAAACAGACTCTTGGTATACCTGCCAGGTCTATTGCAGTAGTTTCCTTACTGGTCTCCCTGATTCTCCCAGATTTACTGCCAGGTGAATATTTTTACAGCCCGCTTCTACTGCTCAGTGGCTGCTTTGTACCTGTCAGGTAACACTCAGACTCCATTAGCCTAGAATTTAAGTCTGTCTGGAGTACACCTATAGCCTTATTTATTTTATTTCTGGTTTTTGCATGTTTGCTATCAGCACACTACTTGCCCATTATGCCCACTAATTTAAGAAAGTTAATGACTCCAGCAGTGCCTCTTGGCCGTTTTTATACTGACCTTTAGGCCACAATAGAAAATGGATGTTTCCAATTAGATTAGTCCCTTTCTTAATAGGTCTATGTCATAAACTTTCTGCCAAATCCTTTGGGGATTAGAAAAATTCCTTGGCTTTCTACTGGCAAATTAGGCACCAGCTAGGTGAGTTTAGCCTTATTAACACTATGTACCTAAATTGGACTTAGTGGGAATATTTTCCCTTTGTGGAGCTTGATATTAATGAATTTTAAAACTTTTAATTATTACTTTGCCAATAGGATGGGCAAAATGTTTTCTGGTTGTTTTCATTTGTAACCTCTTGATTACAGGTGAGCACGTTTTTACATGTTTACTGTGTTTCTTTTATAAATCAACTGATAACAGGGGCACCTGGGTAGCACAGTTGGTTTAGCGTCTGACTTTGGCTCAGGTCATGATCTCACAGTCTGTGAGTTCGAGCCCCGCGTTGGGCTCTGTGCTGACAGCGCAGAGCCTGGAGCCTGCTTCAGATTCTGTCTCCCTCTCTCTCTGCCCCGTCCCCTGCTAACGCGCTCTCTCTCTCTCTCTCTCTCTCTCTCTCTCAAAAATAAACATTAAAAAAAAATTTTATAAATCAACTGATACCTTTAGCCAAGTTATCTTTCTGGTGGTCCTTTTGTTAATTTTGTTATGTATTCTGAATATTATTGTCTCTAATATATGTCACAGAAATCTTCCAATTTTTCTTAAAAATTCATGGTGTTCTTCATCATCTAGATGCTTTCTAGCCTACGCAGCTTCAAAATCTGCAAATGTCTTGGTTTATGTTTGATGCTGATGCAGGCCCTCTCCACAAATAGACCTTGTTTCCTAAGCACCACAAGGCCATAGGGATGTTACTCTGCTTTTCTGTTCCAACCTTCAGCTTCCTGTGCCTCCCACGTGCTCAGTAAATATCCTCTGGGGGAAACTTGCTGTGTGTTTCAGGGTCCTTATCATCCACCCTTCCAGCCCAGGTGACTATGAAAAGCTTCACTGAGTTCTCTTGCTGTCTGTGCAGGCATAATCCTTGGCCCTAAATCTGCACCAATTGCAGATTTATTTTTTTTACGTAGTTTATTGTCAACTTGGCTAACATACAGTGTGAAAAGTGTGCTCTTGGTTTTTGGGGTAGATTCCCATGGTTCATCGCTTACATACAACAGCCATTGCTCATCCTAACAGGTGCCCTCCTCAATGCCCATCACCCATTTTCCCCTCTCCCCCGCATCCCCATCCACCCTCAGTTTGTTCTCTGTACTTAAGAGTCTCTTATGGTTTGCCTCTCTCCCTCCCTCTCTGTTTGTAACTATTTTTTCCCCTTCTCCTCCCTCATGGTCTTCTGTTAAATTTCTCAAGATCCAAATATGAGTGAAAACATATGATCTGTTTCCTTCTCTGCCTGACTTATTTCACTCAGCATAATAGCTTCCAGTTCCATCCACAGTGCTGCAAATGGCAGATTTAATTTCTAAGAGGAATTGCATAGTAAACGTATAGGAAAGAAAATAGCCAGTGGGTGATTTTTGCTCACTTAGGAATGGTCCCTTCCTTCCTAGAATTTTCATTCATGTAGTCTTCATTGGTTTCATGGTGTCTGATGTCTGTAAAAATGTGATTTTTAAAAAATCTGTTTTTCCCTAGTTGTCACAGCAGGAGCAGTAGATTTCTGTTACCTACTACATCCCACTTGGAAATGGAAATTCTTTAGTAGATTCCCTTTTGAATTTTCTGTGAATCCAATAAGATTGCCTGCAAATAATAACATTTTTATTTCTTTTCCAATATATGTATGCTTTCTTATTAAATGACTGAGAACTCCACTACAGTGTTCTTACAGAAGGGATAGCAGACATCTGTATTTCTTTCTTGATCTCAGCAGGACAGCTTTCAGTATTTTACTGTCAAGATGTTTGGTAGTTGTTTATTTAGATATCCTTTATCAGATTATGGAAGTTCCCTTCTGTTGTTAGTTTGCCAAAAACCTTTAAGTCTGGATGGATGTTGAATTTTATCCAATGTTTCTCTGCTTCTTTTGAGAGGCACAGTAGTCCCCCTTGTCTGTGGTTTTGCTTTCTGTGGTTTCAGTTCACGGTCAAGTATAGTTCCAAAGCTGATGAATTGTCAGAAGGTCAGTAGTAGCCTAACATTACATCACAACACCTACGTCATTCATCTCATTTCATCTCATCACATAGTCATGTTATCTCACATCACCACAAGAAGGGTAAATATAGTACAAGAAGATATTTTGAGAGAGAGAGAGACCACATTCATGTAACTTTTATTACAGTGTATTGTTATAATTGTTCTGTTTTATTATTGTTGTTGTTAATCTCCTTACTGTGCCTAACTCATAAATTAAACTTTATCATAGGTCTGTATGTATAGGAAAAGACCATAGTATATAAAGGGTTCGGTATTACCCATGGTTTCAGGCATCCACTGGGGGCCTGAGAACATATCCCTTGTGGATAAGGGCGTGGGGGGGGGGGCACTTAGTGCAATTTTCCTCTTTTATCCTGTTAATGTCATGAATTACATCAATTGATTTTCAAACATTAAACTGAAGTGCTAGACCAAATCTAGCTTGTGATGTATTATCCTTTGTACACAGTGCCAAATTTAGTTTAATATTTTCAAGTTTTGCATCTGTGTTCTTGAGTAAGACTAACATATACTTTATTTTTCTCATCATTTCCTTGTCAGATTTGGCAGAAGGATTACGCTGACCTCATAAAGTTAGTCAGGAAATGTTCACTCTTTTTGTATTTTCTGGAACATTTGTATAAACAGCATTATTGGCTGCTTAAATGTTTGGTAAAACTTGATGGTGAAGCTTTCTAGAAATGGAGTTTTCTTTGTGGGAAGGCTTTGGATTGTGGATTCAATTTACCTAATAATTTTAGGACCACTTATGTTTTCTATTTATTCTGGTGTCAGTTTGGTAAGTTGTGCTTTAATGGGAATTTTTTTAATTAAGTTTTTAATTCCAGTATAGTTAATATACAGTGTTATATTCATTTCAGGTGGACAGTAAAGTGATTGAACAACACTATACATTGCTCAGTACTCATGATGATGAGTATGCTCTTAATCTCCATCTGCTATTTCACCCATCTCCACCCGCCTTGTACCCATCGGTTTGTTCTCTGTAGTTAAGAGTCTGTTTCTTGGTTTGTCTCTCTCTCTTTTTTCCCTTTGCTTGTTGGTTTTGTTTCTTAATTTCCACGTATGAGTGAGATCTTAGCTGACTGACTTATTTCACTTGGTACTATACCCTCTGGCTCCATCCGTGTTGTTGCAAATGGCAAGATTTCATTCTTTTTTTAGTGGCTGAATAATATTCCGTTGTACATATATACCACATCTTTATCCCTTTGTCAGTGGACACCTGGGCTGATTCCATAATTTGGCTGTTGTAAATAATGCTGCAATAAACATAGGGGTGCATACATCCTTTCAAATTAGTGTTTTTGTATTCTTTGGGTAAATACCCAGTAGTGTGATTACTGGATCATAGAGTAGTTCTGTTGAAAAATTTTTGAGGAACCTCCATATTGTCTTCCACAGTGGCTGCACCAGTTTGCATTCCTGCCAACAGTGCAAGAGGGTTCCCCTTCTTCCACATCCTTGCCAGCACCTGTTGTTTCTTGTGTTGTTGATTTTAGCCATTCTGACAGGTATGGCGTGATATCTCATTGTGGTTTTGATTTGCATTTCTCTGATGGTGAGTAGTGTTGAGCAACTTTCCATGTGTCTGTTGGCCATCTGGATGTCTTTGTAGAAATAATGGAAATATTAAAACTTTATCTAAATCTCCAAACTTATTGTCATTATGTTATTGATAATATTCTCTTAATATCCAAGTTAAATATTCCTGCTACATTCCTTAAATTAATTGTTTTCTCTCTCATTTTTTTTTTTTTCTTGATCGGTCTCTCTAGTGGTTTATCAATTTTATTAGTCTTAACAAAAACCAAATTTTGGCTTTTTTGATCTTTTCTATTGTATATTTGTTTTCCACCTCATTAATTTTTTCTTTTATCTTTCTCATTCACTTCTCTATTCCTTGTTTTTAATTTGTTCTCTTTATAAATTTTTAAGATTAATGCTTAGCTCTGTTTTTCAGCCCTTTCCCTCTAACATCCATTTTAATGTCATAAATTTACTCTGCGTATCACTTTGGCTACATGTGGCAAATTCTGATATGTATTTTCATTATCATTCAGTTTCTCTTTGTGGTTTCATCTCTGATCAATGTCTGTATAGTTTTTTAATTGTCATAAGTTGAATCATTTGAAAGTTGTTGAGAATTTTTTCGTGACTCATCATGTTGATTTTTTACATGCTGTGCACACCTGCAAAGAATTTGTATTCCACAGCCTCGGGGCAGTTTGTCCTCTATGTGCCAGTTTAGTCAAGTTTCTTGGTTGCATTGTTCAAATTCTCTTTATTTTTATTTATCAGTTGCTGAGAGAAATGTGTTAAAAATTTGATTATAGATTGATCTTTGTAGTTCTGTAAGTTTTTATTTTATATATTTTTAGGCTGTTACTTGATGTATACAAATCAGAATTGTATCTGCCTGGGGCGCCTGGGTGGCTCAGTCGGTTGAGCGTCCGACTTCAGCTCAGGTCACGATCTCGCGGTCCGTGAGTTCAAGCCCCGCGTCAGGCTCTGGGCTGATGGCTCAGAGCCTGGAGCCTGCTTCGGATTCTGTGTCTCCCTCCCTCTCTCTCTGCCCCTCCCCCATTCATGCTCTGTCTCTCTCTGTCTCAAAAATAAATTAAAAAAAAAAAAAAAAAAGAATTGTATCTGCCTGTGGAATTGAACTTTTTATTATGAAGGGTCCCTCTTGGTCTGTAGCACTGGTTTTTGCCTTAATATCTGCTTATTTACTATTAGTATAGCTATACAAGATTTCTTTTGATCAGTTTTTGCACAGGATATTTTTCCTCAGCCTTTTTCTTTCAAGCTTTGAGCATCCTTATGTTTAGATGTGTATTTTATAACTAGTATATAGTTAGATTTTACTTCTGCACGTTTGTCAAAGATCACTTCTATATGTATATGTAGGTTGATTTGTGGTTTCTATTCCATTGATCTGTTTATCTTTATGCCAGTAACACACTGTCTAGATCCCTGCAGGTTTACAGTAAGTGTTGAAATCCACTGGTTTAAGCTCTCTAGTTTTGTTTATCAGGGATATTGGTAATTTTCTTACAGTGTCTTTGGTTTTAGAAAAAGGGTAATGCTGGTATCATAGAATGAATTGGGAAGTAAACCTTTCCATTCAGTTTTTGGGAAAACTTTGTGCAGAAATGGGATTATTTATTCTTTAAATATTTGGTAGTTTTGGCCAGTTCTCATCATGGCTTTTTGCTGGTAGTTCCAATTCAAATTAAATATTACAGGGCTTTTACTTAATTTTCTTAGTTTTCTCTTTGCATCTTTTTTTTCTCTTATGCTGAAAATCTTGACTCTTAGTGGCATTAGCATAATTGCTCGTGTGCTTTATCTATAATGTGTGTGTTTATTTCAAAATAACAATGCTAGTATTACAATTTTTTAAAACGAGTTTTATTTTACTATTAAAAACATTTCCATAGTTCCAAAATCAAAAGTATAAATCCAAGGTATAGCCAGGGAAAACTAAATTCCATCTATGACCTTTTCTTGCTTTTTCTCCCATTGATGGTATTTGGGGGGGGGGGGGGGGGGCAAAGATTATATGTACTTGCTTATATCTCATATACTCATATCTCACATACTTGCTTATATATATCTCATATACTTGTTCTTTTTGACTTAACAGTGTATCTGGGAGATTGCTCTTTAGCAATACAGAGCGATGTTTTTTGTTCCTTTATGTAAGATCCTACTACTTCATTGTATGGGTATACCATACCTTATTTAAGTAGTCCTTTATTGATGGATATTTAGGGGAAACAGTAACTTTTATTTTTTATTTTATTTAAAAATATATTTTTTTAATGTTTATTTATGTTTGAGAAAGAGAGCGAGACCGAGTGCGAGTGGGGGAGCTCAGAGAGAGGGAGACACAGAATCCGAAGCAGGCTCCAGGCTCTGAGCTGTCAGCACAGAGCCCAATGTGGGACTCAAATTCACGGACCGTGAGATCATGACCTGAGCCAAAGTCAGACGCTCAATCGACTGAGCCACCCAGGCGCCCCAAAACAGTAGCTTTTAAAAAGACATTTTCCGTATTCCAGAGCAGAGCATTGTGGCATTGGCCAGTAGAACTATTTAACCTAATTTTAACAACATTTTATATTCTCATTTCTGCATCACTGTAAGCATTCATTTTATGATATGCTAGGTTTCACCATATAGTGTGCTAGGGACTGAATGTGTTTTTTCATTAGGAAGTTAAAGTTTCTTTTTATTATTTCCCTGGGCTGGTTTTCTTGTAAGTAGGGTAACCCTAAGCCTTTGTGGCCTTTGCCTAATAACAAGCGCCTCTGTTTATCTTAAAAGACTTTCACTTGCTTGTGAAAGCACTCTTACTCTCAATTTGTAGCACCTATTTAAGTAAGTTAATTCCTTGCTCAGGTGATAGAACCCACCATTCTCATGATACCTCAAAGGTGTGTTTTCTCATTATAACCTATCAGGTTGAAAAAGGGCTGGTAGTGGTATATCCACTAGTCTTCCGTTCAAGAAGTACCAGCCTCGAATCCAAACAGATTAGTGTCTATATTAAATATGTGTATATTACGATATCTTACTACTATTTCAGATTTCTGTGATCTGGTGAATAAAATACTCTCCTTGGCCCCATATATAACCAGTCGTTCCCTTTGTTTGCTTGTATTTGTCTTTGTTCAAAGGATTTTAGTAGTAAAGCGTGATATCCTCCTTTGTAAATCCTCCATGGAGTTCACCAGAGTGTTATGTGATCTAATGTAGCCTTCTTTCTTTGAGAACCCATATTCCCTACTTAACCTCTAATACATCATTTTAACTTTCTCTGGTGGTTTATCCTAGAGAAAACAGAATACAACCTTGACTGACCAGGTATTATAAGTACTTTCCCCTCTTCCTGGGCAGTGCAAAACCTTAAAATACTTAGAGTCATTAGCCTCCTTCTCACCTCCTCTATCCCAGCTTATATGTTGCCGGTGTCATCGTGTATTTTAGCTTGTGCCAAACCCCACAAGGCATAACTGTTACTGTTTTGTATAGTCAGTATTCATTTAGATTTTTAAAACCGCTTTATTGAGGTATAATTGACATATCGAAAACTTACATATTTAAAATGTACAAATTGGTAAGTTTGAGCCGTGTATATGCCCATGAAACGGTCAGCACACATATGTATGTGCATACGCTCTAGTACACTTGTTCCTACCATAGCACCTCTTAGAAAATGAAGGGGGTCGGCACAGCCGTATTGCAGTTCTGTTGGGTTTTATAGTCACTAGAATGGGAGGCGGGGTAAGAGAATTTCCATGGTTTGTTGTGCCACCATTTTAGGATTCTCTCATTTTATGTATTTATTTTAAGTTTATTTATTTTGGGAGAGAGAGAGCACACGTGACTCTGAGTGGGGGAGGGGCAGAGAGAGTGGGAGAGAGAATCCCAAGCAGGTTCCACGCTGTCAGCTGGGAGCCAGATGTGGCGCTCAATCCCACAAACTGTGAGATCATGACCTCAGCTGACATCAGGAGTTGGGCACTTAACTGACTGAGCCACCCAGGTGCCCCTGCCTTCAGGCTTTCCATTAAAAACTCAGTTAATTAAAAAAAAAAAAAAAGTCACCTGTTTTAGGCCACTTCACTGCCCTCTCAGGTCCCCTTCATTTAAAAAATTCAGTGCATCTTTTATCATTTTCACATATGTGAGTAGTATGGTATTTGAGCTTCTCTAGTGCCTAGAAGATACTGATTTCTTGTATTTGCCACCTCTTGGAAATAACAGCAGAAATACTTTTTTTTACATTCTGATTTGGTCTATATCTTAGTAATTGTGATTTCTGCAAATGAGATCAGTATACCTTTTGATGTAGATTCTTATTTTGAGACTTATAAACACTCATAATTTTAAGGATTTGTGTGTGTGTGTGTGTGTGTGTGTGTGCTTTTTAAAATCTCCACTGCCTAGGAATATACCCATAGGTCATAATAAAGGGACTTTTCTTTTAGTGTATACTGTTGACTTTGGGGTTTTATTGTGTTAGCTAACACAAAATTTGTGGATTTGGGATTATGAATAATTCTTCTAGCAAAGAATCTAATATTTTCAGCTTTGAAAGTAGTTTAAATTTAAATTTAGTTTTCTTTTATTAAATGCTGTAAGAGATTCTCACATGTACAAAGTAAGGTGAGTAACTATTTTCAAAATCGGAATTTTGCACATTCTGATTACTTTCTGGAATCTATAATGTTTACTAACACTAAGAGTTTACTGTGTCATGCATTTGTATTATCTCATTTAATCCTTAAAACCACCCTGTGTGGTAGAAATTTTTATCCTTACGTAACAGATGAGAAACTAAGGCATGAAGAGTTGATACAACTTACAAATTCACACAACCAATAAATAGCAGATTTGGGATTTAAACCAGGCAATATATGTCCAGAGCCTGGCTCTTAATCAATATAAATTTGCCATGATTAATTTTTTTCTCTAACACTGAAAAATAATTATATGAATCAAAATATTCTCACTAAATAATTTTAAGGTTTTTGACTGTTGGGCTAATGCGCTTACCCAGACCAAGTACGAAGGTGAAGTTAATTTTTTTTTTTTTCCATTCTTTTAGCTGATATAGCCCAGAGATACAGGATAAGCAAATACCCAACCCTCAAATTATTTCGTAATGGGATGATGATGAAGAGAGAATACAGGGGTCAGCGATCAGTGAAAGCACTTGCAGATTACATCAGGCAACAAAAAAGCGACCCCGTTCAAGAACTTCATGACTTAGCAGAAATCACCACTCTTGATGTAAGTTGTTAACTTTTACTGGATCAAATGAACATTGCCTGTTTAGTTGATGTAAACAGATTCTTATGCAATCAAAGAATCTGAACATTTTCTTATATTTTATTGCAGTGAATTTGACATATACATATTTAGCGAGTTGAATTTTCCTTGAATCAATTCTAGAGGGAAATGCTAATGTTTTACTGAGCCTTTGGATAAAATATATAGCATCCAGTAGAGCTGTACTAATTTAAATTAATTGAGGGCAAAGAGTAGCCTGGGTTATGAAACCTAGAAGTTAACCTCAGGTATACGGGTATATGCAACCAGAGTTTCCAGATTTTCCTTAGTGGAGACCCTCAGGCTATCTGCTCTAATTACTTCTGTGTCGGTTCTTTGTATAACTTAGTGTCATCTAAAATAGCCTTCCCTTAATAAAAACCCTTTCCATTATATACTAAGAAGTGTTAAAAAAAAAAAAAAAATGAGTTGGGGCTTTAGGCTGTGAGGGTCGGGTTTGAGATTTGACTTTTACGTGCTGATGAGCTAGGCAGTTAGTTACCCTTTCATGGATGCTTTCAGAAAACACAAGGCCCCTGCGTCAGAGACAAAGGACATTATTGCTCACATCCCAGCAAACAATGGGACCAGGTTTGCATTTGTGTCCTTTCCCTCCAAGTCCTGTGGAGGGGACAGGGAGGGTCCAGACCGGTGCCTGCACATGCTGTGGATTCTGTTGCAGGAGAACTCCTGTTTCAGAGCCAGCAGTAAGCCTGCTGCTTGTCCCCAAGGGAGACATTACCTCACACTACCGTGTTGCTTGTTGCAAATGCAAGCCTGAGAAATGGCCTGGATAAAGTGTGGACAGGATCTTGCACGTGGCTGTGCCTAAATGTGTAGGAATATGACAGACCCATGAAGAAGACTCTACCAACTGTAATATGTTGTGAACCAGTGTCCTATTTTAAGAATAGTCACCCTGTTTAGGAATAGATTATCACTGATTAGTTAAAATGAACTGCTAGAAGGAAATGTTTACGATTACATTAGATGGCAGTTAAGATCGTTTTCAACCTTCCATGTCATCGTCAGTAGTTTTGGACTAGGTGTTAAAATCAAAATATGCATTTATAGTCCTACTCCGTTTATACGTAATTGAACAACAGCGGGGTGAATGAAATAATACGTTTATAGCACTATATATGTTTGCAAAATAATCACATACTTTATTTTACAGCGCAGCAAAAGAAATATCATTGGCTATTTTGAGCAAAAGGATTCAGAAAACTATAGAGTTTTTGAAAGAGTAGCAAATATTTTGCACGACGATTGTGCCTTTCTTTCTGCATTTGGGTAAGTATCTTAATGGAGAGTGTGTCAGTGGGTCAGCTTGGCTGCCATGTTGGATTCTTGTTGTGTGTGGTCATTTTCTGAAGATGAACTCTCCGGAGATGATCTCAGTTCCCATAAAGTCACCAACCAGTTTTCCTTACACCTGTCTGACCTCTTTAAGAGTTCTGTTTATTCTTTTTTCTGTACCATCTTCTGCTCCAGAATATGGGTGAGCAGAAAAGAATGGACAAGTTAACAACTACCTCTCGTGCTCATTTACTAACACAAAACGCTAACTTGTGGGGTTTCCAAACTGAAACAACTCCCAGTCTTTCTCATTAAGAAGACTGGGTTTCGTTGTCTTGGTTAATCTCAGGTTCTCCACCACCTTTTCTTCTCCCTTCCCTGTCCCAGAGGAAGAGTCCTCCTTCCCAAGGTTAACTTCTTTACTTGTGTCTTTGTAACCATCCCTTCAGGAACCTCTGTGGCTTTCATCCATCAGTTGTCCTTGCTTTTTCATGTTTTCACCCTGACCCTTTTCATGAACTGCTTTCTTTTTCCAAAAAACATGATTCTCTCTTTCCAGACCTTGAGCTATAATCCTGTCTCTTTCTTTTCATTCCCAAATGTTTTCAAAGACTAGTTTATGTTAGGCTACCTTGAATTTCTTAAACTCTAACCAGTGAAAAATCCTTACTCTTTTGGAAGCCGACTTTACCTTCATTACTCTCGTGAAACTTCACTCCACACAGTCACAAAATGCTTCTTAATTCCTAAGTCCAGTGGGCTTTTTTTCAATCTTTAATCCTCTTCAGTTTCTCTGAAGGATGTGACACTCAACTACCCTGTTTTTTTTTCTGCTGTGTCTGCACTGTGTTACCTTGAATCCCCCTGGTTTGCTCCTTATCATTCTGATTTCTCTGACTTTCCTATTTTTTTTTTCTTTCTCTCTCAATGGAATCATTCAGTAGTTCTTCCCCTTTCTTTTCATTGGGGGTGTTCTCCACCATACTTTGACTTTTTGGAGTACTATTTCTCTTTTCCTTGGCCAATAACCGTTAGACTTAATTTTGGTGCCTATCTTGAGTAGAGCCCAGGTTTCTGGCACAGTGTGTCCTTTCCATTTTGTGACCTTCATCCTTGTTTTAATGCTTCTGTAGATTTTGTGTGTGTGTTTTGCTGTAAACACTATCAGTGATTTTTGGAGATCAACGTAGGAGTAAATAACAAAGGAACTCCTCCCTGCCTTGCTTTTCGCATGACTGCTTTCCAGCTGTACGGGCTGCTTGCTTGCGTCCTCACACACTGTGGGCACACTGAAGGCAGCAGAGCCCTCGCCCTTCCTGTTCTCCTAGACACCAGCTCCCCAGAGCTTTCCTGACAACTTTATATAAAAGAACACTGCCAGGAAGCCTGGGTGGCTCAGTTGGCTAAGCATCCAACTCTTGATTTTGGCTCAGGTCACCATCTCACGGTTCGTGGGTTCGAGCCCCTTGGAGGGCTCTACACTGACCATGCAGAGCCTGCTTGGGATTCTCTCTCTCTCTCTCTCTCTCTCTCTCTCTCTCTCTACCTCTCTACCTCTCTATCTCTCTATCTCTCTATCTCTCTATCTCTTTCTCTCTCTGCCGTTACCTGCTTGGGTGTGCTCGCTCGCTCTCTCAAAATAAATAAACATTAAAAAATAAAATAACACTGCTGTCATCCAGCTTATTAGCCTTTATCCACCTAGTTTTCTTCAGAGCACTTTTTTTTTTTTTTTTGGTTTCAATCACCCAAAATAAATGTATCTATTTGCTTGTCTCTCTTTCTACCAAAACGTAAGCTTCGCAAGAGCACAGGCACTGTCAGTTTTGTTCACTTCTGTGTACCCAGTGCCAAGACCATATCTGATACAAAGGAAGCACATAGTGAATAGGGAATGAATGAATGAATGAATGAATGAACGAATGAGTGAGTGAAGTGTGTTCTTCCTTTTTGTTCCATTGGTATCAGTCTCAGCTAGCATCCCTTGCACCTCTCTCCTGTACTACTCTAGTTAGAAAATGGAGATAAATCTGTTCAAGTAATCCAAATATAATTTAGAAAAAAAGTTACCCATTTGACTTGGAATTTGTTATAGAATTCAATCACCAAATATTGATGGACACATTTTATGTGCCAGAGTATATACTGTACAAGGCATAGGAAAAAACAGTGAACACATAAAAAAAATTTGGTTGTCGTGGAACTAAATAACTAGGTTATTTCAGTTCATCTACTTTTTTTTTTTTTTTTTTTTATAAGTTTTGGTTTTAAAAAGTAAAAAGAGAATTCATGATTGTCTGACTTGCAAGCAAATAATGTGTTTTTGTGATTGATTGATCTATGTGACCACATCAATGACCTTGACCCCAAGTTACTGGAAACAG
Source organism: Panthera leo (assembly GCF_018350215.1). Taxonomy (NCBI): domain Eukaryota; kingdom Metazoa; phylum Chordata; class Mammalia; order Carnivora; family Felidae; genus Panthera; species Panthera leo. The sequence continues at coordinate 62,044,326 of NC_056691.1, read as the reverse complement.
GCTGGTGTCAAAAATAGCTTTTTAGTGCTAAAACTGCCATTCTAAATTTATAAAATATTGAGTCGCAAAAACAGCTAACTAAAATTTTCCTTTAAAAAAATGTGCCTTGGATTAAAGTTTTCCTTTAAATATATGGTTTTGTTGGTATTGCACAGTCTTATAAGTAGGAAAGATGATGGACAAGTATATATTTCAAGTCATTATAATACATGGCAAAACAGCTAGCCAATTCTGTTTCATTCAAGTATATTACTGCTATTATTTTTCTTGAGTATCGCTACTTCTCTCTTCCTATCAGAGCTGTTTCAAAACCAGAAAGATATAGTGGAGACAACATAATCTACAAACCACCAGGGGTAAGTTGCTATTTCTTAGTGTGTATAATTTTAAGTGTAATTTAAATGTATAGTATGATCTATATGTTTTATAATCTATAATTCATATTTTTTAATTCACAGAACCACAGACTTTGAGTATAAAAGGAACCTTAAGGCATCTTCTTCTATTAATCCAAACTTTTTAAAGATGGGGACATACAGGCTGAAAGTCAGATAGGGATTTAGTAGCCGAGCTGAGACTAGAGATCTCCTATCCCCAGGCCAGATCTACCTCTCTGTTTTGCATTCGTTTTAAGACGCAAATGCAAAACAATGTTTCAGTGGTCTGTGATCACCACTCCTACCTGAGTCAGACCAGCCAAGCTCCTAGGTCTTCTGGGGTGTAAATTAACCTGATACTTGCCAGCTAATAAGGAGCGGCTAGGTGGCTCTTAGCCCTTGGCTCAGAAGTTAAGTGTCTAAACTTAGAAGTAGCTGCTTAAGTCCAGATGATGGTAACCACAACCAAGAGGCAAAAATCACAGTCTGTGTCATCTCGTGTCCTCTCGTTTGACTTACCAGTATGTCACTGCCGTTTTCACACACGTGCAAACAGAAAATTGTTGGTATTTTTTTGCTTCATGGTTTTTATTTTAATGTTGTTTGTAGTGTCTTGATACAGTGAAGTTTTTAATTTTCATGTAGTCATATGAATGAAATTTTTGCTTAGAAAGCTCATTTCCTCTTCCAAATTCAGAGAAGTATTTGCCTGTTATTTCATTAATAGTAGGTTCCATAGTGTGACCATCTCTAGGTTATCAGAATCCAGTGCAGTGTCTCACTGTGTATTTTGGTTGTTAAGCGCACAGGCTCTGGAATGAGATTCAGGTTTAACGTGTCAAATCTGCCACCTTCCTAGGTGTCTAACTCAGGGAAAGTTGCTTAGCTTCTCTGACCTTCAGTTTGTTCATTCATAAAAATAGCCATGATAATAATAGTCCTTGCCTTTGGGGGATGTTTCAAGGATTAAATGAGTCAACACATATAAGGTGCTTACAACAAACAGTGCTTTGACACAGTAAGTTTACTCAGTTAATGGTAGCTATTGTTTTTGTCATCATTTTAAACACTTCATAAATACGGATTTTGAGTGAATGTGGAAAGAGATATTGTAGGTAATATTAGAGATAGCTATGCCTTAGATTTATATAGTATCTTGTATTTCTTAAGGCCTTTTTCCTGGAAGTTTCCACATTTTCTTCTAACATTTTCAGCTCTAAGGGATAGCTAAATCAATTCATTTGGGTGATTCTTTTTCACAATGCCTGCCTGCCATTGGTAAAAATAAATAGTTAATTGACTCAAATCGGAGGAAAAGCAGAAGGCTTAGACATCACAGGTTGGATAATTAGGTCTCTGATAAATACAGACTTACCAGCTTTTTTACACAGCTCTCTTTCTTGGAAGTTTCATGATTTTTCGTTTTTGGGTTTTTTGTTTTGTTTTGTTTTGTTTTTCTTTTTTGTATACCCTGTAGATTTTCTGGGTCATAGATGGCTTAGAGAGTGCATTTTTACTAACACAGGTTAGATTCACTTAATTTTTTTTCCCCCTGCTTTTGTAATAGCATTCTGCTCCAGATATGGTCTACCTGGGATCTATGACAAATTTCGATGGGACTTACAATTGGATTCAAGATAAATGCGTTCCTCTTGTTCGAGAAATAACGTTTGAAAATGGAGAGGTATGGCTTTCTAATGTGTGTTATCTTGAATTCAGATTTCTGAAAGAGCCAAGGTTCCTCCAGACATCTTACTGTTTTACTACAGACTTACCAATTGTAAAAAATCGTACAGTGAACAGAACTATATTGTAGCCATTTCCAAAAAGAGGCCAGTGGTTCTTTGCCTTTACTGTCCCAGAACCCCTCTGTTGCATTTCCTGCCATAGCAATGGTTGACTACAGCCTTGAAAATAAGTTTGACCATGGCCTCTCAGGTGATTCTGATACTCCCTCTTGGTTAAGGGGGTGCCTTTAGAAGCAGTGCGCTGCAGATTTCGGTTACAATTAATTATATACAGTGAATAATCCTTTGCCATAAAAAGGTTTTCCCGATTCCTGTCTACCCTAAAAGAATGGACTTGTGTTCTCTTTCATCGTACTCATGACAGCGGTTATCAGTTATCATGTAACTGACATCAGTGATCCCATACTCCTGATCTAAGTCCATCTAAAGTCTTATAACTCTCACAGAAACAAAACACAAAAGCCTAAGATTGGAGGAGCAAATAACAAAGGCCTAGGTGTGTGACGTACATAGAGAGCTGTGCATTGCATGTTAAAGAATTAGAATTGTATAGGTCAGATTTTAAATATACGGCTCAAGAAATTATCAAGTGTGAACACACCCATACAACCACCACGTAGAGATTGGCAATTCTGTAAAGGCTCAGCTGGTAAATATTTTAGGCTTTGCAGTTTGTACGCTGTCTTGTCCCAAGTGCTTCGGCTCTGCAGTGGTGGCACAGAAGCAGCCTCGGACAATACCTGCCCCAGGGAAGTGACGTTCAGTAAAGCTCGCTCACGCTCTTTCCTAGTTTATCCTATGAGCACCTCTGCTACTTTGCTCAGTTCTCTAGGCTTCGGGTTTGTTTAGCTGAATACAATTTTTTATTGCATTAGTTTATTTACTCCTCAGAGGCTTAGAAAGAGTTAGTAACTTGTCCCGATTATTCACCTGCTCTCGTTGTTCTTGTAGGAATTGTTTCAAAAAGAGTTGAAAGGTGTAGACCTGGAAAACCTTAAACAACAAATAGGGGTTCCTCTCCCCACCTCCACAGTAGTTGACACATTTAAAAGTCTTTGGATTTTTATTACATGTTGTAACCAACCACCCCAAATTATTTAAACTGTGAGGAAAGATTTGTTAGCCTCTAAAGCTGGTTGTCTTGATATCCCTCTCCTGAATCTTTTGATACCTGTTTCATAAAGAATGTGTTGGTGGGGACACAGGTGAACAGGGAAGCCTAGGCAGCATAAACTACCGGCTACTATGTTAATGTATGTAAATTGGCATAGCGACCTAAGTGACATGGATGTATTCAAACTGCTTGTCTATTCATTATTTCTCTCCTCATGGTCGTTGGTACATCCACCTCTTGCTTAGTGTTACAAAGCCGCATGTTATATTTGTTTTTACTTTTAACCTCCTCGCTCTTAACTTTTCTAAAAGGTGACCGCTGAGTCTTATTTCACTGGTACTTATTCAACAACATGTGTCTTCATTTATGCAGTCATAGGCTGATCGCACGTTACCGTGTACAGTAATCTGTGAGCAAAAGAGAAGCAAAATGAGAGTCTCTGTTTTTAAGATGTTTTCAGTCCAGGAGCTAGCACGTACAGATAATGTAACATTAAAGACACTCCGCATGCCGCATGAGGGGCCCTGGGAGATGTTCTGGGAATTCAGAGGACAGTGTTCATTTCTACCTTTGGCGGAAATGGAGTAGAAATCCAGGATGACTTTCTAGAAGAGGCTTTTCAGTTCTGTAACAAAAGGGCTGAAAGAGAAATAGAAGGGCCCACGGAAATGGTGAAGTAAGAGGAGGGGCCTGTGCGTTAATGTTGAGTGTTAAGGGCACTGGTTAGACTTTACAGCATAGATAATAAAGAGGTGGGTGGGAATCCAGACTTGGATGGAGGACTGGAACTGGGCTTGGAAATAAAAGGGACCAAATATAGTGGTACTTGAGGTTGTTGAACTAGTTGAAGTGGCCAGGCTAGAGCAGAGAAATCCAAAGATGGAACTGTGGGAGTAGTAGAAGCAATGAATGGGTTGGGGAAAGAAAGAGAGAGAGAGAGACAGAGAGACAGAGAAAGAATGAAAAAAATGTGAGCTAAAGAGATAAAAAGTGAGGAAGAAATTGTAAATCAGCTTGCTGAAAGATCACTGCAGTGCCCGGGGCCAGGGGCTGGGAGGCAAGAGAAGTAGACAGGGACTGCCAGTGATTGAGTGTGGAGTTTCTTCTTGGAGCGATGCAAACATTCTGGAATCAGGTACTGTCGATGTTTGAAAACCTTGTAATAAAACCTACCAAATTGTACACTTTAAAATGATGAACTTTTATGGTATGTGAATTACATCTCAATTTTTAAAAGGTAAACATAGGGCTCCTGGGTGGCTCAGTCAGTTGAGTGACTTTGGCTCAGGTCACGATCTGCGGTCTGTGAGTTCGAGCCCCATGTCTGGCTCTGTGGTGACAGCTCAGAGCCTGGAGCCTGCTTCAGAATTTGTGTCTCTCTCTCTCTTTTCCTCCCCTGCTCGTGTTCTGTCTCTGTCTCAAAAATAAATAAACATTTAAAAAAATGTTTTTAAATATAAAGGTAAATGTGACAGGAAGCTTAATTATTCTGTGTACAAGTGTAACGGGCTTAAACACGGAGATAGAAACCACAAGCAAGCTCTTGTCCTAGAAGATAGGTTCCAGTTGCACTGTTTTAGGATAAAGGATGTTTGTGTTTTCTACTGTTGCAATTTCTAAATGACAGAGAGACACGCAAAAGGATAGTTGATAGAAATAATTTTATTATAATAATTTTATTATGAGGCCCTTTCTGGACTTATCAGTCCAAACTTAGCATTTGTCAGAGAGAATAAATGATGAAAATATGCTGTCTACTTATCACATTTCTCTTGATTATTCTCAATAACAATAATAAAAGTTCTTAAAGCACTCAGTAATTTTCAAGGCGTTTTTGCATATGTGCGTATACAAGGTACAAAACATACACATACATAGCGGTGTTAATAATGTCGATACATTGTGTATTGAAAACTGGCTGTCTTGTGGGGGTATTTGTCTTTTACTCTGAATCAAACACTTTTCAGCTTAGGGTCGTTCTCTTGTGAGTGGAGTGGATTTTGCAACAGACCTTAAAATAAATGTGTGTTTGCCAATTAGATTTGTTGCTGGTATACCCACTTAGTTTTTCAGTGTTATTTTTGAAGACTGAAAATACTAATCCTGTTTCCCCCACCCTAAAGTCCACATCTTGTTGAAGAACGAGCATAGTTCCTCCTTTGGTCGGCTCATGTTTAAAATGTCCTGGTTTCAGCCAAAGGGAACTGATAGACCAGCCCAGTGGTTACTTTAAGTCAGATGAGTTCCAGCACTAGAGCAGGACATGTTTGTCCTCTGAGTGCCTGGGAACTTCAGGTAGAAGGCAGAAGGCTTCCTTCCTCCATCGAGGCTAATGTTTCTTTACACCACTGGACCCTCTTTTCCTGGGAAGTTGCAGCTGTTACACGTGTTACTTGGGTTGGGTTCAAATTGTTCCTACCTAGAACAATGGAGAGGCCTGATCATTCTTATTGAATACTTCTGTATACAGGAATTGACAGAAGAAGGACTGCCTTTTCTCATACTCTTCCACATGAAAGAAGATACGGAAAGTTTAGAAATATTCCAGAATGAAGTAGCCCGACAATTAATAAGTGAAAAAGGTAGACAGATTAAGGTGTTTATTTTCAGCCTTTCTTCTATCCCTCCCCTCCCCCATTACATTCATATCAACGTAAACGTATTTGGGTTAAGAGTTTAATAAGTAATGTTAACTCTACTTATCCCCTGAATTTACATGTAAACACGGGGGTGGGAGGCATTAGTGGAGCTAATATGAAGCGGTGGCTTTTTTTGTTTTTTTTAAACCATGACTCTATTGGCTCCCTAAAATAGCATGAAAAGTGGGGTCATGGGTGGACAACATTAGTTTTATGTACTTTATTCCAGCATCTTCATACTCTTCTGGTCCCTTTCTAATGGATAGTTCCAGAGATGTAAGTTCGAGACTTACACAGTCTAACATTTATTTCTAAATGAAAGAGAATTGAGTAGTTCTCTGTGGACTTCTTCAAACCATCAGAAAAGAGTATGAAATTATCACCTACTTTCCCTCTGTAGTTAGAGAAGAAAGTCAGAACAAAGTAAAGTTAGGGCATTGTATACAGCCACGCCCTTACTGGTCACATAGTAAATATTTTGGGGTTGAATTACATTAAATGTCAACCATTAGGGACTGGAAGGGCATCCTTGATGAAATGAAGATGGCTCCTTGAGAAGGGCTTGTATGTCAATTTCATGAACTTGCTGAAAACCCAGATGGGTAGGTGATTGCCCATTCAAGGGAAAAAAGAAAAGGTCACCATAGCATTTATATTCAGGTTGAGTTCATATAATTTCTAAGGAAATTCTACTCTGCCCTAGGCACTAAAATTCTACCTTTTTAAAATGTTGTAATATTTAGGTTGTAGTTTTGGTGATCTATAATACTCTAAAGCATATTGATTTTTCATTTCATTATTTATTTATTTGTCACTTTTCATGAACTTGTAATCTTATGAGAATATGATCAAGAAAATTCTAATCTGTCTCCAAATTCTATTTCTTATAAAGGTACCATAAACTTTTTACATGCTGACTGTGACAAATTTAGACATCCTCTTCTGCACATACAGAAAACTCCAGCCGATTGCCCTGTCATAGCTATTGACAGCTTTAGGCATATGTATGTGTTTGGAGACTTCAGGGATGTATTGTAAGTATTCTCTTTTTCCCCCTTTTTTTAATTACTGATCTGTGTCTCAAAAATGAACTTAAAACCATTGTTTGAATATTTTAAATAATCCTATGTTGAACCAGTAATACTTTGTTATTTGGATAGCTGGGGTTTTATTTTTCACTCTAGAGTGTAGTATGATTGACTGAGAATTATGATATATTCCTATAGAAATGCAGCATTACATGATCCTAATGCTTGGGAAAAGAAAATTTTTGCTTTTCCAGACATTAGTTCTGAATGTTGTTTGGTGTTTGTCAGCATGTCAAAGAAAGTAGATTATAATCCTAGGTCATCTTAAAGGTACTTGGTAATATTGCTGCTCGTTTGTGGTATTTAAAGACCTTGAAGATGGCTATGACTAGGCATTTCTATGGGTATACGGCTATGAAACTTTCCAAGAACAGATAAGCTTTCTGAATCCATTCTCAGCTATTCATAATATTAATAAACATATAAACCTGTAACTACCATAGATTTTAAATTTTTATGAGCTTTCTGAGATGTTAAATATAGTGGTTAAAAAAGGAGACGTTTCTTCATATTTGAAAATTTTAAGCAACACAGGTATTAATTCAAATTAGACCTTTTCTTTTAAATTTATTTAAATACCCTTTTTTTATGTCCAAAGATTAAAATTGCATAGTTAGAGGATGATCTGAAATCCTCTATTTATTGCAGAATAAACTACCTCACTCACTACTAAATATTTCATTAGAGATGTGGTTGTTTGATAGAAGATTCTCAGCCTTACCATATAGCCTAGATTTGAGTCCTGACTTGAGCAAGTCACTTAACTTCTCTGTTCTTGTTTCTTTACACTTAAAATATGGTTAGTGGTACAACCTACCTGTTGAGATTGTTATGAAAATTAACGAGAGGGGATGGTTGTGTTATGAAGCATAGAGTACTAATAAATATTTGTCGTTTTTACTTTACCTACACTCAAAAGGATACCATTTAGCCTATTAACTCATTACATATTTATCCACGTCTTGTATATGACAATCTTTGTGTAATACAAACCAAGTCATATAAACCAGTGGTTTAAGGTTTACTAAGTCTGGGCCCTTGCCCTCAAAGAACTCACACCCGAATAGAGAAAGGAGACAATAGGGTAATAGGCAGTTGTGTTTTATGATATGATAAGGACTCTGACAGAGTTCAACAGAGAGGTACTTGATCCAAGATCTAGAGGTGTGGATGCCTAAGGCAGGCCCTAAAGTTCTGGAGAAGCTTATCCTGGAGGGAAAAGGAGACAGGGCTTGGAGAAGGGGGACATTGGTAGAACCAAGCATGAGACTATGGCTGAATAAGTGGGAGTCGGGATGCTGAGGGATGAGGTCATGAGAAGCAAGCAGCAGCTAGCTCGTGAAATCTCCATGATGTGTTAGGGAAATTTGACATTATCTTCAAAACTCTGAAGTCAATGAAGGGTTTGAATCAGGAGGTTTTTAAATGTTTTCATTTTTTATTTTTTAAAGCTTATTATTAGAGAGAGGAAGTGCACACACAAGCACACGCACAGGATGGGCAGAGAGAGAAGGAGAGAGAGAGAATCCCAAGCAGGTTCTGTACTGTGAGAACAGAGTCTGATGCAGGGCTCGAACTCATGAAACGTGAGATCATGACCTGAGGCAAAATCAAGAGTTGGAGCCACCCAGGTGCCCCCAGGAAGTTGTTTTTTAAAAATCACTCATGCAAACTGGAGAATAAATTAGAGTGAGTAGAAACAGAATCCAGGAGACTATTCAGTAATCCGGGCAAGAGTTGATGACAGACAACAGGTTGATTCCTGAATGAACAAATTGCCTAAATGAATTTCAGCAGTAGCACTAAGGCAAGACAGAAGCAGGAATCTTGAGATATTTTGTAGGTGGAATAGGAGGACTCGGTATCTTAATAAATGGGGGAAGGGAGCTGTGAGTGATGGCCAGGAATCTGACTGGCACTGCTAAGTGGGTTAGCCATTAACTGAGCTGGGAGCTGAGTAGAGGAGCAGCCTTGTGGTAAAGGTATTGGGTTCTCTTTCTTGGCGTATTGATTTTGAGGTGCCTGTGGGCCTAAAAGGAGGAGATTCCAGTAGGGAGTTTGCGTGGCTCCAGGATTCAAGAGGGAGATAAGGGTGGAGTCTTGAACACATAAGGATATAGCTGAACTTATTGAAACAGATGAGATGACTTAGCACAGGATTGAAAATGGAACCCTGAGGAGTAGCAACACTGAAGGGGAGGACAGATGAAGGAACATGTGTAAAAGACTATGGGGGAGGAGGAATCACAGAAGTGAAAGAAAACCAGAAAGGAGTATTATGGTAATTGAGGGAGAAGCACTTTCAGCAGGAAGGAATGCTCAATCCAAAGATAAGGATGAAGGATCCGTTAGATTTGCCCCCCAAAAAGGCAGTATTGTAGTGCATCGAAGAGTACCATTTGGTGAGATGAAGATTTGACAATGAAAGTTGTTGCAAGAAGCCAGCCTCTAAAGGGAAAGAGAAATAGGGGGACAGATCCAGAGACACATAAGATGAAGTGAGGTTTTAGCTTTTCTTTTCTTTTTTAACCCCTTTAGGGTGCAAGAACTAATCATGACTAAATGCTTGTGGGAAGGGGGGCGCCTGGGTGGCTCAGTCGGTTAAGCGTCCGACTTCGGCTCAGGTCATGATCTCGCAGTCCGTGAGTTCGAGCCCCTCGTCGGGCTCTGTGCTGACAGCTCAGAGCCTGGAGCCTGTTTCAGATTCTGTGTCTCCCTCTCTCTCTCACCCTCCCCTATTCATGCTCTGTCTCTCTCTGTCTCAAAAATAAATAAAACGTTAAAAAAAAAATTAAAAAAAAATGCTTGTGGGAAGGAATCAATGGATTGAAGCGTTATTGAACAGATAGGAGACAGAGGGGCTAATTGATCAAGCAGAGCCATAGGAGCACAGAGGGAATGAGAAGCATCCTTCTTTCCCGTGAGAAAGAGGGGAAAGGGGGTGTTTAGGGATTATGGTGGTAGTGACAGCAGCAGAAGACTGCAGAGGTTCCTGTCCAGTTCTTGTTTTTAACTATGACTAAGGAAGCAAGATCATTTCCTGAGAGTGGGAGGTAGCGGAGAATGAGAGGGTAGGACTATACTGGATTTTGAAAGGAGTAGTTGTACGCAGAAATCCACCTGAAAGGTCCAGATCTTCCTAGCATCTCGGCATTTATTTAGAAATCGGAACTCATAGTGGCGCCTGGGTGGCTCAGTCGGTTGAGCGTCCAACTCTTGATTTTGGCTCAGGTCATGATCCTAGGGTTGTGGGATCGAGCCCCATGCAGGGCTCTATGCTGAGTGAGCATGGAGCCTGCTTAAGATTCTCTCTCTCTCTCTCTCTCTCTCTCTCTCTCTCTCTCTCTCTCTCTCTCTCTCTCTCTCTCTTTGTCTCTTTGTCTCTCTCTGTCTCTCTCTCTCTCTCATAAGTAATAAAATAAAAATTGGAACTTGTGTAGTCCCCTTAGCAAGCGTGTGAACATTGACACATTGATGGTTAGGCTAGATGGAAATGTCTTACCTGGTTGGGTGTCCTCTTCCTCTCACTCCTTAGGCTTGCTCCCGGAAGCTATTAGCTCAAGCTAAAGTGAGATTTTTAAGAGAGGGTAGTTCTGGTGTTTGGGCTCGTGGCAAGTGCCTCCAGCAGAGGGAAGGTGCTCAGCATTACAAATACTGCCTTCTTCGTGGGTGGTTTATGTGAAGTTTTTATCAGCACATTTCCCTACTTCTCATAGCAGATAAATCTCCAGTTTATTGACCTCTTCGCTTTCACTGCAGACTTACAGCCCTAATTATAAAGTCTCAAATTAGTGGAAGTCGACAGGACACTGACTCGGATTAGGTTTACTACCTGTCAGCAACCAAACTATGCCCAACTTCGGCTTTTATTCCTAGGAAATTGTGTTACACATCAAGAGACATCTGTGAGGAATTCTGTCTTGGCTATCTTAAGTTTTCTCCTCCAGTTCTGAAGACAGATTTAAAGCACTAGTCTGACTAAGCACTTCTGATCCCACCTCTGTTGGTCAGAGAACCCAAACTAACACAAGTAGGTGTATTCTTTATCACGTGACCTAGCGCCTCTATTCCCCAGCCGTGGTTTACTGCACCAAGGGGTGGGCACCTGACCAAGCAAGACTAATCTATTAGTTGGCATTATTCTACTTATGCCCTGGTGCAAAAAGAAACCGCACCAGTGAGGTGGTTTCCAAAGAAATCTGGAAATAGGAAATAGTCCTCTCCCATCCTTCAAGTGTTCAGTCCTGTGAGGAGGGAGGGAGATAAGAGAAGTGACTATACTTGAAACTCTTTGAAATAAATTACTTCTTTAATTTCTCCCTTAGGTGCCTGATTTTCCCTCCTAGGCACTGTTCGCTCTAATAGTTTTTTAATTGTAAGGAGGCACATGCTGCGTGAGCTACAGACTGAGCCTATGTGAATAGATGTTAGTGTTAAAAATCAAATAAAATATGTGGCAAAATGAATCTGACACACTTAATGGCTTGCATAATTGTTATTGTGCTGCATGGCAAGTAAGGCTTAAATGATAAACAGTTTCCATAAATTACTGTAATTATTACTTTCAGTAACTCAGCATTTCTGGGGTCAGTTGGAGGAAGTGTGGTTGTGGTAAGGGCAAGAATGCAGATTTATAGTGCACAGTCTCCCCCGCCACGCCCCCCATGCCAGAGGTAGGCATGGGGTTGTGGGAGGAGGGTATGCTACCAGTGTTCTAGTCACCTTTCCCTTATTTCAGAGAAACCGGGGCTAAGGGAGGTGATGTAACCAGCAAGGGCACATGGCTAATTAGCAGCAGGCCTAGGATTCACATCCGAGCATACTGAACCCGAAGTCTCAAACTCATAACACTTAATATCAAAGCAGTTATATTTTCAGTACATATAAAAAGCAATGTAAGTGTGAATGCGAAAGATGTTTGGAGAAAAGTACTTGTATCTGAAACTAAATCACAGATCTGAGTCTTTCTTTTTTTCCTATAGGTTGACCAGATTGGTTTCTTGCCAAATGTAAAAGAATAGATTTTATATGTGGAGGAAAATAATGGGGTGGGGGGGGGTAATTTAGGAACCTAAGAGCACCTAAGGGCAGGTCTAGGAAATGTTCTATAGTCTACAGGAGAAGAAAGTAGGTGGTGGCGTAGGGCATAGGGCTGTTGAAGGACTTTCCAGAAAGACTCGCCTTCCAAAAACTGTGGCCAGGAAATACCATAGCATCTGTGCCCCTGCTGGAGTGTGCTTAGGTACTGCTGCGGGGGCCCCGGTGATGGGAAGAAGCCGGACAGGCTCCAGGGCACTTAGGAAAATGGAACAGGCTACGCTAATGCACAGTACCCTGACTGTGGGCACCAGGTCTTTTACCCCAGATCACTAAATCACGGAAAGTGATCGTAATTCCTTAAACTGCTAGGGCTGATTGGCTGCATTGGTGTCAGGGGAGGGGCGGCTGTGGTGTGGAGATGAGAGGCAAGGCCGAACTAAAACTGGGAGGCGGGGGGCGCCTGGGTGGCGCAGTCGGTTGAGCGTCCGACTTCAGCCAGGTCACGATCTCGCGGTCCGTGAGTTCGAGCCCCGCGTCAGGCACTGGGCTGATGGCTCGGAGCCTGGAGCCTGTTTCTGATTCTGTGTCTCCCTCTCTCTCTGCCCCTCCCCCGTTCATGCTCTGTCTCTCTCTGTCCCAAAAATAAATAAAAAACTTTGAAAAAAAAAAAAAACAAAACTGGGAGGCGGGTGCCGCACTAATTTAGCAGTTTGGTCGCCTGCTGACAAATTAGCCTGTCTCCTCGAGCTTGGAGGGGCAAACCAGGAATTGGGTGAAATGATAAAGAACTTGGAAAGATAGGTACAAGAAAAAATTTAAAACCAGGTCACCATTAGGTCCCTTTAAAGTCTGAGAATTTGTTTTGTTCTTCATTATCTAGGGGCTCTATTTTTAAAAAACCCAAATGAGGCTTTTTTTTTTTTTTTAAGTGGAAAAAATTGGTACTGGGAAAGCTTCTTAAAAGGCAGATTTAGTTTTTATTATCTCTTGCTATAGCAACTTTGTGGCAGCATTAGTAGATGTTCAAGAAGTGTTTTGATTAACTTGCTCTTAGTTTTAACCTTTCTGTTATACATTTAAGAGTTTGACTACTTTGGATATATATCTTCACATCTGGGATATAGCCTGGTATTTACCAACTAGCCGTTCGCCCTGTTGTTCCCCTCCTCCCTGAGTCACCTCTGTGGTTGTGATTTCTCTCTGTGTGTCCCTCCTGTCCACCACTGGGCAGTGTACACACTGGCCTGGATCCCTGAACACCACTGTCATTGTCACTCATGTAATGTACTTACCATATAACTGACATTGGTTATCTCCTTATAAGCACTTTATATTTTACAAATCATTGCACTGTATTTTGCCTTATTTGGTCCTGCCAGCAAAATAGACATGAAACTCTGGCAGAGGCAGGCTTTGTACCAGCTCCACTTTATACTTTATGTATGTTCTCAGTTTCTGTAACAGGCTTCTAAGACCGGTATGATTTCTACTTTTACAATAAAGAAGTTAGGCTCCAAGAGATTTAGTAACTTTACCAAATTAAAGTCAAATCACTAAGGAGGCAATATAGTTAGCAGTTAGGTGCTCAGACTCTAGTTTCTAATCCCAGTCTGTTACCTACTAGTTATATCACTCTGGGCAGTTTCTTACCACCTCTCTGTCTCAGTTTCCTCATCTGTAAAACGGGAAATGATAGTATCTGCTTCGTAGGGTTGTTGTGGGCATTAAATGAATGTGTGTATCTATAGCTCTTAGAACAGTATCTGATACATGAATATGATAAGGCTATGTTGCCTGTTATAGGAAATCATATATTCACATTCAAATCTAAGTCATTAGACTATAAAAACAATACAATTAAGTTAAATAAGCGGTGTTTTCATTTTACATATTAGAAACCTGAAGCTCAAAGAGGTTAAGTAATTTAAATGGCAAAATACTGTTTTCTTAATACTATAATACATTAAATCAGTTTGTACTACATTATTGTATAAGTTAAGTTAAAGAGTAGTTAAAAGAGACGTTTGGGTGGCTCAGTTGGTTGAGCATCCTACTTCGGCTCAGGTCATGATCTCACAATTCGTGAGCTTGAGCCCCGCATCCAGCTCTGTGCTGACAGCACAGTCTGCTTCAGATCCTATATTCTCCTCTCCTGCCACTCCCCATGCACACGCATGCTTGAGCACGTGTGCTCTCTTTCTCTCAAAAATAAACATTTAAAAAATAAAGAGTAGTAAACAATATTAGGAAATTGAATCCAGCAACATAGAAAAAAAGAATAATGTACAACTAAGTGGGCTTTATCCCAAGTGTGCAACGCTAGTTTAGCACTCAAAAACCAGTCAGTGTAGGGGCACCTGCGTCTGTTGAGCGTCTGACTCTTGATTTCAACTCAGGTCATGATCCCAGGGTTGCTGGGTTGAGCCCAGTACCAGGCTCCATGCTGAGCATAGAGCCTGCTTAAGATTCTCCTCTCTTGAAAGACAGATACCATATGGTTTCACTCTTATGTGGATCCTGAGAAACATAACAGAAACCCATGGGGGAGGGGAAGGAAAAAAAAAAAAAAAAAAAAAAAAGGTTAGAGTGGGAGAGAGCCAAAGCATAAGAGACTGTTAAAAACTGAGAACAAACTGAGGGTTGATGGGGGGTGGGAGGGAGGGCAGGGTGGGAGGGAGGGCGGGGTGGGTGATGAGTATTGAGGAGGGCACCTTTTGGGATGAGCACTGGGTGTTGTATGGAAACCAATTTGACAGTAAATTTCATATATTAAAAAATAAAAAAAATAAAAAAAAAATAAAGAATTAAATGAATTAGGAAAAAAAAAAAAAAAAGATTCTCCTCTCTTTCCCCCGCCCCACCCTGCCTCCCTCTTTCCCTTGCACTCTTTCTCTAAAATGAAAACAAAAACCAAAAAAAACCCAGTGTAATTTAGCATATTAATGAATAAACAGCAACAAAAAAAACTGATCCCAATTATACATGCAGAAGCATTTGACAAAATTCAACATCCTTTCATGACAAAAATGCTTAACAAACTAGCATATGTGGAAACTTCCTCAATCTGATAAAGGACGTTTATAAAGAACCTACAGCTAGTATCATGTTTAATGGTGAAAGATTGACCACTTTCCCCTTAAGATCAGGAACCAGGCAAAGATATTTACTGTTTTTATGCATATGTGCATTAAGCATATCATTTGTTCCTTTATTTCTGATTATAAAAAATTTATGTTCTTTGTGGATAATTCTGAAAGTTAACAAAGTGCCAAAGAATTAAAAATGACTCATAAATCCACAAGCCAGATATCTAGACCCACATGTGTGTTATAAATGTAATCAGGGCCATGCCAGTTTATGAATTTTCTTTTTAATTTATCCACACATTGTAAGCATCTTCCTGTATGATTAAATTTTTTCATTTTTAATGGCTAGTGTGCCTTTGAATGGCTTGTTCCATGATTTAACCCGCTGTCTGAATCCAGGTTTTCCTGTGACAAAATTAATAACACACTGCTACTAATGGGGCTTTACCAAACTCGTCCTTTAGGACGAACACCCTCTACTTGAACTCTAGGACATCATCGTGGTCTTCTTTTTTCTGGCTCTTTCATTAGCTTTTACTGATTGTGCGTCTTGTCTTTGACCCCTTGTCGTAATAATCGTAGAGCTGTGCTAATATGATAGCTACTAGCCATGTATGAATACTGAAGTTTTAATTAAAATGACGTACAATTTAAACGTCCGTTTCTCAGGTGCTCTCAGTGCTCGGTGGCTACATGTGGGTAGTGGCTACTGTATTTGACAGCACAGCTACAGCGTTTTCCATTTTCACAGAAAGGTCTGTTGGATAGTTCTGTTGCTGTCAGAGGACATGCCGTTGTAAGGAACAGAAACTCACTCCACGGAGCTCAAAACAAGGGGCTTGTGCTGAAAAACTACAGGAAAAGGACAAGGACGAGAACTGCAGGAGGTGCAGCCACTCTCTGCCCTTCTTCGGGCCCGAAAGCTCTTCTCTTGCTCCTTTCTTCACATCTGCTCCATCCTTCTCTCTCGATACCAGCTTCTGCCTCTGCCCTGCCATGACTTCTGCATGGAGGTGGTTCTGATTTATCATGACAAATGTGGCCTCAACTCTGACTTTATAACTCTAATCAACCGACTGGTCTCCTTATATCTCTTAGTTCACGTTCCCCAGATATCTGGCTCAAACCACATAGATTGGTTCCTTGTCTACCCCAGGTTCTATGTCTATCTTCTCTTTTGTCTTCCCTCTCCTTTTTTTCAGCTTTATTAAGGTATAGCGGACAAAAATTGCTTACATTTGAGGTGTGCAACATGATATTTTGATATATTTATACACTGAAATAACTACCATAATCAAGCAAATTAGTGTATCCATTTCTTCACATACTTTTTTTTTGAGAACAATTAAGATTTACTTACTCTTAGAAAATTTCAAGTATATAATACAGTATTAGTAACTATAGTCACCATGCTGTACATTTGATCTCTAGAACATACTCTTCCTGTAGCTGAAACTTTGTATCCTTTGACCAACATTTCCCCGTTCTCTCCCAGTCCTGCTCCAGTCCCTCTTAACTACCTGTCTACCCTCTGCTTCTATGAGTTCTGCTTTTTTAGATTCTACGTATAAATGAGATCGTGCAGTGTTTGTCTTTCTGTGTTGGGCTTATTTCACTTAGCATAATGTCCTTCAGGTTCATCACTGTTGTTGTAAATGACAGGATTTCCTTCTTTATTAAGGCAGAATAATATTCCTGTTTGTGTGTGTGTGTGTGTGTGTGTGTGTGTGTGTGTGTATACACACCACATTTTCCTTATCCATTCATCAACTGATGGATGCTGGTTGTTTCTCTATCTTGGCTTTTAAGAATAGTGCTACATTGAACATGGGAGTACAGATAACCATTCAAGACAATGCTTTGATCTCCTTTGAGTAAATACCCATTAGCGGGATTGTTGGGTCATATAGTAGTTCTATTTTTAGTTTTTTGGGTAACCTTCATACCTTTTTCTGTAATGGCTATCCCAGTTTACATTCCCAGGGAGAAGGGTTCCCCCTTCTCCACATCCTTGCCAACACTTATTTTTTGTCTTTTTGATAAAAGCCATTCTAACAGGTGTGAGGCGATGGCACATTCTGGTTTTGATTTCCATTTTCCCGATGATTCGTGATATGAGCATCTTTTCATGTACCTGTTGGCTGTTTGTATGTTTTCTTTTCAGAAATGTCAAGTCATTGCCCTTTTTAAAATCGGGTTGTTTTCTTGCTCTTGAATTGTTTTAGTTCCTTATATTTTTTGGATATTAATCCCTTATCTGATATATGGTTTACGTACCCATTTTGTAGGTTGTCTCTTCACTCTGTTGATTGTTTCCTTTGCTGTGCACAAGCTTTTTAGTTTGATGCAGTCACATTCGTCTGTCTTTGCTTTCGTTGCCTGTGCTTTTGGAATTATATCCAAAAATTTACTGCCCAGACCAAGATCAAGAAGCTTTTCTCCTATGTTTTCTTCTAGGAGTTTTACAGTTTGTCAGGTCTTATATTTAAGTCTTTAATCCATTTTGCGTTGAATTTATATATGATGTGAAATAATGATCCAATTTAATTTTTCTGCCAATGGCTATCCAGTTTTCCCAGCACCATTTAAAAGGCCATCCTTTCTGCAGTGTGTATCTTGGTACCTTTGTCAAACATCAGTTGACTGAGTGTGTGGATTTATTTCTGGGTGCTCTATTATGATCCATTGGTCTATGTCTTTTTATACCAGTACTATACTGTTTTGGTTACTAAAGCTTTGTAGTATATTCTAAAATCACACAGTGTGAGGGACCTGGGTGGCTCAGTCGGTTAAGCATCCAACTTCAGCTCAAGTCATGATCTTATGGTTTGTGAGTTTGAGCCCTTCGTTGGGCTCTGTGCTGACAGCTCAGAGCCTAGAGCCTGCTTCAGATTCTTTATCTCCCTCTCTCTCTGCCCCCTCCTCTGCTCACACTCTCTCTCTCTCTCAAAAATAATAAACATTAAAAAAAAAATTCTTGGAGGGGCGCCTGGGTGGCTCAGTCGGTTGAGTGTCCGACTTCAGCTCAGGTCATGATCTCGTGGTTTGTGAGTTCAAGCCCCATGTCGGGCTCTGTGCTGACAGCTTGGAGCCTGGAGCCTGCTTTGGATTCTGTGTCTCCTTCTCTCTCTGCGCCTCCCCCACTTGTGCGCTCTCTCTTGCTCTGTCAAAAATAAATAAATGTAAAAAAAAAAGAAAAATTAAAAAAATTCCTGGGGCGCATGGGTGGCTCAGTTGGTTAAGCTTCCAACTCTGGCTTAGGTCACAATCTCACGGTTCATGGGTTTGAGCCCCATGTTGGGCTCTGTGCTGACAGCTCAGAGCCTGGAGCCTGCTTTGGATCCTGGGTCTCCCTATCTGCCCTCTCCCCTGGTTGTGCTCTCTTAAAAATAAACGTTAAAATTGTGTTGGTTTTTTTTTTTAAATAACAGTGATGCCTTCATCTTTTTTCTTCTTGCTTGAGATTGATTTTGCTTTGGCTATATAGGGTCCTTTGTGATTCCATATGAATTTTAGGGTTTTTTTCTGTTTCTATGAAAAATGCCATTGGAATTTTGATAGGGATTGCACGGAATATGTAGATTTCTGTAGATAGTATGGACATTTTAACAATATTAATTCTTCCAACCTATGAATTCAGGATATCTTTCCATTTATTTGTGTCTTCTTCCATCAGTGTTGTATAGTTTTAAATATACAGATATTTTCCCTCCTTGGCTAAATTTATTCCGAAGTATTTTATTGTCTTTGATAAAGATGTCCATTCTCACCAGTTGTATTTAGTATGGTACTAGAAGTCCTAGCAAGTTCCATATACCAAAAAATAAACATGAAATGTTTAGACTAGAAAGAAACTTTCTTCGTAGATGACATGATTATCTATCTATGTAGAAATGCCCAATATATGTACAAGAAAGCTCCTAGAACTAATGGATGATTTCAGCAGGGCACAAAGTCACCTTTTAAAAAATCACTTTTATTTCTATATATATGTTAACAATGAACATTAGGAAATCACAAAACGTTTTAAAGTACCATTCATAATAGCTCCAAAAGCAAAAAAAAAAATAAAAATAAAAATAAAAACTGCCTAAATATACGCCTAGCAAAATATATGTAGGATCTGTTTGCTGAAAACTACAAAACACTGATAAAAAAAATCAAAGATGACCAAAACAAATGAAGAAATACTGTGTGGATTGGAAGACTTAATACTGTTTAGATGTGAATTCTCCTCAAATTGACCTATGGATTTAATGCAATTTCAATCAAAATCTAACTAGATTTTTTTATAGATGTAGCTGATTCCAAAATTTACATCGAAAGCTAAAATGAGAATAACTGAAACAAAATTCAAAAAGAAACAAAGCTAAAGGACTCAAAATACCCGACTTTGAGACCTAATTACTATATAGCTAAAATATTTAAAACAGCCTCATATTGGTGAAAAAAATAGGCATGTATTGCTGTAGAATAGAATGGAGAGTCTAGAAATAGGCACACAGTAATTTTCTTTAAGATGCAAAGATAATTTAGTGGAAAGGCTAATCTTTTCAATAAATGGTGCTGTCCCACCTGAACGTCTTCATACCATAAAAAAATAACTTCTGTAAAAAAATTAACTCAGGGACACCTGGGTAGTTCAGTCAGTTAAGTGTCCGCCTCTTGATTTCAGCTCAGGTCATAATCTCATGATTGGTGAGATCAAGCCCTGCATCAGGCTCTGCACGGACAGCATGAAGCCTGCTTGGGATTCTCTATCTCTGCCCCTCCTCTCTCTCTTTTTCTCTCTCTCTCAAAATAAATAATAAACTTTAAAAAAATTAACTCAGAATTGATTGTAGACCTGAATGTGAAAGGTAAAACTATGGAACTCTTAGAAGTAAATGTAGAAGAAACTCTTTCTGTCCTAAGGTTAGATAAAGAGCTCTTAGTACATCCAAAGCACCATGCCCCCTACCAAAAAAATTCATAAATTGGCTTTCATCAAATTAAACACTTTTGCTCCATAAAGGATATTGTTTGAATGTAAAGAAGGTAAACAAATGGCAAATAAGCACATGAAGAGGTGCTCAACACCATTATCCATTAGAGAACTGGAAATTAAAACCACATTGAGATCCTATGACACATTTTTTAGAATGGCTGAATTTAAATACTGAAATACCAGATGTTTGTGAGGATATGGAGCAGGTGGAACTCAAAAAAATGTTTACTTTGAGAGAGAGCGTGCATGCGAGGTGGGGGGATGATGCTGCAGAGAGAGAGGGAGAGACAGTGGGTCCCAAGCAGGCTTGACGATTGGGGAGAGCAGAGCCCAAGGCAGGGCTCGATCTCATGAACCTTAAGATCATGACCTGAGAACCAGAATTAGAATTGGACACTTAACCAGCTGAGCCACCCGGGTGCCCCTGGAGCAAGCGAACTCTTACACATTGCAGTTAGGACACTGGACAATTAGGCAGTTTTTTTTTTTTAAAGTAAACATTTTACACCTTGCATGTAATATACCAGTATTTTTCCTGGAGAAACAAACTCACATTCACACAAAAACCTGTGTACAAATGTTTGTAGTAGCATTGTTCAGAATAACCCAAATCTTGAAAGAACCCAAATGCTCTTCAGTGGGTAAAAGGATGACTAAGTGTGGTATATCCACTCATTGGAGTAGATATTCAATAAAGGAACAAATAGTTGTATACATGCAACAGAATGGAGGAATCTCAAAAGAAGTAAGCTAAATAAAAGAAGCCAGTCTCATGGTTACATGCTGCATGATTCCAAGTACAAGACATTTCAGAAAAGGCAAATTATAGGAACAGAGAACAGATCAGTGGTTGGCAGGAGTTAGGGGGAAGTGGAAGGTCTGACCAAAAAAAGCATGTTGGAATTGTTATGTATCCTATTTGTGGAGATAGTAACTAGATGCTATATGCATATGTTAAAACTCATAGAACTGTAAGCCTAGAAGAGTGAATTCTACTGTATGTAAGGTTTTAAAAAATAAAAATGCTTCTCACTGTGATACATATGTCAAAGTTCATTTAGTGATACCATTTGTGCATTTCCCAGTTTCTAAATTTTGCATCACCTAAAAATAAAAATTGAAAACAAACAGAAAACTGTTTGGAAGGTGGGAAAGAAACACTTAGGTGTTCTAATTAGAAAAACTGTACCCTAAAGTGTGAAAATATAATTGAATTTATTATGGCAAGAATCCGTTTATTTTCCTTTTTAGCACATAACCATGTCTGTTTTCTTAACAATATACTGTTGATTCAGTGTTTCTTACTTAATAATGATGGGTAGTTTCTAGCCACAAGCTAGATAAGAGCTCTTTTGTAATCTTTTTTTCCTCCCACATCAGTTCAGGTTCATCGTATCTCCCTTGTCTTTGCCTTTTGCTCACAATTCTTTCTCTCATCTGTTGACAAGGGGAATCAAGTTAGGAAAAAATCTGTTTTGAGTGTTCTCTATGAATTTGTTATATTTAAGATTTAATTATAAATTATTTTTTGACGAGCAGAAGCTAGTCACGTTGTATTGGTTGCGGTCATCTTTGGACTTTATAAAATAACAAACTTAACGGGGTTTTGTCTTAAACATTAGAGACCATTTGTGATTCTTTGATTTGAATGGATATATTTTAGCACTTTGCTGTGCATGACAGCATAGTAGATGATGTCATATTAAATTTAAATTGATCTCCTCTCAGTGTTTATCTTTAGCGCCTGTGCAATTTCTTCAGCACCAGAGAACCTTTCAGAGGCATTCTGTCAATACAGCTACCTGACAGTCATTTGTATTTGTAAACTGTGCATTTGACACCTGCTGGTCTCTGTTGCATTGGAGCTAGTGGGGAGCCAAAATGGGGGTACAATGAAGTTATTGGTTGGTACATCTCAGTGGGAGTTATTGAAGGGAAGAAACAACACTTGCAGGACCTCGGGAGAGGATAAAAAGAAACTAGCAGCTATTCTTGGCTACCAAAAAATTGTGATTTAAAAAGTGAGTCAATTCTACTGAAGTAAAGTGTTTATGGACCTGCACTGCAATTCTTGTAAGGGATATGAAGAAAGGTTTCTGTTTAAAATATGTAATGAATTTTTAAAACACCAATATTTCAGTAAAAGACTGACAATTCATATAAGGAGAAATATTAATGAAAACAAGGAAAATGCTTAATTTCTGAAAAGATAGAAATTAAAATGCAGATGTCTTTTATTTGTCAAAGTAGCAAAACAAATTTTAATTAAAAAAACACATTGGCAAGCCTTCAAAAAGCAGGTAGGCAAGTAGCAAAAACTGATGTTTTGTAGGTATAATTTGCCTACACTCTATCAAAAGTTCTTATTAGCTCAACAGATTGTCCTCAACTTATGATGGTTTGACTTGGTTTTTTGCGTTACGGTGGTGCAAAATCAATACATTAAGTAGAAAGTGTACTTTGAATTTGGTCTTTTCTCAGGCTAGCGAGCTGCACTAAGATACTCTTACGGTGCTGGCGATCAGCAGTGAGCTACACCTCCCAGTAAGCCTCGTGATCCCAGATGTCAACAACTGACACACTTACAGACATTCTGTACCCATACAACCATTGTTTATCACTTTCAGTATAGAATTCAATAAGTTATATGAGATTTAAATACTTTGGTACAAAACAGGCTTTGTGTTAGATGATTTTGCTCAAGTAGGGTAATTTAAGTGTTCTGAACACATTTAAGGTAGGCTGGGTATATTAAATGTGTTCTCCGTTTAGGATTTTTCAATTTAGGATAGGTTTATTGTGCTGTATCCCCCTTGTAAGTCAAGGAAGATCTGTATTCCTGCTTTATTTGCTACAACCCAAGGAAATAATTACAAAGGAAAAGGGTAGGGGCGCCTGGATGGCTCAATCGGTTAAGCCTCTGACTCTCGGTTTCGGCTTAGGTCATGATCTTGTGGTTTCATGAGTTCAAGCCCCACATCAGGCTCTGTGCCAACAGTGCAGGGCCTGCTTGGGATTCTCTCTCTCTCCCCCCGCTTCTCACCTCCCCTCTCCCCCTCTCCACACTGTCTCCGTGTCTCTTAAAAAATTTTTAAAAACAGGAAAAAGGTGGATACATGAATCTGCTTAGCTTTGTAATCTGTTTTGCTACAATGCATGTTTTTGTACTGCAAATTTGCTTATAACGTGACTGGTATTTAGGAAAAGGATGTTAATATAAGTAAGTTGTGTTCACATTATTTTCCTCAGAATGTTTTGAAGCCATCAAAGTTTTATTTTTTTATTTTTTTTACCATTAAATATAATGTTTTAGTGGTATACAAAGACGTCCGCCCACCCAAAAAGAGGAGAGGGGACAGTTTTATGACCTTGAGAAGTACTTTGCTTTTCACAATGTTAAGCTATCCAGTGAAGCTGCTGGTGTGGTTGAAGAAGTTGTGAGATTTTCCTTTGTGCTTAAGGAAAAAAAAACTCGGAAAAACTATACCCTGATTTAGATTATTTTGATAAAGTTGGTTCTACTGGCAGTGAATGCCTTCAAAGACTCACTTAATATCTCAAAAAAGGACTTATAAGTTCCAGGTTAAAGCTACAGAGGATCCACCTGGCCGACACAGTGATAGAGGCTGAACAGTGCTAGTAATTTTCTTTTTTCTTTTTGAGGGAGAGCATACTCTCTGGATTGGGCAGGGGGTGGGAAGGGGCAGAGGGAGGGAGAGAGAGCATCCTAAGCGTAAGGAGGCTCCATGCCCAGTCCAATAATGCCAGCCTCTATGTCACCACTGTGAGATCATGACCTGAACCGAAATCAAGAGTCAGACACTTAACTAACTGAGCCACCCAGGTGCCCCAGTACAAAACTACGTAGTTGTAAGTGGTTAGCACCTAACACTACTTTTCCCTTAAGACTTGTTATTTTTAGTGATTCTGCAGAACATGAGCTTTTTTAGTTACATAGATTAAGGAAAATATATAAATGTCCAACAATAAGGGATGGTTAAGTAAGTTTTAGGACAGCATCTTGATAGACTAATGCATCTGTTAAAATAAGCATCGGGAAATTTCTGTGAAACAAGTACAAGAATTAGAACACAAAACAGAGTACCCATATTTCATGATTACACTGTATAAAAATGTTTGCAGTATACCTGGCTTCTGATAGTTATGGTAAAATGATGGGGTTGTAGGTAAAATTTAAATAAAAAATGGGGAAGTTGGTAAAATATAGGTAAGTCCATTTTAACAGTTTAAGCTAAATTTTTATTTTACTTTGGTTTTAGAATTCCTGGAAAACTCAAGCAGTTTGTATTTGACTTACATTCTGGAAAATTGCACAGAGAATTCCATCATGGTCCAGATCCAACCGATATTGCCCCAGGACAGGTAGGACTCTTGTTTCTCAGTGGGAACTCTTTTTTTCTTTTTCAGTTAGCCTTGAAGAGGAACTAACCCTCTTGCACAGGCTTGAGTGTGTGCTTCTGAAAATCTTTATAAAGAAATTCTGAACAGACTGTAGATAATATATAAATTATATTCCTTTCAAAATTAATTTTTAAAATTGTGACACTTCAGAAAAGTTGCAACGTGGACAGAACTGGAGAGTGTTATGCTAAGTGAAATAAGCCATACAGAGAAAGACAGATACCATATGTTTTCACTCTTATGTGGATCCTGAGAAACTTAACAGGAACCCATGGGGGAGGGGAAGGAAAAAAAAAAAAAGAGAGAGGTTAGAGTGGGAGAGAGCCAAAGCATAAGAGACTCTTAAAAACTGAGAACAAACTGAGGGCTGATGGTGGGTAGGAGGGAGGGGAGGGTAGGTGATGGGTATTGAAGAGGGCATCTTTTGGGATGAGCACTGGGTGTTATATGGAAACCAATTTGACAATAAATTTCATATATTTAAAAAAAAAAAAACTTAAAAAAAACTTTAAAAAAAGAAAAATTGCAAGAATGGTACAATATAATTTCTTGGTAAAGTGGTCTAGAGTACCTCCTTTATGGAATAGGAGTAAAAGGGTTAAATACAGTTGGCTTCAAATACAGAAGTTGGAGGTAAGAATTGGGAGTAGGTGGATCAGTGAAGAAATCAGTGGATTCCATTAACTGGTTAAGTCTTCCTCTGTGGCCAGGAGATTGACCACAATACAAAGAAAATAATGATTTGGTATTCTTGCTAAACCATCCTAAGTACCCTCACCAATATAGTATTCATAATTGCTCAAAACTTAAGGTTTAATGCAGCTTTTCATCTGAGATTTAGAATGCTTCACAGCTATTTATGAAAATTTTTTATTTGCTTTTTATTGTGAAAATTTGACTATTTCTATGTTTCTGCTTTGTTAAGCACCCCTAAAATTGCATTTTTGATTCATTATTGATTTATATCATGTCTATTACCACAATGATACATAACAAAACTCACATTTCATATGCCCAGAACTTCACTATTTTGCCCAAGGAACCTCCACATAGAAAAATAAAAGCTAAGTCAATTTTTCTTAAAGAGTCAAATTACGTTCAGTGTCAAGAGTTCCCTGGAAGAATCCAATGATACGCTTTTTCCTTGAAGTCTGAGGTCAGATTTTATTTTGATAATTAAACAACTGTAGAAGCAAACGGTTTGTTGGCAATAACCCAAAGGCAATTATTTTCCTCAGGAAAGTAAGCCTGCTTAATATTTTATCAGATTAGGAAAAGATGTTACTTACCATTATTGTATACTTCTCCATTAGACAGTGAACCTACATTTTATAGTAATATAAGTATGGCTTAAACCAAACATATATCTCAGTAAAAATATAAATAAAAAGTATTGGAGAAGGGGAACATGACAAAATAAAATGGGAATTTTGCAGATGTTGCTTTCCCAATTTAACGGGAATGAGTCAGTATCCAGAGTGTGTAACACAGGCATTATGTGCCTCTGTTAACTACAGGGGATATTAAAACAAGGACTACATGTTTGTTCTTGAGGAGCTCATAATGTGGAGAGTCTTAGATATCTGAAATTCTTAGAAGTCACACTTACAGTTTCACTGTGTATTTTTGTCTACTGTTGGTGCACAAGTATGGAGTATTTTCCTTCTTATGGCAACTAATTTCTGGCATCCAGGTAATTGTTAAAAGCTCTATGAACAGAGTGGGTGCCTTTAATCCTCTTAGTGGTCATTTGTAGGACAGAAGGGTTTGGGACATAGTCACAGCCGTGCAGCCTCTCCAGAATATTCTAGGAAAGCCCCGTGGTGGCAGGTATTGTGTTTCCTTCCAGTACACCCCAAGAACTGTCAACAGGTCCACAGTTAAGGGCTGTGTGGCACCCTTGCCCTGGGGAATCTGATGAGTAAGGGCATTTGAAATGGGGAAAGTAAGATTTCAAGCTTAACTCTGGTCTTTGGTACATAGTGATTATTGAGCAAATAATTATAAAACAACTACCATTCATCTACTCTTATTAAAATAGTGTAATTCCATAAAATATATTGCTATAAAATGTTTTATTCTTTCTCTTGTAGCAAGTCCAAGATGTAGCAAGCAGTCCACCTGAGAGCTCCTTCCAGAAATTAGCACCCAGCGAATATAGGTATACTTTATTGAGGGATCGAGATGAGCTTTAAAAACTTGAAAAACGATTTGCAAGCCTTTCAAACAGCAGCATCAACTTACGTGGTGGAAATAGTAAACCTATATTTTCATAATTCTATGTGTATTTTTATTTTGAATAAACTGAAAGAAGTTTTGGGTTTTTAATTTTTTTTTCTCCCCCTGACTCAAAATACATTGTCATTTAATATAGCCTCTTTTTAAAAATCTGTTAGGGATAAAAAAAAATAATAAAAATAAAAACCAGAGGCCTATCTTTGCTTTAAATCTGTCCTGTAAAATTTTTATAAATCAAGTGAAAGGTGACATCGCCAGAAACATACCGTGAACTCGCACTACTAGGTTAGGGAGGACTTAGGGATGTTTCCTGTGTGGTATGTGCTTTTCTTTACATATGATCAGTTCTGTTGGTATTTCATTATCACATTTCTCAAAGCTAAGAGGGTCTATATTCTGGATACGGGGAGGGGAATAAATGAAAATTTTCACACTGTGTACTGTGTTTTACTGATTGGTCGGATATTGCTTATGAAAATTCCATAGTGGTATTTTTTGGATTCTTAATATGTAACTTAAACATACTATGAAGAGGAGGAGAGCCATAAGCCAGAACATTTGGCAGGAACTGTCCTTACAAATTAAGAAAAAGAAAATGAAAAGTGTTATTAAATTTCTATGTGTTTGTCTAACAAAATGGCATATGGATGGCATTTAAAACTTTGAATTATACCTAAATCTGAGCTACTAGTGGAGCAGGCAGGTTACCACTGTTGAACCAGATCCCTTTTAAGGCTCCTCCTATCGTGACATGTTCATTTCCAAAGACAAAAACCAGCAGAGAAATTGTAGAGTCTTGTTCTGGATGTATAGATCAAAAACAGAGACAATAAGGCACATATGTTTTTAATTTTTTCCATTGTAAAATTGTTAGAGGACCTCCCCACTCTAGATTCCCTGATTTCCCAGGCCTGCAGTGTATAGTCAAATGGGTCCCTGTGCCAGGCCTCAATACTGCTAGGGAACAAAACCAGAGGGAGAGGCCCCTCAGTGTCATATCAGGAAGCCCAATGCCAGAGGACAGACAGGTTCAAAATTGGCTTTCCTCTGGGCCTGGGTTGGTGCTATAGGCCAAGAGTCATTTTATACTTGGAGTCTAAGTCAATCCCAGTTTGGGGAAAGATTATTTTTAAGCTTACAAGGCTGACATGTGCCATTATATGTAGTGTGTAATATATGTAACATCTTCCAATTCTTTTAAAATAAAGTGACTATTTATAATGCATATTTAATGATTATTTTAAAAAAGCCTAGAATTCCTAGTTATGCATGACTTATCCATCATTTCATTCAGAATAGTAAATGTTAATAAGCTGATAAGGGGCATGTTTAGTATATCTTACCAGGTTGTTAACTAGAAAAGCAGGACAGAGCTTCCTCAAGGTCGGGTCTTAGTTCTGTTCAATTCCTTGCTTTTAATCAGTACCTTTGAAATCAAATTTGTAGCCTTCAGGTCAGAGAACAGACCAAATCTAAGGCAGTGAGAATGAAAATTCATAAACATTCAACAAGGCAGCACACAACACCGAAAGCAGCATATGCAGCTAACTGGAATAAATTTATAATCCTGTAATTAGCTTTAAAAATATTGTAAATAAAAGATAACACTCAAATATTGGATTGCAGAGAGCTGACTTGAGAGTAGTTCTTAGGAGAAAGGCCTCAAGGAACACATGTTCAGTGTGATCGAATATAACTGAATGGCTGTTAAAAAAGATTTGAGGCTGCATTATTTACCTTTTATGCGTATTGGGACTCAAATGTCTATTGAATGAGGGAGATGCAAAGTGATGTTGGATAAGTTTTGTACCCCTTAAGGGCTGAACATTCATCAGGACTTGGTGCCCAATTTTATTTAAAAGGAAAAAAAAATGCAAAACACCAAAATGCATTAGGGAAAATAAGTTTTTGCCATAGGGCTAGTGCATGGGGTGGGGAAGGGGGGAGTGCTGTGGCTAAGAAAATGAGAAAGGAAGTTCAAGAATGGGAGCTGATTGTGCGTGGCCTTGAATGCCAAGCTAAAGGGTTTGTACTAGATCTTATGGGCAGTAGAGATGCACTAACAAATTTTAAGCCAGAAGTATGCTCATATTCAAGTTTGAGAGGGAATACTGTGGCAGCAGGTCTAGATACAATAAAATGGGCCACCGCAGGAGAGAGAATAGCCTGAACTAAGAGTGATGGCAGAGATAGGAACAGATCTAATAGATGGCAAACATGTAGATTCCACAGGGATTTGTCACCAGCTGGATGTACAGAGAGGACTTGCAGGAATCTAGAACTCACAACTTACCCATCTTCCCATCTGAACTCTGCGTCAGAGGATATTACATTTATCGAATCGACTTTGGGCCTGAGGCTCCTCAGCTGGGGAAGGGTGGGGGGAGGATCCAAGACTAAAGAACGGCTGAGTCTCAAAACCAAAACTAGAAGCAGTCCCTTCTTGTTGTCAACCTGCTACCTTTTCAAGTTTTTCAAAAATTGGTCTAGTACTGAGGGGGACCATAAAAGGATGAAAACTTCCTTTAGAGGAAATTCTAAACATTTTTTAAATAGTTAAATGAACGTAGAGAGGAAGATAGAGAATAGGCATCTAAGCATCTCCTAGAGCTCCAGGATGAAGTTGCCAAAGGTCACATACAAAAGAAGGAAAAACTGGCATGATAAAGGCCAAAAAGAGTGAAATATAAAAGTGTTTTGAAATATTAAATCTCAGGATGAGCTTAAATTTGCAGAAAGTGCTAAAATTGCCAAGAAGCCATTAAAAAAAGAAAAACCTGGGGGCAAAAAGAATAGATGAGTTTAATGGATTAATAAGAAAAGCAGAATAACTATTTTTTCTCTGATGAGATATAGGCTAGCGGGGCCAAACTAAAATGACATAAACAAAAAAGCAAAAATGAGAAATAAAAACAATCTTGCCACCTTAACTAAAAAATGTCAGGGCTCTTAAGACCAAACTTCAGTGTCCCAAAGAGCTGCTGGAAGTTACAAGTGCTTTCTTTTAGCAACTACTGGAGATTTTTGAGAAATCATGCAGAATGTATAGGTGACAGAAGACTGGAAATGAATAGTTATTACAGTTTTCAAAATAATTACAGTTAAATGGCTTTAGCTATTTTTCTAAATAAAACATCTCATTGAACCAAACAAATGTTTAAATAGTCTATATTTGGAGAAAAGATTTAAATAGGTGATAAGAAAACAGTAGTCAATTTTTAAGCCCAATATTTACAGACCCTGAAGACAGTAAGTTGTTTCAGAACTTAAATTGTTTAATGCTGATGACAACTGTTTTATGTGTTCATTAAAACAGGTTGGATAGGACCTCTGCTTGGCCACTGTTTTTTAGCTGTGTTTGAATTTTTGTATGTATTTCCAAGTAATAAAACTATATTTATAAAATATTTCTATATTTTAGACTTCTTACTAATTCAGTTTGTCATAAATATCATAGTGTGAACATTTTACTCTGAATCCAGATGACTAGTAACAAGCTTTTCCAGTTTTAATGTTATTTTTTAGGTTACTTAATTGTACTTGAATCAGAATGAGAAGATACATGAATCCATATGCTGACAGCTCAAGCCTGGCCTTTAGTTGAAGTGTCAAAGCTCCCTTTCACAGAGCACACTGGGGAGGACTGGCCTGCCCTTAGGCTTTGGAGAGGAAGAGGAAAAGCGCAGCTTACAAATTGCTTTTCTAAAATGTCCTCTTCTCTCCTCCTCCCCCCTACCTTGCCTAATAAATTCTTTCTATGCATCCTCCAATGCCCAGGACAGTTCTCACCCACTGTGGTCCCACAGCCCTTTGTTTACGTATTTTAGAATACCCAGTCTAGTACACACTGTTGGAAGTACATGTATCCCTTTGTCTTATCACCATGTGAATGCCATGAAGGCAGGAACTCATGTCTTTGTATTCCC
The DNA here is from genome assembly GCF_018350215.1 of Panthera leo. NCBI lineage: Eukaryota > Metazoa > Chordata > Mammalia > Carnivora > Felidae > Panthera > Panthera leo. Next base: position 62,013,661 of record NC_056691.1, on the reverse strand, counting down.
AGCAACCTGGAGCACTGTAAGATCAGTAATTCTATGATGAAAAAAAAAAAGCCAAATTCCATAATAAATGAACAAAGGACAAGAAAACATCATAACTAGAATGGACTCTGCCAAGAGAATTAATAGAAGCTGTCCTTTTTCTCTATTAATATCTTACTGTAATAGCAAAGCATTGCTAGGTATTGCTAACCTGTTGTTTCCCAGGTCTGGGCAACTCAGGTAAAAGACCATGTACTTGCCTATCTTGTGCTGTGTCTCATATTACTTACTGGGATGGGTGATAGGAAGCTGTATGGCCACTCTTGATGCCATGTGTAAAGTTGCACATGCCATAGGGAGGATCAGATCAGTCTTGGAAGCCTGGTACTATGTTTTCTTGCCGTAACCACTGCCCAAGAGGGCATCCCTAGCTGTCACACAGAGAGGGAAATAGAACAGGGCATTTATTCTGACTTCTCAATTCTTCCTATCTTCATAATGAGCATGACTTTCTGATTTAACACACTGCTTAACAGTCTATTTCAGAATTTTTCTAGATTATAAAGTAAATTACCTGGTCTGTGGCTTCTGAAATAGAACTTTACCTCTTAAATTTTAGAATTTTGCCTAAGTTCAGTGTCTGGCACCTTTTCTATTTTCTGGTTCCCCCAAGATTACTGGTAGTACTTTAAAATCACATCCACAGTTCCCACAAACCTTAGGAGGATGTTTTTTAAAATCTAAGCCTAGAAACAACAAATTATTTTAAAAGTTTTTTTTTTTTTTTTTTTTTGAGGGGGAGGGAGGGAATAACTCTGCACTTATTTTCATTGCCTTTATTAATAGGGTGACCCATGTAAGTTTATCATCCAAACCAGGACATGTGAGAGTGAAAGGAAGGACTAGTAATAATTTCACCACGACAATAGATGCAAATCAAGACTGTCCCAGGTAAACTGGGATGTATCATCACCCTATCATGTTTGGATATCATTCTTATCAGAGATGAAAAAGATTTATTCCCAGTCACCTGTCATCATTATGCCACATTTTTTTTTTCTTTTTTTAGTATTTATTTTTGAGAGAGAGAGTGAGAGCAGGGGAGGGGCAGAGAGAGAGGGAGACACAGAATCTGAAGCAGGCTCCAGGCTCTGAGCTGTCAGCACAGAGCCTGATGCGAGGCTCCAACTCATAAACCGTGAGATCATGACCTGAACCGAAGCCAGACGCTTAACCAACTGACTGAGCCACCCAGGTGCCCACACCATATTCTTTTTTTAGAAAGTCCTTTTAAGAATTCCTGGTATTTCCATCAAGTTTCCACTCATTTTAGGTGGCTCCCTAACACTATTCTTACAGGTCCATGATACTTTTTCATTCATGTGCTGTTCCTTTAAACTTTGGTTAAAAATAACAATTACAATAACACTTGCCACTTACATTTGTGCAGTTATGATGAGCCAAGCTCCATTCTAGGCACTCAACATGTGCTAATACTTTTAATCTTCATGACCACCCTGTAGGATAGGCAAGGTATCAACAGGGAAGGGGAGATTCAAGAAGGGAAGGCTAAAGAAGTCCCAAGTTGTTGACCTTCACTCTAACCCAAATAACAGGCCACTGTTATGAACAATAAAACCTAGGGAGGAAAGAAAGGGAATTAATGTCCATGGGGAATTAGTAAGTGCCAAGCACTTTATTCCTTTTCTTCCCTATCAACTCACTGAGAAGATGGTGGGTAAAGTACAAGAACTTGGGTATTAGAGACCTTGGTCAAAATCCTGTCACATGCCTACCTCTTAACTTCAGTTCTGCCCTTTTTGAATTCCAATCTCTGTCTGCCTCACAGCAATTAAAATCTTGCTTCTACTTTATCTCAATACTAGGCCATCAGATTATAAATCCTTCTTGGGTGCCTACTATTCTGACCCCATCAATCCTACGGTAAGAAAGAAGATAAACCCAACTTTTCTACACCATTTCTTCAGTGATTCAGGTCCTATATCCTAAGTCATGACTTTTAATTAGAAAAATAGAAACACCTTTACCTCCAAATTCTGAAATTTTCAGTTCATGGCTCCCACGTGCTGGAGGTATTTTCCAGATTTCTTCTGTTGCATCCCTCATTCCTATGTTAATATACAAAAGTGGTACTGAGCAAAGGTTTGAAAGGTCTTAGAAGGCTTTTTCACATTTTCATACATATCCCTGAAAGATGGAACAGCACACGTACTATGAGCCCATCATTTGTCATCTGGAAGTCACTACTGGTGTGTGTGTGTGTGTATCATTTCTTCCTTCTCATCACTGTATTTCATGCCATGAAATACTCCAAGAAGCAGGTGATAGAGTCCCTGCCCTGAAAGCAGCTTACAGTCTAGTTGGGGAGATCCAACAACCACAGACAATAGATGTTTACAACTATGAAGTTGTAGAACATTGCAGAATTAGCCCCAAGTGAAAATGGGAGCCAATGAACTGCAGTGATCAAGAAATAGAGATGGAAAACTGGACCATGAAAGTCTTGGACAGTAAAAGGTAAATTTCGTGACTATTTCTCAGTGGGTTTTCAATAAATATTTATGGAATGAATAGCAGGACAGGAAGAATGCAGGCATTCAATATGAAGCAGGGGATCTCACAGCAGAGAGGCAAGAAAGCACAAATCACTTCTTGCATGTGGGAAAGGAAAGCAAATAGGCTGCATACACTGAGAACCCTGGCAAAGGTGAGGTTTATTACCAACTTCACTGGCCAGGAAGGCAAAACGAGGAACTCTGAGGGTTGTAACAGTCTTGATCTGAATCAAGGCAACCCATTGATTCCTTTAAACAAAGAATTATTAAGTTAAAAACACATATAATACCACTCTCTCTGTATTTCCATCCTACCAGCTTCATCACTCACATTTAACTCCTTGGTTTTCTGTAAGCACACTACGCTCTTTCATGTTTTCAGCCTTACGTACATGCAATTCCTCTGCCACCTCAAAGGCCACAACTCTGTCTTCAGTCAGGCATATCTTTCCTGCAGGTACTGTTCAGGTAACACATGTCCCACCAAGCCTTTCCTGTTTCCAGGCAGAGCAAATCACTCCGTCTTAACTTTGTTCATTCCTCTTTTAAAGTACTTACCATGTGTTACTGTGACTTCTTGCTTTATGTATCTGAATTCATTAGCCGGAATGGTTTACAAGGGTAGATTCTACAGGTCTAATATTTTTCTATATATGGCCCTGGTACTCAACACATAACAGGCATTCAGTCCAATCTTTGTTGAATGAATTTTATTGCATGTTTTCTTATACAAGCACCACTCAACAACATAATGAATTCAGTAAGCTTTACAGAATTTGTAGAAATTCTCACCATTGGGCCTTTTCTTGTGCTGACCCTTGCTAACATCAAGGGTTTAACAATAAAATGGAAACTATGTTTAGGAGATTTAATAAAACCCAGGTAAACATCTTTTTAATGATTAACCATAATACAAGAAAATCTCAAGTACTTGAGAAATGTACGAATAACATGTACTCTTGAGTTGTTTTTCTCAAATATTTATTAGTCAAGTTTCTCAAAGGAGCTGGACAATGGTCCATTCAAGCCTGGAGTATCTATGTTGCTGAAGAAAAACCCCCCGCTTTGGCTATGACATACACAGGCAACAGGACTGACATTGTTTTGGAGGTTAAGAAACTGAATATAATTCCTTCTGGGGGACAAAAGGTTTTCCTTAAGAAACAACTTTTGGGCTACCTAGTTCTGTAAAATGTAGTATTACAGAAATTATTTCCGTCTGGACAAATGTAAACAGTTTATTGCCAGTTTGTAACTTCACAGAAAAACTTTAAAATCATTTTTGTGGAATGTCTGATTCTCAGTGGCATTGTCAGATGGGGAGTAGTTGAGTTTGAAGAGATAAAGCTGGGGCTGGAATATGGCAAGCTGTGAATGCCAACCTAAGGGGTCTGAACTTTATCAAGTATTCAGTGGAGCCACTGACAATCAGCAGAAAAATGGAAGACGGACCTAGTTCTCACTCTTGTGGCAGTGATGTGAGGAATGGTGTAAAGTTGGGGAAAATGAGGTAGGGGGTGTATGGAAATACAGTTTTTTACTAGAGTGATGACCATGAATATATTTATAAGTAGATGCAACTAACATTCAAAGTAGAATTGACAAGACCCAGTAAGTGGCTATATATAAAGAATGCAGAGTGTCAAGTTACTAACCCCTAAGGTTTATGGTTGGCGAATCCCTGGCTGGAGCAGAAGAAGGCAGGCACCCCTGAGAAAAAGCTTACTATGCAAGAGACAAAGCCAAAACTAGCCTCTGATCTCCTGATTCCCCACCCAATTTCCTTTTCACTATTGCTATTGCCTGATTTGGAATGTTAAAGCTGGTCTGAAAGTCCATAAGCCTCAGCAGGCAACTTAATATGACATAACAAAACCTCAGTTAAATTACTTTGAGGATTTTTTTTCTTAGACCTTGGTTATAATTCTAGCTGTGGTGCTAACTAGCTTTGATCTTGGGTAAATCATTTGCCTCTGACACCTTTTTACATTTTTATTCAATTTATTTCTTTTAAATTTGCACATAAATATTTTTTATCTCCAAAAATAAATAATTTCTTCAAAGGTGGCAATGTGGATAACATATGGACATTTTGCCACTGATTGTTTATAATACCCAAGAAGTTTCTCTGTAAAATGGTGTCAAATTAATGAATATAAATAGTGAGAACCACTTGCTAGAAACAAAATGAAGTGTTGTTTAAAAACACAAACACAACCTCAATTGTTTACATTATCTTAGGCTACTGGGGAAGCTTTCCTACCTTTTAGGACTCCTCTGACTACTTACGAACATTGTCTAACATTCATAAGTACCTGAGAGCCAAAGCCATGTTATGCTTGATTACAAGAGAAGAACATGTCCATTTCACAGGAGAACCTTTTTCCCAAGCTTTTCATCATTCTTCCTCCCAGATTTCAAGTGGCAGCAATGAAGGGCAAAGGGAGTCCTGAGAAAGACCTTTCAGTTTTAAGTTAACACAAAGCATAGGTTGGTTTGGTTTCTGTTTTTCACTGGAAGAAAATGTTATACATGATTTATGTATATTTCAGGCTTCCTCAACTTCCTGTGATTGATATTACCAGTATTCAGTCCTTACTCCTGTGCAAACTACGTAGGACACTTACAGGCAGGCAGGCAGCCCACAGAGAAAGGTTTTTGGACTCACAGGATTCTCCCTTTGCAGCATTCAGCATCAATATAAACTAAAAGTTCTTGCTCCAGGAACTCTGGCCAGCACACCCCCTTTCTGGGCATCCTTAGGTTACTAGCTCCAGAATAGGTGGGTAGGAGAGCTAAGCCAGTAGAAGAAAAGCAAAACTGAGAAAGGAAGAGAGGAAAGGTCATAAGGACAAGGGAGTGTAATTTGTGACTAATAAACACCGAGGTGGCTTTTCCATGTGTTTGATAAAATGTCTTTGGAGATGATTTCAAAAGAAAAGTTTCAAAAATGTTCTAAGTAATACTACCATCACTACAGTAAGTGCGTGGCCTCCCAAGGGTACCATTTTCAAGGAGAGTAATCATTTGATTCTATGAGTTATGATAGATTTTGCAGTAGAGTTCATTGTTAATATCAAAAAGCACTGCTTAAGAGATGGCTCTAACCCATGGAATACAAGAAAATTTGTAGGATGTGCAGGTGGAATGGAAACATTTTTAATTTCATAGTCTAAGGACCAAATTCAGCACTGGGTACTTCTGCATCAGCCACTATTGAAAACTCTGAGGATGTGGGACACTTTGTGACAAAAGATTAGGAAAAAAAAAACCCACTGCAAACGAATGGCATATGTAAATTCACAGCAAGCCCGCCTTACAGAATAAATTGGGGTTTGGCTGAAGCAGGACGAATGGCCTACCTCAATTTTATATACAGAAGTAGCATAGTAGGAGAGTAATAGAAATTTTTGTAGTTCAAGAGACCTAGTGAACATCCTGGCTTCAACTTTTTACAGCTGAATACCCCCCTGCAAATCATGTAACATCTCTGAGACTCAGTGTCCTTACCTGTAAAATGCCTAGTGAAGTGCCTGGAAAACAAAAGATATTCAATAAATATCAGTTCCTCCATAAGGTGTTTTCTTCTTTTCAAACTAAGGGTCACAATCCATTGGTAGATTATGAAATCAGTTTGGTAGGTTGCAACCAGCATATTTTAAAAACTGAAACAATAAAAAGCATCAGAGTACCCTACACATAATGTTGTTCCATTATGCATATGCTGAGTTTTGATATAAATGCATTTTTTACTGTGAGTTACAACCAAAAAGTTTCAAAGTCTCTGCTCTACAGAGAAATTCTCAAATTATTACATCACAAAAGTCTTCAGGAAAAAAAGTCTTTAGGAGCACTGCCTTTATCCAAATGAGCCTCAGTACATTCTCCCCACCCCCATTCTGTACTTTTCACCCATGACTTCTTTATAACTGGAAGTTGGTACCTCTGTAAATGTTAAGAACTTAATCAAAGTGCCCCTTATCTTCTAATGTGATCTAGTAAAAATAAGACATGAATCACAGAGAAGATGAACTTAATCTGATACTGTAGGGCATTAAATTCAGTTTAAGATTGGTTTCTGTGTCATATTGTCTAATTTATACCTCTAAACACTTTATAGGTTGATTAAACACTTCAAGAAATTTCTACAAAAAGTTAGCTATTAAGTTCTATTATGGGGAAATTAGATACAATTTCTAAATAATTTTAAATTGTAAAACTTTTTAAAAGGGCTGTAACTTGCCTGAACATGAAGACTGCTAGAGTAATATTCCGATCCTGACGACTACTGAAAACCAAAGGTCTATATGATAGGAACATGCAGTGGGAGTATAAATGAGATCCCCAGACGAAATGTGAGCTTCAGTTACAGGCCTCCTCCCTCCTCCAGCTCCAGTGTAAAACTAGTCCCTGGTGCTGTTCAGCAGGTGGGCTTAAAACGCATAGCCAAGTGCGGGTTGGCAGAGTGGGAGTAATATGTCGAGATGAAGACTGGGCCACAATGAAGGGCAGAATACTAGAAATTACAGAATTCAATGATACAGCTCAATCTTGATGTAACTCTACCTTAAATTTGTAATTTTGGCTGGCCAGGCCAGATTGGCCATTATTAGAAGTACCTATGGGACTGAAGTTTAGCAATCTTGTTTTAAACAAGGACCCTGGGTGATTCTGATCCTCATTCCGGTTTGAATACCCTCTGTTAAAGGGACAGCGAGGATCAGAAAATATTTAAAAAGGTGGAGTTCCAAATATCCCAACCTTACAGGAATCCAATATCAAATACTGGATTAGAATCCAACACTTATTCAAAGCATTTCCTTCTTGGCATTATACTAAAGGTACAAGTCAACAGTTAGCAATACTTGATATTTTCCAGTTGTTGAATGACAGTAAGAAATGGTGCTTTCTCTTCATTAGAATTCATTGGTGAGTGGGATGTAAAGTGATGAATCACTAATTCTACTCCTGAACCATTATTACACTATATGTTAACTAACTTGCATTTAAATAAAAGGGAAAAAAAAAGATTCATTAGTGACAGTCACGAAAGTGGGAGAGAGAAAGGTCTGTTTAGATTAGACAAAGAAGTAAAAGGTAGAATTAATAAAAATTATTAAGAGTAAACTCAACAAGAGAGAAGTGATAAACCATTCAACCACCTGAGGAATCTGGTTCCCGAGCTCACACATTTGGTGGTATAGGTGCCCATTCCTCTGCTCTCAGAAAACAGTAAAAATTAAGGCAAAAGGCAGTTCCTTCCTATTTCAAATGAGTTGGGGGTGCAGAATGAGGCTACCTGTGATTTTGAATTCTTTTCTCCCAAATTTAAAATCTCTTTGCTATTTGATAAGACAGACACTAGGTTAGGCTGGGCCATGCTTGCTCTGTTGGGATTAGCACCACAAATCCTTCGTGAGGACTGAGTCTTGGCACCAGGCTTTGTCTATCATCTTGAATGTGAGAAAAGGCAGGCAAGAACGCCATTCTTGGGAAGAAATAGCAGCTGTGAAAAGTAAAGGAAAGCACAGGAGACAGCAGAGCCTGGGGAAAAGGATGGCAGTAACAGAAGTGAGGTAGAAAGCCCTCCTCCAAGGGCCAGCTAGAAAGACTTAGGGTCAGAGAGTCCCTGTGTGGCAGGGACATCAGTCTCTTGAAATTGTAAGACGTCCCTAAGAAATGATCTGGTGTCCCCCTACCTTCTGCTTATTTTTTTTTTTTTTTTTTTTTTTTTTTACCTCAAACTCTAACAATGTTGGAAATATTTGGAGATCTCTCTTCCCTTTTTTTCTCTCTTTCACCTAGAGGTTACAAGTAAGGATGATTGGAAGGAAACAGAGATGGGAGACAGTACAAGAAAGCAGATTATGAGAAAAGTCCTCATTACACATGGGTAGAACTCACCCCACAAGTCAAAGAACTATTCAAAATTACAAGGGAGGGAAGGCAGAGGCCACTGGATCTTTGAGGTGTTAAGAGACAGACTGACAGAGCAAGCTCAGTGACTGGCTTAATAGTCTCCTACCACTTGAGATTCTGTGTTCTTTATTTAAAGAGAGACAGAAAGAAGAGTTCAGAGAAGAAGCCAGTGTCACAAATTAAGTTACCTGAAAGAGAAGTTGCACCTCTCTTTCCATTTTCTGACACTATTAGTGTCCGTCACCAGAAAATACAGGTGACCAAACTGCAATAAGGTTCACCAAATGGACTCCACCATGTAGCTCACCTGTTCCCCCTCGTGAGATCCCGACTTCCTTATTTGATAAGAAAGGCTCCTAAACTCCCCATTCTTTTCTTTGTTAATGGGCCAAATAATCTCCTATGTTTGGGAGATAAACAAACATATTTATAAGATACTTAACCTTAGGGTCTCCAAGTCAGGGTTATAGAATAAACTAGTCTTCCATAACCCATCATGTCCATACATCTCAAGTCCTTATCAGAGTTGTAAGCTCAATTTTCACATTTCCAGGCAGAAAATCTGCTCCTTGGCAGTCTTTAAACTTTACCCGACAACACTACACACCCTCATCCCAGGCTCCTCAATCTCTAACATCTCCATTAACACTCCAGCAAACAACAAAATATATCCACTTATCACAGTTCAATCCCACTTGAACATCTACAGCCACTATCTTGATATAATCATGTTCCAAAACTGACTGAGTGTCCAACAGCAGCAAAGGTCCTCATTAGGATAGACATGTTGGCGCCAATAAGACTGAAGTTGGGGTTTTAACTGCATTTTTTGTCAGTTTGGCTGGGGAGATCTGGACAGCTGGAAGTGAGCTTCTCCATCATTTTCTGTTTCTTTCTTTGTATCAGTTTTCCACCTGTGAAGCCCAACACCCCACCACCAAGTGCAGCTGCAATTCCTGCCACTTTGAAGCCTGCAAGGAGGCCAATCGGACCCCCCACCACTCCTCCGATGAGTGCACCTGCCACAGGCAGAGCTGCCAGCTTGTATTTTGCAGCCTGTAAAAAAAAAAAAAAAAAATTCAATTTAGAAATTGAGTTGAGAATATCTGCCTGTGGTGATGTGCATTTTCCTCTCATTACTCCTGGCAATGCCTCTTTAACTCCTGGTACATAATTAACCCTAGAGATTGGGGAGTGGGGGAAGTATTCCACAGGTACTACAATTGCTCCTGATCTCAGAACTCAGAGAGATGAGCTACAAAAAGTGGACTGCTACAAATTGATTTTACTTGCAAAACAATCAATCCACTAACTATCTAGCAGGCTTATTTCAACAGTTTCAGCTGCTATAGATACCCCCAAAGCTTTTATGCTGCACAGAGATTATTCCATGCTGTATACCTGGGGTTAAAAGCAATATTCTATGGAAAACAGATGGTCCCATTCTACCCGTACGGTCACATCCTTACACTTTTGCCCCTACCGGATTCTGGCAACGCTCTACTTCATTCCCTGCACTTCTGCAAATATGCCCTTATAACACCAAAATGCCTTCTAGTGGGGCTTTGGTTTATTCTCTGAAAAATTTCTCTCCCGACAGAATGAATCTTGAGAGTAAAATATTACAACAGTCATTGATTTCTTGCACTACCTATGTGTCATTTGTTCCTTATTTCCTTAATTGCTGGTTCCCTCCACATTAAAGAGAGCAGATCAATTGGGTTAATACTGGAGATTCCTGGGAGCCAGAGTACCATTGATTTGTCAGCAGGAGCAGAATCTTACCTTCCCCAAGTTTTTGGTTCCCTCTTCAACATTCACAGCAGCTCTGTTGACATGGTCTTCAATGCTGTCAATCTTCTCCTGCTGAGACTAGATGCAAAGGAATTATGAGTGAGCAGTCCTGCTGGGGAGCAGCGGTCAGCCAATACACAGTACTTTAATTCCTGTAATCAGGGTCCCGTGTACTGCAGCCTTGCTGTCTGAATAGTGTGGTTCATTAATAGTGTCTGATAAACTATGCTGAAAGTACAAATTCACTTGTATTAAAAAAAAAAAGGGCAACTTAATTATTAGGTAATAAAAGGGTGGCACCTTTATAGGAAAAAGGATCTCACACTAAAATCCATTCAAACATACAAACGTATTATTCTCCAAATGAACTACTTTGTAAGAGAAGAAAAATCCAAATAAGCATTTACGTGTCATGTTGAGGTTGATGAAAAACAAAACAAAACAAAATGAAACAAAAAACCTTCCTCCTAAGTTACCTTTTTTGAAGATTCAAAGATTTAAAACAGGAAAATTTGCCTTAGGAGTAAAACATGCTTGGATCCAATGAATACAAATTATTACATTTTTAGGAACGAGAAGACAATATGGTTTGATCTGTCATGAAATCTTTCCACCTGTGATATGCAGTAGGGGGCTGTGGATGAATTCACTGTCCTGAGTCTCACACCTGTACACTTTAATACATTTTAAAATCATGACAAGTTGAAATATTTCCGATCAAATATATTAATAAGGCATTCTATGAAACACAGCAGCACCTGCTCTGACACAGCAACCTTGTGACTCATGGAATCTTTGGGCACAAGGAATGATTTTTCCCTGAGAGGTGTGAAGCTCCACTACATTTCTCACAAGTGGTTACTGAACTTCAGCTCCAGTGACAGGAACTCATCACCTGCCACAGGAGCACATGCCCACTTTTAAAAAAGCTTTATTTAGACAATTCACCTACAATATGTGCCCATTTTAAGGGTATAGGATGATGAGTTCTGACGAATGTATAAACACCTGTAACCACCATCACATCAATATAGACTGTTCAGGTGCTTTTTCAATTCACTGAAAAAAAGAAGAGAATCCCTCTTTGATCCCAGGTAAATCCTACTTCTACAATGGCTGTGAAATAATTCAACTTTAATCCTGAAGTATTTGCCCGCTTAACTTACACCGAATCAGATGTAACACTCTTCTAACTCTATCATTCAAGAACATGAAATGCAATCAGCTGATTTTTCCCCACAGTTCCCCACAGTCATTACTGACATTCCTTCCCTTCCCATACACCAAGTGGGTACCTTTTCACTGTCAGACCTTTCATGGTATCCCTTCATTCCTGTGTTCTCCACTGCTATCTTGACATCTCTAACACAATCCCTGAAAAAGTCCCTTATCAGTTTTCCTTTTCACATTTCTGTCAGACACAAGTACAGCAATGGTTCTCATGTGTTCGAGAGCATGCCTGCGTCCCCTGGAAGACTTCTGAAGGCACGGACTGATGGGGCCGCCCCCTGAGTTTCTGATTCAGTAGACTTCGGGTGAAGCCTGAGAATTTGCATTTCTCATGAGTTCCCAGGTGATGCTGCAAGTCCATGATTCTCACACTTTAAAACCCACTAATGTATGTACCTAACTGGTAAGGGCACAACCCTTGGCCAGATGTCCTGTGTTCAAATCACAGCACTGTGTGCCCATGGACAGATTACTCCTGCTATCCAAGGTGTTAATATTCTCATCTCTCAAGAAGGATAATGATATACCCCATGGAGTTGAAGTGAGGATAAATGAGATAGTGACTGTGTGAGGAGAAAAATTTACAAAGTCATTCTCATCTTCTCAAGAAAGCTTAACTCCCATCTTTCTTTTCTAAAAAGCATATTAAACTCTTTTCTATGAAGCTTGAAAATTCTTGGGCATGAAAACCTTAGATCTCTCCTAGCCATTCATTCATTCAGTTTTTATTTTCCTCAGACAAAACTTTTTTAATGTTAGCTTTCTTCTTCCAACCCACAGAAGCATAAGTGCCAGCATTCATAATATCCAACCTGTAGGGATTTCTGACACTGGATTTCTATCATTGTCTGTTTAGGACATCCTCAACACTTTCCATTCTTGCCTGAAAGTCTGGGCCAGCAGATAAATCACATGTGTGATCATCAACCTCCACATCCTGATGAGCTGATGGGGTAGAGGGAAAATAGCCAACATGTCTCCTTTCTCTCAGTCTCCAAATGATTCCATAAAGATGATGGACCCTGCTAGGACTACTGTCATTTCTATACCCCAAGTGTGATCCCAAAGCTTCAGGGAAATATTTTTTTAATGCTCCTTCCAAAAAAGGTTGGACACTGCAGCTCTATGATTGTTTTCTTTTAACATACAGTAAAATTTAAAAATTAAAAATACTTAAAAAAAACTGGGGCACCTGGGTGGTTCAGTCAGTTAAGTGCCTGACTCTTGATTTAGGCTCAGGTCATGATCTCACGGTTTGTGGGATTGAGCTCTGCCTCTGGCTCTGTGCTAACACTGCGGAGCCTGCTTGGGATTCTCTCTCTCCCTCTCTCTCTCTGACCCTCCTCTGCTTGAGTGCTCATGAACACTTTCTCTCTCTCCAAGTAAGATAAAATTTAAAAAATTTTAAACATAATTTTAGTATTTTTTCACAAAAATATTTTGGTATAATTGGAGAAAAGACCACAAGACAGAACTAAGCGTGAGACCACTGATGCTCCCCTATCATTGCAATCGCCAGTACTCGATGAGGTCTGTCTGACCCTGGGGAGTAGCCCAAACCTGTGAGTACTTATTCACTACATCAGGAAGCTTGCTTAAATATGGACATGGAGATAAGGCAGAGGGTGATCAGCAACTATCCTGGAATCAACAACTGTCCCTCAGTTGTACAGACCTGCCTCTCCCCTTTTCTTCTTAGTTTGAATCCCAAACTTCTCCTGTATCTTCAAATTCTGCTTCGTAAGTAAAGAGGACTCATTGACACCATCACAATTAGGCAGCAAATTAGTGTCAGTTGTCAATCACTGTCTATACACAATGCCAAACTAGATCCCATCAGAGCTGAATTTGGTCACTAGTCCACCATGCCCTTGGCTCTTTATGTTGGGCCAAACGATACAACTACACAACCTTATCCCAGCACGGGAAATCAAGCTCCTAATAATGATGGCTTAGAAGTCTCCTCACCTCTACCTACCGACCTCCCCGTTTTGCTTCTGATTTGCTTATGTCTGCTTTCATCTGCCTGGGCCTCCCACATTTAACAATCTTGAAACTCCTTTCTTGACATTTTATACTTTGGCCCCTCATATAAGTTCTTGGCATCCCTTTAAAAGGAGTTAGACTCTTCTTTTTAAAGGGAAAGACGTCTCAAAATACTCT